>NC_042623.1:61512880-63998707 GCF_901001135.1 Rhinatrema bivittatum | reverse complement strand
AGTGTGTGGGGGTCAGACATGTGCTTGGGGGTGGAGAGAGATGAGTGTTTGGGGGACAGACATGTGCTTGGGGGGGGGGAGAGATGAATGTGTGGGGGACAGACATGTGCTTGGAGGTGGAGAGAGATGAGTGTGTGGGGGCCACATATTGTTACTCATAAATTATAACAATAACATTAATCTTGGAATATTATATATTTTTAATATAAATGAAAGGTTTTCATGAGATAGGTTGTGTCATGAAACATTTTATTTATGTATATATTTAAGGAAACATACATAAATTGTCGAAATATGTTTCGTTCGTTTAACCTTTAACCTCTGGTTTGCTAGTAGACTGAATTACTGTGTCTGAAATTATGTTTGTCTAAAAAGTGTGTCACCAACATGAAAAGTTTGGAAAGCTCTGGTGTAGCCGTTTGGGAGAGAGAGAGAGAGGATTCACATCCAGTTCTGAGCCTACCCTCTTGCACAGGTCACACCTAGCTTTGGCCCCGGCAACTTCCTGCCCTTCCACCCTGCTCCACAGTTCTACTTCCTGTTTGTCTACATTCTAAGTCCTGCCTGTGCCCTTTCATATTTGGCTCAGGCCCCCATCCTCTGGCTGCAGGACCATGCCACATCTGAGCCAGCCCTTAAAGGTGCAGCAATTGGAGATCCTGCAGGCACTGCCAGTCCACGATCCCCTGTCTCTTTAAAACGGCTAACTTCAACACTGAAACAACACTGCCCTTGGGTTAGTCCTGTAAAGATTTAAAGCCAGCAAAATCTTTCTGTTGACTTTTAGCTGGTAATTATCCTCCCTCCTCTCAGCACCTTAAAAGTTCAGACAAGCCTGGATTGGAAGCCTGCTTACATAATTGCACTATAGCAGCCTGAGAGATTAACACTTGCTTAAAGTAGCTGCCATATATATATATATATATATATATATATATATATATATATATATATATATACATACATGTCGGTATATAAAAGTTATAACTAACTAACCACAGAGGGAGAAACAGCCAGGGCAAGGAAAGTGAATAGACAGAAGACACAGAGTATTACCAAAAATGAAAGGGTTTTATAGCCATGGCAGTGAGGACACACAATGGATGGGGTAAGGAATGGAGGCAGGGTGTGTGCCTGTGTGTGTGTGTGTGGGAGGGGGACCTAGCACAGTGCACCCCCCCCCCCCCCCCCATGTTAACACTGGGTCCCCAAAACGTCAGTTCCAGCTATGCCCCTGTTTTTCAAGTAGATGTATAGCTAGGCTCAATCGCTAGAGCACGTAAGGGAGCCTTTCAAAAACTAATTTGTGCTGGTTGGTTCCTCTCCCATCCCCACCATCTCACCCATCCATCCCATTTTCTGCTCGCATTACACAAGTTCTATTAGATCAGTCGGGTACAGTGGTCCTTATTTTCAATTAAGCTCTTCATATTAACCTTCCTATCAGATTTTAATTTTATTCCTGCCTCTTTCCAAATACAGATTGGTCTGGTCTGTCTATCTTCACTAGACTGTCTCCTGTGTGTATCTGCACAGCTCTGCATAGACTTTGTAGCGCTATTATAAATGTCAGCAGTAGTGCCTTTGCTTTGTATGCCATTCTGTATAAAATAAACATTTCCAGTGGAGGTTATGAAAACCAAAATAGAAACTGAATTTATGTATGCATGGGACAGGCAGACAGAAAGACATCTTAGTGCTGGGAGGAGGAAGGGAGAAGACCACAGATCAAGTAAGGTCTGTGACAGCACAGTAAGCCTAGGGGCAAACAGGCTGGATCAAGTGGTTCTTTCTGCTGACATCTTTTGTGTATCTATGTTTCTAAAAACAATCATGTTTTACCAGATTTTGCCCATTAAAGTAGAATATCTACACAGCAACAATAAATCATACAGGGGCCTGCTTATTAATGTGCTTTAAAGCGTCTTAAATGCCAAATTTGTTTTTTTACATGGGCTTCCCAAACCTTTAGCCAATGTGACCCCATTTTAGAACTTGAAAAGTCACACGACCCCAGAGGATGACCAAACCAGAGGAGGGGGGTGTGTGGTCCCCTCCAATAATCACTTTACTTTGACTCTCCAGTGGATCCTTTCTCTCGGCCTCTATCCCCTCCAGAGGAACCCCTCTCTCAACCTCTGCCCCTCTAATTAAGCAGTTCTTATAACCTCCATCTCTTCTCACTTTCTCAGCTCATCCCTTCTCACGCCATCCAGCCGTTTCCTAATCACCCCAGCCAAATCTGTTTCACCTCCCAGCCATTTTTATTACCCCCAAATTGATCCTCAGCCATCTCTTCCTTCTCACTTCTGCAGCTTGCAGTTGATCCTCTGTCTTCTCCTCCCTCTCACCTGTCTCCTCTCTGTCACCTTCCAGCCTCACTTCATCCCCTCTAAACCTTCTCTCACATCTCTCCCAGTTGATCCCCTCTCACTTCTGGATCCTGTCTTACAGACCCCGTCATCCTCCACAGCCGATCCCTCTCCAGCCGATCCAACCCTTCCTGCATCTGATCCCCTCCCCACCCCCTTCAAACAGTCCCCTGGGCTCGGTCAGCGGCAACATTTTCCTTTTGACCCTGGGCCAAAAGTGGAAAGACAGCTGGTAAGAAGAGGGGGACAGGCTGCTGCCAGGGGCAGTATTTTTCTCTTCTGTAGGATCAGGACATAGTAATACATAGTAATACATAGTAATACATAGTAATATACAAAATACATTTGAATGGTTAAAAGACCTCTGCCCCAGTGAATTTAGAAGCTAGATTTAAATACAGAGATATTAGAAGGTTTCTATAAGAGTTGGTATATTGGGAAAGCAAAATTTTTATAAGGAAGAATCATCTTCAATTCCCAAGTTTGATCTCCTTGTTAAATGTAACTTTGCCTCCTCTGATTGCTCTATTGTTAAATGGTTGTTAAGAGTGTTATCCCCAAGTTCCATGTAAACCGATTTGATATGACAATAGTCATGAAGGTCGGTATATAAAAGAATTAAATAAATAAAATAAATAAAAGGACTGGGTAAGGGGGCAAGGAGCAGTGGCAGCCTTCCCTGTGCGCACTCAGCCCACACTTCCCATCATGGCTGGCCCCCCAAACCCGACTGTGATCTGCAAGCGGCAGCAGCAGCAGCATTAGGAAGGAGAGTCAGCATTGGGCCTGGGAGCCAGTACCTGCTCACGGGCCCTGCAGTGGTCTTGATCTGTGGTGCCCATGCAGGGCTTCCCGCTAGCCACAGAAATTCATTCCAGGAGCTGGGCCTGTGAGCGTGTGCTGGCTCAAAGGCCCCGTGCTGACCTACTGCCCAGTGCTGCTGCTGCTGCTGCTGCCGCCGGTGCCTGAAGAGTTCTGTCCTTTCAGCCACTTTCACCCCAGTTAAAGGTTTTGTGACCCCCAGTTGGGGTCCCGACCCCCAGTTTGGGAAGCCCTGGGTTAAATCTTAGTTAATTCATATTGGTAGTGCCCTTTTAAACACAAAATGAATTCCTATAATATGAGCAAATATATGCCAATCAACTCATTAATATTAAAAGTAGGTTAACACAAATTGCACTAAACTTTGCTATGTGCATTAAAGTCATGAAATTAACACTATCTCCAAGAGGTGTAATTAATTTTGACTGAAAGCATCGGCAGATTAACGCACCTGCTGATGTCTTGGTCTTCCCCGACTCCTCTGAGCCAAAAAGGAGCTCCTAGCCCCGAGTATACACCCCCTTCCCCCACAGAAGTTCTTCATTGCTAAATGAGGTAGGGATTTGTTGGAGGATCTAGGAAGAGGGGAAATCTCATAGAAACATAGAAAATGAAGGCAGAAAAGGACCAAACGGTCCATTCAGTCTGCCCAGCAAGCTTATGATAGCAGCTGTGGTGCCATACAGGTTACTCCCATACTTAGTATCCCAAACCATCAAAGTCAGGGTCCTTGTTGGTTGCTGTCTGAGTCCAATTCCCCGTTGCATCTTGCCGTTTGAAGCAGAGAGCAATGTTGGAGTTGCTTCAAAAGTATCAGGCTTATTGGTTAAGGATAGTAACAGCCGCATCAGCAAGTTACCCCCATACTTATTTGTTTTCCCAGACTATAAAAATCCAATGCCCTTATTGGTTGCTGTCTGAATCTAATTCCCCCTTTCCTCTTTTCCCCCTGCCGTTGAAGCAGAGAGCAATGATGAAGTTGCATCAACAGTATGAAGGCTTATTGGTTAAGGGTAGTAACCGTCACACCAGCAAGTTACCCCTTTTTTTCATTTCCATCCTCTATCCTTTAGGGATCCACAGTGTTTATCAGAAGAACTTGCCATACTGGGTCAGACCAAGGGTCCATCAAGCCCAGCATCCTGTTTCCAACAGTGGCCAATCCAGGCCATAAGAACCTGGCAAGTACCCAAAAACTAAGTCTATTCTATGTTACTGTTGCTAGTAATAGCAGTGGCTAATTTCTAAGCCAACTTAATTAATAGCAGGTAATGGACTTCTCCTCTAAGAACTTATCCAATCCATTTTTAAACACAGCTATACTAACTGCACTAACCACATCCTCTGGCAACAAATTCCAGAGTTTAATTGTGCGTTGAGTGAAAAAGAACTTTCTCCAATTAGTTTTAAATGTACCACATGCTAACTTCATGGAGTGCCCCCTAGTCTTTCTAATATCCGAAAGAGTAAATAACCGATTCACATCTACCCGTTCTAGACCTCTCATGATTTTAAACACCTCTATCATATCCCCCCTCAGCCGTCTCTTCTCCAAGCTGAAAAGTCCTAACCTCTTTAGTCTTTCCTCATAGGGGAGCTGTTCCATTCCCCTTATCATTTTGGTCGCCCTTCTCTGTATCTTCTCCATCGCAATTATATCTTTTTTGAGATGCGGCGACCAGAATTGTACACAGTACTCAAGGTGCGGTCTCACCATGGAGCGATACAGAGGCATTATGACATTTTCCATTTTATTCACCATTCCCTTTCTAATAATTCCCAACATTCCCCATTGAAATCTTTCACCGTTTTTGTCTTCACCACCTCCTCCGGAAGGGCATTCCAGGCGTCCACCTCAAAGGAAGAGTGCACTTGGGACTAGGTGTGCCCTTTCACTCTTGGGGGTGTGCTCAGGGCTAGGAGCTCCTTGTTTTTTCCCTCTAGGGAGCCAACTTGCCTTACTGAGGCTGGCAACGCTTGTCTATAACAGCTGCTGGTAATGTCTCTTCGTAACGGGTCATGGTACCCACTCAATGTTGTATTTACTAAGGGCTTAGGAAACGCCACATTAACATCAGCACACTAATTTCTTAAAAATGTGCATTAACCTCTGTGTTTAGTGTGCTTTAGTAAATAGGAGCCATAATGTGGCCACTGTATTAACCCACTAAAATGCATAGAAATAAAAGTCAGCAAACAAGCTGTAAGTGATACCAATTTATTGGACTAACTTACTACATTTGTGACTAGTTTTTGATGGTTGTATTCCCTTCATCAAGTCAGTGCAAAACTGAACTAACTGATATTCTTGAATATACAAACAAATTCTTGGTTGGATTACAAAATCAGAGTGTGAAAAGTTAAAAAAAAATTATTAGTGAAAGGATGGCAGAAGGTTGGATGTACCTGAGTGTCCTTCTAACCATTATTGCATTTATTAATGTCTCTGGGATCCATTCCAAATTCAGGACTTGGAAATATTTCTGGCAGAAAGTAATATGCCAGCTTCAGTGAATAAAACTAATCACATCACATGTTAATAAAATGTGACTCAGAGGCCCTGCAAATCTCAGAAAAGCCCATTACGGGCATTATAGGTCAGCCCTTGTTCTGAATCACACAATAGATTATCAGTTTTATTACCTTCTCCATGACCCTTACTATCCCTTATTGGACATACGGATTAATTTTCCTGATGTATCTCACATCTGGAACTGGTGAAAGGAAGCACACCTAGCACACTGCCACCGTGATAGCAGCTCAAGCTAAGAACAAGAATCTAAAAATGCTTATCCACACTTCATTAAGACAAGTCTCATTTAAATATCCTCAGAAACACTTATGCTGCACAGCTGCAAAGCAATCCATGTGTAACCCCTTTTTAAAGGATTTCACATAGCCTGGGGGGTCCATAAAAATAATTTGCTTCTGGGGCTAACTCTGCTGCCACTTCCCCAACTCTCAGGGTCCCAAGGAGTGGGTTCTTTCTGTTAGGAGGAAGGATAACCTTCTAGGCCCAGGCAGCTGTGCAATCTTCCTTTCCTCTGTGTGTTGGTACTGTACTCTTTCATGGTGTTGGTGCTGCAGGAACAGGCCAGACACATTGTGGGTATTCAAGATAAATTTTACTTGGATTCTTTAGAATTAATGTCCAATCACGTAGGTACCAGCTCCACTTCACATCTGTGTTCCAACTGGGTATTTACAAGGTGGACTCTCCCACTGTCCTCTGTGTATATGCCCCTGGTACTACTCTCCGGGAGGCTGTTTATCCCCTCTTGCATGCTGGGTAAGATTCCCAGCCTGGCACAGAAATCCTAGATAGGAGGATCCTCAAAACCCAAAAATTCATATTTGAATTCTAACAGAGTCCAGATCTTCCCCACCTATGTCCTGTGTTCTCAAAAGTAGAGATCCAGTTGTGGGGCTCCCAAATGCTATTACTTCTTCTATTGAGACTCCTCCAACTGTCACCTCTCGGTAGAAGGGGTCTGATGCCACACAGAAACCTGGCAGGTAGAGTCCAATTCCAAACGTGAGGAGGGGTAGTACAAAAACCTCCTCACAACCGAAAAGAGAGGGAAAAAAAAAACCACTTTCACAATCCCAGCTCTTTCAGTGATGGTGAAAATAGTCACTGCAACCCCTTCACGCCTTCTCCTGTGCCCTGGCCTCCAGATCTAGGGAATATCCCTCACCAAGGATGAGCTAGGGTCCCACTCTCAGTCAAAATATGAAACTAGCCATTGTCCAAACAAAAGTCTCTTTTGAAAACCGGGAGGCAGATCCTCACAGACAGGGAGTGCACTGTAAAAAAAAAAAATCTCTTCTTTACCAAACCCCCGTAGGGCCTAACTCAGACAGGGATAAGCAAAAGCAGCTCCTCTTTCTCCGGAATCCAAACTATAAAACCACACAGCTCACTGACCTGACCTTCCCTTCTAGGCAGGGACCCATCATCTCAGACACCCTCAGGGGGAGGTGCTGATAGGATGGTATTTCCCTCACTGCTGTCTTGTCTAAGGGCAAGGATCTAGGGCCACCTGGTGGAGATCAACTGGGTCTCTACACTCTCCCCCTCCAAACAAAACTTATTTCAGTGGGCGAGAACAGAAACAAATACAATTTTTCCAAATGAAAACATATTAACATATAGTTCAGTAAAGATGTTAACAGGCTATAAGGAGGTACCTCCCAAGTGGAGGCTATAAGCAGCATAGATGTATAGACTTCAGGATCCTAATGCGAACACTCGACAATTAAATAATGTTACCATTACAACATTTACCATAAACCACAATTACAGGTTCTGCCATTCTCCTGGTGGGGGATAACAATACCATGTGCTGTCACGCACCATAACTCACAATTAAAACGTTCCATATCTTTTGCTGGACATAAAAGCGACATCCTAAATTGGCTGTAGTCTGCTAACTGGTACCCATGCCCGCAACACAGTACCAGCAGCTCATGACGGTATAATGGCCAGCAAGGAGGTGCTTGTATCCTAGGTGACATGCACTCCCATGTCCAGTTCACAATACCATTGCTATACACTTTACCACCTACTATACCGCAGTTCTACTGAGATTCATATTAAAGCATGTCTCAAACCATTCCTCCTTGCAACCTCTAGGGTAGAAATTTCAACAGCTTCCTCTCTCCTCACACAAGTCCTGTGAAAGGAAATATCATTGTAGTCATGGGACACAGGAACACCTACAGATGATATTTCCAACTTGGAAAGGAAACTTAAGTTAGTTGCTTAGGTCAGACTTTTGTTGGGAGGACTCCAACCTACAAAGGAGAAATAAATAATGAATCAATTAATTAGTAAAAAGGAATTTTAAAAAACCCACTTTTTTCATGTTTTTCCAAGATTTTATATATTTTTTCTAGAACGATTTTTTTAAATTTTTTATAACACTTTTTTCTTCAAACTGTAACAAAACAATGGCTTCCCCTAATAATTAATGAACTACCTTCCCAAAAAGGGCTATATACAGAGTCCGAAGATATTCTTGTCTTCTTAGCCTCTTGATAGATGCATCCTCTGTGAACAGTTCACCCTCCCTTGAAGGGAAAAGCTAAATGTTCTATGCAATAAATGGAATTCCTTCGGCCTTCCAAGGCTTAGCCCCTGGAACAATCATCTGAAGAACAGACAAACAACAGAAAAAGAAACACTTAGTCCATCCTCTAAGGGCTCTGGAATGTTCTGGTGAACATCCTTTCATGGCTGGGCCTGCTCAGGATCTTTTTCCCTCTATGGTCAAGTTGGCTCGTAATGATCAGGACTTGGTTTTTTCACCACAATTGGGCAGAAGGCAATTTATCTGGTACTTCTTTTGGTCCCTACACTGCATTTGGAAGATGACTGTGTGCTTGTATATGTTCCAGCCCAACTTCATATCAGCTACTTTTCTATCCAGGGCCCTTCTGTAATCGGGTTGTTCCTTCACACTTTGAGGGTCAGATAAATCTTCTACTATGCTTTTGTCAGCAGTTTCTGCCAACCAAAAATCTCTGTTCACTTCAATGAAGTTCATTACATACATGGGTATATTGGGGTGCTGGAAGCCAAACATGACTTGGACTTTCCTTCCCACAATTCGTTCCCCTTGTGACACCCATTACAAGCTGTTCTCCTGCTCTACTTGGCTCAGGACCACCCATGACTGGTCTCTTAATAGTATCGCTAAAGGTTGATCCAGTAGTTCAATATCCACTAAGGACTCAGGCACCCCAGAGATGTCACTGGCTGCTGAAGATGTTGCATCTTCCATGGTGCGAACAGAGAATCGCTCAATGGCTGAGACATCTCTCCTGAGTTGATGCCAGAACTGGGTGAAGCAGACAAGGTCACTCCCTGTAGGTCTTGGGTCCCCTTACCAAGAGATTCACCTTAGGAGTTACCACATGGAAACTCTCCTTGGCTTGGACTGGGCTCACCACCATGCACCACCCATGTATGTTGGTACAGTGACTGGTTTTAGCTGGCTTAGATCTTCCGGAGGACAGTGAACTGGTAGACCATTCATCTGAGGAACTGCCTAAGCCTCTAATCTTTCCCACACCTCCTTTGGGGTCCACCTCTGCTGATTTATTTCATTGGGAAGTCAAAGAATGTGCTGCTTCTAAAGCTTTTAGTAAGTGGACTTGTCCACACCCCTTACACTTCACTGAACTGTTTGCTTCACTGCTGCCTCCGGCCTGGGCCTGCACATCTACTTGTTTGGCCCACGAAACTGGTCCCTCCTTTTCCTCATGCTCCACTTACTCATTCTCTAATTCCTTCTGATACCCATAAGAACAGCTCAGATACCACCAGCACCTTGGGTAAACTGAACCTCACAGCAAAGGCTCCTAAATGGAGAGTCAACAAGATCCATATTCTGTCACTGTCCAGATGGTAGAGGTAGCCAAATAACTTTATCCAGCTAACTTTAGGAGAGCTGAATGGTATGACCAGACTTAGATAAGTTATCTGGCTAACTCTGAATATTGGAATTAACTGGATAAAATTTAGCCGGATAAAATAGGAGCATTCTGAAATGCCTCCAGAATGCTCCTATGTTATCCATCTACATTTTAGCCGGATAATAAGATATCTGGCTAAAATATAGCTAAATAAGGGCCCAAATATTAATTTAGCTGGATTTGAACTTCATAGTCAGAAAACGTCCATCATCTCAGTTTATTTTGATGCAAGATATCTCGTTGTGGCACATATACAAGTTTAACAGATTCCATTAACAAATGATGTGTTCTCTGTCACAGAGATAGATATAGGGCAGATTCAATGACTCACTATCATGGAGGCAATCAGGCTTTGATTTCCAAGCCTAACTTCTGTTCCTCAGGCCGACTGTGGCTGTAGATGCTGCAGAAGGAGCATACACCGCTCCCAGAAGGAAAGGGAGTCTCAATCATTTATAATCAGCAACCCCTAGTGGCCAGACTCAGACTACACTCATAACAGGCACCAGAGGGAATTGTGATCTGTGACCCCTGGTCAAGGGCTGATGGCTGAATTAGCAGGCAGGAGCAATAAATATGGGGTGGGGGGGGGGAGGCGGGGGGAGAACAATGTTGTGAATGAAGACTTATGATGCATAGCCTGTTACAGGCTGATTCCAACCAAGCTGGAAGCCCAGGGGAACAAAATTAATGGGATAGAAAGGTTCCCCTATGAGGAAAGGCTAAAGAGGTTAGGGCTGTTTAGCTTGGAGAAGAGATGGCTGAGAAGGGAATATGTTAGAGGTCTATAAAATCCTGAGAGGACCTAAATGGTTACATGTGAATCGGTTATTTACTCTTTCAGATAATAGAAGGACTAGGGAGCACACCATAAAGTTAGCAAGTAGCACATTTAAGACAAACCAGAGAAAATTATTTTTCATTCAATGCACAATTAAGCTCTGGAATTCATTGCCTGAGGATGTGGTTAAGGAAGTTAGTGTAGCTAGGTTTAAGAAAGATTTAAATAAGTTCCTGGAAAAGTCTATTAAGTGCTATTAATCAAGTTGACTTTAGGGAACAGTCACTGCTATTACTGGCATTAGTAGCATGGGATCTATTTAATGTTTTGGTACTTGCCAGATATTTGTAACCTGGATTGGCCACTGTTGGAAACAGGCAGCTGGGCTTAATGGACCCTCAGTCTGGCCCAGTATGGAAACGTCTTATGTTCTTAAGAGAAAATTGCCATTCCAAAAAACTCCAACAAAACTCTTCCCTTAAAAAAAAAAGGAAAAAGAAAAAAGCACAACCTCAGGACAAATGTAGATATGATGATGTCAAGTTATGTTTGCATTTATCTTGTTGTCTACTCAGCAGAGCTGCTCAAGCATCATTCTAGCAGATTTTCAGCTGGCATGTAAGTCTCAGATCCAGGTAATGCATGCATCATTTTATTTTTATTTCATTCTATTTGGATTTTCCCTGATAATTTGTTTACTGAAAGCAAATAACATTCTATTATTACCTCTTAGAAACAGGAACTTCACCAGTAACTTGCAAGTATAGTCAATTATTTTTCTGTATTCCCTAGAGGGACCATAAGAGCATGACTCTGGTGTCCACTATCTTGCTCGCCTTCAGAAAAGTCCAAACTTTCAGGGCCTGACGGTAATCTTAATTAAATGTTTCGCTGTATTACTTCCAGCTTTGTCACAGTATGATACAGCTATTAATTATGTTCTTTTTTTGCATTTGTAATTAAACTGTGAAATATGCAAAGGTATTGCTATTTGCTAGTCAGCTAGCATTTGAGTCAATAAGTTGCAAGTGATACCATTTATTGGACTAACTTGATGCATTTGAGACCAGCTTTTGAAAGCTATGTTTTCTTCATCAACTCAGTGCAAGAAAGAAGCATAACTCTTGAAAATTAGTAAGAAATGCATTGTTTGTCAAAAACCTACAACGTATGTGTTGACCTTTTTCTCTATAAATCCAAATAGTCTAATATGACAACCACAATACTTTAGTCAATGCCTTAGAACCTCAAATGGCGTGCACTGCGAACTAATTTGAAGGAAGATTAAATGTGGAGTGTAACATGTGATTCAAAGTACAAGGCAACAAGACTGCTATTTGGAAGTAGACCAGGGACAAAGCAGGATGCAATTACCTGCTCCTCTCTTGCCACCTCACATCCACAGAAGAGCAGGCCTTGCGTCTGTGCTGGCTTTTGAAAGGGGGCACTTTTGGGGAAAAATTAGGGGACTGTTCCCAGAGAGTCCTGGAGAGAGGCACACGCTAACCCTTTAATTTTGGGCTGGTTAGCGTAAGAAGGCAGCACCTGCTACGGATGTGTTCCCTTTAGCACAGGTACTGTAAAATTGGCAGATAACACAATACCTTCCGATTTTACCACCCTTTAGTAGATAGGCTCCCTAAGGTTTGCATTGCCAGGTAAAGAAATAAATAGTAAATTAAGCAAGCACCACCCCTTCAAGTCAAGTATAAAAGCCTAGAAATCAAAGCCTATTCTGGAGCTCCTGTTAGAAGATTGTAAAGAGCTACTGCAGGGAGAAGGAGGGGGGAGGATTTAGAGGAAGAGATGGATGAGCAGAGGTGGAGAAGCTAGAAGAGGAGGCATGAAAGGGAGAGGAGAGGGAGAAGATAGTAAGAATGAAGAAAACACTCTCGTGTGGCATTATCCAGACTCTGGATCTGAAATATCTATTGCAGCACCAAGTAGAATAGGGGTGTGCATAGACTTTTTTTTCCTTTATTGTTTTTCTATTCATTTGATTTTTTTGTTTGCTTTGTTTGTTTGTTTATTATTTTTATTTCTTTAAAATATAAAAAAACAACATTTAAAAAAATAAGAGTCTGTAGCCTAAAAAACACAATCCCGGACTCTCTTGCATTCCTTCTCTCTCCCACCTGACCCTCTTACCCTATGGTTGAAAATGTCTTCACAGGACCACTGTTGGAAATGGCGCCGGCAGACCAAGGCTATTGCTATTGTTATTTTTTGCCGCATAACATGGTGCTGGCCTGGCTCATTTTTCGCCATTTTATACTGCAAAATTTAACAAAGGTGTTGGCCTTGGTCTGTCAGCGCCATTTCCAATGGCAGGAGTAACCAGAGATTGCTTCTGCCCCATGAAGATATTTTCAACCACAGAGTGTGAGTGTTCGTGGGGTCCAAGAGTTGAGGGGGAGTGACAGCAGTGACAGCATTCATTTATTTAAAAATGAAAATGAATGAAACTTCATTTGTTTTCTTTTGTTTCTATAAGGCAGTTCAGGCCTTACTATAAAGTGTACAGGTGTATTGGTTAAAATGAGGAACTTTCCAGAGTAGGGAAGTTCTGGAAGTGTACACAAGGAGCAGAGTGACAAAGAGTTCCTACTCCCCAAAAAAGAGATGGGATGGAAGGAAGTTATAAAAGGTGCTTCCACCAGCACCTGGGGTGAATTGCTGTTTTGGATTTACTAAGAAGCAGAAGGCTGAGACGCCCACCAGTCAAGAGGCCTGTGGTGCTGAGGCTGAGACCTGCCGCCTTGGTAGGAGAGTGAGAAGATTCCTAAGAAGGTTTCAAATTGGAAAGAAAAGCCCTCGATAACCTGGGATTTTGCTTTTCTGCCATGGGGAGCTCAGTGCCTGGGACAGAGGTGTATCAGGAGTGGAGAATCCACGCTACACTGTCACGTTTTCACCTGCTGTACAGCCTCACCATCAGAGCTGTAGCCAGGCTATTTGGCACCTATGGCCGGGTCAAAAAGGGCACCCTCAACCTGATCACAACACACGACCCCACAAGCCAGGACACTCTGTTAAACAGGGCTTTAATTTTCATTTTTATTTTGATCCAGCAGTTTCCTCCTGCCCCTATAGGCTTCCAGCTCAATCAGAACCAATACAGGGATCCTGGTACCCTAAGCCTAAATTAAAAAACTGAACTGGAAACCCAAGAAGCCAGATTCTGCATGCCAAGCAACACCAGAGAAAGAGAAACAGAAATACATCTCCTCCTGCATTGTGCAAAATTAGATATCCTGAGCTGCACATTCCCAAAGTTGACAAATTCCATCCACTAAACTGAATATAAAATGCTTTTTTCTACTCTGGCGTCTGGACTTTTCTTTTTCTAATCACTTTGGTCCTCAATTCTTTATACTGATTTCCTCTTCTTGGTCTCCTAACTCCTTTACAGGGTCTCCTGTTCATTTTCTATTTCATCTCTCTCCTGTCTCTTCAGTACCTCCCTATGCCTCTGTCTAACATCAATCTTTCCCTTTTATTCTCCTTTTTCTTCATTCTCTTTATCTCTGCCTCTCTATTCACTCACCTAGATTTCATCCCCCCTTCTCTCCCTCCAGTTCTCTGTGCCAATCCTACACCTCCCCAATTCTTCCCTCTATTGCCCCCTCTCAGTCCTCCATCTCCCTCTCACTGAGTTGCTCCTTTTTTCATCTCCAGCTGTCTGGACCCCTTGTCCTTCCCTTCAGCCACTGCATCCTTACTTGTGCTCTTAAAACTCCCTCACCTCCAAATCCTCCTCTCCCCCCCCCCCCCCCCCCTCTCATCTTCCACTGTCATCTTCCAACCAATCCTACCTTCCGCTCTTCCCTAGGACCAGTGGATGGGGATTAAGCACCCTAAGTGAGCCTTACAGCCTTTCACCCCCTCCCCATACACAATTCACAATTATGCATTTATAATAACAGATTTTACATGAGAAAGGACTTTCTGAGGTTTAAAAAAATCACGTATAGCATGCATATTATATGTACATGTACTGCTGTGGTGCCAACCAGAAACCCTGCAAAAGAAATAAAAAAAGACTCTTGGAACCCATATGGTATTAGGCCTATGGTAATGTTTGTTGGGTGTGGGTTAGACCCTGGGAAAGTCATGTATTGAATTGCAATTACAATATTGTAAATCTCCCATATCAAAACAGCCCTAACTGTCAGCACTCAAACAGTAAATATCCTACTTATGAAAAGGCAAACTGTAAATAATACACCAGGTCCTAAAACACCAAAATACCTCCTATTAGGAAAACAAAACAAGCCAGGCTGCTAGAGATCCCTACACAGAAATTACCAGTTAGCAGAATAGCTCATTTCAGTCACATGCATAGAGCATAGACAGACCCTCACTAAATACAAAATATAGAGACCATAAGTTCTAGACAGAAATGTGCAGACAAAAACTAAACTGAAAACCGCCACAAAACATACTCTGTATGCAGTGCAACAAGGGAAAAGCAGAAACATCACCATGCCTCATAAAATATCAAACAATAAAATCAAGAAATATAAACATCAATCATAATAGTAAAACCATACTAATAAAAATAAATATTTCAAAACAGCTCATGAATAGTACAGCATCCAATAATTAAAAACTCATATAAAACTTTTCCACATGACAATAAAATATTTCAAAACAGCAGATACATTAAATAACACCCAATAATTAAAACTAACAAGGATTAATAAATCCCCTGCTTTTCATACCTGGGATCTTTTGATTTCCGGATGCCCTGAGATTGTCATGGATTAGCGAGGTGGGGGAGGGAGCTGTTTGTTGCACACAAATGTTCTCCCTTCCCTCTAACACACACATGCTCTCTCTCACATGCTCAGTCATACATAACCATGCTTGTTTGCTCTCTCAAATGCTCAGTCATAAACACAGACACACTTGTTCTCTCTCACTTACTCAGTTATACACACACATGCTCATTCCACATCTCATATGCTCAGACATACACACATACATACTCGCTCGTGCTCTCTCACATGCTCAAATCATATACACACACACACTTGTTTGCTCTCTCACATGCTCAGTCATACACACAAACTCATTTTCTCTGTCTCTCATATGCTCAATTACACACATACTCTCATTCGCTCTCTCACATACACAATCACACACACACACACGCAAACTCACTCTCTGTCAAATGCATAATTATCCACAGACATACACGTTCACTCAACCTCTCTCACATGCACAATCACACATGCACTCGTTTTCTCTTTTACATCACAATTATACACACATATGCTCGCTTGCTTTCTCTCTCACATACACAATCATACGTATACATGGTTGGTTATTAGCTCTCTCGCATACTCAAACACACAAATGCTCATTCCCTTTCTCACATTTTATTTATTTATTTTATTTATTTGGTGCTTTTCTATACCGGCATTCATGATACAATTATATCATGTCGGTTTACATGGAACAGGGGTGCAGTAATTTAATATATTAACATAGTGAATATTAGCAGAAATTACAATATAACAGGGGTGCTGAAACTGGGGGAAGGAAAGACAAGGCATAAGTCATTCAATGGCAAGAAGAGCAATTATATACATTGTGCTGCAATGTGCAGTAGTAATTGTGCAGTAGTAACTGCTATTGTGAATCAGTAAGTTTCTGGAAAGGCTTGACATATTCAGTCATACACACACATGCTATGTTCTCTCTCATACATTCTCAATCATACACACACATATGACATTCACTCTCACATGCTCAATTATATGCACACACACACACACACACGTGCACATTCGCTTGCTCTCACATGCTCACACACACACATATGCTCCTGTGCTGTCTCTCTCTCATACACACATGATCAACCATACACACACACATGCTCAATCACAAACACACATACACACATACGGTCCTTTGCGCTCTCTCTCTCACACACACACACACACTCCTTCTTTCTCTCTTTCTCTTTGCAGCATGCTTCTTCTGACTGCAGGAGCAGGATGAGAGACCTTTGTTTCTTGTTTTCGGGCCGTGAGCCACGCTCTTCCTAAATGCGAGGAGATGGAGGATGCTAATACTACTTCACGGGATGGCTCCTCCTGACTTCCAGGGGTGGGAGGTGGATGCTGCTTTTAGTGGCTTCGCAGGCCACGCTCATGCTGACTGCTGAGGTGGGGTGGGAAGCCGATGCAGCTTAGAGGGGGCTGTACTTCCTCAGACTGCGGGGGCGGAGTGAGAGGCCGATGTTTGTCTTTGCAGCTCGTGGCTCACGATCTCCATAAATGCAGTGGAGGAGGCTGATGCTGCTTGACAGGATGTGCTCCTCACTTCTGGGGGTGGGAGGCCGATGCTGCTTCTTGCAGCTCCAGGGGCCCCTCTGCTCCCAACTGCGCAAAGGTGGGGAGCAGTAGTGGTAATTTTTTTTTTGTCTTGATTTGGGGGCTGCCGCCAATCCCCCCCCCCCCCCCCCCCCCCCAGACTCCAGAAGCTGGTGCAGCAGCTCTTCTTCCCTCTGGCAGCTGAGCTGTTGAGGCAGCAAGCCTCTATCGGTCGCGGAGAGGCCAGCGGATTGTCTGTTTAATTTTGAAAGGTGCCATCCCTTGAGGATGGCACCTATGGCCGAGGCCATATCAGTCATAGGCTAGCTACGGCTCTGCTCATCATGCTCTGTCCTGCCTGCTATGACACCTCTCTGCCTGCAGAGGCCTCCAGCGAGAAATTATGAGTAACATTTATGACTTCTGCATGGCGGCTGGAAGTGAAAGGCTTCCTTTACTTCTCTGTTGGACTGTGCTTGAAGCAGTTTTTTTCCTACTATTATTCTACTCTGCTTGGACTTTTTTTTTTTTTTCTTGTGGATTTTTAATAAATTTTCTATCTGCTTTGGAATAACAAATCTGGTGTGGATTCCTGACTTTTGTTTGAAAGAGGGCAAGTTTCCCCTTGGACCTCCCAGCTTTTGCTGGTCCCCAGTTGGTTGAATTCTGGATTTTTGTCTGTTCTGGGGCTGCAGAAGAGTCACTCACCGCCCTTGTCGCTGCCCTCGGTGACTCCTGACAAAGGCAGGGGGGGGGGGGGTGTTACATTTTGTTTGAAAAATGAATTGAAACAAAACCAGAAATTTGGTTAACATTTCCTGTTTCTTTTCAAACTAATTCAGATCCCTAAAGAAGGATGGTCATTCTTTTAGCCAGGCCCTGGAGCATTTTTCTGTACTCCTTAGGGGATAGTTCAGGAAGATGTCCCCACGGCTGTCAGATGTCACATACTGTGGACTACTGGAAGAAGAGGAACCAGGGACTGCAAGGGTCTACTCCAGAAGATCTCTAACATACTGGCTCATCCAACCGAGACCAGAGTAGGGAGTTCAGACTCCATCCCGTTCTGTGCCATGGGGGATTACCATCTTAGGACAGCAACAAGTCAAAGGTGCAGTATAGCAGTTCAAGGCCTAGAAAGCCTGGCTCTGAGCTGGCAGTGTGGCCTCCTTTGCAGTGGTGCTTGCTGAGGTGTCTCCTCCTCTCTCCCTAACGCTTCCTGGATTTTTTCTTCCCTTTTTAATCTTTTCCCTCTTTCACTTAACTCTTTTCTCCCTTGGCATCTGGTCCTGCGCCCAGAGCCTCACAAGAGGCTCCAGATTAGTGAAAGAAGTCATCCTGTCAGACGTGGCCTTTCTTCCCCATAATCTTGGTGTTGAGTTTTTTCTTATAATGTAAATTTCCTGCTGTAAATACCACACCACATTTTCACCTTAGTACAAAGGGACATTTCTAAATATCTCATTACTCTTAAATATCATCAGATTACCACATTTGCATAGGGAGACCGCCATATACGGTCTCTTTTAATTGATTTGGTAAATGGTTGGTATATAGCACAACATTTATTGTGCAAAAGACGGCTTTACTGTGCAACGCACAGCACAATCACACTTTACTACATTCACCCCTTAGAGCCATGTTATAACCAATAATAGAATGTAAATATTATATCTCCAAACGTTGGTAATTTTGTTTACTGTATAACTGCACATTGTACACACGGAAAAGTATCACGGATGCTTCTGCTATAATATTTGCACAGTACCATGGCATAACCTATATTGCACATGGGCCTTCATGGGATTTCTTACATGCTTGCCCTGTACCAGGACAGTCGTTCTCAAGGCCCCCATACAGGATAGCCTAAATGTAGGAAGTTACATTTTATGAATATTCCTTATAGACATTCTACAAAGAGGACCTATTGGTAGGGTGTGCAGGGGGTAAAAAAAGTTTCATTTCATGTTTTTGTTTCGGGTCATTTAATGTTTATTTTAATTTGTTTCATTTGGTAAACAAAAAAAAACAAACCCCATTACATTAAAAAAAAAATGTGAGTGTTTGATTTCATTTTTCGTTTCATTTAAAAATGTTGAGGGTTGGCACGGACTGAATTTGGGAACCACTTCTGCAAGTGCTTTCCAACCCAGTCTTTGAGGGCCGCCCAGCCAGAATAGCAAAAATGAATATGTGTGCGATATATCTGCATCCAGCGGAGACGATGCATGGATATGTATCGCGCACATTCACTGCAGATATCCTGAAAACCGGACTGGCCCAGTGGCCCTCAAGGACCAGGATGAGAATATGTGCTGCACATTACAGACTATGGCCTTGGATTATTTTGAGTTAAGGGAAGATAGTGAATATGTATGAGGCAATTGCACACATTTACAGTTATTCACACAATTATAATTGCATCACTTACACATGTGCAAAGTATATCACTTAATCATTGCCACCCAGGGCTAATTTCCAAGTCTCACTTTGAGTTTTGAGATATCTAATTATCAGCTCCAAATTCTACATATTCATCAAGACTAGTATTTTGCATTAAACAATCCTAGACAAAGTACAATGCGTAGAGTACAGCTATCACTAAACGGCACTCTAGGGAAGAGATAATAGCGAACAATATGATATCTTGAAAAGTGATAATAGTTGCTCCACAGGGGGTTCCTTTCTATTAGCATTTAAATACTTTGAAAAGTCTTAATTTGGGGTAAGCGAGAGTCATCCTAGTAAACAAAGAGATTCTAGCACTGAATGGTGATGCTCAGCTCTTGCATTATCTATCATATATTCCCTTGCCAGAGTTTTATTCCCATTACTTTGCTCCAGCAATGTGTTAACTTAAATAATTATGGTCAATTAATTATGGAGAGGAGTAACTAGTAGAAACAAAGATTATGGATTTGAAATGCGTAAATCAGGAATTCAGCAGCAGAATAAAAGGGACAGCCCCAGGAATTGTTATTCTGCCTTCCCATACTACAGTTAATATGCGCTATTGGTGAGGTCTCTTACTGTAATAAGAGTTTTACTGTGCACTTATTTAGTATCAGGATTGCAAAATGAGGCAAGCAAGCAGCTCTGGCTAGCCAAAAGTGTAAGGAGTGACCCTCATACACACTAAGAGGCACCTCCAATAACACACATTGTCTTAGCATAAAGCACTGAATCTTGTGGTTTACTATTTTGACTTTAGATGTATTTATTTGTTTGTTTTAGGAGTTTTAAAAGCCATGGTTCAACTGCCATTCCACTATTGCACCAAGTTTAAAAGGAAAGTCATGCCAGGCAACTAAAATCTTTAGGGGCCAGTTCAGTAAAGGGCACACTAAAAATATGATTAATTGTATAGATATTAAACGAAAGCTATGCCACATACATACACTAAAAGGGCTGTACTAAAGGGAGCACGGTCATTTTAAAATGATGTGCTCCGAGTGGTTGGAGCAGCAGGCTACAAATGAAGGAAACCAGGGTTCAAATCCCACCGCTGCTCCTTGAGACCTTGCACGAGTCACTTTACGCTCCATTGCCTCAGGTACAACAAACTTAGCTTGTGAGCTCTCTGGGGACAGGGAAATATCTACAGTTCCTGCATGGACTATCAATCAAATAAATAAAAATACTTAGATCCCTTGCAAGGACTGGTTAACGCGGGGCAGCTACCCCATCCCTGACGAGCAGTAAGACCATCCCAGCAGCCCTTCCCTTCCATAACCCTAACAGCAAGCCCTGGTCTTTTGGGTCACGCCTCTCTCCTCTTAACAAGCACAAGGTCCTTTTGGGCACGAAATCTTGACCTAGCTTTTTTGGCGCTATCCTCTGCCCCCCCCCCCCCCCCAGCATGAAACTTCTCCAAACAATCTGTCCCACCATCCTGTTCGCAAGAACTAGCATTCCAGGTACCCCTTTCACACCCTCATCCATGCCTGCTGGGAAACCCTACCCCCATGCTATGCAGAAGATTAGCCCCTCCAGGCTCCCCCTGTGGCTTGATACCCTGTGCCAGACTGCTAGCTGGCACCATTTTTAGCTCTGCAATGCTGGCAGCATATTAATGGCTTCTGTACTGCCACCAAAGGCTCTGAGGGGGCCTGCAGTCATGAGTTTTACGGTGGGGGATGCATATTAGACCATCAAGCCCCCAGAGGGGTTTCATGCTTGTTGGGGGGAGAGAGAGGAGGATTGGTCAAGAACACAACCTCCTCTCTGCCTGGGTTAAATATTAGGTCAGTGCATTTGACACATAACCCCCTGCTGGTGCTAAATTTACCTTGCCCCAATGAGCTCGATAAATGTAGTGGGTGTCGGTGAATAGGGTGATAAAAAACAATTTTGTCCTTACTGCATGTCATGGTGCACAATTATACAGAGAGCTAAACTCTCATTCCGTTTCCTATACCAGACAGGTTGATTCTTAAACGCCATAAAGCATTTATTGAAAAATGCAAACTGGAAACAGATCTTACTAGAAGATGAAGTGGAGACAAGAATAACAGGAGCAGGCTCCTCAGCTGTGTCACAGATGGATTGTTATGGCCTTCTTTATACACTCAGCTGAACCAGGTGAAAAAGCAGTACTTTCTGTGGGGGTCTCAGTAAAAGCAATAACAGTGATATGAAGACTTAGCTAACAGCTGCTAACTGAAAAGTGAAACTTTTTATACAATGAAGTCAGAAATCCTAAAGTGCACAGCTTCCTACCCTAGACTTCTCCAATCAAAGCATAGGTTACAAGTTTATAATGCAAACCCACAAATGCAATATTTAATACAACCACTAGGAGGCAACATAAACTATAAAAAAAATAGACCTCATTATCACCTTATTTGATTATTTTGCATACGTATGCCCAAATTTACTTCAAGTTTTCACCTGCACTAAATCAGTAATGATTAGGTCATTATTTATCAAGCATGTTTAGGTTTAGCAGTTTTCAGTGATTTGGCCCCTTAGTGTTTTATGGTTTCACGAGATATTTGAATAGCCAATGCAAAATAAAGTTAATTATCAATCCGTTGTCCTGTGGTATCTCATACAATCTGTGAAGCTCTTGCAGTGTCTCCTTTATTTTCCAAACCATGTCAGTCTTTCTCAGAATTATGAAAGGGGAAGAAGTCACCACAAGAGACAGGCCTAGCGAAGCTTGGAGCATGAAACTAAAAATCTGCTTAGCCATCATTAATTCCCCCGTTATAGAACTGGATCCAGGTCCTGTAATAAAGAAAAATCTGTAACAGTGAATATTGAAGAAAAAAAAGAAGGGAATACCTCAGAAAGCCTAACCATACAACACCTCAAAGGTTTTGGTATGGAATCAACAGGCTGTACTCATTTCCATCACAGGCAAAAACCCTTTAAAATATCAAACACACTTGTGAGCAGAATAGTCCTTAGGTGCATTAAAAAAGTGTTTTCCAGAAGTTCAGAGAGAATGAATGAAAACATGTTTCCGCGCACAGGGCCCCCAGTGTCCTGCGATTCTGCAGCCCTTCCCTCGGAATCGGCCAATCTTGTGCACCCACCATGTGGGTCAAAGCAGGATGCTCGAACCTGAGCAGGAGAGGAGGGAGGACGTGCTGGAGGGATTGCAAGGAGCAGGTGAGTGAGGAGATGTGGAGGCGGGGGAGTGAATGAACCGGGGATGGCTGTGGGGGAAGGAAAGGAGAAGTGAGTGAGCCAGGGATCACTGTGGGAGAAGAGAGGCAGGGAGGGAGGGATTGACTCTTAGCCCCCCATCGTTCAATGTCTTTTCCATGTTAGTACCAGGAACAGTTATGTTTATCCGGTACAGCTCATCACAACAAACAGGAATCACAGTGTTTGAATGCACCGTACAACAGAACTATCCAAAAGGCCATTCGATTCTAGTTTACACATAAAAATGCTTCTATTTAGAACACTTCCGCTATTAACGAGAGAAAGCTGTACTTTGCTGTGAAGGGCTGAGATTGCCCTAGTACTATGTTTCGATTTCCTGCATCAGGGGCATTAGACTGCACTTTTTGTTATCAGTTGATTGTTCATCTCAGCATCCTCTGCATACGTGGCAGCCATTTGGTGGTGAGCTAGTTAAGATAGTGTATCTGTACTTTCAGAAAGCGTTTTACAAAGTCCCTCATGGGAGACTGGAGAAAAGTGAAAGGTCATGGCATAGGAAGCAACCTTCCATTGTGGACTGAGAACTGATTAAAAGATAGAAAATAAGAGTAAGGCTAAATGGTTCATTTTCTCAGTGGAAAAGGGGGAATAGTGGAGGGCCCCAGGGATCTGTGCTGGGGCCACCGCTTTTTAACATACCGTATTTATAAATGACCGGTATAGATGCCAGCCCTCCTTCATCTTCGTCATTGCTGTTAAGATATTGACCAAGGTATGGCTGATATTCATCGCCTGGGTGTGCAGTGCAGCCCCCTGTATCCTGCTGATTCACCCCTTCTACAGCTGCTGCCTGCCCTGCCTTGCCTAGAGGCCACCAGTACATCATCAGAGAAAGATAGGCATGTGAGGCTTTCTGGCTGGTCCGGATGTCACTGGTGAAATGGATGCTGGGTCAGACCAAGGTCCATCGAGTTCAACATTCAGGCTCTGACAAAGGCCAGTCTGGGTCACAAGTACTCATTAGACCCTCAATAGTTGATCTATTTCTTGTATCTCACTCCCAGGGATAAGCGCTGACTTTCCCAAGTCTACCTGGAAAGTAACTGTTTATTGTCTTTTCTTTCAGGATCTATACAAGGGCATTGCAATATTCTCAGTTTTGTTCTCTGTTCCTTTACAAATAATGCCTAAAACTCTTATCTGCCTTTTTGACTGCTGCCGCACACTGAGCCGAAGATTTCAAGGTATTGTCCACAAGGGCTCCGGGGTCCTTTTCCTGGGTGGTGACTCCTAAATGGAATTGGGATTATTTTTTTCCTACATGCATCATTTTCCACTTGGCCACATTAAATTGCATCCACCATTCAGAAGCCCAGACTCAGTCTCACAAGATCCTTCTGCAGTTCTTCACAATCAGCTGCTGTTTAAAGACTCAAAACAATTTTGTGTCACCTGTAAATCTGGTCACCTCACTCATTGTTCCTTTCTCCAGATCATTTATGAATATGCTAAATAGCAAAGGTTCCAATACAGACACCTGGGGCACTCCACTAATGATCTTTCTTCATTCGGAAAACTGACCATTTAGTTCTGCCCTCTGTTTCCTGACTTTTATCCAGTTACCAATCCACAATAGGACACTGCCTCCGATCCCATGACCTCCCAATTTCCTGAGGAGTCTCTCTTAAGAAACTTGGTCAAATGCCTTCTGAAAATTCACATACACTATATCAACCAGCCCACCTTTGCCCACATGTTTATTTACACCTTCAAAACAAATATAGTTAATTGATAAGGTAAGTCTTCCCTTTGCAAAAATCATGTTGACTCTCCCCAATTAAGCCATGTCTATTTATGTGGTCAGTAATTTTGTTTTCAACAATAGCTTCAGCCATTGTGCCCAGCACCAATGTCGGACTCACCAGTGTATAGTTTCTCAGATCATCCTTGGAGCCCTTTTTAAAAACTGGTGTCACATTGGCCACCGTCCAGTCATGTGGAACCATAGCCTGTTTTAAATGATAGGATGCAAATCACCAGAAACAGTTCTGCAATTTCATTTTTTAGTTCCTTCAGAATTCTGGGGTGAATACCATCCATTCACGGTGATTTGTTCTTCTTTAGTCTGTCAATCTGAGCGAAAAGAAGTCTTGTTTCACCAATTTGCTACAGTTTTTTGATGGTGTGAATAAACATGTGGATAAGGATGAGCTAGTTAATATAGTATATCTGTATTTTCAGAAAACGTTTGACAAGGTACCGCAGTAGAGACTCTTGAGGAAAGTAAAAAGTCATGGCATAGGAGGTAATGTTCTATTGTGGGTTGAGAACTGGTTAAAAGATAGGAAACAGAGAGTAGGAATAAATGGTCAATTTTCTCAGTGGAGAAAGGTGAATAGTGGAGTGTCCCAGAATCTGTACTGGGACCATTGCTTTTTTAACATATTTAGAAATGACCTACAGATGAGAACGAGGGAGGTGATCAAATTTGCTGATGATACATTACTCAAAGCTTTTACATCACAAAAAGATTGTGATAAATTGTAAGAGGACCTTGCGAGATTGGGCATCCAAATTGCAGATGACATTTAATGTGGAGAAGTGCAAAGTGTTGTATGCAGGGAAGAGAAACCCAAATTAAAGCTACACGATGCAACTTTCTACATTGGGTGTCGCTACATAAGAGAAGGATCTAGGTGTCATTGTGGATAATATGTTGAAATCCTGTGCTCAGTGTGTGGCAGCAGCCAAGAAAGCAAATAGAATGCTAGGAATTATTAGAAAAGAAATGGAGAATAAAACAGAGAATATCGTAATACTTCTGTATCGCTCCCTGGTGTGACCGCAGCTCGAGTATTGTATGCAATTCTGGTCACTACATTTCAATAAAGATAAAGCAAAATTTAAAAAGGTTCAGAGAAGGGCAACTAAAATGATAAACAGGATGGAATGATTCCCCTAAGTGGAAAAGATGAAGAGATGAAGGCTTTCAGCTTGGAGAAGAGACGACTGAGGGTAGATATGACAGAAGTCTACAAATTAATAAGTGGAGTGGAATGGATAAACACAAATCAGTTGTTTACTCTTTCAGAAAGTACAAGGACTAGGAGACATGAAGTTACTAGGTAATACTGTTGTGCTTGGAGGTGGACCCTTGTCCTGGAGCAGTGGAAAACGGCTCCCTGGTAGGGACCAAGAAGTACCTGCCCCCAGGGGGTGGAGCACAGGAGGAGACAGAGGCTAGGATGAGCTTCACCACTGGAAGCCTGCGGTCCCCCCGGGTGGAGCCCATAGGGACCCGGGCCGCTTGGATTTAGGTGGGCCTCGCAGGGTCTCCCAGAGAGGTAGTAGAGAGGCGTGCCCACGAACAGCATGGGAGCGTGGTCGGACTCTAGGCTGTAGGAGCAAGGAAGGCCCAAACAGCGTAGGCGATGACAAGGCAAGGGACAGAGCCAGAATCAGGAGAAGTAGTCATTGGCAGCCAGGGTCAGAATCCGAGGATCAGTCCAAGGAGTAGTCATCGAAGCAGGGGTCAGGTTCCAGAGGTCAGACAAGGTCAAAAGGCAGGCAGAGGTCAGGATCCAGGCAGCGAACAGAATGGTCAAGGAGCAGGCCAAGGTCAGTATTTATTTATTTATTTATTTTGATTTTTTTTTTTTTCTATACCGATGTTCCTGTATACAATACATATCGCACCGGTTTACATGGAACTGAACTGTCGCCTCAGGGGCGTAATACATTATAACATGTTGACATAGAACTTAAGGGAGAACATTCATGAACAAGGTAAACTGAGGCAGGGTACAAAACTATGTACATTCAGGGTATGAATAGGTGATACTGGGTACACAATCAGAGAGAGTATGTAAAGTGATATAGATAACGTCTGTCTCTTCATAAAGTTTTAGCTCTCCGGGTATGTAAAGTGATATAGATAACGTCTGTCTCTTCATCAGGTTTTAGCTCTCCGGGTATGAACAGGTGATACAGGGTACACAATCGGAAAGAGTATGGAAAGTGGTGTGGATACCGTCTGTCTCTTCCTCCAGTTTTAGCTCTCAGGGAAGGCTTGGGTGAATAGCCAGGACTTTAGCTTCTTTTTGAAAGTTGCTATACAAGGTTCTTGGCGGAGGTCTGGCGGAAGCTTGTTCCAAAGGAGGGGACCTGCAGTGGACAAAGCTCGTTTCCTCAGTGAAGTTGTAGACAGGTGGGTGTGCAGCATGTTCTGGTTTGCACTTCTGATCGGTCTCTTTGAGGTGTGCTGTTGTAGTTGAAAAGATAGGTTGAGGGGAGAGATGTTGTGTAGAGCCTTGTGAATCATCATGAGTGCTTTAAAGAGTATCCTGAATTTTATAGGCAGCCAGTGAAGGTTCTGAAGGATAGGGGTAATGTGTTCTCTCTTTTTGGTGAGGATTCTAGCCGTCGCATTCTGAGCCATCTGAAGTGGTTTGATGGTGCTGGCGGGCAGGCCCAGGAGGAGAGAGTTGCAGTAATCCAGTTTAGGGAGGATGATAGCTTGTAGGACCAGTCGGAAATCTCGGAAGTGTAGGAGAGGTTTTAATTTTTTTAATACCTGTAATTTGAAGAAGCATTCTCTGGTGGTGTTGTTTACGAACTTGCTGAAGTTGAGTTGGTTGTCTAGGAGCACCCTAAGGTCTCTTACTTGCGGCGTGTGGTCAATCGGTGTGAGGGAGAGTTGGGAAGAGATCGGCTGGTTGAGCAGGGTGCCATTATCTGGAGCTATTATGAGGATTTCTGTTTTGCTGGTGTTTAGTACAAGGTTGAGGCTACAGAGCAAGTTGTTGATTTCTGTGAGGCAGCTGTTCCAGTAAGACCACGTTTTGTGGAGTGATTCAACTATCGGGATGAGGATCTGAATGTCATCCGCATATAGGAAGTGAGTTAGCTTGAGGCTGGATAGTAGATGGCAGAAAGGGAGGAGATAAATGTTGAATAGTGTCGGTGAAAGGGATGATCCTTGTGGTACTCCATGCTTTGATCTGATAGGGTGTGACTCTTTGTTGTTAATCTTAACCTTGTAGTGCCTGTTTTCAAGGCACCTGTTACCAGAGAGACAGTCCGAGGATACTACCTGGGGAGACAGGACAGACAGACGCTGCAACAGAAGGATGCTGGACAAGGCTGGAACAGTAGGACGCTGGAACAAGGCTGGAACAAGACTGTGAATGCGGAGGCAAACTAGTACACTTACAGTGCCGACCCGATTGCCAAGGCAAGGAAGTGCAGGCAGGGACTTCCTTATATCGTACGTTCAATCAGGGCACGCCGCAGAGCTAGGACCTGCCCCTGGCCCTACAAGAGACCAGGCGGTCCCTGCACGCGTGCGTAGGGGCGTGGCCAACGCCACTGGGGATGCCGAACTCCGGCATGAGGCCTGGTGCACAGTGGAAGGCCCGGCGACCACTGCCACGGGACGCCGAGGCCTGGAGGAGCTTGCACCTGCCACTGGGGAGGCCGACCTGTGACCTGCAGAGGAGCTAGCGAGGTGAGCAGGCCCATGCGTGGGCCGTGGATGGAGCGCTCAACAAATATATTTAAGACAAATAGGAGAAAATATTTTTGTGCTCAATGCGTACTAAAACTCTGCAATTTGTTGCCTGGGATAAGCAGCATGGACTCTACTAACCTTATGGGATCCTGCCAGGTACTTGTGATCTGGATTGGCCAGTGGGCACTGGTGGGAAACAGGATACTGGGTTTGATGGAGCTTTGGTCTGACCCAGTATGGCAAATCTGTTATCCTTCAATTTCACGGTGATTCCATCTAGTCGCCTAGAGCAGGGGTCCCCAACCACCGGTCCGCGGACCGGGACCGGGCCGTGGGAGTTTTTTGCCGGTCCGTGGCGCCGTCAAGCACTGGCAGGTGTGTCGCACGCTCCCGGTCTCTCCCGCTGCCGTTGCCGCCGGGCTGTCAGCACGTTCAAGCCCAGTGGGAACGGCAGCGGTGCTAGAAGAAGCTGTGGCACCCGCGGCTGGCCTTTTCTTCTTCCCGCGCCTGCCCCTCCCGTGACCCGGAACAGGAAGTGATACACAGAGCGGTGCGCGGGAAGGAGAAAGAGCCGTGCCGCGTGATAAAGTAGCAGCGGCGGCTGCAGCGTCGGTCCCCGAGCAATTGAAGCAGCCGGTAATCGAGAAAGGAGACAGCAGCATGAGCCTCTCGCGGCCGATGGGATTCTTCTTTCTTGGCCTGCGGGGGCTGCTGCAGCTCCCATTTGTGCTCCGGGGTGGGGGTGGGGAGAGGAAGTGAGTGAGAGAAAGAGAGAGAAGCAGCCAGCCAGCCTGTGTGTGATTGACTGGGCAGAGAGCTGATGTGTGTGTGTATGTGAGAGACAATGAAAGTGATTGCTCAGGGAGATGACTGATGTGTATGTGAGAGTGTGAGACATTAGTCAGGGATGTGACTGATGTGTGTGTGTGTGTGTGTGTGTGTGTGTGTGTGTGAGAGAGAGAAAAAGCATGGAAGTGAGAAGTCTGGGTATGTGGGAAAGCATGGGCGTAAGAAGCCTGGTGTTGTGGGGGTGAAAGAAAGCATGGGAGTGAGAAACTTGGGTGAGTGTGCATGCATGAGAGAGAGAGACTGCTTCGTAAGGTGACGGTGTGTGTGAGAGAAAAAGACTGGTGTGTGTGAATGTGAGAGAATGTGATTCAGGGAATGAGAAGCCTGTGCACGTGGAGAGTGAGCATGGAAATGAGAGAGACTGGTGTGTGTGTAACAGAGAGAAAGTGATTATGGGAATGAGAAGCCTGTGCATGTGAAGAGAGTGAGCATGAGAGTGAGAAACCTGGGTGTGTGTGAGACACAGCATGGGAGGGAGAAGCCTGTATATCTGAAAGAGAACATGGGAGTGGGAAGCCTGTGTGTGTGTGTATGCATGAGCGAGATCAGGTGACTGGTGTGTGTGTGTGAGAGAGAGAGAAATAAAGTGATTATGGGAATGAGAAGCCTGTGCATGTGAAGAGTGAGCATGGGAGTGAGAAACCTGGGTGGTGTGAGACACATCATGGGAGGGAGAAACCTGTATATCTGAAAGAGAACATGGGAGTGAGAGACTGGTGAGTGTGTGTGTGTGTGAGGGAGAGAGAAAGAAAGAAAGAAAGTGATTATGGGAATGAGAAGCCTGTGCATGTGGAGAGAACAAGCATGGGAGTGAGAGACTGGTGAGTAAGTGTGTGTGTGTGGGTGTGTGTGTGTGTGTGTGAGAGAGACAGAGACAGAGAAAGTGATTATGAGAGTGAGAAGCCCATATATGTAAGTAGAACACAGGAGTGGGAAGCCTGTGTGTGTGTGTGTGTATGGCATGAGAGAAACTGTTCAGGAAGGTGACTGGTGTGTGTGTGCCAAAGACTGTTTGGGAGATGATTGGTGTGTGAGAGACAGAAACTGGTCATGGGGGCATGACTGGTATGGTGTGTGTGTGAGAGACATGGGCACTAAGGAAGAGGACCATAAGTATAGAGCTTAGCTTCTACTGCTGCTTCTGGTGTGTGCCACGGCCTGCAGGGAAGGGGAGTAGGAGAGCTGCTGGAGGGGGTAAGTAAAGGTGGCTTTTTAAGTTTATTTTTCTTGACTGCCATTTTAATTGTGTGATATCTGCTTTTTTGAAATATTTTATTGGTGTTTGGAGAATGTTTAATAGTTTTTATGAGTTTTTAATTGTTGGATGTTATTCTGTTCATAGCTGTTTTGAAACATTTATTCTACTTATTAGTATAGTTTTACAATTATTTCTGTGTGGGGATCTATAGCTGCTTGCTAGTTCTGTTTTCCTAATAAGAGGTGTATTGGTTTTTAGGACCTGATTTAATATTTATAGTGTTGCCTTTTCGTAGATAGGGTTGCTCCTGTTTGAGTATATTCCATAATACAGGTGTAACTGTGTGCGGATTAGTTTATGTGCATTACTACAGATCCTGGGAGTATGTTAGGTCGGTTCTGTGTCTGTTACCGAGATAATTTACTAGCATGTAAGCGTTTGTATCAGTCTTATTTGTTGTGTTTTCTCAGAGGACATGCATTGGTGGTAAACTACTGTCTTTTCATAAGTAGGGCTATTGAGCCTGGAAGTAGAAGGAGTTTGAGTTGCTATTACTGAGATGTCACCAGAACCAGAATATCTTTTTTGTAGGGTGAGTTGTATGGGGAATGTCATAATTCTGCTTTACATCCATTATTGTGGGTCAGGGGGGTTCCCGTGGATACAAATTGTACTTTTACATCTAGCCCCGTGATGATCATGGGTCAGTGTGCCATGCATGTGAGAACCTATGGTGAGTTGAGTCACATTCACATTATAAATGTCATAATTAAATAAGTGTGCACTAAAATCCAACCCCCTCCATAACCCCGCCCTCATATGACCAAAGCCCTGCCCCTACCCCACCCCCACCCCGCCCTGCCGGGCCATGGAAAAATGGTCTTGCTTGAAGCCGGTCCCTGGTGCAAAAAAGGTTGGGGACCACTGGCCTAGAGTCATCAACATCAAAAAATGTTTCTGTTATGGGTATGACCCTGACATCCTCTCCAGTAAAGACAGAGGCAACGAATTCATTTACTTTTTTGCTATTTCCTTGTCCTCTCTGGCCACCCCCTTTTACCCCTCAGTCATGTACTGGCCCAACTGATTCCTTTACAGGCTTTTTGCTTCAGATATACTTGAAAAAGTTTTATTAATTGTTTTTACCTCTATGGCAAACTTGTTTTCAAATTCTCTCTTAGCCTGCTTAATTACGTTTTTACATTTAACTTGCCAGGGCTTATGCCCTATCCTATTTTCCTCATTTGGGTCTGCTTTCCATTTTTTTTTAAATAATGCACTTTTGGTTTTAATTGCCTCTTTCACTTCACTATTAATCCATGCAAGAAGTCATCTATTTTTCCTTCAATCTTTTTTTTTTAACTTTTTATTAATACATTTTAATTACATTTACAAGGCCAACATCTTGATATAGAAATCCAGAACTGAAAGGAAGTAATTATACAGGAAAATAAATTTAAAATATTAATCATCAATTCAGTCAATTCACTCAAGTCCTCAAATAAATGGGGATTCAATACCACACCCCAAGGAAAACAAATAATTAGAGGAAATTTAACAGCAGTCGTCAATGGCCTTACATATTCACGATAGAACTGTTATACAGCAAATGGAATAAATCTAAGATGGAACCAATAAAATAAATTAATTATATAGATTTATCACTAAGGAACTAAGTGCCATGACTAGGCACAGAAAAATCTATGAAACATCTCTTTATTTCACATAGCATTTGCAAGGACATTTTAAGAAGAAGGATCCACCTAGTTGCATGACCCTAGATTGCATGAGGAGAAACTGTTTCCACTTTTTTTTGTATTTGTTTAGCAACATCAGGAAAGGCTATAATTTTAAGCTGCAAGAAGGATTCAGAACAGTGCCTAAAGAAAAGTTTTAAAAGCCAGCCTCGGTCAGGTTCCAATGCTAATGTCACAATTAGGGTAGCCGGGGTTGGCAATTCTGAAGTTTCAAATAATGTAGACATGTCCAGATTGGTCTCTCTTTTTAAAATAGGAGATAATTCCTGCATTCCCATTTCTGTTGCCTCATCAATTCTCTTAAAAGGAGGAAGATAATACACCTTGGAAATAAGAAGAATAGAATGTTCAGGAATGTGTAAGACCTCAAGCATATACCTCCTGAACATCTCTCTAGGAGATGTAACTTAGAAAAATGGATAAAGCAAAGATTCCTATTCCTAATTATATTTTCAAGATTCTCCATTTTTGTTGACAGAATGGAATTTTCTTTTATAATAATTCTTTGAACCTGTTTCAACTGGTCAAGATCAGTAATAGCAGTAGAAACTTGCCAACCCATGTGGTTAGTGCAGTTAGTGTAGATGGGTTTAAAAAAAGGTTTGGATAAGTTCTTGGAGGAGAAGTCCATTACCTGCTATTAATCAAGATGACTTAGAAAATAGCCACTGCTATTACTGGCATCAGTAGCGTGGAATAGACTTAGTTTTTGGGTACTTGCCAGGTACTTATAGCCTGGATTGGCCATGCTGGAAACAGGATGCTGGGCTTGATGGACCCTTGATCTGACCCAGTATGGCAATTTCTTATGTTCTTATGAAAAGAGACAGGAAAATAAAGTATGTATCTAGAAATGGGAAGGTAAAGCTGATCATAGACTTACTGCAGAAATTAATGAATGGATGTTGTTTTTATGTATATAAATTATAATTCCCCTTGGACTTTTAGAACAAGTGAGTAATCAACATATTAATATAAATAAATATAAAATAATTCTTTATTTTCCCCACTCTTTCTGTGCTTTGATTCCCTTTCTCCAATCTTCTCTCTAAATTGGTTTTAGAGCACCTGCTTTTCTCCACCTACCTCTCATTCATGGAGAAGAAGCATCGCATTTTGTTCTTAAAAAGAGCTAAAAAGGAGCTCTGGAATCACTTACAATGTGACTGTGGATTCGGCAGCAGTTTAATGAAAACAAAACGTGACATCAGCACAGTTCCACATCTGCATTTGCGGTGACATCGGAAGCCCTCTTCTCACCACCATAGCACTGTTTGAATCATTTACACGTTCCTGCTGAAGAAATATGGAAAAAAAAAAAAAAAAGGAGGATCGATTTTAAAAGCCATGCTGTTTCCAAAATCACCGCCTCCTATGGTGAATGTTAACAGGGTTCATTTACATTAACATTCTTAAAGAAAAAATGAATTGCACCCTGATTCTTTTCATGGTGTTTAGACACTCCATACAATGTAAGTCGACCTGAGAATGACTGCATTTTTCTTGCTTCTTAATTACATACATTAGCAACCTTCAGGACTAGCAACCTTCAGAGTTACTCATGTCATACAGAAAATCACAGAAAAGCAAATAGAGTCAGTAACAGCTGGAAGCAGCATTTCACGTGCCTTCACAAGCCGTAACAGCTGTAGCAAACAGAATGCTCATGCAGAAGTGAAAAATTTGGGGAGCCAGATGCGAATGCTTTCAAATTTCACTTAGTATTGCTATGTGGGCGTCTTGTTTGTAATCGAATTCCAGAAGAAGAATAAAGTGCTTCAAGTGCTAGTCACAATAATACCTGTAAGAAAAAATCACTTTCAATGCAGCCAGTGCCGTAAATCACAGATCACCCAACCTGATCGGTGAATGGCTCCCACATTGGTGCTAGTTACCGGACAGACAGTACAGTATTCAGGATATCCACAATTACAGGTGAATTTTAAAAGTGTGGCATGTATGAAAATGGACACATGCGCATGCAAGTAGCGCATAGTCACATAAGTGCTATTTTATAAATCTCAAACGTACCTGTGCAAGTAATGGTGTGTGTGAATAAACTTGCTCGTGTTAAAAAGGGGCAGACCAGGGGCATTCTGCGGCGGGGTCGACATTTACACATAGAGACGGTAACTTTTAAACAGACGTGCGGGCACACATGTACGCGTGTTTGCTGGCTGCACTCTGATCTTCCTGGAAGGGTAGCGCCCTCCATGGACTGTGCTCCGTTCATCCCCGAAAGGGAAGTATTCTTGAGCTAATTCGCTCAAGGGATATTTTATTTAAATGAAAAATCGGCAAAACAAAAAAATGAACAAAAAGCGTCTTACACACAAGTGAATTTATGACCTATGATTAAAGATGATCCCAACTGAGGCTTGATAAAGAGCAGAGATGCCCAAAGAGACCGCGGGATGTTATGAGAGTCACTAAATCACTTATTTGAATATTGTATAGTTTGAATTCGGTACTCGCTATCACTATTAGAAGTAATTTCAAGAGAAACTGACGTGTAATCTATTATCTAGTCTTTAAGTAATTACATTTAAAATTAATACAGAAAAAATGTATTACTTAGAGATGCAGAATTTTAAATATTTTGAGTAGATTTTCCCTAGAAATTCACTTCCACTCACTCTCCCTACTCCCCTGGCCCCTTTGCCCTCTCAGGCCCCAACTCCTCAACCTCTAGACTCAACCCCTTCCACTCTGTCGCCAGTCCCAGAGTTTGACCCCATTCTCAGTACTGCCCCTCATACAGGCTCCCTCACTCTCTCGCGCACACACACACACACCCTCATACAGAGCTCTCTCTCTTGCATACACACCCACACGAGCTCCCTTTCTCTCTCACACATACATCCTCACATAGGCTTACCTATGTTTCTCTCTCATGCAGCCCTTCACACAGGCTCTGTCTCACACATACACAATCCCTTCACACAGGCTAGCACCCTCACATACACACGATCCCTTTTTCATACACACGCGCTCCCAAGCATCACCCCCCCCCCTTCATCTCCCATGCTCTCTCACATCCTCCTGCTTACCCCCCTGCTCTCTCCCCCTCCCCTCTCCCTGCTCTCTCACCTCCCCTCTCGCACACCCTCTCCCCTCCCTCTCCTTGTTCCCTCACCCTCCCCTACACCCCCTCCCCTCTCCTCTCTCACATCCCCTCACCTTTCTCACACCCCCCTCTCTCTCCTCTCACCAGGGCCTTCATCTTCCCCGTGAGCGGAGCACATCCCACAGCATACGGGGGCCTTCATTTTTGCCGCAAACAGCACACCAGGGCCTTCATCTTCACCACGAGCGGAGCACGTCCCACGGGGGGGAATTCTGCGCAAATTCTGGAACATAGGACATCTGGACACTGGGACATCTGAACACCGAGACATCTAAAAGAAGACAAGGGATCCGACGAGAGACCAGGAACCACAGACAAAGATGGAGATGAAGGACCAGGAATCACAGACGAAGACAAAGGAGCTCCCATGAAGAATGAAGGACCTTGAAGAAGCGATGGACCTCAGAAACCTCCTGGATCAATGAGCTGGACTAACGGAGAATCCAGGAGCAGACTGGCCCCTTACAAAGGCGACAAGGGACTGACGAGGAGCCCTTTTTATAGGGCTGAAGAGAAGATACCTTGGAAATGTCATCAGGTGGGGCCGCGGGGCTTTTCCCGCTGCGGGCTCTTTAAATATTGGAGAAAGGCGAGTCCGCGCACCTACAGGAAAGGGCAGGACCAGGGACAGCGGCGGCGGCGACCATGCCGCAAGGATTGAACAGGAGCGGCACTAGGCCGCGAAGCAAGGCCCTGGCCCTGGCGGCTCCATGCCGCGAAGAGGAAGCAAGACAGCGGCGGCGTCTCTGCCACGGGAAGGTCCAGCGGCGGCGTCTCTCCTTGCCGCATGGGTGACAGCATCGGCAGTGGCCTCTGGGCCACGAGGAAACGGCATCGGTGGTGGCCTGGCTGCAGAGGCCGGCAAGCAGCGTCATAACAATTCCTGGGCGGTTAAGCTGTTGGAGTCTGCGCTGGTACTGGACCACTGGGACTAAGGGAGATGAATGTCCCCTGAGGATCGGGAGAACACTCTCCAAGATCAATAAGCCCCGAAAACCTGGTTTCCAAAATTAAAGATTTCCAGCGTAGGTTGAGAAGAAGAGGGAGCTCGACTTGCATAGCAGGGGAAGGCCCAGTGTTGCTATTTCTCTTTTTCCCCATAATCAAGCCGGTGCTCCTTGCAATTCAGCTGCAAGTGTCTCCCAAAAGCCGAGAGTAGGGGGCGCGTGGCTTTGGCGCGCTGCTGCTTGCAGGCTTTTCACGCCCCGGGTCGCACAGCTGATGCCGGGGGAGAGGGGCGCCTCAATCTTCTCGCGCAGGACTGTTCGGAGCTGCCTCCAGCAGAGAAACCCAGCAGCTCTCCCGTGTCTTTTTTTTTTTTTTTTTTTAGGAGTTTGTGTTTAGCAGTGAGGGATTCTGTTTTACTAGGGTGACATCAGCATATTTCAATATTTTTTTGCACGTTGGGTTGTAATGTGAACTGTCCTAATACTGCTCTGCTCCATTCTTATGATTATTGCTGTTTTATTGTAGTTATGTGCTTTAATGATGGATGCCAAGGGCCCATCCCCCTCACTGATGACAATGTATAATGTGACCCCAGCACAAAAACGTCTGTCCGTCCCCAGCCCTAAAGCAAAGACATCCCAAGTATGAGTAGTATGGATGAAGAGAGATTACAGGAAGTGAGAGCCTGTGTGTGGGTCCCCACCCCCATGAGCCTACGCCCCCAGAGGTTTATCCTCCTCCTCGCCAGAACAAACCCCGCACCCTGGGGCAAGTGGACTGTGATTGTGGTGAGAAAAGTGGCTCTGGGGACAACAGAGTATGCCCCTGCATTCCGAGAGGTCCACTTTATTATTGGGAAATGCTATTACAGTTATCCTGTTACGGGAAAAAAAAAGTCCATGTATTCATTTTATATTGCATTTTCCATCCTTTTGAAGGTGTGTGCACTCCAATGAAAACAACTGATGATTATAGGTATGCAGATACCTATTCCTTTGAATTTAAGGTCTGAGACGCTGCAGTTTACTGATGAAGAGTCGCTGCCCAGTTGTTGTTTTTTTGTTTTGTTTTTTTTATTAATGTAATCTTTGTATCGCCATTTAGATTGCCTTACTTCCTATAAGGACTCTCACGGAACACAGAGATAACGCGTCTGATCCAGCGCCATGATGGCATCGGTGCCCAGAAGCTTATGTTGGAGTGGAAGAGAACACGCAACAGAAAGATAATGAAAATAATGCCGTACCATCTGCCCTGAGACTCTCCAGCAAATCCAGGGCACGTCCTTCCTGGCCTGCTCCCCATGGAGAAGCAGTCTGTAAAATACGCCGTTCCAATTATAGAAACATATTTCAGTATTAGCAGTACAAAAGCATTAATACTGCACGATGAGCAAATAAGCTGAGAGAAATTCCCGCTTACAATGGCTATGCACTAGCCAGATCTTCTGACTTTTTGTAAACTGAAACTCTCCCTTCTCTCCAAACCCCCCCACCCCCTCCCAAAAAAAAAAAAAGTTAGTACAAGCTTTGGAATATGTAAAAAAGTAGTAACAGGAAAGCAGAAACATATTTGACATGCTCCTGAACCAACATTTCAATTCTACCATGGGCTTGCATCAGGACCAAAGATCATTAAACAAAGCCCTGCTTGAACACCACAGGAGGACAATTTTCAAAGGGATTCGGCACTTAACTTTGGCAGTCAGGCACCTCCATAGGCACCTTTTGAAAAGTGACTAAGGCCGAGCCCTTAAATGTAGGGGCTTAAGAGATGGATAGGGGAAAAGGTTAGGCGCCTAAATCAAAGCAAATGAATTTGCAGGCCTAAATTTAGGAGAATTTTCAGTAAAACAAAACAAAACTTAGGTGCCTAAGTTTGGCTGAAAAATTTCCAAAAAATGTAAACAGCACAATATGGTCCAAAAAAACAAACCGGTAGTCGATCCAAGATGGCTGATAGCAACAAACACAAGAAGTTGGATCGACTTGAGTCTGTTTTCAAATCAAGCCACTCTTAACAGCAAACTGCTGTAAAAGTGATGATATTGCAATTCCTCTCGCCGCTCAGCAAACTTTGACTCAAGAGAGTCATTTGTTGCTGAGAAATACTTCTCCGACTATGATATATGAGAGTCCTATGCTTTTCTAAGCCAATTCAAGTGGCTCTTAAGCCCCTGAGGCAGCTCGTTGAGCGAAACTCGGCCAGAGTCGGGCAAGATTCAATAATGGCCTTTTATATATCGATCCAACTTCTTGTGTTTGTTGCTAGCAGCACAATATGGACACTTACATGAAACATTCAGTGTTCTTTGAAAATTGAACCCTTAATAACTGAAAAAGGTCCTTCCCATGTTAGCACTAAGGTCATGCAAATTCAGTTGCGTTTTCCATTTTTTTCTCCATATTGCAGTGCCTGAATTCTTTGTACTATTTTGATGTTACTTGGCAAATGTTGCCTTGCCAGTAATTACAAAAGTAAAATACCTAACAAATGCTTGTCTTTGCGAGCCTGGTTGAATCTGTTTAATCAATGAAACCTAACAATCATTAGAAAAATGCACACCAAGATTTTTAACCTGGCTTTCCATGTGATGTTCAAGATAGCTGACAACATTGCAGAGAACTGAACACTCATTCTAGCTTCTTGAGACTGCCATGGCCATGTGACCAGGGCCAGATTTAGGCATAGGCAACACAGGCACATGGCTGAGGAAGCAAATTCTGAAGGCACCCAAAAACTGTTGCTCTCTGATTTCCGGGCACCATAATCTTAAATCTGGCCCTGCGTGCTAACACTCATTTTTATATTCCAAAAGAAGTTGACCGGGTCTCACATGAGCTGGTTTAAGCCACTGGATGAGGTCCAAGAATTCAGGCTTTTCTTCCTGGGACCCCTATAAGTGACTGAGATCTGAGAGTGAAGCAGACCCTGGTTATGTGTATGTCAGAAGCAGGAGATTCTTCTTCAACTCAAGTGGTTACCATTCCTGCTTCCAGAAATCACCATTTTCCATTGGCAGTAGTCCTGGCTGAGAACCACAGCTTTTCTCAGTGTTGTCCAACTGTGAATCTGAGACCTTTGAAGAGACCCAACAGCGGAGCTCATCTACCAAATCAGCGAGGTTCAAATCCTCTCTAAATGTGTGTATCACTGAAATCTAACACTCTGTGCGGCACTCTGCTTTCTCCATGACTGGCTGCTCCAAGCCAGAGCTGAGCCTATCCGAAGGCCAGAGATTCCTACAGAAAGTCCCTCATGGGTTGCACAGGGGCCAGAAGCTGCTGGATGTGCAACAACCAAAAGCAAGCCCTGACCAATTTTAATTCAGAGCATATCTTTTTTAGGAAGTACAGTGTTACGTTTTAGTGCTCTACAGCCGCAGGAGGTGTTTCACCTAGTTGACTTTTTGAGTCAGGAAGACTGGCATCTCTCTTTACCTCCATTCATTCTATAGTCAGGTGACTCTTGTCATTTTGTTTGAAATGATATTTTTACTTCTTCTGCCATGCACATCTAGGCCAATGCATTAGCCATTTTCATTAGATGTGGGGCCAGCCTGGTGGCTCAGTGGCGAGTGCTGTGTACTGTCATGGAGAGGGGCCTGGGTCAGCTGGGGCTAAGGGAATCATAGCCATCATAGAACAGTGACACCTAGTGGTTGGGTTTAGGGACTATGATTTCAGGGCTCCCAGTAGGGGCCCTGTTGAATGGGCCCCAGCCAAGGACTGTCACTGCAATGGCTGGAATGAAATAAGTTGGCAGGGATTGATTTATTTATTTATTTATTTTGTATACCGACATTCGATTGAGATATCACATCGGTTTCCAGATAACAGGTTGAATAGAGCCGGAACTGCCCTATTTTTACATTGTAACAAGAGAACAGTTGATTAAACAATTAATATAAGGAACATTGTAACATATGGATAAAATTAAAATTAAATATTAAATGTGGGTATATAGAAGTGGCATATAGCCTATATACAATATGTACAATATGACTTGGTTACGAGTAGGGTGGGGGACAGGGAAAAAGGGAGGATAGAGAGGGGGAGGAGGGGTTATGAGTTCGTGCAGGGTAGAAGTTATGCGGTAAGGCTTTCAAGAGCGTTTATTTTGGGATGTTGGGGTTCAGGAGGGAATGCTTTCAAGAACAGCCATGTTTTGAGCTGTTTTTTAAAGACTTGCGGTGAGGGTTCGTTTCTGAGCTGTGGGGGGAGGGAGTTCCACAGGGTAGGGCTGTAAAATAGGGATGTAAAATAGAGGAAAATATCCCTGAGTAGTTGCCAAAAAAGGCTCAGGGCTCCAGATCCTAGGCCTGTTTCCAACTGAACTGGAAGACCAAAAAGCAGAAGAGGAAATTACTGGATCAAAAGAAAATTTTCATTAACAAAAGTTGAAATGGTTCTTTTATCAAATGATCACAAACTGCTGCTGCTGCTGCTAATGAATCAAAAGCTGAACTGTTCTTTTAGTTCCTAGAGGTCAGGGTTCTAGATAAGAAAACTTTGAGAGCGAGAGCGATATCATCGATCTCTAAAATTACCAGTTAGTCTGAGCAAATGTAACTTAGGTCAGGGTCGATTTTATTGCCAGCGCCAGCTTTTGCGAGCACCAGGAATAAGGCAATTCCAGGAGTGGATAAGAGATTTTCCTTTGAAATTGTGGTTACCAATAATCTCCCACTAATGGGGTGCAAACATCTTCAATAGACTTTTGTCTGCAAAAGTACTTGGTTCAAGGGCGGGGGTTCATGAATAAGAAAAAGCATGAGAAAGAAAGTAGCATAGGTCAGCCATGAAGCTGCTCCAAGACATATGAGGACAGTAGTAGTAATAAGGTTGTCAAATAAGCAAACGGAAGTTTAGGAATTATTAGCAAAGCAATGGTGAAGAAAACAGAAGATATCACAATGCCTCTGTATCTCTCCATGGTTAGACTGCACCTTGAGTACTGTGTGCATTTTCTGGTTGCCGCATCTCAAAAAGGATATAATTGCACTGGAGAAGGTAAGGGAAGGGCAACCAAAATGATAACAACTCTCCTATGAGAAAAGACTAACTAACGGGCCGATACAGTACAGTGCGCTCTGACGGAGCGCACTGTTAACCCGGCATTGGACGCGCATTTTCGACGTGCTAGCGTTACCCCTTATTCAGTAAGGGGCCGAAAACGCGCGTCCAATCCTCCGAACCTAATAGCGCCCGCAACATGCAAATGCATGTTGATGGCCCTATTAGTTATTCCCGCGCGATTCAGAAAACAAAATGTGCAGCCAAGCCGCACATTTTGCTTTCAGAAATTAGCGCCTACCCAAAGGTAGGCGCTAATTTCTTCGGGCACCGGGAAAGTGCAGATAAAAGCAGTAAAAACTGCTTTTCTGTGCACCCTTTGACTTAATATCATGGTGATATTAAGTTGGAGGTCCCGAAGGGTAAAAAAGTAAAAAAAAAAAATTTGAAGTCAGCCGGTGGCTGTCGGGTCGAAAACCGGAAGCTCAATTTTGCCAGCATCCGGTTTCCAAGCCCGTGGCTGCCAGCGGGCTCGAGAACCGAAGCCAGCAAAATTGAGCGTCGGCTGTCAAACCCGCTGACAGCCGCCGCTCTGGTCCAAAAGGAGGCGCTAGAGACCTGCTAGTGTCCCTAGCGCCTCCTTTTGCCTGTTTTTACTGCAAAAGCGGGCGTTCACCCGCTCTCCCGCGTTTTTACTGTATCGGCCCGTAGGTTAGGGCTGTTTATCTTGGAGAAGAGATGACTGAAGGGGGATATGATAGAGGTCTATAAAATCATGAAAGGTCTTGAATAGGTAAATGTAAATCAGTTATTGTCATGACTGCACTGCCCGCGGGTTCCCCCGTGAGCAGGCTCACTCACCCCATGCTGCTTTCTTCACCGACGCGGCACGGAAGCCGCCGTCGGCCCTCTCCATGCGGCCGGAGCCGCGGACTGTAAACTCTCCCTCGCGGCCCGGAGGCCACCCATGCTGCTTGTCTTCATCGCGGCAGGAGCCGCGGACTTTGCCTCATCTCCTGGTGGGGCCGGGACCGCCCCAACGCCATTGCTATCTTTGCGGTGCAAAGGCCACATCCCCGGGCTCAAGTGGCAGCTGCGTCGGTGCATGCCGCTGTCCGCGGTCCTGTACAGCTTCCTGCTTTCTCCTTAGGCGCCGGCGCGCGCCTCTCTGCAAAACTTAAAGGGCCAGGCACAGGAAGTGTGCTGGCCGCACCTTCAATGGGACTTCCTGCTTCAGCCCTATAAAGGGCTGCTCCGTCAGTTTGTTCGGCGCCTTGCATCGGAGTTACTTCACTCTGGAGGCTCCTGCCTGCCAGAGCTCCATCAGGTCTTTTATTGTCTTTGTGGAGCTCCTCATCTTGTCTTGTCTTCTCGTCATGCCACGTCCTGTCTTCATAGCCTGAGGTCCTCGTCCTGGTGTCTTGATGATCTTCTATGTCCTGGTGTTCTTGCCTTCCTGGATGTTTGTTCCTGCGTCTCGTCTTGTATGCTCCTGAGCCTTCTGGTCCTGTGGGCCGGACTCCCTTGGACGACATCTTTCCTGGGTTGGATTGGCCTGCAGGTGGACTGGTGTCCTGCGCTCTCGAGCCGTCATGTCCTGGATCTTTCCTGCGCTGTCCCATTCTCCTCGTGGTCCGTGACCAGCCTGCAAGGGCTGTGTAGGGTGCGCAGTGGGACAGGGTGGTCCGCAACTCAGTCCCACGGGTAGCCTGAGTAAGGCGCCCTGAGAGACAGTGCCAATGTCTGCCTTCCCTACTTCTCGTCTTGTCTGGATTCCAAGTTCCTCGTTATGTCTGCACTTCAGCATCATGTCTCTGATGCCGTTGCATCGACCATGGTCTGGGATGCTGTTGCATCGACCACTGGTCCGTGATGTCTTCGCATCAGCCTTGGTGTCACGTCTTCAATAGTCCTGGTGTCATGTCTTCAACCCAAGTCTCGTCTGTGATGCCGTCGCATCAACCCAAGTCTTCGTGCCATGTGATGCCGTTGCATCAGTCTTCATAGTCTTGTCTTCGTGTCAAGGTTCCCGTCTGCCCTCAACCTCAGGCCAGGCCTGCTGCTCCATGCTGCTCGCAGCAGGTCTGAAAGGGCTTGGAATGGTTGGAGGACCATTCAACTTCCAACATCCTCGGATGTTGGCCTTGGGAGCTTGCCGGCCTGGCAGAGGGTAAGACCATCAGCCATGCGGAGCCACCATCAACCCTTGGCTCGACCCAGAAGGTCTGGGCTCGGGCTGAGGCCCAAGGGCACACGAAAACCGCCCATCACGTAACAGTTATTTACTCTTTCAGATAATAGAAGGACTAGGAAACACTCCAAGAATTAACAAGTAGCACATTTAAAACAAATCTGAGAAAATTATTTTTCACTCAGCGCACAATTAAGCTCTGGAATTCATTCCTTGAAGATGTAGAAAAGGCAGTTAGTGTAGCTGGGTTTAAAAAAGGTTTGGATAAGTTCTTGGAGGAGAAGTTCCATACACTGCTATCAATCATTTGACTTAGGGAATAGCCAATGCTTATTACCGGCATTAGAAGCATGGCATCTATTTAATGTTTGGGTTCTTGCCAGGTACTTGTAATCTGGATTGGCCACTGTTGGAAACAGGATGCTGGGCTTGATGGACCCTTGGTCTGACCCAATATGGCAACTTCTTATGTTCTTATCCCAGTGCAAGGGACATTTCTAGAAATTAAACAAACTAACTCATAATTTCACAGACCGATTCTATGGATTAGTGCTCTATGCCAAATGCTGCGGTAGTCCACAATGCAGTCATAACTTAATTCTCTACAGCGGAGGGAGGGGGGGGGGGGGACTCAGAGACTGCACTTCTTCTGGTCCTCCACCATAGAGGCAGGAATTGGACTATGCTGCGCAAATAATATTCCCAAATAGTAACACAGTTATTATGTTAATAAACTAGCAAAGGATTAAAGCAGTGGTACTCAATCCAGTCACCGGAGGGAGTGGGGTTCTTCCAAACTGTCTGGTTTTCATTGTAAGCAAGATATGGAAATTAACCAACTTCCTAGACCCAGGGTATAGAAATATATCTCCTGCATATTCATTATGGATAGCGAGAAAGACAGACATTTTGGGGGACACCTCTAGGACTGGTGGTGGCTTTTCTCTTGCCTGAAATGACATATTTTCTATTTCACCTCAACACAATTGTCTGCTGGGAGAATAGAGGGCCTGCAATAGTGATGCAGAGTGAAGCAGGGCTAAGACTCAGAGCAGTCTTCATGCTTCATTGATTACTGAGCAAATCTACAGAGCCTAGTGACTGATAAAAAGTCAATGTAATTTCTATTAGGCGATTCTTTTACAGCCCTGGTGCCATGTGATTTATATGTGAGCTACAGCATGCGTGCACACGGAAATGTCCTTCAGCAGATCCTGGCTCTGCCGTTTTTATGTCCACAGAAAATGCAAAGCAAGGGAGATGTACACAAAAGAGGAGACAGGAAAAAAAAAAGGGACTTTTGGAATAAGAGTCAGTCGACAGCAAACCGGTATATGAGAAGTAATACATGTGCCATGAATTTTGGCCAGAGTCCCTTTTCGAGTGTAAAACGAAGGCTATTTTGTTGAGTTATCATTGCTCAGTAGAGTTTCTGCGGGACAGCTTCATTGAGATCACGATTGTGGTAAAGTAGACACTGTAACCCGTAATGAATAGCGTTTGCTCAAGGCCGAGCTCTTGTACAGAAATGAGTCCCCTGCACTAGGTAAGGCCTGAAGAGCTATAACAACCACAGAGGCCTAGCTGCTAACAGGAAACCCTCCTCAGGTCACATAATGAGAAAACCGCGTAGGTAACATGAAGTGACTGATTCTTCTCATAGTCGGTGAGGTGTGGAAGCACCGCTCACTCAGAATCAACAAGGTTTTAATTGGTTCTGAGATTCTTCTCTTATTGTTTTGAAGGGGGTAACATTTAACATAATAACACAGCGGATGACAGCAAATAAGGAGCAATTGGCCCACTCTGTCTGTCCAATTGCCTGCCTCTTAGGTTTTTCCATCGCCTTGGTGGGATGAGCATATAAATTGCAGTACGCAAATCAAACCAGCTCCCACTGCCCCAGCCTTCCAGCCCTACTCTTACTACTGCCCTCATGGGGGGGGGGGCGAGTCATTTACTCGTGTGCATTAACATGCAGTAAACGGCTTATACTGAACCTGGCAGTGAAAGTGTAAACGCACATATAACGCACAGAATGTGAAATTCCATGAATGACCTCTAACAAAACAAAGCTGGTTCAACACAGGTATGTTAATGAGCAGATTTGCATGCAGAAGCATACAAATCAGCTCATCACTGCAAATCAAACAATGTAGCTTTGTTTGACTTATGTTAACTTTTCCCCCAGGAACATCGTAACGCTAACATGCGTTCAGATGCTCCTGGGGTTTTGAGTTAAAGGTGCCCTCCAGCTCCAGAGGCTCCCTAAGCCCCTAGGGGTGTAATGGGACTTCCTTCTCCTGATCTCTGACCCACACCCTCACATGAAGAAAGCCAGAAAAAAAAATCAAAGAAATTGCCCCTGGCCCTGCCCCCCCCCCCCCCCCCCTTATTCTTAAGTTCCACCCCTTGCCTCACACCCCAAAACCCCTACAAACATACCTGATAGCCTTGGTGGTCCAGCGGTGCCAGGAGCGCCCCCTACAGGCTCCCACCCTGGTGGTGCTGTTTTCAAAATGATGCCAGCCGGCCTCATGCGCATCTTCCCCTTGTTGTGTAAATCCAACGGTATTTTCCCCTGCAGCTTAATAAACCTGCCCCTGTTCTGTGCCAAGATTGCTTAAATTCCATTGCAGTGCTGGTCTCTTCCACCTCCACTCGCAGGCCACTGTGGCCTGGAATACTCCTGAAACCCCCAGATGCCTCGCTTAGGGAATCCTGAAAGTCCCAGAATCTACTACAAAGAGTAACTCAGAGTTTCCACATTACCGCAGCAAGAAGCACAAAGACCCAGAAGCAGGTGAAAATGCTGCCCATACCTGGGAGAACAGCATTAGACTGGTCATCTACATTGCATCTGCTGCCATGCGGATAGGCCTGGAGTGGAGGAGAAGCCTGATGGTTAGAGTAGGGGGCTGCAAACCAGCGTTCAAATCCCACTACTGCTCCTTGTGACCTGGGGCAAGTCACTTCCCCCTCTATTGCTTTTGGCACAAATTTAGATTATAAGCTCTCTGGAGACAGGGAAATACCTATCGTACCTGAATGTAATCCGCTTTGAAGTGCCTGAAATAGACAAATCTAAGCAAAAAAGACTTGGTGAGAAAAAGGCATGCTTTTCCTTCCTGGAAGCTATTGTGGTTTGAGTGTTCCTGATTATACAGAATAAGGAGACACACACTTGTTTCACTTTTGGTTTGTTGTTTTTATTATTCGGCACTGGTACTGGGATAAGATCCCTCAGCTGTGCTGGGAAAAGACCAGTTCCGGTAACAGTATTACCGGCATTCCTTGACTTCGTCTTTGGGGCTTGCAAATCCCAATACCTAAGGCCCCCCTTCCACGTCTTTCCACCAAGGTTTGTAACAATCCACACCACCAGCCACCAAAAATCGGTGCAGCTCTTGTTTAAAAACTCCAGCAGCGCCAGGCTAGTGGATGTTAGGGCTGTAACCATGGGCATTCTGGGCACGTTGCCCCAGCCTTCTTGGACGCCCGGAGTCGCCCTGTGACCCAGTCCCTGGGCATTGACTCGAATTCTCCCCTCTTTAGCCCTCTAAAGTTTCATCTGACTGAGCAACACTCAAGCCTCCTCCCTCATTTCACCTGTCTGCTATCCTCCACCTGCCCCTACCGCTGTGCTCTGTATTTGGCCCTGGCATATTCAAATTCTGTCATGGTTTTGTTTGCTACTACTTCTAGAATAGACAACCTGGTAGTCTATTCTAGGCACCTACTACCATTTCAGGTTAACAGGTCGATTCAGTAAACCGCACGGGAGAGCCGGCGCTCCGAGGCGAGCGCCCGCTCTCCCAACACACGCCCAGGCCACTCGCCTGGGCACGCGATTCAATATGCAAATGAGGGCCCGCACTAATAAGGAGGCGCTAGGGACACTAGCGCGTCCCTAGCGCCTCCTTATTGGTGGAAGCGGCGGCTGTCAGCGGGTTTGACAGCCAACGCTTAATTTTACCGGTGTCGGTTGTCGAACCCGCTGACAGCCACGGGTTCAGAACACGGATGCTGGAAAAATTGAGCGTCTGTTTTCCAACCAGTGGGCAGATTTTTTTTTTTAAGTTTTTTTTTTTTTGTTTTTTTTTTTGGGGCCTCCAACTTAATATCGCTATGATATTAAGTTGGAGGCCTCCATCTCCTTTTCCATCTCCATCCCTATGATATTAAGTCGGAGGGTGTACAGAAAAGCAGTTTTTTCTGCTTTTCTGTACACTTTCCCGGTGCCGGCCGAAATTAAATCCTGCCTTTGGTTTTGCTATAATTATAGATTTTTGGTTTCCACTTTTTTCACAAAGGTAATTGAAATCTCCTATTATTACTGCACTACCAATTTGATTAGCTTCTCTAATTTCTCTTAGCATTTCACTGTCCATCCACTGGCCAGGTGGACGGTAGTATACTCGTATCACTATATTCTTCCCCAACACAAAAGGGATTTCTACCCATAAAGATTCGATTGTGTGTTTAGTCTCATGCAGGATCTTTATCCTGTTGGACTCTATGCCATCCCGGACATAAAGCGCCACCCTGCCACCAAGATGATCCTCACTGTCATTGCGATATAATTTGTTCCCTGGTATAGCACTATCCATCCCATTGGTTATCCTCTTTCCACCATGTCTCTGAGATGAGAATTAAGTCTATGCCATCATTCACTATGTCATATACATTCTAATTCTCCCATCTTACTTCTTAGACTTCTAGCATTAGCATACAAACATTTCAAAGTGTGTTTTTTGTTTGTATTAACATTCTCTTTTCAGTTGGCAGGGATAAATTGGAATCTTTTAGCTCAGGTGAGTTTTTAATTATAGGCACTTGGGCTACTTTTCTTATTATTGGAACCTCTCTGTCGGGATGCCCTAACTCTAATGCTTTATTAGTATCCCTTTGAACCATGCACTGCTGAGCCACTGTCAGCTTTCCCCTTTGATTTAGTTTAAAAGCTTCTCTATCTCCTTTTTAAAGGTCAGTGCCAGCAACCTGGTTCCACCCTGGTTAAGGTGGAGTCTATCCCTTTGGAAAAGTCTCCCCCTTCTCCAAAAGGGTCCCCAGTTCCTAATAAACTAAATCCCTCTTCCTTGCACAATCGTCTCATTCACGCATTGAGACTCCAGAGCTCTGCCTGCCTCAGGGAGCATTTCAGAGAATACTACCCTGGAAGTTCTGGATTTCAGCTTTCTACCTAAGAGTCTAAATTTGGCTTCCAGAACCTCCCTCCCACATTTTCCTATGTCATTGGTGTCCACATATACCAGAACAGCCGGCTCCTCCCCAGCACTGTCTAAAATCCTATCTAAGTGATGCGTGAGGTCTGCCACCTTCACACCAGTTAGGCATGTTACCAGGGGATCCTCACGCCCACCAGCCACCCAGCTGTCTACATTCCTAATAATCGAATCACCAACTATGATGGCTGACCTAATCCTTCCCTCCTGGGCAGTAGCCCTGGGAGACACATCCTCGGTGTTAGAGGACAATGCACTACCTGGAGAGGAGGTCCTTGCTACAGGTTCATTTCCTGCTATACCAGGTTTATGCTCTTTGATCATGAGACCTTCCTCCTCCAAGGCAGCACCAGGGCTGCCAGACTGGAGTTGGGATTTGGTTTCCATGTCCTTGAAGGTCTCATCTATATACCTCTCTGTCTGCCTCAGTTCCTCAAGATCTGCCACTCTAGCCTCCAGAGATCAAACTCATTCTCTGAGAGACAGGAGCTCTTTTCACTGTATTTATTTATTTATTTAGAATTTTATATATTACAAGAGTGGATCCTTGGGCTGGCGGAGTAGGGAACTGAAGAATATGTCTGATTAAGATAACCAAGAATACCCAGACTCCTCTGCTTTACTGGCCTGTCAGAGGTGAATGAACTTTGAGAGACTTTCTGACTATCACAGATTCAACGGATGCAGAAGAGTTGGGAAACTGGTAAATCCTGCAAAGCTTATAATTACAGGCCAGGAAGGCATCAATGACTTGCAGAGAATCTCTGAGACAGATTTGCTGGCAACAAAAGGAGAGAGGCCTATTTTAATGGCCACATTTACTTCACAATGCAGGGATACTCGTTCTGCAGGAAAACAGGATGCAAGCCTTTATCTTGCAGATATTGGTTTCAATGACCTGAAACCAATTTGAATGAATCCTGGTGCCAAGCTCTATTCAAGACCCAGACTGGGAGGTGTTTACAATAAACAAAGAAGAACAACAGAAGACAAGAAGAGAATACTTGCATCAAAGCCAGTATGATACAGGAACTTGTTTACATTGGGAGGAGGAACAGGGTTAGAAGAATTCTTAGTTGAGGGAGGTCCTCACAAGCATTTCCTATACAGGATAGAATGTCATGACAAACAGTATCATGTGTTTGTGGGCGGTTACACTTTTCTGGAAGCTTCGAGAATGTTGGATTTTAATTATATAAGTCAGAGCAGGGCAGAAATTCATTGAGATGCTACTTATTACAGATAGAGGGCAGATTGCATCTCACAAGAACACTTGTCTTTGCATGTCTTTTGAAAAAGCCAAAATAAACTAAATTTTAAAACCTCTTGCTGAATTGCAGTGTTCTTGTGCCCTAAGCTATGAGTCCCAAAATTAGACATTTTGGCACCCCAGATGGGACTCTAATAACTGTTGTTATTATTAATTATTAATTATTAATAAGCTGTAGTATTGCTTTTGGCGGACGAAGGTAATACTAGGTTCTTGAAGGGTAAAATTTGGCTTGCCGTTCAAAGATTGAGTTACCCAGGTACACTGGAGGCTTATCCCGGAGAATTATGAGTTCAGAGCAGATGTGGAATGAAGTTGGATCTATTTTGTGAGTATGTAACAAGAAAAAAAAAAAAAAAAAGGAAAAATCTGTAAGTAGCAATGTTTTTATTTTATTTGTTGTACAGTGTATATAGCTTGTGTGTTATATCAGGTTTAGAATACTTTTTGCACAATGTTCTTTAATATATGTTAGGGAGACAGGACATGAGTTGATGATTTGATTAAAATCTAACTTAAGTTCTGGTATTTTCAGATTGAACAGTTGAAAAACAGAGGGGTAGCCAGCACTAGTCAGTCTGGGGTCTTTTGTTCTTAGACCGCATGGCTTGCGCTCAAGCAGTTTCACTTTCACTTTTACTTTACATCGGGGGAGCGGCTGTTGTAAGTGTGTAGATTCAGAAGGAGAAAGAGGGAATAAGATACAATTGGTAAGTTGAAAGTTTTATAATTAGTATGATAAGGTGTTTTTCGTTAGTGGATTTTTACCAAAGTTTAGTTGTTAAACAAAAACAAATGCGGTGCTTTTAAAACTAGAAACTGCATGGCTGGATATTATAGTTTATAGCTGTCTGTGATTAGAGGTACATAAATGTCTCCAGTTTATTTTAGTCTATGAGATTTATTGTTATCAGTTCATATTTAAGTTTGCTTTGGAGTTAATGCGTGATTGCTGTTAGGGTATCATTAACCAGAGAAATGAAGTTTTTTCAGTTTTTTGGTGTTTTGCTTCTCCCCCCTCCCCCTCAAGGTACAGAGCTGACTGATGTAGCCATGGCTGGCCACAAGGACTTTTATGTTCACTGTAAATGTAGAAAAAGAATAACCAGCCCAGTAAGCTTTTTAGTTTTTGGTTTTATTTCCTACCATTAATGCAGAGATGCTCATATTTGCATCTAAGTTTTTAGAATTGTGTGATTACCGAGAGTTTATTGTGCATTGTGTTTCATTTCATTTGGTAAGAACGAAAGCATGAATTTGTGTTTATTTAAAGTCATTTATAATTAGATTTGATTTATCATTGGAGAGGGATGTATGGTTTTTTCTTTGGTCAGGGGTATAGGCAGAGAGATAGAAAGGAAAACAATCTATAGATATACTACAAGAGAGCAACTTTATTTTAATGAAATGATCTGTTTAAGGGTTTTATCACTTAACAAACCTATTCATTGAGGGTAACAGTTGTTTGGCGGGAGAGGAGGTGACTCCCCTTTAGGAATGTGGTTGAGAAGAAAGGAAAAAAAAAACACCTGGGAGTGAGTCACTTTTAAAATGGATTTTACAGTTCTGCTGAGAGGTTTGAGGTTTAAGTATGTTATAGGACAAAGTGCAAAGGTGATAGAAGAGGGACTAATGAATTGATCTGTTTAATGTGAAAACAGAAATTTGTGTTGAAAGTATGGGGAAAGTGAATATTCGGGATGAGAGATGACGTAATGTTAAAGAGGGAAGAGATTAAGGAATATGCAGAAGGCTGTATGCTGAGAAATTTAGACTGTTTTGGGTAAAAGGAGAGAAAAGATATAAGTAGGTTGCATTAAAATTGTGTGAAGATATGATTTATTTTAAATTAAACACAGGTCAGAAATAAACGGACGGCACTAATATGCATGACCTTTCTGCGGCAATATGTGTTAATTACGTTAGTTCTTAGTTTTGATTATATCTCACTAGCTGCTAACTTTTAGACGTAAGGGAATGAATTAGGTGGTTTATTTTGATGGGAGTTCAGGTATTACATGTTTGTATTGTGGACTGGTTAGATGATATGTAAAGGAGAAAGATTGTGAGACGGTGAACAGCAGAGAGTTAAGCAGCAATGCCTATTATCTATTTATATGCCAGTAAGAAAAACTTTTGGTTAATGCATATTAGTCTGTGCCATCCTTTTATTTTGCAGACTTCCAGACTCCTAGCTGATATGTCTGTGCTTTTGGAAATGATTCGTATTTCTATTTAGGGTATTTACAGGATTTGGTAGTAAGAACTTTGTGGAACATATGCATATTGGATGGAAATAACTGACTTCTAATTAAGTGCAAAGTTGTTTGTTTTAAGTTTTTCTTTTAGAAGGTGAGTTAGGAGTTTACAAGCATAGGAAAACAAAAAGAGATTTTAGATTTGTAAAAGGAAGTAGCTCTTATCATAGGGGACAGCGCCTCCTAGGGGTGGACCATCAGAGAAAGGAAAGTAGCTTTATGACTGTTTTTTGCTGAATTAAGGTATAACAGTAGTTTGACTTTTAAAGAACATGTAATGTCATTTTTAATTTTCATTTTAATCATTATATTAACTGTTATATATTAGATTTCTTTCCAGGGTACTAAAGCACAAAGCGCATCTGTCTCTATGCTATGGGAGATGAAGATCAGTTTTTTCCAGTTTGATTCCTTTTCAATTTTTTGAATAGATCTATTTTAATTTTCATTCTGAGTTTTTGTTTTCTTTTGTGGATCGATCCAATTCTTTTATATTTTTTAAAATACGTTTTTCTTTTTTGAGCTCAAACGTTTGACATGTTGTCTGTTCTATGTTACATGTGGAAACTGAGGAATGAATGAATGAATGTATTATGTGGTCAGTGCTGTGACATATATGTTTTAATGTACAGTTTGCGTATTTATGTTTGTGGTTTGGACCATTGCATGATGTTTTGAACTAATGTGGGGATTATTTGGCGAATTAAATATAGGGAGTACGTGACATAAAAGTATTTTCTTACTACTTAATCGGATTTGTTGCACTTTTATTTAGGTTTGAATTCATACACATGCATCTAACCTAAGGAGCTAAGAGATTCTGCCTTGACATCATCACTGACTCCTACTAAAAGAACTATATACGCCCTGAATGCAGAAATTATGGTCACAGACTTTCTTACATATTATATGGACTGCAAGGCTTACAATTTATACCTGATATTTGCTTTTTTCTATGTTTTGTGGGAATGACTTTATGCAGAATTTAGGTTTTTTCATTCTCTGTCAGCACTTAGGTGTTCAAGTTAATAATATTATTTGAAGTGATGCTGTTTTTATTAGTTTGTATGTTCCAAGTTAAGTAATATTTTCCAGTCTTAGACTTTATAATACTTATATGCAGACTCAGTTAAATGCATATGTACTAGGTTTTCCTATCTTTATCTATGGAAGCTGCTTTGATCACATAGAGGGTGATGTGTTTCATTGTGATTCAAATATGATAATTTAGGGTTCAAGAGGGAGATCTCTTTATATTTCTCTTTCACACCAGCCTAAGTTATAAGCTATTTCTATTCTTTTGTCTTGCAGCTTGCACTTAGGATAATCACTTTGCTGATCTTTAATATCTCAATATTCTATCTCTTATTCTAATGTTTTTGCTGAACCCTTCTTTGAATATCTTTTCTTATGACACTATTTACTAGATTTTACCTAATGACTGTTTCACTCTCTTTCACAAAGATTTCTGTTCTCCTTGAAACAAATACATACCTTACACATGAGGAGCTCTGCTATAGGGATTTGCAACATTCTATTACTATATCTTTCGGCATATTAATTGCTCATTGTTCTTTTCTTTTTATTTTGGTCCTTTCATTATAAACTCTATCTGTGACTTATAAGCTAGTGGGTTTCTATTTAGGATTCCAAAGGGGAAGATATAATTTTCCTTATTTCTGTCTTTTATTTATATGACATTCCTTTTTTTCCTGTGTAAAATCTTACACTGATGGTTTATCAATTCTGTAAAGTGGTTTACATAATATGTTAAAGACTTTCTCACAGAGTTAGCTTTCATCTATTGTTATGATTATCCCCAATATATTTAGACTTACCATCATTTGAGAAGGGTATGAGCCCCATTTCCCCTAGAAGTATCTGAAGACGAAGCAGTATTACTAGCCATCATTTACCTTAAAAATTAATACTTGCCCTACACAGTTGTATTATCTCTTAGACATATGACTGTCACAAGTGAATGAGGACTGTCCATACAGTGAGTGCTTTCAATGCTACAGGTTGTTGTCCTAATACTGGATAGTACTATACATACCCTACAGAATTAGTATGATGTTTCAGACTTTTGCTATGCCTTTGTCTATCATGCATATGTTTTGTATTTGATCTTCCATCACTATAGCATATGACTAGAATATGTCTTATGCTTTGCAACACTTTTACATCATGTATGCACAACACAGTATGAGTTTTTCTATAGATTCTTGGTTTTCTTCTATGTTATTGGTTTCTTTACTTTTCTGGTAAGGTGCATTGATTATATCCCTAGTTGCCATTTTAATGAATATTATCCTGGGTAGTTGTTCATAACAACAGTATTCATTGAAAAGATTTGCCCAGAATACCTAGTATTATATGAAAAACACAGTATTTTCATACTGGTCTCTCTGTGTACTTATTTTTACATGTTATACCACTATTATGTACTTACTTGATTCTGAAAGATAACATATGTGATCATGTTATTATGAAGTAGGTCCTTTTTATAATGCAGGTATCTGTATAGCTCCATTATAGAGCTAATAGTTACCTAGTGAAAATTAGTTTTGATGTTATTTTTTGATTAACTAGTGAATGCTTGTGGGAGCATCCTTCATATTAATTAAGAATCTAGAGGGACACACACCTATGCACTACACCTGATAAATACCAAGGTTAGTGGTTAGGTTACACTTTTAAGTTCCTCTGTCATGGCTTTTCATCGAAGACTGATTGATGTGACACCTATCCATTTTAAGGTGTCCCATAGAGGGAAATGAAGAATATGTCTGATTAAGATAACCAAGAATACCCAGACTCCTCTGCTTTACTGGCCTGTCAGAGGTGAATGAACTTTGAGAGACTTTCTGACTATCACAGATTCAACGGATGCAGAAGAGTTGGGAAACTGGTAAATCCTGCAAAGCTTATAATTACAGGCCAGGAAGGCATCAATGACTTGCAGAGAATCTCTGAGACAGATTTGCTGGCAACAAAAGGAGAGAGGCCTATTTTAATGGCCACATTTACTTCACAATGCAGGGATACTCGTTCTGCAGGAAAACAGGATGCAAGCCTTTATCTTGCAGATATTGGTTTCAATGACCTGAAACCAATTTGAATGAATCCTGGTGCCAAGCTCTATTCAAGACCCAGACTGGGAGGTGTTTACAATAAACAAAGAAGAACAACAGAAGACAAGAAGAGAATACTTGCATCAAAGCCAGTATGATACAGGAACTTGTTTACATTGGGAGGAGGAACAGGGTTAGAAGAATTCTTAGTTGAGGGAGGTCCTCACAAGCATTTCCTATACAGGATAGAATGTCATGACAAACAGTATCATGTGTTTGTGGGCGGTTACACTTTTCTGGAAGCTTCGAGAATGTTGGATTTTAATTATATAAGTCAGAGCAGGGCAGAAATTCATTGAGATGCTACTTATTACAGATAGAGGGCAGATTGCATCTCACAAGAACACTTGTCTTTGCATGTCTTTTGAAAAAGCCAAAATAAACTAAATTTTAAAACCTCTTGCTGAATTGCAGTGTTCTTGTGCCCTAAGCTATGAGTCCCAAAATTAGACAGAACCAATGGGGAGGAGCCCCAGAGGGCTCTTCCAATGGCAGTCGAGGCTATAGGAGACCTAAGACCCCTCGGGACTTTCACCACTACCAGCCCTCATTCCCCGCAGGTTGAGCCCTTGGATACCGGGGCCAGCTGGACTTACATGGGGTCTCAGGCCGGAGATGAAACAGAGTCTGCAGGCAAGGACGTAGGAAGAGGGCGTACCTCGTAGCGAAGCTGGCCAGGGTCTTGGCAGGCAGTGTATCTTGTAGTCAAGCAGGCAAGGGTCTTGGCACGGAGAAGCAGAAGACAGAAAACAAGTAACAGACGACGGTGGAACCAAACAGGAACTGAAGCCAGGAGTAGCCAAGGCAAGACCTGAGAAGCAGGCCCTGCCTTAAATACCTGCAGGTTTGGGAGGAGGAGTCCGAGCCCCTCCTGCGGTGACCCCTGAAAAGGGGTCAGGTGGCGCGAGCGTGCACACCTCGGAAGCCAGGGGTCAGGAGGAAGGCCAGAGCAGGAGCCGCCGGCGTGCCGTCCTGCACGCGGCATCGGCATGGCGGTCTGGAGGGAGGGCCGTGACGTGGCTCGCCAGCTGAAGCGAGGCTCCCGGGTCCGAGAAGGCGGAGTCGGCCAAGCTGGTAGGTGGAGGGGTCTGGCTGCGGTCCCGTTCGACTGACTTTCGCAACATTATATACTGTCGTTCCCTGTATAGATCAAAATGATTTACAAGATGACATTCTTAGTTATACATTCAACAAATAAACCTAGACAAAACAAAACGATTAGTTAAGTTGTAGGAATTAATTTCTTTCTATCTAGAGATGGTTTCTGGGGCAAATGATATTATGACATGTGACATTCGATGCAAAAGACTGGGAGGCGCCCCCCCCTTGCTGCTAGACTGCTGCCTTCATCTTACATTTGTTCAGTTCCTAGGTAAGTTTATGTTTACAGAAGAGAATGTATGGGAAGAGCTAGGAAAACTGTAGGTGGACAAGACCATGGATCCAGGGTGCTCAGAGATGTGCTGGCAGGTCCGCTGAGTGACCTGTTCAATAGATCCCTGAATTCAGGGTGGTGATCCCATGTCACAAGAGTGGGAGCAGAGAGGAGGCTGGAAACTACAGGCTGGTTAGCCTCACTTTGGTGGCGGGAAAATTAATGGAGGTTCTGCTGAAGGAAAGAATAGTAAACTATCTACAATCAGGAGCGTTGCTGGACCCGAGGCAGCATGGATTCACCAGGGGAAGGGCCTGTCAGATAAATCTAATTGATTTTTTTTTTATTGAGTGACTAAAGAATTGGATCAAGGAAGAACACTCGATGTGATCTACTTGAATTTCAACAAAGTTTTTGATGTGGTCCTGCATAGGAGGCTTGTGAATAAAATGAGAAGCTTGGGCGTGAGCGCTGAGGTGGTGGCCTGGATTACAAACTGGTTGACGGATAGAAGACAATGTGTAATGACCTACTCTGAAGAAAGAACAGTGTTAAATAGAGTGCCACAAGGATCGGTGTTGGGACTGGTTTTCTTCAATGTCTTTGTGAGCGATATTGCGGAAGGGATAGAAGGTAACGTTTGTCTATTCCTGCAGTTACAAACCACCAGTCTCGTTCTATCCGAGCACAGCTCGCTCCTGACTTTGGGATCATATCCTTGGCAGACTACACAATCTCATCATGCTCTGGCCAAATGGATCCCACAGAACGTGAACTCTTTTTTTTTTTACTTCGACTCATGACTATCCAGATATTTACCATGAATGCGACCAAAACAAAATTAGATCGGTTTCAAGAAATACTTTAATTATAAACGGTAAAAACCAATGCCTGACTCGAGCCGTGTTTCGCCTATACAATGTGGGCTGCTTCAGGGGCTATGTAAGTAAAACAACAATCAGGCCAATACAGCCCCCGTTTGGACGCGCGTTTTCGATGCGCTATTATTACCCTTTATACAGTAAGGGGTAATAGCGCGTGGAAAACGTGCAGCCAACCCCCCAAAACTAATAGTGCGCATCACATGCAAATTCATGTTGATGAGCCTATTAGTTAGTCACGCACATTTTATTTTCAGAAATTTCGGAAGGCACTGGGCAAGTGTACAGAAAAGCAGAAAAAAGTATATTAAGTCGGAGGTCCCAAAAATAAAAAAAATAAAAATCTTAAAAAAAAAAATCTGCCTGCGGCCCGCGGGTTGAAAAATGGACGCTCAATTTTGCCGGCGTCCGTTTTCCGAACCTGTGGCTGTCAGCGTGCCGACAACTGACGCCGGTAAAATTAAGCGTTGGCTGTCAAACCCACTGACAGCCGCTGCTTCTGCCAATAAGGAGGCGCTAGGGATGCGCTAGTGTCCCTAGCGCCTCCTTATTAGCGCGGGCCCTCATTTGACCAAGAAAGGTGCCTGGGCGCGCGTTGGGAGAGCGAGCGCTCGCCTCGGAGCGCCGGCTCTCCCGCGCACTTTACTGTATGGGCCTGATTGTGAAATAGAAGATGATCATTCAAATAATGTTAAAGATAGAAAATCCTCCACAGTAACTAGTGGTGCAGCTATAGACATCAGCTTGAGCACAAAGGCTCGGCGCACAGCTTGTGAACTGATTGGCGTCTCAGCAGACCAGGAATCTGTATTTGTCCACCGCTGAAGTCTTATTTAACTTTACACTTCCGGTATGCTGAGACACCGACTTATGCATTTGTGCTCTTCAGTCGGGCATTGGTTTTTCCCGATTATAATTAAAGTGGTTCTTGACACCGACCTAATTTTGTTTTGGTCGCATTCCTGCTGTGTTGGATCGGCTTCCGTATTGTTTTCCAGCTATTTAGCATGTCCGTTTAAAGAATCGTGTCTGAATAAAGAGATAGCAGCGACAGTCAGTCCGGTGCTGCGAAGATAACATGGGTGGGAATCAGTGTGACAGGCGAGCATAGTAAGGCAGGGACGGATAGGGGGGGAGGGGGGTTGCTCCGGTGAGGCGGGAACCACCGGCCAATCAGAATCGGGTACGGCTGTGGAAACAGCATTCAAATTCAGCCGGCAGAGGGTGTCTCAATCACCAGCCAGATAGCAGCAAGTTAGCAGGGGCCTGACCTGTTGTCCCACCCGCCCAGCCTGGTTTTTGTGGTTCTGTTATAATACTTGTACAAACATGGTTAAATGTCGCAGTTGTGGCGGGAAACCCGAACCCAAAGTGTCTGTGGAAAGGGGCAGGGATATGGAGGTGGGGGATGGGGGAATCCTCGTGTAGTTGGGGGGGGGGAGGGGGGGCTGCTACACGGGAGGACCGGAGAACTACGGGGCCAGAAGTCTCGGCTTGAGCTTACTCTCACTGGTTTAAGGCGGAGTAGGCGGGGTTGGGGGAGGGGGAGGGGAAGTTCTACTTCACCACTGGGGGACAAGGTGGTGGAGACACGGAGGGTGGAAATCGGGTGGGGGGGGGGTGCGATTGGGGTTTGTTTAAATTGTTATGGTTGTAAGGGCTCGGGTTAGTGTTGTTGCAATAAACTGCGGCCAATTTAAATGCCAAAAGGTTTCTTCTGTTTATTGGGAGATGGGACAGCAGGGTCATGCAGTATTCATCCCTATGTTATATGATTTCTTCTGCTCCTGGGAGCTCTGGCTTGGGACATCGGGTTATTGAGAAACCAGGAAAGTGGATCTGGGATTTTGGCTTCGTCGGTAACATTACTATTCTTTGTGTGGTTTGCCAGTTCCCTTGTCCCAGTATGAGTAGTTCTGTTGGACAGTTTTGGGACTGTTGGGTATGCTTCATGAGAAATATGGAAACTGTGGCAAAACTGTGTTGCTTGTCACACTGGCTCCAGTTCCAGCAATTTTGGTGGCTCTGCTCTGGGCCATTCCAGCAATTCTAACTCTATTCCTACCTAGCCTGGTTCCAGAAATCCAGTTTCTGTATCCACAAATCCAGTTCCTGCACAGATGACTCTGGCATTAGCAGTTTCAGTGACTCCACTCCCAGGCTATTCCAGCTCCAGGGTACTCTAAACCAGCTTTCATGAATCCAGTGCCTACTGTCCATGCAACGCCGGCTGTCCATGCAAACTCTGGCTCTAGTGAATCCAGCGCCAGCCTCCATGCAGCTCCCGTTCCTGTTCCTATACCAGTGAATACAGCTCTGGCTGTTCTGGCTACTCCAGACAAAATGAATCCTGTGGAAGTCTGGCAGGCATCTGCTAGAATCTATATGTGATTATCCCAAAAGAACCTGCCCCAGCCACTAGTTTTTCAAGAGAGATCTTGTGTCATGCCTTCAGTCTAGCTTTGACTCAGCTCCAGCACTAAAGATGCCAGTTTTGGTCGCACCAGTGACCAGTGAGTCCATTCCTGGCAAATCTGACTCCAGTCATTTCTGCAACTCCATTTCCTATCCTATAGAATCTGGTTCTGGCCATCCCTGAGACTCCGGTTCCTGTACCAGAGAATCCAGCTCTGACCATCTTAGCAACTCCAGTTCCTATACAGAAGAATCTGGCTCTGGCTGTCTTAGCAACTCCAGTTTCTGCACTAGAGAGTTCATTGACTGCCATCGCAGCAACTCCAGTTCTTGAATCAGAGAATCTGGCTCCAGTCATTGTCTCAGCAACTCCAGCACCTGAAACGGATATTATGGCTCAGCCATCATCTTAGAAATTCCCGATTTCGCACCAGAGAGTCTGGTCCTAGAGATCCTAGATTCTGCACCAACGAGTCCAATCCCAGAGATTGCAGATGCCACAGTGGAGAGTCCAACTTCATACACTCCAGGTTCTTGCCCCCCATCAGCAGAGGGTCTTAGTGGGCCTTTTAGACTATCTATCGAGTCCTTCCAGCTCTATGGCCAGAATGTCTAGAAACTCTGGTTAGTCCTCCCAGCTCTATAGCCTGTACCTCCTCCTGGTGCCCATCGTTTACTCTTTAGAGTCAGTTATATTTGAGCGTCCCAGTATGCATCTTGCCAGAGCTTGTCCAAGACTTGGTCCTACTTTGTGGTCTTAGATTCTGGTACTGTTTGACAACCCTGCTTTGTGACCTTATATTTGGTCCTACTCTCAAGCCTACATTTCTTGCTCCTTTTTTGTATCCTCTGTTCCTGCAGCGGTCCTGTGGGTGCTTCATTTCTCCAGATTTGAGTTCATCTTTATCTCTATGTGTGCCTTGTGTTTTCTGTTGTCAAAGTCCTGCCAGTAACCAGCACCTGAGGGCTGAACCCGAGAAGAAGGTGGCCATCACAGGCAGAAGACACCCTTTTCCTGCTTACTTACAGCCAACCAGTCTCATTTTGCCTGTGCACAGCCTGCTTCTGAATTTGGGGGTCACACCCTCGGCAGACTATGCCATTACACCAAGTAGACAATTTAATCTCAAAAAGGGTTGCTGAACTACCATCAGTATCAGAAGTACATTTGTCAAGTACCAGGTGATTCACCTTTAGTTTGGGCCAATTATTTGGACAAAATATGTTTATTTCTGAAATATTTTTAAGAGGCTTCCTGAGAATCTGTACATTTGACTTGTGGTTTATTATAATCTTTTCAGAGTCTAAGTTATTGCATTATGTCATTTATTGATATGTGGTTAAGCATGTTAGTGTACTATGTTCTTATTATATTTATGGTTTTATTGTAACTCACCTGGATACTTGCTCAATAGGCATGTAATTAAATCTAAATAAATTAAAAATGAAAGGAAAATATGTTTTTTTGCCAAGTCTCATCAGCTATTGATGAGATTTTGCGCAAGTATATCAAGACGCTGCTGATATTTCCACCTGCACCAGCTCCTTAGTTGAGCTGTGTTAGCTCCTAGGAAGGATTATGCTAAAGTTGGCAGATTTCTTACTCCACCGGGAGGACCAGTTCTGAAAGAACTAGGAGTGAGTACTGTGCAATTTATCATGGATGATAAGGCAGATGAGACTGTGTTATAATCCATGCATGTGAAAATCAGATGCTGAGGAAGTGAAATATAGCTGTACAAACTCATGCTGATTGGTTCAGAAGAATTGTCTATGTTGAACATCACTCATTTGCTCTAAGGCTGACTATGATTTTCATGACTTTTATTTTTTTGCAGCAATAAAAGAAGAGTTTAAACCGCATTCCAGAATATACAGCTTTTATTGAAGTGCATTTCACCTGGTGATCCCAGCAAGGTACAGCATAAGGAAACATAGCGAGGCTCCCTGTTGCGGCAAGATAAAAGAATCCAATCTGAGCACCAGTGAGCTAGAGGATAGGGTGCCCAGATCTTATGCACTTTATTGAAACCTGTCAAATATTTGAATGTATAGAGTACTAGTGGTTATACTAGCACCACCTAGCCAGTGATGCCAGAACTATGAAATAGTCTGAAAAGCATTTTTTAAATAAAGATTTTACTTGTTATTAACAATATTTCTTTGCTTCTTACATTCCAGGTTCATTCACTCATTGATGCTTGTTGCTTGGTACCATTGTGAACTCGTGTAGAAGATTATGTGCCTAAAGTCCAATTAAAATTAAGAATTCCTCAGAAATTAAATACACACCTTTGGCTATTGAATTTGCTGGTCATTTGAAACCAAACACACTCCATTTCAAAGGCACGATTGTCAAGCAAAGAAATCATTTGGGATGCTTGCCTTGGCTGAATATTTTCATGGTGCAGTATGAAAAACAGTGGTTAGCCTAACCGTGCTATGACCCGATTTACAGATTTGTTTAAATTGGGTAATAACCGAGCACACTTCTTGCAAGTGCTACAGCTGCAATGAGGCCATTCATCAAATGTGCAAGCTTCAGAATTGCAAGACCCTGAATTCCATAGTCATTTGCAGCTTCAGAAGTCACTAATGGCCCATAAAATTTTGCAACTTCTCCATAAGCTGTTGGTTAATGAAAAATCGGTTAAATTGTTCACAGATCAGTTGACTTAGTGCCCTCTGATTCGTTCTAAGCATTGTCTGACAAAGGTTACATTTACTGGCTGCAGGAAGCAAGGAGCAATCAGCTTGTTTTACTTCTGCTGTATAAATTATGTACACATACATCCATACAATGACTGGGTGTGCAGCACCCGAGTATTTTAGTAGCTGCTTTTAATTTCACAGAGACAGTAACACTTTCAAACATCCCTAAGGGTACAACAAAATAAAAATGGCTCAAATCAATCTTGTTGGCTGATTCTGAATTTACAGTAATGGAAGCTAAAATGCTTAGCTATTATGGGAATGGAAATCAAGCGTCACCACACTCTTTCATTTGCGGCATGCACAGTTCCTCTAAAAGCTATTTAGCCACAAATAGTCTGAGAATCTTGGAGTTTTCTAAGGCAATATTAAAATACCAGGCTCAAGTTGCTAAAGATGCAGCAGGGATTAACACTGGATAAGTAATACAGTAGTGTGGTTTGCTCCAAACCACGTAGCAAGTCTCAGGACAGAGCCCCTAGGTCTTTTGAACAGGTCTGGTTTACAGGAAAATCCAAAATATTCAAAGTAACAAGATTTTTACTCCAGCCATATGTAAATCTATCTCATGCATATTCATTATGTACATCAGGGATGGCCAACTCCGGTCCTCAAGAGCCACAGACAGGCCAGGTTTTCAGGATGTCCACAATGAATATGCATAAGAAATATCTGCATACACAGGAGATAGTACATGCAAACAAATCTCATGCATATCCATTAGGGATATCCTGAAAGCCCAACTGTCAGGGGACCCTGAGGACCAGAACCACTGTCACAAACCAAGTCCTCATCTGTGTGCCATCATAATCTCACGGAAGGTTAAGCAGAACTCTGGGAGCAGTTCTCAGAATGGAAAGGTTCAAACATTTAAGGGACAGTTTTCAAGTTACCGACTTATGTTCAATGTCTCCACAGACCTTGCATCCAATTTTCAAAGGGAAAGTGCAAAGGAATGTTCCCTTTTAAAACTGTGCACAGGTACAAAAAAGCACCTGCTTTTTCAGCAGGCAAAATCTGGATGGAAAACCATGCAGATTTTACTGTCATTTTACTAGGTTTTAGTTCCCTCAACATAATTGATTTCTATGTAGTTTATTATGTATATTTTATTTTGTGAACTGTTATGACCAATAGGGCCGAGCGCACCTTTAGCCCCGGTTTGGCCGCGCATTTTTGAGGCGCTATTACCCCTAATAGCGCCACGAAAACGCAGGGCCAACCCCCCCCGAAATTAATAGCACTCGCAACATGCAAATGCATGTTGATGGGACTATTAGTTATTCCTGCACAATACAGAAAGTAATGCCTGCCCAAAAGCAGAAGTTAATTTCGGCCAGCACAGGGAAAGTGTATAGAAAAGCAGAAAAAAATGCTTTTCTGTACACCCTCCGACTTAATATCATAGCGATATTAAGTCGGAGACCCCAAAATTAAAAAAAAAATTTTAATTTTAAAAAAAATGTTAAATCTGCCCACAGCACGAAGGTTGGAAGACAGATGCTCAATTTAGCTAGCGTCTGTTTTCCGAACCCGTGGCTGTCAGCGGGTTTGAGAACTGACGCCGGTAAAATTGAGCGTCGGCTGTCAAACCCGCTGACAGCCGCAGCTTCTGTCAAAAAGGAGGCGCTAGGGACGCGCTAGTGTCCCTAGCGCCTCCTTTTACCGCGGGCCCTCATTTAAATACTCGGTCATGCGCCCAGAAGAGTGGCCTGGGCGCGTGTCGAGAGAGCGGGCGCTCGCCTCGGAGCGCCTGCTCTTCCGCGGTTTTTACTGTATCGGCCCGAATATTTCTTGTAAAGGCAGTAATTAAGCAATTTAAAATAAATAAATACATGCATGAAAATAGGAAAATACAATCCATGTGGGTTAATCTTCCAGTCCTACTCAAAGCACTCCTCTGAGAACACCTCCCCGAAGTCCAGTTTGAAATATGCACGCTATTGATTTATTTGATTTTATTTCTGCATTTTGACCCCTTATCATTCTAATGAATTTGGCTTTTGCTTATTATATTTATTTGTTTTAAACAGTTTGCTCTGTTGTATTAAAATGTATATCATATTTAATGCTTATTTTACTGTTGCCTGATGTGATTTTTTTTGTTGTATATTGCTCAGAGTTGCTTTGGTAAAATGGCAGATAAATTGGAATGATTAATAAATAAATATAGAAAATCGCACATACTTTTAGCCAGATTGACTGATTCGCTATTAAAATCAAACACTTGCAGAAATGAAGATATCTTATTAATGTATATATAACTGCTAAGCTAGAATACATACTGATGTAAAAATATAACCATTACTCTGAGAAAACAAATAGATCCAGATAAACTCATCCGGCTAACTTTGCAGGGACATTCAGTGGCGCCGGCGTGCTGCTGAAAATCCCCAGGTGATCTTAAAGTTGGCCAGATAAGTTGCCCTGCCAATCTGACAATTGTTCTTCTTCTGCTGAACTAAAGCCACCCAGCTGTGTTAGCTGGATAATGCTGAAAACTGGCATTTATCCGGCGAACTTAGCTGGCTAGCTGACTCCGTGTGGTTACGCCCCTGCCTTGCCCCCAAGTTAGGCAGATAAAAAGCTATCCAGCCATTTTACGGCTAAGTCCGAGCTTAAGTGAACAAATGATGCTGAATATCGGCCTCATAATAACCCATTAGTCTGTCCCTCTGCACTGAAATATTAAATAATAATAGCACTTTCCAGATATTTCCAGTTAATTTCTTTCTAGTGACATCAATACTAATTATTTTCATACTCTGCCATGCATATGTAATTTTTTTTCTGCTTTAGAAATAATTAATTTTGTGTGCATGTGTGTGTGTATAGTATATTTTTTTTCTTTTTTGTAACAACCTATCTGAGAATATGCCACAAATATCCTACAAAAAGAGGTGTTCTAGCTTTCTTTTCTTTGGACACTGATTTCAAGATGACATAAATCTGTCTTATATCCATCCCTACCATAATCTTTTAAAACCAAATTCCCCAAATCCCTTAACTATGCTAAATTTCTGCTTTAATTCTATAAGTAATTATTTTTTTCGAAACTAAAATCATCAGACTATCACAGACGGAGTCTTGTTTGAAAGCGAAATATCTCCTAAACTGAATGTTCACTGCTGGTTTTTAAATCCAATGTTCTCACACAGTTTTTGGGTTTTTCCTTCACTGCCAGCATAGAATTGGTTAGTTACTCTGGATTGTATCTTCCTTAGTTAAAAGCTAATCACATACTGCAGATTCATACAGCTAAGAACCAAAAAGAAATAGGCAAATACATTTTGCATGGTACTGGATGATTCACATTCGGCAGATAATGGAAGAATCAAGAAGAAAAGGCATATTTATATGAAAATGCAAACATTTATTTCACTTAAAGATTAGTACTTTTGCACAGGCAGCAACAAGACATTTATTTAGGGAAGGATTTCACACTTTCACACACAACAACTATTTTTTTTCCTCCTTTTGCAACTGTCTTATCTCAGAGACTGCGGGCTAGACTCTATTCTAAAAATGATCTGTGCAGAAAACGCACTTTAACAGGCAACTTAACTCTTCCTTGTCTGTCCCTACATAGCAACCGAAAAAAAAACCCTGCAATGCATCATCACATAAACATGAATTTGCTTCAGATAATATAGAGCTAGATATGAAAATAAGAGAAGCAGTAATTAGAAAGTTGCATATGAATTAACCAATAAATATTAATAAATTAATTCAAAAGGAAAATGTTATTCTTTCTTGTTTGCTTTGCTATCTTGCAGTTTGTGCTAATAGAATTTTTATAAAAAGTCTGATACTATCTGAGAGTGAGAGTGAGTGAGAGAGAGAGAGAGAGAGACTAGCCATAATACCCTCACACTAGATAGGTATTTATATCTCTTTGGGAGGCCCACCTAGTAACTCGAGGTGAGGTTTAGGTATTAGTGTAGGGGTTTGGGGACACTTTGATATTCAAAGTGAGATGTACGAACAGAACAGTGCTCTCTTGTGCCCTCGGAGTGAGGACACTCACCCAAAGATGAGATTTGTGCACTGTTCTCTCAACCTAGCTTGATGGACTCTCTACCTGATAATCTGTGGCCAGCCACTACCGCCGCGTTCCTCCTGGCTCTCATTGCCTCACGTGGCGGCTGGGACGCTGCCGACCTACACTCCGACTCCAGGCCTCCTTAGGCGCGCACACGCATCTGTCCTCCCTTTAAAGACCCAATGGCGGGAACTCCAAAGGCGTCCCCGACTGATGACATCACAAGCCTGAGATATTTAAGCACTTCCTTTGGCCTATGCTAACCAACTTGGCAACGAGTTCCCTGAGCTCCTCTGGTGCTTGTTCCTGTTCTCCGGACCTGCGGTTCCTGCCTTGGATCTCTACACTCGAACTGCGGACTCTGGCTCTGGGTACTTGCTCCTAGGGGGTCTGTTTCACACTTCCCCGCTCCTCGGGGTAGCCTCAGCATTGCTGCACCAGAGATCTTGTATCTACGCTTCCTCGCTCCTTGGGGTAGCCGCAGCGTCACTACACTAGAGATCCTGTCTTTACGCCTTCCTGCTCCTCGGGGTAGCCTCAGCGTTACTACTCCAGAGATCCTGTCTCTACGCTTCCCCGCTCCTTGGGGTAGCCTCAGCGTTACTACACCAGAGACCCTGTCTCTACGCCTCCCCGCTCCTCAGGGTAATCTCAACGTCAGATTCCAGAGACCTTGTTTCCACGTTTCTCCGTTCCTCGGGGCAGCCTCAGCGTTACCTCATCAGAGGTCCTGTCTCCGCGCTCCCCGTTCCTCGGGGCCTGCCCTGCGCACTCCTGCATTGGAGATCCTTCCTCTGGTATATGCTCTCTCCAGCCCTGCCCAGCACTGCGGTATCATTGAACTGACTCTCTGTCCCCGTTCCTTGGGGCACCCGCAGCACAGCTACAATGCAGGCGCCTGCGATCACGTGGCTGTGATGCAGGCAGTTCAACATCTCCTCTCTCCTGGACCACAGCCTTGGTCCTGTTGCCCTTGTTTCCAGTCAACCTCGCCTCCCGATGGTGGGGACCTGTGGGGCCCAACCCTGCAGGTAGTGTCAACTCCCACCTTGGGCCAGGAGTCCACGAAACCTACAAAAACTAACATTTACCTTGACCTTTGTCTTTTGTCTGTGTGTGTGAAAAGTTTTGTTTGTTTGTCACATTTTTCTGTTTGTCTTTTTCTGTGGAGGAGATGAGTGGAGGAGTGAGGAGGTGTGTGGAGGAGGTTTGTGAAGGAGGTGAGTGGAGGAATGAGGAGGGGTGTGGAGCAGGAATGGAGGAGTGAGGAGGTGTGGGAGGAGATGCGTGGAGGAAAAGTGGAGGAGTGAGGAGGTGAGTGTAGGAGTGGAGGTTGTGGAGAGGATGGAGCATGAGAGGCATGAGGAGAGGAGGGGAGGAGGGAGAAGAGGAGGTGGGAGGACAAGGGCAGAATTGCTAGGGGAAGGAGGAGTAGGAGTAAGGACATGAGTAGAAAGAGGCAGGAGGGAAGGGATAGGAGGAAGCGGGAGGAGGAAGTGGATGGGCAGGCAAGGATGGAGGGAGGAGGACGGCAGGACAGAGAGGGCAGAGGGGAAGGGAATTGGCAGGGCAGAAGCAGAAGGGGAGGGGAGAGGGGAGTGGGAGGGAGAGCTGAAGTGGTATCCCCTTCGGGAAGCCAGGCAGCAGGATGCCCTCACCTCAGGGCTATCAAGTTCAGCGTCCAGGAGAATGAGATGGTCATTGCAGGGATCCTGCAGCATTCTGCCATGCTCTTAGACAACTGTGCGGCGAAAACCTCTAAAGCAGCCAAGGGTCTGATCTGGCGCAGCATAGCCCAGGACATCACGAGGCGCAGCAGAGTGCAATGAAGTGCGGAGCAGGTGGCCCAGAAGTACCAGGACATCAAGGCACAGCTGAAAGCAAAGGTGGCAGCGAGAAATAAATACCATAGGCGGACCGGAAGAGGAGCCCCTTGTCCCATTGTTCTGACCCCATGGAGAACCAACTTGTAAAAAGCACTGGGACCGGATGTCTTTGAGGGCATGGCTGAGCGGCTGGACATCACACGAGCCTCAGCCGGTAAGTTCACCTCACCTGTAAATGGGCAGGCAGCAACGGGTGTACACATCATTTGGCATAAGATGCTCACAATGCTAAGAAGCAAAATGCACCTCTGATGTAAAATGAAGAAAGGATATTTGCTGTCATTGGTACTTATGTCTTATGTTTGGTTTCCAAATCTCTAACCCATGGAGCTGCCGGTCCCAGCCAGCAAGCCCCAGGGACAGGCAACGTATCTCCACCTTTGCACAAGCCCTTCCTCATGGATACCCAGACCCAGGTCAGCGAGGAGGTGGAGGATGAGCAGCAGCAGGCACAGGCTCAGGAGCCATTGGCGATGCTCCAACCCCTGGGTTCACCCAGCCCACTCAATGGGTCTCTCAACCTGTCTGGCTTCATGAAGGAACAGAGCCTTGATTGGGAGCATACAGATTCTGCACAACCTCGAACCAGCACACCACAGCACCAGCCTGAAGCACCACGCCCGAAGCAGGAGCAGCCCATAAGCACCATCACGCCACAACTGGAGGCCCAAGTTCCAGAACTTAACACCAACATCACAGCACCGGCACCAGCCCTGGCACCAACAGAGGAGTCCATGCACAAGCAGCTGGACCAGCTGGAAAGGAGGCATGGAGTACACCTCCAACACATACGGGCAGAACTAGTGTGCCTCAGGAGGGCTGTCAACAGGCAGAACCAGAATCTGTGAGAGCAACCAGCCGCAAAGAGTTGTACCAAAAATCTTGGGTGGGCCCCTCTACAGAGCTGGCGTGCCATCTAGATAGAAGAAATGGACTGGGACCATCCTTACTAAAGAGTTGGTGTGCTGTCCAGATGGTAGAAGCCTGCTAGGCCTGTCCTCACTACAGAATTGCTTTGTCAGCATGCAGAAGGGATGGTCTACTGTCAGCCACTGTGGTCCAACAGCCTAACTCTAAAGCCCTCCTTGATACTCTATGCCCATATTCCATCCTCCTTGAAGTGCCACCAGTCACGGTCCAGCTGCTGCCTCTTCTCATCATGTCTCATCTCCAGCTCTGGATGCTGGGGTCTCATCTCATCTCAGCTCCTGCTGCTGCTGCTCCATGCTGCTAGTGTCTCATCTCATCTCCTGCTGCTCCTGCCTCCATGCTGCTAGGTCTCCTCTTCAGCCTCCTGCCTCCATGCTGCACTCTTTGCTCCTGGTCCTGCTGCCTTGACATGAACTCTGCTGCCTTGGCCCTTAGGCTGTCCCCTTGAGTGGCAGACTTCCACAGACTGGCAGGCACCCCTGTACTGGCATGGCCTGGGGATTTGTATAATACATGTAAGACCATACAGGTAGTATCCAGAACCCACTACAGGGATGGCAGTCAGTCTATGCAAGTCTCCCTGGCCCCAAGCAGCAGCCCTCTAGGCCCTCTGCTCTTCGCCTGTGGACATTCTGGACAAGACACTACTCCCTCATGCCTCCTCCCTAGCTGTCACACAGCAGCTGACACTCTGCTCCAACTGTCAGCAAGTACACAGCGGTGTGGAAGGGAAAGGTTGGTTAGTATACAAGTGAATTGCCTAACGTGCTAAGCAAACCCTATCCCCTAGATTCTAGAGCACATATGGGCACACACACTCTATGTATGCACAGGAAAGCTATAGAACGTCATATGTCAGAAAGAAGGTAACCCTACCCTACCAGGTGTATAGAGGACAGAGTGAGTGTCAAATGATCCGGCCTGGGGTGACAGCCTCTATGTCAACTGTGTATGATATGATCAACTGAGAGGATGCTAAGCAGACCAGTGACTGGAAAAAGGGACTGTCAAATAGGACTTCTGTCAGGCCTCAGGCACCTGCCAAGCAAACCAATTCCTCATGTACACATACCCCTGCACCAACTACCTCACTATATGCTGCCACTAAACCATTATCATGTCAACCAATCATGTGCATCAGCCCAACATCGATGGCATTAGATGGTCCTTGCCACTGCACGTTCCAGTATAGATCCCTGAGGCTCTTTGAGTCATTAGAAACTATACTGTGATGGTTACATCTCAGAGGTCATTGGAAAATACAAGTGAAAGCAGGACACCAATCCTGCCTTCACAGAGCCAGATGTGCATCCTTGTGTAGTGTCTCCAAAAAGCTAACCGAACCTACATGTCATCCCAATGACCAAGGCCCTCACCTTCTGCACATTATCATTTACAAATTGCATAGCTTGGTGTAGTAGGGTGCATCTGTGTAGGGGTGCATGCAACCACCAAGAGGAATGCTAGCTTGGAAGGACCTGTGAGCATTGTGGGAATGGCACCAGGTAGCACAGGCGCTTTACCCAAGGCTGTAAGTGAAGGCCTGCTACTTGAGCACTCTGATGTCAGCGGTAGGGTTGCTAACTGGCTCTTGTTTTCAGGGCAGGTAGATGCAGTCCTGATTGTGAAACCATTACATGCTGGGATTTCATCTGATTTCCCTATAGCTTCTCCTAGCAAAACAAAGACTATAAATGCCTGCATGCATGGGAGTAAGACCAGGACTGGATCAATATGTCCTGTAAATCTGGATCCAGATGGAAAACCTAGTCAGCAGCAGCTCTGAAACTGGTGAGACAGTGGTGTCAGCTGTGTCTTGGCACGCCCATGAGACACTCAGCCTCCCCAGTTCAGGTCTATAACTTCACCTGCACACGAATCTCAACAATGGAATGAGGTAGTAAAATGGGAACTCTGTCACTGAAAACCTAACCTGTCTACCTGTACCTTCAGGCTGTGCCTTTAAGCTTCAGAGCTATTTGAGCTTTTCAGCATTTCTAGAGCTGTTGCTCTGCATGCTCAAGGCCCAGCTGGGGTCCCATCACACTTATGGCACTATCTCATCCACATGTGAGCGCTAGGATGGGGCTCGCTGGGGAGAACCGGGAAGCCAAACGGTGCTAGCTAGGCCAAGCTATTACATAGTGTTGGCAGTCGTACACAAACTCGCGTGCCACACACATGCCCCTTTTTTGTGTCACTATCAGGCAGAACACATTATGGAGGGCACATGTCTTTGATCTTATCTTTACTTTGACTGCTGTTTTTCAAGTACGGTCTACTGCTCCATTGTCAAGACAATTTCTGAGTAGGCATACGTGTTTTCTGCGACACACTGAACCAGACAGGGAAGCAGTGAGAGAAAGAAAAATGATAGAGAGGAGAGCAATAGCTAACAGTCTACTGCCCTCTCTTCACTGGAGGGGGATGTGGTAGGTGAGGCCTATCAGGCAAAGTAGCGTTGCATAAGGTTTTGGCGAAGCTGGCTGCCACTCAGCCTGCTGTTTTCGGCTCGTGCGAGGTCACATGGGGGATTCGGGGGGAGATCCAGATGTATCTCCAATTCATAGTCAGTGGAGCGAGATCATGGAAGACACAGCAGAGCAGCACTATATCTGCAACTTTGGGTGGGGCATACATTAAAGCCCCACCCGTCAAGTCCATGTCACGAGGATATGCTATGTAGCGATTAATGCAGTCAGAGAGTGCTGTGATGACCTGGTCCAGATAGCGGGAAAAAGTGGTTTGGGACATTCCCCCCCCCAGACCCCTACTATCATTTGGAAGGAGCCGATTGCCATGAAATGCAGGGTGGCCAACAGTTTGGTGAGGTCAGGCTCAGTGTGGGACCTTTCTGTGATGGGACCCAGATCCCCTCAGATTTCTTCTTATAATTCTAGCATAGCCCGAGAGCTGAGGCGATACCTGCAAACCACATAGTCCTCTGGCATGCCCAGCAAGGATGCTCGTGGAGGAAAGATGTGCTCCCTGTATCTCCTCCGCCGTGGCCGCATGTGTGCCAGGCCCTGCCCTGGGCCCCAACTTTGCGGGATCCGTGGCTCTGCCTGTGGTGCTGGGACTGGCCTTGCCTGTTCTTGAGGTTGTTGTTGTTGTTCCACTTGTTGCCGTCTGTGGTGAACCTCCCGAAGCATCCAGTATCCCCCATCAATTAAACTTGCCCCAAATATTATGGCTTTAGGAAGCTAGACCAGGTAAGAACAGGCGTTTTTATTGGGCAGGAAGGCCTGGTAGGTGTGTCCGTTATCATTCCTCTTTTTATTGCGTGCGATATGCGCTGCGATAATACCCGCAATACGGGATATCTGCTGCGATAAATACTTTTTTCACTGTACCGCAAAAAAAAAAGGTGTAGTTATTTCCGGTGTTAAATCCCGCGATAGCGTGCGTTACTCTAGCGCGCTCTGCGCTAACAGACCCTCATTTCCATTTACTCTGCCCAGACTCCTCCCACTCAAATACTAATTTTTTATTTGCGTACGCATTTTGCGATGCGATATTTATCGCGCGCATTACGGCGTTATCATGCGTGTTAGGGCCCTAACGCTCGCGATAACGCCGGAACGCAAAATGATAAGTGTCCCTGATAGAAAGATAGAAATGTGATGGAAAAAAAAAGTCCAAATGGTCTATCTCAGGGCTTCCCGAACCTTTAGTCAATGTGAGCCTGTTTTAGCACATGAAAATTCACATGATCCCAGAGGATGGCCCAAAGTTAGCAGGGGTAAGCTTCCCCTCTAACCCTCACCCTCACTGCATTTCAGCTGATCCTCTCTCTCACCATCAGCCCCTTCTCCTCCATCTGATCCCCTCTTTCACCTTCCCAGCCTGTCCCCTCTCTCACCTTTTCCATCCCTAATTTCATCTCCTCAATCACCCCCAAAGCCCTTTTTATAACAGCCAACTGATCCTCTGTCATCCCTTCCCTCATGCCCTCCTAGCTCATCCTCCATCCACTCTCTCACCTCCCAGCTTCACCTCCTCCCCTCAATGCTTCTCTCACATTTCCTCCAACATTCCCCTCACCCCTTACCTCCTCTTACATTCCCCTATTGATCTTCTGTCATTCCCCCCCCCCCCTCACCCGCTTCAGCCAATCCCACTCCACCTTAGCCAATCCTCAAACCCCTCCTGCATCTCAACCCTGTCCTCAAATACTTCCTCCTCCAAACATTCCATTAGCCAGGGGCAGCAGCAGTAATATTCTCCTTTTGGTCCTGTTGCAAAAGTGGATGACAACCGGTGGGGAAGAGAGTGCTGGCTGATAACGGGGACAACATTATTCTCTTGGATAGGTTCAGTGCTGGATGAGAAGAGAGGAGCTGGAGCAATCTTCACCGACGCATGCACACTCATCCCTCCCTTATCCACATGGCTGGTCCCAAGCATGCTAGTGATTTGCAAGCAGCGGCAGCATTACTAATGAAAGTCAGCATGGGGCCTGATCCCTGCAATGGCCCTGATCCCTCCTCATGCAGGGCTTCCTGTTACCCAAGAAACTCATTGAGGGGCCATGCCATTGCAAGGCCTGTGAGTGCGTGCTGGCTCACAGTCCCCCACACTGACTTCCACTACTAATGCTGCTGCTGCTGCTGCTGCTGGTGTCTGAAGAGTGCTGCCATTTAAAGTACCTGTGATTGCAATTGAATGTTTTATGACCCACAGTTTGGGAAGCCCTGAATTATCCAGTCTGCCCATTCTCAGCAACTGCACAGCTCAACAATCCCTACCATTCCCTCAGAGATCCCTTGTGCTTGTCCCATGCTTTCTTGAATCCAGATACTATCCTGGTCTCCACCACCTTCACTGGGAGACTGCTCCATGCATCCATCACCCTCTCTGTAATTAAATATTTCCTTAGATTACGCTTGAGTTTACCCTCATCCCATGACTCCTCATTCCAGAGCCCCCTTTCTGTTAAAAGAGGCCTGCTTCCTGTGCATTTATTCCTTGGATGTATTTAAATATCTCTATTATCTCCTCTTTCCCTCCAGATATACATGGGGTAATTTTGTCACATCGCACATAAGAAAGTGAAGAAAATATGCACATTAGTTACATCAATTATCAAGGCAGACTTTAATACACATAAGGCGACTGTGGAAATGATCCCACCAAATCTACCAGCACAAGTTGCACCTGCCAAAACGTCTGCCCAAATTTTCCATGAAAATTTACACGCATGCTTTATAAATCCAAAAGTATGTGTGTAAGTCCAAATTCCTCCCCATCCTCACCCCCATGAGAGCCTCCGCACCGTGCATGCATACATGACATCCAGGCGTACGTTAATTCGCATATCAATATTTATGAACATTAAGATCCAGAATGTCAGGTCCTGATTTTCAGCATTAAAGGGCACAAGGATAAAAAAAAAAACAAAAAAAAAAACCAAGCTGGGATTAATACAGACTAAAAGTAACTGCGGATCTTAGGAGTTAGGAGACAAACAGGGGCCAGTGATCCTCTCCTTGCTTGTAAAGATTTCCGGAGTTCATTATTTCTGTGTACACAGCATTTTGGGCTCCTGCTTCAAGTAATACATCTTCCTGGGAAAGCGATTAATGGTGGAACTGGCATACATCACTGCAGGAAGAAAAGTTTGCGGCTTCCTGTTATTCTTTGCATGTCTATGTTACCAATTTAAATAAAAATATAAATAAAGGAACAAGATTAGGTTTTTGACTGGTGGTACATTTGCTATTGCATTAAAGTTCCAAGCCATATATTATCTGCCCTCTCACTGTACATCCTTGTGCATCGCCAATAGTCTATAGTAGGCCACTTATCCATTAGCATCTATTTCAGGCAAGCTAAAGGCGATGACCAATATAGGAAACATACAAGAATAAGATTTGCCTCACTAACGGAAGCAGGATTTCCTCAAATCTTCCATGCAACCACTTTATTATGAATAAGATTGTCTCTGGGCTGAAAAGGTAGCACTCCCAGTTTCAGAGGAGACTGGAAGGGAGAAAAGTTCAAGCTTTGCTAAAACGGGACGTGTACGCCAGCCAGGGCGCTCACATAGGTTAGGTCGATTCCAGAAGGAAGCCTGCTTTGTGTCACTCAGTTGTAGAACTGATCTTATGACTACACCCCCTCCACCATCAATAGGCTCAGTTCCATGTTCCTCTCCCCATCCCCATTAATATGATGATGTCAGCCTGGAACAGGGTCTATTTGGGACTGAAGCGCAGGAGGCTTGCTGGGAATCAGTCACTCGGCTATCCACACTCAGAACAATATAACCCTTGCTCTCCTACATGGAACTCTGCTCTCTTGCACTGAATTGATTTGTTTTTTACTGTTGACAGGGCTTCCTTTTCTACTTTCTACCTTTCATCCTCAGCTTCTTCAGCTCCGTCCTGCATTTATTTATTTATTTATTATTTTTATATACCGACATTCGATCTGAGATCTCACATCGGTTTACATTCAGGTACTGCAGGTATTTCCCTATCCCCAGAGGGCTTACAATCTAAGTTTTGACCCTGAGGCAATGGAGGGTAAAGTGACTTGCCCAAGGTCACAAAGAGCAACAGCAGGACTCGAACCCTGGTCTCCTAGTTCGTAGCCCACTGCTCTAACCAGTAACCACAGCCTTTCATTTTGGTTAGAAAAGACTTTTTTTTCACTTAAGTCCTGCAAAAAATTCCACATTCCAGAAGGCTGGAGCCCTAAATGTAAAGGCTCACTGACATGGGAGAACTAATAACCCTTTTGCATCAGATTTTAGCATCCATAAGGGACTATAACATATCAGCCAATTTCCTAAATAATCTGGGGCCAAGTTATGTAAAGCTTTGAATACTAAAGCCAGCAACTTAAATTGAATTTGAAAGAAAACAGGAAGCCAGTGCAAACACTTTAATACTGGCATAATGTGTTCTCTCCTACCTATCCCCTCTATCAAATGCCCTGCAAAAGTTTGAATCAATTGAAGTTTATGAATATATTTACATGGAAGACCTAACAAAACAGTATTACAGTAATCAATAGGTGAAGTGACTAAGGCAAGGATTATGGTCTCCAGAGCAGATCTAGACAACATATGCAACGCTTGATATATCTTAAAATCCTAAAAAGGCCCTTACAGAGCTTTGATATATGAAACGACACCAATCTCACAATAAATGTCATTCCCAAACTTCTGACCCAAGGTTGGCAACTTAAAAATGGTTTGGACAAGTTCTTGGATGAAAATTCCATAGCCCATTATTTAGGTGGAGTTGTATCTGACTACCCCTTGGGATCTTACCAGGGTACTCATGTCCTGGATTGGCCACTTTTGGAAACAGGATACTGAGCTTGATGGATCTTTGATCAGACCCAGTATGACGAGTCTTAAATTCTCACATCTTTTCTTGTTTTCACATTTTTTCATTGCTGATTTATATGATGTACCTGGGACTGTTGCGTCCGTCGGTTCTAGACGGCTTCGCCTCGTTTGCCTCACCTTGTTCACGGCTCCTCCCGTTTACCTTGGGAAAATGGCTACCGCCGCGTCTGCAAGCTGCCCTCTCCGGTGTCCCCGGAACGGCTATGGTGCTGCCTCCTGCCATGTTCCTCCGAAGGGTCTACTAGGGTGCGCGCGCCACCCACGTCTTTATTCCAGCATTAGCGCGAACCTCGGGGACGTCCCCCTCAAGTGACTTCACGCCATCTGGGTATATAGCCTGTATTCTATTGCTAGCTCACTGAGTTAGCAAAGACTCGGATTTGTCCTGTCTAAGCTACTCTGCCGCTTCCATGCTGCTGCTGGAAGCTCTCTCTCTGCCCTTCGGGGTATTGACTAACTTGGGTACCCGCTCCTCGGGGGCCCTCTGCTTTATTTCAGGTGCCTTACAGGGATCAGGTACTCGCTCCTCGAGGGCCTGCTCTCCCTGCCTCGGTGCCAGTACCATCTACTTCAGCCCGGTGGAATCGCCTACCTACAGCTACCATCTAGTGAGTATTCTAATTCTCAGTCTGTCTCCTCCACAGCATTGCCTTGCTGGGAAACCTACACCGGAATTCCCCTATATCAACGGGGTGAGAAGGGTCCCCTCTGCCGAGGGTCCCGAGACTGCTACATCCAGACTACCTCACTACTGCCACCTCTGGTGGTATACCTCAAGCTGTACAATAAAAGATCTAATTCTGTGTTTGTGCGTCCTGAGTCTAGCCCAGTACTGTGGTTCCCCACGGGGCTCCTACCCGTAGGCGTGGTCATCTGCCACAGTATCTAAGAATCCACCCAAACACCGCTTAGCCATAACAGGGACTGGACTGGGCATCATGATGTCACGGCAGAATTGGTGAGATGGAATCCACTGCTTCCGCAATTTACATTTTCAGAGAAAAGCTGCCTTTTTACGTAGCTGCAGAGTGCCTCTTGCTGGAAAAGCAACAAACCCAGAAACTGACAATATATTTTCCAAAGAATCTCAGAACTGGACAGCTCATTAAAGTAGCACTTGGATGTCTTCCAGACACAAGTTAAAAAAAAAAAAAAGGTACTTTCCCTACTTTAGGAAAAAGTTATTATTTCTTTTTCTTCCTCCTCTCCCCTCTTCTTCTGAATTTTGATATCACAACATCAATTTCCAAATTGCTTTACTGCAGAAAGTCTCCCAGCTGCCAGTCTTGATCAATTCTATAGCAACGAGCTGTCGTCCCGTTTAAGAAAAGGCTGCCCTTTAATTATAGTGACATCCAGTCACACTCACTTTTTAATTGAGTACTTTTAGAGTAATGCCGCAATTTGGCTTCTGCTTGTGTATTCAATTATTTGCTCAGGAAATTTGTGAATATATTTCTCAATGCATATCATTTCCAGTGAACCTCAGCTGCAAGCTGTTACATTCCTATATTAACTCTGCAAAGGAACTGAAGCCGGCTTCATGTTTATAACTATTTTTCCACCCAAAGCCTCATTATAGCAAAATCTTGCAGCCTCTTCAGTGAATGCTAGTCATTTTGTCCCCAAATGAAGATGGCTTACTTATATGATGTCCATTAAAAATGAAGAGAATATTATCGTAGATAACTCATAATTAGAAGCTATCCAATTCAAAGAATCATTTTCAAAGCAGAACCAGTCATTAATTGGATATACTGGCAGTCTCCTCACATTGCTAATTAGACTTTACTGAGTGTTTTCAATCTTGGTGATCACCATTGTTCTCTTCCTGTTGCACCGCATTTGCATATTTTTTTTAGACGTGGCCTTAATTCCAAATGAGTCTAGAATATTCTGCTTCAGTTATTGTGAAGACATCTCATGCCGGAGCCCTTTACGATGCTGGAGCTCTTTAAATTCGACATGTCGTCAGACTGGAGAGCTCAAGCTCCTTTGCCTTGGTAGGGGAACACCTGGATGTCTTTAATTAGAGGCTATTGCCTTTGCAAGGTTCCATTATGGAAGCAAAACACCCCAAATAAAAGCTTTCAAAGTATACATCACTCAGGAATTCGGAGAAGTAGGTTGTCCTGTGGGGAAATAGTTCTGACAAGCATGCTATCAAAGGCACAATCCCCACTAGGGCAGGCTGCTGGTTAATGCTGAATAGCACAGCTCGTGTAGGGATTTCAGGGAGTCAGTCATTCAGGCATGCCATGCAGAATGTTTTTTCTAAAAGAAAGTCTAAAGCACTACTTCAACTCTAGTTTCCAACTGTCAACAGCAATCTTTACAAAAACACCATCTTCTCTCAACCCTTCTGTTCAGTTACAGCACACACAAATGGATTACGTTTCTTGTCAGGCACTACACTAGCCCTAAATATGCTACCAGAAAGAATGATTTTGAAAAATGAGTATGTGGTCTTCCCTTCCTCATTTCTCTGTTTGGGGTGGTTTCAGCTTTATTTGGTGAAAAGCACTATGTAAGTCTGTGTACTGGGACTCCTGGTTGGCTGGTTGGCTGCACTTGGAGGCGTTACATTGCTAGGGTCCCACTAGTGGAGGTGGGGGGAGGCTGGACTTCCTGGGCCCTTATCGTGGACCAGTGGCGTAGCCAGAATTGATTTTTTGGGTGGGCACAAGGTTAACATGGGTGGGCTGTAGGCATGCAGGTCTACTAGTTGTTTTTTTACTGATAAATAATGCCAAATTATGCAGCATAGCATTCACATCTACGCCTAAGTATGAGGTTTACTTAATGATACAAACATAATTCACGGTGATTTGTGGTACTTTAGCCTTCTTATTATTACGATTTTATACACGGCTCCTACCTGTCCATAAATTTTGAGAGAGCGATTGTGTTGCTTATATTTAAATTGCTAACATCTCAAAATATAGATATATATTTTTACCTTTGTTGTCTGATCTTTGTATTTTTCTAATCAGTTGGTCCTGGTCTCTTTTTCCCATTTTTTCCCTTATAGCTCATTTCCTAATTCCTTTTCAGTGTCTTTCTTCTATTACTGTCTTCTTCCCTTCCACACACACACACACACACACACATACACGCTTTCTCTCACAGACTCCCTCTCACACACTCAAGCTCTCACTCTCATATGCTCTCCCCCCCCCCCCCCCCCCCCCACCAAGCTCACATTCAAGTTCTCACTTTCTCACCCCTCCCCAGGCTTATATTCTTATGCACACACAGACGCACATCTAGGCACCCATTCTCACCCACACACATAAACCCAGACTCCCATTCTCACCCACAAACCCATGCTCCCATTCTCACCCACACATATTCAAGCTCCCATTCTCATCCATACATATACACATTTAAGGTACTATTCTCACCCACACATACACACATTCAAGCACCCATTCTTATCCACATATTCAAGCTTCCATTCTCACCCACCCACACAAACCCAGGCTCTCATTCTCACCCATATATACACACATTCAAGCTCCCATTCTCACCCACCCACAAACCCAGGCTCCCATTCTCAACCACACATACACACATTCGAGCTCCCATTCACCCACATATTCAAGCTTCCATTCTCACCCACATACACACCCAGGCTCCAGTTTTCACCCACACACACTCCCATTCTCATCCACACATACACATTCAAGCACGTGCACAGCTTCCGCTTTCTCCCCCAGAGCAGGAAGATCAGCTGCCTCTCCTGCTGCCACCGGCCTCCTGCTATCTTCGGGCGTCGGGCCGTACTGCCTGCCGAACTTCCTGTCGGGGGGGGGGGGGAGCGGAAGCGCAGCGCACAACGTCCGCTTCCTCCCTCCCTCCCCCCCCCAAGCAGGAAGATCGGCGGGCAGTACGGCCCGACGCCCGAAGATAGCAGGAGGCCGGTGGCAGCAGGAGAGGTAGCTGATCTTCCTGCTTTGGGGGAGAAAGCGGAAGCTGTGCGCGGCGCTTCCGCTCCCCCAAACAGGAAGTTCGGCGGGCCGTTTGGTCCGAAGATAGCAGGAGAACGGGTGGCAGCAGGAGAGGCAGCTGATCTTCCTGCATTGGGGGGAGGAAGCGGAAGCTGCGCGCGGCGCTTCCGCTCCCCCCCTCAACAGGAAGACCGGTTGGCCGTACGGCCGCAGCAGTGCTTCCCCATGTGTGCCGTGATGGCGCGCGAGGCCTGGGTTCTCTTGTTCGCTGTCGCGGGGATCCCGCGACAGCCTTGCAGTTCCGGTGCCAGTTGGGTGGGCCTGGGTCTAAGTTGGGTGGGCACCTGCCCACCCAGGCCCACCTGTGGCTACGCCACTGTCGTGAACATGCACCCCCCAGAAGACCAGTCACCAACACTGGTCTTCTGGGGGGTGCAAAATGGTTCTACAGGGGATACCAAAAAAAAAGACACCATGGGAAGAGAAAGAAAAACATAAAGGTTGCCACCATATTCTCCACTCACTGTCCTATGATCAAACTGAAAAGAAGAATCTCTGAATCCAAAGTGGTGTTCAACAAAAAATGTACTTTCAGTTTAAAAATCATAAGCCAGGCAAGAATTGAGAAAATCAAAAACAGCATAAGAAAAATCAGTGTTTGAAAAACCATGGTCTCTTTGTCCATCCTACTTGCCTTTGGAGATCTTCTCTTCCCTGCTCTAATGTCATGGATGTGAGCCCTTGGGCTGTGGCGTGGTTGACACAAAATAACAAGCAAACCTGCTAGGCCCATGCTGACAGCTGGTGGTCTCACTCTTACTAGGGCTGGAGCTGGGGCTTCACCTATACCAGCCCCATTCACTACAGGTTGAGCCCTTACGCAGGGCTTAGGCAAGTGTCCCGTAAGGAGCGGTCAGACAAATTTGAGCCTTGGGCAGAGGTCAGGGATGGCAGCAAGCAATGGTATCTGGGAACAGGCCATGGTCGAGGCAGGCAGCAAGCAATCAGTATCCAGGTCCAGGCCAAGGTCGGGGCAGGCAATGAACAATCCAAGCAGGAGTCAGAGCAGGCAGCAGTCCAGAAGAATAGTCCGTATCCGTGGCAGAGGTCAGAACAAGAAATCAGGCAGAGACAGATCGACAAGACAACACAAGGCATAGGGGACAAAAACACAGGCAGGGTGGACAGGGCAAGGTAACAGAGAAGCAGGGCAAGGCAAGATAACAAAGAGGCAAGACAAGGCAAAAGGCACAGAGACAAGTAGCAACACACATTGCAACGCAGGAGGACCTGTTGCTGAGGCCGTGAGTCAGAGCATGGCAGGGGTTTAAGTACCCCGCCAGATGGCGTTATCCAGAAGAGCCAAGAGAGTGCTTTCCTGCCACGGGGCCTTTATCACTGGTCCGGATGTACGTGCGTGCGCCTAAGGGGCAGCATCAGGAAGTGATAAGAATGGCATCATGCGGTGTCAGGATGAGTGAGGCCGGTTGCAGAACCTTTCCGCAATCAGCCAAACCTTACAGCCAGCATCCATGGAGGGTAGGATGTCCCCGTTGTTGTTTCACAATATAAATATTCAGCTGAAAAGGAACTCTTGTTGAGATGTGTATAGCAACCTTCATAAATAGCCTCAGTACATTTGTGGCTTATTTGGTGAAGCCTGTAATATTCTGGGCTGATATTATAATCATGGGTTGCATGAACACTTTTTTTGCACCAACAGGCACTAAAGATATGGCACAACCACTGTGTAATTGGAATCGCTCCATAAGGAGGAGGAAATACTTCAGGACCATTTTGCCATCTTTTCCTGCGTTTAATTAAGATAAGTGCACACACTAGCGATTCCAATTACACAGTGGTTGTGCCATATCTTTAGTGCCTGTTGGTGCAAAAAAAGTGTTCATGCAACCCATGATTATAATATCAGCCCAGAATATTACAGGCTTCACCAAATAAGCCACAAATGTACTGAGGCTATTTATGAAGGTTGCTATACACATCTCAACAAGAGTTCCTTTTCAGCTGAATATTTATATTGTGATTTGACTCTGTTTTTCAGCTGTATCTACGGGTTTCCATTTTTTACCAGTTGTTGTTTCAGCATGCAAAAACTGGGAAAAAGTGACGGAAATCCCTTAGTCCAAAAATTAGCCTTCAAAAGCCAAATTACTACAACACCTCTTGCTAGAATGTCCAAAAATCTCAAAATCCTTTCCTCTCTTCACCGTTGTTTCAATCTTTGAGCAAACACAAAAACGTAGACTGAACCGAGCCTTCCAGATACCCAGGGTTTCCCTTCCTTCAGGAACTGGTCAGAATTTTAAAATCTCAGAATAGCGAAAATCCTTAATTCTCCAAAATCCACTCCTTAGTTTACCTCCACTGCACAGCAGAGAAAACCTCTCTCCTTTCCTACTCAATCCACCTGGGGAGTGGCAAAGACCTCCTTCTGGGAGAGGCGATGACCAAGATCACATGGTCTGGGGAATTTTTTCTAATCCCTCCAAGCATCCCACAGAAAGGGGTTAAAACAAGGAGAGGCGTCCAAAAAAATGCAAAACCCCCTCTCGCTGCTATGATGGGTCACATTTGAAAGAAAACAAACTTGCTCAAGTTTCTTTGTGCTGATATTTGTGTTTATCTCTGGCACGTCTTCCTTTTCAACATATTAAGAAAATGTTTCCCAGGACCTTCCTTTAAGCATGACCTGAATGCTTGACTTTCCAAGAGCAGTTACTGATTTCATAGGCTCACCGCAATCAGCGTGCCCTGCGATAGGTAACTTCATAAAATGTGATAGCGCAGTAAAGCAGGTTTCCACCCGGCATTGCCTCCTTCTTTTGGAAAACAGATCATGCGTGCCCTGCTGCAAACCTGCAGTCAGCATATTGCATGCTGCCCTTCAACGTGGGCTGCACGTCTGCAAAGGGCGAGAGCACAAGCACTAAACCTCTGAAAAGTTTGCACCGCACGCTGCATCATCAAGATGCCTGCCCAGATCACAGTAACAGCAAATGCCAGGCATGCCCCGACATCTTTAGCACCAATTAGAATGGCTCCCCATAATGAGGCCTGAGATATGCAGACCTGCGACTTTGAAATTTAAAGCGAGATTGTCTCTCTTAACTCTGGCCATAAATGAAGAAAAGGAACAGGTCCACTGATACCATATCAGGGGCCTTTTAAGAATCAGATCAGAATCCTTTTGAATAAGTGCAAATAAACCTGACTCTGAATTTAAGTTGTCCTGTAAAAGCAATTTATTAATGCTAGTAATCATAATTAAATCAGTAGCATAATGGATGTGTACAGTCAGCTGTAAATAATGAAGTATTATCATTATACCTCAGGGTTTTACATGATATATATGTCCAAAGAGCAAGAGACCATTGCACCAGAGAGAGAGAGAGTGTGTGTGTGTGTGTGTGTGTGTGTGTGTGTGCTTTGCTCATTATAATTCTTGAGCATAGTTCCCCTCTGCTTTTCACAGGTAACTGCATTCTCATCCGGCCTTCTCTTCCTCTTTGTTCCTAAGACTTTGCTTCTCTCTCGCTCTCCTGTTCAAATGTGGATTATTTTGAATATCTTGCGTTAGAGGTTAATGTATGAAATCATACTGCTGCCCCTACCCAGCACCACCACGTCTGATCAGCTCCAATTCCAGCTTCAGTCAGGAGCACCAGTAATACAAGGTGAGAGTTTTAATGAAGCTGCAACTTCTAGGCAGTCACATTAAGCAGGTGTAAGCGCTAGTGCAGGAAGCAGAGTGTTATTTCGTTTCAAATAAACGAAACAGAAATAAATATCAAATGAAACAAAAAAAAAAACACCCCACAAAAAATTTTTTTAGTGCACACCTCTAATATTCACACCACCTCACCTTTCCTGCCTACAGCAGAATATGCAGATGAATAGGTAAAACAGGCTGGCATTATTCAACAAAGGAAGGCCCCTGGTTTACACACATTGCACTGGTTGCACAGAGCAGACATCAACAAAGGAAAGTTTGTATCCTGATAACTCCATAATGAGCACATAAACGAGAAAAATCAGCGGGGCTTGTAGGTTGGTAAAGAATCAAAAGAATCAGGAAGTAAAAACCTTTTTCATTGAAAATACTGAAAAAAGCATGATGAAACCTCATCAGAAGCTTGATGCTGGCAGCAGGGTAAAAGAAGACCAGCTTTGATCAATGATTTAAGAATAGCTAAATTACAATCCTTTATTAAACAAATGAAGCAATGTTTAAAAAAAAAAAAACCAAAACAACATGCAAACAAAAATTGCCACTTTAGATCTCTGGTGAAATCCATTGGCGACAGTAGATTCTTACTAAGGGAAGCGGTGTCAATCTCTTTTCTCACATCATAGAATAATAATACAAGCTCACATATTTAATACAGGCTGCAGTTATATAACCCTCTGGACAACTGCAAGAGGAGTTATTGACGTAGTTTGACTAAGACCTCTAGCTGAGACTGCACCAAGAGTCTCTCCTAAGTCAGAGACGAGATGTAGCAAAGGTAAGAACAATGGGGAAGTTTCCCCGACCTTGCTTCCCCTGTGCTGTTTGATCTGTAGCTATAGAGAAGACCCAATCCCATTGAAGGCTGAGATGAAAAGTACTGGAAGTGGGAACTGACGCTGACAGAGCTCATCTGTTAAAGAACATAGCGGATGAATTGTCTTGTGGAAACCGTGATGCAGTTTACAGCAACTGTCTTCCACCATAACAGACCCATGTTCTAAAGAGGTCAATATTCAAAGGCATTTATCCGGATCTATGCTCACTTTTGAATATTGGTGGCACTTTTCCAGCTACGTTTTATCCAGATAAAGTCATTATCTGGATAAAATTTAGAGAAAAACTTAGAGGCATTTTGGGAGTGTTCTGAGACAGAGATGAGTTAGCTGAATGACTTATCCAGCTAACTCTGATGTTAGGACTTAGCCCAATATTTCAGAGTTATCTGATATGTATATCTAGGTAATGTGATTTGTTGATATTCAGTGGGTCATTTATCCCACTGAAAATCCCAGATAAACTTATCCACCTAACTTCAGCTGGATATGTTAACCATTTTTCATTTTTTTGCCTTGGAGTTTCTAGAAGAGCTATTTTCATAACTCATCTGCATAGATGGAGCAACATCACGTGAAGTGAAACCCTTACCAGGACTTGATTAGAAAATCTTAAAATATAGTAGGAAGGAAGGTGCACAGAAAAAAATGTGGTTCGGTTCATTATTTCGGTTTTGCCATTGTCTGTCATGTCGTTCCTTTCAGTTTCCAAGCTAATTTGTTTATTTTGTTATGTCATCTAATTCCTTTCCATTAAATGCATCCTGTTTTGGACTCTAACACTGGAGTTTTCTATCCACGTTGAATGATGCTTGCAGGCAGGCATCAGAAGCAGTGGGAACAGCAGTCCAAGACACGAAGAGTGGAGCAAAATGGCTCCAACAGTGGCAGAAGCATTCCAAGACTGTGTGAGAGGGGCAAAGCAGACCAGACAGGGGCCAGGACACTCCAAAGCAACCCAAGATGCACAGCCACACTGGCATGAACAGCTCAAGGATCCATGAAAGGGGCAAAACAGCACTAACTGCAGCAAGAGGAGGCCAAGGTACCATGTCAGGGGCAAAGCAGCACCAACAATGGCATGAACAGTCCAAGGCACCATAAGAGGGGCAAAGCAATATCAACAGTGGCATGAATAGCCCAAGGCACCATAAGAGGGGCAAAGCAATATCAACAGTGGCATGAATAGCCCAAGGCACCATAAGAGGGGCAAAGCAATATCAACAGTGGCATGAATAGCCCAAGCACCATGAGAGGGGCAAAGCAATATCAACAGTGCCATGAACAGCCCAAGCACCATGAGAGGGGCAAAGCAATATCAACAGTGGCATGAATAGCCCAAGCACCATAAGAGGGGCAAAGCAATATCAACAGTGGCATGAATAGCCCAAGCACCATGAGAGGGGCAAAGCAATATCAACAGTGGCATGAACAGCCCAAGCACCATGAGAGGGGCAAAGCAATATCAACAGTGGCATGAATAGCCCAAGCACCATGAGAGGGGCAAAGCAATATCAACAGTGGCATGAATAACCCAAGTACCATGAGAGGGGCAAAGCAATATCAACAGTGGCATGAACAGCCCAAGTACCATGAGAAGGCCAGAGCAGCACCAGGGCACTAAAAGAGGGTCAAAGGGCACCAGCAACAAAGGCATTTACACGGGTGAAAAACCTATTTAGCTGTGTAGAATACCAGATGGATCCTCCTCGAGCACGTAGCTAAGCCATGAGTGGGAGTGAAGGGGACCAGTCGCAGGTAGTACAAGTATCCACCTCTTTCAGGGAAAGCAGCATCAGAACACGGCTGCTTCCTGCACGGGTCTGGGAATAACATTTGGAATGCTTTTATTTCCGAGCCAGCAATTTACTTGAAAACGCCTCACATCACTACTGAATATCACAAAGGTAGTGGATAGAAACAAAAACAAGGTATTTCACCCATGAAGGGCAGGCATTTGATTTTTTTTTTCTTCTCTTATGGCTACAGGCACACATCCAAAGTTTGCTGCATACTAACAAAAAGCCCTGCCATCTAACATTTCGGAAAAAACTCAAGACCTGGCTATTCCTTCAAGCCTTCCCTTAAACTCTCCGAAACATGCAAATGGCCCTTTAGCCATACTTTGCTATATATGCAGCTAGGAACCATCTACTAAGTATTTTTAAAACGTTTTAATTTTTTAATTTTACTTTGTTAACTGTCTTCCTCTGTCCTATGTTTCCGGCTATCTTAGCCCCCCAAGTTTATTCCACCTTGTTGATTGTAACTTTGCTTCTTGTTTAAATGGTTTGTTAAAGTTATAACCCCTTGTTCTTTGTAAACCGATGTGACATGGTAATGATCATGAATGTCGGTATAGAAAAAGAGTTAAATAAATAAATAAATAAATAAATAAATAAATAAAATAATTTAAGCCTCCCTTAATCTAGGAAAGCCTCAGACGTTTTCTATGGACGCACATTTATCTAAATGCTGATTCATTTCAGAAATGACTTGTGCACCCCAAAAAAGGGTGTGCTTTCCATTGGTATTTTACGCTAGTACAGAGTGGGTAACATTTTGAATTATCCCTAGTAAATGTCAGCAGAAAAAGACTGAGAGCTCATCCAGTCTGCCCAGTTATTCCTGTCTGTCGTGCCAAGGATCTACCCCGGCTGCCAGCCACGAAGCGTGACCGCTTGTAAGATATCCCTCGAAGGGGGTTTCTTTGTTACCCAGAAAATCTATTCATTTCACAGTTCTACGGTTGCTGTAGCTGTTCATGGAGGATTGGGTGCCACCTTGATCCAATTACACTGGTCAGAGGCATGCTTAAAATAAGGATGTGAGCAGAGAAAAGTTATTTTCCCTGACTCCAGAGTCACTTATTTATTTATTTATAACTTTTATATACCGAGGTTCCTATATAGGATACAGATCACCCCGGTTTACAAAAAACTGCAACTTCGCACAAAGGCAGTACATAAAACAAGTGAAAAACCAGAAATGGTATAAGAAACAAGTGTATCAAATAACTGGTACAAAGAACTCAAACTGCATATTGAATATTATGTAATAAGAACTCTAGCTGAATATTATATCCTAAGAATCGGTCCGGGAGACCGTCACAGGGAAATTAATGGGAGAGGGAGAAATAAACAAACATAAACATTGGGAACTGGACAGGACTGAACATTGGGACCTGGACAGAAGTGTAATTAGACACTTCTCAGACAAACTGCTGCCAGCCTCTCCCCTCAGTCATCCTCGGATCTGTATGGATCTGTTGTATTGCTGGGGTCAGTTTCCGGCTAACTGCCGCTACCAGGGATCCAGTGATGGATTCCTACAGTAGAGTCTTCCTATAAAGGTTTATGGTGCCCCAAGCAAACAGATTTTACATGACAGATAGTTCCAAGAGAGAGAATGAATTCAATTTCTGAAATGCAATACAGGGCAGTACGGTCAAATAACTCATTGCCTTAATCAGATTACGGTGCTTTGTTGTGTCAAAGGTGCTGAGGTTGTTTTTAAAGGAGTCAAGTTCAATGTTAAATTGGCAGAAGACTTGCACCGGAAGAGAACCCCACAGGACCAAAAACTGCCTATAGTGTCAAGCTAGCTGGCACCTGGGCAGCCACCAGAAGAGAAATTCAGGCTGGTACAGCAGGCAGAGAATTCTGTTTCAGTGACTAAATTTGGTAGAGCATTAGAGTACTGGTATTTACTGCGGTCAAGATTTTACAACTCAACACCTCTGGGCTCTCATGAACTATGGAAATATTCATACACAGACAAAGATGAATAGTCTTCTTTCTGGCTCCAAAAAAAACCTGTGTGAATCCCAAAGCAGCCCAGTGGACCATTGGCAAACCGTCCTGACATAAGGTGTCTGCTTTTGAAGTACAAAATCTGGATTCTGAATCTGGAAATTCATACACCCCCCCAGAGTCATCATAAACAAAAAATAGGTGACATTCTTATTTAATCAGTGTGTCTTGGAACTTTATTAGAGAGACTCTGTCTTAGAGCGAAATCCAGCAACCATGAAACTTAGGACACAAAATACAGCATATTTCTGTTGGTTGGTGGAGAAATGGAAACGTGTATAATATTTTCTCTGAAATAGTAAGCTAAACATAAAGAGATCGATATTCGGTGCCACTTAGCCGGATAAGTAAGGACTTATCCTGCTAAGTGGAAGTGGCTGAAAATCTGGACATGTTTACCGGCTGCAACTTATACTTATCTGGCTATGTGGTGAGTGGGAAATGGTTGTTTTGGGAGGGGTTACTTATCCGGTTAACTTGGCTGGATAAGTGCCAATAATCAGACTTATCCGGTTAAGTTAACTGGATAAGTTAGACCTGCTCAATAGCAGATCTAAAGTTAGCCAGATAAGACTTATCCAGCTAACTAGCGATTTTCTTTCAGGGATATTCATCAGCACAGCTGTGCTGATGAATATCCCTCATAAGTTAGCCAAATAAGTCTTATCTGTCTAACTTACTTAGACATTAACTTTTTAATATCTTCCTCAAAATTAGTGACTGGCGACTAAGCTTCATACAGCCTCTTGCAAGGACTCCTCAGCCTTCCTATAAAGAGTGAGATTGGAAATTGTTGGCCTGAATTGGTGGCTATTTTATAAGGATGTGCAGAGGGAAAAACATTGTTTTGATTCATTGGTTCATTTTGTGGGTACTTCAATTCATATTTTTAGTTTTAGAGCAAAAAAAAAATATTTGTTCATTTATTATATTCGTTCTTCATTTTACATTAAAGTCAATAGCAGAAGGCTTCATTGACATCACTGGAAAAGAAAAATAGACTGGGGCCCAGCTGAGGCCAGGACCCATCACCAAGATCCTGTCCTAGGACTATGCCTAGGCCTGTAATTGGGACCCAGTCGCCAAAGCACAAGCACAGTGATGTCACTGTAATGCACCATGACATCTTTAGTTTCCAAATTAAAAAAAAAGGCTAGAAGGCCTGCCCACAGGCTTCAAGCCTAGGCCCAGGCACGTGCGACGAGACCTGGCCTTGCCAGAACCCCGGCTTCGGGCTAGGTCTAGGTATGGACCTTGGGCTGGGCCCATGCCAGAGCCTCAGTGACCAATTTCAGCCAGGCCCCAGCATCGAGCCTATGGCCTGGGCTTCGACAACCAGGACCCAGCCTCAGGTCTGGCCCTGGTGTCGGTCCTAGGAGTAGGCCCAGGCCTGGGCTTCAGTGGCTAGGATCTGGATTCATCTGGGTCCCAGCTTTGGGCCAAGGCCTAGGTGTAGTCCTCAACAACTAAATCTGGCCTCAGCATCAGATCTAAGTTTTTAGGCCTTTGGTGTAGACCTTAGGCCTAGCCCAGGCCTCGGTGACAGGTCCAGGTCTTGGCCAGACTCCAACATTAGACCTGGGCCTCAGCAACTGGGTCCCTGCCTTAGGTCAGGCCCAGGGTTCAGTGACCTGGACACAGCCACAGGCCAGGGACAAGAATCAGGCCTGGGCCTAGGCTCAGGCCTCGTCTCGGCAACCAGGATCCGGCTTCAAATCTAGGCCTCGGTGACCTGGATACATCTTCGGTCCATGGCATCAGGCCTAGGCTTTGGCCCAATCCCAGGTTTTGGCCTTGGCCAAGCCCCAGCATCAAGCTAGGACCTTGGCATCAGGCCTAGACCTACAGCCAGAACATGTCTCAGCAACAGGGACTTGGCTTTGTCTTGGTCCCAGCATTGGGCTTGGGCCCATGGTCAGGCCCCAGTGCTGGACCTGGGTCTAAGCCTGGGCCTTGGTGACAGGGCCCCAGCCTAGAGAGCCCAGGCCCAGACCTCAGTGACCAGGGCCCTGCTTCAACAAGGCCTTGGTATTGGCCCTGGACCTCAGTAACTGTGCCCTTCCTCAGCTGGGCCTTGGCAATGGGACCCGACCTCATGCCAGGCCCTGGGGACAAGATTAGGCCATTGCCTGGTCCCGCCGGTGGCCTGTGTTTTTTTGGTGGGGAAGAGTTAGCAAATGAGTACAAATATACATGAACATTTTAGTGTATATTTGTCTGAGACCTATTTTTGAGTTATATCATTCATAGAAACCGAAAAAAGCCTCATTTGTTATGGGTTTTTTTTACATTTGTTTAAAACGAATGCACATCTCTTCAGGACTTTTACACCAACTGGCTCTGTTCATCACAAATGCACACAGTTCTTGTAGCTCCTCAGCCTCAGACAAGGACATATTAGATGAATTTAAATCACTGAAAAATAAATCCAACATTTCCATAGGGTTGTACCTTGCTGATCCCACTGCAGCTAGGGACATTCTGCATCATTTCCCACCAAGGACTTCTTCAGCAAAATTATGACAGACATCTCAGCACTTATTTTTACTGCAGAGTGGAGAATACCCAAAAGTTTCCACTTCTATAGTTCAATATTTCTTAACCATGGTTTAAAACAAAATGATAAAGGGGATGGAACAGCTCCCCTAAGAGGAAAGGCTGAAGAGTTTAGGGCTGTTCAGCTTGGAGAAGAGACGGCTGAGGGGGGATATGACAGAGGTCTTTAAGATCATGAGAGGTCTTGAACAAGTAGATGTGAATCAGTTATTTATACTTTCAAATAATAGAAGGACTAGGGGGCATTCCATGAAGTTAGCAAGTAGCGCATTTAAGACTAATTGGAGAAAATTATTTTTCATTCAACACACAATAAAGCTCTGGAATTTGTTGCCAGAGGATGTGGTTAGTGCAGATAGTGTAGCTGGGTTCAAAAAAGGTTTGGATAAGTTCTTGGAGGAGAAGTCCATTAACTGCTATTAATCAAGTTTACTTAGGGAATAGCCACTGCTATTAATTGTATCAGAAGCATGGGATCTTCTTGGTGTTTGGGTACTTGCCAGGTTCTTGTGGCCTGGTTTGGCCTCTGTTGGAAACAGGATGCTGGGCTTGATGGACCCTTGGTCTGACCCAGCATGGCAAGTTCTTATGTTCTTAAAACAGAGATAGGCATCTTTGGTCCTGGAGTACCACAAACAGGTCTGGTTTTCAGGACATCCCTCATGAATATGCATGAGATATGTTTGCATACAATGGAGGCAGTGCATGCAAATATACCTCTTATATATTCATTGAGGATATCCCAAAAAACAGACCTGTTTGTGGTACTCCAGGACCAGAGATGCTGTTTCAAAACATGGCTGGTGCAATTCTGTAATAAAAAAGGCGGCGTATTCACGACAAGACTGTTTAGTAGCCAATGGAAAAGCCCCTTCATGGAAGTCACAATGTGAAGGTGGAAGTCTAGGATGGCAGTGGTGGTACTCAAGAATAGCCTGCAGTTGCAGCTACTGTTGGAGTCAGATGGGATAAGGAGTGTAGTGCTAGGGCAGTAAACAAGAACATTCAACCGTCTCAGCTAAAGTGACTGCATCCTTAGCTCAGGATTTCCTTGATTTGGAAGCCGCACATTTACAGTCTAGCAATATCCTAGATTGATAAAATAGACAGTCATCATTGGATAATCCATGAAAAAAAGAAGGAATTACTCGCCTGACTCAATAAAGCTTCATTTCACTGAAATTAGCTTTCCCCTTAATGAGACAGTACATAAAGTACAATATCATGACATAATATAAAACAATTACAAATTGCAGGGTTGAAACATATACTACTACAACCATTGTTTTAGGGACGTGCAGTAATTTAAAATAGTAGTTTGAGAAATATTTGTAAATAGATGTGCCCAGTTATTTTCTCCATGTAATAGTTGGTAATTCTGTCTTCCTTTACAGCGCCTCTTCTCTCGTTATCCGATGCTCAAGACCTGACACCACTGTATCCCTTCATCCTACTAGAACAGCATAATGCCCAGATGTGGAAACAGTAGTAGAGTAACATGTTGTTAATTAACCTTTGTAACTGCACCTGGCTCGCACACTTTTACCTGATGAAGGACAAGGACCCTACAAGTTTCCAAGCTGGGATACTCTGGGTGGGTCCTTTAGCTTGTTTTGGACAGAGCTGGATGATACATGACCAGGGCAAGTGGCTGCTGCTACAATTTACATGCTGGATATATAGCACTGTGGATTGATGAGGTGCAGATGGCAACCACCCCCATCCCCACAGGCAGATCTGTAGAGGCTCGGGCTCCAGAAGGGCAGATGCAGATTTCTCCCCCCCGAGCGTTTTAGTCAATACAATCGGAAATTATTTTGGCATGTCCACCTACAGCAGGAACCTGCCTCATGCAAAGGAGCTGTCACACTGTTTGGCAGGCTGCTCTGGCGAGACAAGCACAACCAAACCGGAAAACACAGGCAAAAGCCAGGAATCACTCAACAGAGGGAAGCTGCAGTGCGAAGGAACAAAATCTTTCCTTGGCGTTTGTTTCGGTTTCTGCCACGAAAGTCACTGCGCAGCCAGGCAGGGAAGGGTGCAGCAAAGAGATGAGACGTGACTAAGCAGACGCAAGGAAGAGTTTCGAATTTTATTTTTTTTTTTTAATTTCAAATCAAAAGTAGGGGGAAAAAAAAAAAAAAAGAGTACATAAACTCTGCTCACCACGTCTGTAGTTCTAGCCCCTGAGATGAAATCACACACTCGTCAGAAGCATGTCTGAGTTGCTCCCTTGATATGGCATGTAAAGATCCTGTGACAGCTTCTGAAGGCGGAGGAATGCTAACCTTAGGCAGGGTGGCCAGCTGTCTATTCTTCAGGATAGGGTTGATGTATTCTTGATGCTGCCTACGTGGACTAGTCAAGCTTTCCTTATGAGCATAAGCACTACAAATCCTACTAGGGGCTAACCGTGGGACTGGCTAAGCCTATCCTGAATAAATGGGCACCCGAATTTTGATGTCATGGCTAAAGTCCAGCACAGGTTGTAGACTCTGACCTGGTAACATTCTTTGCTGCAGAAAGGGGCCGATGCAATAAATGTGAGCAGAAAACAGGAGCCCAGCCCACCTCTCCTGGGCTCCCGAGCCAATATTAAAACAAGGGGTCGCGCTAAAAAGGAGGTGCCAGGAACAAATGTACATCCCTAGCGCCTCCTCGGAATCAGGCGCACAGGAGAGGTGGCTGTCAAGCGGGTTGAAGGAATCTCAGAAAGCAGGATTTTTTCTTTTTTTTTTCGATGTGCCCTAGAGTGTGGCATACCTTTAGGCTAACCCCGGGCTGGCGTAAAATTTGCCACGTTGCACGGGTGCATTGACCGTGCAGAAAACGTATTGGATCGCGGGGGTTAGTTAATAGACTCATCTACATGGATTTCAATGTGTTGACGAGCGCCATTAGCTACACGGAGATTTGGACGCGCATTTTGGATGTGCTAATCCCTGTATTGCATCCAGGGTTATGGACACGTGTCCAAAACGCGCATCCAATCACGTTAGGCCATGTGCAGCGGCTACTGCACAGTATTAAATCGGTCTCAAAGAATCTAGTGAGACTTATATAAAAATTCTGTCCTGTTTTCTATTACAGAAGTCCTTAATTAAAAAAAAAACAAAAAACCAAACAAAGGGGCACATTATGTCATCCCTACTTAACTCTCTTCTTGGACACATGGCGACAGCTGGGAGATGCAGGACTCTCATGCACCCCATGGGGCACCAGGGTTCTTCTGACAGGGAGAAAAGCTTGCTTTAAGACCCTTAGGGCGGGTGTTTCCCAATCCTCCCCTGTAGGTACACCTATCCAGTCAGGTTTTTGAGATTTCCATGATAAATCTGCATGAGAGATTTGCATACGTTAGAGACCTAGTGTATGCAAAACTCTCTCATGCATATTCATTACAGACATCCTTGAAACCAGACCAGTTACGTGTGCCTCCAGAAGAAGACTGGAAAACATTGGTGATGGACTTTCCTTTTCCCTCCAATAAGCAAGCCAGACAGCCACAAATCGGGTTGTAACTATTTGGTAAACTGTACACCTTCTTGAGTAACATCCAGACACATGTACAGTTCATAATTCAGCAGCAGAGGGTTCCTCTGACTCCCAGAACCCCAATCAGGAAACTCTTTTGAGGCCTCCCAGGTTATGGGACCCCTCTTTGATACCTGAATCTTCATCTGGGCTTTAGAAGAAATTCCTGAACCTCTCTTTTCAGAAACAAAATACACGCTCCCTTGAGACTGAACTACCCCAAAATGTATTTCCACTTCTCCGCAAAATCCACAAACCCGTTTTCCCCACATCAAAATTCCTGCTCAGAGTCCCTCATGGCTCTCTCTCTCTCTCTCTCTCTCTCCTGAAGCTCCAATCCTGGATCCTGGATTGCCTATGGAGAAGGAGCACAGAAACCTCTGGGCTCTTTGAGTTTTATACTCTTCCCAAAAACCTTAGACACCTCCCAATGGGGAATCTCTGAAAATGCACTGCATCTCCTTTCTGACATCAGACACACACATAAGGGTCATTTTTAGTACCCCATTTACAACTGCTTCTGTTTCAGTGCCCTTACATGGACCCGGTAGAGCATCGGCCTACACAGATTTGAGCCCCTCATGGGATTCTAGAAGCAAAGAACGTAGATAAGCATTTACAAACCCACACAAGGTGAGTAAGTAGAAATAATGACTATTTTGGACTGGATACAATTGAGATGAACATCCCAGAACTGGGAAAGCAGCTCACTCCCACAGGATTACAATAAAGATATGGCAAGCAGGACTCGTAGATTCAAGCTCAGCACAGCCCATGGACCAGGTGAGAGTCAGCACAAACAACAGGTTTAGTACTGACAGGAGCCCAGCTCCCCTGAATAACCTGCACTACTCACTTTCTGAACAGCTGAGAGAGACGCTGGACCTTCTTATCTTTCCAACGAACACCTTCGGCCCTGTGTTTGGAACCAGACTCAAGAGGCATGGTGTCCCCTGTAGCAACGAGGACTGAAGCAGTGAGGAACAATCGCCCAATTCACCTTCCATGGTCTGGAATTTAAGGGAAAATGAGTAACAAGGTGCAAAAGGCCTGCTCTAGGATTGGAGTACCCGCAGTGCTGATGCCACTGCGGAAATAAATCTCGATAAAATTCGTGAGAATGACAGAACTCTAAAAGTAAAAGGTACCCAAGAGGAAAACACAGGGGTCCGTCGAGCCTCGTGCCTAAGACACAGAGGGGGTAAAAGATATTCCAGGCACAGTGTGGGAGTAATAGCTTCGAAATGCCTCAATGTGGGATCACCTTCAACTCTGAAGATGAGTCTGGCACAGGGCAGATGGACAGACGATGAAATCCGTCATGAAGGTGAAATTTTGGGAAGCCGACCAACACAGTATTCCATTTCCTGGCAACTTCGTTCAGATGTCTTCCAAAGCATCTGCCCTGAACAAATCACCCTGGTTAAGGGGACAGAACTCATTCTCCCACCTATTGAGCAGAGTGATGGTAAATCATGGTCCAGGGTGACATGGGGGGAGGGGAGGGGCGTTCCCTGCATGATCCCTCATTTGGATTTTAAATCTTTTCAATCATGTCACTGATTTACGTTTTCTTCCAGGAAGAGGACTGTGTTGTGTGCCATGAAGAAGTGCTAGGGAAACAAGCTTTTTTTTTTCTCAACAGCTCATAACACGCATTAAAAGCAGATGTTTTTTTGAAAAGCTGTTAATCGCATGTTGGGGGTTTTTTTTTTTTTATGTCTTCAGAAATAATCTCAGAAACATTGTTTGCCAGTCACATGAAGCACAAACTAGCTGAGTCTTCAGTTCTGCTTCGGTTCAGGTAAGTCATCGAGACGTGAATTCTAAGCCAGGAGCCATATGCTGTATTTCTTCAAGCTGTAAAATCTGCTGTAGAGAAGGGCAAAAGGAAGGATCAGCGGATCCAATCACTATTAAGACCACGGAAAAGTACTTGGGCACTGAGAGAAAGTGAGAAGCACAAACAGGAGGCTTGTCACATCCTGCGATCACAACAAGCTAAATACTCAAGTTCTGACAGCGCCTCAGTCCAAGGCTAACATTTAGCACAAGCTTCCGAACCCTGTCCTGGTTGGTTTTCAGGATACCCACCAGTGTATGCCCATTTATCTCATGCATCTTCATCTTGGGTATCAGGAAAACCAGGATACCCAGGTTCGCCAGGGCAGGTTTGGGAAGCTTTGATTTAGTATTTGTGGGCGAATCTTTCTTTATTCCCAAATTTTGCAAGGACCAGGCCAACTCCGTCAGTACGAATGCTTCCGTGCTGCAACATAGCATCTCTTTGGTAAAGTTTCCTTCCCCTTAAAAAAATTCTAATTGTGAATATTCACGTACAAAAGCCAATACTCCAGCACCAGAGTGGAACCTGTTACGTTGTTAACCAGAAGACCGAAGGAGCTATTTTATTATTATCATTATTATGTAACTTTCTCTCCTGCATCTTTACTACAAAGGGGGGCACTGGGAGTGGCTCATTCCCAAACAGGGGGGAGAGCTTTATTTCTAAGCCCTTGGGGTGCAGGACAGGGACTCAGCAAAACAGTCATCCAGTCAAGGTGTAATAAAAGACTGGAGCAAAACTTCTTGGAGAAATGTGCATTTATTTGGTGCCCAATCTGCAATCGCCTTTCACATATCCAAATACAGTCCTGACTGAGTGTACTTATGGAGTTCCTGCGCCTTTTAGGCCACCCTCCCGATACCTGAACTCCTGCCTAGCTGCACATCTGCAGAATACTCTCCTCTCCTTTAAGCACGGTGTTGGCACAGGCTCCTCTTTTTCCCAAATGCAAAGCGCTGCGTTGGATCTTATTACACTGACTGAAAAAGCCTGTAAACTTCTCCTTCTCTCTGTAGAGTCCCAGCAGACTGCTGCGTGGGTCCAAATGCCTCCACGTCCCTGAAAATACCTAGAGCAAGAGCCACCTTCCACTTCTAGGGAAATTCTTGTGCCTACTGGTTCTCGTCCTTAGCACATAAAATGCACTAGAGATTATGGGAGGCTTTCCCTTCCCCTACTCCTTGGTAGAAGGAGAGCACTCATGGACTCCTGCCTTTAGGTCTGCAGCTGCTCCTTGCCTTCTGCAAACAGAAGGTCTATTTATCCCCTCACAATCTCATCCCACTATGGCACTCATAGAATATACCAAATGCTCCTTACTCTAATATAAAAAAAAAAAAAAAAGTCCTTCTACCTATGACACATGTATTACATTATTATTTTATTGAATGCACTTTGCTAATATTAAGAATAGGGTTTGTGCACACTATGATATTTATATTGATAATATGCCTGATCTGAGCTGTAAATAATTATCAAGGAGAGCTCCCTCAGTTCCTCGCAGTGCATGCACTCTTGCTCAACCCATTCCGCACCTTGCTGCCCGCAGACTCCTGTTCCTTCCTTACCTCGGGTCCTTGCCATGCATGGTCTCTACCTCCCTCTATCCCATTTCATGCTGCTCTTTTCCAGACACTGGGACAGGCTCTAGCTTGCTCTCTTATCCCAGCTCCTCACCATGCACAGGACCTCCGGCTCCTAGGCTCCTGCTGACTCTCCAATTACCTCTGGGCAATCTCATCTGCTCCCAATGCACCCAGACCCCCTCGCTCCTGAATTCCTGCTATCGCTATACCCATAGAGAAGAAAACAGAAAGCCGTGCACTGCAGGCAACCAGGTCAGGTGCCTTGGGAGCTGCTGGAGGTGGTGTCTGTGGCTACTGGAGCTCTGCCACGAATGCTATGGCTCCTGTGGGTCCCAAACTGTGTACAGTGCTCGGCCCACACTCTCTCTGTGCTCATTCAGCCTGGTGATAAGGAAGAGGAGGGAAGGACTCAAGGGAGGAGGCACTCAATACTTTGTTCAATGCGTATACTGCACAAAGGAGAGTCTAAGTGTATGTGCCCTGCACACCGCCTACCCACGCTTCAGAGCTCATGCAGAAGCTGGAAAAAAAAAAAGAGAGGCGTGCATGCGCCAAGGCTCCGACCATGCATGACATCAGCCTTCTCTGAGGAGCGTCACAGGATCGGCCGCTTGGCTTAAAGTGGGCTGAACCGGATTGAGGCGCTGCTACTGCTTCCCCTTTGCCTAGACTCTGGTCGTCTGGCCTGCTTTAATCCCCCAAAACTAGAGGGTCAGTTTTTAAAAGTTTCCCTTCACAAGAGGAACTGCGCCCCCTTCAGTCGAACCTTGCCTGCGTGCCAAGCAGAATGCGCACGTGGTAGATCGCTCTAATCAAAGCTGGCGAGCCCATATAAATTGCCGAGTTTTAAACAGTACATACATTTGGTTAGAAAATACAATTTAATAGATTAATATTCCATATTTTCCAACAAGCTATTAGTAAAAAGTGGCGTTGAGGATAAAAGAAGAGGTTACAATTTCAAATATAAGCAACACAAATTAAAAGCCAAAGTTAATATAACAAAGAGCAGCACACAATATACATTAAACCATTGAAATAACAATTAGCTGGGATGGCCCAGTCTGAAGGACATCATCAAAGAAATCGCGCTCAAGGTCAAGCTGCGGAAAGCGGCCGAATACAAAGGCTTGCGGCGTAGCCTTTTCAAGCACAGCCTGAGCTGAACAGCCACAAAGCCAAGCAGCTGAAATGCAGGTCGTGTCCTGGCCTTGCATTGTCCGAATGAGGGGTCCCGCAAAGCTGTTTGTTCTCCCGTGTGCGTGCACGGAGGAAGGGAGGGGGCTGCAGCAGCACAGATGCCAGGGGACCAGCTCAAGGCATGGAGACCTTCCCTCGGAGCCCACGCTCGGGGCTATGGTGAGACCTGCAAAGTCGCAACCCTTCCAGGGCTCCCATGCCGCAAGCTCTAGAAACAAACAACCGGTGGCAGGCTCTCCCTCCTACAGCACTGGGGGCCCTCCGACATTACTATGCATGGCCCGACGTCATTCCAGAACTTTCACCTGCAAATGGGATTACAAACGCAATCATTAGTGCAGATTCCCTGAGAAGCTTCCACAGTATTACAATTAGATTTCCCGTCCTAGCAGCATCTAAATCAATATGATATGATTAGTTACTCTCACGGATTACACGCCGCAGTACAAAAACCTTCACAGGCAGAAATCGGGGTAATTTAATCAGGTAGTAATGGATTCTGGGAACGCTTTTGCCACCTATAAACTAGAAATGATTCTGTCGCTGTAATAAGTTTGTCATTATGCACCTGAAGCTGAAAGGCATGACAGCAGCGGCAGTGGACACCGGTGATTAAAACAGGGCAAGTCTCATCTCCACAAGTGGCCACTCCTGCCAGGTTCACTTAGACCACCGAGGAAACACAAGCCATGCTTCCAACCAACTGGTTTTCCATTGTAATTGCTTAGATTCAGCCTTTTCTCACCCTTCTGTTCGCTTCTTTAAAAGGCAGCACATGAAATATGACCCTTGCCGACCCACTTCTGATTTCATCCTCATAGGATAACTATGGATCTAAACACATGACTAAAGAGAAGAAACAAAATTAAGTTGAGCCAAAGCTCAGGAACTGCTTATGTATTTATAACCCATCCCCAGGGCAGACCTCATTCTAGGTGTGCAATAAGGGGGTGGAGCGTGAGTTACGCAGCACCGCCCTGGTGCCTGCACTGCAACCTCCAAAGCAGAGAGGCGTTAACAATGATCAGGGCTGTCTGTCTCCTCTGCCCACCCAATGAAACAGAGAGGAGCCAGAGGTGGGAAGGACTATGCGCTTACACCCCTCCCCCGGCTCCACCCACCCATTTCAAAGAAAGGGGTCAGAGAGAAGTCACTTATTCCACCACCGCCGCCAAAGGATGGAAAAGCAAAGGGCAAGAGGAGCCAAGAGGTCTTGTGCTTCTATAGGTGCTGGATTCCTTTTAATGGGTTAAATAAGCAAATTAGGGTGGAACTATACAGGGAATGGAGGAGGGGCTGGACTGGGTAAAGGTTGAGAACTGCAGCTGTAAGTTAAAGAGAACGAGCAGGCAGTTCACATCAGTATACCGTGGGGGAGGGGGGTAGAAACCTGCCTGGAAGAGCACTGGAGACAGGGTGGGCATACTTCCTCCTTAAGAAAAGAGTAACCCTGCAATAAAAAAATAAAATAAAATAAAAATGCATCTATTATATCCCCCTGCTGATGAAGCAGCTTCAATCTAACCCCAATAAAATAATTTTATGTGTTTTTCCCTGAACATCATCATCCTGAACATCGCACATGGAGCCAATTAAAAATGGTGTTCTGGTGTCATCGTTACAGATTTATAACATCCAGGGGAAAATATATCCATAGCTAGACAAGGACACTGTATTTTAATGCCGCATCGTTACATCACTGGTTAGATTAGAAGACCCAAAGGGTCATAATTCCAACCATGTTATGTATTACCCTACTATATCTTACCTTATGAGTAATATTTAACTTGTATTGCTTCATTAACTCTGGATTGCATATATTAGTGGATTAGTTATGTCTTGCTAGCTATACTGCAGAAGCAGTCAGCACTAACCTCAGGGTTAAGGGAGTGCAGGACTTGAACGGGCTCTGCCCTCCTCCTGAACCAGATGAGGGAGGGAGAGGTGGAAATGATACCTCCTTGCTTGGTACTGAGACCTCTGCTGTTGCTCCTGGTCTGCCGGGGCCACCAAATGATGTCAGGTTGTTGGAGTGGGGCTTCTGCAGCTGCACGGGATCCGCCTCACACAAACCACAAACAGATCTGGTTTTCAGGATGCCCAGAATGAATATGCAAGAGGCTCATTTGCATACCCTAGGTCTAACAGCCTGATTGATCTGCATGCCCTTGGTCACCCAGAAACCCAGTGCTACCTCTTGGTTCTTGAAAACCGGAGTTGCCTACCCCTAGCTGTGACATAAATACATTCAAAATTAGGTTTTCCTATAAAATCCTCTTCGCCTTTAAATTTCTTAGGTCATTACTGTTTAATGGGGGCGCTGCCTGCTGTTTCATTATGCAGACCCGATTGGTTTCCAGGTGCTAAAGACCCAGGAAAAATCCCAGTTCCTTCCAATGTGTAAATGAAAGCCAACGGGCCGAAATCCTCTCCATAGGGCTGGCACGGGGCTTGGAAGCAAGCAATTCTCCTATTTTTCCCCACAGAAAAGTGACTTTCAGCTGTAGCAGGTTGCAAAGGATGAAGCAAAATTGTTCTCCTGTACAAATCTCCTGCAGTTTCTGATGGTGGCCGGTGGCCTCTGGCCCCCTTTCCCCCCCGGCCCCCAGCACAATTGACTTTATTTTTCACCTCTGCATTCTGTGTAATATTCTTGCCTTTATTGTTCTCTGATGATATACTAACCATTTGGAATGTTAATCTTCCTGCCTTTTGGTTTTTTTTTACTGTTTGTCCAGAGGTTTTAAATGAGAAAAACAGCACCGGGGATTTTATATGCTGCAGTGCCCTCTGGTGGGCATGAGTGGGCACAGCCGGCATTACAGAGGAAAGCAGCATTAAGACAACACATGAACGCACATTTTTTTTAGAAAAATTCCAATATAGATAATTTAGTTCCACATTAGCAATTCTGAATTATGCTTGAGGGGGGAAAACAAATCTAAATTTTTAGATACTGATTCAACAAAAAGCCCCTGGAAAGGCATTTCAATTGTGTCTGTAGGGAGACGGCTTGAAGAGCAGAAGTCTTTTAAACAGCACTGGCAAGAAAGCAGGATACTGGTGGCACTTGTACACTATACAGGTCTGCAAGAGTGAAGCTGAAGAACCAAAACTGGAACGTGAGCGCTGACGTTGGACGATGTATTAATAAACAATCCGACTGTAAAGACACTAATGCTGCACAGTAAGCTTGTCTGAGTGGATAATCTATACATCAAAATAAATAACCTTGGCAGGCAGTGACTGAACTCCACAATCCCCTCACACATGCTTGATATAAGCAGGCAAGGCAGGCAGATGAAAAAAAAAAAAGGCAGGAAGCTACAAAAAGGGAGGACTCGAACATTCTCTCTCACTGAATGGGGCCAAAAAGTGAATATGCAGTGACTCCTGGGCTTTTAACAGGGTAGAAACAGAGCCACTCCGGGTTCAGGCTGGCTCGGTTCGGGGCCCAGGTGTCTGGCAGAACTGCAGGCGGTCCCGGAGGCTCGTTTCTTCAGGGAAGCCTTACCTCTTCTACAAAAACAAGCTGGGGAGTTCCTAGCACCCAGGGGCTCCTCTAGACCTGGCTAGCAGCCCACCCTGCTCCTTGCACCTGCAGTGAAGCCACAGCGCAAGCCCTGGCAGGGCACCAAGGAGTCCGGGAACCGTTCCAGGCCATTCTTCGGCAATCTGGTATACTGTAGTAACCCTCACGCTCAAGCCACCTAATCCTCCTCTCCAAACAAATAAATACAAAATACAGCAGCCTTTTCCTGCATACATCCTGCATTACTTACTACCATTACAGCTGTTTACCTTGATCTGCTGTATTTGTCAATAAAAAGCAATTCCACTTTATAATAGTCTTGACTATGGTCTTTTTCATTTTACTTTTTAATATATTGATTGATTTAAGAGTACTTGTTTTCTGCCCATAGTAGACCAGCCAGGCTAAGCGGACTGTAATGCAAACATTAAAAACGCAATAACACGAAACTACAAACTAAAACAAGCATAAGATACAGACAAAATAAATAGGCAGAAGAGCCACGTAAAGTGCACAATCTGACATTATTCTACGGAAAAGCCTGCTGAAATAAAAAGAGTCTAAAGATGCTTATGAAAAGCTACAGAAGCATCTAAAAGATGCAAAGCTTCAAGCAGAGCATTCCAAAGAAAAGAGCCAACAATGGACAAAGCATGATTTCTCGTATCGCACAAGTGGGCCTGCTGCACAGCAGGTACCGTTAAATACTGCCCCCTGCCAGAACAAAGACTACGAACAGAAGTATGCAAAGAAAAGAAAGCTTGTTAAATAAGAGGGTGCCCCCATTTTAATGGCCTTATATACCAAAACTAATACGTTAAATTTAAGACTTCGTCTGAGAAGCAGCCAGTGAAGACTGTGTAATAATGGTGTTGCATGTTCCCAGTATCGGTCTATTGAGTTGGACAAGCAGGAGCTCCTTTGTGCATGAGGGATATGGTGCAGGCTTCAGGTTTATTGCTCAGAGAGCCGTAGATGAAGAGCACTTTATGTATTAAGAGAGAAAAAACAAACTATTAAACTGTTACATAGAAACGTGATGGCAGAAAAAGACCATATGGTCCATCTCGTCTACCCATCCGTCCAATGTATGTAGTCCATAAAATTCCCATCACTCCCTCAGAGATCTCTTATATTTATCCCATACTTTCTTGAATTCAGATACCGTTTTTCTCTCCACCACCTCCATTGGGAGGCCGTTCTATGCATCCATCACCCTCTCTGTACAGAAATATTTCCTAAGATTATTCCTGTTATGCTAATAGTGTTACACATTTGGGTTCCTCTCTCCTTCCAGCCCCTGAGGCCGTGGTGACCGGAGGGTGCACACAGGAAAGCTCCGATAAGCTTTCTTTTATATACATAATTTACAATAAGCAGGAACACCGCAGACAGAACCCACCACTCACAGCCTCGGTTCTCAGTGTCTCCCCAAAACACAAGGCACTTCAGTTCCTCGTTGCTGCAGTTCCCCACAGCCCCGGGGCTGCTGGCTTGGTCCAACTGATAGTGGTTGTGCAACATCCGCCACGAAAGTGGAGTAGCCTGGTGGTAAGAGCAGCGGGCTACAAACCAGGGAAGCCAGGGTTCAAATCCCACTGTCGCTCCTTATGACCTTGGGCAAGTCACTTCACCCTCCATTGTCTCAGGTACAAACTTAGGGCCTTATTTATTGAGCATTTTTGACACAGAATGGGAGAAAAGCCTTAGTAAATCAGGCCCTCTGGGGACAGGGAAATACCTGAATGTAATCCACTTTGAAGTGCTGAAAAGCAAAACCTATATCTATGTATAAAAGATGTGTGTGAGTCGGTCGGTCGTGTCGGTCACAATGTTGTGTCTGTCTGTGGCCAGCTGGTGGTGCCCAGAACAGTGGAAGGTGCAATGTGCAGACAATATGCTTTGTCTGCAAAGCACTATCACGTACACACACACATACACAAGCACCCTCACACACTGTATAGGCATGCACATGCAGACAGAGACAACATCGCTTTCCACTTCAACGACAGGGGGAGGAAAGAGTTACTGGATTCGGATAACAACCAACACATTCCCCGACTTTTACGGTCTGGGATACCCATACGCAGACATAAGGGAAAAAGCACAGCACTGCTTCTACGGCCAAGTCCATAAGCAAAGCACGTTCAAGCAGCACCTTCTGCATTTTCAAGGAGGCTCCTCACCCAGTAAGAGAGAAACATGGGGGGGCAACCTACATGGTGCAGCAGATGCTACCACAAGAAGCTTGCTGGGCAGACTGGATGGACCATTTTGGTTCCTTTCTGCCATCGTTATGCTGTTCCTATGAGCCACACACAGGCTCCCCATAACACACACACACACACACATAGGCAGATGCCCTCACACGCACACACACACAGGCTGTTATAGATCAGAATACCCAAGCAACGCCAGGCACTTTTCGCTAGTAAGTAGATAAATGAGGTACTCGGGCATAAGCACTGGCAGGTACAGGAGGATAGCATTGGAGCTTCCTGGGTACAACCGCCCTGCCTGCTGTTGTTATTGCTGGGCCCTCCCAGCATCTTCACTGGTGCGTTCCCTCTCCCCCGAACACAGATTCACCTCTCTAGGTGCAGGAACCTCTTTCCTGGAGAGTCCCAGCCCACCCAGCTACACAGTAAACTGACAGCAAGGTTGAACGCGTCCGCACGCTCACATTACACTGCTGCTCATCTTAGTTGCGGAGGTTTCCCCTGGATGTCCTCGTGGACTGCTGTGTCTTTCCCCCTCTTCTCGCTGGCTACCTGCGCCCGGGGACCAGAGGGCAGGCCCCCAGGAGCCAGGGAGGGGCAGAGCGGCAGTGGCCCTTGAATGGTCGGGGCGCGTGCACTCCTGTCCAGATTTCCATCTTCCCCTGCAGACTCTGCGCCAGTTTTCAAAGAGAAAGTAGGCTTTGAAACTTTGCAGTGGGCACTCTGCCCCTGCCTTTTCGTGCAAGTACTGTTTTTCCCATGGAAAACACCACGCACAGATTTAAAAACGCAACGCCCCCCCCCCCCCCCCCATGCTGCTTTCTACCCCGGACTTAAACATGGCCCCGGGAACGCCTCCCCTAGATGCGGCATTAAGTTGTGGAGCACCGCGTACGCTTCCAGCTGTATGGAGGGCTCTAGAGCCTGCTCTTCCCAGGGCATACAAAACTGCAAAATACGGGAACCCAAAACATGGAAAGGCAAGTTCACTAGGAAGAGGATGTGAGCCAGCAGAAGCCTGCCGCCAGCTCGCTCTGCTTTACAGTACTGGGACTGGCCAGAAGCCAGACCCCACTCCAGCTGCCATGGAGATTACAATTTTCACAGAAAAGTAATGAGCCCTGCTTTGACAAGGTGCTTCTCTCCGAGAGCTGGAAAGGGAATAAGAGGCAGGACAAAAACATATGCAGCCCATAAACAGCTTGCACCCATCTCGTGCACCTGGGCTGTTGGCGCTCTTGGCTGGTGCCTGCTCTCCTGAGAGGCCCCGGGCTTGAGTCGGCCACTTGTTCGCCCATCAACTCCTACAGGTGCAAGGAAGCAGTGTAATGCCGCGCCAGCTGTCTACGGCGAGCCTGTGCCTGCATACCAAAGACCTAGGGAGAGAAACAGCATCTCTGACTGCTGCCAGCAGAACACAAAGGAAATCCTCCCGCTGCCCGGAGCCGAGGGCAAGGCTGCAAGTGGAAGCAGCGGCAGGAGGAGCGTCAAAGGCACCAGCATTCCTTCTTCAATTGTGAATAGTTATTTTTATTTATTCATGTATTGATTTAAAAGTTCTTATATACCCATACAGATTCCAGACCTGATCAGAGCAGGGAACAACAGACTTCCTATTAAAATAAAACAATCCCGGGGGGTGGAGTCAAGATCGCGCCCTGAGCGGACGCACTGAAAACTGCTCCGGCGTTTTTGCATTTTGAAAAATCTGTTTCTTCATTTAAATGCCTTCTAAGCGTAAAGGGAGACTGAGAACTTACCCCTCTGTCTCGGTAATCCCGTCGGGGCAGAAAACGATCGACCAATGCGTCCAGCAAGCGGAGGAAAAGGTACTGAGGAGTCCGGCTGTCGGGTCACAGAGGGGAGAATGTGACCCGACCTCGGAAGAAGTCTCCCTCAGTCCACCGGATTCGAGGCTGCCTCCGGCTGCGTGCAGCACCTCGACACCGCAGCTCTCCGAGAATCCCGAAGTGGAACTCCTCGTGCAGCAGCTTGAGGGGGCGATATCGTTGGAAGGGCTGCCGCAGACCTCCATTGAGAATGGAGAGACCTCACTGGACAGGGGAGAAGGCGGGAGAGGTGATGAACAGCGGAGCCTAGGAGGTGAAATCCCAAGGCAGGACCCCTCGCCCCCCGTTGAAGGTGAGATTATATTTAAGAAACCAGAAATAGTCATCTTAGACTGTTTATGGAAGATGTCATCAGCTATGGCAAAACTAATAACGGACTGCTCCATAAAGATAAACACTGTTTCTAGGAGACTTGAATAAGAACTTTGAGGGCCATAAACTGGAAATGACTGAGAAAATTGCAAATTTGGAAAAATGATGTGAAATATGTCAAAGAAGTCCAGTCTACACTGACACAAGATTGTGGAGCTGCAAAGAGAAGGACTGAAAATATTGAAAACATATGGAGACATCTCAATTTGAGAATAATACATTTTCCAAGGGTACTTGGAGAGTTTCCGCGAATGACAGTAAAACGGCATTTCTACGAAATTTTAGAGATTTCACCTGAAATGACTCCACCCCTAGAAAAAGTGTATTTCCTCCCAAAGAAAAATCTGCAGACACAACCATCTATCAATGTATTAGAGAATTTAACAGACTTTTTGGAGTCTTCGACATATGAGATTGCTGAAAAAGCTACATTATTAATATCTTTCCATAATGAAAAAGATTTGGGAGAAGTAATGCGTGCCTATTTTAAGAAAATTAATGTCCCTTTCATGGGATGCACCATCAGAATTTTCCCAGATATAACTAAAGAGACGCAACAAAAAAAAACAACTTTTTGGCTTTAAAACAGGATGCTTTAGCAGTGGGGGGCCTCTTTTGTGTTGAGGTTCCCATGTAAATGTGTTTTAAAATATGGAAGAGAAAATTATATCTTTTTCACCCGGACCAACTTAAAAGTTTTGTCAATGCTAGAAACGTGGAAAAGCAAATGGGAGGCAGTTAAAAGTCCTATGAATTAAAATCTGTATGCAGGGCCCCTTTTTCCTGATATGTGTATTTGAAGACTCTCCCTTGGTTTTGCAGTTACACCACCCCCCCTCTGTAGCTTGGGGTCTAATGAATGTAGTTAATTAAAGAGTAAGATATGTTTAATGCATTGTTTCTTTATATATATTATTTCTTGGCTTTGAATGTACTACACCATTTTTCGTTAACAAAGTTAATGCTTTGTATATTATTATGAAAAACTTAATAAAGAGAAAAAAAAAAGAATAAAAACAATCCCTTTACCTCCAAACCCTAAAATCAGACAGACAAACCACCTCCCAAACCTATCATGCAGTAGGAGAATGTCTACAAGCTTTACATTTTGTGATAAGTAGCAACAACCTCTGTTTCTCTTGGGATCTGGGTGGAAAGGATTGGGGAACATAATGCAAGCTGCAGTGCACCCCAGTTCGCTGCTTCCTTCTCAGAAACATCTGGATAACAGAAGTTGGGGGAAAATGGACAACACCAAGATGGGGGAGAAGTCCTACACCACATTTATGACAATATAGAAGTCCACAGTCAAAGATGCCTAGCCGGATAAACCCCAGCATTTTAAATCTCCCACCTGTTTGACACCCCCCCCCCCCCCCCAAGTTATCCAGCTAAGTCGTTAGTTGGCTAACAGTTTAGCTGGATACGTTGGGGGCAGTCTGGGACCATTCTGGGATGGTGCAGACTTTATCCGGATAAGTTAAATGGATAATGCTTAGAGCCACAGAGCAGTCCCAGAGTAACCCAAAGTTATCCAGATTCCTGTACCTGGATAACTTTAAACTTAACCAGCTATATTCAAAAAACCTTACAAAAACAAACTCTCTGGGCCTGCATACCCAATCCCCTATCATCCAGAATAACTAAAAATGATATTGGGGCATAGCATCCAATAGCCAACTCCCCAAGCCCCCCCCCCCCCCCCAAAAAAAAATTAAAATAAGTTGTGGGCCATAGCTAAACAAGGATTCCCCCCCCATATTTAAATTGCCTCATAGGCTCTGGACCCCCTCCTACTATCACCCCCTCACCACTAACCTGCAATCCCTACCCCAATGCAGCCATTCCATTCAAAACCCCGTTACTAACATCACAGTCAGAGCAACACTGAATGCTGCCAGGAGCGGTACAAATGTACCATGCTGCCAGTGGCCTTGGGTGTTTTGGGGGTTCTGGGTGGGGTGGGTAACTTCAATTTCTTAATAATATTTCTGACAGTTAAAATTGTTAGCTGGAAATATTTAGAGAGCTTTTTATAGCCAACCCCCCTGCTCTGCAATTATCATTTTCAAATGCTCAGACAGCTGCTTTAGCCTATGGTTGTTGAAAGTCAGCAGAACAACAATCACTATCTGAGTGGTTAGAAGGAGCAGAATATTTGTTCAACCATTTAATTACCTTCACCTAACTGAAGGCCTAATGAGTCAATCAACTTTCTGGACTTTTGTGCATGCCATAGTCGCTTTTGTATTATTTTCAATCTGTTAAAATCAGCAAATAAATAGTAATTTTGTATTAAAAACTGCAGAAAGATATTGAAATCCATATTCAGCACCATTTGCCCAGTTAAGTTTGGACTTAGCTAGACAAATGGCGGGATTTGAATATCGCACCATGCTGATTAGCTCTGAGATAGCCAGATAACTTTTTAGATGAATAAACAATTATCTGGCTAACAAAGGGATAGGGAAGGAGCATTCCTGAGTGGATCTGGCTATGGCCTAGATTTATCAAACTGCACTAATGAGAGAGAGACTCTATCTACAAGGCCCTTATACTAGTTAGCTATTTATGCTACTATAGGAGGCCCACCTAGTAACTTGAGGTGAGGTTTAGGTAGTAGTGGAGGGGTTAGGGGCCACTTTTACATGCAGAGTAAGACGTACGAACAGAACAGTGCACTCTTGTGAAGATTTGATGACCTTCGGAGTGAGGAAACTCACACAACGATGACATTTGTTCAATGTTCTCTCAACCTAGCTTGATAGACTCTCTACCTGGGCAACATCATGCTAGGTTGAGAGAACATTGTACAAATCTCATCTTTGGGTGAGTTTCCTCACTCCGAAGGACATCAAATCTTCACAAGAGTGCACTGTTCTGTTCGTGCGTCTCACTCTGCATGTAAAAGTGGCCCCTAAGCCCTCCACTACTACCTAAACTTCACCTCGAGTTACTAGGTGGGCCTCCTATAGTAGCATAAATAGCTGCTTACTATGGTGCCACCCCCAAAGTCAGTCTCTCTCTCTCTCTCAGGCCCTTCCCCAGCCTAAAAATGCCCAAAACAGAATTTGTGAAAAAATTGCACAGCTTTACACAATTGAAAAAGATGTAGTTGTTTTCGGCATTATGGCTTCATGAAGCCAGCGCCAATCCCTCCCCTTTTAAAAATTTGCATCGCACCATGCGTTATGGTGCTTTTTGCATGCGTTAAGGCGTTTTTCATATGCAAGAACGCCATAATGCGACTTGATAAATGACCCTGTAAGTTAGATAAATGTTGATTTTCTGCGTTATCTAGCTTACATAGCCAGATTACTTTTGGACTGCCAAAGAGCAGTTCTAAAGTTAGCCAGAGAAACTTGTCCAATTCACTTTAATATAGCTGGGTATATTCATCAGCACTCACATACCACTGACTATGTCAGCTGATTTAGCTGGAAATGTTTATCAGACTAAGGGCCTGATTCATCAAGGTTTTTTCCCCATAGACACAGAATGGGGAAAAACGTAACTTTGCTAGCTGGCCAGCATCTGAATATGGACCTCTTCATGTTTAACTGTGTTTCATGAAGAAACTGTGTCACCTTCTGTTTACTTGGAAATTCACTGAAACCTACCATTTGACCAGGGATGGTTAAACCTTTGCACACAACTGTATATATATATTTATAGAACCAAAGTTTCTTATTTAAATGTATAGAAGTATGATATCAAATTACATGTTTTTACAGGATTGTTCTGGGAAGGGTGGGAGTGGAGTCATGATTATTGGGTAAATTATTTAAATCTTAAGAGAGGAGAAGGGACGCAAGGCTGAAGGGGCACCCTAGGGTGCCTAATATCCTTGCAGCAGCCCTGTCTCCAATGGTACTTCACGGGGTAGATTCAGCCAAAGAGATGTAAGCCCCACGCCAGGGAGCTTGCTGCACTCTGGTGGGGCCATAATAACATCCCGTTTCTCTTCAGGGCTGGAATCATCCTGGCCAGTGCTAGCATGTCTTTCTCAGGGCCAGGGTCCTTGGTGGGTGTGTGGGGGTCAAATTTACCTCCAAGGCCCAGAGTGCTAGGAGTGATCCTTTCTTCCTTTGTCTTTGTCCGTGAGTGAGGGGGCACAGTTTCCTCAAGGTGAATGCTGTATGTGCCAATAAACACTCAGGAGTCACTTGGTTAGTGTCCAAAATTAAACTTCTTTACTGTGGTAAAAAAAAGTCAGATGAGAATGGCACACTTAAACTTAATCCATAGCTCTAGAGGGCTTCTTTGTGGGTTACAGTCTCTTTCCTCTCTGTATGCAGGAATCTCTTCTACCAGGACAAGGGAACTTCTACCCTCCAGGACTTAGTAAAAGCAGAGTCCCCAGGTGGGCAGGACTCCCCTTCCAGACTGGTAAAAATAGAAAGTCACTGTCTCCAAAAAGGGAGCCCAACCTCTCTCCCCCCCCCCCCCACCCCCCAAAGTGAAGACTCCAGATGGAGCGTTCTCAGTTATTTCTTTATTCACAGTTACAGCTGCGTTTCAGGATTCTCTTGATACCGATGAATCCCTGACGGAAGGGATCCAGGCTGGAAAAGCAGTGGGGCAGGATGAGAGGCAGCCAAAACTCCCTCTCAGAACTTCTTACATAAAAAAAAAAAAAATCCTCTTTTCCGAAAACCGTGAGTGACACCGGAAGGTCCTGGCATCGGGTCACCGCCTCCTCCGTCCTCATGGAGGGTGCAGAGGGGCAGCTCTTCCCTAACCCGGGCAAACCCCCGACACGGGGTTTCCCAGTGCCCAAGCGGTGCGCAGGGTTTCCACCAGCTTTCCTACTAATTTAAAGTCTTTTCAAAATCCCAAAACAGTCCCGGGACGTAGGCCTTACCCAGCAGGGAGTGGATAGGAAAGAAAAGATTCCCTGACCCAACTCACCGACCCCCAGCAGGGTGAGCTGGAAATGCTAAGAGCAGGCCCAAAGGCAAAACTTCTCCACACCTCCTATAACTTTAAAAACAACTGACCCTGCCCCCCCCCCCCCCCCCCCCCCCCCCGAGCTGTCAGTGGAGAGCTGCTGTATAACCTCTCAAAGGGGCTAGCCATTCCAGCATTTGAATGGATCCTCCGCTGCTTCATTAACCTGTACCGCACTGACACTACAGGCAACACCCAAGGTTTACTGGTATCAGAACTGGGGTGTCTGTTTCAGAGACAAGATATGACCATGGCAACGATCATGCTGAAGAGATGCAATAATGCACGAGGAACAGGCAAATGTCTATGTGTGTATGTCACCAGAAAGCGAGGAAGCCAGCTAGGGTTGCCAAGTGGCTTCAGAATTTCAGGACAAGTTGATCCTGTACTGTTTTTTTTGTTTGTTTGTTTGTTTTACCCTATTGCGTACAGGGATTTGTAGTTCTGCTTTTCCTATTGCATGCCAGAAGAAAGGCAAGACTACAAGTCCCTGCATGCAGTGGGGCAAAACCAGGACTGGGGGCAGCCTGTCCTGAAAATCTGGAGTCAGTCGGCAACCCTAAATCAAGCCTATATTTGATTTGTTATAACACCTGGCACTTCATACCTGTGCTCCTTCAATGCTCTTCCTCCTAATTATATCCCAGCACGATATACCAGAGGAAGAATTTCAGCCTGGCACATATTTAGTCTGTTTAGTTGCCTGAAATAATGTTTTAAATGACTGAATTCCATATTCTTGTTAAGTAAGCACTGACCGGCTGAAGGATCGTTAAGTATTCGTTGTTTACATCACATCTAATAATAGTTCACATCTCAGCTAAATGATAAGCTTGCAAAACTCCTGCAGTTTACAGGGAATTGACCATTTGTCATGGAAGATATAAAATTAACTACAGTCAACCATACTTAATGAGGCTGTGATTGTCGTCAAGGATTCTGGTGATATCATAAATCACTGCACTGAAGATTAAATGGATCCAGAACGGTGCATTGACAATTACAGGCAGAATCAGGTTTTGCCTGGCTTTCGTTACATTTCATTAATACTAGTCATTGTTTGTTTACTTTATCCCTTCCCACAGCACCCAGAAGCCTGCTGCATCCTCCACAGCTCTCCGGCAACAAATTAAAGCATTTTCCTCCCTCTCCATCTCTCCTGCATCACCCAAAAACCTACTACTCCTTCCTCATTTCCCCCCTAGTACCCCTCCCTCCCATCTCTTCTGTGGTACCCTGAAGTCTTCTCTTCCTTCCCCAATTCTACTGCAGCACCTAGATGCCTTCTCCTCCCTCCTACAGTACCTAAAAACCTTTCTGTCCCCATCTTTCCTGCTGCATCCAAAAGCCATCTACTCATTCCACATTTCTCCCTCAAAACTCAGGACCCTTCCAATTCTTTATCTCCTTCACAACACCTAGAAGCTGTCTCCTACTCTCCATCTCCTCTGCCAAAGTCAGAACCCTTCTGTCCCCCCACTAATCTGACTCCTCATCTCGACTGGAAACATTCAGTTGCAAAGCTTCTGGTCTATTTGAAAGTCTTTGATTTCCATATCATCAGCTTTTGAACTTGTTGATTATATAATAACAATTACTTGGTTCCGAGCGAGATACAATGGACTATATCACTTACAGCTACAAATTATACATTTTCAAATGATGAGTAGATAATAATGCAGAAAAACTGTCTTCATCATTATGCAATGATTGTAGCAGGTATTTTCCTTATGTTCTCATTGCATGCTGATGTTTGTAAAAAAGGCAACAGAGAAGGAATATAACCGCTCACACCAACAGAGAACTTAATAGGATAGAAAGTAAAATTCAAATCTATCATTTGTTTGCAAGTCCCCATTGGGAACCTTACTAAGGAGTGTGACCCTGTTGAAGGGTCATGCTGTGCAGTGTACGCCAGAGGACTGTGCCATCTGCCGTCATGGTTCAGTACAGCTTCTCATTGAGTGAGTGAGCCCTAGTGGTTTTAGTGGACTTTGGAGTTGGAGTTTGAGAGAGTATAAGAGCTTTTTTACCTCCTCCCCGGCACTTTATGATCTGCAGAATGAACACCTTGTTTTTGGATTTTTATTGTATTCTTTCAGAGAATTGCTGCTAGCCCACAAAAAGGAGTTGGTGAGCTAAGTCTTTCGGTACTATTCTGAATCAGAAGGGATTGTTTTGCACCCAGTCCTTTACCAAGGACAGATGAAAAAGGTTGCCCAAGATCTGGAAGAAAGCATCAATCCTATGGGTTCTGATCCCTTACAGGAAAGAGCCTAGCAGTATTTCTGGAACTAAGGAGATTTGTTTTGGTGGCTTTGGTTTGTAACTTTGCAGTTCAACCCTGTGTCGCTCAGCTTGAGAGACTCAGTGCCAGCATGGCAGAAATCTTGGTTTTGGAAATTATCATCCAGCTGGTGTCACTTGGGATGAGAGGAGGACCAAGCTACCCATCTGGTGCTCATCCTGCAGAGGGAGAGAGAGAGAAAATGCCTACATGGTTCGTTGAGAAAGAAGAAGACCGGTTGAGACAGAGGATCCCAAAGGAAATTCTCACCCAAGAGAAGAAACTTTGCCATCTTGCCTAGGTACAACTCTAAAAGATCCGAAAGGAATAGAGAAAACCTAGGGATAGATCAAGGGAACACAGATTCATTAAGTGAATTGTTTTATAATTTCATAAATGAATGTAATTAGAAAGAAATGCACCCATTGGCAAAATATTTCTGTTGAAGAAGTGATTCAATAAAGTTTTATGTTGGAACACCATCAAGGAGTTCTGAATATTTATCGGCACTCAGAAGATAAGGACACAGTCAGGGCCTTAGCCCTTGTGGGTAAATCTTTCCCCGCAATGGAGAATCCACATTAAGGTTTGCAGTGAGTAGACCACCCATCCAAACGGGCCGATACAGTCCCAGCGCGCGCACAGGTCACTCTCCTGTGCGTGCGATTCAGTATTCAAATTAGGCCCGGTGGTAAAAAGAGGCGCTAGGGACACTAGCGCCTCTTTTTGGATAGGAGCGGTGGCTGTCAGCGGGTTTGACAGCCGATACTCAATTGTGCCGGCGTCGGTTCTCAAACCCGCTGACAGCCACGGGTTCGGAAAACGGACGCCAGCAAAATTGAGTGTCCGGTTTTCAATTTTATTTTTTTTTTAACTTTTTGTAACTTTCGGGACCTCCGACTTAATATCGCCATGATATTAAGTCGGAAGATGCACAGAAAAAGCAGTCTTTACTGCTTTTCTGTGCACTTTCCCGGTGCCCAGAGAAATTAGCGCCTACCTTTGGGTAGGCGCTAATTTCTGAAAGGAAAATGAGCGGCTTGGCTGCACGTTTTCCTTTCTGAATCGCGCAGGAATACCTAATAGGGCCATCAACATGATGGTAGAAAAGGCCCATCTAATCTACTCAATTTAGCTCCTTTTGCATTGCCTTAGGCCTTCGTTACTACCTCTCTACTCTATTTCTTCTCTGTGTTTATCCTGGGCTTTCTGGAATACCATTACTGATTTTGTCTCTACCTCGATATGTTCCATGCGTCCACCACTCTTGGGTTTTTTTTTAGCCTGCTCCTTTAGGCATCCAGCTGAATGGAACCATGGCTGCAATCTGGCACCGTAAACTTTCATCCACAACAGGGATTTCTCCCCTGTTTTATATACAGTTTTAGTCTGGGCATTGCATTCAGGATTTTAGTGGCATGTCAAGGTCTGGAAGTCAAAAAGTTCCATGTGTCCAATTTGTAATATTTAGGAGGTCACACGAATTTTTCATGTTTTACAAGTGAAAAGAGCACTTTGCAGATAAAATATTTCTATATAGATTAAATGTGGCTCTACAGCTGAGGTGACTTTCCAGTTCACATACAGTGTGTAAGATGAGTGCATCCTGTAACCCTGACGACAGTCCTTTCCAGCACTGAAAGGCTGATTCTATAACATGTTTTGCTATCTTTATTATTATTTTATTTATTTATCTTTTATTATCTTTATTATTTATTTTGTATCCCACGGATGTATATTTCTTCTTCATTTAGCTACAAGCATGTGAATTTGATTCCACAACAGTACATCACTGTTTCGATTTACATTTCTTTGGCAGACTTCCTGTGATATCAGATTTTCACAGGCAGCGTGACAGGGTTGTGAAGAGCTGCTGATCCAAAAGAGAAGTGAAGGAAGCGGGTATTTTCACTACCAGCTCTTATGCAAATCCTATATGGGCTGAACTCATTTCTATGGCTCAGAAGCTGAAGGTAACTGGACTAAAACGATGAAATCTTGCCCACCTCCCTTCAGAAACATTACATTTTAACCCTGTGGCGTTCACTGTTAAGCGATTTCTTCTTGCAGACTGTGCAAAGGACAGGTACCTTCAGATTCCAAATTTTAGTATTCATATATTCCATGAACAAATGTGACTTCTTTGACCCAATCATTAGGAATGTATTAGGCTGCAATTAGCACAGGCATCTGGGGAATTAGGATAAGATAAAGACTTAATTAGTTCTAGGGAGTGTAGTTTCCTTGGTATCGGCATAAATGCACATGAATCTTTACAACAGAATTCTGTTTTCCTGATAAATATTTGCCCAAAGTGATTCAGTTATATCATCTCAAGCCTAGCTGGAAAGGACCTCACTCTACCACCACGAGTGATTCTGCCTCACACGCCTGCAAATTGAGACCGAGGCCCTATCAGAAGGTGAGAGGAAGGTCGGAGAGGAGTGATAAGTGCAATGGTAGGGAACAGGCATTAAGGGTTATATTCTCCACTGACTCATGTGACATTTGAGGCCAGGCCTGGCACTTACCACCTACAAAAGCTTTTACGTTTCTTTTCTTGTCTGGGAGGGGGAGGGCTCAGTAACACAAATAGAAAACTGTGTTTTGCTAAGTGGAAGCTCCAATTGCCGTGCACTCAGTACAGGGACGTTGCACATCTCCCCAGCGGAAATAACAAATAGAAAATACAGGGATGAAATATGAAAACACAAAATTGTAGCTTATTTTCCGAGTTCATAATCCAGTGAGTACAATAAATTGCAGTGTATGCTTTGACCTGACTCGCTGAAGCATTTCTAGAAAGTTCTTCTTCCTTCCCATCACATCCTCTCAGAAAAGCAGAATCTCTGTAGGTTCTGACACCGTATATTACAGCTTCTGATTTTAGCTGTTTATAATCTGTAAATTTAGGTGTTTAGTTTCCAGCAATTTAGGAGTTTTGGAGGGCATTAAGATCTGATGTGTGTCGGTGTTTTCTCGGCACAGGAAATATTTATAGCTGCCCCTTCCAGTTCATTAAATGTAATGTTGTGATGTGGCTTTCTTTTGAAATATGAAGAAATAAACGTCAATATACAAGTTACAGGTGGTACCTACCTCTGTGACTAGCTTTCGAGAGCTAAGCTCCTTTCATTAGGTCAGTTTTCTGACATAGATCTTGAAACACAGTCCTGTACAAAGGCTTCATCTACAACTTGGTCGCTGTCCCCTATTTGCGTATATTCAATAGGGATGTGCACTTACATTTTTTTATTTTGTTTTCTTTTTCATTTGTTTCTTTTGTTTGTTTGTTTGTTTTTCATTATGTTTGTGGCGTATTTAGTTTCATTGTATTTTTTCACGATGAAATAAACCAATCAACAAAACAGCAAAAAAAAATTAAGAAGAGGAAATATGTCCAGGGCCGCGCTTCTTCCCACAAAGAAACCCCAGCACCACCAAATTTTTAAAAAGGCCTCCTCGGGGCTGCCCATATACTTCCAGCTACATCTTACCCCTTTCTGGGGGCAGAATCAACCCTCAGGCACTCCTGCCCCTCCTAGCCAGTCTTTCAAAATGGTGTTGGCCTGCTCCGAGGCAGGCCCTGTGTTGTTATTCAGAAGCACCTATGACTCTCCTACATCCCCCTGATAAAATGGTACTGGCAGGCACAGTTTTGAAAGATAAATCTGGTGGGGCAGGTGCGCCTCCTTTGGATTTCAAAGACACCAGAAAGGGGTACGATGGGTGTGGGAAGGGTGGGCAGACGAGTGAGGGGGCTTTCATTTTTTTTTTAATATTTGGCAGCGTTGGGATTTTTCGATGGGGCCAGGCCAGAGCTGGTGGCTGGCCCAGAAAATGAAATAAAAACAAACAAAAAAAAAAAACAATTCATTTTATTCTTCCGCTTCATTTTCCAAAATGAAAAAAGAAACACATCCCTAATATTCATTCAATATTTTGCTCTTTTAAAAAAAAATGTTAAAACAGGCTTCCATTACCAATCTTGCTGTCAGGGAAGACGCTGATAGCGCCGTTGGGAACGCAGGCTACCAGTATTGCTGTCAGAGAGCCTGCTAGATGTGGCTGGGAGCGCGGTTAGACTCTGCCGCGCGCCTGGATCAGGTCTGGGGATTTCTGGGTGGCTCAGGAGGGTGGTAATGGGGGTTCTCTGTGTGTCGGAAGGAGGAGGGCGGGAGCTAGCCTTTGAATTTAAATATCTTGGGGGGGGGGGGCGGGGGAACGGGGACCAGCCTTCAGGCTTCTATGGTCTGTGACTTTTTAAAAATTCAGTTCTCTACCACAGCCAATACTCAGCCAGCTGGGTTATAGCGCTGCCCCCAGAAAACCCCTGCACTGCCTTTTTTTTTTTTTTTTTTTTTAAATCCAGACAGTATGGAGAGACATTCAATCTCCAGGTTTGTCCAGCTAAGTCCCAAACTTAGCCAGAACAATCCTTTTTAATATGGACCTCTGAGTTTCCAATTCACTAGACTTAGTTTTGGGGTACTTGCCAGGTTCTTATGGCCTGGATTGGCCACTGTTGGAAACAGGATGCTGGGCTTGATGGACCCTTGGTCTGACCCAGTATGGCATGTTCTTACGTTCTTATGAAATTGTCTGAAGGAGTACAAGTAAGGTCTAATACGTTTTGATTGCCTGTGTTTTTCCCCAGCCCAGAACATCCTCAGGGAACCTAAAAAAGGTTGCCAGTTTAACTAAATTTCCCCAGCTCAGTGTGTACAAGCAGCCAGCTGAGAGGCACAGAGAAAAATGAATAATTTCCAGCAGCAGAGCAGCCAGGTGCTCTCCTGGATCTCAGTAGACGCTGGTATTTATACATGGCCCACCGCAGCTGCTCCAGAGGCGGTAAGCTGACTCCTGGCCTCACCTAAGTACAGAACACACACACTTACACTCTGTCCAGAAACGTGCTACCTCAGTAAAATATTCTTTTGTCACCCTAAAAATATTTAGTACTCCTGCCCCAGGAGGCAGAGATCCCCGAGCAGGCAGACACACGGATGTCACTTTCCTTTTCTCTGAACTATAAAAGCAGGACACAGTGTAACAAGATTACAAGAAAAATTGAGAGCAAAACTGTACCTGTCTAGCTGCCCCGAGTAGGACTGTCATGGCCAGAGAGAAGAGGGCTGCGAGAGCAGAGCTTGCTTGCGGGATGAAGTGGTCCTGGAAGGGGGGAATGCTGCCCTGATGCTATTTGTTTTCTTCCTGTTGCAGAAAGGGGCCCGTGACAGTGATCGAGTGCGGCAGGAGGCTGCTGGACGCCGCTGCAGTTGTTACTGAAAGTAAGGGAGAAGCAGGCAATCAGCAGCAGCAGCAGAGGGACTGCTGGGTGCCTCCCGCCACCAGTGCGGTGAGTCAGGGCCAGACAGGGGTGAGAGGGAGGAAGCCGGGAACATTTGGCCAACTCCCGCTGCCATTGCAGTTGTAGGAGACATCATAATAATAGGAGGGTTATTTCTCCTATTCTGTTGGAAATTGTCTTTATTTCTAACTAAAGTGCTTTCTCTTTGGGTGCACTTGTGAACTGTGCTGGATTCTTCCAATGTGCAACTTTCAGGGGAGTTAGCATGTTGTGACAGGTTATTTCCACAAACAACCAAAAGTCCTTCCTCCTTTTTGCACAGTTCTGTTTGCTAATATCAAAGTTGTAATAATGGAAGAACCCTGTTATTTCAATGTTAAGGCAATTTTGAGCAGGAGTAATGTGTGGATTCTGCCTCCTGTGCTTCCCTCCTCCTTCTCTCTCCCATCCTCAAGCTGTCTGTGTCAGAGGTCATTAATTAAGTTTGTGCTGATTAATTTTTCTGTGGGTTTTTTTTTTATCGTAAAGAACATTAGAAATTGAGGTTTTCTCCAACTTGCTTAAGACTGGCTTGCATTTGCTTTTGGTGCACATTCATTCACTGCCGGAGGCTGCTTTCGCCGCCGGCTCCCTCCGCCTGAATGAATGCGCGCCTGTGCGACCCGTGCTATTTCGGCGTGCCTGTGCGACCCGTTCGATTTCGGTGCTCAAGGTGTGACGTCACGACGCTTGACGTCGCCTTGAGCGCCGAAATCGCACGGGTCACACAGGCGCGCCGAAATCGCACGGGTCGCACAGGCGCGCATTCATTCACTGCCGGCGGGGGCTGCCGGAGGCCGCTTTCGCTGCCGGCTCCCTCCGCCTGGATGAATGCACGCCCACCCGCCCGCCGGCTCCCGGATAAACACGCGCCACCCCTCCCGCCGCCACCTGGATCGAACGTGTGCCCACCCGCCCGCCGCCGCCTGGATGAATGCACGCCCCCCGGATCCCGGATAAACGCGCACCCACCCTCCTGCCGCCACCTGGATCGAACGCGCGCCCGCCGCCGCTGCCGCCTGGATGAACGGGCGCCCCGCCGGCTCCTGCCGCCACCTGGATCGAACATGCGCCCACCCGCCCGCCGGCTCCCACAGCCGCCGCCTGGATGAATGGGCGCCCACCCGCCCGCCGGCTCCCGCCGCCGCCTGATCGAACGCGCGCCCGCCGGCTCCCGCCAGTAAGTTTGCTTTTTTTTTTACACTTTATTCCCTTATGTTTTAATTTTCGCCCTGCGCCTTGCTTCGGGAGGGGGGGAACCATCCACTTCCTGGTACCTGTCATTTCAAATGTCACTTGAAATGACATTTGAAATGACAGGTACCAGCGCACCCCGGGATACTGTATAGGCGCTGAATATACCGCCTATACAGTAAAAGGGGTTTCGCTTCATGGACGCGCGTTGAGCATGGGTTGGACGCGGCTTGCATTTGCAAGCAATTTGAATAGAGTATCGAGCGGTATGTGAAGAGAACTGTGCGTGCGGGGAATGAGGGTGCGCCCGGCACTGCCGCACTCTTTCTACCGCGGCCTTAGAGTATCAACCTGACAGTGGTGGCATCAGCAGCCACTGCGAACCCAGAAGAGGGGACAGAGTAGTGACGACACTGTCACCACCGCAGAGGGAAGAGCCCTGGGGTGAAATTAGTGGCCAGAAGCCTCCTGCTGAAGAATCAATACCAGGGAATTTAAAAATAAAAGTATTAAAACAAAAGCGGGTGCCCCACCATAAAGAGTCCCACCAGAAACATGCGCGGGGAGAACAGAGGTTTCACACTGCGTGGGGGGAGCCTTGGAGCTGTCGTACCTCACCAGCACAGGTGACGGAAGAGATTCGTGTTTATGGTTGGAGGGGGGGAAGAACTGGGGAGATTGTATCTCTTTCCGATATAAAAATTGTAATGTAGAGGTTGACCCTACTTACAGAAAAAGTACTGTTGGAAAGTTAAAGGGTTTTCTTTGCAAGGACTGGAAGTGTGAGACTGGAACTATTTTAATTATACAAAATAAGCCCAAACGTATTCCAGAACCCTCACACTGTAAACACACATCTGCAAGGATTTGCAAGGACATCCATTGTGTGTGTGTGTGTGTCAGCTTCAGTTTATTGATACAGCATTTTATTTAAAATGAACTTTTTGAGTTCTATAAAACAAAAAACTAAAAAATTGGTTTTGGATTAATAAATTAATTGAGTTTGAATGATAGCCAAACTCATCGAGTTATAGGTCCTACAAACTGAGTTCTTTTTGACATATGTGGTTCATTACTTTAATGTGTATGAATTTTGACCAGTGATACCCTTTGCTTCTGATGTGTGACTATTTTAATTGTGATACAAGACACAAAACTAAGGGATATAACTAGTATATAATCAACACAACGAAATTCAACTAGTTATTAATTATAGTCAGCACCATGTGACGTCACAAATTCTTAATGTTGCTATTTCCAATAAAATTCTAATTTTATTTAAATCTTAATTGATTTTGTTTGTATTTTTATCAATTTTTATAGGAAGGAGTAGACCTCAGCACCGGCCCAATAATTCTGTTAATTAACAGAAAGATATTTTTGAAAGCCGTGTTGATACAATCACTGGTCTACAACCTATCCTGTTTTTATTTTCACTTTTTATAAAATTCTACTTTAATGTTACTTTTTAAACTAAAATAGTGATGTAACTGTTTCAACTGAAAGTCCTATTAGTATTGGAGATTTCAATACTACAGCGCCAATTAATTATATTCTGGCAAAGCAGCAAATATTCCTAGTACCATTGATATAAGGACAAAACAATTTTTTCTTGATTTCAAAATAGGTTTTAACCTCTAGTAATGATTTTGTTTAATATTCAAAGTCCTTAGTATTCAAGTTTTTAATGCTGCAGCGCCTGTTGAACATATGTAAAGAATCAAAGATTCCTAACCGTTGTTGCAAAGACACTGAATGATTGCCAAAACTATGATGTCTTGATTTAAACATGAATTTGAACCTCCATTGTGACTTTTCCGTATTGTTAACATCAACTTTTAACCGAAGGCATTCTGGTGAGAGATAAAGAACATAATTACTTATTTCTCATTCAATTGAACTCAAACTCTGACCACGGGCACTTCAGGTAAGCAACTTCTGAATTATGTTGACTTGAACTCAGAGCCTGACAGCCTTCCGGTAATTAAACTTGAATCAACTGCAATAGTTTTAAATGGTGCCACCCGACAGAACTTCAAACAGAGACCTGTTTGTAAGATGGCAAACAACCTTTCATGTCCCGACAGTAACTTATCTTAAGAAACTTGTAGCCCAGGTGTCTTTTGGCTTAAACGGACCGCTTAGAGTCCTTGACTGAAGCTGCCACAACTGCTTCAATCTCTTTACTGAGCGCACAACTGTATTTTATGCGCACAAGCCGTGGCACCACTGGAAAAGAAATTCAAGGCTCGGCATTTGCCCAGCATGCTACATTAGAGCCGCACAGCATGAGGAGGCCATGGCCCTGTGTATACAGTGTAAATAGGCCCTAGGGGATCCAACTCATGGCCTCCCCAGCTGGTACCGGGTTCCAGCCTCTCGAACAGTATGCCGGACCTAGCATTGCACAGCGGGACCCCCCTCAAATGAGGCTCCCCAGGGACACGGTGCACCTTAGTCTAGACCCAGCATCTACCTCCTGGGTGGAATTCTTCAAAGGTCTGCATACCTTCGTCCACATGCAACTGGGGCCTCCTATAATACGGCCACAAGCTCCACCAGAGGACCTCAACATCCCGGGACCCTCTGTGCCCAGGGAAGGGATCCCACCATCCAGAAGCCCCACCTTCGGGGACACGGACAACTCGGATGAGGATTCAGAACCCCTGGAGGAAGGGGAACTCCCTCCGGGGACAGAGCCCCCACCGAACCATGAGATGCTTCTTCACCAAGGACGAGCTTCCAGATCTGGTAACACACAGCTTAAAAGAGCTTGATATCCCGGGCACAAGTGCTTCAGGGGAACCTAAGACGAACCCCCTACTAGAGGGACTCCGTCAGACCTCCCGTCATTTCCCACTATTATAAGCCGTCCAGCAACTAATTAACCTGGAATGGGATGCCCCGGAAACTACGTTCAAAGGAGGGTGTGTTCTGGCAGCCATGTACCCTCTGGACCCAGCCGCCAAAGATCTCCTGGCATGTCCAAAAGTGGATGCCATGGTCTGCGTGGTCTCGAAGTGCACTACTATCCCGGTGGAGGGAGGAGCAGCAATCAAGGATGCTCAAGACAGACATCTGGAATCTATCCTTAAACAGTCCTTTGATGTCTCCGCTATGTCTCTACAGATTGCGGCCTGCTGTGCCGTGGTGACACGCGCCTGCTTATCACAGACCAGGAACAACACTCCTGGGGAAGCCCTGGAACCAGCAGTATCATTCCTCGTATATGCCGCTTCTGATCTGGTGCGCACCGCAGCTAGAGGAGTGTCATCCGCCGTGGCAGCCAGAAGGCAACTCTGGCTCCGAAGCTGGTCGGCCGACACATCTTCCATAACGAGACTCACAATGATGCCCTTCAAGGGAATCCTCCTGTTCGGAAGCGAACTAGAGAAACTAGCCAACAAATGGGGCGAGTCCCCACTGCCGCAGCTACCGGAGGACAGGAATAAGAGAAACCAGCGACCCTTCCTCTGAATTTCCAGGGGCAGAGGATCACAGCGCTTCAACCCATATAGAAGCACATATCAAGCGGCCCGCCCCACAGACCAAAGCCAGTCCTTTCAGAACAAGCACAACAAAAGGGGAGCCAGCTCGGGCCCAGGCCCCAGCAGCACCCCACAATGAAAATCAGCTGACCCATCCAAAGGAGGAAGCCATAGGGGGCAGGCTTGCCCTATTCTACCGCACGGTGTTTCAATCCATAATTTTTTCAAAAATAGACTACTGCAATTCGCTCCTTCTATTCTACCGCACGGTGCTTCAATCCATAATTTTTTCAAAAATCGACTACGGCAATTCGCTCCGTTTAGGTCTCCCAGCAAACACAATCAGACTCCTTCAGATGGTACAGAACTCCGCCGCTAGGATCCTGACCAATACTAACAGAAGAGAGCACATCACGCCCATACTTCGGAGCCTACATTGGCTACCCATCAAATTCAGAATTCTCTACAAAGTCCTTACAATAATCCATAAAGCCACTCACAACCTAACTCCTCTTGATCTTAATTTTCCTCTTCGGCCCCATGAATCTTCCAGACCAGTCAGATCTGCCTACAAAGGCACTCTTTACGCCCCCCCCAATAAAGACCACCTTAAGGAAATGTGCCCTATCCACCGCTGGTCCCTCGCAATGGAATGCTCTTCCTCCTGATCTCAGGCAAGAACCATGCCATCTAACTTTCAAAAAAAATCTCAAAACCTGGCTATTCAGTCAGGCGTTTCCTTAACCGGATGAACCTTTCTCTAAATCAGGAATGCTCTCCTCTCCTGTCTGGTTTGAACTCTCTACCTGGACTAGAGGGGACTGTTCTTAATAGCATACTATCAGACATAAGCTCTAGTATATATGTACTCGCATTTATTGCATCATGTTAGTTTTTGTTCATTTGACAGTTTTTCTAATAATTAGCTTAGTTCTACCCCTGTTTTCCTAGTACTATGTAACCCCTGTTCTATGTAATGCTTTTTGCAATGTTTCTGTTTCACTGTAAACCGATATGATATGTAATTCTCCACATGAATGTCGGTATATAAAAGTTCAAAATAAATAAATAAATATTCTACCAAAGATGGGTCGAGATAACTTCAGACAAGTGGGTCCTAGCCATCATTTGAGAGGGATATTCCACCTCCCTCCGGACAGGTTTGTGGAATCCCCCTGCCACAACCCTTCCAAGAGGATGGCAGTGGAGGCTACACTGACCAGATTACTAGCCTTAGAGGCTATAACACCGGTGCCTCCACAACAAGTAAATACTGGACATTATTCCATCTATTTTATCATTCCCAAGAAAGAAGGAACATTCAGGCCCATCCTGGACCTCAAGTTGGTCAACCGTCACTTGAAGATTCCTCGCTTCCGCATGGAAACCCTACGCTCGGTAATAAGGGCGATACAACAGGAGAGTTCCTTACATCCCTGGATCTGTCGGAAGCCTACCTACACATTCTGATCCATCAAGAGCATCAGCGTTTTCTATGCTTCACGATCCTGGACTGTCACTACCAGTTCTGGCACTACCATTTGGGTTAGCCTCAGCACCCCGGATGTTCACCAAGATCATAGTGGTGGTGGCTGCAACACTGAGGAAGGAAGGAATCCGCGTACACCCTCATCTAGACGATTGGCTGATCAGGGCAAAATCCCCAGAGGAGAGCCACCAGGCGACCAACAGAGTCAAACTGTCTGCAGCCCTCCCAATCTTTAGAATTCTTGGGAGTCTGGTTCGACACCAAACAAGACAAGGTCACCCTGACACCGACAAGGAGATCAAAATTGATGACCCAGTTGCGAACCCTGTTGAGCGAGCTTCGCCCCACAGTATGGGTCTACCTACAGGTCCTCGGCCTCATGGCATCCACACTGGAAGTAGTGCCATGGGCAAGAGCCCATATGAGACCCCTACAGCGCTCACTACTATCACGGTGGAATCCATTGTCCCAGAACTACACCGTACGCCTTCAGCTCCCGGACAAAGTCCGGACCCAACTACGATAATGGTTACAAGAAGACCATCTGAGCCAGGGAGTGAGACAATCCTCACCATCCTGGATCCTGCTCACCACAAACGCCAGCCTATGAGGATGGGGAGCACACTGCCAGGAGCTGACCACTCAGGGACAATGGAATGAAGAGTCGGGGCGGAACATCAATTGCCTAGAGGCCCGGGCAGTCAGGCTAACCTGCCTACGGTTTGGTCACAGACTCAGAGACAAGTCAGTCAGAGTAATGTCAGACAACGCCACAACAGCAGCCTACATTAACCGCCAGGAAGGAACCAAAAGCCAACAGATGTCTCTGGAAATAGACCCCCTAATGTCATGGGCGGAAGCGAACCTTCAAGAGATCGCGGCTGTCCACATCGCCGGGAAAGACAACGTCACTGCGGATTACCACAGCAGAGAAGTCTAGACCCAGGAGAATGGAGGCTTTCGACCACAGCATTTAATTGATAGTAAACCGTTGAGGAACACCAACCATGGACCTCCTGGCAAGCCGGTCCAACGCCCAAGTGCCCAGCTTCTTCAGCCGCAGGCGGGAACCTCAGCCCCAGGGAATCAATACCCTGGTACAGACCTGGCCACAGGAGACTCTGTTATACGCCTTCCCGCCGTGGCCCCTATTGGGCGCAATCATCCACAAGATAGAACACCACAGGGACCAGGACTTCTAGTGGCCCCAGACTGGCCAAAAAGACCGTGGTACGCAGACATGCGAAGACTGCTGACAGGGAGCCCCCCTCCCTCTACCTCCACACAGAGACCTGTTCCAACAAGGACCGATCCTCCACGAGGATCCAGCTCGATTCTCTCTTACGGTCTGGCCATTGAAAGGATTTGCCCGAGGAAGAGTGGATACTTGGGGGCAGTAATTGACATCCTACTCCGAGCACTCAAGTTCTCCACAACCCTAACATACATAAGGATTTGGAGAATATTCGAAGCCTGTGCAAGGACCAAAACATCATACCACGCTCAGTCAAAATTCCGGTGGTTTTGGAATTCCTGCAAAACGGGCTACAGAAGGGATTGTCTCTCAACTCCATCAAGGTACAGGTGGCCACATTGTCATGCTACGGAACCAAGAGCGAAAGCAGCAGCATAGCCTTTCACCCGGATGTCTCCAGCTTTCTGAAAGGAGTCAAGCAGATCCAACCACCCCTAAAGTGGCCGGTGCCTCTTTGGAACCTCAACCTAGTCCTGGATTTCTTAGCAGTAGCCTCTTTCAGACCTCTTGCGGCCTGTCTCTCCGACTATTAACATTGAAGACAGCCTTCCTGGTGGCAGTCTGTTCAGCCCGCCATATCTCCAAGCTACAAGCACTGTCCTGCCGGGAACCATTCCTCAGACTAACCCCGGGAACCATCCAGTTACGCACAGTTCCATCGTTCCTCCCCAAAGTGGTTTCTCACTTCCATCTCAACCAAGCCATCTCGCTACCATCGCCAGATGAGCATAAGAATTCAGAAGAGTCTCGCAGTCTATGCCATCTCAACATCAGCAGACTCCTAGTCCAATACCTGGAAAGGTCGGAATCCGTACGAAAGACGGACCATCTATTCGTTCTTCACAGCAGGAAGAAGCAAGGGGAAGCGATCTCGCGAGCAACCATAGCCTGCTGGATCAAAGAAGTCATCAAGGCGGCCTACGTAGAAGCAGGCAGGCCACCGCTTTTACAAGTCAAGGTCCATTCCACTAGAGCCCAGGCAGTGTGCTGGGCGGAAACCAGGATGCTGTCACCCGCCGAGATCTGTCGGGCGGTGACATGGTCCTCTATCCACATCTTCTCCAGGTTTTACCGCCTGGATGTTCAGGCTCAAGAGGACACAGCATTTGCAAGGGCAGTACTAAGTGGGTCACGGGCAGCCTCCCACCCGGTTTGGGAGTAGTTTTTATACATCCCATTGGTCCGGAGTCCATCTGGCTACACGCTAGGAAATGGAGAAATTATTTACCTGATAATTTTGTTTTCCTTAGTGTAGACAGATGGACTCAGCATCCCACCTACGGCTGCCGTTATTCATGGAATTCTCGAGGGACATCACCAACAGCGAGTGATTCACGGGTAAGCCACGCTTTCCTCCAACTAGAACACCCATCCTACCAGGTGTCGACGTTTCTCGGTTGAGGGCACTGGCGGTCTCCAGCTATACCAATTCAACCAGTTCAAGTTAATTAAGTTAACCAAGTTATAAAAGTTAATCAAGTTATACAAGTTATAAAGTTAATCAAGTTAGTCAAAGTAGTCAGTCATACATATATCCACAACTGCTTTTCGAGGAGAATACTGAAGAGCTGCACTTCCTGCAGGGATATATGTACTGGGGCTGACGTCAGATTGAAATCTGATCCGTCTCCAACTGCTATCAGGAGTACACTATACCCACTGGTCCTGAGTCCATCTGTCTACACTAAGGAAAATGAAATTATCAGGTAAGTAATTTCTCCAATCATGGCAGACAAGGGTTGCATCCTAACCAATTAGTACAACTCTAATAGAAAAGGCCTTTGAAAAGAAGCTAAGCAAAAGGAGAAATTTGTGTGCGTGAAAGAAATTTTAGTTAATATTAAATTTATCAGCAGAGCATGTGGGAAACAGAGAAATCTGTTGTAATTGAAGGCTGAATGAACAGATATTGGTTTGGATCTGACTACTTTTGAATTTGGCAACTAGGCCAAGGGAATTATTCAGTCAGAGACTGGTTATAGAACCAGAAGCTGTAAAACACTGACCAGACTGGAGCATTGTGCACGCTGACAGTGTACGAGTCCCCTGGCAATGTGAGCTGCTGTTACAAAGGGAAGTGTTGAGACCTATACGGCTTCGTATTTGGAACTAAATCTCCACATTTTAAAATTGTATTAACTGCTTTGAACTGATTGTAACTGAAGAGAGCGGTTATCTTGAGAATTTTTCTTAAGAATTTTTAATAAATAAATTATATTTATTTCCCTTTGGGAAATAAAATAAAATTAAGGAAAATGTCTCCGCTCATTGGAGCCCTTCTTTACTAGAACTGTTATCAGCGAAAGTGATGCAGAAACCACTTGGGGTTTCTGCATCACTTGAAATGAAATCAGCTACCTTCCTCACTGATTGTCACAGTTAATCTTAAATTCTTTTCAGGTGAGATGACAAGCAGCTCATTGGAATAGGTGAAGCTGACTATTCTCTGACATAGTTAAGGAAACATGTTTATTTATTGTTTATTTTTATTACTAGCTAGTTCACAATTCGATATAGTGGTTGCAACGAATGAGGCATACGCATACCTAGAACAGCCGGAAAATAATTTGCAAAAGAGTAGATAGTTTCTCTTCTTTATTTTGTAAAGTTAGGAGAGTAGGTGCTGTGCTGAGGCCAGGTGAGGGAAGGAGGTCCAGAGGACCAAAGCACTCAAGAAGAAAAAAAAGGGTCTTCAAAACTGTGACCTGTATTTACATGCCTGCTTCTAGCCAGAAAGACACATAGAAAGGCACTGTGGGCTACTCCCAGACACACAGAAACAGGTACACACAGTGAGCACCAGAAAATAAGACTGACAAAAGCATAGGGGTAGATCTTAAAAACATTCGCGAGTGCCTACTTTTGTTCACGCACCAGGTGCGAACAAAAGTACGCTGGATTTTATAAGATATGCACGTAGCCGCGCGTATCTTATAAAATCCGGGGTCGGCGCGCGCAAGGGGGTGCACATTTGTGCAACCTGCTCGCGCCGAGCCCAGTGCGTGCTGCCTGTTCCCTCCAAGGCCGCTCCGATTTTGAAGCGGCCTCGGAGGGAACTTTCCTTCACCCTCCCCCACCTTCCCCTCCCTTCCCCTACCTAACCCACCCCCCTGGCCCTATCTAAAACCCCCCCCCTTACCTTTGTTGGCAGATTTACGCCTGCTAAAAGCAGGCGTAAATCCGCGCGCGCCAGCACGCCAGCACGCCATCACCCGACCCGGAGGCTGTCCGGAGGCCTCTACCACGCCCCCGGGCCGGTGAGCAGGAGGTGCTGTTTGAGCTCCATAGCCATTATGGGTTTGAATGAAGATCTGCAAAATGAGCGCAAGCCACTGCCAGCTAGATCTCAGGCACATCTGGTTTGTGAAACTCTTCAGCACCCTACATTTCCTGGCCTCTGCATTTCAAAATACGGTGGTCAGAGTAGGTGGAATAAGCAAGCCACCTTTACATGATGCTTCCAGCATAAACTCTGAGCTATGTGGAGCTGGGCAAAGAGTTACAACCACAGGGAAAAAATGGCAGGCACTTAAGGATGATTTCTATGCCATTGCTGATTTTCTGAATGCTTTGGGATCACAGATTGCACCTATGTCATACTTATCCCCACCCAAGTGGAGGGAAGAGTCATACCACAACCACAAGCCCTTTCATTCAGTCACTATGCGGGTGGTCTGAGATGCACAGATGTGACCCTGAATGTGGTGCCCAGGTATCCAGGGTCCGCTCCTGATTCATGCTTTGAACTCTTCTATCTTGCTTACACATATGCTCAACAGCTATTTACATGCACAGAGTTGGTGAAATGATTTTTCCCCTATGAACCCATGAATTCACAAGGAAATACTTCCCTAACACCTGCATGCATGGCTTGGCATTGAAGCTGTACTGGATCTGACACTCCAGCAAACGTGTTATAGAGAGTGTCTCGTCTGCTTCTACTTTTACTCACTTCAAGGTGTACAGATTTAGCCATCCTTATGGTAACTAAAGGTGAACTAGAAATGATATGGGTCCCAGACCTACGCTTTGGACTGCCTGGGTGGGACTCCATAATCCCACAGGGTTCAAAGCAGGAGCCTGGCTGGGGCAGCAGGAGAAAGAGGAACAGATGGCATGAAGTGCCTCTTTCCTCCTCTTCCTGTGACTGAATCGGCAGAAGAAGGTGGGAGGGGGGGTGGGGGGTGGAGGAAGGTTGTGCACCCACACATCCGCTTGGCTGGCCCGACGCGCATAAATCTACGCCTGATTTTATAACATCTGTGCGCATGTTATAAAATCCAGGTCACAGTACAATAATAAACCCCAAATAGCTTGAAAATTTGAAATTATCACAAAATATAAGATTCAGCTATACAAAAAGGAACGTCATATAATGCCTCTAGAAGCAATTGGCTTATATATGAAGCCTATATAGCTCTGGGCTGACTAATCATTGGTCGCAAGATTATTGCACAAGATAAGGCACTGATTTGTACACTTAGCTTGAATCCACTGTCAACATGTGAAAATCCTGAAGACTATCCTCCGACACAGCAGTGTTTCGGAGTGTGATACTCCTTCTTCAGGGAGCTTCAGGAACCAAAGTCTATTGGTACATAGACAGACGAAATTGTGGTCAATTCTGAGCTGGTAGTAGCGAAAACATGCAGTGCGCGGCAATGCGCTGCCTGCTAGCGTTTCGTCTCGCAGCGCACCAAATACAGAATAAAGAGACACTAAAGTTTAACTAGAAACATGCAAACAAAAACTGAATTGGAAACCATAACAAGACAGACTCCGTATGCAGTGTGATAGAGAAACAGAAACACCACCATTCCTTATTAAACTTCAAACAATAAAATCAAGATATATAAACCATCAATCATAATAGTAAAACTATACTCATAAAAATACAAATATTTCAAAGAAGCTGATGAATAGAACATCGAATGATTAAAATATATAATTTTTTTATGTTTTAATTTTCCAGTCAATAAAATATTTCAAAACAGTACACACATCAAATAACACCCAATAATTAAAACTCACTTCCTCATCATTCCTCATAAAACATTAAGCAATAAAGACAAGAGATATAAATCATTCATAATATTAAAACCATACTAAAAAAAAAATATATATATATATATATATATATATATATATATATGTCAAGCAGGCAGCAGCCATCCAGAAATTAAAATAACTCAAGTTATTTCTAATATTTCTCAACATCAAATATGTCAAACAGCAGACACATGAAATAACACCCCAAAATTTAAAATAATAGGATTAAAAATTTCCAGCTCTTGAAACCTGAGATCTTTTAATTTCCAGTCACCCACAGATTGTTGTGGATTGGGGGAGAGAGCCACACAATCTTTACCTCTCTCTCCCTCCTCAACACACAACTTGCTCTCACTCACATATATGCTGTCACATACACATGCTTTTTCACCCTCTCTCTTACACACACACACACACACACGCACACAGTCTCAGGCTCTCACAGACACATACAGGCACTTTCTGTCATACATACGCAGTCTCTTATACATACACAGGCTGTCGCACTTTCATATACATGCCAGCTCTCTTGTTGTTGCGTTCGTGCTTGTTTTAGCCCTCGCTCCACCCTCTCTACCTTTGTGGCGACTCCCTTCGGGTCTGACGGACAGATGCTGCCACAGCTTCTCCTTGCCTCTTCTCCCCAGAATCCCCGGGCTGGCCTGACGCTGCGGATCTGCCATGTTCCTGATGATGTAAGGGCGCGCGCTCCAGACTTTGTACCAGCAAGGATGCGAACCTCGGGGGCGTCCCCCCGTAGTGACGTCATCCGCTTCCAACTTAAAAGTTCTTTGCTTGCAACTACAAATTGAGTTAGCAAGGGGAAATCTTTCTCCGCTGCTCTGCCTCTACAAACTTACCTAGGGGTACCCGTTCCTCGGGGGTCCCCTGCTCTCTCTTCTTGATTTCAGATTGCTAAGATGGGATCCGGTACTCGCTCCTCGAGGGCCTACGTCCCTGAATGCTCAGAAGACTCCTCACTGCCTGGAAGCGATCGCAGACGTGAACACTGAGTTCTGTTGCAGATAGGAATCGGTACTCGCTCCACGAGGGCCTATGTTCCTAATCTCTGAAGACTCCCTTCTGTCGAAGACGTTATCGCAGGTACGGAGATCGTGAGCTATTATTGCAGATTGCAGATAGGAATCGGTACTCGCTCCACAAGAGCCCATGTTCCTAAAACCCTTCACAGACTCTCTTCTATCTCAGAAGCTATTGCATATCTCTATCTTATGAATTACTATTACAAATTGCAGATAGGAACCTGTACTCGCTCCACGAGGGCCTATGTTCCTAAATCCCTCCAAGACTCTCTTCTATTCCAGAAGCCATCTCATACACAGCTATTGTGAGTTCTTATTTCAGACTGCCTATAGGAACCAGTACTCGCCTACGGCTCCTGTTCCTGAATGAACTGAAGACTCTCTGTTGCATAAGAGGCCATTACAGATATCTACAATTGTAAGTGTATCATCTACTACTGGTTATGTATCCAGCATACCCTGTCTACTCACTACCTATAGTCTCTCTCTACAGCTCAGCAACCCAGAGATCGTAGTTCCAGTATCTCAGGGACTTCAGCCCTGCCGGGCACATCAGCTCACTACTGCCACCTCTGGTGGTTCAACTTCCAGTCTAATAAAGAACTATCTGTGTTTGCCTCATACTCCAGTCTAGCCGGTAGTCCCTCTCAGGATCTCCTCCTGGGGGCGCTGTCATCTGCCATCGGCCCAGGGATTCACCATTTCTATTAAGTGTTTATTCCTTACACTACTAGAGCGGTATCGTACCAACTGCCACTCTGTGGGAGTCATCCCACATTATATCACCAACTACGCCTACGGAGTATTACATATCGCTAGCTCCTCTTCCTAGGGAAACATCATTCTACAGAAGTAATGTAACCGCCTCCCTGGTGGTTACATTACTAACAGATTGCTATCCTCTCTTCTCGAGGAGTGATCTACAGCAGATTGCTATCGTCTTCCCTCTGAAGGAGCTAAGCCTTACGTATTGCTAATTTCTTCCTCCTGGCGGGGTGTGCGCCAACAGAGTCTATTCCTCCTGGCGAGGTTATCCATGACAGATGATAGCTCCTTCTTCTACAGGAGTATTCAGCAGCCAGATCGATACCAGATTGCCAACTCCTCCCCTCTGGGGAGCAGATCCATAACAGATTGCTAACTCCGCCCTCCTGGTGGGGTGAGCGATAACAGATTGCTAACTCCGCCCTCCTGGCGGGGTGAGCACTAACACTTGTACACATACACACACACACACTTGCAGGCTGTCTCATACATACACGCAGGCTCTCTTTCATACACACATCCAGGCTTGGTCTCGCATACACACAAGCATACACACATATAGCTTTCAGGCCTTCCCCTTTTTTCTGGCCTTCTTTTTGTCTGCCCTGGGATAGCAGCGCTGCTCCTCAATACTGGAAGGGAGGTGGAAAAAGGCCACTGGTACCCACGGCTTCTGCAAGGTGGGGAGGTGGGAGGGGAGGGCCTCGGCTGCCGCCTTGCTAGTCTCTCTTCAGGCCGCAGAATGATGGGCTTGCAGGGTTCAAAAAAGGTTTGGATAAGTTCTTGGAGGAGAAGTCCATTAACGGTTATTAATCAAGTTTACTTAGGGAATAGCCACTGCTATTAATTGCATCAGTAGCATGGGATCTTCTTAGTGTTTGGGTAATTGTCAGGTTCTTGTGGCCTGGTTTTGGCCTCTGTTGGAAACAGGATGCTGGGCTTGATGGACCCTTGGTCTGACCCAGCATGGCAATTTCTTATGTTCTTATGTTCTCTCTTTGGGCCATGCAGGACTCTCTTCAGGCCGAGCCATGATAGGATGGGCACTGCCGCGCTGTGCAGGTTTTCTCTTTGGGCCAGGAAGCTGGAAAAAACCGTGATCGGAGCAACCGGCCTACCAGGAGATGCCCGATCCCCCGTTAGGCCAATCTGCCCCTGCCCCTGTCTAGATTCAAAAAGGAAAAGAGCCTTCTTAACTGTTGGACCAACAATGTGGAACAATTTAACAATCCATCTCCGGTGTATTAAAGAACCAAGAGTTCAGGAAGGTGCTTTAAACATGTTTATTCAAAGAAGCATTTACAGATTTCCAGGAACAATAAATGGCCCAAGTAATACACCCCTGTTGATTTTTAAGTCGTCATTAGTGGCTTTTAAGCAATTTTTAAGTTTGAGGCCTTGTTTGCTTTATTGTGATCATTGTACGTGACTACTGATTATAACAAAGTCATTTTTGCATTGATTTTTTTTTTTCTTATAGCAATGAATTCCCAGGAAACATAAAATGAAAACTGAACCCGAAGGTCCCTACGTACACGATAACATCTGCCTGATCACAAGAGACTAGGCCAGTGGGACGGGTGCCTCATAATACAAGCGGAAAGTAAGGTGTCCGCCAATGGAAAAGTGAAGCTGACTTTCCAGCGCTCAGTTGCATAAAGACGCTGAGCCGTTCTTTGGTGAGATTTTTCTTTTTTTTATACTTCTCCGGCCTGTTCAGTCAATGTGAATGTAATTAAGGGCTCTTTGAACAGTTTGTCTTGAACTGCAGAGGTAATGGATTTGGGTGCCGTGCCAGCTCGGGAATGGGCTTGTGCAGACGGACGGTGAGCAGCTGGGCAGCCTGGCGCGCATTCAGGCTTCTGCGCTGGATTTCTCCTGCTTCCATAAATTATCCGCGGACGTCGGAAACTTAACAGAAAGAAAATCCTTTTGGAACTAAACTTCCCAAACAAAACAGCGGCCACCTGCTCCTGAAGAGTTGCAAATATTTATGCAAAGGATCTCAGGACTTGTGAAGGAAAGGCACCGTAGTTTTAGGCAGAACTGGGCTGAAGAATCGCCATTCTGTAGGTCACGATGATGAGCCTCACCCGTGGCCTGGGTGCTTTGCCTTTAGGCAGGGATTTGGGGAAATCAAGGTCCCCCAAATAATCCCCAGTAGAAAGCAGAACATTGCAACCTGCATCACTTCTATTGGTATCGCCTGCCAAGCGCGGACGGAAAAGCTGGCCTGGCTTCAAAGTTTACAAAATGAACATTGCCTAATCTTGTTTCTTCCCCTTCCACCACTTGCTGCCACAGCTCGCCGGCTGAAAGAGCTGCGCGGGCAAATTTTCCCTCCTTCATCAATATGGAACTGTGTAAATTGCATAGGCCAGATCCCTCTCCGACTCCCCACAGGTCCACAAAGTTTTGCTCACCTGCACCCAGCTGTTTCCAGACTATAAAAGTTGAGGGGGAGGGGGGTATACAGCTACTCCAACCACAGCTCATACAGACATTCGGGACAATCTGACGGGGCTCTTTTTCTTATTGCGCCGAGGCTAAAAATACTAAAATGAGATCGGGAGTAAAATAACAAAACTTTGAGGCTAAGCCTGGATGGGGGGGGGGGGTTTGTTTGTTTGTTTGTTTTTTACTGTCTCTAGGCCTAGGTTTGTCTGGTTCTTTTAAAATGGATTTATGGGTTATGATCTCTAAAGCCCTGCCCACAGGCAAATACCCAGTGCGTAGGACTGTGCTCAAGCACAAGGGGATGATTGCAGGCAAATATCAGCCCGGGCTTTTTTCCAAAATCGGCCCCCCAGGATATCTGTGACTCGCTCGTGTTTTCTGTGCAGCAGCTGTTTCCACACCTCCCAAAATCTCTTGAGAAGCACATCACGTGACCTAGAGCCTGACAGAACTGAGACAAAAATTCTCCAACATAAAATTTCACGTTTTTCCTAAAAAAACAACTAAGTACAGCACCTCCTAAACCGGGAGTGAGGAAACGGAATTGCAATTCCTATCCATCTATGCAATCGGTTGGGCCCCCCACATCTGTCATATATCCTGGATTCCTAGCCCGGTGTTAAAGTCTCTTGCCAATCAATCAGCTTGTGAACCAGTTTCCAAGTCATGAGACGACCGCACTGCCAGCCACATTTGCTTTTGTGCTGCTTTTCTTGTGCTCATTCAGTGAGTGCCTCTCTGCCCAAGCACTGCCCGCGGCCAGCTGACCCGCTAAGAGCTCAACCCAGCCACCTCAGACTGAACAGGCCTTTCCTTCTGGTTCACCCCCTCCCTCTCTATGGCAGTAATTTCCCCCCACTTCTCAGGGCCTCCCTACTCCAGCACATTCTCACTGGCTGTATGACACAGTCTGCTGCTTTTAGGATTCCTCAGGCTCTGCGCTGCCTGGGGAGGTGTGTGTATGGGGGGGGTGACCAGAAGTGATCCACACTGCCTGCCTTCTCCAGGGCTTAAGGAAAAGGAAAATAAGTCCTGGCCAAGACTATCTGCATCATTGCTGCAGCAGAGACTGGGGAGAACCTGGCCCACGATAGCACAGCTGGAATTCTGCTTTCTCACGTGGAGCCAGTGCAGCCAGGGCTGATGCAAGGGTATTAGGTACTCTAGGCAAACCTTACAGCCTTGCACCCCCAGCCCACCCTCCACACACTCAATTAAAAGTTATAGTATTTGGAATACAATTTTATACGATAAAGGCCATTCATTCTTCTGAAATAAAAATATCAGAACATGCATGCAGGGGTACATTTTAAAAGACAGCGCACGCGCATACTTTTGTTCGCGCATCAGGCGCGAACAAAAGTACGCTGGATTTTATAAGATACGCGTGTAGCCGCGCGTATCTTATAAAATCCGGGGTCGACGCGCGCAAGGGGGTGCACATTTGTGCAACTTGCGCGCGCCGAGCCCTGCGCGCGCTGCCCGTTCCCTCCGAGGCCACTCCGAAATCGGAGCGGCCTCGGAGGGAACTTTCCTTCCACCCCCCCGCACCTTCCCCTCCCTTCCCCACCTAACCCACCCTCCCGGCCCTATCTAGACCCCCCCCCTACCTTTATCTGAAAAGTTACTACTGCCTCCGGGCAGTAGTAACTTACACGCGCCGGCGCGGCAGGCCCCGAGACAGGCCACTGTGTCGGGGCACTCGGCCACTCCCCCGGACCGCCCACATGCCCCAGAACACGCCCCCCAATACAAAACCACGCCCTCTGGCCACGCCCCTGACCTCCCCTTTTTGCAAGCCCCGGGACTTACGCGCGTCCCGGGGCTTGTGTGCGCCTCCGAGCCTATGCAAAATAGGCTCGGCGCGCGCAGGGGGGGTTTAAAAGGGTTACGTGCGTACCTTATGCGCGTAACCCTTTTAAAATCCGGCCCATTATATTTACATGCACTGCTGTGGTGTCAATCATAAAAACCTGCAAAAATGTAAAAAGAAATACTTAGAACTCATATGGTATTAGGCCGATTGTAACGTGTTGGATGTGGGCTTAGCCTTAAGAAAGCCATGAGTAAACTAAATTGCAATATTGTAAACTTCCTATATCAATACAGCACTAACTGTCAGCACTCAAACAGTAAAACTCCTACCTCTGAAAAAGCAACACTGCAAATATTACATCAGGCCCTAAAACATCAATACACCTCCTATTAGGACAACAGAACCAGCCAAACTGCTATAGATCCCTACACGGAAACTATACCCTAACAGGATCCCTCACCTTGGTCTGGCACAGGCAGAATACAGACAGATCCTCACCAAATTCAGAATAAAGAGAGCAAAATATACAAAGAAACATACCTACAAAAATTTAACTGGAAACTGCAAAAAGCAGTTGCATATGAAAAACAGAAACATTACCAAACAATAAAACCAAGAAATATAAAACTTAATAAAACCATACTAAACAGTGAACAAATATTTCAAAACAGCTGATGAATGGCATATCCAATAATTGAAAACTATAGAGCCTAATATTCAAAAAAACAGCTTAGGTGGATAAGTCATACATATCCAGCTAAGTGGCACTGCTGAATATCTAACTATGGTCAGTGGGCACCACTTAGCTGGATAAGTGACTTATATGGCTAAGATTTTAGCCAGATAATTTAGGTAGGGAATGGGTGAATCAGAGAGGAATCAAGTTAGTCAGATAAGTTATCAGGTCACCTTCTATATTCAGAGTTAGCTGGATAATTTGTCTGCTTATCTCTTGCTGGGCCACAGGCCTGTCCTAATGTTTGCAGGATAAACTGAAGATAGCAAGATATATTCAGTGGTGCAGGATAAGTTTATCCAGCTAACTAGCCGAGCCATTCACAGGCTGAATATGGACCTCCAAAATTATTTTTTTTAATTTACTATTTTCAAATATTATTACTGGTGTTTGGGAGACAAATACCCAATAATTAAAACTAAGGATAAAACACAAATCCACTGTTCTCCATACCTGGGAACATTTGATTTCCAGTCATCCTAAGACTGTCTTGGATTATTAGCAGGAGAGAGGGAGGTGTGCAAACTTTCTCCTTCCACCCTCTTTCACACAAACACACACATGCATGCATCACTCTCTAATATGCACACATGCAAGCAGGCTCCCAATCTCTCTGTCACATACACACACACACAAGCAGGCTCCCAATCTCTCATTCTGTCTCTCAGGCACACATACAGAAGCAGGCTCCCAATCTCTCTTTGAGAGACATACATATACACACACAAACACACACACACACAAACACACACAAGCAGGTTCCCAATCTCTCTGTCACATACATACACATACAAGCAGGCTCCCAATCTCTCTTTGAAAGGCATACATATACACACACTCACACAAGCAGGCTCCCAATCTCTCTGTCACATACACACACATACAAGCAGGCTCCCAATCTCTCATTCTGTCTCTCAGGCACACACACAAGCAAGCTCCCAATCTCTCTTTGAAAGGCATACATATACACACACTCACACAAGCAGGCTCCCAATCTCTCTGTCACATACACACACATACAAGCAGGCTCCCAATCTCTCATTCTGTCTCTCAGGCACACACACAAGCAGGCTCCCAATCTCTCTTTGAAAGACACACACAGGCTTCCGATCTTTCCCTCTCTCACAGGCACGTGCACGCACACACAGGCTCCCACTCTGGGCAATGTATGACCTTTTTAGGAAAGAGCAGAGAGTGGCACCAGTGAATAGGGACAGCAAAATCACTGGCATGAGGGAGTGAGTGAAGGTCAGGGCTACGAGGAAGGAAGGAGTTGAAGGAAAGCAGGATCAGGCCTAAAAGGAAGGGGTGGGAAAGAGGAAGCAAGGAGATTGCAATGGAGTGAGAGAAAATTAGAAGAAGGGAGTCTGATTTGGGGAAGGAGAGATGACAGCTAATAGTTAACCAAGGAGAAAGATAGGAGTTTCAAGAGGAAAAAATGGCATGAAAAGAACCAAGAGTTGGAACACAAGAGAAGAAAACTATCGGGCACAGAAAAGATAGAAAATTGCTACTACACAAAAAGAACTGGAACATTTTTCATCTCAAAATGGATGCAGGGGTAAAAGGGCACATCTTCAAGTTTTTGTCCTTAAGTGTCATTTTGGCTGTTGATGGCCCTGGGTTTAAGAAAAACAGCAAAACAACTTTCCACTTTTGCATTCAGCATAGTATAGCAATTTAAGAAGATGGAGACTGAAGAGGGCTATAGAACTGAGGCATGTGGATATCAAAACAAGATGGCAAACCTGAGTGAGAGCAGGTATTAAATAGCTGCAAGATAATCTAGCATTATTTTTTGGTATCAGCCTTAAATCTTAAATTCTTATTTAACCCCTGCCAAGGGATGGGGTTGGTTTTTTGGGGTTTTTTTGTTTCTTTTTTATAAAGTTGGCAAACAAATTGGTCTCCTAGATAGGTTTTAGGTTTTTTCCTGTGCAGATGGCAGATTCTGATTTCATACAAATACTAGTTGCCTGTAATCTTCAGAGCCAAGCGTGCTGTCACATCTGCTTCCAACATACAGGTTCTGTGCCTCAGCTTAGGAACAAATTCTGCAAACCCTGGGCAAGTCTGCTCTTTCTTGTCTTCCTCTTTCTCTTTCCTGTTCTCTCTCTGTCTTTTGTTTTTCCATCTCTTGTTTCAGGTTACGCTCACCCGCACTGCCCGGAGCAGGCGTTAATTGCTGAGCGCTACTAAAACTAGTACAGAAAAGTAGAAAAAACTGCTTTTCTATACTGCCTCCTACTTAATATCCTTGGAAGGAGCAACTCTTTAAAAAATAATTTAAAAAAAAAGTTTAAAAAAAAAGCAGTGGCAGGTTAATTCAGCGTCCATTCTCCAAACCTGACTACTGGCACCAGAAGGAGTGTATAAAATCAATATTAAAGTGTCGGGCACTTAATATTAATTTATTCACTCCTTCACTTAGTGCCCATTGGTCCTTTTCACTGACATGTGACAGTAAATGGACCAATTGGCAATTGGAGGAGGAATAGCCTAATGGTTAGAGCAGTGGGCTAGGAGCCAGGAGACCAGCGTTTGAGTCCTGCTGTCGCTCCTTGTGACCTTGGGCAAGTCACTTTACCCTCCATTGCCTCAGGTACAAACTTAGATTGTAAGCCCTCTGTGGCTAGGGAAATACCTACAGTACCTGAATGTAAACCAATGTGATATCTCAGATTGAATGTTGGTATATAAATAAAATGAGAACAAATACCCCATATCTGACTCCTCTTTCCCCCACTGAAATGTACTGCAAATTTGGTGTGGACCAGATGCAAAACCAAAATGTTATTAGGTGCATAATCATGGAATATATTCATTCCCCCAAAATTATCCCCTCATGACCCTCATAGATGGCATAAGTATGTGTACGGATCTGTGGAATATGTGGATCTATAAAAAAATATATATCCTCATCAGAATCCTCATGCCCTCTGTGAGCAGATCACAAAAGCAAGAATGTTATTAGATGACAGACATGTACAAAAGTTATTAGATGGCGTAACTGCATGCATGGATTCATGGAAGCCATGGTTTCCTCCCAAAGATACCTCTGTCATGATCCTCATGGACCCCCTGTCGAGCCATAAAATGTGTGTGGATCAGAGATGCAAAGCTAAGAAGTTATATTAGGTGGCATAATTGCACATGCAGAGTTAGTCATGGAGTCCCAAAAATTAGTTACCCCCTCGTGGTCCCCATAGACCCCCCTGCTATGCCTTCAAAAATTTGATGTAGATGGGATGCAAAAACGAAAAAGTTATTAAAGGAGCAACAGCTGTGTGCATGTCTTCATGGAGTAAGTGGATCCAGAAAAAATATAGTCATGTCCATCTCCCCATGGAGCCCCTGAAATGCCCTAAAGCTTTGGTGTTAATAGAACATCAAATGGGACCAAGGTGGTCAATTAAGCCTCCTTCCCTTTGTAAATTTCTCAGCCTCGAATAAGAACAAAAGTCCTATGAGAGCCATTTGTAGTAATTTTGGGATGGCTTTTAACTAAGACAGTCAACCTGTTGGTTTCCTGCTTGGGACTGGAGTTGGGCAGGTGACATGTAAGGACTGGAGGGCCTGGAAAGCCTGGAGCTGCGGCGGATGTAGGGGATGAGCTCTGGGGCCTTATGTCTGCAGAAACTGGGCTTAGTCTTTTGGGTTATGGATTCAGACACATACAGGAATTGCATTTAATGCTATCCCCCTACTGTACCTTCACCAGCCACTGTGCGGGCTCCATCTCAGCGCCTGCTCCCACCGCTTATTTGTCCTTTCCCCTGTGCCTCTAGCCCTCCCCACCTCAGACAGACATTCTTCCACCCTCTTCCTCACTTGCAGAGTCCTTCTTCCCCTCTCTCACTTCATTTTGCTGCCTGTCCACCTCATCCCGCTGCTGCCACTCCTCTCCTCCATTCTCATTTCATTCTGCTGCCCATCTACACTCCACCTCCACCTCCTCCTGCTGCCGGACCTCTCTCCGTGGGTCCTCTCCCACCTCCAGCCCCTGCTGCCTCCACTCTCTGGGTCCTCCTCTGCAGTGGCTCCTTAATACAGTCACAGCACTTACAGCCTTCTGAGCCAACACAGAAAACACGTTTTAACTCTGCAAAATGTTGCCTGCTTGTCAAAATAATACAACCTAATTACCGGCTAAGTAATAATTAAACTGCCATATATAAAAAGTTCTTATTCAAAGGTGCAGAATAACCTTAGGAGTGTTGTCATAATATATCACAAGGCAGTGGACCACGCTCTCCTCTGCTCTCTCCCCACTCCAGCCCTTTGTCCCCACCTGAACAAACCCATCCTAGCCCTACAACTCCTTTTCCTCTCCTCCCCCCATATCCCCACCACTGTCTCTATTCCTTCTGCCCTGTCAATGCCCCCCACTCTCAATCTCTCTAAACCTATCCTGTCCTCGTCTCTTTCACAAGGCCTGATGCCCCACCCCCCCAGCAGTCTCTCCCCACTGCTTCGCTTGTATGCAGATCTCTCTCATGCATACTCATTAGGAATATCTTGAAAACCTAAGCTGATTTGGTGTCCACAGGGATGGAAGGTTGCTATCCCTTGGATTAACCAAGATGATCTTCTGGGGTATTTTGCAGAATTTTGTGTAATTTAATTTCTGGGGGAAAAAAAAACAAAACAAAAACTTGGATTATAAAAAAATACCAAAGATACTTGAAAAACGAAATTGTTCTTTTGATAGCTGTTTTGCAAAATGTGTATACCTTCCTAACGCTTTGTCATGGATTTCAGTGGGAGAATTCTTGTAGAAAATGATGCTACAGGTTTACATACAAAACAGAAAGCAGCACTGGCCATCTCGTCAGCCCAGTAATGCTGTCCACACTGCTACGGATACAGACTGGGACCACCTGCAAGATTCCCCTTTACCCAGGGCAGCCTGTCTTGTCTTTCTCCTTTTGAACGCTGCCATCTTGGGTAGGCGAGCATACAAGCTTCCCTACTTGGTTCTCACCAGCACCCACTTTTCCCGTGCCTATGCACAAATCTCTGTGATTATCCAAATAGCCAGTGCTACCAGCATGGTTGTTGCCTGAACATCTAGCTTCCTAGTCTCCTGCGTAGACTGCCAGACTGACCCTGCTACCCGAGTGCCTGCGTTTCTGCTAGGAACATGCCAGACAGAACCAGCTGCTATCATCACAACTTGATCCAAATAGTGTGTGTCAGCACCTTTTTTGAACTCCTGATTCATTTGCATGCTATTAGTGTACACCATCAGGAGAAAACTCTCTTTTTTCAGATCATGAGTAACGAATATATATTTATTTATTTATTTATTTAAAACTTTTTTATACCGACCTTCATAGTAATAACCATATCGGATCGGTTTACAAATAACAAAGGGATAACTGAGGCAAAAATAAAGTAACTAACAATAGAGGTGAATAAGGCAAAGTTACATTTAACAAGGAGTACGAACTTGGAAGCTTAAATAGCTGGAAGAAAGGTAAAGGTAGGAAGAAATTGTAACATCATACAAGAAGAATATGGTTAAAGCTTAAGGTGCTTTAACCTGGGAAAGCATGGGTCCATTGTTCAGGAGGATAGAAGATCATTTGTCCATGTGATAATAATGGCGACTAGTGATTGTCTGGAGGTTCAGAGAAGGCTTGGTGGAATATAGTTTTTTCCTATATATATGCATAGAAGTTCAGTGCATAGAAGTATATATGCATTGAAGTTCAGTGCACATTTTATTACATCGGGCCATTATTTTCTATAACTAGAGGTTAAGTAGTTTTCAGGTAGAGGTTAAGTATGGACAAGTTGGGACTGGAGTCACATACATTAATACCTTTCAGGTATTCGATGTCTCTAAGTTACACATGTTTAGATGTCTAAGTTTTGTCTCGCGAGACTTCTGATGAAGACCATGTTCCATTTTGGTCGCCCTTCTCTGGACCGCCTCAGTTCTATCCATATCATTCCGGAGGTTAGACCTCCAGAAATAGGAATAAAATACTCCAGACAAGGCCTCACTAATGAGCTGCACAACAGCAAAAACAGCTCCACTATGTTCCCCCTTCTGAAGCATCCTTACCTGACATGTGAAGAACAGCAAAAAAAAGGAGTGGAGGATTATTTCTTTAGTGCAGCAGGCAAGGCAAATTGCATGGTTCTTCACCTCTTCAGTCAAACCATTTTCCCTTTAAATTCTATGTGCAAGAATGATTTGGAAACTGTTCTGCAGAGCTGAAATGCCAGGCTCCTTCCTGTTTGCCTCCGCTGAGAATATTTCCACAGGTCTCTAGAAAACAGCAAAGCCAGATATGCACGGTAAAAACCAGATCTAATAGGAAATCCGGCATCTGTCCATTCCACCTCTGATTTTACCTCACAGCACACAAGATATACTGGTTCAGCTTTGCGTACGGAAATCGAGTCCGTGCGTGCCGTCGGAGTACACGGGCATATCTCTGATCGTGAGTCTTGCGCAATTTAATAACAATACAGTACGTTATTGACTGATTTACCTTGGGATTGAATAAAGAAAGGGGGCGGGCCTGTGCGGTATGGAAGTAGTTTGTGTAGCGTAGGATTCATTTACATTATTTTCTCTGGCTTGCTCGCGCCCACTTCCTGTAATAGATATAACAAGGCCACCTCCTGCCTCAGATCCTTTTCAGTGCTCTGAGGAGCTTGCAAGTGCTGGAGCCAAGCATCAGAGGCTGTTTAGAAAGAGAGAGACGCAGGAGATAGGAGAACTTCATTTGATTTGTCTCATTTATTCCCATTTCTTTTATTATTATTTCCCTTTTCTATTGTAAGAACATAAGAACATAAGAAATTGCCATGTTGGATCAGACCAAGGGTCCATCAAGACCAGCATTCTGTTTCCAACAATGGCCAAACCAGGCCATAAGAACCTGGCAATTACCCAAAAACTAAGTCTATTCCATGTTACCATTGCTAATGGCAGTGGCTATTCTCTAAGTGAACTTAATAGCAGGTAATGGACTTCTCCTCCAAGAACTTCTCCAAACCTTTTTTGAACCCAGCTACACTAACTGCACTAACCACATCCTCTGGCAACAAATTCCAGAGCTTTATTGTGTGTTGAGTGAAAAAGAATTTTCTCCGATTAGTCTTAAATGTGCTACTTGCTAACTTCATGGAATGTCCCCTAGTCCTTCTATTATTCGAAAGTGTAAATAATTGAGTCACATCTATTCGTTCAAGACCTCTCATGATCTTAACCTCTATCATATCCCCCCTCAGCCTTCTCTTCTCCAAGCTGAACAGCCCTAACTTCTTCAGCCTTTCCTCATAGGGGAGCTGTTCCATCCCCTTTATCATTTTGGTTGCCCTTCTCCATCGCAACTATATCTTTTTGAGATGCGGTGACCAGAATTGTACACAGTATTCAAGGTGCGATCTCACCATGGAGCGATACAGAGGCATTATGACATTTTCCGTTTTATTAACCATTCCCTTCCTAATAATTCCTAACTTTCTGTTTGCTTTTTTGACTGCTGTTGTTTATTGTTAGTGAAAGAAGTGTGAGCATGCTTGCTTGTTTTGTCTTGTTTGTCTGAGGTCTTTGTGTTTAGAGTATGAAAAGATGGATCCTTTGAGGGTGGGAGCTGCGAGAATGTCAGATGGCAGGGGAGTGAGTGGGGTGAGTGAAGGCTAGAAGTGAGAAGGGTGAAGCAAGGAGGGGAAAAGCCAGGAGCAGGGGAGGGAGGAGGAGGGCTGCAGCTGTAATGGGGGACAGTAGCAGCAAGGAGCACCCAGTGCCAGATCTAGTACTGGCGGTCCAAGTGGAGGAAAAGTAAGGCTCACCACATGCTCAAGCCTAGTACAGTAAGGAGGGCCTGCAGAATCTACCATCAGAAGAGGAGGCAGATGATGATGGATTTTGCCTTGTAGTACTACGGATTTCAGTGGCCTCACCTGGAAGCCTATCAGTCCCCACAGTCAGACAGAGGAGCCACCTGGGATGAACACACCCAGAGCTAGCCTCAGCAACCAGACACTACGTTGGCAAGTCTGCTGGAAGGCCTTCATATCCAAAGCAACACAGTGCATCAAGACCAGTGCAACATTTCATGCAAGCTGGTGCACCTGGACCACACTGTGAACCAGCAGTGGCAAGCTGAAGAGCAGCAGACAGTGACACTCTGCAAGGGTTGAACAACCTCTCAGCTGCCATTAATAACATCACTCTCCTCCAGGCCTTTCAGCAAGGTGCCTCCTCTTCACCTGCCACTCCACGAACTAGTCTAAGACTGCTGAGCAGCGGACAGGTGAGAGGCCCAAGATGAACCTTCAGGTTAAAAAGCTGAAACATGGCCTTCAATAGGCTACACCATGGACCTCAAACAATGTCAGCTGTGTGCCAGGGAGATGCCAACCTGCCTGGGGAGCCCTGGCTGAGGATCCCATGTGCCACGGAGATGCCTCTCATCCTCCATTCCTCACCTTTCCTTCCACAGGCATGAAGTGCAGCCCAATGCTCTCCTGCAAAACAAAGACAATGGCAGAATAATAAGAGAAGGCTAGGTCCAATCGGACAGCTACTGTCTCTGGAGTTAAATAATGGGTGTGCAGTGCACCCTTACAAGCAAAATATTCTGCTGGTATTCAGCTCTGGCCCTGCCTGCTACTCACTGAGGTCTCCCAATTAATTGCAGAATCTTCCCCCATTCCTGAGATCTCCTCCCTCTGTTGATCTCTGAGATCCCTTTTACCCTCTGGTAAGTCAAGTTAGAGCCATTTTGTTAGCCGGTCAAAAGATGTGGAATGCATTACCCACTGAGATAAGATTGCAATCTGATTTTAAAATTTTTTAAAGAAACTTAAAAACATGGTTATGTAGCATAGCTTACAAGAAATGTGAAAAAAGGTAGCCCAAAAAAACACCCATCATTTTTTTTTCATTGATTCTTTCACTACCATTTTCTGTTTACTTTATTCTATTTTACTTTTATGTGCTTTTATGCTAGAATCTTGGTATTTTATTCTTTATCTATTAACACTAAATTTTACTAATGTACTTTATGCTTGTGCTTTTTGTACCTTTTATCCTCTTATTTATTATTACTAAGCCTGACTTCTTTAATTTTATGTAATCCTGTATTTTTACTTTTAAATTGTAAACCGTTGTGATGGCATGTTTGAACGACGGTATAGAAAAGTTGATAAAGAAAGAAAGAAAGAACAAAAATGATACAGACATACAAATATGGTTAGCAAAATATTTTTATGGTGTAAAATAAAAATGTTCATCATTTACTGTGCAAAAATATACACATTGATGTAAACGTGCCAGTGAATTTCCACACAATTATCTATCTCATGCAGCAGAAGACCGGGGCTCTGGTCACATCATACCATACTTTTATTGCTGTTACCTGGTGCCTAACTTCATCCCCTAGTACACTGGACACCTTCACTGTATTTATCAGTGCTAAATTCAGAATGGACGTCTTCACGTGTGAAGGCCTCACCAGTACCCTTTCCTGGGGAGAGAAAGGGTATGAATCATTCTGATAGAAGAGGTGTACTTGCTATCAGGGGAACTACAGAGACAGCGCGCCTGAGGCTGAAGCATCCAAAGGTGCCCATGACATAAAGCTTTCCCAAGCCTGTTCTAGGGGACCCTACAGCCCCTCAGGTATTAGGATAGCTGCAATGAATATGCATGAGATAACTTTGCTCGGGCTGGGTCTCCAAAGCCTGTAGATTTATGTCGTGTACATTCATGGTGGATATTCTAAAAAGCCGACTGTGTGCTCTGCAGGGTGGAAATGGGAAGGCCTGTGTTACACTTCTGCATCAGTGTATCAGCGTGTCTGAGTACCAAAAAACATACAGCAGTACATGGCAGATTGCAATTGCTCCAGCTGGCAGACCTCATGCCAGCTATTTGAAAACAAGAATGCATCAGTTGGAAGTCAAATCAAAATTGTGATTACCCAAATGCCCCCGTATGTATAAGCGCTAGGAAGTCATTAGGCAGATCCACATAAAGCAATAGAGTTTCCTGCAGTCTTCCCAACTTGTCCTTTTAATCATCTGCATCTTCACGACCCTAAATAGCCCCGGCGAGTAAAGAAGAAGCTGTCAGGCCCTATCCAGAGCAGTGAAAGGACCGAACAGCCTCCAGGCAACACCATGGACTTGATGGAAATATTACAGAGAAGACTGATCTAAAAAACAGATCACGCCTCTCCTCACCTGAAATCCCCCCACCCGCACAACTCTCAGGACAAAAATACAACTATTCAGATACAAAGGAAGGCTGGAAATGTACTTAATGGCAATTAAGCAAAATCAGTTTATATCAGCAGTCAAAAAATTCAAATGCGCCCAAAGGCGCCGTAGACTTGCTGCAAATTTCAGAAACTTTGCAGCAGGATTTTCTCCGCCTTTGTCAGGGAGTCTGCCCGGGAGCTGTCACAGGGTGTGTGACAGGGGTGGGCTGGGGCGATACTCAAGTGGTTTGCCTTGCACGGGGTTTCCCCGTTAACAGCAGAGCCCTGGCTGGACTCCTTCGGCCGCAGGAGGCTGGAGAATCCGCTTCCCCGCAGTCACCAAAATTAAGAGCGGCCGCGCATGGAACGCCTCCACTTTTGGACCCAGGAAGCATCTCGTACCTCGAGACGCTGACGGGCGCGGGGTTTGGCTGACAGAACCGATTGCAGTAATCTGCTGGAACAAGAGCTCTCTTTTTCAGACACGGGCTGAAGAGCGTTGAGCAGCTTCCAAAAACAGCCGTGTAAACAAACAGCAGTTTCTATAGCAACCTGGGTTAGTGCCCAATTTTCTGTTTCATGTTTTAAACTTTGATGGCTTGAAAATAGTGCCTATGCCCTCCAGATTTATTTTTTTTTTTTTACCCTTGATCAGCTTCATCCTGGGCCTACGGTCCCTGCAGCCAGTCATTAACTGCCAGGATGTTTTCCCAGATGTCATTACCGCTTAAATATTAGGTCTGACTCGGTGTAAAGCTGATGCTCTTAAAAGTTCACTCTCAGGCTTGGCATAAATTTAGTCTTCAAGGATTTTGCTTTTTTGCAAGAATAGTAGTTGCTTAGCCTTTGAAATCACTGCAGGAGTCGCAGTGCTGGACTGTGCTTTAGTTCGTTTCAATTTGCAAGACCTCTTTCATCTCTTCTTATCATCGGTTCACTCCCAGCTCCCAAGGGAGAAGGTCCCATCAGTGAAAGCATTCAAGGGTATATCGCTCGTGATGAAAAAGGCAAGAAAACCCAGAGCAAGCTCTTTACATTCGCTGTGTCTCCTTCCTAGGAGCTCTGCTCCCATTTATCATCCACAGCAATTGCCTCCCACTCTCTTGCCGCCAGGTTACAAATGGTTTTGTCATTATCATGAGTTTCTCATGTAAAGTACTGATGCCCATTTGCTGTTCCATTTGCAGTACACAAACATCTGTTAAGGTCCCAAATGTGAAGTCACGATTCAGATGAAGGGGAAATAAAGGCAGCATCTTTCTCACCGAGGAACCCATTGTTAAACTTGCTCCCTACGGCGGACAAAATGAGCAAAAAAAGTCTACTGAGCCCTCTAGTGGTAAGAGTTAAGAACTGCAGCTGAAAAAAAACCCCAACCCTCACTAGAGCTTGGCCCCAGAAAGGCCTCCTCAGAGCAACAGAGAGGTCCAAGTGTCTGCAGGGACATTTTAGGCCTGTTTTGTTTTGTTTTTGTTATAGACCCTTCAGGTGCTTTTTACTGGGTTTGTGCTGATTTAAAATGGGAGAAGAAGGGCTACAAATACTACTCTGCTTTGGGATGTAGATTTAAAAATTAAGAATGATCAAAAACCTCCCAGACAAGAAGCAGCTCCGCCTCCTGTTGGCAGATTGTTAGAGCTGCTGCTTCTAAAACTGGCTGGGACTGGGGGTTTTTTTCAGAAGTGCTTGGGTTTCTCTCCTACCAGAAGGTGTCCGAGGGGATTTTGTGATGATTGAAAAGGCATAAACCACTTCACTAGCAGCCACTGGACAGATGGGAAGAGTCTCACAGAAATATGTAGGCTTCGGTTCTACAAAGATTCTGAGCCACACCTTCCATTTCCTGGAATCGAGGTCCACGGAGAGCCATGTCAGCTGACAACTCCTGCCTATGGCACAAGTCACATTTCAGTTCAGTAAATAAGCCTGAGGCTGGCTTGAAACCAGCTTGAATCCAATTTAAAGAGCTGAACTAGGAATGGTCTGTAATTATTTTGTACCTAATGTAAGAAGATGCTGGCTAAATAAAAAAATCACACTAACTCACTTGGATACAATATGATAGAAAAATCAGGGATAGTGCCCACAAAGCATGGGTATAGCAAAAGTGAAACAACTTTAATAATCCAAAAATCACAGTAAAGAATTCATACAGATATTCCAAAAATTGATTTTAAAATCATAGACAATATTTTATTCAAAACAAAAATAAATAAATAAATAAAATAAATATACAATCATAAACAATATCCTACACAATAATTCTAAAAAGAATACAAAGCATTAACCCATCTCACATGACACAAAATCTGAACAAAAACAAAGCAAACACATAAACCCCCAATAAAATATACAATATTGTATCACGTAGAAAAAAACCAAAATAAATCAACATTTAAACATCCACAAAACACAACCTACTCCTAAAAATTAAATGTACCCAAAAACCCTTTGCAGAATAAATCCCTTTAAATAGCAAAGAATTTCTTCCTTTCTTGTCCATATTATAAATGCCACGGTATTTCTAACAAGTTCAAATGTACTGAATGGGCTTGCAGGACCACTAAACTCATCTATGCCACAGAATCATATCTTCCAATGCAACGCTTTAATAAACTCTATAGTACGGTACCAATGCTCGTCTAAAGCGATCTTCCTGACAGCAATACTTGATGTTAAATTTACACAGTCATTACACAGCTGTGTTTGCTATGTGACAGCAACCACAGTTAATTTGTAACCTAATGCAACCAATGCAAGAACATAAGAACATGCCATACTGGGTCAAACCAAGAGTCCATCAAGCCCAGCATCCTGTTTCCAACAGAGGCCATTCCAGGCCATAAGAACCTGGCAAGTACCCAAAGGGCCTTTACCTATTGTGGAGCAAGAATCGCTTTTACATTAGAGCTGGTCCTGCATCCAAGGCAGAACAACTAGTAACTTAACTGAAAAAGAAACGGGATGCAGTTATGTTTCCTACTAAATATATCTGCCAACTCCATTATCATCTGCAAGAGCTGGAAATCACACTGGGAAATCCTTCTGTAAGGTCTATCAGGACCTTCCCAAAGGTGGCGTGTGCTACAAAATGCTGAGGGTGGAATCATTGCCAAAGTCCATCCCCACTGGGAGGGATCTTATTTGGGAATATGAGCATGCTCATGTGGACAGGTTAAAAATAATAATAATAATAATAATATTACAATAGGGGTGCACCCATGCCCCTTAGAAGGTACTCCCTGGCAAGCTGAATGAGGGCTGAAGCAGCCATCAGCGCCGTGAGAGAATTTTCCCGGCGCCTGCAAGTCCTTTAAGGCCGAGGAGGGGCGGGGCCCGAAAGCGAGTGCTGCCGCGGCTTCCCCCTGCAACCACGGCGGAGAGAGAGAGAGAGAGGTGTTCCCTGTCTCCCACGGTCCTCGGGGAAGGCCAGCCCAGAGCACTGTCATGGCTGCCGTGGCAGCGTGGAGCCGCTAGAGCGAGTGGCAAGAAAGCTCCCTTTGCACTGAGGAGGCTTTGGCTGGGCCTGGCAATGCTGCCTGATAAATATCACTGCTGCGACCCTTAAAGGGCCAGATCATCCTGGGGACAGAGAAATAAAAGAGAAAGGAGACCAAAAAGAAATAAAAGTAGACACGGGGGGGGGGGGGGGGGGGGCAGTGCAGAAAGTGGCAGGGGGGCTTAACAAGCCCCACCACAGTGAGAAAAGCCCCCAGGCCCGGACGTTCATCGGAGCACAGGGGAGAGTCCCTGCGGTTTCTACTGTGTGCTCAAGAGAAATGTAAGACTTGGGAGACGAGTCATTGCAGAACCCAGGGAAAACCATTTAAAATAAGTGTTTGGTCAGTTTTGAGTGATGCCCCCATCACCTGTGCAAGGGGGTTGGGTACTTTAATATGGTCCGGGAAAGCTCCTATGCTGGGACTTCAGTCTTGTAAGAATCCAGTCCGGGTAGCAAACTCAAAAGCACAAGGGCTAGCCTCTTGACTTTTGCAAGTGAGTTGCCCAGTGGAGGGACACTAAAAAGTAATGTAACCAGCCCCTGGGGACTTTGTTTGGAATAGCGCAGCTACTTTAAAACATTGTGGAAATAAACAGAGGCAGCTGCCACCTGTGCAGAGGAACTAAGAAATTTGAAATTGGCAGCACCAGAATTAAGAGTTTTTAAAAGTGGCACTACTTTGGGTGACATCAGTGGTGGAAGGATATGCTCTCTGAAGAAAAAGGTGTTGGACGTGGGGACTTCAGGAGAAAGCCTGGGATTTTTGGAGTTAAGAATGGAAAAGTCTTCCTCCTCGTCCGGCCTGAACTCGGACCCGTGAAGGATAAAACACCCAACTTGGGGACATGTTTCATTACACTGAAGATGCTATCTACCTCCTTCCCCCCATAATGCTACCATCGAATAATCAGCACAGTTTGAAAGTGAAGGAGGCAGCGGATGGAAAAATGCTGTCAAAGAAAGCAGAGCAGACAGCGGCTAGAATAACTGCAGTAAGGAAGGTGGAGCAGAAAAAAGCTGGCATGGGTGCAGCAGAGAAGGCGGATGAGATGCCGAATGGAGCAGTGCTGGCCAGAGAGGCAGAGGAGCAGTGGTCCATGGGAATGTGGGATGACCGAGCAACTTTCCTAGGCTGGAGGCCCGCACCACACTGACTCCAGCCTTTTCTTAACAGATTACAGCTTTATTCACACTTCTCAGTGTCCCATCAAAGTGGGATGCCTGCCTTCTAGCAGCAAGGCTGACAGGCTTGGTCAGGACAGAAATGTTTCTAGGAGCTGCCTTCTCCTAGTGACACTGCTTATCTCCGGCACTTTTACCCAGGACAGCGATATATTCAGGACGTGCCTTCTCCTGGAGACCTGGGCCTGGCCTCCTGATCCTGGCTGGACTCTGTCTCTTATCCTGCCCAGCAGGGTCCCACCCACAGAGTTCCCTCCCTCTATGGGATTTCCCGCACAAGTTAAGGAGGCCTGCTAGGGCCAATCCTTCCCAGGGAGCTCTTGTGACTTTAGTGCCAGGAGTTCCAAATCTTGAGCCTGAAGATTAGGGCCCACGGGTAGCGAGGAGGATACAGCTGGAGCAGAAGATATTAGTAGTTTTGACCAGTTGGGAGCCAGAACCTTTCCTTTACCCCTAAGGCTTGACAACAGGTCTTAGTAATCCTGTTTCAGGTGCTCCATCAGGATGCGTTCTTAGGGTAACCAAAGTTCACAAATGAACCTGCTTATTAGTGGAGAAGTATGCAAATATATTCCATAAATATTCATTGCTGATATCCTCAAAAGGAGACCAGTTTTGAGGCCTCAGGGACAGAGACTGGGAACCCCCCTGGCTTGATGCTAAGGCTTACATCTGGGACACAGTGGCTAGAAGGGCTGTTAGCTCACCCCTGCCGATCAAGCAGAATTGCCCTAAGCTGTTATTATTTCCTTGACTACATACAGGCAATATGTGACGTCCACCCCGATGCCATTGTCCAAATCTATATTACGCCAAACGAAAGCGACTGTGATGAGACGTGCAATGGTTCCCATCCTCGCGGGAACCCTGCAGCGATGACAGACACCCCCTTAACCTCCCAACCCATAAATGTGCGAGCTGGATCCTCGGAACCCTGCTGAGGACAGAGAAAGATCTTCCCTCGGAAAATCTTCCTGACAGCAGGACGAAGGAGCAGCACGATTGTTATCACTGGCTGGAAATGTAACAGCAGAGGGGCGGGGGAAACACGTGCACCGGATGCCACGTAACTCTGTTTCACTGCTGTGCGGAATGGCTTAGTTTCAAATTGCTTCGTAAGGACTCGGTGCTCCTTTATGGTGTTGACCCCGTAGGTGCCTGGGTCCCCAGGGGGGGGTGACAGTGGCACCCTCCTCACTGCCTGGCAAAGACGCAGTGTGCGAAAAACAGAAACCAGGTCCAGAAAGCTGTGGAAGAGGCCTCCCGGGTCACTTCACTGATAGAAAAAAAACATTGCAGGCTGTGCTGCTTTCCGACAAATATCCCTGCCCGAGGTGGCAGCAGGCAGGCACGGATCCGCCATGTAAATCCTGTGCACTTTTATTTCAATCTCGGGCACCGGAGGACAGGATCTGATCTCCTTTTCCCAGCTACTTATTTGCTGTTACTGCATCTGCTAGATGAAAGGGGGTCAGGTGCTGTGACAGCTTTATTACAACTCTCCACATCCACTCCAAGGATTTTTCTTTTTTTTCCCTTTCTGACTCTTCCCGCGGCCCCTGGGGACATGATTAATTCATGGAGCAGGCCTGAAGGCATCTCTCTGCGAGGGGCAGAGCACGTGTCCTCCTGCTGGGGAGAGCTGAGCGGGCTGTCCAGTCAATCTTCTACAAGCACTGACATTACAAAATAAATACAAGCCATCTATTTGTTTAAGGTTATTACTGAGTGATCGGCAGGGCGAAAAATAATCTTTTGCACCGACAAAACACATCAGGCTGCCGTTCCCATTTCATGCTCCCTCCCGTGGACTTTTCACCAGCTGCAAGGCTTTGAGGGGCTTTAGGGGAAAGGCTTCTTAAACTGTTACTGATAGCAGCGATTGTGAAAACCGGCCCTAAGCAAAGCATTCAAATCCAAATATTGGTGGAATTCTAACTAGAAATCTTAGCTAATAGTAAGACTGATGGGCAGCAGATACATAAAACGTTAACTCTTCTCCTAAGGCCTTCTGCTTTTCTTCATGCTATTTGATTCTTTTTTTTTTTTTAATCCTGCCATGCATCTGAAGGGCCTTTCTCAGCTCACCTCTGCAGTCCTGGTTCATTTAGGGTTGAACGAGAGCTCTCAGGTGACGCTGAGTAGGTGCGAGGAGGCCCGTGGGATGGAGCTGCCTTCATCCCCAACACCAGGCAATGCCAACGCGATGGCTACAGTCAAGCCATGCAGAATCCCGTTCAGAAAGAATTAAGCCATGCAACTGGCTCCACTTAGCCCCCGATAACCCTGAACGTCACCTGGCATTTTCCTGTCAGGTTGCAGGAATGCTCTCTCCCTCTCCCCTTCTCCCCGATTCATCCTTCCAGAGAAGGAAAACTGTGAAGCAACCCAACATTAAAACACTGACCCGTAAAACCTTTTCATTTCAAGTGGCTGATGCTGTGAAGAAAAGTCACAGCCCCCTCCTTCATGGATCATGCAGGTGTTGTGAAGTTTGCTGAAAGATATCTTAGAAGTACATTATTTACAGTCAGGAGAGAACCTAATTAATTCTGGATGCCTGAAGCTATAGGCAATAGTGTTCTTTCTGTTGTACTTGGGGTGCTTGCCTGGGTTACACTGACAGGTGATGGTGGCGTGAGGGTGACCAAGCAAACCGCCTAGGCTGGAGGAGAAAACCACACTGACTCCAGCCTTTTCAAATGCAATTTCAAGTTTTATTCTCATACACAGCACTTTCACGCAATGGCAGACTGCCTTACCTCAGGACAGTGTCCTTACAACCTTCAGAGAGGGTCAGGAGCTCCTGGTCCCAGCTGGGCTTACACTCTTATCCTCCCCAGCTGGTGCCACCCTCAGGACTCTCCCTGCCCAGCAGGGCCTCCCGCCAGGGAGCTCAATCCCTCTGTGGGATTTAAGGTGGATCAGGCATCTAGCCTGGTCCTGCACAGAGAAAAAAGGGGAAAAGAGGGTCACTCCATCACAAGTGGCTCTTTTTGTTGTTCTTGCATTTCTATCCTAAGTTTCAGGGATGAGCGACAGTGGATCTGCCTGTAGTACTTACAGTGCTGTCCTGGATTATGGGACGGTCAATAGTGGCTCAGTCTATTATACTTACAGTGCTGTCCTCAGGGCCAGTGCTTCCATTAGGCAAACTAGGCGGTCACCTACAGCACCAAAATTTGGAGGGGTTGCAAAATCCTGCCAGTGTGAGGCATAGAGGGGTGTCGTGCCAGATCTGATACTGCCAAAGAAGGGAGCACTGTGCTGGAGCCACTGTTGCCAGTAGGAGGGAGCACTGTGCTGGAGCCACTGTTGCCAGTAGGAGGGAGCACTGTGCTGGAGCCACTGTTGCCAGTAGGAGGGAGCACTGTGCTGGAGCCACTGTTGCCAGTAGAAGGGAGCACTGTGCTGGAGCCACTGTTGCCAGTAGAAGGGAGCACTGTGCTGGAGCCACTATTGCCAGTAGAAGGGAGCACTGTGCTGGAGCCACTGTTGCCAGTAGAAGGGAGCACTGTGCTGGAGCCACTGTTGCCAGTAGGAGGGAGCACTGTGCTGGAGCCACTGTTGCCAGTAGAAGGGAGCACTGTGCTGGAGCCACTATTGCCAGTAGGAGGGAGCACTGTGCTGGAGCCACTGTTGCCAGTAGGAGGGAGCACTGTGCTGGAGCCACTGTTGCCAGTAGAAGGGAGCACTGTGCTGGAGCCACTGTTGCCAGTAGGAGGGAGCACTGTGCTGGAGCCACTGTTGCCAGTAGGAGGGAGCACTGTGCTGGAGCCACTATTGCCAGTAGGAGGGAGCACTGTGCTGGAGCCACTGTTGCCAGTAGGAGGGAGCACTGAGCTGAAGCTTCTGCCAATGGATAAGTTGGGGAGGGGGTGCATGACCAAAGGTTTGCTTAGGACACTAAATACTCTTGCACCAACCCTGTATCTCTTGGTTACAGGGACAGGAGATAGTGGCTCCGTCTTTTGATTTATAGTACTCTCCTGAGTTATAGTGACAGGTGATAGTGACTTTTTATGTTGTACTTACAGTTCTGTCCTGGTTGCAGGGACAGGCAATAGTGGCTCTGTCTATTGTACTTACGGTTCTGTCCTGGTTGCAGGGACAGGCAATAGTGGCTCTGTCTATTGTACTTACGGTTCTGTCCTGTTTACAGGGACAGGCAATAGTGGCTCTGTCTATTGTACTTACGGTTCTGTCCTGGTTGCAGGGACAGGCAATAGTGGCTCTGTCTATTGTACTTACAGTTCTGTCCTGTTTACAGGGACAGGCATTAGTGGCTCTGTCTATTGTACTTACAGTTCTGTCCTGTTTTCAGGGACAGAGGTAATAGCGCCTTGAAAATGCACGGCCAAACTCGCGAAAACTAATAGCGCTTATCACATGCAAATGCATGTTGATGAGCCTATTAGTCGCCCAGGATACTGAAAGTAAAATGTGCGGACAGCACCAGGAACGTGTACAGAAAAGCAGAAAAAACTGCTTTTCTGTACCCCCTCCAACTTAATATCATATCGAAATTAAGTCGGCGGCCCCAAAAATAAAAAAACCAAAAACTTAAAGAAAAAATAAATCTGCCCACTGGTCAGCGGCTTCGAAAACGGACGTTCAATTTTGCAGGCGTCCATTTTCCGAACCCGTGGTTGTCGGTGGGTAGACAACCGACGCTGGTAAAATTAAGCGTCGACTGTCAGCAGGGACTTCCACTAATAAGGAGGCGCTAGGGACGCGCTAGAGTCCCCTGGGGTGCTGCATGGGGTGCTGCATGGAGTGTCCCCTAGTCCCTTTATTTTTCAAAGAGTAAATAACCAATTTGCGTTTACCCATTTCATTCCACTCATTATTTTATAGACCTCCGTCATATCTCCCTTCAGTCGTCTCTTCTCTAAGCTGAAGAGCCCTAACCTGTTATGCTCTCCGGCCGCTTCTGCAGCGCGGCCGGCCCCGCTCACCTCGCTACTCCGTCTACCAGCACCGGGCTCACCTCCTCAGCAACCTCGGCCTGTTCGCAGCGTCCCCAGCTTCCCTGCTGTCCTTCGCCTGACCAGGCCTTGCAGCAGAGCTCCTGCCGGGGCTCCATGACCTCCTGCTCCTCGGCCCCGCCCCTAGGCGCGCACGCGGCCAACGTCACTCCTTTTGAAGCTCCTAGCGCGGGAAACCCGGGTCCGACGCCCCATGATGATGTCACAGGTCTGCGGTATATAGGACAGGGCTCTTGCCCTTAATCCCTGCCTTGGCAATCGGGTCGACACCGTGAGTGTTTCTAGTTTGCCTCTGCGAATCTGTCTGTATTCCAGCCTTTGTTCCAGTCTCATTCCAGTCCTGTTCCAGTCTCGTTCCAGTCCTGTTCCAGCATCCTTCTGTGCCAGCATCCCTTGTCTCCTCGTCTCCTCAGGTAGTACCTTCGGACTGTCTTCTCGGTACTGACCTTGGCTTTCCTTGACCACGTTGATTGCTACCTGCCTCTGACCTTCTGCCTGTTTCCATGACCTCGTCTGACTGCTGCCTGCCTTTGACCTTCTGCCTGTTTCCACGACCACGTCTGACCGCTGCCTGCCTCTGACCTACTGCCTGTCTCCATGTCCACGTCTGCACGCTGCCTGGAACTGACCTCTGCCTGAACTCGACCACGCCTGACTGCCTTCTGGAACTTGACCCCTGCTTTGACTGACTGTGGTAACCGACCTCTGCCTTGCCTGACTATCCACGCACTGATTAATGGCATTGACCTTGCATTGGCTGACCACACTTCTTTGAACCTGGCACTGATCTTAGCTATCCATTCAGAGACACTCTTCTGGCCTTTACAGACACAAAGGACTTCCGGCCTAAGTTTCAACCACGCACCCTTGATCGTGGTGGGTACACCCCTGAACTTCTTATCAAGGAGATCCTGCGAGGCCCACCTAAGACCAAGCGGCCCAGATACTCAAGGGCTCAGCCCGGGGGTTCCCAGGGTTGCTAGTGGCGAAGCTCCAGCTAACCTCTTGTCTCCTCTTGTGCTCTACCTCCTGGTGGCAGGCGCTCTCTGGGTCCGACCAGGGAGCCTACCAATCCTGCACTAGGCCAAGGGTCCACCTCCTGGCGCAACATAACCTCTTTAGCCTTTCATCCTAGGGGAGCCATTCCATATACTGTATTATTTTGGTTGCCCTTTCTCTGTACCGTTTCATGTTCTGTTATATCTTTTTTGAGATGCAGTGACCAGAACTGCACTCTGTACTCTAGATACAGTCACACCATGGAGAGCTACAGAGATATTATGGTATTTTCTGTTTTATTCTCCATTCCTTTCCTAATAATTCGTAACATTGTGCAGTCAGGGTCCAAACCTTTATCAATGCACAATTAAACTCTGGAATTTGTTGCCAGGGGATGTGGTTAGTGCAGTTAGTGTAGCTGGGTTTAAAAAAGGTTTGGATAAGTTCTTGGAGAAGTCCATTACCTGCTATTAATTAAGTTGACTTAGAAAATAACCACTGCTATTACTAGCAACAGTAACATGGAATAGACTTAGTTTTTGGGTACTTGCCAGGTCCATATGGCCTGGATTGGCCACTGTTGGAAACAGGATGCTGGGCGCCCTAGGCACCTTCTGCCTTGCACCCTCCCTCCCCTCGTCGTGCCGCTTCTACCCGGTCGCGCCCCCCCCCCCCCCCAGTCATGCTGCCACCCCTATTAGGGGGTGCGAGCCATGTAGGGATGCGAGCGGCGGCACCAAGGCAGCAAAGAGGAGTGGAGATTGCCGAATCTTAACTCCTCTTTGGCGTCCATAAAAACAATCCCTCCCGGGGAGTAAGAGTAGAGCATGGGATGGAATTTGCTAGCCGGAGCAGCCCCTGAAGATAAATAAATTAGTCTGTGTACCCTTGGGGGTAAATACTCTACTAAAGGTTACACCTGAGATAAAGGACACCTTACCCAAAAGAAACACCTTTGTACATCAGACAGCTTTAAATTCATCTTTATTGCAAATGGACTTTAATTTAATTGTTAAAGAATCAGTAAACATTTAATTTAACACCCAGTGCCTTGTCCTGCCTGGTTTATCCCAGCATCTCACATCCTGGGATGCAGCAGCTAACACCATATAGAGAGAGAGACACACACACCACTACCTGGGCCAAAAGTGAACGCGTCCCACCAGAAAAAGGATTCCACCCTTGGGACAGAGAGGAGAGTGATGGGAGAAGTGCTAGCTGGAGAAGCCCCAAAGAATAAATAGGTTTGTGTGCACGGCTTAAAATCCCCCCCTCCCCCCCTACTTAGGGTTACACTCACATTGGTGTTCAGAGGGATCCAGACAGGACCCCAAGAATAGGGTCTGCACTCTGGGTGGGCTGCCTTTGCTGCTTTGTTTCTCCCCTTGGTGTGAGAAGGGGCAGATTGGAAGGCCCCGATACTAGATTTTATTTTTTCAATTATTACTGTTTGCTATGGCCCAGTGGCTGAGAGCAGGAGTGGAATCGAGCTGGGTAGTGAGAGGCCTGATGGCTCCCTCCTACTGGCTGCCAGCAGAAGCATGTGAAGGAAGGCACTGATGATGGGAAAGAGATGCCCAAGCAAAGCAGTAGTGACAGGGGCATGGAGCCATCACTGCTGTTACTTCTGCCACTGCTGCCTGTAAAAAAAAAAAAAAAAAAAATGAGAGCACAGAGTGAGTGGAGAGCCTGGAGGTAGGCGCACGTTCAGTAGCAGAAGATGCTGTAAGGCCTGGTGTTGGTTGTAGCAGCTCCTCGGGCATGAGGCCGCAGCAACCAACACAAACCATGTGATCCTCATGACCAGCCTATTGGGCAGGCCTGAATCTCCAATAGGCCAGACTGTCCTTGTGCTGCCGCTCTTTCTTTCTTCTTGCCCATGGGGGGGAGGTTAGGGACCCCGTGGGGCTTGTCGGCAGCACTGTGCTGTTGATGGCCCTGAAGGCAAGTTGAGGTGGCCATGGATGGAGAGTTTTGAGAGACAGTTTTTGTTGTCTCAAAATTTTGCCACCTGAGGCCGCCGCCTCACCCTGCCTCATGATAGAGCCACCCCTGGAGAGGACATTTATAGTCAATGGATGGTTTAGATTAAAAGCTCTTGGCTTTGCCTCAGGCTTTTGTCACCCCCAAAGGAGGTATTAACTGCTAGTAAATGCCCATCAGGGATTAGAAACATAGACAATTTTTCTAGAAAAGAGCCACTTGGTCTATTCATCCCGCTCAATTGTATTTGCCTACTGTGCTGTCACTGGATCTGCGGTATTCTCACCTTCCTCTTCCACTAAGGTCTGTTTCTGTCTTCAATTCTGCCACTGTTCTGGCTGCTATAATCTCAGCTGGAAGTCTAGACACCTGGAACATCATCCTCTCAGTGGAGAAAGTAACTCCAGAAGGAGGTTGTCTTTGGCACATTGCAAGCATAAAGGGGAACGTTGGCAGTATATTTGAGAGACAGATCATTCCCAGCGCACCCTGGGTGCACAAGCAAAACCTATTTGGAGACACTGCCCTGTGAAAAAGTATTTTCTCACATTCCTTTGGCGCTTCCCTCCCTTCAGCTTCATATAATGACAATACACAGTTTTATAAGGCTATTTTATTAAAGCTAATTATATCTCCATTGATGAGTTTTGATTGCAGCATAAGGCATCATCAAATATTTTGTTTATGTCAACAGAAATCCGAGACGGGGAGCATGCTAATTTTATGAACTGTATTCTGCATTTATTTTATTGGCCATGAGATTGCATGCTTTATGCAGCAAATAAAATGGACTTCTATTTTTTTTCCTGGTTTTGCCTTTTTTATTTGCCTCTCTGATGTGATCATCTCTTATCTCAAGCTTCTTCCTCTTTCTGTGCTCCTCAAAGACTCCTGAATGTTCCTGTTGCTCCCTAGAGCACGAATGGTAATTGGCTATCCTTGACTGGATTGGATTTGCATTTAATTGCTCATCTTTCTAGGCCTGTGCTCAAGGTGAGCTTCAGTTCAGGTACAGCAGGCAGGTCCCTGCCTGAGAGAGAGCTTACAATCTAAATTGGTACTTCAGGCAACAGAGGACAGTGTGACTTGCCCAAGGTCACAAGGCCCATCAGCGGAAGGAACAAAATATGAACTCTGGCTTCCCTGGTTTGTAGTCTGTAGCACTAACCACTAGGCTGCTCCTTACTGTGCACGGGTTTTGTTCTAAACTAGACAGAATCAATCATTCTTGTCACATGTAACAGCATAAACGAATCTCTAACAATATCACAATATTTCTCTCAACTTGGCAGATTACATGCCTTGGTCAAGTCGAATGTTTTTGTTCCATAGGCACAACATGGATAAAACTCCCTTTTGAAAACAAGCCCTAAGTCTTTCTTAGACAGGCAGCTGAAATCATCCATTTCCGATCTTTTGATTTTATCCTGCTTAACTATTACTCCAAAGCCAAACGTGCCTACATTCCTATGCCTACTATTCATAGATGTCTTCTCTAGCTCTGTACAGTGAGATCACTTGCAGTGCATTATGGGAATTTTAGGCTCTAGGAAACTGCCCTACCATGCTGTTACTATTTTATTCTTCTTTAAAGTAAAAAATAAATGTATTAACGGAGGCAATACAAATTATTATTCCTATTTTATCTGACTATTCTTGGATCTAAAACAGAGAGTAAAGATTTTCACTTTTATGCTTTGTAGTCTGTGAGACCTTTTCTTTAATCCACAGCTCTGAGGCTTGGCCTGTTTTGAACTTGCAGTGAGTGCTTGTGAACTGACATTTCAGTGGTAAAAAGCAAATTTTGACTTTTTACCCCTGAAATGTCATCAAAGTTTGCAAAGAAACCTTGGGAGGTTTCCTGAAGATTATGTGACTGTGTTACCAGGTCAAAATTTAGTCTTATTTTTTTTATCTTTAGTGAGGTTTACAAGATTTGCAAATCTGCATAGAAGGGAAATTGATTTTGTTTGTCTACTTCAAAGAAATTCACTGAATTCAGACTGGTTATGAGTTCAAGGAGCAGAGCTCCGAACACATCCATCTTTTTAAGGTCGTTATTTACAGAGGTGACATCACATCCACAGGCTGCAGGACTACTCTTAATACGGAAAGCAAACAGACTGTCCTATCTCATAGCGGCATTTATTTACAGATAGAAATATTGCAGGATATTGTACATATTACAAGATATGATGCTGTTTTTAGTCTATTTTCTGAGAGTTTTCAAAAACATTGGGCTTAACTAAATCTTGAGGGTCTTTAATCTTGAATGATTATTTTAGATCTAGGCCCTTGTACATATTTTAAGGTTACTGTTAGCAGTTAAGAATGAAATTCCTAATACTACAGTATGGTGCTAATGCTAGCCATTCTTTACTAGGCCTTTCATATCATGCAGGTTTTTGGAGAACACTAGGCAAATTTATAAAAAATGGGGGTCTGCCTGAATCACGGGCAGCAGAAAAGTGGGTTCATGACGTGCCTTCAAAAAATGTTCTGGTGTTTCTGAACCATCTATTACTAGTAATTTGAAACCTATCATTACAATTGTTCATTGTACTTGAAGACTAGAAGATGGCCAATGTAACCCTGATATTTAAAATGGACTCCCAGGGGAGATCCGGGAAACTGTAGACTAGTGAGCCTGACTTCAGTGCTGGGAAAAATTGTGGAAAGTATTCTAAAGAACAAAATCACAGAACACCAAGGGAAGTCTTGCCTCACAAATCTGTTTCACTTTTTTGAAGGGGTTAATAAACATGTGGATAAAGGTGAACTGGTAGATGTAGTATATTTGGATTTTCAGGTATTTGACAAAGTACCATGAGAGGCTTCTAAGAAAAGTAAAAAGTCATGGGATAAGTGGCGATGTCTTTTTGTGTATTGCAAACTGGTTAAAAGACAGGAAACAGTAGGATTAAATGGTCAATTTGCTCAGTGCAGAGAGTGGAGTGCCTCAAGGATCTGTACTTGGACCGATGCTTTTTAATATATTTATATATGATCAGGAAAGGGGAACAATGAGTGAGGTGATCAAATTTGCAGATGATGCAAAATTATTCAGAGTAATTAAAACACAAGTGGATAGTTATAAATTGCAGGAGGACCTTGTGAGACTGGAAGGTTGAGAGTCCAAATGGCAGATGGAATTTAATGTGGATGATTGCAAGTCTATTTAGTAAAGATTTTCTCCCATTTTGTGGGGAAAATGCTTGGTAAATGGGGCCTTAAATTTGTACCTGAGGCAATTGGGAGTGAAGTGACTTGTCCATGGCCACAAGAGGCATCAGTAGGATTTGAACTTTGGCTCCCCTGCTTTTCAACCCACTCTAGCCATCCGCTAGGCTATTCCAAATCCTCTATCAATGTGCAGGAAGAGCAAGTGGTTCGTAAAGCAGGTTGAATTTGATTCTGTATCATCATTCTGTAGAATCTGCAGCTATTTGGTGGGCTCGGTTTCTATAATTTAACCTTCGTGTCTCATTGCACTTTCAACAGCATCTTGTACTCAACACGGGCCTCTCTTTATGGCAAAAAATGACTTGTCTTGCGGTCTCAGTATTCAAAGTATAGAAGCAGTTGAAAATGGAGGCCAGCAATAAATGGAGAAGAAATAAACTAGAGCAACTGGGGGAGGCAGAAAGCTAGCAGACAGGGGATCCAGAGGGTTGACCACCAAGAAGAAGATTTGGTGCAGCGTGCAGGTGATGTGTTCAGGCTCCAGGACCGGGGTGGTTCTATAATGAGGCAGGGTGGGGCAGCCGCTTCAGGTGGCAGAATTTTGAGGCGGCAAAAAAGACCCCTCTTAGAACACCACTGGCAATTTAGCTGAAGAGTTGCCTCCCTGCCACCTGAATCACAGTTTTTTGGCAAGAACTGCTGTGCCTGCTTCAGAGCCCCTCCCGCAGTCAGAAGCAGAGCGCCAGTCCGGTAGAAAGAAGAAACAGTGGCCTCCACCGCAGCAATCAGAAGGTGCAGCCCACGGAGTTACAATAAACAGCGTTAGCCTTCCACAGCCCCTGTCCCAGCAGTAAGAAGCAGCGCAGCCGTGGAGCCACACTAGCAGCATCACCGACCTCCCCCCCCACAACAGTCAAGAGACGAGGCTGAAACAGCATCAGCCTTCCCCTCCCCTCCCCGGCAGTCAGAAGTGCAGCCTCAGAGCCAAAAGCAGCCTGAGGCCTCCCAATTACTTTTCTCACCTCAGCAGTTAGAAAGAGCACAACCTAAAAGAAGCATTGGCCTCCCCCCTCCCCACAATCATAGCAGGAGCAGCAGGGCCCCGGAGACTAGAAGCAAAAAGGAAGAGTCTAGTGGCTGTCCCGACTGAAAGAGACCTCTGCTGCTGCCCCTTGTTCTTCCAGAGGGGGAAACCAGTGAAAGAGCATGAGAGACAGCATGTGTGTGTGTATGTGTGTGTGTGAGACTGAGCATGAGACTGTGTGTGTGTATGATTATGTTAGGTTCTATCTTGGGACTTACTACCCCAGAAAGAGATCTAAGTGTCAAAGTGGATTATACTTTGAAATCGTCGGCTCGGTGTGCTGCAGCAGTCAAAAAAGCAAACAATGTTAGGAATTATTAGGAAGGGAATGGTGAATAAAACGGAAAATGTCATAATGCCTCTGAATCGCTCCGTGGTGAGACCGCACCTTGAATACTGTGTACAATGCTGGTCGCCGCATCTCAAAAAAAGATATAGTTGCATTGGGGAAAGTGCAGAGAAGGGCGACCAAAATGATAAGGGGAATGGAACAGCTCCCCTATGAGGAAAGACTAAAGAGGTTGGAGCTGTCCAGTTTGGAGAAAAAAAAAAAGAAAACCTTTCAGGCTTGAGATACCATCTCATGAGCACCTTGTAACTATTTTCCGACAATAGGGCGGAGAGCGAACTATGTTTTTTATTAGAAAATATCAAATCCCATTAGTCCGCAGTGAGTGGTTTACCCAAATCTCTTTCCCATGCCATTACATATGGGGCCTGTATCTTCTTTGCATGGCCAAGAAACCCATAAAGAGTAGAGTTAACACCTGTCACGTGGTCAGCCTTTTTACACCAGTGTTCCAATTGTGTTTTGCCCTATTTTAGCTCTATCCCGATTTTTATAATTGTATATAATGGAAACAGGCCTCCCTGCCCAATTGATATTTCTCCATGAGTTCCTGTAAGGTGTAGAACATTTGTATTGCCCAGATATGCTCCAGGCGGACTATGCCCTTACAGAACAGCGGTTGAAAGTTCGCGAGTTCTCTGCCAGTGGGAATTTAGTATTATAATTTATGGCCGTACTATAAAAGTAACGTCGTGCTCCCACAAAATATCCATGCCATTTTTCCCAAATATCCAGGGTTAATCACATGGTGGGGATCATATGAACAGCCAGGGTGTCCTGGGTTGCCAGACGTTAGTCTGCAAAGGCACAGTCCCCACCTGTTCTTGCTCTATTTTTGCCCACTGTTGGAGTTTTTTGTCTCTATGCCAGTTGATGTGTGCCCTCAGCTGGTCACTACCCAGTACCATTGAAGGTTTGGGACTCCCAGCCCTCCCCCAAGAGTGGGTTGATACAGGACATCTCTCCTGATCCTGGGTGGCTTCCGTTTCCAAATATAAGAAAAGATTCACCGCTGCCAACATTTCAACATAGCATTAGGTATAGAGATCGGAAGGGCTTGAAAGAAATATAAAAATCTAGGGAGTATATTCATCTTCACTGCTGCCATCCGACCAAACCAGGAGAGCGAGTATGGGGCCCATGTTTCCAGTTTTTTTGATAAGATTTGCCAAAGCGGTTTATAATTCAACTCAACCAAATCTTCATAAGTCTTGTTAATCCTGATGCCTAGATATTTTATACTTTGTTTAGCCCATTTAAAAGGAAGCTGTGATCGTAATGTAGCCTGCTGCTCCCCACCAGTGTCAGGTTTAATACCTCAGACTATTCTAGATTTAACCGGAACCCTGAAACCCTACTAAACTCCTGCAGTAAAGCTATAGTCTCTGGTAAGGAAGTTTCCGGTTATGTTAAGGTAAACAATACATCATCAGCAAACATGGTAATTTTATATTCTGCACAACTAGTCTGGACCCCATGATTAGCTCCTGAAGTTCGTATGCTATGAGCCAAGGATTCCAGGAATAAGGCGAATAGAAGCGGTGAAAGCGGACACCCCTGTCGGGTGCCTCGCTGAATAGTCAAGGGTTCCAAATAAATTCCATGAACCTTGACACGTGCCTGAGGGTTAGAGTATAAATTTAATAACCAGGCCAGAAAAGAGTGTACAAAATTAATTTTACGCAATAAGCTGAATAGGTAAGGCCAATGGACCATATCAAAGGCCTTTTCTGCATCAATGGAAAGTAACACTGCGAGTGTCCCTTTCTCCTTAACCAACCAGACAAGATCCACAACATTTCGCACATTATCAGCCGTCATGCGACCCGGAATGAAGCCCGCCTGATCTTTATGTACCAATTTGGTCATGGCACGCTTCAATATGTTTGCTAAAATCTTGGCAAAGATGTATAGATCAACATTGATCAAAGAAATTGGCCTATAGGAAGCGCACAGGGAGGGGTCCCATCCAGGCTTAACCAAAATAGAGATCCCTGCTACATTGGCACTTGTGGTAAGGGGATTACCAGCCTTCAAGGAATTGAACCACTCCTGTAGTAAGGGGGTAACGGGTTGAAAATCTTTTATAAAATAAGGCCTTATAGCTGTCTAAGCCCAGCACCTTATGGATTTTTAACTCCTTTATCACTTGCTCGATTTCCATTTCAGCAATGTCTTTGTCAAAGAATTGCCTCTCGAGATCTGATATTTGAGGGATGTCTATATCAATAAGATACTGCTCGATGTGAGCTGATTGGATCTGAGAGTCTGCCGTATAGAGGGACCTATAGAAATCCATAAATCTTTGCTGTAATTCCTTAGGTTGTGTCAGCATGCTGCCACATTCTGATTTAATTTTTACTATTTGGCATTGGGCCACCCATTTTTTCAGTCAATGAGCTAATAAACGACTGGATTTATTTCCCCATTCAAAACTTGTTTGTTGCATTTGCTGTAGCTGAAATGCTGTTTTCTCCAATTCTAAGGCTTGCAGTGCATCCCGAGCTCTCTGAAGTTTGACATAACAGGCCTTTGCCAACGTTACCTTATGTATGCATTCTAACTCCTGTATCTCCTTTCGCAACTGCTTTTGTTGCTTTGTTCTTTCTTTTTTAAGAAAGGCTGTGCGAGCAATTAAGCAGCCTCTAATCACTGCTTTTAGACATTCCCAGAGCATTGTGGGGTTAACATGCTCTTTGGTATTAAGATCAATGTACTCTTTTATTTCCCCCTCTAATTGCACACATTACTGTTCATCCCCCAATAGGGAGTCATTAAGGGTCCAGAATCGCACTCCCTCCCATCTAGCTGGCTCCTTCAACATGAGTTCTACTGGCGAGTGATCGGACCAGGTTATTTGTCCGATATCTTCCACTACAGTTCAGTTTTTGAATGAAGGCTTATGGTACCAGAATCGTACTGGTTCCAATTGAGCTGGAAGTTCAAAGAAGCAGGGGCAAACTGCTTGGTGAAAATAAAAATAAAAATTAAAGCTCTCTGCATTTAATAGACTTTCCCAGTTCGTGGTGTTGTATGTTGTGTTCAGGGTGAGGGCGCACTTTTTCTCTTAACCATAGGTGCCAAATGGCCTGGCTACGATTCTGGTGGCGGCTGCCTTGCACTCATACCTGGGAACTCTCCGGATTTGGCTCGGAGACTCTGGAATTCTGAACAAATTTTCGGGTCTCTGGGCCAACACCCGAAAACTCCGGGTGCCCTGTTGCAGAAGGCCAGAAGAGAAAGAGTCTGGAGCAGCACACGCCTGAAGAAGGAGGAGCATCAGCACCCGTGCCCTCGGAAGAAAACGTGAAGCCTGGTGCTACACGGCAATAAAGACGAGCAGGAGCGTCGCCCTCCTCCATGGGAAATGAGAAACTGAAGACGCAGGAGGAGGAGTAACAGTGTCGGGCTGCATGCTGAAAATAAAACAAGAGCAGAGCGAGCCGACACTACTGGAGGAGGAGGAAGTGGAGCGCATGTCTTGCAGGCCTGGGGAAAGAGGAGGCTCTTGTGGCTAATGAGAATCGAGGTGAGAAGAGACAATGAGCTTGTGTGTGTGTATGGAAGAGGGAGAGAAGTGAACGAGTGTATATGGATGTGTGTGGAATCTCATCCCTCGCCTCAGGCAGCAGATTGCCTTGAGCCGCCCTTGCTCCAGGAGGGAGGTAAGATGCCTGGTACTACAACCCCTAGCACCATATGTTCTATCTCTCTAATCTTACATTTCAGACTTCTGGCATTTACATACAGACATTTTAAGATGATTATTCTTTGTATTCCTGTTTGTATCTGTATTCACAACTGCTTATTAGCAGAAGATACAGACAGTTTAGGGTCATTTACATCTGTGAGCAATTTATTTTACATCCATCGGAGCTACTTTGGCCTTAACCACAACCTCTCTACTGGGATATCCTAACTTCCTTGTTTTGCAAGCATTATTGGAAGATACCTACCTACAAGGCAGGTGGCTCTGAGCTTTCATCCAGCAGCCAGGTTTCACTGTGGTTAAGGTGGAGCCTATGCCATCAGAATAAGCTCCCCCTTCCTAAGAATGTTCCCCAGCTTCAAACAACTCTGAAGCCTTCTTCCCTGTACCATAATCTCATCATACACTGAGACTCTGGAGCTCAGCCTGCAGTCCTGCAAATGGAACGTGGAACATTTTTTTGAGCATATGGCCCTGAAGGTTCTGGATTTCAGTTTCCTGCTTAAAGCCTAAATTTAACCTCCACAACAGTCCTCATGCACTTTCTTATGCCATTGGTACCCACGTGTACTACAACAGCTCGCTCCTCCCTAGCCCTCTCCAAAATCCTCTTGGTGACTTGTGAGGTCTGCTACCTTTGCACTAAAATATTTGTTTGCCCCAGGGCCTGAAACAAATCTGGAATTGTTCTCTTGTGCCACAACAGACTCCACACCGCTTCTCCAGCACAAATTATTGAGGAGCTGACGTAGCAGAAGCAGAGAGAACTTATCTGAGTTCTTTTTGCTGGGCTTCCAGTAGCACGTGCTAGGTGCTGGCATTTTCAGTGTCCAAAGAGACAGAACAGGAGGTCTAATGTGCTGTACCCACCAATGCTTCTTTAATCCCATCAAACCTTTCTTTGTGCTTGAAGTAAACTGCAGGAGAGGAGAAGACTTGTTCACACAGGTGCTGTGCAACCTAACCCTGCTCTCTGGCCTGTGCCATGCTAGAACCAATCAGACGGAGCTATGGAGAAGCCTCTTAAGTCTGTATAAGGGAAGCAGCCAATGGGGTGAGCAGGTGACGGGTAGGATGGGTGGGACTCAAGGTCATACCCTTAATTTGCAGAATAGAGACAAGCGGGCAGTTTTGTCCAGGAAGAGGGAGAGGGAAGGATAGTGTTGCATCTTAGAGAAATTCTGGAAACTCTAGAAAGATCTTCAGTGTAAAATTCCATCAAATTACTATTTAAATTCCTTATTAAAATCTGAGGTTTTTATTTTTTTGGAATAATTCCATTACAATTTTCAGTTGTGCTGCACCACACTTGTCAGTTTTATAAACATGAATCTATATACAGCTCTCGGTGGCATTTTTCGGAAAGGGCACTGGTGTTTTGCATATGCTGGTGCAGTAATTATGATGTTAATTATGTCAGAACGTTAAGTTAATTACTCAGGAGTGGATAATGGGGATTTTGCTCAGTGGCCATGATTTTGCCGATTCAGCATGTTACAGATGGCCCTTCTGGCCCTCAGTGGTTCTCAGAATATTCATCATGATGTATTAGACTGTGCAGCCTAAGCACCGCTGCCAAACTAACCTGCAACAGGCTTATAGGCAATTTCTTCCTCTCTCCCTTTCTCTTCTGTTCTCTGTTTCTTCATAATTTGGCTTAGCAAGGGTTTTCTCCTGTTTCTACCTGAACAACTTTTGATAAATCAGTTCTGAAGCTCTTTAAAGAAACCAGAAACAGAAAGACGTACAGTACAGCAGCAGTGGGTATCCCTGGTAATGATGGAGCACCAAGGGACAAGCACTAGCAGGGGGTATCCCTGACACTGCTGTAGAACCCAAGGAGAAACACTAGCAGGGGGGCATCCCCAGCACCACTGGAGCACCAGGTGAGATGCACTAGCAGAGGGTATCACCAACACTGATGGAGCAGCAGGAGTGAAGCACTAACAGGGGGTATCCCCGGCACCACTGGAGCACCAGGCAAGAAGCACTAGAAGAGATATCCATGACACTGATGGAGCAGCAGGGGTAAAGCACTAGCAGGGGAGCATCCCCAGCACCACTGGAGCACCAGGTGAGATGCACTAGCAGAGGGTATCACCAACACTGATGGAGCACCAGGAGTGAAGCACTAACAGGGGGTATCCCCGGCACCACTGGAGCACCAGGCAAGAAGCACTAGAAGAGATATCCATGACACTGATGGAGCACCAGGGTTGAAGCACTAGCAGGGGGGCATCCCCAGCATCACTGGAGCACCAGGTGAGATGCACTAGCAGAGGGTATCACCAACACTGATGGAGCACCAGGAGTGAAGCACTAACAGGGGGTATCCCCGGCACCACTGGAGCACCAGGCAAGAAGCACTAGAAGAGATATCCATGACACTGACGGAGCACCAGGGGTGAAGCACTAGCAGGGGGGCATCCCCAGCAACACTGGAGCACCAGGTGAGATGTACTAGCAGAGAGTATCACCAACACTGCTAGGGCCATTTTAATACATGAGCATATCTTTTGGACCTATTGAACTTTTACAGTTTTGTTGCACTAGGATATAGTATTGTTTCATAGAATGTTCAAAAGAACAATTTTTTCCAAAAAAATAAAAATTTACAAGGATATAGTGCCACATAATTTTGGATAATATTTTTAACCCACAATTAATAAAATAAACATTTTTAATATACATTTTGTAATATTTCAAAAATTAAAAAAAGATTATAGGATGGAAGGAGATTGTTAGTTTATGATGTAAAACAACACATAACTCTGTTTACATAGAAACATATAGAAATGACGGCAGAAGAAGACCAAACGGCCCATCCAGTCTGCCCAGCAAGCTTCGCACTTTTTTTTCTTCTCATACTTATCTGTTACTCTTGGCTCTTAGTAACCCTTTGGTTCTATTTCCCTTCCACCCCCGCCATTAATGCAAAGAGCAGTGTTGGAGCTGCATCTAAGTGAAATATCTAGCTTAGTTAGGGGTAGTAACCGCCGCAATAAGCAAGCTATACCCATGCTTATTTGTTTACTCAGACTATGTGATTCAGTCCTTGTTGGTTGTTGTCTGTATATAGATCCACTTTTCTTCATTCCCCCTGCTGTTGAAGCAGAGAGCTATGCTGCATATGCACGAAGTATCAGACTTTCTCCCCTGCCGTTGAAGCAGAGAGCAAAAGGATCTCGGGCAAACCCACATTGTGTTCCTGCCATTCATTTCTGAAAGGACATTCAAATGTAGCATTATGAATTTTGTTTTTCAAGAGACGCTGTGTTGCCTATTTAGAAAATTGTAGCAACTAGAAATAAACTTTGGTTTTGGATTGAAGAAAGAGCATCCCACCTGAACAGGGACTTGAACCTTGGACCCTCAGATTAAAAGTCTGATGCTCTACCGACTGAGCTACTCAGCCATAAAAGAAGTGACAGTGGGACTTGAACCCTGGTCTCCTACGTCATAACCCACTGCTCTAACCACTAGGCTATTCCTCCTCCTTTACCTTGGTGGCAATAATGTTAAATTTATATGAAACTACCAACCCTTTCCTTAATTTTTGTCAATTAGAAATGACACTTGTGAAATAGTGCATTTCTAAAATCTTGGGAATTGAATGTTTCTGTTTTTCCATTGCTATACTGCTTGTCTGACTTGTTGCAGTTTCCAGCTCAATTTTGTCTGAAAGTGTTTATTTATACTTTAAGATCTTCCAATTCTGTATTTGGTCAGGGTCTGTGTGTGTTTTGCATGTGTGACTGAGGTGGGGTATTCTGCTAGCTTGTAGTTTCTGTGTAGGGATCTATAGCAGCCTGGCTTGTTCCGTTTTCCTAATAGGAGGTTATTGGTGTTTTAGGGCCTGGTGTATTATTTGCAGTGCTGCTTTTCATGTTAGGGTTGATTCTGTTTGAGTGCTAGCAGTTAGTGCTGTTTTGGTATGGGAGGTTTACTGTATTGTAATTTGTAATTCAGTTTACTTATGGCTTTCTGAAGGCCAAGCTGACACCCAATGCACTTTACAATAGGCTTAATACCATATGGGCTCCAAGCATCTTGTGTTTTTGCAGGATTTTTTTGGTCGACCCCACAATAGTGTGTGTAAATATAATATACCTGTTGTAAGGGATGTTTTTACTTCAGACTGTAGTTTTTCTTGTAAAGTCTGTTGTTATAAATGCACAATTTGTATTGTGCAGGGGAGGGGCGGGCACAAGGCTATAAGATTCGCCTAGATGCCCAAAATCCTTGCATCAGCCCGGAGAGTGCTAGGCACAAACACATACACACACACACACACACACACACAACCATTCACCCTCTCTCACTTCCCCAGGGGTCAAATGTTGAGGTAGGGTGGGAGGCAGGTGGTAGAGATCCTGGGAGTGTGACAAGGTTATCAACTTCCTGGAAATATCACTAACACTCTATCTGCCACTTCTCCGGGAACCCTGACCCCCCCCCCCCCCCCCCCCCTTTACCAGCATTTTCAAATCATCAGGAGGGCCAGACTCCAAGCGGGATCCCCCTGTCCCCGCTCTCACGATGATATGACCTGCTCCCCGCCTTGCTGGCGGCGTGGGCATTTTCTTTTTCCTCGCCTCAGGCAGCTTATTGCCTTGAGCTGCCCCTGGTTCTGTCCTTCCAGCTAATTATTGCTGTTATATGCTACATGACTGACTGATATCCTATGCTCGGGCCAATCAGCTTTCTCGAAATCTAACCCGAACATTCTGCTGAACTCAAAACTTCGACCACAGAAAATGGCAGAATTTGCATTCCAGGGTCAGGGCTGCTCTGGAGCCTCCTAAATGCCCCTCCCCTTGCATTCTTCAGCCAATGAGGTGTCCCGCAGGAAGGCCACTCAGAATCCATAAAGCAAGCTCAGAGCACCAGCGGAAAACAGAAAGGCCATAGGGCTGTTAAGCTCCAAATACAACCGTACAGGGCTGCGGTCTTCAAATGAAATTACTTTACCTTTTATTGTTCTTTATCGCCTGTGTCCTGACCATGGAAGTTAAAGTGCTGTCTGCAGGGACTTGGTTTGCTTCAGAAAACTTCCCTAAATCAAATTTAAAATGTTTTTGGATTCCTCCGGAGAACCCTACAAGAAATAAATAGCCAAGCAGCTCCGCATTAAAGCATCCAGGCAACAGTGATCATTAATTCTGACAAGAAGAACAAGATGTCCAGAAACGCCGGGGAGTGTGGACTGCTCTCTCTCTCTCTCTGCTATTTAGCAATGCACTGAGGTATTTACCTGACATGTGTCTTTCTTTGCAAAGGTCACTGCTAGATTGAATTGTTTTATGCCTGAGAAGATACCTGCCATTTATCTATGTCCAAAATGATTAATTGATTCCCAATGCATATAATAATAACAACGTATGGGCGCTATATTTAACATGCTCCATAATCCTATGGTTTTTGGCTGGCTCTCTTGTAACCTGTCATCCGTAAGGTCGGCAGGAGGCGTCTCTCTCATTGTCAGAATGGTGGAGCAGAATGAGACAGGTAGATTTAGGGCAGCGGGAGCAACGTTTCTGAAGCAGTATTTAATTCATAAAAATAGAGTTGTATGTATATAAATATATATATGTGTGTGTTTGTCATTTATGAGTCCATATTAAAAAAAAAAAGTTCACAATCATGGGTGCCAGCTAGGACACAAAGCCAAGAAATGATTCCATGTTCTACGTAACTTACCTTCACCATCCTGGAAACAAAATATTTAAAAATAACAAAAAACAGGCAGTCAGCTAACACACTATATCTAGCATCGCGGATTAGCTGACTATCAAATAGGTATTGAAGATTCATGACGGCCGCAGGAGGAAGGACTTGAGAGACCCTGAGGTACCTTGTCACTAAAGAAGAAAGCGAACTGAGATGACGCTGAAAAGATAAATCTTACAGTATTTACAGGATATTTCAACAAAAACATAGCACCAAGCACTCTAGGCCTCATTAATAACAAGAATTGTTTATTTTTTTCTATACTCTGAGGCTTTTGTCACATCTGGGAATATTCTGATTTTCAGATTAAGAACTAACTCTTTTTGGTACCTGAATAACAGTCACTATCAGGTTCTAAATTAACATTTACAATGGTATGGTATGGTATGGTATCATTATTTATAATCCGCTTAATAATTCCCTAAGCATCTAACATTAAGGACATTCATAATAAAAGAATAAAAACACAAGAACTAAAAAGACATAATCTAATAAAACATATGGAAATAAATAAAAACTAAAACAGAATGAAACAGCCTAAAATGTAACATAAGATCGGAAAGGGCAGAGTGTGTTAATTAAGAAATGCTTCCCAGAAAAAGAAAGTTTGCAACTGAGCTGTAAAAGTTTTTAAACATGGGCTTAAACCTCAGTGTTTCTGGTAAGTTGTTCCATACAGTTGGTGCTGTGATGGAAAAAGCACAATACCAGATTACCTGTAAACAAGTTTGACAGACACTAGGTATTTCTAACAGCACCTTCTAAGATGAGCATGAGATGAGATGAGATGAGATGAGATGAGATGAGATGAGATGGTGTGGACGAGTAGCCTAGTGGTTAGAGTAGTAGGCTACAAACCAGGAGACCAGCGTTTGAGTCCCACAGTTGCACCTTGGGCAAGTCACTTTATCCTCAATTGCCTCAGGTACAAACTTAAGCCTGGATTTATCAAAATGCACTAAATATCGCATGCGATAGGAAAAGGGGTGTGTTTTATGGTAATAGGCTGTTTATTGAAAAGTGTGCTATCTTTACAACCACTGGGGTGAGGGAGGGAGAGAGACTAGCTATAAGGCCCTCATACTAGGTAGGTATTTATATCTCTATAGGAGGCCCAGCTAGCTACTCGAGGTGAGGTTTAGGAATTAGTGTAGGGGTTAAGGGCCACTTTGACATGCAGAGTGCGACATACGAACAGAACAGTGCACTCTTGTGAAGATCTGATGACCTTCAGAGTGAGGAAAGTCACCCAAAGTTGAGATTTGTGCAATGTTCTCTCAACCTAGCTTGTTCTCTCAAGCTAAGTTGAGAGAACATTGCACAAATCTCATCTTTGGGAAGGTTTCCTCACCCTGAAGGTCAGCAAATTGTTGTGACTCAACTAGTGTGAACCCCTGGATCGGGTGAGAGCTGACTCCACCCACAGGGAGGAACCCTGTGGGAACTCACCACAATAGGCTAGCCTCAGCAGAGAATGACACAGAGCAGCGAGGTTTTATTGTACAGCAAAAGAAATAATGGACCCGTGGAATGGGCAGTAGGCTATTGTCCAGAGTAGAGCTGTTCCCAGTGATGGTTTCCGGTAGTAGCCCGCGGAGCGGGGAACCCGGGGAAGTACCTCCTCTAGATGTCTTGTGTGCAGAGTAGCTTCGGTAGTGGTCCACAGCATGAGGTACGGTGAAGGATGTTATAGCAGCGGGCACAGCATAGTGAAGAGAAGAAGGTGGAGCTGGTACGTTTTGTACTCACTCTGTAGCGTAGATGGAAAATTGGTGACGAAGGCCCTCTGAGGAGCGGATAGCTGGAACACGGCAAGGCCCATGAGCAGCGGGTACCTAAGGTGTTCAACCAGGAAGGTAGCAAGGAGCAAAGTGACTGCAAGGTACTGGAACTCAGTAGGAAGGAAAACCCAGCGAAGAAAACGGAGAGTGTCTCCAATGCAGGTTGGAATCCAGCAAGAAGAAAGTCCTTGCTAACTCGCTGGATAGCAGACAAGAAGGGGTTTAAATATCCTGCCTAGATGACGTCAGGATTCCGGGTAGGCCAGGGTTCCCGCCCTGGGCCCTTTAAATGCAACGGGGGCAGCGGCGGCGCGCATGGCTAAGAAGAGCCAGGAGGCGTGGCTTAGCCAGCGGCGGCATTCCTGCCGCAAGGGTAGGTCTCCCATTCGCGGGGCAGGGCGCACGAGGAGGAAACATGCTATTGGCTTCCTCAGCGGCCGGGACGGAAGAAAGCGGCCGGGAAAGGTGAGCACGGTCGGCCACGGTATCCATATGACAACGCCATACTGCACTTTGATAAATGACCCGCTTAGATTGTAAGCCCTCTGTAGGATAGGGAAATACCTACAGTACCTGAATGTAATCTGCTTTGAAGTGCAAAAAGCAGAATATAAAAATCTAAATAAATAAATGAGCACAGGGCTCTACTTGGACCATATCTTTTTAATAGCATGTCACACTCATGTAGTGAAGTACAAGAAAGAAGTTTATGTACCCAAACGGCAACTTTATATTTAATTCTTGAATGCACAGGAAGCCAATGTAGGTCTACTAAAGCAGGTGTTATATGTTCACAAATTGGTTGGCCCAAGATCAACCGAGCAGCTGCATTCTGTAGAAGTTGCAAGGCATCGGTAGTCCGAAATACAGCGTGTTGCAGTAATCGAGCACAGGTAAAATCAACATCTGGACAACAATTCTAAAATCATTAGATTCCAGAAGTGGTTTAATACCACGAACAAGTCGTAGCTTATAAAATCCATTTTTAACAATAGACCTTAGAGAAAGCTTTGTGTCAAGTGTGAAGCCAAGACTCTTAGCATGGGAAACAATTTTAAGTTCTTGGCCATCAATTACCATATTCAAAGGCAAGGAAAAAGATTCATGATATCTTATTACCATCAATTCTGTCTTAGTTAAATTCAAGGCAAGTCTCTTCTTAGATACTAGATCGTAATCGCAGAGGTGCAATTCTTAATAGAGGAAGATGTCTGAGCCCATGAATTTTTCATTGGCCAATAGAGCTGCATGTCATCCGCGTACACATGGAAGCCCGCACAAAGGCCAGCCAATAAACTGCATAATAGGGCAAGGTACAAGTTAAAGGGTAGGGCAGATAATGCTGACCCCGTGGGGCTCCAGAGTGCATAGGAAACAGTCAGACTATGACCCATTATTATAAGTTTGCTGCTGTCCATTTGAAATGTACGACCGGAACCAACTCAGCACAGACCAATGAAAGTTGATGAGATAACATAAGCACACCCTGAACTTTCCAGAAAAGCTGTTAAATCCGGACTATCTGAAGGCAGCTGGGCTATTCCATATTGCCCTCTACCCTGCTCACCCTTCTTTTTTTAGGCTGGGGAGGAAGTTATAGGGGATAGTTTCACATGGAATTTGTTACTATTTCCATTAAATATTTCTTGAGCCCATCTAACCTTGGTATTGTTTCAAATCGTGGGATGTGGATCAGGAATAAATGTTGTCTTATCAGTTCTCGGCCTTTTGGCTAAGATTGAGTGTAGTATCTGTTCTTATAAGTTTAAATTCTGTCTCAATACATATTCTATGTTCTCCATTTTATTATGTGAAAAAGTATTGTCCTTGACCAAACAAAGTTCACTTTGTTAAAACTTCCTGCACTTTACTCTCAAGGTTGCCCAACCTCTTCTTACAGTCTATAGTTCCTGATTCCTGGGCAACAGTTTGGGCTGTAATCTCCTGCAACTGGCCAGAATTTACCCTGAAAAAGGACTTACCTAGCCTGTTGATAGCTTTCCAGCTTCTTTCTAAATTAAACATCTTAGGCCTCTCCAAGACTAATGCCTGTGCAGTCTTTTCAGCTGTCATCCCAACTAATGCCACCAATGGCAGAACACTGCTCCTCCATCTCGGGTCTGCCAGCACAGAGGTCTCCAGTGCTATTCCCATTGCACCCCTCCACACGGTGGCAGCTCCGGTGCCCCCCTCTCCAGTTGCCGCCGGTCCATTGATGTGATCGGTAGACGCTGGGTGCCTGTGGTTTCTAAGCACGGTCTCTGCGGTTGGGCTGACAGACGTCCTCTGGGTACGGGGACACATCGGAGGCCCAGGGGGATCGATCGCACTCCTTCCCTTTCAAAGCTTCCAACATCACCACGCTGGAGCTCACAGGTACAGCAGGGAGGTTGTTGCACAAATTGGTCCATTGATCCAGGAGTGGAGGAAGATTCAGAGACGAAGGGGAAGGCTCAGGTAATTCCCTTCCACTTCATCTTCAGAAAAAAAAACAACCTGAAAATATAGCCTAATCGCAGGAAAAAAAAAATAGAGAGCCCATAGGAAGAGCACAGCTCAAGTTAGCTGCACGTCCAACATCTTAAGCCTCTTCAGTCTTCTTTTTTAAGAAAATCTGGTCATACATAGAAAAAGCAACTCAATTGAGTTTCATACCTGACACACATGGGCAGATAAAAGAGTTTAAAAGGGGAGTGGAGATGGCATGGTGTATCGTTCTGTCCCTACTTCTTTCCCCTCCCCTTCCCGCTCTCACTGTCATCTTTCTGCCCTTCTCTCTTCCCCTCTCCCTCCCTTCAGCTCTTTTCCACCCCCAGCACACACACACACACACACACACACACACACTCACCTTTCTCTTACCTACCCACTACCATTTCTTTCTACCTTCGCTCCCAGGTTGTTTTCCATCTCCCCTTCCTCTCCTTCAGATATGGTTACATTCCCCACCAACCTTAATTTCATCTCCATCTCCCCCCTTTAAGCTCCTTCCCATCTCCTCCACATCCTAAACCCTTCGGTTCCTTTCCATCTCCTCAAGTGCCCATAGGTTTCTCTCCATCTCCTCTTCCCCTTCAAGTATTCCTGCCTTTGGATTCCTCTCTATTTCTCCTCTCCTTTCCTTTAGGCTCCTCTCCATCTCTCCTCCCCCTCCATCTTTTCAGGTTCCTCTCATTCTTCCCCTCTTCTCCTTCAGGTTGCTCTCAGTTCCATGGGGCGCAGTACGATGGGGCAAAGCGGTGGCAGGTCATCAGGGCAGGGGAATAATGAGTGTGAGTGCCCGCTCCCTTTGGCTGCTCTCCCCCCTACAGTATACACTTCCCTTGTAATCAGGAAGGGAAGGAAAAGCATTTGCAGAAAGTGGAAGCGCATGCTTGCCGCCCCAGCACTGATCTGACTCCCAGAGGAGAGGAGAGGGGGAGGAACGGAAGCCTTTTTAATGCGGTAATGTTTAGGTGGGGTTTCTTCAAGGGGAAGGTCTGCAGTCCCTGTTCATGCACTCAGTCGTGCACGATAAAGAAGCGCTAGGAGGAGGAATTCAGGAACTGACATCACTGGACCAGGCCCACTGTAGTTTCTGAAGTCACCACTGGAAAGAATCTGTGTTCGCTGGTGAGACACTCACAGGCCTTCCCAAAGACGTAAGAGCGAAACATGCACTGGCTGGCCAGGCCAAGTCCAGTGGCTGTGGTGTGATAGCACTGGGCTGGGAAAAGAGGAGGAAATACTAGAAAGCAGGAACGGTCAGGCACCCCTTGGCTTATGCCTAGTTGGCCTAATGGAAAATCCAGCCCCCATCCCTGCTGCAAAAACAGTCAGAAGCAAGGGGAAACTGGACATCCTTCCATCAAGTGTCACTCCTGAGGCAGCTGGTACCAGAAACCACACTAGAGGGAGCGATACTGGTCGTAATGCCTACAAACAAGGGAAATGGGGTTCTTTTAACCTGGCCGTTTCCTTCTGCTTCTTTTGGGCTTCCAGCTCAGTGGAAACAAACCTGGATTCTGGCACCATGAGCCTTCATTCGCAACCACCCAGGGATTTTTTTCCTCTGCTTTGCATCCCTGCCAACTTATTTCAATCCAGACATTGCAGATGGGAAGGGCTCCTTCCGGGACCCAGCAGCCATGGACCCTAAACTCAGCCTCCAGGGGTCACCGTTGAGCAATAACTGTGACTCCCTTCACTCTGCTCCAGGGCACCGAGCCCAACTGCAGCAGACCAGGGCCAGGAATCAAACCCAAATCTCTCTGCATGGCAGCAAGCAGCACTGCCGCTGAGCCACCGGGCTGACCAGAACAGGGTTCCCAATATCACAAGCGCTCGCCCAAGTTCTTGCAATCACGGGACAATGCGGCTTCACATGACCGCAGAGTCTGGGAAGGGGGGGGGGGGGTCTCACAAAGCTCAGGCTCCTGGACTTCCACAATATCAACTTTGTTTTGATGGGTGAGGACCTTACAGAGAGGCCCTGGCAGGGTGCCAAGATCTAGATGGAGAACAGGAACAGTGGGCAAAACCTCAAAGAAGCCAGGTGATAATGACCTTTGCGTTAGGAATGCAAATAAAAGAAGGGAAAAAGATCAGTATGGGCTTCGAAAGAAGCGATGGATAGATTAAGAGCAACAAGGTTAAGCATTCAAAAGGCACAAAGGTTCTGCAAAGAAGGAAGCCAGAACAAATATCTAGAATAGCTGAGGGAAAGCAGAAAGAGTCAGGACAGGAAAGGCACAAACAGAGAACAACAAGCCCTTTTTTTTTAGATTTATTAATGAAATGAGGGGCATGCATGGATTGGATTACAAGACTGAAAAGTAAAAGAGAGCAGTGCATGATGTGGGATGAGAAACGGATGTGCACCAAGCAGGAGAGAAACAATGAGGCAATCCTATTCGATGAGCTCAAGGTGGCTAAACAGTGTGGCAAGGTAGTGGCCAGCACCAGAGGAATGGTAGGGTAGGGTACTGTACATAGGAGGAGGTATGATCGGCAGAAAAAGGGAGGTGATAATTCCTTTGTACAGGACATCGGGTGAGACCTCGTCTGGTATGGGATCCAGTTCTGAACGCAGGGGGCCACATTTCCCAAAGGATGCTGATAGAGACAGTCCAGAGGAAGGGCCACCTGAATGATGCAGGGTCTCTCTGAGACTTAAATCTGTTTACCCTAGAGGAAAGGAGGAAGAGGAGGTTTGGATAGACATACAAAGAGCTGAAAATGAAACATTTAGATGGGGGAGGGTGATTTTCTTCAGACTGGTTAGAGGAAAAGTATGTGGGTAATGTTGTACCTGCGTAGTTCTAGTGAATTTTCAAAGGGAAACTACCCTGGTAGTAAATTCACTAAAACTACATGGCTACAAGAGTCCCTACATACTTTGCCCCTACTTTATCTGCAAGTGGGGTTAGTCACATAAATAACAGGTGTATATTTCAAACTTCAATATATACATGTAGTTTACTCCAGTCCTAAAATATCAACTTGTTGGAACAGCTAAATATATCCGTATGGTGAGATTGAGTGTGTGCATGCAGCTGCTCAGTGGAAGCACATTTCTAGGCAAGGAATGTAGATGCCTAACTCTGTGGTTTAGCTCCTTGTTCACGTTTAAAAATCGCCCTCAATATACAAGAATCAAGCAATTTTCCATGGAAAAGCAGTTGTAAAATAACAGATCCTGATATGAAGCTGGGGAGTAGACTCGGGAATAGAATAGGGAAATATTTCTTCAGAAAAAAAGTTTGTGGATGCTTGGAACAGCCTCCCAGTGGAAGCAACAGAGGCAAATTAAAAAAAAAAAAACTGTTTCAGGCGCAGAGGAAATGTAGTTGTGAGAAAGGGAAGGTGAAATCAGAGTTCAATTAGAGTCTGTGGCATTGCAATAGGGAGGCGAACGGGCACAGTGAATGAACCTTGTGGTCTTTATCAGCCATCGCAATCTGTTTCTATGCTATATTTTTAGGTAGCTCCCTATTAATAACATTGGCCAATTTAATTTCTTTATTGTGCACATATTGCCATCTAGTGTTCAATGTGTGTATATCATTCATACCAAAAAGCCAGCCTTAAATGAAAGGAGCTTACGATTACGAGTAATTCGGGACTCTGTCTTGAAACTGAAATCTGCAAATATTAAAAAGCTGAACGAAGTGGTTGGCTCTTGATTCTCCAGTTGTCAAGGGGTCGAGGTTAAATCAAGAGTCACCGCACAGGCTGCGGTGCGCAAAGACTTCCTAAACCGCTCTTTCCCGCGGAGCGGAACGGGTGAATGAGCTCGGGTTGCAAGCACGTGATCAGCAGGGCCAATCGTGACAGCTTCAGCTCAGGCGCCCACCTACTGACCCCGAGAGGACTTGGCTTGCTTTGGGTCTCCTCTCGTGTACTATGATTGCTTGACATACCGAGTTTATCAACGTGGAGCGTTTTATAACATGCATTTCATAGAAAACGGTTCAAGTCATCCACCGGAACTAAGTTGTGTTTCATATCCACTGTCTTTTTTCCAGAAATTCTAAAAGTTGCTTAGAATGCTTATTACACCCATTTCAGAGAAGGTAGTTTGGGGATTTTGCTGAAATTAAGTGATTTTTTATTACTTATTCTATTTATTTATTTATCTAAATACTCTTTAAGGCCAGTAAATTGTTGTGAGCGATGTACAAAGTTACTGTCTCTTTCGCTTGCATCATTTGCAACTGCTTGGTATCAAATATTTTTAGCCTGCTTTCCAAAGGGAAGGATTTTTATGAGATCACCCTGTGGGTCCATATTAACTTTTGTGCTTAGTGTCCTAGCCATACCAATTTTTCAGTACCTGTCAGGGGGTCCCAAGGATCCCCACAGGGAGCATTGTTTATTTAGGGGAGGGGGGAGATCCATAAAAATGCACATATGCATGATGGAGAATAGGTTCCACTATTCCTCCGAGGAATTTCATGCTTACAATGTTGCCTATATTCATTTAAGGAATCGTGACCCGTATTCTGTGAATTCAGTGAAATGCTCCAATTTTAGGAATATGGTCACTAAGGTAAAATCTTTTGTCCTGTAAACAAAAGATGGAACGATGCTGATCTTTAAGCTAAATTTGGAATAACTGATGGGTTTTTTTTAATGAAATGTTTTGCATAAATTGACCCAGTTTCCTTGACTGGAAAGTCCAGATATTTACAAAGATATGCCCATGGTATGTCAAGTAGGAAATATCATTAGACAATTGTTTCTTGTACCTTAAATAGAATAGTGTAATCAGTAGCTAGGGCTACAATTAAAATTAGTGCCATAATATGCACTGTATGGTTTTCAGCTTTGCTCTATACGCTTACATCTGAACATGATATCAGGGAGTCACCAAAATAGATAAGAGAAGCCCTTGGCTTTCCACCTCCCCTAGTCCAAACAAATGCCATCCCAGTAATACTTTAATACAATCTGTGCACTTTGTATTCTTTTTTGGTACTTGATACAGAAGATGTCTCTTGCTTCTTTGTGCTGCCATTTTAATTGGAAACAAGGTTGGAATTTGGCACTTGGCGATTTTGCCCCTATTTGATCTCCCCTCCCAAATTTCTTTCAGTCTAATCCTTGCCTGAGGACCTTGCACCAGAATTCTGCAATCACGGGCCCTAAATTCTACCATCCTAAATTCTTCCAGCCAACCTGAGGAATGGAAGATTTCACTGAACCTGGCATTGAACCCAGATCCCTCCATGAGAGCCACTGGGCCGGCTCCTCTACTTTTCAGCCTCCTCACGGGTAGGTAAGTTGATGCACAAGGGAAACAACCCCGGAAGTGTCCTTTTAGAAGCCCATGGCGGCCAGTGCCACAGGCGTTTCCTTACCTGCAGGTGCAAAGTGTGCAGCATAGACAAAGCATGGGGATTTCAAAAGGAAACCCCGGTGCATTCTGTCAGCTGCTCCTCGCCCTATTTTTTTTTTTTTTTTACCTGTGGGGACAGCACATGAACTTATCCTTCACAGAGAGAGAGGTCATTTTCAAAGGAAACTTTTCCCTGGGTACATAACTTGTCTACTTGCGGAAATCCCTCTGAAAATGTACTCCCTATATTCTTAACCTAAAATAAGCATTTTACAGATCCCAGTACTACAGAAAAACAAGAACTGTTGACGTGCGCAGGACCAGCACACGTTCTAGGAAATTCAGAAGAAATACAATAAATATAAAAATGAAAATCTAAACTGGAAAATGCTCCCAGTCTTCTTTAGCGTTACTTTTCTGATTTTCTGTACTTTTGGAAGTCGTAATCCCTTCTTAAGAGTATTTCATGATTGTCAAAGGTGATCTCACGCTTTCTATCGAAATGTTTATAAAACTCACAAAGCTTGCAGCAAAAGCATATATATATATATTTTTTAGATTACATTTGCCCTCCTCCCCTCCCTGGATTGACTAGTAAATGCAGAGGCTTCTTAGAGCACAACATTTCTTGGGCAGATACAGGTGCGAATTGAAATGGGAAAGAACAGCAAAACAATCTCTCGTTTCTGTTCAGCACCGTGGTCTGGACAGCTCCTACAACCAATTAATGAAAATAAAAGAGCGATGGACGGACAGAGAAATTCTGGGCGTGTTTAGGCTGGATGCCATAGAACTGTTGCTTTCCAACATGATTTCTAGGGAGCAGGAACAAAATCTCAGCAGTAGGCACTGGACTCTGTTAAAAACTCTGCGTTCCCCAGCTCCATGGCCCTAGTACCAGCTGCTGGGAGGGTTTCAGCACGATGCCTTCCTATTCACTTTTCTGTGGATTGCGAATGCCACGGAGATGCTCCTCCATGCTGTTGATGCAATTCTGTAACTTCCATTGCCTTGCGTCGACGGCTCGCGTCCCCTTTTAAGCAATTATTGCCAAGAATTACTCCATGGGATTGCTGGATCTCATCTGTTAAAAACAAAACAAACAATAGGAGGAGGCTAATGAAATTGTTTGTGGCTACACAGAGCTTGCAAGGACATCGGAGGACTAATCAATTACAATCCATCGATTTAAAAAAAAAAAAGTTAACGAGTGTTTCCAGTAAAACTGTATGCAGTCAAGATGGCTGTTTTGATATTTTATAGAATCACATTACCCCAGACCAATTCTTAAGGGAGCAAATTGAGGTATTTACAAAGAATTATTACAACATAAAGTAAAATGTCTGCAGTTTAGTGCAGATGTTAATGCTCTTTCTTCTTTCATCGAACAGACTCATTACAATGGAAAGACAGAGTATCTGAGGCTACCTCTCTCTACAGTGCTGTGCTGAGTTTTCAATGTTGTTCACTGAAGTGCAGTGTGTGTGTATGTAGTTGTGCTGGCTCCATTTTTGCAGGACAGGACAAGCCAGTTCTGGTCTTACTCAGCTACCTTCATCGACCTGCAGTTTAGGTGTCTCTGTTGATTTCCCTAAAAGTCCGTGAAGACAATGAGGTAAAACCAGGACTGGATCAGTCCTGGAAATCTGGAGCAGATGGTAACCCTGACACACACACATATATATATATATATATATATATATACACATACAGCAGACATACACACAATAGTACATTTTCCTGAGAGGTTGCTGAGTAGGCTGTGGCTGGAATAACAACAAAATTAGATTCACTGTCATAGATGTTACATCAGACTACTTTTCTTCTTTCCCCTTTTTCATCGTATTACTAATACCACTATTTATCATTTCTAAAGTGCTACCTGACAGATGCAGTGCTGTACAGTTACACATAAGAGACAGTCCCTGATCCATGGAGCTTACAGTCTAGTCGAGACAAACTCTGACTCAGGATCATGAGCTGCCTCACTTTTGCAAACTGTCAAGTTTAAGATGAAGAGCCTGTTGAAATTTTTAGATGATGCCATCTTAATTTCACCTCTGTCATGCCCATGTTAGTTGTCAGTGCATACAGATTGCAGACACAGTGGCTGATGTCTCCTTCTCTGAGCTTTGATTGGAAGTTAAAAACCGCAGTTTGCCCCATCAGAAATATAGTGTGGCATCCTGTATCCTCTCTAATTTTCGCAGCACAGTATTCCTGCTTTTGCCTTTCTCAAAGATTAGGACCTTTTTAAAAAAATGACAAACTAAGAACCAGCTAGTTCCTTTTATTCTGGAACAGGCTAATCCACTGCTAGTTCCAATGATATGCACAGACATCTAATCCATCTTTTCATAGGGAAACAAAATACACAAATCCACGCATGCTGGGAGAGAGGGATAAGGGAGAGAAAGAAGAGCCAGTTGGTAACCCCAGAAAGCATTTGGTTGTGAGAAACTAAGCAGGGTAAATATAGAGAGTCCACATTTACAAGGCAGAAAACACAAAGGGCTGCATCTTCTGGAGTGGGATTCATAGTTATCCTGGAAACAGAGCCCAACTGAAAAGGGGCATGTTAGTCCAGTTAAAAAGGGCAAATTCTGTGATTCTCGATTGGCTCACATTCTAAGTGCACACACATAGGAAATTGTCCTTAAAATTCCTGGACCCAGCTCTAAGTTCATGGAATTGAGACTGCTTGCTGCTGTGAAGCTAGGTAAACCATGCCTGGTGGTCATTCCTTTATGAAAATCTAATAGACTTGAACATATAAAATATTACTAGTATAATTAATGCACAAGCACAACACTTCACATACAGGGACCCTTTGATGTATAAAAAAGATCTAGTTGCACTGGAAAAAATGCAGAGAAGGGCAACCAAAATTATAAGAGGCATGAAACAGCTCCCCTATGAGGAAAGGCTAAAGAGGTTAGGGCTGTTCAGCTGGGGGAAAAGACAGCTGAGGGGGGATATGATAGAGCTCTACAAAATCATGAAAGCACTTGAACAGGTTAATGTAAATTGGTTATTTACTCTCTCAGATAATAGAATGACTAGGGGGCACCCCATGAAGTTAGCAAGAGGCTCATTTAAAACAAATCAGAGAAAATTCTTTTTCACTCAAAACATATTTAAGCTCTGAAATTCTAACTGGGTTTAAAAAAAAGTTTGGATATGTTAATTGAGGAGAAGACGACAACAAACTACTATTCATCAATAAGGAATAGTAGCTTGAGATCTATTTAATGTTTGGGTACTTGCCAGGTACTTGTGAGTTGGATTGGCCACTATTGGACACAGGATGTTGGGCTTGACGGATCCTTGGTCTGGACCAGAATGGCATATCTTATGTTCTTATGTACAGAAGAGACACATTTCCATAATTTTTTCTGTATATTCAAACTTATTTTCCCATTGACTCCTTTTGAGGACCTGAAGACATGTTTCTATGTCTAAAATAAGCATAAGGAATAGCAAAAAACAAGAACTTTTATTTTTTTTAGATATAGGGTTGGTCCTTGTCCTGTAGATCCCCTGCTTCTTTTCACCTTCTCTGTTGGATCATCTGTCTCATCTGTTGGACCAGCTGCCTTGTTCTTCTGGATCATCTGCCACTTGCTGTGGATCATAGTCATCATCTTGTATTGCTATTTCGTTCTTTTATACTGTATTTCCTCTAAAAGGGGACCCAAGGCAGTTTACATCCCACAAATAATGATGCAGCAGTACAACATAATATAACATACATAATCTCAAAAAATATCCCTAATATAGACCTACCTCTTTCCCTACTCTCACTAGGGATGTGGCAGGTCATATGACATACTTAAGGAATACTAGTGCAATACAATCATTCAATGATATGTATAGTAGCTCCCCTATAGTGGCTCTAAATTGAGGATGAGCTGTAAGCTGATTTATTAGTATGTGTTAAAATACTCATGGTCACTGGTGTAGTCAATCAAGCTTTACACTCCAGAAGACTGTCATGATCAGAATAAAGAGCTCTTTTATAGGTCTGTTGGATAACGGCGTGCGGATAACCGTGTTCTTGGAAACATTGTGCTAGGTCACGGGCATATGTACGATACTCTCCAAAATCTGAACAAATTCTGAAGAATTGACTGATGAGTAAACCCAGTTTCAAAGGATGAGGATGATGCCGACTCTGGAACTGTAAAAAGTTGTTTCTCTCTACTTGCTAACAAAAAATCCTAGTACATAAGTTGGTTACAGTGAGCTGAAGTGATGCATCCAAAAAAGCAATTTGTTGTGAATAATTTAAAGAAAACTTAAGATTAGAATCTAACTGATTAATCCATGCTTGAAAGGCTTCCAAGTTAGATACTGTGGATGTCCATAAAAGAAAACTAATCATCAATATACTTAGAGCAGCACGTGGTGCATTTCCACCACTCTGAGGGATAAATGAGCAGCTCTTTCCAATCAGATTACATACAAGTTAGCCACACTCAGTGCCAATACAGACTCCATGGGAATACCACGAATCTGGTGAAAAAACTCCAAACCAAAATTTGAAATTAGAAAATAATGTTAGTTCAGCTATAGAAATAACGAATTCATTTGGGATATGGTGATCTACCGGCCTGTTGACAAGGATAGCAGAGATTACATCCAGAGCTGATTGTTGCAGGATGTTGGTATAGAGTTGCTTCCATATCAAGCGTGACTAATAGGACATGAGATTCATCCAAATGAACCGACTGGATGCCTCTTAAAAAATGAGCGGTGTCTGGAATGTATGACTGTGCTTTAATGATCTCTGTTTTGAGAAAGATATCAGAAAATTGGGCTAAACTTTCCAAAACCAATCTGATAGCTGATTGGAGGTGTGATGAGAGACTTGTGGATTTTGGCTAGAGAGTACATTCCCAGGGTCTGTGGGTGCTTAAAGGTTTCCCTTTTGGAGCTGTACAACTTCAGAACAGATTACAAACCTTCTCCTGGATTATCGCCATGATTATGGGAATATTCTGTTGGTTCTGATCTTCAATCCAACTTTCAGCAATCTTTCCATGTTTTGGGTGGCATCATTTTTAAAGACAACTTACCTGTACTTCAAGGTGTTGCTGCTTGTTAATTTGCTTTTTTTCCCCTTTATTTTCTCAGATTGCTTCCACTGTGAATGTTGCAAGCCCTAATGCCTTTGAAATTTGGGTCAGTTTTTCTCCATATTGAAAGCACCTTAAAACGTCACATTTCACTCCCAAGGTAATGCATTTTCACTTTGTTCTTGTACTTCTTCTCTGATCTCTAAATATTGGATATTTTGCAGATCACTGCTTACTTTAGCTTTTCTTGTTTTGTTCAGGATGAGGCAGAGTGTGAAGAAATGCAACGGGCAGATCTGCTGCAATAACTGAACTGTAGCAGGCTTGAATGCTCCAAAAAGTCCCAACGCAGGCAGGAGCTGGCTTTGTACATTGTGCAAACAGAAAGCCATCTGCAGGAAGCTTAGCAGGACAAACTTCTCTGCTAGCAAGTCTCTGCATTACATATATCGAAGCCAGGTACTGAAACACTAATTCTGTTACAGCAAAATCCCATTTCCATATAACAAGGGATTGCTGTACATATTTATACACATGGCAGAGGGTGGCTAGGACAGCAGATGCCACATGAATGGGAAACACAAATAAGAGAAGAAGATACAGAAATATCATATTCTCTTCTTTTTATTCACATTTTCTTCCACTTTATCTTTACCGACCAGGGAACTCAAGGTCCCTCACTGGCATCCCAGACAGAACTCCCTCAGCACTGTAGCTCACCAGCAGTCACCTTCCCTGCTACTCTGGGGCTTGAGTACCTCACCTCCACGATGTGTCTAACATGTGCTGCAGGTTTTCATCCTCATTGCTAAATACCACCTTAAAAAGTCATGATTATACAGGACTAATTCTGAATATGTTCACTACATTTTGGATCAGCATAAGCATTTTCCAACGATGTTGCTATAGCTGACTTTTCAGAAGTAAGGCTCTGGCTCTCTGAGACAAATATGGCTGCCGGACACTAGCAGCAGGAACTCCTCCCCTCCCATCCAGACATCGGCTTAACAAAATGCTGAGGTTGTTCATATGGGAGACAATCTTTGCACATTTTCCTATCCTGCCCTCTTTACAGCTGAATCTCTTGATTCAGTGTTCAGAGACATACAGTGGTCAGATCTGCATCTTTTTCTTACAATCCTAGCAGGGAGCACAGGTTACTGAGGACCATGCCACTCTCTCCAAGTTTCACGAATTGGCAGTGATTGACATGTGACAAATGAAAGGGTGGTGGATTCATGGAATGGACTCCCAATGGACATGCTAGTGTCAAAAAATTCAAGAAAGCATGGGATGCCCTCAGAGGATCTTTAGCTGCGAAGAAGTAAGGAAAAGTCAGAAATCAACTGGAGTCTATAGCATTATACTGGGTGTGAAATTGGGCTAACAAAATGGGCCTCTTGTGCTTTACTTGTCCTTGTATATCTAGATAGAGAGGTCTTCTTCTTTTAACCATACTAAATATGGAGAAGGACAGCCTCCCCTGGGAATTACAAATCCTCTAAAGTCAATACTAAGACTACCACCCCAAATCTGCATCCACCATGAACCACTCTGCACACCAAAGGCCAATGTGCCTCCTTGGACCAGTCAGAGAACCACAGGATACATTTCCCCACATGCCACACATATATCAAAGGTGGTGCGACATGGTGCCATCTCACAAAGGTGCATTACTCAGAATCTTTGCTAAGCAACGACCGTTTTCCTTGGTGAGAGTGATATGGGTCAGGAGATTGCAGAAAAGGTGCACCGTGCGATGCCAGAGAGTCATTCTCCTCACAAACCCTGCCAGCATGGCTCCAGGAGGTGGTCACACAAGTTCACCACAATAATAAAGACAACACAGGCCTCGTAGGGTATGTGGTTTTGTTTTTTTTTATAAGGGTTTTCCAGGAAGTTTAGATACATTGGAATTGGCCTGGGAAAAAGATTTAGGAAAATCTATAGAGGAGATCTTGATTATATGCATTATGCTGATACTCAAACTCTTTCATAGGCTTTATTGGCGTCATAAGCAGTTTAATAAGATTGGCAAGTGATTCAGGTTTGTTGGAGAGGCTATGAGCAAGCAAGAACTTTTTATCATATGGTTTTGTCTTGCCCCAAGGATTTGGAATTTTGGAACCAAGCAAAATATTTGACAGAAAGGATCATGGGAAAGGAGGTGCCTGGAGACTCACAGTGGGCTCTGCTGGGTGTTGAACCAATGGGGACCCTAGATAGAGGATGGTGTTGGATTGTTGTGCGCTTAATGCAGAGAGTGATTCTCCACAACTGGAATCTATTGGGGTCAGATTTGTTCAAAGAATGGAAGGATCTGATAACCAATTCTGCATCATTGAAAGATGAATAGTGCACATGAGAAGAAAACCTTCTTCCTTTATAAAGTTTGGAGAAAATATTGTGTTTACCAGGGTGAAGAGGAATAATTCATTTAACGGGCCTAGTTTTGGGGAATGGCCTGGGAAGGCCATTAGATTTGGAGAGGGGATGTGGGATTTGAAATGGGAGAGGAGGGATGCCACAATAGATATACTTGTATTATTATACTTGTCTTAAGAGGTTGGTAATTTGGGGACACATTGATCTGTACTGTTTTGAATGTTATTGTGATGTCTGTGCATGTTACTGGCATTGAATGGATTGTTGCACTTCCTCAATAAGAATTTCAGATTGCAAAAAAAAAAAAATCAATGCAGACAACACAAAGAAATGATTAGAATTCTTGTTATTATTTATGTCGCTTTACTCAGTCAGTCCTTGACCCTCTTTCTCCACACTATGCACAAACATTTTAGAAACAGGTCCTGTCATGAACTTTGCATTTCATATTTTGAGTTTCATGAGACATTTCAATATCAAAATCCTGTCATTAATCGAGTTATTTATCTGTTTGCCTGTATAGATATGCATACATTTAAGACTATATAGAAAGTATATATGTTATCCATTTGATAAAAAAGATCACTCTCTCGACATAACTAAAATACCTGAATTAGAAAGCCCTTTTTGTACATGAGGATTTCCAGTTCAGAAGTGCTATGTTTTTCTAGCATCCTTTTTTTTTTTTTTATTATTGTGTATTGACTGCTGGGTCCATTTTCAGCCCTCCAGTAACCCTCATTAATTTCCCTCATACATTCTGTGTGCTGCATTGTCAGTTTTTATCAAAGACATGAAAATAGGGTAATGGTTTGATTCCATCATAACAAGCTCAAGAAAAAAAATTCTTATACAGAAGACTCCAATAGTTGCTCTGCATATGGCAAATATTCTGAATAATATAATATACATCATAAAAATTCATAAGGTTGTGCAATAAGGTCACTTGAAGTCTCATGTGAGAGCTCCAGAGATAATAAAATAGATATCTCTGTTTCTTCATATGATGCTTTGAGTTTCTGTCTTCTGAAATGTATGTATTTATTTATAAGGGTCACATTTGTTTCTCGCTTAACATCAAGACACGCAAAGCGAATTACAGTATCATCAGATTGAGGAATTCCCTGTAGTCACAAGCCAGCTCCAGTTAGAGTGCAAGCAGGGGTTTATTCAAAGGAACTTTAGCAGAACCTGAATAACAACCTGACTTGCGTTTCTGCAGGGTCAGCGTATACTGCATAGGGCCAACCTGGAGTCCAAGATCCAGGATAAATTTATAACAGCCTGTGCGGGGTTAATGAATGTCTGTGGGAATGTTGTACCCGCAGGCTTTAGCTTGAATTTGCAAAGCAGACTTTTGAAAATTCACGAGTTGCCCCGGTATGTACGTGCACATGCACGCAGGAAGTTACACCTGCTCCCAAGCAAGTGTGCTTTCAGCGTGTACATTTACACGCATACTTTCAAAAATCTACGGCTATGAGTGGAAATGCTTCTTCTGCGCTACTTCCACCCCCAGAATACCTCTTCATAGGGCAGACAAAAGTATGTGCGAAATGGGGTTTCACATGTGCTTTTACATACCCAATGCCTTCACTGATTTTCAAAGCACCACACATGCACATAGAACAGGGTTTCAGGCACATAGGTCACTTTGAAAATCAAGCCCTAAATAATACTTCCACAGTACTCTTCTCCATCCAGGAACAGATACTTTATGTAAGCATGAGCACTCAAAGGGCTCTCTGGGTCCAATGGCTCAACTCATCTCGGCCTTCTAGCCATCAAGTTGCCAGAACTCCTGAAAACCAATCCAGATCCTCAGGGGTGGTGCCATGTATTAAGCTCAAAGCTGTCAAAGTCAACCTCTGACTGGGCAGACTCTAATTTAAGGCCTGCCAGAGCACTTCTTGCCCTGACAAATGTAGATTACAGAACAATTTAGAAACAAGAAATCCATAATATAGAAACACAATAAAACATCAACATTAAACAATTTGCTGGGCAGCCTGAATGGACCATTTGGATCTTTATCTGCCATCATTTACTATGTTACTATAATATATAACAATATAACTACAAAAAAAAAAAAAAAAGAGAGATAACAATAAGCATACACACAGCATACACACAGCATACAGAGGGTAATTTTCAAAGGCATTTCTGTGGATAAGACAGCAGCAGAAATGACCTATTTCATACTTGCGCGCTCGATACGAAGATAAACTTATGTACTTATGCCTTACCCAGATTACAAGGGAGTGTTCCGGGGACAGGGTTGAGGAGAAGTTTACACTTAGGTCTCTACTTTTTGCATTTTCAACTTTCATTACACACGTAAGCTCACTTTGAAAACTGCTGTAACTTAGGCCTGGATTTTTCAAAATGCGGTAAGTATCACATGCGATAGCAAAAGGGGCATGTTTTATGCTAATATAGCATTTATCGCAATTTGCACTAATTACCTGTGCAAAGAGCTAAGTTAGCGCAAATTGTGATACCCTTTTCAGATTCTGTGATAAGTGCCAACCTGTTGTATTTCCTGCATTCAACCACTGGGGGACCATTGTTGAGAGAGAGAGAGAGAGAGAGAGAGAGAGAGAGAGCAAGCCTGGCCATAATGTCATGGACCATAGGTAGGTATTTGTATCCCTAAGGTAGGCCCACCTAGTAACTCGAGGTGGGGATTAGGTAAGAGTGTAGGGGGTTAGGGGCCACTTGACATTCGTAGGTGTCACGTAGAATGTCAAAGTGGCCCCTAACCCCCTACACTCTTACCTAATCCCCACCTCGAGTTACTAAGTGGGCCTACCATAGGGATACAAATACCTACCTATGGGCCATGACATTATGGCCAGTCTCTCTCTCTCTCTCTTCTCTTCTGAAATAGGCCTTACGGGAGACATTCATACAGCCTAACACAATCCAAAGAGGTGTAGTTAAAAATCAGCATTACAGCTGTGCACTCTCTGCCCCTAACTCCTCCTATTTTCTGAATTTGCATACGATATGGTGCGATCGCATGTGTTAAACATGTTTTCGCATGTGTTAACGGGGCTTTTCGCATGCGAAAACGCCTTATCGCATTTTGATAAATGACCCCCTTAGGTAGGTACTGGATGGAAAATATATGCAGGCTATTACACAATTCCCCCTGCCAATGGTTACGGCAGCAAGCAGGCTGTTTGGTGTGTAAAGTCTGCCCCCTAGTGGTAGTGCTACGGCATGCACGGATGCCGGAACGTCAGGTACAGCAATGGTGTCTTTGCACCACGGACTTCTGATGTGCTGCTGGAAATCTTGGACTCTTCAGGCAAAGAAAATACAGTCATGAAAAGCAGCTATTCAAACCAGGTGTTGGCCAGTTTCTAGCATTTTCCTCGGGTACAGTAACCCGGACATGCATGGTGGAGTGTGCAGAGGGATTCTCTAACGTCTAAGAGTAGCGACAGGCCCTGGAATTCAGTGTTTCAGCCCATTCAGAAATTAATCTCATGATACCAGTGACCTGACAACATAAGGAAAACAGAGCTTGGACATTTTGGGGATTTTTTATTTGTATATATATATTTTTTTTTAATCTTCGATGCACCATGTACTGTTTTTAAAAGTTGTCCAGAAGTGGTTCCTCTATTCCATTTTAAACATAAGCTGAGATTTGCTTTTTAGGTTTAAAAAAAAAAATCAACAAAGGGCAACCAGAATTCCATAGGGCTTGGGCCTTTGATCTGTGCTACAGGCTCTGTCAGTGTGTGTCCTTGCCATATCCTTCGGAGCTGGAGGGAGCAGGAAGTGAGTCTACGGTCTGTATCTTTTAAGCAGCCTTTTAAAACACAGGGAACACTAAGTGCCATACTCATACTCATGGCAAAAAGACATGGTCACATCTGATGGGGGCTGGAAGAACCTTTACAGTCTGGAAAGCTCATCTGGCTAATCATCTTTGGATAATTTGTATGTTTGTCCAATGCAAAGTAGCACAGCCTGCAGAGAATTAATACAAAGAGGAATTGGCATTCAAATTATCCTAAAGTGCTTATAGCCCAGATGTTCTGACGGCTACTATTACTTAAATCACCTTTATTTTGCTTGGTGGGCTGGTTAAATGAGATTTTCACAGTTGATTGGATATCATTTGATGTGGGAGCTTTAACCTGTGCACCCAGAGAGGAACAAGTGCATAAACAGCTGTGTGCAAGTGCTAGCAATTAACAACGCCGTCGTGATGAAGAGGGCAGGGTTCAAACTATGCCTTCAAATTAATTTACAAAAAGCAATCTGAGAAGTTTCCAGCTGGTGCTTTCCTCTGCAAGGACATGACTGTGGCGGTGTTTAGCAAGCACGCCCCAATGCTGAGGTATCAATAAAAGGCATCTGGCAGGTTACCAAAAAATAAAACCCACATTCTTTAAGGCTGCAAGTTTTGGAGGACTGGAGAGAGCATAAAAATCTATTTCTTGCTAATAAAGTTTGGTAAGTTTAACAGATGGCTCCGTGGCATCAGGGACCAGCTGAGCCATATTTTTTTTTTGGGGGGGTTCTCCAAGTGCTATCATGTGCATTGTAGTTTAATTGAAAACCATCTTGAATTAAATGTCGCACATTTCCTGCTTGGTGTAGGGCAGAGGTTCCTAAACCTGTCCCGGAGGATCCCTAGCCATGCAAATTTATATCCTGAAAACCCGACTGGCTGGGGGTCCTCCAAGATGGGCTTGGCAATCACTGGCATAGGGTATTATTTGCTTTTCTACTTGGGAAGGTGAATGACATTACAACAGGGCTTCTCAAACCTGTCTTGGGGACCCCACAGCCAGTCAAGTTTTCAGGATCTTCACAATGAATATGCATGAGATAAGTTTGCATATCACGGAGACACAGCATATGCAAATTTATCTCTTGCACATTCATTGTGGATATCCTTGAAGCCCGACTGGGTACGTGGTCTCCAGGACATGTTTGGGAAGCCTTGCATTAACAACTACTATGAAGCAACAGAGCCTGCACTTAATTGTATAGAAAATGTAACCCTCTTCCCTCAAACACACAAAAGGTTGCTTTATTCCAAAAGGAAAAAAGTCATTACGAGACAAGATCCTACATTTTAACCTTCCCCTTTTGAAAACCATTCTTAAATATTCTCTAAAAAAATGTTTATAATAAAAGAGACCCAGATCACCTCTAAGAAGCTTCTGTACTGGTAAAGAACTCAAGAGTTCTAGAATATTCCTGGTTTGTTGTTGTTGTTGGACTCATTATATTGATATTGCACTAGGCAATAACAAATCTGCTGCTTATTAGAATCTGGATTCTAGAAGATTCCTGGGATCTACCACCCTGGCACTTCTTGTTATGCTGTGGAAAACATACAGTAAGGATACTAAACTGATTTCTGCAAAGATTTGTTGCTGTACTTTTTTTTTTTTTTTGCATGCCCTTGAAGTTTGCAGAAAGGAGGAAGGTCACTTCCTTCCCCTGTGCTCAGATTGAAAACTCGTGGAGTCAGGTACATTAGTAGCTGGGCAAGTCATCTTGGACAGAGTTGTGTAAACGGAAGGCACTTTGAGGGCAATTTTCAATCAAGGACATGTTCAGAGGTAAAATTAGCGTGTTGGCCTTTCACAAAATTCCCCGCCTGATGTGTGGGTAAACCTATGCAGGTCCTGCCTGTTTGCACATAAGGTTAACTGGACTGAGTGGTGGCATTCCCAGAGGCAGAGTTGGGGGGAGGGGTTTGAGCTTAGCATGCATCGTTTTGCATTTTCAAAACAGGGAGGATAACTTTAAAATGTGAGCGCGAGCGCCCATATATACGTGTATAAGGACGTGTAACAAGATGCGCTTGAATTTTATATCCCCCATGCCCACGCTATAAAATGGGCCTGGCGCATTTATGCGAGCTCCTAATTCTAAGCAGGGAAATGTCGGCATTTAGACGCACAAGTGAAGGGATTTTATAATATGCACGCGTCCAGGAAATCACATTTAACCAGTTCATCCACCAGTTTGCCCACTCTATATAGCTGGGTCCTCAAGACCACCCTGGTTCTTTAGCCTGCTCTCCCCCCTAATGGAGCCGGACCCCTCAGGCAGTTCATCGATGGCTGGAAATAGTTTTATTCAGACTTACACCTCATCCGTAGCAGAAGTATCTTTGCACGGAAATGGACCTGGATGCACGAAGCTACGCCTGCACATATCCCCGCCCATATTCTGCCTCTCTTGTCCCATGATGCGAGGTACTTGTGCGCCTATGTGGCAGCTTTATAAAATCGACTAGGCGCACTTAAGCGATACCTGCGCATGCATCTCTCAGTTTTGATGTGCACATCGCTTTTAAAATTCTGCTTTCTGTGCGTACATTTTCCTGAAAATCTTCAGTGCGCCTAATAGCAGGTCTAATTGCGTGCCGGTGAATTTGCAGAATACTTTCCAAAGCGTATGCATGAGCCTAAGTCTGCTTTGAATACTGGTGTAACTTATATGCCTTTTTTCCACCTTCCGGTCAGATTTTAAAAAACCCGGCACGTGCTAAAAGCTGGAGATATGCGCATGACCAGGATGCGCGCACGGCGCGGGGATTTTCAAAGGCCCTCAGCCAGACGCGTATCTCCCGATACGCGCCAAAGAACAGGTTAAAGGAAAAGGGGCGGGCCGGGCAGTGCCATTAGGCACGGTCCCGCTGAAGCGTGCGTCGGCAGCCGGCCAGCCTGCACAACCTGCTACTGCTCCAGAGAGCAGGTAAGGATTAAAACAAAAAAAAAATTAAGTTAGCAGGGTTTTCGGGGTCGGGGCAGATAGGGGAAAAGGGAGGCAGGTTAGCTAGGGGGTTTAGGAAGTTCCCTCCCAGTCTGCTTATTGATTGCAGCGGACTGGAAAGGAACTAGGGAAAGGGCCTATTGCGTCCCCCCTTACGCGTGCGCAGATAGCGGATTTTATAACATGCGCACGTCAAAGCACGCATGTTTTAAAATCAGCACGTCACCGTGAGCGCCTCGGGACCTGCAGGAACATGGATGCCCATGTGCGGATTTTAAAATATACCTTTAATTGATGTGGGCTGTTGTAAAATTATGCCCATCTGAATAAGACGCATCCTTCAGTCCACATCTATAGGCTTTACCTAGAATGCAGGTGTGTAAGCTGGAAGAATATGGAATGAGTGCTGCTTGGGCTCTGCTGCTATATTCATACAGCACACCTGAAAGTCTCTTTGTTATTGGTTAATGCATAAGAGATATGCAAATACAACACAATTTTAAAACAAATTATTATTCTCGTTGTTACATTTGGTGGTCCGTGGGCTGCTCCCGTGGACTGCTCCCGTGGACCGCCACACTCACCTCCTGGGCTGGCGCCTTCCTGCCTGCTCTTGATGTGGCCATGTTCCACGTGGCAGTCTGCTGTGCTCCAATGTGGCAAGATGCTGCCAACCTCCAGCGCCAGTGGACCTAGCTGATATACCTCTTCTTAGTCGCGCATGAGCGCCGGACCTCTACCACTTTAAAGGGCCAGTGGTGGGAAAAGCCCAGTGGCGCAGTATGAGGAGGTCACCTATAAAGAGCTCACTTACTCCTGCTCTCATCGCCTCAGCAGCAGGTCCTCCTACACTTCTGAAAAACGTGATGCTATCCAATGTCCTTGTCTTCAGTTCTTCAGCTCCTTCCTCGTGACCCGCCTACTCTTCTCTTTTGAATCGATACCTAGTTTGACCTGATCGCTGCCTGCCACTGGATACTCCTGACCCCTGTCTGTCACGAGTTACGTCTGACCATCACCCAGACCTCGGATTCATCTGACTTCTGTCTGTCTCAACCCAGCTACCCTATGACGACCACCTCTGCCATCAGCAGAGGCTCCACCTAAGACCTGCCAGCACCCAAGGGCTCCACCTGAGGGGAACAAAGGCTGGTATAGGTGAAGCTCCAACTCTGCCTCTGCTTCATCCAGGTCTACCTGCTGATGGTGGAAACCTGCAGGGCTCTTCCCTGCAGGTTGCGCCAATCCTGCCTTGGCCCAAAGGTCCATGAATGCAACACCTGTATTTGATTAATTTCTCAGAAAATCGTATTTGGAGGCACAATATTTTAACATATTTAGATGCAGTATAAATAATGCACATTTTTTTTATATACAGGGAAAATGAAAAGAACTCAGTCATTCTCTGTAAATCTGGCACTACTATCAGAGCTTTTTAAAATCTCAAGAAACTGCTAATTAAACCACAGTGAGAGCTCAAAAGCAGTCAGCACACAAAAGAAAGTTAAAAAAAATACAAGAAAATTATTATTATAAGTCTCCACAGGAGCTCCAAACTCATGTCCTTATTTGCATCTAATTGGGTTAGTTTTATAACATATTAAGAATTTCAGTACCACAGCAGACATTACATTAAAGTGAATCTCTAGTGATAAAAGTTATGACATGGAATATGGAGCAAAGGCTGACATCAGGAGAGAAATGAATGTTCATTGGCTAATAACACCGATGCCCAAAAGCATCATCAAGAGCTCCTTAATGTGGAGAGAACTAGAAGCCCTTTCACTAATGGTGCCAATGCCTGAAAGCATCAACATGAGCTCCATAATGTGTTTCGGCTGCATAGGAACCTTCATTTTCAATTTTTATTTTATTTTCCCTGGGAATGTCAATGTCCTAGCAAAAAATAAATCAGTGGAAAAATGACTGTTATAATAAACAAGAGAAAAATTAGTGGAAAAGTCATTTTTCCACTGATTTTTTTTTGCTGTAACATTGAAATTCCCAGGGAAAATAAGATAAAAACTGAAAACAAAGGTCCCTGCTTATGCAGTAATCAAATGTATACTGGGAGTTGGAAGAAAAACGATAAACTGGATGAGAAGTTGGTTGAATATCAGGATTCAAAGAGTAACAGTCTATGGGGGTCCATGCAGGCGAAGGAAAAGTGATGAGTGGACTGCCATAAGCACCTCTACACAATATAAGAGTCAATGGGGAACGGATACAGGGGAAAATGTGCCTGGCTGTAGACGAAATGAAAATTTGCAAGAGGGGGAAAATAATATGAATCACCGTAATAGTAGGAGAAGACACTTTTCATGGTAGTCTGGGCTTTCTAGAGATGTTGCGAAGATGGTGATGTATCTTTTGCTGTTCTTCCCTTAAAAGGGCTTACATCACAGTGGGATCTACCTCCCCTCAGTCTCATCTCTTTACATTGGGTCTTCCCATTAGAAGTGACACACAGTCAATGGTTCTCCTGGAGGGAGGGGCCGAGACCAGGTGGAAAATCAGGCAAAAGCCCTGGCAGGTGGGGCTTGCATGAGATATTAAGGAGTGATGTTCAATGTAACATATGGTGCAGAAATAAAATGAACACTTTCATTAAAATAAAATATGATTTGTTATTTTTCAGGAATGCTTTAGTTTTTCCAACTGGAGGAATTTTTTATTTTAACTGAAGCAAAGGTAACTATTGTCATTTATAACAATGCCATGATTAGCAAAGTAAGAAATACTGGTTTTAAACAATCTTTTATTTTTCCTATCAGGTATTTTCACAGCATGTATAACAGGAAAGTATTAAGTAATATCACTTTTAAGCAGCCAAAACATAAGTCATTTGAAATATCTGTTAATGGTCTCTCAACGGACGACTTATTCAGAGCAGACACTCACAGCCACGACTGGGACAGATCAGATTGCAAGTGCCTGCTAAAGGCAGTGCATAGCAGCGAATTCGAGTTACCCCACTGATTTCCCCCCCCTGCAAAGGTCCAGAAGAGCTGGGGAGCACTGGCTGCAGTGGTGTGGGAGGTTTGAATGGCCACTGCTCCCCCACTGCCACTGCTCTGGGGTTGGAGATAGGAAGCAACAGCAGCGGTGCTCACAGGGATTCCTGCAGTTCAACACCGTTTCCTTCTGAGTCCTCACTCCTTGACACGCAACTAGGGCCACTGAAAGAACACTTGGAGCCCTAGTTGAACCTTCAGTCTTTCACTCCCCCCCCCCCCCCCCCAGCATTATTGGCAGCCACTCCAGCACAGTGCTCCCTCCTTCTTGCGTCAATGGCTCCAGCATAGTGCCCCCTTCTTTGGTGCTATTGACTCTCTTACAGCACCACTCTGGACCTTGTGCTGGCAGGATTTTGCCACCCCCCAAAACCTTGGTGCTATAGGCGACCACCAAGTTTGCCTAATGGAAGTGCTGGCCTTGCATGCAATATGTGTAGCTGCTTCACTAAGGGTCTGTGTGTGAGGATGGACAGCCAACCGTCAAAGTCACCACAATAGACGCTCTTCCTGTAGTGAAACATGCCAAAAGCTAACAGAACTATAGTCTAAAGAACTGGACTACAAATATGGCTCCGGGCATGGTGAGCAGTGATGTCATGAACATGCGCCCACTGAGAGCATTCACTCATTTCCCTGCCAGAGGGTCGCCAATGGGCTCCATTCCTTCACGCTAGATTGATCTGGTCATGGTTTTACCCTACTATCAGCTAAATATAAACCAGAGAGTGACAACAATTTTTATGATGGATAGTTGGTGCTAACTGTTACCTTACACATACTCCAACATACATCCCCACTTGCAACATTTACTGACGCTGATGATGAGACAAGACCATTTCTAAATTAGGTGTTAGTGACCATCATAATAGGCTTCATCGATATAGCTTGACGCTTTAGGACTCTGCCTTATATTTAATCATAAGTCGCTTATTGCTGGATATTATATGCAACAATATTTTTTTCAACTTTTTTTTTTTTATATGCAGCAATTTAAAAAGTCCATCCATGACCTACTTAGCTTATTTCCAATGAGCCAATCATTCAGTTGCAGCTGTTTTTCCCGACTGTTGATTATCTCCACATTCGTATTTGTAGAAAAATCTTCTGAATTTATTTAGGACTGGCTGTACTCAGGTCTCCTAAGTAGTTCATGGATGGCTTACCCTACTATCTCCATGGACGTGCAGTCCCACTCTTTTCAGTGAAATCTATAGGAAAATCAGAAATGCGAACCCATGCAAGCAGTGGGGTAAATCCAGGACTGGATCAGTCTGTCCTGCCTGAGCCCACTTTTGTACTTGTCCCTTTTACAGACTGCTATTATTTTATTATTTTTATCTTTCTGATACTTACTGCATCTGTGTGGGGGTGGCAAGATGTCGCTTGAGAAATCGTAAACAGCTCTTTCAAATGACATATGGTTTGGCTGATTTGGTCAATGGGCGAGCTAGCGAGAGCTCATGTTTTGATCTATCCCTATAGAACTCCATTATGAAGAAGCAGCCTTCCTTCCCACATAATTTTAAGAAAAAAAGAAAACCATCTGAGTTGAGATAAATTAATTTGACCAGAGTCTAAAGTTTGGTGGACACACTTTTCATAAAAACTGTGTGAGAATTTAGACCTTATTGTAACATTTTCCAAGCCATTGGCTGTCTTGGAGCTGCTAAAAAGCACAAGCAGAGCTCTGTAGCACAGGGACATTTAGCCAGACTGCAGGTAACACGTTCCTGGGATGCATGTTTGCAAATTAGCACATGCACAACTCGCATTATTTTCCATAGAAATGTAACCCTCACAAAAAGCAGCGCTCTCTCTTTGAAAATTAGGTAGAATGTCCCTGGAGTGCAAAGCACTGCAAACTTAGTAAATTGGCAGCCTATTTACTACATGTTTCTACATCTGTAGGAAAAATGCTTAGTAGATAAGGCAGTGAGCTGCCAGACTTCCATTCATTTCGCCGAGGATCTCACAAATAAGGGTTGGTGATGTCCTTTCTTTCTATACCGGGTTTAACATACTTCTTGGAGATTTTCAATGAAAAACAGTACTAGGGGGGAAAGGCATGGTGTGAAAGCTTTCGGATGTTTTCTTTGTCAATTTTGTTTCATTTTAGCACATGCTAATTTTAAATAGCGCATATTTAAAACAAAATAGTGCACACAAATGAAATAGCACACATTGTCAAGGGGAAGATTTTTCTTCTAGCCCCTGTGCGTTATTCAAGACTTAACCACATCAAAGTCTATTGTAAACAGCACTAATAATCATGCTGGATGATGATGTGGTTTCCAACTCAAACTGTTACTGAATTAAAGATGGAAAACTTAATGAACAGGCTCCTTACAGCTCTTGAGACTTACCAAATCATTTTTACAATTTCAGATCGCCAAAAAATTTGTGGCCTTATTGTTCTAGTCATTTTATTCGGTAGTCAAAACCAATTCCAATTACTTATTTTACTCCTTGTTCTTTCCAAACACTGGGCTGTTTTTTAAAGCTTCCTCCCAGTTGCTGGTGGATAGGATAATAACCCAGTTTAGTTTGTGTTAGTGCAACAGTCACATTTTTCATACCTTTAACTGCAGTTCAATATTCTTCTCCCTCCTTTGTTTCATATCTGGGTGGTCCCATCATACTTCTCTCTTCCCCTCCTGTTAATCTCATTGAGATGATGGTGGATACACCTGATGGGTATCACTGGTCATCTTCTAACCTCTTCCACTCCTCTTCCCTGAAAATAAATGGTAATTCATTCCTCCAAAAGATATTGACACCGTCCTCTGGTTCTCTCTCTGTGAAAGACACCACTTCCTCATGATGGATGGTAAAGATGAGTCCATGGACCCTAGGATCCTCAGGCAACTAACAAAAAGAAAATCTTAAGAAAAGGGAAACCAAATACTAGAGAATGGAAGGGTGGACACATTTCCTCCTTCTCCTAACACAAAGTTTCCAAACAAACAATGTAACATAAGGAAAGGCACCCTGTCTTCTTTACTTCACCCTAGTCTCAATCCTAGAAATCCCAGGATCCTTCCCTATAAAAATAAGCCATACTGGAGCAGTAAAGGGACATGCTGCCCCTAGGAAGGCCAGCGAAAAGATCCACACAGTACATTGAAGGCAGGGGCTTCTACAAACTAGCTCACCACCTAAAGCGCCCACATGGGGGAGCTAAAATCCACAATAATCCTCTCTCTGTTCCCCCAAAGGATAAGACACAACCTTTAGTAAGTAATGTGTTTTAATGATTGTCTACTTTTGTTTGATATTTGTAATTCACTTAGCACTTTTTGTTATAAGAGAAACCTACATTTTTTTATAATACTACTACAGAGTTCTCTACATATTTCTAGATTTCTCCAAAGTTGATAACCCTGCCACAGCCCCTGCAAATTTGCCCCCTGCTTCCCTCCTTTCTCCAATATCTGCCCATCTAAGGAGGTAGGGGACAGGGAGGGTGGATGGGTGGGATGTGTGTGTGTGTGTGTGTGCAGGGCACTCTCTCAGTCACTCAGATATACCCCTAACCCATGCTCTCTTGTTCTTTCTTCCCTCCTTCCCCGTTCTCATCCCTTTCCCCCTCCTCTCATTCCCCTTTCATGCAAAATGCTAGATTTGTGGTATAAGTAAAATCCCCCTTTGGAAACCCTAATCCATGGAGAGACCCTTGCACTTGGTGTATGAGTTTTAATGAGGAGTTCTGCATTCTGGGTCTCCAAAGCCTGCATATCTTTAGAGGACAATGTCTAGGCTTCCTCCCCTACAACTCCAGCGAGACAGCTGCATGGTCTGGGAAATGCCATCCATAATTGGCTTCCCTGACAGCACCACTCAACCCATGGCTCAATACAGCCAGAGCTTTCCTCCGTACTGGCCCAAAGCTTCTCATGGCTGTGCTGCAGCATTTGTCCCTGTCTTCAGTCCAAGTGGCTCCATCTGCACAAGCAACACTAATGCCAGCAATGCCTGGTGCAACCCGTCAGTGGTAAGCTTGCAGCAGCATGCTCCGTCCACACTGCTCTGATGTGCTGCCACTTGAACGTCTGACTTCAAGTCTGAGGTAGTGGTAGCGGCAGAATGTACTCCCAACTGCCAGCATTGCTGTTGCTGATGGGGGCCAGATGAAGTTCAGCCAAGGGCCACATCTGGCCCTAGGAGCATAATTTGGGGCCTTCTAGGTTAAAGGATAGGAAACAGAGAGTGGGACTGAATGGTCATTTCTTTCAATGAAGAAAGGTAAATAGTGGAATGTCCCAGGAATCTGCTCTGGAACCAGTCCTTTTTAATATATGATCTGGAAAATAGAGCAATGAGTTAATGATCAAAATGGCAGATGATACAAAATGTGTGAGATCATGTGTGCATGCATGAGAGCATGTGTGAAATTGTGTACATGTGTGTGTAAAAGTGCATGTGTAAGAGCATATGAGTGCATGTGTGTGAAAGAGCACATGTGTGTGTGTGTGTGTATATATATATATGAGGACAAAGTTCACCTTTCTTGCCCCCTTCTCCTCTCTCCCCAATAATCCACGGAAAGGTGACTGGAAATCAAAAGTACCCAGATCTGGAAAGTGGGTATTTTTTTTTATCCTTATTAGTTTTAATTGCTGGGTGTTATTTGATGTCTGCTTTTTTGAAATATTGTTTGGGAAATGTTATCATTTTTATGAGGTTTTTAATTGGTGGTTGTTCTATCCATCTGCTGTTTTGAAATATTCTATTACGGTATGATTTATGTTTAATATTCCCTGATTTTGTTTTGAGGAATGGCTTTTCTATTTTTCTATTATTGCTCTGCATACAGTCTGATTTGTTGAGGTATCCAATTAATTTCTGTTTATACTTTATGGTCTCTTTATTCTGTATTTAGTGAGGGTATGTCTGTTTTTTGCACGTGTAACTGAGGTGAGGCATTCTGCTGCCATGGAGTTTCTCTGTAGGGATCTATAACTGCTCAGCTTGTTCTGTTTTCCTAATAGGAAGTGTATTGGTGTTCAGGATCTAGTGTGCAGCATTGCTTTTTCAAAGTTAGAACTCTTACTGTTTGAGGACTGGCAGTGGTTTTTTTTGTTTTTATTTTAATATGGGAGGATTACAAATATTGTAAATGTAATTCGGTTTATGCTGGGTTTATGCATTACTATAGGCCTAACACCATATGCATTCCAAGTGTGTATTTTGGCAGGGTTGTGATATTTTATGATATTTCTTTTTCATGTAAAATTGACTATTATACATGCAGAATTTTTAATTGGGTGCGATGAGGGCAGGGGAACATGGACACAAGGGTGCCTAATGTCCGTGCACCAGCCCAGAAATAGAGCTCCACACAAAGACCTCCACTATTCATCCACTGCCCACTGCTCCAGAGGAAAAGGTGAGAGGCAGGTCTTAGGGTTCCTGGGAGTAGGGCAGGGTTTCCAGCTTCCTAGAAACATCATCAACAACACTCTCTGCCATTCCTTTGGGAACTCTGACTCCTGCTTTCTCCCTTCCACAGCATTTGAAATCAATGAAAGGGCCGGACTACAAAGAGACTCGCTTGCCCCTCTTGATGATTTGACCTGTACCATCTCGTCCCTCACATCAGGCAGCAAATTGCCTTGAGCTGCCCCTGGATTTACCATTGTATAAAGTAGCTGCCTTAAGCACGGTGGGAAAGTGAGAAACAGAGCAGGGAGATTGAAGAGACAGGAAAAAGAATGTTGCCAGAAATTAAAAGGTTTTGTAACCATTGCCATGAAAACCCACATAGGATGGCAAAGGAATGGGGCATGGCAGAAGGCTAGCTACACTGGCCACCCATGTTAACTTTGGTCCCTGCTCCCTTCCCCCCGGGAAAAAAAATACAGTTCTCAGTTCTCACTACACTCCATGTTTTAAGCAGTAATGAAAAATGATCATGGTGCTACCTGCATTCACTGTACACATGGGGCAGGATCCTTCTTTGGGAAATGCACTACCACAAGCAGTTTCCGATGGAAGTGAACATTCTCGCCCTGCTGGTCATACACATACTGCAAAACTTCCCTACTTTGATAAAGCCGTGGCATCATATAGCATATCAACCAAACTACAGGCTCCATGGGTCTGTTTACATCAACAAGGTCAGACATGTAACCTTAATAAGTTACGTCTGACATGCTTGGATGAAAACCATTAGTAATACAATCAGCATAAATCCTTGAGAAATGTGCATGCAAGAAATACATTCTCAGTCAGCTACAGCCAGCAAAAAATACTGTGTACAATTCCGGTCGCCGCATCTCAAAAAAGATAGTTGTGATGGAGAAGGTACAGAGAACTGTGACCAAAATGATTTTATTTATTGAGCCATTTTATATACCGTCGTTCCAAGTGAAGATCACAATGGTTTATATCATGCCACAAATATAAGTAGCCAGTTACAGTGTTCATATATCATACATTTAGCAATAGACACATACATTGCTTAAGGAGGAAAGACTAAAGAGGTTAGGACTTTTCAGCTTGGAGAAGAGATGGCTGAGGGGGGATATGATAGAGGTGTTTAAAATCATGAGAGGTCTAGGATGGGTAAATGTGAATCGGTTATTTACTCTTTCGGATAATAGAAGGACTAGGGGCACTCCATGAAGTTAGCATGTGGCACATTTAAAATTAATCTGAAAAAGTTCTTCTTCCCTCAACGCGCAATTAAACTCTGGAATTTGTTGCCAGGGGATGTGGTTAGTGCAGTTAGTGTAGCTGGGTTTAAGAAAGGTTTGGATAAGTTCTTGGAGAAGTCCATTACCTGCTATTAATTAAATTGACTTAAAAAATAGCCACTGCTATTACTAGCAACAGTAACATGGGATAGACTTAGTTTTTTGGGTACTTGCCAGGTTCTTGTGGCCTGGATTGGCCACTGTTGGAGACAGGATGCTGGGTTTGATGGACCCTTGGTCTGACCCAGTATGGCATTTTCTTATGTTCTTAGTATGCACAAGTGCATCCAGGGATGATTAGGAGCTTGTGCAGTTTCTGCCATCTGAGGGCAGTTCTAGAGAAAATACTGACACTTGGGATGGACAGCAAGAGTACCAAGTTTAAAGGTGAATTATACCAAGGGAAAATTTGGAGGGCAGGGCTTCCTAAACCTTTCCTCATAACCCCACAGGCAATTGGGTTTTCAAGATATGCAGTGAACATGCATGAGACAAAGTTGCTTTTTATTTCATTGGAATGTCTTTTAGGCTGATTTGATATTGCTTCCTATATTTAAATGTTATATTATTGCATTGTTTTTATTATTCATGTATTGGGACATACATTGATTAATGACATAAAATTACATTAACATACAGTGGATTACAGACTGGCTGAAAGGTCACCAGGACAGGTTTGAGAAACCTCAACGGCAGAGATGCTGCCAAGACTTAAGAACATAAGAACATAAGAAAATGCCATACTGGGTCAGACCAAGGGTCCATCAAGCCCAGCATCCTGTTTCCAACAGTGGCCAATCCAGGCCATAAGAACCTGGTAAGTACCCAAAAACTAAGTCTATGCCATGTTACCATTGCTAATGGCAGTGGCTATTCTCTAAGTGAACTTAATAGCAGGTAATGGACTTCTCCTCCAAGAACTTATCCAATCCTTTTTTAAACACAGCTATACTAACTGCACTAACCACATCCTCTGGCAACAAATTCCAGAGTTTAATTGTGCGTTGAGTAAAAAAGAACTTTCTCCGATTAGTTTTAAATGTGCCCCATGCTAACTTCATGGAGTGCCCCCTAGTCTTTCTACTATCCGAAAGAGTAAATAACCGATTCACATCTACCTGTTCTAGACCTCTCATGATTTTAAACATCTCTATCATATCTCCCCTCAGTCGTCTCTTCTCCAAGCTGAATTCTGAATTCTCACTGTACTGGTCAGAGCTGCACATGGGAATCTGCCAGACTCAGAGCTACTTTCCATTGTGCTGCGCTGCTATCAGGAATAGACCTCCTAAGTCAGTGTGTTGGACACCCTACTCTAACTCTATTTAAGGCCAGACTAAAAACCTACCTTTCTTGAGGCTGCTTTTAAATCCTAACCACTTCTCTACAATAAATGTACTTCCTATAGATTCTAGCTGGTCATAGATGCTTGTGTTGAATAGATTTTAAGCTCCATGGAACCAGGAGCTGTATCTGTAGAGTGCGGTGTATTTCTAGTAGTCATAACAGGGTAGCCCCTTCAGATTATTACCTATTTCCTCTCTTTCATCATGAGGGAGTTGCATGCTGGGCCTGTAGTTGACAGAGTATTGAGTGATCCTGGAGCATCTGCTCATAAGACGGCATTAGGAATAATTGAAGAGGAAAAAGACTGAACAGCAGCAGGAGTTGCTTAAAGGATTTGCTGGGACATCCCCTTCATAGGCTGTTTCTAAAAGGACAAGAGGCATGAAAGACCCCTGTATTTCAAGACAAGAAGAGCAGAGGAAGTGACTGAAAAAAAAAACAAAAAACTTGCAATGAAGCATTACAACACCAGAGCCCTTGAACAAGAGGTTGAGGCTTGAAAGAAGGATGTAGGGTGGTGCTAAGGACAGCTACTAAGAACAAAGTGATTCAAGATGAAAAGCTTTTGTGACAACATAAATTCTGTATTCTTAAACACCACCTCAGACAGGCTTGGCTTTTATATACATACACAGAACTGACAAAACAGTTCTACTGAGCCAGTCTTAGGGGCCAGATGTACTAAGCACTTCCCCACAGCCATAAAATAGGAGAAATCTCTTCCTACATCTGGTCTCTAAGGTGCAAAAACATTTGTGTATTATGAAAGAACTGGAAAATGAAAATATTTATGTACTTATAAGTAGTAAGAATTAGAGAAAAAAAGATGCAAAACTAAACAGGTTGTATTGTAGGGAGATATTCCAGGTTTAACCACTGAAAGCACCCAATATGAATCATAATAGCCAAAGAGGGATGCAGACAAGAATACTGACACGCCAAAACACCGTCACAGTTAAAAAAAAAAAAATTAAACCAGAACTGAAGGATCCTTATCAAGATCTGCCTGATTGTAAGAGCCTGTGTAAATAAAACCAAGGCAGAGGCACAATGCAGCAACTTAAGCTCATAAGCTGAAGTCACGGACCGGCCAAGGGAAGTCCAGATGTCAGAAGGACCTCCCACCCTTAGATGAAGGGGGAGCATTATGAAATGGAGAAAACACTGACACTGGCATACAGCTTCAGTCCAGAAGGGCAGGACCCCCCCCAAAGAAGAGGGGGGGGGGGAAGACCTGCAATGAGGCAAAGACTCTCCACCCACTACATGATTATGCACAAGCTTATGCACATATATCAGCTGGAAAGTAAAAGATGGGGGCAAATAAGGAGAAAGGGAGCAGACCCGAAGCAGCCCCCGCAAACCCTGCTATTGAGAAGACTAAGCATGCCCAGGAGACCAGAGAGAGGAGGCGCCCTGCCTAGAGTCGGATGGTGATGCAGAGTCTGAGGCAGTGAGGAGCCAAGAGCAGGCCAGCAGATCTGCCAGCACCAGACCCGGAAGCAAGCCCCCAGACAGCTCGGAAGCTCTGCTAGTAGCAGACCTGGAAGCCTCCTTCCCAGATGGTTATTCAGACCTCCAGCCAGGGCCTGCCTTCAGAGGTAAACAGGGGAAAATCACCTGAAGTTGGGACCAGGGGTAAGTTAGCCATAAGTATTAATATATTAGGCAGGCTAAGGTTTATGGCATGTTTGAAACCACCCATAGTACAGAACTTTCTTTAGGTAAACTGGTGCTTAGTGGCCAAGATGTTAGCCAGGAATTATCTTCTAAACACTAAATCCTGCCAAATCTGATACGTAAAAGTCTAATTCTGAGGAGAACACATTGATTTTTCCTGAACTTAGGATTGTGAAGTGGGAGGGGAACTGGTCGTGTCCTGTAGCAGTCAGGTCCTGCACCCTTAAACTTACTTACAGAATATGAACAGTTCAAGACAGTTCAAGGATTTGCATTCAAAATGTATGTGCAAGAAAAATGTAGATATTGAAAACCAAGTTGTTATAGCTAATGTATGGGTGCATACAGTCTAAATATATATATACACACAGCATAAACTAGTTATAACATGACTTGGTTTTCCATATTTTTCTTACTAATCTTATTCCATCTGATTTCCTGTTTTAAAATGTATTTGCTATATTAGTCACACCACAGACCCTGAAATGTTATGTGTTGTTGATCACATGTTGAGGTCCAAAAGGCAACAAAAAAGTTCATTACTAAATTATCCACTTGGTAGAGCAATAATATACACAATGAATATAACTATACATCTTGGAATTTCAATACCCAACCTCAGAATTTAAGAAATGCCATGCTAGGTCAAACCAAGGTACATTAAGTCTAGCAAATGTTTCCAATAGTGGCCAGTCCAGGTCACAAGTACCCGTTAGATCCTCAACAGTTGATCAAGTTCTTGTATCACACTCCCAGGCTAACTGTTAATTGTCTTTTCCTTCAGGAACATGTCCAATCCTCTTTTGAATCCCATTGGTAGTGGTCTTGACCATATCTTCTTGCACTAGATTTTATAGCTTTATTGTGTGCTGAGTGAAAAAATACTACTAATGATTTGTTTTAAATCTGCTAATTGCTAGTTTCATGGAGCGTCCCCCTAATCCTAGTGTTGTTTGAAAGGGTAAATAACCGTTTCCTACTCGTTCCACCCCACTCATGATTTTATAAATCTTAAATTATATCCTCTCTCAGTCATCTCTTTTTCAAGCAAAAGAGCCCTAATCTGTTTAGCCTTTCTCCATAATGGAGCCTGTGGATAAGCAGGCTGAATTAACCATGCTGTCTTGGGGCGACATCATCTGATTGATAGCACATGATGCAGAGCTCTCTCTAAGCAGCAGAACTTTTGTTGCTCTGCTCATGTGCGGCAGTTCCCACGCAGTCGACCAAAGTAGAATCTCCTCAGTTATTTTTTTTCCGTGCCATCGCACGAACAGGAGTCGTCTCTCTCTCTCTCATCTCCTCAAATATATTTGTCACTCTTTTTCACGTCAGCGACTCACAACAGCACTTTTCAGTGTTAAATGTAGTCTAAGAAGCAGCTGGGCTTTAAATATTGCCAGTGTGGCAAAATAACATCGGCAACAGATAGGCATAACTATTGTTATATCTGTCTAGGCCTGGAGCCTGACCAAACCAACTGCAGACTGTGGCCGCATGTCCCCTAGAGCTAAATGCCAGAGGACTGAAAAGACTGCCCTACTATGGGAGCAGGACAACGACTCATCGCTATCTGGGAGTTAGGCCCCATCGCCACGTGAGCTACACATTCGTCACTAGGCCCAAAATCGCAGCACCACTTAAAATGACGAGCTGTGTCAGTAGAGCCAACAAAAAGGCCCCCTAGAAATTCTAAGAGTCCCACAACATACTGAACCACTACCCCGCTCTACCATGAATAAGCCTTCAGTTTTGGAGTCAGGGATGCATGGAACACCAACTATGCTGTCAACGCCACACCCCGAGTCGTTGCCCTGCAAAGATGCATCGAAGCCCTCGCTTGCAACTCGACCCGATGCAACACGTCGGCTTCTCAAGCAATGTCATCTCACGATGCATGCACTTCAAAGATATTGTCTCAGAATACACAGACCACGCACCCTGGGCGATCAACGCATGGCCATCATCTTCTGCATCGAAGAACACAAGTCCCAAGCAAGCCATGCCGAAGCAATGGACGTAGCACAACTCTACATGGGTTTCTAAACTGAAGCAGGCAATGCAGAAGCCCCACAAGGCTCCTAAAAAGTGTCCATTTCAATTAGGGGACCCCACACTTCCAGATTCTTTAAAGAAAAAGAAACCAGAGGAAATGAGACCACCTCGTAGAACTGGAACCTATTCTACAGTCTTACTCAGACCAACCGAGAATGTCCCCTCAAAGACCACTCTCACTGAGTTCCTTGGGATCTTCTCAGAGTCAAATGACGGTATACTCAGATCTTTCAAGAGAGTCCCTCAGAAGCCAAAGCCAGTCTCCTCTTCAGAAAGAGCTTATCCCACATGATAAATCTTACTGGGAAGAACCTGTATTTTCTCCAGTTCATCGCCCCCCCCCCCCCCCCCCCCCCCCGATATCTTTCTAGCAGCTATGCCAGCTAAGGGACAGGTGCGTCCATTATCCACTCTGACTACACAGCTTTCCACGGATAAAGCTCAACCACCCCTACCTCCGGGCTCCCAGTCATCACAGACTATACAGCAAATTACTTCCATCATCACTAACCTGTTTGCCTCAGTGCATCCGAACATACCCTCTCCATCGTTCCTTCTCACCCTTTGGAGCAGGATACAAAAAGAACACATTCTCCACCAGTCCTACGCACTCTTCACCTTGGAGCTGTCATAGCCCTTCTGTTCCAATAGGGCAATACACACCCCAGCTTCCCTGCAACCTGAGGAATCCCCTGCTCCATCCCCATCTTCATCCACGGGACCACCCTCGGACCCTCTGGAAGAACCGCCAGAGCCCACATCTCCTTGGGAAGATTTCACCTCCTTCAGAATTGTGGAAAAGATGGGCAATATATTACAAGGTTGAGGTACGAAAAATCCCAGACCCCCGCATAAAGGTTTTTGGTATCCTTATCAGAACCATTAGCGTTGCCATCTCATGCACTCTTGGATTCTGTTTTACTAAAGTCCTGGGAGACCCCATATTCGAAACGTGCCAGTATCCAGAAACCTAGATCTGAAATTTTGATTAAGAAAATCCAAGGGTTATGGAGTGGTCCAGTTGACCCACGCTTCCGTAGTGGTAGAATCCGCAATGAAAAAGGTGAAAGTCAAAACTCCACACTAGTATGCCACTGGGGAAGGATAATAAGATCCTAGACACTTCAGTCGTAGTCTTCCAAAGCTCCATGCACACCTCCCATATAGAACAGTACCAGTTTTATATTGTACAATACTTATATGAATGCTTCCAACAGTTCAAGCTATTCGTATGCTCAGAAACTGTAGAGCAGATAACCCCTCATCCTCTTCAAGACCTATAGAAAGGACTCCGACATCATCTACATTCAGTATACAAAGCACTTGAAACAACATCTTGTTTCATTGAGGACCTCTATTGTAGCCCATCGGATAACTTGGCTGTGAGCAAGCAACATATGGGAGGATGTCCATGATAACCTCGCAGACTTTCCATGCCTGGGAGACAACCTATTTAGAAACAAACAGACACAGCTGCCAAAATAAAGGAACAAAATGGGGCAGTTCAGTCGTCGGTACTACCGACTGACCAACAGTCCCCTTTATAAGTGATACTATTCTCAATTTAAGAAGCCATATTTTCAAAAGAATGCCCTACAAGCAATACTCTCAGTACTGAATATCGTCATACAACAAACTCAACCACAGGCTCCACCAGCACAACCAAGGGACCATCAATGCGATCGCAGGCAGTAAAAACAGCAACAGTTGAATCCAAGCCGCATCGATGTTTTTTGAGCCAAACCAAGCCATAGCCCATCATGCCTGTCAGGGGCAGACTGATCCTTCAAATGGGTCCTTCAGATCATAAAAGGGGGTTATCAACTGGATTTTATCAAAGACCCCACTCTTCCTCACCTCATGCAATAGACTAGAGACTGGTCTCAGTCCCCATTTTACAACTGGAAGCAGACAGTCTATTAGCGCAGAAAACAATTCAACGACTGCCAAAACACCTCATTGATACAGGTTCTACTCCTAATATTTCCTCATTCCAAAACATTTGAGGGGTCTTCGTCCCATCTTGGATCTCTGGTCTCTCAACAGAACAGTTCAAAGAGAAAAATTCAAGATGACAACTCAAGTCTATTTTGCCCTTCGTTCGGCCAAACAATTGATGTGCTTTCTAGATCTGAAGGATGCATATGCACACATTCCCATCCATCCTTCTTACTGAAATTCCTATACTTTCACATAGACATTCACTACCAGTTCAAAGTTGCCCCTTTTGGATTATCTGCCCCGAGTGTCTTCAGAAAGCGCTTGGCAGCGGCTGTGGCTCATCTCTGATGAGCGAGGATTTGCATATTTTCTTACGTAGATGATTGGCTTGTAGTATCTCCAGAACGCAGAGGCCTACAAACAGACCTTTGAAACACAACAGATTGTCTAGGAGCAAGAATAGACACCATCCAATCCAGGGTATTCCTCCCCAGAGCCGGGGGGACAAATGTCTCCATAATCTTGACTCTCAGCAGTATCATCAAACATCAACTATGATTCAGAAAATATTAGTCATTCTGAGCCATATGGTGGCGGACATTCAGGTGGCTCCCCACACTCATCTACATATGCGAAAACTACAGTGGGGCCCAAAAGATCAATGGTTGCAGTTCCAACAACCTCTCTGTCAGAATCCACCTAACAGCTACAACGAAGCAAAACCTTTCATGGTGGATGAACCCAGAAATCCTACATATTGGAGCACCTCTACTGCCACTCCTCTCTCAACTAACCCTCATGACAGATGCAACCTCACAGGGTTGGGGAGCTCACCTTCTCCAATAGAAGACAGAAAGCTAGTGATCAGTGCAGGAAACATTTCAAATCAACATACTGAAACTGAGAACAATTCACAGTGCCATAGCAGCATTCAAACACTTGCTGGCGGAGAAAACAGTAATGATACATAGGGACAATGAAGTTGCTATGTTCCCCATAAACAAGCAAGACGGGTCTGGTTCTCTGATTATATGCAAAGCGGCCGTTCTGATCTGGGAAGGGGCGATCCTTCGCTCCATCGACCTCTGAGCAATATATCTGCTTGATATGAGAAACATCCAGGTGGATCTGCTCAGCAGAATATTTCATCCCCACAAGTGGTCTCTGGGCCAAGAAGTAATGGACGACATTTTCTACCACTGGGGCACACCGTGGATAGACCTCTTTGCGAATGAAAAGAACAAGAAGTTGGAGCACTTTTGCTCAGTGCTTCCCATCTGCAACAGATTCTCGCAAGATGTGTTCCTTCTATCATGGTTGATAGGTCTCCTATACCCCTCATCACACTCACAATACAGAAATGTATTTAGGATAAGGCGGATATAATTTTAATAGCCTCAGCCTGGCCAAGACAAACATGGTATGCCTATCTAGTTCAATTGTCAGTACAACTACCTAGGGTTACTTGAACCGCCTGACGCAAGGGGGGGGGGCAGGGGGAACCTTCCTATAAACACACTCCACTTGTCTCTTCACGTAAATGTATGAATGTTGAGCACAAAGTCTTATTACTGTTGCCACCACCCATACATGAAGTCCTGCTTTCAGCCAGGACACCTTCGACTCATAGAAACCATTTACATGGGAACATTACTCAGATTGGTGTACAATACATTCTCTTGACCCTTTCACGTGCCCTCCAGATCAACAGATCAGTTACTTGTACAATCTCTAACAGAAAGGTCTGAAAACATCTTCGATCAGAGTTCATCTGAGTGCTATCGTGGTATACCACTGTCAGGTTAGAGACTTTTCAATCTCACTACACCCCCTCATATCAAGGTTCATGTGGGGACTATTTTAACTTCACCCTCCTCTCCAGCAACCTCTAGTATCTTAAGATATTAATGTTACTTTGGGAGCACTTATGAAAGCACCCTTTGAGCCATTAGCAACAGCTCCACTAAAATTCTTAACATGGAAAGTTTTGTTCCTAATGGCTGAGACATCTGCACGACAAGAGAGTGAGCTACAAGCCATAGTACACATCACCTTACTTACAATTCTTCTCTGAGAAAGCAGTACTCTGACCACACGCAAAGTTTCTGTTGTGAATCTACTCCTGTGGAAGGAGGAGTTAGCAACCTTGTTAGGATCTGCTATGCTGATGGGAGGAGCAAGCAGATAGTAGTTAATGACTCCTAAAGGAGGAGGAGTTAGCAATCTTGTTATGAACTGGCTGCTGGATACTCCTGTTGGAGGAGGAGTTCTCAATCTGTAATGAAATGACTCCTGTAAGGGGGAGGAGTTAGCAATCTGTACCAGGAGTGCTTGGAGAGGGCACTCAGCTGTAGAGGAAGGTAGATAGGTGAATCCTTGGGCCGATGGCAGTTGACAGCACCCCCAGGAGGATATCCTGAGAGGGACCACTGGCTAGGCTGGGTTATGGAGACAGACCCAGATAGTTCTTTATTAGACAGGTTAGTAGAACCACTAGAGGTGGCAGTAGTGAGCTGATATGCCCGGCAGGGCTGAAGTCCCTCAGGTACTGGAACAGCGATCCCAGAGTGGCTGAGCTGTAACATAGAAACATAGAAATGACGGCAGAAGAAGACCAAACGGCCCATCCAATCTGCCCAGCAAGCCTCACACATTTTTTCTCATACTTATCTGTTTCTCTTAGCTCTTTGGTTCTATTTCCCTTCCACCCCCACCATTAATGTAGAGAGCAGTGAAGGAGCTGCATCCAAGTGAAATATCAAGCTTGATTAGTTAGGGGGTAGTAGGGGAAGTAACCGCTGCAATAAGCAAGCTACACCCATGCTTATTTGTTTTACCCAGACTATGTTAGACTATAGATAGTGAGGAGACAGGGTATGCTGTGTTCATATCCAGAACTAGATAACCAATCTCACATAAGGTCTTAAAGAGGCTCAGTAGCTTGAAAGGGTTAGGCCCTCGAGGAGCGAGTACCTGGTTCCAGTGAAAGTTCTGAGAGAGCGATGGTAACTCACAAATGTCTGTATCTGCGATAGCTTCCAGGCAGTAGAGAATCTTCAGAGTATTCAGGAACATGGGCCCTCGAGGAGCAAGTACCGGTTCCTATTTGCAATCTGAAATAAAGAAAAGAGAGCGATGCCCCCGAGGAGCGGGTACCCCTGGTAAGTCTGAGGAAGCACAGTAGCTTGGAACGAATCCCTTTCCATTCCTTGCTAACTCAATTAGTTAGCGAATACTGAGACCTTTTATATTGGAAGCGGACGACGTCAGCTCAGGGGGACGCCCCTGAGGTTCGCGCCCTTGCTGGTACATTAGTCGGAGCGCGCACGCGCGCCCTATGTCATCAGGCAACATGGTGGATCCGCAGCGTCGAGCTGGTCTGGGGATGCCGGAGGGAGACGGCATGGACACGCCGCGGCTGTAGCTGTCCATCAGACCCGGAGGGAGTCACCACAGAGGTAGAGAGGGCAGAGTGAGGGTGTTGAGCAGTGACGGACGCAACAGTTTCTACCAAAGGTGTTCTCATTTTTCATTTAAATGAGAATCACACTGTCAACTTTCTTCCCTAAACCACACTAGAATGAGCGAGAAAAGACCTTACATTGTAAACTGGCCTTGGCTTATTACAAATGAACAAAGCCATAGACAATCCCAACAACTGTTTATTTTGTTCAACTCCAATAACCTAGGAGTAGCAGTAGCTTAAAGAACTCTATTAAATTGGATCACAGACTGCATTCAATTCTGGTATTCTTCAACCTCACTGCCTTTACCTTCTAAGGTAAAGGCACATCAAGTCACAACTACTGCCTCCTCTATAGCGCACTTGAAAAACGTGCCCATTGTGGACATCTGCAAAGCTGCGATATGTTCATCAGTGCACACCTTCACAGCCCACTACTGTTTGGCCCAGCTCTCAGCTTGGTAAACAAACTTGCTTTTTTCCATCTCCTTTATCATTTTTGTCACCCTTCTCTATACCTGCTCTGTCTATTTTGAAATAGAGCAACCAGGAATGCACACAATATTCAAGGTACAGTCACACCACATATCTATACAAAGGCATTATGGTATTCTGTTTTATTCTTTATTCCTTTCCAAATAATTCCTTACATTTTATTTGCCTTTTTGAATGCTGCTGCACACTTAAACAAAGATTTCAAAATGTTGTCCCCCTAACACGGAACACAGCATCATGTACTTAAGTTGGGATTATTTTTCCTTATATACATTACTTTGCACTTGTACACATTAAATTGCATCTGCCATTCAGAAGTTCTCTCCTAGTCTCACAAGGTCCTCATATAGTTCTTCACAATACGCTGCATTTCAACTCAACATAATTTTGTATATTCTGTAAATCTGATCACCTCACTTGCTGTTCCTTTCTCCAGATTTATGAGTATGCTAAACAGCAGAGGTCCCAATACAGACCCTGTGACACTCCACTAATCTTTCTCTATTTGGGAAAACTGACCATTTAAGCCTAACCCTCTATATTTCCTGTCTTTTATCCAGTTACAAATCCACAATAGGACACTGCCTCCAAGCCCATGACTCCCAAGTTCCTGAGGAGTTTGTCATGAGGGACTTTTTCAAATGCCTTCTGACAATCTAAATACATTAAATTAACTGGCTCACTTTTGCCTACACTTTTGTTTATACCCTAAAAAAAAATCTAATATATTGATAAGGCACGACTTCCTTTCGCAAAACCCATGTTGACTTTCCTTCATTAACCCATGTCTATTCATGGGTGAGTAATTTTTGGTTTTTTAAGAATAGCTTTGACAGACTCACCAGTCTATAGTGTCCCAGATCACCCTCCCCCGCCCCCAAGCCCTTTAAAAAAAAAAAAAATTGAAGTCACATTGGACACCCTCTAGTTGTCTGGTACCATGGCTGTTTTTAATGATAGATTGTAAATCATCAAAACAGGTCTGCAATTCAGCTTTCAAATTCTTTCAGAACTCGGGGGCGAATACCATCTAGTCACTTAATCATCACAATCAAAAAATGTTTCTGGTGTGGGTATGACCCTGACATCCTCCTCAGTTAAGACAGAAGCAAAGAATTCATTTAGTTTTTCTATTTCCTTGTACTCCCTGAACACCCCTTTTACCTGTCAGTTATCTAGCAGCTCAACAGGCTTTTTGCTTCAAATGTACTTGAAAAATTTTTTCCCTCTATGACAAGCTTTTTTTCAAATTCTCTGAGCCTGTTTAATATTTTTACATAGAAACATAGAAATGACGGCAGAAGAAGACCAGTCGGTCCATCCAGTCTGCCCAGCAAGCTTCACACTTATTTTTTCTCATACTTATCTGTTTCTCTTGGCTCTTAGTAACCTTATGTTCTAATTCCCTTTCACCCCCACTATTAATGTAGAGAGCAGTGATGGAGCTGCTTCCAAGTGAAATATTAAGTTTGATTAGTTGGGTAAGCGGCAGCATAGCTCTCTGCCATGAAGCAGGGAGCTATGCTGGATATGCATTGAAAGTGAAGTATGCCTTGAAAGTCACATTAACTATCATCAAATATTGAAAAGCCTAATAATTGGTAATACCTATAGCCCATGAACCCATCCCTGTTTTTTTCTTTTTTAATTGGGAGATGGCTGCCCTTCATCCTTCCGCTCCGTGAAGGTGGACACCTACCACTGGCATCCCGCTCCGTGAATGCCTCTGTGGCTACTGCCGCTCTGTGCAGTGTTTTACTACCTGTTCTTTATATGCGTCCTCTAGACCTGATGGATCCCATCCCTGTTTTTTTTTTTAATTTAATTGGAAGATGACAGCCCTCCATCCTTCTGCTCCATGAAGGTGGAACACCTACCACTGGCCACTGGCATCCCGCTCCGTGAATGCCTCTGTGGCTACTGCCGCTCCGTGCAGTGTTTTGCTACCTGCTATTTTATACGTGTCCTCTGGACCTGATGGATCCACAATGTTTATCCCACGCCATCTAACTTACCAGTGCTTATGCTCTTACCTAATTTCCTCATGTCTCTTTCCATTTTTTGAATGACGCCCTTTTAGCTTTAATTGCCTCTTTCATATCACTATTAAATCATGTAGTCAGTCATTTGGTTTTCCTTCAACCTTTAAGGCACAGAATACATTTTGTCTGCGCCTCAAGGATTTTAAAGTGTCCACACCTACTGCAAGATTTTAACCTTTTGGATTGCTCCTTTTTTGTTTTTCTATTTTATCAGTCTCCCTTTTTACAGTTAAAAGGTACTTCAGCAGTTTTCCTTAGTATTTGCCCTGAGTGATTATCTAATTTTATTACATTATGATCACTGTTCCTAAGTGGATGTGGCACTTTTATCTCTTGTACCAGGGCCTGCATTCCACTGAGAACTAGATGTAATATAGTTCTTCTCTCATCAGTTCCATGACCAACTACTGCGGAAAGCAGTCATTGATGACATCCCTTGCATGTCCTAATATGACACTACCCTACCAATATTTAGGTAATTGAAGTCTCCCATTATTATTGTGTTGCCTATCTTATTAGCCAGGCTAATCTCTGTTAGCATTTTGCAGACCTTTTACTCATCCTGGCCAGGCAGGCACTACTAGGGATGTGAATCGTGTCCTCGATCGTCTTAACGATCGATTTCGGCTGGGAGGGGGAGGGAATCGTATTGTTGCCGTTTGGGGGGGTAAAATATCGTGAAAAATCGTTAAAAATCGTTAAAAATCGAAAAACCGGCACATTAAAACCCCCTAAAACCCACCCCCGACCCTTTAAATTAAATCCCCCACCCTCCCGAACCCCCCCCAAATAACTTAAATAACCTGCGGGTCCAGCGGCGGTCCGGAACGGCAGCGGTCCGGAACAGGCTCCTGCTCCTGAATCTTGTCGTCTTCAGCCGGCGCCATTTTCCAAAATGGCGCCGAAAAATGGCGGCGGCCATAGACGAAAAAGATTGGACGGCAGGAGGTCCTTCCGGACCCCCGCTGGACTTTTGGCAAGTCTTGTGGGGGTCAGGAGGCCCCCCACAAGCTGGCCAAAAGTTCCTGGAGGTCCAGCGGGGGTCAGGGAGCGATTTCCCGCCGCGAATCGTTTTCGTACGGAAAATGGCGCCGGCCATACGGAAAATGGCGCCGGCAGGAGATCGACTGCAGGAGGTCGTTCAGCGAGGCGCCGGAACCCTCGCTGAATGACCTCCTGCAGTCGATCTCCTGCCGGCGCCATTTTCCGTACGAAAACGATTCGCGGCGGGAAATCGCTCCCTGACCCCCGCTGGACCTCCAGGAACTTTTGGCCAGCTTGTGGGGGGCCTCCTGACCCCCACGAGACTTGCCAAAAGTCCAGCGGGGGTCCGGAAGGACCTCCTGCCGTCCAATCTTTTTCGTCTATGGCCGCCGCCATTTTTCGGCGCCATTTTGGAAAATGGCGCCGGCTGAAGACGACAAGATTCAGGAGCAGGAGCCCGTTCCGGACCGCTGCCGTTCCGGACCGCCGCTGGACCCGCAGGTTATTTAAGTTATTGGGGGGGGGGTTCGGGAGGGTGGGGGATTTAATTTAAAGGGTCGGGGGTGGGTTTTAGGGGGTTTTAGTGTGCCGGCTCACGATTCTAACGATTTATAACGATAAATCGTTAGAATCTGTATTGTATTGTGTTCCATAACGGTTTAAGACGATATTAAAATTATCGGACGATAATTTTAATCGTCCTAAAACGATTCACATCCCTAGGCACTACTATAAACTTTCCTTTTACCTTTGGAATTGATATCCATTAGAATTACAGAGTGCAGTTTGTCTCCTACAAAACTTTTATCCTGCTCAGCTCTATGCTATCATTAACATTTAGTGCCACCCCTTCACCAACTGTATCTGCCCTGCCATGTTGCCATAATTTGTATCCTGGTATCAGTGTCTCATTAGTTATCCTCCCTTCCACCAGGTCTCAGATGCCTATTATGTCTATATCTTCCTGTAGCACCATATATTCTAACTCTCCAGTCTTATTTTTCAGATTTCTGGCATTTGCAAACATTTTAAAGTAGTTTCAATTGTAATTTCTATGGTCATATGTACCCAAAAACTGATTATGACATGACACAGGCAGTTTGGAGTCACTTTTATCTGCATGCTCTATATTTAAATACAACTGGAATTTTTTCAGTTTTTACAACCAGCTTCAGGACATTGTAACTTATTTGATTTGCCAGCATCCTTTAAAGATACCTCTCTCCAAACCATATACTGCTGAGCGACTGTCTGCCTTCCCCCATATTCTAGTTTAAAAGCACCATTACTTCGATCATTCAAACAATTCAAACCAAGCATTTTTTTTAAATTTATTTAAATAAAAATTATAATTTATACAAGACTTTTAAACAATCAACAAAATTCTTTACAAAAATTCATTGGGCAATTGGTTTCATTTTTTTTCAATTCTTTTAATAGTAAAAGTTCTTTATTGACCAAAGAATGACACCTAGAAGGAATAATTATTCACAACTTCAAAATAGACTCTAACGTCAGACATAAAAAATGTAAACATCTATTCTACCACTAGAAATGAAACATCTGCCCAAATGTACACAATTCAGTAAAAACTGCCTGTTTTGCTTTGCTGAACAGTTGTATCACCGACAAATCTGTACACTTCTCTGTCTTTTCCGCCTACGCAACAGAAGCTTCCTTGGCTCTCCGTTCTGGTCCAGAAGTACTGTAATGAGTTTCACTGCCTTTTGCGTTTGTGCTTTGCTGTCTTTTGCTGATGAGCAGCTTGTGAATAATGTGTCCTCTTGCCTTTCAGCGCTGCAAGAGGACACTAATGCCAAAGTGCAGCATCTCCCAGATCAGGATGCAAGTTCAAGCATTGTTTAAGACTGTCCCCACTAGTGAAGTGACTGGTTTTCATTCCCCTTTATTTTTATCCTTAAAGGGACTCAAATCAGTCACTGCATTTCTAGTTAAAGTAATTCAATCCATTTATGCTGTGATCAACTCAACAATAAGGCTTATGAATTAACAGAATGGCAAAGCAGAGGCTGCAAAAAAACAAGGTAGACTGACATTCTGCTGCTCAAAGGTAGCACTGCACATAATAATCGTACAAATTGCTCGCCAATGACTGCAGCAAAGAAAAAAAGATATATTGCTAATTTTGTGTAGCAACATGGAATGAAACAGTGACTTTGGTACTACAGAAGACAATAAATTAGGCCAGTGCTTCTCAACCTTTATTTCATTGCTTACTGTCAAGTTTGCTAAGTCCTCGTGGTGCACTAAACCAAATCATGCACAATTCTCATTCTTCACCTCACCAGCAGAAGAGAGCAGTACTGTTTACCTGTGCATGCCTCATTCTGCCTGCTTGGGTCTGACATCGGAACATGCAAAATCAGCTGATCCTGAGGGTTTACAGGGCCCTACACATTCAAACATTGGACTGAAGCTGGCAGAAGAGATGGTCACAGGTAAGAAACACTGTTCTGCTTCCAGTGGGAAGGAGGGAGATATGGTAAGATTACCAGAGTTCTGCTGGGTGAATATGGGACCTTTGTTCCCTGTAGTGTGTATAGTGAGCGAGCAGTTCATTTTGGTGGGAAGCAGGAAATCTTGTGGACTGTCCCATGGAAAATCATAGTAATCTACTCTCAAAATATTCCTAAAAGCACATTCTTTGTTTTGTTACCAGAAAATATATTTTGGCCCAATGCAAAAGCCTCTGTGCTGGTGAGTATGTCCTGCATACAAGATAATTAATTATATACTAGAATAAGTCAAAATTAGCCAACAAAATTCAACTCTTCCCAACATGTAAATTCTATGTAGGAGATACATCCATGTCAGAGACTTTGATCTGCGTCCCAGTATATTTTATGATTATGCATTAATATTCTCTATTGGGCAATAAGTTTCCAACCTTTGATGTCTCTGGCTTGATTTTCTGGCTGTCTTTTTCTTCTGTCAGGTCTTTGTTCTTTTTTTTTTCTCCCCTTTTCTCTTTGTCATCATCCATCCTTTGCCTTTTTTCCTTGAGTTGATATTTTAATACTTTTTTTTTTCACTTGATGCTCTCCCTTCCTTATTCCTCCTCCCCTTTCTCCTATTCTCTCTTCCATTCCTCATTCCCTTTCTCCTCTTATCTTCCAAAATTCCCCCATTCCCAAATCCAAGGTCCTCTCTCATCCCCTTTCTATTGCTGAGTCATTTCTTCATCTCTATCTTGCCAGTACCTGGTTCTCTCTCTATTTTGGGTTCTCTGTCCCTCTTCATCACTCCGTCCCTTATCCAGGGTCCTTTCTCCCTTTCTCTCAGTCCTTGGTCTTCTCTCTCCCTTCACCTGTTCATTCCTGGTTTCCCCTCCTTCTTACCAGATCCTCTCTCTCCTCCGCTTCCCCCTTCTCTCGTATGGCCCAACCTACCCTTCCAATCTTTTCTCTGCTCCCACTCCCCTTACCCAGCAGTGCTGTAACAGCATCCTGTGCCTTCTCCCCTCACCCCCTTTCCTACCCACAAATCATTCTCACCTGGCTGCATCTCTGGATGACTTCCCCCCTCTGCTGTCATTTGAGTCCTAAGTCCCTGCAGCACAGAATATAAGGCCAGGGGCAGTGACTCTCCAAGGCAATAGCGCACAACAAAGAGCAGCCCTGTACTCCAGGAAGCAGGCAGAGAACTTTTCCCTACCACTTACTGTTGTGTGGGTTCCCTGCTCCTGCCCCTCCCCCTCTGGTTTTCCTCAGTGCTGTCTGGTTGCCGTGAAGGCAGGACTAAAGCAGCAAATAAGATTTAGGACCCTGTCCAATAGAATCCAGCATGAACCCAGGAGGAGGATCATGCTAAGGCTGTCAGGGTGAGCACCGGGACACATGAAGAACTTTCTCAAGGCACACCAATGTGCCCTGGCATACTGGTTGAGAAGCACTGAGTTAGGCTATAGTTACCCTACCATTTCAGAACCTCTGGCAAACAAGTCATTATTGTATTCTGAAGTGTTCCACTGAAATCACCACATAATACCATGTCACCACGGTACGCACTTTGCTGTACTGAAATTAATACCACTTAATGTAAGTGTGCCCCTAGTGGATGCACCCTATGTGCTCTTCTAGAAGTACAGCAACACATAGCTTAGTGCTTAAAAAAACAAAATCCAACATCCAGTTCATTTCCTTTATAATGGTATGAAAGATGTTCCACTATGATTTGGTTTTGGTATGCTCACTGGCGTAACCTAGTTCTATAATGTTCAAGTTATTAAAGTGCTGGTTAGTATTACTTCTTTACTTACAACAGACAAGAGGACTAATGCAATTACACTTGACCTTGTGTCAGAAACATTGATCAGAATCACATTACAACCAGATCATGGTAAAAGAGTTAAAGGTAGCAAACCGCCTTTTGCACAGCCAAAAAAAGCTTGCTTTGAAAGTGGAGTGTGACTTCCTAATAGCTTAACATATCACCCAGCTCAAGCCAGGAAGCCTCACTCCCCAGCAAAGGCAGGCCAAGCTACTTCAACTGGGAAAAATATAAGAAGAAAAACAAACAGTCTCCTAGTAATGCTGAGCATTCGGCTAGAAGGCATTTCTGGGAGCCTACTGTCCTTTTAATGATCTTTATTTTTTTCAACAAAAATGGTCAATTTTCCTTGTAGCAAACAGGACCCTCCCCCCCCCCCCCCCCCCCCCCCGAAAACCCACCTTATAAAAACACTTTTACAGCCATCAAAGACCCAGACACAAGGCAAGTGTAAGACTGGGAAATTCTAATCAAGTAAATGGACTCTTCTGCCAAGGTAGGCAAATTACAGACATGTGATGAGCAGGACAGTATTTGAAAATACAATAATCCCCGATCCATGGTGTGTTCCATATAAAATATAATCTGCTTTTCCTAAGTAGGGCCCATGGTACAGTATATGCAAGCAGAAGTAGCCTTGTATTTACAAGTAAACCTTCCAAAGGTTTGGTATGGATAGTACCAAAAGAAACCATTGTTACAAATGTCTGCAATTGTACAAATTATTTTGTATTAAACGTCTGTATCCTCCTTTCACTAAATTGTGCTTCCTTAAGCAGAGTTAACAGAATTGTCCAAAAATCTTATTTCACCTTTTTTTTTTTGTCAAAAATAGTGCGATTATAAATGAGGACAATTATGAATGTTGATCTGTACAAAATGTAGCCCCATGCAGGGGGCAATCTAAGGCGATAAGTTTGCTTCCTCTCCTCCAGTTACAGGGTTCTCTCTCATTTCAACACGCCAGTAATCCAATGGAGCGCTCTACACAATAGGTTATGTTCCAAGATACATTGTAAATATGGTAAACCAAGTTTTGAATACTAGAGAAGATAAAGATATGGGGATAACTGATTTAATATGGGGGGGAAAAAAAAAAAGCTGATTTGGGTTTTTTCCCCCCATAAAAGATTAAATGGGAAAAAGGACCCTGTACTGTAAAAGGACCATGCACACCAGAAGCCTTATGCCACAGTCTCTCTAAACCAAACTGACCTCCAATCACACCAGCAGCCTCTTGCCACAGTTTCTTCTCCACTAAACTAGCCTTTAGCCCAAAGCACTGACAGTTCTGTTCAACAAGGTCCTAAGCAAAGCTTAAACAGGTAAAATCAAACTAAAACCAGCTTTGCTTTTAATAAATCAGAGGATCTGTTAAGGTGAGGGGTTTTGGCTAGTTTGTGTGACAGCATGAAATTAAGAGCTGAAATATGAGGGGGCTTATCTTTATCGGTCCCAATGCATACATTTGGTGAAGCCAGAATACTGAGATGAAGCAGAGTTCATGTTCTGCCAGATTAACCCCCTGTCCTTACAAGATTCTAGTCCAACTCCATTCTACTTCCCATCCCACTGAATACTGGTTCCTAGAAAAGAAAATTGGCTCTTACCTGAATTTTCGTTCCTGTAGTACCACGGATCAGTCCAGACCCCTGGGTTTTGTCCCCCCTCTTGCAGATGGAGACAGAAGTTTACCGACAAACTCCGCCTTATCAAGGATGGTGCCACCTACAGTCTGGCAGCATTACTTAATGTCAAAGCAGAATGGATCCAAAAACCCATACTAACTATATACATTAACCTAACAACCTTAAACTGGCTCATTAACCCCCAAATGGGTACAGAACCCATGCTACTCGGGAAAAAAACTCGAGTGATCTGCCGATAAAAGAAAACAAAGATTGAAAAACAGTGTGGACTCTCCATTACCTTCAAATGCCAAAATGGGCGGGACTCTGGACTGATCTGTGGTACTACAGGAATGAAAATTATCAGGTAAGAACCAAATTTTCTTTTCCCTGTACATACGCGGATCAGTCCAGATTCCTGGGATGTACCAGAGCTTTTACTTACTTGGGATGGGATCCGGAGAGGCCCGCTCTCAGCATACCTTCTCCAAATCCTCCTGCCCCTGATGCCCGAACATCCAGCTGGTAATGCCTGGCAAAGTTATGTAATGACTTCCATGTAGCTGCCCTACAAATTTCCTCAGGTGAAATCTGTTGACATTCCGCCCAGGATGCATCTTGAGAACGAATAGAATGAGCCCGGAGACCCTCGGGCAAAGACCGATTGCTCAATAAATAAGCAGAATTTATGGCCTCCTTCAGCCACCGAACTATCGTAGTCTTTCTTAGAAGCCATGTTGCCCTTTCTTGGCCCACTCCAGAGCACAAAAAGATGATCCGAGCCCTGAAAACCATTGGTAATCTCCAGATAGTGCAGCAAAGCCCTACGAACATCCAGCTTCCGCAGATCCTTATTAAAGGGATCCGACCTATCTGAGAAGGATGGAAGCTCCACCGACTGATTTAAATAGAAGGAAGACACCATCTTGGGAAGAAAGGAAGGCACCGTACGCAGGGAAACGCCAGAGTCTGAAATTCTCAAAAAGGGCTCCCTACATGACAAGGCCTGAATCTCTGACAGTCTGCGCGCAGACGCAATCGCAACCAGAAAAACCACTTTCAAAGTGAGATCCTTCAAGGTTGCCCTTCGCAAAGGTTCAAAAGGCGCCGCACACAAGGCTTTAAGGACCAAATTTAGATTCCAAGATGGACACGGCTGCCTCACCGGGGGACGCAAATGCTTTGCTCCTCACAGAAAATGAGCGACATCGGGATGTGCTGCCAAACACACTCCTTGAATGTTACCTCGTAATGAACTGAGCGCTGCCACCTGCACTCGCAAGGAACTACACGATAAGCCCTTCGCCAAACCAGCCTGAAGGAAACTCAAAATGTCTGGGACACTCGCTCAGGTAGGTAAAATACCCCTGGCAAGACACCAAGCCTCAAAGATCTTCCAGACTCTTACATAAGATAAGGAAGTAGAAATCTTACGTGACCTCAATAACTTAGCCACAACAGCATCTGAGTACCCTCTGGACTTCAGCTGCTTCCTCTCAAAAGCTATGCTGCTAGACAAAAACCCTCGACCTGGTCGAAACAAACGGGACCCTGATGAAGCAAATTCGGCAGGTCCGGAAACCGCAAGGGACAGTCTATGGCCAGATTGACCAGATCCGCAAACCAAGGACGTCTCGGCCACTCAGGAGCTATCAGGATCACCTCCGACGGATGTAATTCTATTCGGCGAAGAGTCTGACCTATGAGGGGCCAAGGTGGAATCACATAAAGCAGAACATCCGATGGCCAGAGGAGAACCAGGGCGTCCACGCCCTCCGCTCCTGTGTCTCTGCGACGAGCGAAGAAGCGGGGAGCCTTGGAATTCTTTAACGTCGCCATCAGATCCATGCAGGGTGTGCCCCACCGGACACAGATGATCTGAAAAGCTTCGTCCGCGAGCTCTCACTCTCCTGGATCTAGAGAATGTCGACTGAGGAAGTCCGCGTGGACATTTTCCACCCCAGCAATGTGAGAGGCTGCTATGCTAAGTTCTGCTCCGCCCACGTGATCAACAGAAGAGCTTCCAACGCCACTGGTTGACTCCGGGTTCCGCCCTGACGATTGATGTAAGCCACTGTGGTCACATTGTCGGAAAGAACTCTGACCGTCTTGCCTCGGAGAATCGGAAGGAACGCCTGCAGTGCCAACCTCACTGCTCTGGTCTCCAGGTGACTGATGGACCATCGAGCCTCCTCCTGGGACCACTGCCCCTGCATTTCCGCAGGCAAACCGCTCCCTAACCGTGCAGGCTGGCATCCGTAGTGACCACCGTCCAGTCCGGAACTACCAAGGGAACCCCACGTCGCAAGTTGTCCATGAGCAGCCACCAATCCAGGCTGGACTGAGCAGACTCCGTCAGAGGTAAAGGGAGATGAAACTGTTCCGAAACCAGGTTCCATCTGGAAAGCAAATCTGATTATAAAGGTCGCATATGAGCGAAAGCCCATGGAACCAATTCCAGGGTTGAAGTCATGGAGCCTAGGACCTGCAAGTAATCCCATACCTTTGGGGTTTGCTTGGACAACAAGGCTCGCACCTGACCTTGAAGCTTGACCATACGTTCCTCCTTTAAGGACACTGTTCCCTGATGAGTGTCGAACAAAGCTCCCAAATAGTCCAACAACTGGGATGGCATTAGACGACATTTGGACATGTTGACTACCCAGCCGAGGGTTCTCAATAATTAAAGTACTCGGTTTATTGCCTCCTGGCAAAGCAACTCCGATTTCGCTCGAATTAGCTAATCGTCCAGGTACGGGTGTACTAGAAACCCCTCCTTCTGGAGCTGCGCTGCCACTACCACCATAACCTTGGTGAATGTCCTGAGCGTGGTGGCCAGACCGAACGGCAGAGCCTGAAATTGGTAGTGATACCCCAAGACGGAGAACCTCTGATGTTCGGCCCGAATTCCGATGTAAAAATATACCTCCATCAGATCCAGAGATGCAAGAAATTCCCCCCGTCGGACTGACGAAATGATGAACCTTAACGTTTCCATCCGGAAACGGGGAATCCGAAGGCATCTATTGACCAGCTTGAGGTCGAGGATGGGTCGGGAAGGTCCCTTCTTTCTTGGGCACTACGAAATAAATGGAACAACAACCCCGAAGTTCTGTCAGAGGAACTGGAACAACGGCGCCGAGGTCGAGAAGACGCTGCAGAGTCTCCTTTACTGCATGGCGATTTTTTGCATGACCGCATGGAGAGACCAGGAATCGCTGGCGGGGCCGGTGTGCAAAATCTAATGCGTAACCGTGTCTTATCACGGATAGCACCCACTGATCCAAAGTCATTTTGGCCCACTCCTCGTGAAACAGAGACAATCTGCCTCCCACCACGGAATGTACCGGTCGCACATCATTGTGAAGGCTTTCCGCCCGGTGTGCTCTGGCCGGTGCCAGACCTACCGAAACGGCACCCACGAAAGGACTGAGCGTACGTCTGCTGCCTGTTGGCGTTGTGACGAAAAGAAGAAACCGACCCCCAAGAAGTCAGAGGCCTCCGACCTCCTCTAAATCGAGACCTGAAAGCAAAAGAACCTCTCGACTTCGGTCTATCTTCCGGCAAACTATGCACCTTATTCTCGCCCAAGGACTGAATCAGGTCTTCCAGCTCTTTCCGAAAGAGCAGTTTTCCCTTAAACGGCAAAGAGACCAGTTGAGATTTAGATGACAGATCCGCCGCCCATTGCGTAACCACAGCAGATGTTTTGCTGACATGGCCGATACCATGGTTCTGGCCGAGGTGCGAAGCAAATCGTAAAAGGCATCAGTACTATAGGCAATCACCACCTCAAGTCGCCCCACTTTGAGAGATTCTTCCTCAGAGAGCGACTCGTTAGTCAAAAGCTGCTGCACCCAACGCAGACCTGCCCTCAAAGAAAAATTGCTACACATCGCCGCACGGATTCCAAGCGCGGAAACCTCAAAGATCTTTTTGAGCTGAATCTCCAGTTTGAGATCCTGCAAATCCTTAAGTGCTGTCCCCCCAGTGACCGGAATGATGGTCTTCTTCGTGACCGCAGCCACTGCTACATCTACCTTAGGAACTCTTAAAAGCTCCAAGGCCTACTCAGGCAGAGGATAGAGCTTATCCATCGCCTTAGCCACCCTTCAGGCCCAAGTCCGGAGTGTCCCATTCCTTGAAGAGCAAATCCGTAGCCGAAAAATGAAACGGGAAGGACGAAGGAGGACCCTGTAGTCCATAGACCCTAGGCAAGACTCTTCCTGGGGAAGTTGAATGCCTAACTCCCCCAAAATAGCCGGAATGAGCAGAGCCAGTTCGTCTCTCTGAAAAAGACGGACCACCTTCGGGTCGTCTCCGTCCGCCCCATGGGACCCCCGAAGACCGCTCTGCAGTTGATCAGCCTCCCCCTCACCCCCCCTCGGGGGCTGGGAAGGTAACTCCCGGTCATCCTGATCCTCCGATACCGTGGAGGAATCTGGATCCGCCAAAGGGGTCCGCAAGTTGGAGGGCCGCTGTCCAGATGAAAGACCCGGGGTCCTGGGCAATCCTGGTCCGCTTCTGAGGCGTGGGTTGGGAGTCCAGAATGAGGCCTCTTCTTACCTGCCTTCCAGGCCTTAAGCATTAAAAGGACAAAGTCAGAAGAAAAAGAAGACTCAGAGGACAAATCGTCTGAATCCCCTGCAGGGACATCCCCAGAGCCACAGCTGCCAAGACTTGCGGGCCTGTCCTCCTCAGGGACCCTCCGCTGTGGCGATAAACTCTGTGGGAGATCCTCCTCCCCCTGCGTTGCATGCGCTGCCGAGGCCACTGACACCAGTGGGGCCAAAATGCCAGCCGTTCCCGCATTTTGCGGGAACGGGCCAGAAACTGAGGGCAGCAGCTCACCAAAGGCTCTGGTGACAGTCTGCACCCTAACAACGACCCCCAGTGGGGTCGTGGAGGCTCCCTCTCCCCCTGAAAGAATTTGCACACAGCCCGTCCCGCGACAGGCGCGCTCACGTGGCACCACAGGCCCAACACGGTATTGCTGTAACTAAAAATAAAAAACTATTGCCACCCCCCCTCCCCCGGAAATGTGGCGAAACAGCGCGAAACTACCCCCACCGCAATTGGAAGGGAAGAGAGAGTCGAGCCACAACAAAAAAATACAATCTTTTTTTTTTTTTTTAAATAAGACAAATACTTGCCCTGGACTTACTGGGGGGAGTGAGCCGGGCTCCCCAGTATCACCCCCAGTAGTAGTTTGAGCTGGCAAATGGGCTTTCCACCCTGTACCTTAGCTGTCTCTGAAACCAGGGGGGATGGTCCCCTCAGGACCTCACAACCCCCTGGGGAGGCGGGAGACTCTGACCTGTAGGCAGTCACTGCGGTCCCTTCTCCTGGAATTTTTCTCTTCTTCTTCTTTTTTTTTTTTTTAATATCTAACTAAACTAACACTGTCATAAAATCTATATTAGGCCCTAACACAGACTGTAGGTTTTGCACTCCCACCATCTGCTGGAGACAGAAGAATACTGCCAAACTGTAGGTGGTACCATCCTAGATAAGGCGGAGTTTGTTGGTAAACTTCTGTCTCCAACTGCTAGGAGGGGAGGGGGGGGGGGGGGGACACAAAACCCAGGAGTGTGGACTGATCTGGGTATGTACAGGGAATTACCAGTTTCCGCAGATAAAGCGGTAAGGGCCAGAAAGCAGAAAGACACAGGCGCTAGGAAATTATGAGACCAAAATTAAATGATAGTATATAGCTAAATTGGCAAATCCCAGAATGTAATCAGCACTTTAATTAGCCAAATAACCTAATCCATTCAAGGTTCTTCACCATGTAAATCCTACCATAAAGGTGACAAGCATATGGTAAGAGTGCAAGATGAGAGTGTCTTCAACCCTTGTGGAAGAGGGGGAAAAAATAGTTCTACTTGATTCACAGCTGCTCAGGAAGTGACAAAACTATCATTCATCCATATAAAAGATTTTAGGGCGAAAAAAAAAACGGTCTGTGCCGATAAAGTGACACATCACATGATGAATAGAGAGAAGAAGAGATGAGAGCATGCTATGAAAAGCATAGTTACTGATTAATCCCAAAGGGTATCATTAGGGGGTAACACACACATAGAGGCCCACACAAGCTCCAAAGTTCAAAGGGTATTTTGCTTAGAAGGGTCATTTCATCTGGAAGTGGCAATTCCTAAAAACGCAAGGACAGAAAACAACTGCAGGCTCAGTCCTGGTATAATTAATTTTGCTTGGACTTGTACCTCTATTAGTTCACAAAGAAGTTCAATTCCTAGTGTCTTATTGAGGAAGTTTAAGTGACCTTTATTCTCCCTCTTTCTGTTTTCACCTTGGGTTCCATTAAGGAAGGAAGGAAGGGTAAGGTGAAAGTGAAATGAGACAGGACAGAGAGGGTGGGGGAGTGAGGGATGAAATGGAACTGTAAAAAGAGAGCGACAGTACTGCTTCTTAAGGCCCATCCAACAGCATATTCATATCCTGCACTGCCTGAAGTCACAATCTTTTTCACATTCATGCCACAAGCCTCCCACCTAATGCAGAGCCTGCAGCAGGCCAACATAAAACACAAACAAAGACATATAGGAGAAAGGTAAAGGTCTGTCATCCAATTATCTCCTTCACTTTTAAGGTCTGCAAACAAACATTAACAATGTTTCATGTGCAAAGCTTTGAGTGATGACATTACTGTTAACTGTCACTATCTAAAGACTTACAAAAAAAAAAAATTATACAAAATACGTTTTCTGTGACAAATATAAACCTTCTCAATCAGCAAAATTATTGCAAAGTAGAGAATATGAACGCTCCATTTCAAATTCATTAGTAAGCCATACAAAACCACAGACCAGCCTAAACCAGAAAAGAAAAGCCAAATCCGGTCAGAGCATGCAGGTCCCTTTGGAATGAAACTAATTCTCGATGTTGGATGCTGCCGATGTTATTTTCATGTACTGGTTGAAGATGGTTTCGAAGGCCTCGTCCCTGTGTATCATGGCACCAAACACCAGCGGCTAGAGAGAGGAAAAGAAAATTAAATAAGGAACTCCCAAAACATGATGCATGTATCTATAGAGTAACAGAGCAGAGGAAGACATAAAAGACCAGACGGTCTGTCCATTGCTGTCTACACTGCAAGGATACATCCCATCATCCATAGTGCCTGACCACTTCTAAGATCTGTCTCTCTTCATCCATTTTCTTCCTTTGTATGCTACCATATTAGGCAGACAAGATTCCCCACTTAGTTCACACCAGCATCCCTCCCTTCTCAGGGCTAACCGAAAGTTCTACAATAATCCAAATAGTTCCCAGTACCTGATCTCCACAAGATTATTTTTTCTTCATTATATTATTTTTCCTCATTACTTTTGAGGAAGCAAATAACTATTGCAATATGTCAGTGGAAAGAAACTCTTAATTTTAGTCTCAGGAGTCTCAAACTCCGCCCCAGAAGGCCATAATTTTCCAGATTATTTTGATAATGCTAATTCACCATTACCCAGAACCACTGCATGCAAGTAAATCTTCTGACTACTCCTGGCAACCAGCTTGAAACCCTGTCTGCGATCTGTTTGTGGCCCTCATGGACTGGAAACCAAGCTATAAGATCCCTCTTTTTAACTCACTCCATATAAATATTTATATCAACCTTTCCATTTCAGTCAAGTACAGTATGGTGGGAAAAGAAATTGCTTTTCCTGACATTTCAACAGCATCCTGTTTGAGAAGAGCACTGAGGACTGTATTCTCTGCAGGCATCCCCATCTACACTCAGTCACATTCCTGACAATACAGCTGCAGCTCTAAAAGGAATTTCAAAAAGAACCTAATCCCCCCCTACCCCCACTCTTTTCTCACAACTCTTAAGGAAAATTTAGGAATGCTTTTGATGCTGTCCATCACAGATGGATACAAAGAAAAAGAATAAATGCAAAACCTTGTCATGAGGACAACGAAGGGACAAGCAGATACTACAACAGTGGCATAATTAATCACTTTTTGTTCTCCCTGCCCAACTCACGCTACCACAAATTAAAGCCTCCCAACCAGTCAAAAGAAAGCTCATTAGCTCTGTCCGGAATGTGAATGAGAAGTGTATAAATTCTCTCCCTGCTGTTTATCTGCTTTAACAAGTTCTCCTCAACCACTCACTGGCCATTAGCCTTGTCCATCTCCCTCAGTGGTGCCTTCAGTATGCTAGGATCAGGGAAATAAATATTTTGTATCCCAGAAAGGTAATTCCAGTGCAGTGTTAGCAGAATAATCCACATGACAATGATCCAACTCCAGTCCTTGTAAGCCACCAATAAGTCTGGTTCTTAGAATACTCAAAAATCTGGAAACTGTCCAACTGTATGCAGATCTCTCATGAACATTCATGATGAATGCCCCTAGAAACAGATGAGCCATTTCCCGCAGTGCAGAAAATTCAGCCGGGCACTCCAGCCTCAGCACGGTCCAGAGACACACGGGAAAACAAACACAGCCCACCAACCGCTGCTCCGCCTCCTCTGCTACAAGCATGGCAGCTAATGCCGCTCCCCTGGGACACACACGGACCGGCCCAGTAGTTACCTGCTATCTGCCGAGGCCTGCAGCCCTCGCTGCCTCATGGCCGTACCTTCCGCCCCCCAGCAACCAGCTGTTTGCCTTTCTGCTCTATTTTATTTTAAAATCACAGATACAAAGGCAAAAAAACCCACACAGGGGTACTTCCCTGATTCCGGGGCCTTGCAGACAGAAGCCTTGAGGGAACCAGTCCCCTGGCTATCAGGACCTCCGGCACAATGCGGCCAAGCACAAGGCAGGGGTTCCCAACCCCCCAAATGTCCGACTCAATCTGAGGAATGGTCTACCAAGAAGCCTAACACCTCAGGGAGCTTCCTCCGAAATTCTCCTACTTCAACTTCTCTCTTTCTCTTTCTTAATCTCAGACTGCAGGATTGCACCTCTACCATCTACTGGAGTCAGAGAAATACTGAGGGGACTGCAGGTGGCACTCTTATGTAGCAGTGCCTCAAAGTTTTGTTTCTCTGACTCCATGTGCTGGTAGGGAGGCAAAACCCATTTGTCTTCACTGATCTGGGTATGTTCAGAAATAAGATTTAATATACTATCCTGAGCTGCACACGAACTGTTAAATCCTCCTTAGAAGTGGCAGTGTGCCAAATTTGTGTTCTTGCTAGAAAAAACAAGCGTGACTTGAGAGGACTGTTTTACCTTTCCTTTCCCTTCTGTTGAAGAGAAAATTCTCAAAAATCACAAAATCATTTTCTTTGAAAGTTTTTCCAGAATTATAATAAAATTACTCTGGATATGCACTGTACAATTACACATAGTTGAGGACAAACAAAGATTCCTGGCCTGCAGCCTAGTATAGCATCTAGGCAGGTCTAATTACCCCCTGCAACAGAACACGCTTCCCGGTGTCCAACATCAAACACAAATTCACAGTTTAAAAAGGTTAGGATGTGTAACAGGAGGAAACATTCACGTGACCAATGAGGACCCATCATATACTACCACTTCAGAGCTATTTTATTTTTAAAAATAGCAAATACACCCGGTTCTAGAGTTAGATGACGCCTCACCCTCTCCAAAACTGCCCATAATAGGTAAGAATGAAATATTGTTTAATTGCTTACAGCTTCTTGGTATAAACAACATTATGGGCCACAGGAAAGTGTGCTTCCTTCCCTTCCTGCCAGGCTCAAGAAACGGTGGAAAGGCCTGCCTCCCTATTACTTACTTCTACAGTGCTACTAAACTGTAGAAATACACATTTATTTTATTTATTGATTGTTTATATACTGCCACCACCAGAGAACGGGATGGTTTACAATAAAACATCCATAAAATTAATAAATAAGAGATCATTTCTGCTTTCTAGAGATTACAATCTATTAAAGACAAACAAGACAAATAAGAAAATTAGGGCGTTCCATTTAATATGGAAAATGGTTAAACCCAAAAAGGGTATGATCAGGAGAACCAGAGGTTAAGATTTAAAAGCAGCTTCAGAAGGGTGGGATTTTTGGCTCCATTTGAATAAGGCCAGAAAGTGAGCATGATGCATTGATTCAGGAAGTCTATCACAGCACAGCAAGGTGGACAGTGAGCATAGAGTGAGGATTCAGGCATAGATAAGAGTGACTTATCCAATGAACAGAGTTCTAAAGGAGAGGTGTAAGAAAAGAAGAGGAGAGATAATGAGTTGCTGTAGAATGAATGCACTTGGAGATGAGTAAAAGAAGCTTGAACTGTATGCAGGGATGGATAGGGAGCCAATGAAGTGACTTGGGTGTAGCAACAATGGTGGAAGATAATTTGTGCAGCTGAATTTAGCTGATTCTAGTGGGGAGAGATGATTCAGTGGGAGACCTGTGAGGAGTGAGTTACAGTAATTTTAAGCAGGAAGTGGGGACAATGTAGTAGTGTATTCAGAAAGGAAGGAATGGATTTCAGTAATGTTAGAAAGAAATGACATGTTTTAGCAGTGTTGTGGATTTATAGAGAGGAGTTGAACATGACCCCATGACAATGGACTGAGGGGACTGGAAGTATGACAGTGTTATCCACAGAAAGAAAAAGGGGACAGAAGTAACGGGAAGGCCTGTCTCCTTTCCCCAGTTGTCCATACAGTAAGTAATGGGAAGGCCTGCCTCCCTCCCCACCTACTCAAGGAGTGGTAGGAAGGCCTACCTTAATTCCACAATTGCCTAGCCAAAAGCTGTAGGGAAGGCCTATCTCCCTTGCTGCCTGCTCAGCCGAAAAAGCAATGGGAAGGCCTACTGCAGCCAAAAGAAGCCTCCCCATGCTCAGCCAACACTGAGCTTCCTTTTGTCTGTAAAGCTGAAAGAAAGAGGTATGCTGTGAATGCACTTTATATATGTTGTAGCAAGTTCTGGAAAGAAAACCTGAATAGCAGTCCATTTCTTCAGTTCACCCCTTCCTTGGGGCAGTCTCCCCTTTGGGGGAGAAGGGACGGAAAACTGGCTTATTATTATTCATACAGGATTTCCAACACTCCATGTGATTTTGGCCAACCAATCATGGAGTTACAGTGAAATCATTTTATAACAGTTCAGAAAAGTCAATGCTTCAAAAAATCTCTTTAGCCAGCATGTGAGGTACATGAACACAGAGCAGAGCCATAAAACTGGAGGAATATATTCAAGTCTAAACATTGATAACATTTTGTGAGGCAAGCTAGTTTCATCTTCTACATGAATGTGTAAAGATACCAACAGCAAGAATAACCCAACGTTATTCACTTACCTTTTGCGTAAAAGGCGTTGAGACTGCAATACCCATCCCTGATCCTGGCAGCACGGACAGGACTTTGTACTACATGAGACAAAACACAACCAGCTTCACTACAGAAGCAAATTCTGTGAAAATGCAGCAAAATGAAATATTTCAGTGGCTTAACTAAATAGGGAAATATAGGGATCACAGAAATGACCAGTTGGAAGGAATGCTTTCACAACATGCAGGAGGTAAAAGGAATCCAACATGAAGACAAAGAGTTCCAACCCAGCTTTACCTGGAACAATGACAGCGTATAAGACGAGGCCAACATGGAATGAGGTAAAATAAAGCAGAGTTTCTTACCTGTAACAGGTGTTCTCCGAGGACAGCAGGATGTTAGTCCTCATACATGGGGTGACATCATCAGATTGAGCCTCGACACAGAAAACTTATGTCAAAGTTTCTAGAACTTTAACCAGGTGCCAACGGGCACAACAACAATGTTGGTAACAGAGGGGGGAGACAGCTTGAACTTAAATGGGTCCTAGGCAGGAGAAAGTTGGATTCTACAACTCAAATAGATTCCGAAGGACAGATTGGCCAAACCTACTGTCGCGTCAGCCATTGCTATCCAGGCAATAGTGAGATGTGAATGTGTGGAGAGAACTCCACGTCGTGGCCTTGCAGATCTCCTCCATGGAAACTGCTCGCAAGTGGGCCACTGACGCTGCCATAGCTCGGACAGAATGAGCCTTGACATGACCCCCAAGATGAACAACTGCCTGGGCATAACAGGAGGAGAAGCAATCTGCTAGCTAATTTGATAGTATGTTTGGCAACAGCAATACTCAACCTATTCCTATCAAAAGAAACAAAAAGTCGGGTGGACTGTTTATGGGCTTCGGTCCGCTCCAGCTAGAAGGCTAAGGCTCACTTGTAATCCAAACTGTGCAGGGCTCGTTTGCCTTAATGCGAACGTGGCCTGGGAAAGAATATTGGCAGGATGATGGATAGATTAAGATAGAAGACCATCACCACCTAAGGCAGGAACTTAGGGTGTGTACGCAAGACCACCCTGTCATGACAAAACTTAGTGTAAGGTGGAAAAGTCACTAATGCAAGGAGTCTCTAACCCCTGCATGCTGAGGTGACAACCACTAAAAATATGACCTTCCAGATCAGGTATTTCAGGTCAGAGGTACGCAGCGGCTCAAAAGGAGCTATCATCAAATGAGTTATTACCATGTTGAGGTTCCAAGACTCAGCGGGAGGCTTCATTTGAGGCAGGGCATGCAGAATTGTACAACTATAGGCTATAAAGAGATGGGCATACCATCTACACCACGGTAGTATGCACCAATTACATTGAGATGAACTCTAACGGAGTTGATTTTTAAGCCAACTTCCGATAAGTGTAGAAGGTAATCAAACAGTTTTTGTGTGGGGCAGGAGAACGGATCTAGAGCCTTCTGCTCGCACCACATAGAAAACCTCCTCTACTTCAGTCCATAGGACTTTCTAGTGGAAGGCTTTCTAAAAACCACTAGGATCCAAGACAGAGATCGAGTGGTTGCAGAATTAACCTTTCAACATCCAGGTTGTGAGTGACAGGGCTTGGAGATTGGGATGTCCCAAAAACTGATCGGGGGAAGTCCCCAAACTGATCGGTCTCCAGATGGACAACTTCCGTATGATTGGAAACCAAACCAGTCTAGGTCAATAAGAGGCTAGGAGGATCATAGTCCTCTTGTCCTTGCGAAGCTTCAAGAGAGTCTTCACTACTAAGGGAATCGGAGGATATGCATATGGAAGACCCTTGACTCAATGTTGAGCCAGGGCATCCAAGTCTGGTTTGACCATCTGTCCCACACAGGGAGCAGAAATGAGGCACCTTTCTGTTGCAAGGGGACATGAAGAAATCCATGTCCAGGCTCTCCCAGAGGCAGAATATCTGATTTGCAACCCCCTGGGTCCAGGGACCACTTGGGGGTCTGGAGGCCCGACTCAGTCTGTCTGCTAACACATTCTCCATCCCAAGAAGGTACATGGCCTTGAGCACCATCCCATGGGACAGGGCTCATGATCAGATTTGAATCACTTCCTGACTCAGGAGGTACGAGCCTGTACCTCCCCTGCTTGTTGACAGACCACATCACCATCTGGTTGTCAGTCTGGATCAGGACAACTGTGTTGGACAGTCTATCTTTGAAAGTCCATAGTGCGTACCTGATCACCTGGAGCTCCAGGAAATTGATTTAGCAACAGCTTTCCAGGCCAGACCAGAGACCGTGAGTGCTGAGCCCTTCTACATGAGCTCCCCATTACAGGATGAACGCATCCATGGTTAGGACAATTTGGATAGGAGAACTTTGGAATGAGATCACCTGTTCCAGATTTTAAAGTACCTGCCACCAGGACAAAGAGTCCCAGAGGGGCAAGGTGATTCGGATGTGATTCTGGAGGTTCTGTGTTGCCTACCACCCCAGTGACCTCAAGGTCCATTGGGCCCTACGCAAGTGTAATTCTGCCAAGGGAGTGATGTGGATGGTTGCGGCCAAATGGCCAGACAACCTCAACATGTGCCAGGTGGACACCTGCTGGCTCTGCTGAATCTCTACTGTGATGGTCGACAAATTGACGGCCCTTTAAAGAGACAGGAAGGCCTTGGCCTGAGCCAAGTCTAACAGGGTTCCTATGAAGTCCAACTGAAGTGATGGGCTGAGATGGGACTTCAGGTAGTTGATGACGAACCCTAGTGACTCCAACACCTGACACAGCCCCTGCCTGGGATGTGCTCTTGACCAGCCAATCATCCAGATAAGAGAAAACATGTGCACCCCCAGCCTGTGGAAGTGCGCCGCCACCACGGCTAGGCATTTTGTGAAGACCCATGGGGTTGCCGCTAGCCCAAATGGCAACATCTGATACCGGAAGTGCTGTTTTTCCACAACTAATTGGAGATAAGATCATAAGATTTGCCAAACTGGGCAGACCAAACGGTCCATCAAGCCTTGTACCCTATTTCTACAGTGGCAAGCCAGGTCACAAGTACCTGGCAGGATCCCAAGGATTCTTCCGGTGACTTGGGAAGATCTCAATGTCAGTGTATGCATCCTTTAGATGGAGGGATCATAGCCAGGCCCCTTTTTTTCCCCATAACATTTTTATTGAGGAATGCTGCCATACAAACACACATACAAATTTCAAAACAAACATGTTGTTACAAAGTGTGATAGCAGCCCTTCACAATTTTTGCCTAATAAACTTTTCCCTACCAACACTCCCCCCCATGCCGATACAGACTCATCATTTTACATGTAGCCGTGGTTTATTAAACAAATTGTAGTTGTAAAGACCTCCAAAATACTTTCAGACATCACAATTCAAGGGGAAGAGAACTTGAACAGCTGCTGGTAGACTTCAATAAAACTTATACAAAATGTCTCTAAAGAAAAGTTTCTTCTTCGGAGTAAAAGAGGAATATAAGAAGTCATACTCCAGCTGATACAGCTCTGACATTAATGAGGTCCACGGGAGGGTTAGGTTTCAACCAATTTAGTAATAAACATTTTTTATAGAAACATCTCCATTGTCATTATTAAGTAAACAAAATGAACAAAACCAGCGAATATCCATATTGAAGATAACTGAGACCCGTTTACGCACAGATTCCCAGAAACCTCGAACACCTTCACATGACCATATACAATATATCAAGAAGACTGACTAATAAGCACACTTTAAACATGCACTGGATGTTGCAAGATCCATCTGATGAGCCCTCTTCGGGGAATATACAATCTATGGAAAATTCTAACTTGCATTTCACTGAGACTAATATTATTAGTGATCTTTTGTATAGACATGTAATCTCAAAGCATCTGGGAATCCAAAACCTCTTGTACATCAACTTGCCATTTTATGTGTTTTAACATTTTGATAAAAAAAATATACAAGTGAGAAAGAGTGCCTTGTTTCGCTGCAAAAAGTTATATGAAGGATTGTCTATTGGTCCTGTTATCTCCTTCATCACGTGTTGATAAAAAGCCTTTGGTGAGACCGCACCTTGAATACTGTGTACAATTCTGGTCACTGCATCTCAAAAAAGGTATAGTTGAGATGGAGAAGGTACAGAGAAGGGCGACCAAAATGATAAAGGAAATGGAATAGCTCCCCTATGAGGAAAGGCTGAAGAGGTTAGGGCTGTTCATCTTGGAGAAGAGACTGCTGAGGGGGGATATGATAGAGGTCTTTAAAATCATGAGAGGTCTTGAACGAGTAGATGTGAATCGGTTATTTACACTTTCGGATAATAGAAGGACTAGGGCCACTCCATGAAGTTAGCAAGTAGCTCATTTAAACAAATCAAAGAAAATTCTTTTTTACTCAGTACATAGTTAAGCTATGGAATTCATTGCCTGAGGATGTGGTTACAGCAGTTAGAGTAACTGGGTTTAAAAAAGGTTTGGATAAGTTCCTAGAGGAAAAATCCATAAACTGTGATTACGGTAATAAAAAGCAATAGTGGTTTGTGATTTATCTAATGTTTGGGTACTTGCGACTTGGATTGGCCACTGTTGGAAACAGGATACTGGGCCTGATGGACCCTTGGTCTGACCCAGTACGGCATATCTTATGTTCAATTCATTTTTAAATTGATTGCAGACAAAACATGATGGTGTATGAGTATAAGAAATGTTTTTTTTTTTTGGTTTTTTTTTTTTATCAGATGTTGCAAGTTCTGCATTTATTCTGCATTATTTCACCCAGATACAGATATAATAAATAAAATGTATGGTTTTTGTTTTTTGCTTTTGTAGCAATTACATAAATGGGAAATGATTTAAAGTAGCAGGGTCTCTTGCTCAATACATCTTCAGGTAATAGGAAGCTTAAAATATCAAAGATTTTATGTACTAGTACATGAACTCCGGTATATAAAAAGCCTTTAAATAAATAAATAAATAATATTGGGGGTGGTAACATGAGGCAGCAGTAGGGCTTCAGTACTAATCAGCGAGATATGGGACAGAGCCGGGTTCTGCACAGCACATGCTTGGTAGATTTTGCCAGTGACCAACTACCAAGAAAGAAGGGAGAGGCCCTGCAGTCCCAGCATTTTTCACATTCAAAATGGCTGCTTATGAACATTCTTTTTGAAACTTCACCAGAGCCAGATGTAAACATGTACACCATAAAGGAAATATGATAGGGACATTTAAATACATCAGAGGTATCAATGCATAGCAGGATAGATTTCTTTCAATGGGAAGGAGGCTCTAGAACAAAGGGTCACAGGATAAGGAGAAATCTAAGGAAGGCTGGGGACTGCATGGAACAGCCAGTCAGTGGAGGTGATGGAGACCAAGATAGTATCTGAATTCAAGACAACATGGGATAAGTATAATAGGCAATCTCTGCGTGAATGGCAGGGATTGAAGAGCTGAGCAATTGGTGTGGATGGGCAAACTATGATAGGCTATATGGTCTTTCTCTGCCATCATGTTTCTATCCTGTACCATAGTACATTGTACAGACACCTCTAGAAAATAGTTTGCTCTTTTAAAGAAAAGAAATAAGCCAATAGAAATATTCATTTATTTTAATTTGCAGTCCACCTTTCCATAAGGAATATGCCCAAAGTGAGATAAATTAAAATGTAAAAACAACATTAACATACAAATACAAACAAGCAATACAGTCAGTCTAATCCAGCAAGTACCTACCTTCTGAATATCAGTTATGTCTGTCAGTTTTATGACCTTGTTCTTCTTAGATGAACCAGATTTGGAACTCTCGAAACATAAATAACTGGAGGAAAGATGCCGACAAGTTATGATACATCAGAAGCACTTCTCAATTTGTCTTCAGTTATTTTGGACCAGCTAAGAAATGCTCCATTCTACGGTATTTAAAACTAAATAAAAGCAAGATTGCTTACCCTAAATGGTGTTTTACATAAATAGCAGGATGAATTATCCATGCTCTCTGGGTGACGTCCTCCAGCAGCATGGGGCAGAGCTTTCTCTCTCAGAAACTTTGAACTTAGTGCAAGCATGGCCATTCTCGCACGTTACTGTCCTTCTCCTCAGTTGATAAAAAAGCCACTTTAGTGTAATGATGGAGAAAGGCTGTCCAGAGAGGAAGGAGGGATCACATGGCTAATTCATTTTGCTATCTACGGAAAGCACTGTTTACGGTAAGAAAACCTTTTTTCCCCCATCAATAAATAGGTTAAATTAGCCATGCTCTCTGGGAGTCCCCAGCTAAGGGTTGCTACCATATTTACTGAAAATAGGAAAATTAGATTCTTACCTGATAATTTTCGTTCCTGTAGTACCACGGATCAGTCCAGACTTGTGGGTTTGCCCCCCCAGCAGATGGAGACAGAGCAGTTACCATAACAACACTCTGCCTGTAAATAGAATGGTGCCACCTACAGTTTGGCAGTATTACTCAATGTCAAAGCAGTATATCTCATCAAAACATCTTGAACTATGTACAAGAACCCTTTAACAAGAAAAGAAATAATTGGTCCGCTTAACCCTCCGGGGAATCGAACCTGTAGAACCACTTGAGGACAGACAATCGCAAATTTCTTCAGACCTGAAAATTAATTACATAATAACCGATCGGACTCTCCCTTACTTCCATGCCTCTGACGGGCGGGACACCGGACTGATCCGTGGTACTACAGGAACGAAAATTATCAGGTAAGAAACTAATTTTCCTTTCCCCGTACGTACCCGGATCAGTCCAGACTCCTGGGATGTACCAGAGCTACCTTACATGAGATGGGATCCGGAGAAGCCCGCTCGAAGCACACCTTCTCCAAAACCACCGGAACCTGGTACCTGGACATCCAGTCTGTAATGTCTCGTAAACGTATGCAAGGACTTCCACGTAGCCGACCTGCAAATTTCCTGTGGAGAAAACATCTGGCACTCTGCCCAAGACGCCGCATGCGAATGAGTAGAGTGAGTCCTTAGACCAACAGGAAGAGATCTACCACGAAGGAGATAGGCCGAGCTAATAGTCTCGGAGGCCATCTGACCCCGCTTGGAGCCAACTCCAGAGCACAAAAAGATGGTCAGAAACACGAAAGTCATTTGTAACCTCCAGATAACGGAGCAATGGTCTGCAAATGTCCAGCTTCCGCAAATCCCTGGACAAGGGATCCGAATGGTCTAATTCCACATAAGCCAGAAGCTCCATTGATTGGTTGATATGAAAGGAAGAAACCACTTTCGGGAGAAAGGAAGGCACTGTCCGAAATGAAAACCCCCGACTCCAAAATCCGCAAAAAAGGTTCTCTACAGGAAAGAGCTTGGAGTTCTGACACTCTACGAGCCGATGTAATGGCACCAGAAAGACTACCTTCAAGGTAAGATCCTTCATAGTCGCCCTCTTCAAAGGCTCAAAGTGTGCCGAGCATAGAGCCGTGAGAACTAAATTTAGACTCCAAGACGGACAAGGATGCCGCAGCGGAGGACGCAAGTGCTTTGCTCCCCTTATGAAACGAGCCACATCTGGATGTGCCACTAACGCTACACCTTGCACAGAGCCACGCAAACAACCAAGAGCCGCCACCTGCACATGGAGGGAACTGCATGACAAGCCCTTGGACAGACCAGCCTGAAGAAAACACAGAATATCCGGACACAGAGGCCTGGGTAGGAGAAACATCTCGGTCTAAACACCAAGCCTCAAAAATCTTCCATACTGTAACATAAGCGAGGTTGGTGGAGGTCTTATGCGATCGCAGGAGCGTAGCCACTACGGCTGGAGAATAGCCTTTGCCCCGTAACCGTCGCCTTTCAAAAGCCATGCCACTAGACAAAAGCGATAGACTTCAAACAGACGAGCCCTTGATGTAGCAGATCTGGACTGTCTGGAAACTACAGTGGACCCATCACCACTAGATTGAGGAAGTCTGCAAACCATGGGCATCTGGGCCATTCCGAGGCTACGAGGATGACCTCCACCGGATGGAGTTCTTTTCGCCTGAGTACTTTGCCGATCAACGGCCAAGGTGGAAAGATGTACAATAGAACTTCGATGGACCAGGGCAGGACTAGGGCATCCACGCCCTCTGCGACGAGTGTAGAAAACGTGGAACCTTGGCATTCCCAAAATGTTGCTATGAGATGAATGCTGGGCATACCCCACGTGTCGCAAATTAGTTGAAAAGCTGTGTCCGCTAACTCCCATTCCCCGGGATCTAGGCGATTTCGGCTGAGAAAGTCTGCCTGCTCGTTGTTCACGCCGGCAACGTGAGATGCTGCTATGCTAAGTGCTGTTCCTCCCAGCTGATCAACTGACGAGCCTCGACTGTCACTGACTGACCTCTGGTCCCTTCTTGATGATTGATGTACGCTACTGTGGTTGCACTGTCTAAGACAACTTTGATGGACCTCCCCTGAAGGAGAGAACGAAACGCTTGTAACGCTAACCACACCGCTCGGGTCTCCAGACGATTGATCGACCACTGTGACTCCTCCGGAGACCAAAATCCCTGTACAGATTTCCTCCGGCATACTGCCCTCCAACCGGAGAGACTGGCATCTGTGGTAACCACTGTCCAGTCGGGTACCTCCAGGAGAACTCCACGAGTCAGATTGTCTGTTACCAGCCACCAATTGAGACTGGACCGCGCTGCATCAGTCAGTGGGAGAGGAAGAAGAAACAGTTCGGTGACTGGATTCCAGCGGGAAAGCAACGCGGACTGTAAAGGCCGCATATGAGCAAAGGCCCAGGGAACCAGTTCCAAGGATGAGGTCATTGAGCCGAGAACTTGCAAGTAATACCGGACCCTGGGAGGATGCTTGAATAATAAGGCTCTTACTTGAGCCTGCAATTTGGAAATGCGTTCTGTGGAAAGAAATACTCTGCCCTGCTGGGTGTCGAACAGAGCCCCCAAATACTCCAAGGACTGAGAGGGCACGAGCCTGCTTTTGGATAAATTGACCACCCAGCCCAGCGACTGAAGTAGCTGGAGTAAGTTGTGAACCGCCAACCGGGCCAGTGGTTCAGACTTCGCTCGAATCAGCCAGTCGTCCAGGCAGGGATGTACCAGCAGCGCTTCCTTCCGGAGATGGGCTGCCACGACTACCATTACACCTTGGTGAATGTCCTGGGTGCGGTGGCCAGCCCAAAGGACAGCGCTCGAAACTGAAAATGCTGACCCAGTATCGCAAAATGAAGGAACTTCTGGTGATCCGACCAGATGCCTATATGAAAGTACGCTTCCGTGAGATCCAGGGATGCCAGAAATGCTCTCTTTTGCACCGAGGCAATGTCTGACCGGAGCGTTTCCATGCAAAAATGTGGCACCCTGAGGCATCTGTTCACTCATTTGAGATCCATAATGGGCCGAAAGGATCCCTCTTTCTTTGGGACCACAAAATAAATGGAATAACGGCCTGGAAAAAGTGTGTAAGGAGAACCACGTCGCAGCTCGGCAGATATCGACGGGAGACAACAGACTAACCTCCGCCATTGACTCTGCCTGAGCCCTAGTGGAAAGAGCCCTAACCTGAGTAGGCTATGGCTTTCCAGCATCTACATACGCGGCCATGACCACCTCCTTAATCCCATGAGCTATGGTAGCTCATGAAACTGGAGCGCCCTGCTTACTCCCACCATGGAGAACAAACAGGTGATCTGTGTTTCGAAAAGACTCAGACCTCTAGATATCCAAGGAACGCAAAGGGCAAAACTCCTATGCATCCCATCCCTTATCCAGGGATGGCAGAGAGATGGAATGATTCAAATGAAAGTCTGAGACTACCTCGGGCAAGAAGGATGTAACAGTACACAGCTGTAACACCCCCAGAGTCACCCGAAGGAACAGCTCCTGGCAAGACAATGCCTGCAGCTCAGAAATCCAACGCACAGAACATATAGCCACCAGGAACACAGGCTATGCAGTGGTCGGAATGGTGGGGCCTGCCAAAAGGTCCAGCACCAAATTAAGACTCCACAATGGAACCTTTAACCTCAGGCACTTCACTCCCTTCAAAAAAAGAAAAAAAAAAAGGGCCACATCAGGATGAGACAAGGAAACACCATTCACCAGGCCTCTGAAACAGGCAAGAGCCACAACCTGCACCTTCAAAGAATTAAAGGCCAAGCCTTTATTCAATCCATCCTGCAAAAAATCCAGAATGAAAGGGATCTTAACTAAACGAAGAGGAATACCCTGCTCCTCCACCAGGCCTCAAAAACTATCCAAACCCGCACATAAGCCAAAGAAGTGGAGAACTGGCAAGCGCAGAGCAGAGTAGAGTAGCAATCACCGCAGAGGAATAACCACACTTTAACAGGCGAGCCCTCTCAAGGGCAAAACCGTAAGACAGAATAGAGTCGGATCCTTTTGAAGAACCGGTCCCTGCTGAAGCAGATCCATGTGGAGCGGAAGACGAAGGAAGGCCTCCACCAAGAGTCGTCACAAACCTGCATACCATGGATGCTGAGCCAATCCGGCGCCACCAGGAGTACTAGCCCCCTGTGGCCTTCGATGTTGTGAATTATCCTGCCTAGTAAGGGCCACAAAGTAAAGGCATAAAGCATTGTCTTCTGGCCACACCTGTATGAGAGCATCTATTCCCAGGGACCACTGATCTCTCCTGAAACTGTAGAAGTGAGGAATCTTCGCATTTTGAGAAGTCGCCAGCAGGTCTAAGAAGAGAAGGCCCCAGTGATCCACAATCAGCTGAAATGCCTCAGCTGACAACACCCACTCTCCTGGGTCCAGACTCTCCCTGATAAGAAAGTCCATTCTTATGTTGTCTTTTCCTGCAATGTGAGAGGCCGAGATCATCTGCAGATGACTTTCCGCCCATTCTATCAGCTGGTCTATTTCCTGCGACACTTGCTGGCTCTTGGTTTCTCCCTGGTGACTGACATAGGCCACCGTCATTGCGTTGCCTAACATCACGTGAACAGGTTGATTCCGCAGCCTGTGGCTGAACTGCAAGCATGCCAGCCGTTCCACCCGGCCCTACAGGCGACTGATGTTCCAGCGCCTCTGGGCCGTTAACTCCAGACAGTGAGCCTCTCATCTGTAGAGACTCGCATCTGTCGTGATTACCAACCAGGTCAGAGAGGATAAGAGATCTCCCTTTCTCAGATGATCCTCCTGTAACTACCACTGGAGGCGGGAGCAGATTTCCATCGGCAAGTGGAGCCGAACTGCATAATCCGGAGACTGCAGGTTCCAACGAGATAGCAGAGAGTGCTGAAGAGGACGCATATGCACCCTTACACACAGCACCACTTTCAGGGTAGTGCCATCAAACAGAGTAAGTGCAGCATCTGGCGTATGGTGTTCATCAACTGACACACTTGAGACATCAATCTGTCCCATGTCAAACTGGACCCCCAGATACTCCAATGACTGGGATGGTTGAAGATTGCTCTTGGTCAGGATCATCACCCAACTGAGCTCCTGCAAAAAGGAGATCACCTTGTGTGTCACCAGGCGGCTCTCTTCCTGAGACTTGGCTCCAATCAACCAGTCGTCCAAATACAGGTACACCAGGATAGCAGAGTTGCTTACCTGTAACAGGTGTTCTCCCAGGACAGCAGGGTGTTAGTCCTCACAGATGGGCGACATCATCAGATGAAGCCCAGCATGGAATACTTTTGTTTTGACTGGCACACTGAGCATGCCCAGCATGCCACTAACCCCGCAGCCATGCAGGATTCCCACTCAGTCTCATATCAAAGCATAAAAGACGAGCGAAAAATAAAACAAAACACAGTCGGATCCAACTCTGCAGGGTGACGGGTGGGTCTTGTTGAGGACTAACATCCTGTTGTCCTGGGAGAACACCTGTTACAGGTAAGCAACTCTGCTTTCTCCCAGGACAAGCAGGATGGTAGTCCTCACAGATGGGTGAATACCAAGCTACAGAGGTTGCCCCCGAAACATACTGGGCCAAACAAACACCCAATAATGTGCAACAGGCACAACAACAGGGGTGCTGTAGGCAACAACGGGGTAATCAACATAATGGGCCCAGGTAGGAAGAGTTGGGTTCTCACACTTAGAACAGGTTACTGAGGACAAACTGGCTGAGGACGCTATCCTGTCAACCATCCTTGTCCAGAAGTAGTGGGCAGCGAACGTATAGAGGGAACTCCACGTCGCAGCCTTGCAAATTTCTACAATTGGAATTGCACAGAAGTGGGCCACTGACGCCGCCATGGCTCGTGCGGAGTGCGCTGTCACACGACCTTCGAGGGTATGGCCTGCTAGCTCATAGCAGAAAGCGATACAGTCCGCCAATCAACTGGACAGAGTCTGCTTGCCCACCACAACTCCAAGTCTGTTTTTAATCAAAGGAGGCGAAGTTGGGTGGACTGCCTGTGGGCTGCAGTGCGTTTCAGATAAAAAGCTGGAGCTCGCTTGCAGTCCAAAGTATGCAGAGCTCGCTCACCTCGGTGGGAATGTGGCTTCGGAAAAAAAGTGGGCAACAAGATAGACTGTTTCAGATGGAAGTCAGTCACCACCTTGGGCAGGAACTTAGGGTGTGGAACAACTTTGTGTAAAACGGATAGGTCACCAGGTCCTGGAGCTCACCGACTCTGCGAACAGACGTTAATTGCCACCAGGAAGAGAACCTTCCAGGTGAGGTATTTAAACTCGCAGGAGCGCAGAGGCCCAAATGGAGGCAGCATGAGCCACGCTAGTACGATGTTGAGGTTCCAGGCCACAACAGGAGGACATAACGGAGGCTTCAGTTGGAGCAAGCCTCTCATGAAGCGCCCCACTAAGGGCTGCACCGAGATTGGAGTGTCACCCATTCCGTGGTGGCAGGCTTTGATAGCACTCAGGTGAACTTGGATCGAAGTAGTCTGAAATCCCAACTCTGAGAGACGCCACAGGTAGTCCAGGAGCCGAGATGTGGGATAGGAGAAAGGGTCGAGACCCTGTTCAGCACACCAGACCAAGAATCTCTTCCATTTCAGCTGGCAGGACTTCCGCGTGGAAGGCTTACGAGAGGCTACCAAGACTTTTGAGACATTATCCGGAAGGTAGGGACTGTAGCACTAGCCTTTCAACCTCCAGGCTGCGAGGGCCAATAACCGAAGGTTCGGGTGGCATAGCCTGCCCTGATCCTGTGTGATGAGGTCGGGATAGGAGCCCAGACATATGGGCTCCTGGATCGACAGGTCACACAGGATTGGAAACCAGGCCTGTCATGGCCATTGTGGGGCTATCAGGATCATGGAGCCTCCATCCTGCTGGAGCTTCAAGATGGTCTTGCCTACGAGAGGAATTGGAGGATTCGCGTATAGGAGACCTGCCCTCCAGGACTGGGCAAAGGCATCCATGGCCGGGTCCCAATCTTCCCAGAACAGGGAGCAAAAGCGGCTCACTTTGTGGTTCTGAAGGGACGTTAAGAGGTCCACATCCAGCAGACCCCACCTGTGGAAGATCTTGTCCACCACGGAGGGGTTGAGGAACCACTCGTGGGGGTGGAATGTCCGACTGAGGCGGTCCGCCACCACATTCTCCGTCCCTGCCAGGTATGCTGCTCGCAGGAGCATGGATTGTGATAGGGCCCAGGTCTGCTCCAATAAAGGTGTGGTGTCCAGGTCTGCTCCAATGAAGCTGAGCTGCTGGGATGGCATCAGCTGGGATTTTGGAGAATTGATGAGAAACCCCAGCGATTGGAGGACTTCGACTGTTGAGTTCAGGGACTGTAGGGCACCCTCCCTCGAGGAACTCCTGATGAGTCAGTCGTCTATATAAGGGAACGCATGTATCCCCTTGCGGCGCAGGTGTGCTCCCACCACTGCCTATAGAGGGCAGCAGAACATGCACAAGAGCATGCGAAATCGGCCACCGCAGCCTACCATGAGGCGTGCAAGAAAAAAGCCTAAGTGAGGGGCCTAGCCCACCGGGGGCCACTCAACCCACCAGGCTGCCAAGTTCCCTAGCCCCAACGGAAGTGGGAACGAATGTTGTCATCGCGCGCCGAGAATGGAGACCGGAGGAAGTCCTGAAACCCCTCTGTCTGTCTCCGATTCAGGTAAAACTTTCTTTTTTTGTTTTTTTTTTTTAAACTTTACCTGAGCACAGCACTTACCAGCTGAGTACAGAGATGGTCTCCGGCTGCAGGGGGAGAGGGCATCTGCTGTCACCGCCGCACTTGGCCTCTTGCACCCGATGCCTTTCAGATGAGCTACCAGCTAAATCCATGCCAGGAAACCCAGCTACGGGACTAAGGCACACCTCTGAGAATCCATGGAAATCGCCTCAGGAATTCTCAACTGGGGAGAGACCTTTAGATATCACCGCAGGAGAGCGGGGCTTTCTTTTCCTGAATTTAGAATTTCAAATTTCTCCTTTCAAAAAGCTCAAAGCAATCCCCATAGTGAGATGCACATCCATATGCTGAAGATGGAGAATACTGGCAGGCTGGGTCACTGCAGGGCTATATATACTGTGACGACAGCTTGCTCCATCTCCATCTGCTGGCAGGAGAGCATAAATCCACTGGTCCTGAGACCATCTGTCTACACACTAGGAAATGCCCACTCACTATGCAGGTTAAAAGTCCACAAGTAGGGACTACATTCTCCTACTTTTACCACCACTGAGCAGAGGCCTTCATGGGGATGTGAGGTTGGCAATTAAGCACTTTTGCCTTTTCAAAAGTACATGCCTATTTTTCTTGAGTAGCAGGTTACGTGAATACAGGTTGTTTGGGTGTAATGATTTTCAAAGAGAAAATGCAAGTATACATTTCCTTAGAAAGCTGCTGTGAAATCTGCAAGTAAAAAGCCGCTGCAGATTTCATGCCAATGCAGGCAGTTACTGAATTACCCCCTTAAGGTTTGTCTCATGGACCTCAATCCCTACCCCAACAAGAAATCAATTACTCACTTTTCAGTAACATAAAGAACACCATTCCTCATGTAGTCTGTGGGCATCTTCCTGTCTCTGTTGATCAAGTAGCACCGCCAGCCTGTGTCACATGCTAGTGAAAGAAGCACACAAGCACAGGTGAGAGCCAAGAGGATACTATATTTATGTCCTTTCTAAAGAGGTCAGGCTCTATCCAGCACTAGCTATCTCAAACCACATAAACCTGCTTCTAGGCTCTCCCCCATAGGATTCTCCTAACAGAGGAATCCTACAGACTCCATAGGGATGAAGAATCATCATAGCTATGATGGCCTTCCTGGGAAACACACATAGAGGTAGATCTTAAATAAGTACGCATGCGCGAACAAAAGTACGCTGGATTTTATAAGATACGCACTTATCTTATAAAATCCGGGGTCGGCGTGCGCAAGGCTGCGCAAAATCGGCAGCCTGTGCGCCAAGCCGCACAGCCTGCCTCTGTTCCCTCCGAGGCCGCTCCGATTTCCCCCTACCTTTGTTGTGCAAGTTACGCCTGCTTGAAGCAGGTGTAACTTGCACGCACCGCCTCGGCATCCCCCAGCACAGGCCGCAGTGCCGAGGGGCTCGGGACCGCCCTCCCAGCCCGCCCCCGAACCGTCGCCACACCCCTGGACCCACCCCCCTGACCCCCGGACACGCCCCCTCCCACCCCTTTTACGAAGCCTCGGGACTTACGCGCGTCCTGGGGCTTTGCACGTGCCGGCGACCTATGCAAAATAGGCGCGCGCAGGGCTTTTAAAATCTAGCCCATAGCCTGTAAAAAGATGGTGAACAGCTTGAGATAAGAAGCAACAGCTAAAATTAAGGGCTAGAACCAATTGACAGGCCACTAGAAGATGTATCAGACCCATTTTAGTCCACATATTTTATTTTATTTACTGTATTGTATTATTCTTTTGACTGTTATATGATTTTTTTTTGGCTTTAATGATTATGTATGTATAATTGTTACCCACTACAACAGGGATCGGGAACCTTTTTGGCTGAGAGAGCCATGAACGCCACATATTTTAAAATGTAATTCTGTGAGAGCCATACAAGACCTACCAAATTAATTTACTACAACCCCCTACTCTCCTGACGCCCCCCAAGACCTGCCAAATTAATTTACTACAACCCCCCACCCTCCTGACCCCCCCCCCCCCAAGACCTGCCAAAAGTCCCTGGTGGTCTAGCGGGGGTCCAGGGCTCGCAGACAAATTTTTAATAAAAAAGTAAAAATCTAACAAAACCCCCCACCCTCCTGATGCCCCCCAATACCTCCAAAATTAATTTATTACAATCCCCCACCCTCCTGACCCCCCCCCCCCCAAGACCTGCCAAAAGTCCCTGGTGGTCCAGTGGGGTCCAGGAGCGGTCCGGGAGCGATCTCCTGGACTTGGGCTGTTGGCTGCCAATAGTCAAAATGGCGCCAACGGCCCTTTGCCCTCACTATGTCACTGGGGTCGACCAATGGAAGCGGTAGCCCCTGTGACATAGTAAGGGCAAAGGGCCGTCGACGCCATTTTGATTACTGGCAGCCGACGGCCCTTTGTCCTTACTATGTCACAGGGGCTACCGCCGCTATTGGTCGACCCCAGTGACATAGTGAGGGCAAAGGGCCGTCGGCGCCATTTTGACTACTGGTAGCCGACAGCCCAAGTCCAGGAGATCGCTCCAGGACCGCTCCTGGACCCCCGCTGGACTACCAGGGACTTTTGGCAGGTCTTGGGGGGGGGGGGGGTGTCAGGAGTTGTAGTAAATTAATTTTGGAGGTCTTGGGGGGCGTCAGGAGGGTGGGAGGTTTTGTTAGATTTTTACTTTTTTATTAAAGATTTGTCTGCGAGCCAGTTGCAGCCATCAAAAGAGCCACATCTGGCTCGCGAGCCATTGGTTCCCGACCCCTGCACTACAAACTATCTTTGGGACTGCGGTACAAAACTCACTGATGCCAAGGAAAGTGCACAGTGCAAAATATTACAAAGGACATTCCAAAGACAAAATAAGAAAAGGCAGAAGAAAAAGGCGGGAAATACAAAATTAACAATGTTTCACATTGTAACCACAAAAGGCAAACAAGCCCATTCAAAGAAGTAAAACACCATCATTCCAGACAGACCAGGAGCTTAAGTCAATCAAGGAAAAAGTAAAACATTTACAAAAGCAAGACTTCCTCTTTTACTGTGTTTTATTTTAGTATTTTGTACTCTTTTAAAACATCTCCTATATAGGGTAATGCCTTCATCTTGCCAGCAGATGGTGTGGGGGGAAAGGGAAGAATGCCAGGGTGCAGGGGAACCCTTTTCAACTCCCTACTGGGGCATGTGGTCTCATCTTAGAGAAAGCTGTGAAGAATGAAAGTGACAGGAGAAAAAGAGGCAAAAAACAAGAGAGGAAGCAAGGGCCTGGAAAGGATGAGGTAAATAGAATATGAAGGGGCAAAAGAGTTCCAATCAGAAAAACTGGAACCAGTCGGTAACCTCAGAGAGTCCTGGTTTTATCCCACAATGCCCAGAGATTTGTAGGGACTCTTTTCCCAAAGATTTAGTTCACAAATATGCTGGTCTAACACTAGTACTAGGATCAGCCAGCTGGTAAAGAAATAGGAATCCTACTAGCAATTCTCAAGCCTAAAAGAAAAGAGAGATGGACAGAAGGAAGATATAGTGAGCAGATCAAATTATGGAAAGATGACAAAGTAAAAAAAAAAAAAAAAGGGGGGGGCAGGAATTAGAAGAAAAATACTATAAGATAGGAGAAAGCGGAGAAAGTAAGACAAAAAAGGTAGAACATTTTTTATTCATTTCCTGATAATCAATTTGAAACCATGGCTACAAAAAACTGATTATGTAGCATTGACTACTAGCAAAATCTCTGATGTAAAATAGGCCCTGAAAGGCAGAGAGGATATCACCAGAGGTAAATACAGGACAACTGGTTCTTACCCTGCTAGTTTTCGTTCCTGGAATACCACAAATCAGTCCAGACAAGTGGGTTTTGCATGCCTACCAGCAGATGGAGGCAGAGAATAAAAACTTTTCAGGCACTGCTACACAGAGTGCCACCTGCAGTCCTTCACTATTGACCTGTACCCAAGCCAAGATGTCCAATCCAACAAACCCAAATAACTCTGAGTGAGCAAGACTCAAAGTTGGAGCCCCCTAAAACTAGGACCCCCTGACTCAAAACAAGGATTATAATAATTAGCAACTCTAAGGCAGTGTTTCCCAACCCTCTCCTGGAGGCACACCTAACCAGTCAGGTTTTCAGAATATCCATAATGAATATGCATGAGAGAGATTTGCATACATTGGAGACCCAGGGTATGCAAATCAATCTCATGCATATTTATTGCGGCAATCCTGAAAACCTGACCTGCTAGGTGTGCCTCCAGGAGAGGGTTGGGAAACACTGCTCTAAGGCATAACCTCTGTACAATCTTTAAAGTTGTTCTTAGTAATCTGAATATGATTACAAACTGCCTTAGCAACATCCAGAAGCAAGGAAGTCTTTAAAGAAAAACAAAAAAACAAAAAGGAATAGGTCTCTGGACTGAACTGTGGTATTCCAGGAACGAAAATTAGCAGGTAAAAAACAATTTTCCTTTTCTGCTCATACCCCAGATCAGTCCAGACAAGTGGGATGTACTGGACAGGAACTAGAAAGACCTGCGCGCAACAAATACTCCCCAAATGCAGACTCCTCTGGCGCCCGTACATCCAGGTGGTAGTGTTTGGTAAAAGTGTGAAGTAAAGACCACGTTGCCGCTCAACAAATTTCCTGCGAAGAATTCAGTTGACACTCCATCCTAGTAGAATTTGCTCGCAATCCCTCTGGAACCAACCAAACTTTACAGATACAGGCTGAACTTATTGCCTCCTTCAGCCATCTTGCAATCGTGCTCTTGGAAGCTTTACTTCCCTTCTTTGCTCCACTGAACAGGACAAAGAGGATCTGATCTCCGAAAGGCATTCCTGACCTTGAGATATCGCAATAGAATTTGCTGCACATACAATAAGTGAAACTCCTTCGCAAGTGGAGTATCGGGCGACAAATGTGGGAAGGCCAGCAGCTCCACCATCTGGCTGAGATGAAATGAGGAAACAACTTTGGGCAAAAAGGAAGGAACCGCACGTAACGATACACCATCCTCCAAAAAGGGAAAGGGTCTCTATAGAACAACGCTTGAAGCTCTGATATCCACCTAGCTGAGGAAATGGCAACCAAGAAAATGAACTTCAAGATAAGATCCTTCAAAGAAGCCATTCTAATTGGTTCAAAGGGAGGACCACAAAGAACTTGAAGGACCAGATTAAGGTTCCAGGCCGGACACATCCTCCGGATCAATGGGCGCAGATACTTCGCCCCCCTTCAGAAATGCATGGCATCCAGATGAGACGCCAAAGGTCTTCCCTTCAGCTTACCTCGAAGACAACCTGAGGCTGCACCTGAACTCAGAGGACATTATAGGCCAATCCCTTTGCTAACATGCTTTGCAAAAAAAGATAAAGCCTCAGGAACATCTACGTGCAATGGCTGTAGCCCATTCTGCAAACACAACGACTCACTCTCCAAACCTGGATATAAGCCAAAGAAGTGGAAGGCCTCCTTGCCTGAAGCAAAGTTGCAATCACCGGCTCTGAGTATCCTTTCAAGCAAAAAAACTTTGCCTTTTGAAAGCCAAGCTGCTAGACAAAAGCGATCTGCCCAGTCTGAAAAGATGGGTTACTGCTGCAACAACCTGTGCAGATGAAGCAAATGAATGAGACAGTCTATAGCGAGATGAACCAGATCTGCAAACCTGGCTGGTGTGGCCACTCTGGCGCCACGAGATATTCAATGAGATGCAATACTTAACCTACAAGAGGCCTCGGTGGGAATATGTACAGCAGAAGCTTTGTCAGCCACGGTTGAACCAGGGAATCAATGTCCTGGAGCCGACCTCCCTCCGGGACTGTAAAACCAATCTGCCTTTGCGTTTCCTGAAACTTCCTTGAGATCCAACTCCGGCCTGCTCCATCTGGCCTGTATAAGGGCAAAGGCCTCTGCTGACAACTCCCACTCCCCCGGATCCAGCTGTTGTCTGTTGAGATAGTCTGCTGCACATTGTCCATTCCAGCAAAATGAGACACCGCTACTCTCGATAGATGTCTCTCTGCCCAAATAAACAATTCCTGTGCCTCCTGCGCCACCAGACTCATTTCACCTTGACAATTGATATATGCCACAGTCGTTGCATTGTCCGAGAACACTCGTACTGTTCGTCCCTGAATAAGCAAAAGAAAGGTGAGAAAGGCTTTGCGAACACTTTAGTTTTCAACCGGTTGATCTGACCAGGACGCCTATGGTGACCACTGACCTTGGGCAGTTCATCCTTGACAAATTGCCCCCTAACCTCTGAGGCTGGCATCCTAGTCACCACCATCCAGCCCATTACTTCGACATCCATCCCTTTTCTCCAAATTGGGATGAGACAGCCACCATGAGAGACTGGGCCTGGCATCTCCCAGAAGCGGTAAAGGAAGCTGAATTCCTCTAAGAGTGGATTCCAACGGGATAAAAATGCCCTCTGGAGAGGTCCCATTTGAGCAAATGCCCATGGAACTAACACTGGGGTAGATGCCATAGAACCCAGGATCTGCAAACAGTCCCAGTTTTTGGGAACCAAAAGCCACAGAAGTCGAAGCACCTGAGCTTGCAACTTGACCACCCTCTCCATGGTCAGAAACACTTTCCCGACCTGGATATCGAATCGAGCTCCCAGATATTAGATTGACTGGGACGACACCAAGTGACACTTCGCCAGGTTCACCACCCAGCCTAACGATTGCAGCAGTTGCATTACATGCCGAATCGAATGATGACACTCCACTTCTGACTTTGCCCCAATGAGCCAATCATCCAAGTACGGGTGCATCAGAATTCCTTCCCTCCTGTGTGCCGCTGCCAGCACCACCATCACTTTTGTGAATGTCCGCAGTGCTGTCGCCAACCCAAAGGGAAGGGCCCAAAACTGGAAATGATCCCCTAGCACCATGAACCTTAGGAATCTTTGATGGTAGGCTTTTATGGTAATTTGCAGATAGGCCTCAGTCAAATCCAATGACGCCAAAAACTCTCCCTTGTGCACAGCTATCGCCGTCTGCAGCGTTTCCATCCAAAAGCGTGATACCTGGAGTGCCACATTGATTTTCTGTGGATCGAGAATGGGCTGAAAAGTCCACTCTTTCTTGGGAACCACAAAATACACTGAGTACCTCCCCAGTTCCCGCTCATGAGGGGGAACCAGAACAATTGCATTTAGGTGCTGTAACCACTGTAAAAAGTGTCCTGCACTGCCTCCCACTTGGCGAGGGAGGTGCAGCGGGAGAGCACACAGAATTTTTTCACCCACTCCAGAAGTCTAAGGCATGGCAGTCTCTTATCACCTCCAGAATCTACCGGTCTGACGTGATTCTAGTCCACTCCTCATATAACAGGAATAGCCTCCTGCTGATGGCTTCCAAGGAGGAGCGGACCAGCCTGCCTTCCTTGGCTAGCCTTACTTCCCGCAGCCCCTTTACAGAAAGGCCTATGCTGCCCCCGAAAGGACTGCTTGCCTTCTCAAGCCTTGCTTCTGTGCTGTAGGCAAAAATTCCTGTTGGATCAAAACCTCCTTGCATCTCGAAAACGAGTGCGTGGTGGAAAAGTCTTCTTGCCGATCTTCTTATCCATGGGTAATTTATTTCCCTTAGACTCCCCCAACAGCTTCCTCTCTGAACAGCAACTGTTCTTTAAAAGGGAAGTTACACAGCTATGCTTTAGACCACACCTCTGTTGACCAATTTCATAATTACAGGAGTCTCGACGCTAACAATGAAGAAACCATATTTTTGGTGAAAGTCTGGACCGTGCTGTATAGAGCTTTCGCCACATAGGCCACTTCCGCCTCCAAGCAGGCGGCCTGTGTGGCCTCACTCGCCACCCCCGAATCCTTCTCCTGTGCCTTCTGTACCCAACACAAGCAGGCTCTCTGCATCAAGATCCCACAGACCACCGCACCAAGGCTTAAGGCCGAGATCTCAAATGGTCTTTTCAACAGAATTTCCAGCTTTCGATCCTGGATATCCTTCAGAGAGGCCAAACCTGTCACTGGGATGGCCATCTGCTTGGTCACTGTAGACACAGCTGCATCTACCTTAGAAAGCTTCCAAAACTCCAAGGTTTGTTCCAGCAAGGGATATATCAGCCATAGTCCTGGCCACCTTAAGACCTGCCTCGGGAGATTCCCATTCCTGATCCACCTTCTTCGGTAAAGGAAAAGCCTTAGGTGGACCCCGTAGTCCATCCAATTCAGGGTTCACTCCCTCATTGTCAATCTTCCTTTGTGACCTTAATCCCCAACTCTTCCAACACCTGGGGAATTAGTGGCCGCAGTACCTCCTTACGGAACAATCTCACCACCCTAGGATTGTCCCCTTCTGCAACTAGGACATCCTCCATATCCTGCACATCCACTCCAAATACTGCAAAACTCAGCCGCCAGAATCCTAACAGGCAAAAACAAGAAGGAACATATAACCCCCACCCTTTTATCACTTCACTGGTTCCCAGTCAAATACCAAATAGAATACAAGACACTGACCATCACACACAAATTAATTCACAAAGATCATGCAAAACTGGGCTGAATTAAACATCACTCTCCATAAACCCAAACAAAACTTACGATCAAACAAAGGCCTCCTGACAGTCCCCTCCGTCAAATCTACACAACTCACAATTCGAGAAAGCTTTCTCCATCGCCAGCCCCAAACTTTGGAACACACTCCCGACTAACCTAAGGCTACAACCCAACCTAAAAACATTCAAGAAAGAACTGAAAACACTGCTGTTCACCAGAGCCTACCAAGACACACTTGAACAACCAAACCAGCCCCCCCACAACAAAAGACCTCCTAGACGACCGTAATCAAACAAACATCCCTCAAAACATTTCACCATAATAATCTAGTATCTCCCTCCCCCATCTTAATACTACTATCATTCTATTACCCAACTACGTAACTATACCAGAATGTACCTGCTCATGCTGCCCCAATGTACATTATGACGGCTTTAATACTGATGTAATAACTACTGTACCACTCGAATCTTTGTAAACCGTTATGATGGCGAAACCGAATGATGGTATATAAAACTCGATAAATAAATTAGCTAACGCGCTCACACGATCCTTCTCCAGATCAGTCCCAGGACCTCCCCCTACAGGTGATCTGTATCTTCTGCTTCGTCCAACATGCCCTCTTCTGTCACGCGACACATGACCCAGACCGAGAAGCCGAAGAATTCCCCCTAACCCCGACTGCTTAGCTGCTTAGGTGTCTTCTGAGGGGCAGAGCACTTAGTTCTTGCCTCCTTCTTAGCCAAATAGGCTTTATGGAGGATCAGGACAAAATCCAGAGAACTCTTCAGAATCATTGGACAGGTGATCCTGATCCACTTCACCCTGCTCTTCCTTCCTTTACCTGTCCTCAACAGGACACTGATCAACTGGAAACAGAAGGGGAGGGGAGTCCAGAGGCTCCCTTGCAGAGGCCTGACTTCTGACATATGGAGCTAAGATGGCCGCTGCCTCCTCCGACCCACCAGGGGTCTCCTGCACCAGGCTGGACAACCAGGTGGAACGACCACCACCTGCGAGTCCCATGGAGGTTCCTACTCCTCCGGAGACACAATCAGGGCAAAACACGGCTGCATCGAGGCATAATCGCCTCAGGCCGTAGCCCCGACAGTTTCCTGCGCTCAGGAGAAGCCATTAAGCCATGGTCAGTGCTAAAAATAGGCTCCTGCCTGATGAATCCCCCTGCCAGCACGGCAAAAAGCTCTGATGCTGTCCCAGCACCTAGCCCGCTGGTTGAATTGCTTTTGTCCCCTACTTACCTGACTCTTGCTGCCTGGCAAACATATTGCTCAGCCTTCACGTTTGCTTAACTCAATTATTGGGATTTTTTTTGTTTTTTTAAAAGCAACAGTACTCCAGAAGCACACACACAAGGGAAGGCAGAAAGAAAGAAAGAAAGAAACTGACTTCTCTGCTTCTGGACACTGGCAGCTGAGAGTGAAGGGGACCCAGAGGGAGTGAGGGAACCAGGAACCCTGGCTTTCCCTCCCCTCTAGAAGACAAGGGCAGAGCAAGATCACAGATAACCAACCCTTCCGCTCAACCTGATCTACCCAAGGGATGGCTCACGAAGGAACCTAACACCTCGAGGAGCCACTCTCTTCTTAGAAATCTCTCTTCCAATTTTAATTTTTTTTCTTTTTTAAGTATAGGATACGCTTTCAGTTTTGGTCTGTCTCCATCTGCTGGACAGGAGGCTTAACCCATGGTCTGGACTGATCCGGGTATGTACAGGGAAACTATTTTGTTTAGGTAAAAGAAAAAGGTGAAAATTGTAATCTCTAGGACCCCCTTCAAAGCCAACAGGAGAAAAAATCATAGGATTAGTACCATCAGCAATTCTTCACATTTTGGCTGACTACAGAGCTACAGTATTTTGTGCCAAGGAAGCCATGCTCAGGTCTTAGTTACAAGGCAGGCTGCTTTTGACACTAAAGTAATAAGTGTTCCAAACCAAATGGGGCAGTAGTCCAACAATTAAGAGTGAAAAGTGATGAGAAATTTAGGGGGAACTTAAAACAAATTGTAACTGGATGTTGTAGTACTCGATTTCCAGGACTATAACAACCCAGAACCTAAAATAATCTGTAGCCCCGAAATGATGGATCACATGAAAATGTCAGAAAATACTGTGTAAGAAAGTGGCAGTTCAATGCCTATGACAAGTCACTGTGGAGAGAAACTAGTGAACAGATGATGGCTATTTTAATTAAGTCATAAGACAAAAGTACAAGGAAAGAATGGTTTTCAAGGGTCATGATTTGGATGCACTGAACCAAATCACAGTGAACCTGGAAGATGTAGTAGGCCAGATTGACAGCCTGAAGAGTAGCAGATCATCTAAACCGGATGATATACACCCCAGGATTCTGAAAGAGCTAAAAAAGGAAATTTCAGACCTATTATTAATAAGTTGGAACCTATCATTAAATCAGCCATTGTACCTGAGGACTGAAGGTTGGCCAATGTAACCCCGATATTTAAAAATGGCACCAAGGGTAATCTGGGAAACTATAGACCAGTCAGCCTGACTTTAGTGCCGGAGAAAATCATGGAAACTATTCTAAAGATCAAACTCACAGAAAGCAGAGTTACTTGCCTGTAACAGGTGTTCTTCCAGGACAGCAGGATGTTAGTCCTCACAGATGGGTGACATCATCAGATGGAGCCCAGCAAGGGAATATTTTTGCACACTGAGCATGCCCAGTATGCCACTCTTCCCGCAGCCACGCGGGGTCCCCCCTTCAGTCTCGTATCAAAGCATAAAAGACTAGCGAAAAATAAGATAAAACGCAGACAAAATCAACACCGCAGGGAGGTGGATGGGTTTCCTGAAGACTTAGATCCTGCTGTCCTGGGAGAACACCTGCTACAGGTAAGCAACTCTGCTTTCTCCCAGGACAAGCAGGATGGCAGTCCTCACAGATGGGTGAATATCAAGCTGCAGGCTGCCCCCGGAACACACTGGGCCAACAGACACCCAACAACGTGCAACAGGCACAACAACAGGGTTGCTGAACCACATATTAGGCCCTAGGCAGGGTGAGTTGGGTTCTCACACTTGGAACATGTTACGGAGGACAGACTGGCCGAAGACACTGTCCTGTCTACCATCGTTGTCCAGACAGTAGTGAGCTGCGAACATGTGGAGGGAACTCCTAGTCGTGGCCTTGCAGATTTGAGCAATGGGGACTGCACAGAAGAGGGCCATCAATATTACCATGGATCTCACAGAGTGCGCTGTTATTTGGCCTCCGAGCGGAAGGCCCGCTTGCTCATAGCAGAAAGCGATACAGTCCGCCAACCAATTGGAGAGTCTTTTTGCCCACCACAACCCCAAGTCTTTTTTTGTCAAAGGAGATGAAGAGTTGGGTGGACTGCCTATGGGCTGCAGTGTGCTCCAGGTAAAAAGCGAGAGCAATCCAGGGTGTGCAGAGTCCGCTCACCTTGGTGGGAGTGTGGCCTCGGAAAGAAGGTGGGCAGCACAATGGACCGATTCAGATGGAAATCAGTCACCCCCTTAGGCAGGAACTTAGGATGAGTACGCAAACCACCCTGTCGTGGAAGAACCATGTATAAGATGGATAAGTCACCAGGGCCTGCAGCTCACTGACCTTGCGAGCGAAATTAATTGTCACCAGGAAGAGAACCTTCCAGGTGAGGTGTTTAAACTCACAGGAGTGCATAGGCTCAAATGGAGACAGCATGAGCCACACTAGCGATACGTTGAAGTCACAGGAGGCAAAGGAGGCTTCAATTGAAGTAAGCCTCTCATAAAACACCCCACTAAATGCTGCACAGATATCAGTGTGTCACCCACTCCTAGATGGTAGGTGCTGATGGCACTCAGGTGGAATCGGATCAAAGTAGTCTGCAACCCTGACTTTGAGAGACACCATAGATAGTCCAAGAGCTGAGGAGTGGGACAGGTGAAAGGGTCGAGATCCTGCTCCGCACACCAGACCAAGAACCTCCTCCACTTCAACTGGTAGGACTTACATGTGGAAGGCTTAAGAGAAACTTCCAGGACTTGTGAGACATTGTCTGAAAGGTCAAGGACTGTAACACTAGCCTTTCAACATCCAGGCCGTGAGGGCCTATGACTGGAGGTTCAGGTGGTGCAGCCTGCCCTGATCATGTGTGATGAGGTCAGAAGAGATGCCCAGGAATATGGGCTCCTGGACAGACAGGTACTGCATGATCGGAAACAGGATCTGTTGCGGCCAGTGCGGGCTATCAGGATCATGGAGCCTCTGTCTTGTTGGAGCTTCACGAGGATCTTGCCTATGAATGGAATCGGAAGATATGTGTACAGGAGACCCGCGCATTCCAGGTTTGGGTGAAGGCATCTATCCCTGTCATCCCTGCACAGAAGTAGAAGCGACTCACTTTGTGGTTCTGAGAGGATGTGAAAAGGTTCACGTCTAGCAGACCCCACCGTCAGAAGATCTTGTCCGCCACAGAGGGGTTGAAGTACCACTCGTGGGAGTGAAATGTCTGATTGAGGCGGTCTGCCCCAATATTCTTTGTCCCTGCCAGGTATACTGTTCGAAGGAGCATGGCCCGTGATAGGGCCCAGGCCCAAATCTGCGCTGTTTCCTGGCAGAGGAGATAGGAACCTGTGCCCCCGTTTGTTCACGTACCACATGGCCACTTGGTTGTCCGTTGGTATCAAGACAACCTTGTGGGACAGGGGGTCTTGGAATGCATAGAGGGCATACTGCATCGCCCGGAGTTCCAGGAAATTTATTTGGCAACTCGCCTCAGGCTCCAACCACACCATCTGCGTGTGGAGGCCTTCAACAAGGGCACCCCAGCCGATGTTGGAGGCATCTGTGGTAAGGAACATCTGAGCAGGAGGGGGCTGAAATGGAAGTCCCTTGCTCAGGTTGGCTTCTTGTGCCCACCAGGTGAGGGAGACCTGGAACAGCTCGGTTATCCAGACCAGTACGGAGAGTTCCTGAGTGGCTTCGTGCCACTGGGAACGCAAGATCCACTGCATCATTCTCATGGCAGCCATGTGGCCCAGTAGCCACAAAAGCAGGTGAGCAGAGGCAGTCCGTCGGTGATGAATGGACCAGGTTAGGCACGCCAGGGTTGCCACCCGATCGCTGGGGAGGAATGCCCTTGGCCACTGTAGTGTCCAGGTCAGCTCCAATGAAGCTGAGCTGCTGGGACGGCGTCAGCTGGAATTTTGGATACCTGATAAGAAACCCCAGTGATTGGAGCACTCCGACTGTTGAGTGCAGGGCCCCAAGGGTTCCCTCCCTTGAGGGACTCCTGATGAGCCAGTCGTCTAGATATGGGAACACATGCACCCCCTTCCGGCACCGATTTGCTCCCACCACCGCCAAGCACTTGGTGAAGACCCGGGGTGCGGAGGCAAGGCTGAAAGGTAGAACCCTGTATTGAAAATGCCGCTGGCCTACCACGAAGCGCAGGAATTTCCAATTGGGTGGAAATATGGCTGTGTGTGCATAGGCATCCTGCAAATCGAGAGAGCAGAGCCAATCCCCCTGACGAAGAAGTAGGATTAAGGTGCCCAATGAGACCACCTTGAACCGCTCTAGCCTCAGGAACTTGTTTAAGGCTCGGAGGTGGAGGAGGAGCGAGGGAGACTAACTGTCTGGTGATTTTAAGCGACGGAGAGAGCGAGGTGAGCTACTTACTGCAATCTCTTTACCAGCTGATACCCGCTGAATCCCGAAGTTTGCTCACAGTAATTTCATTAATCGCTGCACGCCGACGTCATCTAGGGGCGACTGACTCCTGCATAAAAGCCAGCCCCCTTTGGCGCATCGTCGCCGTCCCGGCGCATCGCCTACAGGGAGGGCGACCATGTTGGAATTGTGTTTGGAAGAACTGATTTCAACAAAATCGACTTGAACTGTGAGTTAGAACTATTTATCTACGTTTTCCTTTCTCCCTTGCTCTAAACCTCCATCCACCACTAGGAGTAAATAAATAAGGAAGGTGAAGTGTTGGAAGTTTTGAGAACTGTGAATATATTACCTAGCAATTTATGCCTCACACTAAGAGGAAGGCTAGGATTAGGGAGATAACAACCTCATCTCCCAATCCCTAAGCCTATCCAAACACAGATATCATCTTTCTACTCACCAGCATCTGTAAAAGAGCCGGTGGATTTGGCTGCTGGGGATTCTGCCACGGAGCGGGTGGTAGAACCCATGACCGAAACATCTCTAACACCCGGCGCCCCTAAGACTCCTCCTCCTCCACAGATATTTACTTCTGATAATGATTTACCTAATTCTTTCCTTGAATTAGAAGGAGAAGGAGACCTGGCCAAAGCGGGCCAAACTGGATCCATAATCTCTGAGGGTAATCAAGTGTATATAGGAGAAACAGAAGAGATAACAATGAGCTCTATTTGGTCAGCTTTAAAATCGCTGGAAGCAGCTATAGTAAAATTGACTCAATCCACTGAATCAACAAATCAACGTTTCATGAAAATTGAGACTGTGATATCAAAAATTGATGGTAAACAACAAGAAATGGATATGAGGATAAATAATCTACAGTGTAGTTCTCAAAAAATTGCTAAAATAGAAATTGTGTATGACAAAAGGCTTGAGACAATTGAAAACTCATTGCGTTATTTGAACCTGAGAGTTCTCAATTTCCCAAGACATGACATGATTACACCGAGAGATATGTTCAAAGAATATCTTAATGCTGTATTAAAAATGCCAGAGAATGCCATCCCTCCTATAACAAAAATATATTATGTGGAAAGAAAACAGAAAGGTGTAAAATCATGAGAATAAGATCATAGAACCACAATTAAATATTTCAGAATTAATTGAGTCATCCTTAGAAACAGACATATTAACTAGAGCTACATTGTATGTATCCTTTGTATTTCCAGCTGATAGGGATGCAATACTTCGCATGTTCATGAGAAGTAGGTTGGAGAAATTTCATGGGGCCCCCATATGGATTTATCCAGATTTATCTCGCCAAACACAGATAAGAAGGAAGAAATTCCTTGAAATGAAAAATGAGGTAGAACGTATGGGAGGGAAAATGCTTGTAAGGTTTCCGTGTAAATGCGAAGTTATGTGCCAAAATCAGAAATTTATTTTTTATGATATTACCCAATTGAGAGTATTTTTGGATTCACGAGCCCAAGATGCTTCGGCTATGGGTTTAGAGGCATAAAAAGAATAGTAAGATGCTACCTTATTTTTTCAATTGTTAAGTTTCCTTAAATCCGCTTGATTTCCTCAGTTAAAAACTCCTAGTGGATTACTTGTTAAAATTATGTAGATACTAAATGCTTATTTCTCAAAGTTAATGATTGCTAATGAGTATATGATTTATTATTAATGTATCTCTAACTATTATCTGTTTATTGAATATAGCATAAATAAAAAAATTTTTAAAAAAAGGCTCGGAGGTCGAGGATGGGACGGAGGTCACCTGTTCTTTTTGGAATGAGAAAGTACCTGGAGTAGAACTCCCGGCCTGTTGGGGGCAGGGAACCGGTTTGACGGCTTTTGATCGCAACAGGGCTGAAAGTTCCAACTCGAGGGTCACCATATGCTCCACAAGGCTCCACCCCGGTGAGGTGCTGCCAGCGATAGCCCCATTTCACGATGGTTAACACCCATGGGTCGGTGGTGATGGGGGTCCAGCAGTTTGTAAACAGGCATAGCCAGCCCCCAACCGGTGGGTCAGGACCTGTGGGCACTGGGGTTAGGCTGCTGCTTTCTCTGCACCAGTCAAAATCCCGCTGCAGGGCCGGGCTAGGGTACCCGCTGTTAGTGTGGATGGCCCTTTGGGGGAGCCCAAGCCAGACGAGCTCACGAGGCGGGAGGATAATCTCTGTTACCTATAGAAAGGTTTCCTGGAGTCTTGACGCAGCGCCAGAGGTACTGGCAGACAGTTGGCACAGGGTTTTGTGGTGGTCCTTTATCTGGGCCACTACGTCTCAGATCTTATCCCTGAACATGTTTTCTCCTGTGCACAGGAGATCGGCCAGCTTCTCCTGGACTTCAGTGCAGAGGTCGGAGGCCTTAAGGCAGGCCCAGCGCCGGGCACTAATATCGGCCGCAGACACCCTTGTCGCCGTCTCAAATATGTCATAGGCCGTTCGCACTTCATGCTCGACCGGCCTCGAACCCCTTCTGTATGATGGACTCCAAGCCTTCCTGGAACTGCTGCAGGAGACGTTCTGCGAGCTCCTGGACTTGATTCCAGAGGTTACAATTGTACTGATTCATGTACAACTGATACGCCACTATTCGGGCAATAAGCATCACCCCCCTGGAAGACTTTGCAGCCTAGGGCATCCAAGGCCCTTTGATCCTTCCCTGGAGGAGCAGAGGAGTGTGTGTGGGCCCTTCTGGCATTCTTGAGAGCAGATTCCACTATGACGGACTGGTGTGGGAGATGTCTCTTCTGGATGCTCAGGGTCTGTTGCACTAAATAAATGGCGTCCATCTTCCGGTTGACTGGAGCGACGGAGCCTGGGTGCTTCCATAGTGGGTAGAGGACATGAAGGAGAACCCCCATGTTCAGGGATAGCCACCACCTCCTTCAGGACGTCAACAAATTGGAAAACCTCCAACAATTTATGGTTGGTGCCCTCTTCAGTCAGAAGCTGAAAGGGTATGGCCTTCGCCATCGCCTGAACAAAACTGGCAAAAGGACAAGTCCTCCGAGGGTGAGCTGCGTCTCTCGTCCGGAGGTGAAGGCTCTGACGGGAGAGCATCCGAGGTCTCCAAGGAAAATTTGGAAGAATCATCGCCCCATGGGTCATAAGGGGCCTCCTCCTCACCACCGACCCGTTTGGGCTAAGGAGGAACTCCGAACACTGGGTCCTGGAGTACCGGCATCAATGGCCTGTCAGGGGGCCTCCATGCCGGCCACTTGGGCACTGGGACCATCGAGGGCCTTGGTGGACCTGGAGGCTCTGGGGCACCCGATGGCCCAAGACTGGGCTCAGGCACAGACGGCACTGCCTGCGGTGGCAGGCACAGAGCCGCATCCTTTTCCTACGAGGAACATGGAATCGGGATAGTATTGGAGAGTAGAACCGGTGGTGGATGGGGCACCAGAGGACCTCCGGGCACTGGCAAGGCACCAAGCAGCACGTCCAGCCTCTCTACAAGGGGCGCCAACATCCAGGGTGCTGGCTCCGGTGAGGCCCCGTAGGGGACAGAGCACTGCCTGCTGGACCATGCGATCCAACTCCTCCCGAAATTCAGGTGTAGTGAGCACCGATGAGGGAGAAGGCAGATAGGGTGTAACTGGCACCTCCACCAGGGTCTGTGGAGGTTCGGTACCCGACACCGAGATTGGTAGGGAATGCCCTGGACTACCGGGCCTGGAGGAAGATGGGGCGTTCTCGCCTTGGGGCCACTTCGGAGGGAGTTCTGCTGAGGCCGGTGCCCATCCGCTATCGGTGACGGCACCATGTGGCAATGACTGTCAGTGCCGGTGTTGGTGCTTCCCTCGGTGCTTAGCCCGGTCCTTCTCTGGCGCAGAGGAAGACAATCCCGAGTCCTTGGATTGGCCAGAGTCAGTGAGGGGCGATTCCCCGCACCTTTTTCATCGCAGTGGGGCACCAAGAGCGACAGCCCTAAGTCAGAACGATCCACCTGGCTTGACATCCCCGGAGCCGATGGAACTGATTGTCGGGAACCAAACAAGTGCTCCATCTTATCCAGGCAGGCCCACCGGCCTTTGGGGGTCATCTGAGTGCAATTGGTGCACCGACAAACATCGTGGGAAGGCCCCAGACAGAGGACGCAAATGTGCGGGGCCGTAATGGACATGGTCCGCGGACACTGAGGGCACTTCCTGAAGCCGGTCACCATCGAAAAAAGACGATGCGCAGCTGGTGGCCAGCAGCCACCAGGTGGGGAAGACACTTGGGAACAGACTACAACAACAACTCGGAAAATGTACCTACCGAATGCCGGAGGAACTGACTTGCGAAGGGGAACCCCGGAGCGGGAAGTAACGGTGAAAAACAAATGATTTCTTCTGTGTATGAAAAAGAGTTGAAGAGCTCAAAAAACCAGCGAGGCAACAGCACCTCGGAAAAAAGGAGACTGAAAGGGGACCCCACATGGCTGCGGGGATATTGGATTGCTGGGCATGTTCAGTGTGCCAGTCATAATTTCTAGAAACTTACCAGGCCTACTACCGCAGAGTGGGCATCACTCCAGTCTCGGTGCAGCCCTTAATGGGGTGCTTCACGAGAGGCTTACTACAACTGAAGCCTCCTGAGTTCTCCTGTTGTGGCCTAGGAAATCAACAGGAGTGCTGGTGTGGCTCATGGGGCCTCAGTTTGAGACCCTGTGCTCTGCGAGTTCAAGCATCTCACCTGGAAGGTCATCTTCCTACTGGCAGTTACTTCTGCTCGCAGAGTCAGTGAGCTGCAGGCCCTAGTGACGTATTCGTCTTACATGAGGTTCTTCCACAACAGGGTGGTGCTACGCTCCCATCTTAAATTCCTCCCTAAGGTAGTGACTGACTTCCATCTAAATCAGTCCATCGTGTTTCCCACTTTTTTCCCCCGAGGCCACACTCTAATCCAGGTGAGCAGGCTCTGCATACCTTGGACTGCAAGCGTGCACTCGCTTTTTATTTAGAGCGCATCGCAGCCCACATGCAGTCCACCCAACTCTTTGTATCCTTTGACAAAAATAGACTTGGAATTGTGGTGGGCTGCAGATCCTCTCCAATTGGTTGGAGGACTGTATTGCTTTCTGCTACCAGCAGAGGGCCATGGCAGCATCAGTGGCGCACTTCCGGGCACTCCCTATTGCCGAAATCTGCAAGGCCGCTTCGTGGAGTTCCCTCCACACCTTTGCAGACAATTGCTGCCTAGATAAGGACAGTCGACAGAACAGAGTCTTTGGCCAGTCTGTCCTTCATAACTTATTTACAATATGAGAACCCAACTCTCCCTATTTAGGGCCCAGTATGTGGTTCAGATTGCCCCCACTGTTGCCAACAGCACCCCTGTTGATGTGCCTGTTGCACGTTATTGGTTGCTTGTTGGCCTACAATGTTCTGGGGACAGCCTGCAGCTTGGTATTAACCCATCTGTGAGGACTACCATCCTGCTTGTCCAGGGAGAAAGCAGAGTTGCTTACCTATAACAGGTGTTCTCCCAGGACAGCAGGATGTTAGTCCTCACGAAACCCACCCGCCACCCCACGGAGTTGGTTTCGCCTGCGTTTTATTTTATTTTTCATTTGTATTTTTTCTCTGCTTTGAAATGAGACTGAAGGGGGACCCCGTGTGGCCACAGGGTTAGTGGTATGCTGGGCATGCTCAGTGTGCCAGTCAAAGTTCAGAAACTTTGACAAGTCTTCTGAGACAAGGCTGCATCTGATGATGTCACCCATCTGTGAGGACTAACATCCTTCTGTCCTGGGAGAATACCTGTTACAGGTAAGCAACTCTGCTATCCTACTCTCAGTTTCTTGTCTTTTAACCAGTTTGTAATCCACAAAAGGACATTGCCTCCTATCCCATGACTTTGTAGTTTTCTTAGAAGCCTCTCATGACTGACTTTGTCAAATACCTTCTGAAAATCCAAATACACTATATCTACTGGTTCACCTTCAAGCATATGTTTATTAACCATTTCAAAACAAATGAAGCAGATTTGTGAGGCAAGACTTCCCTTGGGTAAATTCATGCTGTGTTCCATTAAACCATGTCTTTCTATATGCTCTGTGACTTTGATCTTTAGAATAATTTCCACTACTTTTCCTGGCACTAAAGTCAGACTCACCAGTCTGTAGTTTCCCAGATCACCCCTGGAGCCCTTTTTAAATATTGGGATTACATTGGCCACCCTCCAGTCTTCAGGTACAATGGATGAGTTTAATGATAGGTTACAAATTTTAACTAATAGATATGAAATTTCATTTTTGAATCCTGGGGTGCACAACATCTGGTCCAGGTGATTTGCTACTCTTTAGTTTGTCCATCTGGCCCACTACATTTTCTAGGTTCACAATGATTTGGTTCAGTTCATCTGGCTCATCACCCTTGAAAACCATCTCCGGAACCGGTATCTCCCCTAAATCCTCATTAGTTAATACAGAAGCAAAGGGCAAGATAAATTACCTTAAATTCTTCCCATGTATGTATGCCTGCTTCCCAACCCCCTTGTGAAGGCACACATACGGGCCGATTCAGTAAAGTCCGCGGGAGAGCGGATGAACACCCACTCGCCTGTGCACGTGATGCAGTATTTAAATTAGGTCCGGCGGTAGAAACGAGCAAAAGGAGCGGCGGTTGTCACCGGGTTTGACAGCCGATGCTCAATTTTGCCGGTGTCTGTTCTCGAGCCCGCTGACAGCCAAGGGCTCGGAAACCGGACACCGACAAAATTGAGCGTCCGGTTTTTGACCTGACAGCCGCCAGCCCATTTCAAAATTTTTTTTTTCTTTTTTTTACTCTTCGGGACCTCCGACTTAATATCGCCATGATATTAAGTCGGAGGGTGCACAGAAAAGCACTATTAGGTGCTATTAGGTGCCGCGGGTTGGACGTGCGTTTTCCGCCCCTTACTGAATATAAGGGGTAAGGGAAAACGCGTGTCCAAGGGCAGGTTAACAGTGCGCTCCGTCGGAGCGCACTGTACTGTATCGGCCTGATAGTTTTTGGGATTGCCAGAATGAATATGCATGAGATAGATTTACATACCCTGCGCGTCTTCAATGAATGCAAATCTATCTCATGCATAATCATTATGGATATCCCAATTGGTTAGGTGTGCCTTCAGGAGAGGGTTGAAAACACTGATCTTTGTAGCAGAGGATATCATTCAGTTAATTTGCATTACAACTACAAAATTAGGGATAGTACACCGGATAGCTATCACACCTTCTTCCATTCTCTATCAGTCACCCCCTGCTGATGACTGAACCAGGTCATGGGTTAGAAAGGCCTTTTGTCTGCAATACAAGGAGCATCCATCAGCTGTCCCTCTCAGATCCTAATACATATGATTTTCCAAGACACAACCACACACCAACTCTCCTGATGCATGCACAATGTATCAAGCTTTTGCCAAGCCACAAAACCACTGAAGGACATTACACTTGCTCCAAAAGACTTTTTTTTTTTTTTTTTTTAAAGAGTGCAGCTACCTGGCAAAGGCCGTTCGGTTTCTGAAAGGTTAAAGATTTCATGGAAATTCCCCTTTTTGGTACTGTGGTAACGTCCCCCTTCTTCTTCTTTACTTACTCCCACCGGAGCACCAGAGACCACATTACTCCTCGATGATGCCATCTGAACCTGTGAAAATGGGAGCTGGACATAGTGAAGTAAGTTCACTCTGACAGGATTAGTCATCGGCTAACCCCATACCTCTTCCCTAATGAAAACACAGCTTTTGGAATAAAAATAAGAAAAGCATTGACATCTACAGTTTTAATTTTGGCAAATTTCAAAATGATATCTGATGCACAGCATATACCTGTTAGAGACATGACCCTGACAATATTCTATTCTCCAAATCAAAATAAGGAGATAGCAAACTACATTGCTCTTTAAGCCAGTCACACTAATCTCTTCAGTCTATACACCACATCAAAAGTTTGCAGCTTTGCACACAAGAAAATGCCTTAGATAAATTAGACTATTTTATCACTGCAGACATGTCAAAATTCATTTACTATTATAAACTCCACAGCAGGCTGTTTAATCAAAAACCAAGCGGCTGGTATGTGAAATTTAGTATTTAAGAGATAAAGGAAAACAAAACAAAAAAAACATTGAAAACAGATGTAAGTAAATAAAAAGAGAAATTAAAAACAAAACAAAACACATTAAGAACACAAATTTGAAATTAAAAAAAAAAGTTATTTCTACACTAAAATCCATACCTTTTCATGCCCTGGCAGCTAGCAGGAAAAGAAATGACAAACAGAAATGTGACAGCGACCAAAGAAAAAAAGTGAAATTAATTGAACAGCATTAAATACAGAGGGGCAGATGCAATTATGTGTGCGAAAAGTCAGCACCCGCTTTTTTAATGCACTCATGGCGCCCGTAAGGGGGGCGCCATGCAATATGGAAATTAGGGGGGTCACGCTAGGAAGGAGGCGCTAGGGCCGCTTGTGTTTATCGGCAGCCATTTTCATTACTGGCAGATGGCCAGTTATGAAAACCGATGCCGAGTTTACCGGCGACGGTCTTCCGAGTTATTTTATTTTTTTTTTTTTTTACTTTAAAGTTTTTTCTGCTTTTCTGTACTTCTTTTCAATGTGCTCAGCTATTAACGCCTGCTCCAGGCAGGCATTAGCGATAAATGTGTGTCTGAGACATGTGATGTGCGCGTTAAATAGGCGCTAATCCCCCTATTGCATTAGGGGGTGGATTAGCGCCTATTTATCCCGTGTCCGACTGCGGGTTAAACAATGCCCTCAGCTGAGCACACTGTATTGCATCGGCCCCAGAGAAAGACAGAAAAGGGAAACAAGCCGCAATATCTTAAGTACACCACAAGGGACAATACGCCGGTGGAGTCTCATTGTTTTTGCCTTTTACCAACCGTGTGTCAGGAAAATTTATTTTCCAATTATGCACAGCAATTTGGATATTCCGAGGCTCCCACTCTCAGGAAAGCAGCAGACCATGGCAGCACATGTTCACTTGTTTAGAATTTTGCTCGGTTCTTTTCTTTTTACCTGATGCTGGGAGCTGGTATTTCCTGATACAAAATGTACTGGTTGCGATGTGGAAGCTTCTAATCTATCCAATCCTAAGAAGCCACCAAGAAAAATCCCAAGGAGGATATTGGCAGCATCACTTGAAATTCTTTTTTGTGTGTTGATATACTTATTGAATTCATGAGAATTATGTCTCCTCTCCCCCCCCCCCCCCCCGTTTCCCGCAATTATCATCTCATCTAGGAGAATACTGCTACCATATTGTATAACACACTATCTAATGATACAACAAAATACATGTTGCAATTAAAACATCAATGATACCTAATATTTTCCAATCTATTATACATTTGGGCTGCAAAAGCTTCATATTTATACATAAAAATGTATTGATATATTTTATATTTTAATGTATTCATTCCCTATCAAATAATAATCTCTTGAATGTGATGGGGCCTGCCTCACAAACAGCTCTCTTTCCATTCTGCCTCTATGGAGGATAAAGAGTTGAGTAAATCAGGCCCTAATGTACTTCTGTCACTGAAAAAAAACAGACTCCACAATGGAGATGAAAAAAGAAAGAGATCTGAATTTACCCGTCTTGACACCATAACATTAGTTCTCTCTTTAAGCTGTGGATCCGTAGGCAAATTTGTCCAGATGATGTAAGGTGTATCGTACTTAGCTCGAAGCCTTGGGCAACGTTTGAAGACATAATCAATAAGGAAGAACTTGATTCCAGCGTAAAGCCCTAAACAGTTAAAAGAACAGAATTATCTCTCTCAATGATAATGCTGAAGACACTTATCTAATACAGCTGTACACAGACTGGATATTTTGTCAAAGGAAACAGAAGGGGAAATTACTACTTACCTGATAATTTCCTTTACTTTAGCGAAGACAGGTTAATCCACATCAATGGGTTATACACCTCTACCAGCATATGGAGCTGGAGCAAAGCTGATGTAATGGTATATTATACCCCTGCTCTGACATCAGCCCTCCAGTATTCTCTGCAAAAGCCAACTGAACAATACATGAACATAACTATTAGACAATTCAAGCACTCAGGTAACAGGAAAATACTAAGCTCAGACAAGGAATCTAGGGACTGGATCTGTCATGTATCAATAATCCCTGGAAACGCAGCCACACAGGAGGACAATAGCACCATCATCCGGCAGCCAAGGGCAGGAATGTGAATTAACCTGTTTTCACTAAAGAAAAGGAAATTATCAGGTAAGTAGTAATTTCTCCTTTCTTAGCATTCAGACAGGTCAATCTATACCAGCAGGGTGTACCAAAGCTACTTCCAAACAGGGCTTGAGGTTGCCCGCAGTCTGATCAACACCACACGCACAAAGGCTGTGGCCTCCTGGGTCTGCACATCCAGGTGGTAATGCCTGAAAAAAGTATTTAAAGAGGACCACATTGCTTCTCGGTAAGTCTTGACAGGAGACAACAATCAAATCTCCGCCCATGACACTGCCTGAGCCCTAGTGAAATCAACCCTAACCTGACTCAGCATCCACATACATGGCAGTGATAACTTCCTTAATCCAGCAAGCAGGGCTGGCGGAACCACTAGGCGAGCTAGGCTTGTGCCTAGCTCGCCTAGTGGTTCCGCCAGCCCCTATCATGTGACAGGGGTCAACCAATGGCACCGGTAGCCCCTGTCACATGGTAGGGGCTGAAGGCCACCGGCGCCATTTTGCTTAGTGGCAGCCGAGGCCCCGGGAGCAGCAGATCGCTCCCGGGACCTCCGCTGGACCACTAGGGGGGTGTCGGGAGGGTGGCACTGGCGGGGCGGCAGGGCGAGTCGATAGCTGGCTGCCTGCCTGCCGTGGCGCCCCCTAAGTCTCGGCGCTGATCTTCTTTCTGTGAGTGTGTGTGTATATGAGAAAGGAATCTGCCAGTTTAAAAAAATGAAATATTATAATAAACATACCTGAACTTTTGAAAAGTTGGATGAAAGATAAAATTACTAAATTTTAAGCATCCTGGAAAATAAAATTTAACTTAAAGTGGGTAGAGTCAAATACTAAAGCAAAAAAAATTAAAGTATTTAAAATGTTCATCTCAGCAAAATCACAAATTTAAGATACTGATGCCAGGTGGGGTTTGGTTTGTTTTTTTTTGAAGCATAATTTAAGCATGAAGACTAGAATCTGAAATGGTTTTGCTTTTAGAAAATGTATATTTTTAAATGACTAAGACTGGAATCTTCCCATTTAAAAGGGAAGCCGACTAAGGATATCTTTCTGTTCCATATCTCCCACATGAATAATCATACGACTGATAGTTTGAAGAAAGACACTTGCTTTATTGCCTGGAAGCATAAAACAAGAGAAGCTGTACTGTGTGGGTGGCTGTCTCTTGGGAGGACAGAACCTGAAGGAAGGGTGTCATTTCGCCTTTTGATAGGAATGTGATTTTCTTATTTAACGGTTGGGAGCATCACTTTCACTTTTAGTAAAAGTGAAAAATGCTGCAAGTCTGAAAGCAAAGTGCTTCTGTGAGAGTGTAATATGTATGTGAGACAGGGAGGGTGCTTCGTGTATGTGAGACAGGGAGGGTGCTTCTGTATGTGTGTGGTGTATATGTGAGTCAGGGAGGGTGCTTCTGTGCGTCAATGTGTGTGCACGAGAGAGATGGAGCATGTTTTTGGCTGGCTTGTGGCTGTGAGAGAGGGCATGTGTGTGATTGAGCCTGTTTGTAAGTGAGATAGAACATGTTTCTATCATACATGGACTTATTTGTACTTGTTTTGTTCTATGTCATTAGAATGTAAAGCTAGTTGCTGAATTATTGTTTATTGTAAACCGAGGTGATGTTTATAACGTGCCACGGTATATAAAAAATTTCTAAATAAATAAATAAATGTGTGTGATTGAGAGCTTGTGTGTAAGTGAAATAGAGCATGTGTGTGATTGAAAGCCTGTGTGTAAGTAAGAGAGAGCGAGAGCATGTGTGATTGAGAGAGACTGACCAGAGAGGTGACGTGTGTATGTGTGAGAAAGGCTGATCAGGGAGATGACTGGTGTGTGTGTGAGAGAGAGAGAGAGACTGGTTGGGGAGAGATTGGTGTGTGAGAGACAGAAACTGGTCCTGAGGGTGTGACTGGTGTGTGTGTGTGTGTGTGAGAGAGAGAGAAGAGACTGGTTGTGGTCCCTAAGGAAGAGGACTGTGAGGACAGTTTCAGCAGCTACTACTGCTTCTGGTATGGCCTGCAAGGGAAAGGAGTAGGAGAACTGCTGGAGAGGGTAAGTAAAGGTGGCTTTTTAAGTTCATTTTTCTTGACTGACTACCATTTTAATTATTGGGTAGTATGTGATGTGTCTGCTGTTTGAAATATTTTATTGGTGTTTGGTAAAGCTTTCAAAATTTGCATGAGTCTTTAATTATTGGATATTCTATTCATCAGCTGTTTTGAAATTATTTTATTAGTATGATTTTATAATTATGATTAATGATTTATATATCTTTATTTTATTGATTTGTTTCACGAGGAATGGTGAAATTTTTGTTTTTCCATTGTTACACTGTATAGAGTCTGGCGTGATGCGTTTTACAGTTCAGTTTTGTCTGCACATTTCTATTTATACTTTATGGGGCTTTATTCTGTATTTGGTGATGGTTTGTGTTCTGTATCAAAGACTGAGATAAAGCATTCTTTTAACATGTGGTTTCTCTGTAGGGATCTGTAGTAGCTTGGCCTGTTCTGTTTTCCTGATAGGAGGTGTATTGATATTTTAGATTCTGGTGTAATATTTGTAGTATTCTTTTTCATAGGTGGGGTTGTTATTTGTTGAGTGTTGGCAGACAGTACTGTGTTGATTCGGGAGGACCATGCCGAATTATATCATAATAGGTATGATGCCATATGAATTCCAAGATGCAAAGTTTTCTTGTTGGCATCACAACAGTGCATGAAATTATCACAACAACTTGTATATTAATTTTACCTCAGAATGTCATTTTTCATGTAAAATATGTTATAAATGCATAATTTAAAATTGTGTATGGGGAGAGGGTGCCAGACTGTAAGGTTTGCCTAGGGTGCCTAATACCCTTGCACTGGCCCTGCCAGCAAGCTATCGTAGCCCATGACGCCAGCTCACCCCGTTTACTCCCATCGTGGAGTAGTAACAACCAGTCCATTTTCCTGAGAGGTTTAGAAACCTCCAAATACTTCATGATATGCCGCTTGACATCCAAGGTCCGTAACAGGTGATATTCTCCACATCTCCCTCCCTGTCCAGTGTTGGCAGGGAAATTGAATGATTCAAGTGAACATCCAAGACCACCTTTGGCAAAAGACGGAACAGTTCGCACCAAGTCTCAAACAATCGCCAAACCTGAACACAGGCTAAGGAAGTGGAGAACTTTGACGCTCAAAGCAAGGTGGAAATTGCAGCAGCGGAGTATCCATGCTTCAGCAACTGAGCCCTCTCAAAGGCCATATCGTAAGACAAAAGAGAGTCAGATCTTCATGAAGAATACGACCCTGCCGCAGCAGATCCCTGTGGGCCAGTAAACAGAGAGGAGAGTCCACCAGGAGCCTCCGTGGATCTGCATACCATGGCCTCATGGGCTAATCTGGCGCCACCAGAAGCACCATCTCAATGTATCTCTCGATCCTCCAAATCACTCTGCCCAAAATAGGCCATGGGGGAAAGGTATTTAGAAACTTGCCTTCTGGCCACTCCTGCACGAGTGCATCAATGCCCAAAGACTTCAGATTTCTCCTGCGACTGAACCAGCAAGGAACCTTTGCACTGTGTGATGTCGCCAGCAAGTCTAGAAATGGGAGGGCCCCAGCAGCCCACTATGAGCTGGAATGCTTTGTTTGAAAATTCCCATTCTTCTGGTTCCAGACTCTGTCTGCTAAGGAAGTCGGCTCTTACATTGTCTTTTAATTTATTTATTTTATTTATTTAAGTTCTTTTTTATACCGACGTTCATGGCACAAGTCATATCACATCGGTTTACATCAAACAGAGATTGATTAACCAAAAACTTTTCTGCAATGTGTGAAGCTGAGATCTCCTGAAGATGTACTTCCGCCCATTCCATGAGTTAGACTATTTCCTGCGACACTTGCTGGCTCTCTTGGTTCTTCACTGGGGATTATATAAGTCAATGTCGTCATATTGTATGACATTATTCAGACCGCTCGATCCTGCAAGCGGTCGACGAATCACAAGCATGCCAACCGAATGGCACAGGTTTCCAGCCAATTGTTGCTCCAGAGAAACTCTTCTATGCTCCAGCACCCCTGTGCTGTCAACTCCTGACAGTGAGCCACCCAACCCTGGAGGCTTGCATCTGTCTTGAGTACTAGCCAGGCCAGTGTTCAAAGGGGAATGTCCTTCCTTAGATGATCCGCTAGCAACCACCACTACAGTGAAGCAGTTTTAAGTAGTCCTGACACTGTGGACTTCAACGTGCAAGCAGTGTGCGCTGAAGAGGACGCATATGTGCCCTTGCCCACAGAACTACTTCTAGGGTGGCTGCCATCAACCCGAGCACCTGTAGGTATACCATCGTGCGTATTGTTTCTGTCAATAGCTGCACCTGCGTCATCAGTTTCTGAAATCGGCTCTCTGGTAGGAACACCTTGCCTTGCTTCATGTAGAAACGAACACTGAGATACACCATTGTCTGGGATGGCTGCAGATGGCTTTTGGTCAAGTTCACTCAACCTAGTTCCTGTAGCAAGGAGATCACCTTGCATGAGACATGAAGGCTTTCTTTCATACTCTTGGCCTGAATTAGCCAATCGAAGTATGGGTGGGCCACAATGCCTTCCTTTCTCAAGATTGCCGCTACCATCACCAAGACGTTGGAGAAGAACATAAGAACTTGCCATGCTGGGTCAGACCAAGGGTCCATAAAGCCCAGCATCCTGTTTCCAACAGAGGCCAAAACCAGCCACAAGAACCTGGCAATTACCCAGCATGTAGGCCAAGCCAAAGGGTAGCGCTCAAAACTATAATGTCGCCCCAAAACAGTGAAACGCCGAAACCATTGATGCTCCAGTCGGATGGGAATATGCAGGTATGCCTCTGATAAATCCAGAAACGTAAGAAACTCCCTGACTGTACTGCTATTATCAATGCGAGAAAGGTTTCCATGCAGAAATGAGTTACTCACAAATGACGGTTGACTCCCTTGAGATCCAGGATGGGGTGAAAGGAACCTCCTTCTTGAATACAATTAAATAAATGGAATATCGGCCTCCACTCTACAGGGATAGTTGACCGCTTGGCAACGGAACACACCAGCGTATCCACTTTTGGAAAGCACAACTGCTCTCTCGCTGCCACATCCAGGGATACAGGGCTTCCAAGACTCGTCACCCTTTAAAATTAGCTTTCGGGGGTGCCCTATTCAAGATCAATTCTTGAATAGCATCCATAATGAGGAAGAAAAGGAAAATTGGTTCTTACCTGCTAATTTTCTTTCTTGTAATACCACAGATCAGTCTAGACAAGTGGGTTTTGCATCCCTACCAGCAGATGGAGGCAGAGAACAAAAACAGTGAGGCACTGCTACATATCAAGAATTTTGAAGTTAAGGAGAAATGTTTGGCTTCCAGTCGATTGGAGTGGCTCCCCGAGGTGCTAGTTCCTTTGAGGGCCATCCCTCGGGTCAAGCCGGGCAACCAGGAGGTTGGATGCCCCTGACTGTTGTAGCCCGCTGGTACTGGAGGCCTTGATAGCCAGGGAACTGGCTCCCTCTGGGTCTCTGAAGGCCCCCCTCCTGCCTGCCGCTGTCTTTGTCAGTGACGTCACCCCATATGTGAGAACTAGCATCCTGCTTGTCCTGGGATAAACTCTGTTAGATTATGCATTCAAGTTAAAAGGTGCAATAAACAAACTGACACATACATACATATAATGTGCTGTGTGCTGTATGAAGATTTTGTGTGTACAGCTTTCAGAGTTTCTCTATTTCTCACTCTCTTTGTGAAATGCTTCTTTAAAGAGCCTCGTCTTTAAGCTCTTTTTGAAGGATTGAAATCTCTCTGTAGTCTTACCTCTATGGGCATGGTGTTCCATAGGCCAATGATAGTGCTCTTTCTCTGACTTGTGTTAGTTTTGCAGTTTTGACTGAGGGGATGGTTAGGAGGGCTTTGTTGGCAAATCTCAGGTTTCTGTGTGGGACATGGACACAGAGTGCTGTGTTTAGCCATTCAGCTTTTTCGTCGTGGATTAGTTTATGATTTGTACAAAGAGTTTTATATTTTACCCTGTATTCAATTGGCAGCCAGTGTAAGTCAGCTAGCGTTTCAGTGATATGATCTCTTTTTCTTTTGCCAGTCAGAATTCTTGCGGCTGAGTTTTGGAGTGGTCTTATTGTCGTGTATGGTAATCCTAATAGAAGGGCATTACAGTAGTCAGTGCTGGCAAATATTAGTGCTTGTAGGACTGTTCGGAAATTTGTTTAATTTAGTAACGGTTTAAGTTTCCTGAGGACCATTAGTTTGGCATATCCTTCTTTGACTTTTAATGATATGTATTGTTTGAGGCTAAGTTCTATGTCAATTATTACACCGAGGTTCCGCACTTTCTTGGCTATTTCAATTTTATGATTTTTTTTTTTTTTTTTTTTTTTTTTTTTAGCAGTATTGGAGATTGGATGACCATCATATTTTTTCGTTCTAGATGGAGGAATTCAGTTTTTCCTATGTTAATGACTAGCTCCATTTGGTTTAGTAGCTGTTTAATGATGTCAAGATACATGATTGCTAGGTTTAGTGTTTTTTCCAGTGTGTCTTCGACTGGTAATAATATTTGAATATCATCGGCATATATGCAGTGTATGATACCCAGGCCAGCTAGGTATCATGGTGGTGAATTATAAAAAACAAAATAACAAAAAATAATTTTGATACAAAAGGATGTATTTGGACATGCATGAAGTTATCTTTTGATACATTGTTTGAAGATTTTTTTTTAACTTTTTGCATGCTCAATAGATATTTATAAAAAGGTTGGTGGTGGATAATTCATGATTATAAAGCTTATACACATTGCCTGGTGGTAATGGAAATAAGGTAATATATGAAACTTTCCACTCCTCCTTTTAAACATTTTTTTTTAATATGCATTTAAATCACATGGTCATTGAGTTGAGTTTTGCTCAACCAGAAAAATCAATGAAGATAAATAAGTGAGGTGATACAATTGAGTTGATAAAGAAAAATTCATAGGCACCATGATGGAGCAGTGATCGCCTAACCCGCAACATCCCAAAATAGATAGAAAGATGATAGAGAAAAAACCCAAGTTCTATCGCAGGTCTTACAGTCTTAAATCTTTGGACAGGTGAAGCCAGAAAGAGACTAATGACCTTACCTATAAAAAGCCCAATGAGCTTATAGGGAAAAAAGCAGGATGCGATGAATGCTGTCCAGAGGACCACATACAGTTTCTGTGTTATATCTGGCTGGACCCACATGAACAAGCTGAAAACAAAGCAGACACAAAAAGAGCTCTGCAATTTATTTGATGTGTTTTAAAGATGATCAAATCATGTGTTTCAAGAAATTAGACAAATGAAAAAAGGAAAAACATACTTCTTGATCTTTTCCAGTATGTCAGCCATCTTTCCAAACAGGTTCTGTGTGGAAAGAAAATGGTATCAGATTTGTAGTCAATACTGGGTTTGCCCTTGAAATCACTTGTAAACATTCAGTGTGCACTTTATATCAGATTTCTAAAGCTTTTCCCTGTAACAGTAGTGTTACAAAATATTTGAAGGTTTTCACTGAACAAAAGTACTTGTGAGGATCCAGGCTGCAGTGCAACCCTCCTGCTTGCAGGAGCCCTCAGTGGGCTGCACAGGCTTTGCCTTGAAGACTCTCCAAATCAGAGCTGCCACACCCATAAAATCCTGCCATTCAGTGTATTGCTTCAGCTTGGGTCTAACCACAGTCCTCACCTTTGCTCTCCTTAAGTCCTTGCCTTGCTTGTTTGTTTGCTGTCCTGCTTACATAAGAACATAGGACTTGCTTAGGCCAGTATACTAGCCCTCCAGTTGTGTATGTGTGTTTGTCATTGTTTGTTCTGTCCTATTCCTGTATGTATGCTGGCCCCTTTGTTTGTATCTGTTTGTCCTATCTTGTGGGTTCCCTTGTGTTTGTATCCCTGCTCCAGCCTCACCCTATCTTAGTGGATGATTCTTAGTTCCCTGTACGTACCATGGATCAGTCCAGACGGTGGGTTATGTTCCCCCTCCAGCAGGTAGAGTCAGACCAAAACGTCAGAGGGAGGTGCCACCTAAGCCCGCACCCCCCCTCTATGTCCCTTCAGTATAGTTCTGACTCCAGCAGAGTGGAGCAGGGGAACATTAGTTCCCCAGTACTTTGGTTTAATTTGCCATTCTAGCTCTTAGGTCTTTTTCTGACTTAACTGTGCTTGTGAGGGATCAAGTTTGCTATTGAAAAAAAAAAAAAAAAAAAAAAAAAAAAAGATTCCTGCAGTTTGCTTCGGGCACTTGCAGACAGGTCTGTGCTGACTTTCCTGCTCTGTCTTCCTTTCCTGTCTGTTTTCTACCGCCGCTTTCTCGCCGGGGTGGTAAGTACCTGCCTGTATTTATTCTTTTTCTCCTCACAGATTGCTGCTCGCGCCGCGCTGCTGGGGTGCATGCTGGTGGGTCCAGCCTCTCCCCACCCCCCTCCCTCCCCAACTCTCGGTCGCCTTCGACCCGCAGCCCCGCGAAGTCACATTCCCTGGGGCTGCTGATCACTGGGAGGTACCATTCCCCGGTGGTCCCTGCATATTTTGGGAGCTGGATGGGGGTGCGACAGTGCTCTGAGACCGAGCCAGACGCGAGCGACTTTGACTGATCTTCCTTCCCGCGCTTCTGCCCTCCCTCCCCCTGCCACGCGACATGTCGCGATTTTCAGCATGCACCGCGTGTGGTCGGCCCGGGGGTCGCCGCTCCAAGGAGGGACTATGTACCGACTGCCTCCCCGGTGGGGAGGTCAGCTTGAGGCCGGAGGAGGACACTGAGGCGTGCGGTCAAGACCACGCTTACGGACAGCAACCTGCCCCATTCCCGCGAAGCGCGGGAACGGCGGCCATCTTGTCACAGGAACAAGCTGCCTCCGGCGCCTCGGAGGAGGACGCGGAGGCCTCGTTTTCGGCCCTACCACCGGTTCTGGAAACGGTACGGGCACCGGATTTGCTGCTGCTGTCGGGGGATCCTCGGACCTCACTGGTTCCACCATCTTTCTCACCGGAATTCGTGGACCTAATGCATAACGCGTTCCTGGCCCGGATGGCTCAACCTGTGGATCTCATCCCCGGGCCTTCCCCCCCTAAGCTGGCACGGTCGGACCCTGTCCCCGGGGGAGCCCCCCACCAGAGTCTCGGCCCCCCGAGAGTGGGGACGGCAGGCCCGACCCAGGCCCTTCCTGGATCTTCCGGAGGGGATCCCATGCGGCATGGGGGACACCTGGACCCGGATTTGGCCAGCGATGACCCGCTCCTGGCGGCTCAGATGGAGGGTGACGACCCTCGGGTCCTGCGCATTTTCCAGAAGGAAGAGCTGGAGGATCTGATCCCGCATATCCTGCAGGAGCTGGACACTGATGCACCGCCTGATCCTCCAGGACCCGAACCCACGGCAAAGAAGGGGGATCCTGTTCTGGCGGGGCTCCGTCCGCCGGCGAGAGCATTTCCCACCCATCCTACATTCCTGCAGTTGCTTTCTAGGGAATGGGACTCACCAGAAGCCACACTCAAGGTCAGCAGGGCCATGGAAAAGCTTTATCCATTACCTGAGGATTTCCTGGATCTACTTAAGGTTCCAAAAGTTGATTCCATGGTCTCTGCGGTCACCAAACGCACCACCATCCCGGTGACAGGGGTCATGGCCCTGCGGGACCTCCAGGACAGGAAGCTGGAGATGTACCTCAAGAGAGTGTTCGAAGTGTCGGCGCTGGGAGTGCGAGCGACCACCTGCAGCTCTCTGGCTCAGAGAATTGGGCTCCGATGGGTACAACAGCTTCTCACGTCACAGGATCTGCCCACGGAGGAGATGCAACAGGTGGACAGGCTGGAGGCCGTGATTGCCTATGAGGCGGATGCCCTGTATGACCTGCTCCGGGTCCTCGCCAGATCGATGGTGGTGGCGGTCTCGGCTCAACGCCTCCTTTGGCTTCGGAAGCCCCGCATGGAATCAACTTTTGGAACCTTAAGTAGATCCAGGAAATCCTCAGGTAATGGATAAAGCTTTTCCATGGCCCTGCTGACCTTGAGTGTGGCTTCTGGTGAGTCCCATTCCCTAGAAAGCAACTGCAGGAATGTAGGATGGGTGGGAAATGCTCTCGCCGGCGGACGGAGCCCCGCCAGAACAGGATCCCCCTTCTTTGCCGTGGGTTCGGGTCCTGGAGGATCAGGCGGTGCATCAATGTCCAGCTCCTGCAGGATATGCGGGATCAGATCCTCCAGCTCTTCCTTCTGGAAAATGCGCAGGACCCGAGGGTCGTCACCCTCCATCTGAGCCGCCAGGAGCGGGTCATCGCTGGCCAAATCCGGGTCCAGGTGTCCCCCATGCCGCATGGGATCCCCTCCGGATCGGCAGATACCTCCTCCAAGTCTCGTCTAGGTTCACTCCCGTTTAAGGGTAAGTTCCTAATTGGAGAAGATCTGGATCAGATCATCAAGAACCTTGGAGAGAACGCGGTGCATAGGCTCCCGGAAGACTGACCGCGTTTCACGAGATCCTACAGTTCCTCCAGGAGTAAATTCCGCAACCAACACCTTTTCCACACCACGAGACAGCAGCCTCCGTGGACTCCCTCTACTCACTCACATTCCTGGAACCGGCCCTTTCGGGGGCGCAGATCCGGCAGGGAAGTTCCCTCTCAGGGCGCCTCCTCCAAGCCTCCCCCCAATGATGCCAGGACGACCCACTCTGCGGTACCCCTCATTGGGGTCCGAATCTCTCTCTTCTACGAGGAGTGGGTCCGGATCATGTCGGATCAGTGGGTCCTAGATGTTCTAAAGCACGGCTACGCATTAGACTTTATACAGCCCCGAAGAGATAGATTTCTCTTCTCGCCCTGCGGATCCCTTCAAAAGCAGATCGCGGTTCGCCAGACGTTGGACCAGCTCCTTGCACTGGGAGCAATTGTTCCAGTGCCACCATCAGAAGTGGGCCGGGGACACTATTCCATCTATTTTGTGTTGCCCAAAAAGGAGGGCACTCTCCGCCCTATCCTGGACCTCAAGTTGGTAAACAAGTCTCTCAAGGTTCCGCGTTTCCGGATGGAGACACTACGTGCGGTAATAGAGGCTGTACATCTGGGGGAGTTCCTGGCCTCCCTGGACCTCACGGAGGCGGATCTTCACATCCCAATCTTCAAGGCGCATCAACGGTTCCTCCGGTTCAAGGTACTAGGACAACATTTTCAGTTCCAGGCCCTCCCCCCTTTGGTCTGGCGACGGCCCCTCAAGTCTTCACCAAGGTCATGGTGGTGGTAGCGGCGGCCCTGCGTCGGGAGGGCATTTTTGTTCACCCTTACCTGGACGACTGGCTCATTCGAGCAAAATCTTTGCACCAGGGTTATCGGGCGGTCGACAGAGTATTACAGCTTCTCCAGTTGCTCGGGTGGATCATCAATTTCGCCAAGAGCAGCCTCACCCCATCTCAGTCATTGGCCTTCCTGGGCGCGAGATTCGACACGGCGGAGGGCAAGGTGCTCCCGTGGCCGGAGCGGGCACAGGCGTTGCGGGATCAAATACAGCAGTTCTCTGGCCTTCCTTTGCCCACAGCTTGGGATTATCTATAGGTTCTGGGATCCATGGCTTCCACTATAGATCTGGTACCCTGGGCCTTTGCGTATCTGCGTCCATTACAGAGGGCCCTGCTTTCCCGCTGGAAGCCGGCATCGAGGGACTTTCAAGCCATCCTCCCGATTCCGCAGAAAGCCGGCGACAGCTTCGCCTGGTGGCTAGACCCCTCCCATCTGGCTCAGGGGGTATCTCTGCAGACTCCGGACTGGATAGTAGTCACGACGGATGCCAGCCTCTCGGGCTGGGGGGCGGTCTGTCAGTCGAGTTCTCTCCAGGGCCAGTGGACACATGCCCAGGCGAGGTGGCCGACCAACCGCCTGGAGACCAGAGCGGTCCGTTTAGCGCTGAAGGAGTTCCTCCCCCTCATTCACCATCGGGCAGTCAGGATACTCTCGGACAACGCGACCACGGTGGTGTATATAAAACGCCAGGGAGGCACGAGGAGTCGTCACGTCTCCCTGGAAGCGGACAAGCTTATGCCCTGGGCGGAACTGCACCTGACCCGATTGGCGGACTCGCTCATCGCCAGGGTGGACAACATCCAGGCGGACTTTCTCAGCCGTCAACACCTCGACCCAGAGGAGTGGGAGCTCTCGGAGGCCATGCACTTGATTGTCCACCGTTGGGGGGTTCCTCACGTAGACCTCATGGCGACGGCCCGCAATGCCAAGGCCCCTCGCTTCTTCAGTCGTAGAAGAGAACACGGTGCGGAGGGAGTCGATGCACTGGTGTTGCCATGGCCCCGTCATCTTCTCCTCTATGTATTTCCTCCCTGGCCTCTAGTGGGCAGGGTCCTACGAAGGATCGAGAACCACCATGGCACGGTAATCCTAGTGGCTCCGGAGTGGCCTCGCCGGCCATGGTTCACGGATCGTCTCAACCTGGCAGAGGACGGGCCCCTGCGTCTCGGACATCTTCTTCGCCTCCTTCGTCATGGGCCAATATTTTTCGACGAGGCAGCTCGCTTCTGTCTTGCGGCTTGGCTTTTGAGAGGCGCACGTTGAGATGACGTGGTTACCCAGAGGCCGTGATCTCGACCCTCCTGCGTGCACGAAAGAAGTCCACCTCTGTTGCCTATGTCCGGGTGTGGAGTGTTTGAGACATGGTGCAAGGCTCAGGCTACACAACCAGGACAGGCGTCCGTGTCCCAGATTCTCTTGTTTCTTCAGGCGGGATTGGAAAAGGGTTTGGCTTATAACTCTCTCCGAGTACAGGTCGCGGCCTTAGGAGCCTTGCTTCGTCGCGGGACAGAACTTCCTCTCTCCTCGCATCCGGATGTCGTCCGTTTCCTTAAGGAGGTGAAGCATTTGAAGCCACCATTCCAACACCCTTGTCTCTCTTGGAGCCTCAATCTGGTACTTCGGACCCTTGACAGGACTCCCTTCGAGCCTCTATGGACGGCTATGCTCAAGGACCTCACTCTCAAGACAGTCTTCCTGGTGGCCATCTCTTCGGCCCGTCGGGTCTCTGAATTACAAGCGTTGTCCTGCAGGGAACCGTATCTTCATTTCACTGACTCAGGGTCACCTTGCGTACACAGTACCCTCATTCCTGCCCAAGGTGGTTTCATCCTTTCACCTAAATCAGATGGTGGAACTGCCCTCCTTCTCATCGGCTGAGTCTCGAGACCTCCTCAAGCTTGATGATAAGCACTGCTTGCTGCAGTACCTGGAGGTTACTAACGAGTTTCGGCTTTCGGATCACCTTTTTGTCCTTTGGTCGGGACCTAAGAGAGAGCACCTGGCGTCTAAGGTGACGATCGCTCGCTGGCTGAAGGAGGCCATTGCGGCAGCGTAAATCGGAGTGGGAAAGAAATCCCCGCTGTGGGTCAGGGCTCATTCTCTACGCGCTTAGGCAACATCCTGGGCGGAGAGTTTTTCGGTTTCATCGCAGGAAATTTGCCGGGCGGCTACTTGGAAGTCGCTACATACTTTTGCTCGACACTACCGTCTGGATGTTCAGTCATCGACTTTGGGTTCGTTTGGTGACAGAGTCATTCGAGCAGGGCTATCTATGGCCCACCCTCAGTAGGGAAGCTTTGGTACATCCCACCATCTGGACTGATCCTGGTACGTACAGGGAAAAGAAAATTATTCTTACCTGCTATTTTCGTTCCTGTAGTACCATGGATCAGTCCAGACGCCTTCCCTCAAATTGGTTGGGTTTTACTGCTCGATTTTTTCTTCTGTCCGTGACTCTCCTGATTAGAGTTGTGCGCTATTCTCCTTTGGAGCTGTGTTCCTTACAGTTCTGTTTAGCAAGTTGCCGTTGTTTCAACAGTTACGTTTTACTATTTCGATTTCAGGATTTAGTGTTTCCTTTATCTTGGTTTACTTGATCCCTCCGTTTTCTCTCTTCTATGGCTTTGATAGTCTATATACTGAAGGGACATAGAGGGGGTGCGGGCTTAGGTGGCACCTCCCTCTGAAGTTTTGGTCTGACTCCACCTGCTGGACGGGGGACATAACCCACCATCTGGACTGATCCATGGTACTACAGGAACGAAAATTAGCAGGTAAGGAATGATTTTCTTTCATCTTGCCAGCACCTCCGATGAAGTCCTGCTGGCCACCAGAACCAGAAGGCTCAACCTGAGGAGGTGATCATCAGTTAGGAGAAGAACTGGTCCTGCACAGCCCACGCCTACAGAGGACAGTTATCCCCGAGTCCAGAGCTGCTCCTGTCTTGGGGGATCACCCCTTAGCACTACCGTCACAAAACAGGGAACATATAGCAACTACAACAATATGTCAATTGTTTTCTGTAGTAAACAAAATATTGCCCAACTAAGAGTAATAGATCCATCAAATCCAACACCTCAGATCAAGACTGACATGCAACAGAAACCAGTGGCATCTTATATACTAAGATTTATGGAGGCCTATGTTTTCAAGAAGAGTCAGATATTTTCTACAAGTTCAAAATTGGAAGGGGACTCTCTTTAAAATTGTTTTAGAGAGTCTCAGGAACAGAAGACATGAGGTAGAATGATTAGTGATTAGAATCTGAAACTAAGAGTAAAGAATTCTGTGGTCGGAACCACAATGGACACTGAACAAGTTACAGTCTCTTACTGAGCCCCAAACTATAATTGGTTTATAACACTGCAACTTTGAGGACTCACTACGAATAAGGCATTACTGTACTAATTAAAGTTACTATGTATTTAAAGTTGTTTTACTAATAAGTATTTTTTCAGTTCACCCTAAACTTACTCTCAGTGGAAGCTGACTGCACACTGGTGATGTAATGTACCCTGTGAATCCTCAAGTTGTGATCCCTCCCTAATAATAATTATTTCATACTTATACACCTCTGATCCATATAACATGCTTGCAATGGTGAATAACAAAGCGTAAAATAAGCAACGTGTATATATAATGGTGCCTGAACAGTACCTGGGCTTTCTGTGCCACATCTAGAACAAGCTGAAACTTTTCTGACACAGTCAGATCTTCTTTTGGAGGTTCCTTAAAAGTAAACAAATTAAGACATTATGAATTCTTTTTATACAAGATCAGAAGTAGTTTAAAATATATCCATCACAAAAACTGGATTATAAATCAGTATTTCACGCTCTAAATTATAAATCAGTTTGAGTTTGCAGTGCTGAGATTTAAGACTTACAACGGTTTCAGAAACTTGAGGCACAATGCTCCACTGTATTCTCCAACCCCTAAAATAAAGGAAACTGTTGTAAAAATGCTTTTATTTTATATGCTATGTTTATTTTTTCAATTTTTAATTATGTATCGTATTGTTATTTTATCTTTGGTAATGGGGACTGGTTATTTTGTTGTACATTTTATTTAATTTTTATGTGTAAGGGTACTGACTAGTTGGTTCGTAATTTAGATTTATATAAATAGAAGATGAATGCATACTGTAGGAAACATATGTTTACAACATTTAAAAGCATTAGATTTTCGGTTGGATTTGTCACCATTCTAGTCATAAAATGGCCTGAAAGGTAGGATGAGTAAAGGCATAAGTACAGTTTCTGTATAAATAAGATGTAAGCCAATTTCTCTCTCATTGAAATTAAATGTTGGTTACAATCGTCTTGTCATTTCATCTACACCTGCATGTCACTGTATTTATGCTGCACATAATATAAAACAGTTTTCAAAAAAAAACAAAAACTATTAAGTTCAGTCCCTGTTTGGAGGCAAGAATCTCAGTTATCATACAACACCACCAAATGACCACCAGATTTAGGGTCTACATTAAGTTGAGGAAGGAATCACGATTTGTGATCCTTGGCAAAGGACGGTTGCTGCTAGGCTAGGCTGACTTGGCAATATAAAATAAGGAGAAAAATCCTGTGCATCTGCAATTAAGGGTGAACAATGCCCAGCAGAGACCAGTTTCAATTGAGCTGACAGCCCCAAAAGAGCAGGAGGAAACAGAGGCAAAAAAAAAAAAAAAAGATACACTATAAAAATTATCAATGTAATACAATGAATACTGTGTGTATACAGAGGATAACTATAGTGCTATACCACTTAACCAGCAGATTCAGATCTGTGTAGGACTTTATTAAGAAAAAACAGTCTATACCTTGTCATCTGATCCTTTCTGGAAACATTTTAAAAATTACTGAGAGATGCAAACTGGTTTCACATGTGGTTTTTGCTGTAACATTCAGTGGAAATACAGCATGGAGAGTCATGGTGGCCGTAAGGAGACACAAACGTAATGCTGATGAATTACAGAAGGAAACCCTACAAACTTGGTTGCCTTCCATGATTGACAACATTCTTTAGGATTACATGCTTGTGATTTCAATAAGTATACCTCATTGTTTTCAGTTAGTACTGGGACAATGCAAGACATTATACAGAAAATGGTGTATGAGCTTAGTATTTGAAGGAAAACCCAATGAAGATAAGAAAAACATTACCTGGCTATGAGGTAATTAAGGGATAACCTCAAAATAGCTAAAAATAAGAACATAGGAATGGCCCAGCCATGCCATACAGCATTCATATAAATCTGAAAATTTGAAAAATAAAACCAGGTTACAATCAGACAATATAACACATTAAGAAGCATTTCTTAAAGGTAATGACCATATTTTGTTGAATTAACTTCCTAAAGACTAGAATATGGCCCTGTTCAGATTGCTTTTCTTTCCACTCAGCGCATGACGTAAAAGAAACCAGCCTCACTACACTACACTAGCTATACGACAATTTGACTCTGCGCAACAAGTCAAGCTAGTGCAACAGTGCCAGCCTTCTCCCTAAAGCTCAGTTCTGCAAGAAATGCTGTGCTGCACCACGAACTAACAGACATCACTTAATGAAAGCTTTGTATAAAAACATTAGCAGGCTTTTAAAGATGAGAAGGTCACTTACAATAAAGGCAATAATTGACGTGTAGACAGAATGCCAGTCTGATAAGGCAGAAAGGTTCCTGACAAAATTTGTAACAGGTTTGGCACCTCTCTCTAGCAAGGAAAAGAAAAAAGACAAAGCACAATGGTTCAGTTTCAAACAATCCCCACCCCACCAAAAGCAGTTCCTCTCCTTATTAACAGGCTATGTATTAAGATTTATAAATAAGCCACTACAACATCATATGTATTGTTTACAAAATGTTAAAAAGAAAAATCTGTATATTTCTTTTTAACCAATAGAATAACACATTAACAAAACAGACAATTAAAACAGAAAGATTTTATTTAGCACTACTGATCTGATTCCTCAGATAGGCCAAGATTAAGCAAAAGATTCAAAGATCACTCTAAACGATAACAATCTAAAGGTAATGTTCAAACATCAGCATTCCCACAGCCCCCAATACACACGGGTGAGCTGGGACACTGGCTGGAGCGCTCTTTCAAGAAATCCTCATCTCATAGTGAACATTTCACATCAGTGCATGTTGATACTTACTCAATCTTCTCATATTTTCGGTTAACCTAGAAAAACAGCAAATGTTCATATGTGAGCAAGAAACCTGATCTTCCAGTACAAACACCTTTGTTTCAGCTGCCATCCTACCGACTGGACTGAGAAAATCACCCCATCCTAGGGACTATCCAAGATCCAAAGCTTTTCTTGCAAGAAATGTTTGACAAGCGGTCACAAATGCACTTTAAAAAGGCCATTACAGAACCCTACCTTATACATTGTTGCTACCTGTCCCTGTTTTACCTGGAAATTGAAGAAAATATGTGGTAATCACAGTGGAATACCAAAAAAAACCCCAAAAACTCTGAAACCTGGTATTCCACCCGTTCTTCTGCATAGGAAAGTATGAAGGTCCTCTGGTGGTGAACATTCATGACTCACAAGCAGATGAACAAAACACAAAGTGTGCAATTCAGTGAAGAGCCATTTAATACCTTGCTTGACACACACTTCGGTGATTCTTTTTAGATCTGTATTCTTGAATGTCTCATTTAGAGTTGACCGAACAAAACATTCAATGGTGCTCTTAGCAGAGCCTTCTCTCTCCCCTTTTAAGGCTTTGTCACATACAAGCAGCTGAAGGAGATTGCGACCAACATTATTGGTACAGTACAGATTATTCATAAGTAAGTAAGAGGATTACCTACAGGGATCATTACCTTCTAGCACTCAGCGGTTCCTCCGTCTCCACTGTGTTCTCCTCTGGTTGAAATCGAAAATCTTCAATGTATTCTCCAAACTTATCATAGAACCACTTCTGAACTCTGGAACACACTGTTTGACTGCGCTGCTTATCTTTAAAGAAAAAGGCTTGATATCAGAACATGCATTTTAATAAAGCAACATCGAAACATGAGAGCAGAAAAAGACTGTATGGCCCATCCAGTCTGCCCATTTGTCCAATTAATTATCCCATGTTTTTGTCTCCAACATCTAGTCCTGGGGGAATTCTGCGCTACTGTGGAGCGTGGAATTTGCGCAGAATTGCCAAATTCTGTGCAGAAAATAACAGAGGAGACCCCGGCATGCTGCAAACGGAGTGTGTCCCAAGTGTGCTGTGGGACGCGCTCCATTCGCGGCGAAGATGAAGGCCCCAGTGAGAGAGAGAGAGAGTGAGGAGGAGAGAGAGCAGGAGGGTGTGAGAGCATGGAAGGTAAGAGCGGGGGGCGCGGGGAATGCTTGAGTGTGGGTTTCAGAAAGAGAGAGCCTATATGAGGGGAGGTGAGGGGAAGGTGAGAGCGCAGGAAGGTGTGAGAGAGCATGGGAGGTAAGAGAGCAAGGGGGGATACTTGAGTGTGGGTTTCAGAGAGAGGGAGCCTATATGAGAAGATTGTGAAGGAGTGTGTGTGCATGTGAGAGAGAGTGGGAGCTCGTGTGTATGTGAGGGTGCTAGCCTGTGTGAAGGGATTGTGTATGTGTGAGACAGAGCCTGTGTCAACAGGTGTGTGTGAGGATGTATGTGTGAGAGAGAAAGGGAGCTTGTGTGGGTGTGTATTCAAGAGAAAGGGCCCTATATGAGGGGATGTGTGTGTGTGCGCGAGAGTGAGGGAGCCTGTATGACGGTGTGTGTATGTGTACTAGAGAGAAGGAGTTTGTGTGTGAGGGGAAGTACTGAGAACAGGGTCAAACTCTGGGACTGGCAATAGAGTAGAAGGGGTTGAGCCTAGAGGTGGAGAGGAGAGATTCTGGCAGGTGGAGGAGTTGGGGCCTGAGAGGGAAAGTGGCCAGGGGAGTAGGGAGAGCGAGTGGAAGGAAGGGACACACAGTGAATTTCTAGGGAAATTCTGCTCAAAATATTTAAAATTCTGCATCTTAAGTAATAACTTTTTTCTGTATTAATTTAAAATGTAATTACTTAAAGACTGTCATGTAAATTGTTTTATTTTGACCAATATAAAGTTTGCAGAATTTTAAGTTTTTGTGTGCAGAATTTCCCCAAGAGTAAACATCTCTACTGGTAGATAGTTCCATGCATCCATCATACTCTCTTGTAAAGAAATATTTCCTAAGATTACTCCTAAATCTACCTGCTTTCACTCTCATCTCATGACCCCTCCCTTCTAGAGCCTCCTTTCCAATCAAAAAATGTTCACCTCCTGTGCATGGAAACCTTTGAGATATTTGAATGTCTCTATATCAGAGCTTTCCAAACTGTGTGTCGGGACACGTTAGTGTGTCGCCTGCAGTGTGCAGGTGTGTCGCGCAAGCCCGGTCAACTCTGACGCAAGTTTGGGCTTTTTTTTTTCTAGAGATTCACTTTTTTTTTTCAGTTTATGGGTTGCTTATTATTGGGTGATTTTTGCTGTCAATCGCTTTTTTTGGGGGGCTTGGTGGGTGGAACAAGCCCAGCCATCCTTGCATTGGCTGCTGCTGCTGCCAATGAGGCCTGGCCATGAGGAGTACTGACTGCAAGCAGCAGTGTCTGGTGATCATGGAAGGGAGTGAAGCACTTAACTGGCAACAATCAAAAAGACGAGGTACATGAGTGTGGGGGCCAGACATGTGCTGGGGGGAGAGAGATGAGTGAGTGGGGGGCAAATGTGCTGGGGGGACAGACATGTGCTTGAGGGGGAGAGATATGAGTGTGTGGGGTACAGACATGTGCTGGGGGGAGGAGAGAGATGAGTGTGTGGGGGACAGACAATTTGTTTTATTATTGTTTCTCATAAATTATAACAATAACATGAATCTTGGAATATATATTTTTAATATAAATTTAAGGTTTTCATGAGATAGGTTGTGTCGTGAAACATTTTATTTATGTATATATTTAAGGAAACATACATAAATTGTCAAAATATGTTTCGTTCGTTTAACCTTTAACCTCTGGTTTACTAGTAGACTGAATTACTGTGTCCCGAAATTATGTTTGTCTAAAAAGTGTGTCACCAACATGAAAAGTTTGGAAAGCTCTGCTCTATATTGTACGGGCCCCCCCAGCCAGTCGGGTTTTCAGGATATCCCTAATGGATATATATGAGATATATTTGCATACAGGAGGTAGTGCATGCAAATACATCTCATGCAAATTCATTAGGGATATCCTAAAAACCCAACTGGCTGGGGGTGGGGGTGACGACCCGTAGGACTGGTTTGAGCACCCCTGCTCTAGGGTATACATGTGTGTAAATCTTTAAGTCTATCCCAATATGCTTTACAATGGACTATTTTAGTAGCCACCCTCTGGACTGACTCAATCCTGTTTATATCCTTTTGAAGGTGCAGTGTCCAGAATGTACACAGTATTGCAGGTGAGGTCTCACCAGGGATCTATATAAGGGCAACATCACCTCCCTTTTTCTGCTGACCATTCTTCTCCCTATGCAGCCAAGCATCTTTCAATCCAAACAAAATGAACCAAAAACACATTTTAAGAAGCTCAAGATTAGACAAGAAACAATGGAAATTTAGTGATAAAAAGCTTTCCAAGGCGGAGTAGTGTTAGTCTACAACAGCAAAAAAATGAGAGACTGGGGGCACCCTACAAAGCATTGATTCTTTGTGCAGTCTTCATGATACACCCAGTTAATCTGATTATTAGGATATCTACATTAAGCATGCGGGAGACAGATTTGCATGCACTGCCTCTACTGCATGCAAATCTGTGTCATGCATATTCATTCCAGATAATCTTGAAAACCAGACATTTTTAGAACCATTGCTACAGGATAACGAATTGAGGCCTACGTGTTCCTGAACAAGATGCATCTGAAGAAGTAGACCTGGAACACTTAGTTCCCCATTCAAAATCTGATTTTCACAAAAAACATGCAGAATTAACAATCACTGAAAAAAATGTGTGCAGCATGGGTTTTTCTTCCTTAAAGCAGGAGGTTTATTCTTTCTGCTTTAGCAAGTCATTTCCACATGTCCCCAAAGCAGGTTAGGGATGGCACACCACCCTACTGTACATATTCTCAGCCAAAAAACCATAAAAGGCACTGTCTTTAGCTCATGGCTCAAACCCTGTGACTGTCAAAAAGCAGAGAAGTAACCACATCATGCAGGCAGAGAAGGCAACCTGTCTAGGGGCATCACAATGAAAGAGGCACCTCCTCCAATCAGATGGTCCACTTGTGTTTGGCCTTCCCCTTTAAAGGAGCAGGTTGGCAGCACTCAGTGCATTGAAAAGTAGAGCCACCACTGGTTCACTCCATGCCTTTAAAAAGATAGGTCAGATAATTTACTAGCGCTCAGGCTGAATGATGCTTGGGAGAGCACTGCCTGGTCAGAGGAGGAACCCTTTCACCGCCTCACATCTTCAGAGGAAGAACCCCCCTCCTCCCACCCCCATGTCTAGAGGCAAGTCCAGCCCCGACTCCATGTAGAGAGACACTTTTTATAAAGAACTCATGAACATTAATAATGCATCTCCCAACAGCCAGACCCGCTAATAGCTCAGAAGGACCAGAGCTGTGAACTACTGCACTAAACATGCTGAGTCAAACAAAAGTGTGTCATGTGCGTAGCCTGTTAAGGCATTATTCAATCTCAGCTTCTACAATGAATAAAGCACTTCTGGAAGAGAGTAAGTTTAAAAAGGTCCTTTAAGGGTCAGTCTTTCTTGCATTATCTTTATTACCATCACAGAAAATATTCTATGGTACAGTATGACATGCCATGTTGGACCTTCCAAAATAAGGATTCATCCCTAAATGTGTTTGTATGAGAAATATGCATAAGTTTCCAATCCCTAAGAAAATATATTCCACCAAGCTGCCAGTTTTGAATATTCCAGCATGTAATCCTTGCTGTCCGAGATGGGAAGTGCTGCTGACGTGGGTGCGAGACTAACCCTCTGATGCAGAGTTCTCTTGAAGCTTCACAGAATGCACAGGGAATGAATGAGATGCCTCCCCTTTACAAAGCTGCATTATGTGACTCTTACACCTGATTCACTCTAGCTGAACAGTGTAGGCTCTGGAGCCTCTTCTAGCTCATTCTGCTGCTACCCTGACAGCTCTTCAGTTGCTGAAGCCTTGCCAACTCGTTCTCAAGGCATTCAGCCCTTGAAAGATCAGACCACATCAAGCTCTCCCACCAGGCTGATTCTGCCACTTGGAATGAGCTCAGTTTTACAAAATTGTTGCAGATGAAATAGGAAAATTGGTTCTTACCTACTAATTTTCGTTCCTGTAGTACCACGGATTAGCCCAGACTGCTGGGTTATGCCTCCCTTCCAGCAGATGGAGACAGAGAAAAACTTGAAGGGCACCCCCTGTAAGTACAGTGCACCACCTGCAGTCCCCTTCAGTATAAACAGTATCAAAGCATAAACTGAATTCTAACAGGTAACAGCAATCCAAATTTACTTATTTATTTTTAATTTTTATATACCGATGTTCCTGTATACAATACATATCGCACCGGTTTACATGGAACTGAACTGTCACCTCAGGGGTGGAATACATTGTAACATGTTGACAAAGAACTTTTACGGGGACATACATAAACAAGATTAACTGAAACAGGGTACAAAATCAGAAAACGTATGTACAGTGGTATGGATACCGTCTATCGCTTCATCAAGTTTTAGCTCTCAGAGAAGGCTTGGGTGAATAGCCAAGACTTTAGCTTCTTTTTGAAAGTTGCTAGACAAGGTTTTTGGCGGAGGTCCGGTGGAAGCCAGTTCCAAAGAGGGGGACCTGCAGTGGACAAAGTTCGTTTCCTCAGTGAACGTTTAGCCGGGTGGGTGTGAAGCATGTTCTGGTATGCACTTCTGATCGGCCTCTTTGAGGTGTGCTGCTGTAGTTGAAAAGATAGGTTGAGGGGGGGAGATGTTGTGTAGAGCCTTGTGAATCATCATGAGTGCTTTAAAGTGTATCCTGAATTTTATAGGCAGCCAGTGAAGGTTCTGGAGGATAGGGGTAATGTGTTCCCTTTTTTTGGTGTTAGTGAGGATTCTTGCCGTCGCATTCTGGACCATCTGAAGTGGTTTGATGGTGCTAGTGGGCAGGCCCATTTAATTTAGTGGCTAAATCAAATCTATGACAAACAACTATGTACAAATTAAGAGCACAGTGAAATCTTCGTTCTGCTATATAGTCTGACAGTAAAATTGAAAAATTCGAACAGATCCGAAAAATTAAATAACATCTACTCTGAGCGGGCATCTGGGCTGATCCGTGGTACTACAGGAACGAAAATTAGCAGGTAAGAACCAATTTTCCTTTCCCTGTACATACTCAGATCAGCCTAGATTGCTGGGATGTACTCAAGCTACCTTACATGGGGTGGGACCTAGAAAGTCCCGCTCGAAGCACACTGCTTCCAAAACTCTCGGAGTCAGGAGCCTTACCATCCAAATGGTAATGCCGAGCAAAAGTATGCAAAGATTTCTAAGTCGCCACTCTACAAATCTCCTGGGGGGAAACCAACTGACTTTCTGCCCAGGACGCAGCCTGAGACCTAAGCGAATGAGCCTTAAGACCTTCTGGAACCGCTCGCCCGTGACATGTATGCCGAAGCAATAGCATCCTTCAACCATCGGGCAATGGTGGCCTTGGACGCCTTTCTTAGGACTGCTCCACAAGACAAAAAGATGATCCGACAAACGAAATTCATTAGTGACCTCCAAGTAACGTAGAAGTATCCGCCTAGCATCCAACCTCCTCAATTCGCATGTATGCAGAGAATCTTGATCCAAATCCAGAAACGCAGGCAACTCAGACTGGTTCACGTGAAAGGGCGACACAATCTTAGGAAGAAAGGATGGCACCATTCACAGAGAAACACCGGAATCTGAAAATCTAAAAAAAGGTTCATGACAAGATAGTGCCTGAATCTCAGAAACTCTCCGAGCCGAGCAGATAGCCACCAAAAACACCGTTTTGAGCATAAGGTCCTTTAAAGTAACGCGCTTGAGTGGTTCAAAAGGAGGTTCACACAACATTCGAAAGACCAAATTCAAACTCCAAGATGGACAAATAGCCTGGAGGGGAGGATTCAAGTGCTTAGCACTTCTAAGAAAATGCATTACATCAGGATGAGTCGCTATGGACACTCCTTCCACCTTTCCTCAAACAGCCTAAAACTGCCACTTGAGCCCTTAGAGAACTGAAAGCTAACCCCTTCGCCAAACCCTCTTGTAGGCTAAGATGCGGACTATCAAGGCGTGCTTAGGGGAAACTCTCGATCTACTACACCACATCTACTATGGCATATCAAAAACTTTCCAGACCTGGATATACGTAAGAGAGGTTGATGTTTTGCGAGCCCGCAAAAGAGTGGAAATTACCATATCCTGATAACCCTTCTTTCTCAACTGCTGCCTCTCATAAGCCAAGCCGCTAGACAAAAGCGATCCACCTAGTCGAAAAATACTGGACCTTGCCTCAGGAGATTTGGAAGATGACCCAGATCGAGAGGGCTGTCCACCGCGAGGTTGATGAGATCTGTGAACCACGGCCTCCATGGCCACTCCGGAGCTACCAGAACCACCGTCCCCGGATGGGCCTCTATTCTCCTTAAGACCTTGCCTACCAGGGGCCAAGGAGGAAAGACGTAGAGCAGAATGTCGTGGGGCCATGGGAGAACAAGGGCATCCACTCCTTCCGCCCCATGCTCTCTTCTACGACTGAAGAAGCAAGCCGCTTTGGCATTCCTCCGAGTTGCCATTGAATCCAAGCGGGGAATCCCCCACCGCTGAGTTAACTTGAACAAGGATTCCTGTTAGTACTTTTGTTTTGTTTTTTTGTTGGGTTTTTTTTGTAGTTAAAGAATCAAGCTACCAGGACTGCAGGTTCTGCCACCTTCATCTGCTGGAGGCAGAGAAATACTGAAGGGGGCTGTCTGCAGGTGGTTCACTGTATTTACAGGGGATGCCCTTCAAGTTTTTCTCTGTCTCCATCTGCTGGAATGGAGGCATAACCCAGCAGTCTGGGCTGATCCGGGTACGTACAGGGAACTACTTCAGCTCTTTATGATGCACTTAATGTTCAAATACAGGACAGAGCTCTTGTGATGGCAACCCAGATAGTTATATACGATATCAACAGTATGCTTTTATGGTGGTCTTTCCTCATATTTTCTTTCCAGAATTAAATGAACCATGAAATATTTTAAAAATTAGCATGCAATTGTGTTATTTGTACTGGTTAAAAATATAGAAGCTCTACCCCAAAAAACTCTTTAAATTTATTTTGTGAATAAAAAAATCATAATTCTTGGATTCACAGGCACCAATTTACTTAGGCAGTTTTCATAATTTTCTAATGTCTCAGTAAAAATCCCTTGTGTGACCCCGATTCTGACACACCCAATAGGTGACACTGAGCAACAGCTCCTGGCATATTAGATGCCCCATATCATTTTCTTCATGCTTCTGTAAAAGCAATGCATTTTTTCCCCACCAAGAATCTCATTTTATTGCCAATGCAGACCATTCCTTTTTACAGATTCACTATTTAATTTAATTGATTTTTATTCCGCACTGCCATGTGAAATACCAAAGGTCAATACCTGAGCCCAGCTTCTTTGCCTCAGACCATTCAGGGATGCTATGGATGCAGGGTTCACTGCACTCCTTCCCCACCCCCCTATCTGAGGGGGATGGGGAGAGCACACTCAGAGTCCATGTCTACTGGGTTCTGTGGGCCCCCTGGTCAAGGGCTAGCACTGCAGTGGCTGGGCAAAACAGGAGAGGTGATGGGAGAAAGTGTAGAAAAATGTGAAAGAATCCTGGATAATTGCAAATGAAGGCTCTTGGCACCACATTCCCAACAAAGGCCAGTTCCAATTTACAAGCCAAAGGAGTAGGAGAATACTGCCCTATCCAAAAATAAACCTATAAAGTACAAACAAATTTAAATGAGTTTTTGATCTGGCAGTTTCCTCCCACCCTTTTGCACTTCGAACTCAATCAGAACTGGCTTTCTTTGGGCTACCATGCCTTGGGCCTTCATTTGCAGGTACTTGAGGATTCCCTCCTACCCCTATTTTACCTCCTGTCCCAATTCACTCAGCCCAGCCAGAGAAGGAATTTGAACTCTGGTCTTCCACATGATAGCATGGAGCACTGCTACTAAGACAGAAGGTTGGGTTTTTATTATTAACAAGAAGCAGCAGAAATGTGTAAAAACTACTGGGGAAAAAAAAAAAAAGCAATGCTATTCTCCTCTCTAGCCTAGCACTCACTGCAGCTAGTGCAATACTGGGCCACTGGAACATCTCCTTAATAGCCAAGGTCAGTAAATACAAGATGATCTTGGATCCTTTACTGGAATCACCAGATTAGTTTTGCTCTTCACCTGTTTATTTTTTGTTATAATTTCTGTCTGCAAGGTCCGATTGTGGACATGACCCTGTTTCTATAATGTTGGACTGTGTCTTGGCATTCATTAAATCAATTGGGGGGGGGGGGGGGAGGTATAACAAAGTCTTAGAGAGAACATGGGAAAGTCATTTGTGATAGAAAGTCAAAGTGTACATTGTCAGCAAAACGTTCTTGCTCTGCTTCATAGTCCAATGGCCATGCAGGGAACCGATTTCTTTTGCAACATATCACATCAGAGTGGTTGCCAACAGGACAGTTATGTAAGAGATAGGTAGATGAAGAACTAACACACCCAACACTTTTTTCCCCCTCTGCATGAACAAAGACTAGTTAGGAGTTAAAAACTATTTATAAAATTTGAGCACCATAATAAAAGAAAAAAATAAGGAGAAAGGTTCATTTTTTTCACTTTTTTTTTCCTGTTTATTTTGGGTTTCTTTTCTTTGCCTTTATCTTTCCTCCCAGGCACTCCCATCTTCTCTTCCCCCACCGGCAGCCATTGTTGACTCCCCAACAGCAGCAAACCTTTCCTCCCGGCCCTGGTCAGTCAATGCCACAACGCTCCTTCTCATTACCCGGGACCCATCAGCTCTTGCAGCTTTGTCTACTCAGCCCTCTCAGAAAGCTCCCTCACCAGCATCCCTTTTGTCAGGCAACAGAAGCCCAAATTTTAGGCATTTTGCCCAAAACGTCTCCAGCCTTAGCGATATTCTGTTGTGGAAGTTTGGAAACTAAATAGGACAGATCTCTGACATCTTAGCGCCAGCCAGAGAGGACTGAAGATTGATAGCTATTAAACGTGAACTAAGAATATGACAATGACCCAGACTGTATTCAGGATTGGTGGTTTCCTGCAGGTGATTGTATAGCTCAAGGGTGAACACTAGCGCTGCTAGATAAAGGATGAGGGATGTAAAAAAACAGAAAGCTTCTCCAGACAAAAGGAACATGAGAAGGCAAATGGTATAAAATATTCAGTAGACAAACAACTGAACTGTGTGCCTGGCAAGCTCCTGAGGCTCATGGGTAACTCCTCTTCTCCTGGACCATGTATCAGCTGGTGAAGGTCACAACCTCCCCTTCTCTCCAGCTGTCATTGGGTACTGACAACGCTGATTATTCCCACCTTCCTTTGAGAACTGCTAAGTAGGTCAGATGCACCAAGAATGCCACCAGATTATAACTGTAGGCATGTTTCTTAACTATAACAATAGTAAAGCAAGCAGCAGTTCAGTTAGAGATGAAGAGCTGTAAAAATCCTATTATTCTATGCACTCAGTACTAAAATATTAAATCTATTTTGTAACGATATTTTGTCAGGCTACTGAGCCTGCACTTTACAGAAATGCAGCAATCTCTCTCCTTACGTTAATAGAAGACCACGTGGCCCCTCCCCTCATGAGCACCATATCCAACTCCAAACACTTCAAAAAATCCTAAAAACACATTTATTTCAATCTGCTTTCCATATATCACACACTAAATAACATAACTACTTCTCCATCACACAGGGCACAACATTATTATATATTGATTTATTTTTATGTAAACTATTGTTTTTAGATTTTTTATTTTTATTGTATATTTTTGTAATTTTGAGCTTTTATAATTTGATAATTTTTATGTTTCTTTTAAATTTAAATCTTTATTTACATTTGTTTTTTTATTTAGTTATGTAAACCGTTTTGATTAAACACTGTTTGTAAAGACGGTATACAAACACTTTTAAATAAAATAAATAAATAGAAAGAAATGCCACAGCTGGGTGTGACAGACTCATACAGGAGAGAGCAGCACAGAAAAGAGGGAAGGTGCAACAGAAATCCAACATGGGAGCAATCACACTAAAAGGGACACATGCAATGAAGGCACTGGAAAATCGGGAGGGGGAGGTAAGAAGATGACTATTTTACAACAGGCAACCATAAAATCAGCACAAGTTTAGATTTTCTAGGCCATAATACAGTTCTTGAGATTAAATTTGCTCTGATTTAAAAAGAGAAAAAAATTAGAAAGGGGAACACATATTTGCTCTCACTCAGAAGCCTTCTGATAGCATTTTGAGACCAAGCTCCTGTTCTTGTATATAACATTTTAAGATGTCACATGGGGTACATGAAACCCACACTTGAGTTACACTCAGTTCAAAGATCTTCTGTGCTGTACAACTGCATGTTTACAACAGCATAAAGGGAGTCAATATATGAATTTGAAAGATAATATGGTAACAATATTAGAACAACTGCTAGCATTGGTTACTCGCTCACAGTATATCTAACGCAACATAATGGTAACATTCAGCAAAGTCTTTTACATTTATTTAACTGAGGGCACATGCCCTGGCTTATTTTGTTTGACTGTTTCCTTTTTATGATTGCCAAGTCTATTCCATGTTACCATTAGCAATGGTTACATGGAATAGACTTAGTTTTTGGGTACTTGCCAGGTTCTTATGGCCTGGATTGGCCACTGTTGGAAACAGGATGCTGGGCTTGATGGACCCTTGGTCTGACCCAGTATGGCATGTTCTTATGTTCTTAAGTGTCAGTAACACCAAACCTTGTAAGGAGGAATGACTGTGTGGTCTTTGCTCAGTTTTCCTTGGTACCCAACTTAGATGAGGACTAGCAGATGGTTCTTTTTGCCGTGATACAATTAATTAGTGATGTGTATCGTTTTTATATATCATATTGGTTCGTACTTCGTTTTTCCCCGCGGTTAACTTCATATTTTCCATGTTTCGGGGGTTTTTTTTCGTATTTCAATAATTGTGTGTTAGTGCGCACTAACATTTTCAGTTAGCACGCACTAACACGAAATTCAAAATGTTCCCGAATTTCGGCAAATTATCGTTCGTTTCAGGGTGCTCCCAAAACAGGACAAATTCTAAAACAAATGCACATCTCTACAATTAATGTAATGGCCTTTTCAGTTTTTTCCCAATTGATTATTTAAATAAACAATCTTGCGGGTTGTGTTTGAAGCAAAATTAATTTTTTATTTACATATTTATTTATTTTTACTAATGGTACTTTTGTTTGAGCTTCCTAAAATCCCTGATTCGTGTTCGAAGATATACAGCATCTTGCTCACCCTAAAGCTCATATTGACTTAGAAAATAGCCACTGCTTTTCTGGCATCAGTAGCATGGGATCTTTTTAGTGTTTGGGTAATTGCCAGGTATTGTAGCCTGGATTGGCCCCTGTTGGAAACAGGATGCTGGGCTTGATGGGCCCTTGGTCTGACCCAGTAGGGCAATTTCTTAAGTTCTTATATGAGTGTGAATGCCAGGAATAGATAGGCCCCATCAGTGGGTGTATGGGGTGGGGGGTAAGGTACAGCAGGGGAGTACAACTGAACCATTCTGGGAGTAAATCAAACTGTTAACACTTGACTGCAAATGTAGTGCATGATCTAACAGCATAAGAACTAAACAGGACCTGGTTGTGCCTCAAAGAGGATTGTAAGTAATCCTCATTGAAGATTCAGGAGAGCTGCCCTAGCATTTCATAAATGTGCGGGGACAAAACAGGAGCATACGACTACAAAACCAGACAAATGAAAAACAAAACAAAAAAAAAGGACTAATTTAAGTAGCAGTAAAATACCTGTTCCATTGACTTGGGTCTGTCCTTTTGCAGGCTGCTGAACTGCAGACTCTTCAGTTCTTTAAAGAGAGACAGAACACACTTAACATCACAACATAAGAAATGACATACTGGGTCACAGTGAAGTACCTCCAACATTCTCCAGATGGAAATCGGACACCAAACCATTCAACCACAGAAACCTTGCTGAACATGCATAAACACAGACACAGTACAATACAATTCTGGTCCTTCATTTTCAGTTTAAACCGATTTTCACCCATAAATTCCCAGGTTTGTCCGAAAGTGACAATTGGTTTAAACAGATTATTACCCTGATTTTAGAATGATTAAAGAGCATCTCCAGAGCTGCAGTCGCAACAACTCAAAGCATCCAGCAACTGCTGGAAGCCAGTGCGGGTCAAAACACCTGCAGTGTTTCAAGTCCCACCGCCCACCAATGAAAGCACTCGCCCTTCACTGCCGCTGATATGCTGTTTCAAATCCCACCTCCTCCTCCCACCAAGCAGCCAAAGTACCTGCTGCTTGGTACCACCAATGCAACATTTGAAGTGGGCCATACCCACCAGAAGCACGTCCCGGCAGGCTCCCTGGCCCTGCACAAAAGCAGAAGTGCAGTGCTGCAGAGTGTAAGACCCTCAGGAAGCTGCTGCTGAAGGAGAAGAAATATCTGCAGCCACCACTAGTAAGGAATAAATGTTGTTGCAATTGAGGGGGAGGGGAAGAGGGAGATCCTTGCTAGGATGCGAGTACAGAAACGGACATGCTAGGCAGGAGATGGGGATAGAAACAGGGATGTTGCTGAATGGAAGAATCTGCTTAATAGGGGAATTTTCAAAGGGACTTCTGTAGCTAAAATAGTGTTGTAACACGCAGAATTGGCCTTTTACAAAGTTGTCTGCCTAATATATGTGGGTGACCTTATGCATGCATGCATGCCATGATCGCACCCAGACTAAATGGAGGTGTTCCTGAAGGCAGAGCTGAGTATAGGTTTGGACTTATGCAAATACTTTTTGGACTTTAAAAAGCATGAGCATAAATGTTCATGGAAAATGTACACAAATGTTTTAATAGGTATAGCTTGTTCAGGTAGATCTGGTGGGATAATTATCACAATGGTTTTGTGAGTGTGTAATCCGCTTGGAAAACTGTGTAACTTGTGTGTGTTGTTGCTAATTTCCTGATGTAGGCGTTTGGAATATTTGCCACAGATTTTCTCTCTTGCCGCAACCCATGGGAAACAGACTATCCACCCTGTCCTATCCTCCAAATGTTGCTGCTATTGATTTCTTAAAGCCATCTTTCCTGATCTAATTGCCACTTTCCCTCAGTTGTTGGTCTCCTCCAGCCTTCCCCCTCTGCTGCTCATACCCTCATCTCCCACTTCCAAGTTGCTGGTCATCTCTTTTCCCCTTCTGCCTCCCTGCCAAGTTGATTTTCTGCCCTCCAGTGGTCAATGGCAGCTTGAACCCTTCTGGCCAACCTGATTTTGCCGACTATGGGCCTTGCCGTGCTGGTTGGGAAATCACAATCCTGGATTACATGTATGCCAACCTGTAATATGTATATGCAATCCTGCCCTATCGTGTAGAACTAGCACAAGTTAAGATGCCTTTCCATACTAAAGATCAGAGTATTCAAATGTCTGCAAACGAGGCATAATCCCAATGGAAACAACCAAGGGTCTATGTAAGAAACTAACCTTCTGAATCATCAGGTTCACTAACACAAAGCAAGGAATCTTTTAGTAATCCCAAAAGGAAAGGGAATTTAGCTCAGAGTATTCAAATGACTGCAGGGCAACAGCTAAGAACCGAATAAGCTAGATCTGTGAAAGGTATTTGTATTGTACATCAGCTTGCCAAAGAAACCCGCGCTGGCACAGCACAAAGAACTCCAGCACAAAGGAGAGATTACTTATGCCTCACAAGCTTCTCTACTGTACAGTCTAATCAGCTGACCAATATAGTGGACTGCGTCATGTAGAGACACTGCAAGAGACATAGGGTAATTCAAACAAAAGCATCATTTATTGTTCCAAAAAGTTGCAATTTCCTCTTAGTGTGGCCAAAATTAAAGCAGCTGGATCAGGGACAAGTTTTATTTTTAAGAACTTGTCAAGGTCCACTTCTCTGTCACTCTGATTTATAATGAAGTGCTATCAGTTTATAATCTCTATTAGAAGTTCCTCCTGCTTAAATACTCCCATTATTCTGAATCAGAGACATTGGGATGTTGCTGTATTGAAGCTCACCAGAATGTAGGAAAACATCTTACTAATATATTGGAAATACCGATGTAAACACAGACAACTGCAGCACAAACTCTAGAAAAAAAGGAGAGTGGCTGTACTAAAAGGTCACTTCTAATTTGAAAAAATAATTGTAAACGTTTGCAAAACCAAATGAGGATGCAACAGAGATGAGAAAGCAACAGGTTGGAATTTTGAAGGCTGATATTTTCAAGACCCTAGCTAGAGCAAAACTACACCCTGGCCAAGAGAATGAACAAGAGCTGGCAATGAAGAATGCACCACTTGTATGAGACTCTTAACGGTACTCAAATGACCCTAAGGAGAAGAGACTCAAAAGAACATGCAACAAATCTCTGTACTCCAGCTCAGCTTTCCCAATTCTTTGGAAATAAACAGATGGTGAGAGTCGGGCCCACATGAAGATTAAAAAACAAACAAAAAAAAACAACACTTTGATGGTTTTTTTGAATGCCCTCTCCTTTTCAGTCTGAAAAGTAAACAAAGCCACTTGTGCTTAGAGGCAGGTCCCTCTTGGGGGAAGATGAGTGACTTACTGTTGCCAACTGGTTCCAGATTTTCAGGACAAGCTGATTCAGTCCTGGTTTTACTCCACTGCATGCAGAGATTTTTAGTCTGGTCTTTCTTAGGAAGTGCAATATGAAAAGCAGAACTACAAGTTTCAGCATGCAATGGGGTAAAAGCAGGACTGGGTCGACCATTCCTGAAAATATGGAGCCAGCTGGCAACTCTAGGGGGAATCAAGGTAACTGCCCTGGGCCCTGAGCTTTGAAGGACCGTGCTCTGACATCACTACCTGTTCTTGAGCTTTGGCAGGGCAGCAGTTGTAACAGCAGCAGTGACTGAGATATCAGGTACAGTGGCAGACAGTCCAGGGAGGGGGTGGGGCTCACCTTTCCTTAATGCTGCCTTTCAATCTGTCAGGGGCCAATCCAGGAGATATGCTCCAGGTCACATACCCCCAGGCTCAGCTCTGCTTAGAAGCTTTATTAAATAAATGGCAGTAAGTTTATTTACACCATTATTCCACCCTTCTGAGACATACCCAGGGTGGAAAACAATCAGATGCAGGAAGTCTAGAAAGGCAAGTTTTAGCAATGTACCTGGAAGTTTCAAAGTTGCTTACCTATAACAGGTGTTCTCAGAGGAAAGCAGGATGTCAGTCCTCACACATGGGTGACATCATCTGATGGAGTCTGGCATGGAAAACTTGTGTCAAAATTTCTAGAACTTTGACTTAGTTTCAACGAGCATGACTGAAGATACCCTGCACAGCCATGCAGGGTATCTTCAGTCATAGCTAAATAAAATAAGCCATGAAGTGGAGACCCAACTCCATGGGGAGGTGGGCAGGTCTCATGAGGACTGTCCTCAAAGAATACCTATTATAGGTAAGCAACTCTGCTTTCTCAGAGGACAAGTGCTCACACATGGTTGAATCCCTAGCTACAGGTGCCCCCTCCTCAAAAAAGGGGACACCTGTAGCCAGGCCCTGGGGGGTGGGGGGGAGAACAGGTTTGAGGTGAAGAACCCAACTAAGTTCCAGAGGACAGACTGGCCAAATCTACTGTCACGTCAGCCATCCTGTTCAAACAGTAGTGTGATGTGAATGAATAAATGGAACCCCACCTCACAGTCTTGCATTTCTCCTTCATGGGGACTGATCACAAGTGGGCCACAGACACTGCCATGTCTCAGACAGAATAAGCTTCGGCATTACCCATGAGAATGCATGAGCATAATAGGAGATGCAATCTGCTAGTCAACTGGATAGCATTTGTTTGGCAACTGTGATTGTCAGCTTTCTCTGATCAAAGGAAGCAAAAAGCTAGGTGGACTTCCTATGGGCTTCTGTCTGTTCCAGATAGAAGGCTACAGCTTTCTTGCAGTCCAAACCGGGCATGGCTTGCTCACCTTGGTGAACATGAGGCCTGGGGAAAAATGTTGGAAGGATGATAGACTTGTTAAGATGGAAATCAGACACCATCTTAGTCAGAAACTTAGGAAGCATATGCAAGACCACCCCTATTATGGAAAAACTTAGTATAAGGTGGATAAGCCATTAAGGCCTGAAGCTCTCTGACCCTGTGAGCTGAAGTGATTGCTACCAAAAACACAACCTTCCAGGTCAGGTACCTTCAGTAAGAATGCAGTAGCTCAAAAGGGAGCTTTCATCAGTTGAGTCAAAACCACGAAGTCGCAAATCACAGAAGTTCTTAGGGGAGGCTTCAAATGAAGCAGACCCTGCATGAAATGAACAAGTAAAGGCTGTACAACTAATAGCTGTACAAAGATGGGCTTACCTTCTACATGGTGATGATATGCACCATTCGTATTAAGATGGAATCTTACTGAGTTGGTCTTAAGACCAGCATTGGAGAGATGTAGAAGGTAGTCCAGCAGTTCTTGTGTTGACCAGGAGAAAGGGTCTAGGGCCTTCCGCTCATATCAAGAAGCAAACCTCCTCCACTTCAGTCCGTTGGACTTCCGGGTGGGAGACTTTCAGGAAGCTAAGAGGACATGAGAGACATCATCGGAAAGATCAAGGAGTTGCAGAATCAGGCTCTCAACATCCAAGCTGTGCGTGTGAGGACTCGGAGGTTGGGATGCTGCAACCTGCCTTGATTGTGAGAGATAGGACTTGGGGATGTCCCCAATCTGATCGGTTTCCAGATAGACATCTCCTGGAGGAGTAGAAACCAAATCTGTGTGGCTTAACTGGGTGATATGAGAATCATAGCCCCCTTGTCCTCTTTAAGCTTCAGGAAAGACTTCCCTATCAGTGGAACTTAAGGATACAGCAGTTCCCTGGTCCAATGAAAGGCAAAGGCATCCAAGGCTAACTTGCTGCATGCCCTGTTCTAGGGAGCCGTGAACAGGTCCACCTCTGGGTTCCGCCAGAGGTGTAAGATCCAATTCGTTATCCCCTGGTACAGGGACCATTCATGTAAAGGCAGACTCAGAATGTCTGCCACCCCATTTACAGCCCAGCCAGGTATGTGGCCCCGAGTACCATTCCTTGAGAAAGAGCCTAGGTCCACAACAGACCAACCTCGTGATATGGGATGTAAGATCCTGTACCTCTCTGCTTGTAAAACATTGCTACCTGCTTATCGGTCCAGACCTGTACAGCTTTACTGGTCAGCCGATCTCTGAAAGACAATAGCGTGTACTGGATCAGCCAGAGCTCCAGAAAGTTTAGGTACTCATGTTCCCAGACAGACCAAGAGACCTGAATGTGGAGCCCATCCACATGAGCTCCACAACCCAAGTTGGATGCATCTGTAGTTAGGACAATTTATACCAGAGAAATTTGGAAAGGAATTACTTGGACCAAATTGGAATTGATTTGCCACCAGGATAGAGTCTCCCAAAGTAATGGAGTAACTTGGATGAAATCCTTGAGGTCTTGAATGGCCTGAAGGCAGTGACACCTCAGAGTCCATTGGGCTTTTCACATGAATAGTTGTGCCATGGGAGTGACATGAACTGTTGCAGCCATGTGGCCCAACAACTTCAACATGTGCCAAGCTAATGCCTACTGACTCTCTTGGATCTCTGACATACTAGCCATCAGAATGACATACCATTGCTGAGGTAGGAAGGCTCTCACCACCATGGCTAGGCATTTTGTAACAATGGGTGGGACTGATGCAAGTCCGAATGGCAGAACACAATACTGGAGGTGCAGGTTTCCCACCATGAATCTGAGATACTTCCAATGTGTGGGGAAGATCTCAATATGAGTGTAGGCGTCCTTTATATCAAGAGAGCATAGCCAGTCCCTTTTTGGAGAAAAGGTATAAAGGTGCCCAGGAAAATCTTGAACTTTTCCTTTTTTTTAAATTTGTTCAAGGCCCTTAGCTCTAGCATGGGACAGAGTTTTCTGGTTTTCTTTGAAATCAGGAAGTAAAATCCCATCCTTCTTTGCCCTAGTGGTATAGGCTTGACTGCTCTGGCCATTAAGAGGAAGGACAGCTCTAATAATAATACCTACTTATGATCTACAAAGACCTCAATATGGGCTTCGGGGGCTATTTGGAGGGATACTTAATAGATTCAATTTGTACCCTCTGTGAACAATGCCAAGGACCCATTGTTCTGAGGTTACACTGGACCACCAGTTTGTGTAAAACCGTAGCCCTCCTCTGACCGGAAGGCCCTACAGCACGGGTACCTGGATCTTAGCCATGCTTTCCATGATCTAGTCAAAACCCCTGGGATGCTGACTGAGACAGCTGCGTACAGAATAGAGAGGGTGGAGGATATTATCTCCTCTGGTGGAAGAAAGACTTCCTCTGTCCAAGTCTCAGAGAGTGGCTGTGGAGAGCTGCTGAAGAGTTGCACAGTGGTCACGAATGTGCTACAGCATCCTTTACTCAATCTCCAAAGAGATTCTCTCCAGTGCATGGCACATCAACGAGTCGCTCCTACACTTCTGGACAGAAATCAGAGGCTTGCAGCCAGGTGAAGCTACAGGTTCAGATGCCTATGGCAGAGACTCGATACCACCTCAAACACATCGTAGGTCGAACAGACCCCATTATCTCCACACTCCAGGCCTTTCGTCAACAGTAACTGGACAGTATTTTGCTGCTTCTGAGGAAGCTGGACTGCCATCTCCTGCACCTGCTTCAGGATGCTCCACATATACTAGCCCATAAAGAACTGGTATGCTATTATGTGGGCAATAAGCAATGCTTCCTGAAAAACCTTCCTCCCCAGGGTGTCCTTGGTCCTAGGATCTCTCCCAGGGGCACAGAGGAGTGGGTCCCAGAACACTTGGCCTTCTTGAGGAAGGATTTGACCACAACTGGTTGATATAAGAACAAAAAAGAAACATAAGAACATGCCATACCGGGTCAGACCAAAGATCCTTCAAGCCCAGCATTCTGTTTCCAACAGTGGCCAATCCAGGCCATAAGAACCTGGCAAGTACCCAAAAAAAGTACCTGGCAAGTACCTGACACTTTTCAAATCCGTGAGCTTTTTGGATGAGGTGTACGGTGTCCACCCTCTTGTTGACTGAAGCCACCATAATGGGGTTCTCCCACATCCTCAACAGTAAATCTTGAAGGATTTTGTGAACTGGGATTGCCACAATCTCCTTAAGAGGCTCCATGTACCGGAGAATGTCAAGCATCTTGTGCCTGGTCTCCAAATGAAATGGGATGGCCTCCGCTATTAACCTAATAAATCATGCAAAGGAGAGGTCCTCCAGAGGGGACTTCCTTCTATCAGGTGGAATAGAGGGATCAGAGGGGGACACTATCTGATGCCTCGTCATCCAAAACATTGTTTAAGCCTCCACATCCTCAGCAATATTTAGATTCTTCCCAATGAGACCAGCAGGGGAGAGATCCCAGAGCACTTGCTCCTCAGCCAGAGTTATGACGACCGAAGCAGCTGACTGATGGGGCTTGAATCCCGAGGCCTCCCATTCCCTTGGGGGAGCTTCCTCCTCTAAGGAATCTGGGATGACCATTGGAATGGCTGGCACTGACTCCAATGCCTCTCTGGGCATCTGTGCTGTTGCAGGAACAGTAAAGCACCAATGAGTGCCTGCAAGGAGTCCAGTAGTGGCTAAAGGAAGGTCAGTGCCATCAGTGCTTCTCCTCAGAGGTCTTGCAGCACCTCGAGGAAGGGCGGTGCTGTCGGTGCTCCTGCACCAAGGCCTTGCAGAGTCAACACTGACTAGGAGGCAGAAGGTGTGGCCATGTTCTCTTCAGAACAAAGAGAAGAATCAGTGGCTGACATCAAGACCGGTGGAGACCGTGGCGAACCACCAGGTCACTTGAAGGATGAGCTCTTCTCACCATGGGGGTTTCTCAGATGAAGTCGGACTATCCCCATGCTTGGCACCATAAATCGGCAGAGACCAATGCCCATGCTTTTTTGGCTTCCCTCAATGCTCAACATGGGTCTTCCCTAGTGCAGAGATCAAAGAGAAGGAACCACATGCTTTTTTGACCAAGAGTAGCTGGGACAATGATGGTCCATCTCCAGAGACCCTACCGGCCATTAACCCAATGTATATCGGTGCGGCTCCATGACACTTTGATGCCGATGCCTCAGACGCATCAATTTTATGGTGCTCAAAGAGACGGTCCACAATCTCCAGACAGGATCGGCAACCTCTGGGGGTCATCTGGGTGCATTTGCGGCAACCCCAGACATCATGCAATGCCCCCAAGTAGAAGACACATCTATCATGGGGATCCGTGAGACATGGTTCTCATGGAACCCAGACAGTCAGTTCGAAACAAAAGGCACGTTAAAATCGAACTCTTTGGTGGCTACCTATCGATGGCTGGTGGGCACTGACTGTACTGCTGCCCAGGGGAAATGACTACAAAAGGAAACTTGTTTAAAAAAAAAAAAAAAAACCCAACTACTGAAAAACCCACCTAGAGATTCTAAGAGGAGAATAGCGGGATCCCAAGATGACCAGGCAAGGAAACTTAGCGAAAATGAGAAAAATCCAAAACTGAGAGGTGAACAAAGAAAGGGAGAAAGAAAAAAAAGACCATGACTATCAGAAAGAAAGACTGAAGGGACCCCACATAGCTGCATGACATAATGCATGCTCAAGCATGCTCAATGAGGCTAAATCAAAGTTCTAGAAATTTTGATGATATCACCCATGTGCAAGAACTGCCATCCTGCTTGTCCTTTGAGAATAGCATTTTTCTATGGTTAGAAAATAAGGCAAAATATTGTGACTTGTTCCAATACACTGCTACAACACAATATTCTCCTTGTATTTGGCTAGAGACCATTTTACAATACATTTGACCAGCATTAAATTTTATTATATATTATATTATACCATGAGCCCAGACATGGATATTAGATTTACCCTAATATGGGACGTGCAGGCAAATACACAGAATATCGCTTCAGCTACTGTTCTGTGTATGACAGTTCACAGCACAAGAGGTTTGATTTTTAAGTTAGATGCAATCAAAACTCAGTTATGCCACTGTCAAAAATCAGAGTTAAAGCTGATGAAACTTCCAAGTAGCGTTAAAGCCAAACTGGATCCCAAGATTTTACAAGGAACACTGCAAACTATGCCACCACTCACCATAACACGCAAACAAGAAAGATCTATTAAAACAAAACAAATAAAAAAAACCTTCACCTTTGCAGCTTTAAGAACATTTGTGCACACTTTTATTATGATTTTAATTTTATTTTCAACTGGAGGGAGAAGAAGCTGAGGGGAAATGATTATTATAAGAAGTCATGGCAGATAGCAATGAAGCTCTACAATAATAATATGGCTGGAATACATCTAATGTAGAACCCTCTCTCCCCAAGAAATCTATTACACTGTCAGACATGCAGCAGCATCTGGGCTTTCACTAACAAGATGTCAGAGAAAGTGAAGTGTTGCTTCAACAGTAAAATCTCAGGAAAAACCTCAGAGACAGGCCAATTAAGCCCATCAGGACCTGGAATGATCAATTAGTGCATTAAGGCTGGCTCAGAAAAGGACTCCATTGCCAATACAAGAGCACATTACCTATGCAAATAGGGTCAGATCTCAGCCTGTTTCTTTGCTCTATTACCTCCTCTACCCTTCTGGTCTTTTCAAATCAGATTTTTACTGTCTTTTTAGAGCAGGGCTTCACAAATCTGTCCTAGGGAATTTCCCAGGATATCCGCAATAAAAGTGCCTGAGAAAAATTAGCATACATTACAAGTTTACCTCATGAATATTCATGATCAGATGTATAACTAGAACAGAAGCCCAGTTTCCAAGCTGCAGATGAGCATGTTATGGGGTGGACCCCATTTTTCCCCATCTCTTTCCATTTCTGAAATATTTATTACTTGCTTCCCATAGGACAGTGGGGCGTTTGGTGAGGATCAGTAATAGCAGCACCCCGATTTCCAACAGAGTAGCTAAGTCAGAAGAACCCAAGAAGCAAAGCGGAAGCTGATCCAGTTGGCTGTATAGCAGTAGAAACAAAGAGAATCAGTAGTTGGAAAAGCCCTTTATTTGATAATGCCCAACTCTGGCCGAGTTTCGCTCTCTTACATAGAGCTGCCTCAGGGGCAATCAATTAAGGCAGGACTGATACCTGCAAGGCCAATGTCACAATAGCATATGTAAGCTCATCTAATACCTGTCACATTTCGGAATGCTGCTTTCTCAGAGCAGTTTTTATAAAAACAACCTCAACTGAGAAATGCTGATTTAGTGCATTCAGCGTGGCTGTGAAAAGTACCAATTGTAGTTTGTCTTAACCGATTGTGTCCGCAGTCATCAATAATAATCCAAACGAGGTCTGTAGTCAACGCTGTCAACTAACAAACATTCGCATAAGACAAACTACAATTGGTACTTTTCACAGCCACACTGAATGCACTGAATCAGCATTTCTCAGTTGAGGTTGTTTTTATAAAAACTGCTCTGAGAAAGCAGCATTCCGAAATGTGACAGGTATTAGATGAGCTTACATATGCTATTGTGACATTGGCCTTGCAGGTATCAGTCCTGCCTTAATTGACTGCCCCTGAGGCAGCTCTATGTAAGAGAGCGAAACTCAGCCAGAGTCGGGCATTATCAAATAAAGGGCTTTTCCAACTACCAATTCTCTTTAAGTCAGAAGAACTAAATCTCTTAATTGACATCCTCAGGAGTTAAAATACTATTTTTTAAAAATCCACTTTTTTTTCTTTTTAAAGAAAAGGCATAATATAAAAGGAAAATAAATTAAGATTTTAACTGCTTTTTCTTTTTAACTTGCTTTTTCTTTTGCAAGCTTTAAATGTACATCTGTTCTTCCTTACTGTCATCTTTTGTGAGGCTTCAGAGCAGATAATAGTTTATGGGCACCTTAGAATTTACAAATGCATGCCACTCTTGTCATGCCTTTTTGGTTTTAAACTTTAAAAAAAAAAAACAAAAAGACATCCTTGTTCTTTTGGTAAACAGTTGCTGTGATCTTCCTTTGTAATATAAACATGAAATCTAAATGCTTATCAAATCCAACTGCAAAAGGAATGCAAGTGGGTTTGAGGGCTTGTATTAAGTTCCACCTGTCTGGAGAAGCAGCCAAGATGTTAGTAAGCATTTCTAGTTTTAGAGCTTGGCTTTCCAGAAGCTATGCTGCAATGCAACACAAGTTTAAGCTCTACTTTTGCCTACAGTATGAAAATGGCTTGTTCTAACAGCAGCCAGAGAAATTTATTATTTTAAAACAGCTGCTTTACATGAGCATAAGAACATAAGAAATTGCCATTCTGGGTCAGATCAAGGATCCATCAACCCCAGCATCCTGTTTCCAACAGTGTCCAATCCAGGCTAAAAGTACCTGGCAAGTATCCAAACACTAACTAGATCCTATGCTACTGATGCCAGTAATAGCAGTGGTTATTCCCTAAGTCAACTTGATTAATAGCAGTTAATGGATTTCTCAGCCAAGAACTTATCCAAACCTTTTTTAAACCTAGCTACACTAATTTATGCACTAACTACATCCTCTGGCAACAAATTCCAGAGCTTAACTATGCGTTGAGTGAAAAGGAATTTTCTCTAATTAGTTTTAAATGTGCCACATGCTAACGTCATAGAGTACCCCCTTAGTCCTTCTATTATCCGAAAGAGTAAATAACAGATTCACATCTTCTTGTTCAAGACCTCTCATGATCTTAAAGACCTCTATCATATTCCCCCCCCCCCCCCCACCAAAGTCATCTCTTCTCCAGGCTGAACAGCCCTAACCTCTTTAGCCTTTCCTCAAACAAACTCACAGCATGTGATTACTAAATGCAGCAAGTTATTAACACTATAGCTACACTTTAAATATTCTTTCTGGGGCTGGTTAATGATCTACTGGAGGGGGCATGAAGAACGGGTTTGATTTCCAAACTCAGTTAATACTCTTCAGGTTGTCAGAGGCAGCATTTACAACACCCCTAGAAAGGAAGGGGTTCCAGAAGACAGACACCTAGAAAATGGTTTAAGGGCACTCTTGAGTCAGGTTCTGGAGAGAACTGCAATTCTGAAGACTAGGCTAGAGGGGAGATAAAGTGATATTTTAACACACACACACACACACACAAAAAAGAAGTGCTATCTTTCTGGAAAAAATGGTGCTGCTCCTCACATGAGGATGCATATTGTTTGAGAAACTACAGGGCAAATCAGAGGAATAAACTTCACACCGTGATCATAAACAAACAAAAACAACTCTAAACATTAAAATAGAGCAAAATAGTTATATGCATGAACATCAAAAGCATAGATAAAATGCACAAATAATAAATACAGTTGTGCTCATAAATATACATACCCATGGCAGAATTTGTAAGCGGTGTAGAATTTTAAGAAAATATAAGTGATCAGACAAAACACGACTTATTTTTAATGTGTTTCAAATTAAACTATTATGCATTACACAATAGCACAATCATTAAACCATAATAAAGGAAATAAAACAATCATGTTCAAAAGTTTGCATACCCTTGAATGTTTGGGCTGATAATATACATAAGTTGACACACACAGGTTGAGATAGCAATGAACGGTAGGTATCCACACTTGTGCGTTGTTTAATTGTAATTAGTATCAGTGTATAAATAGTCAATGAGTTTCTTAGCTCTTGAGAAACCCTTGTGTATTTCATCCAGAGCTGCACTGACTCTGGTGGTTACTGAAGCATGATGAAAGCAAAAGAACTGTCAAAGAATCTGTGACCAAAAGTAGTTCAACTTTATAAATCAGGAAAAGGATATAAAAAGATATCTAAAGATTTGAAAATGCCAATTGTACTGTTCAAACTCTGATCAAGAAATAGAAAATTATGGGTTCTGTTAATACCAAGCCACAGTCAAGTAGACCAAGAAAGATTTCAGACACAAATGCCAGGAATATTTGTGAGGATGCAAAGAAAAACCCACAAACAACTTCTACTGAAATACAGGCTTCTCTAAAACAAAGTAGTGTGGGTGTTTCAGTATGCACAATAAGGAGATACTTGAACAAAAATGGGCTGCATGCTAGAGTCGCCAGAAAAAGCCATTGCTGCACCAAGCCACAAAACAGCTTGCTTACAAAACACCAAACAGTACCTAGAGAAGCCTGAAAACTTCTGGAGTAAACATTTGGCGTGATGAGACCAAATTTGAACTTTATGGTCACAACTATAAACACTATGTTTGGAGAAGAATCAACATCATCCCTACCGTGAAGCTTGGAGGTGAATATCTGCTGTTTTGGGATGTGTGAACTACAGTGGCACAGGGAATTTAGTCAAAATTGATGGCAGGATGAATGCATCTTATCAGAAAATATTGGAGGAGAAAGCAAAATTGATACCTTGTAATAGGTGTTATCCCAGGACAGCAGGATGTAGTCCTCACACACGGGTGACGTCACTGATGGAGCCCTATTGCGAGAAAACTTTCTGTCAAAGTTTCTAGAAACTTTTAACTGGCACTGTGAGGCCACTGAGCATGCCCAGCATGCCATGATATTCTCTGCCACAGGGGTCTCTCTTCAGTCTCGTATGTAGCAATGAGCTTTAGCAAAAATAAAATAAAAGGTATGAGACCCAACTCCGCGGGGTGGTGGGTGGGTTTCGTGAGGACTACATCCTGCTGTCCTGGGATAACACCTATTACAAGGTAAGCAATTTTGCTTTACCCCAGGACAAGCAGGATGCTAGTCCTCACACATGGGTGATTAGCGAGCTAGAGACTGAGTCATTTTGTAGTGAAGCAACATTGAAGTATTGTTAGTGAAAATGAGGCAGCCGAAGATCACAGCAGGTTGGATGTAGTAGGAGTTGGGATTAAACCGGAAACAAGTTCTTTACGACAGATTGTCCATAGGCTGAATCTTGTCGTCCTTCTTTGTCCAGACAGTAATGAGCTGCAAAGGTGTGAAGAGAACTCCATGTTGCTGCTTTACATATGTCAAGAATTGGCACTGAACGATAGTGTGCTACTGAGGTTGACATTGCTCTTACTGAATGCGCCTTTACTCGCCCTTGGAGAGGAAGGCCTGCTTTTTCATAGCAAAACTGTATGCAATCTGCTAACCAGTTAGATAGAGTATGTTTACCCACTGATTTACCCGGTTTGTTTGGATCATAAGAAACAAACACTTGAGTGGATTGCCTGTGGACTGCAGTGCGGTTTAAGTAAAAAGCCAGCGCACGTTTACAGTCTAAGGTGTATAAGGCTCGTTCTCCTTGATGAGAATGAGGTCTTGGAAAGAATGTGGGTAAAACTATGGATTGGTTCAAGTGGAATTCCGTAACTACTTTGGGAAGGAATTTTGGATGTATTTGGAGAACCACTCTGTCATGAAGGAATTTTGTGTAAGGTGAGTATGTGACAAGTGCTTGTAACTCACTAACCCTTCTAGCTGATGTAATTGCTATTAGGAAGATAGTTTTCCATGTGAGAAATTTAAGATCACAGGAATTCATGGGTTCAAAAGGAGAACGCATGAGTCTTGTTAAAACAACATTCAGGTCCCATTCTGTGGCTGGTGGCCGAATTGGTGGTTTAAGGTGAGTTAAACCTCTCATAAATCTAGTGATGAGAGGTTGCGCGGATATTGGTGCATCTCCCAGCTTGTTATGGTAAGCAGAGATTGCACTTAAATGTACAGTACAGATGAAGTCTGGAGACCAGAGTCTGAAAGGTGGTATAAATAATCTAATAGAGAAGTTGTGGGATAGGAAAAAGCATCAGTACTTTTTTGCTTGCACCACAAAGTAAACATGTTCCATTTCGAAGAATAGTTCTTTCATGTTGAAGGTTTACGTGAAGCTAGAAGCACTTGAGATACATTGGTTGAAAGATTGAGTGGTTGTAATATAAAGCTTTCAACATCCATGCTGTCAGGGACAGGGATTGAAGGTTGGGATGGCGCAACTGACCCTGATCCTGAGTTATGAGATTGGGAGCTACACCTAGGCGAATTGGATCTCTGATTGAGAGGTCTAGAAGTGTGGGAAACCATACTTGTCGAGGCCAATACGGGGCTATGAGTATCATAGACCCCTTGTCCTGTTGTAGCTTCACTAGAGATTTGGTTATAAGCGGTATTGGAGGATACGCGTATAGAAGGCCTGAGTTCCAAGGGCGAGCAAAGGCGTCCTTGGCTGGCTGGTTCTTCTGTTTGTGTACAGAACAAAATCTGTCCACTTTGTGATTCAGGTGTGACGCAAAGAGGTCTATTGTTGGTTGTCCCCAACGTTGAAAGATCCTGGTTGCTATTGAGGGATCCAGGGACCACTCGTGTGGTTGGAATTGACGACTGAGTCGATCCGCCAGTACACTGTGAATGCCTGCCAGATAAGTGGCCCGGAGAAACATTGAGTGTGTTAGGGCCCAAGCCCAAATCTGTGCAGCTTTTTGACAAAGGAGATACGAGCCCATACCTCCCTGCTTGTTGATGTACCACATGGCTACTGTGTTGTCCGTTTGGATCAGAACAGACTTGTGTGAAAGGCAGTCCTTGAACGCATGAAGCGCATAATGTATAGCTCAAAGTTCCAGGAAATTTATTTGAAATGTTGCTTCGAGTTTTGTCCAAGTCCCCTGGGTTTGGAGATTGTTTATGTGAGCTCCCCAACCCAAGGGGAATGTTCTGTAGTTAAAGTGATCTGTGGGGCTGGTTGTTGGAAGGGTAGGCCCTTGCGCAAGTTGTCCTTGTTCGCCCACCATAGTAGAGATGAACGTAGCTGGTGGGTGACTTGAATTGGAGAATGTAGTGGTTGAATGGCTTGGATCCATTGTGATCGTAAAGTCCATTGGGTTACTCTCATGGCGTGCCATGCCATAGGAGTGACATGAACTGTGGAGGCCATGTGGCCTAGTAAGGTTAGAAACTGATGAGCTGTTGCTTGTTTCTTTGAACATAGCGAGTTTGCCAGTAGGGAAAGTGTAGTCGCTCGATCCTCTGGTAGAAAAGCCCTTGAGAGTATGGTGTTCAATTCTGCTCCTATGAATTGAAGCAGGTGAGATGGAGTGAGATGGGACTTTTGATAATTGATGAGAAAGCCCATCGAATGAAGTAGAGTAATTGATCGATTGAGAGAAGAGAGAGCTCCTTGTAGAGATTGACTTCTGATGAGCCAGTCGTCTAAATAGGGAAAGACATGGACACTTTCCTTGTGCAAGTATGCTGCTATTACTGCCAGGCATTTGGTGAATACTCTGGGAGCAGAGGCAAGTCCAAAAGGTAGTACTCTGTATTGGAAATGTTGATGACCCACCATGAAGCGCAGATACTTGCGATGAGGAGGGAATATTGGAATGTGGGCGTAAGCGTCTTTAAGATCCAGAGAACAAAGCCAGTCTCCTGTTTGAAGAAGCGGAAGCATGGTGCCTAGAGAAACCATCCTGAACTTTTCTTTCTTTCTTCAGTAATTTGTTGAGACTTCTGAGGTCTAGGATGGGACGTAGGCCTCTGGTTTTCTTTTGAATGAGGAAATAACGGGAATAGAATCCTCTGCCCCTCTGAGACCGGGGTACCGGCTCTACAGCCCTGGCTCTCAGAAGGGTGGATAATTCTACTTGCAATTGGAGTATGTGATTTTCGCTGAGAGAGAAAGGTCTCTGAAGAAAATCTGTTGGAATTGAGAGGAAATTGAGTTGGTAACCTCGAGATATTATTGCAAGTACCCATTGGTCTGTTGTTATTGGAATCCAATTGTTGTAAAACCAGGATACTTGACCTCCTACTGGACATTCTGGCTGAGGATTGGAGAGGAAACTGTGTTCTCTGGGAGTGGCCTCAAAAGCCAGCAGCAGGCCCTGTCTGAGGCTTCGGTTGAGGCCTAGTTGTCCTAGGTTGTCTGGGTTGAGGTCTTTGCTGTGTTCTAGAAGATCTGGTCCTAGATGTAGGAGGGTAGTACTGTCTTTGTCTATAAAAAGGTCTTCTAGTCTCTTTTCGTTGAGGCCTACGGACAGAGTGCATAGGTGGATCCTGTGGGATCGAGGAAAGCTGACTCAGGGTTTCAGTATGTTCTTTTAATTGAGCAACTGCATCTTGGACTTTGGATCCGAAGAGGTTATCTCCTAGGCATGGCAGATCTACTAATTTATCCTGGACTTCAGGCCTGAGGTCCGAGGCTTTAAGTCATGCCCAACGCCTGGCACTGATCCCAGATGCAGCCACTCTGGAAGCTGTCTCAAACCCGTCATAGGCTGCGCGTACTTCATGTTTGCCTGCCTCCAGCCCTTTGTGGATGATGGCTTGGGCTGCTTCTTGATATTGTAATGGAAGAGATGGAATGAATTCTTGCATCTGCTTCCACAAATCTCTTTGATATTGGGTCATTTATTATTTTATTAACTTTTTTATACCGGTGTTCGTAAAGGTACATCACGCCGGTTCACATTATAACAAAAAGTATTGAAATTACATTATAACAGGGAAGAGGGATGGGGCGACAAAGTGAAGCACAGAAATACAGTTCAGAAATAAACAAGAAAGTGTCTCATGAGTATAACAAGGAGTAACTAACAACTTCAACATAACGACTGCATGAGCAATAAATTACAAGTAGTGACTAAGTTAAAAAAAAATATACTGTATCAGACTAAATAGTATTTCAAGAGAGTATCTCGGTAATGAGGAAAGAAGAGTTCCAGGTAGAGGAATCACGTAAAGTTGATATGAAGATATTCTCAAATTTAACATGGCCCTTGGTAGACCTTCCGTCCCAGGGAATCTAAAAATCTATGATCTTTTCCTGGGGGATTTGAGGAATGCGGCCTAATTCTTTTTGATTTTTTCTGTGCAAACTACCACTACTGACTGGTGAGGGAACTGCGATTTTTGGTAGCCAGGAGCAGACTGCACCAAATATGTACTGTCCATTCGTTTGTTGACAGCTGGCACTGAGCAGGGATGTTCCCAAATACGATGTTGCAAATCTAGGAGAACATCATGCACTAATATAGCTACTACTTGCTTTGGAGGGTCTACAAATTGAAGTACCTCCAATGTTTGCTGTCTGGTGTCTTGCTCTGTGACTAAAGTGAATGGTATGGTGTCAGCCATTTCCCCTGGACAAAGGTTGTGAATGAGAAATCTTCTGGAGGAGATTTTTTTCTTGGATCTGGTGGAGATGGATCTGACAAACTCTTCAGATGAGGTATCTGATTGTGTATCGCTCCAAGTGTCATATGGATCTTGGACTTGCGGAGAAATTGTGGAAGTCTTAGGCGGTGGAGGAATTCCTGAAGGTCCTGGTAATGGATCCTCAATAGGTGACTCCTCAGTATGCTCTTCCTGTGGATTAGAGGGAAGAGAATCGAGCAGATCATGATATTTTTTCAATAAGATCTGATATAGTGCTGACTCTGGGCGTCCTGGATCCCCAGGAAGGAGTGGCACAGATGGTGACGGCATTGGAACCGAAGATGGGGTTGTTGTCTTCGGTGGTCGCTTCGAAGTCACTGTAGTTGTTATCGATTTAGGCCCCGGCATTGATGCAATTATTGACATCGGCGCCAGCATCGACAGGGTCGTCGGCATCGGTATGGTGACCGGTGTTGGTGGGATCACAGACATTGGCGAAGATACCGGCATCGGTGACATCACCAGCATTGGCAAAATCGCCATCGGCACAGTCACCGGAATAGGTGTCTGTTCCTTCAAGGCCTGGATCAGCGCTTGTCTTATAAACATCAACAATTCCTGCGATACAGCTAGGGTAGATGGAGCAGCTGTATGCGGTGGCAGTGTGGGTTTTGATAATACCTCCACAGATTCCTGTGTAGGTTCGATCGATGATATAGGCCCCGATACTGGTAGCGGAGTTTCCTGATGCTTTTGCCGTTTAGCGGTCGGTTCCCCCGGGGAGAGGGTTAATGCTGGAGTCGGTGCGCGTCGATGTCTATGTTTGGGCCTATGCTCGACTACCGACCTTATCAATGCCATCGAAGTCGATGGCAATGCTTGATCTCCCGATCCTTCCAGACGACGCTTTTTCAGCAAAACTTTTTTGGAAACTCCTGCTGGGGATGATTTCATCGATGTTGAAGGAGAAGGAAGAAACTGAAGGTGAAAGAGATGTTCCATTTTCTCCTGTCTAAGTTTTCTTCCTTTGGGAGTCATCTCTGCACATTGAGGGGCAGGATGAGACATCGTGTTTATCTCCCAAACAGAGAACACACTCAAGGTGTGGATCTGTTATCGACATTGTCTGATTACATATCGGACATTTTTTAAATCCTGAAGCCATCTTTTCATCAACAGCCGTCGATGAAAAGAAGGGAAAATACTGAGAGAGAAAGTTTTTACTTGAAGTAAAAACGAGACTAAGATTTCTCACCAGCCGGTGGAAATATGAGAGAGATCCCTTATGGGAGAAAATCTTTTGAAAAATAAATGACTTTCTAAGTCAGTAAGTTTGTGAGAAAAACTCACAGGGCTCCTTACTCCGCGATGCTTACAGCAGCATGGAAAAACGAAGACTGAAGAGAGACCCCTGTGGCAGAGAATATCATGGCATGCTGGGCATGCTCAGTGGCCTCACAGTGCCAGTCAAAAGTTTCTAGAAACTTTGACAGAAAGTTCTCTCGCAATAGGGCTCCATCAGTGATGTCACCCCTGGGATAATTTGCATTCAACAGCCAGGAAGCTGTGGATGGGGCGCACTTGGACTTTCCAACATGGCAATGATCCGAAACAAGGTCAAGTCAACCCTTCAGTGGCTGAAACAGAAGAAAGTGAAGGCTCTGGAGTGGCCATCACAGTCTCCTGACCTCAACATCATTGAGCCACTTTGGGGAGAACTCAAACAGGCAGTTCATGCTAGACAACCAAAGAATTTACAGGATCTCGAGGCTTTTTGCCAAGAGGAATGGGCAGCTTTTCCACATGAGAAAATAAAGGGCCTCATTCACAACTATCACAAAAGACTGCAAGCTTTAATTGATGAAAAAGGGGGCAATACACGATATTAAGAACTAAGGGTGTGGAAAGTTTTGAACAGGACCATTTTATTATTTCCTTTATTGCTATTCTGTGATGTATAATAGTTTAATTTTAAACATGAAAAACAACATGTGCTTTGTCTGATCACTCATGTTTTCTTAAAATGCTACAGATCTTACAAATTCTGCCAGGGGTATGCAAACTTATAAGCACAACTATTTATTTGTGAAATTTTCTAATCTTTTGATGTTTATTCATATGACTATTTTGCTCTATTTTAATGTTTGGGCTTTTTTGTGTTTATTATGATCACTGTGTGAAGTTTATTCCCCAATTCGACTAGCATCATAGAAAGGCATGCTAAAAATACTTATAGTTGATAGAAAGAAAAGCTAGGATAGCATGAGAGAACTAATGCAGCAGAAACAGTTTTTCAGTACTGTGCAAGTGAAGTATCTGAAGATGGAGGTGAGCTAGTGCGACACAGGCTGTGTAACCAGATTCAAATCATCCCTAGGGATATTCTTGCACTAGTGCCATCACCTTCCTAAATGCCAGCTGGGATCCTCAGCAGAAGAAAGGCCACTAACCAAGACAATAAGACAACAAATCACGAACCACCTACCATTCCCTCTCGATTACCAACACATGATTTTTGCTTTCATTCTTCCAATCTGGTTTTCCTATTGCAAATTCAAAACTAGTAATTTTATTAAAATGTAATAGTTATGATAACCACTTAATTCTGGAAGCCCAAGGTTCCTGGTTGAAGCAGCAACATTGTATGACTTATCTGGAATGCTGCTCATTCTATAAGAATGCTGCTAGTTAAGGGTTTGATAGTTGCTTGATAATATTATTATAAGGCTTGGGCATAACCTGCACGGAGAAGTAGTTACTACCATAAGAAACTTTCTGGGCAGACTGGATGGTCCATTTGGTCTTTTTCTGCTGACATTGCTGTGTTATATATAATAGTTTAATAGTTTTATAGCTTTTGTTATTTATGTTTTTATATATTATCTTATGCATGTCTTTTTGTGAGCTGTTAGGATTGTAAATAATGCAATATAGAAATTTTTTAAATACACACACATACACATTTCTTTATAAATGTATCAGCTGCATTTTTTCAGAAGAAAATTAATAAACTCACAAGGTTAAGGTTAAATTCAGCTGTTATAGCTGTTTTAATTCAGCTGATACACAGAGAGAAGTGCCAGCCAAATTTTTAGGTACCAAGGGAAAATATGATAAAATTATTTCTAATTTTCTATTGTGGCTGTTTCTTTATTTTGTCCTCATTTTACTGGGTTTGTTCCTTTGCTTTGCTCCTCACCCTTTTTCCTACCCCTGGTTCCTGATGTCCATGGCACAGCACTTTCTCCTTTCTGGGGTAGGCATCATGGAAAGTGCTTTAACACCACTAGAAACCAGGATTATTCCCTCCCTGCCAATAACTACCTGGAGCAAGGGACACAGCCATCCATTCTGAAGGCTGCAAGTGATCACACAAGAACCCTGTGAGACACATCGACCATGGCGATTTTGCTAGGGCTTGCATTAACCTAAATTTAAAGAAGTTTGCTTCCAAAACCTACACACATAAAATGAAGTAACAGACTTTAAAAATAATACTTTCTATATCTGAGGGTACCTATCACATCCAAAAAACTGAGTATTTCCACAATTGAATTCACATGCATTTTTTTTTTTAAACTTCGATACATAGTGCACCCCCTAAACAAAAAGAATATAAACTGAGTGTACCACGCATTAGAGTAACTGGATAAATTCCTTCTGACAAGTCTGCAACTATGTTCAAGTGTAGGAAAACTTGCACACAACAGCATGCCTCTTAGCATGATGCATTGGTTACAAGTTGAGTGGCTAATGTTCAAAGGGTCTTTAGCTAGTGAAGGTTTATCTGCTGAAATGGCCCTTTAGAAGTTTGTGCGACTAACAAGCACATAAAATAATGCACACAAGGGATAGGTATGCCAAGGGAGTAAAGTCTGGGCAGGGGTAGGATGTACATGCATACTATTTTTTTTATTTTTAAAAAATGTGCACATAAACACAGGATTGTAGAACAAATCTCTCCTGGCTGGGGTGGGCTTTAGAGCTGAAAGGGCTGGTATGGCCAGGAACGTAACGATTTCAAAATATTTTCAACCATTTCCATCATTAGTAATAACACACAGGCCGATACAGTAAGGAGCGGTAGGAAGAGGTGCGTTAGGGCAGGGTGCACCCATGTTTGCAGCACATACAGTTCGGATCACTTACCGCTCGATACTGTATTTAAATAGCATGCAAATGCAAGCCGCATCCAAGAAGCATCCGTGAAGCATTAGGTCCGCGCAATCCATTTTACTGTATAGAGCGCTATACAGCGCCTATACAGTATCCTGGGTGCGTTGGTACCTGTCATTTCAAATGACGTTTGAAATGACAGGTACCAGGGGGGATTGCGAGTCCTCTCTCCCCCCCTCCCAAAGCAAGGCGCAGGGTGAAAATTAAAACAAAAGTGAATAAAGTGTAATAAAAGTAAACTTACTGCATGTGAATTTTCTTTGAACAGTCCTCTCTCTCTCTCTCTCTCCTCCTCCCGAGGCACGCACCGCGGCTCCCCTGCCTCCCGGGGGCAGCCGGCGGCAAAAGCGGCTTCCAGCAGCCCCCGCCGGCAAAGGTGAATGAATGTGCGCCTGTGCGTGCAATTTTGGCGCTCAAGGCATGACGTCACGACGTTTGGTGTCACGGCGTGTTAAGTCGGCGTTCGCTAATGCACTGCCTTGAGCGCCCAAATTGCATTCATTCACCTTCGCTGGCGGGGGCTGCTGGAAGCCGCTTTGGCTCCCCTATCCCCGCCGGCAAAGGTGAATAAATGCACGCCTGTGTGCACAATTTGGGCGCTCAAGGCAGTGCATTAGCGAACGCCGACGTCACACGCCGTGACGTCACGCCTTGAGCGCCAAAATTGCACGCACAGGCGTGCATTCATTCACCGCCAGCGGGGGCTGCTGGAAGCCACTTTCGCCGCCAGCTCCCTCCGCCTGGATGAATGCACGCCCGCCGGCTCCCTCTACCCGCCGGCGCGTACGGGCATGCATTCATCCACTCACCTTCGCCAGCGGGCGTGCATTCATCCAGGCGTATGGAAGCCGCTTTCGCTGCCGGCTGCCCCCGGGAGGCAGGGGAGCTGCAGTGCGCGCCTCGGGAGGAGGGGAGAGAGGACTGTTCAAAGAAAATTCACATGCAGTAAGTTTACTTTTATTACACTTTATTTACTTTTGTTTTAATGACATGTCGAACCGATTTTCGCCCTGCGCCTTGCTTCGGGAGGGGGGGATTTTGACCGGAGCCTGCCTATTGCTGTCACACCACACTAACGCCAGGGTAAGGGGGTTGTTTGCTCATGAAATTTCGTCTCTCTGACCTGACGCTCCACACTAACGCAGGGGTAAGGGTAGGCGGTAAGTTAGCAGGTTAAACGCGCGGTAAAACTACAGGTTAAAATGGAGATAATTGGGGCGCACATTACTGTATGGGAGGGAATAGCTAATCGGAGCATTTACATCTCATATACATGCTGCGGACGGAAAGGGTTACCGGTTGATTTAAAGAAGCGGTAAGGATGAGTTAAAAGGGATAGTGAATCACGGGTTGGACTTACGCGGCCAAATTGTGAGTTAGAAGCGGGTTAGAAGCAGGGTAACCGCAGCCCCGCTTTACTGTATCGGCCTGACAGTATGTAAAAGGAACAATTATGTGCTGTTATGTTTGTGTGTTTTCTAATGCCAACAAAAAACAAAATTGACTTTAAAAAGTCTGCACATAAATTTTCAGCCAAACTACACACAGCAAACAGTTGATTTAATTGTGTATGTGGAGTTTTGCAGTGTTATATTCCTGCATGGGGGTAATCTGCACAGAGCAAGTTACTATCCTTAACAGAAGAGCCCACTGGGTCAGGGAAATATGCATTATACCTGAATGTAATCTGCTTTGACGAGCCTGAAAAGCGGAATATACATCAAATAAATAAGGCTTGCAGGTAACCTGCATGAAGCAGGCAGATTAAATGGGCCATTTGGGTCTTGATCTGCTGTCATTTACTATGCTGCTATGAGGTTGGTGTATCTTGTGCACATTATTTGTCAGCTAATTTGTTACAAAATTACTCCATCATGCAAATTTGTATCTACCCATCCGAGGAAGCACATTGCTCTCACAAATACACAAGCACAAAAGACAGAGGACAGCTTTTTACACATTTTGAAGGAATTTCAACATTCATTTGAAGTTTATTTTCACACTACTTCACCTTGTTTTAAGTATTTCATTGATTCTGTGTTCTAATTCCTGTCTCCTGTTTCGCTCTTTTTCCAATTCTTGCTTTAGTGTTTCAGCATTCGTCTCTTCCCTAAGCTTCCTGAGCTCTTCTTCTGTTGAGATTTAAAAAAATAAAGAGTAATGTTAAGCAGGGACAAATTGAAAGTGGGTAATACTTCAGTCTACGTGACAAACAAGCATACATGTTTCATTAAACAAAGAGACATGTTAATGCCTATTAATATCAAAAGTCCCAAAATACCTTGCTTACTAGGCTTATAAAATTATCTTTTCAATAAAAATTCAAGTTTGGGTTTTATGTTTTGGTGTCAGCGAGTATACTGCCACAAAAAAAAAAAAAAAAAAAAAGGAAGTTCCAAGTGCTGATGAACATGCTCTAATCCAAAGAAACGTAAACCACTAAATTAAGGAGCAAGGAATTTCTGCTTCAAAGCCACAAATTCAATAAAATAAAATGGATATTACTCCTTAAAGAAGTGTTTCTTTTATGTGACATACCAAAGAAAAGGATGGGCAAAGTGACAGATAAAAAAATAAAATATATGCAATTTTTTTTTTTTTTTTTAGAACTTGGCATACTCCTATGATGATACATTTACGGCATTTTAATTTATCTTAGAAATCAAATTAGGCATGGTTTTTGAACTGAGAAAAGGCCAGTTTGCCTGAAACAGCGTTCCTCTAGAGGCTAATATTTCATTGGTGGTTGTTGCTCAGTCTAGGGCAGTATCGGTTTTCACACATCAGTTTCTCTATGCAGTGAAGGAAATACTTTTCTGTCACACAGTTGGCAGATAACTCAGGGCACACATGTCCTGGCCTGCACAAAGGCACAGAATGAGCAGGATCAAAGTTCAAAAACGGAGTGTCATGCATCCAGATGGTCATATTCAAAACCGTGTCAATGGAAAGCTAAAACCAGTGCAGAAGAAGGGGAAGTGCTGGCTTTAGCTATCCCCACAACGGTGGGGAAGCAGGATGCACAATGCTACGTTTAGGACACACTGTCAGACTCCTAAAGGTTATCAAGCTGTTCAGCTTTAATTCATCTTCCTCAAGCACAGCAAAATTGCTTACCTTGTAATAGGTGTTATCCCAGGACAGCAGGATGTAGTCCTCACATATGGGTGACGTCACTGACGGAGCCCTATCGTGGGAAAAACTTCTGTCAAAGTTTCTAGAAACTTTTGACTGGCAGCCTGAGGCTACTGAGCATGCCCTGCATGCCATGATATTCTCTGCCACAGGGGTCTCACTCCAGTCTCGTATGTAGCAATAAGCTTTAGCAAAAATAAAATAATAAAAAGTATGAGACCCAAGTCCGCGGGGTGGCGGGTGGGTTCTGTGAGGACTACATCCTACTGTCCTGGGATAACACCTATTACAAGGTAAGCAATTTTGCTTTATCCCAGGACAAGCAGGATGCTAGTCCTCACACATGGGTGATTAGCAAGCTAGAGGCTGAGTCATTTAGTATTGAGGCAACAGTGAAGTGGTGTTGTTGAAATTGAGTCAGCTGAAAATCACAGCAGATTGGTTGTAGAAGGAGTTGGGTTTAAACTGGAAACAAGTTCTTTAAGACGGATTGTCCGTAGGCTGAATCCCGTCGTCCTTCTTTGTCGAGACAATAATGAACTGCAAAGGTGTGAAGCGAAGTCCATGTTGCTGCTTTACATATGTCCAGAACTGGTACTGAGCGATAGTGTGCTACTGAGGTTGACATTGCTCTTACTGAATGTGCCTTTACTCGCCCCTGGAGAGGAAGGCCTGCTTTTTCATAGCAAAACTGTATGCAATCTGCTAGCCAACTGGATATAGTATGTTTACCCACTGCTTTCCCTTGTTTGTTTGGATCATAAGAAACAAAAAGTTGATTGGATTTCCTGTGGATTGCCGTGCGGTTTAAATAGAAGGATAGAGCACGTTTACAGTCCAAAGTATGTAAGGCCTGTTCTCCTTGGTGAGTGGGTAAAACTATGGATTGGTTTAAGTGGAATTCCGTAACTATTTTAGGAAGGAATTTTGGATGTGTATAGAGAACCACCCTATCATGTAAGAATTTTGTGTAGGGGGCGTATGTTACAAGTGCTTGTAACTCACTAACTCTTCTAGCTGATGTAATAGCTATGAGGAAGATAGTCTTCCATGTGAGAAATTTGAGATCACAGGAATCTATGGGCTCAAAAGGAGAATGTATAAGTCTTGTTAATACCACATTCAGATCCCATGCTGTGACTGGTGGCCGAATTGGTGGTTTAAGTTTAGTTAAACCTCTCATAAACCTACTGACAAGAGGTTGTGTGGATATAGGCAATCTCAGCTTACCATACGTTGTTATGGTAAGCTGAGATTGCACTTAAATGTACCCTTACAGAAGAAGTCTGTAGACCAGATTCTGAAAGATGGAATAAATATTCCAGTAGAGAAGTGACGGGGCAATTGAAAGGATCAATAGCCTGTTGTCTGCACCAGAATGTGAATCTTCTCCATTTTGAAGAATAATTCTTTCGTGTTGAAGGTTTACGTGACGCTATAAGCACTTGAGATACAACCTCTCAATCTTTCAACCAGAGTAAGATCAAGCTTTCAACATCCATGCTGTCAGGGATAGGGATTGGAGGTTGGGATGGCGCAACCGACCCTGATCCTGAGTTATAAGAGTGGGAGCTACTCCCAGACGAATGGGATCCCTGACTGAGAGGTCGAGAAGTGTGGGAAACTATACCTGACGAGGCCAATAGGGGGCTATGAGTATCATGGTCCCCTTGTCTTGCTGTAGCTTCACTAGTTTTGGTTATGAGTGGTATCGGAGGATACGCGTATAGTAGGCCTGAGTTCCAAGGGCGAGCAAAAGCGTCCTTGGCTGGCTGGTTCTTTTGTTTGTGCAGAGAACAGAATTTGTCCACTTTGTGATCTAGATGTGACGCAAAGAGGTCTATTGTTGGTTGTCCCCAACGTTGAAATATCCTGGTCACTACTGAGGGATCCAGGGATCATTCGTGTGGTTGGAACCGACGACTGAGTCGGTCCGCCACTACATTGTGAATGCCTGCCAGATAAGTGGCCCAGAGAAACATTGAGTGGTTGAGGGCCCACCCCCAAATCTGAGCGGCTTCTTGACAAAGGAGATATGAGCCCGTACCTCCCTGTTTGTTGATGTACCACATGGAGACTGTGTTGTCCGTTTGGATGAGAACAGTCTTGTGTGAAAGGCAGTCCTTGAATGCATGCAGCATATAACGTATAGCTCGAAGCTCCAGAAAATTGATTTGATATGTTGCTTCGAGTTTTGTCCAAATCCCCTGGGTTTGGAGATTGTTTATGTGAGCTCCCCAACCTAAGTTGGATGCATCTGTAGTTAATGTTATCTGTGGAACTGGTTGTTGAAAGGGTAGACCCTTGCACAAATTGTCTTTGCTCGCCCACCAACGGAGAGAGGAGCGTAGTTGGTGGGTTACTTGAATTGGAGAATGTAATGGTTGAATGGCTTGAATCCATTGTGATCGTAATGTCCATTGGGTTACTCTCATGGCGAGCCTTGCCATAGGAGTGACTTGAACTGTGGAGGCCATATGGCCTAGTAAGGTTAGAAAATGATGAGCTGTTGCTTGTTTGCTTGAGCAAAGCGATCTTGCCAAGAGGGATAGTGTTTCTACTCGGTCCTCAGGTAGAAAGGCTCTTGAGAGGATGGTGTTCAGGTCTGCACCTATGAACTGAAGGAGGTGAGACGGAGTAAGGTGGGATTTTTGATAAATTGATGAGAAAACCCATGGAATGAAGCAGGGAATGGTTCGACTGAGGGCGGTGAGAGCTCCTTCTGGAGAGTGACTTCTGATGAGCCAGTCGTCCAGTTATGGAAAAACATGGACACTTTGTTTGCGTAAATGTGCTGCTATTACTGCCAGACATTTGGTGAATACTCTGGGAGCAGAAGCAAGTCCGAAGGGCAGTACTCTGTATTGGAAATGCTGATGCTCCACCATGAAGCGCAGATACTTGCGATGAGGATGGAATATTGGAATGTGAACATAAGCGTCGTGTAGATCCAGAGAACAAAGCCAATCTCCTGTTTGAAGAAGTGGAAGCATGGTGCCTAGGGATACCATCCTGAACTTTTCTTTCTTTAGAAATTTGTTGAGATTTCTGAGGTCTAGGATGGGGCGTAGGCCTCCGGTTTTCTTTGGAATGAGGAAATAGCGGGAGTAGAATCCTCTGCCCTGCTGAGTCCGGGGCACTGGCTCTATAGCCCTGGCTCTCAGAAGGGTGGACAATTCCATTTGAAGTTGAAGGATGTGATTTTCGCTGAGATGAGAATGATTGGGTGGAAATTCTGTGGGAATTGAGAGGAAATTGAGTTGGTATCCTCATTTTATTATGGAGAGGACCCATTGGTCCGAAGTTATTGAGGTCCAATTGGTGTAAAATATGGACAATCTGCCTCCTACTGGTAGGGTTAAGTGGGGGTTGGCGTATAGACTTTGTTCTCTGAGTGTGTCCTCAAAATCCGGTAGCAGGGCCAGTTTGAGGAGGTGGTTGGGCCCTAGCTGTTCTCTGTTGAGGTCTCTGTTGTGATCTAGGAGGTCTCGGCCTAAATGCAGGGGGATAGTATCTGCGTTGCTTGTAGAAGGGACGCCTGATGTCTCTGCGTGGTGGCCGGCGCGTAGTATGCGTGGATGAATCATGCGGGAGGAAGGATAACTGCCTCAAAGTTTCCGTATGTTCCTTTAATTGGGAAACTGCATCTTGCACCTTGGAGCCAAATAAATTATCCCCAAGGCAAGGGAGATCAACCAGTTTATCCTGTACCTCTAGTCGTAGATCAGAGGCCTTGAGCCAGGCCCACCTTCTGGCAGTAATGCCTGATGCAGCAACACGTGAAGCTGTCTCGTAACCATCATAGGCGGCTCTAACCTCGTGTTTGCCGGCATCTAATCCCTTGTTAATAATGGTTTGTGCTGTTTCCTGATATTGTGTGGGCAGTGACAGCACAAACTCCTCCATCTGTTTCCAGAGGTTCCTCTGGTACTGAGTCATGTATAATAGGTATGCAGAAATTCTAGAATTTAGCATTGCCCCCTGAAATACCTTGCGGCCCATTTGGTCCAGGAATCGATTATCTTTCCCTTGAGGTGTTGAGGAATGGACCCTTGTCCTTTTGGATTTCCTCTGCGCGGATTTTACCACAACTGAGTGGTGTGGTAACTGTGATTTTTGGTATCCTGGTGCAGATTGTACTAGGTAAGTTGTGTCTACCCTTTTATTAACTGCAGGAACAGTGCAGGGATGCTCCCAAAGGCGTGGTTGGAGTTGCAAGAGAACTTCATGAATAGGAATTGCAACTGTCTGCTTAGGGGGATCTACAAACTGGAGGATTTCCAGAGTTTGTTGTCTGATGTCTTTGTTCAGCTTGAAGCTGGAAAGGAATGGAATCCGTCATCTCCTGCACAAAGGTTGGAAAAGATAAATCCTCTGGAGGTGATTGTTTTCTTGTCTGAGGTGGAGACGGATCAGACATAAAAGTTTCAGATGATGGATCTGAATCCGTATCAGACCAAGTATCGTATTCTGGAGGTTGGTGGTGAAGAGATGTAATCCTAGGAGGGGGAGGTACACCAGATGGTCCTGGTACAGGATCCTCAATTGTGACATCCTCTACCTGCTCTTGTACCGGGTTAGATGGCAGGGAGGCCAGTAAGTCTTGGTACCTTTTGGTGAGAAAGTCTTATAAGACTGATTCATCTGACTGTGGAAGTCTAGAGAATGATGGTGTACGTTTTGGCATCGAGGAGTGTGACCTTGTCGATGACTTGTGCTTCGGTACCAGTGTCTTTGCAGATCGAGGTATGGTGGGTGCCATAGTATACAAGGGTATAGGGTATCAGGTATGGAACCGTAGGCGTCGATGTTGTAAGAAAAGAAAGCATCGATAGTGGAGTTGATATTGACGTTGTTGTAAGTTCCAAGGAACTTGTCATCGGTGGTATGGTCGTCGAAACCGGCACCGGCATCGAGGTGGTTTGTGGCATCGATGGCATCGACTTGATGACTGACGTAAGCGTAACCGCCGGCATCGACGTAACCGTCTGCATCGGCGTGGGAGCCGGCATCGGCGATGACGCCGGAACTTGAGCCTGTAAGGCGTCCATTACCATCTGTTTTATAAGCCCAGCTAAGTCTTGAGTAGTCGACGGCAACTGTGCTGTTTTTGAGGATATCGACGGCGATGGTGTCGACGTTGGCACTGCGGACGCAGAGGTTACCGGCGTGTCAATGGTTTTATGCCGCTTTAGAGACGGTTCTCCCGGGGGGTGGGGGGGGGGAGCGATGGAGACGTCGAGGATTTTCGATGGCGATGCCGATGTTTAAGCCTCGATTCCGAGACTGACCTGGTCGATGCCGCCGATGGAGTCGGCGATGAAGCGTCTCCGGATCCTTCAAGATGTCTCTTTTTTAGCAGGAGTTTCTTCGTGACTCCTGTTGGAGATGACTTTGTCGAAGTAGATAGAGATGGGACAAGCTGGAGATGGAAAAGGTTGGACATCTTTTCCAGTCGAAGTTTTTGACCCTTTGGGGTCATTTCTTGGCATTGTTGGCATGATGAAACATCATGCTTCTCTCCCAAACAGATCACACATTCGAGATGCGGATCTGTAACCGACATGGTGCTGTTGCAAACCAGGCATTTCTTGAAGCCTGAAGCCATACTGGGATCGACGGCAGTCGATGAAAAATTTTCTTGTGAAAAAGGAAATTTCAGTATCAGTTTTGTCACCATCCGGTGACAAATGGGAAATAAGACCCAAAATGGGGAGAATATGAAAAAACTGACTGACTGTTAGTCAAAATTGTGAGAAAAATCTCACAGGGCTCCTGTCACCACGATGCTAATGGCAGCGCGGAAAAGCGAAGACTGGAGTGAGGCCCCTGTGGCAGAGAATATCATGGCACGCTGGGCATGCTCAGTAGCCTCAGGCTGCCAGTCAAAAGTTTCTAGAAACTTTGACAAGTTTTTCCCACGATAGGGCTCCGTCAGTGACGTCACCCATATGTGAGGTCTAGCATCCTGCTTGTCCTGGGATAACATTTGTACCATTCTAGCTAGCACCTACACTATTATGAAATTTACAAAGTTATGAAGTACACATGCTGAATCTTGCAGCCTGGCATGTATTCACCTTATCTCAATTCCAGAAACTGCAAAAGAACAACATGGTGGACCTGATCAAACAATTTGGTCTTTTCTGCCCTTCTACCAAATAAATATTATTCAACCACTAAAGTCTGAATGAAGGCCTTACAATAATCACTTCTCTAGTCATATGAATGTAGAATAGGGAAGGCCCGACGGCTTAGTGACAGTGCTGCATGCATACCATGCTGTCTTCAGTATCTGAAAACAGCTTCTAAGCCTCAGGTTGGCAGGAGATGTGGAGGAATTTCAGTCATCGCAAAATGGTGACACAAAGTAGCCAAAGTCAAGATGCACCTGTGCCATATGCTGGCATCACGGTCTCTGAGCATCAGTGAAAGATTATCATTGCAATGGCTGAGCTAGATGGGAGGCCAAAGAAAAATGAAAAAAAAAAAAAGCATACCCCCCCCCCCCCAGCAGCTGTAAATAAAGGCTCCTAGCATACAATTTAGTACAGTCCAATTCCAAATGAGCAGAAACTACTAAGCCTCTATCAGAATTTGATCATTACATGTGAGAACTAAAAAAAGGTTGTGCCCCATAGAGTACAACCAGACCATTACATAAACCATCATTTAAAAAAAATTATTGATCAATTGAAATTACCCTTATAATAGAATATAACCTTATAATGCAAAAGTTAAAGCTAATTGTACAAGTTATTTATAATTTGTACAGTGACAAATTTTACTTTTCAGGGAGGAGATGGTGAAAGGTGGATAACTAGACAAGAGGAGAATGGTACTGGAATTAATCAATACCAAACTATCCATCTGCAACCACTAATCATCTTTCTCTGTGCAAATGATTAGAATGGCAAGACAAAAATAGTTCCTGGAAGAGTGAACTAATTATAGAAAATCCCCCAATGACCACACAGTATTTCCGTTCGAACATGTTACCTAACTGGTATTGAAAGCCTTGTATACCAAATCCTATCTAAGCCTCATCAAGCCAGATCACATCAATAAAAAGACCATCAGCTAAATTGTGAGCTACGACTGCAGATGCCAAAGTAAATATATACAAGAGTTGTTTTGCAATAAATCCATAATCTAATGTGTCTCCATCTCAAGCATGCCTGAATTCTGTTATTGTTAGGACTCCTATCATCTCCACAGTAAGTCTGTTCCAAAGATCCAGCACCCTTTTCAATGAAAAAATATTCTCTCATTTTCCTTTTGAGCTTCCTCCTGTCAGGCCCCTTCTAAAGCTTCTCATTTTGTGGGAAATACCAGTACCTATTGAAGCCTGAAAGTTTGTACATCTCAGCTCTCTCTCCCTTTTCTTTTGGAGTCCTTGCTCCATTATTCCTAATAACAGCTGAGCCTCAACAGAAATCCAAGCTCTGCTCATTCAAACTTAATACAGGAACTAAGACAGGCAAGAATAATTAGAGTAAAGGCTCTTAACTCCTAGACAGGATTTGTGTTTCTGTATGACCAATTTGCACCTTCAGCTTTCTTTCCACAGTAAAGCAGCAACCAATGCCAAAGCCCATCTATAAATAGTCTGTTTGATTTCACGTCAAACATAAATAATTTTAGGCATGCATTCTTAAACCAAGGTAAGAATAGCAATAACAATTCTCCCATGCACAACAAAGCAAAGGGCATTCAGCAAAAGAAAAGTATTTGAGGAACAGTTCCAAGGCTACCATTTTTAAATTTAATCTATGGTAATATTTCATGAGAAAATAAAAACACTTTTGCCTCTCAGGTAAGGGTACAAAATATATTGAAGTTCAGAACAAGAGTGGCATAAAATGATCCTCGAAGAATACAAATCAATCTAATTCTAGTGTGTGCATACAGAAAAGACAAAAAAATATTTATGACAGAAGCATTTCAAATGCCTCAGCAAATTTAGATCTCATGCCACTCCTTGGAATACATTTTCCGGTTGATTTTATTCTCCCGACATCAGCTGATATTTCATATGATTGTCAAGAAGTGTGGTTCTTTCACATGGTGACAACTGCCATGTTCAATAAGTTCTTAGACTGTATTTCCCCGATGTAGTTTTCGATTACGAAACATCAGCTGATGTCGGAAGAATGGTGTTGGGACATTAACTCTAAAAAAACAAAACAAAAAAAAAACAAACCCCACGTTATTGGGACTCTGAATTTTAAAATTCATGTTTGTTGGCACTGATCTGCACAAGTTTTTGAAGGAAGGTCATTTTGATTGTGAATAGAATTTGTATTTGGACCTTATTTGGCACAGACACGTTTTGCGATGACACCACAATGGAGCAAAAAAGTGAAAATCTTTATAACTAGATTTCCCTGGCTCTTTTGATGTGATTTTAAAAACAGCCAAAGTTAACAAAATTAATGCTTTAAAACTATGCAGAGTTCCTATTTTGAACTGAAACTAAAATTACAGCCTTGCAGCGCCTGGGTCAGCTGGCGTTATTCTGCCATCATCTGCAATGTTAACGGACCCTCATCAATTTCCCTACAGGTATTCATGGCAAATTCTGCAAATATCTGTGGTATCACAAACCATTGCTAGCATGTCTGAGTATGAGGCATGTTGTTCAGCTAAAGGCAATTCAAATCACGGTTATGTGAATGTTGTTGTATGGTTTATTATGAAACGGGTACACTAAAATAAATTCTACAGCACGATTAAATAATTACACCACTGACATGTCTTTGCTGTTTCTCTATAGACTCAATAAACAATGACACACACAAAGATCTGTTCTCTGTGAACATTTGTTTTATATTCATATAGCTAACAATTATTATTTTTCACTCAATGAACAATTAAGCTCTGGAATTCATTGCCAGAGGATGTGGTTAGGGAAGTTAGTGTAGCTGGGTTTAAAAAAGGTTTGAACTCGTTTCTGGAGTAGCAGTTCATTAACTGCTATTAATCAAGCTGACTTAGGGAATAGTCACTGCTAATACTGGCATTAGTAGCATGGGATCTATTTAATATTTGGGTACTTGTAAACCTGGATTGGCCACTGTTGGAAACCAGATGCTGGGCTTGATGGATCCTGTCTGACTCAGTATGGCCACTTCTTATATTCTTAAGCACCACTGTTACCCTCTCCCCTCCACCATTTTGTCTTGGCCTGCATGGCACTCATAGAAACATATTATAAAAGAGAGAAGCATGAGAAAGCTTGAAATCCTCAGGAAACTTGAGACATTGTGCAAACTCAATTCTCAACTTTTATTACAAAGAACTCCCAGTAGTTAATAATGCATAGAAACAATTAATAGATCCTAGAAGATATAACAGAGCAAACTGACAAACTAAAGGAGTAACAAATCACCTGGACCAGGATGGTATACAGCCCAGAGTGCTGAAAGAACTGAAAATTGAAATTGCAAATCTGTTTTTGGTAATTTGTAAATGTATTGGGTAGGGACAGACTTGCGGAAGTCATCTTGATGGATCATGCGAAGGGTTAACTTAATCCCTTATGAGAGAGAAATACTGTCATACAGTTATGATTGGTTTATATTGAGTTACAGTTATTAGCATGTAGCTTTGTGCTTTTAGTTTACTGAGAAACATACTGTGTTATAGTTCTTGCTTCACAGCCCAGGGTCCCCCTTTGCAGAAAGCCTATAGCCCTCCTTTCACAGCTTCACCCACAGACCGCCCCCCTCCCCTTCCCAAGCCCACAACCCCCCTTTGCAGCTTCCCCCCTTCCTTCATAGCCCACAGTTCCCTCCATAGTCCTCCCTTCCCAGCAGCCCCCAGCCCATGGGCCCCCTTTACAGTTTTCCCCTTCCCCTTTGAAGTCTACAAGCTTCAAAGTCACACACACTCAAAATGGAGATATGACTAAAAGTATAAGAACATCAGTTACTTAAAGCCAGCTAGCAGATTAAGAGTTAAATCTTGACCTTGACTGGCTGCATCAGTCAAGCACACACAAGTAGTTTTGCAAAAGTTGAAGCTAAAAACACTTGGCATATACCCAGATGAGTTTTGGTAAAAGGCTAATAGTTACACATGTGAAAATGATGTACAAAATATTGAAACAGGGAACTTAGATAAGAAATTCACCACTACTCCTCATTCAGGCAGGCAAATCCACACCAATGGGTTAAGCACCTCTACCAGTAGATGAAGATGGAGTAAAACTGACTCACAGTCGACATGGACATATAGCCCTGCCCTGACATCAACCCGCCAGTATTCCACATCTCCAGCAGATGGTGGACATACATTTCCCTATGGGGGATTGCTTGTAATAAAAATTAAAAAAGAAGAAGAAGAAGAAGGAGAAGAAGAAGAAGAAGAAGAAGAAGAAGAAAGAATATTTCAGCACACCGCTTGAGAACCTGAGGTGACACTCGTTTTGGTCTCTCCCTCAGCTGAGTATTTTAAGCCTGGGAGCCTGGCAGGCATAGACAAAAAAAAAAAAGGTGATTTGAAGATGAGGAAGTGCTCAGCGGTGAAGGCTTGTACCCTCTTCCCCCCCCCCCCCCCCAATAGCCAGTGATTTGTTCATGCTCTCAGTCAGAGAAAGCTGAGCTCTGGTATTTAAAAAAAAAAAGTAGGGAAGTTTTAGTCTCTCCCCCCCCCCCCCCTCTTTTTCCTTACCGGATCTACTTCCCTTGGCGTTTGTTGCTCTGCGTCTCTTGCCCCCTTCCCCTTTTCTGGGGAGTTAGTGTAGAGTGTAGACAGCTTGGGCTCGGCAGGTTGAGCAGCTTTTGACTAGGCCCCGCTCCTCAGGCTTGGTTCTGCCAGCTGCTTGGGTAGGCCGCAGCGGTGGTTTTTCCCACGCACAGGAGTAAACGTGCATTCTCATCGTGCAGCAGTGTACTGAAGTAAGTGCACACGTGTGCAGGGGTATTTTGTGCATGTACTACTGCGACCTAGTTTTGGGTGCATAGTTACACACAGGAGTACTTGTATGTGGACAACCATAGCCTGACTTTGGGCATGTATTTGCACATGTATTCCCGAATACTGTTGCTGGCTGCGCAGGTCAGGAAGACTATGGTGCCAGGGACAAAACGGTCTAAGCACCTACCTATCTATGAAGCTTGCTATATAAATGCAACTCAACCTTCACTTTCTCTACAACCATATAGGCGCTGTTTAGGTGCTCAAGGTGATTTGTCCACTATGGATTTTGCTGATGTTGGGCCATCCCCTTGGGAGGGGAGTGGGATGGGATGGAAGGCGACATGGTGGATGTGTCCCCTCTGCCCTTGTTCCTGATGACAGAGACATCTCAGGCAGAAGGGTCGGAAACTGCAGGTCTGAGCCTATGGGCTCCAGTTTGGATTCATCGTCCTTTTCCTGGGTGGAAGTTTTCCAGGGCCTGCAGGCTTTTCTGCAGGGGCACCCAGAGGAGGCGAAGCAATCTACTAAGAAACGTTCACATACTCGGGGCTCACATTCATCAGCCACTGTGAGCAAGTGCTGCAGGGAAGTTGTCCCTGGTGATTTTCAGGGGGATGTGGCTCATGATACATTGGATGAATCAGACAAAGACCTCCGTTTCTCCCCTCTGGGAAAAGGGAGAAATTCCACCTTATTTGGAACAGCATCAGACTCTGCTCTGGTTTCTTCACAAAAATGAGTTGCCGATTCTGTTGATTCAGACCCTGAAGACACTCAGTGTGGTCAGGGGCGATGCTGCGGGCTTGCAAAACAGAGATCCCATATTAGTCACCTTATACAAAGCATAATGTTTCTTTCCCCTCCTTGATCCAATTCAAGAGTTGATTGATCTTGGAACGCCCCAGAGGCAAATTTTAAAGGAGATATGCGCTTTAGTGGGTTTGTACCCCTTGGATCCGAAGGCAAGGGTTCAGTTACGATTGCTGAAGGTGGATCCCTTGGTATGCGCTGTTACCAAGTGAACCACTATTCCAGTGGAAGGAGGGGCAGCTCTAAAAGATGCTCAGGATAGGCGGGGTCCAAGGGCGGATCAGTGATGGAACCGGGGGCCGCATTCTTAGCGATGCGGGCTATGACTTGGTGTGGACAATTGCTAGAAAGGTAGCTTCCACAACATTGGCTAAACGTCAGTTGTGGCTGCGAAATTGGTTGGCAGACACTATTTCCAAATCCAATCTCACAAGGTTACCCTTTAAGGGTTTCTTTTTATTTGGCAGCGAGTTGGAGAAAATGGCGAATAGTTGGAAGGAATCAAATTTACCAGAGGACAAAGCAGTGGCATCGAATCCTTTTGAGGGGGGGCGGGGGGGGAAGGGCTGCTCCAGGGATTCCAGTCTGTTTCACCCTTACAGAGGGGCATCTTCCCAAAAGTCTCGTCCCTACAAAAGATCTCAGACCTTTTGGCCTAGAAAGCCTCGTAAAGATGCGGGGTCCGGGACTGGAGCTCCTTGATATTCATAATGAAGGTGTGTAGGCTCACTTACTGGTTTCAAGAGATAGACAGGCATCTCCCTCTCTTTTATCAGAGATGGGTCCAGATTACAACAGACCAGTGGGTCCTGAACACAATGAGAAACGACTATGCTCTGGAATTTCGCCAAATTCCTGCGGATGCCTTTATGATTTCTTTATACAAATCTCTACAACAGAGAGTGGCAGTGGAGACTACATTAAAGAGGCTGTTGGATCTAAAAGGCTGTAACTTCTGTTCCCAGATTACAAGAAAATATGGGGAGCTATTATATTTATTTTGCTGCTCCCAAGAAAGAGGAGGGGTGTTTTCGTCCCATTCTGGATCTCGAAGGAGTCAATCGACATTTGCATGTGACTCATTTCCAAATTATAATGTTATTACAAACAGAATTCCCTGTACGTACCTGGATCAATCCAGACTCTGGGTTATTTCACCAATCCAGCAGAGGGAGACAGAGAAACATTCTACTGACTCTGACGTATACCCTGGGGTGCCACCTGCAGTCCATCAGTATTTCTCTGTCTCCCAGCAGAGGTGGACGTGCCTAACCCTGCAGTCTGTGGTAGTTTTTTTTTCTGGTCAGGTTGTTTAGGAATCAGTTTTTTAGTAGGGTTTCTAGGTCTTTTGTCTGTGAGAGGCTGTTCCTTTAATTTAAATTATAAAAAAAAAAAAAAAAGTAAGTTCAGCAGTCTAACTTTTATTACCAGCCGCCTCACTGCCTCCCAGGAGGTTGGGAGGTCCTGAAGGGACTATCCCTCCTGGTTCTGAGGTCGCCGGAGTTGGGGAGGTTTTGTACCCAGCAAACACTCCTGGCAGGGATGATACCGGGGGGGGCCAGCTCACTCACCCTATTTGGAGTAGCTCCGGGGGTCCGCGGCATTTGGTCAGGTAAAAAAAAAAAATTCTCTCTTAATTTCTGTTTCTGCCGGCAGCTTTTATTGTGGTTTATTTCAGTATTTCAGTGTTCGGCGGCACCATTGTTTTTACCTTTCGCCAGGGTGTACTTTATTCTTTTTTCCTTTTTCTTCGCGCCATTTTTTTCTCACAAAGCCACGAGGCACGGCCTTCCGCACCTGTGGGGATGCGCGCGCGCACGGCTCTCACAGCAGAGTCTCTGCTCTGCTTGCATCCCCGGTGGGGAAGGCTAGTCTATTTTAACTGTGAAAGATGCAAGTCAGCCGGCTCGCTCGGCCCCGAAGCCTCAGCGCAGCTGCTCGCCTACTCCGGACCCGTTTCGCTGCAGTGCAGGAACGGAAGCTGTATTAAGTGCTATGCGAGCGGCGACACAGCAGGTCATACAGGGAGCTTCGGACCCGCCTCCCTTGTCGCCGCAGCCGGCAGTCCCTGGGGGGGACAAACCACACGATGCTGAAGTAGGTTTAGGCGAGGAGAGCCTTGAGGAAGCCTCAAATTCCTCTTCCTCCTTTTCAGAGGATTTTATCCAGTTTCTTCATAAGGCTTATAAGTCCAAGAAGGACCGCAGAAAGTACAGGGAGTGCTCATCTGGGCAAGGACTAAAGGTCCACTCCTCCAAACGTGCGAGACCAAGTGGTTTTGGTGCTGAGTCAGCTCCAAAGCGTCCCTTTCACTCAGGCCCGGATCATTCCACTTTTTCTACTTCAGAGGATTCCGAACAGGACTCTTTGGCTATGCAGGGCAAGTCCCTGCCGGATGTGGATCTCGGAGGAGATCCTGGTTTGGGCAATAGTTCTGACCCTCACATAGCGGATGGGGATGATCCCAAAGTGGTCTGCCTTTTTAGGAGGGAGGAACTTAGTCCTTTGATTCCAGCAATTTTACTTGAATTGGGTCTTGAGACTCCGAAGAAGGATTCTCGGATGAGCGATATCGATCCTGTGTTGCTAGGCCTTAGGGGTCAGACGTCTTTTCCTTTCCATCTTTCTCTCACTGACCTTCTGTACCGGGAGTGGGACACTCCTGAATTAGGTCTTAAGGTAGGACAGGCAATGGACAAGCTATATCTATTACCGGAGGCGGCTTTGGAGATTTTGAAGCTTCCCAAGGTAGATGCCGCAGTATTATCTGTCACTAAGAGGACAACTATCCCAGTGATGGGAGCTATGGCCCTTAAAGATCTACAGGATCATAAACTGGAGGTTCAGCTCAAACAAATTTTTGAGGTTTCTGCACTTGGTGTGCGGGCAGCTATGTGTAGTAGCTTGGCTTTACGAGCTGGTCTGCAATGGGTCCAGTCATTGCAAAACAATTCTTCCCTCTCTGATGAGGAGGTAGCACAAGCTGGTTGATTGGAGGCTACGGTTGCCTACAGCGCAGATGCTTTATATGATCTCCTCAGGACCTTGGCTTGCTCTATGGTGGCTTCAGTGTCGGCTCGCAGACTTCTCTGCTTGAGGAACTGGTCGGCGGACCCATCCTCAAAGGCTCAGTTAGGAGCTTTAGCCTTCAAGGGAAAATTGCTCTTTGGGAAGGACTTGGAAGACATAATTCCGTCCTTAGTAGAGAATAAGATTCACAAATTACCGGAGGATCATCCTAGAGCTCGAAGCTCCTTCCATCCTGCTCTCGTTTTCAGTCTGGTTGAAGATTCCGTTCTTCTCGTCCATCGGCTCCACCTGCTAAGCAGTCTTCGGGTAGGCAACAGAATTGGCCTCAGTCCTTTCGTGGCCACCACTTTGGAAGACCTGGAAATTCCCAAGCTTCAGGTGGAACAAAATCTGCCCAATGAGATAGGGCTGGTCCATTCCCCAGTTCCGGTTATAGGAAGCAGGCTGTCTCTGTTTTACGGGGCATGGACCAGATGGACATCAGATCAATGGGTTCTCACAGTGATAAATCAAGGTTACGCTTTAGATTTTGTTCGGCGGCTTCACCATCGATTTCTGGTTACACCATGTTCTTACCTGGAAAAACGTCGCTCAATAAAGGACTCTGAGGCATTTGAGCAACCTCGGAGCTATAGTTCCAGTTCCTCAATCAGAACAACGGAGGGGTCGTTACTCAATTTTCTTCGTCGTTCCAAAAAAGGAAGGAGCCTTTCGTCCCATTCTCAACCTCAAAACAGAGTCAACCGTTGCCTACGGATTCCCAAGTTTCGAATGGAAACTCTCCGGTCCGTCATAGCTTCGGTACACAAGGGAGAGTTCCTAGCGTCTCTCGACCTCACCGAGGCCTATCTTCACATCGGCATTCGCTCTGATCAGCAAACGTTTCTCAGGTTTTGCATTCTAGGACAGCATTATCAATTCAGGGCTCTCCCGTTCGGGTTAGCCACAGCTCCCAGAACATTTGCCAAGGTAATGATTGTGGTGGCAGCACAACTCAGGAAGGAGGGCCTTTTGGTCCATCCGTACCTGGACGACTGGTTAATTCGGGCGAAGTAGGAGTCTTTTTGTCGCTCAATGGTCAGCAGAGTCATCGACCTCTTGCAGTCTCTAGGCTGGGTGATCAACAAGGACAAGAGTCACCTAGTTCCTTCGCAGTCTCTGGAGGTTTTGGGCGCATTGTTTGACACTCGTCAAGGGAGAGTGTTCTTTCCAGAACATCGCCTTCTCAAGCTGCAAACGCAAATCCGAAACTTACTGTCCATTCCTATACCATGTGTATGGGATTATTTGATAGTCATCGGTTCAATGACTTCTATTCTGGAGTTGGTTCCCTGGGCCTTTGCGCATATGAGGCCACTTCAGTCTGCATTGCTTTCACGCTGGAATCCAGTTTCGGAACTATACCGCCTTCCCCTTCCCGAGAAGGCTCCATCCAGTCTGGGTTGGTAGTTACAGCCGGTCAATCTATGGCAGGGAGTCCCTCTAGAGATTCCGGAATGGACTGTAGTCACCACCGACACCAGTTTTTCAGGCTGGGGAGCGGTATGTCAGAAAACATCTGTTCAGGGTCAGTGGTCCAAAGAAGAAGCGCGGTGGTCGACAAGTCGGTTAGAGACCAGAGTGGTACGCTTGGCATTGATCGCTCTTCAACCTCTCCTATGCGGGAAGTCGGTGCAGATTCTCTCCGACAATGCGACCACGGTAGCGTACATCAACCGCCAGGGAGGAACTCGAAGCCATCTGGTGGCTCGTTAAGTGCAGCAGCTGATCACCTGGCCAGAACATCTGCTCAGCATCGCAGCTTCTCACATTGCCGGGGTAGACAACGTTCAAGCCGACTTCCTCAGTCGTCATCATCTCGACCCGGGGGAGTGGGAACTGTGCGAAGAAGCCTATCAGATGATATGCAACAGGTGGTCCAGACCGGCAGTGGATCTCATGGCAACATTCCAGAATTCCAAAGCCCCTCAGTTTTTGGAATTTAGGGCTCTGTGTGCGGCACCTTTTGAACCCCTTAAACATACGACTTTGAAAGATCTCACGTTGAAGGTGGTTTTCCTTGTGGCCATTTCCTCAGCTCGTAGAATTTCGGAGTTAAATGCCTTGTCCTGCAGAGAGCCCTTTCTTAGAATTTCAAATACGGGAGTTTCATTACGTACTGTGCCTTCTTTTTTACCCAAGGTTGTTTCTTCTTTTCATTTAAATCAGTCAGTAGAGCTTCCAGCTTTTCTGTGTTTAGATTGTACGGATCCTTCCTCTAAGGATCTCAAGAAACTGGATCTGCGACGTGTACTGTTGCGTTATCTTGAAGTTACCAACAGTTTTCGATTGTCTGATCATTTGTTTGTTCTGTGGAATGGTCCTCGTAAGGGTCATAATGTTTCCAAGGCTACGATTGCTCTCTGGTTAAAAGAGACCATACGGTCAGCTTATCTTCTGGCTCGTCGAGATCTTCCGGAAGGTTTGAGGGCTCATTCCACTAGGTCGCAAGCTACGTCACAGGCGGAGTGTCAACTAGCTTCTCCTCAGGAGATTTGTAAGGCAGCAACTTGGAAGTCACTGCACACTTTTGCTCGTCATTACCATTTAGATGTCCAGGCTCAGAGTTCGGCAGCCTTCGAAGAGAGTGTTCTCCAAGCGGGACTCTCTGGGTCCCACCCCAAGTAAAACAGCTCTGGTACATCCCAGGATCTGGACTGATCCAGGTACATACAGGGAAAGGAAAATTGGTTCGTACCTGCTAATTTTCGTTCCTGTAGTACCATGGATCAGTCCAGAGGCCCACCCTTTTTAAGTCTCATTCTAGCAATTATTTTTTTTCTTCGGAGAGTCCGCTCGTTCACTGTTTTGGTGTATAAACCGCTTTTCATGCTGTCTACTTGCTTAATGTTTGCTTGTTTATTCCCACGGTTCTTTGGGATTCTGCTTCCATTTAGGATTTGTGAGTTGGAAGTATGTTATAGCGTTTAGCCAGTTAATTTTTATTGGTTAGATTTCTGCTTTGATATCGTTCAATACTGATGGACTGCAGGTATACGTCAGAGTCAGTAGAATGTTTCTCTGCCTCCCTCTGCTGGATTGGTGACATAACCCAGGGTCTGGACTGATCCATGGTACTATAGGAATGAAAATTAGCAGGTAAGAACCAATTTTCCTTTCCTCACGTCTCTTGACCTGATGGAGGCATATCAACATATTACCATTTGCCAGGAACATCAGCATTTCCTGTGCTTCGCCATTCTGGGATGTCATTATCAATTTCAGGCCTTGCCCTTCAGGCTGGCTATGGCATCCAGGACCTTCTCCAAGGTCATGCTGGTGGCATCTCTACACAAGGAGAGCATTCTAGTCCATCCATATCAGGATGGTTGGTTGATTCGGGCCAAGAGTGCAGAAAAGAGTTGATTGGCTTGTCGCAAGGTGATTTGTTTGCTGTAGGAACTAGGCTGGGTGATGAACTTGGCCAAGAGCAGTTTAAAGCCATCTCAGATGCTAGAGTATCTCAGCAAGTGATTCGATACAGAACAGAGTTTCTTTCAGAGAGTCGCATTCAGAAATTAATTACTCAAGTTCAGGCCCTGAGAAAGACTATTCACCCAACAGTCAATGGCAGTCACATTGCACATTGTTCCCTGGGTGAGGGCACATAAGGCCCCTTCAGCACAGGAGTACATAGTTCGACTCCACTCGCCATTGGAGGTGAGAGTCCAGTTGCAGTGGTGAATACAAGCAGATCATCTCAGGAAGAGAGTTTCCTTGGAGACACAAGACTGGTTGGTGCTCACGACAAATGCAAGTCTTCGGGGCTGGGAGGCTCGCTGTCAAGAATTGGTAGTGCAAGGTCATTGGAGTGCCGAGGAGCAGCAATGGACCATTAATAGGTTGGAAGTGTGTGCGGTTTGTCTGGCATGCTTGCAGCTCACCAAACAACTGGAAACTCTATCGTTGAGGATAATGTTGGACAATGCCACAATGGTGGCCTAAATCAATCATCAAGATGGAACCAGAAACAAACAGGTGTCTGTGAGATATATGCACTCATGGTGTGGGCAGAACAACATCTCCAGGACATATCTGCCTCCCACACTGCCAGTTAGGACAATGTATGGGCTGACTTCCTCAGCAGGCAGGCCTTGGACCCAGGAGTGCGGGAGTTGGCAAATGAAGACTTTCAATTCATAGTGACATGCTGGGGTCATCCATATCTGGATTTGCTGGCAACCTCCAGTAATGCAAAGGTTCCACAGTTCTTCAAATCGCAGAAGAGATCCAAAAGCATTCGATATCAATGCTCTCGTTCAGGTCTGGCCGCAGAGAGGGGTGTTATAGGCCTTCCCACCATGGCCGTTGATAGGCAGGGTGTTGGAGTCATTTTTTTGTTACTTTCACTGAGGATATGTGTGGAAGTTGGGCTGTGTGGATTCAGAGTTCTCACCCAGACACAGACTAATTTCAAGGCTACAGGTCAACCTCTGAGTGAACTCATATTTACTGTTTTGCACTGTGAAATACAAAAAGGCCAAGAGTCTATTTTAGTTATTCCAGTAGGTCTAGGATGAGAAAGCAAGCAATTAACTTATACTAAAGCCTGAGAGAGAGTGAAGTCCACACAGCTGCGCCCGAGACTGATAAGAACTCAGAGGAAGGGAACATCACTGCTTTTCCCAAGCATTTAATATGTAAGGAGTAATAACAGCTAGAGAGAGAGGAAGAGAGCACTTTTGGATATGATAGCACAGACTGATCCTTTGGAAACACATAAGCTTTTTAAATATATGCAGTAATTGTTATTATCTACCATTATTTCTTCTGTATGATCTGATTTTATTTGTTCTATCCTCCTATTGCTCAAATAAACTTACCTTCCTAAGTACATGGAACTGTGATGCACTGAATCAAAGTGTGTGCGTGGCTATTTGTGTAGGGAATAAGCTCCTGGTTTCAAGCCCCCAGGTATAATCCCAGTAATTGTGTGCATTTATATTGGGTAAGCCCCCGAGCTAGGCCTGTGTGCATGCAGGGGAAAAGCCCCTCAGGTAGCCCCCAGTGTAGACCTCAGTGAGATTAGCCCCCAGGTCAGAATGCTAGTGTGCCTGGTCTTAATTCGGATAGAGGGTCATTCGGAAGATTGAGAGTCAGACCGAAACTGTACTTTTTGTAGCTCCGAATTGGCCCCGGAGGCCGATCTTCAGAGACTACTTGGTGAACAGTCCTCTCAGACTGCCACTCCAGGGAGGATCTGTTGTGTCAAGGGCCCATACCTCATGTCGATCTAGGTTGATTTTGTCTTTCGGTTTGGCCCTTGAGAGGGCTCATTTACTGAAGCGTGATTATTCTTCTGCAGTGATTTCCACTTTGCTCCGGGCCAGGAAGTTTTCTACATCTCTATTTCATATTCGTTTGGAGAGTGTTTGAGAGCTGGTGTGAAGAGCAAGGTTCTCATCCTCTCAAAGTTGAAATTCCACTGATACTGGAATTTTTACAGGAAGGCTTATTTAAAGGTTTGGCCCTTAACTTTCTGAAGGTAGCAGCTCTTGCTTGTTATCAGATAGTGGGCCATTGTCTTCCCATCCAGATATGTCCAGATTTTTGAAGGGAGTTACGCATTTATGACCTCCCTTGTGACTACCAGTGCCTCTGAGACCTTAATCTGGTCTTGTGTTTTTTGGCGGGTCCTACTTTTCGTCCACTGCGTGATTTCTCTGTGCGGTTGCTCATTTTGAAAACAGTTGTCCTTGTAGCAAATCTCTTCAGCATGACTGGTCTCCAAGCTGCAAGCCATTTCTATGAATGACTCTGGGTGCGGTACAGCTTAGAATGGTATATTCTGTTTTGCCAAACGTGGTTTTGGAGTTTCATTTGAATCAGACTATTTCCCTTCCCATGCTGGACAGGGATAGATTTCAGTGTCGATTATAGTCTTGTGTGCCTTGGATGTTAGGTGGCATCTGATGTGGTATATGAAGATTACTAAATCTTTTAGGAATACTGATCATCTGTTTGTGCTCCATGGTGGTGGCAAACAGGGTGAACAGGTAACAGAGGCAACTATAGCCCATTGGATAAAAGTCGTCATCACAGCCGCCTATACAGATACTAATGTCCTATTGCCTGGACAGGTTAGAGCACATCCCAATTAGGGCTCAGGCGGAATCATGGGTGGAGCTTTAGTTGTTGATTCCTGTTGAAATTTGCCAAACCCCGACGTGGTCCTCCTTACAAACCTTCTCCAAGCATTACCGCTTGGACCTTCAGGCCCAGGAGGATGCGGCCAGCTTCCTGCCCTTTTCGGGAGTGGCTTTGATACATCCCACTGGTGTGGATTGGACTTATCTGAGTGCAGAGGAAGGAGCAATTATTACTTACCTGATAATTTCCTTTCCTCCAAGGAAGACAGGCCAATCCACAACCTGCCCTGGGCTGCCTACTTGCTTTTAGTTTGTCCCTTATATACGGATGATGAAGAGTGTTGTTTCTGTCTATTAGTTTCAAGGACTGGTAAGCATCATATCCAGCCCCAACTGATAGGAAGCATGAGTGTTTGACTGTTAATAATCATGTTCACAGTTTCGATTTTCCTGAGAATACCAATAGGCTGATGGTGGGGCAGGGCTATATGTCCATGACGTCAGCGAATCAGCTTAACTCAGTCTCTTGGTAGAGATGCATAACCCACTGCTGTGGAATGACCTCTCTTCCTTAGAGGGAAGGAATTTATCAGGTAAGTAGTAATTTCTCTTTTTAGAGTGATCCTGAAATATACGCAATAAATTTATATCATCAGTTAATTTGGCAATATATCAAGAAGGGTTCCACAATGAGATCCCCACAGTGCATGTGCAATTCCAAAAGGCATATAATCCAGACACACACAAGGATGGGCAGACTTCTGCAGAAGAGCTATACTGAGAAAGGTTAGCAAGACTAGTCTAGCACTACCAAAGGATCCCCTGCGCAGTTCAGCCTTCCCAAATAGAACCTGCTTAGCGACATTGACTGAGGAGTTTTGGAAGGTGCTCTTTCAGGAAAGAGCTAGGTCTTTGTTTACAATTATTTCCCTATAAGTTGAGGAAAGATATTTACCCTTGCTTATTGTGCTGATATACTATATATAATTTGTTTTATTTGTTTCCCAGATGTTCTTATAAGTGTTTGGTTTTGTGCATGTATTATATAGAGAATATAGCTTTTCATAGTTCATATAAGCTGTAATCAGGTGTCATTTTCTTAGTATGTTTATGTGATCCAGACTACAAGGCAAAAATTGCTCTTTCCACCCACTACAGTAAACTATCATTAAAACAGTCGATGGTATCTGAAAACTGGAGGGTTGCCAATGTAATGCCAACTTTTAAAATGGGATCTAGGGGATGATCCAGGAAACTACAGATCAGTGAGTCTGATGTCTGTGCCAAGCAAAATAGTTTCTACCATCATGAAGAACATTTATATAGGCAAAGTTTAATGGGACAAATCCAATATGATTTTAGCAAAGGGAAGTCTCACCTTACTAATCTGCTACAATTTTTGAAGGTGTAAATAGATGGATAAAGGTGAACCAGATGATATAGTATATCTAGATTTACAAAAAGCTTTTGACAAAGTCTCTCATAAGAGACTTCTTAGGAAATGAAAAAGTCATGGGATAGGGGCAATGTCCTGCTGTGGATTAGGAACTGGTTAAAAGACATAAAACAGAGTAGATCTAAATGGAAACATTTTCTCAATGGAAAAAAGGTGAATAGTGGAGTACCCCACGGATCTGTTCTGGGACCACTACTTTTTTAGCATATTTATAAATGACCTGGAAATGGGAACAGCGAGTGAAATGATCAAATTTGCCGATGACAAAATGATGCACTTGGGAAGAGTAGCCAAATATTAGCTACACAAACGCAAGGTTCCACGTTAGGAGTCACCATTCAGGAAAAGGATCTAAGCATCATCATTGATAGCATGTTGAAATCTTCTGCTCAGTGTGCAGCAGCAACCAAGAAAATAAAATGCCAGGCATTATTAAGAAAGGAATGGAGAATAAAACAGAGAATATCATAATGCCTCGTGTTGCTCCATGGTGCAACCTCATCTTGAGTACTGCATGCAGTTCTGGGCACCAAATCTCCAAAAAGATATAGCAAAATTAGAAAAGGTACAGAGAATGGTGACCAAAATGCTCAACGATTCCCATAAAGGAAAGACTAAAGAGGTTAGGACTTTTCAGCATGGAGAAGAAACAGCTGAAGGGAGATATGATAGAGGTTTATAAAATAATGAGTGGAGTAGAACGAGTTAACATTAATTGGTTGTTTACTCTTTCAAAGAGCACAAAGACTAGGGGGCACACAATGAAGTTATTAGATGATACTTTAAAATTAATAAGACATTTTTCTTTTACTTGACACATAATTAAGCACTAGAAATCACTGCCAGAGGATGTGGTGAAAGCTATGAGTGTAGCTGCTTCCATAAACCATTATTAAGGTAGAATTGCAGGAATCCATTGCTTATTCCTGCAATAAGCAGCATGGAATCTATCTACCCTTTGGGATCCTGCCAGGTATGTGTGACCTGGGCTAGCCACTGTTGAAAACAGGATACTGGGCTTAATGGATCTTTGATCTATCCAAGTATGGCAATCTTATGTATCAACCTGCACACAACAGAGGGGGGAAAGTCCTGAGCCACAACAAAGCAAAGTCACAAAAGATCAAGAAATAAATTTGAGTCCACCAGTTTCGCTGTTCAAAAATATAAATTTATATAGTTTCATATAAAAGTTCAAACACTTTTTCCTGACTTTAAATTTTTCTATTAAACTATATAAAGTTATATTTTTGAACAGAGAAATTGGTGGACTCAAATTTATTTCTTGACCTTTAGTGATTTTGCTTATGTGTCCACCCACAATACTGTAAGCTCTAAGTTATCATTTCAACTTCACAGATTTAACTGACCAGGAGAAAGAATGAAGGCTTGGGCAATAAAAAAAAAAAAAAAAAAAGCACAAGCAAATCCATTCCCTGGCAGTTTGAAATCTGCCTATGTTTTGTTCAGTTTTTAAATCTCTTGCAAATTCTAAAAGCAGGAACAATTCTACAGAAAAGAAATAACTAAATGTGAAATAAAGCTCATGCAGAAAGGGCTTGTACCCAATTCTTAAATTCAGGCCATCAGGGAAAAAGTCTCACAGCATTTTTTGCAGATTTTGCCCTCCTTTTGTCCGATTCTTAGAAATGGTTCTTGGCTGGTTAAGTTTAAATGCTTTGCAGGTATATAGCGCTAAGCTAGGGCATTATATAGCTATAAAGTTATTTTTTTTCTATTATTTGGGACTCAACATACTTGACTTCTACCTTCCTTGCTCCAACATTTCACAAAGTCCAACCCACAAGTTCTCAAAAACAAGAATAAAGAAATGACAAATAGCAGCAGTACAAAAAGCTCAGAGAGATGAGGAGCAACCCAGATATAAGGCAATACAATGAGGGAGTTGGCACTGGGATAAGCCAACAGAAAAAAAAAAAGAGAGTAAGTTTTGGATTTAGACCAGTGGTTTAAAACTGTTTTATTCAGGATCCAGTGGAAGAAAAGCACTTAAAATCCTCATGACCCAAACATCATCTTATGACTGCTAACTCGAGCCACTTCACATCACACAATTACTAAAATTAGATGTTACTTGCATTTTAAACAGTGTAAAATGTTTCCCATACATTTAATGTGAGTGTGGGCCTGGCTGTTCCTGATCTCCTTCCAGTCTACTCAAAAGGATGAAAGTGCCGCTTGCATATTAAGTGGGTTCACTGCTCACTTGCATTCCCTCCTCTGCCTTTTATTTCCTCGTATCCCCTTCCCCCCAATAATCCCATTACAGCTCTGTATAGCTCTCAGTCACTTTCAGCTATGCGGTGCTGGTACTCCCATACCTCTCGGTCACAACAACAGCAGTGCAGATGTATTGGTACTGCATGGCTCAAATTCCCCAAGTATCGTATAGTGGAACAATCTCACACTTTGCATAGAGCATTTGTTGAAGGAACGGTTTTATAAATTCAATTTTTAAATTTAAAAACACATATTTCCTCCCAATAATGCAATAGGAATGGGTGCATGGATAGGAACAAGGCCACAACCCAGTCACAGGCATGCTACAAACCAGAACAGGGATGCAATCCACAGTTTGATCACCACCGTGTTAAGAGATACCTACCCTGGTGAAACTCAGGAAGGTATTCATTGAACTGAAGCATTCTTGAACATGTCCAGTGTACTGGCATCATATCTATTTATACTAGCAGAGTCGTTTCAACTGAACAGTACATAAAAGCCTTCTGCTTAACCCCAAAACATTGCTTTGTATCCCTTTTATTTCACGAAAAGAAGAATTTGCCTTTCAGGTGCACTATATGCCCAGCTCTCAGAAAATAGGAACCCTTAAATGACCCTTATAGAAGACAAGATCTCAGTTTATCACATGCTAACTTTTGTCAAAATGGCAGAATCATTTCCCAGCATCAATCTGTAACATCATAAGGAACTCATTTGTTCGATATAATTGGGAAATGTGTTTCTGCTTCATTTCAGCATTGAGCATTTGAGGTTTTGTTTATTTATCAGGACTGAGTAGTTTATAGTTTAATTAAAAGCATAGTTTGGACAAATCTCCTGGTTTTAGAGGGAAGGATTTATTGAGGAAGAGGCTTGTCGGATATCCATGCACAACGCAAAATCTCAGCTGCTTCACAGACTAGCATCTTGCTATTCCTGGCTCTTCTGGGTTCAGTGAGTGGCCAATCACAGCTTGTTATTCAAGTCTGAAAACCAGCAGTATTAAAAACCGGTAGATCAACTTGAAAACCGGTATTCAAAACAATGCCAAAGAGCAAATTTCCTAGTCTCTTAAACTCGCACCATTTTCTCATTACTTATCAATGATCCAATTGCACAAAAAAATAGGATTATTGCTTTAATACTGGTGAAAGGTAGAAAAACAATGCTTAAAGAAGAGGAGAAATAGACTTGATCTAAATTAATACATCTCAATTTTCCATTTTTATTTTGAGGCAACAAAACTGTCCCATCATGTTTTACATCACTTATGTAGCTGCACAGATTTAAAATGGCAGGTATCCCATTGGGTGGCATTACTATTGGAGCAAAAAGAGTCAGATACTAACCATCCTTCTCACACATACGCATTTAATCTTTCAGTTTCCATGCTAGGTCTCTCTTATTTATTTAAGCAAACATATCCCTCGGCTTTTTACACTTCCTGCCAAGTGGGAAACAATTTTAATCATTTTACTTGCCTTTTTATAAATATAACTTATAATTATCACTATAAGATCTACAATTAGCGATGCCATGAGTTTTCATGGCAGAAGAGTGCCTGCATAACTAGTATGGGTATGCTGAAAAGACAGTACCACCATCTCGGGTAAGGGTTTTCTTACCAGCTATCAGACAAAGCAACAGTGCCAGCCGAAACTGAGAAAGAGCCAAATGTGTAGACCAAAGGCAGAAGCTGTGCGAGTGTGGAAGGGAGGTGGAAGAGAGGGGCCTAAGCTTATCTGCTTTGCTTATTAGAATAATAATGAGCAATCATTCTCATCCCTACAGTAGTCTTAATAAAGAAGCCCTAACAAATTAAAGAAATGGCTCTGTTTCCCAAATGCTACAATGTAACTAACACGCGACTGCATTCTTTTAGGACACGAGACATTTCTAAAAAGTAAAAGAAAAACTGCCCTCCTAAAGAGTATTCCTACTATACAAATTGTTTTCTAAGTCTTTTTTGCACAACATATTCGTTTGAAAGGAAAAAAATATGTTGAGTCAAAAAGCTTTTTTTTTTTTTTTGGATTAAGAAAAAATTATATTAGGCAACTAGTTGATTTCTTTTCATTTACTTAGAGCTCTGGTCAATGAGATGTGACAACACAGGATCTAATCACTTCTGCTGGTGTGCACATGGTTGAGTATTCAATTCTGCAGTAAATGTTGGAATATTAGCAAGCAGTTGTATGGTAAACCAGTTATTGAGTCTATCAGTTTCAAGAGGCTTCGCATTGAGCCTTGCACACAGTGACCTGCTATAATATACTTAGCACACTCCCAAGAGAGCCCTGCTACTTACAAACAGGATGTGATGGCGTACTAGCCTAGTATCGATCGCACTGTTACTACACAAAGAGTTCTAAGAACATGCTGTCTTTTCTAAAAGCTTTTGTGGCAGTTTTCTTCCTTGGCTGTCAGGGGACAGGGCATCCAAATGGATCTAGCTCAAGTGTTTAGTGAACAAAAATCTCTCTCTGGCTTATTTAGTACATTAATTGCACAAAATGGCTTGCGATCGATGTCAAGAATCATCCACTTTATAACAACCACAAGACATCTGATGATTTTAATAAGGAGATAACTTCCTGGAAAAGAGACAGCAGCATAGTGGGAAACGTGAGAACATAAAGCCTAATGATTCAGCTACATGGCAAAATTTGTACAAAGTAAAGTTCAGGAAAAAAAAGAATAGGTTTTAGTTTTAGTTTTTGTTCATGCTTCATTCAGGGCTGAAACCCAAAATGTAAAATGGTCTTCGATTAAAACATGGCCTCAGATAGCATCCACTTTCATTGACTGATGGATACATATGCAGGATTTACCAAGGATGGCTTGATGGAGTTACGGTTCTACCTGCACGTTACATCAAATCATGCTCATAGAAAATACTAAGGACATCTACTAGAATGATGAAAAGGCCAACCTCAAGAAGTGTAGCTTTGGTAATCCTGGTAGACCAATGCCTATTGTATTACTTAATGTGATTTGCAGTACCCTGTGGTAATTATTCATGAGCTGTTTAGCACTCATTTCCAAGCCACACAGCTCATCAGAATTTTTTTTTGCATTAGACCATGTTAAGTTCATGTTAATATGGAACACCACACTAAAGTTTTAAAATTTAACAGATTTTTAGAAATGAATAAAGAAATAGGAAAAAAACCCACTGCATTGGCAGCACCAGACAGCCTAAAATTGGGGTGAAAATCAGTTTAAACCAATAATGAAGGACCTTAAAACATCAATTACTGGCTCTTTAACAACTTTTTGTAGTTTTCATTTTTGAAGACTCTTTCCACCAGCCATCTAGATATATTTAGTACTAAGACATTTATGATCCTACTCAGACTTTAAGGTCATTGCAAAGGAGCCTAGTGGATGTTCTTTCAATTCATCAAGCTTGGGTGGTTGAGACTCAGGTGAGGAACTTCTTGATGAACTTGTTGCCTGGGGCTCTGTGCTCGTCACATGCATTAAAACTTAAGAAAATGGGTAAAGCAAAGTTGCTTACCTATAACAGGTATTCTCCAAGGACAGCAGAATGTTAGTCCTCACACATAGGTGACATCGTCAGATGGAGCCCGGCACGGAAAACTTTTGTCAAAGTTTCTAGAAACTTTGACACTATCTACGCGGGGTCCTTTAACAGAGTTCGCAAAAATAAAATAAGCCAAAAGAAACCCAACTCCGTGGGGTGGTGGGCGGGTTTCGCAAGGACTAACAACCTGCTGTACTTGGAGAACACCTGTTACAGGTAAGCAACTCCACTTTCTCCAAGGACTAGCAGGATGGTAGTCCTCCACATGGGTGAATATGTAGCTACAGGCCGCTCCCAACATATGCAGCCTTTAACAGGTACAAACGTGCACGACGACTAGCACTGCCAAAACATGGGGAGCAAGCCTGCACCCAAAGAAAGGGCCCAAGGTAGGAAGAGTTGGGTTTTCATGGCTGAAATAGATTACGGAGGACCAACTGACTGAATTGACTGTCATGTCGTCCATCTTTGTCCAGACAATGAGAGGCGAATGTGTGGCATGAACTCAAAGTCACCGCCTTGCATTTCTCATGTATGGGTACCGCAAGTGAGCCACCAAAACTAACATGGCTTGGCCAAATTAGCCTTGATGTGGCCCTTAAGTTAGTCCCACTTGTGCATAGCAGAAAGAAATACAGTCTGCTAGCCAATGGGATACGGTCCGTTTGGTCACTGTGACCCCCAATCTGTTCCTGTCAAAGGAGACAGAATTGAGTAGACTGGCGGTGATGTGCTGTTTGTTACAGGTAAAAAGCCAGGTCCCTTTTACAATCCAGAGTGTGCAGGGCGCGCTCACTCTGGTGAGCATGAGGTCTTGAAAAAAAAGGTAGGCAAGACACTGGATTGATTAAGATGGAATTCCGTGACCACCTTTGGGAGAACTTTGGGTGTGTACGCAATGCCACCTTTTATCATGACAAAAGTTTGTATAAGTTGGATAAAACACTAAAGCCTGAAGCTCAATGACTCTGTGCACTGAGGTAACCACCAGCAAGATGACGACCTTTCAGGATAGGTACTTCAGATCGCAAGATCCCAGGGGCTCAAACAGTGCCCTCATTGACCAAGGCCACATTGAGGTCTCAGGAGACCGTTGGAGCTGCGTCAGAGGCTTAAGCTGCAATAAACCTCACATGAAAAGCCCTACAAGTGGAGGGGTGGAAATGGAGATGCCATCCATCCCCTGATGATTTGCCCCAATGGCACGGAGGTGAACCCTCACCGAAGTGGTCTTCAAAACAGCCTCGGAGATGTGCAATAGGAAGCCTAAAAGCTTTGGTGTGGGACATGAAAACAGGTTCAAATCGTGCCCTTCAAGCAGGAAATTACCAGGGAAGCGAGGGTTATCGCTCTGTCCCGAGGCAGAAAGGCCTTTCTCTGGACAGTATCGAACCTGGCTCCGATGAAGTCCAACTGCAGTGACAGCTGGAGATGGGATTTCTGATAGTTGATTAGAAATCCCAGGTTCTCCAGAACACGTATGGTGGCATGTAGGGAATGCAATGTCCCCTGCCTGGAGTCACCTTTGATCAGCCAATCGTAAAGGTAGGGCCTCCTGAGGTAAGCCCCCCACCACCACCAGGCATTTTGTGAAGACATGGGGCACAGTCAGGCTGAAAGGCAGCACCCGATACTGATAGTGCTCCCCTTCTACCATGAATCAAATATAACTCCATTCTGCGGGAGAAATGGGAATATGGGCGTATGTGTTTGAGATCGAGGGAGCAGAGCCAGCCTCCAGATCTGAGGAGAGGGATCAGAGCTCCCAACGAGACCCTTATGAATTTTTCTCTGACAAGAAAACAGTTTAATGCCCTCAGATCTAGAATGGGGCAAAGGCCTGCGGTTTTCTTGGGAATCAGGAAATACCTGGAGTAGAACCAGTCACCCTGCTGGCCTGGCGTACTAGCTCAATCGTTCGAGCCACTACTCGAAGTATTTGCTGGTTCTCTGAACATCTTCACTGAGGACACGAAGGAGAATGTGGAGGAGTCCGTTGGAAATGCTGGCTCAAAGCCCCTCGCCACCAGTCAAAACTACGTGACGGGGTTGAGGCGGGGCAGGGGCTGGTCAAGGGGCACATGGCTGCCGAGCCCTTGCTCTAGCTGGTGCCTGTTGGGGTCTTGATCGGGAGGCCAGCAGATAATACTTTCTTGGCCACTAGAAAAGAGCATCTTGTATATTGCCTGGGAGGCTTCTTGCCGGAGGGCTGGGTGTCCGAGGTGCTGGCTCGGACACCCAGCCCACCCAGCTGTGCTACCGCCTCTTTAATCTTGTTCCCGAAGAGGTTCTCCCCTTTACAGGGGAGGTCTGCCAAACAATCTTGAACTTCGGGAAGGAGGTCAGAAGCACAAAACCAGGCCATGCAACGAGCCCCAATGCCACCTGCTGCAACCCTGATTGCCGTTTCAAATACATCATACGCAGAGCAGACTCCATGTTTGTCACACTCCATGCCCTCACTTCTGGAAATTGTCCCGAAACTGTTGTGGAAGGTGTTCCACCAAATCTTGAACCTGTTTCTAGGTTTATGGAGTATTGACCCATATAAAGCTGATAGCAGGCAATCCTGGCTGCCAAAATTGAGCCCTGGAATACCTGCTGAGAAAGAGCATCTAGAGCCCTGTGCTCACAACCCGGGGGAGCCGAAGCATGACTCTGGAGCCTCTTTGCTTTCTTCATAGCCGATTCCACCACTACTGACTGGTGTGGGAGTTGCCGGCGTTCAAAACCTGTTGTGGGCTGGTCAAGATAGACAGTGTTGGTCTTCCGGTTCATTGGTGGAATGCAGATGGGATGTTCCCAAAGCTGGATGACTAGTTCCTTAAAAATGTGTACTGGCACAGCCACCACTTCTTTAGGAGCATCAATAAATTGTAGGATCTCTAACATTTTATGCCTAGAATCCTGCTCTGTTAAGAGCTGGAAAGGCACTGACTCCGCCATGACCTTTACAAATCCAGCAAATAGATCTTGTCGTGGGGACCCTCGCCTCTCCTCTGGTGGAGAGCGTTCGGAAGGCAAGTCCTTAGATTCATCTGTGGAAGAAACTGATGCCTCTCCCTCCCAGGGATAGTAGGGGGCATCCTCCTCACTTTGGAAACCTGGAGACACTTGAGGTGCAGCCCCCACTGGGATCTTAAGCTAAGACTCCAAAGGCCTCGGGAACATCAATGGGAACGAAGTAGGCAACTAAGGCACCAGTGGAATCCCAGAGCACATTGACATCGAAGGTCCCATAGGCATCGGGAGCACAGAGGGAAATTGATGGCTCCAAGAGTTCCAGCCCCAAAGGCTCCGGAAGGGCTAGCGTTGGTCGGGGCATTGTGCACGGTCTGGGCGCCGTTGATGCAAATGGACCTTCCTCATCCAAGGAATCACTCACCAGAATTGGAAGCGGTGGAGGAAGCAGCAATGCACCCTTCGAAAGAGAAGGGACTCGAGGCATTGGGGCTAGCTGCATCCGTAAAACACCAAGCAGCAGATCCGGCTGCTCCAACAATGGCGCAAGTACCAATGGAGTCAGTTCCTGAGGCGGTGGCGGTCCCGGTGGAACCGGAGGCTCAATACCCTAGACGACCCAGCCGACCGCCAGTCGCACACACCTCTCCAACTCCTCAAAGTCTGCCTAAGACAGGGCAGCTTGAAGAGGCGGCGGTAGGGGCATTGGATCGCCCCCAGAACTGTGGGGGGGGGGGGGGGGACTGACCCCCTTCACCAGTATCAGTGGGGATCGCCAAGGTTCCTCAGCTTGTCCGGAGGGTACAGCATCCTCTACATGGGACTGCTTCGGGGGAGGCACAGATAACGTTGGTGCTTTCCTGTGGTCAGACATCTTTGAGGATGAAGACCGGTGCCGGTGCTTCCTGGACTTTTCCTGGTGCTCGCCCCAGTACTTCCAGAGCTGAGAGAGATGGAGAGGAACCGGACCTGGAACGCAAGGATATGGACCTCGCTCGGTCCCCCGCTCCTACTTTTGGTCCGGAGCTCGGTAGCGGAGAAGACACCGAGGGGGTCGTAGTCAAGACTTCCTTACCCTGTGGTGTCAAAGTCTCGGATGCCGATGGTTCTGATTTCTTAGCACCAAACAGCTTCTTAGTTTTGTCCAGGCATGCCTGACAACCCTTAGGGGTCATTTGGGCACAAAGATCACAGCCACGGACATCATGCAATGCCCCCAGGCACAAGGCACAGACCTAAGGGAAGTCCATGACATGGACATGGTCCAGGGGCACTGGGGGCAACAGCGGAAGCCGGATGACGCCATGGAAAAAAGAAATCTGCACGTGGTCGATGCCCAGCAGCCACAGGGAGGCAACACAGTCAGTAATCGACTGCAAATTAGCAAGGAAACTTACCGATACTGAGAGAAAAAAAAAAATGAAAACATGCAGAGGGACCCGACAGGACTCTGAAAAGAAGAAAAAAGTTGTTTTCCACAGCAAAAAAGCACAAGCTCCACAGCTGCAAGGCTTCAATTTCAGGGAAAGAGAGAGACTGAAGAGGGACCCTGCATGAACGCATGGATAATGGCATGCTGGGCTCAGTGTGTCAGTTTTCCATGCTGGGCTCCATCTGATGTCACCCATGTGTAAGGACTACCATCCTGCTTGTCCTTGGGGAAATACATTTTTCTTTCAGCAGGCATTTGCAGAATAAAATTTGGCACATTTCTTGGATTTTACTGTAAGTCTAAGTCTGGTTTTCAGTTTTATGGACGCATGTATATGTATTGTGATTGTTTTTGCTTTATGAATGTTTGATTTTATTTATATTCCACCTTTCAGACAGTTAAGTTGTGGTTTAAGCGGTGTGTGTATATATATATATATATTTTATATTTTTTTTTAAATAAATAAAAATGAGAGACTATCATCAAAGATGACCACAAGATTTGGTTATCAACTAAAAAAAAAAGTCCACAGGTCTTGCTATTTGTTTATTCCTGTCACCTGTGTACAGTGACATCACTACACTTTAATATTACATGGACATCAAACCTGCTAGCATATGTATAAAACACAAAAATTGATGGTTCAGAGAAAAAAAACACAAGTACTTACTGCAAAGGAAATTATGATAGCTGAAACTGGCACAGTATTTTGAAATGAGTTATTAAGTGCTTTTAAAGGAGGACCATCTCTGTGACTCAGGATATATGATTTAACACTGTGGCAAAGGGAATACGGTATCAGATCTGCCATCCATTGGGGCCAGTTGTACTTAGCATGCCATGGAGGTGGATGTGACCAAGGCCCAGGGCAGGAGAATAGCTGCCTTTACTGTCGCAGCTCCAGGTAGGCAACAAGCAGCACAAAGGGTACATGCCTCAGAGTTGGTACTCCTCTAACTCTCGGACTTACGAGAGTCCCCCAATCCAACCTGGAGGAGCAGGAATGAATATGATGAATTTAAAAATGTAAATCTATCAATGAGGAGAGATTTAAAAGAAAACAAATAAAAAGATGACTTATACTTGGCAAATATTAAGAGGTCTTCAGCAAAGGAAGGGTCAGTAAAAGATATGGAAACATTTAATTTTCCAAATCAAAATAATCAACAGAAAATGTTTTTACCAACTTTTCAACCCAGCTATCTGGTCGAAGGAACAAATGCATATTTCCTGAGCACTGATCTTTATAGTCATGACAATGTTAAAGGTCCCAACTGACACCAAAGACAGCCCCCTAGTCTCTACTGTTAACATGTATTTCATGCAATGGCAGCATTCAGGACTCCCCTCAACACAATTTTGTGACACCGAAAAAAATGAGACACAAATATAGTGGGGCTAAAAATGGATTTTTAAAATCTGTGGACAAGGTTTATATTTATTCTGTCCTATAGCTATAAAACAGATACCTACACAATCAGAATACACATAACAAAGACTAGTACAAATGTCATTTAATGAGAGCTTCCTCGCACTCATCTGCAATTTGTATTATGCAATAAAATTCTGTGGTTTCAATGAATAATCACACTCACCCCTAACAGGATTTAGCATGGACCAAAATTGCTGACAAAGGTTTAAAGCCCCACTTGCTATGCAAGCAGAGGATCCCATCCCCGGCATGCACTACAAACATTCCCACCAACTTTTTTAATGTCATACTTACGTAAAAAGTGTTTTTCCAGTAAAGCGATTTCAAGGTGACCTTTGATCTCATTTAGCCTGTCAGACTCTGTTCTGTTAAAGTCCTGGATTCCTGAAGCCATGATGAGGGTCCCTGTACCAGCCTCGAAGAGAATCAAAAATCCATTTATAAAATGTGTATATAGACACCTAATCAGCTAAGAAGCTTTAAACTGGCATCGTTTCCAACTGCAATTGAAATGCAAATATATTGCAAATAGACAGGAGTTAACAAGGCATCAAGAATGGTAAGAAGTGAGGCCTAAGCAAGCACAGCATCTGCGTACTGTTCTACCAACCTAAATGGCAGCAGGCAAGCTTTGGGTCTGCTATAGAATCCAGCTTGCACCTGCGTGTTGAACATGTATTTTAAATGAGCTCAGGTCCTTTGTCTATCAAAGCCAGTTAGAAAAGAAAATTCTTGCATGAAAATGATTGCAGGCAGCTCTCAGGGAGGAGACAAATGAGTGCAGTAGACTCCCTCAATGCTGCTGATCCCCAGTGCATAATCCTCTGCATCAAAGCAGCTATAAAGCACAATTAGCTGCTCTCAATGCTGCCAGACAGCAGAAGCAGTTAACAGAAAGGAATGCTGCAGGGTTACACAACCCCCCTCTCCACACCTGCTCCTGGCCTCTTTGTGTGGCCAATTGATTGCTTTCCCCCAGCAATGGAATGCACCACAGCAAGGTGAAAATGAAAGCACAGTGAAGGAAGCTGGGACAGCAAGAGCAGGGTAAAAAAAAAAATAGGTCTGCTGAAGGTAAGCAGTGGAGAGAGAATGAGTTGCATTTCCCTCAGGAGAAGCAACTATACCTACAAAAATAATAACACCTTCATGTGCAAAATGGGAGATACTGATTTCTGTCCTTCAGATGGTCAACTAAAAAACACAAACTACAACAATGCAAAAACCAAATACTGCTAAAAACAGAATTCCAGCTCCTGAAGCATCTCTAGGGTTAAAGTACATTTACTGAAACATAGAAAAAGACAGAAGATCAGGACAATAGGACCCATCCAGTCTGCCCAATATTATTTACTCCTGGGGGAATTCTGTACAATGCAGAATTTCCCCCTCCCACCAGAGGCTTTGCTAAGTATCTAAAAGATCAGAGGCACGGGCTCATAAGCCCTCACTCCTGAGAATTTCTCAACTAACTCAATCAAATTCTTCATCTTCTCCATCACCCCAAGAACAATCTTACAAAAAACACAATTGAACAATCCACAAATTATCTCTGTTCTGTATTTCTATGCAGCTGTGAACAGGAAGTTATCCTATGTAACCTGTAACAGGGAAACCACCTTGTTAGTTTGATCCTGACGAGGGCACAATAGCTCTCTCCATACTCACCTCTTACCAAAATTCTGTTCATGTACAGACACACACATAAAACAAGAGGCACTGCTACTAATATTTTTCACCATTGTCACAAGGTACTGGGCATGTCAATAGCACCTCTAGACCAGCGCTTCTCAACCGGTGTGTCACAACACACCAGTATGTCGCCAAACACCGGCAGGTGTGTCAGGTCTCCCTGTGACCCACTGCCCTGTGGTACTTTCCTTCTCCTTTTTTCCAGCCCCCGCAGGCCAATTGGAAGCCTCCTTTCTTCCTACCCCCACTGCCCAATGGGAAGCCTCCTTCATTCTGCCTGCCCTCACGCAGGCCAATCGGAAGCCTCCTCCCTTCTACCTGTCAGTGGGAGTAGGAAGAAGGGAGGAAGCCTTTGATTGGCCAGTGAGGCAGGCATCGCATAGCCCAGAGATGGGGTGGGAGGAATGGCAGTGTCAACCCCGACCAAGCAAGGCCGCCTCGGGAGCCCATCCCCATGGCGGCGAAGAGGAAACCTGACCCGGAACTGGAGGCCATTCCTGCAGTGAAGGAAGAAGTAGTTTTTGGTGAGTTTGTGTGTGAATGATTGCCTGAGTGAGAGCTTGTGTGTCTGTGGGTGTGAATGGATGCCTTGGTGTGTGTGGATGCGAATGGAAGCCTGGGTGAGAGCTGGTGTGAATGGGTGCGAGAGCATTTGTGTGTGATTGAGAGCTTGTATATAAAAGAGCATGAGTGTGATTGAGAGAGAGACTGCTCAGGAAGATGACTGGTGTGAAAGAGACAGAGATTGGTCGTGTATGTCTGTCTGTCTGTCTCTCTCTGGTTGTGGGTGCTAAGGAACAGGACTGTGAGGACAGAGCTGTGAGTGCTATTGGACTGGAAGGGAAAGGAGTAGGAGAGTTGCTGGAGAGGGTAAGTAAAGGTGGCTTTTTAAATTTATTTTTCTGGATTGACTGCCATTTTAATTATTGGGTATTATGCACTGTCTGCTGTTTTGAAATATTTTATTGATATTTGGACATGTTTAATAATTCTTATGAGTTTTTAATTGTTGGATATTATTCTGTTCAGCAGCTGTTTTGTAACATTTTTAATATAGCTTTACAATTATTTCTGTGTGGGGCTCTATGGCAGCTTGGCTTATTCTGTTTTACCAATAGGAAATGTATTAGTGTTTAGGGCTTGGTTTAATAGTTGCATTTCTTAGATAGGGTTGTTACTGTTTGAGTGTGTTCCATAATACAGGTGTAACTTTGTGCGGATTAGTTTGTGTGCATTATTGCGAATCTTGAGAGTCTGTTAAGTGCTATATTTATTTCTCTTTCCATTTTTCCAGGTTCGCACTGCATGCAGAGTGGATTTTTTGGTTTTCCATTCCAGTTTCTGTCTCCATATTTATAATTTGTGGTTTTTCTGTACTTGGTGAAGGTCAGTTCTGGATGTGTGACCGAGGTGAGTTACTTTACTAGCATGTAGGCATTTGTATCAATCTTATTTGTTGTGTTTTCTCAATAGGATATACATTAGTGGTAAATTACTGTCTTTTCATAAGGAAAGCTATTGTGCCTGGTAGTAAAGGGAGTTTGTTTTGCTTTTACTGAGATGTCATCAGAACCAGAAAAACAAGTTTGCTTACTGTAAACGGTGTTTTCCATAGATAACAGGAAATTTAGCCATGCATGCTGGGTGACGTCATCCGTGATGTCACGAAGGTGGAGCTTACTCTCTTAGCTCGAAGAGCTTTGAAGTGCGCATGACCTCGGGTTCCCATCCCATGCTCCTCGAGCTTCCCCTTCAGTTTGTTTTCCAAGCTATGTGCTGGTGTAGGCATTGCCAGGATGGATGGCTGTCCAGGGAGCTGGGAGGGAATGCATGGCTAAATTCCCTGCTATCTACGGAAAACACAGTTTACAGTAAGCAAATTTGCTTTTTTCCGTCGATAAGCAGGGCATTTAGCCATGCATGCTGGAAGTCCCAAGCTCATAAGTTGCAGAGATGATATTGTAATGTAAGTTTTGGGGTTTTTTATTGCAACCTATGGAAGGTGGACAGCCATTAAGGCTTAGAAACAGTTTCTAGAATTGCAGATCCCAATGAGGAATCTGATGCAGATTGCTGATCGAGGAAGTAGTGCGTTGTAAATGTATAAATGGACGACCAGGTTGCTGCTCTGCAAATGTTTTGGATTGCCACCCCGTGAAAATATGTGCAATGGAAGCTGCAGTCGCTCTAATCTGATGAGCCTTAACTCGACCGGCCAGAGGTATCTCCTTTTAGAATAACAGTATTGGATATAGGCGGTAAGCCAGTTAGAAAGTGTTCACTTTGATACCGGCTGACCCGGATTGTTTGAGTTGAAGGAGACAAATAATTGAGAGGAATGTCTGCTTGAGTCAGTCTTGTTTTTGTAATAGGCTAAAGCTCTTTTACAGACCAAGGTATGAAGAAGTTTTTGTCGATCGTCAGAATGTAGTTTCGGGCAAAAAACTGGTAAGGAAATTGTCTCGTTTAAGTGAAAAGCAGATACTACCTTTGGTAGAAAGGAAGGGTGAGTTCGTAATACCACCTTATCATGGTGAAATTGAAGATATGGAAAATTGATTACCAGTGCTTGGAGTTCACTTATTCTTCTTACAGAAGTGACGGCAACTAGGAAAAGTACTTTCCAGGTTAAGAATTTTAGCACAGAAGATGACATGGGCTCAAAGGGTGCATTCATCAACGCTTCAAAGACTAGATTAATATCCCATGGAACAACTGTTTTTTTTTATAGGGCGGGTGTAGACGAAGCAAGCCCTTCATGAATTTGGAAATCAAAGGATGGGAAGAGATGGAGCAGCCATTATCTGTGACATGATAAGCTGCAATAGCACTAAGGTGAACTCTTATGGACGTAACTGCTAACCCTGAAAGGGATAAATTGTGGAGATAAGTCAATAGCGATTTTGGAGGACAAGAAAGGGGGTCGAGTCCCTGCAGGGTGCACCATTTGGAGTACCGTTTCCATTTGAAAGCATAATTTCTTCAGGTGGAAGGTTTCCGTGATGCAATAAGAACGTCCATTTTGTTTGGTGAGAGATTCAGTAAGCTCAATATTTGCCGTTCAATCTCCATGCCATCAAGTAAAGGGAGGACTGCATGACGTGAATCAGACTCCCTCCATCTTGTGAAAGGAGAAATGGGTCCTTGGGCAGTGGTATTGGAGGGTTGATTGAAAGACTAAGATGATAAGTATACCATGTTGTCTCGGCCATGCGGGACCTATTAGGATTAGATTCGCTCCGCCTGCAATACATTTCTGAACTGTGTGTGAGATTAATGGTATGGGAGGAAAGGCGTATAGAAGGCCACTCCCCCACAGAATCAGGAAAGCATACTGCGACGTCCTGTGTATACTGGGAAGAAGAGAGCAAAATTTCTCTACCTTCCGATTCTCTTCTGATGCAAAGAAGTCTATCTCTGGAGTACCCCAGTTTGCGAAGATCTTGTCTGCTTCCGTTTGTTTGAGTGACCACTCGTGTGAGTGGAAAACTTGACAGTTTGTCCGCTCTTGTGTTTGCAAGTCCTGGAAGGTAGAATGCCTGTAAGAAGATCTTGTTATATTCTGCCCGTTCCCATATTTGAACCACTTCTTTGCAAAGAGTCAAGGAACCGGATCCCCCTTGCTTGTTTATATAAAACATTGCCACTTGATTGTCGGTGTGAATCATTACTGACTTTCCTTGTATCCATGACTGGAATGCTATTAAAGAGTTCTTTATTGCTCTGAGTTCCAACAAATTTATTTGGAGACTCTGTTTGGTTTCTGACCATAGCCCTTGTGTTTCTAGATGCAAGAGATGAGTGCCCCATCCCTTTGTCGATGCATCCGTAGTAATGTTTAACTGGTGAGGGGGATGTTGGAATGGTCTTCCTTCTTTTAAGATGGCTGGTTGAAGCCACCATCGAATGTCTTTTTTCATGGAAACTGTAACTCGTACCTTGTGAGACATTTGCTGTGTCAATTGGTTCTATTGAGATTTCAGACCCCACTGAAGGAGTCGTATGTGTAGTCGAGTATTTTGGACCACATGAATTGCTGTGGCCATATGACCCAAGAGTACCATAATGTTTTGAGCCGGAACTACTTTCTGACGTAGTAGAGTTTGAGAAAGGAACTATAAAGTTTTGATTCTGTCCAGAGGTAGAATGGCTCTGGAAAGAGGGGTTCGAATAATTGCTCCTATGAATTGAATGGTTTGGGAGGGTTGGAGCTGGGACTTTTCATAGTTTATTATCCAACTCAAGCTTTCTAGACAGAGGAGTGTGCATTCTACCTGAGTTTTCAGGAGTTGAGCACTGGAAGATACAAATCAGCCAATCGTCTAAGTAAGGAAATGTGTTTATTCCCTGTTTGCGGAAGTGTGCCACAACAGCAAGATATTTTGTGAAGACTCGTGGGGTAGAAGAGAGGCCAAAGGGAAGCACCTTGTATTGGTAGTGGTGATTTGCATCTTGAAAACAGAAGTAGCGCCAAAAATTCTTGTGAATCAGAATGTGAGTGTAAGTGTCCTTTAGATCTAGCGAGCACATCCAGTCATTTGTCTGGAGAAAAGGAAGTACTGTTTTGAGAGAAGTCATCTTGAATTTTTCTTTTGCGAGATGTTTGTTTAGTGCTCGGAGATCCAAGATGGGATCTCCTGATTTTTTGGGAATGAGCAAGTATTGGGAATAGAAATTGTTTTCCCTTTGAGAGGAAGGCACCGGCCAGACTGCCTTCTGTTGGAGGAGAAATTATATTTCCTTCATGAGTGATGGAAATTTAATTTGAGGCGTTTTGGAAGGAATGAGATGGGGAAGAGCTGGAAAGGAACTGAAACGTAGCCGGTAACCTTGTGAAATTATGGTCAATACCCATTGATCTGTGGTGATATCGGACCATTGGGAATGAAACAAGGATAGTCTTCCCGCCACCAGGACTGCTGTTGTAGCAAGTGGATTTAAAAAGATTGCTTAGGAGTCTGCTGAGAAGTTTGAGGTTTTTCTTGCCTCTGAGTTCTTTGATGTGGTCTTTGTCCTCGCATTTGAGACTGAGGCCTTTGTGGTTGGAAAGGCTGTTGCCTGTAATTGGATTGGTAAGGTTGATAATAGCGATACTGTCTGTGATAGCAGAAACCTCTCTTGTATTGACTGAAGTAATGCCTAGATGTGGAAGGCGTGTCTAGAGGCGCCGCTAAAGACTGGACTGCAATATTTTGTTCTTTAATTAAAGAGACGGTTTCTCTGAGTTTTTCTCCAAAGAGATCGTCCGGCCTGCATGGTAAGTTTGCTAATAGATCATGAACGTCATCTCTTATACTACTGGCTTGGAGCCATGCCAGACGTCTAGCTGAGATTGAGGTTGCTGATGACCTTGCAGACGTATCAAATGCTTCATATGCTGTGTGTAACAAATGACGCAACCCTTCTTGGAGGTCCAGGAAAGGCTGAGGTAGTGGAGCGTCCCCATGCGAGGTGGTTAGCAAGGGTTGTAATTGTTGAATACAGTTAAATAAATATTGTATGATGTAAAACTGATGATGGCTAATGTGGGAATTGAGCATTGAGTTTTGATAGACCATTTTTGCAAAGTCATCCAGAAGCTTATTATCTTTTCCTTGCATCCTCCTCCAGATCTATTAAAGATTGGGTTGATGACTGGTCACCTGTGCCTGCCGAAATGAATGAGTGGTCGAAGATATGGCAGCTGAGATTCAATGCCAAGAAGTGCAGAGTCATGCATCTGAGGTGTGGTAATCCGAAAGAATTATATGCGTTGGGGGGGGTGAAGGGCTGATGTGCACGGAGCAGGAGAGAGACCTTGGGGGTGATAGTGTCTAAAGATCTAAAGTCAATGAGGCAATGTGACATGGCGATAGCCAAAGCCAGAAGAATGCTAGGTTGCATAGAGAGATAATCCCCTTGTACAGGTCCTTGGTGAGGCCTCACCTGCAGTACTGTGTTCAGTTCTGGAGAGCGAATCTCAAAGGAGACAGAGACAGGATGGTGGGTGGTCTCCATCAAATGACTTATGAGGAGAGATTGAAGAACCTGAATATGTATATCCTGGAGGAGAGGAAGAGCAGGGGTGATATGATACAGACCTTCAGATACTTTAAAGTTTTTAATGATCCATGGTAGTCAACAAACCTTTTCCATTAGAAACAATTTAGTAGAACTAGGGGTCACGATTTGAAACTCCAGGGAGAAAGGCTTAGAACCAATGTCAGGAAATATTTCTTCACAGAGAGGGTGGTGGATGCCTGGAATTCCCTTCCGGAAGAAGTGGTGAAGACTAAAACTGTGACGGATTTCAAAGGGGCATGGGATAAACACTGTGGATCCCTAAGGGCTAGAGGATGGGAATACATAAAAAAGCTTGGGGGCAACCTGCACGGAGCGGCGGTTACTACCTTGGGAAGCTTGCTGGGCAGAGTAGATGGACCATTTTGGTCTTTTTCTGCCATCATTACTATGTTACTATTTTCAAGGTATGAACACACTCATAAGTACTGTGTTATAAAATTGATGTTGCTGAATGTTCAGCCTAGCACTTTGAAAAATCTTGCAGCTGAATTTGTCCACAATGTTGTTATCCTTTCCTGGAGGCATATTTGAATAAAGCCTGGATTTAAGATTTCTTCATTGCAAACTCTATGACCACAGACACATGCGGAAGTTGCACCATTCCATAGTGAGATAATTTTCACATGCTAAACTTAAGGTCTGTCTTACGAGAGTCGGACTTCCCTGAGAAAGGGGACTCCCAAGATTTATCCATCACTGTGTCCATTACCACATACGATACCAAGACGGTAGGCTCCGCTGGCACATCAAAAGTTTTTAGAATAACCATTGCCTCAGATCTGGGATCCGGAATATTCCTTGTCTCCACAAACTTCGAGTACGTGAGGTCTTACGGAATGATGAAGGCTCTGGTGGGTCCTGGGAAAGGGGGGGGGGGGGGGGGGGGGGGGGGGGGGAGTCAGATGGAATCCCTGTGGAACTATCTGGGGAGGTTGGAGGGGAATCTTGCAGTCCCTTATCTGGCTCTAGAGAAAATGTGGTTCGGGCTCCTCTCTCTGGTCACTGTCTTCCTGAAGTGGAGATGAGGGAGGTTGCTGATGTGGAGAGAGTTCTTCCTCTGATGGACTAAGCGGTGGCCAGGGGTGATGTTCAGCCTCTAGCGAGGAGAACAGCATTTTTAGGGTAGCATTATCTGATTCATAGCCTGTGAGGCTGTTCCTCCTTGTTCAGTAAAATGTGCTCCCTTCTTGGAATGGTAAAGCTTTCTACCAGCAGCCTTGTTTGAGAGGCAGGTCTCCTGTGGGTTTTTCATGGCAGAGCCACTGCTGCCAGCAAGATGGAAGAGTCTGGTTGTTTTTGGTGCTCTGATGCCATTGTCAAGCCAGCATTACTTTTAACCAGAGATTCTTGTAGCCAGGGATTGCTTTTTATGCTTTGAAACTGACAAAATGGCAGAACAGACCTTTGAGAGGATGTGGCGGATCCCCCCAACATGAGGTGAGGACATGATGTCTTCCCTATCCGAAGGAGCCGAACCACATACCTATTCAGGATGGAAAACTATCTGCGGACCATGTGCCGGTCCCTGTGGAATCCCAGAGGAATGTCTTCCTGAAGCCCTGTCCTTTGGTATTTCATCTACTTCCCGGCCCTTCCTTAGACGATGCCTGCTTCGAAGGTGTTGAACGTTTTGAAGATTGCTGCAACTTTTGCCTCTATTGTGTCGCTTGCTTCGTCTGCGTCATGAGCACTTGAGTGGTGCTCCATATACTTGGAGCTTGCATTGTGCTTTTGCGATGCAGCTTCCTTCTTCTATCATGCTTCGTGCCTCGGATGCGTCATATGCAGAGGCATTTTATGGGCCTCATCGCTGTGCTAGGATGACAACTCACTCGCTTCCAATGCATGCGCCACTGTCCTGTGCGTATCTGTCTTTTGAGCGGTCAGTTTCGTCAAAAGCACACTGGGATCTTTGCCCACCTGGCTCCTCAATGATTTCATGGGTGATGTGCTGCGTCTTGGGCCCCGGAGAAGAGTGCGTGGAATGGCGATCTTTGCGCATCGGTGATGGGGCATAGGATCCCAATGAAGTCCCTTCACCTTCCCTTAGTCTAGCAATCTTCGCCGCTCGTTGACTTTGGGATCGTGAAGACATTCTCCCGCAGACACGGCACAACAACTGTTCGTGCTCGGGTCCCAGAGAGAGGTAGCAATAATTATGCCAGTCAGTAAGGAATATAATTTTTGCTACACTGGCAGTATTTAAAGCCGGGTGTTTTCGGGGACACTGCAGCACTTACAAGTGCTGTTGAACTCAAGAGTTAAAATATAAAAAAAAAAAAAAAGAGAAGATTTGAGAGAAAACTTCCGCATGACCACCCAGCTGCATGGAAAAAGAAGACTGAGAAGATGGAATCACATGGGAACAGCCATGCAAGCGTCCAGAGCAAAGCTCTGTATTCTAAGAGATAAGCTCCACCCTGTGCCACCGGAAGATGTCACCTAGAGCAGCGGTTCTCAACCGATGTGTCACCTGCCGGTGCGGGTGTGACACTTTATGTCAGGGAGGGTATAGAGTCCAACAGGATAAAGATCATACAAGAGACTAAATGCTCAGTAGTATCTATATGGGTACAAAATCCCATGTGTGTTGGGTAAGAGTATAGTGATAGGAGTATACTACCGTCCACCTGGACAAAATGGAGAGTCAGATGATGAAATGCTAAGAGAAATCAGGGAAGCAAACTAATTTGGCAGTGTAATAATAATGGGAGATTTCAATTACCCCAATATTGACTGGGTAAATGTAACATCAGGACTTGCTAGAGACAAAGTTCCTGGATACAATAAATGACTGCTTCATGGAGCAATTGGTTTAGGAACCAACAAGAGAAGGAGTTATTTTAGATTTAATTCTTAGTGGAACGCAGGATTTGGTGAGAGAGGTAACGGTGGTGGGGCCACTTGGCAACAGTGATCATAACATGATCAAATTTAAATAACTGGAAGGGGGGACAATAAGCAAATCTGCAGCTCTAACACTAAACTTTCAAAAGGGAAACTTTGATAAAATGAGGAAAATAGTTAGAAAAAAACTGAAAGGTGCAGCTGCAAAGGTTAAAAGTGTTCAACAGGCTTGGACATTGTTTAAAAATACAATCCTAGAGGCGCAGTCCATATGTATTCCACACATAAAGAAAGGTGGAAAGAAGGCAAAACGATTACCGTCATGTTTAAAAGGTGAGGTGAAAGAGGCTATTTTAGCCAAAAAAAACATCCTTCAAAAATTGGAAGAAGGATCCATCTGAAGAAAATAGAATAAAACATAAGCATTGTCAAGTTAAGTGTAAAACACTGATAAGACAGGCAAAGAGAGAATTTGAAATGAAGTTGGCCATAGAGGCAAAAACTCATAATAAAAACTTTTTAAAATATATCCAAAACAAGAAACCTGTGAGAGAGTCAGTTGGACCATTAGATAACCAAGGGGTTAAAGGGGCTCTTAGGGAAGATAAGGCCATTGCAGAAAGACTACATGAATTCTTTGCTTCTGTGTTTACTAACTAATGAGGATGTTGGGGAGATACCAGTTCTGGAGATGGTTTTCAGGGGTGATGAGTCAGACAAACTGAACAAAATCACTGTGTACCTGGAAGATGTAGTAGGCCAGATTGACAAACTAAAGAGTAACAAATCACCTGAACTGGATGGTATGCATCCTAGGGTTCTGAAGGAACTCAAAAATGAAATTTCTGATCTATTAGTTACAATTTGTAACCTTTCATTAAAATCATCCATTATACCTGAAGACTGGAGGGTGGCCAATGTAACCCCAATATTTAAAAAAGGCTCCAGGGACGATCTGGGTAACTATAGACCAGTGAGCCAGACGTCAGTGCCAGGAAAAATAGTGGAAACTATTCTCAAGATCAAAATCGTAGAGCATATAGAAAGACATGGTTTAATGGAACACAGTCAACATGGATTTACCCAAGGGAAGTCTTGCCTAACAAATCTGCTTCATTTCTTTTGAAGGGGTTAATAAACATGTGGATAAAGAGATGCAGTGTATTTGGATTTTCAGAAGGCGTTTGACAAAGTCCCTCATGAGAGGGTCAGAAGGCGATGTCCTTTCGTGGATTACAAACTGGTTTGAAGACAGGAAACAGAGAGTAGGATTAAATGGTCAATTTTCTCAGTGGAAAAGGGTAAACAGTGGAGTGCCTCAGGGATCTGTATTTGGACCAGTGCTTTTCTATATATATATATATATATATATATATATATATATATATATATAAATGATTTGGAAAGGAATACGATGAGTGAGGTTATTAAATTTGCGGATGATTCAAAATTATTCAGAGTAGTTAAATTACAAGCGAACTGTGATACGTTACAGGAGGACCTTGCAAGACTGGAAGATTGGGCATCCAAATGGCAGATGAAATTTAATGTGGACAAGTGCAAGGTGTTGCATACAGGGAAAAATAACCCTTGCTGTAGTTACACGATGTTAGGTTCCATATTAGGAGCTATCACCCAGGAAAAAGATCTAGGCATCATAGTGGATAATACTTTAAAATCATCGGCTCAGGGGGCTGCAACAGTCAAAAAAGCAAACAGAATGTTACGAATTATTAGGAAGGGAATGGTTAATAAAACGGAAAATGTTATGCCTCTATATCGCTCCATGGTGAGACCGCACCTTGAATACTGTGTACAATTCTGGTCGCATCTCAAAAAAAGATATAGTTGCGATGGAGAAGATACAGAGAAGGGCAACCAAAATGATAAAGGGGATGGAACAGCTCCCCTATGAGGAAAGGCTGAAGAGGTTAGGGCTGTTCAGCTTGGAGAAGAGACGGCTGAGGGGGGATATGATAGAGGTCTTTAAGATCATGAAAGGTCTTGAACGAGTAGATGTGACTCGGTTATTTACACTTTCAAATAATATAAGGACTAGGGGGCATTTCATGAAGTTAGCACGTAGCACATTTAAGACTAATCAGAGAAAATTATTTTTCACTCAACGCACAATAAAGCACTGGAATTTGTTGCCAGAGGATGTGGTTAGTGCAGTTAGTGTAGCTGGGTTCAAAAAAGGTTTGGATAAGTTCTTGGAGAAGTCCATTAACGGCTATTAATCAAGTTTACTTAGGGAATAGCCACTGTTATTAATTGCATCAGTAGCATGGGATCTTCTTAGTGTTTGGGTAATTGCCAAGTTCTTGTGTCCTGGTTTGGCCTCTGTTGGAAACAGGATGCTGGGCTTGATGGACCCTTGGTCTGACCCAGCATGGCAATTTCTTATGTTTTTATGCTGCTCTTCCCTTTCTGTCTTCACCCCAGCGAGATGCACACAGTTCTTCAACGAACACTGCTGCTGTTCCTGCCTGTGCTATCAGCACTTTCAAGCCCAGAGTGGAACAGCAGCAGTGCTTGTGGAAGCCGACACAGCAACATGGCCTTTTCTTATTCCCTCCCCTGCAGCCCAGAAGAGGAAGTGATGTTTACCAGGCACACGGGAAGAAGAAAGTGCCATGCTGCTGCTGCAGAAATTGTGTCCCAAGGCTCCCCACAGCCCCGCAGAGGTAAGAAAGCAGTATTCAGCTGTTTGCCTGTGCTACGATCATCGCTTGCAAAGCAGCCAGCTGAGAATGTGGCCGCAGGGATTTCCTGCCGCACTGCAGTTTGGGAAATATGTTGATTAGCTGCCCCAGGTCTGCAGTCTTTAACTTTTTTTTTTATATGGCCCCTGTTTCAGACCTACAGGTCACGCTGATGTCATTACTGACATCAGCAAGAATGTGGCCTAAATTGTAAGGCCCCCGATGCCTTCTGCAGTTTTCCCTCTCTCCTTCTTGCAGCAGCACTAGGCTCAGAGACTCACAACGGCGGCCAAGATCATTGTGGGAGAGCTGGCAACTGTACTGGCTCATCCACTCCAGCCCTTCCCTTCGGAAACACTTACTGCCTCTCCTCAGGCTATGGGGAACCTGCAATTGGCTTCTGCAGTTCAAAACACAGCCTCATCATATCATGGGGAGCCTGTCATTGGCTTCCCGGGGCTCTGCACATCCACAGCCTACAGCCACTATTCTCAGTCCCTCCTCCCTGCAGCCTCTGCACTGTAGGAGCTTCCCCTGGCTCCTGCAGCTAGAATTGTGGCCTTTCTGCTCCTGGCTACTCACCCATGTGACCAAAGGCCCACGGAGAGACTGTCACTGACTCCTGCAGCCTTTGAACATCACGGCTACTCGAATGATTTCCCAAACAGCCACATGGCAGGAAATCCCCGCGGCCACATTCTCAGCTGACTGCTCTGTGCTTTGATGATCGCAGCACAGGCAAACAGCTGAGTGCTGCCTTCTTACTGATGCGGGGCCAGGGGTCAGTCACTCCTGCTGCAGTTCCCAGCTTGTCACAACTGCTTTAATAAGCAGAATACCGGCTGCCTTGTACTATAGCTGCCATGTGTGCTGGGGTGGGGGTGAGTGAGTGAGACAGAGAGAGTGAGTCAGCATGTGTGCAAGTGTGTGAGAGAATGTGTGTGATTGAGACTGTGTGTGAAAGTAAGAGACTGGTCAGGGAGGTGACAGGTGTGTGTGTGTGTGTATATATATATGTGTGTGTGTGTGAGACAGACTAGTCATGAACCCTAAGGAAGAGGAGCGTCAGAGTACAGCTTCAGCAGCCATTGCTGCTTCTGGTGTGTGCTAAGGCCTACAAGGGAAAGGAGTAGGAGAGTTGTCGGAGAGGGTAAGTAAAGGTGGTTTTTTTAAGTTTATCTTTCTTGATTGACTGCCAATTTAATTATTGGGTATTATGAAATGTGTCTGCTGTTTGAAATATTTTATTGGTGTTTAGAGAATTTGTAATAATTTTTTCAGTTTTTAATGATCAGATGTTATTCTATTTATCAGTTGTTTTGAAATGTTTATTTTATTTATTCTAGTTTTAGAAATATTTTATATTTCTTGAGAAATGTATAAATAGAAATGTGGAGACAAATACTGAACTGGAAACAGCAAGAAGCCAGATTGAGTGTATGCAGTGCAACAATGGAAAAACAAAATCATTAACTTGATGGTCACTTTATTCTGCATTTGGTGAGGGTCTATCTGTGTTATGCATGTATGACCCAGATAAAGGTATTCTGCAATCTTGTAGTTTCTGTGTAGGGATCTATAGCAGCTTGGCTTGTTCTGTTTTCCTCATAGGAGGTGTATTGGTGTTTAGGGCCTGGTTAAATATTTGTTGTGTTGTCTTTTCATAGCTAGGGTTGTTACTGTTTGAATGAGTTCCATAATGCAGGTGTAACTTTTTGCGCATTAGTTTATGCACATTATTGCAGTTCCTGGGAGTCTATTAGGTGCTATATTTCTGTTTACATTTCTTCAGTTTTGCACTGCATACAGAGTGGCTTTTTTGGATCTCCATTCCAGTTTGTCTCCATATTTGTAATTTGCGGTCTTTCTGTATGTACTTGGTGAAGGTCGATTCTATGTGTGTGACCGAGGTGAAGTATTTTACTAGCATATAGACATTTGTATCAATATTATTTGTTGTGTTTTCTCAATAGAAGTGTGTTGGTGGTAAATTACCATTTTTTCATAAAGAGGGCTATTGCACATAAAAACTGTTTATGTTGCTGTTACTCATATGACATCAGAAATATCTTTTTTGCATGGTAAACTGAAAGGGGAATGTCCTAGTTCTGTTCTGTACCCATTGTTGGGGGGTCAGGACGGTTCCTTAGATACAGAGTATATGTTTACATTTAGCCCCATGACGGTCATGTGTTCAGATGTGAGAACCATCTGTCAGGTGTGTCCCGACAGAAAAAAGGTTGAGAACCACTGACATAGAGAACAAGGCTAATTCAGTCTGCTTATCAACGGGAAAAATAGAGTATCCAGGTCGTATGACTGTGCCTAGAAAAAAGTTCATAGTCTACATTTGAATAATGAATGACAGTAGTAGAATAAGCTCAGGAACTGTGGGCATAAAACAGAAACATTACCATTCCTCATAAAATATCAATACAATCAAGAAATAGGAAACAGATCATAATAGTAGAACCATACTAATAAAAAAAAAAAAAAAGATACATATTTCACAATTGCTGATAAACAGAATGAAAATTTACAAACTTTCCTGATAATTTCCTTTTCTCTAATGAAGACAGGTTAATCCACGACCAGTAGGTTATGCACCTCTACCAGCAGATGGAGATGGAACAAAGCTGACGTCACGGTATATATACTCCTACTCTGACATCAGTCCGCCAGTATTCTCTGCAAAAGCCAACTGTGGACAAACTAACAATACATGATTATAACCATTAACACAGCGCTTCTCAACCGGTGTGTCGCCAAGCACCAGCAGGTGTGTTGCGTGCTCCCGGTCTCTCCCATTGCTCCTCCTTCCCTGCTGCCGTTGCCACCGGGCTATCAGTACGTTCAAGCCCAGTGGGAATGGCACCTGCGGCTGGCCTTTTCTTCTTCCCACGCCCCCCCCCCCGTGACCCGGAACAGGAAGTGATCTCTGGCTGTCCCCTCCTTTCTTTGCAATTATGGATCCTCTGCATTTATATCCTAAGTGCTCTTCAATTCCATTACCAGTTTTGTTTTGTTTTTTTTGTTTCCCCTACCTCTCCTGAAAGGTCATCTTGTGCATCCAGCACCCCCTTCCCATACAGACATGTTCTGATGTTGCTCCTGAGTCAACACCCTTGCAGCCTCATGGATATTTATATGCTCTGTAGGTGAGTAGCACAGAGATACTCGGCTTCCATCACAGCTAAATAATTTAAGTCGATTACCTTGCCATGAAGAGTTTACAAAACATTTTTAAATAGAACCATTTCCAAATAATATAGGAAATAAAGACAACAAGATACACACGGTGAATTATTTATAGCATTCTTGCCAACACTTGGCTTGCTCTGCAGAGGGTCTTAAGTAACTAGATAAAATTTACATATTTTACCAGGAAACACTGCTGGTATCTGAAGAAATAAGTATGCTCTAATATAAAGCATTCATAATGAATCAATATAAATAAAGCCCTTAAAAACACTTTCCATAGCCTCAATAGTGAAAAATGTTCATTTTAAATGAACAGTAAGTACCCTGGTGATGCCATTTTTAGCATACTTTCCGAAGGAAGAAAAGAAGGCTTACAAGATCATCATGTCTGTGCGTGGGTGGGATTCTCCTAACCCTACATAAAACGTCTGTGCTTGGCATCCTATCCACACCAAATTCTGAAGGCATGTCAGGAGGATCCAGGAGAAACCTGACCAAGTTATTTTTTCCCCCCCTTAATCCATAAATATATGCATGCACATGCCCCAGAAAGTGCGCGCCATTACTTATACTTGTATTTTCTTACTAACATTTGCAGGCTAAGTTCCCACTTGGGCCTCAGTACGCATTCCAAGATCAGCACAGAGAAGACAGAAAAAAAAAAAGATTCTCTGGAGCAAGGAAGAAAGCAGAGTTGCTTACCTGTAACAGGTGTTCTCCAAGGACAGTAGGATGTTAGTCCTCACACATGGATGACATCATCAGATGGAGCTAACCACACATCCACGTGGGGTCCCCTCTTCAGAGTTCGCGAAAAATAAAATAAACTGAGAGAAACCCAACTCTGCGGGGTGGCAGGCAGGTTTCGTGAGGACTAACATCTTGCTGTCCTTGCAGAACACCTATTACAGATAAGCAACTCTGCTTTCTCCAAGGACAAGCAGGATGATTGTCCTCATACATGAGTGATTATGTAACTCCAGGCCACACCCAACAGGTGCAGCATAGAACAGGTACCAACATGCACAACAATTAGAGCTGCAATAAACAGAGGAGCAGGCCTTCACCCAAGGATAGGGCCCACGGAGGGAGAGTTGGGTTTCATGGCTGAAAGAGATTACGGAGGACTGAGTGACCAAAATGACTGTCCCGCTAGCCAACCTTATCCAGGCAATAATGCGAGGTGAACGTGTGGAGGGAACTCCAGGCTGTCGCTCTGCAAATCTCGTGAATGGGGACGGCACGCAAGTGAGCCACCAAAACGGTCATGGCTCGAATGGAATGAGCTTTGATATGACCTTCAAGATGTAAGCTTGCTTAAGCGTAGCAGAAGGAAATACAGTCCGCAAGCCAATGGGATAAGGTCTGCTTAGATACTGCGACCCCCAATCTGTTTTTGTTAAAGGAAACAAAAAGCTGAGTGGACAGGTGGTGAGGTGCCGTCCGCTCCAAGTAAAAGGCCAGAGCCCTTTTATAATCTAGAGTGTGCAGTCCCCATTCCCCCTGGTGAGTATGCGGTCTTGGAAAAAGAAAGGTAACACAATGGACTGATTAAGATGGAATTCCGTGACCACCTTAGGAAGGAATTTTGGGTGCGTTTCCAAGACCACCTTATGACAAAATTTTGTATGGGGGGGGGGGGAGGGGTACGACACCAGAGCTTGCAGCTCACTAACCTTGCATACTGAAGTAACCACAACCAAAAGATGACCTTCCAGGATAGGTACTTCGGGTTGCAGGATCGCAAGGGCTCAAATGGAGCCTTCATGAGCTGAGACAGGATGACGCTGAGGTCCCAGGAGACTGCTGGCAGCTAAGTGGGGGCTTAAGTTGTAACAAGCCTCTCATGAATCGCTCCACAAGCGGATGGGTGGAAATAGATGCACCACCCTTCCCCTGATGGTATGCCCCAATGGCGCTAAGGTAAACCCTCACCGACTTGGTCTGCAGACCGACTCGGAGAGGTGTAACAGGTAATCCAAAAGGTCCGGAGGGGAACAAAAGAAGGGATCCAGACCATGTTCCATAAACCAAGATGAAAACCGCTTCCACTTGAGGTTGTAGGATTTTCTTGTGGAGGGTTTTCTGGACTCCAAAAGGACTCGTGATACACCTTCCGAAAGGCCTAGAGCTTGGACGGTCACCTGGTCAACATCCAAGCCGTAAGAGACAGGGCTTGGCGTTGGGATGGCAGAGCCTGCCCTGGTCCTGGGAGATCAGGTCTGGGCCAGCTCCTTTAGCAGCGGGAACCAGACCTGGCGAGGTTAAAAGGGTGTGAACAGGATCATGGTTCCCCAGTCCTGTTGGAGCTTTTGGAGGGTTTTTGAGATGAGTGGAAGGGGAGGGAAAGCGTACAGCAGCCTGGTGCCCAGTGAAGTGAAAAGGCATCCAACACAGATACGCTGCTCTCCCTGCCTAGGGAGCAGAAGTGATCCACCTTCTTATTCTCTGACGAAGCAAAGAAGTCCACGTCTGGGATCCTCCAAAAGCGAAAGATGCGGTTCACTACCTCTTGATTGGAGGGACCACTCGTAAGGTCGGAAGGCCCGGCTCAATGAGTCTGTAAGGACATTATCCGCCCCGGGGAGATACACTGCCTAGAGGAGAATGCTGTTCTCGATGGCCCACAACCAGATCTGGATTGCCTCCTGATAGAGAATGCATGATCCTGTTGCTCCCTGCTTGTTCGGATACCATTTAGCCACCTGTCGGTCTAACAAGGACCACATTGTTGAGCAATTGCTCTCTGAACACCTGCAGAGCATACCAGACCGCCTATATTTCCAGGAAGTTTATCTGGGACTGTGTCTCCTGCAAGAACCAAGGACCCTGAGTGTGGAGCCCTGCCACATGGTCTCCCCAACCTGTATGGGACGTGTCCATGGCAAGGACAATCTGGGGCTGCGGGTTCCAGAAGAGCATCCCCTTTTCCAGATCTGATGGGGTTGCCCACCACACGAGGGATAGCCAAAGGGGGGTGGGGATCAGGACTAGAGCCCATAGATCCTGGGTGGCTTGACACTACTGTGAGCATAATGTCCACTGAGCCCTGCACATGTGAAGCCGAGCATACTGTATAAAACGTACCATTGCCACTATATGACCTAGCAGTCGGAGAAACTGGTTCGCTGAGACATGGGAGCAAATGGAGACTACCCGAGCAAGTGCAGCAAGGGTTTCCACCCTGTCTTGAGGTAGAAAAGCCTTTTTCTGGACGGTGTCCAGTCGGGCCCCGATGGAGTCCGGTTGTAACGACAGCTGAAGAAGAGATTTTGGATAGTTGATCAGAAACCCCAGATTTTCCAAGACTCGGATGGTGACTCTCAGGGCACTCTACGCCTCCGGCCTGGAGTCGCTCTTGATAAACAAATCGTTGAGGTAAGGGAAGACATGAATCCCTCGCCTCTGAAGATAGGCCCCAACTACTGCCAGGCATTTGGTGAAACATGCGGAGTCCGTGAGCTCAATGCTCGCAGCCCGGTGGGGGGGAGTCTGAGGCATAAGTCTGAAGCCTCTTCACCTTCTTCAATGCCAATTCCACCACCACAGATTAGTGAGGGAGTTGTCGGCATTCGAACCCAGGACCAGATAAGCTGCATCCGTTTTGCAATTAACAGGAGGAATGGAGATGGGGTGTTCCCAGAGTCGGGCTAACAACTCCTAAAGATGTCATGGACTGGGACAGCCACCAACTCCTTCAGGGCATCCAGGAATTGTAGGATCTGCAGCATCTTGTGCTGCGAGTCCTGCTCTGATAATAGCTGGAAAGGCACAGATTCCACCATGGCCTTAATGAAACCCACCAAGGAGAGATCCTCTGGGGGAGATTTCCGCCACTCTTCCAGAGGAGAGGGCTCCGAGGGCAAGTTCTCTGATTTCTCTGTGAAAGAACCCCTTCCCAGGGGTTAAAAGGGGCCTCACCTTCACTTTACACATCCTGAGATGCGCGGGGGGGGGGGGGGGGGGCCGAGCACTCAACTGTGTCTTAAGCATCGAACTAAGGGGCCACGCAGGCCCCGCAAGAATCAGAGAGGGAAACAGAGGGCACCAGAAAGGTTTGGGGCCATATGAGCGCCAATGGATCCATCAGCTTCGGAAGCGCTGGGGACACAGATAGTACCCAAAAGGTATCGGTCCTGAGGACCCAGGGAGAGCCAGAGGATGGCAGGGCACCGCCAATCCAGACGGCCCATCTTCATCAGAAGAATCGCTCACCGGAATGGGAACCGGTGGCGGCAGCAGCGATGCTCCCTTCAGCCGAGAAAGGGCTTGGGGCACCGGAGACATCTGCATCAGCAATATACCAAGCAACAAATCCAGCCGCTCCAGGAGAGGCACAAGCACTATTGGAGTCAGCTCCTGCGGCAGTCCCGGTGGAACCGGAGGCTTGATGCCCTGTAGGGCCCGGGCGACTGCCAACTGCAGGCGCCTCTCCAACTCCTCCTCAAAAGCTGCTGAGGGTAAAACGGCTTGAGGAGGCGGCAGTGGAATTAGTGCATCCCCGGGTCATGAGGGGACACCGAACCCTCCACCAGCGCCAGTGGAGGCTGCCAAGAGTCCTCAGAAAGACCAGAGGGAGTCGCTTCCTCCGCCCAAGGCTGCTTCTGGGGAGGCACAGATGCAGACGATGCCTGCCCGCAGTCCGACTTGGAGAAAGATGAGCGGTGGTGATCCTTCCTCGACTTCTCCCGATGCTCACCTCGGTCTTTACTTGGAATCAACAGCGACTGAGAAGAGCCCGATCTAGAATGGGAAGACATTGAATGCACTTATACCTCCGCCCCTACCTCAGGACCGAGGAACAGCAGCTGAGGTGACCCCAAGGGGGTTGAGGCCGGGACTTCCTTCCGCAGCAGGGTAGAAGTCCAATATGCCAACGATGGATCTGATTTTTTTTTTTTTTTTTTTAAAGAGCTGAACAGCTTCTCCATCTTGTCCAAGCATGCCTGACGACCGTTGGGGGTCATCTGGGCACAAAGATCGCAACCATGGACATTGTACGATGCCCCCAGGCAGAAGACAGACCTCTTTGGAGTCTGTGATGGACATAGTCCGAGGGCACCGGCAAAAGCCGGATGATGCCATGGCAAAAAGAATGCTGCGTGCGGTTGATGGCCAGCGGCCACCGGAGGACAACACAGTCAGTGATCAACCGCGAGAACCCAAGAAACTTATCAAGATCGTAGAGAAAAAAAACCCGAGAAATGCAGAGGGACTCTATGCGATGCTGGCGATGAAAAACTGCAAAAAAGCAAAGAAACAAGCGCGAACTCCACGACCACGAGGCGAAAGCTTCGCAGAAAGGAAGAGACTGAAGAGGGACCCCATGTGGACTGGGCATGCTCAGCGTGCCAGTCAAAGTTTTCCTCACACATGGGTGACGACTACCATCCTGCTTGTTCTTGGAGAAACAAAAACATGGGGGCTGGGGCTATCACCATTACCAGCAACGGAGAAAGACAGGGAAAATGGGTTCTGGCTCCCCACTGAAACTGGGAGATGGAAGACTAGATGGGAAGGCAGACAGCAACTGCAACTGGCCAAGCTCAAGAAAAAGTACAATATTTTTCCACACTTAAAAATGAAAGGCAAAGGAAAAATGTTGATACTTAAAAACAGGGAAATATGGATAAAACACAGTGAAAGGAAGCAAGATTAAGAAACAAAGGACACTGAAGAGCAGTAAATGAATCCCTGAATATAACCAAGGCCTAAGAAATTTTATTGTACTAGTTTTCACAATACTCATTGCATATATTATACGTGCTTTGGTGGTTGTTCTCTGTATAGCGCATATTGCTTTCGTTTCATGCTTACTACCAGAGATCTCATGGACCTGTTTTTAGTTACAACCCTTGAGAATTTAAAAACTCCTAAGATGGCCCTTACAATGGGGAAGCTTACCAAGCCTAGGTTAATGCACTCTGTACTAGGTGGTCAACCTGATTAAACACACATCCCCCCACAACCCTTCCTACCACCCCAAACAAGTAAGTACTGCATTGGGAAACAATGGACTAGAGGGAGGAAAAGAGCAAGTTTGCTTACCGTAAACGGTGTTTTCCGTAGATAGCAGATGAATTAGCCATGCTGTCTGGGTACGTCTTCTGTGCTACTAGGTGACAGAGCTCTCTAAGTATAGTAAAGACTTTCAGCCGGGTGCTCCCTCTTATGTCCTCTCTGATTCACCTCAGGCTCCTCAGTCAGTATTAAAACAAGTGCAGGTTTTGCTGGAACAGTTCGGGGAGGCAGGTGGGTCAGCATGGCTAATTCATCTGCTATCTACGGAAAACACCGTTTACGGTAAGCAAACTTGCTCTTTTCACGTAGATAAGCAGCTGAATTAGCCAAGCTGTCTGGGAGTCCCCAGCTGAGGTATTGATCTGTCGTTTAGTGTAATTTGTAATTAGCTCAATACAGAATTTGAGGCGGACAGCTCCTATGAAGGCTGTATATGCGAGGAACACATGCTCTTCTGTAGGATAGTCCTACCCATTACTGCATCATTCACAGTTTGTTTGTCCAAACAGTAATGGGATGTGAAAGGGTGCAGCAGCTTTGCACAAATCTATGATGGGAACTTCATGGAGATGGCCATCAAGGCTGCCTGTGCACGAACTTGGTGTGCTTTTGGACTGGAAGAAAGAGTTTGCGACCGTTGCTAGTAGCAAAATTGAATACAGTTCGAAATCCACATGAAAAGCATTCGTTTAGTCACTGGACGTCCTTGCGCGTTCGGGTTGAAAGACAGAAAGAGTTGTGAAGGTCTGTTAGAGGAAGTAGTGCGCCGTTTGTAGTAGGCTAGTGCACGTTTACAGTCCAATGTGTGGCGTTTTCTATCACTGTCATTTGCATGAGGTTTCATATGAGAAGTTGGTACAGTTATGGTCTGGTTAATGTGGAAACTGGAAATAACCTTTGGTAGGAATTTAGGGTGAGTGCGAAGAGTCACCTTGTCATGGTGAAATTGAAGATAAGGCGAATAGTGGACTAGCGCCTGCAGTTCACTTACTCTTCTTGCTGAAGTTAACGCAACTAGGAAACGTTCTTTCATGAGAGGTATCAAAGGTGACAAGTGTTTAATGGTTCAAAGGGGGGAAGCATTAGTTGTTCGATGACCACATTAAAGTCCCATGGTACTGGTGGTTTTTGTAATGGAGGGCGTAGACGTAACACTCCTTTCATGAATCTGGAGACTAAAGTATGACACGAAATGGGTTCTCCATTAAGGTAAGTATGGTAAGCTGCAATAGCGCTTAGATGAACTCGGCGTGAGGAAATCGCCAGGCCTTCATTATAGAGTAAAAGAAGGTATGAAATAAGCTGTTCAGGTGGGCAAGTGAATGGGTCTGTTTCTGCTGTTGAACACCAAGAAGCATAGCGAGACCACTTTCTTTTGTAACTGAGTCGAGTTGAAGGTTTTCTCGAGGATACTAATACTCTTGAAGAGCAGGAGAAATATCTAGATGTTGGTATGCGATCCGTTCAACCTCCAGACTGTGAGATGTAGGGAGGAATGAAGAGGATGTAGGAGAGACCAGTTGTCCTGGGTTAACAGCTGAGGGCTTTTTCCCAGGGGAATGGGTTTGCATATTGTTAGACGAACTAGGTAGCTGTACCATGGTTGTCTTGGTCAAGCTGGCGTTATTAAGATTAGATCAGCTTCGTCTTCAATGCAACTCTGTATGGTGCGGGAGAGAGAGGTATCAGGGGGAATGCATACAGTAGGTTGTGAGACCAACTGACTAGAAAAGCATCTGATGCGATTCTTTGTGAGCTTGGGTAAATTGAATAGAAGTTTTCCAGCTGTGTGCTTTCTGTTGTTAAAAGGTCAATTGAGGGATGACCCTAAATCGTGAAAAGGCGTTGAGCTACTTTTTTGTCCAACTGCCATTTGTGAGGATGAAATATCCTGCTGAGTTTGTTTGCCCTGGAGTTTTGAATTCCTAGCACATAAGTTGCTTGAAGAGATATTGTTCGCTGATGAGCCTACTCCAGTAATTAAACTGTTTCCCTGCAGAGGTTCCAAGAACCGGACCCTCCTTCCTTGATTATGTAAGACATCGTGACTTGGTTGTCCATGTGAATCATTACTATCTTCCCTCAAAGGGATTCTTCGAAAGCTCGAAGGGCATTTCTGACTGCTTTTAGCTCTAGTAGGTTGATGTGCTGAATCCCCTCGAATGTCGACCATAAATCCTGAGTTGTCAAGTGGTCGAGATGAGCCCCCCAACCCTTGGGGGAGGCATCTGTGGTTAGTATTAGATGATGTCGTAACGGTCTCAGTGGCACCCCTGTCTGCAGTGATGATGGAGAAATCCACCATTGAAGGTCTGTTTTCATACTGTTTGTCATAATGGGTGTAGACTATGGGTGGAGGAATTGATTCCATTGGTTTTTCAGGCCCCATTGCAGGCAACGCATGTGGAGTCGTTTATGAGGGACTACATATATGGAAGCTGCCATGTGGCCGAGAAGGGTTAGAATATGGCGAGCTGATGTTATCGAAGTTTGTAGGAGATCTGTAGCCAAAAGTAGAGAGAGCCACTGCTCTCGGATGGGGAAGGAAAGCCTTGTTGTGTATCGTATCGATGACGGCTCCTATGAATTGTAAAGTTTGAGTGGGCTGCATATTTGACTTTTCGCAGTTTATGAGAAGGCCTAGATTGTCTAGGCAAGAAATAGTTCGTAGGAGATTGGCCCGCAGCAGAGCTTGATTGGAGGCTACCAGGAGCCAATCATCCAGATAAGGAAATATTTGCACCCCCTGACGACAAAGGGGCACCACTGCCACTGCTAAACACTTGGTGAAGACTCTGGGGGCAGAGGAGAGGCCGAATGGAAGAACCTTGTATTGGTAATGTTGATTGTCCGCCTGGAAACATAGGTAACACAAGGAACAGGGGTGCATTGAAACGTGTGTATACGCATCCTTTAAGTCCAGGGAGCACATCCAATCCTTTGGTTGAAGAAAGGGAATGATAGATTTGAGAGAAGTCATTTTGAATTTTTCCTTGTATAGCAACAAATAAGCATGGGTGTAGCTTGCTTGTTACGACGGTTACTACCCCGAATCAAGCCTGATACTTCACTTAGAATACATATCCAGCGCAGCTCACTGCTTCAACGGCAGAGGGAATGAAGAAAAGAGGATTTGTATTCAAACAACCAACAAGGACTGAGTTGCACAGGCTAGGTAAACAAGCGTGGGAGTAGTTTGCTTATTACGGCGGTTACTACCCCAAATCAATTAGCTAGATACTTCACTTAGATGCAGCTCCAGCACTGCTATCTACGATGGCAGGGATGGAAGGGAAATAGAACCAAAAAAGTTATTTAAAGGGACAAGAGTAACAGAAAAATATGAAGAAAAAAAAAAGTGTGAAAGCTTGCTGGGCAGACTGGATGGACCATTTGGTCTTCTTCTGACATCATTTCTATGTTTCTTTGTTTCTATAGATATTTGTTCAGGGAACGCAGATCCAATATCTGATGCAGCCCCCCTGATTTCTTGGGAATTAGGAAGTGTTGGGAGTAGAATCCCAGACGGGACTGTTGGGAAGATAACCTCTGAATGCAGTTGTTCTGTAGAAGATTCTGAATTTCCTTCAGTAGAGGTTCTTTGTGAGATGTTAATTGTTTTTGTGGAACCCAATGTGGACGGGTTGGGGGGGATGAGAAATGAAGATTATAACCGTGGGCTATGATTGATAACACCCACTGATCTGATGTGATATAATTCCAGGCGGGAAGAAAGCTTGACAATCTGCCTCCTACCGGGGGGTGATGGGATGGTGGCGGCATCATTCTTAAAAACCGGTTTGAGTTTTGGCGGGCTGAGGGTTCGCCTGTTGTCTAGGCGGGCGAGGGGCCCTTGGTTCTTTGGCGAGGTGCTGGAGGTTGGTATGGTTGTTGCCTCGAAGGTTAGAAAGGCTGAGGTTTGTAATATGAAAACGGTTTGTATGACTTAAAGGGTGGTCTTCTGTATGAACCCGAGGTAGCATATTGCCGTCTCGAAGTGGATGGCTGATGTGGTGAAGTTAAGGAGAGGGCAGCCATCTTCTGCTCTTTAATCTTTGATACCATTTCAGTGAATTTATCGCCGAAAAGGTTGTCTGGACGACACGGCAAATTTGCTAATTTGTCATGGACATCGTCTCATATGGCGCTAGAACAAAGCCATGCGAGACGTCATGTAGCCAGAGTGTTTGCTGAACCTCTTGATGAGATATCAAACCCTTCATAAACAGTTCTTAGTAAGTATATTAAGCCTTCTTCCATGCTGTGATATTGAGGAGGCAAAGCCATATCCGGAAAACTCTGTTGGAGATTTGTCTTAAGTGCCTGTAAATTGTCAAACAGGTACTGAGTAATATAAAATTGGTGATTCTGAATTCATGTGTTTAACATCGCTGAATTAAAGGATTTCTTTGCAAATTCATCCAACAGCTTATGGTTTTTGTGAGGTGGTGTATTCGAATGAATACGAGATTTTCGTGCCTTCTGCATCGCTGACTCAACAATGAGAGTTATGCGGAAGCTGAGTGGAAGCATGAAAGGGAGAATCTTTCAGCTTATATTTCATATCAATCTTTCTGGATGTTGGTGGTGTGGACAGTGGAGTATCTCAGGATTTCTCTATCAGCTGTGTGAGAACAGAATGCTGTGGAAGGGCTATTGGCTCTGTGGGGCATCAAAAATCTTCAGTATGCCCATCATTTCCTGACGTGGGTCAGGTATTTTCCTGGTTTCTACATTTAGGAATTTACCAACCTTCTCTATAAATTGAGCATAAGATAAATTTTCTTGGGGTGAAGATGGTTCTGGAGGTATCTCTGCTGGGTCAGACGGATAACCTGTGGAAGTATCTGCAGAGGAATCAGTATCGTATTCAATTGGGGTTGAATGTGGTACTGGATGGACCTTGGGTGCTGGACCTGGTGTGACACGGACCACTGGAATTGTTGGTAATTTAGCAGGTTGGGGTAGAATATTTGATTTTTCTACTGATTGTAGAAACTGAGACAGAATGTTGGTAATTCGGGTCATGGCTTGAATAGTGAGACCTGAAGTGGACGGTACTGATATTGGCTCCGTACTTAGCGGTAGAGTAAATGGGATTACATCTTCTGAACCCTGTCCTGGAGCCGGCTGAGGTTGACCAGGACTTGATGCACCAATCGAAACTATGGATTCAGATGATTCTGCTCCTTGTGAGGTAGGAGTTGTGGGCGAAATATGAGGAGGCAAAAACTCTGGTTCAGACTCCAAAATTGGCAGAGGAGATATGTCTCTTGGCCTCTTATGGCCCGAATGGTGCTTATGTTTTTGTGGAATTTGCGTCAGCTGTGCGCTGGTATGTGTCGACGACGCACCTATTAAATGAGGCATTGAGGCAGAAATATTTGTGCATCGATGCATCGGTAGTTTAGCTGTTGCGCCGGTTTGATGAAGCTTCAACGCAGAGGCATCCCTGCACCGGACGTCTTTTGGTGCATCGGTGCGCCGTACGTCCCTTGATGCCTCGAAGCTTCGAAATTTTTGAGCCCTGTTGGCGCGTCTAACTGCTGGCCGTCGATGTGTCGGTGATCTCACCGACGCATCCCCAGCACCATGCCCCGGTTTTTCACGGGTAAGCAATGGTGGGGGGTTCTGACCTGGGGGGTTCAACCGAGGAGGCTCTCCTCAATGAGGGAGACCTTTTTCTTCTTTTTGGTCCTGGTGATGTCCTTACCAAAGCATCAGATGGTGCATAGGAACCCCAAGTCCTGGATTGAAGGTCCTGTATCTTTGCTGCCCGCTGACGCTGAGTACGTGGGGACATGCGTCCACAGTCCACACAATTAACTTGGTCATGGGAGGGTCCCAGACACAAGTAACAGGATTTGTGGCCATCAGTGGCCGACAATTTTGCCACAAGAGCAAAATTTGAAATCAGGTCATGGCATTCTTCTATCTGTTGTTAATTCAAAGAAGTGCTGATGATTTTCACTGGTTTCTTCTTCTTTTTTTTTTTTTTTTACCACACAGAAGTTTCTCTCACAGGAGAGCAGAGCTCCGCGTGCCAACTGCCTTGCGGAAAAAAACTGACTGAGGAGCCTGAGATGAATCAGAGAGGATATAAGAGGGAGCACCCGGCTGAAAGTCTTTACTATACTTAGAGAGCTCCGCCACCTAGTGTCACGGAAGACGTACCCAGACAGCATGGCTAATTCAGCTGCTTATCTACATGAAAATAGCAACAGAGGTTGCAACACACTGCCAGATTAATGTTAAACATTAATTAATGGTGACCACTCAAGATGAAGCCACACAATGGAGTGAGACATTATAATATTCTCTGTTTTATTCTCCATTCCTTTCCTAATAATTCCTAACATTCTATTTGCTTTCTTGGCTGCTGCTGCTGCCACCTTAGCAGAAGATTTCAAAGTATTAGCAATGATGATGCCTAGATGTTTTTCCTAAATGGTGACTCCTAATTTGGAACCTTGCATTGTGTTGCTATAATTTTGGGTTACTCTTTCCTAAGTGCATCACTTTGGACTTGTCCACATTAAATTTCATGTTCCATTTGCATGTCCAGTCTCCCAGTTTCGCAAGGTCCTCTTGCAATTTCTCTTGAATTTTCTGTTTCTAAATTTTCCTCTTTGGTGAAGCAAAGAGCCAAAGTATACCATCAGGAATGAGCAAGTATCTGCGTTTTTCCGATGCTACATGATGACTGTATATCATCAGCTACTCACATTTTACTAATATTGTTCAGATTCTTGTAGGATTTACATTTTCAGCCAAATGGCCTTCTCTAATTTCATCTCTGACCACACATTGATATTCTAGAGGTTTTTCACCTTTTCCCCAAGAACATAAATTTTGTAAGCAAGAAGGCATTTAATATACTAGCCAGCAGCTAACAGGTCTGTTTCCTCCTTGAACCATGTCGTCGCATTCAGATTGAGGCGTCCAGATGCCTAGTACATCTAGCTTGCATCTAGATTCTGAGCTATGAACTTAGAAAGCAGAAGGATACTTAGCTCATTCATACAATCTATTTTTTACTGCAGGCTTAATGTTCAGTTGCACAGATAAGTTAAATCGTTGTTAGAACACTGACAAATGTAAAACTCCCATTGGAAATATGATGATTTAAAGCAAACATACCATGCATGAATAATATCCCCAACATGGTTCTGTTTCAAAGGATTAAAGTTTAAAAAAATAAATTAATTTAAAAAATTGTACATCATTTGTTGCATTTTTCACAACAGCAATTCCATATGCTAAAACTGATTAATTTAGCATCCTTGGGACTGGCTGTAGGCTAACTAGCATCCTGTGCGAAAACTGAAATTGGCACCTCTCTCCTCTCCCTTTCAGTGGTGGAAGTTCTGGCACAGAACTCCCTGCTTCGGTAGTGGCAGTGGCTCCAGCATAGCATCCCCATTTTCTCCTCTCCTACCCAGCAACCCTTCCTCTCTCCCCTCATCCTTTGCCCAGCACCACTAGCCCCCTTTCTCTTTCGCTCTGCCTACGATATGGAAAGTCATGGTGAAAAAGAGGGTGTCAGCATGGCACCCAGTGCAGCTGCACAGACCGCAAACCCAAATCATCATCCCTGGGCATCCATATAACTTTACAGATCTTGGCAAAGGATGGCTAAATTTAGAAGGACACTTCTTAAAGCTTTTTTTTTTTTTTTTTTTTTTTAAACACTACCACTGCATCTGTCAGCCTTTTATAAACTGCTGCTGGGAATTCTTGCACTGCCAGAAATAAAACTTGCAAAAGCAGATCTGTTTATAGTTTATGATAAACAGATTTAAGTCAATGTGTAGCAGCTAAATCATCAACAGGACCTGATTAACTGTTAATCACGAACATGGCTGACCCTGTCTTCCAGTACCAGGCTTCTCTTTCCCTCCAATGTCGTCCTTTCAGCATTGGAGGAACAAAGGCCACTGTGACACTGGAAGCGGAGACCTGCAGCAACATAGATGAGCCGCCTGGAAACTTTGAGAGTTTTCACATGATTCTAACATGCTATAACTTTATAAAAAGTGAATTTCTGTCAGAAATCCTTTGGTTATGTTGCCTGGCAGCCAAGTTTGCTCATTCATTCTCCAGAGAGAGCTCGAAAACTAGTGATTCGATAGAATACTTACAGGGTCCCTCAGCTCCTCATTATCTCGGAGGGATGGTCGAGGCATTTTCAGTGGGATCTCGTCGCCACATTCAGTATCGGAAGCATTTGGAGATTCGGCTAAATCAAGGAACTCGTCTCGCCTATGACCTCTGAACCTGATTTTGTCTAATCTCTTTAGCATGTTCAGGACCAAACTTTTCTGCTTTACTTTAACATGTCGGTTGAAGTTCCTGCAGAAGATAAACAAAGGATAGAATTATTAGTTTTTTAAAAGATTTTAAAAAAACAAAAACTGCAAGCTACTTTCAAAGCCAAGCAACAATGGATGCTTGCAAATGCGATCCTAGCTTGCACTTAGAACAAAGTTATATTTATTTAATTTTATTTATTTATTTAGTATTTTTATATACAAACGGTCGTTGGGAACATCCCATCGGTTTACATTTGAACACAATATCGCAACAGGCTTTATGTAGAACAATAACATGAGAAATGGTAGGGAGGAATAGGGAGAGTAGAAGGTTCAATCCAACAACAGTAGCTACAAATATAATACTCAGAAGCAGTAATTATATCCCCTGCGTATCGTGCACACTCTTAAAATTATGTAACACTTGGCCTGCAGCAGTCCAAAATGCTACTGTTTAGAAACTTTTAAGCCACTTCCCTAAAAATGTTCAACACTCTGGGAGCAGCCAGGTTAGCAAGAATCAGATGTTCTCTTGCCCAATGAATGCGGAGTCTGCATCTTTTGAGACCACAAACAGCATCAGACAATCCATGAAACAAGTGGGTGATGTGTGACACTGGAAGCTTCCAGAGCTTATGGACAAATACAGGAAAGCAGCTTTGAGAATTGCAAAAACTAACAAAACAGCAGCAGCACTGAAAGAGCCAGTGATTACATTGTGTATGTACTTTTCAGTCATTGAACTGGACAGAGCATCACTCTGCCAGTTTTCCACCACGCCTACAAACTTAAGAAATATAATTCAAACAGATCACCACATTTCTCTTTTTCTTTCCTCTCTTTGAAAATGACACTGATGTAGGACAATAATTAAAGCAAGACCACGTACTAAGGATCACCAATGCACATATTTTGATATAGTATACCATTGCTACCTTCTAAATCCCTCGACCAGTGGTGCTCACTTCCAGTCTGTTTCACAATATCCATCATGAATGTTTGTGTGATATTTATTCATTTGATCTCAGAATCTGAATAGTTTGTTATGAAAGATGACCAGAAGTCCAGCTAGTTCACACTTCTGTAATCCGGCAGAAGCAGAGGGTGGAGATAAAGTAAAGAACCAGTTTGGAAGGAAAAAAAAAAAAAAGTTTGCCCATCCCCAAATATGGTGATCACTTCAGAACTACTATAGCATGCCAGTCACTAAGAAGTTTTTCATGTAAAAGTTACTCTTGGATTGATTTAATTCTATAGCCATACCTACTTCTGCCAATAAGATGCTCCATCTTTTCACTACTTCCAGTTCATATTTTTTTTTTAGGTGATAAAATCTATTATCCCCTTAATGTTACAGGGTGCATCCTTGTTTCACTGGTTGTTTCTTCATGAAGAGGGAGATGAAAGCTCCTGCAAAATTCCTGTAGGGTCCATTAATATCTGTATACACATAATTAAATTACTACTTAAGTATAGATAACCCAGTCTGAACAACCTTTCAGCGTGCATAAGGCTCTGTGCCCCATCATCAGCTTAACAGGTCCCGTTTGCAACTTTTCTAGCATTTGGATACACCCTATTTGAGAACAGGTGCCACAAACAGAACCCCATATGCCAACCATGGTCTAACGATCACCTTGTACAGTGGAAGGGGCATAGGAATTTTAGGTAATATACGCAAGCCCTTTTAGAAGCTACCAGGTATTAATAAATAATACCCTCTCGAAGAAAATAAACCTAAACACTGGTGTTCCAAGGCTCTGCACTATCCGCAACCCTTTTCAACATATACCTTCTCCCGCTTTGTCACTGTCTATCTGACCTAGGGCTTACCCAATTCCTATACGCGGACGACATCCAAATATTAATCCCAATCCAAAATACTCTGGAAGAAACCTACAAAAAAAACAGCCTCACATCTCTCCAAAATAAAACTATTAACCAACATGAAACTCATAATAAACATCGAAAAGACAGAAATAATTCTCCTGGATAGGAAAAACACACCATCACCCCCACCACTGCTCAACATACAGAACCAAAAGACAACAATCTCACCGGTCTCACATGCTTGTAATTTAGGAGTCATCATCGACAGGGAATTATCCTTCAAGAACCACATCACGAATAAAATTAAAGGAAGGATACCACAAACTACTCACACTAAGACGATTAAAACCATTCCTTACTCCAGATGATTTCAGAACAGTCCTTCAACTACTCATCTTTTCCAACCTGGATTATTGCAACTCCCTATTATTTGGATTACCACTCTCCACCATCCTCCCACTACAAATTTTGCAAAACACTGCCGCCAGAATCCTCACAGGAACAAAAAAGCACGAACATATTACGCCAATTCTCATAGCTCTACATTGGCTCCCAATAAAACATTGAATATATTACAAAATACTGACACTACTGCACAAAGCAATATACGAAGAACAAACTAACTGGTTAAGTAAAACAATAAAAATATACACACCTCAACGAAACCTCCGCTTAACCAACAAAGGCCTTCTGAAAATCCCACCTACGCACTCCAAACAACTAACCTCAACCCATGAAAGAGCCATATTCCTCAGCAGCCCCAAACTCTGAAACACCCTCCCAACGGAACTAAGGACTCAACAAACCTAAAAACCTTCAAAAAGGACCTTAAAACCTGGATGTTCACCAATGCCTACCAAAACACCCAATGACTCATACACACCCTCCCCAAAATATAACACAAATCTGGACTGAAACCTCCTTGCCCCCGCCCTATTAACCTTCATTCAGAACCCCACCATGTTCCCCTTGCTACGTTAAGAATATCTCCCTCAATTTTAATAATGCTTTAAATGAACGCTGTATGTATAAATGAACGCTCTATGTACGTCAATGCATCTACTAACCTTCTAACACTTTATCCATAGAAGACGTGTTAACCAATATGAATACGATGTTAATCCCCATCCTAATCCCAACATTTTACCCATCGAAACTTGTAAACTGTTGTGATGGCGAAACCGAATGACGGTATATAAAACTCTATAAATAAATAATCAGTGGACAACGTTAAGGTTTAAACTATAAGGCTGCCACAGACTGACTCTCACAGAATAGCAGTGCATGAAAGATGACCCTCCTATTTTATTAAATTACATATTTACTCGTCTTATGGTTTGTTGAAGCAGTATGTCAGACTGCACTTGCTGCAGTAATGCCTGGTGAAGTGGCTGGCCATAAAGACGCTAGCATCTTCCTGTTCCTTGGCGACTGCTACCATTATCCAGAAGGAACAGAACAATAATAAAAAGGAGGAGCAGCCAAACCTGGAGGTTCCTGCTGTTACAGAACTAAGCGCATTCTATTTTGATGTAAAAAAAAAAAAATGATTTCAAGTCATTTTAATTAAAAAAACAAAAAAACAAAACTGTTTCAAAACCACCGAGATCCTCACCTGGATAATTTAGGATCACTAAAGCAGCAGTTAGCAATAAGTCAGAAAGAGGCGTTCCCATTCCAGAAGTCTAGGCCAGTCCCACAACGGTTACCATACCCACTCCTAACGCCGCAGAGCCCCGATTAAGCTGTTGAAGACAGTCGGGTGGGCAGACTCCAGAAGAGGCCGCCTGAAAAGAGGAAGGCTAGGGCGGGGGCGCCGCGATGCAGGCGATCGGCATGACGGCCTCTGGTCTGACAGGGCTGGAGCGGCTCGCAGAGGCGACGGCTGCCACCGGTGCGGTGAACCCTCTACCGGCGAAGGAGCAGCACCGAGAGGCAGGCGCCTTTCCACGCGACGTCCTGACAGCGCGCCAGACACGCTGCCTGAGGGGAGAAACCCGAAAGTTCCCGAATAAATGCAGGCAAAGTGTCACGGACAGACAACCTCCAGTTTCATTATTTGGTAAAACGCCATTAAATTTACACAGCATCTTACAAGAGATCGGAAAAAAAAAAAAAAAGAGCCAACTAAAAAATTGTTTGCGGTCTGCAGACAGTGACATATTGGGGGGGGGGGGGGGGAGCCTCGAGGTAAGTCAGACCTGAACCTCTCCCGTACACTACTACCCGCTGAAACGATTCAGTAAACGAAAGTGGCATTCCCGGGAGTTAAACGCTGGTGGCTTCTGTGGTAATTTCTGACCGCTCTGCTATGAGCCTTTGCCACAGTGTAGTGTGTATGCACCATCTTCCGCGCGAGATTTTTTTTGGTAACTTCTTAAAGCAACGTTTGGACAAGAACACTGCTCGGAAAGCATTAAAAGTTACAGCGCCACAGAACGGGATCGGAATGGCGCTCCGGACTGCGGCTGGAGAGGGTCTTTGTCATCTGAAGCGCCCCAAGCTTGCCGCCTTACGGAATCTGAAGGGCAGGGCTCCTGAAAGCTGCTTTCAACACTGCAAATGCCTCGCGCCGGCAGGTCGGCGCAACCAGGGACTTGCCCTGCCCCCATTTCCCCCCCATCAAACCAAGGAACGCCTGAGCTGGCACGCCATTACTTTTCAGTTAATAGTCCACATTACACACAAAAAAAACCACTGGGGAGAAGAGCAGCTTACAGCACGCCAGATGACTTCTGGGCAGAGGGAACAGCAACGATGAAGACGGGCAGGGGCGGCGGAATGCCTTGTTTGGTTGGGGGGAGGGGCCAACCAAGCGCCGCCCCAACTCCAGTCCCAGCTCTGCCAATTTCTTATTTATGTTTTCAGTTCTCTTTCTTTAAGTACATTCTTTCCGTAAATCATAGATTAGACTTATTTATTCCCAGACCTAGCAATAAAATACTTGATGCTAGAAAACTGCTAGGTTCTTCTTTATGCCTGCAGTCAGGGATGGTCTGCCCCTGAGAAAAACAACATTATTAATAGCAGTGCCAGTATTAAGTGGCTGTGTTTGGAGAGAGAAGATCCTCAAATGCCAAGAAACGTAATCAGAGACCAAAATACTTTGGCCTAAAGATACAGAAACAGTCCTAATTGTTTCGGCACCACTCGCCTGCAAGCTCACCTTGATTTGTAGCCCCAGCATTTATCACCTGGGTAAGAAAGAGACAGGGAATGGTGAGGGCTTGTGCATGGCAAATTCTCGCAGGGTCAATGCAAGGGTAATTAGGCATCCTAAGTGAATCTTATATCCTTGTGGGCCTCCCTCTTAACACACACAAAGTCACACCAATGAGAGAAAACACACCAATGAGAGAAACACACCAATGAGAGAAACCTTAACACACCAATGAGAGAAACCTACAAAGGAGCACTACAAGCCCCACCAGCTAAAGCCACACGACTCATCTCTACCAGGGACCGAGCTTTTTCTACAGCAGGTCCAGCCATTTGGAACAACCTCCCTGCAGATCTCAGAATGGAACCATGCCTACCAACATTTAAAAAAAAACTCAAAACTTGGCTCCTCTTACAAGCCTTCCCTGATCCATCAAACTTTCATTAGATAACTACTCAGCTTATGAATATGAATTCCGAACTTCGCCACTCCAATACTCACCTCATTCACTAGTTTGCTACCCTAATAAGCTAACTAGCTATAGACCAGGCTCGGACATTTCACATTGTATTTAATTTAATACACTCTTAAGGCTTCTCTTTTCCAGCTGATCCAGCTTCCAAGTTCAAGGTCCTTGTTATTATGTAACTTTTGCTTCTCTGCTTTGGTCTCCGCTAATTATAAAAAAGTTGTTCCTCATGTTACGTTATGTTATACTGTTCTACCCCTGTTCGATGTAAACTGACCTGATATGGTATTCAACCTTGAAGGTCGGTATAGAAAAATGTTAAATAAAATAATAAATAAAGTACAGTCTTTTGAGGTAAAAATATCATTTACAACATCATGTATATTATATTTACATACACTGCTGTGGTGCTAACAAGGAAACCCTGCAAGAGACATACTGTAAAATGTGTTGAGTTTGGGCACTTGGTCCTCAGAAAGCCATATGTAAACTGAACTACAATTACAATATACTAAACCTCCCATATTAAAACACTAATTGCCAGTATTCAAACAGTGAGAACCCTACCCATTAAAATGCAATAAGTCAACTATTATTCCAGGCCCTAAAACACCAATACACATCCTATTAGAAAAACAGAAAGTCAGATTGCTATAGATCACTACACAGAAACTAGACAGTAGCAGAATACCTCACCTCAGTCACACATGCAGAGGACAGACAGACACCCTCACCAAGTAGAATTAAGAGACCATAAAAAAAAAAGACAAAAATTGAACCCAACCCCCAGACTCTGTTTGCAGTGCAAAAATAGAAAACATATCACCATTCTTCATACAAACAATACAGTCAAGAAATATATCAGTTGTAACAGTAAAACCATACTAATAAAAAAATTAAATATTTCAAAATAGCTGACAAATAGAATAAGTCTACAATTAGAGTCATAAAAATGTTTAAAATCAATAGAATGTTCAACACACCCAATAACAAACTAATAAGGATACAAAAAAATTCCCTGCTCTCCATATCTGGGAACTTTTGATTTCCAGTCACTCTGAGATTGTATATACACACATTCATTCTCACACACATAACTCACTCTTCTCCCCCTCTGGAACGCTCAAACGGCAGCAGCCTCAATCTTCAGCCCATAGAGCAGACTGGCCTCCTCCTCCTTCCATCCGGGGCACAGGCTGACACTGCTCCTGCTTCTCCTGGCTGTTGCAACTGTACCTTTTTTCCCCCACATGTGCATGCCCATGTAGCAATTTCCTCTTCTGTGCCCACAGAGAAGGGAAGAACAAAGTCACAATTGTTGCAGTCTTTCCACCCCGAAAATAGTGGTGCTCTAGGCTGCTGCCTAGTTTTTCCAATGGCCCTGCACTCTCTCACTCCCCTCTCTCACCTTAGTCATACGCCCTTCCCTTTCCCATTTCTCCTTTTCTTTCCTCCCCTCATTCACATCCCCTTCCCTCACTCAACCCCTTCCCTCGCTTTTCATTCACTCACCCATCCCATCGACTCATCCCTATTCCCTACCCTGCACTCCTCTCACAGACCCCCCTCTTGCCAAACACACGTTCGCATTTTCTCACTCTTTCCCTTCTCATCCCACTCACCCACTGTGTCTTCTACCCTGTGGGCATATCACCATCCTACGCTGCCTCAGAGTTCTCTTCTTGCCCACGGGAGGGGTGGGAACCCTACAGGTGGGTCATCATTTGACAGTAATGCAGTCACAACAGTTGGGGGATCTTCTGTCTATAGGCAGGGATAGTCTGCCCCGAGAAGGATGGACAGGCCAGAGCCTGGATGGCCCACCCCATTCCGACACCTATGCAGGTTTTCCAACTCCTACTTGAAAAAAGTCACTAGATCCACTGTGAAAAATCTACAGACTGGGTAAAAAGTTAATAAAACTATGCTGTTGCACAATGATGTCTATCAGTCTAAGATTGGTAGAGAAAAAGGGGTGGCTCACACACTATTGAGCTCTCTCAGAAAATGACATATACATTCTGTCAGTCACACACACACACACACACACACATATAAGAACATAAAACTTGCTATACTGGGTGAGACCAAAGATCCATCAAGATCAGCATCCTGTTTCCCATATTGGTCAATCCAGGTCACAAGTATCTGGCTTGCTCCCAAGGGGTAGACAGAATCCATGCTGCTGATCCCAGGAATAAGCAGTGCATTTCTGCAGAAATCCTCTCTACTGCTGCTTATGTGCTCATGTAGCAAGTATCCCCTCCTCTGGGCTGGCTAAGGGCACTACAATATGTAAAGCTCCTGCTCTTCTTGCCAGGCCTTACCCAGCTTGCAGCAACAATATTTATACTTCCTCCTCCCTTTTCAGTCAATAGCCCACTGCACTGCCCTTCTCTGAGATCAGCCCAGCCAGCTCACACAAAGGCCTGACTAGCATGGCAGAGAAATTCCCCTGACGTCTAGCAGCGCAGCAGCAAAAAAAAAACAAAACCCCAAAAAAACAGGATTACTGATGATAACACAATCCTCATGATGTCTTTTGTTCTGCTGCTGGCAGCCTATCATATAGTGATAATAAAGTTGCAGCTCCTGCTTTTTTTTTTTTTGCTGGTTGTGATATGTTCTCCTTCCAGCAGAGAAAGCTCTTCTGTGACATTATCAGACTCTCCAGCGTGAAGGGAGGAGACTGAACCAGCAGAGCATGTTTTGTGGAAGCAGGGGCTGGCAAAACAAGCATGGCTCTCTAGCCAGGGATGTCACTCTCTTATACTCTCCTGCAGCACCCTAGCCAAAGGAGGTCTCACTCTCTTATACTCTCCTGCAGCACCCTAGCCGAGGAGGTCTCACTCTCTTATACTCTCCTACAGCACCCTAACCAGAGGAGGTCTCATTCTCTTATACTCTCCTGCAGCACTCTAGTCAGAGAAGGTCTCTCTCTTGCACTTTTCAGCTTCCACATATGCTTTGTAAGTAGGGAACCAGACTGAAATTGAGAAGGGGAGGAAGGAGCAGTCGTTGCTGATGGTGGCCCAAATTATTTTGGGGGGTTGGAGGGGGGTGTCATGTCCTCTGTGGCAGCCGCCCTTCCAATGTGTATGAAGATGTGAACAATTTTGTTTTCCTTGTGAAGCACAGTTTAACTATTAGATAAAGACCTACTGGCTCTTTCACCTACAGAAATGGTCCTGCATCCATCCTTTCAACTAGTGACACACTCACACATACACCCCTTCCACACAGAACTGTATCTGACTGCTCCATGTTATCACTCATGGTATTACAACTCCAGTGAAGTAATAAAACTCAGACTGTGTCAGAGATTATTTGTGACAGCTCTAAATATAGCTGCTCCCAGGGAAAGTGGGACAAAACGATTACATGACAGTTACATTTGGAACCACTGCAGGGTGCGTATTACTACTTAAGTACATTTTAAATGCTGCTTAATACATAGAAGATAAGATATGCCATGCTGGGTCAGACCAAGGGTCCATCAAGCCCAGCATCCTGTGGCCAACAGTGACCAATCCAAGTCACAAGTACCCAAACATTAAATAGATCCCAAGCTACTATTCCTTATTGATTAATAGCAATTTATGGACTTCTCCACTACAAACTTATCCAAACCTTTTTTAAACGCAGATATACTAACTGCCGTAACCACATCCTCAGGCAATGAATTCCAGAGCTTAACTATTTGTTGAGTGAAAACTAATTTTCTCCAATTTGTTTTAAATGAGCTATTTGCTAACTTCATGGAGTGCCCCTTAGTCCTTCTATTATCTGAGAGAGTAAATAACTGATTTACATTAACCTGTTCAAGTCCTTTCATGATTTTGTAGACCTCTCTCATATCCTCCCTCAGCAGTCTCTTCTCCAAGCTGACAGCCCTAATCTCTTTAGACTTTCCTCACAGGGGAGCTGTTCCATGCCCCTTATCATTTTGGTCGCCCTTCTCTGCTCTCTCAAATGCAGCTATATCTTTTTTGAGATGCGGCAACCAGAACTGCACACAGTATTCAAGGTGTGGTCTCACCATGCAGCGATACAGAGGCATTATGACATGCACTGTTTTATTAACCATTCCCTTCCTAATAATTCCTAACATTCTGTTTGCTTTTTTGATCACCACTGCACACTGAGCTGACGATTTCAATGTATTATCCACTGTGACGCCTAGATCTCTTTCCTGCGTGGTAACTCCTAAGATGGAACCTAACATTTTGTAACTACAGCAAGGGTTATTTTTCCCTATAAGCATCACTTTGCACTTGTCCACGTTAAATTTAATCTGCCAATCTTCCAGTCTCACAAGGTCTTCCTGCAATTTATCAAAATCTGCTTGAGATTTAACTACTCTGCATAATTTTGTGTCATCCGCAAATGTGGGTCAGAGGGAGCCTGTGTGAGGGGTCAAACTCAGCGTGGAGGGGTAGGGGATGGAGATAGCATGGAAAAGGTTGAGTTAGTGGAGAGCAGAGGGGTTTATTTAAATTTTTTTCTATATCGCTTTAAACCAAAGCAGTATAGAAGTTGGGGCATGAAAGGACAGAATGAAAGTGTTCTGACCAGAGGAGTAGAGAGAGGGTGGAAGTGACACTTACAGTGTACTTCTATGGGAGTTCTGCTCAAAATATTAAACTCTCCATCTTTGAGTAATAATTTTTTGGCATTACATTTTAAGATAATTACTCAAAGACTAATGTATATTGTGTTATTTTGACAAATATAAAGTTTGCAGAATTTTAAATGTATGCACAGAGAACTCCTCCAGGAGCAAATACTGCAGAAGGGTTAGAAGGAAAAAAGTGTCATTGTGAAGATGATCTAATACAGGGGGTGGAACAATTCCCCTATGAGGAAGGGCTAAAGAGGTTAGGGCTCTTCAGCTTGGAATAGAGGCAACTGATAGAGATCTATAAAATAATGAATGAGGGAAATGAGGAAACGATTTGGTTGTCTACTCTTTCAAAAACTACACAGACTAGGGGATATTCAATGAAAGTCCTAGGTGATACATTCAAGACAAAATAGGAGAAAATATTTTTTTTACTCAGTGCATAATTAAGCTCTGCAAGTCATTGCTAGAGGATGTAGTGAAAAGTATTAATGTAGCTGGGTTGAAAAAAAAGATTTAGATACGTTCCTAGAGGAGAAGACCATAAAACATACTTTTTTTTTTCCATCATGTTTATTAGGAATTTCAGAGGCAATACATAAGAAGATAAATACTCAGACAAAGCATGTTCAACATATGGCAATCATACAATAACATAGAACAAAATTAATAAGGTGGGAAGAACATTCTCAGGAACATAAGCCATTCTTAATGGGGACTTGGGGAAATCCATTGCTTATCCCTGGGATAAGCAACATGAAATCTATCGACCTTTTGGGATCCTGCCAAGTACTTGTGACCTGGATTGACTACTGTTGAAATCAGGTTACTGGGCTTGATAGAGTTCTGGTCTGACCCAGTATGGCAAATCTTATGTTCTTATGAAAAAGGAGGTGATAATGTCCCTGTACAGGTCACTGGTGAGGCCTTCCCTGGGGTACTGTGTTCAGAGGCTATAAAACAAAAACAAAATGATAGGGAGAAGAGAGAAGCAGTCTACACCAGATGACTTAAGAGAGAAGACTAGAGGACCTATGTGTGTATACTGTGATGGTTACTATCTACTATTAGAGAGGCTGATCAGAGGAACCACTAAGGCAGCGGTTCCCAACCCTGACCTGGGGACCCCCCAGCCATGTCATGCATGCAAATTTTCTCTCATGCATATTCACTGTGGATATCCTGAAAACCCGACTGGTGGGGGGGGGGGGGGGGGGGGGGGGGGGAGGTCCCCAGGACAGGGTTGGGAACCACTGCACTAAAGGGAGCAGCCCTCGAGTTAAAACCTAGGCCAAGCCTCCAGAGCAGAGGAAGTCAGAAGGGTAAGAAGGAAACTACAAATCCCAAACAGTATGGAAACTCTTGGTGGGGGGTGGGCAGGGGGAAGAGTTTCTAAGAGAAGGGAGCGTGAAAAATTCCAGGCCTTTAATAACCCAAGTGGGTTTAAATTGGAAAAGTTTGGAATAAGGGGAGGAGCTGAGGTGAACAAGCAAACTGCAAGTTCCAGAAGCCATATTCACAAGAAAAGGATGTAAAGAATTAATGGAACACCCTCCCAGATGAAGATAAAATCACTGAACCTAGGAATTAGAGCTCCCAAATACTGTACCGAGTGGTTGCAGCCGTAGCTGCGTAAGTAGTAAAAGTACTAAATTCTCACTACAGGCTACTGAGGATGGTGGCAGTGAGGTTTGGTTCCCTGAAATCAAGCCCAAATAGAAAGGCATTATTACAAAAGATGTTATTGAGCTGTACTACAGAGGTCTGGCCAGATTGTCACAACTGGAGGACCGGATGGATATAGGGATTTTCCATATAGGTGGAGTACAGGACCTCAAGGCAGGGCAAAGCAGGGTCTTCTGCCTGACCAGCCACCTCTCCCCCTTGGGTTGAGCCTGTAGGTTCTGATGGCCGGCGAGGCAATGGCTGGAGACAAGCTGGGTCTAGAGGCAGGCAGAGGCGATGAGACAGGAGCCGGAGGCAGGGGCTGGGAAAGGAGGCAAAGCTTGGGCCTAGAAACAAAAACTGGAACACAAGGTAAGGCCTGAGACTGGAGTCAAGATATGGAAACAAGGACTGGTACAGAAGGCAAGGCCTGGGACTGCAGTCAAGGACTGGAACAGGAGGCCCACAGAGTATGGACCAAAAGGAGGACCAGGCAGACTAAGACAATGACTAGACAGGATAAGACAAGACTAGGACTGGACAGGACCACAAGAACAGGGCAAGAAAGTAACAGACACAGGGTAACAGGAAACTAATGCAAAGCAAGATACATACAAGACCAGACAAGGGAAAAACAGACAAGGAGGCCTAAGCAAAGTAAGGCAGAGTGAGATTAGAGGCAGGGAGGCCAAGGACGCCACTGAAAAAGGCAGGAAGGCCACAGGGGCCACACAGAAGTAAAGCAAGGCAAGGTGAACCAATGCAAAGAGCCAAGGTGACTCGAAGAAGAGGCACAGAGTTCTGGGAGAGGAGGGGCTAAATAGGGCTGGCCCTGCTGCATCATGGAAGCATCAAGGAGGAGGCTAGTGCAGGAGAGAGGGTGGCTCCATGAAGATCTATGCTGGCGGAGAAGCTGCCTAATAGCCAGGATCATGACATGGATATAAAGACTGTTATACAGAGACACCACTGAACCTTATTCCAGAAGCCTGGCAGGATAAGGAGCCTGCATTTGCTGAACTTCTGACAGTTGATTCGGTTGGGTAACTGAGGGTAACTGAGGAGATGAAGGGAGAGTCGAGAACCAGCAGAATCATACTGAATCAGCAGATACCCAAGCAGAACAACCAGCAGGTTGTGACAATACTCCAGAGGAATGGAATGGAGAGACTTTTAAATATCTGAAAATGTACAAAAAAAATGTACAAAAACCTTTTCCAATGGAAGAAGCTCCAGGATATGAAACTCCAGGGGAGTAAACTCTGAAATAACATCAGGATATGTTTTCCCAGAAAGGGCCATGGATGCTAGGAATGACTTCCAGGAGGATGTAGTGCAGATAAAAACAGTTTTGGAATTCAAAAGGGTGTGGGATAAACACAAAGAATCCCTAGTGGCAAGAGGATGGAAATGACATACTGGGGGTAACCTGTGGTACTTTTTCTGTATGGGGGGGGGGGGGGGGGTAACCTGCACAAAGTGACAGTTACAACCCTGAAAAAGGCGGCGATGGGGTAATGTGCACGGTGCAGCTGTTACAACCCTGAATACCTTGCTGGGCAGACTAGATGGTTCATTTATCTTTATCTGCCATCATTTACTAATTAGGTATATACACGTCACAGGCAATAATCAAAGCTCAATAGCTTTCTTTTAAGTGACATCCCTGTCTAGTGAAGACAGTGATTTCATCTATTTAAACCCAAATTCCCAACAGAAGGATACTGCCATGATATGTCCACATGCATTCAGCATTTAAAAGTAAGCAGCAATACATTTAATATATTTCTTACTGACTACACAGCATTTTCTCTCAGGCATTAGGGGCACTAATGTGCTCCATATCATTTCCATAGAAGACGAATGGCATTTTGACTGTTTCAAGGCCCAAGGTACTTTTTCTTTTTTTTTTTTTTTTTTTTTTTTAATGGAAAACGACCTTTCAAAAGGAAAAGGCTCTGAGACGCAGTGCCCCTAGTGTTCCCCTATTTGCCTGGTCCACCTTAAATTCCTTAAGGAGAGTATGCTCTATGGGCGGGATCCTGAGGGCATAACCAGAGACTGGGGAATAAGAGCTGGGATCCAGGTGGGGCTGACTAGACCAGGCCCAGGTCTCCAGGAGGAAGGCAACTCCTGTAGTGTAACACTGTCCAAACACTGAGTTGAGACAAATCTGAACTGTGAGTACTGAGAGAAGTATTGTACCGTAAGTAAAGAGAGACACTGTTCTGAAGCATGTGTAAAGCTGTAATAAAGATATACTGTTTTAAGCAAGGCTGGGGGAGGTCTTGTGGTGTGATGTGAAGATGAAGCTGCGTTTTCTGCTTGCTCGGGGACCCCATTCCCTCCTTTGCTGATTAAACTACTACTCGTGACCTTTTTTTTATTAATTTACCAGGACTCTGTATCTTACACTCACGGTGTGATTCGGGGCATCCTTATGTCCAAACTTGGGCAGAGAGAAAAGGAATGCGCACGGGCAGGCAGTGGCAAAATGGCGGAGGGCAGCAATGGCTGGACATCCCCGGCTGTGTCTGATTTCAATACTGCTGAGGTAGCGAATGTGGTGGCCCTTATATTAGAGGAACATAAGAACATAAGAAATTGCCATGCTGGGACAGACCAAGGGTCCATCAAGCCCAGCATCCTGTTTCCAACAGAGGCCAAAAACCAGGCCACAGGAACCTGGCAATTACCCAAACACTAAGAAGAACCCATGCTACTGATGCAATTAATAGCAGTGGCTATTCCCTAAGTATAATTTATTAATAGCCATTAATGGACTTCTCCTCCAAGAACTTATCCAAACCTTTTTTGAACCCAGCTACACTAACTGCACAAATTTTAAAAGACTGGCTCTCACTTTAATGAATCCTATGCCTTGCTAACTGAAACTGGGAAAAGACTGAAGGACCTAGAATCCAATGTATCTGACATAGATGACCACTTGGTCACCCTGGAAGGAGAACTGTCTGCCTTAAAAAAAAACTGGCAGATAAGCAAGCCGAGAAACTGGAGGAGTTGGAAAACCATTCCAGATGAACAATTTACATTTCATAGGTTTTCCCAAAACCATAAAAGATAAGGACATCGCCAGCATCATTGAACAATGGCTGCCAGAAGCACTGCCACTATCAGATTGACAGCGCAGACTCCACGTGGAATGTGTACACCAGTTAGGTATTCGGGTGCCAAACAAAAGCAAGCCCCATCCAGAATTAGTAAAATTCGTGGATTATGCCCAGAAACAGGAGATTTTAATGGCATTTTGGAAGCACCAATCTCATCTATGAAGGTACTTCAATATTAATTTTTCAGGATTTCTCAGCGGGGATCTCGGCGCAGAGGAAGTTGTTCTCCCCTATTTGTGTGCAGCCTGTTGACTTAAATCTGCCTTTTGCTCTTCTATATCCTGCGAAACTTCGGATCACACATGCCAATAAAACAACAGTATGTGATACTGTTGCTGAAGCCTTTCTGGACACTTTGAACTGATGGGTGGTGCCCTTCTTAACATCTCTACTTAAGAGGAAGTTGACAATGAAGCGGAGGGCTGTCGCTCATTAGGTTTTTTCACTTGCTTCTGAATTCCCTTTCGAATTCAGTGAAGGATTGAGACTGTTACATTTCCAGTTTTTGCTAGACAGACAATTCTCCTCACTGGTTGATCATATGTTTCACCTAAGCCCCCCGCATAATCTCTTTATTACCACCTTTTCGCTCCTTTGAAATTTACCAAATTATTCAGTATGTTCCAGCTAGTCCCCTGCAGCCATCTCCCTTCCCCCCTGCTCATCTTACCCAAAATCTATACTCCCAACTACCATTCTCTTGCAACTGCTAAGAACTATTCCTGGTGTATTTCTCTGCACTTTGCCTCCCTCTCCCTGTAAAAGCACGATTTCCTGTGTCATTTGTTACAATCATGTTAACTACCATTAACTTACACGTTACAATATGTTCACTGCAAAACTCATCCTGTTACTTATTCCAATCAGTCATGATGACCTCACATTAAAGTACACTTGGTAAATAGCTCGCTACAAAACCTGATGTGTTACCTGTTTGAATTTCTCAGTTACCTTTATTAACCTTCACTTTGTTCCTTGTTCTCTGTAAAGCTTGTTGCTACTTTTAGTTATCTGTGAAACGAGATGATGCTCCCAACGTATCCCGGTATACAAAAACACTCAAATAAATAAAATAAAAAATAAATGTTTACATTTTTCTTTCTTTCTTTCTTTTTTGGTCTTTCTATTGCCTATTGTATTCCAGCTGTGGTGGGAGTGGGGTCCAAACACACAGTCACGGTCCTGATTCGCCTATGGTTGGGCAAAATTCTGGATTGCTGTTTTTGGTTCTGAGGGCAAGGGAGTTATTAAAAGGGGACGGGAAGAGGTTTTGTAGGGATAAGGGTTTCACACCACTTCTATCTTCATTTTGGGGATCATTTTTTACTTGAGAGCCAGTGATTTGTTTGGCATGATAGTAACAGACTAGGGTCTAGGCTGGAGGGCCTGGTCCTCTATGATGCCATTTTCTGCTTTTTGCAGCTTTATTATTCTAGTGCACCGATGACTTCCTCACCTATTAGGTGGGCAACCTGGAAAGTTTCAGGGATTTTTCTGTGTTTAAGACGCACAACATTTTAAAGACAATGAAAAGGCAAAATATACACATAGCTTTAATGCAAGAAACTCGTTTGATTAAACTAGAATATCAAAAGTTATGTAAACAGTGGGTGGGGCATGTCTTTTCCTCCCAGTCGGGAACAAAGAAGGCAGGTGTTGTTATTCTGATAGGTCATAATATTCCTTTCCACATGTCAAAACCGACTGAAGATTCAGAGGGGAGATTCTTATTGATTTCTGGTTCTGTGTGTGAAAAACCCATTGCTATTTGTAATATGTATGCCTCAAATGTATAATGAACATTCATTCTTTATGAAATTGCTTCGCTTACTGGCTGATTGCACATCTTGCCCCTTAATTGTAGGGGGTGATTTCAACTGCGTTCATAACCCAACATTGGATCCCTCTTCCATGGCTTTAGGGGGAGATTCCAAGTCAGTGAAAGGTACAAAATATCTGTTTCAGGGGCTTGATTTGGTGGACACTTGGCATGTATTACATCCTCTCTTGCGAGAGTATACAAGTGTCCCGAGCCCATGGGACTTGCTCAAGGATAGATTATTTTTGGATGAGAGGAGAAGACTTTGGCTCCGTTCTTAAGGCTAAAATATGTCCCCTAGCTGGGTCAGACTATACATTACTATGGGTTGAAATGGAAGGCATTCAACCTCTTGATTTTAGATAGATCTGGAGGTTTCCCAGACATCTCTCTACAGATCCACAATTTAAGAATTTTTTTTTTTACAAAAAAAAAAAATGGGAAGATTACATGGAAAGTAATAAGGAACATCAGGCATCCCCTGTACTTTTTTGGGAAATGGCCAAAATTATTTTAAGAGGGGAGATAATCTCTTATGTAAGTCCTCAGAGAAAACTCATGTCCAATGAAAGAAATCTTTCATCTAGAGAAAAGACTTAAAGCTGCTCAACAAGCATATGCTGCCCAACCCTCCCGAGCTGCTAAAAATAATTTTCTTATGGTTCAAATTAATTGAATGAGCTATTACACCAGATAGCAAAAAAAATAATGACTTTTTACAAAAGTAAGCTCTTTAATTTTAGTAATAAACCAGGAACATTTTTAGCACAGCTGGTAAAATCCTGGAAGGGTCAGAATTTATTCCCGCTATGAAGGATTCTACAGGTCAGGTGGTTAACTCTAGTAAGGAGATTGCTGCTATTTTCTGAACTTTTTATCATTCCTTATACAAAGCAGGGGATGTAGATAAGATTGATATTCGACAATACCTGGCCACGATAGATTTGTCCTGATTAACTGAACGCTAACTGAACGCCAAATAAAATCTTGAACACTCCAATACATATTCAAGAAATCCAGCAGGGCATTCATCGATCTAAATCAGGGGTCGGGAACCAATGGCTCGTGAGCCAGATATGGCTCTTTTGATGGCTGCATCTGGCTCACAGACAAATCTTTAATAAAAAAGTAAAAATCTAATAAAACCCCCCCACCCTCCTGACACCCCCCAAGACCTCCAAAATTAATTTACTACAACCCCCCACCCTCCTGACCCCCCCCCCCCCCCCCACGACCTGCCAAAAGTCCCTGGTGGTCCAGCGGGGGGTCCAGGAGCGGTCCGGGAGCGATCTCCTGGACTTGGGCTGTCGGCTGCCAGTAGTCAAAATGGTGCTGACGGCCCTTTGCCCTCACTATGTCACTGAGGTCGACCAATGGCGGCGGTAGCCCCTGTGACATAGTAAGGGCAAAGGGCCGTCGGCTGCCAGTAATCAAAACGGCGTCGACGGCCCTTTGCCCTTACTATATTTTTTTATTTATTTATTTATTTGTGTTTTTCTATACCGGCATTCACGGAAGTTCGTATCATGTCGGTTTACATAAAACAAGGGGTGAGCAATACATTATAACGTACATAGCTAAAACGTAAGAGTATACATTACAAAAGTATAACAAGTGCATAGAAGAAAAGTTACAATAAAACAGGGGTTATTCTAACTGGGATTAGAGTTAGAGGAGAGATAAAAAGTTTAACAAGAAGTAAAACCTTGTAGTGATTGGTTGGTATTGTCTGTTTCAGTTTAATAGAAGATGCTCAGTGTTGCTGCATTTGATGGAAGTGAATCATTAAGGGTCCGGAAATGCTTTCATGAACAGCCATGTTTTAAGTCTATCACAGCCATGTTTTAAGTATATCACAGGTCGACCCCACTGGTCGCCATTGGTCGACCCCAGTGACATAGTGAGGGCAAAGGGCCATCGGCGCCATTTTGACTATTGGCAGCCGACAGCCCAAGTCCAGGAGATCGCTCCCGAACCCCCGCTGGACCACCAGGGACTTTTGGCAGGTCTTGGGGGGTCAGGAGAGTGGGGGGTTATAGTAAATTAATTTTGGAGGTCTTGGGGGGGCGTCAGGAGGGTGGGGGGTTTTGTTAGATTTTTACTTTTTTATTAAAGATTTGTCTGCGAGCCCTGAACCCCCCGCTGGACCACCAGGGACTTTTGGCAGGTCTTGTATGGCTCTCACGGAATTACATTTTAAAATATGTGGCGTTCATGGCTCTCTCAGCCAAAAAGGTTCCCGACCCCTGATCTAAATTATTAAAAGCCCTGGGCCCAGACAATTATACTGCGGAATTTTACAAATTACTAGGTGATAGGCTGCTACATCTATTGCGTGAGGCCTATGAGCTGTGATTGCGACTGGGGGTTTTCCTCTCTCCCCTAATAAAGCCCTTATTATGGTTCTTCCTAAGGAGGGGAGGGATCCTATATGCTTCCTAGTGCCTATAGATCTATTTCCCTTTTAAATTCTGACACCAAACTCTTGGCCAAGACTTTTGCGGCTCGTTTGAAAAAAGTTCTCCTGGGTTTGATAAGGCAGGACCATGTTGGGTTTGTAAAAGGTAGGCATTCTATTTATAATGTTAGGCGGATAGTGGCATCTATGGAGATAAGTAAATGAAGGCGTATTCCATTGATGCTCTTAAGCCTTGATGTGGAAAAGGCATTTGATCGCGTTAATTGGGCTTTCATGTTTGACGTTTTACAAAAAATTGGATTTGGAGGATATTTTTTGCAGATTGAGACGTTATATAATTACTAAAACTGAAGCAAAAGGGTTAACAGTATTCAGTCTGAACAATTTCCATTGACTGGAGGTACTCGACAGGGTTGCCTCCTGTTGCCCCTTCTTTTTCTTATTTCTCTGGAACTACTACTCCAAAAGATTAGGGAGAATACAGGGATTCCTTTTGCTAGTAAGAGGGGGTTTATCTTTTAAGTTGGCAGCATTTGCCGATAAGATACTTTTACATATTAGTGAGCCAAAGTCTTCTCTTCCTTCGCTCCTTAAAGGATTTTCTGATTATGGGGCTTTGACAGGTTTGAAATTAAACCTGGATAAGTCTGAAGCTTTACCTATGCAGGATGCCGTTATAGTCACATGTGGTACTGACTTTCTGATGAACGGGGCTGGCGATTCTTTTAAGTATTTGGGAATATGCTTACAAAGAGATCCCACTAAATTGAAGCAGATTAATTATTGACTGTATCTAGATCACACTGGGCAAAAACTGCATGCTTGGAAAGATTACCCTCTCTCTCTCTTTCTGGTAGAATTGTTCTTTTTCAAATGATATTATTACTTAAGTGGCTATATAACTTTTTCAAACTGTGCCTCTGTCTCACAAAACGGGAAGTGCTGCACGTGGAGGCGTTGATAAGTAGATTTCTTTGGCATGGGAGAAAATCTAGGGTTGCTATCCATAAGCCAAAGAAAAAATGGAAACAAGGGGGTTTGGGGCATCTCCAACCTGCGATTCTATAACATGGCTTGTCATTTACGCCATCTTGGAGATTGGCTGATGAGTTTGACATTTTATATTCCTCTAGACATAGAAAGAGAGTTAGTGGCCCCATGGGATTTACGTTTTATATTACACATTAATAAAGGGTCCTTCCCATGCCAGGCAAAAGACAGTACCATTATTTTACCAATTTGGAAAACTTGGAAATAGTTTTGTTCCAAATTTGGTATAAGTTGGAGGATTTCTCAGTACTTCCCCATTAGGGGAAAAAGATTTTGCTCCAGGGGTTTTTAATCCAATTTTTAGACATTGGGCAGATAAGGGGATACAAATTTTGGCACATCTTTTAAACAAGGAGGATGCTACGATTGTTAACAGCTTCAGAATACTTAATGATTTAAACAAATATTTCTTTCCCTATCTCCAAATTCAGCATTATATACAGGCTATGAATTCGCAAGAGTCGGCTTGTGCATTTCATGCTGAGCTATTGGAGATTTTTGACTGGGAAGACCCCAGTAGACCCTCGATTTCTTATTTTTATCAGAAATTGATAAAGCAACTACCCTCCATAGTTTATGACGACATCGTACAGAGTTGTTCTCAGAAATCAGGGATAACTTTTTCTAGTAATGCTTATGCTAAACTTATTAGGGCTTGCCATATAACTAATGAAGGCCTCTGTGAGGTCCAGTATAAGTTCTTAATGCGAGCTTATATATCATCTGCAGGTGCATATGTAAAGTTTCTCTTATATATATTTATATATACTTACCGTATTTTCCGGTGTATAAGACGACTGGGCGTATAAGACGACCCCCAACTTTTCCAGTTAAAATATAGAGTTTGAGATATACTCGCCGTATAAGACTACCCTTCTGTGTCACTACATAACCATACTGCATGTGGTACCCAGTATACAACAACCAGCCAATCACGGCAAGCGATGTACCTTACCGGCGATTGGCTGGTTGTTATATACAAATCCTGCTTGGATTGGTCAGCTCTCCCTGCTTGCCCAGCCCTCCCTGTCTCCAAGACTATCAGAGCGGTAACGCATCCCTCTGGCCCACCCTTGTATCCTATTACCGGTGCCTCCTTCTCTGCCTCTCAGATCCCGCTCCTGAGGACTGCAGTGAAGCGGCGCAGACGTGCATGTGCGAGATCTGAGAGGCAGAGAAGGAGGTACCGGTAATAGAGATGTGAATCGGAACCGGAATCGGTTCTGATTCCGGTTCAGATTCACATCGTGGGTTTTTTTTCGTCTGGCCCGATCGGGTTTTGTTTTGTTTTTGTTTTTTTTAATCGGCGGCGCCCGAGCCGATAAACAAAAAACCCACCCCGACCCTTTAAAACTAATCCCTCAGCTTCCCCCACCCTCCTGATCCCCCCAAGACCTGCCAAATTAATTAAATACAACCCCACCCTCCTGATCCCTCCACAAGATCTGCCAAATTAGTTTTCTACAACCCCCCACCCTCCTGACCCCTCCAAGACCTGCCAAATTAATTAAATACAACCCCCCACCCTCCTGATCCCTCCACAAGATCTGCCAAATTAGTTTTCTACAACCCCCCACCCTCCTGACCCCTCCAAGACCTGCCAAATTAATTAAATACAACCCCACCCTCCTGACCCCTCCACAAGATCTGCCAAATTAGTTTTCTACAACCCCCCACCCTCCTGACCCCTCCAAGACCTGCCAAAAGTCCCTGGTGGTCCAGCGGGGGTCCGGGAGCGATCTCCTGGACTTGGGCCGTCGGCTGCCAGTAATCAAAATGGCGCCGACGGCCCTTTGCCCTTACTATGTCACAGGGGCTACCGCTGCCATTGGTCAACCCCAGTGACATTGTAAGGGCAAAGGGCCGTCGGCGCCATTTTGATTGTTGGCAGCCGACGGCCCAAGTCCAGGAGATCGCTCCCGGACCCCCGCTGGACCACCAGGGACTTTTGGCAGGTCTTGGGGGGGGGGGTCAGGAGGGTGGGGGGTTGTAGTAAATTAATTTGGTAGGTCTGGGGGGGGGGGGCCAGGAGGGGGGAGTTGTTAGATTTTTATTTTTTTTTATATTCGCTCCATAAGACGCAGACATTTTTCCCCCCACTTTTGGGGGAAAAAAGTGCGTCTTATGGAGCGAAAAATACGGTAATTATTCGCCCTATAAGACGACCCCCGGCGTATAAGATGACCCCCGACTTTTGAGAAGATTTTCAGGGGTTAAAAACTCGTCTTATACGCCGGAAAATACGGTATATATTTCTCCCTCAACAATTATGTACTCTCTGCATACTATGTTATGTACCTTTCCCTTACCTTGCCATGTAACCAAATCGTTCCATGTATCTTCTATATCTTTCTTATACGTTAATTGTAAACCGATACGATGTGCAAACGGTTATCGGTATATAAAAACCTTTAAATAAATAAATAAATTATATAGTCCGATAGGTGCCTGAAGTGCCTTACAACCAAGAGTACTCTTGGACACTTGTTCTGGACCTGTCCCTGCTTATAAAACGTTTTGGGGCGCACTCAGACGTTACATCCAGGAGGTGATGGGGATTAATATCTCACTAGAATCTAGATCTTTTTTGTTTGATTTCCCTACCTCTGTGACTACAAATGCGTACCTAAAATTATGGGTGCGGAAAACACTTCTCTTAACAAAGAAGGTTATTCTACATAACTGGCTTCCGCCAGAAGCTCCTACACTAACTCACCCAAGGATAGCTTTACATCATCTGTGTTCTAAGGAGTACCATACTGAAAAAACTGATTTGACCATCAAGCGAAAGATTTTTTTGAAAATGTGGGAAATGTATTTGCAAACTCTGCCTCATAAAACTCTGCGTTTCTCCTTGAATGTTCTTCAGTGATGGTTGCCTGACTCCACTGGCTGCTGTAATGATTGTTATAATATTGTCCTGATCACCTATGTCATGTTTCATAATTTGCTATGTGGGGTTTTGGGGGTAGTGCTTATTGGGTTGGGGGGTTGTTCAAGGTTGCCACTTGTTAGTGGATAATCTTTATCGTCCGGGACTGGGACTGACAATGGGGAATCTGCGCACCAACATCTCTTTTATGTTACTGTGTATTTTGATTATGCTAAAACTAATAAAAAAAAGATATGAAAACATAAGCAAGGCTGGAATCAAGACTAGCTTGTCTCCAGGCCTGTGGGAATCACTGCTCGTTCCCACAAGCTCGCTAAATGTTTTAGAGCCATTTCCTTCTTTTCACTCTTTTTATAAGGGAGAAACTCTGCAGAGCTTTCTGAATCTGGAGACTTTGGCTACCCATGTGCTGGAACCAGAGGTTAGGTAGTACCTCAGGGGACAGAGATCCAATGTACCCTGGGATCACAAGGGGTTTGCAGTACTGCTATGGGGGGAGGGGGGGAAGGAATATCAGCTTGGCTACATTTTCTTTGAGAAGTGTCACATGGATCTGTGGAATCCTGAAACATAGAATCTAATTTCCTGCCCGTCCCCTAAAAATCCACAGAAAACACACTTCTTTTGGCTAGCAACTTAGAGACAGCCCTACCCTTTGTTTCTTACAGACCTGTTAAATCTTGTTGAACTTTAAAATGTTCTGCTATTTGTGTGCTTAGAGGGAAAGTTTCATTCTTGTATAAAAACACCAGGTAACTTGAATGTTAACACCCTGCAGCTTCTATTCTTTCCAGGAAGCACCACACCTTTGAATAACTGCTGCCCATGCATTTTATGCCAGGTGCTCTGGCCAAGCTAAAAAACCTTCCCTGCGCGTTGCCATTTACCTTGTCTCAGGCAAGGGAGCTCAGGCCCTCTGATGCCACGAGCGAGGTCAGCAGACAAACCTCAGCACACAGCTCACATCTGGCACCTATAACACACAGCTGCCACAAGCCACTCAGAGGCTTAGAAAGCATTTTCTGCTAACATTTCATTCTGCTCTTGATGGATGTAAGGTATATTCTGAAAGTAATCTATAACTACGAGTCTGATTTAAGAGACAGAAAACTATGTACAAATGTTTACGTCGTATTGGTATAAGTACCTGTACTCCTGTAAAATCTTTAAAAAAAAAAAGTGTTACAATAAAAAAAATTATATAATGTATCGTAGGTGCATGCAGGAATTTAGACTACAGATGGGAGAGTGAAATCACCTGAATAATCATTTCAGGGCTAGATATATGTCCACTCTGATAAACTCTCTCTGCAAATCACTTTCATTAATCCAGACTAAGAAATCGACTTGCCTCTGATGAAGAAATCGATCAGTACTGGCTTTCAGGCAACCACCTAGTCTGAAGCAAAAATTAACTAAAGCAAGCTTCTAACGGCAACTCCCGAAAGATCCTGACAATTTACCATGCTGCAAGCTAGCCAGCACCTAGCACAGACCCCATAATTGCTCACATGGGAAGCACATTCAGTATAAAGGGATCCTACTCATGCTCCTCTAATATGGTGCATATCATTCAATGCTGAAAACGTGACAAAGAAACATAGAAACATAGAAATGACGGCAGAAGAAGACCAAATGGCCCATCCAGTCTGCCCAGCAAGCTTCCCTCATTTTTTCTCTCATACTTATCTGTTTCTCTTAGCTCTTGGTTCTAATTCCCTTCCACCCCCACCATTAATGTAGAGAGCGGTGATGGAGCTGCATCCAAGTGAAATATCTAGCTTGATTCGTTAGGGGTAGTAGCCGCCGCAATAAGCAAGCTGCACCCATGCTTATTTGTTTTACCCAGACTATGTTATACAGCCCTTATTGGTTGTTTATCTTCTCCCCTGCCGTTGAAGCAGAGGGCTATGCTGGATATGCATCGAAAGTGAAGTATCAGGCACATTTGGTTTGGGGTAGTAACCGCCATAACAAGCCAGCTACTCCCCGCTTTGTGAGTGTGAATCCTTTTTTCTTCTCCCCTGCCGTTGAAGTTATGCTGGATATGCGTGAAGTATCAGTTTTTCTTTTCCCCTGCCGTTGAAGCAGAGAGCTATGCTGGAAATTCGTGATGTATCAGTCTTTCTCCCATGCCGTTGAAGCAGAGAGCCATGCTGGATATGCGTCGAGAGTGAAGTATCAGGTACATTTGGTTTGGGGTAGTAACCAGTGTAACATTTGGTTTGGGGTAGTAACCAGTGTAGCAGGCACAAAGCCTGCTACACTGGTGAGACAGGACAGACCTTAAAAGGCAAGAGTCAATGCACACAGCACAAGATCAAACAGCATTGGGAAGACCAGGCCAGCACCTCCGTGGGGGAACATTTTTTGGAACCAGGCCACTGTGTCAATGACCTTATGATCAGGCAATCAATGGAAAATTTATAACTATCCAGGAATGCAAGAATCTTGAAGTCAAAATGATTACATAAATTGAAACTGACAAAAAAAAGGACTCAAAGGTTTGCTATCACATTATGAGCCATTAAATTATACTGCCTGTCACCTTCTGATTATCCATCATTGGAATGCCTTTTATGATCCACTTGTGGCATATTTTACTTATATTGCCTGGTAAAATATTACCTTAAACTCATTTGAAATCTGACCTGAAGAAGAGAGTTAGTTCAATAAAAAGGCATCACCTTTTGTTTTCTTTGTTAATTTGTTAAACTTTACATCTATGAAGCAATACAAACTTACTAGTCAGCTGGTTCAGAATAAAGTGAGACAGAGCAAGTCGAAAGATGTCAAGCTAAAAGGTCTGCAAACGGGCACACAGCATCTGCTGAGCAGAAAGCTAGAGCTCAATATAATAAAGACCGGGCTCAAGTTGGGATGTGGTAGTACCATTCACCAATTTTATGCCAGCACTAATTCTACTCATAATTTTTAAATTAAGCTAAACTCTGCCCAAGCACCCCAGGTTTGCTGTCTTGAGAAGATTATTTTGGCTATAACTTGGTGGCACTGCTGTGCAGGAGCCCTGGGATTCCATTCCCAAGTCCATCTTCTGCTCTTTGGGCCACATGAGGCTGGGAAGTTCAATTTGCTACGCCACAGTGAGACTTCTGGGCTCATTTTTAAAGAACCCGCATACCCTGAGGCTAATTCTCAAAGCTAAACTCCCAACGCTGCCTCCTTTTTGAAAATCAGCACGGCAAAGCGTGCAGCTATAAACTGCCCGAATCCTCTGCACCTATCTGTGCAGGTGGCAACGAAGAGATTCGAACAGCACCCAACCATTCGAAACGCAAACCACATGCGTGCTGTTCTCCTCCCTTGAGCCAGGGAATGCTTCTTTTTAATCTGCATGCTGGTCAGAGGGTGGCACTTTTCAATCGAGCCGATTTATCTTGGCAAATGGCTTTGAATGGTGTCTTCCCTATGGCTAGGTGCAGAGAGGAGCTGCAGTCTGCAATCTGGGCTGGATGGAATCAGATGGGGGGGGGGGGGGGGGGGGGGAGTTTAAAAAAAAAAATGGGGCTCTCCATTGTGGATGAAGATTCATAGGTGCCACTGTTCTAGTAGAGGTTGGGTGACCATGCAGCTCCATGTTAGGGAGGACAAGCCGAGTTGGTCCTGGTTTTCCCCCTTGCATGCAAGCAAATGTAATCCTGGTTTTTCCTGATAGAAATCAATTGAGAAATCAGAACATCTCCCTGCACGCCACACAGCAAAGCAAAGTCTGGTTCAGCCTGTCTCTCCTCGGCATGGAGCTGTATGGTCACCCAATACAGACCCATTCCAAGATGAACCAGAATTACTGCTGGGGGAAAAAAAAAAAAAAAAAAGAGTCCGGCTACACAAAGAGAAGAATAATGATGTTTTGAAGCAAATGTAGGATATTGTAGTCTAACACCAGCCAGGTTAATTTATGGTTTCACTCATTCACCTACACAGAAATTAAATGGCAAGTCAAGTAAAATACAGCAGCACTTGAGGAAAAGACAAAATTCAGGAATTGTTAGAAAAAGTAAAGGCCATTCGGTCCTTCAATGTTAAAAGGAAGTTTTCTTCAGGATCCTACCCCAGCCTGATTTATAGGCAGGCTGCCCCATCACAAGACATAACGCAGACATATGGGCTGAGATCTGCCAGCAGGTACACTTTACTGCTTGCAGGCCAATTTGGTAAGGAATAGTAGGCTAAAACCAGCCTGTTGCACCACCTGATCTCCGGCATTGAGAATGCCTGTACCTGCTTTGTAGCAGCAAAGTGGATTCCCTGGGGGGGGGGGGCAGATTCTCCAGTGGTAACTCAACAGTTTTTGGCCTTGATGATTTTTTCACGGTTCTGTCTCTAGGATGCTCCAAATTTATTTTACCAAATTCCAGGCTCAGTGCCAAGAATCCTCAACAGCTAATACCAAGTGTCAGACAGCAATAGTGACTAAGGAGTTCAGTACCAAAGAAATCAGCAGCACAGCAGAGCAGTAAGTGCAGTGTCCTGCCAGAGCAGCACCAAAAGGAGAGCTTCTCCAACCAAAACAACTTTCCTGGTTGCCTAATTAATGGGAGGCTCACTGTCAAGTGAATTTAAAGCAAGTCAGAAGGCCTAAGGTTACTAAGCCTTTTTCCCCCAAAAGTAAAAAAAAAAAAAAAGATCACTACAGTCACTCAAAACAGATACTAAATGTTCCTATATTCACACTGCTGAGATGTCATGGAGAAAAATAAGACCACAAAAAGAAACATGAAAGGTTAGGAAGTGGTGAACGAAACACACTTTAAGCCTCAGCTTGTAGTCTGCATAGCGTTCACCTCCTGTATCTGGCATGTGGGACTCTTGAAACACTTAATAAGATTCACCACCTCCAAACTGAAGCCAGAGAGAGATGTAGCAATCTGAAGTGCTGTATGCTGAATTTAGACCAATTGTACTGCTGATTTATTAATAGGATTAAACCTTACTCATTCGAGTCAAGAGCTCCAAACTGCTTAAATAGTCTATGCAATCTGCTAGATAGATGTCAGGCAAGTCTCAGGTTCTAGCACCTGGAGAGAGCTATGACGCAAACCTGGGGAAGCAAAACTACATCAGGCAGAAGGTGAGAACCAGCTCTGAATGACTGGAGGGGCAGTGTCCTGGGGATCTCTTCTTTCATCAAAGCTGGTGCACCAACACTGGCCAGCTCCTTTCCGAGAGCCTGCTCCCCAGTAGCAAAAGCCAAAGGATGCAGAGTGCTTCATACACAGATATTTGTGTACAGAAGCAAGATATGCAGGAGGTGACAAGTCAGGGTCATGGACTCTGCATTGTTTCACACTACTTAACAAGCACATGACCAGGTTCGAGCACCACATGGTGCCGGACCCTTTTTATGGTACAAGGTAGCTGAACTAATGATTTAACCCTTGCTCCTTAGGGCAACAGAAGCTGCTAAATTGTAAAACTGTGCCAACAGCTCAGTGTGCTGCAGCAGTCAAAAAAGCAAAGTTAGGGATTATTAGGAAGGGATGGTGAATAAAACGGAAAATGTCATAATGCCTCTATATCGCTCCATGGTGAGACCGCACCTTGAATACTGTGTACAGTTCTGGTCACCGCATCTCAAAAAAGATATAGTTGCACTGGAGACGGTACAGAGAAGGGTGACCAAAATGATAAAGAGGATGGAACAGCTCCCCTATAAGGAAAGACTAAAAAGAGTTTAGGACTGTTCAGCTTGGAGAAGAGATGGCTGAGGGGGATATGATAGAGGTGTTTAAAATCATGAGAGGTCTAGAACAGGTAAATGTGAATTGGTTATTTACTCTTTTGGATAATAGAAGGACTAGGGGGCACTCCATGAAGTTAGCATGTAGCACATTTAAAACTAATTGGAAAAAAATTCTTTATTACTCAGCGCATAATTAAACTCTGGAATTTGTTGACAGGGGATGTGGTTATGGCAGTTATTGTAGCTGGGTTTAAAAAAGGTTTGGATAGGTTCTTTGAGTTAGAAAATAGCCAACGCTATTACCAGCATCAGTAGGGATTCCTTTTGGCCTGGATATTTGGTGCCTTCAAAATCTGGCACCCTAGGCAGCAGCCTATGCCTAAATCCGGGCCTGCAGATCGCAGCAATGTCTTGGTGGTGGCAGACAGTCTCCATTTTACAATGACTGACTTAGCAGTGCCCCAGGGGAATATTCAAACATATACAATTTTCATATAGTGTGAAGGACATTATATTCCCCTGGTTAATACGTAAAAGCAGGCTGTAAGGAAAACCTGGGAAGGAAATCCAGTATGTAAAAGAAATCATAATAGGAGTCAGACTCCAAGTCCCAGAAGGCAGAGGGGTTCGGGAAGGGGAGGAACATCCGAGGCTTTACTCTATTGATAAGACGAGCGAGCCCAGGGGTGGTGGGAGAAGGGTGAGAGCTTGCTGAAGGAGGGGGGAGGACAGGAACAGGAAGCGACTCCACTACAACCAAATGAAGAGGTGGAGGTGAAGGGGTTGAGCCAGAATCGATGAACTTGGGAGACGAGCGGGGGAGCAGAAGAGGACAGACTCATGGAGACTGCAGGTCAAGAGCTTTAAGTGAACACTGCCAGTGTTGTTGCAGCCATCGTGAAAGGTGAATCATAAACCTCAGCTGCAGACTATAGGGGGAGGTGGAGTAGGGCCTGGTTCCCCAAGAGGTAGGCACCTAAAGCACAGCCGAGCTTAAACTGTGCAGGAAACAACTGTGCGCAGCAGGCAGGAGGATTAACGTGAGAGGTGCTTTCTTACTGTATGACTTTCAGGCATTTGTGTTTTGTAAAAGAAAAGCTAGACCGACTTTAAACTACTGGGATAACCTGGGACTATGTTTAAGCCCAGCTCGCCAACTGAGGTGAGAGGATTTTAACACATTGCTGGGACACCCTGGAAGGAGAGAGAGAGACTTTACTAAGTTCGGTTTCTTTTGTATCCAGAGGATTCCAGCTGGATTGCGACAGCAGTCTTCCCCCATCTGTACCTTTGATTCATCATGTTTTTGACCTTCGATTCAAATTCACATCGTAGGACAGGAACACCTCAAGGACCGTGACTGGCCACAGGTGGGCTATATTTAATTGATTATGGGTCTTGTTCAGGCAATTTTTGGAACTGGAGGTGATTTGGGTTTGCTACATTGGGTGTAAACAGTTATACATCAAGACCGTTTGCTTTTTTATTCTTAATTACTTTTGGAATATTCTAGACTTGTTCTGTCATGATGAAAGTATAACATTGTATGGATCACTGGTTCTCAACCCACTCCTTGGGACACATTTTACCAGTCAGGTTTTCAGGATGTCCACAATGAATATGCATGAAATAGATTTCCATACAATGTACGCAGAGTCTCTCTCATGCATATTCATTATGGATATCAAAAAAGCCTGAATGGCTAGATATGTCCAAGGTCTAGGTTGAGAACCCCTGGGTTAGGTCAGTGAAACTCTTATTTTAATACAGTTTGATTTGTAGTTTTTACATAAACTGTTAGTCCTGGGGAAATTCTATGCCCCCGTGGAGTGCAGAATTCCCCTACTGCGCAGATTCTGCACAGAATTTGGCAGGCCCCAGCCCAAACATGCCATGAGTAGAGGCCATCCTGCTCACGGCGAAGAAAAAGCAGGCCCCAGCATGCTGCGAATGGAGGCAGTCTAGTTTTCTGTGAAGATGGAGCAGGCCCGAGGGAGAGTGTGGGTGTAAGATTGCAAGCCTGGGGGTGAGAGAGAGAGCATGAGTGAGGCAGCATGGATGCCAGAGAGAGGGAGCTTATGTGAGGAGATTGTGAAGGAGTGTGAATGTGTATGAAGATTGGGAGTTGGTGTGTGTGAAAAAGGGATAGTGTGTATGTAAGGGAGCTTGTTTGTTTGTGAGAGAGGGAGCCTGTGTGAGAGTGTGTGTTTGGTGTATGTGCGCGTGAGAGAGAGGCATAGCTAGCCTGTACGAGGGGGTGTGCGCGCAGGAGAGAAAGAGATGGGAGCCTGTAAGAGGGGGTATGTATGTGCACTAGAGAAAGGGAGCCTGCATGTGTATGTGAGAGAGAGAGAGAACCTGTGTGAGGGGCAGTACTGAGAGAGGGGTCAAACTTTGGGAGTTAAGATAGAGTGGAAGGGATTGAGCCTAGAGGGGGAAGGGAGCAGTAGTAGCAGGTGGAGGAGTTGGGGCCTGAGAGGGCAAAGTGAAAGGAGACTGGGCAGGGGAGTAGGGAGAGAGGGTGGAAGTGACACTCTTACAGTGAACTTCTAGGGAAGTTCTGTGCAAAATATTTTAAACTCAGCATCTTTAAGTAATAACTTTTTTCTGTATTACATTTTAAATTAAAGACTGTCATGTATATTGTGTTTTGACCATTATGCAGAATGTTACTTTCTTTTTGCGCTGAATTACCCCAGGAGTAGAATGTGGAAAATGCATGGCCTGTGCAGTTGCATAGGGTGCTATGTACGCGGGGGCGCCGCTATGCTGGCACTCTCTTCCCCCACCATGTAGGCAGAGGAAAGAGTGAGGACACGGGGGGATAAAGTTGCTGGGCAAAAGGTAGGGGTGGGAAGAAAAGGGGATGCTGTGCTGGAGCCAATTGCCCTGTATCCAAGTAGGGCATGCTGTGCCAGAACTGCCTCCATGGAAGTGGGAAGGAGAAGGGCACCAATTTCAGTTTTTGCACAGGGTGTAAATTAGCCTAGAGCCAGCCCTGTACAAGCATGTGAAGATTCTTACAAAGGCACTGTACAAAGTCTCTGCTATTGGAGAAATTACTTACCTGATAATTGTGTTTTCCTTAGTGTAAACAGGCGGACTCGGGACCAGTGGGTTTATGCTCCCCTGCCAGCAGATGGAGATGGAGCAAGTTGACATCACAGTATACATAACCCTGAAGTGACCCCAGCCTGCCAGTATTCTCCCCCTATGGGGATTGCTTTGAGCTTTTTGAAAGGAGAAATGTGAAATTCTAAGTTCAGGAAAAGAAAGCCCCGCTCTCCTGCGGTGATACCTAAAGGTCCCTCCCCCAGTTGAGAATTCCTGAGGCAATTTCCATGGTCCCTCAGAGGTGTGCCTTGGTCCAGTAGCTGGATTTCCCGGCATGGACTTAGCTGGGGTTGGGGAACTGGGCAGCCTGGCATGTTGAATGGCCCCGGTGGGCTAGGCCCCGCACTTAGGGGTTTTTTTGCACACCTTGTGGTAGGCAGCCATTTTCGCGCGGTCTTGTGCGTGTTCTGCTGCCCTCTATAGGCCCTCGATGCGCAGAGTGTGTCGGTTCTTTGCACGCGTTGTGCTCTTGGTTTTTGGGCGCACTTTTTATGTGCACCAACTTTTTTTACGCGCTTAACTTGGCACACAGGCTGTGAGTGCGCCTTGCCGTGCTTTCTTGTAGGTGCTTATTTTTTTGGACGCATTTCATTTTTGAGTGGAAGCTGCTCAGACACACATTTACTGCAGCGATGGTGCCAGTAAGCAAGAAGCCTAAGCTTCTACCTGTTTGTGTTGCCTGTCATATTAGGGCTCCTCAGCCTGACCTGACTTCTAACCTGTGTCAATGCTGCGCTGCTCAGACGCTCGGGGAGATTTGTCTTCCTCAGATTTTGCTAAGCCTGGCTCTTCCCATTCTGATGATGGGTTGGTCACGGTCTTGACCAGAGGGACGCCAGATCTTGGTTCTCCCTTGACAGACTCCTCCGCTGGCGAGGGCAGATCTGTGGGACCAGTTCCAGTTCCTTCTGGGCTTGGTCTAGACCCGGCTGCTTTTTTCTTGGGTGGATTTTTTTCAAGGCTTACAAGCCTTTCTTCGGGTGCAGTCCTCCACTTCCCCCATTTCTGTCTGGTCGGACCCCCAGCCGGTGGCTCCTCCCTCTTCCAGAGCTACGCTTAAGCACCAGAACTTAACTCGGTTCCCTGCGTGTGTTCCTGACAGGAATCCAGATGGCATTGATGAGGAGGCTGATCCGGATTCCCTGGAAGATGGGGAAATTCCTCCAGGGCTGGAACCGTATTGAACGGTTCTCTCTTTCTGACACTTGCCATTTTCATTGTATTTGAATTTCCGGTGGATTTTCTTTGTTGTTAGCGCCGCCCTCTGTGAACAAACATAATTTTGAAAAAAAAGAAACTGCTGGCCCTCATTTCCCAGACTTTGAAACAGCTGGGTGTTCCTGGTTCAGATCTTATGACAGAGCCGAGGAAGAATCCCATTTTGGTTTTTTTTACAAAAAGCCTCTGGTCCCGAGTCCATCTGTCTACACGCTAGGAAAACATTACTATTCAGAATACTGAACTTACACAGGACTTTTAAGCAGTCAATGCACACATGCTGTGCACTGCCATGTGGAAGATCCTCAATTTGATCCCCGAGATGCATTTGGGGATGTAGGAGAGGCAGCACTCATAGACCTCTGGGGTGGGAGGTGTAATCATTGCTCTAGGGCAGAGGTTCTCAACCGGTGTGTTGCCACACTGCCCGGTCCCCTGCTGACCCAGCTGCTCCCCCTTCCCAAGCGAAATAGGTCCTGTGCCCGGGCTTTAAATGTTGATAGCCTGGGCAGAACGTGGCAGGGCAGCAGACGTCAGCGGCACTGGTATGCTCTCTTCTTCCCGTGCCCCGGAAGAGGTGAGCAGCAGGTGCATGCGCGGGAAGAAGATACCATGCTAATGCGGGCAGCATCGGCCCAAAGAAAAGAAGAGAGGCGCGACCTGAAGGATGAGCAGCGCAGCTCGGAGTAAAATGAGGAACAGCGTCAACCCTTGCGGCCAATGGGACGCCTTTCTCCGCGAGGAATGAAAATGAAGGAGGTTGCTGCTGCCTTTAGGGTTGGGAGGAGGTTGCTGCTGCCGATGGTTCGGGGGGGGGGGGGGGGGGGGGGGGGGGAGGAAGAGTGAGTGAATGAGCAAGCATGTATGTGTGTGAGTGAGATAGCATGTATGTGAATGATTGAGAGCCTGTATATGTGAAAGAGTATGTGTGTGTGATTGAGAGCTGGTTTAGGTGAGGGGAGTATGTGTGTGTAAATGAGAGAAAGAGAGAGCATGCTTGTAAGCATGTGAATGAGAGTCTGTGTGTGAGAGAAAAAGACAGCATGTATGTATGTGATTGAAAGCCTGTATGTGTACGCATGAAAAGACAGACAGCATGTGTATAAGTGTGTAATTAAGAGCCTATATACGTGAGAGAGAAAGAGCATGTGTATATGTGAGCGATTGAGAGCCAGTGTGAGAGAGAGAGAGAGAGAGAGAGAGGAGAAAGTTTGCAAGCAAACCATCCCTCCTCCTACTAATTCAAAACAATCTCAGGGCACCTGGAATTCAAACGTTCCCAAGTAGGCAGAGCAAAAACATTTTTTATATCATTATTTTTCATTACTGGGTCTTTGTGTCTGCTATTTTGAAATATTTTATTGATATCTAGAAATTTTTTATGAGTTTTTAATTATTGGATATTCCATTCATCAGCTGTTTTGAAATAATCTGTTCTTTTTGTTAGTATGGTTTTACTGCTACTGATTTTATATTTCTTGATTTGTTTTATAAGGATGGGTGAAGTTTCTTTTTTTTTTTCCTTTGTTACACTGCATACAGAGACTCTGGCTTGTTGCAGTTTCCAATTCAGATTGTCTGCATGCTTCTAGTTATGCGTTTTGGTCTCTTTATTCTTTGTTAGGTGAAGGTCAGCACATGTGATTCAGGTGAGGTTTTCTGCTGGCGTGTAGTTTCTGTGTAGGGCTCTATAGCAGCCTGGCTTGGTCTGTTTTCCTAATAGGAGGTGTATTGGTGTCTTAAGGCCTGGTGTAATATTTTCAGTGTTGCCTTTTCTTAGGTAAGGTGGTTACTGTTAAGTGCTGGAAATTGGTGCTGTTTTGGTGTGGGATGTTTACTATTTATGTAATTTCTGTTCAGACAGAATACGCATTTTTTCCTTGTGTCATTTTAAACAATAAAAATAATTACCGGACCTTTATTTTTTATTTCCGCCGTGAATTATAATGAGCAGTATGTCACACATGTGAGCGTGGTCTGTCACGATAGGAAAAAGGTTGAGAACCACTGCTCTAGGGTGACCTGTTTGATTTGCTTTTATTTAGGGATCCTGCGGCTTTCTCCTGCTCTTTTAGGCCTCCAGTTGGAATAAGAGCTGGGATGCTGGCAGCATGAGCCTTCATACATAACTATGCAGGGATTCTCCCCATCCCCCCATCCCCAACGCACCTATTCTAATTATTGCAGTGGGAGTCCTTTGGCGGGGGGCCCTGCACCAGGGCTCCTTCTGGAAGCCTGTAAATACAGGCCCTGCATTAAGCCTCTAGTTTTAGAACATCGAGCCATACACGCAAGAAAAATCATGACAGTGAAGGGACCAAAGTCATTTTTGATTGTTGACAATTTAACAGCTCACAAGAAACATTTGAAAGAGAACTTCAAAGCAAGCAAAAAAGCAAAGTTTTCAGGATGTACATAGTAAATTTTACCACTCACAATACTCAACATAGTAAACCAGCAGAAAGTGAGACATTTTAAGCAGCGGTTTCCTTCTACTCATTCAGAAGCAAGGGTGGCATTATGAGTCTTGCTTCACAACTACCCAGGGGTTTTTCTTCTATTTTATACCCCACTCCTTCCCCAACATATCGTGTCTGGTCATTACAGTGATGGTCCTGGGCCGGGGCTCCTTCCAGAACCCTGCAAGCATGAGCCCTGAACCTGACCTCCAACTGTCACACTCAAGCCATGACTATGTCGCCCTCCTTTTACCCCCCCCCCCCTACTCTTATCCAACTCCACCCCTGCTTCCACAGCATCCCCAACTCAACCTCAAAAAGTTCTGCGTACAAAACGTGGCTGCAAGGGTCTTGACTAGCTGCAGTTTCTCGGAATGTATCGCCTCGTCTTAAAGCAATTCCACTGGCTTGTTCTTGCTTTCAGACATACATGTTAGGTGTAGGCACTCATATTTAAACTTTTGAACAGTCATGGGCCATCATCATACTTTGCAGAGCACTTAAACCTGTAATAATTCTGCCCCTTATCTACAGCCTTCTAGATGCCCCGACTCTCTCAGTGGCGAGACAGGCAGGAACAAGGGATAGGGCCTTTTCACTGACGGTACCATTACGGGGGAACACACTTTCCCCAGATGTAAGTCAGTGCAGTAACGATATGGTCTTTTAGACGGGCTGTGTATTTCTAGGAAGCCTTCACCAAGTCTTGAGTTCTATTGTAGCGTTACAGAAACCCCTAGGTCAGTTTTATAGCTATTGTAGTGACATGAAGGTATGTCTTATTTATGGGCACGAAGCAATTTATTTTACTATATTTTGTATGATGTAACTATTTCACTTTTTGTTTTTTATTTATAATTTTAAGGTAACATATTACAATAACACATCAGTATGTATGTAAACCAGTGGACATCAAGAAGCCGCCAAACAGAGATAAACAGCAATGCAAATAGCCAACATGAAGATGAAGTGTTATATTGTACAATAAAGATCTCAGTTTCATTACCAGAACAGTTTTTGTTATTTGTTTACAAATCCCTCCCTATCTCCCCTTCCCCCCCCCCCAAACCCTAACCCAAAGCCTAAGTTACACCTCAATGTTAGGATTGCCAGTCTTCCCAGGGTTGCCATTGAGCAGAAAATTTTAATAGCTGATTGTGGCGAACAGCGGCAAGCTTATTTAAGTAACAAATCTTAGTTATTCTTTGATGCACCAGTCGGATAAGTGGTGGTTCCGCCTGTTTCCAGTGATAGACTAATTCCATTTGTGCTGCCAGTATTATTTGATAAATAAGATAATTATGTGGGTATTTTGCTGGTGCTAATGATATATTGTGTATATATTGTGTATATATTGAGAAAAAAGAATGCTGGCTCCTTGGGAACACGAACCCCTGCCACCTCAGATATCAGCTGTATCACCCCTTCCCAATAGGAATCCAGTTGGGGGCACTCCCACCACATACATCCCGATACCACCACATGCTCTCCAGCAATACACAGACAACCTGTTATAAAAAGCGATATAATTTAGCTGGCGTGGCGTACCACCTGTAGAGCATCTTATAGCCATGTTCTATCAAGGAAGCTGAAATGGAGCAACGCCTAATGGAAAGGAAACATTTCTTCAATTGTGCAGGTGTCAGAACTATCTTGAGGTCTCCTTTCCAGTCCCTGATATGTAGTGGTGCATCCCGGATTTCCCCATTCAGTAGGGAATAGATCCGAGATATAGTTTTTGTAATGCTATCCGAGTAGTCACAAAAACCTTCAAACAAGGTCTGACACTTGCCCAAATCTACTTGGACTAGTTTCTGTGAAACGTAAGACCTGATCTGGCAATAAAAGAAGTGGTCAGATGGTGGAAAATGATATTTCTGCATTAGTTCCAAAAACTCTAAGAACTTACCCTTTTGCCAAATATGCCCAAATCTGTAGCATCCACTCTTCTCCCGCCGAGCTGCCCTAGCCTTAGACATTCCTGGAGAAAAGTCCAGATTATGGAATATCGGCGTACTCAAATAGTATTTCCTGTCTCCCACCAATTGAGATTTCCAGCGATCCCAAATTTTCAAAGTGAACGCTATGGTTGGAATACTCTTTAACAACAGCTGTCTGGCCGTGCACATTAACCATACTTGAGATGCCGGAGCTGTCCCGGATAGAAAGCCCTTTTCCAACTGAATCCACCGTTTACCACAGCTTTTAGCATGCCAATCAATTACAGGGCGTAATTGTGAAGTGACCTAGTACCATTGTAGATATGGCACTCCTAGACCTCCCCTATCTTTGGGAAGGTACATGATTGAGCATTTAATTCGGGGAGGACGTCTTTTCCAGATAAATTGGGAGGGTCTGGAATAAATATCCCAGCCTAGGAAGAAGTCCAACAGTGATGAGATGAGATTCTCAGAGAAAGAAATGTAGTCCAGCAAAAGACTCATGCCCCTTCAAGTATTATAGTCCCCAGCTGGAGAGGAACCTCCCGATTGTCTTCTGAGGCGCTTGCCTCCATGTTGGACTCGTTGCAACCTCTGAGATTTTTCTCCAGTGGGATGAGAGGGTAACATGCCGTCCAGTTTTTCTCCGGACTTCAGAAGAGCTGCTGCTTCTTCTACAGGCTTCACTTTATTTGTCACACCCTGGATCGTAAATTGAAGTCCAAATGGGAATAGCCATTTATATCGGCGATTATGTTTTCTCAAAATTTCTAGAATTTCTTTGAACTCCCACCTTTTCCTAATCGTGATGGCAGATAGGTCTCAAAAGAGTTCGATTTTCACCCCATGCCACTGAAGATCCTTAATTTGGCGTGCGTGGCACATGATCTTTTCTTTCGGCGCATATTCATGAAAGCACATTACTATATCTCTCGGAGTGTTGCTTCTAGGTTTAGCTAGTGCTCTGTGTGCCTTCTCAAGGTTAATATTGGGAAGCTATACATCTTCATTGGCCTTGGATGTAACAAGAATAAAAAGACATATCTTTTACAATTGTTTCACAGTTCAGGTAGTCTTCCTCTTCAGGGACTCCTCTAATTCTGAGATATATTTATTTATTTATTTTGAATTCTTATATACCGACATTCTTGCAGGATTTACAAATCATATCGGTTTACAATACAACAGAACAATTGCGTCTAAGGCGTTACATTAAAAACATAGCGTCAAAAGAATATAATAACAGAACAATTTACTCACCTGGAACTGTTTTCCCAGGTCTTCTAGCCAAGCTTGTTGGTCAGCAATGTCTTTTTGAAGGTGAGCAATGCCTTGCTGAGTTGCTGTTACTGTGGCCTCCTGTTCGCTAAATTGCGTTTCCAGGCTGTCAACACGATCTCCCAGCACAGACACTCGCGCCTCATTTCCCCTGCTATTGACCTGATTTCTTCTTTTAGGGACCCCATACCATCTTTTATCTCCCTAAACCAGCTGCAGAAATCCTCCCGTGTGATAGCGGGGTCCACCAACGGAGGCAGGGGAGAAATGCAGGGCAGCGCGCTTACTGACGTTGTTGGCGGGCCTCCAGGCTCCTCCTCATCTAGGTTGGAATCCTGCTTGTCCGGCGCTGTTTCATAAGAAAATTGCCGCAGGTCGGCAATTTTTTTCCCGGAGCGACATTTCTCTCTTCCTGCTTTAATAACGCTGCGATTCGGGTGAAGATTATGGACGGATTACCAGCTTTAAAAAGGGATGCTTAAATTCTCGGCCTGGAGCTCAAGGATCAAGTGGCCATCCGAGCTTGTGACATCACTTCCCCTAACTGTATTTCACTTTTGTATATAGATGCTGTACATTGTGCTGGGCAATGCAAATTAGGAGTGCAATAAAAAAATTGAAATAATCTATGAGGAAAAGGAGATTGAGCTTGGTCAGTTAGCTTGCATGCTCTTTTGCGTAGTGTCTATCATTTAGGAAGAACTGTTAAAGATTTTGTGATATGTTTTAATGTCTGCACTAAATATTAACGTTTGCTGGTACAAGTTTATAACACATTGTAGGCATCAGAGTTGTCTTGGACTGAGGGCTACAGTCATTCCTGGCAGAGCTTATGGCAATTTTAATTCTGGTAAGTCACATGCTTGGTAGCTTCCTGTTTGCACTTTGAGCATGCTAAAATGGCTATTAATAGATGATGCGCTAAATGGTTTTGAAAGCCTGCTAAAATCTAGTATTTATAGCATGTGAACCATCATAAAAAGACTACCATTGATTATGCTACTTCTACCTGAGCACTAAATATGGGGATGATGGGTTACTGTACACATTATGACCATAGAAAAAAGAAATCAATACATGTTAGATATAAAGATGGAGATAGAGTGTACCTTCATACGATGCAGGTTCTGCTATCGTGTCTGTGAGCCTCAAAAAACGGCTTCTAATCATTAGGTACCTCTATGGAATGGTTAAATTATGTTATAGTCCACAGGTATTGCACTTATCTTATGCTCACACAGTCCGTCTCGAACCACCGACACCAGGGTGTTTCGGAGCGAAGCTCCTTCTTCAAGGGCAGTATTTATACTGGGAGAGACTGTTAAGACATTGTGGAAATCTGCATAACATGAAAAAATATACCATAACATTCATCCTGGAATTATTGACTGTTTAGTCACTTAATGCGGTCACTATGAAACTGAAGAGATACATACTTGCAATCGCGGCTGTTTCTGTGTTGTGGACTTGGCGTTAGTAATGCGGTCAGAAGTGCTCCGCTATAAAATGCATATAGAAAAGGACACTTTTTGAGGGTGTCTTTAGTGGAGGCAAAGCTGCCTTGTAATAGGTAAGGAAGATCAAATCTGGATATCTGGACAAAGAATACTTACTGTATTTTTGACGGCTGTCTCTGAGCGGCTCCTCTTACTAACGCGGGAAGCCGCACTGATGCCGCCATATTTAAAGGGGATTCCTCCGAATCAAAATCATGACGTTTAGGGGGCGGTGCTTATGACGAGTGAGCTGTGATTGCTAAATCAAATCATTGTGAGCCACTCTATTTTGTCATTGAGCCCATCTGGTTCCAAAGTGTTGAGGCGATGTATCCATTCATTTTCTTTTCTGTTGAGGATGTTGACACGATCCCCGCCTCTCCATGAAGCGCGGACGTGCTCCAATATGGACCAATATGGGAGAGACTTAACAGTCTCTCCCAGTATAAATACTGCCCTTGAAGAAGGAGCTTCGCTCCGAAACACCCTGGTGTCGGCGGTTCGAGACGGACTGTGTGAGCATAAGATAAGTGCAATACCTGTGGACTATAACATCATTTAACCATTCCATAGAGGTACCTAATGATTAGAAGCCGTTTTTTGAGGCTCACAGACACGATAGCAGAACCTGCATCGTATGAAGGTACACTCTATCTCCATCTTTATATCTAACATGTATTGATTTCTTGTATTAAGTATCATGTTGTAGATACTGGGTCTTATATTTCACATTATGACCATGGCATTTTTTAAATCAGGGCTGTTCCTTTATTCTTCAGCTATACTTTTGTTTTGAGTGGGTTAACTCAGAAAACTGTTACAAACCTAAAGGATGCAAGGAGCTACCAGCACCCCCAAATCTCATTACTGACCTGAGCAGCAATGACCTCCCATTTAACAGACTGTAAAGGTATCATACAAGCTCAGTAAGTGAATGCCACGAAAGAAGCTAATCCTGGCCCATAGTGATGCATAAATGTATACCCTTATTTCAAGAAAAAATTAGAAATAAACTTTCAGATATTAAATATTCAAGGTCTGCAAAGCTCCAGTGACTACCTCTAATCAGGACCATAAGCAAACAGGACACCAGTTTGATTTCTGGCAGTTTAATACATCTGGGACTGATTTTAACAAAGCACTGCCCACTATATAGCTATACCTGAAAGTAGCGTATATCTGTTTCTCTCAACCTTCTGTATGCCAGGGACCAGCTTCCTTAAATTATGTAGATCGGTTACAGTGCTGCAGGGAGTAGGTTGGCCTCCTATAAAATTCAAGAGTGGGAATGCAAGGAGGATATACCCCCTCCCTCCACTTGATCTTTAATCTCATAGGTCAGCCCTATAGCTGGTCCTTGTCATTTTAATAAGTTAATTATCCTGTTTAAGGAAAAAAAAATTAAGAAAACAAGTTGCTCTTATTTTAAGAGGCCCCCCTCCTACCTTCCTTCTCCCAAAAAGCCATCAGTAATGTCCTCAGAAAAGAAAAAAAATGCCTTCCTCTTCCATCCAGTCAGCTATAGTTGTTATTAAAAAAAAAAAAAAAGTAAACAGTCCTCACTCTCTCTTTTTCTCCCTCCCACCAGCTCACCATTACAAAATATAATAAAATAATAAACCCCTCCCCTCCGTCAGCCAGCAACACTACTACAATTAATAATGTCACACTGTGGACTTTTTTCCCCTATTGGGACAGGTCTACGAAAGGAGCAACTGCAGCAGAAGGTTAATGAGCCTACATGAGACTGAGTCAGTCTACTCCACTCAGGCCTTATCCCCTCCTGGCTTCTGTATGAGAAACAGGGCTAGCTCATTAACATTCAACGGCAGCTCTTCCCCTGTCAAAGATGGGATCTTGGGATCTGCAGAGCAGGAAGGGTTAGGAGGGTTCTCGGCCTGTGCTGCAGGGTGATGTGCAGCTATGGGTCAGGTCTTGCTTTCTCCTCTTCCTCCTCCAAACTCCATCACTCTGCAGACTGTCAGATACGCTGCAGAGGCCTAGGGTTGAGAACACTGGTGTATAAAACATGTGTCGTCCCCCCACTCAAACCAAGACACCCAAGGGAATACGCAGGTGTGCTAATGATAAACCGGTCTTCCCTTCTTATTACTTCACAGAAGATGTCAACAAAAGTTGACAGGAACCATCCCTAATCTGACAGTCATCATTCTCTAGGGCACAAGAACTTCTTCAAACCTCCATTTATTTATTATTTAGCATTTTTATATACCGAGGTATAGCAGAGTTGCCTTCACTCCGGTTTACAATTATAACAACCAGTTACATTAAAAAGTTTTAAAACATTAACATTTAACAAGCTGAGAACTGTCATATAATCCTACCTAATAAACGAAGGTTGACCGATGTGCCGCAAATGCGCAGTAGAGAGCAGCTCTACTGCGCATGTGCGGGCAAGGACGTCGGTCTCAGAAAAAAAAAAACAACATGGCGACGTCGGGTGGCAGCGGCGGCGTCAGGTGGCGGTGGCGGCGGTCAGTAGCGAGGGAGGGAGGAGAGAGAGGGAGGGAGGGACTGAGTGAGAGGGAGGGAGAGACTGAGTGAGAGGGAGGGAGTGAGAGGAGAGGGAGGGAGGGACTGAGTGAGAGGGAGGGAGGGAGGAGTGGGTGAGTGTGTGGGAGGGAGGTAGGGGTGGGGAAGAATGAGGGGAGAGGGAGAGGGAGAATGAGGGAGAGGTGAGAGACAGGGATGTGAGTAAGTGGAAGGGTAAGAAGTTGTGGAGCAGAGAAAAAGGGAGTGGAGGAGGGCTGAGGGAGAGGGGATGGGATTGAGAGAGGGTGGGGAGTGACTGAGGGAAGGGGAGGGAGGTGAGAGTGAGGGGAAGGAGGCAGTGGGAGACAGAGGGTGAGTAAGACTGAGTGGAGGGAAGAGGAGGAGTGAACGTGGGGAAGGGGGAGTGAGGGAGAAAAAGTGTAGAAGGGTGCTGTGTTAAATGTAATGTAGCCCGTTTTAACGGGCTTAACGGCTTGTATTAATATAAACAAGGCAAGATATTCCAAAGGATAGGTACATTGAAAAAACTGAGTTCATGCATAAAAATAGACATCTGTAGGAGGCAGGATAAATTGTCAGAGGGGGGGATTGAATGTTAGGAGGCTATGGAAGGCTGTGGTATTATGTTTTGAGATCATTCAGGCCTACTCCAGCTCATTGTCTTTTAGCTCTATTACCGCACTGTGCCTGTACCTGTACCTATGCTTGGTCTTAGCCTTGGTAAGTAGATAGGGCATCTGAGTAAAGCTGAGGTTATTTGAATGAATATGGGACTCAGAACCAAAGCTATCTTACATTTTGCAGCACTCTGCTCAGAAACCTGTACATATTCCTTATTAAAATAATCCTCTTTCCCATGTATTCAGCCCCAGCCATCTTACCCAGCCTCCCATTTACTACTCCCTCACTCCTGCTACCTCCAGGGCATTGATCAATGCCAAAGTTGCCACCACCTTGCCAGCCGAGATAATCCACTCGCTATCCTGTAACTTCTTTATATGTCAGAGAAACTATATCACCCATTTCTCACTATCACTATCTCACTATCACCATCATTTCTCACTATCACTGCAATTAATTCTGCATCCACTAGCAAAACTACTTAAGTCTCAGAATTACCTAAAAAATAAATGTATATTTTAAATTAAAATTGACTTCTCAGATTATCAGTATGAAGTATCCCACAAAACATCAGTCCATTCACCAAATGGTTGAGCATTTGGTGAATGGGCTGATATATATATACAGATATTGAAAAAGACAGGTCTAGCATAATATTGGCTAAGTGCGAAAATGGATGTCATCAAATTCAAAAAAATCCATGAAAAGTTTTCAAAACACAGGCCTGACCCAAACAAATCAGCAGGATGTACAACAGTCCATACAGATCATAGAATTAATGCACAAAGCCAAGCTAACGTTATCAGACTATACATTCTAATCAGAGCAGAACCAGCAAAATCCTAAGCAATCCATATCCATCCAAATTATGCAAAAATTCATCAGAAGCATTTTCTAAACATGGGAAGCGAAGCAGAATGCTTTGCAGTACATTTAAAGCACAATTAAACATTTCATTCATACTATAAAATAAATTCACTAAAACACACGTGTCTTCATAGAGATAAACAAAGAGAATATCACCCAACACCTGTCCAGTGGTTTTGTTTTTACAGCTTTTTGGTGCGGGTATCTAAGGAGGACTAAGGAAAGCAAATTGATATCAATGAGGTGGCAGTAATGGATGTAAGTGCAACCCACAACCGTGTTCTAATGTTAATATTCAGGACCGGATATCTACTTGATGCTTACCTTTCTCTTAGCATCCCATCAGACATACCTATCTTCGTTACAATTCGTTTTTATTGCCCACATTTTTGCTACATGGGAAAGCAGTACACTAATAAGCTTTCAAAAGTTAGATAGCTACTTCACTTAAATTCCGACAAAGAAATGGACAGCAGACATTCCCACCTTTTGGGCATACAGCCAAGCACCTCTCACGTGCGAAGAATATGCTCCTTTTAAAGAGGAGGAAGTTTAATTGTCCGCTTTTGGCAACGGTGCCCAATATTGCCAAACTAGGCTATTTCACGCCTTGTGCCACTTTTGTTTCCCCCCGTTGGGCTAGTTTTGGACAGCCTCTATCTTGCTGGCGCCTTTCTTTGCCTCGAGCAGCCCACCCAGCAATCGCAGAGTGATGACGCATCCGCAGCAGCCAATCGGAGGTGAGAGGAAGAGCCAGGCAGGTGCAGAAGGCGACTGTTGCTGCAGGATACGGAAGAAAGAGGATAGTGCATGTAGTCGCAGAGTGATGACTCTAGGCAGCAGCCAATCAGAGGTAGGAGAAGCAGCAGGGCAATTGTAGCAGGCTAGTGTTGCTGTAGAATACCGTGTTGTTAATTTATAGATTTTTGTAGCTAGATCTAGCGACCTTTTGAACTAAGTGGAGATTTTAGAACTGTGAATGAGACAAGGAGCTGTTTTTGGACAATTTAGCTATAAATCTAGAAACTTTCTCCCAGCTCTACAATTTCCATCAGTTTCCATACTGATGGAATATATCTGGAAGCAGAAAAATGCAAGAAAGTGAGACCTTCTCTAGCTAGAATGCCCCAGAAATGTGCAAGAAAGTTAAACCACTTTTGGATAGAATGTGGCAGGAAAGTACAAGAGAATGAAACCTCCTTTGTCTAGAGTGCCATGCAAGCTAGTTCTCTCTCCTGGCGACGGCCCCCTCACTCCTCAGAGCACTCAGCTGTTTATCCCCCCGGAATCACCAGGGAATCTGATGGCATCGTGATCAAGCTCTCTCTAAAGCAATAAATAAAAAGCAGGAGTTGCAGCATTATCACATGACAAGCAGCAGCAGAAGAACAGAAGCCAAGGAGAGGGTTATGTTTTATCTTCGGTAATTTATTTTTTTTAATTTGCCATGCTGTTGATAGGGGAAGTTCTCTGCTGTGCCGGTCAGACCTCTGTGTTAGCGGGCTGGGCTCATCTCAGAGCAGGGCAATGCAGTGGGTAATGACACAGTGTGAGTCCTGAAGAGGAAATGCAAAGGTGGCTGCTGCAAGTTGGTTGGCAACAAGTGAAGAACTCTCCATGATGATGTTGTAGTGCCCTTGGTTAACCAAGGGACACATGCTAACTTGCTAATTTTAAATTGAGTGTGTGGATGCCCAAATGAACATACGCTGGAATTTTAAATTGTCAACACATTTATGCATGTAAAATTTAAAATACGCCTTAGACTTATAAGTGTGCTAATTTTAAGAAGTTGCTCAAGCAGACCTACTTTACTTATCTTCCATAGGACTTTGCCAGCTTAAATAAGCATATGTAAGCGGATTTTAAAACAGTCCACCAATTTATCCAGTCTACCTTGAGGTCTTCCAGACTCCTCTGGTTTCTCATCCTACACTCTTCCCAGTTAATCCAGACCCTCACTTTTGGGTAGATTTTAAAAGCCCGGCGCGCCTAAGTCCCGGAGCTTGCTAAAATGGGCGGTCCGGGGGCGTGTCTGGGGTGTGTGTCTGTGGTTCGGGGGTGTGTCCAGGGGGTCATGTCTGCGGTCCGGGGGCGTGGCCAAGTGCCCCTACACAGCGGCCTGTGTCGGGGCCTGACCAGCCGGCACGCGTAACTGCATCAAACAAGGTAGGGGGGATTTAGGTAGGACCGGGGGGGTGGGTTAGATAGGGGAAGGGAGGGAAAGGTGGGGGGGGGACAAAAAAAAAGTTCCCTCCGAGGGAATGGAGGCAGGCTGCGCGGCTCGGCACGCGCAGGCTGCCGATTTTACGCAGCCTTGCACACGCCGACCCCGGATTTTAAAAGATACGCACGGCTACGCGCGTATCTTTTAAAATCCGGCGTACTTTTGTTCGTGCCAGTTGTGCGAACATGCGCGCGCTGTTTTTTAAAATGTACCCCTTTGTCTAGTAAGCCCAGAAATGCAAGATCAGACTTGCTTCTTATTAGGAGTAGCAGTAAAGTATCCCAAGTGGTGTCATTAAGCAACAATCATAAGTACCAACAGCAGTTAGCCTGGGAGATCATCTACTAAGACTAGAACACAGTTAAAAAATGGCAAAGTTCAGAGAATTATATAGTTAAACATGGAAAGTGACAGGGAATCAAATTGTTGTGGAAGTTCTCTAGGTAAAGAGGTTATAAATCCACTGCATAGTTTAACACATTTCCAGTAAAGGATTTGGATTTAAACAGAATGTATTTAATTTCCAAACAAAAAATATCTATCATTTTTGCTTTCCAAAGTGATGATTAGAGTGCATTATTGCTAACCATTTTAACAAAATGCACTGCTTTGCTATGGGGCAACATTTGTAAAATACCAGCGGAGTAAGTCCCAATCCTACTACATGAGAGTCACGTCTCAAAATACACAATGCAGGTGATGTTGCAAGTGAGATACTAAGAAATCCTGAGAGATGATATAGGACTTCACCCAGAAAAAAATGAATCTCCGGACAATATCAATGCCCATGGATTAACATAGCATTTCCAGTCCCACATTTCAAACAATTTGCATAACTCGCAGTACCCACTTAAAAAGTATTATGTGGGGAATAAACAAGGCCTTGCAAAAGTATTAGATGTCCTAAATTAACCATATAGCCTAGAGCCTCCCCCTCCCCGACCTTCCCACACACAGTTTAAATGCATTTATAACAGATTTTACATGAAAATGGACAGGTGGGCCCAGTCATGACCTCAGAGTCTTTTCTTCCAGCCCTTCAGGGCCCAAATTTGTTACTCCTTCCAGCTGCAACAATCGGGAACTTCCTTCCCACTTGTGCAGGCCCACAACACATTTCTTCTTCTAGATCCCACAGATGGGAAGAAAGATGCACAATCCTGCAGTCCTATAGCTGCCCCAATTCTGAGTAAGGTCAGTGGAAGCAGTAGGCCACTGCCCACAAACCTGTGGTGTTCTAGGCAGTTGCCTAGTTTGTCTAGTGCTTCCACTGGCCCTGGGAATAAATTGTTCTCTGAATTATCCTCAACTGCATTTCCCATAAGAGAGTAAACTCTAAACCCTTGTATATTTGTTCATTATAACTGAACATGTTATCCTGTATAATGTCTACCTGGAGTTCATCACGCCAAGCATCTGCTAAAGAGTTTAACAGCCCATAAGAATGCACAGAATGAAGAAACTTATATGAAGTGGGCTAATTATATTTCTCCTGTCGATAAATATGCAACAATCTTTGAAAGAGTTATATGTGTAGTGAACCGATCTCAATTAGAACTTCGTGTGAATAAAGTTTTCGATTTTAAAATGCATCAAAAAATCTGATGCTTTAAGACCAATTTGTTCTACACAATAGTTAAAAGGGTGGATCTGCCTTCTTTGAAGATCAATAAAAGTGAGAAATACTCCTTCATTCAAAGTCTTCAAGCTATGATTATATAGCATGCTCGTCACCTGGTGGGAAATGCAGATTCTCTCTTAGGGGCAGTAATAGTGACACATCCCAAGGAAGTCCCAATCCTTTCCTTAAATATTTCCAAAAATATCTAGCTGCTTTTATAATTAAGGATTTTGATAACCTGTCAGGTAATTCCCTAGAGTTAGCATGCAGGATAAATTTCAAACCCAAGGGGGCTACAAAGTAACTTTGTAGATCAAAATCTGAATAGAATGATCTACCTCCTATCCAATTCCCTATACACCTTAATAGGCATGCCATATTACCGGTATATAAGTGGATATCCAGGAATCCAAAACCACCTTCCTCCTTAGGGACCATTAATTTGGTCATATTAAGTCTCATTCTCTTTCCCCACCAAATAAATTAAGAGCAGATTCATAAAATCAATTTGATGCCCCTTTTTTTAAGCATCAACAGAATCATCTGAAGAACATAATACAATTTGGGCAGTAAAATTATTTTGATCAATGCAACTCTACCCAAAAAAGAGATTGGAAAGTGCATCCAACTCTTCACCCTGGACTGAAATTCCTGAATAAGAGGTGGTATGTTAACTGAATACCACTTGGCAAGGTCTCTAGGAACTTTAATGCCCAAATATGTAAGCATTTCACCAGCCCATTTTAAAGGAAAATGCCCCCATTGATCTTTTAAATCACCTTTTAAAACCATAGCCTCAGAATTATCTAGATTTAATCGACGCCCAGAAAAACTGCCATATTGGTCAAAGATATTGAGAAATCTAGGAAAATATTCCCTTTAATTAGGTAGAAACATCAGAATATCATCTGCAAATAAGTAGATGACAAGATTTTGTCTGCTGTCTTTACCATCTCTAACTTAAGCACTAAGGCACAGATGGCAAACTCCAGTCCTCGAGGGCCACAAACAGGCCAGGTTTTCAGGATATATCCACTAGAGATGTGAATCGTGTGCCAGATCGTCTTAACGATCAGATTCGGCTGGGGGGGGGGGGGGAATCTGATCATTAAGATATGTGAATTGGAATCGTTTCCGTTTCCAATTCACATCGCTAATTTAGGGAGGCCCGCGCCGCTAAAAAAAAACCCAACCACCCGACCCTTTAAATTGACCCCACCCTCCCGACCCCCCCAAAACCTTTTAAAATTTACCTGGTGGTCCAGGGGGGCCTCGGGGAGAGGAGAGATCCAGGGGGGCCTCGGGAAGAGATTTCCCGTTCCCAGGCATCACCTGTTCTAAAAAAAAAATGGCACCGATGCCCCTTTGCCCTTACCATGTGACAGGGTATCCGTGCCATTGGCCGGCCCCTGTCACATGGTAGGAGCACTGGATGGCCGGCGCCATCTTTACTCATCAGCCCCTATTATAGAGTATAGTATAATAGGGGTTAATGAGTAAAGATGGCCGGCGCAAAGCAGCCAGGGCCAAAACATTGTATAAGGATAGTTTATGTCCTTCCCAGATCACAGTTCTTTGGGCTCTGGCCAAATCCATAATGCGCTCCTTCACCAGAAAATCCGTCAAACAGGCCACAATGTTCTGGGGGAGATTTCCTTTTCATGGGCCCAATGCCCCATGTGCCCGCTCTACATGGATCACTAGATCTCTTCCATCTCAGCATTATTGCCATGCAAATGAGTTGAGCAAATGCGCTGCATCACAGCAATCACATCTTCAAATTCTGCTTCCTCAGGTAAATCTCTGATTCAAATGTTATTCCACCGAGATCTAGTCTTCAAATCTTCAATTTTGTCCAAGATCTCAGCTTGATGTTCAATTAAGAGGGATGTAGAACGTATAGACTCCATTATTTGTAGCTCCTGTTCTTTCTGTTTTTGATCCACTTCTTCTAAATCAGACACCTCCCCTTTGAGCTCCGTCATTGTCCATGATTTCTTTTTTAATGGCCATTATGTCTTTGTGGAGATCATGGAACCAGCTTTTCATCTTGCCCGGGTGATTGACTGGTCTGATGATCCACTCTTCTCCCTAAGTTGTCGGGCTTGGAATTGGAGGAGGCCTGCTCCCGCATGGCCTGTGATCTGCTCGCATGCTTTTCCAACGCACTGCTCAGAGTAAAAAGATTCTTCAGATCAGCTGTCTTTCAACGAGTCTCCATCACTACCAGGCAGATTCATTCACCAAGTTGCAGTAAGCGCCGTGTAAAACTTGCTGAATTTTTTAAAATTTAGCAAAATAATTAGCATCTGGGCAGAGTGATCTTTTCAAGCTCCCATCCCGGAAGAAGACATCACTTCCTCCTCAACTGCAATTTTTAAAAATAAGTTGGAAATTGGCAGTTTGATCCATTTTTCATTTATAGTAGGTTGTCCAAGGAAATGTTTTGCTCCGATTCCTCCCATTCCAAGACTGTCACACCCGCCATCTTGAAGCACCTGTTTGGTAGCTTAGACGCAGATACCAACATCTTTTAAAATTATTCCAATACAGATAACATTCTTTTTTGTCTTGTCACCATCTTTTCACAGTATCTATAATAGTAATATCATACATAGGCCGGCCCTATCTGATCATGGATTGATTGTAGTGATGCAAGATTTATTTGTGTACCAGGAATAAAGACCATATTCACTAGAGATGTGAATCGTGTCCTCGATTGTCTTAACGATCGATTTCGGCTGGGAGGGGGAGGGAATCGTATTGTTGCCGTTTGGGTGTGTGAAAATCGTGAAAATCGTGAGCCGGCACACTAAAACCCCCTAAAACCCACGGTGGTCCCCGCTGAATGACCTCCTGCAGTCGATCTCCTGCCGGCGCCATTTTCCGTACGGAAAACGATTCGCGGCAGGAGATCGTTTTCCGGACCCCCGCTGGACCCCCAGGGACTTTTGGCCAGCTTGGGGGAGCCTCCTGACCCCCACAAGACTTGCCAAAAGTCCAGCGGGGGTCCGGAACGACCTCCTGCAGTCGAATCGTGTTGGTCTATGGCCGCCGCCATTTTGAAAAATGGCACCGGCTGAAGACAACACGATTCAATTGCAGGAGGCCGTTCCGGACCGCTGCCGTTCCGGACCGCCCCTGGACCCCCAGGTAATTTAAGGCATTTGGGGGGGGTTCGGGAGGGTGTGGGATTTAATTTAAAGGGTCGGGGTGGGTTTTAGGGGGTTTTAGTGTGCCGGTTTTCCTGCCCTCCCCCTTCCCCCGATTTACAATTTTTTGACGATAAATCGGGGGAATTGGTATTGTATCGTGGCCCTAACGATTTTTGACGATTTAAAATATATCGGACGATATTTTAAATCGTCAAAAAACGATTCACATCCCTAATATTCACTAAGCTGCAGTCTACAGCGGCTTCCTGTGTGACCTCCATATACTCTGTTTTTTTGTTTTATTGTTTATTTTGCAAATTTTCAAAGTATATGGCAAGAAAAACCTTGATAAAGAAAATGAGAGGTATACAGTGACATGTTAAAGTCACATGACAAACTACAACAGCCCACCCACAGGTTTTATTTAACAGAATCCAAACCAATATACTTTAAATAAATAAATCTATAAACTTTGGCAAACAATCTTAATCTGTATCCACTGCCATGAAATAATGAACATAAGTACATAAGAAGTTGCAATACTGGGTCAGACCAAGGATCCATCAAGCCCAGTATCCTGTTTCCAACAGTGGCCAATCAAGGTTACAAATATCTGGCAAGTACCCAAACATTAAATAGATCCCATATTACTAATGCCAGTAATAGCAGTGGTTATTCCCTAAGTCAACTTGATTAATAGTAGTTAATGAATTGTATCTCCAGGAACTTATCCAAACCTTTTTTAAACCCAGATACACTAACTGCCCTAACCACAAACTCTAGCAATGAATTCCAGAGCTTAATTGTGCATCGAAAGAATATTATCCACTTTGTTTTAAATGTGCTACTTGCTAACTTCATGGAATGCCTCCTAGTTCTTCTGTTATCTGGAAGAGTAAATAACAGATTCACATTTACCCATTCTAGTCCTCTCATGTATTTATAGACCTCTATCATATCCCCCCTCAGCTGTCTCTTCTCCAAGCTGAACAGCTCTAACTTCTTTAGCCTTTCCTCATAGGGGAGCCGTTCCATCCCCTTTATCATTTTGGTTGCCCTTCTCTGCACCTTCTCCAGTGCAACTATACCAGAATTGCACACAGTATTCAAGATGTGGTCTCACCATGGAACGATACAGAGGCATTATGACATTCTCTGTTTTATTCACTATTCCCTTCCTAATAATGAGTAGCTTAGTGGTTAGAGCACTAGGCTATGAACCAGGAGACCAGGGTTCAAGTCCTGCTGGTGCTCCTTGTGACCTTGGGCAAGTCACTTTACCCTCTATTGCCTCAGGTACTAACTTAGATTGTAAGCCCTCTGGGGATAGGGAAACACCTGCAGTACGTGAATGTAATCCATTTTGAAGTGCTGCAAAAAGCAGAATATAAAATAATAATTCCTAACATTCTGTTTGCTTTTTTGACCACTGCAGCACACTGAGTTGACCATTTCAATGTAATATCAACTATGATGCCCAGATCTTTTTCCTGGGTGGTAACTCCAAAAATGGAACCTAATGTCGTATAATTACAGCATGGGTTATTTTCACTGTTGGCATCACCTTGTACTTGTCCACACTAAATTTCATCTGCATTTTGGACACCCAATCTTCCAATCTCACAAGGTCCTCCTGCAATTTATCACAATACGCATATGATTTAACTACTCTGAATAATTTTGTATCATCTGCATATTTGATCACCTCATTCGTCATATTCCTTTCCAGACCATTTATAAATATATTGATAAACACAGGTCCAAGTACAGATCCTGATGCACCTCACTGTTTACCTTTTTCCACTGAGAAAACTGACCATTTAATCCTATTCTCTGTTTCCTGTCTTTTACCCAGTTTGCAATCCACAAAAGTACATCACCTATCCCATTACTTTTTTAATTTCTTAGAAGTCTCTCATGAGGAATTTTGTTAAACGCCTTCTGAAAATCCAAATATACCATATCTATTGGTTCACCTTTATGTTATGAACTCTGCCCGCAGGTTCCCCTGCGAGCAGGCACCTTACCTTTGCTACTTCTGCCGTGCCCGACGCGGCTGGACGCCGCCGAAGTCGGGCCTTCACCGCGGCTGGAGCCGCGGACTCTCTGTTCTCTTGCAGCCTGGAGGACGCCCATTTTGGCCTGCTTCAGCGCAGCACGGAGCCGCCGATGTTTGCCATTACCGCAGGAGGCCACCGCCGACATCCCGTCCATCTTCGCGGCTGGAGGCCGCAATCCCTGAGCTGGCTTGGTGGCTGGAGCCGCCCTCGGGTCCTCCTGCAACAGCAAGAGCCGCTGCCGTCATCGGGGCCTATGTCTGGGCCCAGTCCTGCTTCCGCCCTAGACGCGCGGCCGCGCCTCTCTTCAAGATTTAAAGGGCCCACAGCTGGTTTTTGCCCTGGGCCCCACCTTGAGACTGTTTCCTGTGTCAGCCCTATAAAAGGGCTGTTCCTGCAATTCCTCTTCGCCTTACATCGGAGTTACTTCAGTCCTGGAGGCTCCTGCCTGCCAGCGCTCCGTCAGGTCCTTGGTGCTCTTCGTGGAGCTCCTCATCTCTTCTTCTTGTCATGCCTTCATTGCCTGAGGTCCTCATCCAGGTCTCCTGATGTCTCTCTTCCTGGTGTTCCAGCCCTCCTTGGTGTTTTGCTTCTTTGCTCTTGAGCCTTCTGTTCTGCCGGCCGTGGATTTCCGGGTGGCACGTCTGTGTCTGTGGAGATGCCGGCAGTGGACTTCTGTCCTGTGCTCCTGAGCCATCCTGTTCTGCCAGCCTTCGTGGTGCTCTGGATGACACCGGCTCCGTCGTCGAAGCCCCGCCTCAGCTGGATTCCTTCCTGCGCTTGTCCCGCTCTCCGCGTGGTCCGTGACCAGCCTCCTCAGGCTGTGTAGGGTGCGCAGTGGGACAGGGTGGTCCGCGACCAGCCCATTGGGTCTGCCCGTGAAGGTGGGCTGAGTAGGGCGCCCTGAGAGACAGTGCCAATGTCTACCTTCCCAGCTTCTCATCTCGTCAGGACTTCGTCAAGTTCCTTGTCTTGTCTGTGATGCCGTCACATCAGCCTTTGGTATCATGTCGTTGCATCAGCCTTGGTGTCATGTCTTCGCATCAGCCTTGGTGTCATGTCTTCGCATCAGCCCTCATTTGTGATGTCTTCGCCCTAGTCATAGTATCTTGTCTTCGTGTCAAGGCCTCCGTCTGCCCTCATCCTCAGGCTGGTCTACTGCTCCATGCCAATCCTAAGCGGCAGGTCCAAAAGGGCTTGGAACAGTCGGAGGACTGTTCACCTTCCAACATCATCTTGTTGGCCTTGGGAGCTTGCAGGCCTGGCAGAGGGTAAGACCGTGTCTCTGCCATGCTGGGACACATTGCCAACCCTCGGTTCGGTCCTGGATTCGTCTGGGGTCGGACCGAGGCCCAAGGGCACATGAAAAACCCATGTCACGTAACACTTTATCCACATATTAACGCCTTAAAAAAATGTAGCAGATTTATGAGCAAGACTTCCCTTGAGTAAATCCATGCTGGCTGTGTTACATTAAAAAATGTCTTTCTATATGTTCTGTGATTTTTTGTTCTTTAGAATAGTTTCCTCTATTTTTCCTGTCACTGAAGCCAGGCTCCCTAGTCTATAGTTTCTCGGATCACTCCTGGAGCCCTTTTTCAATATCAGAGTTACTTTGACCACCCTCCAGTCTTCAAGTACAATGGACGATTTTATTGTTAAGTTACAAATTTCTGCTAATAGATTTGAAATTTCATTTTTTTAGTTTTTTCAAACCCCTGGGGTGTATACCATCTGGTCCAGATGATTTGCTACTCTTGGTTTGTCAATCTGGCCTACTACATCTTTCAGGTTCACTGTGATTTGGTTCATTCATCTGAATTATCACCCTTGAAAATTGTCTCCGGAACAGGTGTCTCAACATCCTCATTAGTAAACAAGGAAGCAAACAATTCATTTAGTCTTTCTGCAATGGCCTTATCTTCCCCAAGAGCCCCTTTAACACCTCAGTCATCTATCAGTCCAACCAACTCCCTTGCAGGTTTCCTGATTTGGATATATTTTTTAAAGTTTATATTAAGATTTGCATCTATGACCAATTTCATTTCAAATTCTCTCTTAGTCTGTCTTGTCAATGTTTTACATTTAATTTGACAATGCTTATGCTTTTGCCTGTTTTCTTCAGCTGACTCCTTCTTCCAATTTTTTAAGGACGTTTTTTGGCTAAAATAGCCTCTTTCACCTTGCCTTTTTACCATGCCATTAATCATTGGCTTTCCTTCGACCTTTCATAATGCATGGAATACATCTGGATTGTGCTTCGAAGATGCTATTTTTAAACAATGTCCATGCCTGTTGTACACTCTTAGCCTTTGCAGCTGTACCTTTCTTTTTTTTTTTTTTAACTATTTTCCTCATTTTATTAAAGTTTCCCTTTTGAAAGTTTAGTGCTAGAGTTGTATGTTTACATATTGTCCCCCTTTCAGACATTAGTTCAAATTTGATCATGTTATGATCACTGTTGCCTTCAGCATCATCTAATGTTCCTCCTTTATATGTTTTTCACATGCACTGGCTCCCCCAAATGTCCATAAAGTGAATTACTAAACACTAAGCAACCTGTTTTAGATGATCTGTGCAGGGGCAAATGATAACCTGAGTATGACGTTGGTGTCCTTATTCTGAATACTTGTGGTTCTTTACTACTGGGAACTAATGATTAGTCTGCACACTAATTATTATCTGAGATCAATGAACATTATAAACAAGGAAGTATATACAGAATGTAGAATGTTTAGAGGTACCTAAAATAAGATTAAGAAGCTACAGCTTACAGCAATAGATGGGCAGGGATTCGGCATTCCATACAAAACTCAAGACCCACTTCTACAGACCTTGTTTTCTGATATCCCTCACCCCTTCCTTCAATATTGTGTTACCCTCAGGGAAATTTTAACACTGTCGGCATTCAAACGAGGTCCCGGTGTACTTTCTACCCGCAGGCTTTGCACTAATGTTTTTCTTTATTGTTACCTGCTCTGAGCATTGTTTTATATGATAAAGCAGGCTACACATTTGATAAAATCATTTTCAAAGTGAAAGTATGCACTGAGCTTCTGCATTAAAATGTGCCATGGGTTCAGCTCCATCTGCATATGCATTTTCCCTCCCGTGACCTGAGCACAACTCAGGGAATCCTTCCTCCCAATGTGGCTAAAAATCTTGAGTGTTATTTTTAGCTGCATTGAGGGAGGGAAGTTTTCAGACACTGACGCCACTTTGAAAATTGTCCTCATCATAATATCCTGCTGGTGCGCCGGCAAAGGGTGCCACAGAAAAAGCTAATAATGTCGTGACCTGGAAATGATTGGAACATTTGGAATCTTAGGGAATGATTTGTAGGATCAGTGTCTTTCATTTGATGCCTGACAGGTTGTGTGCAGACTGTGTACACTGCTGAACAAGAAGCTCCGAGAAGAATTTGAGAAAAACAGACAGGCTGAACCATATTGTTATGCTCAGGCTAGTGAACCCTTGGGCCGACGGGAGGATGGGATACCTTGGCGGAAGATCCGGAGGCTCTCCCATCGGGAGGTGAGGCAGAAACAGAAGATGTGATCAGCTGACCCTCGGCACTGTAGGCAGGAGTGACTGAAGGTGGAGCAAGAGTCGTGACGTCGAGGAACGGAGGTGTGTCTTCACCGCTGGAAGTCCGCGGTCCCCCCAGGAGGAGCCCGTAGGGACCTGGACCGCTGGGACTTAGGTGGACCTTTGAGAGGTCGAGGAACAGACGACGGTGCAAGGGCTGACTGGAGCTTCACCCCTGGAAGCCCGCGGTCCCCCCCGGGAGGAGCCCGTAGGGATCCAGGCCGCTGGGACTTAGGTGGGCCCTTGGAGACGATAATCAGAAGGTCCGAGGTCAAGTGCCAGAGGGTCGTCGCTTACCAGTCCGAGGTCACACACCGAGGGATCACCACTTGCCAGTCCGAAGTCACACACCAGAGAATCACCGCTTGCCAATCCGAAGTCAATACCAGGAATCACCGCTAGCCAAGCCGAAGTCAGGAACCAGGAATATCAAGACGGAACTGGAACAAGGAGTCAAGACGCTGGAACTCACCGAAGCAAGCAGACTCAAACAACACTCACAGGAGACATTGCCAAGTCAAGGAATGCTCAGAGGAAGTCTCCTTTTATACTTCCTCTGGCCCTGTGGATAGGAATCAGCTGAGGACAATTAAAGGAACGAGGTCCCTTTAATTCTGGTGAAGGGGCGCGGCCTCGCACCTAAGATGGCGGCGGCCATCTTGGATCCGGGCCGCGGAGGAGAGTAGCAGGCGACCGCAAGGGAGGAGCAGGACGGCTCCGGAGCCGGCGGCTCGCCCGGAGGCCCGCGCCGATGTGCGGGGGCGCTGGGCTCGGACGCAGGGCCATCAGACCTGATGCTGCTGCCGGCCCGGTCAGGACATGAGGTAGGGGGCCGCGCTCGCGGATGGCTGCGGGCGCGGAACACAACACATATGACCTAAACTCCGCTGAAGCTACAGAAAAAGCAGCTTGGAAAGCTTGAGACACACCACTACAATCCTTGTTCCACTCTAACCTAGTTTTTTGTGTAATGTCCTAGAAGTCTGTGTCCTGCCTAAGACAATTTTGCACTTTTTTATCAAAAAATATATTCGCAGAGTTTACCTTCCTTGCTGCACTTCAGTGGGGGATTACGACCTCTTCTTTTTTCCTTAGTTTCCTTTAAAAAGGCTTCCATAAGTTGGCATATACAAAGAGGTGAAGTTGTGTTGCTTCAACAGTAGCTTCCTTAACATTAGGAGAAACGGGCCGGTACAACGTTTGGGATTCACAATCCGGGAATTTTGTAGTCCTGCCCTCTCATCTGCCAGGGTAGCTTGCCCTGGTTAAAAATTATGAATGTAAACACGATACAATTCTTAAGTTTCAGAAAACGTGGCAGGCATATGCTGCTTGGAAAACAAGGGTTCATAACATAGATACCTAAATACAGAGGACGAGCTAACTGACTACATAGTTTTACGGCAATAGTCATCTCAAGAGATAAGTGAATCGCAAAAACTGGATAGGAGTTTATCCTGGGTCACTTTCTTACCCACTTAGTAGAAGCGGGGGGGGGAGGGCGGTGTAGGGATCAGGAGCAGTAGTTTGGAGGGGGTGATATATAAAAGTTGTGTGTCATTGCTGCTGATGAACCATGCACTATGTATTTATGAGATGGCGTTACGCCTAAATGTATTTATGTTGTGATACACAATAAAAAATGTTGAATTAAAAAAAAAATTATGACTGTGCTTTTGTTTCATTGTTTCTTTGTTTCTTAGTGTGCACTAAAATATTTAGCTTGCAGTTAATTGTTTTAAAATGCAGTAAATGGTTTTAGTGCAGGCTGAAAAAGAATGAAAAAAAAATATTACCCCAGTACATTCTATTGAAAATTATCCCCCTCAGAGCTCCTAAAAGTTAATGAGTTAAGGCACGATGGGGGCAATATTCAGCTGCTCACCGGCTTCCAAAGTTATTCAGATAACCTTATCTGGATAACTTTGATGGGATATTCAGTGGCACAGCTGCACCATTGAATATACCCAACTATCTTAAAGTTAGTCAGATAATTATCTGGCTACCTTTAGGACTACTCTATGACACAAAGCCAAATTGTGATGGGAAGAGGATGTTATGTTTTTCTAGGTGGTCTGAGAGCTGGGTATTAACTACTTTTTCTAGTACTTTGGCCAGGAAGGGTAGATTAGAGATGGGTCTGTAGTTCGAGGGGTCGTTGGGGTCAAAGTTAGGTTTTTTTGAGTAGGGGTTTGACAGTGGCTTGTTTTAAGGGTGCAGGAACATCTCCGTAAATGAGGGAGCAATTAACGATATCAGCGATAGATTTGGCAATGGTGTTGGGGATGGACAGGAGGATTTTAGTGGGGATTGTGTCAGTGGGGTGCTGCGCTGGTCTCATTTTCCTTAGAATGACTTCTGTTTCAGTGGAGGAGGTTGGTTCAAAGGTCGTAAGTGTGGAGGGGTTAGTTAAGGGTGTGGTGGGCGGGGCTGAGGAGGGAAAGCGTTGTAAGAGCTTGGAGATTTTGTCGCAAACGTAGATTGCACGGTTATCACATTTGGCTTGTGTGTCTTCTTCAGGTATGGAGGGGGAGGGAATTTTGGTTAGTTCGGCGACATATGTGAAGAGGGCTTTAGGTTGTATTGTAGGTCATGGATTTTGCTGGCGTAAAAATCTTTTTTTGTTTTAAGGATGGATGTGTGGTAGGTTTGTAAGGCTGATTTGTAAACTGCTAAATGAGAGGGGGAGGGGTCTTGGCGCCATTTCTTTTCATGGATAACATGCTCAAGTACAGCCAAGAGGAGAATGATAAAATCTTGGAATGTGTTCTAGACAATTACAGTATTGTGTTTGTCAAAGATTCAGCATGGAAGTCCTCTGGTGGCATAGGTCAGCTGCTGAATGTTGCCAAGAACCGTGAAGCAATTCAACATTGACATCAGGACTGCATAAGAACATAAGAAATTGTCATGCTGGGTCAGACCAAGGGTCCATCAAGACCAGCATCCTGTTTCCAACAGAGGCCAAACCAGGCCACAACAACTTGGCAATTACCCAAACACTAAGAAGATCCCATGCTACTGATGCAATTAATAGCAATGGCTATTCCCTAAGTAAATTTGATTAATAGCCGTTAATGGACTTCTCCTCCAAGAACTTATCCAAACCTTTTTTGAACCCAGCTACACTAATTGCATTAACCACATCCTCTGGCAACAAATTCCAGAGCTTTATTGTGCGTTGAGTGAAAAAGAATTTTCTCCGATTAGTCTTAAATGTGCTACTTGCTAACTTAATGGAATGCCCCCTAGTCCTTCTATTATTTGAAAGTGTAAATAACCGATTCACATCTACTCGTGCAAGGCCTCTCATGATCTTAAAGACCTCTATCATATCCCCCCTCAGCCGTCTATTCTCCAAGCTGAACAGCCCTAACCTCTTCAGCCTTTCCTCATAGGGGAGCTCTTCCATTCCCTTTATCATTTTGGTTGCCCTTCTCTGTACCTTCTCCATCGCAACTATATCTTTTTTGAGATGCGGCGACCAGAATTGTATACAGTATTCAAGGAGAGGGTAGCCAGGACACAGTGACCACAGAGCAAAACAGAAGAAGATAGTAGTGCTTATCCTTATCAGCTGAGCAGATTGAAGGAAAGGCTGTGTGGTGACATGTAACTGGAAGCCTTCTTTGGTCTCTTGAAGTTGCAGGACAAGACAACAAATGAGTAGTATCTCCTGCTACAGCAGCCAAGATTCCTTTATTTTCTCCAACAGTTTCCAGCCTAAAAGCAATTAAGGGCCTGAAACCAAATGAGGAACCCTGACAAGATGTATTCACTGTGGAATTCTATAAAAGTTAGGCATATTCTCTAGCTGGGCTGTTGGCCAATGTTAGAGCTAGTTGTGATATTTCTCCTTCCATGTTTGAGGCCTAGATAACTGTGATAAGAATTGCAGTTCTTACTGGTCTATATCAATCTTAAAGACAGATGTTAAATACTAGCCACAGTTTTGGTCTCCAGATTATCTCTCCTATTATTATTATTATTTGTGAAGTCCGGTATAGAAATATATATTAAATAAATTACCTACTGTAATTTGATACACGCTGACCAGGTACATTTTATTGCAGGTAGACAGGCATCAGACAACATAAAGAAGATGATGAACTTGATACATATTGTCAGGGATAAGAGGATTCCAGCTGTGAATTCAGATAAAGCTGTGGAGACGTTACACAGTAACATAGTAATGATAGCAGATAAAAAATCAAATGGTCCATCTAGTCTGCCCAGCAATTTGCTTATGGTAGTAACTGCCGCTCCATGCAGGTTATCTCCATTCTGTTAAGGGTAGTAACCGCCGCTCTGTGCAGGTTATCTCCATTCTGTTAAGGGTAGTAACCGCCGCTCTGTGCAGGTTACCGCCCCCCCCCCCCCCCCCCCCCCTACAGAACTGTTACACTATCTTTTTCTTTACGCCTTTAGGGATCCACAGTGTTTGTCCCATGCCCATTTGAATTCATTAACTCTTCTCGTCTTCACCACCTCTTCTGGGAGGGCATTCCAAGCATCCATCACCCTTCTCCATGAAGAAATATTTCCTAAAATGTTGGTTCTGAGTCGTTCTTCCTGGAGTTTATTTAGGGATTTTATCATAAAAAATTGGGTTGGGTTAAGTTTTGTTAATTGGATAGCAAAAATGCACAAAGATCCCAAGGCCTATCTGAAAATAAATAGCAGCCATTCTTACTTTTTATAAACATTTTCTGAGTGATTAGGCAAGGGTGCCCTGCTATTTGTTTTGGCTGTGAAACCCCTAGCATACAGGATTAACAGCAATGTGGATGTCCATGTTATAACTTCAGGCAATAAAACATAAAAAGTTTCATTGCTTGTAGATGATATGTTGTTATTCTTATCATATCCCCACACTATGCTCCCAAACTTAATAAAGGAGATTAAGTTATATAGTTTGCTATCAAGTTTCAAGATGAACTTCATTAAAATGAAAGCACTGAATGTTAATATTGGTGGCCAACTCTGATCATCAAGAGCCATAAACAGACCTGGTTTTCAGGATACTCATAATGAATATGCATGAGAGTGATTTACATAAATGGAGGCAGTGCATGCATATCTTTCTCATGCATGTTCTTTGTAGATAACCTGAAAACCAGGCCTGTTTGTGGCTCCTGAAGACTGGAGTTGGCCACTTCCTGTATATGGGGGAGCATACTGTTGAGAGAGTGTAAAATACATTTCCTATTCTTTTAGGATAACAAAACAAATAACTGGGGTTAATTTGACTAGAGCTCTAAGAATCTTCTATGAAATTATTCTGATTTGGTCAGTTTTTTTAGAGAACAGCATGGATATGTAGTCTGGGAGCAGTCTGATATGATTTGGCAGGATTGCAGCCATTAAAATGAACTGGCCACCGAGACTGCCTTACCTTTTTTTTTTACACTGTTCCCCATAGAACTACTGAAGAGAATGCTTGTCAAATTACAGAGACTTATTTTGAGATTAGTATGGAGCAATAAGCCTCAGAGGATCAAAATACAAATATTATATCAACATAAGGGGGGGGGGGGGGGTTGGATGTTCTAGATGTTACTAAAAACAATAATTGAGTGGTTTGTATTTTCAGGACAAAAATCATGGATCAGCACTGAATAGAAAGAGTTCCATCCCCCATTATAAGAAATTAAAGCCTCTTAGAATAAAAGAAATAATACCTCGTTCTTAATAGATTTAATCTAAAAAATGTGGGATTCAGTCAGTAAGCTTTTAGTATAAAAAAGGCTTCTATCCTATGCCTTTTATAAATAATTCTTCATTCCTGCCTGGCCTGAGTTCAAAGATTTTCCAAACGTGGAGCTCCCGTGGGCTATAGCATTTAGGTCAACTGGTTGAAAATGGGAGATTTTATGCTTTTGATGTGCTTTGGCACAGGTTCTGCTTTTGCATACAGAATTAGTACTCTCTTTTGCAAATAAAATGCTTTGCAAAACAAAAATATGTCAAAGAAATTTTACTTTATTCAAGCTGGCTTCTCTGGTAGTAGCAATGTGCCTGAAAAGCAAAAAATATAAAAGGTTTACTTTCCAACTTATGCAAATCGCAAAGTCTTATGCTTACTCCAAAAATTGTATATAGAATAAATTGTCATTGGCAACATAGTAACAGAGTAGATGATAGCAGAAAAAGATCAATTGGCCCAACCCACATGCCCAGTTAGTCTGTCCACACTACCAAGGATTTATCCCATAGGCCAGCTGCAGAGTGTGACTGTCTGAGATCTCTCTCCTTAGCCAGTCTTTTTTCTTTTTGTCTTCTTCCTTGGTACTCCATTATCTTAGGTAGATGAGCATATAAGATCTCCTCTTAGTTCCCTCCCACACTCAACCTTTCTCATGTCTAACCACAGCTCTGTAATAATCTAAATAGCTAGCAATACTAACATGGTCATTGCCCAAACATATGGCCTCCTAGGTCCTCTGCATAGACAGACCCAGCGATGTGAGTGCCAGCATGTCCACTGGGACTTTTAGTTAGTACAGTATTTGCAGACCAGCTGCTAGTTATTTCTACCATCACAAGACAAACAGCCATGTAATTGGTTGTGTTTCCACTAGGACTTCTAACCTTTCATATTAACCATTTGCCATTCAATTTAGCAGCCTCAACACTTGTTGAATCCTTCTAGTTTGGTGATATAAACGCTTAAATACATGCTATTAGATGACACTTTTTTCTAATTCTTCACTTTTAGCAACTAAGGATCTTCTTTGCTTATCCCATGCCTCATAAAACTCTGTTGCTGTGGAAAAGGTGCGCCATCCACTCACACTTACCATTCTTTCCATGAAAAAATAATAGTTCCTGATGTTGCTCCTAAGTCTTCTACCTCAGAACCACATATCATGTTCCCTAGTGTAATGGGATTGCTTGGCTTAGCTCTGGCAAGCTTGGCTTAGGATGTAATCAGAAGGTAGGCCTCATTAGATTCAGCATTCTCCTACTGACTGTATGACAAGTGTGAGAGTAGGAGAAGTAAACTACAGATGTGGGGAGGGAGTTCTCACTCTGGACCAAGTTTTGGGAAATCATATTAATTTCTGAAAATATACTTTTAAATATGCACATGAAAAGGGTATAACTAACTGAGGTGGGGAGAGAGGAGAGCAGAGGGACAAATATAGAGAGATAAAATCCCAGACCTTCAGCCGCCACCCTAATAATCATTAAGAAAAGCTTTGTACTACATTATTGCAACTATTGTCTTTGCTATATCTATACATTACAATTACTGCATTGCTTTCTGGAGCATAACTTAGCATTAATAATCAAAAAATATTTTTTACTACATTCTAGCATTTCAGCATGTTCTGTCATGTTATGAACCATATATTAGTATTTACAAGTCTGGTCAGTGAGATTTTCACAGTGCATTGATAACAGCTTCATAGGAAAACCTTTTCAAAGCACCCTTTCACTTTGTGTAGTGAATCCTGTCAGGAAGGGAGCTTGCAGCATACCAGTCTTATGGCTGGTGTAGTGGATCTCATCAGGGGAGCTACCTAACAGGCCGATACAATAAGAATCTTGGGAGAGCAGGAGCTCAGTGTTAAGTGCCCACTCTCCCGACACGCGCCCAGCCATTTCTCCTGGGCGCGTGATAATTTATTTAAATGAGGGGTTGCGTTAATAAGGAGGCGCTAGGGACAATAGCGCACCCCTAGCACCTCCTTTTTATGAAGAGGCGGCTGTCAGTAGTTTTCTGAACTCGCTGAAAGCCATGGGTTAGGTAAACAGACACCGCTAAAATTGAGCATCCGCTTTTCCAATCCGCTGCCTGGCAGGCAGATTTTTTTTTTTTAAATTTTTGGTTCCTCCGACTTAATATCGCTAGGATATTAAGTCGGAGGATATACAGAAACACAGTTTTTCTGCTTTTCTGTACACTTTTCCGGGTTGCTCAGAATTTAGGGCAGGCATTAATTTCTGAGAGTATCCCGGGCAACTAATAGCCTCATCAACATGCATTTGCCCTGGTCTGTTGGAGCTTAGTACTAGTCTTGAGGCCTGCACTGAAATAACCAGCTGCAACCTTCCCATAAGGTCCAGCCAGCACCCCCAGCACAGTCTCTACATCCAAATTCCAAACTCTTTTTAATCAACAAGAATTTATAATCCACTCGCTTACATTTCTGTCCACCTCTGGGCTGTTGGAAAGCCCAGGCGCTCCTCAGTTCACACCTTGTATTCCACACTGGTCTCCCTTCTCCGTCTCACCCACAGTGTAGGTCCTTGGTGTTTTGTAAATGGTAGCACTTCAAGGTGAAGCACTGCTGTTCTCCTCTACCCCTTGGCGTGGACCCTCCAGAGCCTCCTATTGTCCTGACTCTTTCCTCAGCCAACCAGGCCCTGGCATGTGAACATCTTCCTCTTATACAACTGCAACTCACACAGCCATTGTCTAGCTCACCACCCTGGCACACTCCTACCAGGGCCATCCTTACACCACACTTTTCTCTTTTTGAGAAATTGGAAAAACATAATACACACACCCCCTTATAGGAAGGTCTACCCACACATCTCCTCCTCCTAGCCATCCTCCTCTGATAAACTTTGGATGATTTCTTTTAACCAGGACATTCCTACTGAAAAAAAAATAGGATAACCTTTTGAACTCCCATTGACCATTCAGAGTAAATACATAGCCCCAGTACAAGTGAGCAATAGTACCATCTAGTGACACCCCTAGGGTTACACCAAATTTCCAATTCTTCCCCTCCCTAGTCCTTTCTTCTCATCTCCTCTCCCCAGCCCTTGTCTTCTCACTCTCTCCTTCTCATCTGAGATCTCCTCCCTGTTCTGTTTTTTTTCTTTACATGTTAAAATTTAAAAATGTATTGAGCTATGTTTTATCATTGTGTATGTACAGTATATTGTAACCCACTGAGCTCTGGGGATTGGCAGGCTATAAATTAAATAAATAAATGTCTGCAGACACAAGCAAGGTTGGAAAAATGTTTTTATAATTAATATAAAAGATACAAATACTTTCCTATGTGCTTTAGAATTTTTGTAATTCGTGCCACAGGAAACTGTGGGGCTGCACCTTAGATCTGCCCCCTTCAGTGACAGTTTTAAGTCTTTGCCACCCTTAGGCACTATTGCCCACCTTTTACCACCCCTCAAGAAGGTCAGGCACCAGGAATAGAAGATTAAGGTACAGGCCTCCGATTTCCTGTAGCAGGAATCAGAAAATTCTAAATTCACACCTCTGCTCTACACAGCTGAAAAAGATCTGAACTGTAAATCTAAGGAAGATCAATGGAATGTGATAAAGAGACTCTGCCCAAAAATTATATCTTTCTGGAAATCAGTACAATATTTACTGGATGTATTGAGGGCAATTTTAAAAGCTATTTCCACAGGTATAACAGTACTTTACCTACAGAAATGGGCTTCTGTAAAATAGCCTGTCCAATATATGGGTAAACTTATGGAAGTATATCTTGTGCATGCTAAATTTCCCTGGCATGAGCAGCAATGTTCCCAGGAACAGAGTCGGGAAAGGGTTTGGACTTCCATCCATGCTTTGGATTTTCAAACGTTATGCCCATAAATTTTCACAAAAATGCACAGTGCACAAATTAGCAAGTGTCACTATGTGCAGGTAAATTTGGTGGAATAATTTCCCCTTTAAAAATTGGTGTAACTTATGAATGTATTTGATGCCAAATCTAGGCGGGCTCTTATAAAATGACTCCCATTGAGGTTATTTATTAATTTAAAATCATTTGTAGCCCGTATCCTCCGGACAACAAAATTACATACATAAAAACAACAAAAAACATCACAAAACAATGCAATTAGCACTTTCATTAATTTACAACATGAAAGGCACTGGTGTCTGATAACTCTGCATGACAGTGCTTAGCTTTAAACAAAAATAGAGGCAGTGAATTAAGCTCTGCTAAGAGGAGGTTGACTGTCTGTTACTACAAGGGAGAATGTGACTGTGAATAAGTGAGTTTTTAAAGATCTTTTAAATGCTTTAGTATCAGCCATGCAACGTAACAACTGCGGAAGGGAGTTCCAAAAGTAAGGACCTTTGAAGAAGGCGCGTTTTATGTAAATGACAGTCTGGCAGCACGAACGGAGGGGATTTCTAAAAGGGACTGAGGTGGAGCGAAGTGATCTCATGGGGGTGTAGAGTTTGAGGATACAACTAATCCAAGGGGAAGTAATGCGATATAGTAGATTGTGTACTATCAGTGCAAGTTTGTATTGAATCCTGTACTAGACGGGTAGCCAATGGAAAGCTTGTAGGGTTGGAGTAATGTGATTGTATTTCTTTAGGCCTGTTAGGAGTCCAGATGTGGAGTTTTGAATAATTAGTAACAGCTTAATGGTGGTGTGTGGGAGACCGATATACAGGGAGTTTCAGTAATCAAGTATAGAAATGATTAGAGCTTGAAGTACTATCCTAAAATGTTGTGGATTTAGGAGAGGCATAACATTGTGCCAGCTTCAACACTTACAGAAGGAGGCACGTGTAATAGATTTTATGTGGCTCTGCATTAATAAGGTAGAGTCAAACTGAATGCCAAGGTTGCAAGCAGTTGAAACAATGGGAATGGATAGTGTGTCAAAATGTGGTGAGGATGGGATAGCAGTAGTCCAACCAAGCATAATTTCAGTTGTGCCTAAATTGACATGCACGGATAGAACAGAGACAGAGGGAAACAAACTGAGAAGTGAGTGCCCAGGAAGAGGCGATCAGAAAGAAGAACTGGATGTCACCATCATCGACCCTAAAGGAGAGACCCAGAGTAGAAAGGTAGTTCTGTAGGTAAAACGGAAATGGCCTGTTATAAATAACCTGTGCAATGTGAAGGCAAGCTTACTCACATACATCCTGTTAATTTACCTGGACTGCGCAGAAGCATTTCAGGTGGGGAAGCGGGGGAGGGGTTTGGACTTACACACTTTCCAAAGTATGTGTGTTAAGTTTACCTCCAAAATTGTGTGCAGGTAAATTTGGGATGCCCACTCCTTGAATGAGTTGGCGGGCACTAGTGCGCTAGCTAATGTGACCGCATTGGTGGATGCAAGAATGATTCCTCTTCCCCAGATTGCCCTGTGCCTTGCACCCCTCCCCCTCCCCCGCCAACCCTACTCCCACTTCCAGTCTCACAATTTCCCGTTGACACCCACCCTCAGATGCCCCATACCTCACAGTCGCCAGTTGACGTTCCCCCACCTAAGACCCACATCCCCATTAGTCTCTCAAACCTCGGCTCCCCAGGTAGCATAAGAATTTTTGTGCGGGGTCACATCTCTGGCTCACAGCGTTCCAGCTACAATTAAAGAGAAGATATGGAAGCGTAAATTTATTGATATATTTTCTCTTCTGATTACTGATTTGGAAGCTGAGCCAGAAAAAGGGGGAACGGGCAAAGTTAAAGGAAAACGATCCAAAGTGGCCAAACACATTCATAATCGGATTAGGGCATTCCACATTTTCATGAGTGTCATTGTGGAGCGCAAGCCTGAGCAGTCCCCTTTCCTTATTAGGTACCTTGACACCATTATGACAGCACAGAGGCGGAGGGGATGGGCTTGGCTGAACTACGACGTACGCTTTCGGAAAAGCATGTCCCACAATCCCTCCATTTCTTGGAAACATAGACTAATAGACCTATGGTTGGATGAGATGACTATCCAGAAGTCCTCATGGGTTGATAGAGCTGTTTCATTCTTCGGAAATACTAGAGACAGGAGTACTTTTCAAGGCTCTGGGAGGCGTGACGTGTGCAAGCAGTTTAACGCTGTCCACTGCACGTGGGCGAACTGCAAGTTTAAGCACACTTGCTCGTCCTGTGGTTTTGGTTCCCACCCTGCCATACATTGCTGCATTGCCAGGAATCGCAGACAGCTACAGCAGCTACATGGGGGATGACCAGCTGAGTTCACGAGCCCCAACCCCGATCAGCGTTGATGTGATGCGCCCCTGGCTTGACTATTACCCTTTCCCTGAAAGGGCAGAGCAGATTTGTAATGGTTTCACTCATGGTTTCCAGATCCCGAGTCAAATTATGGCCCCTCTGACGCCAGACCCCCCATCTGGCAACACTCGATCGCTATCTATGCATGAGGAGGAGGCTGAGAAAAAAATACAATCAGAATTGTCTTTAGGCAGGATAGCGGGTCCCTTTCCTTCCCCACCTTTTCAAATTTAGTATTATCCCCCCTGGGCATGGTTCCCAAAAATGAGCTGGGGCACTACCATCTTATACATAACCTTTCCTTCCCTCCTGGTAATTCGGTCAATGACCAAATAGACCCTCATCTATGTTCTGTGTCGTACTCTTTGTTCGACTCTGCTATTCAGATGATCAAGAATGCGGGACCTTGCGTGCACATGGCTAAGGTAGACATGGAATCAGCGTTTTGCTCTGCCGGTGCACCCAGAGTCCTTCTACCTACTGGGTTTTCATTTTAAGGGGCAGTTTTATTTTGACCGCTGCATACCGATGGGCTGTTCGATTTCCTGCGCATTGTTTGAATTATTCAGTGAGTTATCGAACAGCAATCGGACACGTGGCAGGTGGTTCACTACCTCAATGATTTCCTTTTGGTTGGGAGGGACAGCGCCGACTGCCATAACCTACTTGTCACTACAAAGGAGGTAGCTAGACAATTTGGTGTCCCATTAGCAGGGGATAAAACGGAAGGACCGGCGAGACAAATTACCTTCCTCAGGGTTTAGCTAGATGCAGTGGCCCAGTTGTCAAGACTTCCTAAAGAAAAAGTTGCAAGCTTCGTGAGGTAATCTCTGAAATGCGCTGCGTTAGGAAGGCCACCTTGAAGCAGTTCCAGTCCATGATTGGGTTACTTACCTTTGCTTCCAGAATAATTCCTATGGGCAGAGCTTTCCTACGCAGGTTATCATTAGCTACAGCTGGGGTGTGCAAAAAACATCACTGAATACGGGTTTCCTGCACAATCAAACAGGATTTGGTTGTGTGGGAAACTTTCTTAAGGGATTTCAATGGCGCTTCGTTTTGGCAGGATCCGCCCAGGCAGAATAGTGAGCTGGAATTATTCACGGATATGACGGGAGGTGTTGGCTTTGGAATTTATTTTCAAGGGGCTTGGTGCGCAGAGCGATGGCCGCCTGTTTGGCGACAGCATAAGGTCACCAAGGACTTAACCTTCCTTGAGTTATTCCCTATTGTTGTTGCCCTGCATATATGGGGAGAGTCACTTGTTGGGTCCCACATTGTGTTCAGATCCGACAACATGGCTGCTGTTTAATTGATTAATGCGCTGTCCGCACGCATTTTTTAGTTTAATGCTCTCATCAGGCATTTGGTGCTCACTTGCTTGCGCTTCAATATTACTTGCCGAGCGGCCCACATTCCTGGTAGGCACAATAACATTGCAGACTCTCTCTCCCAATTACAGTTCACAACGTTCCGAAGCCTCGCCCCGATGGCAGACCGTTTACCAACCCCCATACCCGGGGTCGTATGGCAACTTGGCCCTCCGAACTTTGGGACCTGATTTTGAGATCATTGTCGGTGAACACGTGGAAGAGTTACAGCCATTCGCTGCTTGATTTCCAGAGCTTCTTGGGGAAGGAAGCACATGAGGGCATTGATTGGCCAATCTCAGTGACCTCACTGTTGGGATATGTACTGCACTGCAAGAGCCAATGAAAGTCCAGAGCGGCGGTGGCGAATCGCTTAGCGGGAAATTCCTTCTTTTCCAGGCTGCAGGGGTTCCCCAGCTGTTCAGCATTCCCGATAAAGAGGGCTATGATGGGATGGGCCAGGGAGAGTGGCAAGATAAAGGATTTGAGAAAGCCCATAACTATTGAGATCCTCAGAAACATATTTGGGTGCTTGGAGGCTTTATGTTTTAATATCGCCGAATCTATTTTATTTAAATGTGCGTTCTCCCTGGCCTTTTATGCGGCTTTGTGCGTTAGCAAGCTGACGGCTCATTCTAGAAATGGGCCTTCAGATGCTTGCTTGCAATTGGCGGATGCGAGGCTTGAGGATGGCAAACTTACCCTCCGCATTCGCAAGTCTAAAACCGACCAATTGGGATCAGGAGTAAATGTCATCCTCCGCGAATAGTATGGGGAATCCACATGCCTTGTGTGTTGCACGGAAGCATATTTGCGGATGCAGTGCACAGAAGGCTGCTGGTACACTCGACTGGGGTCCCGTTAACAAGATACCAGTTTAGTCGTGTCTTGCAAAAAGCTTTACAAACCCTGGGTTTAGGAATATCAGGTTATTCATCGCATTCCTTCCATATAGGGGCAGCAACAGCGGCAGCAAGCTTAGGTTTACAAGATAGTGAGGTCATGGCAATTGGCAGATGGCATTCGGGAAGGTTCAGGCGGTATGTGAGGCCACCAGAATACTTTGCCGGTGGTTTGTAGCCTCCTTCTTGTTACATTCCCCCCTGCTTCATGTTGTTTTGCCTTTATTTTGCACAGATCGGTGGCCAAAGATGTCATTCACTTGGATTATTGGGCACTCTTATGTGCGATGGGCACAAAAGAGGGCCCGCCAGCATCCTTCAGGGGAGCACCTAGGTATGGCGGCGCAGCATGTGTCTTTGTTTTGGAAAGGGATTCCAGGGATGATATGGGACCAGTTATTACCGACTGCTTTGGAGCTAAGCAGACACAACCCTACCCCCTCAGCCCTCTTAATACATCTCAGAGGTAATGACATGCCCTTTACAAAGAGCGTGGCTCTCACGCAAAAAATTCAGAAAGATTTACTGGCACTACATAATATGTTCCCGCAGTCTGTGATAGTCTGGTCTTGCATCACCCCTCGCAGGATCTGGAGAGGTGAGCGATCTCATCCAGCGATGGAGAAGGTCAGAAAGAAAATTAATAAATGGGTGAAAAAATTCATGCACTCTATCGATGGTTTATCTATTGCGCACGATTTAATAGATGAAAGCCCTGGGTTATTCCGACCAGATGGGGTGCATCTATCAGACATTGACTGGGATATCTTTAATTCTGATCTGCAAGATGGCATATAGGCAGTGTTACACCTAATGGCCGCAGCCCGCTTGAGAGTTGGGGGGTCCCTGGTAAGCGGATTCGCTACCAGGGAACCGTGGCGTGGTGACTGGCGGAAGCGACACCCCCCCCCCCACCGCGCATTTAGGAGGATCGACCAGGCAGATCGGACTGGGCAAGCGGCCTGACAGATCCGGAGCAGTCCCTCGACGCTTCAACGGCCAAGAGGGAGGAAGAGGAAAATGCTGAGGCGCTTAGAACAAACGACCCGACTTCCACGGTCAGGTCGCCAGCAGTGACGCTATGGCTTTAACGGCCAGGTGTCAGTGACAGCTGCCCGGCTTCTACTGCCAGGGGGTGTGCGCGTGCCTCAGCGGACTTACCTGCTTGGCACTTAGAAGCGGAGATGTTCGCTGGGCACATAAAGTTAGTTATTAAATTGTTATGCTGTTTTACTAGTTATGTTAATGTTATTGTTATGTTATTTATTGCTGGTTATTCATATTAATGGGCTGCGGCCATTTATTGTCCAACATTAAATCTGTTATCGGATGGAGTTGTGTGAGTCTGCAATAATTTGGGAAGGGTGGGTGGGGGTTAGACGCAGCCTTTACACTCCCCACATTGTGCACAGTTAGCAATAGCCCCATTAAGGATGTGCTATGGAATCTGATGTAGCCAGTTAACAGGTCTCAGTAGTCAACTGTCCTGAGTTCATTCCTCAGTAAAGCTTTCCTTGTAGATAATAAATAAAATGCAAGGGATATACTCATTTATTTTTGCATTGAGCATTAAACATTTGTTAGATCTTTGAAAACCAGTTAAACTATTTTGTGCAGTTGATGCTTAAAAGGTCTAATTGCCTTTTGATAGCCAGCAGTATATTAGAACAGGAAAATATCAATTATTTTTATTTCAAATCTGCATTTTAAAATACATTCAGCGTATAGCAACAATTTTTAGCTGGCAAAACAATATCAGTTTTTGCTTATCCACTTAGAACATGTTCTGAAATGCCAAAGAAAGGGTTAGTGTGCTAAATCTTTATTATGGTTCCAATATTCATAAACACCCACTACTCCTTAGTGCCTTCCTTTGATCAAGAAAGTAGCTTGTGCTCGCTTGTCTTTATAAAATGTATTTATGCTGCTAAGGGTAAAAGGCAGGATTAAATTAAGATGCTTCTGAAGGCACTGTGTTGGGATGGATGAAGGAATGTGGGATATCAAAAGAGATTCCATATTATCCCAGATTACATTAAAAGACATCAGAAGATAAAGAGTCTGTGAGGAGCCAGCAGGAGGACAATAAAATGAGGCGATAGAGCTGGGACTTTGTTCCATAACTGCTTTGTAGTGAAGCTACAGGGTTGCATTTTCAAATGGGTACTGTGCGCCCAACTTATAGGTCGATGCAATACCATGTGCTTAGGCTAGCACACAGGTTAACCTGTGGTTGGACTTGCATTTTGCAATAAGGGGATTAGCGCATCCAAAATACATGTCCAAACCAGTGCGTAGCTAATAGCGCTCATCACATGTAAATGCCATGTTGAGGCTATTAGGTAGTTCCTCCTTATTTAAAAAATGTGTGCCCAATGCGCACATTTTTGCTCTCAGAAATTGCCAGCTCCGGAGCTGGCATTAAGTCTTGAGGAGCCCCAAAAGTTTACAGTAAAACAGAAAATACTGTTTTTCTGTGGTTCCTCCGACTTAACATCATGGCAATATTAAGTCGGAGGAACCACAGAAAGCAGCAACGTCAAACAAAAAAGTCTTGCCATCAGTCAGATTAGGAAAACTGATGCTCAATTTACGAACGCCCATTTTCTTAAATCGTGCACTGCCACTTCTCCTGGGCGCCCATTGCCATGGACGTGCTAGGGACACACAATTTATCTCTAGTGTGTCCTTTTTAGTGCGGTGGCTCATTTGCCTATTGCATCGAGCTCCCAGGACAGGTGATTGTGTGTGCATTTAAAAAAGTGCATCCAGTTTGGACATACATTTGTAGCATTTCTATTGCATTGGCCTGTTAGCTAGTTAAATTTTGGTCAGCTAAATTAAGATCCTTTTCAGCTGTCACCTAGCTGGCTAGGCTGTGGTTGAAAATTACCCTAAATGTAGCTAACTTTACTGACATTCCTGACCTAAATCTAGTTGACTAAGTTCTCAGGATTAAGAACCTAAATTTAGCCAGTTAAATTTTGAAAATTAGCACTAGCTGGCTATGTTCTTTCCGTCACCTGACCCTTCCTTGAAAACTGCCCACTTCGCTGGGTGGTTAGATTTAGTCACTCAGCAGAGGGAATTTTCACTCCCTGGTGATCTAACTAGCTATGGTCCAATGTAGTAAGCTGTGCAGCAAAACTGCGCAAATGTTCAACTCAGTTTCTTAGCCCACATGCCAAGAAATATTTTAACTCCTGACACAGCAAGCTACTGTTATGCTAATGCAACGGGAGTTAAAAACAAAACCGCTAACACAAAATGTGCACATAAACCTAAGTTACTGTCCACTACTTTGGACAGTCTTTTTAAGGCTGGGAATGCGGTTAAGAAGAGTTAAATAAAATATATGTGCACACAAACCTGAGTTAAAATGCATGCTTGGGGTGAATTTTCAAAGGAGTTGCATACGTAAAATTAGGCTATATGTGCATAGGTAACTTGTAGTTGCACACATGTTATTTTATAAACATCAAAATGTGTATTTTTGGTTTCGTGCAGACATTTACCAGCGCAAAAAAGGGGCAATCTAAGGGCATTCCTGGGTGGGGCCAAAAGGAATACATGAAAGTTGCTATTTTAAAAGAGATTTACATGAATACGTTAGGCAACTTACTTGCACAATTTTACCCCTGCTAATTATCTACTGCAATTGATATCAGACTTGTCTGTTGTCTGCTATTGGTTAGGTGGGTGGTCTGGGTGAAGAATGGGTCTCGATGACCTAGAGAACTGCTTGAGCTGGTGGAGGTATCAGCAAACTCGCAATTTCAATTTTGCACACATTTTAAAATATTCTGACTTTCGTGTATAAATCAAGAAATTATGGGCCGGATTTTCAAAGCTTTACGCGCATAGAGGGGGGTTATGCGCGCCAGGCCTATTTTAAAAAGGCCCGGTGAAGTGCGTAAAGCCCCGGGACGCGTGTAAGTCCCAGGGTTTTACTAAAGAGGCTGTGTCAAAGGATCGCCTGCCGGCGTGCGCAACTTGCGCCTGCCCGGAGGCAGGTGCAAAAGCTAAAATAAAAATTTGGGGGGGGGGGGGGGGAGTTAGAGTAGGGCTAGGGGGAGGAAAGGTTAGGGGAAGGGGTGGGAAGGTCAGGTTAGGGGGACGGGAATGGGGGAAAGCAGTGCGGCTCGGTGCGCGCAAGGGTGTGCACAGTTGTGCACACCCTTGCGCGCGCTGACCCCTGATTGTATAACTTGCATGTGCAAGTTATAAAATCGGGTATACATGTGCGCACGCCAGGTAGCTCGCACACATGTATGCCCCCCTCCTCCCGCGCACCTTTTTAAAATCTTCCCCCTTATTTTTTTCATGTGTAGAATATATGTACATATATTTATACAATAAGCAGGAAAGGTATATGCTTTCAATACATTGCAGGTATTTGCGCTTAATCAAACATATATGTATGTTGGAATTAGACAAGCATATTTTATGATCTGCATGTACCTAATATGCCTAATTATAAAATACTGTAGTAGATCTCCGCATGGCCATATTCATGCATCTATGGGGCCGCACGGAGATCTTTGAAAGTTATCCTCCCTGCCTTTTGCACATCTTCACTTGGTGAGGGGGGTGGAGAGGCTTTGGATTCCCATTGGTGACGTGCCTGCACCCCAGACTCCAGTGGTCAAGGAAACAGGAGCAGGAGAGCTCAGTGGGCACTGCCTGCCCTGTAGGACTGGAGTTCGGCCCATCACCTCCCGCTCCAACTGATCCGGGAGGGGAAGAAATGAAATTACGCCACCAACCCCACAAAAAAGCCTTACTGCTTCTGCATGCAGTTTATTTTTGGGGGGGTTTTCTGTACAAAAATGTATGCACAAAGAATATGCTTTGTACACAATTGTGTTTTATGCACTCAAAAAATGCTTTGGGCAGAAAATATGATTTTTGTGCAAACTGTGTTTTCTGCTCAGAAATCCTGAGTACAGGTCCTAGTACCAGAACTCTAGCTCTGCCCAAAGACTAACACTAGCCCCGGAAACTTTATTCCTCCTCTGATTAGAAGTTACATTTCTAGCACTAAGAAAACAAGAGTTAAGCAGGAGCACCTCTCTGCATTGGGAAGTAATAGATAATACTTTCCTTAACATAGACTTTGCAGGAAGGAGCACTACTTCATGGGTACAAGTTTGCATCTGGTTGTTTGCACATTTTTGGTGCACAAAAACAGCCAAGGGCACCTTATTACATCAGGCAGATCCCTTTGAAAATTGGCCCCATGATGTATTAGTCTGAAAGAGAAAAGAGAATACAGGAATCCAACCAAAATAAAAAGGAATAATTTGGTTAAAGTTGCTGTACATGTCAAATATAATATATAAATAGAGATATAAATAGAGACAAAAACACAGGCACCTCAACATTTGGTAAATTTTGATAGCACTGCAGTTTTAAGAATCACTCTTTATTCCCTCCTGCACACAGGACAGAAATACAGCTCCCTGGAGATTAAGATTTTATTCCAGTTTGGAACTCAAATAGTGGATCCTGGACTTCCCCACTGTAATAAGAGACAAAAGAGAACATTACAGAGTACTCAAGGAGGAGCAAAAATCACTTTCGGTCAAAACCACATCAACAAAACTCATCAATCAGCAGCTAAGCACATTGGACTTGATTCACCCGCAGGTGCCGTAGCCCTCACCAGATTTCAATTTCCTGCCCCGCTAACCAAAATTTACCCATGTAACTTTTCACCAAGGTAAAATTTATCCAGATAAAAAGATGGAGGTCATTCCGGGATGTGACCTAAATCTAGCAGGATCGAGTTGTTCCTCAACATTATCCAGATAAATTTAGGAAGGTACGTTTAGGTGGGTAAATCACAGCCCTAAATTTACCTGGGTAACTTACCCCAGTAAGTCCCGTCGAATATCCTGGCTAACGTTACCCAGATAAATTCCTGCTCCTGCACCACTCAATATGAACTTCTAAATTTTGCAGAATATCTGCTGTCATAAAAGGGGATATTCAATTGCTCTTCAGTGTATCCTGAAATACTCATAAGTTATTTTGGAAAGACCTGGAAAAAGCTATTTGGAACGCACAGGAGGTGAAGGCCACCTATACTGTCCATTATTGGGTTCCACATACAGCCCCAATCCATCTAGTCGCATGGCTTGCATTTGGCTTCCTGAGGCCTCTCCTCCAGATTTATTCCTTTGCTCAGAGCATAGAAGCCAACTTTTTAAAACAATTAGGGGTGCTACACTGAACACAAATGATCCCTCCCTGGACACAATGAGGGCATTTTCTCAATACTAGGGGATTCTTAAGCACACACAGAGCTGGCACCTATGGCTCAGAGCAGGAGTAAACTTAAGTGACTTCTTCTCCACGATTCCCATTATTTCCTACAGGAGGAAAATGTTATTTTTATTTTATTCATGGAAAACCATGGGAGGAGGCCTATGGCACCTGTTTCTTTTACTCTGATTCCATTGGAATGGAATCAGAAGGGGAAAAAGTCAGAAAAGAGTTGGTGAAAAAGTCCAGTTTCTGAGTTTCTTCTGGCTGCTTTAAAAGAGACAGTACTGATCACCCTGCAGCATGTATTTGTTGAACAACTGCTTCGACAGTCTCTACCTACCTGGGAAGCTTTCCAACGTGCTCAGTAAAACACACACACCACCTCCCCCAGTGTTCATACATCATTCCCACATACAGGCCGATGCAATATGGGCGCTTGAAAAAATGGGTTCTCGTGATTGAGCGCCCACAGTCCTAACACACGCTCATCCAGCTCTCCCGGGCGCACGATGCAATATGCTAATCAGCTGCTACGTTAAAAAGGAGGCGCTAGAGGAAATTGTGTGTCCCTAGCGCCTCCTTGGCATCAGGCACCCAGGAGAAGTGCTTGTGCATGGATTAGGAAAATGGATGCCCAATTTTACAAGCGTCCATTTTCCTAACCTGACCAAGACGTTTTGTTTTTTTTATGTTGCTTTCTGTGGTTCCTCCGACTTAATATTGTGGCGTTATTAAGTCGGAGGAACCACAGAAAAGCAGTATTTTCTGCTTTTCTGTTCAACTTTGGGGGTTTCTCAAGACTTAACGCCAGCTCCTGGGCTGGAGTTAATTTTTGAGGGTTAAAATGTGCATGTTGGACGCACGGTTATTTTTTACATTGGGGGTACTAGCTAGTAGCTTCATCAACATGGCATTAAATATGATGAGTGTTATTAGCCATGCGCTGGTTTGGACACACGTTTTGGATGCGCTGATCCTCTTTTTGCATCAGGGTTTATGGAACACCCGTCCAAAACGCGCGTCCAACCGCGGGTTAACTGGTGTGCTAGCCTGAGCGCACAGTATTGCAGCGGCCTGATAGGGTTTCCACCTAGCTCCATGTCAAAATCCAGTCCTAGCTTTACCTAATTGCATGCAGGGACTTGTAGTTCTAATATTCTGAGGTAAATCAATGGGACAGTTGAACTACAGAAGTCCCTGCATGCAGTAGAGTAGGAATGGATTAGCCTGTTCTTTATGACATGGAACCACATTCAGTTTCACACTGTTTTATTTCAAAGAACCCAAATTCCCATACCGCATTATGGAGAAGAATTAGGTCTTGATGGAAGAAGCATTTCTGAAAATCAGATGTGGAAGAGACAGAGGTGTTTTGGTACAATAACTAATTTAGAAAAGGTTTCAGACTATGAAGTAGAGGACTGCACCGCATGCTGACAGAGAAAATGTCCTCAAATGTATGGAACAGTGGAAAAGCATCAAGATACACAAGGTATTGCTGATAGTGACAGCTTCTGCCTGTCCTGAAACAATACATGATCCTAGTACTCAGTCATATCATCAAAGGCAGGTAGTTACCTACCCTGCACTGGGAGATAAGAGTAATCAAATAGAAAAGCAATATAGGGTAATAGGAAAAAATACAGAGCCAGTTTAAATGTTGGCTTCAGTTTCCTGTAGATTTACATTCTGCTGTTTATCTCTGTTTTCTCACTGCCCTGCAAATCACACCTTCCCACATACTTTTACTTTACAACTTTTTGCAGCTTTGAAAACAAACACCAGCACACCACTACTGCAATGCAAACTGTAATTTACTTGTGTATGAAAGCAACTTCAGGCTTGGCTCATAACCAGATGAAAGAAAAGTAACTCCGGAAAGCCACACAAATGTATTAAGTTAGTCCTATAAAAAGATATCACTCACAGCTTATTGGGTGATTTTTACTTCTATCTAAAAATAAAAAGGAACATCTTCAGAGGTGCAGAAAACAATAACAAATTGCTTAGGGGCCTGATAAGGATGTGTGTCATAGGTATAACATGAGAGAAACCCCCTTACTGAACTGGCCTCCGGCCTATACTGGAAATACTTCGGTACTGTCAGTGAGGCTTCATCCATAGACGCCAACTTTACAAAACGACTGGGGTGCTAAACTCAACACAATTTACCCCTCCCAGGGAACACTGAAGGAGTCTGCTCAATATTGGGTGCTCAAGCACCCACTGCACTCACAGAGCTGGCACCTATGGCTTCCTCCAGTTTCTTGGGTGGTTCCTTTTCTGTCCATAAGCAGGAGCACATCTGACATTTTACAGGAGGAATATGTCAGCATGATTGTCTCCTACAGAGAGCATCCAACATTGGGCATGCCACTGCCCCTCTGTCAAAACACAGACAGCCTGATTAGCCATCGTACAATAAGAGGAAAATAGAATTTGAACGTGTGTCAAAAGGAAATGATATCCACTCTGTTCAGTACAATACTGCTGAATGCCGCATGGAAAGCTGGGAGACCCACTCCTGTGCCAGTTTAAAAGTGCTCTTTTAAGTTGTTAAGACTGAATTTCTTTAAACAGCTTTTCTTGGGATTCCCCTGAACCCATGAGAGCAGTCATGTTGTGACAGTGTCACACACAAGTCACATGAATCCATCCAGGAACGCAAAAACAAAACGCTGTATAGATAAAAGTGAACCTTTTATTGATGTTTTACTGTTTCCAACATAAACAAAACACAGGGTTTTATTTATTATTAAAAGCAAGTGTGGTGAAAGTGTTTTTTAACGAGATATGCATTTGAGTTATTTAAAACTGAATTTTAATCTAGACCTCTTTCTAGAAACAATGCTCAGTCCCATCCCGGTTCATGATTTGTATGTTACCCTATAAATGGATACTAACTATGCTATGGGGGAAAAGCACAAATTACATTAAAGAAAAATGTTGCCAATCCCATCTCCTGATCCTTCCCATACTATATCCCACAAGCCTCTTATTATGTTTCTAGATCTCATATAGTCTGCATTTTCAGAAACTATTGATCCTTTGTCCAAAGGTGTATGAGCAGAACTGAAATAATTTGGCTGTACAGTATGGGGTATGTTTAAAAAAAAAAGCGCAAGCGCAAACAAAAGTACGCCGGATTTCAATAGATACGCGTGTAGCCGAGCGTATCTTTGACAATCCGGGGTTGGCGCGCGCAAGGGGGTGCACATTTGTGCACCTTGCGCGCGCCGAGCCCTGCGCGCGCTGCTCGTTCCCTCCAAGGCCGCTCTGAAATCGGAGCGGCCTCGGAGGGAACTTTCCTTCTGCCTCCCCCCACCTTCCCCTCCCTTCCCCTACCTAACCCACCCCCCCAGCCCTATCTAAATCTCCCCTCTACCTTTATCGCAAAAGTTACGCCTGCTCGAGGCAGGCATAACTCACGCGCGCCGGTGGCCCGCTGGCGTGCCATCACCCGACCCGGGGGCTGGTCTGGAGGCCTCGGCCACGCCCTGGAATGCCCCCGGGCCAGCACCACACCCTCTGGAACGCCCCGAACGTTGCGCCGCCCCCCTGACCCGACCCCTAGCAAAGCCCCGGGACTTACGCGCGTCCCGGGGCGCGCGCGTAACCCTTTTAAAATCCACCCCTATATTCATTATCAACCAGTCAAAAAACAACCTTAATTTAAAAAAAAAAAAAAAAAAAAAAAAAAAGCATTTACATGTCTCCAAACATTTTTAAAGGACAAGTTTCATGTGTGCAGAACTTGTGTTTAAAAGAAGTCATTTGCTTGAAAATCCTGCAGCGCATGTCCACTTCAGTGGCATCACAGACTGCTTCTGCAGCTGGGCCCAGCATGGATTTGTCCAGCAAGTTAACCAGCAAACCATGCTTTCTTTAAATGAGCAGTTGTTGCTTGCAAGCACTGTCCTCTTAAGAGCCACAAAATCGTTTTAAATCTTAGAATTCCTTGTGACAGACTTGACTTGCACCTACCTCTTTGTGACAAGGGTAGGCTGGTAATTGTATGTAGTGTTAAGAGGGTAAGCTGCAGTTTAGTAACAAGAAGAAGCAGATAAATCAAACAAACCCAAAAAGTCACTGAGCACACTATGGCAGTGATTTTCACTAAGCTGCATATCAGCAAACTCTGTGGGTATCTCGGGAGTTCCCCTTTGAAAATTCACTACAAGGTCCATGGGTACAAAAATACCCATGCATTTTGCCCCTGCTGTTTCTGTGGCTGGGGTTAGATGGCGGAAACTATGTGCACATATGTAAATATTCAGTATTCATGCATACCCAATCGAGTAATGCTCCCCGGAAATGCCTCCATTTTGAATGGCTAAACATGGCCATGTCCTGAAACTCTGGCTATATTTACCTGCTCGGCAGCAGGGCAGTTTTCAAACAGGATTCTGGTGGTCCCTGCAGTGGTTTCAGTGGTTTTTTTAGAGGATGGGTTATGAGTTTTGTGTAGCATGTCAGTCCTTTGGCTGGCGCTAAGATAAAGGGTATGGATTGGACACAGAATGTCAGCACATATAACATCATGGCCTGTGACTGGAGACTGAGGCATTATGGGCTGTGGTTGCTAGGTAGCCAAGCACAGGCTTACACGTGGCCATTTTAAGTGCTCAGACTTCATATTAATTGTATATGGAGAAATATTAAACATTTGGTAACTCAACTTGTGCTGAAACTAATATTCTGAAATTATTCTCTTTGAGCTCCCATTTTTGTTAGCAGTATTGTGGAAGGGCCATCGGGAAAGGTTTGCTTTATTCAGGATAATACCAAAATCTCCAACAGAGTAGATACCCTGAAAGGTGTGGAAAACATGAGGAAGGATCTTATAGAAACATAGAAATGACGGCAGAAGAAGACCAAACGGCCCATCCAGTCTGCCCAGCAAGCTTTCGCACTTTTTTTTTTCTCTCACATACTTATCTGTTTCTCTTGGCTCTTAGTAACCTTTTTTTATTCTATTTCCCTTCCATTCCCACCATTAATGTAGAGAGCAGTGTTGGAACTGCATCTAAGTGAAATAGCTTAATTTAGTTAGGGGTATTAACCACCGCAATAAGCAAGCTACACCCATGCTTATCTGTTTATTCAGACTGTGTAATTCAGTTCTTGTTGATAGTTGCCTGAATATAGATCAACCTTTCTTCATTCTCCCCTGTCATTGAAGCAGAGAGCCATGCTGGCTATGTATTGAAAGTGAAGTATCAGTCTTGCTCCCCTGCCGTTGAAGCAGAGGGCTATGCTGGCTTTGCATTGAGGTGAAATATCAGACTTGCTCCCCTGCTGTTGAAGCAGAGAGTTATGCTGGATTTGTATTGAGAGTGAAGTATCAGGTATTTTTTGGTTTGGGGTAGTAACCGCCATAACAAGCCAGCTACTCCCCTGCTTTTATGTGGTTGCAAATTCTTTTTTCCACATTTCCTCTTGCCGGTGAAACATAGATCAATGTTGGAGTCGCATTATTGAATAAGGATATTCATCTCCAGGTAGTAGCCATCATTCCCTCAAGCCACCCCCATGCCTCTTCTCTTCATTCACAGCCTCTAGACTTTATGGATCCACAGTATTTATCCCACACCCCTTTGAAATCCTTCACAGTTTTGGTCTTCACCACTTTCTCTGGAAGGGCGTTCCAGGCATCCACCACCCTCTCTGTGAAGAAATACTTCCTGAAGCTTGAGGCAATGTCTAAAGTCTGGCAGCTAAGATTTAATGCTAAAAAAAATGCAGGGTTATATATTTGAGTTGCAAAATCCCAACAGTGAATTTTCAAAGGAATTGCGCGCATAAATGTGACATACTATTGTAACAATTTTCCAAAGCCATTTTCTTGAGTAAAGTACACTTACAAGAGTAAATCCTATGGACAATTCAATGGCATATATTGTAGCAATTTTAAAAAGCCCACTTACTTGAGTAAAGTGCATTTACTCAAGTAAAATCCAGGTTTACTCATGTAAAGCTTTTAAAAATCAGGTCCCAAGGGAGCAGTACAGGTTAAGGGATGAAATTGTTTCATGCACAAAGCAAGAGCAGGATGTGGGGGTGATCATACCTGATGATCTTAAGGTGATCCAATAGATAGATAAAGTGATGGCAAAACCAGAACGATGCTTGCATACACAGAAAGAGGAACAGCAGAAGGGGAAAGGAGGCGATATTGCCTCTGTATATGCTTCTGGAGAGACCTCATTTGGTGTAGTGTGCACAATTCTGGAGACTGCACCTTCATAAGGATAGAACTGGATGGAGTTGGTCCAGGGAGCAGCTACTGAAATAGCCAGCAGTCTTCATATGAAGCATATGGGAACAGATTTAAAGATCTAAACATGTATACCCTGGAGAAAAGATGATAAAGGGGGGGGGGGAGGGGGGATATGATACAGAATTTAAATACCTCTAAGTGAATACACAGGAGGTGGGCCTCTTTTAATGGAAAGGAGGCTCTAAAATGAGAGGCCATGGGGTGATGGTGAAAGAAGTCAGATTTAGGAGTAATATAAGAAAATATGTCTTCATTGGACAGGCTCCCTTTGGTGGTGACAAGGACAGGTTCACAATTCAAGAAAACATGGGACAAGTTCAGAGGATCTCAGAGAGAAGAGGGGACTATAAAGCTGAACAGGAAATGCAGGTAGGTATACAGTCCTTATCTGCCATCATGTTCTATGTTACTTCCATAAACTTCAATGCAAAACCTTTGCGACAGGCATAGCTTCCCTTTAAAAATAAACAGAGACTATTTTGATTTCAAGGTTAGGAGACTCTATGCTGACTGGGGAGGTGTTTTTTTTTGTTAAATAAAAGTTTAGTTACAAAGGTTTTGAAATATTTGTTTTTCCAGTCCTTTACTGACAGCTATAGAGACTTAAAAGTGATATTTTTCTGTCAGAAATTTCAAACTAAGGGACCAATATACTAAGTATTTTCCCATATACACAAAACAGGGAAAACGTTTTAGTATACAAATCCTAAGTTTTCTTTGGGTACCTGGTAGAAAGGTGGTCAAGGTATGTAAGAACATTAAAAAAAAAACAACTATTTCGGATTCTTGAAATGGTATTTGTTTTTGGTGTGAGGATTTTGTGTGAAATAAGAACAAGTTCTCCTTGAAGGGCTTTTACCCTGTTTTGAAAGAGAAGCCGTCAGGAAAAAACAGTTTGTTTTCTGGTCACACTGTCTTTAGAAAGTTTATGAAATCTGGATTCTGAGTAAAAGAATATTGTGATTTAACTGTGATCAGAAAAGGGTACTCGTAGGTGAGATTTAAAAAAAAATGATTTCATTGACAGAAAGTAAATATTTATTATTTGACCTCAGTCGAACAGGAACGTAGAACTATTCTTCCTAAGGTAAGGCAATCTGGTCATAAATTATAAAAACGTAGACAAAGAGAATGTGAGTAACCAATATTATGTCATAGTAAAATTGTACAGAATTAAAGCTGTACAAAGGGAGAAAAAAAAACAACTTTGAAGTTCCAGATGCTAATAAGTGAGCATCAGAAATGGTGGAAAGTAAATTATAAAGCAACTGCTAATGGAATCATCTGAAGGACACAACTTTAAAGAAGTGTTAATTAAACAGGTGTTATTTAACATTTGTGGTGCCAGGCAGAGAGGGTGGTACCCTCTAAGGGGACATAATGAGTATCTTTAAAGACAAAGAGGTTCATGGAATCTGTTAAGGAACAGGTGAAACCTTGAAATAGAACTTACCTATGTGTTAAGTAAGTGTAGCTGTGTCATTATAGTTTATTTGTAGTTGGAAAATAGGGTGCAGTCTGTGTAAACCTGTTCAGTCAGGAACATACAGTATGTGAGCTCAGGAGACTTTTCCTTTTCATAGAATAGGAAAGTGCTTTGAATTTTTGCAGCAGACTTCTGGTTTATACTGAGGTCAAAGTATATTTAGTTCCAGCAAAGATTCTCAAGGGTAGGCAACTTTTATCCTGGAGTGCCACAAACAGATGTGGTTTTCAGGATAACCACTATGAATATGCACACCTCAAGCATATTCATTTTGGATGTACCTGAAAACTAGACCTCTTTGTGGTACTCCAGGAGCGGAAATGCCTACCCTGTACTAGATTATAGTTCAAGTGGGTCTGAGATGAACCCGTCATTGGGGATGTATCTGCTTATCTGTCTCTTCAGCTTTGGAATCCAGCAGGCCTCATCTCCAGCCAATACTTGAAATCACAGGGTTCATTTGAACAGGATTTAATTCTGATCAGTCCTGAAAAAGGGTTAAATGGTTCAGGTTCCAATTGGGTTAAATGGCTGGGATATCAAAGTGTTAGCAAATGTTGCTTACCTGATGTAACAGGTGTTCTCACAGGACAGCAGGATGTTAGTCCTCACAAATGGGTGACATCGAGGATGGAGCCCACCACGGAAAACTTCTGTCAAAGTTTAAACAGAACTTTGACTGGCCCCTACTGGGCATGCCCAGCAAGGCACTGACCCTGCAGCCAGCAGGGGGTCTCCCTTCAGTCTGATTTTCAAAGCTACAGGCAGTGCCTAGAAAGTAAAAATAAAACGAACCCAACACTGCGGGGAGGCGGGCGGGTTTCGTGAGGACTAACATCCTGCTGTCCTGTGAGAACACCTGTTACATCAGGTAAGCAACATTTGCTTTCTCACAGGACAAGCAGGATGGTTGTCCTCACAAATGGGTGAGTACCGAGCTGAGGATGTCCTGACTTGCACCAAATGTACCCAACGGTGTGCAGCAGGCACAACAACTGAGGAGAATTTGGGAAAGGGCATCCGCACCCTACCGGGTAGGTGGAAGGGTGTTGGTACATCAGGTTGGAAAAAGGTTACGCAAGACAGACTGGCCAAAGATGGAGTCCTGTCTTCCAGCCTTGTCCAAACAATAATGGGCTGCAAAAGTATGGAGAGAACTCCAGGTTGCAGCTTTGCAGATGTGCGGAAGCGGCACCGATCGAAGGTGTGCCACTGACGTCGCCATGGCCCTCACAGAGTGTGCTTTAACACGGTCTTGAAAAGGAATGCCAGCTTGCTCATAGCAAAAAGAAATGCAGTCCGCCAACCAGGAAGAAAGAGCCTGCTTACCCACAGGTTGTCCCAACTTATTAGGATGGAAAGAGACGAATAATTGAGTGCTCTTCCTGTGGGAAACTGTACGGTCTAGGTAAAAAGCTAGAGCCCGTTTACAGTCTAGGGTATGCAGGGTCTGCTCTCCAGAGTTGGAGTGGGGCCTGGGAAAAAAGATAGGTAGTACGATAGATTGATTGATATGAAACTCCGAAACTACCTTAGGTAAAAATTTAGGGTGAGCGCGGAGTACCGCCCGGTCCTGCAGGAGCTTAGTGTAAGGCGGATAGGTAACTAGGGCCTGTAATTCACTAACCCTGCGAGCTGAAGTAACAGCCAAAAGGAATAACACTTTCCAAGTGAGATATTTCAAGTCACAGGAGTGCAGAGGTTCGAAAGGAGGTTTCATTAGACGACCAAGAACCAGGTTAAGGTCCCAGGATGGGGCCGGAGGACGCAAGGGTGGCTTTAGATGGAGTAAGCCCTTAAGAAAGCTTGTTACTAGGGGTTGTACTGAAATAGGATTACCCCCAATACCCTTATGGAAGGCGGCTACCGCACTGACATGCATTCTGATAGAAGAGGTTTTAAGACCTGATTCAGAGAGATGCCATAAATAGTCCAAGAATTTGGAGATTGGACAGGAAAGGGGATCAAGGGACTGAGAAGTGCACCATGATGTGTACCTTTTCCATTTGTATGAGTAAGACTTTCTTGTGGAAGGCTTTCGTGAAGCTATCAGGACTCGAGAAACGGAATCTGAAAGGTTAAATGGTTGAAGGACTAACCTTTCAACATCCATGCCGTCAGGGACAAGGCTTGGAGGTTGGGATGGAGGAGGCATCCGTCGTTTTGAGTGAGCAGATGCGGGTCCATTCCCAGAGGAATGTGCCTGCGGATGGAGAGATCCTGGAGTATTGGAAACCATACTTGGCGTGGCCAGTAAGGTGCTATCAGGATCATGGTTCCTCCGTCCTGGCGTGGCTTCACGAGAGTCCTTGACACAAGAGGGAGTGGAGGGAATGCATAGAGCAGACCGGTTGTCCACTTGAGGAAGAAAGCATCCCTCGGCCGAGAGTGCTGGCTCCGAATGAGAGAGCAGTAATCGTGCACTTTGTGGTTCTGAGGGGACGCAAAGAGGTCTATGCGGGGAGAACCCCACTTGTGAAACAGAGAGGTCGCTACCAGAGGATCGAGTGACCACTCGTGTGGGTGGAAGACTCGGCTCAGCTGGTCTGCCAATACATTGTCTACTCCCGGCAGGTAAGTGGCCCTGAGGTACATGGAGTGGGAGAGGGCTTCCGCCCAGATCTGCGCAGCTTCCTGACACAGAAGGAAGGAGCCTGTGCCTCCCTGCTTGTTTATGTACCACATGGCCACTTGGTTGTCCGTCTGGATTAAGATTATCTGATGAAAGAGATGATCTTTGAAAGTGCGGAGCGCATAGCGGATTGCTCGAAGTTCCAGGAAATTTATCTGGTGTTCGGCTTCCTCTTTGGACCATAACCCTTGGGTTTGAAAGTCGTCCACATGGGCTCCCCAACCGATGTGAGAAGCGTCGGTGGTTAGGATTACTTGTGGATCCGGTGGAAGAAAAGGTAAGCCCTGAAGGAGGTTGACCTGAGTCGTCCACCAGGTTAAGGATAGGCGCAGCGCTTGTGTGACTGTGACTATGGAGGACAGAGGCTGAAAGCTTGAATCCATTGGTGTCGTAGAGTCCATTGTGTTACTCTCATGGCTAGTCGGGTCATGGGAGTGACTTGAACCGAGGATGCCATGTGTCCTAGGAGAATGAGGAACTGGCGAGCCGTGGCAGTGTTCTGAGACTGGAGCTGGCGAGCCAGGGACATTAGGGTGTGGACCCTCTGAAGTGGAAGGTAAGCCTTTGCCTGTAAGGTGTCCAAGTCTGCTCCAATGAAGAATAAGGTTTGAGACGGGACTAAGCAAGATTTCTCGTAATTGACAAGAAACCCTAAGGAAAGGAGTGTTTGAATTGTCAATTTTAGGGAGGATTGAGCTATCTGTTGGGTGGAGGCCCTGATTAGCCAATCGTCCAGGTAGGGGTAGACGTGGACACCTTCCTTCCTTAAGAATGCTGCTACCACTAGGAGACATTTGGTAAAGACTCGTGGGGCAGAAGCCAGACCGAAAGGTAGGACACGGTATTGATAATGGTCGTGGCCTACGAGAAACCGCAGATATTTGCGATGGGATTGTGTGATCGCAATGTGGGTATAAGCGTCCTTGAGGTCGAGAGAGCACAGCCAATCCCCTCTTTGTAGCAGAGGGAGCAGTGCGCCTAGGGTTACCATTTTGAACTTCTCTTTTTGAAGGTATTTGTTGAGGGCTCGAAGGTCCAAAATGGGACGTAGTCCCCCTGATTTCTTTGGTATTAGGAAGTATCTGGAATAGAATCCCTTGCCTCGTTGAGAGGGAGGAACGGGTTCTATAGCATTTGATTGCAGAAGAAGAGACACTTCCTGTTGTAATTGAGCCAAATGGGTGGATAGACTCCACGCTTGAAGAGGCGGGGAGTCTGCCGGAAGAGTTATGAAGTTGAGGTGGTAACCCTGTGCGATAATTGTTAGCACCCACTGATCTGAGGTGATCTGCAACCAAGGTTGTAGAAAATGGTACAGTCGACCTCCTACAGGAATGTCTGGAAGAGGGGTTTGGCATGTGTTCCCTACAAGGGAGTCAAAGGCCAGCCGCAGGCCCCGGTGGAGGGGCTACAGTAGGCCTTTGTTTCCTAGGCTGACGCGGCTGAGGCCTAGTAGAGGATCGAGCTGGACGAGGCCTGGCCGATGGAGGGTAGTAACGGCGTGGCCGAAAGAACGACTTCTTAGAGTCCTTCTTAAGTGGTTGTTTCGAGGAAACCTCAGACGGAACAGAAGAAAGTTGTTTCAACGTCTCGTGGTGATCTTTTAATTCAGCTACAATTTGCTGAATTTGTTCCCCAAACAAATTGTCCCCTAAGCAGGGTAAATCCGCTAAACGATCCTGGACTTCTGGGCGAAGGTTGGATGATTTTAACCAAGCCCAACGTCTGGCCGAAATGGCAGTAGCTGAAACCTTTGTGGAGGCATCAAAGATGTCATAAGCCGTTCTGATCTCGTGCTTCCCTGCTTCAAACCCTTTGTTAAGAAGGGCCTGAAGCTGTGGCTGATATTGGTCAGGTAATGTGTCAGCAAAATCTTGCATCTGTTTAAGGATGGCTCTGTTATATTGCGTCATGTAGAGTTGATATGAGGCTATGCGAGAAATCAGCATAGCTCCATGGTACACTTTCCGTCCCACACTGTCCAGGAATTTATTGTCCTTGACCGGCGGAGTGGAGGAGTGTGGCTTTAGACGCTTGGCCTTTCTTTGTGCGGACTCAACCACAACAGAGCGATGATCCAGTTGAGGCTTTTGAAAGCCTGGTGCTGACTGGACGAGGTATGTGGAGTCAGCCTTCTTGTTAACTGGTGATACAGATGAAGGAGATTCCCAGTTTTTCTTTAAGAGATTGAGAAACACCTGGTGAATGGGGATGGAAGCGATGATTTTTGGAGCATCCAAAAATTGAAGCAGTTCCATCATCTGGTGTCTGTCATCGGTCTCAGATTGCAGCTGAAAAGGTACAATTTCGGACATCTCCTTTACAAAATTAATAAAGGAGAGATCCTCTGGAGGAGATCTTTTTCTACTCTCTGTAGGAGAAGGCGGTGATGGTAAATCTGTGTCAGAAGATGTATCATCACCCCAGGTATCATAGGGATCACTTGGGGGTTGAAGCCCCGATGGACCAGGTTGAGGATCCAAAGGCATCGAAGGAAACCTTGGAGGAACCGGTGGTACAATCGGTACTGGGAACGGCATCGAGGGTTTCGGTGCTGCCGATGGAGTCGGTGCCGGTCTTGGAACCGATGGAGTCAAAGGATAAATCGGTGGAGATATTCGAGAAGGCACCGATGGGACCACCCCGGAAGGGGGAATCAGGAACGGTGTTTCTCCCGCCGATGAAAATCCAGTCGGAGACGATGGCGCTGTCGGTGCTACTGGAATCATCGATGGAAAGGCATGTACAAGTGCCTCCATACGTTGTAGTAGCGGTGCCAGCGCTTCCACCAAAGGTTCGGTGGTCGGTTCCTTCCTCGGTGGCGGAGTCGGTGCCGGGGTCGATGCCGGTGGCGGTGCCGGAATCGGTGCCAATGGAGGTTGGAATTTTTGCATCGCTTTCTCGATGGCCTCCTGGACCAGCCGGTCCAGTTCTGCCCGGAGACCAGGGGTAACAATACCCGGCTCGACGGGAGAGGGAGGCTGAGGCAGAGCCGGAGGGACCACCGTAACCGGTGGGATCACGGCTCCCACACCCCGAGAGGGTGAGGGTTTCCTCGATGCCTGCGAACGAGACGTGGACGGTGCCAAGTCTGATCGAGGCCTCTTAGTCGGTGGCTCGGCTTGTTCAGAGGTCGATGACTGTGGATCCTCGACAGGCCGAGACTTGTGCCGTCGATGGCGATGCTTGTCCTTCCGGTCTCCTCGCCCATCCGGGGAGGGGACAGGAGTCGACGGCCGAGAAGTCATCGATGGTGGACGGTCACCGGAGGGTTGACGATGGTGGTGCATCTTCGACGGTGCCGGTTCCGATGACGTCGATGCTATCGATGGCGTTGGGGTGGGTGCATGGAAGAGGAGTCCCATCTTCTCCATCCTGGCTTTGCGACCCTTAGGTGTCATTAGGGCACATTTGGTGCAAGTCAGGACATCATGCTCACTTCCCAAACACAAAACACAAACCCTATGGGGGTCAGTGATTGACATAGTCCGGGTACAATCCGGGCATCGACGGAACCCCGTCGCCATGGCTTAAGGCCAAATTTAGTCGCGGGCTCGGTAATTGCCAACAGGCCTCAAGGGCCAAATTCGACGGTAGTCGAAGAAAAAAGGCAAAAAACTTACCGGTTTCCGCGGAGGTGACAAAAATTTGTCGAAGGGAGACCCCTGAGGGGCAAAGTTTCTTCGGAAAGAAAAATACCGAATTCCTGTCAGGAACGTGGTAAGAGAGCTCCTTTCACCGCGTGGCAACTGCTGCGCGGAAAAAAGAAGACTGAAGGGAGACCCCTGCTGGCTGCAGGGTCAGTGCCTTGCTGGGCATGCCCAGTAGGGGCCAGTCAAAGTTCTGTTTAAACTTTGACAGAAGTTTTCCGTGGTGGGCTCCATCCTCGATGTCACCCATTTGTGAGGACAACCATCCTGCTTGTCCTGTGAGAAAATATTGAACTTTTAGGGTTGTAGATGCATGGAACAGTTTCCCAGTGGAAGTGATGAAGTAAAGGACAATGTCAGAATTTCAAAAAAATGCATGAGACAAGCATAGAGGATCTCTGAGGCAGGTAAAACTGAGCAAGAGGTGTAGCTGGGCAAACTGGATGGGCCTTATGGTCTTTATCTGTCCTCATATCCTCTGTTTCTGTGTTAGCACTTATACAGTTTATAAAGAGAAGAAAGGAAGAAATATTCTTGTGAAGGATGTTAACATGGGAGATTGTATGGAAAGCACTTTATAAGAGAGATTTGCTTCATCTCTTGTTGTTCATTTTTTATATGGATATTTATTAAACTAGGACTTGCTGAGCTGAATAATTCTTGAGAAAATATATATATTTTTTAAATCTGATGTGAAATAACTGAGTTTACAATGGAAATGTTAAGCGAAGGTAAAGGGCAAAATTGCCTCTTTTTCATGAACGCATGTCAAACGCCTCTGACTTAACTTCTATAGTTGCTAGCTAATTTTTTTTTAAATGTTAGTGATAAGTTTTTTTCGGTGTTTGTAATGCCAAAGAGGAAAGCAGTCCCTTGGATGCTTCCCATAAACGTTTCTGTTGTGGGTTCAATGGGATAGATTACGCTAATCTGTTCCATTGAATTGATAGGGACCTACAGGAATTGAGGTTGACTGTCTTGCCAGGTTCTGGTTTTTCATCACCAACCAAGGTCCCCTGTCCTGCAGGAAGACCTCAGAGACTGTTCCACCCTTGCGAGCAGAGAGGCTGGGGGAGAGACTGTCTCATGGGCAGAACAGCATGGTGATTAAGAACTGGGAGCTGCTGTTGGGTTAACATAATGGGGAAAGTTTCAGCTTGGAGGGAGCCTGTTAGAGGAATTCTTCTATGCTGGAGGTTAATCTGCAGCCAATTCAGATTACCCTACAGACTTTATGGGCCGCATTTATCGATCTTAACAAGGGATTGGTCCCAGATGCCTCAATCCGTAAAGAAAAAAAATGGAATGTTGAAGACTAAAGTGGAAGCACAGCAGTTGAAAACAAACTTTCTGGCAAAATGTGGCAACTAGAAAACTAAGTTGGAGGAATATGAGACTTGCACTGGCAGCTACAACAGGAAGCTCTGTCACTTCCAGGAAGGAAAGTGTGCAGAATGCCCTTAGCCTTAAGAACTTGAGAGCAATAAATCTTATTAAAAATCAGCTGATCCTTAGGCTTGAAATAGAACTATTTAGTAGAATGCTTGCAAATCCTCAGGGGAGAGATTCTACCTATTGCTAAGACTTACTAGCTTTCCTCTTCTAAATCATCTCAAGAAATCAAGCACTATTGTTAGTGAACACTATGTAATAAACATTTTTCCCATAAACACAATAGGCCCCAATTAAAAAAAAATGTTTTAACTTTTTATTTATTGCAGTTTTAATGATTTACATCCAAGTAAATTACTTGTCAGAACAACATACAGATAACATATATAAGAAAACAAGGGAAAAAGATATTAAAGGAAATAACATAAATCTCTCATCTTATCAGTCCACAATAAGGGGTAAATACCAGGCTCAATTCAAAGGAAAATTCTATCTATATAAAAAAAAACAAAAAACTGTGCCAGGGGCATCCTGAGAAGATAAACCATCTGGGCCTAAACCGAGAGAAATAGTTGTCTGAGTACGCCTGTCATTAGAAAAATACAGCCAAAATAAAGCACCCAAACTAATGACTCCAGGTCTCAACAATAAAAAACGTTTCCTCCTAGCCTGAGTTGCCTTAGCAACATCAGGAAACATTCAAACTTTTAATCCAAAAAAGGGAACATCTCTATGGCAGGAAAAAGTTTCAAAATAAAATCGGAATCGGAATCAATAGCAAATGTCACAATTAGGGGTAGATTTTCAAACCGCGCGATTTGGCCTACTTTTGCTGGCGCATCAGGCGCAAGCAAAAGTACGCTGGATTTTAGTAGATACGTGCGGAGCCGCGCGTATCCGCTAAAATCCGGGATCGGCGCGCGCAAGGCTATGGATTCTGTATAGCCGGCGCGCGCCGAGCCGCGCAGCCTACCTCCGTTCCCTCCGAGGCCGCTCCGAAATCGGAGCGGCCTCGGAGGGAACTTTCTTTTGCCCTCCCCTCACCTTCCCCTCCCTTCCCCTTCCTAACCCACCCGCCCGGCCCTGTCTAAACCCCATCCTTACCTTTGTCGGGGGATTTACGCCTCCCGGAGCCCCGTGCGCCAGCGGGCCGCTAGCGCGCCGGGACGCAACCTGGGGGCGGGTACGGAGGGCGCAGCCACGCCCCCGGACCGCCCCGGGCCGTAACCACGCCCCCGGACCGCCCCTGGCCGTAACCACGCCCCCGGACCCGCCCCCAAAACGCTGCCGACACGCCCCCTAAACGCCGCGACGACCGGGCCCGCCCCCGACACGCCCCCCTCGGAGAACCCCGGGACTTACGCGAGTCCTGGGGTCTGCGCGCACTGGTGAGCCTATTTAAAATAGGCTCACCGGCGCGCAGGGCCCTGCTCGCCTAAATCTGCCCGGATTTGGGCGGATTTAGGTGAGCAGGGCTCTTAAAATCCGCCCCTTAGAGTAGATGATTCTACCCTATTATTCAATGATATTTCCAAAAAGGAGGACAAATGTGACATATCAGAAAGCAGTTGAGATTCACTCCTGTCTTGTGTAGGCTTTGAAGAAGATAGGTGGAAGTAGATTTTTCAGAGACCTTTAAAATCTCCAGAAAATATCTATGAACCATTTCCACAGGGGAAATACATTTTTTCATTGGAAAGTTCATTAATTGAACACTTATTTATTTAAAGGGTTTTGTATACCGTCATTCGGTTTCGCCATCATAACGGTTTACATAGTTTTGTAAAGTATTACAAAATAATGGTTTACATAATCTTGTGGTATGTTACAACATCATCATCAAAGCAATTTCAAAATGTTTACAAAAATATACAAGGTATAGGAACATTCTAACACAAAGACTTGGGATTTATATTATATTAATTTAATTCTCTTGGATCATAATTGAGTCTGCGTATGCTTTTCTGAAAAGCCAGGTTTTTAACTCTTTTTTGAATGTTTTAATGTTTGGTTGATTTCTAATTCCACTTGGTAATGAGTTCCATAGTTTGGGGCTGGCGATGGATATTGCTCTTTCCTGTGTTGATTTTAGATGAGTACTTCTTGTGGGCGGGGTTTTGAGGAGTCCTTTGTTCTTTGATCTTAAGTTCCGTATTGGACTGTGGGTTACAAGGTATTTGCTTAGCCAATTGCTTTGTTGTCCTATGATCATTTTGTTCAGTGTTGTCAGTACTTTATATTCAATTCGGAATTTTATCGGGAGCCAATATAAGGAGATTAAAATTGGTGTTATATGTTCCTGTTTTTTTGCGCCAGTCAGTATTCTGGCGGCTGCATTCTGTAATATTTGGAGTGGATTTATGGTTGCGAGAGGTAGTCCAAGGAAAAGGACATTGCAGTAGTCTAGGTTAGAGAAAATTTATTTATTTATTTATTTAAAAACTTTTATATACCGGTATTAGTATGCATACATCATACCGGTTTACAATGTAACTTTAAAGGTAGAAATTACAATGAACAGGGAGGGCGAACAAGGAGGAGTATACAAAGAGCAGGAGGTGGAGGAATTAAAGCAATAAATAAAAACTGCAACGGACTATTTACAGGAATATACAAGGCGTAATGAGTAATTGTAGAACTGTTCTAAAATCTTCTTGTGTGAGGAATGTTTTGAGATGTCTGAGCGTCAGTAATTTGTGAAATCCTTCTTTAATTTTGTTGGCTATGTGGGTTTTGAGTGAAAATTCATTGTCGATGGTGATTCCAAGATTCCGTGCATGGAGGACAGGTGTGATAACAGTTTTTTGGTTATTTGTTATGAGTGGCTTCATGAGGGCATTGTTGCTCTTTTTATTTAGGATTATTAATTCAGTTTTGTCAATGTTTATTATTAGTTTCATGTCATTTAATTGCTTTTTTATTTCAGTAAGGTACATAGAGGTTCTGTTGTATGTGTCTTCGAGAGAATTCTGTATAGAAACCAATATTTGAATGTCATCAGCGTATAGGAAATGTGTCAGTCCTTCTAATGTATAGCATATTGGGAGTAAGTATATGTTGAAAAGTGTGGCTGAAAGAGAGGATCCTTGTGGTACTCCTGTGTTGATATTCACTTTATCAGAAAGGGTGTTATTGAAAATGACTCTGAAACTTCTGTTTGATAGGTATAATGAGAACCAATTTAAAGTGCTACCTCTAATTCCTATTTCGGATAGTCTTTCTATTAGAATGGCATGGTTGACAGTGTCAAATGCAGCTGATAGGTCCAGGAGGATTAATAGGTAATTTTGTCCTCTGTCAAATCCTCTGAGTACTGTGTCATTTGGTGATAATAGTAGAGTTTCGGTGCTCAGGTTTTTTCTGAATCCGAATTGAGATGGGTGAAGAATGTTATTTATGTCAAGGTAGTCAGATAGTTGTGATTGAACAGTTTTTTCTAAGATTTTTACCAAGAAAAGTAAGTTTGATATTGATCTGTAGTTTTGTATTTTTTTCTGAGTCTAGGTTGTTCTTTTTTTATTAATGGCTTTATGATTGCTGCTTTTAAGGATTCTGGGTATTTTCCTTCAGTGAGAGATAGGTTTACTATGTCTGTTATTGTTTTGTTTATTGAGCTGGAAATCTGTTTAATAGTCTGAATGGGGATACTGTCGGAAGGATGGTTTGCTGGATTCATTTTTTTGATAATATTCTGAATTTCGAGGGAGGAGGCCTGATCAAATCTTGTCCATGTTGCTGTGGTTTGTTGCCGTGAATTGGAGGTGTTGAGGTTGTTGTTGGCGGTTGTGTGGTTGCTAGTGATGTTGTTGTTTATTAAATTTTTGATTTTGTCAGTGAAGTATTCTGCAAAGTCATTACTAGTAGTGGTGCTGGAGGTCATTCTTAATTCGTTTACAGGTTTAGTGTTTGTACAATGTTGAACAGCATTTTTGGCTTATTGTAGTATTTACTAATTTTATTTGAATAGAATTCTTTTTTTGCATTATGTATTAGCTTTTTATAATTGGCTAGAAATGTTCTATAGGCGTTTAGCAGTGTCTCTGTTTTGTTCCTTCGCCAGTTTTGCTCTTTTTTTCGGAGTTCTCGTTTTGCTTCTCTTATTCTCTCGTTGTACCAGAGGTTTTATTGTTTTGGCTTTTTTATTGATTTTATAATAGTAGGGTTTAATCTGTCAGCAATGTCTTTGGTAATATTGATCCATGAGTTTGTGGCTGTTTCTGAGTTTGTGAAGTCAATGTTCTTGTTGTAGTGTTTCAATATCAAACAGGGGGCGGTATGTGAAAGTTCCAATGTTTTCTTTTTTGTTGGATTTCCTGTTGTAAGTAAATGTGGTTTGTATGAGAGAATGGTTGGATCACGGGATTATGGTGGTGTTGGTTTTGTGCGTCTTCCAGTTGTCACGGTTGATAAAGATTAAGTCAAGTGTGTGTCCTGCTTTGTGCGTTGGTCCTTCAACGATTTGTTCTAGACCCATTGACGTTAACGCGTCTATGATTGAATTGCATGTGGTAGTGATGGGATGGACGTCAATATACTAGGCATATTTGTAAATTTGGAGAGTCGAAGAGTGCGATTTCGAATGGTGTTGCAATCTTAGAAGTAATTAGTTTCATCTGCAAGCTTATTTTACTTATTAACATGAGCCCTCCACCTTTTTTTTTCATTCTAGGGATCGAGATGGTTTTATATGTTGGGATTTCTATTTGATTGATTAGTACATTGTCAGTGTTTTTTATCCAGGTTTCTGTGATCGCTATAGTGTCTGGTTTATTGTCTGTGAGTAGATCTGTAATGATGGGCATTTTTTTTTACTATTGATTGAGCGTTTAACAGAATGAAAGACAATGTTGACAAATAACATCTAAGTTCTCCATTTTGTTTTACAAGTATAGATGTCCCTTGGAAATAGTTATCTGAAGATGGTGTTGTCTAGGTATGTACCTAATAGGCATCTATGTTCGCAGGAGGTTTTCTAGTAATCAGTCCCAGGTGTTGCCATGGTGAGACACCAGGAGACAAAGAACAGGGCCTTCTTTTGTATAGCACCATGTTTGTGGAATGGCCTTCTGGTGAAGATCAGGCAATTACAGGATTATAGTGCCTTTCGTAAACAGGTAAAGGGTAATTTACTTTGCAAGGCTTTTGGATAAGTTATATGGAGTCTAGTTTGTTTTAAGTTGTTTTTAACTGTTTTTATTGAGTATGTTATGTAAACAACCCAAAACAGAGATCTGGAAATTGGGCAGGTTAGAAATTGCTCTAAATAAGTAAATACATAAATAAATAGTTATAATTGAGTCCTGAAAAACATTCACTTTAGCTTGTAATAATTCTACTCTTTGAGATAGAGGATATTTACTTTTGTGAGGATTGTAAAGCAGTTCTGAAGCCTTCATGTAGAGACACAAAGTAGACCAATTGTGAGGATACCTTCATAAGGCATCCCAGATAACATCCAGAGTTATATTAGAAGGCTTAATGAAACAAAATGGCTGTACCTCTAGCTTTGAAGCACCATCCAAAATAATCGATGAGAGAGCAGGGACGAGCTCAGGTGAAGGTAATACTACCCACGCGAAGGCACAGAGTCTGAGGTCATCTCCGGAATCAGTCCTCACCTCAGGGATCTCATCGCTGAAGCAGTCGGAGATATGTTGTCATCCAACCACGGCCCAAGAGGAACATTGTCCTCTGGATTGACCGTTTGAATCCCGGGTTGGGGAGAACTTAGGCATGGCTCTGGAATTAATGATGTTTCGATGTCAGGGATAGTTGCTGATGAGCCTTTGTCCAGCGTACTGTCCAGCAACTGCTCAACAGCGCTAGACGACAGGTCCTGATGCCAAAGGGAGGTGCTTGTCCATCAGACCTTTAGGTGCAGAACTGGCCAAAATGTCCAGGAACATGCAAGTCTTACCCTTCTGCTTATTGATAGACTGAGGAAACAATCATACAGGGGAAATTATCTTTTAAGCAGGCCTGCTCTTGGATGCGCGTTTTCCCTTACCCCTTATTCAGTAAGGGGAGGAAGACTCGTGTCCAACCCGCAGCACCTAATAGCGCCCTCAACATGCAAATGCATGTTGATGGCCCTATTAGGTTTGTGCGCGGGATACAGAAAGTAAAATGTGTAGCCAAGCCGCACATTTTACTTTCAGAAATTAGCGCCGACCCAAAGGTAGGCGCTAATTTCTTCCGGCACCGGGAAAGTGCACAGAAAAGCAGTAAAAACTGCTTTTCTGTGCACCCTCCGACTTAATATCATGGTGATATTAAGTCAGAGGTCCTGAAGGTTGTAAAAAGTTAAAAAAAAAAAAAAAAAAAAATGTAAATTGGGCCGGCGGCTGTCGGGCCGAAAACCGGACGCTCAATTTTGCTGGCATCCGGTTTCCGAGCCCGTGGCTGTCAGCGGGCTCGAGAACCGACGCCGGCAAAATTGAGCGTCGGCTGTCAAACCCACTGACAGCTGCCGCTCCAGGTCAAAAGGAGGCGCTAGGGAAGCGTTAGTGTCCCTAGCGCCTCCTTTTCCCCGTTTCTACCGCACCACCTAATTTGAATACTGCATCGCACGCACCGGCGAGTGGCCGGTGCGCGCGCCGGGAGAGCGGGCGTTCGTCCGCTCTCCCGCGGACTTTACTGAATCGGCCTGAAAGTAAGGGAGGACCTTCAGAGCTCATGTCTCAACATGTGGCCATCTTGGAATTTCATATAAATGTCCCCTCCTTTATAAATTAAATTAAATTAAATTTTTAACTGAAAAATTTACAGACTGCACCATCCTATGGCCTAGGCAGTTAACATGCCTAAAATAAGTAAAATAAAATAAATACAAATATAAAATAAAATAAATACAAATATAAAATAAACAAATATACAGAATAAAATGTAACACAAACAATTTATAAAAAGAATGAAACTTACTAAATGAGTTAACCCTGATGGCCGGTATTTGTGCTAAAAAAGCCTGAATGGCTCGACTTTTCTTCTTTAAGGATTAAGGAATGCTTGTTAAACATTTCTCCAACATTTTGCATATATTTTTGTGCTGGGAACCTAACAGAGATCAGCTGCTCTTTTGTTTTTCAGAAACCAAAATAAAATCTTTTATGGAGTGTAGAGTTAAGATTGTTTCTTGTGTAACTTGGCAGAAAAGGAAGACATTTCTTACTCTTCTTTCTAAAACTATCAAGCTTCATGCTATCTTGTCACTGAAATAGCCTGCCAATGCAAAATAGTGTGAAAAAAATCCCAGCAACATACTTCACAGCTGCCTTCCTTAAGCAATGTTAGTTCCCTGAGTAGAATCTTAAGAGTTTACATGTTATTATTCTTTAGCCTCAGTAATTAACTTTAGTTGTTTTTTTTCTTTTTAATTTTTCAAATCTCTTGCTTCATTTTTAGATGGAAGGAAAAGAGCTGAGGCCTAGGGTTTGACATTTTTATGGTCTGAGTGGGCACCCCTATTTCCCTACCTGCTGGTTAGAGCAGCTGACTGAGAACCAGGGAAGCCAGAATTCAAATCTAGCTTTCACCCACTGGTACTCCCTGTAATTTTAGGGCAATGGAAGGTGAAGTGACTTGCCCAGGTATACCTTAGGGGTCATTTACTAATCTGCAGTATTTTACTTGGGGGGGGGGGGGGGAGGGGTTGCAATCCTGTGATATTTTGCTCTAAGGAAATACAGCAGCCCTATTGGCATATATTTTTTTTATCATGGAAAACTTTGTGATAAAATAAGGCCAAAACTATCTCCCTCCCAAAAGGTTATTAAATCCCCCCCCCCCCAAAGGTCTAGCAAGACTCCTACCACTTTTCGAGGCAGGGTGGCCTGAAAAAGTTTTTAAAAAATGTGATGAGTGGCAACACTCTGCTCTCTTCCCTCACCTTTTTATAAAACACCCCTCACCCCAACCAAAGCCCCTCCCCTGAATATATTCCTCCCCAAGTAGTTGCTCCCCCAACAAAAACCATATCCCTGGGGTCTAGCGTCTCCCCCTTTTGCCTAAAAAATAGGCCCTGGTGGTCTAGGGAGGCCCCTGATCCCCCACACCTCGGACTCCACCATCCCTTTACAAGAATCATTGGTGGTGTCATGGTGGCCCGGAGCACCCCCTAGCTCTGGGGCAATTAAAAACTCATTAATTAAAAACTGTATAAAAATTTACAGACACCAAAAAAATATTTCAAAACAGCAGACACAAAGACCAAATAAAACTCCAGGTGCGCTGAGATTATCTTGAATTAGCAGGAAGAAATGGCAGGGTTTTGCTCTCAAACGTTGTCCTCTTACACACATACTCTATAAGAACATAAGAACATGCCTTACCTGATCAGACCAAGGGTCCATCAAGCCCAGCATCCTGTTTCCAACAGTGGCCAATCCAGGCCATAAGAACCTGGCAAGTACCCAAAAACTAAGTCTATTCCATGTAACCATTGCTAATGGCAGTGGCTATTCTCTAAGTCAACTCAATTAATAGCAGGTAATGGACTTCTCCTCCAAGAACTTATCCAATCCTTTTTTAAACACAGCTACACTAACTGCACTAACCACATCCTCTGGCAACAAATTCCGGAGTTTAATTGTGCGTTGAATGAAGAAGAACTTTCTCTGATTAGTTTTAAACTTCATGGAGTGCCCCCTAGTCTTTCTATTATTCGAAAGAGTAAATAACCGATTAACATCTATCCGTTCTAGACCTTTCATGATTTTAAACACCTCTATCATATCCCCCCTCAACCGTCTCTGTCCTTCACTTACACACACAAACAAGCTCCTTCACTTTCACACAAAAAACTCACACCCATACACATGCTCTCAATCAACATACATACCTACATACCTGCTTTCTCCCTCACTTTCACACACTAACACCCATTCTTTCCCTCAGTTTCACACATGCACTCACATACTCTGTCACATATGCATACCTGCTGTCTCCTTCACTTTGCTCTCAATCACACAAACAACTGCTGTCTCCTTCACTTTAGCACAGACAAGCCTGCTTTCTCAACCTCCCCCCTACACACACCTACCCTCTCCTTTCCCAACTCACAGCGCTCGGTACCCCCCCCCCCCCCCCCCGGCGCTCTAGAACGTAAATGCACCCTCTCCTCCGCAACCCTGTGGCTGGATGAGCAGGCGACAGCAGGAGTCATATAGAAGCAGTGTCGTCTCTTTCTGCTGCGGGGGCCGAGCTCGATTCCGCGACAGCAGATGAGGGTCTCTTAAACAGGACTCCTGCAGCGAGGGGAGGAAGGCGACACACGGGTTGAAGGTTGAGTGCTTCTTCCTGCAGGACACGACCCACACGCTTTCTGGTGATTCGTTTTGCACGGTCGCTTGTTAAGAAGGCGGGCTTTTGATATCTGTCGAATCCTCTTCCCCCGAGCCTGGCTTCTCCCGCGCCGAGCGCTGGGCGGCAGCAGAGGGTTAGGTGGAGGCAGCCGGCTGGAGCCGTGCCCGGCCGCACTCCTCCGGGACGCTAGAGAGACCTGCCCGTTTCTATGGAGACGGCAACCTGCGCCTCTCCGTGCCCGAGAGCAGCGCTTCGCATTGTAGAGCCAGCGCCGCTGCCCCCTCCCCCCACTCCTGTCACCGCTCGCGGAATTACCCGGAGCCCGTGGCGCGCGCTCACCCTCACTTTTCAAAGTTTTCTACTTTTCTCCGGCGTGCGCTTGGGGCGGGCAGAAAGACGGGAGCCCGCCCAGCCGTGCTCCTGACAGGAAAAGTTTTGGGGGAAAGAGCCGGAGATGGCACCGGAGCGGGACGGGCGACGGCACCTCGCGGGGGTCCTGGCAGACTGAGTTGGAACTTGCTTTTCGAGAAGGGGAGCCGCGGCGGCGGCCCACTCCCCTAAGAAGGGCTGGGGGACCGGTCTCCTCCTTCGCTGCCCTGGCTGTGGACTAAGGGGGGGAATCCCGTGCCGGTGTCCGGGAGAGGCGCTCCCCGCCGGGCTCACCCAAGGAGGCTGCGCGGAGCCATTTTGGAAGGACGCGAGAAACTTTTGGCTGCAGGAGTCGCCGCTTTCATGAGGAGCGGAGCCGGGGAAACCGGCGCGGGCCGGGGCGGCTGAGGCGCTGCCGCCGGGGCGAGGAAAGCATGGAAGCGCCGCCGCTATTGCGCCTCGCCTGCCTCTGTCTCCCTCTCCTGCTCGGGGGCGCCCTGGACCTGCACCTCGCCGGCCCCGAGGCCGTGCTGCGGCTCAACCTCTCGCTGGGGGCGGACTGGACGTACAGGGTGGACGGTGCCGGGGAGGCTTTGGAGGTTAGCTGGGAGGAGCGGGGCGTGCTGAGGCTGCGGCCGCTCCGGAACCCGGCGCCCCTCTCCGTGCACCTGAGCGGCGGGGACACGGCGCTGCACCTGCGCCTCCGGCTCCACGTGCAGGACCCGCGCTGCCTGCTGGACCGAGGGGAGCGGCATCCGCGGCGAGCGGGCGCCGCAGCACCGCCGGATCTCCTCATCCGCCGCTCCCTGCACCTGCAGAGCCCGCTCTGCCTCCCCGCCGGGGACGTCCTGCGGGGCGCCGCCGACCTGGTGACCGCTCTCTTCTTCTCGGGGGCCTGCCGTTGGGGCCCCGGCGGCGGGCTGGGCTGCTGGAGGGGGCCCCGCTGCTGCCTGCAGCCCGGAGGCGAGGCGCAGGGGGACCTGCTCTGTCTCGTGCTGGGCGACATCCGGGTCCGGGTGAAGCTGACAGTGAAGAAGAAGAAGGAGGAGGAGGAGGAGAGGGGTTCTAGAGCCCGGAGGCAGGACGGATCGGGGATCCGGCGGCGCAGGAGTGCCAACCCCATCCCCCAGTTCCAGCTCCCCAGTTACCAGGTGTCTGTGCCCGAGAACGAGCCGGCTGGCACCTGGGTTATCTCCCTGAGGGTGATGGACCCGGTCGAAGGAGAGGCGGGCCAGCTGGAGTACATAATGGAGGCGCTTTTCGACAGCCGGTCCAACGACTACTTTGTTATCGACCGTCAGACGGGCAGCGTGAGCACTGTGAAGGCCCTGGACCGGGAGACCAAGGACACACACGTGCTGAAGGTGAGCGCTGTGTACGGAGGGGCTCCTCGGAGATCCGCCACCACCTACCTCACAGTCACGGTCAGTGACACCAACGACCACCAGCCTGTGTTCGAGCAGTCCGAGTACCGGGAGACCATCCGGGAGAACATGGAGGTGGGCTATGAGGTCCTGACCATCAGGGCCACCGATGGCGATGCCCCTTCCAATGCCAACATGCTTTATCGACTGGTCAACGGGGACGGGGACAATGCTGCTTTTGAGATCGACTCCCGGTCGGGGGTAGTGAGAACCAGAGCACCTGTAGACCGCGAGTCCGTAGCAGAGTACCACTTGATTGTGGAGGCCAATGACCAGGGCAAAGATCCTGGCCCCAAAAGTGCCACCGCTACTGTGCATATACTTGTGGAGGATGAAAACGACAACTATCCGCAGTTCAGTGAAAAAAGGTACTTGGTGCAGGTCCCTGAAAATGTGCCTGTGAACACTCAGATCCTTCAGGTGCAGGCCTCTGACAGGGATCGGGGCAACAACGCTCTCATCCATTATAGCATTGTCAGTGGTAACATCAAGGGCCAATTCTACATCCACTCTTTCACTGGCAACATTGATGTTATCAACCCGCTGGATTACGAGATGATCAGGGAATACACTTTAAGGATCAAGGCCCAGGATGGTGGGCGGCCCCCGCTTATCAACAGCACTGGTGTGGTGCTGGTGCAAGTGGTGGACATAAATGACAATTCCCCCATTTTTGTGAGTACACCCTTCCAGGCCTCAGTCCTTGAAAATGTGCCTGTGGGCTATTCTGTTATCCATATCCAGGCTAATGATGCCGATGCTGGGGACAATGCCCGTATGGACTACCGGCTGGTGGACATCCCACCTAACTGCCCTTTCCAGATCAATAACAACACAGGTTGGATTACAGTATCTCAGGAGCTGGACCGTGAGACTGTGGAACACTATAGCTTTAGTGTGGAGGCCAGAGACCATGGACTGCCTGTCATGAGCTCCTCTGCCAGCGTGGCCATCACAGTGTTGGATGTGAATGACAACAATCCTACCTTCACTGAGAGGGTATACCACCTGCGTCTGAATGAGGATGCAGCGGTGGGTAGCAGTGTACTGACCCTCACTGCTGTAGACAGAGATATGAACAGTGTAATTACCTTCCAGATCACCAGTGGCAACACCCGGAATCGCTTTGCCATCACTAGCCAGAGTGGTGGAGGCTTGATCACGCTCGCCTTACCCCTGGACTACAAGCAGGAGAGGCAGTATGTGCTCACTGTCACTGCTTCTGATGGTACTCGCTCTGACACTGTGCAGGTCTTTGTTAATGTCACTGATGCCAATACCCACCGGCCAGTCTTTCAGAGCTCTCACTACACAGTGAGTGTGAGTGAAGACAAGCCAATTGGCACGTCCATTGTCACAATCAGTGCCACTGATGAGGATACAGGGGAGAATGCCAGGATCACTTATATTATGGAGGACAACATTCCACAGTTCCGCATTGATCCTGACACAGGCACCATCACCACCCTCATGGAACTGGACTATGAGGACCAGGCCTCCTACACCCTGGCTGTGACAGCCAAAGATAATGGTATCCCTCAAAAATCAGATACCACTTATGTAGAGATTCTGATCCTGGACGCCAATGACAATTTTCCACAGTTTCTGCGAGACCGCTACCAGGGCTCAGTGTTTGAGGATGTGCCCCCTTCTACTAGTGTGCTCCAAATATCTGCCACTGATCGGGACTCTGGCCTCAATGGAAGAATAATGTACACTTTCCAGGGTGGGGATGATGGAGATGGAGATTTCTACATTGAGCCCACCTCAGGCATCATCAGAACCTTTCGCAAGTTGGATCGTGAGAATGTACCTGTGTACAACTTGAGAGCCTATGCAGTGGATAGAGGCAGCCCGCCCCTGAAAGCTCTAGCGGATGTGCATATCACTGTCCTGGACATCAATGATAACCCACCTGTCTTTGAGAAGGACGAGTTGGACATCTATGTGGAGGAGAACAGCCCTGTTGGGTCCATTGTTGCTAGAATTACAGCCACTGACCCTGATGAAGGGACTAATGCTCAGATCATGTACCAAATTGTTGAAGGCAATAGCCCTGAAATATTCCAGTTGGATCTATTTAATGGTGACCTAACAGCATTGGTAGACCTGGACTATGAAACTAGGACAGAGTATGTGATTGTAGTGCAGGCCACATCTGCCCCCCTGGTGAGCAGGGCCACCCTCCACATCCGCCTACTTGACAAAAATGACAACGATCCTGTGCTGCAAGATTTTGAAATAATTTTCAACAACTACGTGACAAATAAATCCAACAGTTTCCCTTCTGGGGTCATTGGGAAGATCCCAGCCTACGACCCAGATGTGTCTGATACTCTTCTCTACTCCTTTGTTCAGGGGAATGAACTGAATCTCCTTTTACTGGATTCTGCCACAGGGGAATTGAAGCTGAGCCGAGATCTGGACAACAACAGACCCTTGGAAGCGCATATGAGGGTGTCTGTTTCAGGTAAGGGACTCCTAGCTTCTCTTAGTTGCTAAGCATTATATATGTGACTGAATTAATTTAGCATATTTCAGAGAAAGCCTAAGAGGATTTGGTGGAAAAGCTCCATTTAATGTAGTTATATAATACCACAGAGAAAAATGTTTGTACTGTGTGTAGAAGTTTAGACACTTTTTTTTTTTTTTTTTGCTTTTGGGCTAAATCACATTAGTTGAGTTAAAATTAGCAACTGTTTTAGAAAGTGCAGTGAAGCCAAGGCTCCTTCTGACAGCTGACACTTTTACAATAAGCTAGTACATTTTTATGACTGCTACAGTTGTAGTTGTAATATATGCTGGTAAAAATTGGGCAGGCAGTTTCTGTGGAAATTAGTGGATTATCCAAACAAAATGTCTTCAGATGAAAGCCATTGTGTTCACTAGAGATGAGCCAGAAAATATGACCCTAAATCTACTGGTAGTCCAGGGATTTTCCAGGAGGGAGGGTCATCGGATTGCAATTATGGTGAGAGTAGCTCTGAAAATCAAGGAAAGCTTGGAAAAGTTTGACACAGTCATGTGCTCGTTCAGTGGTTTTGCAGTCATTAACCATTGCAATGTAATACTCTCCTGTTGAAAGTCTCTGGATTAACCACTGGGTTTAGGATTGCGTTTTCCAGACTATCTCTAGTAGGTGCAGAAATAGTTTTATATCATTTGTCATCTGAAGCAGCATTTTTTCACATCTCCTCTTTCTGTAAAACGTTATTTCATTTTTTAGAAGATGTATGTGTTAATTTTTTGAAAGCTCCTCCAGTTTGACTTCATAATCACAGAAGATACTAATGGATCTATATACTTTATTTTTTTTTCTCCCATTTTGAGTCTGTGGGAAAATTGGTTTGCACATGAGCACCGAATGAGGGAAGGTGTTGGTGTGGGAACCCTCTAGTTCAGCAATTCTCAATCAGTGTGTCGTGACATATCACCGTGTTGCAAAGCATAAGCTGGTGTGTCGCCACCTCTGCGGCCGGAATACCATGCTCCCTGGTCTCCCGCTGATGCGGCTACTCTTCCAGCGGATTGCAGAGATCTCCTCTCCATCCGGGCTGCCAGCATTTTCAAGCCCAGGCAGAAAGCTAATAGTAGAGCCGATTGCAGCACTAAGCAGCCATCTAGAAAGAACACATGGGGGTTTGGAGGGCCACGCAGGCAGTGTGGCCTCCTTTATTGGCACAGCCCAGAAGAGGAAGTGAGGTGGATCCAAGAGGGAACAAAAGATGGAGCAGTACAAGTCAAATTTGAGAGGCACAGAGTCAGCCCCCGTGGCCCAAAGAAAGGGAACGAATCCCGTCGGCCACGGGCTGGAGGAGGAGGAGAGGATGAAGCTTCAAGCTGCTGCTGTTACATGTACTTCCAGGAGGAAAGAAACAGAATGTGTGTGTGTGAGACTGAGCACGTGAGGGTAAGAGGACTGTGTGTGTGTGTGTGTGAGACTGAGCACGTGAGGGTAAGAGGACTGTGTGTGTGTGAGACTGAGCACGTGAGGGTAAGAGGACTGTGTGTGTGTGTGTGAGAGACTGAAACCGTGAGGGTAAGAGGACTGCCTGTGTGTGTGTGCGCGAGCCTGCAAGACTGAGCAAGAGTGAGTGAGAGACAGTCTGTGTGTTGGTGTAAGTGAGACTGAGCACGTGAGAGGGAGGAAACAGTATGTACATATATGAGAGAGAGGAGAAAGTTTGAGCCACAACCCCCCTCTTCTCTTGCTAATCCAAGACAATCTCAGGACACTGTGAATTTGAAAGTTCACAGGTATGGAGAGCAGAGGATTTTTATTTTTATCCTTATTATTGGATGTTTGTGTCTGCTGTTTAGAAATGTTATATTGGTGTTTTGGAACATTTTTATGAGTTTTTAATTGTTGGATGTTTTATTCTTCAGCTGTTATGAAATATGTATTTTTATTATGATATTACTATTGATTTTATTTTTTTATGATGAATGGTGATTCTGTTTTTCCATTGTTGTACTGTTGTGGTTTCCAGTACATTTTTTGTCTGTAAATCTGTTCATACTTACAGTATGCTCTTTTTATTCTGTGTTTGGTGAGCATCTGTCTGTATTCTGCATGTATGACGAGGTGAGGTATTCTGCAGTATGTAATTTCCGTGTAGGGATCTATAGCAGCCTGGCTTGTTCTATTTTTCTAATTTGAGGTGTATTGTTGTTTTAGGGTCTGGTGTAATATTAGCACTTCTACATTTTCATAAGTAATAATGTTACTGTTTGCGTGCTGTCATTTAGGTTTTACTATATTGTTGTTGTTATAATTCTTTTACTCATGACTTTGAGTGCTAAACCCACACTGAAAACGTTCCAGTAGGCCTAATGCCATATGAGTTCCAAGTGTCTTTTTTTTTTTTTTTGTAGGGTTTTCTGATTTGCACCACAACAGTGCATGTAAATATAATAAACATGTTGTAATTGAGATTTCTTATCTCAGACTGTACTTTTAATGTCATTTTTCATATAAAATCTATTATAAATGCATAGGGGTAGATTTTAAAAAATAGCGCGATCGCGTACTTTTGTTCGCGCACCAGGCGCAAACAAAAGTACGCTGGATTTTATAAGATACGCACGTAGCTGCGCATTTTGGGCAGCCTGTGCGCGCCGAGCCGCGCAGCCTGCCTCCATTCCCTCCGAGGCCGCTCCGAAATCGGAGCGGCCTCGGAGGGAACTTTCTTTCACCCTCCCCTCACCTTCCCCTACCTAACCCCCCCCCCCCTACCTTTATCCATGGATTTACGCCTGCCGGAGGCAGATGTAAATCCGCGTGCGCCAGCGGGCTGCTGGTGCGCCAAGACCCGGGGGCTGTTCCGGAGGGCGAGGTCACGCCCCTGGAACGCCCCGGGCCCGCCCCCCGAACGCCGCCTCACGCCCCCGAAATGCCGCGTCATTTGGCGACGCCCTCAACATGCCCCCTTAAAAAAGCCCCGGGACTTACGCGCGTCCCGGGGCTCTGCGTGCGCCGGCGACCTATTCAAAATAGGCGCGCCAGCGCGCTGCTCACGTAAATCCGGCCGGATTTACACGAGCAGGGCATTTTAAAATCCGCCCGATAATTTTTAATTGTGTGGTGAGGAGAGGGTGCACAAAGGTGTATGGTTCACAAGGCAGACTTCTTCATGTACTGGGCCCAGTAGGACACAGCTCTTGTCCTTCATTCCTGCTGGACCCCTGAGAGAAATGACTTTCTCTTCCGGGCTAGTGATAACTGATTCTATCTTCCCCTGCTGGGCCCGAAAGTGACAGCAGAAGAAAAAAAGTTGGTGGCCCAATAGGGAATGCAGCTTGTACAAAAATTTGTTATTTCTGTCATTCCTTGTCATTCTTAACAACAAAAATAATACTGAGACTTTTTTTTTTTTTTTTTTAGTTTAGCTGTGGATTGTTGTGACTGGTGTGTCACACGTGAGCATTGCCCAGCAGGTGTGTCACATCAGGAAAAAGGTTGAGAACCACTGCTCTAGGTTATATGTAAGGCTCCAATATAGCTTGAGCTACTTAACTGGAAAGCAGATATTTCAAAACAAGTGTGTTCATAATAAAAGTTGCATACTTTAGTTCTAAAGAGTATAAATTCATAGGAAACAGCAAATACGATATTTTAAAGAATTTAGCTAATCTTGTTGCTTTAAAATCTTTAATTTAGCATGCTTATTCTCCCTGTCTTAGGTGCTAAGAATATTTTACCTTGTATTATACAAATTATATGTTGGTTTGAACATGGTATATCATCAAGGCATAAAGCTGCTTGCTTTGAAGATACTTAGCACATTGCTATTTCAGATGTAAATTGTCCTGACCTGCTTGCAGGCTTGTTTCAGGTGGCCTCCTTGTCCTACAGGCCTAGTTTTATTGCTCTTGGGATAACAATGGGTGTCATGTTCATTTTGACATTGTACTTGTTACTTTCCAAGACACTGAGTTAGTTTGTTTGCTTTTTCAGCATGACATTCTTAATACTTGTGTATTTGTGGTGTAATATATTCTGTATACTAATGCCATGGCATTAACAGGGACATATTCCATGTCTCTACACTCCTACCATTTCTATTAAAAAGGAATTTCTTGTTGACACTGCCTTTTCAAAAATAATGTGCACTCTTGATGGCCCTTTTTAAGTTATTACTGGGCAGCCAGTTGCTAGGTGATAACTTGTAATTTTAATTTTTTAAAGCTAGTGTGCGATAAGCAAAGGTTCATCAGCCCCAGGCTAGCTATCAGTTAAAGAGGTGTAGTAATCCTGATTTTCAGTTTTGCACATTTAATTCTCTCTTTTGCTTCTGGGGCTCATAGGACAACACTGGAAGAGAGAGAATTTCCAGAAGGCAGAAGCTGCAATTGGCTGCAGCTGTGATTGACTGTCAGTTTCCTGGAAATATTTGCTGTTATGTGCTATTTAAAAAGTTTGCTATAGCTGCAGGCTTATGGCTTGATTTACTAAGGTTTTCTCCCATTCTGTGTTTATGGGAAACATGATTAGTAAAATAGGGCCTTTTAGATTATTACAAGGTAGTTGCACTGGGAAAGTGCACAGAAAAGCAGTTTTTACTGCTTTTCTGTGCACCCTCCGACTTAATATCATGGCGATATTAAGTTGGAGGTCCCGAAGAGTAAAATAAATAAATTTGAATTCGGCCCGCGGCTGTTGGGCCGAAAACCGGATGCTCAGTTTTGTCGGCATCCGGTTTCCGAGCCCGTAGCTGTCAGCGGGCTTGAGAACTGACGCCGGCAAAATTGAGCGACTGCTGTCAAACCCGCTGACAGCCGCCGCTCCTGTCAAAAAGGAGGCGCTAGGGACGCGATAGTGTCCCTAGTGCCTCCTTTTCCCTGTTTCTACCGCACCGCCTAATTTGCATACTGCATCGCGCCTACCGGCGAGGGGCTGGTGCGCGCGCTGGGAGAGCGGGCATTTGTCCGCTCTCCCGTGGACTTTACTGTATCGGCCCGTGAGTTCTTAAGGAAGGACAGGGCAGGGGACAGGGGCAAGGATAGTAAGAGAGGAAGTGATTTGCAGCCTAAATACAGCATGAATGTAGTTTGGCTGGATTAGTTCACTTGAATACACAGAAATAAAAGTAAAAAAAATGTATATATATTGGACTTAAGGTAAAGCTTTCAGGAATTAATAATTTCTTCTTCAAGTCAGAATTCAAATGCGCAAAAGAAGATGTAATCAAAGGAAAATTAAAAACAATCCAGGAACACAAGACTTTTGAAGTCAAAATGATCAGACCCTTTGGATTTACAAAAAAAAAAAAAAAGACAGGGTAAAGACCTAGGTTTTCTATTGCATTATGAGTCATAAAATTATACTGCTGCCACCTTCTGATCACCCATCAACACCCCCACCCCTTCCCTTCATCCTATCATTGGAATGTCTTTTATGATTCACTTGTGGCAGCCACACTACTTTATATTTCCTGTAACCTTTTGCTCATTTGAATTCTGACCTGAAGAAAAGAGATGTATTAGCTAGTCAAGAAATACATTTTTATTGGATTGACAATATATCACCTTATATATTCTTTTGTTTGTATTTGTTACCATTTATTTGTAACTTGTAGCATTTTCATGCTTATTATGCCTCAGTTTGCATGGCCTGAGAAACTGTGTAACTTGTTTTACCTCACAGGAGGCTTGTGAGTAGCCTGCATGGAGCTGCAGTTGCTGCTACTCCTTAAAAATAAAACAAAAAAAAACCCCCCCTCAAAAAATCTTGCTCACCAGACAACATGGACCATTTTGGTCTTTATTTGCCATCATTCACTATGTTACTATGTCTGACAGCTCCCTAAAACTATGAATCTGATTACAATTGTAGGATTGCTTCTTTCTTTCTTTCTTTCAAGAGTTTTATATACCGTCATTCGGAAACGGTCAAAGTATCACCATCATAACGGTTTACAGATAAGGTTATAGGGGAAATTGGGTTGACAAGGGGTGTAAGACATAACATGTTATTAGGCTTGGTAGTAAAACAAAATCACGCTTAAGATCAATAAATGAATTCTTTCTTTTAGAAAGCATAGTTGTGATGAGTTCATTTAAACATGAAGTTGTATTGGAGTGCGGTGGTGTTTAGTTGGTGCTTTGCTTTGTTTGGTTTGGTATGCTTTATTGAACAACCAAGTTTTTAACTTTTTTTTTTTTTCTTTTTTTTAAATGTTTTTAGGTTTTCTTGAATTCTGAGTAAAGTGTTCATTTTGAAACTATTTCTGGACATTTAAGAAGAGCTAAAATTCTGAGCCATAAGTAGATTCATAGCTTAGGTATAGAATGGAAGGCATCCCTTTTTTATAAAAACTGTTTGCATGATAAGTCTGCACATGATCAACTTTTTTCTGTTTCTGGGCTTCATAAAGAATATTGTAGGGAACTCTTCAGCCATTATTGAGATGAGATATTTGACTGCTGCTCACAAATAACCATTTTGGAATTGTAAACCTAGACGGTCAGAAAGAGAGCAGCATCTTTCTGAGAGAGGATAAAGGAGCAGACTCAACATAATACTCATGAAAAGGCTATGAGACACATGAGAAGGGAGGGTGGTGTGGAAGCAGCAAGAATTTTCTTTCATACAATGATGTATCCTTTACTCAGCCTTTTATTTCTATTTCTATATAGCAAGGGAAGCAGTAATATACCTGCAGTGCTAATAATGTAATTATTGATTCATGAGTGCCAGTAGAAATTCTGCGTTTAGGGTAATCAGCTTTTATTCAGTAATTGTAATACGAATCTAGCTGAGGAGCAGGCAGCTGGTTTTCCAATGATTAGGAATTGCAGTTGAAATGACTTCCTTTTGCAGAACCCAGTTAAAAAAGTGGAATGATTAACTGTGTGGGAGACCTGGGGCTGGCGATGCAGAGAGAGAGAGAGCGAGTATTTTTAGCCTCTGTAAGGGAAAAGAGTCCAAGTCATTCATTGTGCAACAACTGTGCCTTCTGGCTGGCTCATGGGCACTTATGCTGTTGTGTTCAGGAGGGAGCCATTGTCGGTGCCTCTTAGACAGAGGACGGTTGCTGTGATGGAGAGGAAGGGGTTTAAAGTGCATAAAAACTCTGGTAGCTGTAAATGAAGGCTCATTTTGTTATAGTCAATTGAACTTGAGCGCTGTTTCCCAACAAATGTACTTTCAGATCAGGTGTGCCATGGAAAAGCCACCATTGCCTGGTGCTCAGATCCAGACCAGCAGCTAGGCTCTTTTTTTTTTTTATCATCTCGCAACTATAAGAGACTGACGATTGCCCTTAAACATGTTGAAACTCCTTTCTGAGAACATGTGCAATCATGCATGCCTCTTCTACCTAGCTTTACAGCATGAGCTCCAGAGGATGGTAATTTATGGGCAGTATGCAGGACACAGATAGCTGGTTCCTACTTTGTGCAGTGCACATTGTACTCAATGCCTCCTCATTGAGGCTTTCCAGCCTCTGCCCCATTTCCAGGCATTATGAGATGGAGAGAGCATGCTCTGAGCACTGAATGTAACTTCGAGTGTTAGGAGTAACACCAGTCAGGGAACTCTGGCAGCCACATGTAGCAGTTAAGTTTAATTAATTTAGCCAGCTGCTCTCATCACGCTGACTTCTCCCTTATCCTGCACTTCTGTATATAGAGGGAGCTGATCTATCGTGACAGGTTCATATGTTTTTCTGCTTCCTCTTTTCCTTTTGTTTTAAAACTTGCAAGAGAGACTGGTGGATATTTAGTGCTTTTCCAGCTCTTTCTTTTGGCCATATCCCTCTCTTCGTGACTATACTGCCTACTCTGTGGAGGTTGGTGTGCCAAACAACATTTTTGTTAATGTAGATGTGCCTCAGGCTTGAAAAGGTTGGGAAACACTGAACTGAAAGACCAAAGGAGCAGGAGAAAATTGTCAAGCCAAAAAAAAAGGACTGTTTGGCAGGAATTCACCTGTTAGTGAGTAGCAAGCATTTTTGAAATAGCAGATAGAGAAAGTGGTAAACTTTGTGTGTGTGTCTGAATCCAAATCACTGAGGAGTGCAGTGCTTATGTTTAATATAATGCAGTTTAACATAAAATTCTGCTTTTCTGGACATGTAAAGCACATCACAAAACAAAGTTTAAAACTCACAAGCATTGACAAAATACAGTGCATGTATCATCATTTGCTGTTGGGGAAATAGTCACCTCTGATCACTATGTATCTGGAGAAAACATAAGTGCCTGAGATGTCCCTAGACAGCAAGAAAAGATATTTATATGAAAATGTGAGGTGCTGATAGATGAGAGAGCATACTTAAAACAGATTTTCCTTTCTTATTTCCTAAAGTGTCTTAACTGTGTTAAATTTCCAAGTATCTGTTTTTGTTCTGGACCGTGGTAGTACACCTTATTTACTTACAAACATTCATAAATTGCTGATTCCAAATATATTGAACTAAACAGTGCACAAAAGCATATAAACATCAGAAAACAAAACAGGGGACATCCATAAAAATTCAGCAAAATATGCATAGACCTTCAGCCATTTCACTCAGCATTAATAATATATTTTACCAAACTTATCATGTATTATGCTGAGATCCTAGGATAGAGAAAAGCATTCTACTTTTTAGTGATAAAATGTCTGGTGATCTGAAAAATGAGTAAATGTTTTCCTTTTTAGAAAATAAATAAAGCTAGAGAAAAGCTTTGTGTTCTCAGCTTGGAGTCCACTTTGATAGCAGGGTGGAACACCTTGTTTGGGCAATAACAGGAAGACATGAAAAGTGAATAGTCAATTCATCATTTTTTTTTATTTTTTTATATCCCATCTACAGGGTGATCAGATAAACTCAATAAACAAAAATATATATACAAATTTTATAGAAGGTGATACCTTTATTGGATGAATATATCTCTCTTTTTTTTCTTTACTAGCCTTTATTTCTGCTCATTCTGGTGGCCTAACATGACAACCACACTGCTTTATACCAGTGTGATCAAAATGTTCCTGTGCCCTTACTTAAAGTATGCTAATGAAATTACTATTACTAAAAACAGTGAGGAACACTTTTTTTTTAATTCTGGTATTGTTTACATGTACTAATTCTGTTGTGTGAACTTTATTCAGTTTTACTGCTTGGTATTCCTCAATGTACACTGGAATTCATTTTATTATTGTACACTGCTTTGAACAAGTGATTTTTTTGAAAAAGTGGTTTATACATTTGTAAACTAAATTATTGGGACAATCTTTTATTCAGTTATTAAAAGGGAAGGGGTAAGCTGAGAAGGTCACCAAAGATCACTGTAGATGAAAACAGGCAAGCCATTTCCAGCAAGAAAGGGGTTGTTTGACAAGATATATATATATGGGATTTGCACAGATGCACAAAAACTTCTTGATCATCTGGCATTTGTAGTTTTTGCTTTAAAAGATTATCAATAATCTATGGTAGAAAAATGTCTTTTTATGGGTTTTTTTTGGCTAATTTTGAAACGGATATTTCATAAAACATCTTCTTTATTTAGTTTGGTTTTCTGCTTTTAAACTGTTTTTTCTCTAGTTATTGACTGTTGGCGTCTGATTGCAGTTCTGGCATCAGCAAATCATCTTCTGCATTCAGAAGAAGTTCTGTTTAGGTGAGCAGTTGGGAGGCTGTCGTCAGCAGCAATAAAACATGAAGGAAAACTCTGGAAAATAGATTTAATGTTGGATGTCAGAGATCAGTTCATAATTTCAAGATTTACCAAACCCTTACTGTCAAGGGTTAACATTCACCTGTTTAAAATGCTGTATCCATGCGCTTGTGCAATACAGACCTTGTGCATCAAGGCTCTAGGGTCTCTCTAAGTTTTGGGGCTAGTGGTCTGACCATTGTTTCTCATACGCTGTTCCCTGCTTGTTTATAGATTGCATGGTTTGTTTGTTTTTTTGAGCAGTGGTGTGAACAAAGGCCTGTTTTGTCTTTTTTTTTGTTTAATTTTTGCTCAGTGGTTTTCTCCCATTCACTTTGGACTTTCAACTTGGTCTGAACTGGCCTTTATTGCACTGTGGGGCAACGAGCCTTCATTCATATCCACCCGAGGTTTCTCCCCTGTTTATATGCTCCTCCCAGCTCAGCTCAGCCCGGCCATTGCGGTGTCAGTTCACGTCAAGAAGCCAAAACCTTGTTTCCGTCTGGCTAATGCGGGCTCCAAGGCTAGGCAATAGCCATTGAGGAATGGAAACACCTGAGCCTCCCTCCTTTTATGGGCTGTGAGAGCTGCTTCCACAGCATCCCTGCCCAGCCCAGGGAATGGAGCACCTGATCTGGCAATTCAACCCAGGTTTTCTGTATGTTAGTCCATATTACTTGCTGCTGGGGCAAACCCAGAAGTCAATATTATTGTTGAACAAAATGCATGCTTAGATTAGAGAGGAAATACTTTTAGCACTGAATGATTCATAGTAATTTAGTTTCATGCAGATAGGTTTTAAGCTTTTTGTTTTTGTACAGGAACAAACTGTCAGTTCAAAACAATCCTATGGTGTTGACTTAGTATAAGACCCATAGTTCCCTTAGAGGCAAATACCATCAATTTTTTTCAAGGTAAAAGTACTTTGCAGTTGGCTTACACAGAATATGCCCTTTTTAGCCTACTTTATTTATAAAATGTATTAATTGCTTTACAGTTTTTCAATAAAATTTCCAAAGCGATGTACACATATAGCAGCAGATTCATACAAAAACATAAACTGAGATTTTAAAACAAATAATTAACATATTAATAGCCATCGGACTAGCAGCCTAAAAAGGAACCCACCTCCTGTTCTGTTACAGTAATTCTATATTTAAGTTTGTGCCATCTATATATCTCTCTGATTTTGGGATTATACGCAAGCATCACCAGCCCCTTAAGTCTAGGTGGTTTTCCTAAGAATTGATTTGAAAGCTCTGTCATCATTATCCAAGTTTTTATGCTGAAATTTCATCAGATTCATTTCTTCTCTAACTTCCAATGGAAGACTGTTTGATAATCTAGGAACAGATGTTGAAAAAGACTGATTTTGAAATTTTACATAGTGGAACAGCTGTATTTTTAGCCCTTTAAAACCTGATCTGGCAGAAAATTAATAAGGTAAGATAAGAAAATGCCATACTGGGTCAGACCAAGGGTCCATCAAGCCCAGCATCCTGTTTCCAACAGTGGCCAATCCAGGCCATAAGAACCTGGCAAGTACCCAAAAACTAAGTCTACTCCATGTTACCATTGCTAATGGCAGTGGCTATTCTCTAAGTGAACTTAATAGCAGGTAATGGACTTCTCCTACAAGAACTTATCCAATCCTTTTTTAAACACAGCTATACTAACTGCACTAATCACATCCTCTGGCAACAAATTCCAGAGTTTAATTGTGCGTGGAGTAAAAAAGAACTTTCTCCGATTAGTTTTAAATGTGCCCCATGCTAACTTCATGGAGTGCCCCCAAGTCTTTCTACTATCCGAAAGAGTAAATAACAGATTCACATCTACCCGTTCTAGACCTCTCTTGATTTTAAACACCTCTATCATATCCCCCCTCAGCCGTCTCTTCTCCAAGCTGAAAAGTCCTAACCTCTTTAGTCTTTCCTCATAGGGGAGCTGTTCCATTCCCCTTATCATTTTGGTCGCCCTTCTCTGTACCTTCTCCATCGCAATTATATCTTTTTTGAGATGCGGCGACCAGAATTGTACACAGTATTCAAGGTGCGGTCTCACCATGGAGTGATACAGAGGCATTGTGACATTTTCCGTTTTATTCACCATTCCCTTTCTAATAATTCCCAACATTGTTTCCTTTTTTGACTGCCGCAGCACACTGAACCGACGATTTCAATGTGTTATCCACTATGACACCTAGATCTCTTTCTTGGGTTGTAGCACCTAATATGGAACCCAACATTGTGTAACTATAGCATGGGTTATTTTTCCCTATATGCATCACCTTGCTCTTATCCACATTAAATTTCATCTGCCATTTGGATGCCCAATTTTCTTGTCTCACAAGGTCTTCCTGCAATTTATCACAATCTGCTTGTGATTTAACTACTCTGAAAAATTTTGTGACATCTGCAAATTTGATTATCTCACTCGTCGTATTTCTTTCCAGATCCTGTCTTTTAGCCAGTTTGCAATCCACGAAAGGACATCACCACCTATCCCATGACTCTTTACTTTTCCTAGAAGCCTCTCCTGAGGAACTTTGTCAAATGCCTTCTGAAAATCCAAGTAAACTACATCTACCAGTTCACTTTTATTCTCATGTTTATTAACTCCTTCAAAAAAGTGAAGCAGATTTGTGAGGCAAGACTTGCCCTGGGTAGAGCCATGCTGACTTTGTTCCATTAAACCATATCTTTCTCTATGTTCTGTGATTTTGATGTTTAGAACACTTTCCACTATTTTTCCTGGCACTGAAGTCAGGCTAACCGGTCTGTAGTTTCCTGGATCGCCCCTGGAGCCCTTTTTAAATATTGGGGTTACATTTGCTATCCTCCAGTCTTCAGGTACAATGGATGATTTTAATGATAGGTTACAAATTTTTACTAATAGGTCTGAAATTTCATTTTTTAGTTCCTTCAGAACTCTGGGGTGTATACCATCCGGTCCAGGTGATTTACTACTCTTCTAGGTGTTATGGTTATTGATGTTTGGGTGGATCTTTGGACATTGTAGCAGCTGGCCATGCCCACAGGGGGCAGTCCCATGAGGGACCACAGTGTCAGGCAATACTCTGGACACACAAACACAGATTTGAATCTTTTTATTAAAAGTTTTGGAAACCACCAGAGGTGGCAGTAGTGAGTAGTAGATGTTGAGTCTGGCTGGGCAGGTCTCTCACAGAACACTGGAACAGCAAATCGTCTGCTAGGCTGTGCTGTAGTGGAAAGAAACTGAGAGTTATGAGTACACGATAAGAAGCATTCAGAGACCCAGGTAGAATTAGGAGAAGCTCCGAGACAGGGAGAGCAGGCCCTCGAGGAGCGAGTACCTGATCCCTTAGAGCAGAGAGACTCAGTTGTATTGTACTCATGTAGCAGTAACGGAGATTCCACTAGACGAGAGTTCTGGCACCGGAACAGAGGGCAGACCCTCGAGGAGTGAGTACCTGGTTCCAGTGAAGCAGTACTTTGGAATAGATGGTAGTTGTACTCACAGATGGAAACTGTTAGTGAAGTCTTCCAAGTAGAAGGGTTTGAAGATGCATGCAGCGACTCAGGGAACATGGGCCCTTGAGGAGTGAGTACCGGTTTCCTGATAGCACCTGAAAGAAGCAGAAGAGGCCCCCGAGGAGCGGGTACCCCGTTAGTAACCCCCCAAAGGGTGTAAGAGTTCCAGATAGTGCTGGAGTGGCAGAGCAGCTTCGGTATGGAGAGCGCATCTCATCCATAGAGTTACCGTTGCTAACTCGATGAGCTAGCAAATACTGTAGGCTTAAATAGACGGGCAGTGTGATGTCATATCAGGGGGATGCCCCTGAGGTTCGTGCCAATGTGGAAATAAAGATGAGGGTGGCGTGTGCGCATGCCCGCCCTAAGGTACCTTGGAGGAGCATGGAGGGAGGCGGCACCAAAACTGGTCCGGGGACGCCGGAGAGTACGGCAAACAGACGCTGCGGCAGCCAGTAGTCTGAAGTGAGTGGGAGGAGCTGCAAGTAGTGAGGTAGGCGGGGCAAAGCCGTCGAAGACTGGTCACAACACTAGGATCAAAGCAACATTTTGATTTCTTCAGTCGACAAACTACAGATTTGATTTCTACTAAAGAGGTAGTATCAAAGGAACTAAAATTTACTCTTTCACTAAAATTATCGCTTACCTGACAAAAATCAGAAACTGTATCCATTGCCACTCCCCAGAGCTAGACTGAGAAAACACATTTCTGTCTTTTCTACTTCAGTTCTCTCTAAAGCCAAGCCATTCCCAAGAACTCCTAGGTCCGAGCAGTCTACTTTCATTTTAATTAGGGGGTCCCTTAACCTACAAATCTTGTCCTCAAAAAAGAAACTTAGGGACTCGCAACTAGCATATCCTCATAAGCCAAATTATGCCCAACATCCTTCCCCAGGAGAGTACCAACCACTATAAAAATGATTTTACAATCATAATTGGCTTTTTCAATAGAATCGGAATAATCATTTTTTTACTGTGAAGTATTCTTTTCAAATATTCATTGGAAGCCAGTTGCCAGGCTTTCTTACAAACAGCTGATCCTGTTTTCACTCATTTCATTTCTAATCTGCGTAAATTACACTTAAGTTCTAGAAACTTAGCAGAAAACCAGGGAACTGAGCCTCCACCTTCCCTCTTTAACATGATTTCCAGATAACCTCTTATTTAGCTGAGCCATATTCATATTTTTCTCTTAACAAGGAATTCCACAAAGAAATCCAATAATCAGTACTCATATCCACTTTTTCCCAACAATCCTGTGCCAAGTTCAATGTTTCCTGCACAAATTTGTCAGAGTCCACATTCTTCAACATGGACTTCCTCATTCTAGATCTGTGTTTACTAGGGAGAACTACTACATGCCAAAAAATGATCTATCCAGGGCAATTTTTCAACTCCTGTAATTACTAAACCACCCATCTGACGCACCTTCTCAGAGGCAAACAGCAGATCGAATGTGTGTCCCTTTTCATGGGTTCCCACTTATACCAACTGAGAGAGACCACTGTTACGTAAATAAGATAAAACATATTTAACTTTTACAATATCACAATTTTCAGCTTGTAAATTTAAATCACCCATTAACACCAAATAGAAATATCTGAAAGCAAGACCTAAAATTACTTCCAGGGTAGCATCAGTCTGAGATTGAATTAACCCAGGCGAGCAATACCACAATGAAACGTAAATAAGATCCTGAAAATCTAGCTTAATTAAAATTCTTTCCCACCCTGTTACTTGGTCCAAAGGGAAAAAAAAGCTTACAAAATCACCATGTATGTGTGCCCATAATAACTTTTGGGGCAGGTATTCCAAAAAAGCTGAGCCCCTAAATTTAGGCTTCTAAAATAGGTGCTCAAGTTAGAAATCTATTTTCAGCTGAATTTGTGTCCCTACATTTTCAGCTGAAAATTCAAACTTAGGAGCCTAAATTTAGGTACCTAATTCTGAAAATCAGTGCTAAACTAACTTTGTTACCCTGCCTTAACTCTATAACCACCCACTTTTAGGGTCCTAAATTTAGGAACTTAGCCCTAGTACATTTTCAAAAGGACTAATTTGGACCCTAAATCCAAAAGTTAGGAGCCTAAACTCTTTGCAAATTCATCCCTTTATGTTTAGTATTCTGTCCACACCAAATTTTTAGGACAGGCCAGGGAGGCCCTGAGGACTCTGCCAGGGGTATTTTCTGAGTATAGCCCTAGACATATATGTCCCAGGAAGTAGCTTTCTTTAGTTTAGGGTTGGACAGCAGTAGTGTGCCTGGGAGGAAGAACTTGAAGAGTGGTGGGGCTAGAGAAATGACTGTAGTGGTAGCTACAGTGGGTGTGGAAGTGTTGGATGGGCAGTGGCTGGAGCTGTGGCAGGAAGAACCAGAAGAATGTCAGCTGGATTCACTGATCTTACAAAGCCATCATGTCTTTATCTCTCTGTACCTCTCTGTAAGGCCTGGATTTATCTAAATGCACTAAATATCGCATGCGATGGGAAAAGGGGCGTGTTTTATGGTAATAGCGCACTTTGCGATAAACAGTCTATCTTAGCGCTCTGCATATGTATTACCGCAGACTGCGATAACTTTTTTGCACTTTGTGGTAAGTACCACAATTGTTGCAATTCGTACCTACAACCACTGGGGGTGGGGGGGGGGAGAGAGAGATAGCCTAGCTATAAGGCCCTCATACTAGGTAGGTATTTATACCTCTATAGGAGGCCCAGCTAGCTACTCGAGGTGAGGTTTAGGTATTAGTGTAGGGGTTAGGGGCCACTTTGACATGCAGTGTGCGACGTACGAACAGAACAGTGCTCTCTTGTGAAGGTTTGATGACCCTCGGAGTGAGGAAACTCACCCAAAGATGAGATTTGTGCAATGTTCTCTCAACTACAATACCTAAACCTCACCTCGAGTAGCTAGCTGGGCCTCCTATAAGAGATATAAATACCTACCTAGTATGAGGGCCTTATAGCTAGTCTCTCTCATTAACTTGCTCATATTTTCTCATTCTTTCTCTCCGACGTCAGAGCACTTTTTGGTGTCATTGAGCTGCCTTGCCTGTATGCATTTAGGTCACCAATTGCATAGTTTGAAATATAGCAGTATGCCATGATAATAAACCATTTTAAAGGAGGACAAGATTGGAAAGGTGTACTTGAGGATCATACAACATTTCCAAAGGCATTCTGTTAACATGATAGAATAAAAAATTCTAAAGGAGCACATATGTATTGGCTTCTTTTTCTGAGTTAGGTCATGTTAAAAGAGTAAACTTAATCTCAAAACACCATCCCATGTCTTCTCCCGCACACACACGCCCCCAGTCACTTTCCTCTTATTCTTCCAGCTCCTTGTCACCTCCTCCAAGCCATTCCTGTTTTGATCCCCCCATTCCACCTGCTGCTTATGGAGCTGGGAGGAGAATGGTGGTACGTGAGCCGCATCCTCCTCTTCTAGCTTGGCCTCCTATTGTGTTTTGAACTATGTATAAGAAGTGGGATATGGGGGTGTGTGTGTGATCTTCAGCCACTTGAGGGGAAAATGTGTGTGTAGTGGGAGGGGGAGAATTAATGTGTTTGTTGCAGTTGCCAGGGAGGGGAGATGTGCATGTGTTCCTCTGTCATTAGCTTCTCTTGCTTTTCTGTTTCTCTGTCAATTTTCATCTGCATGTGTGCCAATGGTTTACATGAGTACATTTTTTCCCATGGGGTTTTACATGCATATTTTCTAACCTGCATAATTCTGTGTATAAACTGAGCATAAGCAGATGAACAAGGACACAGATGAACACCATCGTTGGGTGCATAAGGCATTCCTACAGTATTTCGCTATAAAAATGCCTAAAACGAGACATTTAAAATCTTAGGTCATAGCCCGTTGTAATGTCAGCAAGGATTTTTAAAGTTGCCCTTCCATGGGTTAATAGTGTTAAGCGTCTACACATTTTTGAGCCAAAGATGGAAACTATGCATCATGAAACGTTCACATATCCTGTTTTACTTTTAAGTTGTTAATAAGATGGCATAATATAACTATCACTTTAAATCGGTGTTTCCCAGCCAGTGTGGATTCTGATCTGATCAGATGTGCCATGGAAAAGTCACCACTATCTGATGCTCAGATCAAGGCCAGCACCTCTTAGCAATAAGAGACACATGTAGTGGTTCTTAAACATGTAGCAGCTTCTTATTGAGAATATATGTAATCATGCATGCTTCTTTTTCATAGCTGTAGCATGAACCCTGGAGTGTGTTAAGTAATGGGCAGCAGGCCCATTACTTAACACACCCATTACTTAGCAGGCCCAGTGCACACAGCACCTTCTCATCTTCCCCCCTTGAGTGTTTTCCTTTGAATCCTTTCAGCCTTTCTTTTCCCCAGGTTGAATGAGACAGGGAGAGCATGTATAGAACACTGAATATGACCAATGTTCCCTCTAAGGATTGGGTTGCTGTGTGCAAAACGTTTTGTTCATGAGCAAAACGTTTTGCTTTCGTGACCCTGTGAGCACTACTTTCTTTGATGCAAAAAGCCTATCAGTTTTATGCTCACATTGGACATTGAAGCAACATGCACAGAAACTTTCTCACATAAGCACATACTAACACACTTGCATATTCATTGTCATAATCTTTCACATGCATATATGCTCATTCTCATACTCACTCACTCTTATTCCTCTCTTTCGCTCCCTAGATTTAATGCACACTCATTCAGTTCTCCTCCTCTTTCGCACACATGCTCATCTAGGTAAATGCAAACTTTTCACTGCTGCACACTTTGAGAAGTAATGCAAACCGCTCAGGACTCAAACAACAGCCTTATCTATGACATGGCAGCAATGCAAATATTATACCATGCCCTAAAACACTAATACACCACCTACTGGGGTTAACAGTTTCAAAGCCCTACAGAAAAACTACATACCAGCAGAAATACTGCATCTCAGTTACACCTGCAGAATACACACAGACCCTAACCTAATACAGAATAAGGAACTAAAATTAGAAACAGAAACATGCAGGCTAAAATAAAATGTAAAGCCTGAGAAAGCAGATTCTGAATAGTGGCATATTGAAGAAAAAACAAAATACAAATATGTAATGCACACTCCCAAAGATAACATTTACCAATCACTAGCAATTCAAAGTAATTGTTTATTTTACCTACCTTTCAGGCCGATACAGTAAAGCGCGACCGTGATTACCCTGTTTCTAACCCGCTTTGTACCCGCAATTTGGCCGTGTAGGTCCAACCCGCGATTCACTATCCCTTTTAACCCATCCTTACAGCTTCTTTAAATCAATGGGTAACCCTTTCCGCCCGCGGCATGTATATGAGATGTAAACGATCGGATTAGCTATTCCCTCCCATACAGTAACGTGCGCCTCGACTATCGCTTTTTTAACCTGCAGTTTTGCTGCATGTTTAACCTGCTAATTTATCACCTACCCTTACCCCTGCGTTAGTGTGGAGCGTCAGGCAAGCCGAGACGAAATTTCACGGGCAAACTTTCCCCCAGCCCCCGCTCACCTGCCTTGGCCGCGTCCATGGGTGCCGATCTCCCGCGCTGACAGCTCCGGAGCAGCCCCAGTCCTCTCTCCCTTCCTCCCGGGGACAGCCGGCGGCGAGAGCGGCTTCAGCAGACGGGGCGGATCGGGCGCTCCCCATGGCTCCCAGGATTCCTATTCTCTAAAAGGTAATGAGCGCACGCCGAGACCTCGGACGTCGCACGCCGTGACCTGAGCGCCCGGCTGGACGTCTGAGGTCATGGCGTGCGCTCATTACCTTTTAGAGAATAGGAATCCTGGGAGCCATGGGGAGCGCCCGATCCGCCCCGGGCTGCTGAAGCCGCTCTCGCTGCCGGCTGCCCCCGGGAGGAGGGGAGAGAGGACTGGGGCTGCTCCGGAGCTATCAGCGCGGGAGATCGGCATCCATGGACGCGGCCAGGGCAGGTGAGCGGGGGCTGGGGGAAAGTTTGCCCGATTCACTTTGGTCTTGTCCCGGGGAGTGAGGGGGTCAGGCAGCCCTTCTCCTGTATCCACTTCCTGGTACCTGTCATTTGAAATGACAGGTACCAGCGTACCCAGGATACTGTATAGGCGCTGTATAACGCCTATACAGTAAAATGGATTGCGCTTCATGGATGCGTCTTGGACGTGCTTTGGATGCGGCTTGCATTTGCATGCCATTTAAATACTGTATCGAGCGGTATGTGATCCAAACTGTGCGTGTGGCAAACGCGGGTGCGCCAGGCACTGCCGCACTCTTTCTACAGCGTCCTTACTCTATCGGCCTGTTCGTTGTCTGATCTCATTTTTCTAATTTGAGAATCCCAGGCTTTACTTTCTCCACATTCCCTTTCTCGGTCTCTTTTTTTTTTTTCTTTCTCTACCTGTCTTCTTCCCTTTCTCCCTACACACACACTCTTTTTCTCTCTCTCTCTCTTTCTCTCTCTCTCTAGCTCCACACACACAGCCTCATCCCCTCACCCCCACTCATAGAGGCAGGCAGTCACCCACCCCCTCCCCCCATCCATAGGGCCTCACATAGCCTCTTATCCACCCATCCCCCATACACACACAGGTTCTTAACCTCCACATACATATAGCCTCTCTTACTCCCGCAGGTACTCATTCCTCCCCCCCAAAACACAGGCAGTCTCCACCCCATCACCTAGGCTCTCACCCAGCCATATACATACACATAGGGCCCGGGCTGCGTCTTGTAGGGTGGGAACAGCAGGAGTCTCGTTTAATCGAACGTCATCTGCTGCCGCGGGGCTGATCTCACGGTAAGAGCTGTGAGACTGGCCCCGTGGCAGCTGGAGATGATGGGGTAAATGCGACTCCTGCCCTGGAGGAGATGTAGGGAAATGTGATGCCACTGAGCAGATCATGCAAGGGTTTGACTTATCCCTGCCTGATCTGATCCTTGCATTTGGGGGGGGGGGGGGGGCTGATAAAAAATTGGCTGTGGCCATGCAGCTTAGAGGGAACAGTGGATGTTACTTGTTCTGAGTATGGGAAGCAACAGCAGTGGATGAACTCTGGCAGCCAAGGTAACTAAGCAAGCTGCACCACACTGACTTCTCCCATTTCCTGTACTTGTATATAGAGGGAGTTGGTCTATTGACAGATTCATGTATGTCTCTGCCCTCTCTCACTTTGTTTTAAAATTTGAAGGATGGTGGGGTTTTCGGTGCTTTCCTAGCTCTTATTTCGACCATGCAAATCCTCTATAAGTCCATACTTTTTGCTGTGCTCAGGTTGGAGTGCCACACAACATTTTTGTTAATATAGGGTGTGCCTCAGGCTTCAAAAGGTTGGGAAAACAGTGCTTTAAATGATAAATATATTGTCTTTGAGCAGTTAAACCAGATGCTTTTTGTTAGAATTGTGCATGGCACATATTTGTTCTGCAATGCTGTTCTAATTCTGCAGATTGATAGGTAGGATAGTATTGCTCAGCAGTGCTAGTATTGACTTGGTGGAATGTTGTCTTTGTAGGGCTTGGGTGTGTAGACTCCTAAAAATATTGAATCTGAACTGAAGAACTAGTCTTGTCTACTTGTTTTGTCAGGTATACCACTTAATAGATTTGGGCAAATTACCACCGTGGCCATATGTAGACAATCTCCATCTTGCACCTTCTGCAGACAGCATTGCTTGGAATTCTTTTCCAGTGCCATGCAATTAAAAAGCAGATGCAAAAATTGTTTATTTTGAATGAACTAAGAGTAGTGGATTTATATTTACAAATTTAAGATTCAAGTTACAAAACTCTCTGTACTGTATTTCATATGACATTTCATATGCCGGTAATTTGATCAGTTGTATGCTTTGTAAAGTATATGTATGTGAGAAATTGTATTACATAGCATAGTCAATGATAGTAGATAAACATCAGTTGGCCTATTTAAGCCCAATGTAATAAGGCATGAATAAAAAATGTGTGCTGAATTTTAGTGCACATTTTCTTAATGCTTTTTTAGCATGTCAGTAAACTCCTTATGCAGTGAGCTATTAATATGCTAATAACATGGGGAGTTAAAAAAAAAAAGCATCTACAAACCTGAAAATGTGCATGCACAAACATGCTTAGCACATCAGAAATATTTTATATAAATAAATGTTAAGTGCACAAATCAGGTTTCATGTATATAAAACATGATTTAAGCATGAATCCCCGAGCTACACACTCCAGGTTCCGCCCTATAGGCTGACACTACCCCCAGAAACTTTACTCTGCCTCTGAATAGGAGTTAAACTTCCTGCACTACGAAAACATTAGTTAAGCCTATACCCATCTCTGCATTCGGGAGTAATTGATACTGCCTTTTATTTTTAAGTAACTGTTTATTAAACAAAGTCAAAATCACAATTACAAGGCTCATAACAGCGAGGCAAAATTCACCAGTAAGCAATAGACTGTCCAAGCTGTCAAAAGTCCGTTACAAAATTGCAATGAGCATAAATATCAAATAAAGATGTGTGACAAAAAGAAAAGTGTAAACTTGTAGTCTGTGTGTTTTTCTCTCTCTCTACCCCACCTCTTACACCCCCATCCCCTCCCCCCCATGATATCCAAGAGAATCGTTGAAGCCTCATCTACTGTGAAACCCTAGCTCCATCCCTACTTGCCTTTGAAGGTATCAACCCCTCATTCTGAGTCTTCTGCCACCTAATATATGGTGCCCAGGATCTTTTGAATTGCAGAAGCGTCTTATGAATACACTGGGCAACAAATTTTCACAAAAGTCATGTTACGGAAATGAAATTAGTCAATTCTTATACATTTCCATGTGCTAAACATGAATGTGACTGTGAAAATGCAAAATTAGCTCTAGTCTTTTTTGTAATATGCAATAATATAATTACATCTTGATTTGTATGCCAATAGTAGGAGACCTACGGTTAATACCGTTTGAAAAATGAAGTCATAGACTACGTCTTAGATTTCTTTGCTTGTCTCTTGTACACCTGTTCGGGAGCATCTCTGCGGAGTGTCCAGCAGTAGTCAGCCAGCATGAATATTTCAAATGCTCACCCTTTCTGACTGGGCTTCATATACTACACTGCTGACGTCAGCTTACTAAGCAGCAGCATGGCAGTAGAACTGCATTGCATCAGAAAATGATGTAATAAACTCTGGATGATGTGTGCATGATGGTATTATGCAATATGATGCAATATTACATCATTCTAGGCTTATTTACAGTCCTACTGGATAAATTTACATGACTAAACATAGAAAGTGAACTATATTAAATATCTTCAAAACGAGAGCCAATAAAAACTTTTCATGGTCATATTCGTGTTCAGCACATCAAGATACTACAGAGTAGGACCTTTTTAAGTCAGTAACACTTTCATTGTTGCCCAGTGATAGGGCGGTTAACCTGTACATGATATATAACTTAGCCAACCTAGCTTGAATATGGGTCTTCTGAAGAGCCTCAGGCTTACACCACCAAGCAGCCAGTTTGCAGCGAGCTGTCACAATAATAACTTGGGTTTAAGTGGCAGAACCGCTCATCTAAAGTGCATACATCAATAAAGAATAACAGTAATCTATGATTTCTTGCAATCTTACACCCTGTGACATCAAATATGAGAGCCAGGACCATATTCCTATAATCAACCACTTTAGCATACATCTACCATCTATGAAAGAAGTGTCCCTGTTCCTCACAGTGGTGCCAACATCAGTCATCCAATCTAGCAGGAGTGAGATACCACCGATTTAAAGCAATTTTTATCCATTCTCAATGACTCCCAAGGAAACCAGACTCTTTCCGGTCAGCTGATAACATAGATTCCATTCAGAAAGTTCAAGTTGCAAATGCATATCCCCTTCCCAGGCTAACACGGTTTCAATGCCACTTTGCTCACCTAGGAGAGCATACATTTTAGAGATTACCTTGCCCAATTTATCTGCTTTAGAGCAAAAAACTTCAAACTTATTTATTTGAAGCATTTGTAGGATCCTCTTTGACCTAATAAAGGATAGAAGCTGATAAGCATATCTATCTTTCTCAACAAGGGGATGTAGCTGGGATATCGTTCACACAAATATATGGAATTCCCATCCCACACTGCTACAGCCATTCAATCCCCACTCATTTCCAAAAAGCTAGAGAGGATCTCTTCATCCCTGGAGGAAATAATTTATTAAGCAAAAAGGAAGAATGGGACCAAAATGAATGTTCCCCTACCAGCAGTTTCCTGTATCTCTCCCCCATTGTAAGTGTAACCTGGGCGAACTGGGAGATATTTTTTTAAAAAGTTCAGGGGCGATATCTGATGACCAGACCAAAGCCTCCAGTGAGGGAAGGCCCACAAAATCCTGTTCTGTCACCATCCATAATTTACGTCTGGTTGTACCATGCCAGGAGCTTATCGCCCTGAGCTGAGAGACTGTGTAGTAAAGAGCCAGGTCAGGCACCCCCTGATAGTTAGGATGGCATAGAACCTCTTCTGCCACTCATGGCGGCCTCCGCTGCCAGATAAATCTGAGTAGCTTTCTTTGCCAGTCCTGTAGCTACCTAAATTTAAATTTTATGTCAAATTGTTACTTTTATGCTATTTTATGTATGTTTATTGTAAACCGTTTTGATTAATTCTTTGAATTGTAAAGGCGGTATATAAACATTATGAAATAAATAAATTATGAAATAAATAATCAGGATAGATATTGGGAGTGTCTGAAAAAAAATAAAACCTAGGCATGATATTCATCTTAATATGGATTCTTCCTAACCAGGACAGCTGTAATTGTTCCCATTTCTCCAGATCAGCAAGTACACCCTTCAGAAGCAGACCATAATTAAGGTCAGATAATGTCCCTAAGTCCGCCCCCAATCGGATCCCTAGATAATTCACACTACCTCCAGCCCATTTGAAAAGGAAGACTCTCTTTCATGCCCAACATCACCTGCCTCCCAAGAGTCAAGTTCAAAATTTCCAACTTATCTTCATTCATTTTAAAGCCTTAAACCATCCCGTAGTTCCTCATTTCCCTTAAAAGAGGGGTGGACCACGCAGATGAGCAATAGATCACCTGCAAACACCATCATCTTATAGGAGTGTTCACCAGCTTGAACCCCAGTGCTCCCATCATTTGCCCGAATCTGAGCAGTGAAGGACTCCGGAGAGAGGGCAAACAAAAGGGGGGACAATGCGCACCCCTGCCTTGTACCCTGCACCACCTCAAAGAAATCTGAGTAACCCCTGTTAACCCATATGCTCACTTTCAGGTGGTGATGTAAAGTTATTACCTACGTCAGAAAATGTGATTCCAAACCGGTGGAGAATCTGGAACAAATATGACCAGTGTACCCTATCAAACACTCTTTCTGCATCCACTGCCAGCAATATGGTGGGTATTTTCTGCTCCTGGACCCACCATATAGTATTTAGGACTATTTGTATGTTATCTGCACCTAACCTACCTGGGACAAAACCCAACTAATCCCTGTGAATAAGAAAAGGAGCCACAGCCTTCAACCTCTGGGCTAATATTTCAGCTAGAATCTTAAGATCAATATTAATTAGAGAGATGGGTCTATACGATCCACCAAGCATGGGATCACATCCTCCTTTGACAAGCACAATAATGTTGACTACATTTGAGCCCTGTGACAGATGGCCTCCCTCCCTCAGGAAGTTGAACATTGCTGTAAGGGGTTGAATGAGCACCTGTTTGCAGGATTTATAAAATTTAGCCATGTACCTGTTGAACCCAGGGGCCTTCCCCAGTTTGAGTTCTGTGATCACTTCCAAGACCACCTCGTTCCCAGTCTTGGTGTTGAGATGTATTGTCATCTCATCTGGAAGGCATGGTAGAGACACACCTGTAAGATAATTCTCTATATTTTCCTCTGTAATGGTGGGGTCTGTGGAGTAAAGCTCCATATAGAATTGGGCGAATCTGTTAGAGATTTGCATACTATCATATAGATAGGTCCCTTCTCTATTCTTTATTTTGAGAATCTGATTAAGCAAACATTGAACTTTAAGACACCTAGCCAAAAGTCTGCTCGCTTTATTACCAAATTTGAAAAATGTCTGTTTTGTCCGTTCTAATTGGAAGGCCAACTCAGCTTGTCCAGATCTCTCCATGCCTGTCGTGCCTCTTCCAGTAGGGAAAAAGTGGTACCATCACCACACCTTTTATTTTTAATTTCCAATTTCCCAATACAATTTCCCTCCAAAAAGTCCATTTGTAATGGTTTCCTACCCACCCTCATATCCACCTACACCGGAGCATGATCAGACCAGGTTATATTACCAATGCCAGCATTCCAAACTTTACCCGCTAGCCCTTTATCTATTAAAAAAATAGTCAATTCTGGAGTATGATTTATGGGGCTTGGAGTAAAAGGTATAATCTGTTGCTGTAGGATTTCTTAATTGCCACACATCCACTAAACCCCAGTTGTCCATTAGAGCCTTCAATCTCTGTGACTTTGATGGACAGTGCCCCCCACTGGAATTATCCAAGAAAGGATAATGTATCAGGATGAAGTCCCCACCCACTATGATGTTCCCTTCCGCCCATCCAGATAGTGTGGTGGACAGCGAATCCAAATAAGTTCCATGGTCAGTGTTCGGGGTATAAACAGTAATCAATGCAAATAATTCCCATGTATCAAGACTTTCAGTATCAAAAATCTGCCCTTCAGATCCCTGATGATTGCTTTAACATCCACTATGAGATTATTGGCAAACAGGATACCCACTCCACCATATTTACCCTCCTTAGTAGCTGCAGAGCAACATTGTGTAGAGTATTTTCTAGACTGCATTAAAGCACAGTGTTGCACATTAAGATGGGTTTCCTAACAGAAAACGATATTAGCTTCATGACCTCTGCTTCTTTGAACAATAATTTTCGTTTTCGTGATGTATTCAGGCCCTTCACATTCAAAGACACTATGTTTAGCCCTCCCATCTTAGCTCCTATACCCAAACGAACACTAGCCTGCAATCACACATGCACTGACAAAACCGGAAATCATCTGCCAGAGCTGACCAAAGAACATCCACCCACCACCCCCACCTTCCCCCAAGCAGAAGAATCCAGCATACACCCCAACCCCACCTTCCCATTCCCCAACTCCTCCAATATACTGGCACTCCATGTGGAGTACCTCTTCCCTTCTGAGGAATGGCCTCATCCAGGCAAAAGAGCCATCACTTCAGCTTCACTTTTAAGACTCAGAGCAATCATACAGGTGTCACACCCAGCTTATTGGAGGACTCCAGGGACAGAGAACAGCCACCCCCAGAAGAAGCAACAGACGTGTCATAGTTCCAAAGATCGAACAGGATCTAATAGTCAGTCCCTTCCCACACTCACTGTTCCCGGTGAGGAGGGATTGTCCGGTTGTTGCTGTATGTGTTGGCTGGACCCTGGTACCCTCTGCCAGCGAGTCTAATCTTCCTTGCTTTTAAGCTGGGTCTTGTTGAAGATATCCTGTGACACCGCCCCCCCCCCCCCCCGCCACACTAACACCCATGTCTTGCAGAAAGTCCATAGCTTCAGACTGCACCTTAGCTGTCTTGCCTTGAGTAGAAAAATGTAATCCAAAGGGAAATAGCCAGCGATATGAAATCCCTGACACCTGCAGTGTGGAAGTAACTCCATAAAAGTCCCTTCACTTCTTAATAGTGGTTGCTGATAGATCCTGGAGCACTTCAACTCTCTGTGGCTGTGCCACACAGCTAGTCCCACTCTTCTGGTTATCCGAGCTACTTTTTCTTTGATAGCAAAATCATGAAAACAGGCCATTATGTCCCTCGGGAGGTTACCCCTTGGACCACTTAGTGCTCTGTCCAATTAAATCTCAAGGCATGCACAATACCCTCTTCAGATTCCATATGCTGGCCACCTTTTTAATGCAATCAGCAAATTTAGGGAGTTCCTGCACTCCTTAAAGTGCAGATTTGCCCTACAGGACCTATTCCCAAGGTCCTTGAGTTTATCCTCCAGGGCCATAATTGAAGTCAACAAGGCCTGCCCTTCCTTTTGGTATGCTTGATATCTGCGGTCTCGTTCAGGCACGATTCTACCTCAACGCGGTGTCGAAGAGCCGTGATGTTGAAGAGCCGTGATGAAATCCTCCACTTCAGCCACTAACCCTCCAACTTTGGAGTGGAGTTTCGCTGTGTCTTGCTACACTTCAGTGAACCAGCGATGGAACTCAGCTCGGGTAGGCACGCAGTTGTTATCGGCCTCCTGCTCAACCTCGTTCACAATCCACTGCTGTTGCCATGTGCCTGGGCTCCTCCTCCCCTGCCATGCCCATGGCATTTTGTACCTCTCTGCTGGCGAAAGAGAAGTGCTTCAGGTCCGTTTTTTGTTTTTTTTTTGTTCGCTACCATCCTGGAAACCTCCGCTGAGGGGAACAAGCTTGCAAACAGGGCCTTGTGATTAGTGGGCGCCGCAATTACAACCGATAGCGTAGTGGAAGGTAGGAGCCCCGGGATCAAGCGTCCATTGCGGTGGATTATGTCACTTCCTCCTTATTATGCCTTTTATTAGCAAGGGATTTTAATGAAGAAGCACTCATTTTTGCAAATATATTTTTACTCCACAGTCTGTGTGCACTTTTTTTGTGAGCTAAACTCGTTAAATCGGGAGTAAAGCTATATATGCAGAGAATGCCTGCACAACTGGGGGTTGACATGTATGCACACCCAAACACACCTTAATACATCAGTGTCTCAGTTGAGATTCTTCCTCTCTGGTTCTTTGTCACTTTTGGGTAGGTGAGCATACAAATTCCCGTACTTAAACCAACTCCATATCTGCTCCTCCCGCTTCAGCTTTAAGAACTTTCTCACGGTGTTATCAGTTAATATGAAGGCTATTTTTAAGATATATTTAGAAAAGCTGATAATGTGAAGGTACATGTGTTGCATATTAGAAATATGTTTGGGACATATTAATATGGATGGGTATCAGAAAAAGCCCGTACATTATATATACATTACATTAGCAGCCGTTATAATATTATCTTTATTCTTGGACTAATTAAACTTGATTTTTTGTTTCCTCTTAATTCTGTTCTTTTGGATTTTCATAATATTAATATTTATTTATTTATTTATTTAAAGGCTTTTATATACCGGAGTTCATGCACTAGTACATACCACTTCGGTTTACACAGAACAAGGATTAGAAAATTACATCAAACAAATTGAACAATTAAACAAATAAACAATTACATCCTTGTAATACAGAGCATAATGGTAAATGCTTGGTTAAGTGCAGATGTAATATCGTGCAGACCACATTGCTTCATGGAACAATTCGCACTTCATTGTCTTTGCTAAGACAGCATGGAAATAAGACCAGTTTTGGTGTTTGGTGTCCCTTCATCTTAGAGTCTGTAGTATCTAGGGAATTTGAGAGCATGCATTCTGAACTTGACTATTTCAAATACAAAGCTATTAACAAGTATACCAGTAATGTCAGCATGAACAACTATGGAGCCAATGAGTCAAACATAGGAAATAATAAACAGAAAACTAGATTCTAGTCTTGATGAGAAAGTACAGTAATTATACAGTTTAAACTACCTTACTGCTTATGTCACATCATCCTCACTCATAAGAAAATTTAAACAGCTTTACTATATTCTGGTTTCAGCCCTTTTCTAAAGTCAGATAAGAGGGCTGTTAAAGTATATGGCAGGTTATCGCAAGTAGTTTATGGCTCAGAAGATACTCTGGATATGTTTAAAGCTGTTTTTAATGATAGCTTTCATTAAACAAACATGTCTATGAGCTGTCATGGTTTCCTGTTTTCTGATACTGTTCTTTGGACCCTTTTGATATCTAGACCAACTAAATAAGAGTTGACAGTCATCATATTGTTCAAAGGCTAATTAAAATGTACTCAACTAGCAAAGTGAGATAAATGTAATCTAGGAAAGCAGTAAACATTTATCAGTGATATCCATAAAAGTCTGAACTTTATTGTCCAAATAGTTATTTTACTGATTTTCCTACGTATGTCCTGCCTTTCCTGTTTCTGCATATTGTTTTGATAGCATTAAGTTTTTAAAGGTTTTATTTTGAGTTTTTTAGAAAACTGCAAAATCACATTTTGATCATCTACACAACTCTATTGAGGTCTTGATTCATATTTAAAAATGTTTTCCTATAGGTACAAAATGGAACACAATTCAGCCCTAGGCTTTTTATTAATGGGTCTTTCACCTTTCTGTTCCTCGGCCCTTTAAATGGGTTGTATAGTTTAATAGTGCAGTTAGTATAGCTGTGTTTAAAAAAGTTAGTATAGCTGTGTTTAGAAAAGGATTGGATAAGTTCTTGGAGAAGAAGTCCATTACCTATTATTAATTAAGTTGACTTAGATAATAGCCACTGCTATTACTAGCAGTGATAACATGGAATAGAATTAGTTTTTGGGTACTTGCCAGGTTCTTATGGCCTGGATTGGCCACTGTTGGAAACAGGATGCTGGGCTTGATGGACCCTTGGTCTGACCCAGTATGGCATGTTCTTATAGCTGGTATTCCTTGGACTTTTATAGAAAATTGGTCAGAATTTCAATATATTTGCATTTTAAACTTATTTGCCATGTGTTGAAAAAATTGCTTTGTATAGCCGGTACTGATTTCAGCTCTAGACTCTGCATGACGCTTATTTTTTCCAGCTCCATCTCCTATATCATCTAGCTTGCAAGATATTAATTCTATTAGGAAGATAATCAAGTTTAAGTGTGTTTCTCTGTAATGTGTGCTCCACAGAGAAGGGCTTTGTGGTATAGAAATATGTAGTTATAGTGTAATACTACAGTCACTCTCCTGCTATTAGTAACTAGACACACATCTTCGTGACAGAAATCTCAAAATACCTTTCTCAGTTTCCTAGTCTGTGCCTATAACTTTGAGGTCATCTTTGACCTCAAAGTCAGCATGGCTTTACCCAAGGCAAGTCTTGCCTCACAAATCTGCTTCACTTTTTTGAAGGAGTTAATAAACATGTGGATAAAGGTGAACCTGTAGATGTAGTGTACTTGGATTTTCAGAAGGCATTTGACAAAGTTCCTCATGAGAGGTTTCTAGGAAAAATAAAAAGTCATGGGGTAGGTGGCGATGTCCTTCTGTGGATTACAAACTGGCTAAAAGACAGGAAACAGAGTAGGATTAAATAGACAATTTTCTCAGTGGAAGGGAGTAGGCAGTGGAATGTCTCAGGGATCTATATTGGGATACTTACTTTTCAATATATTTATAAATGATCTGGAAAGAAATACGACAAGTGAGGTAATCAAATTTGCAGATGATACAAAATTGTTCAGAGTAGTTAAATCACAAGCAGATTGTGATAAATTGCAGGAAGACCTTGTGAGGCTGGAAATTTAGGCATCAAAATGGCAGATGAAATTTAATGTGGACAAGTACAAGGTGATGCATATAGGGAAAAATAGCCCATGCTTTAGTTACACAATGTTAGGTTCCATATTAGGTGCTACTACCCAAGAAAGAGATCTAGGCATCATAGTGGATAACACATTGAAATCGTCGGTTCAGTTTGCTGTGGCAGTCAAAAAAGCAAACAGAATGTTGGGAATTATTAGAAAGGGAATGGTGAATAAAACGGAAAATGTCATAATGCCTCTGTATCGCTCCATGGTGAGACCGCACCTTGAATACTGTGCACAATTCTGGTCGCCGCATCTCAAAAGATATAATTGCGATGGAGAAGGTACAGAGAAGGGCGACCAAAATGATAAGGGGAATGGAACAGCTCCCCTATGAGGAAAGACTAAAGAGGTTAGGACTTTTCAGCTTGGAGGAGACTGCTGAGGGGGGATATGATAGAGGTGTTTAAAATCATGAGAGGTCTAGAACGGGTAGATGTGAATCGGTTTTTTACTCTTTCGGATAATAGAAAGACTAGGGGGCACTCCATGAAGTTAGCATGGGGCACATTTAAAACTAATCGGATAAAGTTCTTTTTCACTCAACGCACAATTAAACTCTGGAATTTGTTGCCAGAAGATGTGGTTAGTATAGCTGTGTTTTAAAAAAGGATTGGATAAGTTCTTGGAGAAGTCCATTATCTGCTATTAATTAAGTTGACTTAGATAATAACCACTGCTATTTCTAGCAACGGTAACATGGAATAGTCTTAGTTTTTGGGTACTTGCCATGTTCTTGTGGCCTGGATTGGCCACTGTTGGAAACAGGATGCTGGGCTTGATGGACCCTTGGTCTGACCCAGTATGGCATCATGTTATGTTCTCTCCTTCTCTTACACACATACTGAAAATACTACTAAAGTGTGTTCCTCTGTAATATTATTAAAATCTGTCCCTCCTTTCTGAGCATGGTTCCAAAATGCTTATCCACACTTTCATCACCTCCTGCTTAGATTACTGCAACTTGCCTCCCATTGGACCATCTTTCTCCACTGTAATCTATTCATAATTTGAGAGCATGTCTTATTGTGAGGGTCTGTGGACATTCATGCCTCCTACCAGCAGAGGCCCTCAGTGGGCTGTGCATATGTGGTGTCTAGTCCTCCAAGCTCTATGGTTTGAAGATTCTGCTGGTAGCCATGTTCTTCCAGCACTGCCACAGTTAAAAGCCTGCCTTACATCATGCAGCTTATGTCCTTGTTTGTCTTAGTTCTGGCCTTTCATGTGTTCCTGCTCTGGTGTGACCCTAATCTGTCTTGCTTTGATTGTTCTGTCCTTTTTGTTTGCTTGTTTCAGGCCCTAATTTGTGGCTGTCTTGTCCTTGTTTGCTTGCACCTAGTCTTGTCTTGCTCTCTCTCTCTCTCTTGTCTATTTTAGTGGGCACCTTTTTGTTTCCTGTTTCTGCAGTTCAGCCCTGCCTTAGTGGGTGCTCTTTAATACTGGCCCTTGGTGTGTGTGTGTTCTAGTTAAGTCCGGCTGGCTACCAGCATCTGAGAGCTCAACCTGAGGGGAAGGTGGCCCATATAGTCAGAAGAAAACTTGATTCTTGTTCTGCTCAAGTTAATCTTGCCAACATCAAGCAATGCTCCTTTCCCTAGGGTGCAAAATACCAGCAGTATGCCATGACAGTTATCTTCTTTCAGTGTTGCTAGCTAGCTATTTATTTATTTATTTATTTATTTAACAGTTTTTCTATACCGACATTAAAATACACATCATATCGGTTTACATTATAACAGCAGGTAGAAAGTACATCGAACGGGGAGATGGGGATGGAGAACCAGCAGGAACAAGAGTTAGAGGGGCTCTAACAGGGAGCCCGAGGCAATAGTTAAAATAGAAAAGGGGGAGGGGGGAGGAAGTGGGAGCTATTTACATAGGGAGAGTTGGATGGGTGAAAATTAGGGGGCTAAAATACAAGGATGGGGTGGAAGGAGGGGGGGCATATATTTACAGGGACGGAGGGTGAGGGTGGTTTGTAGCAAAGCTAGTCCGGAAAGGCTTGCTATGACTATAAGCGCTCTTCTCAAGTCACTACAGGGGTCTCCTGGCCACTTCTTGCTACAGTTCAAGCTTCTCTTTGTTGCCTATAAATGCATTCACCCTGCAACTCATTACCTATATTCTTTTCTCTCCCTACACACTCTCGTTTACTTTTTTAATTGGGCAAATTGCTCTTTTTTGTACCCTTCTCCACCGCCAGCTCTTCTGCTTTCCACCTCACTGCTCTGTGTGCCTGGAATAAACTTCATGAGCCAGTATGTATCGTTTCCTCTATGGCCATATTTAAATACAATTTTTTGAGGCTGCTTTTAGATTCTAACCTCTTCTCTACAATATATACACTTTTCATAGACACTTGTTTTTCAAGTATGTTTGTCATGATTGGACTGCAAGCTCTATGGAGCAGGGACTCTCTCTAATGTGTATCGGTATAGCACTGCATATGACTAGTAGTACTGTAGAAATTATAAAAAAAATAGTAATAGTAATTTGTATGCAGTAGCATACTGTGGTACTTTGGTCTGCTTACTTATTTCAGAGTAATTTCTTTTTTAAAAATCTTTATTTATTCAAGGCCACATCAAAAGTATAGAAAGTACTCTGTGTTGAATCACCAAGGCACCTCGATAGCAATTCTTGGTTTCCCAAGTTGAGTTTTTTTTAATCTTTCTTCTCATAATTTTGATGGTGGTATCTCTGAAGAAGTGTGGTAGACTGGATGCTCAAGTATTATGCTTCTTTTACCTTAGATGCTGATGCTTTAGTGTTGCGTTCGTGACTCTTCTCGCCCCTCACTCCACCCTCTCTACCTTGGGAGCGACTCCCTTCGGCTCTGACTGATAGATGCAGCCGCGGCTTCTCCCTGCCTCTTGGTCCCGTTATTCCCGGGCTGGCTTGATGCTACAGATCCGCCATTTTCCTGATGAAGTAAGGGGGCGTGCGTGCACTCCAGACTTTGTACCAGCCAGGGCGCAAACCTCAGGGGCGTCCCCCCATAGTGACGTCATCCATTTGCACTTTAAAAGGTCTTTGTTTGCTAACTTCTAACGAGTTAGCAAGGAACTCCAACAGGACTTGCTTTGGCAGTCCACGAAACTTGCAACAATGATCAGAGTCAGCCAGGGGAATCCTTCTCCACTGCTCGGCCTTTTCAAACTTACCAGGATTACCCGCTCCACAGGGGCTCCACTCTCTCTTCTTGATTTCAGATTGCTGGAATACTCAGAAGACTCCTCATTGCTTGGAAGCGATCGCAGACGTGAACTCATTGAGTTCTATAGTAGATAGGAATCGGTACTCGCTCCATGAGGGCCTACATTCCTATAGCTCTGAAGACTCCCTTCCTTCCAAGACGCTATCGCAGGTACGGCGATCAAGAGTTACATTGGCAAGATTGCAGATGGGAATCGGTACTCGCTCCACGAGGGCCCATGTTCCTAGAATCCTTTACAGACTCTCTTCTACTCTAGAAGCCATTTCATATACAGCTATTGTGAGTTCTTATTACAGACTGTTTAGAGGAACCAGTGCTTGCCTATGGCTCCTGTTCCTGAATATACTGAAGACTCTCTGTGGCATAGAGACCATTGCAGACATCTTGTATCTTGTATCTAGTATACCCTGTCTACTCTTGTATCTAGTATACCCTGTCTACTCACTACTTCTGGTCTCTCTCTACAGCTCAGTGACCCAGAGATTATATTCCAGTATCAGAAGGACTTCAGCCCTACCGGACACCTTGACTCAGTACTGCTGCCACTGGTGGTCCAGCTTCCAGCTTAATAAAGAACTATTTGTGTTTACTTCATATTCTAGCCTAGCTGGTGGTTCCTCTCAGGATCTCCTCCTGAGGGCGCTGCCATCGGCCCAGGGATTCATCATTTCCTCCAAGTGGTCATTCCTTACACTAGTATCACTCTGTGGGAGCCAACCATTACCGACCACTACCACCGCTTACGGAAGTATTATATAGATAGCTACCTTCTCTTTCTATGGGACTTGCCAGCAGCCTATATATAACAGATTGCTACTCCATAGCGGAGGCATGATAGATTGCTATCTCAGTAGCGAAGTACAATATACCTATTGTTGGCTCCTCTCAGAAGAGTGTTATAGAACAGATTGCCAACTCCTCTTCCCTGGGGAGTTGATCCATACAGATTGCTACCTCCTTTCCTTACAGGAGCATCTAACAGCAGTTCGCTAACAGATTACTAACTCTGCCCTCCTGGCAGGGTCAGCACTACAGATAGCTAACTCCTCCCCTCTGAAGGAGCAGATCATGACAGATTGCTACTCCTCCCCCTTTCAGGAGGAAAGCAGAACAGTTTGCTAACTCTGCCCTCCTGGCGGGGTGAGCAACAACAGATTGCTAACTCCTCCCCTCTGGAGGAGGAGAGCGTAACATTTAGGTTTAAAGTTGTCTTTTCTGGCACATGATCTAGGAGACACTCTAGATTGTTTTGTTCATTAGCAAATTAATTACAATTTCACAATAACTGGAGTTTGTTTTTTCTGGACTGTCAGCTGTTAACTACAGCTGAAGAGAATATATAGTAATCACTGTTTCTAGGAGTATGAGCAAGGCTGAACATCATAAATAACCAAAGGCACAATTAATAAACATTTTCTAGTGCCTTCCAGGCCAATATCATGAAGTCCTAAGTCCATTCCTAGGTTGATACAGAAAGGTGCTTTCAGTTGATTGCACATTTTTGCCTGCACTTCAGCACGCAAAACATACGATGCGTCAAGAAGTATTGCGCTCAGAAAATGCATGCTCCTAATTGTAAGTACTGCTTAGTATCCTCATACAGAAATCCCATACAAATGAGGGCATTAAGCTGTATCCCCCCGACCTGTGCCGAACACACATTTTAAAGTTTTTGTGCATTTTTTTAACTCCTGATGCATTAGCATATCATTAGCTTACTGCATTGGGAGTTAAAAAATAAATAATTAACCTTTTGTTAAAAATGTGCCTTGGAAATCAGATTATTGCATCAGCCTGTCCATGGGCGCAGAGACACATCTCTGCAGGTTGTTCACTCAGAGGAAATTCTAATGCATATGGAGGATCACTGACCCTCCTCACAGATTGCCTTTTGTAATAGTTGTCATCCACATGATCTAAGACACATTTTTGTTTTTCTCCTGCTGAGAAGCTAATCAGAGGAGAGTGTGGATTGTGGCCAGTTTTACAGCTGCTCCTTTTATTCATTCTCTCTTGATCTCATTTAAACAGAAGGGTAAACTAACGAGGACAGATGCTTTCATGCAGATGTTCCTTTATTATTAAAAGGGCCAGGATCCTGGGATTAGTGAAAATGACCCGAAGCAGAATCTGAAGTCTAGTGTGCTTGAAGTTGCCTATATGGACATATTGATTGAAATAGCTATATAAGAAAACTGTGCTGCCTCAGAAAGAACTTTGCAGTATTTGAGTATTACAGAGAGCTTGTTCAAGAAAGAGATGGCAACAGTGTGGAAAGATCAAGTTTTGCAAGGAATGTTAATTGAATTTCTTTTGTGTCTGTTTTGTTTGTTTCTGATTAATACAACCGTGCTGATTGTAACATCCCGTAAAGCGTTAGTAAGGGGGGGGGGGGTGTCTAACAGCATAACGTTTCAGTAGACTCCACTTACTGCTGTTATAGGAGCACTTCATCTGAATGTTGGATTAGGAAAACTGCTAGCAAAAAAAAAGAAAACCTGCCCAATTAAAGCTATTATATTCCTGTTTCTCTCAAAAGAAGACAGATACAAGCTCTGCTTTTTTTCAGTATGCCCTAGCATCAGTTAGTGTTCATGTAGCTGCATTGGTCCTTGACCCACCCTCATTGGACCAGCATAAGAAATAATCCAAAGTTGATATACATGGATACGTGGGTTCCATTCTCAGATGTTCATGTGGAGGGATGGAAAAAGATTTAGTAAACTTGAGTACCAGCCAACAATTCTTAGGTGCCAGGGCACAACATTATTTTTCCTTGTAACCTTTTTTCCTCTTTTGGATTACTTTTCTTTTAAAAGTTTGTATTCTTTTTCTTTGGCAAAGTCTCTAATTTCCTTTTTGTAAAGTAACAAGGATATTTTTCTCAACTGATAAATCTTAACAGTATGGAACCAAACAACTCACTGCCCTCAAATGGAAGACCTATCAAGCAAAGCCACATAAGTGACCACAGTACGCTCTTTATCAACAACTCTATACATCAGAGATGTAGATTCTTATTCTTCTGAAAATCCAAATACACCACATCTACTGGTTCACTTTTATCCACATGTTTATTCACCCCTTCAAAAAAATGTAGCATATTTGTGAGGCAAGTCTTCCTTTGGATAAATCTATGCTGGCAGTGTCCTATTAAACCATGTCTTTCTATATGTTTTGTTCTTTATAATAGTTACCATGATTTTTCTCATCACTGAAGTCAGGCTCACCAGTCTGTAGTTTCCTGGATCACCTCTGGAACCCTTTTTAAATATTGGGGTTACATTAGCCACCTTCCAATCTTCGGGTAAAATGGATGATTTTAATGATATGTTACAAATTACTTGTAATAGGTCTGAAATTTCCTTTTGAGTTTTTTCAGAACCCTGGGGTGTATGCTGTCTGGTCCAATTGATTTGCTACTCTTCAATTTGTCAATCTGGCCTACTACATCTTCCAGGTTCACAGTGATTTGGTTCAGTTTATCTGAATAGTCATTCTTGAAAACAGATTCCAGAACGGGTAGCTCCCTAACAGCCTCATCAGTAAACACCGAAGCAAATAATTCATGTAGTCTTTTCGCGATGGCCTTATCGTCCCTAAGTGCCCCTTTAACCCCTTGATCATCTAATGGTCCAATCGACTCCCTTGCAGGCTTCCTGCTTTGGATATATTTTAAAAGGTTTTTATGAGTTTTTACCTCTGTGGCCAACTTATTTTCAAATTCTCTCTTATCCTGTCTTATCAATATTTTACATTTAACTTGCCAGTGCTTAATGCTTTTTCCTATTTTCTTCAGATGGATTCTTTTTTTCCAATTTTTGAAGGAAGATTATTTGGCTAAAATAGCCTCTTTCACCTCATCTTTTAACCATGCCATTAGTTATTTGGAACCTTTCTTAATGTGTGGAATACAACTGTACTTCAGAGATGATAATTTTTTTAAACAATGTCCAAGCCTTTTGTACACTCTTAACCTTAGTAGTTGCACCTTTTCAGTTTTTTTTTTCTATTTTTCTCATTTTCTCATAGTTTCCCTTTTGAAAGTTTAGTGCTAGAGCCATGGATTTACTTATTGTCCACCTTTCAGTCATTAATTCAAATCTGATCATGTTATGGTCACTATTGCTTTACCTCTCTCACCAAATCCTGTGCTCTACTAAGAATTAGATCTAAAATACCTCTTTCTCTCGTTGATTCCTGAAGCAGTAGCTCCATAAAGCTGTCTTTTATTTCATTTAGGAACTTTATCTCTTTAGCATGTCCTGATGTTCCATTTACCCAGTCAATATTAGGGTATTTGAAATCTCCCATTATTACTGCACTACCAATTTGGTTAGCTTCCCTAATTTCTCTTAGCATTTCATTGTCTGTCTTAACATTTTGGCAAGGTGGATGGTAGTATACTCCTGTTTCTATACTCCACTCCTATACACATGGGTTTTCTACCAATAAAGATTCTATTGTAAATTTAGTCTCTTGCAGGATCTTTATCCTGTTGGACTCTATGCCATCCTGGACATAAAGCGGCCATCCCCCCCCCCCCCCCCCCCCCAAGTTGTTCCTCCTTATCATTGTGATATAATTTGTATCCTGGTATAGCACTTATTCCATTGATTATCCTTCTTCCACCATGTCTCTGAAATGCCAGTTAAGTATGTCTCATCATTCAGTGCTATACACTTTAGGGCGGATTTTAAAAGCCCTGCTCGCGTAAATCCGGGCGGATTTACGCGAGCAGGGCTTTGCGCGCCGGCGCGCCTATTTTCCATAGGCCTGCCGGCGCGTGCAGAGCCCCGGGACTCGCGTAAGTCCCGGGGATTTTGTCGGGGGCGTGTTGTGGGGCGGGGCCGATCGCGGCGTTTCGGGGGCGGGCCCGGGGGCCTGGTTTCGGCCTGGGGCGGTCCAGGGGCGTGGCCGCGCCCTCCGGAACAGCCCCCGGGTTGCGTCTCGGCGCGCATGGATTTACTTCTCCCTCCAGGAGGCATAAATCCATGGACAAAGGTAGGGGGGGGGGTTTAGATAGGGCCGGGGGGGGGGTGGGTTAGGTAGAGGAAGGGAGGGGAAGGTGAGGGGAGGGCGAAAGAGAGTTCCCTCAGAGGCCGCTCCGTTTTCGGAGCGGCCTCGGAGGGAACGGAGGCAGGCTGCGCGGCTCAGCGCGTGCTGGCTGCCCAAAATCGGCAGCCTTGCGTGCGCCGATCCTGGATTTTAGAAGATACACGCGGCTACGCGCGTATCTACTAAAATCTAGCATACTTTTGTTTGCGACTGGTGCGCCAACAAAAGTACGCGAACGCGCATTTTTTAAAAATCTACCCCTTTATGTATTTGGCTTACTTAAAGCCCACTAACCATCTGGTAGGATGGCAAGAACTGATCCTAGGAAAAGGACTAGGATTATAAACTCTGACTTGAAGGCTTCAAGACCGTGTCATAAAGCAGTATATTAAGCTAACAGTATTTTTGGCTAGCAGGAAAAAGCAACATGTAAAGGAGTGGCCTTACTATCCATCCTTAACCTGTGTGGGATCAGGCTAGATGCTTGGTCCACCTTAAAACCCACAGAGAGAGAGCTCGACTCTGAGGCGGGGATCCTGCTGGGCAGGATAAGAGATGGAGCCCAGTTAGGAACAGGAGGTCCTGCCTCTCCATGAGAAGCCAGCTCCTGAACCCTCTCTGGTGAAAGCTAAGGTGCTGGAAGGTAGGCAATCTATTAGTGTTTGTATGCTGAAGGGGCCAGAGAGAGGCTGCAGAGAAACCAAAGAGAGGTGCTATAGAGAGGTCAAAGAAAGGCACTGCAGGGAGGCCCGAGAGAGGTGCTGCAGAGTTCCCAGATGCAGCCACTGCAGAATGGCCAGCAAATGGTGCTGCAGGTGAAGATGATGTAGAGGCGGCAGAAGACACCACAGTTAAACTGGGAAAAGAGTGAAAGCCACCACAGAACTCCCAAATAAAGTCCAGAGAGTCTGGATGGAGAGGAAGAAGTGGAATCCAGTGCGGTAAATGGACTGTGGGTAGATACTGGGCAAAAGGTGCAGTAGGTGGTGGTATTTGGGGTAACCCTGGTGAGAGAGGGAGTAGCCTGTAGCCCTGACCAAGAGTCTAGCTGGAGGAAGGCCAGAAGCTGTCTGCTAGGGAGTGGAGTCACTTCCCTGGATGAAATACAAGGTAAACGATAGTATTCACTCCAACAGGTTTGAGCTGAGGTGGGGTGGGGTGGGTGGGGAGGATATGTAAAGCCTTGGCCCTAGTACTCCTCCTTAACCTGTACGTGACCAGGCTTAGATGCCTGTTCCACCTTAAAACCCATAGAGGGGGAGAGCTCTGTGGGTGGGATCCTGCTGGGCAGGATAAGAGGTAGAGTCCAGCTAGGAACAGGAGGCCCCACATCTCCAGGATAAGCTAGATACTGAACCCTCTCTGGAAGCTAAGGTGAGAGTACGCTGCTGGATAGTAGTAACCCTACCTATGAAAAGACAGCAGTGCACCACCAATGCATAGCCTGTTGAGAAAACACAACAAATAAGACTGATAAAAACCTTTACATGCTAGTAATATACCTCAACTCAGTTTCTTACACAGAACACAAACAAACCAACTTTCACCAATGTAGAATAAAAGAACACAAATTATAAATGTAGAAAAGAAGCAGGAATGGAAACCCCAAGAAGCCACTCAGCATATAGTGCAAAACTGGAGAACTAGAAACAGAAATACATTTCCTCCTACAACCAAGCAAAGTACCTTCTTAAAACTGGATATATTATGGCTTTTGCATTCCATTACACCCCATTCCTTCCTTCGCCCAGCATTCCCAGTCCTCCTCCCTCAATCATCTTCCTGTGCTCCCTCTCTCCCCAGCTCAACTGTCTCAGCCAGCAGAAAAGCTCTCGGTCTAGTCCAGAATCTTCCTCCCTCCTTACCGGCAGCAGATGAGAGCAAGAAGCAAAAAAGTTAGCATCGGATCTGCGCATTGAGCTCTTTCTGTCTTTTTCATTTCTGGGCCTTGCAGGTTGAAGAAAGCATTAGTAGCATTCCTTCCAGTCCCACCAGGCTCAGAAAAGCAGGAATTGGCAAGGTCTCGCTCTGATCTGCATAAAGGAGAAGGGGAACAGCCTCCCACTGGGCTAGGAAGAGGTGAGGGAAGTGAGAGTAGCCTCCTGTTGGGCCTGATAAAGGCGAAATTGGCCAACTCCTTCCTGGGCTGTCCTTGTGTCACACCAGCGTATCTTGACACATCTGTTGAGAACTGCTGGGCTACAGTACATACTGAGTGTGCGTCTTCCTTGGCAAGTGCAGACCCCCATTCAATACCCATGCATCCCTTTCTCTCTCTCTCTTCTTCTCCACTCCCCACCTCACCCAGGTGCTGTGCCATCTTCTCTCTTCTAGTTTCTATCCCTCTCTCTCTCCTCCTCTTGCCCTCTTACTCTTCTCTTCCTACCTGCTGCAGCCCTTCCTGTCTTGCTGGGGCCTGATTGGACTTGAAGACATCCTGCTCCTGAGGGGACCTGCCAAAAAATCCACTTATCCCAGGCAAGCAGGTGAGTGGATTTTTCCAATTTCTGGGGGGAGGAGGCCCTAATATTGTCTTGTAAATATCCCTAGTTAGAACCCCAATCTGAAGTACTGTGTGCATTTCTTGAGGCCACACCACTCTTAAGGACATTGAGAGGACAGAAGCAGCGTAAAAGAGGGCTAACAATTTAGTGGCCACGTAAGCCTTGTGTGCCCTCTACTATGTTACTTTGTTCTCTGATATTCTAAGTTAGTGCTGGTCTCCCTGAAAGTGAGCAGTGGGTGTGAAATCTTAATGCCACTTTTGGCCATCATGTCTGTTCAGACTTTAGGGTCTCTTTGGGGCAGCCTCTTCTTTTCCCTGCTTGCAGTTCTGATATTCCTTCCCCTCCTTTGTTCTGAGAACATACACCATTTCTTTTTTTTTTTTTTTTTTTTTGAAGAGACAGGAAGCTGGAGTTGTTTAGAAATGGGAAATCTCATCAGCATAGGAGCAGCTTGGTGTTTGTCAGAATAGGTGTTTGCTTACATCTGTTGGACGGAATTACAGGTTCCTCAATTTGTACACTTTTTTTCATAAGTTTTGATGTAGAAGTTCTAGGTTCCTAATGACATCATCCAGTTCCTCCTTAGGGGACATGTTTCTTGAAAGAGTAAACACTTGTCATTTTGGCATCTCTAGAGCATTAAACAGTTTTTTAAAATAATTATCATGTAGAATATATTTTAAAATTGTATACATATTAGTATATGTAGGGCATATGTGAAGCGGTTTTTTTTTTTTTTTTTACACTGTGTACAGCAAGGAGTTTTCATGTTTCAACTAGTAATAATTTGAATATGTAGCTGTCTTTCTGCCTGTAGGATAAATTGAGCTTTTTTCAGCTTTTGATCATCAGCTGAATGAAATATTTTAGCAAAAGATCAGAAGAGTCTTTGGTGAATAAAATAAAATTGACCTGCTGCGTCTGGTTGTGTACTCGGAGGAAAGTAACCTCAGATTCTTACACTTTAGACACCTTTTTATATTTTCGGATTAGTGAGGCTCCAGGCAGGCGTGCTCTAATCATCTCTAGTAAGTGCTCCTGTACTATGAATTATAAATGGGCCTTAAAGATACTTGAGGACTGTTGGAGAACTGTCTCAAAATGAATAGTGTGGTATGAATTTCAAACTTGAGGATATATAGGTAGCTTGATACAGTATCCTGATGAGAAATGTTTGTCTGCTCTTTTCCTGGTTTAATAAATTACACCTTTTGGCAGCGAGCTAGCTGAAATAGTTGGTCATGTGTATCCCTGCTCTGTGACTGTCAGGTTAAATCTGTCCTGAGTTCATATCCTCATAACATGATAGCTTCTGTTTAACCATGCTTCTTTATTCTAGCTGCTCTTTAGTGATGTCCCTCACTTTTCTATGATCAGCTAAAGAAAAACACATTCTAAACTGTGCTGTCTTTCCACTGTTCATGATACAAAAGACAAGATTTCATTTCTTGCCTCTAATTGGTGCATGTAATTTTCAATAGAACTTTGATCCTAAATCTAGCTGGCTAGGTTGCAGCTGAAAATTCGTCTGCTTCTAGCTGGCTGTAACATAGCCTAGATTTAAATCAGCTTCCCTGAACACAGGGATAGCCAGCTAGCTTAAGCAAATGAGTGCTGAATGTTTCTGGAACTAGATGACTCTAGTTGCACAGCAGCAGTAAATTTTCTCATCTATAGAACTAACTGTCTAATTTCATAGTTAGATGGCTTTGAAATTCTACTTCAAAGTATTGAGAATTATAGAGCTTCTACAGGGAGACAATTTTCAGCAACTATATGATACCATCTGTAAATCAAAGCTGTCTGCATAGCACTGAAATTGTGTGTGTATGTGTGTGTTTTCTAGGCCTGAATCTATCAAGTAAGAAAAGTACCCTTTCAATAAATATCTGTTGTGGTAAATGATATAGTAGCAGGAGCAGGATCTTTTGAACAGTAAAATTCTGTTGGCAACTTTGGTTTATGATTTTATTTTTTGTTGGATAAAGTAATGATGTGGTGTTATTCATAACATAAGGTATACCATACTGGGTCAGACCTAGGGTCTGTCAAGCCCAGTATCCTGTCTCTATCAATGGCCAGTCCAAGACACAAGTACCTGGTAAGCACCCAAACATTTAATAGATCCGGTGACAAGCAGTGGCTATTCCTTATTGATTAATAGCAGTTTATGGATTTCTCCAGGAACTTATCCAACCCTTTTTTAAACCCAGCTATACTAGCTGCGTTAACCACATCCTCTGGCAACGAATTCTAGAGCTTAATTGTGTGTTGAGTGAAGAGAATTTTCTACGATTTATTTTAAATGTGCTACTTTATAACTTAATGGAGTGCCCCCTACTCCTTGTATTATCCGAAAGAGTAAATAACCATTTAACATTTATCTGTTCAAGTTCTTTCTGATTTTGTAGGTCTCTATCATATCCCCCCTCAGCCGTCTCTTCTCCAAGCTGTATAGCCCTAACCTGTTTAACCTTAACGGTGAGCTGTTCCATGCCCTTTAACATTTTGGTCGCCCTTCTCTGTACTTTCTCCAGTGCAACTATATCTTTTTTTTGAGATGCAGCGACCAGAGTTGCATGCAGTATTCAAGGTGCAGTCCTAACCATGGAGCGATACAGAAACATTATGATATCCTCCATTTTATTTGCCATTCCCTTCCTAATAATTCCTAACATTCTGTTTGCTTTTTTGACTGCCACAGCACACTGAGCCGACAATTTCAGTGTATTATCAACTATGATTCCCAGATCTTTTTCGTGAGTGGTAACTCCTAAAATGGAATTTAACCCATGCTGTAGCAATATAATGTTATTTTCCCCTATATGCATCACCTTGCACTTGTCCACATTATAGTTCATCTGCTATATGGATGCCCAATCTTCCAGTCTTGCAAGGTCCTTCTGCAATTTATCACAATTCGCTTGTGATTTAACTACTCTGAATAATTTTGTGTCATCTGCAAATTTGATTACTTCACTCATCATACCTCTTTCCAAATTATTTATAAATATATTAAAAAGCACAGGTCCCAGCACAGATCCCTGAGGCACTCCACTGTTTACATTTTTCTACTGTGAAAACTGACCATTTAATCCTATTCTCTGTTTCCTGTCCTGTCCTATGACTATTTAGTTTTCTTATAAGCCTCTCATGAGGGACTTTGTCAAATGCCTTCTGGAAATCCAAATACACCATATCTACCGGTTTACCTTTATCCAAATGTTTATTCACCCGTTCAAAAAAATGTAGCAGATTTGTGAGGCAAGACTTTCCTTGTGTAAATCCATGCTGGCTGTGTCCCATTAAATCAAGTCTGTCTATATGTTCTGTGATTTTTCCTGGCACTGAAGACGGGCTTACCAGTTTATTGTTTCATGGATCACCTCTGGAGCCTTTTTTAAATATTGGGGTTACATTGGCCACCTTCCAGCCTTCAGGTACAATGGATGATTTTAATGATAGGTTACAAATTACTTGAAATAGGTCTGAAATTTCATTTTTTTAGTTCTTTCAGAACCGTAGGATGTCCAGTTGAACGCACAGAAACAATACATTTCTCGACTAGTATTTGGGAACCTTACTCTTTATCAGGTCAAAACAAATTAGCATGTCAAGCAAAAGATGACATTTTACCAGAAAATACAGGTGAATCACCAAATGCATTCCAGTGAAGAGGTTGAGGGGAAGAGATTTGAATTGCTGGAGTGATTAGAAGATGACAGGCAGTAGAATTGTATTTCTTATGGGGCCAGATGTAGTAAGTCTTGGAATTAAAACTGTGTGCTGAAATTTAGTGCACAGTTTCTTAACCCACATGCAAAAAAACTTTAACTCCCAGTGCAGTAAGCTAATGTTATGCTAATGCATCGGGAGTTAAAAATTAAAAAAAAAAGAAAGTGCACCTGCACAAATCCAGGTTAAAATGCGTGCTTAGCCTTTTGTGAAGTGAGTGTACATTTTAACTTGGGGTGGGGGAAGAGGCTCTGGATTCCTGTGGTAAATCTTCTGCACCCCAGACGCCAGTGGTATCCAAGGAAACAGGAGCAGGCATGCTTTATGCACCACAGCTTGATGTGCCGCTACCTACTCCAGCTGAGGGGGAGCTGTCAAATTATTCTGCTATCCTCAGAAACAGCTTTACTGCTTCCACAGTGATATAGAGGAAACCTTCAGGGACATAGTAGCCAAGTCACAACTCCAGTCTGGCAGCCCTAGTGCTGCCTTGGAGGAGAAAGGTCACTTGATCAGAGAGCATCACACTGGTGTATCAGGAAGTGATCCTGTAGCAAAGACCTGCTCTCCAGTTGATGTATTGTCTTCTTGTACCAAGGATGAGTCTCCCAGGGCTACTGCTTAGGAGGGAATGATTAGGTCGGCCGTCATAGTTAGTGATTCATTTCTTAGGAATGTAGATAGCTCAGTAGCTGGTGGACATGAGGATTGCCTGGTAACTTGCCTGCCTGGTGCGAAGGTGGCAGACTTCACACATCACCTAGATAGGATTTTAGATAGTGCTGGGGAGGAGCCAACTGTGGTGGTACATGTGGGCACCAGCAACATAGGAAGATGTGGGAGAGAGGTTCTGGAAGCCAAATTTCAGTTTTTAGGTAGAAAGCTTAAATCCAGAACCTCCAAGGTAGCATTCTCTGAAATGCTCCCTGTTCCACGCGCAGGTCCTCAGAGGCAGGCAGAGCTCCGGAGTCTCAATGCGTGGATGAGACGATGGTGCAAGGAAGAGGGATTCAGTTTTGTTAGGAACTGGGGAACCTTTTGGGGAAGGGGGAGTTTCTTCCGAAGGGATGGGCTCCACCGTAACCAGGGTGGAACCAGACTGCTGGCGCTAACCTTTAAAAAGGAGATAGAGCAGCTTTTAAACTAGAACAAAGGGGAAAGCCGACAGTTGCTCAGCAGCGAATGGTTCGGAGGGAGGTATCTTCGATGGATACTACTGAAACAGGAGAGTTAGGGCATCCCGACAAAGGTTCCAAGAAAAGCAAAAGTATTCCATGTGCATAATAATTAAAGATCTGGTATCTTTTAACCTGAGTTAAAAGATACCAGATTATCCCTGTCAGCTGAAAAGCATGTTGTTAATACAAAGAAAAAAAGTACTTTGAAATATCTGTATGTCAGTGCCAGAATTCTAAGAAGTAAGATGGGAGAGTTAGAGTGTATAGCACTGAATGAAAAGGTTGACATAATTTGCATCTCAGAGACCTGGTGGAAAGAAGATAAACAATGGGACAGTGCAAATTATATTGTAATGATAGGGTGGATCAACTTGGTTGGGGAGGGGGATGGCACTTTGTCTGGGATGGCATAGAGTCCACCAAGATAAAGATCCTGCAATAGACTAATTGCACAGTAGAATCTTCAAGGGTAGAAATCCCATGTGTGTTGGGTAAGAGGATAGCGATATACTATAGTCCACCTGACAAAATTGATAAGACATATGATGCCCAAATCATGCTTTCTGCCCGTAAATCCAGAGTACAGATCCCAGCACCAGAACTCTGGCTTCTTTGCATAGATTAATACTAGACCCAGAAATTTTATTCCATCTCTGACTAGGAGCTGTTCTTTCTTTGTGCTATGAAAACACGAGTTAAGCAGGCATACCCCTCTGTATTGGGAAGTAGTAACACCTTCATTACCATAGGATTTACATGAATGGGCACTAATTTGCGAGTACAAGTTAATGTCTGGTTGTGCACCATTTTTTTTCTTTTTTTGTGCACAAAAACTCCTTTTTAAATTGAGACTGTTTGCATGCAGAAAAAGTGCATACAATCAGATCTAACATGAGCAGCACATCCAAGTTCACCTTATTACATTGGACTTAGATCTTTGTTTAGTCTTTTCTTGTCCGCTTTGATACGTTTTGTCATTTTAACTTCAAAAATCTTATTTCCTGGAATGTTTTGAATTTTTCTTTGAATATCCTTGCAGAGGTGTTGCCTTGAGTCTTCTCTGTGGTGTCTGATCTCATGTCTGTCTGTACAAATTACTACTTCTTTTTTTTTTTTTTTTAATTTCTGGCCTTTTTTTTTTTTCCAATATAGTATCCATCTGCACTGAATAATATATACTATACTTTACTGGAAGATCATGAGTAGGGTCTCCTTGTGTTGAATATCTTTTCCACCTGGGTAACAGTGGTATGTGCTGGCATGATTTGCACTGTGGTATGTTGCAGGGATTTGTGCCATTCTCTTCTTTCTGAGTTTCTATTAGAACTTCTCTCTTTTGCTAATTTTTGCCTCTGATTAGATGGTTAACAGAAGGCCAGTGCCTTCAAAGCAGTGAATATATTTTCAGTGCTTTATCATTCAGGATTAATGGTTGTTAGTATTTTATGATTTTTTTCCTCAGATTTTCTAGCTCCAGGTTGTATGTTAATACAAGGAGCACTTGCTCTGTGGTTTTTCTTTCTTTGTACTACAGTAGGTTTGCCCTTGGTGTGTTAAAGGAAGAGGTAATCTTCCTGGAGATTATAGATTTGTAGCCTTTTTGTTTGAAGGATTCAGTCAGGGCTTGAGGTGTTTTTCCATGTCTTTCGCTCAGAGCATATACATGGATACCGAGTGGCTTGGCTGTGTATAGTAGAACTCTTTGTACATGAAGAGAAGTAGCTGCATGTGTTGGTCAATGTTCTGTTTACAGATGTTTATGGATGGCCATTGCTGATTGAAACTTCAGTATCCAAAAAGTTAACTTTTTCAGTGGAGTAGTCCGTTTTCAATCTCAACTAAGGATGGAATGTTTTAAAAGAGCTGTGAAATTGTTTTTGTCACCTCTTCCTTATACCAAATTGTAAAAATATCATTAATAGAGTAGAAGTATTTGAAAGATCCTAGTATGATATCCATTCAAAAATCTCATCCAGTTCTGCCATGCCATGATGCCCATGATTTGTAGATAGATGTCATTATTGAAGATGAAATATTGTGGGTCAGTATGAATGTAATTAATGTTGTAATAGGAGTGTATTTGGTGGTCTAACGTATCTGTCTTTAGAAATTTTAATCCATGTAAGTTGTTTTTTTTTTTGTTGGGGGGTGGGTGGTGGGGTGTCATAGTTATAATTGGGTTCTCAGTGTTTATAACACTAAAATATTTTCCTGAAACTGGAAGAAAAATACCCCCACCACTTTTGTCCTTGATGAAATGCATAGTAAGGTAGTTTTGTAGTGGTGCTGTTTCATTAACTGGCACATATTAATTAGAAAATATATATCAGTCTTTCTTATATCATTTACAGAGTGAAAGGATATAATGATACGAAGTAATATTCCTATTGCTCCAATGCCTTTGTTCTAATCAAATATGACCATCATACTAGGTACATTGATAAAATGTTGTCACTTTCTGCTTTATACATAATCATGGGTCATGTAAAATCCCCACATAGCATTTTTTTTAAATATACTTTTTCTTGCAATTAAAACAATCACTTATCTTCATTAAGTCCCTGCAAAAGTTTGTGAGTCAGATTGATGATTTGCCTATATTCGCCCATCGCGGGTCCATGTTTTGGACACTGATGTCCTTCCTCAGGGTATGGTCACTTCATACATTGCTCCCATCTGGTATTTCAACATGACGTTTCCCAGGAGTGAAGATCTGTGAAAACATTTTATCCATGATTCCTAGTATGATGGTGACATTTGATTAGAACAAAGATACTGGAGGATTAGGAACATTACGTGTTAATTAGAGCCAGGACACTCAAGTCCGTCCTTGGGGGGTGGCCCCCCTGCCCAGCCAGTTGGATTTTCTTGATATCCTTTATGACATATGTATGAGTTTTTGCATCATTGGAGGCAGTGTCTACAAATCTGGCCATGCTTATACTTCATTAGGAAAATCCTGAAAACCCAACGGGCTGGGGGGAGAGGGGCGAGGATTGAGTTGAGCATCATTGAATTAGAGAAGAGAGTTTCCAAATAGTTGACCTTTCTTTAATACAAATGTTTTCTGTGGAAGTTGTTAGAGAAGAGCTTAGCACAAGTTTTAAACTTTGTATGGGCATTACAGTGAAATATGGTGATGAAACTTGATTGGGTCAGAATCGTTCCCTTTCCTTGCTTTTCACCAGTTTCAGAATTGCATAGTGAGTTACATGTTGTCTTATTATGCGATTTTTATCAAGCCATCCTTCCCCTTGTCTGCCAAGTCTTTGTAATTGTGACTGAATAAAGAGTTTTTACAGTGAAGGAGATTATTATGGGATGTGTCAAGCCAAAGTACAGTACAGGACTTTGTTTTATCAGACTGTAATAATGGCAAAAATGAGTTTCAAAAGTAACTTGGACTTGTTAATGGTATTGCCAGATTAAATTTAGATCAGGCTGAGGTCTAAGAGCTAATGTGTGTAAGCATTGTAAAGCTACCACTATAAAGTGTTACAGGTGTCGCTAGTATAGCACATTGTATGACTGTGTACAACCTTTCTTGATGCCGTGCAGGCAGCTACATGCCATGCATGCTATGAAACAATTTTTGCCTCAGACACAGGGAACTGGTGATATTCCAAACCTGGTAAATGTGTTCCAGGGGACAGGAAGGTTTCATAATGTACCATTTAGAAACATTTTCATGTATTTATTCATGAATGACTTTGTTCAAATATGAGATTTGGTAACCAGGTTTTCAGAAATTATTGTACTTGAAGGGATTTTGTGCAACTGCATTTATTTTTAAGACACTTTGTTACACTCTTCTTGTAAAAATGCAAATTAATCTACTTTTTGAAAGGATGATCAGGTTCAGCTTTCCAGTAGGTTATGTACAGGCAGGGCTTGATTTGTGGGGGAACAGCCTGGAACGCAGTTCTGGCACTTCTTTTCAGGCTTAGGATGCAGCGTAGGAGGGTTATTCTGTTTCAGCCCTTCAGGGAAGAGATGGAGAGGGGAGTGAGCTTGGAATACACAGAGAGAGTGAAAAGAACAGCCACTCTTCTGCTCCCTCATCCAGCCCTTCCCTCACACCTGCAGGGAACAGAAGGGGAAGGAGTGATACTGACGCAGACACTGCAGAGGAAAGAACAAACTAAAAAAAAAAAAAAGGGTTTGATTAGGCATAAGTTTGAAACTTGTGAGCAGTAGTGCCGGTTGTCAAGGCTTCAGTCCTGCCCTGGATGAATGGCAACTATTGCTCACAACCATTGAACTTGTGCTAATTCAACCCCTTTTTGTGTCCATTCCGAAGGGCTTAATTTCTGGCAGAACCACCCAGAATGGCATTCTGCCACTTTTTTTCCTGAGACCTGAGAAAGTGGAGCAGAGCTGGCAGTTATATCAGTTCTGGCTCCACTGAGGAAACAGAATAGAATCAGTAGTTGCGTGGATTTTTATGCCCCCCCCCCCCCCCCCAGCCTTTGGAGGAAGCAGAGGCGGGACAGAGAGTGTTTGAGCTGCTTACTCTGAGACAAGGGTTGCCACGTGGCTTTGATTTGGATATGTGTGAGAGTTCACATTGGACTCTGGTCCCGCCCCTGCTCATCTCACCCCCTCCACATTTACACTTACCTTTTGTCTACAAATTAAGTCCTGTGTACAGGGAGGGTGGACAAACACAAGCAATGTGATTAGTAGGTGCATGCCTTCCTGAACAATTTAAAGGAATCTAGGTTCCTAAAATGGTAACAAAACTAGGAAAACATTTTGGAAACATAAAAATAGAACATAGTTGAATAAGATGTATTTCATTTTGGAAATTTCAGTATTTTGTGTACTGTGGTCAATATAAAAAAAAATGACAGAAAAAGATTACACCGCCTATCTAGTCTGCCCATCCATGCCATCTACTCAGTTTTACAATCCCTACCACTCCCTCAGAGATCCTCTGTGCTTATCCTATGTTTTCTTGAGTTCAGATACTATCCTTTCTTCTCCAGTCAATTTTATATCCTGTTAAAGGTATAGTATTCCAAATGAGGTCTCACCATGGAATTAAACAGGGACAATATCACCGCCTTTTTTTCTGTCGATGCCTTATCCACCGTTTGGCTGCCTTAAGACTGTCAGGTATGATCACCCCCAGATCCTGCTCTTATTTTGTATTTGAAGAATTGCATCCCCTATAAGTGTACCTTTCTCTTGGGATTTTGCATCCTAAATGCATAATTCTGCATTTTATAGTATTAAATCTTAGCAGTCAGACTGTAGACCCATTCCTCTTATGTGTGTTATGAACCCAGTCTTTTCACCCCTCTCCCCCCCCCCCCCCCCGACCCCTTACAAAACCTTTATCAGTAAATTAATTTTGACAAAGATATTATTGGGCCAGGAATACCAAGAGATTCCTCTTTGTTTTGTCTATTAGAAATATGTTCAGCACATCTGATACTCTAGTGGTAATAATGAGAAGTGCCTTAGTTTACAGTAAACGGGTATTGTTTTTTCTCAAAATTATATGTTTGAAAAATGGCCAACACTGAAAAGATGATTTATTGTATAGCTAGATACCTTATAAACTGCTGTTAGTTTGACTGCATTTTTAATACAGATTTGTTAAATAGTTGTATTAAGGCAAATTGATAATATGATTCATTATCTGTATACTTAAGGGAACTACACATATTGTCTTTTTCTTAGAAGACCTGTTTTCTTAGACTCGCGCAAGCCACTTTTTGAAGTCTTCCCCTGCAAACTCACTCCCACACCTCCTTTTTGCTTTCCCTCTTAGCTCCATTTTCATCAGTTATTTGTATTTCAAGCTTCTATTCAGGAATTTCTCTCTGTTCATCTGTAAGAAAAGATTGTAAACCATTTGCGAATGATACTTTTTTGGTTGGACTAAAATAAAACAGATGGTAATCCAATATTGGTTAATGTAAATACAGTACCCTGCAGGTCTGTTTGAAAAGGTGTTTGTATGTCTTCAGTGAGTGAAGGTGCTACCAAATTGTGTAGTAAGATGGCAGATTGTTTTTCTTCGTTCTTCTAAGAGGAGGAGGTGTGAGCCACTGAATGGAGCTTTGTGTTAAAAACCCACATGGTATCTTCGGATAAATGTTTGTGTACTATTAGAAAAAAAAATCTATATTCAGTCAATAAAATAGATTGTTTTTGCAAATTACAAAAACAGTTTAAGATTCAGTCTGCTACTGACTGTCCGTGACCTTGAGCAAATCACTTTGTCTTCCTATGCCTTACCTTACCCAACTGTAATTGAGTAATAACAATGCTAGCATTGTTCTCTTTGATTTAATAGCCTACATAGAGTCCAAGCTCCAGAAATGTGTTGCCAGGCACAGCTGCCTTAGACATGATTGCACATATGTGTCTGAAGTGCTAAAAAAGTTTATAAAGTGTGTTTCCATCTTGTTTAAATGAGCAGTGATTATAGAATTGCTCATTAAGCACAGTGTGAGCTCATTAATTCGATGCTATATGCATGATGCTTAAGCTTATTTTTTGTCTTCGTAATTCATGTGACTCAGTCTTCTACTTATTTTACTTATATTTTACTTATATTCTCATGAATTTCTCAAGTTTTTTTGTTTGCCATATTTTAGATTTTTATTGGGAATCCTTTACACCATGTGATTAGAGAGAGTTTGGACGTTATGATGTCCATGTTTAGAGTTGTTTTTATCTTGATGTTTATCTTATTATATTTGTTTTATATAATTTTTGGTCTGTATTTTTAATCTCTTTGTAAATCATCTTGAGTTGACAGTAGACAAGGCGATTTCAAGAAGTGTCATAAATAAATGTGTTGCCCCCCCAAAACGTTTTTCTGCTCTGCCTATAATAAATAGTATAACATTCCTTGCTTGGAAATAACATCATACAAATTGTGCAAAAAGTTTGAGTATAAGTGGCGGAACTGAAGACCCAATGCATGGAAGTATGCATTATTTGCAGTCTTCCTGGTGATTCCTGAGGTAACTGCTAACAGAAAGGCATTCTGTACATGTGAATGAGGTCTAGTGGCTTTTTCTGGCAAAATTCCCAAGTTTCTAGTAGCATTATACACATTGTAATAGCTAAATTGTTTTGTAATGGCCTTGCTCTAAGGTGAATAGTGTATTCAAGGTGGCTTGACATCTGGGTAAGAAACATGCTTTTTAGTATAGTCATGCAAATTCCATCTTCTGTCCTTGTTTTCAAGACTCTACTATAATTATACTACATTATTCACGGTTCAAATCTTGTTTGCATCTTGTAGAGTGGTTTTTTTTTTCCAATTCATGGTCATTTTGATAGAAGCCTACATAATTGAGGGTTTGAACTACTTTTGTATGAAATGGTTTGATATTTCAAAAATAAAGTTTTTGCAGTTTAGGGTTTTAAGAACATAAGAAATTGCCATGCTGGGTCAGACCAAGGGTCCATCAAGCCCAGCATTCTGTTTCCAACAGAGGCCAAAACCAGGCCACAAGAACCTGGCAATTACCCAAACACTAAGAAGATCCCATGCCACTGATGCAATTAATAGCAGTGGCTATTCCCTAAGTAAAATTGATTAATAGCCATTAATTGACTTCTCCTCCAAGAACTTATCCAAACCTTTTTTGAACCCAGCTACACTAATTGCACTAACCACATCCTCTGGCAACAAATTCCAGAGCTTTATTGTGCGTTGAGTGAAAAAGAATGTGTTACTTGCTAACTTTTGTTTTTTAAATTATTGCTGCATGAATTATATTTAGTTTAGGGAAAAATTGTTAAGTATAGTCAATCTCTTGTGATGTCACAGTAAAGTCTAGATTCTTGACCAGGTTTTCCCAAGCTTGGTCCATAGGATCTATCATCAGGTCAGAATTTGAGTATCCATAGTGTAGATATTCTGAAACACAATAAGGTGGTAGTCAGAGGGATACTGGAGTGCTTCTTTGTAGGTTGTTGGTGATGCCTGGAGAAAATCTCTGAAGAAAGGATATAGAGAAACTCAAGAGAGAGGCGCCCTAAATGGTGTGGGGTTTGTATTAAATATCCTGAGAGATGAGACTGATGACCTCAATTTGCATAAATTTGAAGAAAGGTGAAATGGGCTGATATGATCCAGATATTTAAATCTATATTAAAGAAAGGAATCATTATTTAAAAGTAAACTTTAAAAATATATATAACATTTTATTGAAAAAATCATTATACAAAATCGCATATACATATGAATGATTACAACAAACACATATACATATTTACAAACAATACATGTTCATATAAGATAGCACACATTGTATGAGAACAAAATATGGAACTGATCAAATTGCAACAGACTTTACATAAACCATATACCATTCACACGAGTGCAAGTTGGGGTGTTGGTGTGGATACATACCTATACACTGTTACATTGGCATTAAAAATGCAAATCTATAGATTTTCCATCATTACAAAAAGTGAGTGTGTGGTTCTGAGGATGTTTATGGTTATTTTTAATTCATGGAGGTGTGATAATATATTTTATATTTTATAATTGTGTGAATGGTATGTGTTTGGTGTATGTAAAGTCTGTTGCAGTTTGATCATTTCCATATTTGGTTCTCATACAATGTACTTGGTGTGGGGTTTGTATTAAATATCCTACATACATACATACAATGTACTTGTCCATTTGTTTTAAAAAATATGTGTGTTTAATTGTAATGTGATGATCATATTGACAAATCCACTCCAGATTTGATTGGTATGCACTATGACGATGTGTTTGTAATAAATTTTGTGATGGTTATTAGGGTATGAAATTAATAAACCAATGATATCACAAATGAAAGAAGTGCAATAAATTAATAAATAACATTCTATAAAATACATAATGTGTGTGTAAAATTTTTTTAAAATAACTGTATAGTGTAGGTTGAAATTAGTGGGGTAAATTCACAAGGTTATGGTTTTTCATGATTCCCATTATGACGTATGATTGCTATCATAATAATGAACATGTATCTTTTTGTAAATATTCATGTTTGTTGTAAACATTCATATGTATATGCAATTTTGTATAACTTTTTCAATAAAATGTTATATATATTTTTAAAGTTTACTTTTAAATAATGATTCCTTTCTTTAATATAGAGTATACTATTTGTTAGGAATTGTATGTAAACTCTGATTATATGATTGTACCAGACATTTTAAATACCTAAAAGGTAGCAATGCCCAAGCAGCAAAGCCTATTTAGTGGAAGGGAAGTTGGAGAACTAGGGTCATGATATGAAGCTCCAATGGGGGGGGGGGGGGGGGGTAGGTTTTGGGAATAACATCAGGAAATATTTTATCAAGGAGAGTGTGGTGGATTCCTGGAAATTCCTCCTAGAGGAGTTGGTGAAAAATAACGGAACTCAAAAAAGCATGGGATAAAGAGAGGATTCATAATGGCAAGAGAATGAGAGTGAAGCAATGGGATAATCTGCACAAAGTAGCAGTTACAACCCTAAAAGACACATGGGGAAGGGAAGTGGTTGTTAGGCTCCATGTGGGAATTTATCTGCACATTTTGCAAATGAAACTGATATACTGTAAATTGGACCCCTGTCTCTGTTGGTTAGTACAATAGGTTAGGAGTAATTTAGCCCCTTTGATGCAAAAATAGATCAATGCAATCTTGAAACAAGCTATGGTAAAACCTCTTTAAAAAAACCTCTTAAAAAAAACCCAACAGTTCCTTAAACCCTGCCCCCTCCTCAAGTACTGTTTAATATTGGGCTAGTATGTAACATTACTTTTTTGGCCAAACTGTTTGAAAAAGCAGTATTTAAACAACTGAATCAGTTTCTTGGCGATGATAGTGTGTGAAACAAAATGCAATCTGGATTTTGTGGCAATCATGGCATGTAAACATCACTGTTGATGTTCTTATTTGAATAAAGGATTGGATACTACATATATCTTACTGGACCTTTCAGCAGCATTTGACACATTGATCATGGAACTTGTTTGGATTGGTTTGTGTCTCTCTTGTTCAGTAGAGCATAACAGGTTAGGTTCTCAGATCTCAGCTTCTTGGAAAGTGTTGTATGGAGTATTTAGTGGTAATCCTTTGTTGCCATTGTTACTAAATATCTATTTATTGCCATTAACCAAGGCTATAAGGGCACTTGGCTTTGAAGCCTTCATCTATGCAAATGATGTACAGATATGTTGCCCTCTGGGTCATTAATGGGAGGCAGTACCAAGTTGAACCATGGCTTGAAGTTCATTATTGGCTTCATGACAACAAATTTTTTTAAAGTTAACCCAACAAATCAGAGCCGCTGTGAGTTAGGAGGACTTTATCTCTGTGGTTTGTTCCAATTGTTGCTTTATGCGATTATGGATCTCCCAGTGACCAAAAGCATCCAATTACTTGGAGTTTAAATGAGGTCTCTTTTTCACTAGAATCTCATCCTACTGCAGTCATCCACAGTAGTTTTTTCTTTTTTCTTTTTTTTTTGCTTTGGGTACAGTTAGACAATGTGAAACACTTTCTCACGTGGTGATTTTAGATTGATTATCCAAGCCCTAGTGATGTCTAAAATAGATAGGGTCCTCCATTTTCATTTTTTATTTTTCCTGGGCAGGCAGTGAGCAAGCAGTGTCAAGGTCCAAGCTTGGGGTCAGGGCAGATGGCAGTCTAGAAGAGTAATTAATATCCATAGCAGAGGTCAGAATCAGGCAGAGATGAATGGACATGACAAAGACCGGCTTGGGGACCAAGATACAAGCAAGACAAGACAGAGCAACAAGAAGGCAGAACAAGGTAAGGTAAGGAGAAGGCAAGGCAGACAGGGAAACAACAAGGCAATGTACTGAGACAACGAAACAAGACACTTTCCAGGAATAGGTGGAACTGTTGCTGAGGTGCCAGCTGGAAGTGCAGCTGGGGTTTAAATCCCCAGCCCATGCTGGTGCTGCTGCCATTTCCTGCCATGGTGTCCTTACTGTTCAGCGCGCTGTGCACACACCTGTGGGGACCCAAGGAGGAAATATGACATGCTGTGCCAGCTTTGGGGGGTGCATGTGGCTGGTCGCGGGGCTGTTCCACGGCTGGCCAAATGTTACAGGTGCTTTCTAAGAGGGCACTTCAGAGAATACAACTTGTCCAGAACAAGTCCTGTCTGTTGGCACTAATTTGTGGGGGAATGGCCTGGAAAGCAGTTCTGACTCTTCTTTTTAGACTTAAGAGATAGAGCAATAGGGATGTTCTACTCCAGCCCCTTCCCTTCAGGGAGCCTGCAGGATCGAGGAGAGTAAAAGGTGAGTTTGGAGCAGACAGAGCAGAGGACAGCTACTCTGCTCCCTAATCCAGCCCCTTTCCTCCTGTTGTTTCCCTTCCCCTTTCCTTCTATATGGGAAGGAGGAGAAGAGGTGATACTGAAGTAATGCTGCAGAGCAAAACACAGACACAAAAAGGGATTAAGAACATAAGAAATTGCCATACTGGATCAGACCAAGGGTCCATCAAGCCCAGCATCCTGTTTCCAACAGTGGCCAATCCAGGCTTACAAGTATCTGGCAAGTACCCAAAAACTAAGTAGATCCCATGCTACTGATGCCGGTAATAGCAATGGCCATTCCCTAAATCAATTTGATTAATAGCAGTTAATGGACTTCTCCAAAAACTTATCAAATCTTTTTTAAACCCAGCTACACAGATTGAATTGGTAAAAAAGTTTGAAGTTTATGAGCAATAGTGCTGGTTAAGGCTTCAACCCTGGTTTAAGTACTTTAGCTCAAAAGTTTTAAACATGTGCTAGTTCAACCCCTTTATATATCTGTTACCTGGGGTTTAATTTCTGGCAGAACAACCTGACATTCTGCCAACTTTTTTTCAAGGACCCATAGACAGAGAGTGGAGCCAATGGTGTAAATCTGTTCTGGCTCCCCTATGGGAAATGGAACAGACCTGGTAGTGAAACTCTGTTCCAGCTCTCTGCAGAACTGGAGCAGAACCAGCAGTGGAAAGATTATTTCTGCCCCCCCCCCCCCCCCCCCGTGCTGTAGAGAAAGCAGAGCACACCCAGAGATCAGATTAACGACATGGCCTTAGTTTTTGTACAACTTCCTGGCACAGTTGAAAGGCCTTGAGAGAGGATGGGAAAGGGTAAAGAAACACAAGGTAAATGCCTGTTCACCCCACTGCTTTTGCTGCTACTGGATGTCTTTGCATGCATGTGTATGTGTATGTGAGGGAGTTCACACCCAGCCTCTCCATCCCCCTCCCCAGGTCACATCTGGCCCTGGCTCCAGCTTTGCTCCCTTCCCTGCTCCTTTCACTTCTTTTTTTTTTGTTTGCAAATTAAGCCCTGCCAACAGATGCAGTCACATTATACCAGTTTTGAAATTGTTATGTAGGATGCAAATCTTGTCATAGGTTATGTTTAAAATATTATTGCTAGTTTTCAAAGCTTTGACTAGTCCGACCCTAGAATGCCTGAAAGAAATTGATTCCTTCCTTATGAACCTATTAGGATTACCTGTGACTCCCAAATGGGATGTCTTGAGTTGCCATCAGTTAAATTACAAACTGCCTGGAACAGAGCATTTTCATGTGCAGATTCAAAATGCTGGAATGCCTTCCCATTGGATGTTAGAATTATTTCTGACCTATTAACTTTTAGGAAGGCACAAAAGCTTTTTTTTCCCCAGGCTGTGTTTTTTATAAAATACTCCTGATTGAAGGGTTCTTCCTATTGTAACTTATTTGAATGTATGTATATGTTTGTGTTAGAGGATGTATGATTATGTTGAAAGTTTTATATGGTTTTATTTCATTAGCTTTATTTTCTTGTTACCTTTTTATTTTGATAAATTGTATTTTTGCTATTATATTCTTGTTATAACCCGTTCCAAGCACTTTTTGCGATAGTAGCAGGATATAAATAGATATTAGAAAATCCAATTTCAATAGTGCAGTGGTCTTTAATGTATTTTTTTTTTAAAGAAAATCGTAAGATGAGCCTTACCTCAGCTCTCTGTCCTGAAGTTCTAATTTTTGCATTTGTTTTATCCCCGTATTCCTCTGTCTCATGACTTGTGGCACATTGGCTATAATTTTAGCAGGTACTCTATGTAATTTTTAATTAAATGGTGTATTACAAGAAGAGTCTCAGGGTAAAGCTTATGGCCATCTGAGCATCTAAAACAGACGCTGCCTTCACCTGTAGTGCTGATCGCCTTGATATTGTTGTTGGAATGGAAGTCTTGCTCCTAATTACCTGCATGTTGTTTCTTGTTTTCTGGCATGCAAGGCTTTCCCAACATTACTTATAAACATATCCACGCATGGCTTACATCATGAAGAGGCTCAGTGTCAGACAAGCTGTAGTGCCACACCGGAGTCATTTAATAAAATCTACCAGTCACATGCTTTTTCTCAGAAGAAGAGGAAAAATAGATTCTGTTGGAAAGTCACCAATGATTGTTTAGTATTCATGCTTCTTTTGAATCAACAAATACCATGTTTACTCCCACAGAGCAAGTTGGACAAAAGTTGACCTTTGAGTAACGTATGATTGATCTGCTGTGATGCATTAAAGTGAGTGCTGCTTGTAGAGAAATTGCCATCTGCTTTTTCACATTAGGTAATTAAAATGCCCTCCTAAATTTACTTTTAAACTGTGGATTACTAATCCAACTGGGATTAGCACAGAGTTGAGCTAAAGTTCTTAATGTTATAGGTAAAATGAATGGCTAGTTGGAGTACATTCATTGATCTTAGAAACAAAAACAAGCATGTAGGCATCATCTTTAGGAAAGATCGCATGCTGTACGATTATATCTTTTAGTTTTTTGCTTTTATTGGTACTTTTGTTATGACTTTTTTGTATATCCAGCAGTTATTTCCAGGTAAGGTTTCTTGGTCCTGCCAAAGTTTTTCAAAGCGTCAGTCTAATTTATGCTTAATGTGAATTTTCTCTCTGACTGAGGGTGGGACCTAGAAGGTAGCAATGGAAATACCAGGTTATTGTAGCATCTTCCTAAATAATAAAACTGATTATATTTGGTTGCTATAGAAGCTGTTAGCTATAACATTTTTACATTCTTTGTTATAACCGTTCTATATTGGTTGTTTTACCAGTTATGTTGTCTTACCAGTTATGTTGTTATTCCAGTTATCTTCTCACTTGTAATTCGTTGTTTTACCTGTAAACCGGAGTGAAGGCCTCTAGCTAAACTTCGGTATATAAAAGCGTATAAATAAATAAATACAAATAAATATTGGAGGCAAGTCAATAAGTAACTTTTTGTTACAAAATGTAACTTTATTGCATTTATTTTGTATGGGCACAGGATGTTCATACAATGATACAGTGGATCCTTGCAAGTTTGGTCACTTGCTCAAAGCAGGGTTGGCACTAGAGAAAATGGTACCCTGGGCGAAAATCAGTTCTCCACTGTCTCTTCATTTGCTTTAGAGCTAATGGGCGAAGGTGCTTACAGCACCTGGAGTAATTCCCCCCCCCCCCCGCCCCAATGTGCCTTACTCAAAGTCCATCACTGATTCATGACAGGGTTTTTGGACATATAAAAAAATGATGGCTTCAGATAGAACTTGGGTGACCTTTCTCCTCTGATGCCTCCCAATCCCTCTTATGTAAAGTTTGTGAGTCTAGGTAAAGACCAGGTTGACTCTTATTTGTTGAGTTGAAGGTAGGCGTTGTATCTCCCTTAAACTGAATTGTGGAACTTAGGGTCCATTTCCTGGCCTTCCTGTTTTCTAGCTCCTTTTATCTTTTGCTTTGTTATTGTATCTCATGCCTAGGGATCTTCGTTTTCAATTTTTATTTTACTGTTAATGCTGCTGTAAGCTAATGAACGTGTATTAACTTGAAATCTATGCTATGAGATAATGAGATGGGAAAGTATTCAAAATAAGTCATAATACACAGATGTATTAATGTAAAAATCTTAACTATATCTCAGGGAGATGTAATTATTTTTGTTTTATCATACACATGCATTACCACAATGTACGCGTGTACATGTTTTATTTGGATCTTCCTTTTTGTGAAACATTTTCCCCATAGACACCTATAGGCCTCTTTGGCCTTGGTGCATGTTTTCTTAAAACAGAAAGTATGCAACTTTGGTCCTTGAGGTCTATAAGCAGTTCTGGTTTTCAAGGCAATGGTGATAAATAGCATATTTTGAAAACATTTTGGTTTGAGAATCAAGTTAAATTGTGTAGCTTGGTAACTTGCAAAACCGGACCTGTTTGCAGTCTTTGAGAACCAGGATTGTACTCTGTTCTGAGTGAGTGTGGGTTTTTATTTTTTAACTTTTTTATATCTGTATTTTAATAAGCCATGAATTATATGTAAATTACAATCCAATCCAAAAAAGAAGACATTTAAACTTAACAGTTTCAATATAATACAATTCAACTCTGAGGAGAAACAAGTGAAATTGGTGAACAATAAATAAATATATAAATATTACCTATACTCCTGAAACTTTAATAAATCTACTCTCAATCTACTCTCAATTCAGTAGACCAGTATTATCCCTAGAAATTTCTTCAAATGTTAGCATTAAACAAATACTGTTCTGCCATGATACCATATAAAATATTTAAAGAGCCTTAAGAATCTGCAGAAACACTTGAAGGTATCCATAAATGTAAAATTAAAACTGGAGAAAGTTCTTTTTTACTCAACGCACAATTAAACTCTGGATTTGTTGTCAGAGGATGTGGTTAGTGCAGTTAGTATAGCGGTGTTTAAAAAAGGATTGGATGAGTTCTTGGAGGAGAAGTCCATTACCTGCTATTAAGTTCACTTAGAGAATAGCCACTGCCATTAGCAATGGTAACATGGAATAGACTTAGTTTTTGGGTACTTGCCAGGTTCTTATAGCCTGGATTGGCCACTGTTGGAAACAGGATGCTGGGCTTGATGGACCTTTGGTTTGACCCAGTATGGCATTTTCTTATGTTCTTATGTTCTTTTTATTTAATAACATGAGGAATCACATAACAAGAGCACTGTACAAGGAAGAGTAAGATATAAGCATGTACAGACTTGCAGACTATATACGCTACTAAAGTTCCTTGTAAAATGTGAACACACACACTCAGCTCAAAACACGAATAATGTTATAATAATAATATTTGTTTGTTAAATACTATTGTTACTTTCACTGTTCCTTGTAATAATGTTCAATGGTTGATTGTTATTGTTCAATGTTCTATGTAAAAAACCCCAGTCTAACCTCCCAGACCAGGGCAACCTTTTCGTTACTTGTAAACCGGATTGATTTGTATTGCATACAGGAATTCCGGTATATAAAAATTAAAAATAAATAAATAAATAAATGTACAGGTGCATACATAGTAGACTGGCACCAGACTAAACAAACCAGGGAGCATATTATTAATCATGTGTGTCATATTTAAAGCCGGTTATTCCAGTATTCCCAAAAACGCCACCATATCTTATGAACCAAAAGGTTATGTTTGAGCATGTATGTCAATCTTTTAGTGTTGGCAATATCCAGTACCTGTTGAATATAAACATTTTAATAAACATGGAAATCTTTCTCCAGAATGTTTGCTGGTAAGAAGTATATTACTTCTATATATGTTGCCTACGAAAGTTATTTATTCTGTGTAGTCTTCTTTTAAAGGAAAATATGAATGTGTTTTGAGTAGAGAAGTGCTTTTAAAGCAGTGTTTTCCAACTTTTTATCTCAAGGCACACTTATTTTAACAAAAATGTGCGGTAAACTAGCCTCCATGAAGCAGGCAGTGCAGACACAGAAAGGTCTGGATCTAGGGAAGCACTGAAAACTCAACCAGGCTTTCTTTTTGAAATTTTAAGACACAGAAAGAGAAGGGGTAGAGATACATATGCATCTGTCATCATGGACCAGATCCCTCTATATACAAGTGCAAGACAAGGGTGAAGTCCAGCTCAGTTAGTTACCTTGGCTGTTGCATATGGTTGCCATAGCTCTTTCACTGCTGCTTCTCCAAACTTTCAGAGTAAGTCATATCCTGTGCTCATTGTATGCTCTTCCAAGCTCATTCAGTCTGGAGATCGGAAAGAGGCTGGAAGGACTCAGGAGGAGGAGGAAGATGAGAGAGTGCTGTATACAATGGGCGTGCTGCACAAAATGGGACCTAGCTACTCGTGTCCTGCATGTTGCCCACGTTCATTCTGTAGCTAGGAAAAATAGGGATGCTGGATTACTGTTTCCATAAAGGAGCTCCCACATGTTTAAGAGCCACAACAAGTGACTTTTGTTGTTTTGAGATACCAAGAGCGGAGCCCGGGTACTGGTCTGGATCTGAGCATTAAGCAATGGTGACTTTTCTATGGTATACATGATCTGGTCTGAAGGCATACTGGTTGGTTAGCACTGTTTTAATGTGATCATTCGACATACTAACAGGCCGATACAGTAAAGTGCGCTCCGATGGAGCACACTGTTAGCCCACGTTTGGCCGTGCATTTTCGACGCGCTGTTTTTACCCTTTATACAGTAAGGGGTAAATAGCGCGTTGAAAACGCGCATCAACATGCATTTGCATGTTGCGGGCGCTATTAGTTTTGGCCAACCCCCCAAAACTAATAGCGCCCGCAACATGCAAATGCATGTTGATGGGCCCATTAGTCATTCCCGTGTGATCCAGAAAGTAAAATGTGCAGCCAAGCCACACATTTTACTTTCAGAAATTAACGCCTGCCCTTTCAGAAATTAATGCCTGCCCAAAGGCAGGCGTTAATTTCGGCCAACACCGGGAAAGTGTACAGAAAAGCAGAAAAAATGCTTTTCTGTACACCCTCCGACTTATTATCATAGCGATATTAAGTCGGAGGCCCCAAAAGTAAAAAAAAATTTCAAATAATAAAAAAAAAAAATTCAAATCTGCCTGTGGCCCGCGGGTTGGAAGATGGACCCTCAATTTAGCCGGCGTCCGTTTTCCGAACCCATGGCTGTCAGCGGGTTTGAGAACCGACGCCGGTAAAATTGAGCGTCAGCTGTCCAACCCGCTGACAGCCGCTGCTTCTGTCAAAAAGGAGGTGCTAGGAATGCGCTAGTGTCCCTAGCGCCTCCTTTTACCATGGGCCTTCATTTACATAAATTTATTTACTGGATCGCGCACCCAGGAAAGTGGCCTGGGCGCGTGCTGGGAGAGTGGGCGCTCGCCCGCAAAGTTTTCTGTATCGGCCCGTAAGTAAAATATGTGCATAGGTGCTATAACTAGAAAGCTACTGCATTCTAAGCATCCCATGATTTAAAGCAGTGCTCCTGGAGAGTTGAAAGGGGTTATCAGCATTCCCTTTAATCCTTCTGCTTTGGCATTGGTCATAACATAATCATTCCGCAGTGGAGAAATCAGGTGGCAGGAGATTAATCTCCTATGTTGTAGAAATTTTCAGTCTCTGCCCAGAGACTGAGAAGGGTCCACTTTCAGCCCCTTGCTCAGCACCTGTGGTTGAGTCTTGTGTTATGAATGTATCTTGTGTAATCCTCACTGGACTCATGTATGGAAGTTGCTTGCTTGCTTAAATAAATAATCTCATCATCACTATAGAAATTGCTCCAGCACTTCTGAATATGATTAAAGCTTTTAGTGATCTTTTGGCTAAATAATGCTGCTAGTTCTGCCATGCTCTTGCTTCTCAGATCTTAAAAAGCTGTGCTGAGGATCCAACTTAAATATGACTTCCAGTGCACATCTCATACTTTTGAAGGTTGTCGCTATGCTTCTCCTTTGTAGGAATGAAATATAAATCCTCAAGGATGAGGAGTGAGGTGTAAGAATATTCCAGATATGTTAGAGAGACTAGCATGGCAACCCTAGAGGCTGAAGCACTAAAGTGCATAGAAGTTGCCATTTTCCATGAGTACATTTTCTACTAGGACTTATATGCAAATAAGCCTGGTGGAAAATTTGTGTACTGAAGTTTCTTATGGGCAGCTTTGCAGAAATGAGGTGCAAAGGCTTTTTTTGTTTCACATTTTAGTGCTATGAACATAATTAATGAGCTACTTTGCTTGAAATTGCATTGCAGCAGCTCATTAACTTTGATTTTGCTTACAAGTTTGCAAAAAAATTTGCCAAATGTGAAGCCAAAAGATTTGGCAAAGTGTGCTTCATTCATTAAAAATGAAATTTCTGTACCTAATGCAACTTGCGTGTACAAATTGTCATTTTTACATGCAATGTGGATTTTGGAAAATTGAGTGCACTTTAGTATATCAGCCTCCTAGACACCAAACAGAATATGAAAAAAAAAATGTTCAGTAATTAAACAAAAAAAATTATGTAAGGAAAGAAACACAAATAAAAGTCTTGGATGAGGGAAGACTGTTTCAGTTGGGAGCATTTTTTGGAGGTTCTGCATCTTTTGAATGTTCCTTTTCTGCTGGTTTTCTTGCGATTTTGTCCCTGGATAAAACTCCTCTCTGAATTGGACCTTGATAAAACATGATCTCCTGCAGAAGTTTATGGCTTGAAATATTACACGACTTACATACAGAAGATGTCCAGCAACAATAGAAGCTCCTCATTAATTCTGCAGAGTAATGTGATTACTGAACCATTTCTAATACATTATATTTAATAATTTAACCAGCACACACTAAGCTTTTAGCACTTTTTTGACTCTTGATTGGCTTTAGTAAAACGGTAACTAGCTGTTTTAATAGCAGTCTTGTCATCTTTTGTGTTTGTGTCTGTAGAATGCTAAAGTGATATTTAGTTGTGGCATTTGATGGCTGCTGTAATCTGTGAAGTGATATCATAAAATATTAGTATAAAAGTATTTGAGTTTCTGTGCCACTAGTATTGGGTGAAATAATTTCAACACTTAGACTTGTACAGTAATGTACTGCATTGTGCAATTTAATGTTAATAGTGCAAATTGAGGAAATGGCACAAATATTTGATATCTACTATAATATAGTTTGCGCTTTTACTAATACTAAAATTAACAATTTTCTGATTTTAATTTAGTACTCTAGTTTTGATCCACTCAATGTTTATTTAAAAAATAAATTTAATCCATTTTAATTGTTGAAATTTTATTTAGAATGTAATTATTTTATTTTGCTAATTTTCAGAGTTGGAGAATAAATTCAAAATTTGTAAATTAAACTGATAAAAAGAATTCTTGTATTTTTCTAATATTTTTAAAGCTTTTATTGATTAAATACTTAGGGAAATAAATGGAAATGTTTATACATAGCAATGCAAGTCTTTAGAAGTACTAAAGACCATACTAGGCTGCTCAAATATATATAATTAGGACTGGATTTAAAAGTGATAGCACCCACAGGCAGAGGACCAATGAGGAAGGGGGAGTGTCCTTGAGAGATTGGACAGCAAAATGTTCTAGATCCCATATTGTATGCGCCCTCAAAAATTTGGCACCTTAGGCGTATGCCTACATTGCTTTTTCCTAAATCTAGTTCTGCATTTAATATGTTACTCTTAGACTACAGGCACTAATAAGAGTTGACTACAAGATGCATAAAAGAATAGACTGGGAGTTAGTGTATTTATTTCCTTGGACTCTGCAGATCCATCCCCTACATGTAGAAAGGACTCTGATAAGGTGTTTGTTTGTTTGTTTATTTATTTATTTAACAGCTTTTCTATACTGATATTCGTGTCCACATCACATCGGTTTACAATGAACTTAAGGAAATACAATGAACAGGGCAGGGTAAACAGGGGAGCAGGAGGAGAAAAGAGGGTGAGTACTTATGTACAGGTGTACTTAGAAGAAGGAGTATGGGAAAAAAGGATAGAAGTAATTAACTTGAGGGGAGAACTGAGAGGACATTATAAAAGATAGTAACATTATAAATATCCCCCTCCCTCTCTCACTCAGTCCCTCCCTCCCACTCAGTCTCACTCCCTCCCCCCTCTCTCCCTCCATCTCACTCACTCAGTCCCACTCACTCTCACTCAGTCCCCACTCCCTCCGTCCTCTCCCTCAGTCCCACTCCCCCCCTCCCTCCTCTCTCCCTCAGTCCCAACTCCCTCCCTCAGTCCCACTCACTCCCTCTCACTCAGTCCCCCCCTCCCTCTCACTCAGTCCCTCCCCCCAGTCCATCCCCCTCACTCAGTCCCCTCCCCTCCCACTCAGTCCTCACTCACTCCCTCCCCCCTTCTCTCCCTCCCTCTCACTCACATCAGTCCCACTCACTCTCACTCAGTCCCCACTCCCTCCGTCCTCTCCCCTTCTCCTCCCTAGCCCCACTCCCTCCCTCCCTCTCTCTCCCTCAGTCCCACTCCCTCCCTTCAGTCCCACTCACTCCCTCTCACTCAGTCCCCCCCTCCCTCCTCACTCAGTCCCTCCCCCTCACTCAGTCCCTCCCTCCCCCCTCTCTCACTCCCTCAGTCCCACTCACTCTCCCTCAGTCCCACTGCCTCCCCTCTCTCCCAGTCCCACTCCCTCCCTCAGTCCCCCCTCTCCCTCTCACTCAGCTCCACCACTCCCTCCCTCTCACTCAGTCCCCACTCCCTCACCTCAATCCCTCCCTCACCACTAAGTCCCTCCCTCCACTCTCTCTCTCCGTCCCTCCCTCCCACTCAGTCCGTCCCCCCCCCTCTCTCCCTCTCTCTCTCTTCTCCCTCCACTCGCTACTGGCCGCTACCGCCGCCGCCCGCTACCGCCGCCGCCGCCGCCGCCGCTACCGCCGCCCCGCTGCGGTACCGCCGCCGCCCCGCTACCGCCGTCCGGCTGCTGCCACTGGGCGCCGCCATTTTTTTTCTGACGCTGGCTCAGATCGACGTGCTCGCCCGCACATGCGCGGTAGAGCTGGTCTCTACTGCGCATTTGCGGGCCGTCGGTCAGAGCCCATTATAAGTAGATAACATGAAGCGGGGGAGAGGGGGGCGTTGACGGTACACAGCAGTGCAATCAGGAACCCATGGTCGATGTTAAAGGTTAGTTTTAAAAAAAGAAAATGATACAAAATGGATGTTGTACTCAAGCTAATTGCTTAACATTTAGTCTATAGTACTGGAAAAACATATAGATTAATGTTAGCCTTTTGAACACATGAACTTCTGAAGAACTGAAAAGCTAAAGCAGTGGTTCTCAACCCTGTCCTGGGGACCCCCCAGCCAGTCGGGTTTTCATGATATCCACAATGAATATGCATGAGAGAAAATGTGCATGTTATGGAGGCAGTGTATGCAAATTTTCTCTCATGCATATTCATTGTGGATATCATGAAAACCCGACTGGCTGGGGGGTCCCCAGGACAGGGTTGAGAACCACTGAAAAGGTAAGAGACTTCTTCGAAGCTGAAATAAGATCCAATTTCATGTTGCATTAATGAGAATGTAATATTGGATTGTCTGAGAAAAAACAGGATGATGTCATCTGATGGTGCTGATGCAGATAGATGGTCCCCAGAAAATTATGTAAAAATAAGTATGCATAGAATTTTCCACTCACGCCACATCACAGAGCCTGTTCTTTTTATTTTTTTGTTTGTGGCAGTAACATAGAAATGTGCCAGCAGAAAAAGTCATGGCCTATTTAGTCTGTTCATCCACATCAAATGCTTAGTTATACAATCTCTATCAATCACTCAGAAATCCTGTCTGCTTGTTCCATGTACTTAGCTGAATTCAGATATTGTCCTTGTCTCTACCACGTTCACTAGGAGGCTGTTCTATGTATCCACCACCCTTTCTGTAAAGAAATACTTCTTTAGGGAATAAATTTTCACACTCATTCCATGACCCCTCAACGTTGGTGGCCAGTGGGCACCAAAGTTTCAAAAGCTTCAGGAAATGAAAGTGAAAGGAAACTTAAATAACCATCAAAAAAACCTTACCTAAGGATTCTATGAGTGATGAGCCTGCAAGATCCCATGTCAGACAGCTTGATCTATGAGTAAAAAAATTGCAAACAAATGAATGAGAAGACTCAGAAGAGGCAAGAAGTGTGACCAGCGGGCTGCACAGGAAAAAGACTGAAAGTACTCTGCAAGGACACATGGTATAATGGCATGAATGGGCATTAGATATAAGTAGGGGGAAGTTCTGGGTCCAGAAGGCATTTTTGATGGGGAAACTGTTGGGAAATGCTAGAGAGTGGTTCCGTTTCTGGGGAGATAGTGTGCCCTTAGGCCGTGGCACGACCCCAGAGGAACTCCAAAGAAACGCCGAGGCAGGCGAGACGAGTCCGAGCACGGGTGGACAGGCTGAAGACCAGGGGCCCTGACCTCTGCCGAACCCAAACGCACCAGAAGAGATCCAACAAAGCAATGCTGGGGTAGCCCTCCGGCCACTCGATAACCCTTTCGGACCTGCCGTATGGGAACGGCAGGCTCGACAGGACGGACAGAGGTTGAGGACAGGCGATGATACTGGAACAAGGATGAAACCTAGGCACTAGGAGACTTTGATGAGACGAAGACACTTGGAGACTTGGACAAAACGTAGGCAGGGCTGGAGCTCAGGATGAAGGAGGGGATCCGGGCGGCACTGGAAGCAGGATCCAGCCGGAATGGGGGCTTCAGTGACTGGGCATGGACACCGGGCTAGATGTGGAATTACACACAGGCTGGTCATCTGGAAGCAGAATCCAGCGAGAGGGCTAGGATTAAAACCCAGAACCAGGAACATCCAAGGACAAGGACATCTGAAGAGAGGAAACAGAATATCTGAAGACTAGAACATCAGGAACATCTGAAGACAGGACGGACAAGGAAGCAGGATCCAACAAGAGACCAGGAACCATAGACGAAGATAAGGGAATTCTCACGAAGAACAGAGTGCCTTGAAGAAGCGAAGATGGACCTCTGAGCCTCCTGGAATGAAGAGCTGGAGCAGACGAGGAATCCAGGAGTGGACTGGCTCCTTGCGAAGGTGACTAGGGACTGGTGAAGGGCCCTTTTATATAGGGCTGAAGAGGAGATGCCTGGATGAGGTCATCAGGTGGGGCTGCGGGTAAATAGTCAGGAGAGGCGCGGTCATGCACCTAGAGAGAGGCAGGACTAGGGACAGCGGTGGCAGCAGCTACGCTGAGAAGACCAGCCAGAGGTGGCACTAGGCCGCAAAACAAGGCGCGACGTTGGCGGCCCCACGCCACAGAGACCGAACAACGGTAGACAACAAGCAGCAGCACCTGGGCCGCACTGGACAGAGGTGGCCTCGGGCCGTGGGGAAGCATGGCGGCGGCCCTGCCCGCCGCAGAGAGAGAGGACAGCGGGGCAGCTCCACCGCGCAGGACAATGGCATCGGCGGCCTCCGGGCTGCAGAGGTGAGAGGCTGCTAATGTGAAGAGAGGACACACTGCCGCCTTTCCGGCACTGGTGGAATCTGCTACATGATATGCTGCAAATGGAGAATCTCGCAAATGGACAAGAATTTTTACACTGGAGAAAATTTCTTGCCACATGGGACAAGTACATTCAGACTTTGCCTCTGCATTCTCAAAGTCTCATTTTGAATTGTTCTGGTTTGCAAGGACCTCTTTCAGTGGAAAGGTCTGTCTCCTCTGCATTGATGCCTTGGACGTATTTAAATGTCTCTATCATTCTCCGAGGACAAGCAGGATGGCAGCCCTCACAAATGGGTGACTTCATTCAATGGATTCCAGCATAGAAAAACTATGGCAGAATGATCGTCAATGAACATAAGAAAGACACAAACCTCATTTCAGAATACACTGGTTTGTGATGCATTCCAAAGTCAATAACACAAGTGGGCAACAGATTATATTTTCCCTTATATAATCCCCTCAACCCACCCTTGGTCTGACCCAGTCTGGCACTTCATATGTTCTTAAGTATTGGCATTTGTTGCCATCAATGCATGTTGCTGGGAGTGGGGATGATCCAGTTTCAGCCCAGAACACCCTCATCTCATCCTTTAAACGTGTCGAGGATGTGCAATGGTTTTCACCAGCCCTGGTGTCCACCATGAATCAACCTTTCTGTTCTGAAAAGGCTGTGGCCACCTCTCCTGCTTCCCAGTTAGTATATACATCAGCGATTTTTGAGGAGGATCTGTAGAAAAAGATCCAGCAGTACTTGCAGAAGATGCTGCAAGGCTTCTGTATCAGACCATGAGTAGCACCAAGAACAGCACTGATGATCCTGGAGCTGCTGCTCAACTCCCTTCAGATGCTCACAGTTAATGAATTGGAGCTGTTACCGATGTCTGGAGGGGTAATGGAGTCGATGGCTGCTGGCTTACTGTTGATCTCTGACTCCTAGGGAGAGGAAGCGTCCCTGAGACATTTAGGTTCTTTGCGATTCAGGCCCAAACAGCCAGCTGCACCGGTCCAAGACCCACTTACTGAGGACAGAGCACCGAGAGAACCCTTGCATGCTAAATGCAGTGACATGGGTTCTCAGTATTCATGGGGGTATGGTTATGACTTTGCAGATGTCTCTGAGGAGATGTCTATGGGTCTTCTCTCCAACCGCTCTCCTCTACCCGTTCTATTTATTTATTGAGGAATCATGTGAAAGGGCTTTCTGAAATTCAAGTACAACTACACCTAGCACTCTCTTCAGATGACCACTCTGGTCATATGTCAAACTGTTGAGAGTCTGCTGACAAGACTGGTAAAACAATGCTACCTCAGATCTTGTAATCATTTGGATTCCAAAAACCGCACTACCGGTATCTACTGTTTTTCAGCAATTCCATTAATTTACTGGGCACATAGTTCAGACTAACTTGCCTGATGTTCCCAGCCTCCTCCCTACTTCCACTTTTGTGAAGAGAAACTACATCCGCTCCAAATGGGTCAAGTTTTTATTTATGCTGGATTTTTATTTTCTCTCTCTTTCCTGTCTGAGTGACCTAATATGTACTTACAGTGTGCATGTGTGTGTGTGAATTTGGCAACGTTTGTATCCGTTTTTTCATTTTGTAATTCAAATAGTCTGTGGCAGACAGAGTTTGTGGCAGGCTGGATTTATCTGTCAGCACCAATAAAGATAACACATAGGTGTTGAAATGGAGGAATTGTCCAATAAAATAGAAGCCTGCAAGGTGGTGTCAGGAGGACAAAAACAGTTTTGGTGAATTCTTGGAAAAATATATGTGTAACATACAACGTAACACACAAAAAGGAATTTAATTAGCACAAGTTTGAAACTTGTGAACAGGAGCGCCAATCATCAAGTTTTCAATCCTGGTGATGACTTGTATATGGAATGCACTGCTTTTCCCATGCCTAGGATGTGACTTCATCTCTGTGATTAATGGGTAAACCAGCCTGGTCTAACTAACCTGGATTTGTTTTTATTTGATTGCTTAGATTAAGCCTTACAGAATTATCTAGTAACTACTACAATAGATAAGTAAGTGAATGTTAAAAGGCAAACTGAGATCTCTCAGCAGTGTCAGGGATGTAGAAGGAAACAAAAAAAATTACCCATTTCACAGGTTCCTTGTTTGTCTAACCTTTTCATACATTGATCTGATAAATCTCTGATCTTGAACTTGTGACCTTGTTTCCCACCCTTGTCTTCTAACAGCAGGGCACTTTTTGTAGTGAAAGAGGAACCATGCTGGTGGTGAACAATCGATCATTGAATATTATTTTGGTGGTCATACCACTTCAGACTTTGCCTTCACCATTAGTTCCTGAAGTCAAAAATAAAAAGAACAGACTTCACAGCACTATCATAAAGAATGAAATTGACATGCAAATCATTGAGTGTAAAAACAATGGTTTCCTTTAATGTTATGAAAATAGCTCCTGATTGAAGGTTTTGTCATAATGGACAAAATAACATAATAATGATTCTTTATTGATGCTGTTCTTTGCCTTAAAACAAATGCATTATGATGATTTAAAGTAGATTAAAATATTTCATAAATAATGTATAGTCCTTCAGGAAATCCAGTGGTAATTCTAAAGTTAAATGTAAAATGAATAATTGAGTAAATTTTTAAATTAAAATTTCAGGCAATACATGGAAATAAGATCAGTGCCGTGATTAAATTAGATAACATTTTAGTCATCTTAAAATCTGTCTTCTGTAGCAGAATTTGCATATGTGGCTACTGCAGCAGTTCTGTGTTTGCCATTCTATGGAAGAAAGGGTATAACTAGAGTTTAAAAATGAATAGTGTCATTGAGCCAGATTGCTCTCAACTTGGAATGAAAGGGCAGAACAGTAAAATGTTAAATCTGGTTTGAGATAAGATCATAATAAATCTTTTTGAATACTGGCATATTTCTTGGCAACTCTGTCTTTATTTTTTCATCTTAGTGCAATTTGTATAGACTAGGGGTGGCCAATTCCAGTCCTCAAGAGCCACATACAGGCCAGATTTTCAGGATATCCACAGTGAATATGCATGAGATAGATTTGCATATATTGGAGGCAGTGCTTGCAAATTTATCTCATGCATATTCATTGTGGATAACCTGAAAACCTGGCCTGTTTGTGGCTATCAAGCACCAGAGTTGGCCACCCCTGTTATAGAGCATTCTAAGTGTGGGATTTGGCATGAGTGTAAGGATTTCTGTCACTGGGAATTGTAGCTCCCTTATTCAGGGGACAGTCACCAGTAGATTGGATTATTGCAAAAATCTTTCTATCGGTGTGAATAAAATGCAAATACATAGGCTGCAACTTACTCAAAACACAGCTGCACGCATTCTTCATTGTTTGAAGCTATGGGATCATGTCTCTCCTGTTTTAATGTCTCTACATTTAGTTACTTGTATGTTTTAGGGTTGATTGTAAAAAACAAAATAAGAATTTTAAAGATATGCATGTTCCATTGAGAAATTTATGATCAGTATTTTGATAACTGACTACCTTAGGGCCTCATTGTCTAAAGTATCACAGGCCTGCGATACTTTAGAAGATGAGGGGCGGGGGACCGAAATGGGGGGAGGGCCTGCGCTAGCCGGCAGCGATCGCACCGTCGTGATGCGATCGCTGCTGGTTTCGCATCGAATAGCGCCACCATAGGAGGTGTAGCTATTGGGATCGAAAGCTGCCGCGAAAAGGCACCTACCTTTTCGCTGTCCGTGGCGTTGGCGTTGGCGCAGAGTCGGCCCCGGTGACGCCCCGACTCCTCCTCTTCCGGGGCCGACTCCGCCCCCATCCTGGTATCGCACGCGATAAGGGACTTTTCGCGTGCGAAAGCTCCCTTATCGCGTGTGAGCGGCGTGGAAATTGAGGCCCTTAAAGAGGTGAAATTGGTAGAGACTAGAAAGGCCTTTCATACTGTGATCCAGTTATTTGGATTTCTATATCTAGAGAAATTAGATTAATCTCTAATTTGACTCTGTGTGTGTATAGTAAAGCAGGGGTCCTTGCCTCAGCTTTCAGTTGATAAGCTTTGAAGTGTGGGGAGTATGCTCATTATTCTGATTGCTTGTGTTTTAATTTGCTTCATTTTTTATGTTTGTTTATTTGGTTGCATTATGTCATTTTGTTAATTTTATTCTCTCTGTTGAATATTTTAATGATCTTAATTGAATATTTTGTTTTTGTAAATCTGCCTGAAGTCTGAATCAGATGGACGATGTATAAACTGAAATAAAAAAAAATGCTGTAGTGCTCACGTGCTTTGTCATTGCATGAGCCTGCCTGCTACAGTGGGCACATACTTGCAGGTCACTAGATCAGCTGCTGTTGTTGGCGAGGCTTTCTCAATGATAGCAAGCCAGTTGAATGATAGGTTGGCATGTTATAGCAGTTTCTCAGCCATGCATTCTATCTATTAGCGCTCTCTACCTCTTTTCTCTGCAGCTTTTCCCTTTTCATCCCTCACTAAGTTCTTCAACTTTTCTCTTTCTCCCACAGCCTCTTTATCTCTGGTTTTTCTTCCCTGAAGTCTCTCCTTCCCTCATCTCTCCTTTTCTGCTCTCTCCTCCCTCCCTTGAGTTCTGTCACCCCCTATTTCTCACTTCCCTGTTGGAGCATTTAAATCCCACTACTGGTACTATAAATACAAGATCTCAGTCTTCATGTTTGTAATTTTGAATCTTCTATATAACGTTTCTATGCTGCTTAGTAGGACATGCCAGCCTAGGAGAATGAAATATGCATGTGTTGCTGGATATCTTGTATCTACAGAGTCAGATCTGCTATCCAGAATGGCAAGATGTGCTTTTGATAGTCCTACCTAGTGGAATCAAAGTACCCTATATGACATGATGTGTGGCTGTTATTGGCAATCATTGCCCTAATGTGTGTTCTCCTCACATCTGGGATAGGAATCCAGTACTTTGATTTCTGGTTCAGATTATATGTATTTTTCTCGTAGTATGCTGTTGATGTGAAGATGCAAATGGTCTGTATACTATTGCTGTGGCTGTACATCTGGATTGTTAGTTGTAAATATGTTTAATTGTGCCTTAACCTTTGTTGATGATGATGTCCTGGTTGTCGGCGACTGGTGATGACTTCCTACTTAGCTTCCTACTTAGCTTCCTACTTAGCTTCCTACTTAGCTTCCTACTTAGCTTAGCAGCCCAGTGTCAGTAATTAAAATAGCAGTATGCTAGTGGGGCAGGAAGAGAAGGAGCATTGCAGACGCACCAGAATTGGTGCATGCTGATGGCCAATATAGGACTGTCCTTGCAGCTGTCGGTGGACCTCATCTCATCGGTGGCCGAAACCCATGTGGTAGTGATAGTGGCAGCATAAGAGTGAGAGAGGTTCCGAGGCTGCCGGCAAAAGAAAGAGAGGGGAGCCTGCCTAGGTGTATGTGTGAATGAATGGTAGCCCTTCCTGGGTGTGTAAGGGTATGAGAATGAATGGGACCCTACTTGGGGTGGTGGTAGAATGAATGTGAGCCTGCCTAGGGGTCTGTGTGTGTGAGAGATGAATGGGAGCCTGCCTGGGGTTTGATTTTGTGTGTGAGAATGAATTGGAGCTGCTTAGGCGTCTGGATGTGTGTGAGAGAATGAATGGGAGCCTGCCTTGGAAGGGGGAGATGTGAGAATAAATGGGAGCCTGCCTGGAGGTCTGTGTATGTGAGAGATGAATGGGAGCCTGCTTGGGGGTTTGTCTGTGTATGGGAGGATGTATGGGAGCCTGCCCGGGGTCTGTGTGTGATAGAATGAATGGGAGCATGCCTGGTGGGGTGTCTGTGTGAAGGAGCCAGTGACAGTGAGTGCATATGTGTGTATGTTGATGGGTGGGGAAGCATTGTGTAGATGGATGAGAGAGGGCATGTGAATATGGGTGGGTGAGGGAGAGAGAGCACATTTGTGTGCAACCCCCCCCCCCTTCCTCTCTGCCTGCTCTCCATGACAATCTCAGGTCATCTGGAAATCAAAAGTTCCCTGGTATGGAGAGCGGGGAATTTAAAAAAATCCTTACTAGTTTTAATCATTGGGTATTATTTGATGTATCTGTTTTGAAATACTTTACTGTAATTTGGAACATTTTTATGAGTTTTTAACTATTTGACATTCAGTTTTAACTGTTTTGAATTATTCTTTTTATTGTATGGTTGCTGCTTTGTTCCTCTGATTGTGGGGTATACTTGCTACTGTACCCCCCATACACACACAGACACATGGAGCTCTAAGGGGCCATCCTGGCCCCAGGCTCTGATACACACCAGTAATGTGACCCTGTTTAAAAAAGTTTGCCCACCCCTGCATTGGAAGGGCACAGAGATGATGAAAAGCTGTCTGGAGGGATAGGAGAAAATGTATTTGTGTTTCGGGGGGAGAGGAGGTAGTTGGGTGGCTGTGAGAGAGGAGAGAGAACGAGAAACTGTGTAGACCTACTCAAGAAGCTTCAGTACCTTAGCAGGAATGAGAGCCCTTGGTGCCGGCAGCCTGAAAGAGAAGCAACAGTTTACACAGGGCAGTGCTTGGAAGCTCCCTATCTGTTGCACATGTGCCTCACCACCACTGCTGTCTCAAGAAGCTTTTCCTGTCACCCTTAACACATGTGCAAGAGTCGCAGAGCTTCTATGTTGGTCTTGCTACCAGGCTGCTGGAGTATGGCAGCCACTTTAGACATTTTCATGCCCTTCAGGAGTGCAACATCACTGGATTAACCTGTTCCATCAAAAGGGAATTGTAAAGCATGGTCCTGTGTCATCTTGGATTAAAATCTTGCCAGCCTACATTGCTTGTTAAATTTTTTTTTTTGTTGAACACGAAGACTGACCAGACTGATTATATGTTATGGTATTCTTAACCAGAGTTGTCATGGATGCCCAGAGACAGTTTGATGCTGATTCCAGGATAATTTTGTAATAGTAGAGTTCACCATTGGTAATTCTGGCAGAAATTAAAATCTCATGCAGAGCCACAATTAGGGTCTTGCTACTCTGACAAGTACTGTTTCAGGGAAAGGTCACTGGCACATATGTAATACACATAAAAACTGTCTGAATTGGCCAAGTTTGAAATTAGTGACCAGTAAATACCATTGTTGAGGTTTCTGCTCTTCTAGCTTATGATTTGTCACGTATTCAGGCCTTAACATTTGTAGTCCTGCTCACAGATTTCAGTCTTGTGATAATTTAATTACCTTCCGGTATGCTTTTATCTATACTATAGGTTATACTTTCCTGGTCAGTTACAGTGACCTTTATTTTGTGTGTTTATGATAACAAAGACTACCTTTGCAGTGGAGATGTGGGTTGGAAAATGTTTCATTTTTAAAAATTGTCTCATAAAATTCATTAATAACAATCAATGGATGCCAATGCACTATGTAAACCTTAGCAATTTCAAGCTTTGAATTTGTTTCAATATAATAGTGTGGGAAATTTAATATGGTGGATTTTTGTTCACTAAATATTTAGATCAAAACACATACCAGATCAGATCTATTTAGGAAATCAGTAGCATTAGCATAGTAAAAGTTTGAGACATTTTATGCAAATGAAAATTCAGTTTGCATGGAAATTTTTTCCAATTTAGAAATATTTTTTGGAAGTCACATCTCTGCTTTGTAGGTCAAAGGATATTTATACATATGTATGTATGTATATGTGTATATATATCCCTCATAGTGTGAGTTGTCAACTTGTGAAAGGTTACAGATTATTGGCCACATTTTAATTCCCCTGCGCATGTAAGAAAACCAGGGGTTACGTGCATGTTAGGCCTTGCGCGCATTTTCAAAGGGGCTCGGCCACGCGTGTAACTCCTATTATGCACAGAATTGCTGGGCCAAAGGAAAGGGGTGGTCTGGGAGGGCGGGGCTGGAGCCAGCTGTTACCGGGGAAGGGACAGCCTGCACACGCAAGTTGCTACTGCAACAAAATAAAATAAGGTAGGAGAAAGGGTTTAGGGGGTGAGGAGGAAAGGGGAGGTTAGGGTAGGGGGTAGAGAACTGGGGAAAGCTGGGATGCTTCACTGCGCAAAATTTACTGGTCTACACCCCCTTGTGCGTGCCACCCGCAAAATCTGGCACGCCCACCGATTTTATAACATGCATGCGCATGTTATAAAATTGGCAAGTCCATGTGCGCGTGACGGGTAGCGTGCACATGGATGCGCACGCGATTCTTTAAAATCTACCCCTGCATTGTTTGCTCTATTTGGATATCTAAAAGCCAAAACAGTAACAAAAATTGAAACCTTTTAATTTGAAACTGTTAATTGAAGGAAATAGCAAAACATGCCTGACATGCATTGGTTTCTTATGCATATCAAGCACTAGACTTGGTAACAGTAAACAGCTTTCTCATATTTCTATATTTTCTCCCCTCTTCCCACTGAAACCTTCCATCCTCAGGTGAGTCATTACAGAAAATTAAAATATATCAAAGTAACCTCAATACATGTAATCAAGGCTATTATTCCTACCTACATCGGGTTCAAGATCTCAGGTTATCCACAAGTGAACAACTCAAACAGAAACTGAACAATGAATCCCAAGTTGGCGGCATGTAATAAACCCCAGAACGGTAATGTTTGTTTCCAAATACCAGTCTCCTCTCTACCTCTATATTTCATATATATATATATATATATCAAATCTTAAAACCATAAAGGCGGCAGCTGTAGTCTATGAAGAGGCCAAATATCATGATGTAGGAAGTGTTGAGCAACGTCGAAACTAAACTGGTATCACCAGACATTGAGTAGTTAATGGCCATGCTCTGTGCCGTAGGAGAAAATAACTGCAGATATTTGTTCCATATCTCCACGAAGCGAAGTTTACTCTTGTAGGATTGGATAGTGTCCACGTTCTCCATTTGCATTAAATCATGAAGCATATTTTGCCAAGCCCAGTAGGACAGGATTTCACTATCACATTAAGCTATCAATATTGCTTTCTTCCCCAGTAAACAAGCTTTCCGGAAATAGAAGTTATTGCCTTGCCCCAGTAAATGAAATGCTGTGCCAACATCAAATAAGACGACTTCTGAGGGGAAATAATAAAGAGCTTCCAAGTATCTAAGTAAAAAAATTATTAATTTTCCCTTAGAATGTTTGGGTAAAAAGCCCCCAAAAATTATGTCTCAAAGAACCCCTGGACATCTTACATTGTGCAGTGTTATGAGCCTGCTTTGAATAACCAAGAAGAGGGCAGGTAGGCACGTTTCAGAAATTTATATTGCATTTCCCTCAAAGTAGCATCCCCTACCAAGCCCGGTATGTGCCTAAATCTTTTAGAGAACAGTGACTCTGTCAATGTGAATGGGATTTCTGATTGCCATTTATACAGTAATATACCAGTTAAAACTTCCTGGTCCAGTTTCAGAAGGGCACAGTGGAGACAGATGCCATCCTCTCTCTTTCCTCAATTTAAAAAAATCCCTCAAGTCTATCTTTAAAAGCCTCTGCGAGGTTAGTGTTCATTAAAGTCTGAATATAGTTCTTTAGTTGAAAATAATAAAAGTACCAATTCTGGGAAGAGAAGAATCTTGCCTTTATCCCAGGACAAGCAGGATGATAGTCCTCCCATGTGGGTGACATCATCAGATGGAGCCCTGGTATGGAAAACTTCTGTCAAAAGTTTCTAGAAACTTTTGGCTGGCACACTGAGCCTACTGAGCATGCCCAGCATGCCATGATATTCTCAGCCACAGGGTCTCCCTTCAGTCTCTTTTTTTCCACCTTGCTGTTAGCAAAGCAGATTAGGAGCTCTGGGAAATTTTCCCTCACTTTTTTCCTCAGGGAAGAAAACTTTTTTCAGTCACAAATTAATTGTCATTGGGTCTCCCTTCGACATAGTTTCGGTGAGTACATTTTTTAATCAATTTTCGGTCTATTCTGGTCACCCTCACTAACGGTACCCGCCAGTCATCGACCGTTATCCGGCCTAGTTTTTTTATCATGGCCTCCGGATTCAAGAAATGTCCAGGTTGTAACCGGACTATGTCGATTACCGACCCCCACAATGTTTGTGTTTTGTGCCTGGGATCAGGCCACGATGTCCGGGTTTGTACAACCTGTGCCCAGATGACACCAAAGGGCAGGCGTGCCCGTTTGGACAAGATGGAGGAATTGTTTAAGAAAACCCCATCGTCATCGTCCACATCGTCTCCAAGGATAACACCTCTCTCGGTGGCAAAACATTGAGGAAATAAAAGGACCGGTGACCGTCCATCACCGACTCCATCGGCGTCCTCTATAAGTCTTCCTCGGCATCGAAGGAACATCGGGGAAAAAAGACGCCATCAACATCTATCCATCGGATGGAAAGCCACAGCCATTGACGTTGAAGGACATTGAGACTGGGTACTGGAACCAACACATCCTACCGTACCCGAGGAACCGAGGCGCTCTCCACAGGGCTCGGTGTCAGAGAATGTGCCACCACGCTTAGTTGTGGAAGTGCCAGTAGCGCCAGTCTTACCTTCCCCAGTGACAGTGGACCCAGTCCCAGTTTCCAGGGAAGAGGTGACTACCATAGTCCAGCAGGCCATTATCGAGGCTTTTCGAAACTTCCAGCCTCCTACAGTACCATCGGTACCGACACCGGCATCGATATCGGATCCGTCGATTTTTCAGCCTTTGCTGAACAAACTTGACGCCTTGATCAGAATAATTCCTCTGGCAAGTACCCAAAAACTAAGTCTATTCTATGTGGCTATTTTCTAAGCCAACTTAATTAATAGCAGGTAATGGACTTCTCCTCCAAGAACTTATCCAATCCTTTTTTAAACACAGCTATACTAACTGCACTAACCACATCTGAAAATAGAAATGTATATTCCTGTAGTTTTCTGGTTTTGGTTATGGCTATTCAGTCTTGGATCTTAAATGCTTTTGTTAGTTTGAGCTGTATGGCTACTGGTGCATGAGAAAGGTTGTGATGGTTTGATAGACTAAAGTCACGTATGTTGGTATCATTTGTTTGAGAGGCCAGAAAGAAGCCATTGTTAATATCTGAATCAGCAAGTAGATTTGAAAATAAGATCGGCACAGTATTATTTTATGATGTGCAGTCTGTTCATTTGTAATGCATGGAATACAAATCAATCCAGGTATTTGTATTGTATGTCAAGGTTAGATGCACTGAGTTTTATAAACTAAAATAATATGGCATAAATATAAACAGGCAGTTAATACAACAGATGTTTCAATAATGCTAATTTTAAAATGGGCTGTTCTTCTCATGGTACACCCACTTTTTCATCTGTCTGGTGACACTGTTGTCTTTGTCTTCTGGCACATTATGATCAGTTTGGCATCTGTCTTTCCTTACATGTGAGGGCTTATGCTTGAATTTATCTGGCTCCTCCACAAATGCCTTGCAGCAGCAAATGAGAGATTGTCTCAGCTTCAATCATAATGATAATTCTTTCTCAGAAACCATGTTCAAGCGCATTGGAATAGAACAAAGCATCTATATATCGTTAAATTTTCCATCTTTTATCTATTTTTTTATCCAGTGTCCTAAATGTGCAGCATGTTTTGTTTATGATGTTTGCTATTTAAAATGATTTCCTATACAAAAGATGATAGCAAACAGGCCGATGCAGAAAGGTGCGTTCTGGCCAACACAGTTTTGCCTATATTAGAACAATCATTTTGCTGCAATAAGGAGTTTTACGCTCTCAAAATGAGCATTATAAAATGGGAGTAATACTTGGCGCATTAAGCATTACTCCCCAATGCAGAGAGGTTTATTGGTCCAGCCAGGATTTTCTTAGCACTGGAAACTTAAATCCAGGGGTCAGAGATGGAATTAAGTTTCGAGTGCTTCTGTGCTGGCACTTAAAACCTGTTAACAAAAAAAAAATGGAAAAAAGTCAACACTTTGCGGACGAGTATTGAGTTATTTGGCTAAGTGGTAGCAGCCGCCACTTAGCTGGATAAGTACTGATTTATCTGGCTCTCTTGCGCGGTTCACCGCTACTTAGCCAGATAAGTACGTATCCAGCTGATTGGTGGCGAACCGCACCGGAGAGTCAGATAAGTACTGGCCATGAACCTCGACAAATAAGTGGATAAGTCACTACTTACCTGGCTAAGTGGAGGCAGTTTCCGCTACTAACCGGAATAGATAATGGTCAGGGATTATCCCCGGTTTCTGAGTTAAAATGTGCATCCGGCCTGTGCCGAACACAAATTTTACAGCAGCCCACTTTTTTCTTTTTTTTAAACTCCCTATGCATTAGCATTGCTTTAGCTTGCTGCATCCGAAGTTTAAACACATTTTTAGTCCGAACATTAAAACTGTGGCTGAAATCCAGCGTACAGTGTTTTAACGCCTAGATTGCTACATTGGCTTGTTAGGGTGTTTGGGGAGGGGTACTGAAATTGAGGGGATTCAAAGGAAGGAAGTGGGCTGATTTAGGGAAAAGTTAGATGAAAATACTACAGTCACATAAAGCAAAGAAAGATTTGACTAGGGAAGATAGGAAAAGGTGTTCTTTATTTGGTTTGCTTAATTTTGAAGCATGTGCTACACAGTGCATGTAAAAAAAAAAAAAAAATTGTGCCTGTGGATGCAAGGAACTGTACATGCATAGAAATATGCTATATACTTGGTGAAAGATTGCTTAGTTTCTATCGTGTAGAATTATCATGTATTTGTTAGAATCATTGAGTTCTCTACTGATGGACTTGATTCATTCCCAAAGATTTGGGCCTCCACTTCGTGAATAGCAGCTCAATATCTGCTGTCATAAAAGAAGATATTTGTGCAGTTTTGAAACACTCCAAAACTTGTTCGTAAGAGCCTGTCCATTTTCAGGCACTGTGATGTCCCCTAAAGGGTTGTTCGCCCATCAAAATATGTCTCTTACCTCTCCACGATCCCTACCCTGAATAGAATTTCTCCTGTTAAGGCCTCCAAGAAATAAATGCACCAAAGGTTGGGCCTCTTTCAACAAAATGGAGGCTCTGGAGCAAGGGGTCATGGAGTGAAGGTGGAGGGGGTAGACTCGCTAAATATTTCTTTACAGAAAGGGTGGTGGATGCATGTGGAAACTAGGACAGTATTGGAATTCAAGAAAACATGGGACAAACAAGAGTATTTCTGAGGAAGAGACTATAAAGATAAGTAGGAGATGTGGATGGGCCACATGGTTTTTATCTGCCTTTGTGTTCTGTGTTTCTCTGAATCTGGAAAAAGTCCTGTTTCTGAGCTCTTTGTTTCTACTGCTGGAGACAGTACTGTGATGGCCCCAACACATCATGACACTTGTCTGTTGAACAGTGGTTTCGACAAGAGATGTGTATCGTTTTTATATATCGTAACAGTTTGTACTTCGTTTTTCCTGTGGTTAACTTAATTTTTTCCACGTTTCGGGGTTTTTTTCCCCGCATTTCACTAATTTTGTGTTAGCACACACTAACTATAGTTAGTGCGCACTAACAGGAAATTCAAATTTTTCCCAAATTTCGGTGAATTATTGTTTGTTTCAGGGCTCTCCCAAAACAGGACGAATTAGACAATTTCGTTGAAATTATCTAATTTGTCTAAAACTAATGCACATCTCTATTCCACAGACCCTACTTTGCTTGCAAGCAGCCCAGTACTCCCTGAAAACACATGCCTGATACTTCTATCCCCTCATTCCAGCATTTGTATAGCATTCTCCCATTCACTCACAGCGGAACCACCTAGATCTATACTGGTCATGTACACTCATATTCCAGCACGCTGACCAGTCATTCACACCTGCACATTGCTAATCCCATTCAGTAACACATACGACACAGAAATAAAATAAATCTTTTATAACTACCATCCTACACTTACTCTCGTCTTCCAGGGGGGAGTGGTGATGGTGGCCATTTTTTTGACGCACATATTTTTTTTTTTTTGAGTTGGTGCCACCTCTTCCTCTCGCCTTCCAAGGGTGAAATGTCAGCATCTCTGGACAGGGCTAAGAAAGAGAAAAAAAAGTCAGCCAGGATTCCGCATATAAAAATTATTGGAAGGCAGCACATAAAAATTATTTATTTTATTTATTACCTGGATTATTACCCAATTTCTGATTCAAAATTCACCTAGCGTCATTTAACATTATATTAGAATGGCAGCAAATAAACAGAGGTTAATTGCATCTGCACGTGTTTTCAAAGTGCAATGCTGGGATCCGGCAGGGGAGGAGAAGGAGGTACAGCAAGACTGCCCATCTCCTCCTCCTGTTAACAGAGCTGGAGAGTAACTGTATCTGGGGGCAGGGATCCTCCAGCCTCTGAGACACTTGTCTTTTTCACTTTTGCTTGCCTGGATCCAGGTAGTAGGGTGCCCTATACTGACTCTGGACCAGAAATAGCTTTCATGTATCCTCTATCGATCTGAAAAACAAAAAGAACAAAAAAAAAACAATCTTTGTTAGTGGACTGACTAAGTCTAACAAATGGAAAGCGAAGTATTAGTCTAGAGAAAAGAATCATTCTCAGTCTGGAAGGACACATTGGACTTATCAACAAAGAATGTAGACTCTGCTCTTCTTACATAGAAAAACAGGAGACAAGATATTCCAGCCTTACTGGAATTGTCAGGAGAATCTTTCAGGGGTAGTTCTCTCTCTCTCTTTTTTTTTTTTTTTAATTGTTTAAGTCCTGGAGAACTCGCTGAAGGAAAACCAATGGGCAGTGGAGCTAGTGACAGGAGTTGCCATTGTAGGCACTCAGCGGGTAGTGCCCGCGTATTTACATTGTCTCCAGTCCCTCTGCTAGGGTGGTAGCATTACCGTTATTTGAAGGGCCTATTTCTGTGCTGAGTAAGCATAGCTGACAGACATGCTGTGCTTGTTGGTGATTCCAAATGTCCAGTTTTAGAGAGAGGACAAGAAGTGTGAATGGCTATAGAGGGCAAAATACCATCCCAATATGTGATGGATGTGTTGTACAAGGTGGCAGTGTGCTTTCAGGAATGGGAACAACCAGTTTTTATTACGGCACAGTTGCTGGGGATGCAGTGTAGTGATGCAGCAATGAAGCCAGTGTGTGTGTGTGTGATAGATGAGGCTTTGGTAGTTTGGGTCCCTAGCTCTGCTGGCCTGCGTAGAAGGGAATTGAAAGATTCTGAGGCTATGACTACAATGCATGGTGTGTGAAAGGCAAAGATGTGTGTCCAGTGGCCTTTTATGGGGGGTGAATGAAAGTTGGACAATACAGATTGTATAAATGAGAGGAGGGATTTTAGTTTTATTTCCTTTGGACCCATTCTGGTCTTTCATGCTATATACCTTGTTTAAAACATTGGTGGTTTGTTTTCTGGCTCTGCTAAGCGTTTTTGTCTGTGTGAGAGTGCTGGTGTTTTCCCAATTGATTCATATGGTGCTGGGGTAGATAAATGTTTACAGAATATCAAATGAAGCAGTGCTAAGATTTAAAGTGTGGGCAGGCAATTTTGGCTTCTTACCCTTAGTTCAAGCAGATATCACAGTCCACACATCCTCGGTAAGCATTCCTCTGCCTTATCTCTAGGAGATTGATGTTGCCCAAGCAACTTTGCATGTCTGAAAAGGGATAATTGGGCTCATGCATGGGATAACAAGTCAGCTAATGCATTCTAGGGCTTGGAGCAGGGTGGATTTAAAATATTTCATGATATGCACATTATCACGCAAACGTGTGTGTGTGTATTTAAATTTTTTTTTAATTTGCCAGTCTTCTTGAATAGCTAGCCACTATTGCCTCCTTTCCAGGCCCTTATATAATGTGTTTATTCTTAAAACAAAACTAAATAGGAATACAACTGAATAGCCGAGCCAGTGAAACAATATTTGTAGGAATTTAATGCCAAGTGCTCAGAGTAATTTGATTACTTGGAATCAAACTGAATATTCTGTTTCATTTATAATGGTAATGAGATGAAACCTTAAGAAAACGGAGTAGAAGTTAATCTGTTATTGCCATGTACTTCTCAGATACAGGTTTTGGGAATACAGCAGGTACTTTTAGTCTTAGCATTGTATTGAAAACTGGAACTCAGTACAAAACATTTTTAACTGTATAAAACTCTGCTGTTACATATGTTTTATGTCGTATTGTTGTTAGGGGTGATTATAAAAATTATGAATATTTCAAGCCAAAAATCATACTGAAACTTCTTTCCCAAGCTTCCTTGAATATTTACTGTTCATGAATTCATTTGTGATGCTGTTGATAATCAGAGATAAAAAAGATGAGGAAAATGTGCACACCATGGTTTTGTGATCCCTTGCATCTCACAGCTTTCAGGGTCATATTGCCAGTGTATGCTTTGCACATTTCTGTGTGATCTGTAGATAGAAGTTGTGCATACTCCCAAAGTCCACAACCTTGTACATATGCAGCAGCAAAGTTTCACTTAACTGTAAATGTTTTTGTCTGCTGAACCATTACTTTACCTTGAAAATGTCTGATTATCTTGGAGTTATGCCAGGAATCTTGCATCACAGTAATGGGATCCTAAGTGCTGAGTTTTTTATTCTTTCTTCTCTTCCCCTTTGTGCTACTTTGTTGCAAGAGCCGACAATCCAGAGAGCACAAATAGATGCACGTAGTTTTTGACTGTCTACAAGAAAGTATGACACAATTTATTATAGATGTTCACATTCATGCAGCTGCATTAGCAAGAGATGGAAGGAGTGCTTGGTCAAACTCTGCAAGTCAAATGTCTCTGAATTTTTTTTACATGGGGTTGCCTTGTAGTATTTTTTTTTTCTTCTTGATGTTTTAGAAAAAGACTGAACTGTTTCCTTGTGAAATGTCATTAAAGCTACATGTATACTGTTGAAGAAGCCCGTGCTTCACCAGTGTGTTGGCAAGAGGGATTTATCTTTTGCCTTGGTAGTAATCCTGTTTTAGGTGTGTCGGGTAGCTTGATGAATCACAGCAGGTTCACCAGGCAAAAGTTTGTTAGAGAATTGGCTTCTGGTCGCAGTCTTCTTTTTTTTTTTTTAAATAACTCTTTGTGAAGATCAAAAACTAATAGAGATGGCATATAATAAAATTCCAATTCATTATTCTGAAAAAGAGCAAAATTAGCTTTGATCAAATAATCACATTGACTTAGTCAATATTTCCTATATATATATTATCAAAATAAAAAAAAATTGAGATTTCCAAACCTTGCTGTAGTCACTCCTCATTTTCTATTATTTTTTCCCCCTTTCCTTTCTTCTTTACAGTCATACGTATTCATCCATCCACACAAACACATTCATTCCTACATCCCTATTGCACCAGGCAAGAGTATGGCCATTCACTCACTGTAGCTCACTGGAAAGATAGTGATTCCCAGTACTTTCCCACTGAAATTTGGCCAAAGAGTCATTTCTAATATTCCTTGAATCTGGAGGCAACGTTTATATATAGTTCCTCCATATTTATCTATAACTTTGTCAATATCACCATCTTTTTTTCTGTAACCCATTATCTATCCCTAATATTAATATGATCATAACTTTTTAAGGAGGCCAAACCATATGCAGGGCCAGTGCTTCCATTAGGCAAACTAGGCAGTTGTCTAGAGCGCCAAGACTTTGGGGGTGGTAAAATCCTGCCAGCATGAGGCCCAGATGGGTTCTTCTCCAGAGCCAATACCACCAAAGAAGGGAGCCACTGCCATGGGTAGGAGGGAGCGCTGTGCTTCAGCTGCTGCCAATAGGTAAGTTGGGAGGGAAGAGTGAATGACTGAAGGTTCACCTAGGGTGCCAAATACTCTTGCACTGGCCCTGACCAGGTGGGACACTCTTAAAACAAGGATACAATAAATATGCGTACAATACAATATATGAAAAAAGAAATGAAATATTTGTAGAGTGTATGATGCTTTACCAGTAAATCTGAATGACTTTCTTTACTCCTAAGGTACTATGCTTTCTTATACATATGATATTGAATCAGTTTTATAGTTTGTTAGTCAATATTGATGTTTAGATTCATTATTGTATTTTTATAGGTACTGTATTACTAAAAGGACTTGACTCTTTATCTTCATTATATATCTGTACCCCTGAAACATGCTTTGCGCTGAAACAACATGGCCATACTAGGTCTTTGTTTGTGTGTTTATAGAATTTTATTTGTCCTTTTATAATTGCTAAACATAAATATATTTTGCAAAATAGTTTTATTTTTATATTATTACATTGTATTTTTCACTATATTTTTTTATCTCATTGCTTTCGTATGCTTTTCACCTTCTTTCCCCATTTTAGATTGTTTTTATTTTTTTATTTCATTTCTTTATTTATATAATACATGTATTGTACTTATTGCATTCTTGTATTCTACCTGGTTTGGCCGTCTCTGTAAACAGTATTGCTTGTTTATCTTGTCATTTTGATTGTGGTGCTTTGCCTCTCTTTTTCTGGTGATACATAACGTTTTGCCACATTAATCCATCTCGGTTTCTGAGAATACATTTTATTGTTGCCATTGAGGCCAGGCTCGTAAACATTTTTCTAGAACAGCCATCAGTTCTCCACTTTAATTGCCAATAAAGCCTAAAAGGTGAAATTTCAAAACATTATGCACATAAAAATTAGCATATACACACGTAAGTAGTCTCTACTTGTGTATTCCATATTTTATAAAAGTCCAAAATGTGCATCTATTTTCACTTTCACGTGAACTTGTATGCATGTAACAAAGAAAGGGAGCGGTCTAGGGGTGTTTTTGGTAGATCCAATAGTTACATGTGTCAGTTGCTATTTTAAAAGACACTTATGCATGTATATTTTGCAACTTGCTCGTGTATTTTTATACCTGCTAATGATCTGGAGTAAGTGATATTAAATGTGTTTATTGTGTAGTACTAACTGGGTGAGAGGTCTGGGAGAATTGGGTGGTGTTCAGAGTGAAGAGCTAGAGAGTTCTGATGACCTGGAGAAGCACTAGACCATCTGGTGGACTAATTGGTAAAACTGGTAATTTTATTCACGTGTGTGTGTTTAAAATACGCTAACTTACACGTGGAAATCTTGACTTGTGCGAGCAAGTCCTACTTTATTTTCATGCGTAAAATATATGCATGTATATTTTTTAAAATAGGTAGGTAAAGTATGCATTTTCAGTGCATTGATTATACGCTGTTCAATGAATTGCATGGTATTTGTGTGTAAGCCTATATACGCGCAGATGTGCCAGGATAAACAAAAGCATTTTATATAACATGCATATCGGATATGCATGGATTATATAATATTAGTGTACATCTACATGTGGCCATATACATGCATATATGCCGCTGCATATAGTTTTGGGAAGTTATCCTCTTAATTTTGGGCTTCTGTCTTTTTTAAAATTGAAAGACCAGTTTCTGAAGAGCAGATAATTCTAGTTGGTATACTTTTTGACACTGGATGTACTGGAATAAGCATTTCAGAATTATTCTGCTAAGTGTGTTCTCTGTTTCTTTACATATTTAAGATACTACCACTCTACAAATCAAAGAACTATTTTTTTTATACAGCTTATTTAAAGGATGGGTCAGTTTGTATATTTGGATGTATTCGTATAACATGGAAATGATTTGCATAAATTCTAGTAAGTATCCTATTTTGAATAAAGTGTACTTGAGAATTAGATAATGGGAGTACCATTTGTCAGTGACATATTGAGGAAAATATTAAGAGACATATTGAGAAGTTTTAAACACTTTTTTGTTAAAAGGTTTTAGAGCAAAACCACATTTTCTGCCTGGTTATCTACTGTGCTGGGTATTGTAGGAGATGTTACATACTATCTAACCTGGTTCTTTATGAAACAAAATGAAACCTGTCAGATTCACTTCACTGTTCTTACATCTAAAATGCATGAGATGACATTACTCCTGGGGGAATTCTGCGCAAAAAAACTGAAAATTCTGCAAACTTTATATTGGTTAAAATAACACAATTTACATGACAGTCTAAGTAATTACATTTTAAATTATTACAGAAAAAAGTTACTACTTAAAGTTGCAGAATTTTAAATATTTTGAGCAGAATTTCCCTAGAAATTCACTGTAAGTGTCCCTTCCACATACACACCCCCTCATACAGGCTCCTTCACTCTCTCGCACACACACACATCCCCTCATACAGGGCCCTCTCTCTTGCATACACACCCACACAAGCTCCCTTTCTCTTTCACTCATACAGCCTCACACAGGCTACCTATGTCTCTCTCTCTCACACAGCCCTTCACACAGGCTAGCACCCTCACATACACACGATTCCTTTTTCATATACACGAGCTCCCAATCTCTCACACACATACACACTCCTTCACAATCTCCTCATATAGGCTCCCTCTCTCTGAAACCCACACTCAAGCATCCCCCCAGCCTCCCTCTCTTATCTCCCATGCTCTCTCTCACACCCTCCTGCTCTCTGTCACTCTCCCCTCCCCCACACCCCTCCCCTCATATAGGCTCCCTCTCTGAAACCCACACTCAAGCATTCCCCCCACTCCCCCTCTTACCAACCAAGCTGTCTCTCACCCTCCCCCACACCCCCTCTCCTCTCTCACACACACACATTCTCTCTCACCGGCAACTCCCTCTCTTTGAAATCCACACTCAAGTATTCCCCCCCCCCCCCCCCATCCACCCTCTCTTACCTCCCATGCTCTCTCTCACCCTCCCCTGCTCTCTCACCCTCCCCACCCCCCCTCTTACCAACCATGCTCTCTGTCTCACGCAGCCCTTCACACAGGCTAGCACCCTCTGAGCGCGTCCCGTGAGCCGTGGGACGCACTCCGTTCACAGCATGCCGGGGTCTCCTCTGCTATTTTCTGTGCAGAATTTGGCAATTCTGAGCAGGGGGGGAATACTGCGCAAATTCTGTGTTCCGCAGTAGCGCAGAATTCCCCCAGGAGTACGACATGCATGGCTTACTAGTAAATGGAATGCTTCCACAAGCTGATCAGCTCTGAGATCTAACAGTCATGATCTGAACTCTCAGCTCAAGTGGTGCTTAAAAAAGGTTAAAGAACCATTTAATTTAGGTTTTTAGTATATTTTCTAAACAGTATATGTCCCCTTCGTAGCAGCAGGTCTTTATGATTAATGGACAGCGAGAGGTGAATTTTCAAAACTTCACATGTGTAAAAATGAGCATATCATACAACAAATCCCTGCACTCATGAGGAAATTTACTTCTAAAAATTACTACTAATAATGGGGGTTAGTATCAGATGTTAAGGTGCTCTTTCAATCCAATCTCCAGGCTCTTGCCTGCAATGGGCTTCAACCTGTAGCATAGATGAGCACTGTATTTCACGTCATTTACTGTTTCCCATTAAACCTTTTACATATTTTATATAACTTGTTTCAATTATAATTACTTATCTTTTCATTAATTCTCTTATGTTGCCCACTGCGATGCATACGCCATGTTGTGAGCTGCGGTGTGGAGCCAGGTTTGGCCATAAGAGGCGAGAGTTTGCTCTCCTGAAGAAGGCATATATTAATGTTGAAACATTGTCAATGTCGGGTGTGTGAAATGGAGGCATCGCAGTGGGCTACGTAAGAGTTTGTAAGTTACCATTCTAAAAGACATGCATGTTCATTTGTCAACTTGCATATTTTTACATTTACTAATTATCTGGTGTAAGTGATATTAAACATGTTTGTGTAGTACTGACTGGGTGGGAGATCTGGGTAGACTGGTGGGATTTCAGGCTAAGAACCAGGAAGAATGACTGATCTGGAGAATGACTGGTAAACTGGTTAATTAAATTTACGTGCGCATGTTTAAACGTTGGTCAACTTGCATGCATAAATCAGGACTTGCGCTCGCAAGTCCTAGTTTACTTTTTGCGCATAAAATATACATACGTATATTTTAAAATAGAAAGGAAAAGTGTACATGTTCAATGCATTAATTATACATGGTTTCAGTTCATTGCATGTATTTGCACATAAAAATACATACATGCATATACTGTAGGGTAGAGATGTGTAGTTTATAAAACGCATATGTCATATGCAAGGGTTATAAAATACTTTCATATTATCTACACATGCCCATATACGTGTGTGTATTTCACCTCACGCATTTATTTGAAAGTTATCCTCTATGAGCCTTAAGCTGCTTATATAGCTGGAAGAGCCAGTCTGTTTACAGGTGGGTAGAGTATGTCCCTTTATTGACCAGTTGTAGAGATATGACAGAAAACCTTTTTTGTTGTTGTTTTCCTTGTTTATTGTCAGTAGCTTGTTAATGTGATTATGTAATGAACAGTCAAACACATACACATCTTATCCCAGGTGTTCATGTGTGTTGTAAAGCAACAAATGAAAAATTCTCTTACATACACAGATTTGGTGCTGTGGATAGGATCAATTTGTTTACATAGGGGTAGATTTTCAAAGGGGTACGTGTGTAAGATATGCACGTACCCCCCGAAAACCTACCCCAAACCCCCCCCTGCGCGTGCCAAGCCTATTTTGCATAGGCTCGGTGGCGCGCGCAAGTTCCGGGGCTTGCAAAAAGGGGCGGTCGGGGTGTGGCCAGGGGGCGTGGTTAGGGATCGGGGGCGTGACCGGGGGGCGTGTGGGTGGTCCAGGGGCATGGCCGAGTGCCCCGACACAGCGGCCTGTGTCGGGGCCTGCTGCGCCGGCGCGCGTAAGTTACTACTGCCCAGAGGCAGTAGTAACTTCTCCGATAAAGGTAGGGGGGAGTCTAGATAGGGCCGGGGGGTGGGTTAGGGAAGGGAAGGTGCGGGGGGGGGGGGGGGGTAGAAAAAAAGTTCCTCCGAGGCCGCTCCGATTTTGGAGCGGCCTCGGAGGGAAATGGGCAGCGCACGCTGGGCTTGGCGCACGCAAGTTGCACAAATGTGCATCCCCTTGCGCGCACCAACCCCGGGTTTTATAAGATACACGCGGCTACGCGCGTATCTTATAAAATCAGCATACTTTTGTTCGCGCCTGGTGCGCTTATGTTTTTAAAATCTACCTCTTAAAGAATAAGATCTGAGTTTGCTTTTGTTAAGCAGGAATAAATGTATTCAAATACATTAGCTAAAAATATTTGCTGTGTTCAGCCATGTTATCTTTGTAGTATGACATAGGTGGTCTAGCTGTGTTTCAGTGAGTGCACTAAAGAAGGACCACCAATGCTATTTTCCTATAGTCAGCCAAAAGCCATATGTTAAAATATAATGCAAAGATTTAATAAGAATTCTTGAAGTGTTTCCGTTTTGATTGAAATTTGCTATAGTTAAATGTTTGAAAGTTGTAGCTGCTTGAGGCTTTCTAAAAATGTCACTTTCAACTATTGACAGACAAGATCTTAAACATAACTAGGATCATTTTCAGCTTAAACTAATTTTTACTGAACACAAAACCAGATTTTACAAAAATGTATTCACTTTTTACTGATTTTTATCCAAAATTTTGGTTTGGTCTTACAGAATTTGTTTGGCCTTGATTTTCCTATCTCCAGTACTGAGCTGTTCACCTTTATATCCCAATACACTCCCTGGTCCTTGTTTTTAGCTCATCCCACCTGCCAGTCTAAGAGAAGAGGTCGAGCAACACTTTATATTTCTGGCCTCCAAAATAATCACATATTTATTCAGAAAAATGAGTTATGTTTTGCACTGATATTTTTTCTTGCTTTTATTGTATAATAAACATTGACAGTTTGCTAAGAAAAATAAAATAAATACTGAAGATGGAAGAGCTTTGAAGATAACTAAGGATCTAATGTAATAAACATGAGTAAAAATGTGTTCCTATGTAAAAACTGAGTAAATTCCCAGTGCAGTATACTAATGCATCAGGAGTTTTAAAAAGAATGCTAACTCAAACATTCATGCAAAATATAAGTTTAGTGTGCATAAAATATGACATGATCCAACAGCACTATTTCCAAACAAACACAGAGCCAAACTGCTCTCAGCAATCAAATCAAAACCAAGAAAAGTGCAGGGAACTTGTATAGTCCAAATTCTTGTAAATTCTTTATTTTATACCGGCAACTCCACTGTTATGCAGTCGATTATCATCAGGCATGTCCCCCGACATGGTCCCGTGTTTCGCCGAGGCTGCGTCGGGAGGGACAGTGAATTTAATCAAGCAATCTAAAATAGAGAATGAAAATGGACTATGTAAAGATTACAACGGCCGCACAAATCTTAATGACACAAAGATTAAATACAATTTACCTACCTTACAGTAGACTTCAAAGAGTTCAACAGGGAGCGCATCTGAGCACTTAATCTAAAGGGTATTTAACAGAGGGAAAAAGGCGCGTGAATCAGGTCAGCCAATCACACTTCAGCAGGGAACAGCTAATTGGGAGACAGCCTAGTTAGCCAATCATATTCAGATAAAGTGAAACCATTCAAGTTCCTTGTTCAGACCAGCCGGGGCTACAGTGTTTAATGTAAATATCCACTTTTGCTCTTTTTGGACTAAAAGTTCTGAAAAGTTGCCCCCACGAGTGGGGGGGGCAGCAACAACTTCCAATACAAAAAAGATGCCCGTGTAAAAAATTATATGTGGGGAAGACTTCACAGATGATAAAAACACGAATTATTGAACATAAATCTAATATTAATAGGCTACGTGAGAACGCACCACTTGGGGTGATAGTGTCTAATGATATGAAGTCTGCGAAACAATGCGACAAGGCGATAGCAAAAGCCAGAAGAATGCTGGGCTGCATAGAGAGAGGAATATCGAGTAAGAAAAGGGAACACAGTACTCCTTGGTGAGGCCTCACCTGGAGTACTGTGTTCAGTTCTGGAGACCGTATCTACAAAAAGACAAAGACAAGATGGAAGCGGTACAGAGAAGGGCGACCAGGAAGGTGGAGGATCTTCATCGGATGACGTACGAGGAGAGATTGAAGAATCTAAATATGTACACCCTGGAGGAAAGGAGGAGCAGAGGTGATATGTTACAGACTTTCAGATACTTGAAAGGTTTTAATGATCCAAAGACAACGACAAACCTTTTCCGTAGGAAAAAAATCAGCAGAACCAGGGGTCACGATTTGAAGCTCCAGGGAGGAAGATTCAGAACCAACGTCAGGAAGTATTTCTTCACGGAGAGGGTGGTGGATGCCTGGAATGCCCTTCCGGAGGAAGTGGTGAAGACCAGAACTGTGAAGGACTTCAAAGGGGCGTGGGATAAACACTGTGGATCCATAAATTCAAGAGGCCGCCAATGAAGAGTGGGGGACTCGCCAGAATGATGGCTACTGCCTGGAGACAATACCCTTATTCAATAAACATATACATGGTTACTGTGACTCCAACATCACTCTAAGCTTCAACAGCAAGAGGAAATATGGAAAAAAGGGTTCACACTCACAAAGCGGGGAGTAGCTGGCTTGTTACAGCGGTTACTACCCCAAACCAAATAAGCCTGATACTTCACTTTCAATGCATATCCAGCATAGTTCTCTGCTTCAACAGCAGGGCTGAAGAAAAACTGATACTTCACACATCCAGCAGAGCTCTCTGCTTCAACGTCAGGGGAGAAGAAAAAAGGGTTCACACTCACAAAGCGGGGAGTAGCTGGCTTGTTACGGCGGTTACTACCCCAAACCAAATAAGCCTGATACTTCACTTTCAATGCATATCCAGCATAGTTCTCTGCTTCAACGGCAGGGCTGAAGAAAAACTGATACTTCACACATCCAGCAGAGCTCTCTGCTTCAACGGCAGGGGAGAAGAAAAAAGGGTTCACACTCACAAAGCGGGGAGTAGCTGGCTTGTTACGGCGGTTACTACCCCAAACCAAATGTGCCTGATACTTCACTTTCAATGCATATCCAGCATAGCCCTCTGCTTCAACGGCAGGGGAAAAGAAAAACAACCAATAAGGGCTGTATAACATAGTCTGGGTAAAACAAATAAGCATGGGTGTAGCTTGCTTATTGCGGCGGTTACTACCCCTACTACCCCTAACTAATCAAGCTAGACATTTCACTTGGATGCAGCTCCATCACTGCTCGCTATATTAATGGTGGGGGTGGAAGGGAAATAGAACCAAGAGCTAAGAGAAACAGATAAGTATGAGAGAAAAAATGTGTGAGGCTTGCTGGGCAGACTGGATGGGCCGTTTGGTCTTCTTCTGCCGTCATTTCTATGTTTCTATGTTTCTATGTTGAACATTGGTTTCAATTTTCACATTCTCCCTCTGACTTGTTCTTTTTTGTATTGGAAGCTGCCCCCCCCCCCCCCTGCTCGTGGGGGCAACTTTTCAGAACTTTTAATCCAAAAAGAGCAATAGTGGATATTTACATTAAACACTGTAGCCCCGGCTGGTCTGAACAAGGAACTTGAATGGTTTCACTTTATCTGAATATGATTGGCTAACTAGGCTGTCTCCCGATTGGCTGTTCCCTGCTGAAGTGTGATTGGCTGACCTGATTCGCGCGCCTTTTTCCCTCTGTTAAATACCCTTTAGATTAAGCGTTCAGATGCGCGCTCCCTGTTGAACTCTTTGAAGTCTACTGTAAGGTATGTAAATTGTATTTAATCTTTGTGTCATTAAGATTTGTGTGGCCGTGGTAATCTTTACATAGTCCATTTTCATTCTCTATTTTAGATTGCTTGATTAAATTCACTGTCCCTCCCGACGCAGCCTCGGCGAAACACGGGACCATGTCGGGGGACATATTGTACTATGCCTGATGATAATCGACTGCATAACAGTGGAGTTGCCGGTATAAAATAAAGAATTTACAAGAATTTGGACTATACAAGTTCCCTGCACTTTTCTTGGTTTTGTTGTGATGATCCAACAGCACTGACATGGCCCCAGCTCTCTTACTGAACATGTGCCTGGAGTTCCTGTATGAGCACACTTCCTCATTAGTTCCTCAGTCTGTCTTCCTCTTGAGCTATGGACATGTCCTAGTCTCTATTGTTTGATTTTAGGCCTGTTTACTTGGCATGTCTGCTTTATTTTATCTTATATATATTATTTTGTCCCTGCCTTGGCAGCCCCTGAACAGATGTTTTTTCAGTTCCAGAAAAAAAAGTTATGTATAAGCCCAAGGCAAAAAAGAGCAAAGTCAGCAGGTTTAAGGCCTGCATCTGGTTTCAGTGCATTGCATCTGTGGGTGCCGTGTATTCACCATGGATACGGACTCTGTCTATTATCAATGCCTGAACTTGGATCATGACTCCTCCAGTTGCTACAGCTGTAGTAAGATGTCCTTGAGGGTGCAGCAGTACTACGTCTGGAAATTAAGGTGCTGTAGAAAGTATCAGCCATTAAGATGCTGAAACCTCAGTGCGAGGCTGAACAGCAGAGTCACCCCTCTTCCAGGAGCAAGGCATTGTAGGATTCCAGACACAAGAAGTTAAAGCAGGATCCTTCTCCCTTTCTTCCCTGTAAGCATGGAAGGCTGCTCTCTGTGGTACCAGTTCCCAGATCTGTTGCAAGTCAGGGGTTTTGGAAGCCTCTGACAGGCTAAATGGCTCCTTTGACACTGAAGAAAAAGTCAATGTTGCTGTGCAGAACAACCACCATAGCAGGTCCATCCTCTGTGCCAAGGTGGGAGTTAACCTCATCTGCGCAGGTGCTATCGCCCTCTATGGAGTGGAAGACTCCCATGGAGCTGAGTCATTTGTTTTATCCATATCTGATGCCATCCAAGGCATTCCAGGGCACAATTGATCCTTTTGCATCATGTTAAAGCTCTTTTGATGTTGTTGGAGCAGAGCACAAGAATCCCGCTACTCTGGAGAGCAGAGCTATGGTGCAGAGGGGAGGTGGTGTTGATGCAATCTATGAAACCTGGTGCCAGCCAGAGGGGAATGTCATCACAACTGGCATGGAATGTTTCGGAGTTGACTGCTTCTGTTGTTAAAACCGCTTGGCTCGGATCTCTTTGGTGCTTCCAACAGCAGCAAGCCTTAGTAAAAATGAGCTTTTCACGGTTTCTGAAGAGAATGTCTCGTCTCTCACTCCAGCTCAAAGGATCCCTGAGCAAGTAGGAGCCCCACTGTTGGAGCTGGTGAAGAATTTCTTTGCCTTCTTAAACCCTGAAGATAATAGAGGAATGTTGGAAGTTGGAGCCTCTCTTGTCCAGAATGGAAGAGTTTTTACCACATAATGATGAGGTTGCTCAAAGTCCCCCAGAGGTGCATGCCTTGCCTCAAGAGTTTCCTACATTGAGAACAAGTTCTCCTCTCCCCCCCACCCCCAAGTAGGAGATTCACCTCAACAAAGGGAGTCCTTTCATGCTTTGGAAGGGGAGTAAGTGGGATCAACTTGTTCTGAGTTACATCCAGAGGTTTCCCCCTATGATCAGCAGAGGTCTCCTCCTGGTTTCTCCTTATTGTCAGGTTTATGGTTCAGCATACCCCAGTGGTCAGGAGGATTCCACAAGAATTTTCCTTCAGATCCTTTTCCGGACTTGCCTTAGCATACCTTTCCTTCAGAGGACATCTATTATGTCCTTTATGGATAAGCTAGAAAAGACAATGCCATTATTTTGGAAGAAGAAGGATCTAAGAACAGATATTTTCAGGCTGTTGCAATTTCTTCAACCTCCACAGGATTCTGTATCCATTTCGGCGCTTAGCCTCCTCAAGGATCTGCGGTAGAGGATGTGGCAGACTTGATATCAAATGTAGAGTCAGGTCTCTTCAGATTTTGGTGCTATCCAGCTACCACACTATTCCATAGTGATTGAGTTTGCATTGAAGCTTGCTAAGTGCATCTGTCTGTAACGTTTGCTGGTCATGGGGTCATCCTGTGATCAGCAGTACTCATCCAGGACACCTAAGAGCAGCTTCACAGCTTCCATATCACCTTAGCACACTTACTGGGCTCTTTGCAGCATACGCCACCATCACACCGCTGCTGCCTTCAACCCCCTTAGGCGTGCACGCATTTATAGCTTATCTAGGCCCTGCAGCAGTAACTCACTGTTAGCGCCTTCTGATGACATCAGCCCTGCCAGGCTATTTAAGCATGGGCTCCGCAGTAACACATTGCCTTAGCAACAGGTCCTCCTGCTTCCAGCAATTCATGTTGCTCCAGCATTCCTGATCCTGCCTTGTTCCAGTGTTCCCCTGCCTTGCCTCGTCCAGCCTGCCTTGCCTCATCCAGCTTTGCATCGTCCCAGTCTCTCGCCTGCCTGGTATTGACCTCTCTCCAAAATAGCATTCAATACAAATTATTTAAAACTTGTTTATGTGATAGAAATTCCCGATTTCTAAACCAAATATCAGTGAAAGACACCAATATTGCAAACAGAGTAAATAGAAAAAGTGACAAAGGGACCATTATGACACCCTTATGTGCAGATAATTATATTGCACGAAATGCCTGGATCATAAATAATCATAGGTCCATTTTTCAAATATACACCGTGTCACAATATTCTTGAATTAAAAATTTTTTTTTTACATTTAAAAGAGGAACTTCCCTTGTTAGTAAGAAGTATCGGCAGCAGCAGAAGAGCTTGTTGCCAATGCAACCGTGCCCAACATAACGTTATGTTTCATCCGAAACCGCATCGGGGTGTTAAAGGAGGTGTCAACGCTGTTGTAAAAGTTAATGAGAGAAAATTAATTGAAAAACATCTTAAATACCAAAAGCACATTTACATAGAAGGTACGCCAATCAACTAGTTACATGTAATGTCCAGATGCCACATCAAAAACATTTGAAATGGCTGTGCGAAACGGCAAAAGATAGCATTTATTTAAAGGGACTGTCGTAATGATGTCATACCCAGCAGTGTTCAAAATTGACAACTATCAAATTAAGCTGTCAAAACAGAGGCGGAACCAAAAGTCCGCTCAAGCCAATGTTGGTCTCCCCCCCCCCTTTTTTTTTTATAAAAAAATAATTATTGTGCTGACAATTATGCAAAAACCTTATCAATTCAACAGAGTCCCTGTGCTTTGCAACTGAGCTTAGAAAAAAATTACACCATCTCTGTGGAAGGAAGGGTCTAGTCTTCCCTTCTGGAATTGATCTTTATCACCTGATAGTTGTGAAATCTGGTAACTACTTGTACTTCTGTTGCCCTCCTCTGACCAGTAGAGATCAGTCTTCAGTTCTGACCCCTCCCAATCTGCTCAGCTGCAGTTGGAAGTGGCATCTCTCCTTCAGCAGAAGGTGATTGAGCTTTTGTTTTCACTGGCATGTGACCAGAAGTTCTATTCCCAGTACTTTCTAATCCCCAAGAAGTCAGATATATTGAGGCCTATCCTGGATCTGTGAAAACTGAATTAATTGTTGATCCAATATATGTTTAAAGTGAATTCCTATCAGATGATTCTCTTCTTTGTTCATCCAAGGGACTAGATGTGCACTTTGGATTTGAAAAACGTTTATGTTCATATCTGTATCAGATGAGACTAACAGACCTAGATATGTATTCTTAGAGACGCTGAGATAGGGAGAGGATATAACTTATTTATTTTATTTATTTATTTAACATTTTTCTATACCGAACTTCATGACAAGCTTCATATCAGGCCGGTTTACATCAAACTTAGGGGTTAACTTAACAAAAACCATATAACAGGAAGGCCGAAGCGCAGATACAAATAACAGGGAGAATGAACTTGGGGGCTAGGGTAGCCAGGAAATAAAGGACAGAAAAAACTGGAGAAAGAAAACGTATGACTATACAGTGGCTGTGTCGGTCATTTAGACTATTGGGCTAACTGAGAGAACTGTTGCGATGTTAGGCTTGAGGGAAGGCTTGGACGAAAAGCCAAGACTTGAGTTTTTTTTCGGAAGGTGATCAGGCAGGGTTCCAGTCTTAGATCAGTCGGCAGGTTGTTCCAGATGGTGGGGCCAGCTGTGGAGAATGCCCTTTCTTTCATGGAGGTTAGACGAGTGGATTTAGTTGGGGGAACTTGAAGGGTTCCTTTGTGTGCCGCTCTGATGGGTCTTGCAGATGTGTATAGTTTGAGTGGGAACTGAAGGTCTAAAGGTAGTTGGTTGTGTATGGATTTGTGGATAATGGTGAGTGCTTTGTGCAAAATTCTGTATTTAATAGGCAGCCAGTGTAGGTTTCTAAGTATAGGGGTGATATGAGTTCTCCGGTTAGTGTTGGTTAATATCCTGGCTGCTGAGTTCTGGAGCATCTGTAGTGGTCTAGTGGCAGAGATCGGGAGTCCTAAGAGGAGAGTGTTACAGTAGTCGGTTTTGGAGAATATTGTTGACTGAAGGACAGTTCTGAAGTCCTGGAGATGGAGGGGTTTGAGTCTTTTCATAACTTGTAGCTTAAAGAAACAATCCTTCGTAATATTGTTGATTGATTTTAGGTTCAAATGGTTGTCAATGGTGACTCCTAAATCTCTAACTTGAGTGGTCTGAGGAATAGCGGTTGTCTGATCAAGGCTGGTAGAATGGTCGGTGGAGATGAGAAGGATTTCTGTTTTGGCTGCATTGAGGACCAGGTTCAGGCTGGTGAGAAAGTGGTTGATGGATTTAAGGCAGTTCTCCCAGAAGGAGAGCGTTTTCGGAAGGGATTCTTTTATAGGGATCAGGATCTGAACGTCGTCAGCATATAAGTAGTGAATTAGGTTAAGGTTTGTGAGGAGCTGGCAGAGAGGCAGTAGGTAGATATTAAAGAGGGTGGGGGATAGAGAAGAGCCTTGGGGAACACCTAGAGTAGATTTGAAGTTAGGAGATTCTTTATTGTTGATAGTGATCTTGGAGCTTCTATTATTGAGGAATGAGCTGAACCATTGGAAGGCGTATCCAGATAATCCAATGTCTGAGAGACGATTGAGAAGGATGCTATGGTTCACGGTATCAAACGCCGCGGAGATGTCTAAGAGAACTAGCAGGAATGAAATCCCTTTATCTAGGCCCATGAGGATGTGGTCTGTTAGCTAGATGAGGAGGGTTTCAGTACTGGAAGACTTGCGGAAGCCATACTGGGAGGGGTATAGGATTTTGTGTTCCTCCAAGTAGTCCGAAAGCTGTGTGTTCACCACCTTCTCTGTGAGTTTTGCTAGCAGTGGGAGGTTGGATATGGGTCGGAAGTTGGAGAGCACATTAGTATCCAGGTTGGGTTTCTTCAGAAGAGGTTTAATAGATGCTGTTTTAAGGTCATCTGGGTATATTCCTTGGGCGAGGGAGCAGTTAATGATGTCGGCCAGAGATCTGGAGATGGTTCCTGGGATAAGGAGCAGAAGTTTTGTTGGGATGTGGTCCATCGGGTGGTTGGATGGTTTCAGCTTCTTGAGTGTTGATTCTATCTCCAGAGGGGTGGTGGGCTCGAAGGACTCTAGGGTAGCTCTGGGGGAGTGTGTGGTGGTGAAGTTTAGAGCTGGTGGTGTTGGGTTAGTAGGGAGAAGCGCTAGTGTGTTTGCAATTTTATCCTGAAAGAAGAGTGCGAGTTCATTGGCTTTGGATTGAGCCTGATCGTCGGGAATGGTAGGGGCAGAGGGTTTAGTGAGTTGAGCTACATAGGAGAACAGGGCCCTAGCGTCATACTGAATATCATGGATTCTGCTGGAGTAATAGTCTTTTTTTGCTTGTAGGAGAGAAATCCTGTAAAGATGCATGTTTCATTTGTAATCTGACAATGTTGTAGAGTTGGGGGACTTCCGCCAAGTGCCTTCCTTGTGTCGGAGGTCTTGCTTCATTCGTTTAAGTTCCGGTGAGTACCAAGGTTGCATCCTTTTTTGAGTCCAATTGATGTTTTTTGTCTCTTTGGGGCAGAGTTTGTTGGCTATAGACTCCGTGATATTGTGCCAGGATAGAAGGGCTGAGTTGGGGTTGGAGGTGTCTAGATTGGGGAGTTCCTTGGAAAGATGTTCACTGAGAATATCGGAGGTACATTTTCTTCTGAGATGGATGGTAGAGTGAGGTTGTGGTTGAGAGGGGTTTCCTCGAGTCTTGAGAGTAGCTGATATGAGTGAATGGTCGGACCAAGGGACTGGGGTGCAGTCTGGAGTGTTAGTGTATGATAAGTGTGAGTTTAGGAAGATGAGGTCTAATGTGTGTCCAGCTTTATGGGTGGATTTGTTGACGATTTGTTCAAAGCCCATTGCCTGGAGTGTGGATAAGAAGGTTTCGCAGTTGGGGGAGATCGGGGAGGCGTCAACATCTAGATTGAAGTCCCCCAGAATCATGGCAGGTGAGTCCATGTTAATGTATTTAGCGATGGTTTCTATAAGGGGTGAGGCATCAGAGTCTAGTGATCCTGGTGGAGCGTAGACAAGGAGAATTTGAATATGTTTTGATTTGAACAATCCGAGTTCTAGTTTTTTGGAAGAGGTCTTGACAGGTTGCTGTCTAAGATTCAGTTCCTTCTTGGTTGCTAGAAGCAGACCACCCCCTCTTTTTTTGGGTCTGGTAATTGAGAAGACGTCATAAAGGTGAATAGGTAGCTGGTTTATCAGTACAGTGACGGTGCTTTTTAACCAGGTTTCCGTGATAGCACATACATCTGGATTGGAGTCAAGCTGGTAGTCGTGAAGAATGTGCATTTTCTTTGTGAAGGACTGAGCGTTGAAGAGGGTTAGAGAGAATATCGTGAGACCTAGTAGTTGGGTCAAGGGTGAGAGCATGATTGGGATGAGTGATCTCGTTGACTGATTCAAGGTCCGTTGTGAAAGTTTGGAGAGGTGTGAGTGGCGATGATAAATGATAGGAATGGGGTAGGATTGCATGTTACCTACTCGGGTGGTGAGTAGAGGGAGGTGTGGGGAGAGGAGTTGGAGGATGGTGATAGAAGCTGATCTGGCTGGACAGGGTTGCACAGGGTTACTGGAGAGGCTGGATGAATGCTGTAGAGGCTGGATGGATAAATGCTGGAGAGGCTGGATGGATAAAGGCTGGATGGTTGCTGGATGGATGCTGGAGATGCTGGATGGATGCAGGAGAGGCTGGAAGGATGAATGCTGGAGAAGCTCAATGGATGCTGAAGTGCGTAGTAAATTATACTACGCTGAAGTGCGTAGTAAATTATGATGGTAATGCATACATCTTTTTTCTTCCTGAGCAGCTACGGTCTTTTCACCTTCGAGTTGTTTTATCTGAACAAAACATCGTTTCTAGACAAACGCTATTTGCCACAAAAGCCTACAGTGCATTATACCAGTCAAGACCGGCGGCGACCACAAAGCGCATGCGCAGCTTTGTGGTCGCTTTTAATGGAGATATTTAAATACCTACATGGTATTAATTAACAACTAACCATTTTCAACTGGAAAGAAAGTGGTAGAACTAATGGTCATGATATGAAGCTTCAAAGGAGTAGATTCAAGAGCAATGTCAGGAAATATTTTTTCATAGAAAAGACGGTAGATGCCTGGACTGCCATCCCAGAATTGATGGTGAAGGCTAAAATGGTAATGGACTTAAAAAAAAACGTTGGATAAACACTGAGGACACATTGACAAGAAAGGAGGAATAATGTAAGCATAAAATACTGGCACTAAAGGCAATGGGGGTAGCCAGTTATTTAGCCTGCAAAGAGGGAAGGTTATGATCCTAACAGCAGTGGTATGAATGCATTAGGTATCTAAGAAAACATCAGGGTAACCTGAATGGGAGAGGTGGTTATGACCCTAACACCCATGCTTTCAAGAAGGCATTGGGGTAACTTGTATGGAGCAATGGTTATGACCCAAACTGTAGTGGCAAGACTGCATTATGATTCGAAGAATATTATTGATGTAACCTGTTTTGGAGTGGCACAGTGCCACTGCTCTTAAGGTTGTATGCTGCATTGGACTTCCAAGAAAACACTGAGGCAATCTACATGGAGTGACCATAAATGTCATTTAGCAAGGGAAAGCCGAATGTTTTGGACAGTGGCTTTGCAAGTTTTAGTAGCTGTGTGGATTATTAGAAAATTTGGCAGTAAGACGTTTTGGATTTAGTGTTAGATTTTGAAATTATCTTAGAAGATGACAAGGCTTGAAATGGCCTATCAGTGGAGGTGGCAGATGCAGAGATTTTTGGCATGCTTGGGACATACATGAAGGGCTGTAGTAGGAAAAGGTTTGAAAGTTCAGCTAAAATACATGGGGTGGGGAGCTAATGTTGTGTTGAGTATGGGAATTTATATGCTCATCTACCCTTAGTGGAAGAATTGTAGCTGGGGAGACCAGATGGATCAATTTGATAGTTTTCTCCAATTATTTTACACTTTTTGTTTGCAACCCTAAACTATGTAATTATTTTAAATACAAGTATGATACAGAATAGTTTTTCAGGTATAGTAATCTGAACAGTGTATTTTGGGAATTGAGATGTAGATTAAGGGTCAACAAATGAGTTGTAGCTGATACTCTTTTATTGGACTAAATTTGTTTGATCCTTAATTCTACATATCCAAGTAGACTAAGATGGTAACCACAGTTCTTTACTCAAGATGGAATTGAGCTGGAAATTCAAAATGGTTCCTATATTGTTGTTTTTGATTAGGAAGAGCGCATACTCATTTTATGCCCATGAAAATAATTCTTGATGAGTTAGGCCTTTACAATCCTATTCAAAATGGAAGAAAACATATAGTATATATGGCAACTTTGAGTTGGGGTTTGGTAATGCAAAATATATAGGTCTACAAGTTCTATAGACTTAGATTTTAAATGCTATCAAAGTTCCTCTAAGCATGCATAAAAAGTTTAAATCCAGCACTAAATAATTTCCCCACTTTGTCAATGATAGAAAATAATTTAGACTATTTTGCCTGAATAAGTGAAAAGTTTTCATTTTGCATATTAGGATATTGTTGCAATACATTTATGTATGAATATGCTCATCTGTCAGTTCTGTAGTACTTTGGAAAATTCTTGACTTGTTTTACTTTTAGCCCAGCAGCTTCTTCCTGCTACTTTGAACTTCTTGCTCAGTTGAAATGGTGCTCTGTTGAGCTATAGTGCTGCGAGTCCTCATTCATAATTACTCAGTCATTACAGCAATGCTTCTTGGCTAGGGATCACAGACTGCAGTTCCTTCCAGAACTTGGTGCACATACACTCAGACTTACCAGTAAGTGTCGCCGGTGTGCAATGTCTGAACCTCCTCCTTCCCTAGTGCTGTGAACGCTGCCTCCACAGCTTCCTCACCTAGCCCAAGGAGCAAAAACCAAGCCTGGAAATTAAATCTACATCTCCTGCATGCAATGACTGAGCCACTAGGTTGGCAGAATCTGGTCTTTCTAAATGAAGCTGCCCCCTACTGGCTTGTAGGAAGCTATGGTCTCTTAGTAAAGTTGTTTTCATATGTTTAGTGTTGTTCAGATTTGATGAAAATAACAGTAGTCGTGCCATTAATCTCTGGTATGACATAGCAGTTAGGCATGTGTTGATAATGTTTTCCATGCTAGGGTCTATAGGTCAACAGCGGATAGAACTTTGTTGAGAAGTAAGATTCCTAAAGCATTACACCTCATAATTCTCCCCTGGTTGTCATCTATCTCTGCTTCACACAGAAAGCTTGAGTTGTCTGTAATACTTGAGTAGGCTACGCCATTTGTTCTCAAAAGTCCTCTAGCAAAATATGAACATCAGATCATGAAATGAACATATGTTCAGTTATCTGTGGCCTAGGTAAAGTAAGAGATTTTGAATTTGGAAGACTGGGAGATCTAATTATAGTGTCCAAGTGAAAATATATGGTATTAAATGTAAATTGATAATTCAGAAGGATGCTTTATTTGAAAATACTGGGTTTGATATTATAACTTGTACTAAACAAAATCCACAAGATGATAGACAATTTCATAATACAAGGTTTCTCACAGTCTTTGTCACATGCCCACATATGCATGCCAAAAATGTCTATGCAGGCAAGGCCTTTTAAAATACACCTACACTATTCATCTTTTCAAACACATATACACATCCATGAGATTATGGATTTTCAGGACTGCAGGGATATTAATTGACACAGTTAATTAGCAGGAGGCATTTATATTAACTATTTATAGCACTACTACATAGTCTTAATCACACAGGCCCCTCCATACAACATCTGCAACAGTAGGTGGTGAACGGGGTAGCCAAGTTTACTGAATTCTGCCATGCTAGCCATGTACTGAGGCAGATCATTCTGTATGAGGATGTGTGGTTGTGATGAAGTTCTGAGTATGTGTGGAATAAGTGTCCTTTGAAGTTTTAAAAGGGAAATGTGAAATGAATCTTGTGTATCTCCTTTATTGTGTGTTTGATAATGGGTATCACCTCTTGTCCATAATGTTAACTCTGTTCTTTCACATATCTGCTGGCTCATTAGAATTCTGCAGTAGTACTCAGTTGTCACTAAGACAGCTATTGAGTGCACCTTTGACCTTTTCTATACTTATTTTCATTATGTTAGTGTTTCTAACCTTTTCAAACCCAAGTCATAACTGCATTAATAAAAATGTTGCATGACACACTGACTTGCGTAGTGCAGGCAGTGCGAACATGGAGAGGACTCACATGGCCTAAAGAAGAGCTAGGGAAACACTGAAAGCCCCACCACACTCTCTTCTAAATGCAAAGGGAGAAAGACACATATGGATAATGGACTAGCTTCCCCTGTATACAAGTGCAGGATGAGAGAGAAGTCAGTATTTTCAGGCAGTCAGTTGTTAGTTACCTTGATTGCCACAAGTGGCTTCCAGAGTTACTTCACTGCTGGTACTTCCAACACTCAGGGCAAATCGCATGTAGTGCTCAGTGCATGCCCTCCCCATCTCAATCAGCCTGGGGACAGGACTAAGACTCGAAGGACTCAAATGGGACAGCTCAGGACAGAGAAAATGAGGAGGTGCTGAATGCAATGCATGCTGCATAAAGTGGGGCTCAGTTATCCATGCCCTGCATGTGTCCCATTAATTACCACACTCAGGGTCTCATGCTGTTATTAGGAAGAGGCAGCATGCATGATTACATATGTTCTCAGAAAGGAGCTCCTATATGTTTAAGAGCCATTGCTGGAATGTCTTGTTACTGCAAGGTGCTAAGAGCAGAGCCCAGGTGCTGGACTGGATCTGAGCATCAGATAGTGGTGAATTTTCTGTGGCACACCTGATCGTCTGAAGATACACCAGTGTACCATGGCACACTGATTAGGAAACACTGCATTATGTGAACCATACTGCGAGCTTTCTGCTGCTGACTCCTGCCAAAAGTCTAAGCATTTTTCCCCACTGACTTAAAACCTTGTAGTACGACTGGCCTAAAATGTGCAGTGTACCTGAGACTTTTTATGGCAGAGAGGTTCCAGTGCAGCTATGGTCTTTCGAAACAGGATGGCGTATGAGATGCTGCAAAGATCACTCGCTCTATCCACCTGGAACGTCTACATAAGCAACTGCAACAAAGGGAAGGCATTCCTCACCCCAAGCAGTTGGTCTGGTCATCAGGTTCCCGAGGACCTACTGATTAGCTATATCGTGCATGTCAAGCAGCTCTGAGTAACCAGGAACGTGGTTCTCTTGCACCTGGCCGCCTGGGCATTTTTCGCGAAGCTGGAAACAGGATGAGCAGAGCAGTACTTTGCGGTCAAAAGAGTGATTCTGGGCTGGGCGAGAGAGTCTGTGCCTCGACATGACACTTGGAGGCCGTTAACACATGACCTGCAGATATCGCTGTGGACCGTCATGCCCTCAATAGTATCTAATGAGTTTGAGACTGCAGTCTTTTGAGTCACTTTCGCGCTCGCATTCTTCGGCGCCATGCGCAACAACAAATTCACTGCACCATTGCGGAAGGGCATCTCAGGCGTGTGGCCTGCCGTGGAGGTTGTCAGTGTCTCGAACAGCACGCTACGCCTGACTTTGAGGCAGTCAAAGACTGATCAAGGAGCATGCAGTCAAGTCATCACTCTGGCGACAGTCAAAGGTCTGTTAACATGTCCAGTGGCAGTTGTGACATCATACTTGGCTTTGCGCCCAAAGGTGAATAGCCTATTCTTACAGCAGCGTGACAAATTCCCCCCCCCCACCCCCCAGCAGATACCAGTTCTCCGTAGTCTTCAAGAAAGCACTCACTCTCTCCGAATTGGAGCAGCATCTAGCGCAGCAACCGCCGGCCTGCTCCAGGTGACCATACAACACATGGACTAATGGAGGTCCAGGGCATTCGTGTCCTACATCAGGTGCAATGTTCGCTCCCCTGTGCTTGCGGCAGCCCGGGTGCACCCCGAAACTTAAGTTTTATTTCACTTGCAGCTGCTGTCCATTGTCATTCTGCATGGATTGTGGGCCACTCATTCATCAACCATGTACGTAGAAGGGTTAAGAGAGGGAAATTTGGCCTCGACCTGGGGATGACTGAGGAAGGCTGGACTATCGAATGGCTGGGCCAGAGGGGCATGCATTGGCACCAGCTCTGGCCCATGCTGCAGTCAGAGACAAATCGTTGTGCACCGCCGGACTTAGTCATCATACATCTTGGCAGGAATGACCTGGCTTATCACTGCTGAACATGATCAGGGATGATTTGCAGCATGGCCATCTTCCAGGATATGCTGGTCAGAAATCATACCCCAGCAGAAACTGTTGGACTTGGGATGGTGGGGGAGATACCTTATTAACCAAAAAATACACACCTCAAAATACAATTCCCCCTTTTCTTGAACAAACAGACAAACAAAACACTGAGAAAATGCAAATCTTTGTGGATAGACTCTAATGTCCGGTATCCTTAAGGAAGTATCTCATTATATATGTAGTATAATATATCATACAGTGATATATTCTGTCTTATTTACAAAACTCTCCTTGATAACCACAGTCCTTAAATAATTAAAGATCATCTAGAGAAAGTTGTTATACAAAATATGAATGAAGCCGCTTATTCTGGGATGGCTTGTGTCTTCAACTTCTTTTCGCCATGTTGTTGGTGAATAACTTTAAGCATTTGTAAACTGATTTATAGGCACTGCTAGCAGCGGCGTCCATCTCCCGGCTTGACCTCACATTGCCTCTCCGGCCCCTGAAGCAGGCATTCATTGCCGAAATACTGCCAGTGTCAGGCGACTTCACAGTGCCTAGAGAAATCTGTTTGCAGATGCTGGGCGGCTTCATTCATATTTTGTATAAAAGCTTTCTCTAGATGATCTTTAATTCTTTAAGGACTGTGGTTATCAAGGAGAGTTTTGTAAATAAGACAGAATATATCACTATATGATATAGTATACTACATATACAATGAAGCACAAACACCGGCACTAAAGTCAACCTATTAAATTAAAAGTAAAAACAGTATATACTAACATTGAGGTACTTCCTTTTTGGTTGTTACCCTTAAGGATACCAGATATTAGAGTCTATCCACAAAGATTTTCATTTTCCCCGTGTTTTAGGGGAGATACCTTGCCAAATTCGACAGGCATATAGCTAAGGCTCTGCAGCGCCATGGCAATCATCACCTGAGGCACTTGTGGGTAGATGCGCACTGCGCAGGAACTGTACACTTCGGACAGAGTGCATTTATCTGACATAGGAACTGTACACTTCGGACAGAGTGCATTTATCTGACATAGGAAACTATCTGTTTCTGCAAGCTTTGCAGAGAGTTTTCACAGGCATAGTGCAGGGGCCATAGCCGTTTGGTATTGGGGGGGGGGGACTCTGTCCTGTGGGACCAAGGGTTTTCTTGGCCCACACATGATGGGATCCCAATGGCAGTGGCGACAGAGTCCTGAAGATTAATGTAGTGATGAATACTGCATATGAGGCAGGGAGGCGCCAATGAAGATGAGAGGGGCCTAAGGGCCGGCTCTTGACTGGCTATCGTGGATGCATGTCGGGCAAGGGGAGAGGGCCTTGATGATTTTCGACAGCCTGGCACATCTGCGAGGGGTCCTGGTGGGGCTTGCTGCGTTGCGGTCCGACGGGGTCCCTCCGGCAGAGGCGCTCTGCCACTGGACGGCAGGGGGAGGGGGCTTGCCGTGAGAGCAACCTCCCCTTCATGCCCTCCCCTTTTAGATTCCGCTAGGGCAGGAAGGGGGGGGGGCAGAGTCATCGGCACTGCCCCCCCTGCCAATAGTTACTGGAATCTGTGCCAAGTTTAGATTCCCCTGTTAGTCATCTTATAAACAGCTGCAGCCAATTTGCATCCCAGCGACTGAAGCTCTTCTTGTGTCTGTGTGTAATTGTGGGGTGAAGGGCCTGGCTGGGCAGGGGACATTAACCAGGGCTGCCTGGTTAATGTCAGAAGAAGGATGATGAGGTTCCTGCATATTGTAATGAAGCTGCTAATGTAGTATGAGTTGCAAAGCGAGGGTTGGGCTAAAATTTGTGCAAAGGTTTTCCCAAAATGTGCAGGGCCTGTGTTCAGTGTGTGCTTTTTTTACACATGGATTTTGCATCATTTTATTTGTCAAAGTCTTTCTAAATCCTAACTTTTGAATGAGCATCATATTATGATGCTCATTATTTACTTTTGGTTGTGAGAAATTTCAGTTCATTTCCTTAAGGTTGCCAACATAATACTAAACGGTCCTGTGCTAGCTAAACTTTTTCTTCACATTTTGAGTAATATTTTGATCATACTTCTTCAGCGTTTAATTATTTTTCTCTCTCTAAATGGTGAGTTGGTTGTGACCATTGATGTGAATCTCCCAGATCTTTAATTAAAAACAAAACAAAACTGAGGTTTGCCAAAACAGTAACCTCACCGATTGTCTCCTTGTCAGCAATGCTTTCAGCCACAGTTTTGGCAGAGTCCTGAGACGTGCCCTTTCTCGAGACAGTTGTCCGGGCAAGAAAAGTGTTGGCATTAAAAGAAGGGTTGTCATAGTGATTGAAACCTTCATGCATTCTTCAGGAAAAGTAGGCCGTAAGATGCACCTTTGTTCTGCCCTTTGTAAGCAAGGGACCCTTTAAATTGAAGAGCCTATTCCATTGTCTGAATGCAGATTTCTGTCACATGTGAAACCATTGTGCTCTGGAGTACTGTTTGTGTATCAATGCTTATTTTAATTACTTTCAACAAGAAAAGTCTGAATGAGAATTAAGTTCCAATTTCCAGTAGCATCAGAGGCAGAACTTTGAAGGCCTCTACATGGATCACAGCTTGGTTCCCTCACACTGATAGAGGGTTTCAGAGAAGGCACTTAGATTTAATACTTAACCATGAATAGCCAGCTCCAAGCAGGCTTGAAAAGCGCAGCTTGGGAAAATCTTCCTTTAGAATACCACAAGATTATTGGTGTCGTCTTACAGCCGCACTGACTGGAACTAGGTATTAGCCTCTTTACTGTCAGTTTGCCTACTTGGAGAAATCAAATGCGGTATGGAATTAATAAGCATGATTTTCTCCTAGAGATGAGGTGATAGTTTAAACATGTTGCATTTTGTGTATCCTACACATCCAGTTTCACCATGCTTCTGATTGTAAAGTATACCCTTACCAGTCAATAATAGTTCTAGAATTCCTAATCATAGTTTTTTTTAACTATACGCTTATTTTCTGTTTTTAAAAACTGTTTTCTGTGGGGTTTTTGCAGCAAGGTCTAATTTCAGGTTTATTTATTTATTTTTGTTTAATTATGGATTTAAAGAATAGACTTTTTTGTTAAAAGTTCTTTCATGCTTGTTACTAAGGTTGTAAAATTCATAAGTACAGTATTTGTCTAACTTCCTGTCTTGTTACATTAATGTAAAGTAGAATACATCTGTACATAGTGCCACATGTCTACTAAAGGAGACTAAATATTAAACTTTGGGTCTTTTTGTTACTTTGCTGGAATCTGCAGTTATCTTTAGGGCTACATCTTAAATCAATCTGATCCCCTCTGACCTCTTGTAACTCACATGGTCAACACGTGCAGGTTTTTTTTTTTTTTCTTTCTCTCCCCATTCTTGTACCCTTCTATTTCTCATTTTCCCTAGTGTGTTTGATAATTTAAGCAATGTTCAGTGAGTATAGTTGTCCCCTTAGTTACTCATAAATAGCCTGAATGACAGAACTGCCAAGCAAGAAGGCCGGAGCCTTTTCAGTGGCTCCCCGTTACCGTGGTAACCCAAGAACTCTGCTACACTGGCAAATGTGATCTTTGCCCAAACTGAAAGGGTGTGGAGGAATTTTCACAGCTCTGGGAGAAGACAAAGCCCTTTAGTAGTTAGGGATGTTGTAATAGGTTATCTGATACAGTGCAGGTGAAAAATAGGCTTGTTCTTTTGAAAGTTGGGCACAGCAGTTTTTAAAAGGAAAACAAGGAAACAAACTTTATTTCTTTAGAAATGAGGCACATTTTTTTTTTTTTTAAGTTTAATTTTCCATAACTTTTCATTTTGTTATTGGAAAGAATTAATCTTATGTTGCTTCTTGCACTAGCTAAACCCAAAGGATTTTGTGAAAGGCCAGGGGCAAGAAGAAACCAAAAAGGAAGATGATGGCCACTCCATTCAGGGGACTAAATTTGGCCAGAGCCAGGCTAAAAGGGGATTGCTTGGAACAGAAAGTTCTTCACAGCAATCAGAAGGCTACTTCAAGCGCTGTAGTAAGGTGACCTCTTACCTTTCATGGCAAAGCTCTGCTCCTTGCCCCAAGTTTCAACTGCAGCTCAAGTTCCTGTTATGGCAGAATTCTGGGAGGAGACCTGGTGCTTGGACACTGACCCAGGACGGTTGTATCATGATTGGGTGAAAAGTAAATTGAGAGGGGATATAAACGTTCTTACAGGATTGGGGTGTGGTTCTGCTCCTGGGCTGAGATCTGGAGTGTGGTCACTCAGACCAGATCATGCACGGGGGAACATGAGCAGGAGAGGGTGAAAAGCTGGTAACTTGCAGCTCGTAACAGAAACTTGCAGCACACTGGTAGAAAGGGTACAGAGCAGGAACTGGGAGTAGGCAGCTCCAAGAGGCTGGAGCAGAAGGTTGTGGCAAGCAGGTAACAGAAAACAGGACTTGGAATTTTGCAGCAGACTGGTGATAAAAAGCCTGGAAGAAAGGGCTGGTGATAAAACTGGTAACGGAAACCTGGAAGCAGGGAAGCTGAGCAGCAAGAGCTTGGCACACAGAAGATTTAAGTAGCAACCCCTTTTAACTGAGCCCCAATTAATCACAACACACAGGAGGTGGCTGCAAGGGCTTGTCTTTCTTTGCTCCTGTTTTTCCTTCCCAAGCCAGCCCTGTTCAAGCCCCATCAATGTCTTGATGTAAAAAAAACAGGGAAGAAAATCACTAGACGCTCACTGTAGTTCTGACTCAGCTGGAAACTCAGAAGCAGAAGAGAAAATTGCTGGGTCAAAAAAATAGCACAGTTGAGTTTGTGTCATATTTAGCCATCTCCTTACCAGTAGATCACGTGGGCATATTTCATTTGCTGTGGTATAACCATTTTAAACAATTAAGTTGCCTTACTAATAAATTGGACTTTTCCAAATTCCAAATAATTTGACAAGAGAAGGAGATATGCTTGGTTTCTCTGAATTCATTTTACTCTAGATTTTCCAAGTTTTTTTGCAAAACAAAACATATGCTAATTTTTTGCTTTCTTTTAAATAAAAAGGAATATTATTTCTTAAATGGATTTCTATTTAAGGGGAAGCAGTTTGGTTCCTAGAGACTTAATTTTTCTTTGTAAGGATACAAAGTTAGAATGCATGAGTTTAGAAGCCAGAACAAGACACACACAGTTGTTTAAGAAACCAGTTGATTGGAATATGCTGTGTGGCTGCACAAAACAGTCACAGATGTTTTTATTGAACATCTGGTTTAGATTCTGTGCCTCACTATTCAGGTCAGTCTGAACATAGCTGTTTTCTTACAGAAATGGAGGATTTGTATGCATTCTGTCCATGTGGAATTCATTTTCCACTCATTACAGGCATCTGTGAACATAAGTTGTCAAGTTTATTATGAATTTTTCTCATTAATTAACCTCAGTTAGCTTGTGGTTTTTATATAATGACCTGGACTTCCAAAAACTACTTAGCCATAAGAGGAGGAAGGATATATAAAATGAAACCGTGGACATATGCTGGATTTAGTAAAGGAGACAGTCAATCCAACGCATTTCTTTGTGTGAAATGACCACTTTTAGCTGAACAGGTTCTGGACCACAAGTAAATCAAATTGTGTTAATTTAGTAGTTGGCTATTGCAGTTTGTTGAAAGAAAATTTACTTCAATATTTATTTTGGAGAGGCTTATGATTTTACGAATACAAGAGGCTGCACTGCTAAATTATTTGTGAAAACGTCTCCCTGTTTTCAATCTCATTAGTTCCTTGGAGTAATAAGGCTGAATATGTGCAAAAGGGTATGTTGTCAAAATATAGATTGGTCTAATGGTGTTGCAAAACTTACTGCAAGTAAACTCAAAGTTGTTATCCTAAAGGTTGGTAGTTCATGAAGCGAAGACAGTTTCGTGCAAGCAGCACATATTGCAGGAATGCTGATTAACTTCCCAACACGGATTAAGTTTGCCTGACACTTAATATCAATTTATTTACGCCTTCACTGTCTGCCGACTGGTCCTTCCACTATCACATGTCACTGAAAAGACAAATCCCCTTTCAGAAGGCTGTCTTTTCAGAATTCTGAAAGAGGATTGGTCCTTTCACTGACATGTGACAGTGGAGGGACCAGTCAACTGCCCTAACACCCTATGCTTCCAATAAGGCATTGGGATAATTTGTATGAAGCAATGGTTACCACCCAAACCCTTGTGGCAAGACTGCATTATGATTTGAAGAATAGCATTGATGTTATCTGCTTGGAGTGGCCCTTACAGCCCTAAGAGCATTAACAGAGTGAATAAATTAATATTAAGTGTCAGAAACAGCCCTGTCAGAGGAGGGTGAGGTCTTCTCCGACTGGGGTTCCTGGAGGCAGGAGGGGGGAAGAGATTTGAAGGGGTGGGAGCTTTGGGCACAGATTTTATTTTTAAGGTGAGGGAGGGGCTGGAAGGGGAAGGGGGACCAACTGGCATGGGCCGGACCCTGCTCTGACTTTTTTTTTTTTTTTTTTTAAAGGTTAGATGGCTGGAGATGCTTGGGAGGGAGAACTTGCTGGGCTGGCTTGACCCACTCAGTCCAGCCCTACCACATTGTTCCAAGCAGGGGGGAGGGAGGGCATTCCACTCGGGAAGTCAGGGGAAATGGTATTTCTTTTTTTTTTCTTACCATGGAGTGACATGAAAATGGACCATGAGTCAAAAACAATGAGTGTTTTTAGCGCACCTTTTTTTTTTTTTTTACTACTTGTCTATTTGCATGTTAGTTTACTGCATCCCATGGGGACCGTGTTAAATAAAACCTGCACTAAAATCTAACTGATTTTAGTGTGGGCTTTATGAAAATGGCCCCAAGAAGAGTTAGTAATAACTCTCCCAGTCTGATTCCCAGCCCATGTCAACATACAGAGTTGTCTATGAAGTGCTTTCCTAAAACCTAGTTACCTGTATCTACCAGAACATTAAAGTTGAAATGTAAAAAATGTACATTTTAATGAGAGAGAGAGACCGGTATGATCTTTTGAATATCAAGTGTTTCATGAAAAATTCAAAACTTAAATATATGATTTTGAGCAGAGAATCATGGTTGCCATGTTAGTCCACTTGGATACATGGAATTAAGTGGCAACAAGTTGTAGGTGATACCTTTTTATTGGACTAACTTAAAACATCTACGACTAGCTTTTTAGAGATGTATTTAGTCCAATAAAATGGTAACACCTATAACTTGTTTGATTCCACGTTAATATAATGAAAGAGAAACTTTGAAGAATAAATACTTTTTTTTTTTTGCATGATTTTGTGTAGGATTCATTTGTATTTAAGCTGGTCCCTTTTTTTTATTCATTCAGTTCTCTTTATAATTGTGTTCTGGCCAGCATATCCCTCCCTCTTCCTGTAACCTTTATTGTTGTTCTTATTTTGCCTTTCCAAAGAAGTGTTCCCCTCTTATTGTGATTACAAGTAGTAATAAAATTTAAAAGAAGTGCTAATTTCACTATAAAAAGAACTTTGCAAAAGGCCACCAGTTGTGGTTGAATGATTTCTGGGGTTTTTTTTTTTTAATCAGAGTTCTCAGGTACATTATCAGTTGCTTATATGCCAAGTGCCTATTAGCTTTAGTAATGAAGTTGGACACATGGGCAGTTGCTGGTAATACTTTTCTCTGCGGTCACTGTGCCCTCCTAAATGGCTGTAAATACCAGTTAGGTTTATGTGATGTTTCTCATTTTATTTTATGTATTTCAAGTGTGTCATGTGCAATCCAGGAATGTACCAGTTGCGTAAACCTGACCTAATGAAAGGAACATAACTCTCAAAGTGTATTAAGGTTGCCTATTGTTTGTTTGACTCTTATACATGCACATAAATGAATTGCAATTATGATTCAATATGAGTCATTTGTGGGGAAAAAAGAAAACTCATTGATGATGATAAACACTGTGACAAAAGGGAGCAAACTGTACCCATACGACATCAGATTTAAGGATTATTTATTCGTAAAGCAGCTTTCCTCTTATGTGGCTATTGAAGAGATAGCGTTCACTTTCATTTATGTGGCTGAAACATTCCATGACACCCAAAGGCCAAAAAACGTATAAGGGAAGAGAGAATATGAATCTTCATTTTAGGGTTGTAGATACTGCAGTGATTTACAATCTTCTTTATGTATTATGGCATAAACCTTTTTTGTTTTAAAAACCGAGAATAAATGAACTAAAAAGCAAACAGAAAATTATGAGCTTATTAGAACTTCTTTGCTTTTGAATGTTATTACCCAGAGCTATGGAAAATGATACTTAAAAAAATCCTGGCATGTAGACCAGGTTCATGGATTTTAATATTGAAAAGCTATAGGTGAACGGTAAATTTCAAGCATTTAGTTTATGTAAAGTTGCATGTATTTTAGTGTCTTATTTTTTATTGATGTCTGCATGGTGACTGGTGTATAATGTGTTGAAATCACTGGTTGTATTCAGCGTATACCTGGCAGGTCTGGCACGTCCTATTAGACAAACTAGGCCTGGGCCTAAGGCGCTGACCATTAGGAGGTACGAACCATATGGGCTGCGAGCGGTGGGCATGACCCGGGGGAGTATAGGCGAGACCTGGGAGGTGGGCAGGTGCAAGGCAGAAGATTTTTCCTAGGGCGGATAATTCCATTGCATCGGCCCTAATACTTGGTGATATTAGTAAAGAGCATGTGTATCATTTTTATTAGCTCCTAGAGCAGGGGTGACCAGATCTGGCTTTCAGGATATTCTCAATGAATAGGCATAAGATTTTCATGCACTGCTTCATTTATATGAAGTATATTTTATGGATATCATTGAAAACAGACTTGTTTGTGGCTCTTGAGGACTTGAGTTGGCCACCTTTTCTTACCTGCCTTAATGTTTCTGCATTTTTTTTTTAAAAACTAAAATAAAGTGCTACTTATCACTTCTCAAAGGTTGACTCAGCACAGGTTGATGCATCATTGATTCAGTGGTATTTGAATACTTGCCCTCCCAGATCTTGTTCTTGGAGTTCAACCAGTTTGTTGCAAGATCATTTTTTAAATTTTGATTGTGTAGATAGTTATATCTATTTAAATATATGTATATGATAACAGGAACGATCAAATTGCAAAAAAGTTTTTTTCCAAGAAAATATTTATAACTTGCAATGGATAATGGGAAAGCTGTCTATATTATATTAGATTGAATTAAAATGGAGGAAAAAGCCAGTTCATAACTTGTCACAGAAGTAGCAAGCAAACTTGTTAGACCTTTGCAAATTGTGCCAAGTGACTTCAAGCCTTTGTAATCATTACCAGCATACAAAACCCCACTAAGAAACTTTTTTGACTTAAAATCTTTTTGTGATTTTTTTTTTTACTTGATTTTTCTTATGTCTCTCTTTGAATTTTTTAACTACTCAGTCTAGTCTTGCCTTCCAAAATATGTGATGGATACACCAAAAAGCACCATTTATAATCTGCACTCTATATTATAGCTGCTTAGTCTGATGAATACAGCTCAATGTAAATAAATTGTTAAATATACCCAACTGCAGACCCTCGTTTCGCCATCCGAAGATAGCGTCCTCAGGGGGTCTTTGAAAACAACACACTGGCTGTCTGTAATAAGAATAAAAGGGGCAGAAATCAACTGTACAGCGTCGTAAATGTGTAGTGGTCTAAAGTTGCAAAACTGTGGAAAGTACTTACTCAAAATAGCAGCGCTCAAAACAGACAAGCCCTGAGAACATAGACACAGAAAATATGTAAACATTCAGTTAAAGCCAAGCATATTTAAAATGTCTACAGAAACGTTATTGTATTTTAATATATCTTATGCACAGCACTTCAGTAGCAGATTCTTAAAGCACTTGATTGTAGAGCTCAATTCCCCTCATGAAGACATATAGAAGCCCGCTGTTATATATGCCAGAGCATTCGTAAGAGGTACTTTGATTATGTCAGTGTACTGCTTACTTCAATCACAGCGGGATATAAACATCCAATCAAAATGAAGCAAAGGGAGACAGTAAATATATTTATACTGCAGGGATGACTTCAATGTGATGCTTGCTTCCAATAAAAAAGAGATTTAACATCCTAGCAGAGTAAAAGGATAGACAAAAAAGAAACCTAAGTAATTTATACAGGACTGCCATAAAAACTGATTAAAAATGCTTCCCATTCTATAGAAAAATTAAGTCCATTGGGAGTAATAGTATTCCAAAAATAAATAAAACATTGTTCCTTTCTTTGCAAAAAAAATTGATATGTTGTCCCTGCGCTGTTGAGGTAAATGATAGATAAAAAAAAAAGATGTCATTCACAAAGTAATTGAAATCTAACCAATGTTTCACAATCTGTGCTGTCAGAACACCGCTCTTGTGTTGAATAATGCAGGTCTTGATTGGTCGAATTGTATGTCCTATATACAAAAGTCCACAGGGATCACTTGTTTAGTTTTACAGTCTGTCCTATTCTGAAAGTGAAATGTGATTTGTTTATGAGGAATCAAAAAAGACTCTGTCTCTAAACAGTTCATACAAACCGAACAGGTGCCGCATTTGAAATGGCCTATTTGGAAATTGATGTGTAACGCACTGGGTCGAGAAGAGGTGTGAACCAATTGATCTCTTGGGTTCTGACCAAGTGAATATGTAAAAATCAGTTCTACCAGTAATTTGTCATGTATGGTCAAGACATTCCAATGACGCTTTATAATTTGTTGCACGTAAGTTATCTGAGACATATAAAGCAAAATACAAACCAGTCAGGCGGAGCTCGTGTCTGTGTGGTTAATAACAGATCTCTGTTGGCAAATAATGCCCACTTGTAAGCCCATTTGATGATTTTATTTGGATAGCCTCTCATCTTAAATTTTGCGCCTGAGATGTAAAATTGGCCTATTGGTATACTATCCCTTAATCATCTGGGATGGTGACTGTTATAATGTAAAATAATATTCCTATCTGTGGATTTAGTGTGATTAGTAGTCAACAATTTCTCATTTGTATTAAAAATACATAGGGCCAAAAATGCTATCCGATGTTTGACTAGTGAATGTGAAATTAAGTTTGTCATCCCATGTGTTCAGCCATTCACCAACAGACTCCAAAGCTTGCAGTGTGGCCGTACACACACTCACACACACACCCCCACACACTTATTTTATAGTTGAGAGTATTTGACTGACATTATCACAAATATGTGATGGTGTATCCATCATATATTTTGGAAGGTAAGACTATACTTTGTAGTTCAAAAATTCAAAAAAGACATAAGAAAAATCAAATTAAAAATGAAAATATAATCACAAAAAGTTTTTAAGTCAAAAATGTTTTTTTTTATGCCAGTAATGATTACAAAAGCTCAAAGCCACTTGGCACAGAACCTTATCTAAATGCAGAGGATAATTTGTTGTTTTCACATTGGTTGTGTTTAGGTAATGCTGTTATCAGCCAAACCTGTAATCAGTTGTTAAAAATATATATAAATGTAAATTAAGTACCTAAACATAATTTGCTTTGAAGTGTCTGAAAGGCAGAATATAAGTCAAATAAGTTAATGTTGTATCTGAAGTATTTCTGCCTCAAGACAGAAAAGCAGTTTATCATGGGTTAATGTTAAGTTTTAAACTAAGGTTCAGATTATACTTAATTATTAACTCTTACAACGTAGAATTCAAAAATTAATCTTGTTAGGTGGTAAATAGTGAAACATTATTTTTGGTCAGGCACACCATTAGAATAAATTAGGATCTGTGGCATTTTTATAGCATTCCTACCCCAATAGAGGGGTCGTGGAGGATCGATCTCCTCCACCGGGTTTCTGCTGACCTTGGTAACCATGGGTCATTTTGCTTCAGTTTTTCTTTTGGTCACAGTGAGATGAAAACATGAAAGACCTGTGACTTTTTTTTTGTCAGTTCACTCAAGACCACTCATATAAAACAATCTGGATTAGTCCCTTTAGTTTCAAGGACTGAGGGCACTCTATACAGTATTCACATACAAAAGCAGTGGTTAATCAGAGAAATAAGAATCCGAGAACCCTACAGCCATGGTAGATAGAATTGTGGCTAATTGTACATCTGTGGCTTTGTTAGATGGGTCTTCCATTTGAGGGTAGTCAGTTACATGGTTCCAAACTGACTAAACTGTAAATATGTGTCAGATAAAAAAAATCCTTGTTTCCACAGAAAATAGGAAATCAAAGACAGTATTATAAAAACAAAAAAATACAATTTGGAGTCTTGAAGACCCAAAGACAGTTTTAAGGATATAATAAATATTTTCCCAAAAATAAATCTTCTTTCATAGGCAAGGAATCAACTCTAAGCAAAATTCAGGGAAAGTCAGGCAGTAAACATTTTCGATGGTACAGTGTGCATTCTAGGGAACCTACTAGGGAGGAAGGATCAAGTATTTTTTTTAAAATTCATGACAGACCAATGACTTGTAGAAATAACATCCTCAAGATGTGAAATATTACTGATGCCTTCCTTCATGGCACCTTGTGTTCCAAAGACCCCTCAAAAGTTCAAACTGCGATAGTGACATTTCATTAACTATTGTCCATGTAATCCTTCTTACTATGAACACAATACAAATTATAGACACAGATGAACTTGTTTTTAAAAAATTATAGAAAATGAGCCAAGAGCAAATAAAATATAGGAAATCATCCTTAGTTTACTGTTAGCTTTAGCTTTAGTTTTAATAAAAGTAGTGAAATAATTACTACTAGTAGAAAAATTATGTTCAAGGTTAATTAACATAATCGTTCTATAGTGTATTAAATATCGGGCAGATTTTAAATGCCCTGCTCGCGTAAATCGCGTAAAGCCCCGGGACGCGAGTAAGTCCCGGGTTTTTTTTTAAGGGGGCGTGTCGGGGGCGGGGCCGAATGACGTGGCGTTTTGGGGGCGGGACCGGGGGCGTGGTGCCGGCCCGGGGGCGTGGTCGAGGCCTCCGGACCAGCCCCCGGGTCGGATGACAGTGCGCGTAGATTTACGTCTGCTTCTAGCAGGCGTAAATCGAGGGACAAAGGTAAGGGGGGGTTTAGATAGGGCCAGGGGGGTGGGTTAGGTAGGGGAAGGGAGGGGAAGGTGAGGGGAGGGCGAAAGAAAGTTCCCTCTGAGGCCGATTCGATTTCAGAGCGGCCTCGGAGGGAACGGAGGCAGGCTGTGCGGCTCGGCGCACGCAGGCTGCCCAAAATCGGCAGCCTTGCGCGCGCCGATTCAGGATTTTATAAGATACGCGTGGCTATGCATGTATCTTATAAAATCCAGCGTACTTTTGTTTGCACCTGCTGCGCGAACAAAAGTACGCGATCGCGCTCTTTTTTAAAATCTACCCCTATATGTATTAGGCAGAAGGGATGCTTGTTGACACAAGTAAATGCTGGACTGGAGAAATTGCTGGCCCATTTAGCCTGGAATTAGATTTGTGGAAATTAGTGCCATTCCATTGTTTTGATACTGATATTTCAGAGAAAGTGTGACGTGAAAACAGAGAAAGCTGTCAGTGGGAAAGCTGTGGGTTTTTTGGTATTCACATTTAGCTATGCATCTGAATCATAGTAGTTAGAAAAGGTTGATTATGGCTTTACAGCAGTAAAAATTGCTCAAAATTGGATGTTTCTGCAGTAACTACTACTGTTAGTCACTTCCTATGTAACCTCTTAAACTATTCATTACAGAAATATTCTTTAATTGCTTTTAATTACTAAGCATAAGGAATTTTATGTAGTTGATGAGAATTATTATAGTGACATTGCAGAATTCCTTGAAGGAGAGTATAAGAATTTTCAAAACAGTTCTATGGCTGTTTTATTTCAAGCGAGCACTTCTGTTTAGCAGATTAAAACCTCAACTAGTATGGCAGTTTAGGAAGTGTTGTACCAAAAATAAAGTTGTATAGATCCTTAGGAGGGGGGAATACTTTTATGTTAATCATTTTCTCTATATTTTGTCAAATGCATAATTATGGCTGAATGAGGACAAAAGCATTGCCTAATATTGTAACACACTGTTTGAAGGCATATCAATAGTATCATCTTGTTTTGACATGTGATGTCTGTAAGATTATCCCCAGCTGCTATGTGATGAAGAATAATTGCATATTTAAACTGGCTGCTAGCTATTAATTGGACCAAAATTTCTGTATAAAAAAAATCAGCAATAAGCATATTTTTAGAGAAAAATATTCAAAATGTATGGTATAGATCAGGACTTCCCAAACCTGTCCTGGGGACACCATAGTCAGTCAGGTTTTTAGGATATCCACAATGAATATGCATGAGATAAATTTGCATGTACAGTGTCTCTATGATATGCAGATTTATCTCATGCATATTTATTGTGGATATCCTGAAAACTTGACTGACTGTAGGGTCCCCAAGACAGGTTTGGGAAGCCCTAGTTTTGATGTTTATTTTATACAGTACTTTGTAATGCAGAACTATATTTTTCTGTTTTTTTTCCTGGATCTTGAATTAAAACTTTAAGGGTTTGTTTAGTTATCTGTATAACATATCCTAGTACCTGCAATAGTCCTATATATATATATATCGGGAAAAAGACCAAGTCTTGCATTAAAATCTTACATCTGGGATAATTCAGGACTAGCCGGGGCAAACAGAATGTACATCAGGCCTTTAAAAATCTTGGTGCCAGCAGTTCTTTCTCCTCATCTCCCATGCTGTTAAAGCATCCAAAGGCAGAGACATTCATAAATTCTAACTAGTGGGCAACACTATTTCGATAAAGGGATAAATGAGGGTTGTACTGTGAGAGAAAAGGCGGAGGACATGCTTATAACTGCATAAATGATTAACAGCAATTAGCACTCCTTTTTTTGGCTAGCCACATTTTATTTTTGTACTGTTCTATTTCTGAAATAAAATTCTCTGTGGAATTCAACCCCTGTTATAGTACAGCCATATTAATCTGTTTGATGTAGTGATGTTGGAGTGGAGGAGTAGCCTAATGATTAGAGCAGTGGGTTGCGAACCAGGGGAACCAGAGTTCAAATCCCACTGCTATTCCTTGTGATCTTGGGCGAGTCACTTTACCCTCTATTGCTTTGGGCGCAAATTTGGATTGTAAGCCCTTTGGATATAAGGGAAATACACCTTGGGCAAGTCACTTTATCCTCCATTGCCTTGGGTGCAAACTTAGGCCTGGATTTATCAAAATGCACTAAATACCGCATGTGATAGAAAAAGAGGCGTGTTTTATGGTAATAGGCAGTTTATCGCAGTTTGTGCTAATACCTATGCAAAGAGCTAAGTTACTGCAAATTGCACTTTGAGATAAGTGCCAGACTGTGGTATTTCCTACATACAACCACGGGGGGGGGGGGGGGCGACATGTTTACTACCAGGGCCACTGGGGGGGGGGGGGGGAGAGAGAGTGAGAGAGCGCGCGCCTAGCCATAATGCCCTCACCCTAGATAGGTATTTATATCTCTATGGGAGGCCCACCTAGTAACTCGAGGTGAGGTTTAGGTATTAGTGTAGGGGGATTAGGGGCCACTTTTACATTCAATGTGAGATGTACGAACAGAACAGTGCTCTCTTGTGAACATTTGATGATCCTCGGAGTGAGAAAACTCACCCAAAGATGAGATTTGTGCAATGTTCTCTCAACCTAGTTTGATGGACTCTTTACCTGGGTAACATCAAGCTAGGTTGAGAGAACATTGCACAAATCTCATCTTTGGGTGAGTTTCCTCACTCCGAGGGTCATCAAATCTTCACAAGAGAGCACTGTTCTGTTCGTATGTCTCATATTGAATGTCAAAGTGGCAGCCCTCTGGAGATAGGAAAATACATACAGTAACTAAATGCACAATTGAATCTTTATGGGTAGAAATCCCTTGTGAGTCGGGGAAGACTATAGTGATAGGAGTATACTATTTCCACCTGGTGAAATTGGTGAGACTGACAGTGGAACTGCTAAGAGAAATTAGGGAAGCTAACCAAATTGGTAGTGCGGTAATAATGGGAGACTTCAATTACCTCAATATTGACTGGGTAAATGTATCATCGGGACACGCTAGAGAGATACAGTTCCTGGATGAAATAAATGTTAGCTTTATGGAGCAATTGGTTCAGCAACCGATGAGAGAGGGAGCAATTTTAAGCTCTTAATTCTCAGTGGAGCACAGGATTTCGTGAGAGATGTAACGGTGGTGGGGCCGCTTGGCAATAGTGATCATAATATGATCAAATTTGAATTAATGACTGGAAGGGGGACAGTAAGCAAATCCATGGCTCTCGTGCTAACTTTCTAAAGGGAAACTTTGACAAAATGAGAAAAAAAGAAAAAAACTGAAAGGAGCAGCTACAAAGGTAAAAAGTGTACAAGAGGCGTGGTCATTGATAAAAAATACCATCCTAGAAGCACAAAATTGTTCAGAGTAGTTAAATCACAAGCAGATTGTGATAAATTGCAGGAAGACCTTGTGAGACTGGAAAATTGGGCATCCAAATGGCAGATGAAATTTCATGTGGATAAGTGCAAGGTGATGCATATAGGGAAAAATAACCCATGCTATAATTACACAATGTTGGGTTCCATATTAGGTGCTACAACCCAAGAAAGAGATCTAGGTATCATAGTGGATAACACATTGAAATCGTCAGTTCAGTGTGCTGCGGCAGTCAAAAAAGCAAACAGAATGCTGGGAATTATTAGAAAGGGAATGGTGAATAAAACGGAAAATGTCATAATGCCTCTATATCGCTCCATGGTGAAGACCGCACCTTGAATACTGTGTACAATTCTGGTCACCGCACCTCAAAAAAGATATAATTGCGATGGAGAAGGTACAGAGAAGGGCTACCAAAATGATAAAGGGAATGGAACAGCTCCCCTATGAGGAAAGACTAAAGAGGTTAGGACTTTTCAGCTTGGAGAAGAGATGGCTGAGGGGGGATATGATAGAGGTGTTTAAAATCATGAGAGGTCTAGAACGGGTAGATGTGAATCGGTTATTTACGCTTTCGGATAATAGAAAGACTACGGGGCACTCCATAAAGTTAGCATGTGGCACATTTTAAAACTAATCGGAGAAAGTTCTTTTCACTCAACGCACAATTAAACTCTGGAATTTGTTGCCAGAGGATGTGAAGTTAGCAAGTAGCACATTAAGACTAATCGGAGAAAATTCTTTTTCACTCACGCACAACTAAAGTTCTGGAATTGTTGCCAGAGGATGTGGTTAGTGCAGTTAGTGTAGCTGGGTTCAAAAAAGGTTTGGATAAGTTCTTGGAGGAGAAGTCCATTAACGGCTATTAATCAAGTTGACTTAGGGAATAGCCACTGCTATTAATTGCATCAGTAGCATGGGATCTTCTTAGTGTTTGGGGTAATTGCCAGGTTCTTGTGGCCTGGTTTGGCATCTGTTGGAAACAGGATGCTGGGCTTGATGGACCCTTGGTCTGACCCAGCATGGCAATTTCTTATGTTCTTATATTCTTAAATATGTAGACATTTGCTGCAATGGCCTTATTTTCCCTTGCCACCATTGCAGCAAATGTCTCAGAAGGGTCAAAGAAACCAGGCCCGTAAGATGGCTGATCTCCACCACAGGCACTTATAACATCTCTTACCTCCTCAGCGGTGCCTTCTGATCGCAGGCTCTTCTGACACAGCTCCCTGCATCCAGTGGCTCTGACTAGGAGGTACATGACAATTCCTGAGCCTTTATAGTACCTGCAACTGGGATTTCCTGGGGCACCAGCTGATGACATCATCCATTCTTTGTGATTATAAGGAAGCTCAGTGCACCTAGCCAGTGCCTTAGCAATAGCTCCTTCTGGGATTCCTTTGCCAAGGTGATGTCATTACTACTAATTCTGTCTCCTGTTCCTGCTAGTCTACCTTCCTGCTTTCCTGCCTCCACTCCAGTCCTTGCTATTTACCCATCCTGCTCTGCTCCTGACTCCTCACCTGTCCTGGTTCCTGCTTGCCCTCCTTTTCCTTCGCTTTTGAATTGACTTTGTGTTGCTGATCCATCCTGGCCTTTTGACACTGCTTCGATTGCTACCTGCCCTAACCTTGGCCTGCATTCTCATCTCTCTCTGAACTCTGCCAGCCCTGACCTTTAGTTTGCCTTACATTTCTGCTTGGATGCTGGCTGTCCTGACTGTAGCCCATGATACATCAGCATCTGCCTGTCAGGCCCTAGTCCATGTCCACACAAACTATGCTGCGCCAATCCGACAGCAGTCCTAGGGGCTTACTTTCCTGAAATGTGACAGCATTGCATGTCTTCATCTCCCTGATATCCCCCACCTTAGTGCCCCTCCAAGGCATCAGGGGTAGAGAAAATCGAGTGTGGGGCACTAGATTCTTCTGGCTCTATGTCATGTTGCCACACCTCATCCCATACAGGGTTCTTTGGGGTCTTCTGCAGGAAACATCACTCTTCCTCAGGAACTTCTTCTAAGCATAGAGTGCATTCCACGCCATCAACGCATGGAGCGCCATCCATGTAGATGAAGTGCACAGCCCTATTAGCGCCACAGGTACCACCAGCACCATTGGTGGAAAAGCTGCTGCCAATTCAGGCAATGCTGTTGAAGCATTCGGTGCTATTGGCGCGGTCAGCGTTGCCTTCAGAGCACTGCATTCTACGTCTTCATCCTTGCCATTTCCCCCTACTGAGGATGGAGGTAACTTACGGTCTGTACATGGGGTCCTAATGCAAGTCCCTTCCTCTTTTCTGGCTAAGAAGATGCTGATGCCCCTTCATACCTCTTCTTTCTAGACCCCAGGCCTGCCAAAATCCCAGAGGACCTTCCCCCGATCTCAACTTTCCATTGACCAGATCAACAAGTTAGTCAAGGACGACTCCTCCCTGATGGACAATTCGCAGGAGGGCACATTACAAGCAATCCTCTCATGGCTGATGACTTTGCTACATCTGCCCTCAGAAGCTTTGATGAGGGGCTCCACGATAGTACCTACTCTGGGAATCCCCACCTCCCCTGTTGGTTGGGGTGCTGGGTCAGTCTTGGAATAGTCCTCAGGATATGTGGCGTTTTCTCTTCCTGGGTGGTTGGGACATGCCAATCACCTCCCCTTGTCATCATCATCTGGTTCATGGGTCAGTGTCCACCCTACTTAAGATTTGGCAGAAGGTTCCACTAGGATTTTATCTGCCCTACTTCCTGACCACCCCTTCCCAAAACACTCATCTCCAGCTGAGGGCCTTACTTATGCCAAGTTCTTGGGGGGGGGGAGGGGGGACACACAACACTCATCAAAACACCAATTTCAGGATAGAGGTCTTGGGAATCCTGAAGATCCTAGAAAGTCCAGCAAAAAGGCAGCAATTCCGAAATCCTAATAAGTGGAGGAAAGGAGTCAAGATAGCCGCACGGAGTGATCCTTAAGTCGGAGGTCTCTTGAAGATCTGTTTTTTCCTTCAAAATAATGCCTGCTAAGAGGAAGGGGAAAGTTCGGAATTACCCGTCCGTGACGACCCCCTCAACAAATTCTCAGCCAGAGATAACCGGCTTTATGTATCCAGCAGTTCAGACGCAGAGAACCGAGGAAACTGATGTGCGTGACGGCGTGGGAGAGCTGTTTACGCCGGCAGGGGAGGTGTCTCTAAGCCTCGAGCAGAGGCAACCGCCTGTTCAGAGGGCAGACGAGGAGACGCGGAGTGTGGAACCGGCGGTGTTTCAAGCCGGCCCTAATCCGGAGAGCCCCTCATGGACTCCTGATGGCACAGTACCGGGACCCTCTACATCGAGTCCGGTGGAAGGACAATGGACTACGAGATCATCAGGTACCAGTGAAATGCTGGGAAGAGGTAGGATTGCAGAAAGTGCTAGTAGAAAGGAGTTGATCCGCCATTCCAGCGTGGCCCGTACAGGTGACGCTTGACTCTCTATGGGATTTCATGGCTGGGATGGCTTCTGCTATAAACTCTTTGAATGACAAAATGGATCACTCCAGTTTACAATGTATTTAAAAATCTGCAGATTTGCAAAACCAAGTTGATTCCTTAAAAGGGAAAGTTAATGGTTTGGAAGAGAAAGGGAATGAGCTTCAGCAGTATAAGATAGCTGCAGTTAAAGACCGTGAAGTTTTATCCAGACATATGGAATTTCTTGAAAATAAATCAAGACATTTAATATTTGCGTTTGATAAATTTTCTTAGAGTAGCTGGGGAAATTCCCTACACTACTTTAAAGAAATTTCTTTTGGAAAAACTGGAAATAGGTGAAGGGAACTTTCCATCTGTTAATTCCTGCTTCTTCCTTCCTCCATCAAGAAGTCTGGGCAATGCCAGTAATGTTCCTTTCCAAGGAAACTTGACAGGTTTTTTAGAAGATTCAACCTTAGAAGTAATCAATAGAGGAACACTTCTGGTATCGTTTATTACAACTAAGGATATCGGCATGGTGATGGAATCATATTTCAGGAATTATCCGATTAATTTTTATGAAGCTGATGTGAAAATATTTCCTGATTTGGCCCCAGGCACGCAGGCCAGACGTCGGGGTTTTTTAAACCTCAGACAAGAGGCAGTGGAGTTGGGCTATACTGTTAAAATATTATTTCCTTGTAAATGTTTCCTAACTAATGGAGTTGAACGCTTTGTGTTTTTCACCTCTGTCCAATTTAAAAGAGTTTATAGACACCAGGAAAATAAACACTCTAACCCAGTAAAGAATAGAAATGGAAAGCTGTTGTAACGTGCATCATGTGTTTAGATAACTATGGTTAATCCTTTTGAACTTCCTTAAAAGATTTCAAATCTCCTTCTCACAAAATATTCTGCTAGGAGTGGGACTTAATAGTTGAGAAATGTGATATAGATTTTGTTAATGCTACCCTAACTAAGCAATGTTATTATTTAATTCGATTAATAGGTTTCCACAAAAATAATTGTTGGGAGTTGGGGAATAAGGAATATGATAATTAAGAACCCACAGTATTTCTTTATAAGCAAATGTGATTTTTGTTTATGTATTTGAAAAATGAATAAATAAAGAATTAAAAAAAATAAAAGGCAGCAATTCCCCTTCACAGAATTCTGGGAATCTTCAACTTAGGATTTAAGAATCTCTGATATCATGCCTACTGGCCACTCATAAGCTTGACCTCAAGTATAGAGTCTAGCAGTCTCAAGGGTAAGGATTGATTAAACTCCCCCACTAGTCAGTGGTGGTTAATGAGTGATGAAAAGGTCCAAGAAAATCTACCTCCTTCCCAACTCTCTTCCAAGCAAAGACCCAAGGTTTTTAAACAATATGGAGAAGAAGATATTACACAGCTCAATGCTGAACATGCACATCGTGACCCTTCAGCTGTACATGGTCCAATACCTTCACTACTGCATGGAGAAACTAAAGCCTTTAATTTGGTCCCTGGAAGGAGAACTTGAGTCCTATCATCAGGTCCTCTTGGACATAGATGAATGTCAGTGTCATGCCGCTCAGTTTATTAATTCTTAACAGCTCGGCTCATTCTTCAGCCACTGCCATCGCAGCCTTCCACACGGCTTAGCTTTGAGCTAGCAATCCATGAGAAACTGGCCAATGTTCCATATGTTGTCATCAAAGTCAGGGATACAGTTGCGCAGATCAAGGAGCAGCATGCAGTGATCCATTCTCTGTCTTTTGCAATGAACCAGCCATCATCGTGGAAACACTACCTTTCCTTTAAGCACCATTTCATCAGAGGTGCTCCTTTTGGCCTTTTCAGAGATACAGACTTCCTGTCACCTTGCCCTTGCAACAGCTTTCAGCAAGTGATAGTCAATGGGAATGAGGCAGCTCAAGCAACAACCACAAGCCCAATATAAACTGGGCCTGAGGATCCAGCTGCTCCTGTCCAAATAGGAAGTCACCTTGGACCACTGGGTCTTTAAGATTGTGCGGTATAGCCACCACTTACACTTCTTCCATGTCCTGCGCTGTTCACATCCCACCTACAGCCTGGATTTGTTTCATGCACCTCAAATCCTGGAGGTGGAATCCCTCATTCAGAAATGGGCTATTTAGCTAGACCCACCATGGGAGGGTGGCAAGGGGTTCTACTTCCGATTCTTCTTTATTCCAAAGAAGTTGGGAGGCCTGAGTCCTAGCCTGAATTTGAAGAAGCTGAGCAAGTACATTTGGGAGAAGTTCAAGATGAATACCCTGAACCCCATCCTCCTCTTCAGTCAGCAAGGGGACTGGATGTGCAACTTGGATCTGAAGGATGCTTATACTCACATCCTGATCCATACAGCTCATTGGAAATACCTTAGCTTTGTGGTGGAAGGTTCCCACTATCAGTGCAGAGTCCATTTGTTCAGCCTGTTGGCAGCACTGAGGGTCTTCATGAAATGTCTGGTGGTGGTAGCAGCATTCCCTCAACACCAAGGGATTTGCATTTTCAATACTGGTTGCAAACTTGCACACCACCAGTACCAAAATAGTTCTTTGAAGGTGAAGGGTTTCCTCATGCCGCTCAGAATGGCATAGGTAGTTTGATAAAATATACTAAAGGAAGAGACCCAGAAAAAATGTTAGCAAATAATAACCACAAGACACATCTAGTCTGCTCACGTCTGATATAATATTGCAGAGGCTATCCAGATAACAAAATTCAGGAGAACCATCTTCTCTATAGAATGTCAGGCTTCTGCTGAGGGGATTGTTCCGATATTTTCAGCAATGTTTTTTTTGTACTGTGAAAGGTAGAAATGATGTAGGGAAGTTGTTACAGAAGGACCTTGCAATTGTGGAGAAATAACAGCCCTGAGTCTTGGTATGTGATTCAGTCGAGGAGTCTCCATAAAAATAAAAGGGTTCTGTTCTGTTCTGTTGTATTAGGCATTGTGTGCTCCTGCTGTGTCTGACCATCAATCGTGGTGAACCTGCTACACAGGTTGGAGAAGCTTGGTTTTTGCAAAAACACAAAAATGTGCTTGTCTGACCTGCACTGAAGAGAGGTTTTGCAAATGTAACCTTTTACATTCTTGCAGAGTTCCTGTGCTGAAGTGCAGATTTGCTTCCTGACAGAAGAGAAACCTGTATGGTGAAAAAGATTACAGTTGAAAAAAATGTTTGTGTTGAAGATGTTCACATTTCATAGAATTTCTTTTTTTATTTATTATTTATAAATTTTCACAAAATTTACAAAGTAACAATTACTTTGTACAGTAACATAGAAAACATATTACAGAAAAAGAAATATTATTACATAACAGTAAATCTATCATTTTTACCTAGACCACAATTTTCCTGGGAGTAAGTGTTTAAGAGACCATAAAAAGGAAAATCATCTCTTATAGAAACAGCTTAACATGATGCTACCCATCTATTTATTTTACTCCTGAGATATGGGGCTTACTTGAGGAGAGGAGGCTAGAAGCAAACATTTACGGGAATCTAAGTACATTTTTAACTGTTCAGGAAAAAAATATATGTAAACTTCATTATTTAATTTGAGAATGCATTTGCAAGGAAACTTTAATTGAAATGTTGCTCCTAATGATTGGGCTTCCTGTCATAATGCCAGGAAGCCTTTCCTCCTCTCCTGCGTGGGTTTAGCTAGGTCTGGGAATATCTGAATAAACTGGCCAAGGAAATCTACCTTTAAATTTTGGAAATAGCAATGCATTACGAAACTGAGATCTGGTTCATATACAAAAGAAATCAATAGGTGTTATTGTTTGTAAGATTTTGGGTGGACCCTTGGACACTGTGGCTGCTGACCACGCCCACAGGGGGAAGTCCCGTGAGGAGCCACAGGTCAGGCTCAGCTTAGGACACACAACACAGATAGATCTTTTATTAACAGTATTGAGGAGCCACCAGAGGTGGCAGTAGGGAGCAGAGATGAAGCCCGGCTGGGCTTGTAGTCCCTCAGGGCTCTGGAACAGCGATCCCACAATGGCTGTGCTGTAGTGAAGAGAAACTGAGATAGTGAGTACAATGAAGTATATGCAGGGTTCTGGAATAGAGCCTCGTTGGTTGAGTACTCACATAGCGGTCTCTCTCGGTAGGAATCACAGGAGCTGGAGTAGAGGCAGGCCCTCGAGGAGCGAGTACCTGGTTCCAGGGAACAGCTCTGAGAGAGAAGTAGATAGTAACTCACTGATGGTGTAGGCAGCGGTATCTTCCAGGCAGAAGTGAAGTCCAGGCAGTGAGTCCGGGAGTATGGGCCCTCGAAGAGCGAGTACCGGTTCCAGACAGCGACCTGAAAGAGAAGAGAGAGGCCCTCGAGGAGCGGGTACCCCAAATAGAGTAAGTCCAACAATGGAGAGGCAGAGTAGCTAGGTACAGAGAACAAATCCCATCCATAAGGAGTTCATCAGTATGAATACCTGTTCCCCTTGCTAACTCGATTAGCTAGCAGTAGTATAGGCTTTTTGTATCCGGGATGCGTGACGTCATCACAGGGGGACGCCCCTGAGGTTCGTGCCAAAGAAAGTATTTGAAGCAGGGCCACACGGCGCACATGCCCTAAGGCAGCTGGACAGCATGGCGGGAGGCAGCACTCAAGCCAGACCGGGGACGCCGGAGAGGATGGCAGGCAGACGCCGCGGCAGTCAAATCTCAGTTAACCATGGGAGGAGTCGCCAGAGAGGTAAGGAGGGCGGAGTGGAGACGTCGGGCAGCGACAGTCGTAACAATAGGGTAGCTCTTTCTATTATCTCGATTGTAGAGTATTCTAAAAATTGTGTTAGATTTTGTAGATCCAACTGATGTTGACATTCATTACTTCCTCTTACTCTTCGAAATGGCAAGAAATGTACCCTATTAAATGATGGCAACTTTTCTGAAGAAATTTTCAAGATTTCAGTAAGATATCTTTTTAAAATAACTCTGGGCTGTTCACCAATAATTTTGGGGAAGTTTAGAAGCCTAAGATTGAGACGTCTTAGATGATTATCCATATATTCTATTCTCCTATTTAACAATTGTTGTTCTTGTATGATTGTGGATTGAACTTCTAGCCCCTTTTTTGTACTATCTTCCAACCCTTGAATTCAAGTGTTTTGTTCTTCCCATTTGGTACTATAGTCTAGGGAAAGATTATCCACCTTTTGTATACATGCTGCCAATTGTTGGGAACATATTTTCACGTCAGACCCAAGCTGCACCACAAGCCCCCTTTGGCGCTCGCGGCTTAGGCAACGCACTGGCGGCGGCACACGCCACTCTAGGGCCACTTTTAAGGCCCCTCTGATGATCCTCGTTTGATGATGTCAGAGGCGGGGTCAGGGAACGGCGTCAGGGACTCCGTTGAAACAAACTCCGGTTTGCTCCCGGCAGTACAAGTAGGAGTTTCACTTGCAAAGATCACACTCTCACCTCCCAGGTGCTCTTTTTGCCACTCTAGGGCTGCTTTTAAGGCCCCTCTGATGGTCCCCATTTAATGATGTCAGAGGCAGAGTCAGGGAACGGTGTCAGGGGTCCGCTGAAACGAACCGGTTTTCTCCCGGCAGTACAAGTAGGAGTTCCACTTGCAAAGATCACAGTCTCTCACCTCCCAGGTTACATTTCATAGTACTTCTGCTGTAATTTTTAGTAAAACCCCATTTTCCAGTAGGGTTCAGTTATGATGAGGTTGTTGGTAAGGTACAAACTTAGTACCTGATTCACTAAGCATTTGTCCCATAGACACAAAATGAGAGAAAAGCCTTACTGAATCTGGCCCTTAGATTGTAAGCTCTCTAGGGACAAGGAAAAACCTACAATACATGAATGTAATCTTCTTTTAAGTGGCTGACCAGTCACAAAGGCAGAATATAAAAAACTAAAGCTGTGTAAAATTACAGAAGGACTTCATGCTTTATACATTGCTGTCCCTTCCCGTCCTCTTCTTCTTTTTTTTTTTAAGCATGTTGCTTGTTTGAATGCCAGTTAGGGAATAATTTATATTGCAAAGAGAATTTTACAAACAAATATACAATACTTTAACCTGCAGACGGACATGACCATCTCCAGTACAGCTAATTGGGCCAATATTCCATATGAGCAAACCCAATGTAGTATTTTAGCTAGAATGGTACTACCAGATAGGATCGGTGTGTGTGCTAGCATGCAAAGCATGAGGTTCCCTCTGATCTGTGCAGGAGCCTCCTTATCTCACCCTTCCCCGTGCTGTTGGTCAGTTAACTGCAACTATTATATAAAGCATTCCTGGTGGAATTCTATGCAAAAAAACCTTAAAATTCTGCAAAATTTCTCAAACTTTATATTGGTCAAAATAACACAGTTTACATGACAGTCTTTAAGTAATTACATTTTAAATTAATACAGAAAAAAATTATTATTTAAAGATGCAGAATTTTAAATATTTTGAGCAGAATTTCCCTAAAAACTCACTGTAAGAGTGTCCTTTCCACTCTCTCTCCCTATTCCCCTGACTACTTTGCCCTCTCAGGCCCCAACTCTTCCACCTGCCAGTATCTCTCCCCTTCACCTCTACGCTCAACCCCTTCCACTCTATCGCCACTCCCAGAGCTTGACCCTGTTCTCAGTACTGCCCCCCACACAGGCTCCCTCTGTCCCTCCCTCTCTCACACACATGCTCTCTTTCTCTAGTGCACATACACTCACCCTCATACAGAGTCCCTCTCTCTCGTACACACACCCACACAAGTTCCCTTTCTCTCTCATGCAAACACCCTCACACAGGCTACTTATGTCTCTCACACACTCCTTCACACAGGTTCTCTCTCACACATCCACAATCCCTTCACACAGGCTAGCACCCTCGCATACACACGATTCCTTTTTCATACACATCAGCTCCCAATCTCACACACACATATACACACTCCTTCACAATCTCCTCATATAGGGTCCCTCTCTCTGGCACCCACACTCAAGCCAACCCCCCCCCCCCCCGCTCTCTCTCACACCCCCTGCTTACCCCCTCTGGTCTCTCTCACCCCTCCCCCCTTTCACAACTCCTCCCCCTCTCTCTCACACACCTCTCCCCTCTCCTCTTTCACACTCTCTTATTCCTCCCCTCCTCTCTTACACCCCCTCTCCCTCCCCTCGCTCACACATCCCTCCCCCTCCCCTCTCACACACACACACACACACACACACACACCTTTCTACAAACACTCACTCCCACTGGGTCCTTCATCTTCGCCATGAGCGGAGCACATCCCGCAGCTTGCTGGGGCCTTCATCTTCGCATGAACAGCACGTGTTCTGTTCGTGGCATATCAGGGCCTTCATCTTCGCTGCGAAAGGAGCGCGTGCCATTCACGGCATGCTGGAGTCTCCTCTGCCATTTTCTGAGCAGAATTTGGCAGTTATGCTTGGGGGGGGGGAATTCTGTGCAAATTCTGTCCTCCTCAGTAGCGCAGAATTCCCCCAGGACTATTACTCCTGGGGGAATTCTGCGCAAAAAAATTAAAAATTCTGCAAAAAAATTGAAAATTATGCGCACACATTTTCTAAATTCTGCAACAATTCTGGGAGACTTATGAAATCCAAGACACATGCTTTCTCTCACATGCCATCTGTCACACACATGTTCTGTCTCCCCACATACAACTCTCTCTCACACACACACACACACACTCCCCCCCCCACACACACACAGACTCCCAGGTAAACACTACCCACCCACACTGGCTCACAACAAACACAAGGGCTCAAACATACACTCTCAGGGCCTGGGCCTGGGTCTGGGTCTCTTCTTTAACCCCTCTCTTTCCCCCTTCCCCTTCCCCTCTCTCTCTTTCCCCTTTCCCCCTTCTTTCTCTTTCTCTTTCCCCCTTCCCCCTCCCCTCTGTTCCACTCCCTTCTCTCTCTCCCTCTTCTCTTCCTTTCTTTTCCCCCCTCTTCTCCATTCCCCCCTTCCCCCTCCCCCTTTCTCTCTTTCCCCATTCCCTCTTTCTCCATTCCCCCTCCCCCTTTCTCTCTATTTTTGATTGTTGGGTCCTGGTTTTCGCACGGTACAGCTTGCTAACCTTGAGCCGTCCGTGCCATGCTGTGATGCCCCCTCTCTCCGTGCACCACCTGACTTCGCTGTCCCGGATTGGCCGCTGTCCGTGTGCAGCATGAATTCACATCTCATTATTGTCTGGATAGGGATGGCCGACACAATAGTAGGTTTGACCAGTCTGCCACTGTTTGAGGTGTAGAACCCAACTTTCCCAACCTAGGGCCCATGGTTGGGTTCAGGGTCAGTATCCATCTATTGCCAACAGCACCGGTATTGTTGTGCCCATTGGCACCTGGTTAGGTGTCTGTTGGTCCCCTTTTGTGTTGGGGAGCAGCCTGTAGTTAGGGATTCACTCATCTGTGAGGACTACCATCCTGCATGTCTTTGGAGAAAGCAGAGTTGCTTATCTGTAACAGGCATTCTCAGAGGACAGCAGGATATTAGTCCTCATGAAACCCATCTGTCACCTCGCGGAGTTGAGTTTCTCTTATTTTTTATTTTAATCGTAAGACTGAAGAGGGACTCCACGTGGTTGCATGGCATAGGCGTGCTGAGCATCCTCAGTGTTTCTAGTCAAAGTTCTTGAAACTTTGACATACGTTTTCCATATCGGGGCTCCATCTGATGATGTCACTCGTGTGAGGACTAACATCCTGCTGTCCTCGGAGAACACCTGTTACAGGTAAGCAACTCTGCTATATGTCAGAAACTCTCAAGTAGCTTAAGTAAAGGAAACAAGTGTAATGTTTACAGTGGAATATCACCATATTTTTAATGTATTGGATATGTGCCTAAGTGTAATTCAGCAGCCTTTAGGCCTGTATGTTTCAGTTGGAAAATACTCTTGTATCATTACATTGTTTTCTTAATGCGGTTAACGAGCAGTAGGAAACAATTGGGAATTGTTTGAAACATTGGATGGTTTTATTTGAACGACACTGGTGTTTGAAGACACTAAATGGCTGGTTGCTTTCAAGTAATGCAGTGATAGACTTATATAATTAAAGCAGCACTTCTAACTAAATGGTTCAAAATATCAATGGTTACTTGGCCCTTTAAGTTTTCTCTTGGCTCTGTTTCTACATTTCCTCAAATCCTAATATATTTTATTTCTCATGTTGTTGCACTTCAGTGAAATAAAAAATGTGTATCTTTTTTATAATCGCGCCACTTGGTAATGGAAATCTTCCAAAAGGCCTCTCTTCTATATCAGTGTGTTGTCTGGAGTTTGAAGATTAAGTTTTGAAATACTCCAATTTACGTAGATTCATAATGGGGGGACAGCCAAGTAGGAAGATCTTTCAACATGTTTTAAACAATAGCTCATCAAGATTAAAATATAAATTTGAATGAAAAAGGCAGGGATTCATTTTCATAGCAATTGAACATATGTTATTTCCTAAATATAAAAATGTGTCTTTCCAGTTGTGCCAATTGTGCAGCATGTAGCTGGCATGGGTTGATGTCTGAAAGCAATGCAGCTGGAATGTATGACATTGCAGTGATTCACAGGCTGCCACACTGTCTTAGATCTGCTCAAAAGAACTTGAAGTTTCAGCAATAAAGTTGCCCACTTTAATATCACTCGGGATAGGGCTTTCTCTGTTGCAGGCCCACTATTGTGAAACTCTCTTCCTGATGAGATTAGGACAGAGCCTTGTGTCAAGCTCTTCGAAAAGGCTCTGAAAACATTCTTTTTTAAGAAAGCCTTTTTAGATCAACAGATTTTTATTCTATTCATTGATGTGTTAGTTGATTTTATATGTCTTTTATTGATTATTTTGATTGCTTGTTTGCTGCCTTTTGTAAACTGCTACAAAATATAATAAACCATGATGACTGTGGGTTCTGCATGACTCTCAGGAACTGTGAGACACACTATATTCATACTCATATATTATGCTTCCACAACCTGAGAATATATGTACTGACCATGGAGCCAGATGAGAGTCTGCAGGAATATCAGAGGAGTGAGAGGATGAGTAATTGGGAAGATGAAAGACAGAAGAGTGAGTGATCACATGATTTCACACTATTGCTAATCTTTATCTAAATACTTATTTTGTTTCTTTAAAATGAAGTGGAAGTGTGTGGCATCATGCTTTGCTATTTCATTCTGTCTGGTAGAACAGAGGAGGAGCAGAGGATACATCCCTTTCTGGATAGATGCTGGTTGCTGAGCACCATTTCATCCTCTCCTGTATAAGGAGCAATTCATCAAACAAAAAAACCTTTTGCTTTTTAACAGAACAATTCCCCTTGCATGTGATGGGATCTAATTGATGCATGCAGTGTGTGGAATGCCAGTTTTGAAAGTGTAGCCAATATGGATGGACAAATCAAGTTTATTAAAGATGAAGTAATTTGTGATTCTTTTGCTAAATGGCTACTCCCAGAAATCCAAGGTCATTACAGAAGAGCAATTTAAAGAATTTTAAAATGGATAAAATCATGAAAAGCTGTAAATGATGCATGATAGACATGCTAATTGCACATAGCAATTAGCATGTGCAGTTGAAATACTGCACAATGCCCAGCAGGCACATATTTCTTTTAAAAGATCAACTTTTCTGAGTATAGTAGTTCTAGCGTCTGCACATTTTATACTGAGTGTTTAATATTTAATAAATTTATAGCCAACACCCTCTGAAGTTTAGGACAGATTATAGTTAAAATATACATAATAAATCTTTCAACAAACAAAAACACCAATACAATAAGTGAATGTGCAACAGCTTCTGGCAAAAAAAGTAACTTGCCTTTGGAAATAATTAGTCTTTATACTCTTTGTATTTCAAAAACTGGTAATATTAAAAATATCTTGAATGTAGTAAACATAAAGTTAAGCTTAGCTATAAACAAATAAAAGGAATTTTTTGTATTATATGAACTGCTTGTATTGGGCTGCAATTTTTATGTGGCTGTATGCAACCACTTTATTAAAAAAAAAAAAAAAAAAAGTACCAACTCTGAAGAACAAGTATAGCACAATTTTAAGTAACTAGGAGATGGATTTATAAGGTAACTATAAATATCATGAATGTAGGCCATCAGCTTTTTTCCTTTGTAGTTGACAAACATTTGCTTTGTCGGGAGGAGGAACTGAAGGAAGCAATTATTTTTCTATGACAAGCTCCCTGGTTCTATAGATCTTGCCAGCTTAGCCACAGAAACATAAAAACATGATGGCAGAAAAAGCCTGTATGGCCCATCCAGTCTATCCATCCATCCAATTAACATTATAAATTTCATCACTTCCTCAGAGATCCCCTGTATTTATCCCATGCTTTCTTGAATTCAGATACTGTTTTTGTTTCCACTACTTCCACTGGGAGGCTGTTCCTCACATCTGCCTCCCTCTCTGTAAAGACATATTTCCTAAGACTACTCCTGAGTCTACCCCCTTTCAACCTCATCGCATGAACTCTCGCTATCATATCTCCCTTATCTCGCCTTTCCTCTAGGGTATGCATGTTTGGATCTTTAAGTCTATCCCCATATGCTTTAGATCGAAGACTACCGACCATTTAGTAGCCACCCTCTTAACAGACTCCATCCTGATTCTATCCTGTTGAAAGTGTGGTCTCCAGAACTGTACAAAGTATTCCAAGTGAGGTCTCACCAGGGATCTATACAGGGGCAATATCACCTCCCTTTTTCTGCTGACCATGCCTCTCCCTATGCAGCCAAGCACCTTTTGGTCTTTTACCGTCGCTTTATCCACCTGTTTGGCCAAATTAAGATCATCAGAATCAATTACCCCCCCAGATTCCGCTCTTCCTTTGTGCTTAGAAAAATTTCACCTCCAGTACTGTACCTTTCCCTTGCATTTTTGAATCCTAAATGCATTATTCTGCATTTTTTAGCATTAAATCTTAGCTGCCAGATCTTAGACCATTCCTCGAGCTTTGCTAGATCCTTCCTCATGTTTTCCACTCCCTTCCTAGCTGTCCATCCTATTACAGATTTTGGAATCATCGGCAAAAAGACAAACCTTTTCCAACAAACCTTCCATTATTTCGCTCACAAAAATTTTGAAAAGAACTGGTCCAAGGACCAAGCCCTGAGGCACACTGCTAGTAACAACCCCCTCCTCAGAGTAAACGCCATTTACCACTACCCTTTGTCTCCACTCAACCGGTTTCTAATCTGGTCAGTCACTCTAGGATCCATACCAAGGGCGCACAATTTATTTATAAATCATCTATGCGGAACCGTGTCAAAGGCCTTGCTGAAATCCATATTTGCAGTCTAGCGCTCTCCCTTGATCCAACTCTTTGGTCACCCAATCAAAGAATTTCATCAGGTTTGTCTGACAAGCTTTACCTCTGGTAAAGCCATGCTGCCTCAGATCTTGCAATCCATTGGATTCAACATTGTACCTCACTATTTAACTATTAAGAAGCAAATTCCAAAACAGTGCAGGCATTGTTAGATGCCTTTTCCTTGTTTTGCATGTCCTTTGATGATTGATTAATTCACTCTGTGGAAACTGACAGCAGGAATGCCTTCTATGAGAGTTGATGGTAAAAATAATGCTAAAATATGGAAAAAGAGGAGGTTGGTTCAAGTTTAGTAGAGTTTCTTGTCTCATGTATTGTTGCTTTCCTTTCTGTCTCTTGGATTTTGATATGTGTGTTTTGAGCTTGCTATGAAGCAGCTGACCCAGCTAGTCCTCAGAGTGACACAGAACGGAGCGCTCTTTTCTATCATTCTGAATGGGTCTGGGCAACAATAGCATGCCACAAATTTCACACAAGAGCAAAAAAAACAGTAATAATAACTTTCAGACTGAGATTTATGAGTAAATCTTTCGGTCACAGATTAAGTAAACTGACATTTCTTAACTCACCAGCCCTTAACATTGAGCTGTTACAAAATTTTGGTGCCAGTGTCACTGGAATAACTGATCCTTTACTCCTCTCATTTATAGGAAGGCAAATCAAATAATCTGTTGTATTAGAATTGTTAGTTAAGAGCTTTAGCTCTGGTAGCAATTAAAGTAGTATTTAAAAAAAAAAAAAAAAAAAGATTTATTAATAGAAAACCCTGATTTATGATCAGATAAACTTCAGTAGTTGAATGTATTTTTTGTTTAAATTGAATATACAAATGAATTGCCATTTTTATAGTTTCTTATGTTATCTCCCTTACTAGTGTTTTCAGTCCAGGCAATCTTCCCTGTTGGAGATGAGTTGATCAAAGCATTCTAGGTCCTGTCCTTGGTGCTTTTTGTTAATCAGTAACCCGTATCATACTGAGCTAAGGACCTCTTGGGCAAGCTAGCTGCTGTGAGAATTCCTGCTTTGTAAGAATACACTCTGTAGATGAGCAGGTGGAACAAATACATGGCTCTGCTCTAAATTCAGATGCAGTCAGACAGCTGTAGTAAGAGAAACATAGCAATTTTTCAAAACAGAAAATAGCCCTAGTCACTAATCATTCGTCTCCCTACATAACTGCGTAATACCCTTGCTGTCCCAGGAAGCTACCTGAATAACCACATTTAGATTTACCATACACTATATTAAATGGCTCTCTGTGATGGAACTATTAACGTTAGGAGCATTATTTGTAACTTTAGAAGTATCATATTATTTTGTTAGTGCTTTTCAATCAGGACTGAAAGTGCTATAGCACCAATTCAATCCATCTGTATGTCTCTCTGTCTGGGAGCACTGTAACTTCTGTTAAAATTCACCAATTTGGTCGATGCTTGGGGATAGGGTAGAGCATGTTGTAGCCCCTACCCTATTGAAAATTACTTTGATCTTATAAGTATGAGGCCATTTTGAATAGATTTAAAGTTGAAAAGTGCTAGAAAATTCATGTAGAAACATGGTATCATCTATCCCTTTTAATATCAGAAGCAGTAATGAAGTGGGCGCATGTGATCCTGATTGTTAACGACTGAATACTTTCCTGTCCGAACAGAAGCCTCTAGTGTAGTTGATTTATTCAGGGAAATATTTATCTCTTTAATGGGACTGAGAAGAAAATTTCAAAAGAATATGACAAAGAAAACAAAGACTCGCACTTCCATTAGCCATAAAAAATTGTCTCAAAAAGTAGACTTTTTTTTTTTTTACCCAAAACCCGTGAAGTAACTACTCATTGGTAGTGATGTAAATAAAGTGAAAATGATAGTAAATATATTGTGCTGAGAAGCTTTAAACATTTATGTGCAATTACATTACATAGAAATATTACATGTTGGAGCTGGGAAGATCATGATTCATTAGAAAGTCTCCTCTTCTGAGATTAGTTATACAGGATCTTTAGTATCATGCATAGTCTAAAATGCATCTGGACCTAGCTGTTCTCTTCTTGCCAGATGGTGGTTTCTAGTTTTTCTGTGATGCCTTTCATTGTTTCCTCTCCAATTTGTCGCTTAGGAATAAGGGTCAGCGATGCTTGTTCTAAAACCACATTGCTTGAAATGTGCTCAGTTTAATTCCCAATGGAGTTGATTTTCAAAAAGTTTATCTGTCTGATTTCGCAAGTCAGCCAGATAAACCCAACTGGCTAAATTTGTGCACTTGCAATTTTATGTAAATTTTAGCTAGTTAGAAAAGGATCAACACTGGAAGCCTTCCCAGAGCAGGTTTCGTTTTGGCCAGTTAGCATGGATATTTGGTGCTAACTGTCCAACTTTTCCTGCACAATCCTGGACACACAAATAAATTACTCAAATATTATCCCGTTAGATTTAGGTGAATTGTAAGCCACAGACCTTGCTGGTTAGATCTGGCTGAAAATTGACTTAGAATAACCGGGTAAGATTATCTTGTTATCTTACGCACTCGTTTGGGTTTTGAAAATTGACCTGAAATTGTTAACGATGAAGTCTGTGCTCACAATTTAGGATCATCCTGACTGAGCAAGTCTTATCAAAGTGGATTTTAATCTAATTTACCTGAAAAAGACTTTTTACTTTCAGTAAGAGTATCTATTTGGTAAGAATATCTACTTTGTGCCAGCTTCAGAACAGTCAGTAATGTCGTGAAATCTTCCATTTCCTTAAATGGGGAAGCAAGCTCCCCTGATGTCTTTGCTTTCTTGCTACTAGTACAGAATGAATGCTCGCAGCAGCAACAGAAGGCCCTCCTCTGAATAAGGTGCATACTATCCATCTTTACCTAAGTTTCCCAAACCTGTCCTGATGACTGTGCAGCCAGTCAAGTTTGCTGGATATCCACAATGAATATGCACGAGCTAAATTTGCATTCATCTGTTAACTGTAGATTCATCTCATTCATATTAATTGTGAATATCCTGAAAACCCAACTGGCTATTGGGTCCCCAGGGCAGGTTTGCGAAGCCTTGGACTTTAACCTTTTCCAACTAGGGGAATGATTGCCTTGAATGTTGAGTATGAAGTTTCCCTATAAATGTATTACTTAAATTTGTTTGGGTTTGTTTTATAGATGTCCATAGTTTCTTTAATTGTTGCAGAATATCATAATCATGGAGATATGTAATAGTATAAAATATGGTGTAGAAGTACTTGTATTTGTTATATGACCTACATCAGTTAGAACAGGGGTCAGGAACCTTTTTGGCTGAGAGAGCCATAAACGCCACATATTTTAAAATGTAATTCCATGAGAGCCATACAATATGTTTAAAACTAAATACAAGTAAATGTGTGCATTTTATGTAAGATCACACTTTTAAAGTACAATAAGTCTCTGAAAATATTACACCAGGCCTTAAGACACCAATACATCTCTTATTAGGAAAACGGACCAAGTCAGGCTGCTATAGAGTCCTACACAGAAACTACACGCCAGCAGAAAACCTCACCTGAATCATGTGCTGTCCCTCACCTAACATAGAATAAAGAGACCAAAACGCATAACAAGAAGCATGCAGACAAAAACTGAATTGGAAACTGCAACAAGCCAGAGTCTCTGTATGCAGTGTAACAAAGGAAAAAAGAAACATCACACATCCTTATAAAACAAATCAAGAAATATAAAATCATCAGCAGTAAAACTGTACTAACAAAAAGAACATATTTCGAAATAGCTGATGAGTGGAATATCCAATAATTAAAAACTCATATAAAACATTTCCAGATACCAACAAAATATTTCAAAATAGCAGACACAAAGATCCAGTAATGAAAAATAATAAGGATACAAAACTTTTTTTGCTCTGCATACCTGGGAACGTTTGGTATCCAGGTGTCCTGAGATTGTTCTGAATTAGCAGGAGGTGGGGTGGTTTGCTTGGAACTTTCTCCTCTCTCAGTCACATACCAGCGCTCTCTCTCACACTGGCTCTCAATGACACACCTATACACACATGCTCTCAGTCACTCACATATACAAATGTTTTTTCTCTCTCACTTATATAGGCTCTTAATTACACATTTACACACATGCTGTCTATCTTTTCACGCTTACAAACACACAGGCTTTCAATCACATAAATACATGCTGTCTTTTTCTCTCACACACAGACTCTCATTCACATGCTTACAAACATGTCCTCTCTTTCTCTCATTTACACACAGGCTCTCAATCACATACTCACATGCTCCCTCATCTAAATCAGCTCTCAATCACACACAGACACACATGGTCTCTCTCTCTCATTTAAACACAGGCTCTCAATCACATACTCACATGCTCCCTCACCTAAATCAGCTCTCAATCACACAGACACACATGGTCTCTCTCTCTCATTTAAACACAGGCTCTCAATCACATACTCACATGCTCCATCACCTAAACCAGCTGTCAATCAGACACAGACACACATGATCTCTCTCTTACTTATACACACAGGCTCTTAATCATACATACACATGATCTCTCTCACACACAAAGGATCTCAATCATACACACATACTCTTTCAAACAAACAGGTTTTCAATTACAAACTTACACATACAGGTTCCCAATGGTAAACTTACATTCATGCTCTCTCTCTCACAGGCAGGATCTCAATCACAGACATACTCTCTTTCACATATACAGGCTCTCAATCATTCACATACATGCAATCTCTCACTCACACACACAGGATCTCAAACACACATGCTTGCTCGCTCATTCACTCTCTCTCTCCCCCTTCCCCCCCCCCCGGGAACTCGCGGCAGCAGCAGCCACCACCTCCCAACGCTAACCTCCTTCATTTTCAGCCCTCGCGGAGGCGAAGGCGGAGTCCCATCGGCCGCGGTTGAAGATTTTCATTTTCCTCCGAGCTGCGCTGCAGTCTTCTTCCCGTCGGACACTAGCGTGCCTGCGCGGGTCTTCCCGCGCAGGCACCCGATGCTCTCCACTTCCTCTTCCGGGCCGCGGGGGGGGGGGGGGGAGGAGAAGAGAGCACGCCGGTGCCGCTGACTCCAGCTGTCCTGCCGCGTTCCGCCCGGGCTGACAGCATTTTAAGCCCGGGCGGCGGAGGACCGGGGAGCAGCTGGGTCAGCGGGGAACCGCGAAGTATGGCGACACTTGTCTGCGAGCCAGATGCAGCCATCAAAAGAGCCATATCTGGCTCGCGAGCCATGGGTTCCCGACCCCTGAGTTAGAAGCAGCTGAGCCCTATTCAAGTGATTAAAGAGCTGTCTTGTTAGCCAAATGACTGTTATCTTTTCAGTATATAGAAGTGATAGATGTGTATAATTGGTTATTCATCGCTTGTCATAGATGTGAGCCCTTGGGCTGTGGCATGTTGACACAACATAGCAAGCGAACCTACTAGGCCCATGCTGACAGCTGGTGGACTCGCTCTTCCTAGGACTAGAGCTGGAGCTTCACCTATACCAGCCCCATTCACTACAGGTTGAGCCCTTGGGTTCTAGGGGCCGCCAGGACTTAGGAAAAAGTTCCATAAGGAGCAGTCTGATTATGTCTAGCCTCAGACAGTAGTTGAGGCTGGCAGCAAGGAACAGTATCTGGGTCTAGGCCAGGGTCAGGGTAGGCAGTGAGAAGGCAGATCATGTCAAGCCAAGTGGCAGTCCAGAAGAGTAGTCTATATCCATAGCAGAGATCAGAACCAGGAATCAGGCAGAGACAGACAGACAAGATCAGGCACATGGGACCAAGGAACAGGCAGGGTGGACAGGCAGGGCAAGGCAAGAAGAAACAAGGCAGGGCAACATGGAGGCAAGACAATACAAAGGCAAACAGAAAACTAGCAACATGCACTGCAGCATAGGAGGACCTGTTGCTGAGACATTGAGAGGGAGCATAGCTTGGCCTTAAGTACCCTGCCGCGCTGCCGTCATCACCCGGCACTGCCGTCATCACCCGGCACTGCCATTGCCTTCCCACCACGGGACCTTTAATTTGGATGATGATGTACATGCGCACGCCTAAGGACAGCGCAAGAAAGCAAGGGGGTGGTGTCATGGCGGCATCCCTGCCGCCAACTAACTTCATGGCATCCTGGGGTGAATGTACATTTAATGTAACAACACTAGCATCTTTAAATTTATAATAATAAAACAGTCTATGAGCAGAAGTATTTCCTGCTGATTAAAATAATTTGCAGTGAATAGGTGAACAAGCCAAAGTTAGTTTAAAAAAACAAAACAAAACTGTAGCATAATATAGAGGGTGCTATGAGGACTGTGTGATAATATATTACACTGTTTTATAAACCACACAACTGGCAAATCCAGGACACTGGCTAGTTTTAGGAACTTACATTGTCCACATACTGTAACTTATGTGATCACAGGTTTGATCTTTTGATCTACTTCAGACACTGCCTTAGCAGACACTCATTCTATTTGCCTTTCTTTACACTTGTTAACCTGCACCTTCTCTTTCTTGCTCATTTATTGTCTTCTACTTTCCACTCACTGTGGCCCTCCTACACAGGTTCCAGATTCACTGCCCACTGCTGCCCAGGCATACATTCATTACTGTGTTTTTTTTCCAAAAACGAATTCACTTTTTTCTTTTCCCACCCATTTAGTTGCCCCACTGCAGAAATTCCTTTCACTTGCTTCCATCCAACTCAGCCTTTTTTTACAACCCCTTCTCCCACATAATTTTGGAAAGTGGTGGCAGGAATAACAGTAACCACGTAGGGAGCGCATCCGGCGTCCTTAGAGAGGTTTTTCAACATTATGGATAGCTTCGGTACACCGACTGATTTTCAAACAGGATAACATCCCCTGAGGAAAGGTCCGGTTTTGGACCAGAAACGTGGCTACGTCGGGTTGTCAACTTCCATCAGATAAGTCAGGACTTTTAAATCATTCTATGAAGTTTATCCGTCTTTGACAATTTAAAAAAAGAAGAATGATACATTCAGACTTGAAAATGATTTTTTATTAAAAGAAACACACAGGGGTGTAGGCTTGTTGCACACAATTTGAAAAGAATACACAAAAAATATGGGATGGAGGAGGTTTGGTTCATGATTATACACACATGAATTGAGTTCACCCTGGTGGGGGTTTTAAACTCAGATATATGAAACCCTTCCTCCATTCCTTAAAAATTTTTTTTGGTTTTTTCTAGTTATATGGGAAGCCAGTTCGGGTCAGCACATAGGCTTGACTGTCTCCCAGTAAAGCATTGCATCGAATTGAAATGATTCACGATTTGTGAGCATTAAAAAATTGATAAATTTGATGTAAAAAGAATTTCCTAAGGGGGAATTGGATGTGAATTGATTACGGATAGTATAATTTCCCCAAAAAATATTTTTGGTGCTTATCGTTAATAGGAATAACAGGAAGACATTTAATTGGGGTGAGTTCCTAGACCTGGAGATTTTTGCATTGGTGGCAACAGCAGTGAGAACATCTCTATGCTAAGATGGGTTTTCAGGCCTCAGGATCTTTGTTTTTACTCCACTCCTGTGGACGGCCTGTTATTCTGTTCTGCTTCTGACAAGCCTTCCAGTCAGTTCCCTTTTTCTTTCTTGTTTATCTTTGCTTTGGGAAAGATTTCTTCTTTTGACTTTGCATCATCTTTTTCTGACGATGACAGAGAAGAAGCTAGCCACTTCAAGCTTTGCCAAGACTGCAGGCAGGCAATGTCAGTCACTGACCATCACAAAGCCTGCGACATTTCAGATCCTCTCTTCTGCAATCTCTGAGCCAACCTCCTCCTTCAGAAGGTATTTGTATTAGTTGAAAACCCAGGAAGCACTTTTTCCAACAACAAAAAAAAAAGAAGCTTTTCTAAGGTTTAGCCCAAAATAGCAATAGCGCTTCATACCTTATCACTGTGAAGTTAGGAACTCTAAGCACCACCAAACCAGAGAATGTTTTTTGTCTGAATCCACTACACCAGTTTTCATTTTGAAAGACCTTCCTCTAGGTAAGAGGTTGAGGTTCTCTGCAAACTACCGGCCCATATAACTTCTTTCTGCAGTGCTGTATACATCTTGTATGTACTGTACAAAGGATATTGTAACCTCCAGTAGCTAAGTCCTTCAGATAATTTCAGAAAGCTATGAGTTACAGCTATTGGAATTCCTTTCAGATTGCCCAGCCAGGAGCACACTGATTCTAGACAAACACCAGAGTCTGCTCAGCTTAGAATCAGAACATGACACAATAACTCAGAACAGGAATGTGCCAGGTTTCTCTTCCTGAAGGAGGTCAGAAAGCAGAGTATTCTCTCTATATTGGGGAAGTGGACTTCTGTCCCTCTGTCCTCGGATACCTCTGACAGAAACCTTGGTAAATCTCAGAAGAGCCTGGAAACTATAATTCTCATAACTTCTTCTGGGCCAAGTTCGATTTGGGTTTTGGTCCTTCTGGATTTATGCCCTTCACACTGGTTTTCAAGAGAGCTATTGCCTTCAGTCTGGAGCAGATTAAATATTTTAGGCTGAGCTAGATTTTTGTCTCTTGCCCCAGCAACAAGCCTGGGACTGCTCTTTTGACACGAACCTTGCCTAATTGGATAATAGATTGCATATCCTTTTCTTATGCCGAAGCAGATTTGACCTTGGAAAGGCATGTTAAGGTTGGTAACTTTAGTGCCATAGCTGTTTCAGTACTTCATCTAAGGCCATCCTCTGAAGCGATATGGAAAGCTACGATGTGGAGTTTGGGCCACATATTTAGTCCCATTATTGTTTGGATACTCCCAGTGTTAGAGCAGGTCACTAATGGCTCTTTCTGAGGATTAGACCCTATTTCAGCCCCCCCCCCCCCGACCCAGTTTTATGATCTGAGAGGACTGGATAGTCCCTAAGCATGCATATCTTTACAGAATTGTGGGCAGCTGGCCACTAAAGGGTGCTCTAGAGGAGTCAGAAGTTAGAGAGACGATGTCGTTCTTGGATAAAGCTTGCTGGGAAATGTAGTTTCATGGGAATCTATCCTGAAGGCCAGGTAGAAGTAATTAGAAAATTGAAAGAAGGTAGAAAAGCAGGCAGCTGATCGAGGCTGGGATGTTGTCAGGAAGGCAGACCTCAGATTCTGCACTGGATAGTCCGAGAATCAACACTCTCATAGAAATTTCCATTTAAGAAGCCAGAGCAGCCATCTGTTAGGAATTTTAGCAGCTTGCCAGGACATAGAACCAGGAGTTGCTGTCTCACTGCATGGAGTTTTGCGGATTTGTTTTTAACCCCTCATAGCCATGCCTAGAATGCCTTGAAGATTTAGACTGTGAAACTGTTAAGTAACCGCCAATTCTATTTATTTATTTATTTATTTATTTATTTATTTAAAATATTTATTGGCCACCTTTCCATAGTTCAAGGTGGGGTACAAAAAGTGCATACATAATAGGCTTAATGCAAAGACAATAAAAACAGACAAAGATAAAATTAAAAAAAAAATTTAAAGCTCTCATTAAGGTTGGAGGGCCAAAAAAGTAGCTTAGCTTAGATGGCTCCATACGTCATATTAAAAAGATGCATTCAGATGCATCCAGGAAAGGAGTTCTAGACAGTGGACTCTGGATTTGATAGAGCTCGTTCTCTGATCTTATCAAGATGGGCTAATCTCACAGATGTCACATTGAGGAGGTCTTAATTGGAGGATCTGAGCTTGCGCAAAGGTGTGTAAAATTTCAGCATCCCGGAAATCCAAAGAGAAGAAACAATGGGACTGTTCAACGAAAATAAAGAGAGAAACCATGCCTGTATTTCATGCCTCACTCTGAGAGAGAGAGAGAGATGTCAAGTCCTCACTCCAAAGAGCTTACTGAGGGGAATGCTACCCCTCAGGGCTGTCTTGCTTTAACATAAATAAATAAATAAATAAATAAATAGGCCATTTTAATCTGAGAAACAGTTTGCTGCCTTGTTGGATGGTCAGTTTTACTGAAGATAAGCCTTAATTAAGGAGACCATGTGTGTGACTGTAGTGAATTTCTTGTTGCTTTTTTCAGAAAACATGAAGGTACTGAAGACAGCAGAAGATAGCACAAACCCAGTTACACAAAACCCTGCCTCCCCCCTTTCTGGAGTTTCTCATTAACATAATTACAGAGCTACAGCATACTACATGACATTAGTTGTGCCCAAACTGCTGCACGTGCTCTGAGAGGTCTCCAAGAATTTTCTGGAAATCATGTCTATCTCTGTTCCATTAGGATATCACATCACACACATCTGTGATTGGTGAACTTCTGTCTTCAGAGAAAACCTGTAACAGTAAACTTTGTTTACTCACTGCAAGTTTTCTCATTTGGCTTACCTGCCTTTCTAGTCTGAAAGAAATGATTTAGAGATTGTGGTGTACTACATGTAAAACTGAAGGCTTGATCCAATACGGTCAGACATCAATTTCCATTTACATGCATTAGTAATTTTTAGCTTTTGAACCATAGTGATCTGTATTTATAACATTTATTTATTTATTCATTCAGTTATACCGTTCAACAGATACCAGATCTAAAATAAATTACAGTACATTTAAGAACAATACATAGCCCATAAAAAAAAAAAACTTGCCCCCATTAAAAACAAAACATCCACCACAAATTTTCCAACCACAAGACCATCTTCTACCAACCCCGGTCTGTCCTGCTAAAAAGGAGCCAGGAGCAAGGTTTTTATTACAATGGAAAGAACCACACGTTCACCTTCTTCCTAAAGGAGAAATTATTCACCTCCACTCTCACCTCCAAAGGATCCGAATTCCACAGCTCCGTCGGGATACAGACCAGTGCTGCTGTTAAAGAACACATTTCTTTATAACAACATTTTTCTCACTTTGGGTGAATTTCATATTCAGAAAGATGGGTTATAAATCCAAATATCATAGAGCATGCTGTGCTATACAAAACAGAAATTTTAATACAGGCATATATACAATAAGTGCTTAATGCAAGTCATACATGCCTAATAAATATAGGGAAGATCCTTGCTTTGAAGACTCATGTAAGGGAATGGTTGTGGAACAGTGAATTACGGAAGCTAATAGAATGCCTCTCTGAAGTAGTACATTTTATTGGTTGCAATAAATTGAAGGCTGGCCCTGAAAGTAATTGTTACAGAAGTTCATTTCTACTAGGGCACTGTCTTCTTTTTAGCAAACAAAATTGCTGTCTCCAAGATAGTTGTTTAATAAAGACAGATAGGCTTGGCAATTCAATTTTTAGTCTAAGTAAACCAGCTAATGGTATTTTGCCTTCACAAATTGGATGACATGTGAACGTAATTAAACTCGAAGGTTATGTGTACTGTAGGGATCTCATTATGCTTTAGTACATTTTTAGGTATTCATGACAATAGACCTGGGAGAATAAAAATTGAAACTAAACCTCAGTTAGTAGCCTTATTGAGATTCAGGGAGAAGTGTGTTTCCAACAGCACTGACATGAGGAAGCTGGTGGTCAACCTTTCCAAACCTACAGCTAAATGTTTTGCCCGTGGGAATGCTGCATTCCTCTGCGGCTGCCAATACAAGCAAAGCAGTTATTTGTAGTGTGGCGAAAAACAGCTCAACAGTGTTCTTAATGCTCTACTGCAATCAGCCCATTGCTAAGATGAAGCAAAGACAACATGTTTCATTTATTTATATTCTTGCAGTTTGTGGAGATCATCACATTTTAATTATTTATACTACCATTTGTGGGTGGAGTTGTTAAATTAAGAAGATCACATTGGTCCCAAATTAGTTGTTTCCTATTTTAACTTTGATAAATCTTATTAAAAGGACTGAGACACCATAGATTATAAGCAGTGTAACTGGATATTTATTTCATTTTTCTTACAATATGATGTGCAGTAGCTCTTCTGTCTATAAAGTTGTAATTAGCTAGGTGTGTTTGTAGTGATCAAAAATAAATGTGTAAGGAACTGTGAATTATCCCTGACTATTGCATTTAATCACTTCCTGCATTAATTATGCCTTAACAATAGATCTATTTTGTTTTTGTAAACATATATAGATAATAAAACTGAATCCTTCAGTCCTCTGGGTAAGAAAGGACCACTGCTCAACAGCACTTTGCCAAAGTGATAGAATAAAGCAGTCAGACTTCATAGTGCCTGAATTTAGGCACCAGTCATAGATCCAGTGGTGTCTAGAACTTAGTCCTTTATTAGGGTCCCCTACAGCTGCCATTTTAATCTAGCGAAGTGCTGAGGCCATACAGCAGTCATCAAGAATTTGAAGAAAGATGGGAGGGGTTATGCATCAAAAACAGTAAAAACACTTCTTTGGAAAATGTATTTTATGTTGTTTTATACAATCTTAGGCTTTCCTTTGTTGACATAAGTGAGCTATTTTGTGATTAGGTCTACTTTTTTTTTTTTATGGTTTTCATCTATGGGCTGCCCCAAAAACAAGTGAGCTAACATCAGGAGACTCAGATCCAGGCTGCTGATAGTAGAAGGGCTTCCACTTATGCCGTTCACTTTCTCTTGGAGTTGAGCCCTCGGGTGCTGTTGGCCAGTGAAGCATGAAAAATAGAGATAGCTCCCAATATGAACAAGCAGTGAGAGGTCTGGAATGGAGCAAAGAATTGGAACAACCTGGGAATCTGGAACCCAGGAAAGAGAACAGGCAGGAGTGCTATGTAGAATCTGGAGACAAGAACAGAGCCAGAGCACAAGGACCGAAAGGTAGGATCAAGCTCTGGCAATTGAGTGATGAGATTACTACAGTATAAATACAGTTCTTTACAGGAAACAAGATGGCTGCTGAGGGGAAGCAAGAGCCACAGGGTTGGGAAGACTGGATAGACAAAGTAGCTCACAGCGTTACCTGCAAGCTGGACGAGAATTTGGCAATGAACGGATCCTTACATACTTTGGGAGTACTACACCTTTGGATTTTTGCCGCCCCTTTCTGTGTTGCTCCCCTATATTGGCAGGTCTTTGAGGTTTATTGCCTGTTCCCATTGGGATTTAGGGTTTTAAGGAAGACCTTTCAGAGCCTTATTTTGGCTGATGTTGAGAGAGTGGGAACATTTTTGGCTCAAGGCCACCTGCACCATACCCTTTTTTTTTTTAAGGGCCAGATCGATGGTTCCCAAACTGTGGTCCACAAGGCCATAACATGGGGTCCATGCAAAAAGTATTTTTAAGTAGCTCTTCTGGAGAATCATCATCAGCCCGCACAGACTTGGAGATGGAGTCAGCTGCAGCCCAGGGACTGCACAGCTAGCAAGATCAGTGAGACAGTGGAAAGCCTCCACAGCCAGCTCAGCGGGGCAGCTGTGGCTTTGCAGAACCCAGAAGCTCAGCGAGGCAGTGGTGGGCCTGCACAGGCTGAAGAACACAGGAAAATGGCAGATTGGGGCCCAGAGATCAATGGGACAGCTTCAACCTGAAGAGCAGAAGGAAAATGGCTGATCAGAACTTGGATAGCAATGGGTGAACAGTGTCTCAGGGCCCAGAGATCAACGAAACAGCAACAGTCCACAGGCTGGAAGATCTTTGGGGGCTACAACAGTAAATTGAGGGGAGGGAAGGAGAGAGAGGAAAAAGTAATTGGGAGAGAGCTGGGGGATGAGAGAAACTGGTAAGGAGGCGCTGAGGAGGGGAGAGAAAAAGACTGGCACTGCTGATCCAGGGTGGGGAGGGACTGGTTGGGAATGGCTGCAGGGAGAAACAATGGGGAGAGATTTGGGTGCTGGGAGAGACTGTGGGGAGTGACTGGCAAGGAGGAGAGAGCTTGGTGAGCAGGAACTAGGGGAGAGAGTAGTCTGAAATGGCTGGAGGAAGGGAGAGCAAACTTGGTGAAGAGAGAATGGTGGGAAGGAATTGGAGGAGAAAGAGACAGATGAGAGGGACTGGGGAGAAAGGAACTGGCGAGAGGACTACAGGTGAGAGACCGTGATGTGCAAGAATTGGGAGTTATACTCTTATTTTATTTATTTATAATTTGATAGCCCAAAATTCCTTGGAGCGTCAAAGCAGATTACATTAAATGCAATAAAATACAATCACATTCAAATAAAATACAACAAACCAACCAACCTCAAATGAATCCCCTCCCACAAAATTCACACTCCAATCCCCATTGCAGTCCTAAAATGTTTGACTCAGGAATACCTTCCCTTGTTATATCAAATCACTACAAGACCAGGAGAGCTAAATACCGGGCTAAGCCAAGGTAGGGGACTCCATTCCAAATGCTTGGTGCAAAATAGCTGAAAACAGTATTGTGTATTATTATCAGTCAAGCTAATCCAGTTGACAGCAATAACTGGGTGAATAATCTTGGTGCACCAGTAGGTTTGTACCAAGATAGGGCATCTTCCAAATATAGTGGCCCTTCACTGTAAAGACATCTGAATTCTAATACAAGATCTTGAAATTTAGTCTGAACTGAACTTTCAACCAGTGCAAATCCTTAGTAAAGGACTAATATAGTCCCACTTTATTTTCCTCATGCCTAATCAGATATGACTTGAAGCTGATAAGGGCCTTGGCTCCCTTATTGTTATGTTAAATTTAACTACTGCATTTGATTCTGTGGACCCTGCTATCTTTTTGAACAGGTCATGGAATCAAAGAGCCTATTCTTGCCTGGTTTGCTTCCTTTCTGAAAAATTGCTCCTATAAAGTATTTTGGAATTCAGATTGTTCATTTGTTCATCATCTTTTGAGTGATGTTCCATAAAGACCCGATTTTAAATGGCCCACGCATGTAAAAAACAGGGGTTACATGTGTGACTGAGCCTTGCGCGCGCCGTGCGCAATAACCCCTGTTACGCGCACAAGAGCCAGGCCTCGGCAAAGGGGCAGTCCGGGGAGCGGCGGGACGGGGCTGGAGGCGCCGGTACAGCGGCTATTTGCCACTGTGCTGGGGGATCGCTCGCCAGCAGGGTGCCAGTGCGCAAAAACTTGCTACTGCTCCTTTGGAGGAGCAAAAGGTAATTTAAAAAAATTGGGGTATCTTGGAGAGGGGAAGGGAGGTTGGGGTAGGGAACTTCCCTCCCAGTCCACTTCTTAATTGGAGCGGACTGGGAGGGGACTGGGGGAGCCCTGATCTAATTGCCACATGAATTAGGTAATTTCTACCCTCCCCTTGCACGCATTGTCTGGGATTTTATAAGATGCGCGTGCAAGCGCGCGCATCTTATAAAGTCGCACATCCATGTGTGCGCGCCCATGTATTTTAAAAAAATCTACCCCTAAGTGTCTGCATTGTCACCCTGCCGGGCCTCCCTTATTGAAAGCTTCCACCTCAGCTGTTGCTTGTATTCAGATGATGAGCAGCTGATTGTATACTTAGGAGATGATCAAACAGCGGCAGTGACTAGGTTTAATCCTTTGTTTCATCTAAGGCTATATGTCAATTGCTGCCATATTTGGAATATCAGGATTGGCCACTTTGATTTACAGCAGGCTGATGAGTTGGGTGAATTACTGCTCTTCTCTGTACATAGGTGGCTCAATGGGCAATCTTAAATGTGTGCTACATGCAAAATATACAAGCATGATTGCTGTATGGATGCTATAGTGAGAAAAATGACAGTGGCTATCTGTTGTGATAGTGTGGAGCCAAGAACAGATAGTTCTGAAAAGGCCCTGCTAAACATAGAGGCCAAAAGCAATAAGTTGCTATTGAGGTCTTATTGAGACAGGCAGGTGTGCTCCTGACAAGAATGATAGTACTCCATGACAAAACTTAATAGGCTTCTTATAGACAAAGTAGGCCTGTGGATTAAAATGCCAGGTTGTGGATTCTGCAGTTGCAGATATTGCTCATACCATGCTTCCTATAGACTATTGTATTCAGAGATAGCTGAGTTGGAGTGGGAAACACCATCAGTGAGGAGGAGGGGGTGGGACCATAATCTTTGGAAAAATAAATTGCTGCTACTTTCAACACTCCATGAGTAGTAATAATCTACAAGTTCTAACTGATGTGTAAGTTTTTTTTTTGTTTTTTTTTTTTAATAAGTTTGATTAAAAAAATGTAATTATACAAAGAAATGAACACAGGTACATTTTTCTGTTACAGAGATCAAATTAAATAATAGTATGTAATATTAAGCATTTATATACAGATTTGTTAAAGTAACTATTTCAGCAACTGTTAGCGCTCAGTATTACAGTATCAATTGCTTATCTATTGTGAGACAGATAAGGGTTTATTTACAGCCCACAACACTACTAAATGTATATGTTTTATATTAAAACTGGCAGCTAAAAGAGAAAGATCTTTATTCAAGCAAATGAAGTATTCCAGGTGAATGCAGTTACCAGCAAGGCAATTCAGGAACAGTCTCAGAGAATGTTATTGATACATAGGGGCCTTGGTTTTCAATTTAAATAGATTTTTACCCATAAATTCACAAATGTTTCCTAAGGTGTCAATCGGTTTAAACTGATATTCACCCTAATTTTAAGACGATTAAAAAGCTGCTCCAGAGCTGCAGATGCAGCATTTCAAGGCCTCTAGCCATTACTGAAAGCCATTCGGGTCCAAAGCACATGCTCTGTTCCAAGTCCCACCCTCCACCAGTCAAAGCACTCATCCTCAATGCTGCCTATGCCATGTGTTACATCCTGCTTTCTCACCTCCAAAGCAAGCAAAGTGCCTGCTGCCTAGTGCCGTGAATGCATTTGAAGCAGGTCCTGTCCACCAGACACACTTCCCAGCAGGCTTCCTGGCCCTATATAAAAACTAAATTGCAGTGTTGCAGAGCACGACGGCCTCGGTAAGCATTCTGCCAAGGGAGAAGGAAGAAGCCTGGAGCCACAGCCAGTAAGGATGAATGCTGCTGCAGTTTGTGAGGGGGGAAAATGAAGGTGGAGCGAGAGAAAGATTCTCGATGGCATAGGAGGAGAGAGAGAGGGAAACAGGAGAAGGGAGTAGAGATGAAGATGCGGTTGAATTGGTGGTGAGAAAATCTGATAGTGGCTTCTGTCTACCAAAATAAACTCTTATTTACCCAGAAAAATAATGAGCCATTTCTTTCAACTGATTTTCTCCTATTTTCTTTATTCTCAGGAAAAATAAAGAACAATAAAAACCGAAAATGAAGGTCCCTGTTGATACAGTAGGTTAAACAGGTCACCAACTCTACTTTACACACCACTGAGCTAGTTTGTTTACATAACATTTTCCTATTTAGTTGGCATTGTAATTTATCTTATATATGTTAATGAGCTTGAATTCTTTTAACCCATGTGATTTCTTGTAGATTGAGCCAGAAGGCAAAAAAGAAACTCACTGTTGATCCTTAACATACTTGTTGATTTTTTACTTATTTTTTAGCATTTCAGCTTACATTCTAGCATTTCAGTAGCCTTGGATATTTTTGCAAGTCTGATCAATGCAATTTCATAGGCTGCAATGATCTTAATTTCTTCACTGTCACCAAACTAGTTTACCTTTAATAGGAAAACTTTTTCAAAGCACTCTTGCAGTATTTTAGCATTTTAAAGTTTACTGTACCAGACATCCATCACCCTGCTGGTACCATCTCCATTGTTGTCTGGGAAGTTCTTGCCTATTGGTACTGCTGTTGGAGTTAACAGAAATGGGAGTGATGATAAAAAAAAAACCCCCAACATATTAGTTCTCAGAATTCAGTATGTACATCCACAAAAGAGACAATGCATACTGCTAAGCTGTATTGTGATTGGCTAGGAGATCAGGGCCTCCAATTGTGTTCCTTATTTGAAAATTAGAATTTGCTTTCTCAGAGCAATTTGAGTAGCTGCCCAGTTTCCTCCACATTGCAGTTTAACAGGAAGGAAAAGACTCTGTGGAATTAAAAAGACTGCAGTTATAAGCAAATAGGTGTCTTCCAGCAGATCCCATTTCAAATAACTCTAGCCTTTGTGCACATGCACACACCTTATTTTCTGTACTCTGGTTGATATAAAGTCTTTTATATTGTGTGTGTTTGTGAACAGTAACTTTTACCCAATTTTCTATCATTGCAGTAGTTCTGCACATGTTAAAATTTATATATATAGAAACATGTCTCTGTATACATATATAAAATGATTCAGCTTAAAATGTAGAAATGTAGGTGAACAATAGGAACAAAATTGTTCCCCTGCCCATTAACCAGAAAGATTCAGATTGCCAGTGGAATTGCTACCTGAATTTATTCTAGACCCTGGACTCCAACAAAACTATTTTGTTTCTTTTTGCTTCATTTTTAATGCTGTGACTGTAAGTTAGTCTGTAATTTTGCAGAGACAAAGTTTGGTGGGACAGAGGAGCATGTCATATTAACTATGTTTTCATAAGGGTCACCAAAATGATAAAGGGCATGGAACAGCTCCCCTAGGCGGAAAGGCTAAAGAGGTTAGGGATGTTCAGCTTGGAGAAAAGACGGCTGAGGGGGGGTATGATAGAGGTCTACAAAATTATGAAAGGTCTTGAATGGGTAAATGTGAAATGGTTATTTACTCTTTCAGATAATACAAGATCTAGGGGGCACTCCATGAAGTTAGCAAGTAGCACATTTAAAACAAATTGGAGAAAAGTCTTTTTCAGTCAATGCTTAATTAAGCTCTGGAACTTGTTACCAAAGGATGTGGTTAAGGCAGTTAGAGTAGCTGTGTTTAAAAAGGGTTTGGAAAATTTCCTGGAGGAGAAGTCCATAAACTGCTGTTAATCAATAGGAAATAGCCACTGCTTGTTGCCGGCAATAGTAGCATGGGATCTATTTAATGTTTGGGTTCTTGCCAGGTACTTGTGACTTGAATTCGCCACTTTTGGAAGCAGGATGCTGGGCTTGATGGACCCTTGGTCTGACCCAGTGTGGCATATTTTATGTTGTTATATACGTCATTGAATTTCAGGTGAAATTAATTAGGAGAAGGTGGAAGCTAGAAGTCCTCCATTCTTGCCTTTGTGTTTCAGAAATACATGAGGTTTTCAGTATTTTTTGTAGAACTGAAATAGCAAAGCTGCCTGTCTTCATTATACGGTGGTTGCTGAGTTCTTATGTGTCAGCATGGACTCTAGGTTATATTTCATGAAAATGGCTAGATATCTGATACACTGTTCTTTGCTGTAGCAATTTATTTGTAATCTAGTTTGAACTTGTTTTGTTAACAGTAAATTTTAACCTGCTGTGATGTAATCAACTGTAATCTTTCCATTAATTTCCCAAGCTTTTTTTTTTTTTTGGCTTTGTTTCACAGTTTTTGCTTCACCAATCCCATTATAAGTTTATGTGGCGTTTTTAATTGTGCATTTTAGAATTTGCATTTGCATTTTAGTTGGCTCTAGTACTAATTAGTGTTTTTATCACAGTAGTTAATGCCTCTGAGTCACCTCCAAATTCATACATCTAGCTCCATGCTGTTTGGAAAGTATAGGAGTGAAGTAGAGAAGGATTGATTATTTCTAGACACAATCTTGTAGAGCAGGCTTTAATTTAAAATATAGTACAGACTAACACTTCTTGGGGAAACCAGAGCTGCTGTGGCTCTGGTTTCTTTCTGCCTAGAGTTTGTATATTTTTATCTTTGTAAGGATAGGTGCGGTGAGTTGCAAGGGCTATAATAGAGCCTTTTCATTTCTGTTCCATTTTGTTCTGACGCTTTACAAACCCTGCGGTCAAGTTAACCCAATGGAACCTGCTGAGAGCCTAGCCTTGAAGCTGCCTATGGGTGCTTGTCATGCTGACAGGACATGCTTCTATTGCAGCTGTTTACCCTTTTTAGCTTTGTCCATGAACTGGACACTGTTCAGCATGCATAAGGATAACTGTAGGATAGTGGTATGTTTTGACTATAATAATATTTGAACAACATTGGCGAATAGTGAAGGTCAGGACCGTATTTAAAATTTATGGTGCCCATAGGCAGAGGACCAGGGGTGGGGGGTTTTGCCCCTGGAAGTCAGAGCAATAGAAGGAGTCCTAGTTTTTTGGCGCCTTCTGCCTTTGGGGCCCGTTGCATATGCCTACATCCAGCCCTGGTAAAGGTCTGCCTGATGCTTGGAGTTGCCTTTTCAACTTTCTCCTCTGGATCAAATGATTAGTTTGGATGCCCCTTTCCAGACAAGATCTTTATCTTTATTAAATGTCATAATTACTAATTACAATAGCTCTAAGCAATGAATTAAAGAATGTACATAAATTAACATTCACATCAAATACATAATCACACAATACATAAAATACTCAGGAGATAAAATTCAAGAAAGCAAACTAAAAAATAAATTGATGGACTCATCATTTGATATAATATTGCCTACCAATAGAGAATCTGACCTTATACATACAAAGTGATTATCAACTGATCTTAAAACACAAGATGCCAAAGAAAGAGGTACAACTCTGTTTGGAAGGTAATATACTCCCTAACAAATTATGTTTTTAAAATTACTTTAAATGATTTGACACTGTGAGATGCAGCTCTGCTGGAAGTGAGTTCCATAACATGGGGGCATCCTCTGAAATTGCAGTCTCCTGCATAGGAGCAATGCATTTGATTTGCTGAAGGGATGTCCATTAGTCCCCTCTGGAAGAACCTCAATGGTCGAATCGGGCAATACAATTGAAGCAAAGCATTTCACCAAGGGGAGGTATAAATGTTAATTAAAAACAGTCAGGTGGATCTTATATTGGATCTAAATGAGATTGGTAACCAGTGGAGGTCTTTTAGAGCAGGGGTAATATGCTATCTTCGGGTCCTGTCAGTGATCAAGTGCATAACTGAATTCTGAAGTAGCCGCAACAGCTTCAGAGTAGATGCAGGAAGGCCAATATATATTGCAATGCAAAAATCTAAGAGTGGTAAAATGCATGCCTGAACAATTAGCCAAAAGTCAGAACACTCCAATAGCTATTATATCAGTACAAGTGTTATCACATAAATCTCTGGACCACATGGACATTAGATTGGCCCTTGAAGTTCTACACTGTAATGATTGTGAGCCCTTGTGCTGTGGTATGGTTGGTGCAGTCTAGTAGGCAAACCTACTAGACCCACACTGTCAGCTGACAAACATGCCCTAGACTGGGACAAGCTGGAGCTTCTCCTATACCAACCCTTGGGGTCCTGAGGGCAGTTGGAGAGAGTGTCCAGAAATGGATCAAAGTCAGGGCAGGCAGCAAACACCAGGTACAGGTCAGGAGTCAGGGCAGGCGGCAAGCAAGGTGTAGTCAGTTGCCATTGCAAAGATTGATACCAGGCAAGCAAAATGAGGACTGGAGAAAAGGAAAGAGGGTAGAGCAGGAAGGTGGGACGAGGCAAAATTGGATGAGATGATGCTTGATGAAACAAGGCTGAAAGGCTGGATGAGCAAAGGCTGGACAAGGAATGGCTGGATCAGAAGCAAGACAGGAGCATGTCGGGATCTGGAGAGCAATACGCACTGTAAGGCTGCAGAGGATCTATTGCTGAGGCACTGAACTGAAGCAAGGCTACCCAGCAGCACTGATGATGTTAGGGAGCGCCAGGTAGAGGTTTCTTGTTGTGGAGCATTCTTAATCCAGCATGCAGTGCATGCACATACCTAGGGAGGCCAGGTTGGAAGGATCAGAATGATGGCGTCCGTGCCGGGGTCTGGGTGAGTGAGACTGCTTGCAGGGCCATCCCGGAGTGGCCAGACGTTACATATGCTTTTGATGCAACACTGATTCAAAGCCGAATTAGTCCTGGGGGAATTCTGCACTACTACAGAGCACAGAATTTGCACAAAATTCCTTCCCATTAGAATTTAGTTTTTGCACAGAATTTCAGAGAAGAGCCCTGTGGGCCGCGAGCAAGCGGAGTCTGGCCTGGGGCAGCCTCTGGCTGCGAGCGGAATCCATCCTGCTCGCAGTTAAGATCAGGCCCGGGGCAGCAGCTGGCCGCAAGCAGAGTCGGTCCTGCTCACAGCGAAGATCAGATCCGAGGATCAGCTGGCTGCGAGCAGAGCGGTGAAGATCATCAGACCCAGCAGCAGAAAAGGCCCAGCATAAGAGGCAAGAAAGCTCGTGAGCCTTGGTGAGAGGCAGTGTGCTTGTGACGGTGCATGTGTGTGTGTGTGTGTGTGTGACAGAGTGAGAGTTTGAGATCCTGTATGTGTGAGTGAGGGATTGTGTGTGTAAGAGAGAGAGCTGGGAGCCTATGTGAGGGGGGTATGTGTGTGTAACATAGAAGAGTGCCTGTGTGAGGGGATATGTATGTGCAGGAGAGAGAAGTCTGAGTGATGGGGTGTTTGTGTATGCAAGAGAAAGAGGGAGTTTGTGAGGGTGTGTGAGAAGGACAAAGGGAACCTCTTTAAGAGTGTGTGTGTATGAGAGTGGGACAGAGAGAACCTCTGTGAAGCTGTGTGTGCGAGAGAGAGAGCCTGTGTGAGGGTATGTGTGTTTATGAGAAGGAAAGAAGAAGACTGTGTGAGGACCTGAATGAAAAAGGGGTCAAAGTGTGGGAGTGGAGAGCTGGGGGATAGAAATAGAATGGAAGTACTTGAGCAGGGGAGGGGAGAGATAATGGAGAGCGGAGTTGGGGCCTAAAAGGGCAGAGTGAAAAAAGTCTGGCCAGGGGAGTAGGGAGAGAGGTAGAAGGGACACTCTTACGGACTAGGGGAATTCTGCTCAAAATATTTAAAACTGCATCTTTAAGTAATAACTTTTCTGTATTGCATTTTAAAGTAATTATTTAAAATAACACAATACACATCACAGTCTATAACTAATATAAAGTATGTAGAATTTTGCAGAATTTTAAATTCTTGTGCGCAGAATTCTTAATTTTTTTGCACAGAATTCCCCCAGGAGTACTGAATACACACACACTAGAGCTTTGAATCTCTAGACATCATTGGCTCTGATGTAGAAGCAGAATTAAACTTCTGAAAACAGGATTTTCTGTGATCAGCATTTTTTGTTTGATGCATATATGCACTGAAAGGCCTCCAAACATTGGTTGCAACATCTTTTGGAGAGCAAACATTAGAATAAGTAGAGGGTTTTTTTTGTTTATTTTGGACAGAGGTTTCCTCTCTGCTTTGGATTTCCAAATTTTTGAGGAGTGTCATAGGTCACCGTCTAGAACCTGCATGACCCATTGGCAATTCTCTGGAGCTCACTGCTCAGAGCCAGCCAGCTACTTGCTGGAGAGCTGCAAGGATCTCTCGTTTGTGGACTAGCATGGGTGTAGCTCCTTGCCTAGCAGGGGTACAACACAGTAGTGGCAGCAATCTTCCTTCCATCTCCAGGCCTGGGTGTGACCTCTGTGACCCCAGGGGGTAAGGAAACAGAGCCTTGGTCTCCTGTCTCACAGTGCACAACACTATATCCTGAGCCGCAGAGTCAGCCCTGATCATTTTTTTTTTAAAATTGTAAATGGGTTTTTTTTTTCTTCTAGTATAGACTACAACATATTACCTGAAAGAGAATTAATCAAACTGGCATTAAACTGTAAAGTAAAAAAATGATTAAAATCGGTCCACTTTGGGAATTGGGGGGGGGGGGGGGGATGTCATTTGTAGTTATAGGGCTAGCTGTACTAAGAATTTTTCTCATAAATATAATATGGGAGAACCCCTTAAATACATTTGATCTATATTTTCTTCAACTATAATTGTATAAATTAGAGCCAACTTATCTGGCATCTGGATGAAACAGAATCCGTAAAAGCTCAGTGAATTATATTAATTTATGTGGTCTTCAAGTTCATGGAGTCTTTTACTTTACTGACTTTTTTTTTTTTTAAAACTTTGTCCAGCTCTGAAGTATCTGTAGAGCTATATGCAGCATAATCTTGAAGTTTCCTAGACCTTCTCGTATCTGTTGTCTAGCTGTCAAACAATATATATTTGTTTCTGTGAAAGAGTGAAGAGCTTCAAGTCCTTAATCCATTGCGATACAAATGAAGGCTGTGACTCCACCTGCTAAACTCAGCATTTCTTTGCCACTCAGAAGAACGGCTGAAATAAATCTGTTTTATATCTAATAATCGCGTTGTTAAAGAAAGGAGCCCAATGTCAGTTGTCCTTATTAGCCAAGTTTCATGAAGAGATGCATTTGTATAAAATATAATAATGCAAGACAGTGACTGAAGAAAAGTGGAGTTTGGCAGTCAAACAATATTTAATGGGAAGAATTGAAACCTACAGAGCTTACAACTGCTGCCCTTTATTCCTCAGTGTAAAGCCCTCTGCCTGAGTCACCTGTGGCATAAGTCTCTTGGCATGAGTGTGGTAACTAAAGGTTAGAAGACAGCAGGTGATCAGTGGCCAGGAATCCTGACAGCTTCAAACACATTTTGTTTTACTCTTCCTTTAACTTAGCATTGAGAAAATCCTTTTGACTGACTAGGGTGTCTGCTTTAAGACAGGCCAGCAGGAGGGAGACCTTTTAAAGTGAGTGAGTGACAGCTGTGGAAAGAGTAGGGTGGGGAAAAGGGTTATGGTGCCAGGCAGCAGCTGCAATAGCACAGCAGCGGGGAGCTAAGGAATGAAGTTCCCAGTGCTGCAGATTCCTAAAAGCAAAACCATGGCAAATACTTCATGTCCTCCAGTAGGTAGATATCGTTATCACTGCTTACTTGAGGAGTGCCAGAGAATCTTCTTCTATGTTGATTGAGCTACTACAAATAGATACAGGGGGTCATTTACAAAGCTACTTATGCACATAAAACCTGGTTTTATGCATGTAAAAGGCCTTTCAAAAACTGCCTAGGAGATTGTGCGAGTAAAAAAAAAAAGCATGCAAAAGCAATTTCATGTGTATTTTTACACGCAGTTCAAAGAGGCATTCTAGGGGGCAGACTTGGGGGTGGGGAAAACATTTATGCTCACACTTTCGATTTTCAAAAGTATGTGTGTTAATCTATCCACCATACACCTTTGATCTGCTCCAAAGCAGGTGTAAAGGTGTGGGTGGGTGTTGCCACTTTTTCCGTGCACTCCTGGGAATTTTCAAAGCAGACTTATGGGCATAGGTCTGCTTTGAAAATTCAGACTAAAATCTATGTGCTTTCTACTTGCAGACTTCAGTCATATGTGGGCTGCTGAAAAAATTACCCTCCCTGGCAGCTCAACTATCAGCTGAGCTGTTTTGGAAGTAAGGACTAGTAAGTTTTCTACTTCTGTTTAGGGACAACACCCTCTCCCACTCTATAAGCTAGTGTAATACAGTCATTCCAGTTATCGATATCAGCAATTTTCAAACGGTGTGTCTTGATACACCAGTGTGTAGCCAAGCACCGGCAGATGTGTCGTGGCTTCCCAGTGTCCCGCTACCCTGGTTGCAATTCCCTCTCTCTCCATCACAGCAAAGACACACACATTCTTCTACTAACCCTGCTGCCATTCTATCTGGGCAGGAATGGCAGCAGTGTTAGTGGAAGCTGGTAAAGATCAGTGGCATAGCCCTTTCTTCTTTCCACCCCCATGGTCTGGAACAGGAAGAGATGTACAGTGGAGCACAAGGAAAGAAGGGAACACCACGCCATCTCAGACATTATAATTGATTTGTTATAGTTACCGAGTTACCTTTCTACTTCTGGTTTTTTCATCTTCTGAGTTCCATTACCCTTGTTTTATTGTAACATTTTGCCTCTTCTTCTATGTTAAGGTTAATGTTATAACCCCCTGTTCCTTGTAAACCATATGATATGATCTGTATCATGAAAGTCGGTATAAAAAAGTACTAAATAAATAAAAGTACTGGCAGCAGCACGGGTTCGGACCAAAATGAAGTTTATCCGGCGATCAGCGATGGGAGAAAGAACAGAGTTAGCCCCCACAGCTCATGGAATTCCTCGTTCTTGGGCTGCAGGGGCTGGAGGAGGAGGCTACTGCAGCTGCCATTTGTGCCGGGGAGGAGGGGGTCATGAGTGAGAGCGATCTAGAGGGGAGAGAGCGTTTGTGTGTGATTGAGAGCATGTACGTAGATAAGAGAGATCATCTGTGTGATTAAGAGAGACTGGTCAGGGAGGTGACTGGTGTGTGTGTGTGTATATGAGGGAGACTGGCAGGAGGTGACGTGTATGTGTGAGGGAGAGAGAAAGATTGGTCAGGAAGGCGACTGGTGTGTGTGAGAGAGACTGGTAAGGGATGTGACTGGTATGAGAGGGGAAAGGAGTAGGAAAGTTGCTGGCAAAGGTAAATAAAGGTGGCTTTTTAAATTTATTTTTCTTGATTGACTTCCATTTTAATTGTTGGATATTATGTGATGTGTCTGAACAATTTTTAATAATTTTTGAGTTTTTAATTGTTGGATGTTGTTCTGTTCATTAGCTGTGTTGTAACATATAATTTTACAGTTATTTCTGTGTGGGGATCTATAGCAGCTGGGCTTATTCTGTTTTCCTAATAGGAGGTGTTTTAGTGTTTTGGGCCTGGCTTAATATTAGCAGTGCTGCCTTTTCATAAGTAGGGTTGTTACTGTTTGAGTGAGTTCCATAATGCAGGTGTAACTTTGTGCAGATTAGTTTGGGTGCATTATTGCAGATCCTGGGACTATATTTCTCTTATGTGTTTGAATTTGAAAAAGAGAGACTTTGGGAATCTGTAATTCTTGATATTTAACCCTCATCTCTGACACATTATATCTTTGTTTTATTATATTTTTTTCCATTTCTCCAGTTTTGCAGTACATGCAGAGTGGCTTTTTTTGGGTTTCCATTCCAGTTTTTCTCCATATTTATAATTTGTGGTCTTTCTGTACTTGGTGAAGGTCGGTTCTGTATGTGTGACCAAGGTGAGGTATTTTATTAGCATGTAGGCATTTGTATCGCTTATTTATTGTGTTTTCTCAATAGGACATGCATTGGTGGTAAATTACTGTCTTTTCATAAGAAGAGCTAATGCACCTGGTAGTAGAGGGAGTTTGTTTTGCTTTTACTGACATGTCACCCGAACCAGAATATCTTTTTTGTATGGTGAATTGTATGGATAATGCCCTAGTTCTGCTCTGCACCCATTGTTAGGGGTCAAGGGGGTTCCTGTGGATGCAGAGTGCATGTTTACATTTAGCCCTGTGACTGCCACATGTTCAGTGTGTCACGCATGTGAGAACCATCTGTCAGGTGCGTCCTGAACAAGAAAAGGTTGAGAATCACTGATCGATGTTATAGCCTCGCCTCCTCAATTAACTAGTGCAATACAGTCATTCCAGTTATCTTTATTATGCCACTGGTGTATTATGGAAAAAGAGTTCATGTGACACTCCAGAAAAGATAGATATTCAGATTAGTTGCATTACTGAAAATTAGGATATTTCATACCTAGTTCTGTTCAGAGGGCCATTCCAGATTGTTCTTACTTTGTAGTGTAGTAAAAACTGATTTTCACCTTAGCATTTCCACTTGTACATTTCTGTGCTGGAGGAATTTATTTATTTATTTTGTTGTTACACACCATTACTCTATGAACAGTACCAAGGGCATAAATATTTCTGTATTAAACACTAATTTCCACATTGATTTATCTGTGTTACTTCATTCAGATATGTTCAGCAGTTGTTTATATGCAATCGCACGTCTCTTTTCAGGGTTCAGAAGAGTCCACACTTAATTATAGCTTAGGTTTGATTATGAAGTGATGATGTATGATTTAAAAAGTACTTATCTCTTTTAATGAGCAACTTTGATTTGCTGATATTGAGACTGAATGTGCTCATGTAGAGGCAGAAACTTTGACGGAGCCGGTCACTGCTGAGATTGCGGTATATGCATCTGTGGTCAGTAAGATAAGATCCCTTGCGCTAGCATGATCCTGCTGCCAGTTTTCAGCTCTTAATTTTGTGTATATTTTTCTGCTTTGTTTGGTGTTTAAAGTTCCACACATGAAATGGCAAAAGAGAAAAAAAAATCTCTTCCAAAGTTGACAGGTGTAGAAACAGGAAATAGTGTTTGTCTGTTCAGATTAGTGCTCTGCATGCAAGTCCAGTGGCAGAACTATCAAATGTTCCTGTCGGCAGAGCACACAACCCGAAACATGATTAACAGATAGTCACAAGATAAAGCCATTGTGGGTGGATGCAGTTTCAGAAATCTTTCCAGCAGTTTGCTCATATTTGTGTGTATAGTTATAATATGGCTCTTTGAATGACAAATTAGGTCACACAAGTACTTGTTAGTAGCCATTGTTCCTTGAGAGAAAAGTGTGTTCTAAAATAATTTTTTATTCAGTTAGCGCTATTCATTGAATTTTAACCAGTGTAATTTGCTTTTGTAGTATTTCAGAAACATTCATGCAGGCAGTGTGCTTTGAATGACCTGCTTGGCAGTGTTTTGAAACCTTGAGGATTTACGGATTCTAAAGAATAAGAGAGAATGCTGTTATTGTGATACAACTACAGCTGGGTAAATGGTAGCCCAGAGAGATAGTGACTAACCTAAGGCCATATGAAAGAGTTAGGCAGTGTTTGAACCTCTCAGTCCTTTCATTTTCCCAACTCTTTTTTTTTTTTTTTAAATATTCTCATCACTTGATCACATACACTGATCTTTCATCTGACAATGCCCCCACTGTCTGGTGTTTTCAGAAACATCAGGTCACAATCATTCAAAGGAGTTTGAAGTACAAGCTCACGTATAAATTTTAAGCATGAAAATAACCCTTCTCACAGGACAAGCAGGATGGTTGTCCTCACAAATGGGTGACATCGAGGATGGAGCCCACCACGGAAAACTTCTGTCAAAGTTTAACAGAACTTTGACTGGCCCCTACTGGGCATGCCCAGCAAGGCACTGACCCTGCAGCCAGCAGGGGTCTCCCTCAGCATCTTCTTTTTTCCGCGCAGCAGTTGCCACGCGGTGAAAGGAGCTCTTCTTACCACGTTCCTGACAGGAATTCGGTTTTTTCTTTCCGAAGAAAATTTGCCCCTCAGGGGTCTCCCTTCGACGAATTTTCGTCAACTTCGCGGAGTCCGGTAAGTTTTTGCCGTTTTTCATCGACTTCGGTCGATTTTGGCCCTCGAGGCCTGTTGGCACTTACCGATCCCGCGGCTAAATTTTGGCCCAAGGCCATGGCGACGGGGTTCCGTCGTTGTCCGGATTGCACCCGGACTATGTCAATCACAGACACCCCATAGGGTTTGTGTTTGTGTTTGGGTAGTGAGCATGATGTCCTGACTTGCACCAAATTGTGCCTTAATGACACCTAAGGGTCGCAAAGCCAGGATGGAGAAGATGGGGCTCCTCTTCCATGCCCCCACCCCAACGCCATCGATAGCATCGACGTCATCGGAACCGGCACCGTCGAAGTTGCACCACCACCGTCAACCCTCCGGTGACCGTCCACCATCGATGACTCTCGCGCCGTCGACTCCTGTCCCCTCCCCGGATGGGGCGAGGAGATCGGAAGGACAGCATCGCCATCGACGGCACAAGTCTCCGGCCCGTCGAGGAGCCACAGCCATCGACCTCTGCACAGGCCGAGCCACCGACTAAAAAGCCTCGGTCAGACCTGGCAACCGTCCACGTCTCGTTCGCAGGCACACGAGGAACCCTCACCCTCTCGGGGGGTGTGGGAGCCGTGATCCCACCGGTTACGGTGGTCCCTCCGGCTCTGCCTCAGCCTCCCTCTCCCGTCGAGCCGGGTATCGTTACCCCCCTGGTCTCCGGGCAGAACTGGAACCGGCTGGTCCAGGAGGCCATCGAGAAAGCGATGCAAAAGTTCCAACCTCCACCGGCACCGTCCTCCGGCACCGATTCTCCGGCACCGCCATCCGGCACCGACCCCGGCATCGACTCCGCCACCGAGGAGGGACCGACCCACCGAGCCTTTGGTGGACGCTCTAAGCAACACCGCTACTACTGCGCCGCATGGACGCACTTATGACGGCCCGTCCATCGGTGATTTCCAGTAGCACCGACAACAACACCAACCGTCTCCGACAGGATCCTCTTCGGCAGGAGAAACACCGTTCCTGATTCCCCCCTCCCCCGTCCGGGGTGGTCCCATCGGTGCCTTCGCATATCTCTCCACCGTCTATCCTTCGGCTCCATCGATTCCAAGACCGGCACTGATTCCATCGGCGCGCCGAAGCCCTCGATGCCACCCAGTTCCGCCTACAGCACCGATTCCATCAAGATTCACTTCGATGCCTTCGGATCCTCAACCAGGTCCTTCAGGGCTTCAAGCCCCACATGATCCATACGATACCTGGGGTGATGATACATCTTCTGACACAGATTTACCTTCACACCCAGCCATCTCCTACAGAGAGTAGAAAACGATCTCCTCCTGAGGATCTCTCTTTTATTAATTTTGTGAAGGAGATGTCAGAGTTGTAACCTTTCAACTACAATCTGAAGACCGATGACAGACAACCAGATGATGGAACTGCTCCAATTTCTGGATGCTCCTAAATCATCGCTTCCATCCCCCATTCACCAGGTGTTTCTGGATCTTTTTAAAGAAAACTGGGAATCTCCTTCATCTGTGTCACCAGTTAACAAGAAGCTGACTCCACATATCTTGTCCAGTCAGCACCAGATTTCAGAAGCCTCAACTGGATCATCGCTCTGTTGTGGTTGAGTCCGCGCAAAAGAAGGCCAAGCGTCTGAAGCCGCACTCTTCCACTCCACCTATCAAGGACAATAAATTCCTGGATAGTGAGGGACAGAAAGTGTATCATGGAGCTATGTTGATTTCACGCATAGCTTCATATCAACTCTACATGACTCAATATAACAGAGCCATCCTTAAAACAGATGCAGGATTACGCTGACACGTTGCCGACCAATACCAGCCACAGCTTCAAGCCCTTCTTCACAAAGGATTTGAGGCAGGAAAGCACGAAATCAGAACAGCCTACGACATCTTCGATGCTTCCACAAAAGTTTCAGCCACTGCCATCTCAGCCAGACGTTGGGCTTGGTTAAAGTCATCCAACCTTCCGCCCAGAGGTCCAGGATCGTCTAGCTGATTTACCCTGTTTAGGGGACAATTTTGTTTGGAGAACAAATTCAGCAAATTGTGGCAGAAATTAAAAAGATCATCACGAGACATTGAAACAACTCTCTTCTGTTCCATCTGAGGTGTCCCTCCAAACAACCACCTAAGTAGGACTCTAAAAAGTCGTTCTTTCGGCCCACGTCGTTACCTATCCTCCATCGGCTAGGCCACGTCCTGCACGGTCCTCCAACAGACCTCAGCCACGCCAGCCTAGAAAACAAAGACCTGCTGTAGCCCCACCTCCTGGGCCTGCGGCGGGTCTTTGACTTCCCTGTACAGAGCCCATGCCAGATCCCGCTTCCAGACATCCCTGTGGGGGGTCACTGTACCACTTTTTACACAACGCTGGATACAGATCACCTCAGATCAGTGGGTGCTAGCAATTTATCGCACAGGGGTTACCACCTCAAGCTTCATAACTTCTTCCTGGCAGGACTCCCCGCCTCTTCAAGCGTGGAGTCTAACCAGCCATTTGACTCAATACAACAGGAAGTATCCCTTCTTCTGCTGCACTCAAATGCTATAGAACCGGTCCCTCCCTCTCAACGAGGGAAGGGATTCTACTCCAGGTACTTGCTAATACCCAAAGAAATCAGGGGGGGCTACGTCCCATTTTGGACCTTCGGCCCTCAACAAGTACCTTCATCAAAAAGAAAAGTTCAAGATGGTAACCCTGGGCGCGCTGCTCCCTCTGCTGCAAAAGGGGGATTGGCTGTGTTCTCTCGACCTCAAGGACGCTTATACCCACATTGCGATCACACAATCCCATCGCAAGTATCTGCGTTTTCTGGTAGGCCACGACCATTATCAATACCGGGTACTACCTTTCGGTCTGGCATCTGCTCCACGAGTCTTTACCAAATGCCTCGTAGTGGTAGCAGCATTCCTCAGGAAGGAAGGTGTCCACGTCTACCCCTACCTGGACGATTGGCTAATCAGGGCCTCCACCCCTCAGATTGCTCAATCCTCCCTAAAATTGACAATTCACACACTCCTTTCCTTAGGGTTTCTTGTCAATTACGAGAAATCTTGCTTAGTCCCAAGTCCCAAGTCACACTTATCACCTCACCCCAATGACTTTTGTTTTCACGTCTATACAACTTTGTATAAAACCATTATACATATCAATTTATTGCTTGAATCCCTTGTACATATCTTATCCCCTTGTGTCTGTTTTCACCCTCCCCCCCCCCCCCCCCCCTTTGTCATGACTACCCCTACCCCTCCCTCCCTAAGTTATTTAGTTTCTTGCTCTGTTACTGCATTAGTTTCTTGCTCTGTTACTGCATTTATGTTACATACTGTTACTTGTAAAGGCTTCTGCCTATATATCTTATGGTTGTAAGTTACTTGTAAACCGGCACGATGTGCAAACGGCTGTCGGTATATAAAATTAAATAAATAAAATAAATAAATAAACCTTATCCTTCATTGGAGCAGACTTGGACACTTTACAGGCAAAGGCCTACCTTCCGCTTCAACGGGTCCAAACTCTCATGTCCCTAGCTCGCCAGCTCCAGTCTCAAAACACTGCCACGGCTCGCCAATTCCTCATTCTCCTAGGACACATGGCATCCTCGGTTCAAGTCACTCCCATGACCCGACTAGCCATGAGAGTAACACAATGGACTCTGCGACACCAATGGATTCAAGCTTTTCAGCCTCTGTCCTCCATAGTCACAGTTACACAAGCGCTACGCCTGTCTTTAACCTGGTGGACGACTCAAGTCAACCTCCTTCAGGGCTTACCTTTTCTCCTACCAGATCCGCAAGTAATCCTAACCACCGACGCTTCCCACATCGGTTGGGGAGCCCATGTGGACGATTTCCAAACCCAAGGGTTATGGTCACCAGAGGAAGCCGAACACCAGATAAATTTCTTGGAACTTCGGGCAATCCGCTACGCGCTCAGAACTTTCAAAGATCATCTATTGAATCAGATAATCTTAATCCAAACAGACAACCAAGTGGCCATGTGGTACATAAACAAGCAAGGAGGCACAGGCTCCTTCCTTCTGTGTCAGGAAGCTGCGCAGATTTGGGCAGAAGCCCTCTCCCACTCCATGTACCTCAGGGCCACTTACCTGCCGGGAGTAGACAATGTATTGGCAGACCAGCTGAGCCGTGTCTTCCAACCGCACGAGTGGTCACTCGACCCTCTGATAGCGACCTCTCTGTTTCACAAGTGGGGTTCTCCCCGCATAGACCTCTTTGCGTCCCCTCAGAACCACAAAGTGGACGATTACTGCTCTCCTCATTCGAAGCCAGCACTCTCGGCCGAGGGATGCCTTCTCCCTCAAGTGGAGACGACAGGTCTGCTCTATGCATTCCCTCCACTTCCTCTTCTGTCAAGGACTCTCGTGAAGCCTTCCGCCAGGACGGAGGAAACCATGATCCTGATAGCACCCCACTGGCCACGCCAGGTGTGGTTTCCCATACTCCAGGATCTCTCCATCCGCAGGCACATCCCTCTGGGAATGGATCCGCATCTGCTCACACAAAACGACAGATGCCTCCTCCATCCCAACCTCCAGGCCTTGTCCCTGACGGCATGGATGTTGAAAGGTTAGTCCTTCAGCCTTTTAACCTTTCGGATTCGGTTTCTCGTGTCTTGATAGCTTCACGAAAGCCCTCCACCAGAAGATCCTATTCCTATAAATGGAAAAGGTACACATCATGGTGCACTTCTCAGTCCCTTGATCCCCTTTCCTGTCCAATCTCTAAGTTCTTGGACTATTTATGGCATCTATCGGAATCAGGTCTTAAAACCTCTTCCATTAGGATGCATGTCAGTGCGGTAGCCGCTTTCCATAAAGGTATAGAGGGTGTCCCTATTTCAGTACAACCCCTGGTAACACGCTTTCTTAAAGGCTTGCTCCATCTGAAGCCACCCTTACGTCCTCCGGCCCCATCTTGGGACCTTAATCTGGTTCTTGGTCGTCTAATGAAACCACCTTTCGAACCTTTGCACTCCTGTGATCTTAAATATCTCACATGGAAAGTGTTATTCCTTTTGGCTATCACTTCAGCTCGCAGGGTTAGTGAGTTACAGGCCCTAGTTACCTATCCGCCTTACACTAAGCTCCTGCAAGACAGGGCGGTACTCCGCACTCACCCTAAATTTTTACCTAAGGTAGTTTCTGAGTTTCATATCAATCAATCCATCATACTACCTATCTTTTTTCCCAGGCCCCACTCCAACTCCGGGGAACAGACTCTGCATACCCTAGACTGCAAACGAGCTCTAGCTTATTATCTAGACCGTACAGTTCCACACAGGAAGAGCACTCAATTGTTTGTCTCTTTCCATCCTAACAAGTTAGGACAACCTGTGGGTAAGCAGACTCTTTCCTCCTGGTTGGCGGACTGCATTTCTTTTGCTATCAGCAAGCTGGCATTCCTTTCAAGACCGTGTAAAAGCACACTCTGTGAGGGCCATGGCGACTTCGGTAGCACACCTTCGATCGGTGCCGCTTCCTGACATCTGTAGGGCTGCAACCTGGAGTTCTCTCCATACCTTTGCAGCCCGCTATTGTTTGGACAAAGCTGGAAGACAGGACTCCATCTTCGGCCAATCTGTCTTGCGTAACCTTTTTCCAACATGATGTACCAACACCCTTCCACCTTCCCGGTTGGGTGCGGATGCCCTTTACCAAATTCCACCCCAGTTGTTGTGCCTGTTGCACATCCTTGGGTGCATTTGGTGCAAGTCAGGACATCCTCAGCTCGGTACTCACCCATTTGTGAGGACAACCATCCTGCTTGTCCTGTGAGAAAGCAAATGTTGCTTACCTGATGTAACAGGTGTTCTCACAGGACAGCAGGATGTTAGTCCTCACAAAACCCGCCCGCCACCCCGCGGTGTTGGGTTCGTTTTAATTTTACTTTTTTAGGCACTGCCTGTAGCTTTGAAAATCAGACTGAAGGGAGACCCCTGCTGGCTGCAGGGTCAGTGCCTTGCTGGGCATGCCCAGTAGGGGGCCAGTCAAAGTTCTGTTAAACTTTGACAGAAGTTTTCCGTGGTGGGCTCCATCCTCGATGTCACCCATTTGTGAGGACTAACATCCTGCTGTCCTGTGAGAACACCTGTTACATCAGGTAAGCAACATTTGCTATCTCTTTCAACAGATGACAAGTGAGGCTCCCATTTTCCAGCTTGCCCTTCTATGCTAGCAATGTTGTTGGAACTGAGTATGCAACATCAACTCCTCCCCATAACTCAAGAGACTGCATAAGAAAACAAAATACAATATGTTATACCTTCTTGCCAGTTTCTGTATTCCTTATTCAGCATCTTTATGGAAGTTTATACACACAGTGCATTGCCAAGAGTAATCATAGGTTTGAGTTAGTGCTATGGTGTTTCAGTTCAGCATACATTCTGAAATACTATGCACATCTTGCCGAGCATATAACAAAGCATATGTTAGTTCAGTTAAAGGCATCCTACGTTTTGAGATAAGTGACCAATATGGCTATGTTTTTATTCTGAAACAGCAAATGATTTTTACATCATTAATTATAGGTCTCTGTTCTTCATTGTCAAATTTCCCATGTTAATAATATTATTATTGGTAGATTTATAAGGCACCTTTGTCCAAGGGACAACACAGATTATGTAGTAACTAACTACATAGTGTAAATAAGAACTTGTCAAATTATGTATCAGCATGAAAAAGGGGTGGAGGCAGGTTTTGAGGTATGTTAGCTCTCGAGAATGTAAGGGAAGAAGATGAAGCTTCAATCATTTTTTTGAAGGTGTAAAGGAGCATATATGGTTGAATAGAAGGTCTCTGAATCTCAGAGCTGGAAGGAGAAAACATGGTAGCAGATGGGAATAATGCTAAGGTGGAGATAACGAGTCGAATTATGAATCAAGGGAAGCTGGATATGGAGCCTTGTGAATTAGGGATTTTAGGTAGACGTGTTAGATTAGTTTGATAGAACAGTGTTTCTCAAGCATTTCAAGCCAAGGTACTATTAACACAACTGTTGTGTGGCATACCATCCTCCATGGAATAGGCAGTGTGGACATAGAGAGAACTCATATGGCTAAAAGAAGAGCTAGCACTGAAAGCCCAAGCAGTCTCTCTTTCAAATTTTAATACAAAAGTAGAGAGAGAATGGAGAAATACAGGAACCCATCACAACAAACAATCTCCCTCTGTATACAAATTTAGGAAAAGGGAGACGCCGGTGTGGTGTGGGAAGGTGACTCAGTTACTTACCTTGACTGCTACATGTGACTGCCAGAACTGCTCCACTGTGCTGCTCCCAGCACTCAGAGTGAGACCCATCCAGTGTTCAGTGCATGAGGTCCCCGTCTCACGCAGCCTGTCGGTTAGGCAGAGGGTGAAAGGACTCAAAAGAAGGCAGCTGAAGAGCAGGAAGATGAGAAAATGGTGTATGCAATGTGTGCACTGCACATAGCAGGCCCAGTTATTCATGCCATTAATTACTACACGCTAGAGCTCATGCTGTAGCTAGAAGAAGAGGCTTGCATGATTATACATCTTCTCAGAAAGGAACTCTTGCATATTTAAGAGCCACTACCCTATTGCTTGTTGCTGTGAGGTGCTGAGAGCAGTGCCCGGGTGCTGGTGTGGACCTGAGCATCAGACATTGGTGACTTTTCTGTGGCACACCTGATCAAGTCTGAAGGCACACTGGTTGGGAAACACTGAGTTAGAAAACTAAGGCATCTTTCAAACAGTACACATACGCTAGCTAACACCTGTGGAAATTCCCCAAAGGCCTCTATGAGTTGCCCTTCCCCCAGCCCTGGCATAGACTGCTTTCCTACTTCAAGCCCTAATACAGCCTCCTTAGTCCTATCAAAGCCTGACCTCCCCCCCCCCCCCCCCATAGGCCCTGCCCTGGCTACATTTCCCAGCCCCAGCTGTAGCACAACCACCCAATAGAGGTTCTCTGGAGGCTCTTATTTATTGCCCTTCCTACCTCCAGCCCCAGCATAGCCTGTCCTCTCCAGGCTGTCGCCTTCCTCCAGCCACAGCACAGTGTACCCCACTCCCACCACCACCACGCGCCCCAGCCACTCTAGCCTCCAGATATCAGCTTTGTTCTCTGAGGGCTAGGAGCTCTTTTCCCTGTGTGGTAGGTAATCAGGCATGTGGCAGTCAGGGCAAAAGCCTGGATAGCCCCTCTCTCACTGCTGGATGACTGTCTGCATCTTAATTTTATTGAGTTGTTAGCAATTTCAAATTTCTAAGGGAGTAGAGATCTTCAAACTAATCTAAAGTATTTGTAATCTATTGGTTTCTTTTTTATTTTCTGTCCGTGATCTTCCAGTGACCACCTGGTTACATACCATATTGACCCTTGTTTTGAACTAATTCCCTGTTATGGTATGAAATGCATCTGTTGAAAATTTATAGGAAGTGGTGTTTTGGCGCAATGCCTTCCGATCCTCTTCTGCTGAAAGAAAGGGGGGGGGGGTGTGGAAGCAGGGCTGTGGGAGCTGGAGCCTAGATTCCTCTGCTGGAGCTGCTAGGAAAAGTATGCAGATGAGCCTTCTGGTCCTCTGCTGCTAAGTAAGGTTACAGGGATTGTGAAAGCTCAAACCTAGATGGCTCGCAGTGTCCTCTGCTGGGGGAGAAGTATTCAAACGAGCCTTCTAGTTCTCTGCTTCTGGAAAATGTGGAAGCTAAAGCCTAGACAGCTCGCAGAGTCCTCTGGAGTCTTCTGGTCCTCTGCTGTAGACAGACAGATACCATTTCCTCCTAAGCGTATAATGATCTATATAATGTTTTTTGTAAAATAACCTTTTCAGAGGTGAGGATGGGGGGAGAGGATTTGTTAGATTCTTTTTTTTTTTTTTTTTTGGATGCTTGAGAGTGCCCCAAACAGGTCTGGATTTGAGAATATCCACTGCGAGTATTCATGAGATACAGCTGCATACATTTGGCCTGAAAACCAGGCTAATTTGTACATTTTGGCTTCTCTGAAAAGCCAAACCTGTTTGTCTGCCTGAAAGACCGGTTTTGAGAGTATAAGAAAATAAGTACCATGCTGGGTCAGACTAAGGATCTGTCAAGCCCAGCATCCTATCTCAGTCAGTGATCAGTCCAAATCTCTTAGAAGTATTGGCAGATCCTAAAGAGTAGATTTATTTCTTGTTGCTCCATCTCAGGGATAAGCAGTGGCTTTCTCCACACCTACCTGGCTAATGTTTATGTACTTTTCTTTCAGGAACCTATGCAAACCCTTTTTAAACCCAGCTATGCTAGATACCTTCATCGCATCCTGTGGCAACAAATTCTATAGCTTAATTGTATGTTGAGTGAAAAAATACTTTCTCCAATTTGTTTCAAATCTGCTGCTGAAGAGCCCTAATCTTTATAAGGAAGCCATTCCATTCCATTTATCATTTTTATTGCCTTTCTCTGTGCCGTTTCTAGTTTCACTTTTTTTTTTTTTTTGAGATGGGGATGACCAGAACTGAATGCAATATTCAAAATGCACCGCTGAAAGGGCATCGATAATCATCAGTCTGAAAATGGGAGGATATTTTTTTTTAAATTATTTTTAAATGCTTATAAAACTTTAAGAAGCATACTTCCCATTCATTGCACCGACAGAGGAGGAACCACAGAGAACAGTAGATCTACTAAATAATTAATGAAAAGGATCGATTTATTAAAAAAAAAATAAAAAAAAAAAATCTGGATGCACAATATTCACACTCTAGGATGATTTTGCCCCTTGCTATTGTGCGTGTATGTTGCGCACCCAGAAAAGTTGTTTTTTTTTCTTCTTTAAATAATGGATACATTTCGTTAATTCTTTAGTTGGTGTTTATTGGATCTTGTGATCCCTATAGTTCGTATTGAGCGCCTATAGCAATAAGCACACAGCCACGTCTCCTGGGCACTAGGGACACACAATTTCTCTCTAGCGCATCCCAGCTCATTTAAATATAGCATCGAGCGCCCAAGAGAGGTCTGTGCGCGCATTAAAAAAAATGGGTATCCAGTTTGGAGGCACATTTTTATGCACGTCTTATTGCATCAGTCTGCATGAGTGGTGTGGAATGAGTATACAGTATAAGGAACAGTTATTTACCCTTTCCAATAGTACTTGGACAAGGGGACAATCCATTAGCTAATGTGTAGCACTTTTAAAACAAACCAGAGAAAGCATTTTTGTGTTCAGTACATAATAAACTGTGGAATTGTTGTCAGAGGATGTGGTGAAAGCAGTTAGAAAAGCTGGGTTTAAAAATAGTTTAGACAAGATCCTGGAGGAAAAGTCTATAAACCACTATTAACCATATAAATTTGGGGAAGCCACTGTTTATCCTTGTTTTGAACAAGAAGAAATTGACTTATTTTTTTTGGAATCTTACTTGGGTACTTGTGGCCTGGATTGGCCAATGTCTGAGACAGGATGTTAGTGCTTGATTTACTTTTGGTCTGACTCAGTAAGGCATTTCTTATGTTTTTAATCATCACCTAGAAAGTGGGGTTGCAAAATTGGTATGTACCCAACATCCTTCACAGTAAAGACTGAAGTAAAGAATTTATTTAGTATTTCTGATACAGCTTTATCCTCTCTCAGTCCTCCTTTTTTCCCTGGTCATCTAATGGCCTAACTAATTTCCCTGCAAGTTTCCTGTTTTTAATGCCCTTGAGAAAGCTTTTATGGTTAGTTTCTGCCCCTTTGGAAAGTCTCTCAAATTCTCTTTTGGACTGTTTTATTAGATTTTTATGTCTAACTTGCCCCATCCTATTTTCTTCATTAGGTCCTGCTTTGCATTTTTTAAAGATGCCTTTTGGATTTACTAGGCTCTTTCACACCACCATTCAGCCATTGTGGGAGACATTTATTCTTTCAAGCTTTTTATATTTGGGGAATGCATTTTACCTGGAACCATTGTATTAGCTTGATGTGGTAGATTGTCAGAAGTGATGCGGAACTTGTGAATCTAATTTAAAAGTAAGAAAAATGTTTGTTTGGGCCAGCATGATAGTTCAGTGGCAGCGCTATTCATTGCCATGTAGAGGGATCTGAGTTAGATTCTCAGTTCTTTCACTCCCTGGAAGGGCAGAGGCAGTGTTAAGTCCCTGGGTAGAGGGTGTCCCAGTCGCTGTTCCCTCTAAGCTACGCGCATGTGCACACGCACAGAGCTCAACCCCCCCACACACAGCTAAGTATAGCGTGCACAAGAAATCACGATGATATTTTCATTATACTGACTCGTAGTGCACAGATTTGAATTTGGTTTATAAAAGGTTGCGCAGAAGATTTTTGTACACAAGGTCTTTCAAAGATTTGAGGGAATGTTTGTCTCAGCCGCATCTGGTGGTCTGACTTAGGGCCTGTGATGCCCAAGCACCTCGGCACCCTCCAAAACCCAGGAGCCAGTTGCTGTAGTGACTTCCTAAGTGTATAAAATGGCGGGGGATGGGGGTGAATCTTCTGGGTAGCGAGCGAAGGCTTATGGCACTGTAACACAATGGAAGCTGGTTCTGTTTGAGCTGAAAGCCTGAAGGAACAGGAGGATACTGCTCGCCCCTCCCCATAAAAGAAGTGTGTGCAGTTGCATTAGTGAGGGGATTCTGTCTCTGTTGTGAGTTTAAGCCAGCTCTGCTGTGTGGCATGACAATTTACACTTTCCATGAATGTAAAGAGCATAGATCCTTTAAAATGCTAATTAGCATTTGCATAGCAAAACACACAGGACTTTGCTTAGATGCAGCTAACATGCTTGCTTTTATACTAATTTGGGTAAGTTCTTTATGTGCGGACTTTCTGTTGGCTCCTCTTGTGAAGTTTGCACTTCTTAAAGGTTCAGCTTTCTCTCACTGAGAGCTGCTTCTTATCCGCATGAGGACTGCTACTTGTAAAAGGAGTTTATTGTTTTTATAAACTGGAACCTTATGAGTTATACTATATAAGTGTCTTAAATATTTTGTTAGACTGGTTTCTCAGTTGTTTTTACAATATAGTTTAGTCATATAGAGGACAGTTTTCAAAGCCATTTATATGGGTAAATTGTATTATTTTCCATGGAGAAAGTATCCACACACACAGCAGATACAAATGTCCACAGGTACTTTATAATTGTGACACTTCTAGCTTTTTCAGCAGAATCTTACTGGATTCTTTAACTTTAGTTACATGATCTTCAAAAATGAAAATGCTTTCACTCTTTAAATAACGAAAGCACTAATTTGTATGGCAAGCACATATAAAGATGCAATGTCTTTAAAAAAAAAAAAAAAAAACCCCCAAAAAACCAACAAAGTATTTTGAATTTCTCTTGTATCCAGTAAAATAAATGGCTTTCTTGATTGAGAAAACTTCTTCATTTGCTTTCAGAATTGGTTATTATAATTTTTGTAGTGTGTGCAAGATGTACACAGCACTATACAGAGACATAAGAGAAGCCCTACTTTTTGGAGCTCACAATCTAGTCAAGACGGGCAGACAAGGCACTCAACAAACGCATATAAGAGGTTTTGAGTTTAGTGTAAGATTAAGTGCTGAGAAGAATTAAAGTCAGTAGTTATTGTTTGGTTGTACTGGACTGACCTTGTTTTTTTTTTCATCTTTACTTGTAGACGGCATTCACAGTGTGACTGCGTACTGCACACTTCGTGTGACCATCATTACTGATGATATGTTGACCAACAGCATCACTGTTCGACTGGAAAACATGTCCCAGGAGAAGTTCCTCTCCCCTCTCCTCTCGCTCTTTGTGGAAGGTGTGGCAACAGTGTTGTCTACTACTAAAGATGGTATTTTTGTTTTCAACATTCAAAACGACACGGATGTCAGTTCCAATATCTTAAATGTTACTTTCTCTGCTTTGCTTCCTGGTGGAGTACGAAACAAGTTCTTCCATTCTGAAGATCTCCAGGAGCAAATTTATCTCAACAGAACTCTGCTAACTATGATTTCCACTCAACGTGTCCTGCCATTTGATGATAATATCTGTTTGAGAGAGCCTTGTGAGAACTATATGAAGTGTGTATCAGTTTTAAAATTTGACAGCTCAGCTCCTTTCATTAGTTCAAACACAGTTCTGTTTCGACCCATTCATCCCATCAATGGTTTGAGGTGCAGGTGCCCTCCTGGATTTACAGGTGACTACTGTGAAACAGAGATCGACCTATGCTACTCCAATCCTTGTGGCAGGAATGGTCTTTGTCGCAGCCGAGAAGGAGGCTACTCATGTGAATGTTATGAAGAATACACAGGTTTGTTGTATTTATTAATATATTACAGACTGCAGCTGTGTTAATGCTTGTCAGTTTTACTACTCAAAGATGAAAAGCCTGAACTACTGAATTTTATTATAGCATGTTTAGTCAGCTGTGATTATCAGTAAAATTAGTCTTAGTGCTTTTTATGTTCTTCCTCCCACTTGCTGTTGAATTGCAAACTGCAATGGCAACTGAAAAATCTTTGCCTATTAGTAGACAAATATTGAATTTAAACTGCACTGGTGTTGACCATAGATTTTTTAAATATATGTATTTGAATTTATTTACAGATGTATTTATCTGTTTAGCGTTTGTTCTTTCTTTTTCTCATATTCTTACAGTTGTGGAATGGAAAGTCTTTTCCAAGATACAGAAAGCATAGTGGCTTTCAGTGTTTGGGTAATTGCCAGGTTCTTGTGGCCTGGTTTGGCCTCTGTTGGAAACAGGATGCTGGGCTTGATGGACCCTTCGTCTGACCCAGCATGGCAATTTCTTATGTTCTTCTGCAGTAGCTAATGCCATGAGTTCTTTGACTGCAGTTAAGAAACATATTTTGAACTAGTTGATATTGGTCCTCCCAAACTTTATACTTATGTAAGAGGGAACAGATGGGTTTTATCTATATGCTTATACATTTAAATAAAAGAAAAATATGAATAAAACTTTCACTAAGCTGTTGGTCCTATAAATGGAGAATTGCTTCAATAATTTTTTTACCATTGAAATGACTTTGAATTGTAGCTTACATCAAGAGCCAAAACTTGATTTTGCATATAGGCTTTGTTGTGGTATGTAGGAATACTGTTTTGTCAGATATGTCACAGCTCACCAGAGTTAAAGATCAACCTTTGTTTCAGTTCATAGTTAATCCAAAGATTAAGTTAATAGCAAAGATTAATTATCTGTAGCTCTAGCACTAAACTTTCAAAAGGGAAATTTTGTTAAAATGAGGAATATAATTAGAAAAAAGCTGAAATGTTCAGCTGCAAAAGTTAAGTGTTCAAGAGGCATGGACATTGTTTAAAAATACCATCTTAGAAGTGCAGTCCAGATGTATTCTGTGCATTAAGAAAGGTGGAAGGAAGGCCAAATGATTACTGGCATGGATAAAAGATGAGGTGAAAGAGGCTATTTTTAGCCAAAAAAACTTCCTTCAAAAATTGGAAGAAGGATCCATCTGAAGAAAATAGGGAAAAGCATAAGCATTGTCAAGTTAAATGTAAAAATTTGATAAAACTGCCCAAGAGAAAATTTGAAATGAAGTTCGCTGTAGACACAAAAACTCATAAAAACCTTTTTAAAATATATCTGAAGCAGGAAACCTGCAAGGAAATCAGTTGGACTGGCAAGTACTCAAAATCTAAGTCTGTCCCATGCTAGTAATAGCAGTGGCTATTTTCTAAGTCAACTTGATTAATAGCAGGTAATGGACTTCTCCTTCAAGAACTTATCCAAACCTGTTTTAAACTCAGCTACACTAACTGCACTAACCACATCCTCTAGCAACAAATTCCAGAGTTTAATTGTGCATCGAATGAAAAAGAACTTTCTCCGATTAGTTTTAAATGTGCCACATGCTAATTTCATGGAGTGCCCCCTTGCATTGCAGGTCTTTTCTTTATTTCAAGGGGATACTGCCACGTTGGCAGTTCCCTCCTTCCCCCTCCCAGTTTCTTTGGGGAAGAAACTGTCAGGTAGTCATCCCAAGCTGTGTCAGAGTATCAGCATTGTTTCAGGCTGCTCTTCTTTGCAAAGATGGGCTCTGCTTGCCTGTCCCTGACATTCTGCTTAGGATCTTAAGTTGTATTGTCTCTTCTGTATGGTTTCTTTATTTGCACAGGAACAGCAAATAGGAACATCTGATAAGGCCTCTAATACTGCTTGGAACAAGGCCTTTAGTTTCCACTGATGCAAGGTAGTTTAAAGTTCACCTGGGTAAAAGTCCCTCTCCTGCTGTAGCAGAATCTGGGCCTGTCAGAATTTACCCTGTGCATGGCTATCAGAATTCATAACTGGTGCATCATTGGTATACAGGAGATATCACCCTACAGAACATCTTAACAGGTACTAGAAATATTCATTAGATGCTAGTAAAGTAGTTTAAAATAAAGTTACTTTTGAAGAAAAGGTGAATCGCCAAGTCTTGCAACTAGGTGACATAATTAGACAATGCAGATAAGAGTGTTCCAAAGCTTTCTAGGAAAAACTTGAAAGCCGTTCTGGCCTTGTGGGGCAATTCCCGCATCCCCAAGTTCACGTATATTGCCTCATTTCATTGTTTTGCCCTAAGAGCAACTGACTTGCTTTTTTTTCTAACTTCTGCAGTTAGCTGCTGTGCTGCTTTCAGAATATTTACCTCTCATTTGGTACACTCACTGCTTCAATCTCTGGAGATCCAGCTTCATGCTTTCCGTTCACCTTGGGATGCCCCCCAAAAAATGAGCTGTCCTTGTGATATGGTCTTCGGTTCACAAGTTTTACATATCATTGTTTACATGCAGACTCCTGATGCTACAGCAGGTCTGGATACTCTATTTCGTGTATCTCTTTGACTCCAGCTAGTTATGACCCATTCTGTTATTTAAGGTTGTCTTCCTGTTAAAAATAATAACTATAGTAAAATATAAAATAGCATTTTAATCTGCCCAAATGAGTTTTTGTTTCTTTTGGCAGGATAGTTGTTTTCCTGTCTTTTTGTTGATGACAGCCTTTAGATTGGGATTCCCAATTGTGTGACTTTGTGATTCACCTCTTCAGGGAAAATAAGGTTGCTTACCTGTAAGAGGTGTTTTCTGAAGATAGGCAGGGCTGGCGAAAACCTCTGTGCAAGCTGTGCACTTGCATGAGGTGGCGGCCTTAAGAGGGCGGCAACCTCGGGGTTTTCGACCCGACAGCCGCGGACCGACTTCAAATTTTTTTTTTTTTTTTTAACTTTTGGTAACTTTCTGGACCTCTGACTTAATATTGCCATGATATTAATATTTATTTCATGTGAATGATTTGGAAATAAAGGTTAATAAAAATATTAGGTGATACCTTTTTATTGGACTAACTTGATTACCTTATATAATAATTTTGTATGTTGATCTTTATTTCTGTATTTTAAAATAGAAATCACAGCAATAGTGACTCATCATTATTTTGAAGATTATAACTTTGCATCTCTTTGTGATGATTTGTTCTTAATTTTCATGAGCTGTATCTACAATATTTTTATAAATCTAGAAAGTACGGGAAAAAGTCTTTATTTGGAGGGTGGAAGCAGGCAACATCAGTGTTTGATATATTGTTATTGCCATAGCATATGCATAGTCCATTATTTTAATTTATTTTTTGATTTGATTAATCGTAATGTCATACAGGAGTTATTCAAAGTGCATGACATCATCCTAGGCACATTCATTGAATTAAATTTTAGGAAACTATTGCAATTCCATATTCTCTCCAAGACCTAAGGTTTGGGTATACTGTGACATACATAATTGTGACATGACATAATTTTGGTTTGTTTTGTGAGTAGAAAAAATCCTAAACCTTTGCCACAGGATCACAGGTCTCTGCAGATGCAAAATATTGGCCCCTCTTTAGCTTTACATAATGAAAGCCAAGGTAAATCTTTCTAATTTGATGAAACTTTAAAACACCATCAAAATACAATAAAAAGAAAAACAAATCATCTGAACCAGAGTACTAGCAGATGGCATGAACACAAGAGAATGTAGTTAGAAAAAGCACTTGTATATTAATTACACTGAAGATCATTGTAGTGATCCCTAAAAGGCCCCCAGACCCTTCATAGAGTACAATTTCCCTTTCAGAGTGAATGCAAGTTCCTTTACAGTAACAACTTCTCAAATCTGTTGCCCTCAAGGTTGATTTTAGGGATCTCCTTCCAGCATGAATGAAGTGTGAAATGAGGCTCGTGGAAGTGGACAGCAGCCAAAGATCATCCCACTGACTCAAGAGTGAGTCAGAAAATCTCTTTCTCAAACTTTATCCCAAACTTCTGAGCATACACTTCACCACCACATATGAATTTACAAATCTGCCTAATTTTACCTTTTCAAAGAGAGGAAATGTTTTTAGTAGCTTGAAGCTGAAACGCGGTAAAACAAAATAAGTATTCACAGTTTTAAAAAATTTATTGGAACTAATCACAGCACAGCAAATTAACTGATGATGGAATTACCCTTTGGAAAAGTGCTGACTGTCATATTTAGGTTTTAAGGAATTTATTTTTTTTAACATGCATCTGAATTGACAGCAAATGCTATGTTTTTCATCTTCATGTGGATTATTATATAAAGTCGGTGGTAAAGCAATAAGGTTGGGCTTGATGAAACTCTGGTCATCTCTTAGTTTATTCCACTTTATAATCTGGTGTGTGTGGTGGTGAGAATCTGAACCATTTCATGTTCTTCCCAACTCTATTTGGTCCAATTCCTCTGAAACAGCCTATTCCAAGGCATTTTATTTTCTGCTGTATCAGAATGTAACTTGCCTTGAGCTACTACTGAAAAGGCATAAGCTAAATCTAAATATAGTTAAAAAAAAAATATGGCTAGAGGAGTGCCCATGCTATAAGGACAGGAGACATAGGCTGAAGGAGAGTCTATTGCTTTTGGTGAGGGCTGCGTCCGTGTACAGCATGTGTGACCAACTCCGGTTCTTAAGCCACAAACAGGCTTGGGTTTCAGCATATCCACATTTAATATGCATGAGGTAGATATGAATGCACTGCCTCCCTTATATGCAAATATACGGGCCGATACAGTTTAGATGCGTGTTTTCGACGCACTAGCTTTACCTCTTATTCAGTAAGGGGTAATAGCGCGTTGAAAACGCGCATCCAACCCCCCCCCCCCCCCCGAAACTAATAGCGCCCACAACATGCAAATGCATGTTGATGGCCCTATTAGTTATTCCTGCGTGATCCAGAAAGCAAAATGTGCAGCGAAGCCGCACATTTTGCTTTCAAAAATTAACGCCTGCCCAAAGGCTGGCATTAATATCTGCCGGCACAGGGGAAGTGTACAGAAAAGCAGAAAAAACTGCTTTTCTGTACACCCTCCGACTTAATATAGTGATATTAAGTCAGAGGCCCCCCCCCCCCAAAAAAAATTTTAAAATCGGCCCGCGGGTCGGAAGACGGACGTTCAGTTTTGCCAGCGTCTGGTTTCCGAACCCGTGGCTGTCAGCGGGTTTGAGAACAGACGCCGGCAAAATTGAGCGTTGGCTGTCAAACTCGCTGACAGCCACCTCTCTTGTCAAAAAAGAGGCGCTAAGGACACGCTAGTATATCGGCCCGCGACTTTTACTGTATCGGCCCGATAGCTGTTTGTGGCTTTTGAGGCTCCCTCTGGTGTACAGGAAGAGATCCTAGTGCAGTCAAGGCCTTGCACACGAGGAGCCCGCACCGCAGTGTCTGGTGTGTGCAGCTGCGGCTATGCTGAAGGAGTCCCTAGCAATCAGGAAAGGAAAGAATGGGGGTCAAAGGAAATGAGAAAAGGGGGAAGGAAGAAAGAGAACAAAACAGAAGTGGAAAGAGCAAAGGAGGGAAAAGATAGATATGGTGCTGAGGGAGGGAAGGATAGGGATGGCGAGGGTGATGGAGGACTGTGAAGGATGAGGATTTAGAGAAAGATGGGGGATAGTGGGAGAGAGGCAGTAGAGGGTGTGGCTCATCTTCACTCCTAGACACAGTAAAGAGAGACTTGATGCACTATCCTGACCCTGAAAAGCCCACCACTTGCAGCCCTGGACTCTGACAGTGGGAGAAGAGCAGCCCACCACTGTTATAGGGGCAAGGGGAGGAGGTTGGTGAAAAAATGGGCATGGCTAGATTTCAGATGCTAGAAAGAGATAAATGTACCGTGAGGTCCTGAATGCCTGGAATATTTATATATGAATAATCCATGGTTCTCCTCACCATTTAAAATCCAGAAAAATATATCTCGCATGTATATCTATCTAATTTTATATTTTTTAGCTATGTTAGATGATTTTGGGGGCCTTTGATTTTTCCATGGCAAGGCAGGGGCCCCCAGAATTCTTAATCTAAGCCTGTTAATTAATATGGGATAATTACATCTATAATCTGGTAATGGATTGATTAGACAAGTCAAGGGTGTTAGCAAACAGCTGTGCGTGAGGATGAGGAATGAAATGAATATGAGTAAAATGGATATGGAGATGCGGAAACCATGGGGAAATAATGAAATACATATTAAACCAGCTAGTGGAAACTTCCCACTTGACTGTTGCTGTAATTTGCAACAAATATTGACTATTAAGCAGGGAGCATTTTCTTTACTCTCACAGAAAAGTATGTTTTGAAATATTTACTAGCAAAAGTAATACATTGAGTTCACTAAATTACTTTAATAATAGCAAAGATGAAGAAGTTCAGCTGCAAGTGCAGTGCACTGCCATGCTGAGGGACTTGGGTTTGATTCTTGTCTCAGGGTTTGCATTTCCTGAGTCACCTGGTCTGGGGATGCTGAGGAGGCAGCATTTACAGTCCCTCTGGGAATGAGGAGAGGGCGGAAAGTCATAGTTCTAGCTTACTGTTGACGATGAGTGACCAGATTTAGAGCCCATGGCTACAGGGTTCCAGAGGAGCCTTGGTGCATGGTCTTCTGGCTGAAGATGTTGCTGTGATGACTGGGCTACAAGTGAGCTGAGAGAGGACATAAAATAGGAGAAAAATCATTTGGTAATTATGAACGAAGGTCCGTGATGCTGATTCCTGACTGAGCTGGAAGTCCAAAGCAATAATTTAGCTATATCACAGGCCTATGTAGAAAGGTGTGTTCAGTCAAACACACCTTTCTGCCTGCACAATTTACTACCGATGCAGCAAGGAGTTCTGTGCGCAGAAAATGTGCATTTCCCAATGGGACTACTGCTTAGTGTCCTCTCATGGAAATCTCATGCAAATGAGGCATTAAGCATTACCCTCTCCCCACCCCAGATGCAGAGAGACTGCATCTGGCCAGCTTGCCTTTTTTTAGCACTGGAAACTTAACCCGTGGTTAGAACTGGAGTTAAGTTTTCAGCGCTATGAAAAAAAGAATTAAAAAGTTTTAAAAAATTGTCAAAAACTCTCTGGGTAAGTGCCAGCAGCTGTTGCCACTTACACAGTTAACTGACTTATCCGGGTAAGTAAGTAGCAGCGACACACAGCAGATAACTGTATAAATACTGATTTATGAATCTATGTGGCCGCTGCTTCCCACTGCCAGATAGATAAATCAGTATTTGTCTGGGTAAATAGTGGCAGTGGATGCCATCACTTACCCTGCATAGTGTGTCAGGGATGCCTCCACCCCCTTTCCTAGTTAAAAATGTGCATTCGACCTGTGCCAAACACACATTTTACAGTTTTTACACATTTAACTCCTGATGCATTAGCATATTATTAGCTTACTTCATCAGAAATTTAAAAAAAGAAATCTTGACGTTTAAAAATGTGAGCTAAAAACCAGTGCACATTTTATTGGCGCCAAGATTATTGCGTCGGCCTGTCAGTTTACATAGCATTTGTGGAGAAATGCGAATTGAAAGAATGCAGGCACTGAAGAAACTTCAGTTTGTTCAGTTTGTCATTGACTGGCTCCAAGCAGCATGTTAATGTGAAGCATTGTTGAGTCTTTTGAGTGATTTTGAAAGGTGGATTATCCCTGTTGGAGTGGTAATGCGGAATGGAATGCAGCTTTGCTTTGGGAGTTCTAAAATTTCACTTTCCCTATTAAAAAATAGTTTGGAAAGTAATGACTAGAAAATGGTAGAATCTGTCATCTCTTCAATAAGTACCACTAAAACTTGATGATAGGGAATGGCACAGATAGAACTGTGTTCTAAAAATGCTCTTAGTGGTCGATAACAAAAAAAAATTATCGTATGCACTTCCTCTGGAAGATAATTATGCTCTAATAATGTGGGCATTTCTGCTTTGAAGCTTTGAGTTTGTGCTGGTGTAATTATTATTCATTTATAGATGATGAAAGTTTCTCTTTCTTCATGAGTTTTCTGTTACTGTAGCAAAGGTAAGCTGAGCTTCAAGATCTGTTTTGCAAACTAGAATGCATACTGATTAGCTGGTTACTTAGACTTGGCTTGGTTTTCTATGATGTTAGGAGGTGAGTGAATAGGGTAGGGATGTGAATCGGATCCGATATTGGATCCGATTCACATCCGATATCGGATCCGATTCACATCTATAGAGATGTGAATCGGAACCAGAATCGGATCCGATATCGGATCCGATTCACATCCCTAGGAGACAGTATCATTCAACAGGTAAGAATTTTTTTTTCCTCCCCTTCCCCTTTTGGTCCAGTGGCTAAAGCATTCAGTGAAGCATTTGGGGTGACAGGTTCAGACAGTCTTGTCTTCTGACACTGTGTGCATAGGTGGTATTCCTTCTCCCTGTGCTGCATTGTGCCCAGCAAGGGTCAGGTGGTAACAGTATAGAGCCTTCTCAGCTCTCTTCTTCAAAAGATTACATGTAGTCCAGGTACCCCCTGCTAGGTTTCAAACTTAGGAAGTCTATTATCTAAAGCGTGTTAGTTCTAACTCAAGCGTTAATGTGCTTTAAATGCCTATTTTAGTCTATAGAAGTCTAACCCATGTAACATAGGTGATAACATGCTTGTGTCATGTTTAGTGCTAACATATATGATAACATAGCAAGATGCTAAATTATGCAAATTACCTCATTACTGCAGACGCTGAATGCTTGTTAATTAGCAGAAAAGTAAATGCAAGCATTTTAATGCAAAAAAATTAACTACACTTTAAGGGCACGATTTTCAAAAGCATTTACCATATTTTTCGCTCCATAAGATGCACCTAGGATTCAGAGCTGGAAAATTTAAAAAAAAAAAAAAAAGGGTGTACTAAACTGGCTCTGTTCCCGGGTGTCTGTGGAGCAAATTAGGGGAGGGCATAAAATGTTTTTTTTGTCCCCATTCCCCATCTCAACCCTTTAAATTTAATTAACTACCGGAACACCTCAGCTCTCAAAGCAACTACCGGAACACCTCAGCTCTCAAAGCAACACCAAAACTTTCAAGAAAGATCTCAAAACATGGATCTTCAGACAAACCTTCAAAGATGGACTTGGCTAACCACTCATAACATCCATCACCTAACCACAGTCAATTCTATAACTGCAATATCAAGAATATCATCATAGAACTCGTTTTAAACCATTAATGTACCGTCACGTCAATTCTATACACCTTCTCTCAAGCTCATAATAATCATTTTTTCATAGATTCATCTAGATCCAATACTCGCCGCCTTACGCTATATCATAATCCGGACTATACTCCATGCCCTTCTCCTCATCACTTAAAATAGTTGATATAAGTTATCCAAGTTGCATTTTGATGTTGATTTTAACTTATTTGATGTCTCTTATTTATTATTTTTTAATTCGTTTGATATCAGTTGTTTTTCCTGTTTATTGTCAGTTGCTCCCAAATGTATTAAGTTGTTATATCTGTAAACCGGAATGAAGGCAGCCTGCTAAATTCCGGTATATAAAAACTTTTAAATAAATAAATAAATAAACAGCAACAACTTCTAGCTTTCGGCCAGAAGCATGAGAGGTACCAACCTAAAGCAACAGAGCAGGTCCAGCCAAAATCTGGATCAAAGTTTTGATCAATCTCCAAATTCAGCACTCAGTCCTTTTGTTAGGGGGTAGAATTTGTCTCTACCTGGAGGAATGGTGCAAAATCACCAAGGATTGCTGGGTACTCAAGTTTGTAGAATCTGGTTACTGTTTATATTTCTTCTGACTTCCTATGCTTCCCCATTGCTCACCCTTAAATCTGAATCTGTCTCATTCAGGATAGCTGCACCTGGAGGTAGAATTGCTCTTCAAGCAACAAGTGATAGAACCTATCCTGCTGAATCAAAATAGCCAGGGTCTCTACATCCGCTATTTCATAATTCCCAAGAAATTTGAGGGATTGAGGCCTATCCCTGGATTTAAGAACTCTGAACAAGAATCTATTTTGGGAGAAATTCAAGATGAACTCCCTCCACACCATTCTCCCCTTCATCCAGGCAGGGGAGTGAATATGTGCGCTAGATCTGAACAACATGTACTGCATTTTTCGCTCCATAAGAAGCACTTTTTTTCCCCCAAAAGTGGGGGGAAAATGTGCGTCTTATGGAGCGAATATAAAAAAAACTAAAAAACTGACTACAACCCCCACCCTCCTGACGTCCCAAGATCTGCCAAAAGTCCCTGGTGGTCCAGCGGGGGTCCGGGAGTGATCTACTGCACTTGGGCCATTGGCTGCCAGTAATCAAAATGGTGCCGATGGCCCTTTGCCCTTACTATGTCACAGGGGCTACCGGTGCCATTGGTCGGCCCCTGTGACATAATAAGTACAAAGGTCCATTGGCTGCCAGTAATCAAAATGATGCCAATGGCCCTTTTCCCTTACTGTGTCACAGGGGCTACCGGTGCCATTGGTCGGCCCCTGTGACATAGAAAGGGCAAAGGGCCGACGGCACCATTTTGATTACTGGCAGCTGACGGCCCAAGTGCAGGAGATCACTCCCGGACCCCCGCTGGACCACCAGGGACTTTTGGCAGGTCTTGGGGGGTCAGGAGGGGGAGGGGGTTGTAGTTAATTAATTTAAAGGGATGGGATGGGTTTTTTTTTGGGGGGGGGGTGTTTCCACAGAAAGAAAATAATAAACGTTTTCTGATCTGGGGAGTGGACCGAAATGGCCCTCCCCAGACCCAAAAACGAAATAGGGACAAAAAAAAATTTTATGCACTCCCCTAATTTGCTACATAAGATGCACAGACGCCCGGGAACAGAGCCGGTTTAATTCACCTTTTTTTTTTTTTTTTTAAATATTTTCCCCCTCTGAATCCTAGGTGCGTGTCATGATCAGGTGCGTCTTATGGAGTGAAAAGTACGGTATGTCCAAATAACCAGACATACTTCCCACTGGCACTGTCTATGCTTTGTGGTGGAATCCTTTTGTTATCTGGATATTCCCCTTTGGTCTTTCAGTGGCACTGAGAGTCTTTACCAAATGCATAGCTGTAGTGGCAGTGCATATTCGTCACCAGAGCAGCTGTGTTTTCACTTACCTTGTCCACTGAATAGTTATGGTGACTTCTCAAGAAGGAGTATTGACCTCCCTACTGAAGACAGTTCAACTCCTACAGTCCCTAGGGTTTCTAGTAGATTTTGAAAAATAGACTCTGATCCCATCTCAGAAAATCAAATTCATCGGGGCATGGATAAACTTCTTATAAGAAAGAGGTATTTCTTCTGACAGACCAAGCAGATGTTCTCAGGTCTCTAGCTCATCACTTGGTGAGCACAGAACTGACAGCCAGAAAAGTGCTAGTTGTTATGGGCCAAATGACAGCTGCAGTTCATGTGGTCGCTGTAACTCACCTTCACATGCAAGGAATGAAAAGAGAGCCTTACTGATAGTTAGATGTGTACATTTTATGAGAGGGGACTTCCCTCTGTCTATTTCCCCATCAAATAACCTTAGCAATAGACTTGTTCACCAAGGGAATGGGAGCAGATACATTTCCCTTCTGAACTTGGGGAACTTGGTCAACAGTAGAAAGTTAGTTCCAAATCGACCTACTAGAATCAGATACATCTTGAGTGCTTTCTCACTTTTCCTGATGGACTCTCTGCCAAGAGGCGATAAGGATATGGGAATGACGTACAACCATCAAGTTCTGCATGTGATTTACCTTCCGGGAATTGCATCAGCAGAGTGTTTTGCCCTCACAAATGGTCCTTACATCAGTCACTAACCAACAAACAGATCTTCAGGGACATCCTTCAATCAGCCTCTTCACATTGGAGGAAAATAGAAAACTGGAAAGACTTTCTTTCGTTCTTCCAAGCAAACTTAGGTCTGTTCAGAATGCTTTTCTGCTCACATAGAATGCATATCTCATGGATGCTTTTCCACTGATTCCACTGATAGCCAATAGTGCAAAAAGTGCTGAAAGACCAGGTCATCCTGATACTGCACCAGTAATGGTCCAGACAAGTATGGTTCTTGTACCTTGTGCAACTGTCCATCAGCCCCCGATCCCTATAGAGGCAGTCCATCTTTTTCTCAAGAAGAGGGTTGTTTGTATCATCTGAACTTCTTCTCTCAACTTGACAACCTGGATGTTGAGCATACGCTGAACTCATAGCTTTCCTTATTCAAAGAAGTAGAAGACATACTAGAAAACCCTCAAAGCCCACTAGATGGAATTTTTGAGGGCTTACAGCTTTAAATATGAAATGGTTCTCATCCTGGTGTCAGTGAATCTCCCTGGACCTGTTCACATGCAAACCACAGGAGCTGCTTCAGTACTTCTTCAGTCTTTACTCCTCAGGACGCAGTAGCTTGTCAAGTCAAGGTGCATCTCAGTGCCATAGGGGCCTACCATGTTCGGGTAGAGGATAAACCAATTTACACTCGTCCTTTAGTATCAGTCTTTATGAGAGGCCTATGGCATAATAATCCTCCGGTGGCAAAACCTCCTGTTTCATAGGATCTTAATGTCATTCCGTTCAGCATATGAAGCTATCCTTCGAACCATTGGAGTTGGCCTCTTTGAAGTTTCTCACATGGAAAGTATTGTTCCTTTTTGTGATCACATCAGCTAGAATGGTCAGTAGGCTTCAGGCATTGGTTCATTACTCTTCTTATATGCAGTTCTTCCACAATAGAGTGGTGCTCGGCGCCCACTCAAAGTTTCTACCAAAAGTGGTGTCAGCTTTTCATATAAATCAAGCCATTGTGTTACCCATGTTCTTTCCAAAGCCACATGCATATGCAGGTGAGAAACTCTTACAGTCTAAGGAATGAAGGGCTGTCTTGGCTTACTACTGAAAGAGAACTTAGCCACATGATCAGGCCTTGCAACTTTTCTTCTTTTACGAAGCTTACCATCTGGGCATAGTAGTAGCCAAACATACATTTTCCAATTAGCTAGCAGATTATATTGTGCATTGTTATGCTCTCACTGGCCTTCAGATTACAGACTCTGTTTAGGCTTATCAAGTGAGAGCCATGGCTGCATCAGTGGCTCATCTGTGAGCTGTGCCTATGAAGACATCTGTAAAACTGCAAGTTGGTTGTCAGTTCATAACTTCATTTTCCATTATTATCAAGGAGCGACAGTAAATTTGGACAAGTAGTTTTGCATAGCCTGTTCACCTAGTAGTCCACTGTCTAAGTTGGGTCCAGGTTGCTTTTTTCAGTTAAGTGCTCTACTGCAACCTTCAGCGTGGTGTTCTCCTTGTGTTAAGGTTAATTCAGCCCAGTCTGTCGATAGAGAAAGCAAGTTTGCTTACCATAAATAGTGTTCTCCGAAGACAGCAAGATAAATTAACCATATTAAATACCCGCTCGCTTTCCTGGAATGCTGACTACCTAGCTAAAGTTAATGTGACTTTGGATGTTCATTTGAGAGAGATGCAAAATTTTGTATTCATGATCTTTATTGTGATTGCAGTGAGGGACACTTAGCAAACTTATTATCTGCTTGAATAATTAATTTGGCCTGTTTGCTATATTTCTTATGATTTTGATACAGGATATTCATAATTTACCTAATTTATTAAATGCAGTACATTTTTAAAGAAAAATATTTTAATAAAATGTAACTTTATTTTTCATTTACTTTATCAGCTAATAGTAAGTTATTCTGACAAATAAGTTCCTTAATTTAAGTTTAAAACTAAGGATACAGTAAGCTATTTTTATATCACATTAGTTTTTACAAATTTATATGGGCATAATATATTTTGAAATTAATTGTGGGAGATAAACATGTTTCCTGTGAAAAGTATTTTGGTATGGGTAAACATGGGTGGGGTGGTATGTCACACAAAATATGTGTTTTTACTAATAGGGCATGTCCTCTCATACTTCGGTGGTTTTTACGTACCCAGTGAATTTTATAGTCTTCCAACCAGCGATGCAAATCAGTTGGCTCAAGCCATCTCTAGAACTATGTGTACAAGTTATTTCTTTTAATTTTGGAGGATTTTAGCAGCTGTGCTGCTGAGATAACAGTATTTTGTGATAGCATTACATAGTGATGCATACAGATTGGTTTTGTTATTTTTTTCCTTTATTAACCTGTGGTGAATGCGTACCACCTCTGTTGTGAATTTAGAGTAGAGAATGCTTTTGTAGTGTCATAAGAGCCAACTTGTTAAAATAACTGTGGGGGTTAACTTAAACTAAATGTCTGTGCACCCAGCAAAAAAGAAAAAAAAAAAAAGAAAATACAGTGGGTCATGGATGTGACTGACCAGCCTGTATTTAAATGTCCAGAAAGGAGCAGATAATGCAGGCATAGGGAAGACTCATGTAGCTAGGGAAGCATTCAGAGTTCAACCAGTTCTTCTTCTCTCCAACCCCAGCTCATCCCCATAGCCCATCCACCCTGCAGTCTCTTCCTTCCCCCTGCTCCCCCCCCCCCCAACTCTTGTCTGTTCCCAACACTCTCTCTCCAACTCCCCCTTTCTCTTGCATTCTCCTAATCTTTTTTTCCTCTGGCCATCTTATCTGCCTTACCCCCTCTGCTCTTTGTCTCCCCATGGGCATACTTTGATTTTTATATTTGGGGGCAGGGGGTTTTATATCCCTTTTCCTGCTCCACTTCCTATATCCCTTTAGCCTTCTCTGTTCCCTATGACCCGTCCTTCTCTGTTCATTTCCCAGGTCCTCTTCCCACCCCATGACTCTTCCTTCAGCATGTTACAGACTCAGCTCAGCTTTGAATTTGTGATTTTCCCCTCTTTCACAGGCTTAGATTACTTCCCTCATTTTTCTGGAACTGCTCCTGCCGCACTGCTCCCATCACTCAGATTCCACACCAGAGCCAGTACCTTGCCTTCACCACCTGCATTCCCAAACCCTGGGAGCTCAGCAGTTAGCAACTCTGCAGCTCCAAGGCTACAGCTGCATGGGGGTGCTTCCTGCCTTAGCTTGGAAACATCAGAGATAACTGCTGTTTCCTGCAGGATATAATAGGGGAATGGTTTTTTTTTATTTCTGTGAACAAGGGGAAAAGTGTTCCCATCCATTTCCTCTCATTTTAAGTCCTGACTGCAGTCCCTCTTGACATCGGAGCTCTTAATAGGGATTTTTCGGCCCATGGGATTGCACGCCCCTATAACATTTGTTAAAACTATATTTTTTAAAACTTTAATGTTACTCTCCTAATGTAAACTGTTATGATGGCAAAACCGAATATACAGTATACAAAACATGTTAAAATAAATAAATAACCTCTTCCTCTGCCGTTCCCCAACCTTTTCAGTAAAATACCTTATTTACCCTGGTGTCTGCAGGGTTGGTAGAAAAGTGCAGATAGCACCTGCCCCCCAACCTTGACCTATCCCAGCCAGCACAGAAATCTTAGTTTCCCGCCTGTTGCTTTGTTTCTTTTCTAGTCTTCCTCTCCTTTCTTTCATTTGTTATTTTTCTTCCATGTGTATATCTCTTTGTTTGCTGGCTGTCTTCTCTCAGCTCCTCCTAATCTCAACCCCCTCCTGCCACTTCTGTCCCTCTTCTCACATCTTCATGCCTCTTCCCTCCATCGTGATCCCCTCTTCTCACACCTTTCTCTTGATTTACCTCCCTTATCAGTCCCCTCTTCCTCTCTGTCCCACACAGCTTTCTTCCCAGACCTCTTCACATCTCCCTCTTAAATTCCCTTCACTTGACCTCACCCCAACTCCTCTCAGCCCATATCCTCTCTCCTAGCTTGTATCCCTTTCTCCTAGCTCCTTTCCCCTTTTCCCAGCCTATGTCCCCCTCTCAGCTCCTCTCCAAGCCTCATGTTCTCTCAGCCTGAGAAGACACTCTCCTCCTGCTCCCACAGCTCTGTTGTCAGCCCCACTTTCCAGCCCCTCTTCCTTTCACAGATCATCCCAACAGCACTCTCGCTTTCTCAGCCAGTATTCTCTTTTACAGCCAGTCTTCCTGTCTCCCAGCCAGCTTTCTCTAACCTCCTGTCCCGATCTCCGAGCAGTTCTCTCAGTCCATGACTCAACCCACCTCACAGCTCCTCTGTCCCTCTCTCAGCAGCCCTCCCTATTTTCCTTGCACCTCAGGGCAGACCAGAGAAGGAAGCTTGTCTGTTCTACACTGCTTCTGCTTTCTGGTTGCCCTGTAGCCCAGTGGTCAGACATTCCACAGCCAGTCAATAGGTTGCAGGGGAAGGCAGAAGCAATAGCAGAAAGACAGGAGCACTTTTTTCTTACCCTCCCCCATGGCCCTGCAGCATCGAGCTCTTAAATCCTGATCCACTGGGGCTACTCAAGCACCCACAGAACAGGCAGTGGTTCTTTTGCTGAAGAATGATCAGTGAATAGTTAGCAGGACCTTTTAGGTGAAGTATCTGTAAATGACTTTTCCCTGTACGTACCCAGATCAGTCCAGACAGTGGGTTATATCCCCCTTCCAGCAGATGGAGTCAGAGAAAAACTCGTAGGAGATCACATGATGCGGTGAGCCGGGCAAGTCGTTCCTTGCTCAGCTCCAGGTACTGTCCCCCCCTGAAACCAGGTCTCCCCAGCTAAACTCGGCGGTTTTCGATTTAATTTTTAGCGAACTACTCCTCTACGCTGCAGCGCTTCAGAGTGAGCACGTCGCCACGGGCGGGAATGCCCGGCAAACCAGTGAGAAAAGAAAAGAATAAAGTGGCCGAGACAGATTCTAAGATGGCGGACGTACGGGGAGGCCCAGAGGGAGGAGGGCTAGACGAGCAGGCGATCGCTCGTCTCTCGGCGGCAGTAATAGCGGGACTTGAGCCAAAATTTGTGGGGCTCAATGAAAACCTCCAAGCAGTAAAAGATTCAATAGGCAATGTGGGGCGCCGACTGGACATAGCAGAAGGCAGGATATCAGCCGCGGAAGAAGAGCACGTGGTGCTGGCAGCCCGGGTCACCATGCTGGAAACAGCGATAAACGCTGCGGAAAATAAACTGGAGGACCTCGAAAACTGAACCCAGCAAAACAGTTTGAAGTTCTTGGGCATACCTGAAAACATTCCAGATAGCGAGCTTAAAGATATGATGGAGGGCTGGTTACCCAAGGCCTTACAGCTCCCCGCATTGGAAGGCAAGCTGACAGTGGAGAGGATGCACAGATTAGGCCCTAGGAGAGAGACGGCATCCCGCCCCCGATTGGTGATCACCAAATTTCTAGACTGGACCCACAAGACCCAGATATTGACACCGTTCCGGAAATCTTCAGAGCTCACCTTTAAGGGAGCCAAAGTTATCATCTTTCAGGACTTCTCAGCAGCGGTGGCTGCTAAACGTAAGCTTTTTGCGAATACCTGCAGCTCCTTGTTCGCGAAGAATATACACTTCGCACTCCAGTTCCCGGCTATTCTGAGAGTTTGGAAAGATGGACAGACCCTACAGTTTGAAGCACCGGAGAAAGCAGGAGACTGGCTGAAGAGCCTGAACACCTGATCGAGGACAGTGAGCAGTCAGCAATCACTTATGGCCTGAGCACGATTGCCAATGACCCTTTCAGGGTAAAAGACCTGGAGTTTATCATGGGCTACTGAGGACCATCGAGTTTCACAAGGACTCAGTATTACAGTTCTATGTTGGTTTGTTTCTCTTTATGAACTTATATTATATAAGAGTTATATGTTAACTTGGATGCTTAGTTTGAGAGGTTCTCTCCTGAGGTTGGCACCATATGCGATCGGGGGGGTAGTACCCGAACGCATAGTACACTGATCTCTACCCTCGTTTTTACATGAGGGGGTTTTTCAGTATAGAGCGAATGGGGATAGGGGGGTTACGGGGGGGCTGGGTAACCAAAGGGATTGAGGAACAGCATCTAGGGGAAGGGGATGGGAGGGTGAGTTTTGACAAGGTTTGTGTTCTTACAGGGGGGGGGGGGGGGGGGAGACAAGTGGATGAATGCATGGGCTATGGATGGATATCTGGGTGCCTTAAAAGAGACAGGAGCTGGAGGCCTAGGCTGGGAGGTCATCCAGCAGATGACACATACTGAAGCTGGGAAGAAAATTCTGATGAGTGGAATAGGATAAATAACCTTAGGATCTGTTCTTGGAATGTGGGAGGTATAGGCACCCCCATCAAGAGACAAAAAATTCTAAGTGCCCTACAGCGTGTAAAAGCGGGGAAAAAAACTGCGATTCAAGAAACACATCTTACCGTAGAGGAATCTAAGAAGTTACAAAGAAGCTGGGTTGGGCAATGTTTTTATACGCCTGCAGTGGGAAGAAAGGCAGGAACAGCTATCCTTGTACATAAAACAGTACGATTTGACCTGAAACAACAACTAGCGGACCCAGACGGTCGCTACATCATAATCACGGGCAAATTGCAAAGAAAAGATATTACCATTTGCTCGGTATATGCCCCAAATAACTATGATCACAAATTTTTTCAAGACCTGATTGGCAATCTGATATCAGTTATGAATGGGCCCTTGGTGCTGCTTGGCGATTTCAATTGTGTGGATAGATCCCAAGGCCAGCAGGGCGGAAGTGGTCTACATCCAAAAGGGATAACTTACCTGTGTCAGGAACTCCAAGCTTTAGATATTTGGCGTATGTTACATCCATCAGAACGGGACTATACGCTTGTCTCTAGGGCACATGCGACAATGTCCCGGATTGACTATATTCTCATCTCAGATTTTTTGTTCTCGAGAATAACTCAGGCACACATAGGGACTATTGAGATATCAGATCATGCTCCCATATGGGTCGACTTGAAGGATGACAATCAGGAGGTGGGTGAGCGGCTGTGGCGCTTTCCTGGTCAGTTAGCGGATGATACAGAATTTAAGCAGTTTTTACAGGACAAGTGGGGAGAATATGAAAGACACAACCAGGCACACCACACTGACCCAATTTTATATTGGGAAGCCAGTAAGGCAGTTATGAGAGGGGAAATTACCTCCTTTCTGATTGCGAAATCTAAGGCATTACATAAATCTATCTTAGCATTGGAACGTCAGCTAGGGATAGCTAAACAGCAATTAGCATAACATAATGATAGCCAGCATAAGGCAGCTTATTACGATACGCTGCATACTTTAAACAACTTGTTACACACTAGGGCTCAAAGAGTATTGCAGACAGGAGCCCACAAATTATTCAGATTTGGAAACAAAGCGGGGAAGCTGCTAGCCAATATGGTTCGCCTCCATAGGGGGAAAACGTATATCGATAAGCTAAGAGATGATAGGGGCCACCCCCTTACCTCGGGTAAAGATATATGTGCATGTTTTCGGGCATTTTACAAAACCCTATATAGAGAAGATAGAGTAGGAGGCAGGGGAGAAGAAGATATGTTTTTTGAATCACTTCAGTTGCCCAAATTTCTCCGGAACAACTGGAGAGACTAAATCGACCCATACAATTGGGAGAGATGGCCTCGATTATTAAGGAGAGTAAATGAAATAAAGCCCCAGGTCCCGACGGCTTAAATGCCGAATATTACAAAATATTATTACCGCAAATTGGGGACTCCTTACTGAACTTTTATAGTACTGCCCAAGAGAACAAATGTTTCCCCAGTGGCGTTACAAGGGCGTTTATTACAGTGTTGGAGAAGCCGGGGAAGGATCTTTCTTCGCCGGCCTCATACAGGCCCATATCCTTATTAAACTATGAAGCCAAGGTATTCGCTAAAATTCTAGCGAATAAATTAAGTACTTGTTTCCCACACATCATCATGTCCCAACAGTCTGGTTTTGTTAAGGGGCGCGCTATCTCTAAAAATCTAACATCTCTGAATCTAGCCATGGAGGAATGTAAAAAACAGAAGATAAAGGCTTTATGATAGTGGGCTTCGATTCAGAAAAGGCTTTCGATAGGGTGTCTTGGCCTTATCTCTTTTCTGTTTTGGAGAAATATGGCATCACGGGAGAGATAGTGAATGGTATTAAAATGCTATATCACAAGCCTACCTCAGCGATATTGGCCAATGGCAAGCTTTCCGAGGACTTCCAGCTGTTTCGCGGTACTAGACAGGGATGTCCTCTATCGCTGTTGCTTTATATATTATCGATTGACCCCCTTCTACGTAAAATAGCTGAGGACCCACTGATCACTGGGTTTGGGAGTGGGAACCAAGAGTTTAAAATTTCAGCGTTTGCAGACGATGTCATGGCCTTTCTGACTAACCCCCAACAGTCTCTCACGAGGGTCTTAGCCTGGCAACGACTTTTCAGCTCCTTTGCAGGCTTGAAGATAAATACGGCTAAGTCAAAGGCTATGGCCTTAGACCCCTTCATACGGGGAGACTGGGAAGGTACCTTCCCCCTGAAATGGGTGGGTTCTGAGATGCGTTATCTAGGGATACGCCTCCCAAAAAATATAGAGAAGCCTACACAGGGTGAATATTGAGCCCCTCCTCCACCGTATGGAGGAAAAACTAAGGCTATGGACCAAGCTGCCCTTATCCTTGTCAGGAAAAATCTATTTACGAAAGATGATGGAGCTGCCGCGCTGGCTGTATGTGTTACAAAAATTCCCCGTGTGGATAACGAAAACAGAACTTACTCACATAAACAGAGCAGTCCGTCAGTTTCTCTGGGGTGGTAGATGGGCTAGGCTATCCCTCCAAACCTTGATGCTACCTTGAGACCAGGGAGGGTTGGCATGTCCGAACTGGAGGGAATACAATCTGTCTTGCATGCTACGTCATGTCTATGACTGGATACGAGAGACGTCCATATGTACACCATACAAGACTGTATGTGCCTGGTTATCCCCGCTACGGCCTGTAAACGTCTTTCAGGTCTCAGGGGTGCACTTACCAAGTGGCACTAGGCGCAACCAGCTTTTGAAAAGCAGTCGCTTAGCTTGGCGATTTCTAACGAAGATAAAATGTGGCATGACATCTGTATCCACACCCTACCTTACGTTTATAGGGAATCCAGAGTTTATGGATGGTAAGGAATCTATAATTTTCAGCAAATGGGCGGCGTTGGGTCTGACTAATGTGTATCAATTCCTAGACCTTGGGCAGGGAGGAGTACTGGAATTTCAAACATTGCGAGAAATGTATGGGTTAGACAATAAAGACTTTTATGGATACCTGCAAGCTAGACATTATATTAGCTCATTAAAAATAGAGCCCCCTGACTTACAGAGATTTGAGGTTTTGAAGTTCCTTTTTGATGTCAAGGGGCATAAATCAAACTCCTGTGCAACTTTTTCCAAGTTGCTTCGCAATATCCTCCATTCTGCCGCACTCCTCACTATACAAGCTAAATGGCAAACTGAAGCCGGTATCCCCCTAACGATAGAGGAGGTTGTTAGTACACTAAAGGGATGTTCCCTGGTATCTGAAAATATTAGCTTAAGGGAGGTGGGGTTTAAAATTCTACACTGTATGTATATGGCTAGAACTGGCATGTATGCAGCCCGACTTTGTGATTCTGATTTATGTTTAAAGTGCAAGGAAGAGTCTGGTTCATTTTTCCAATGTATTTGGTCGTGTAAAATTATACAGGGGTTTTGGGATGCCATCCTGCTAGAGATGGGACGGGCTTTGGGCCTCTCTATTCCGAAGGAATCTCGAATCTGCCTATTCCGCCTATATGAGGACCCGGTGGAAGCCTTAGCTGAAGCTCAAATATTATTCCTTAGTAAGGCCACTTTGGCAGGCCTACAAACTATAATGGCAGACCGGACGACTGGAAAAATAGGTTGGATAATATGTTACAATTTGAACATATGACGGTGCACAGTCATTCACTACTAATGCAACGCAGATGGAACGAGATTTGGAGCGGATTCTGGGATCGGATTCCACAGTATAAAAAAGACCTGTACAAGAAACTTTGTCTCAAGAGGTATGCAGCAGCTTCAAGGGCTCCTAAGATGTTCCACTGACAGACACGTGAACATGGACACATGGACCATATACCTTGTCTCAAAGGGGGGGGGGGGGGGAATTGAAACCAGTGTTGTACATGTTGAGTTTCTCAGTTGTTCATTTTATTCATGAAAAATCAATAAAGAAATTAAAAAAAAAACAAAAAAAACTCGTAGGGCGCCCTCATATAAGCAGGTGCACCTTCTGCGCCCTCTTCAGTATTCTTCTGACTCCAGCAGATGCTAGTGTTAGAACCTGCGGTTCCCCCTCTCTTTACTTTTATTGATAGAACATTAGCCTTTCTATTTTTCTCTTTTGCTCTTGTTCTTTCTGAGCATGGATCAAGTTTAATACAAAAAAAAAAAAAAAAAAGAAAAAGCAGTTAGTTATAGCTCTCAGTGCTTAAGCACTAAGGAACTTGCAGGCAGAACTGTTTTCCTATTTCTAAAGTGTGTTAGTCTTGTGGGTAAGTTCTGTCTCATTTTCTCCACAGATTTTGAATACTTTTCTGATTCTTTGGGGTGAAGTTGGTGGTCCAACCTCTCCCCCTTTACCAATGCCTAGCTGCCCTGAGAATTCAAATTCTTCGGGGCAGTTTCAGCAGAGACGCGTCATTCCTCTGCTCGAAGGAAATAATTTATTATTCAAGAGAGGGAGTTATTATAGTGTTGTTTTTTTCCTCAGAGCGGAGGTTTCTGCTTATCCGCTCTCTCCAGGGGCGCCCTCATATAAGCAGGCTCTCCAGAGAAGGCATATGCTCGAGGTGCCTCCCTGGAGGGAAGGGTCCCTCGGCACCAGCTCCTCACACGGCAGCATTGTCTCAGGCACCCCGGACTCCGGGGGGGTCGGCCCCGTTCCCATCTGATGCGGGAATGGTGGCCATTTTGGATTCTGTGCCGGCTGCTCCAGCACAGCCCTCTGAGGATTTAGACACAGGATTTTCACCGTCGCTGCCGATCTTGACCCCTGTGAACCCTCTGGACCTGGCTACACCTTCGGGGGGCCCCCCGATATAGCCTCTTCGCCTCCACCCCCCCCCCCCCCCCCAGGCTTTTTTCCACGGACTTTGTCCTCCTATTATATAATGCCTATTTAGCCAGATTGCAGCAATAGCAAGATCTAGTGCCAGGACTCCCCCCTGCCAAAGTAAGCAGTCTGGCTGATCCCCAGGATATTGCGGAGTCAGGGTCTACCCCAGGGCCCTCTAGGGTCTGGCTGGTTCCCCATCCTGTTTTGTTTGCCCCTGTGCCTCAGGATCCCATTGATCCTATTCTCGATGATCCGACGTTTCCCATGCAGGTTGAAGGGGATGACCCTTGGGTCCTGCGCCTTTTCCAGCGGGATGAACCGGACCCCTTAATTCCTCATGTCCTCAAAGAATTGGATATTGAGGCTCCCGAGCCCACCCCTGGCACCAGTGGAGCGGCTAAGAAAGGGGATCCTGTCTTGGCAGGATTTCATCCACCAGCAAGAACTTTTCCTTTCCACGAGATGCTTCTCCATTTAGAGAATGGGATACTCCTGATGCCACGCTCAGAGTGTCCAAGGCTATGGACAAACTTTACCCACTTCCGGAAGAGTACCTGGATCTTCTCAAGGTTCCCAAAGTGGATGTGTCGTCTCTGCTGTCACTAAAGGAACGACCATTCCGGTCACTGGAGAAGCCGCTCTCCAAGATCTGCAGGACCGCAAGCTGGAGGTGTACTTCAAAATAATTTTTGAAGTGTCTGCCCTGGGAGTAAGGGCCGCTGTTTGTAGTTTACTCATGAAATGTTCAGGTCTCAGATGGTTTCAACAGCTGTTTAGTGTACAACAGCTACCTCCGGATGAAGTGCAGCGGGCAGAGTGTCTGGAATCTGTCATAGCGTATGGGGTGGATGCTCTAAACGACCTCCTCCGGGTTCTAGCCAGATCAGTGGTTTCAGCAGTCTCTGCTAGATGTCTTCTCTGGCTAAGGAATTAGTCAGCAGATTCCTCTTCCAAGACTCAGTTGGGGTCCTTGCCCTTCAAGGGGAAGTTGCTTTTTGGAGAAGATCTGGACCAGATCATTAAATCTCTCTGAGAGAACAAGGTGCATAAGTTGTCTGAGGATCGCCCTTGGACCTCCAGGACGTTCAGCTCCACCAGAAGCCGTTTCAGAGGACAGCGACGTTTTCGCCAGTCCAGACCGGTCTCCCAGAGGCCACCCTCGACTCGCTCCCAATCCTGGTCTCATTCCTTTCGGGGCTGGAGGCCAGTCCGGGATGGTCTCTCCCAGGCTGCCCCCAATGAAGGTGTGCTGGCCCACTCTTCGACCCCCAGGATAGGGGGGGCATCTCTCCCTCTTCTACGAGGAGTGGGTCAAGGTTACCTCTGATCTCTGGGTGCTGGATATTGTAAAGCACGGCTAGGCTTTAGAATTTTCTCGCCCCCTAAGGGACAGGTTACTCTTTTCCCCGTGTGGACCAGTGAAGAAGCAGCTCATGGTGCGTCAGATGCTTGACCATCTTCTAGCTCTGGGAGCAATCCTTCTGGTACCGCCGACGGAACAAGGGTCAGGCCATTATTCCATTTACTTCATAGTTCCCAGAAAGGAAGAGGGGTCCTTCCGTCCAATTCTCGACCTCAAGATGGTCAACAGAGCCCTCAAGGTTCCTCGCTTCTGGATGGAAACATTGCGTTCCGTCATTGCGGCAGTTCACCAAGGAGAGTTTCTCACTTCCTTGGACCTGACGGAGACCTATCTGCACATCCCTATCTTCCAGGACCACCAGCGTTTTCTGCGCTTCAAGATCCTCGGTCAACAGTTTCAGGCCCTGCCTTTTGGCCTAGCGACTGCTCCCCACACTTTCACCAAAGTAATGGTGGTGGTGGCGGCAACCCTGCGAAGCGAGGGAATCCTGGTGCATCCCTATCTGGACAACTGGCTCGTTCGAGTGAAGTCCAGGAAACTGTGTCAGCAGGCTGTCGACAGAGTCCTACGACTTCTCTGCTCTCTAGGTTGGATTGTCAATCTCGCCAAGAACAGCCTCACTCCATCGCAGTCGCTGGACTTCTTGGGAGCGCGCTTCGATACAAGTGTGGGCAAGGTTTTTCTTCGCCCGGACCGGGCCCGGTCCCTCATCTCCCAGATACAACACTTCAGTTGCCTCCTGCTCCCCACGGCATGGGATTACCTTCAGATACTGGGCTCCATGGCCTCAACTATCAACTTGGTTCCTTGGGCTTTTGCGCATATGTGACCATTACAGAGAGCCTTACTCTCCCGCTGGAAACCAGTGTCCCAGGAGTTTCGAGCCCTCCTGCCGCTATCAGATGTGGCCAAGGACAGCCTGATCTGGTGGCTCAGTCTGGAGCATTTATTTCTGGGAGTGAACTTGGAGGTCCCTCAGTGGGTGATCATCACCACAGACGCCAGCCTCTCTGGCTGGGGGGCGGTATGTCAAATGCATTCTGCTGAGGGCCAGTGGACATCTGTTCAGGCGACCTGGCCGATAAATCGACTGGAAACCAGAGCAGTGCGTCTAGCGTTGCAACGCTTCCTCCCCCTAGTTCATCAAGCTGTACGGATACTCTCCGACAACGCGACTACAGTGGCGTACATCAATCGTCAGGGAGGAACAAGGAGCCGTCGTGTCTCAGGGAAGTGGACAAATTGATGGCTTGGGCAGAGCTTCACCTCTCTCGCTTAGCGGCATCCCACGTTGCGGGAGTAGACAATGTCCAAGTGGATTTCTTAAGCCATCAACACTTAGATCCCGGGGAGTGGGAACTCTCCGAGGATGCAGTAACACTTCTCTTTCGCCGGTGGTGGACACCTCAAATGGACCTGATGGCCACTCAAAGGAATGCGAAGGCCCCCCGCTTCTTCAGTTGCCGAAGGGAGCATGGCCGCGCCACCTCCTGCTATACGTGTTCCCTCCCTGGTCTGAAAGGTAATTCGAAGAATAGAGAACCACCAAGGACTGGTGATCCTAGTGGCACCCGAATGGCCACGAAGACCATGGTTTGCGGCTTGATAAACCTCACAGTGGACGGCCCACTTCGGCTGGGACATCTGCCCTGCCTTCTGCGTCTGTATTTTTCGACAGGGCAGATTGCTTCTGTCTTGCGGCTTGGCTTTTGAGAGGCGCCGGTTGAGAAGACGAGGTTAGCAGGAGGATGTTATTTCGACTCTCCTCAAAGCCAGGAAAACTTCCACTTCTCTCTCCTATGTCCGGGTCTGGAAGATTTTTGAGGCCTGGTGTGTGTCCATATACGTATCTCCACGTTGTGCCTCAGTAGCCCAAATCCCTATCCTTCCTTCAGCGAGGCCTGGAGAAAGGATTGGCCTACAACTCACTACAGGTTCAGGTGTCAGCCCTTGGCTCCCTCGTCCGGCATCTTGATGGGGCTCCTCTTTCTTCCCATCTGGATATTGTCCGATTTTTGAAAGGTGTCAAGCATGTGAAACCTCCGGTGCATGTCCTATGCCCTTCTTGGAGCCTGAATTTGGTACTTCGAATTCTCAGCGGTCCTCCTTTCGAGCCACTAAAATATGCCACTCTGAAGGATCTTACGCTCAAGACAGCCTTCCTGCTGTCCATTTCTTCTGCCCGCAGAATCTCGGAACTCCAGGCTCTCTCATGCAGAGAGCCCTACCTTCGTTTCACAGATTCGGGAGTATCCTTGTCAACAGTTCCATCATTCCTGCCCAAGGTGGTATCGTCTCTTCATGTGAATCAATCAGTGGAACTTCCATCCTTCTCGAATGAAGCATCAAGAAAACTCCACCACCTTGATGTCAAGCGCGTCCTTATTCGCTATCTGGAGGTGACTAATGAGTTCTGGTTATCCGACCATCTCTTTGTCCTCTGGAGTGGCCCCAAGAAGGGCAACAAGGCATCCAAAACAACCATTGCGTGCTGGTTGAAGGAGGCAATCGCCTCAGCGTACGTGGGAGCTGGACGCCAACCACCAGCGGGTATTAAGGCTCACTCACTCCGCACCCAAGCTGCGTCCTGGGCCGATATTCAGGCCGCCTCTCCTCAGGAGATTTGCCGTGAGGCTATCTGGAAATCGCTGCACACTTTTGCACGGCACTATCGTTTGAATGTACAATCACCGGGTTTTTTGCTCTTTTGGCGCCCACGTCATTTGAGCAGGGCTATCCGGGGCCCACCCTACGTAGGGAAGCTTTGGTACATCCCACTGTCTGGACTGATCCGGGTACGTACAGGGAAAAGAAAATTATTCCTTACCTGCTAATTTTCATTCCTGCAGTACCACGGATCAGTCCAGATGCTGTCCCTCAGAATTTCATGAGATTGGGATTGTCTTTCAGCTGACTGTTCCCGGTCACTTATGTGGCTGGTTTTCCTTTTCCTGGGTTCTCTTTACAAGTTATGGTTCGCTAAGTTTATACTTGTTCGTTATTAATCGTTGTTCGGTTCTGGGTTGCTTGATCCATCCAATATTCTCCTTTATGCTTTGATATTCTTAATACTGAAGAGGGCGCCCTACAGGTTTTTCTCTGACTCCATCTGCTGGAAGGGGGACATAATCCACTGACTGGACTGATCCGTGGTACTACAGGAACCAAAATTAGCAGGTAAGGAATAATTTTCTTATATAGAACTGACTTTTTTTTTTAAATTGTATCATAGGAAATTGAGATAATGCAGTAGGGTCCCTGATTGCTACATAACTACATGTACAAATGTACATTGCTTTAGGCTAGGATGAAGTTCATTACTAGTTAGATACATAACAGCATTATCTAGGGAGGAGTAGATAATGCTGTAAAGAAATACATTAGTCTGTCTTCTTTGTAAATGTCATCTCCCAATTTAAAATTGGTTCCTGTTACATCCAGACAAAAAGCCTTGGGCCAGATTTAATGCACATGAACATTTCCCACACTGAAATGCTGAAGCCTGTTGCTTTCAATGTAGCTAAAGGAAAATAAATAAAATGTAAACATTTTGAAAAATATTTTGAGACTGTTTATTACAAATTAAAAATTTTTCAGGGGCAAACAGGATGATCAGTTGCACATGTGGGTGATATCATTTGATGGCATCAACCAAAAACATCTCCCAGAGAATTTCTGGAAAACCTTGAAGGCTATTCTGGGAGTTCATGGAATTTTCTACACTGCCACTGCCTTGTGAAGCCTCTTTAGTCTACATTTGACTGTGGTAACAACTGGATCTTGTCTTCTGTGACAGAAGAATTTTCAGTCACCAAATTATTTTCTTGTAAAAAGAGCTGTCTTATTAGGATTCCAAAATAGGCTTTTTGGCACTTCGTAAGTTTTGGATTTTTTTTTTTTCAATTTACACTTTATTGAACATTTTTATATATATCATCCATAAATTCAAAATAAAAAGAAGAAATCTTGTTATACAACATCCAAAACATTATTACCAATACCAATTTCTGAAAATCAAAATGTTGAACAAGAAATTATAAATGGGGGAGCAAACAATAAATCATATCATAACAATAATCCAAAAGGCGAGAGGATGTCAATGGATTTACTTAGGCCTTAATTTAGATGTTACTATTCTCTTTTTGTCTCAGATTTATCTACCAGGAATGTTTCCAAATGTGTGGGGTCCGAGAAAATAAATTTATTTCCCTGAAAACTAATATAACATTTTGAAGGAAATTTTAAATAAAAAGTTGCCCCAATCTCTAGGACTTTACTTTTCAGGGAGAGAAACTGTCTTCGACGTGCCTGGGTAGGCCTCGAGACATCCGGAAATATATATACTCTTTGCCCACAAAAGGGAACATTCCTTGTTCCTGAAAAACTTTTCTAATACTTGATCTTTCTCTTTCTCTAGAGAGAAAGAAACAAATAAAGTCGCTCGTTTATTAATAATATCCAGAGATTCCTCTAGAAAAGAAGAAATCCCTGGACTTTTCTCTAGATCTCCAGATGGCGGAGTTCTAGATGACACAGGAAAATAAAAAATCTTAGATATAATTGGAATCTTATCTATATCATAAACAAGATTTTCTATTAAGAATTTCTTGAACATTTCATAGGGTGACAATAACCTCGTTATTGGGAAGTTAACTAAACGTAGATTTTTAATACGTAACATATTTTCTATATTTTCAATTTCTGAATGTGGTGATAGACTATCTACAATATGAATATTTTCAGCATTTTGGATATTTTGCACATTACCAGTTATAGATTTCATAGCAGATTCCAATTCAAACAATTTTCTCCCCTGTTCTTCGATTGAGGACTTATTTACATTTACTAAAGAAGTAAGAGATTCATTCACATTTGAGACATTAGAGTCTAGTCTGACTAACATCCTCCACAAGTCTCTCAGCGTAATATCTGTTGGCTCTTTGGGGGCTCAGCAGATTCTTACTAGGAGCTCCCAGTGTAGGTCTATCTCCAGTTCTCTGAGATGGTCCTTCCAAAGAGCTTTCGGGGAGATAAGAGTAACTTTCTTCCCTTTTCGCACTTTCTTGACTGTCCTCAATAGTCCCTTCCACTTTTGAAGTTCCTGGAGGTTGCAGGGGTGTAATTGGGCCATTGCCTGGACTCAGGGACACTTCATTAGTGGCACTTTCGCAGTCCATTTGTGGCACTTTCCTATTGACATGGGCATTCATGGGCCCAATATTTGGGGCTGGAGAGGAGGAGTAGACTCTTGCTTTACGCTTTTTACCCATAAAGAATTCAAAATAAAAATTACCTGTTTCGGCAGAGTCAGACAGTGTGAGCCAAGAGACAGTGAGTAACAGTCGGAGGCAGTCGAAGGCGGTCGAAGCCGGTCAAAGCCGCGCGCCGGCGTCTGCTGTGCGCCGCTCAGCCGCGGGTTTTAAAAGATCCCGCGGTCCTGCAGAGATGACGTCAGCTGATTCGGTGGCGCTCCGTCGCAGCTGTTCTCCCCTCTCACCGAATTAGTGCAGCAGGTAAGCGTCCAGTGTTCCTCTCGCCTCTCTCTCATTCCCCAAACACAACGCTCAGCCGCGGGTTTTAAAAGATCCCACGGTCCTGCAGAGATGACGTCAGCTGATTCGGTGGCGCTCCGTCGCAGCTGTTCTCCCCTCTCACCGAATTAGTGCAGCAGGTAAGCGTCCAGTGTTCCTCTCACCTCTCTCTCATTCCCCAAACACAACGCTCAGCCGCGGGTTTTAAAAGATCCCACGGTCCTGCAGAGATGACGTCAGCTGATTCGGTGGCGCTCCGTTGCAGCTGTTCTCCCCTCTCACCGAATTAGTGCAGCAGGTAAGCGTCCAGTGTTCCTCTCGCCTCTCTCTCACTCCCCCAAGTTTTGGATTTTTTTTTTAATGATAATACTGCTTGATCCCAAGTTTTTTGTGGTGTGGCTTGTCTTCCCTAACCTTGGCCAGCTCTTTTCACCACAAAATTTCATACTTATAATTACAGAAAAAATGGTCAGTGGCTTTAAACATTGCCCATAGTGCAGTCACAGGGGAGAGTCCATTTTCTAATGGTTTAGGCTCCTAACTTTTGGAGTTAGGCTCCTAAATTGGCCTTTTAAAAAATTTACTAGGGCCGAGCACCTAAATTTAGACTCCTAGTTTTACAAGGCTCCTAAATTTAGAAGTTAAAAAGTGAGTAGCCAGAGGAGTGAAGTGGGGGGGGGGGGGGGGGGGGTTTGGAACAAAGTTAGGAGCTTAGCACTGATTTTAGGAATGCTGCACGTAATTTAAGAGCCTATATCTAGGCAAATGAGCTTTAGGATCCAAAATTTATATGAATTTTCAGCTGAAAACTTAGACTCTTAAGTTTGACTGAAAATAGATGCCTATCTTAAGAACCTAATTTAGATGCCTAAATTTAGGAGCTCAGCTTATGAAAATCGGCCTCATGATGTCGAACATAGATTATCATGAAATCTGTATGCAGTCCCTGGTTGTGGCATTTGATCAAAGATGTTGCGCCAGGACCATTAAGCTCTGGAAATTGAGATTCCAAGACATCATCTCTGACAAAAAGAAGTCTGATGCCACGTCATTGGTACTTGTAGTTGAGATTGAAGAAGAGGCCCAGAAGCAGGGAACCTTCCCAGTTTGCACATGAGAAGATATTTCTGGCTTCTAGGAAGGAATACACCATAAAATCTTATTGGTCAAAATGGAGGAGGATCTAGGGCCTTGCTGTCTCTGAGAGGGGAAGGCTCCAGATCTCTTCTCTTGCCCTACACAAAACTACTTTTATATCTTCTGCATCAATCTGAAAATGATCTGAAAAACATTTCTTTTAGAGTACGTCTCAGAGCATTTGGTGCTTGCAATGCTTATTTCACCTTTTAGTTGCTAGATTTATGCGGGGCTTGCTTCAATTAAATCTTCACATTAAGCCAACCAGCGTATGATGGGACCTCATTGTGATAATTATCCTGTTGAAGAAAGCCCCTTTTGAGCCACTGAACTCTCATGGGCTTAGGCACTTGACCTTGGAAGATTATATTTTTTATGGTGGTCACTTTGTTCTGCAGTGTCATTGAGCTATAATGAAGTTTGATCATGACTATGTGGAACTATGTACAAATCCAAAGATGATATTGAATTTTTACCTTAACTTTTCAGAAATCCTGTCAGGTTTTTTTTCCCTAGGCCACATGCTTGTAGAGTTGAACAAACTTTCCACAGATTGCATATTTTCCACAAAGACAATGTCAAAACTTGGAAAAGTGAGATCCAAGATGGTGCCTTAGTGAGGCAAACATGGGCATCTCTCTTTTCCGCTTGCCTTTTTTCTGTGCAATGCCACACTCGGCCTGCAAGCGAAGGGCAAGGGAGCATCTGGGTTCGGAAGCTCTCTCTCCCCTTCCATTGGTGGGATCAATGGATGCCCACGTTCATCAGGGATCAGCAATTCCGGGATGTAACTCGCTGGTCGTTTGGAGGGGGGTGGGAAGAAGAGCCTGAACCCGCCCCAGAGCTGTTAATAAATTTATCCCTGGAGGAGAGGGCACCACCCGCTAACCCCGCTGAGAGTTGCTTCCACCTGCCACGACGGGACTCAGAGGTGTCGGAGAAGGACACCCATAGTGAGTCTCTGCCGAAGCCCGTGTTTGTGGAGGGAGAAGCCTCAGCCCTACGACAAGAGCTTTGGGGCAGCGGGAGTGGTTTCTGCTGGAGCTGCCTTCCAGCAGACCGGTGAGAGCTCAGCTGATCATTTAACCATTCAGCTAACAGAGCTGGTAAGACCTCAGTCATACAGTTTGGAATCGATTTGGGACGCTATTTATGTTCTGAACTTAAGATTTACTTGTATTGAGATATTTATTTCTAATACAGTTCAAGATTTAGACAATCATCTAAAACTGTTGAGAAAGAAGTTGGTGAACATAAAGGGTTGTGGGAATCTCTTAAAAGTACTCTTGAGAGTTCTACTGTTACTCAGCAAGTTCTAATTAAGGAAAATCAATCCCTTCAATTTAAGCTGGAGAATATTGAGAATCAAATATAAGCAAAAATATTGCGTTGTATTATTAGAAAGTTTCTTTTACCTCACCCAAAGATATCTGGAGGAGGTATTTATTAGAAATATTAAAAATTCCAGAAGCAGCTCTTCCAATAATTTCCAAGATTTACTATACTCCCCAGTTAAAGAAGAGGTCATTGCAGAATAGCAATATGCAAGTTTTACTACCCACTACTGAGTCACCTAAGATGGACATTTCGGCAGTTTTGGAACAGTCAGATGAAACTTTGGCTACATCTTCAACTTTGATTGTTACATTTTTGCTTGACTCTATAGGGAATGGATATTCAAAAAATATTTTGCACATCAAACAGAGCTCTTTTTGTACTGTAAAGTTCAAATGTTCCCTGACCTTTCAAGACAAACCCAAAGGAGAAGACGCCAGTTTTTGTTATTAAAACCTAAAGTTCTTGAGATAAGATCATTATTTGTGTTAAAAAATTTCCTTGCAAATGTCTAATTAAGCACCAAGGTGCTTCGTATTTGTTTTTTCATCCGTCTCAACTAATAACTTTTCTTATTAATAAAGTTGGAGTTCAGTTTAGCTCTTCTCCGGCTTCTGGTTAATGAGCTTCTTATAGCAGTAGCCTGACGTCAGATTATATAGTGACCCACTATCGCTAATACTTTTTATTACAATATGATAATTTTCTTTTGGATTGTGTATATCTTAGATCACTTATTGTGGGCTTGTAAGGTATGTGGTATTAGATTCTTATAAAATTTCTATTTCTTTTGCTTTTTGATAATGGTGTATTACCACATGTATTGCCTTTCAAGTGAAATGCTTGATATTATATTGTAAAATATATAAATAACAAAAAAAAAAAATTGGAAAAGTCAGATTTTTTTCTTGTTTCTGAAATGGGGTTCATTTGCTAAGCTTTTTTTTTTCCATAGACACATAATGGGGAAAAAGTCTTAGTAAATCTAGGTCATGGTTTGAAATGGGTATTTTTTTTCTAGGAAATTGTTATATAAATCTTTTTCCATCGATAAGTGAATGACAGAGCCATGCTGTATAGGTGCGATGTCTCCCAGCTGCGCGGTTCGGAACTTTCTCCAATAGCAGAACTTTGCTCTGCCCATGTGCGGGTGTTCACATGCAGATACACAGTCATTTTTCCTTCTCCAGCATATATAGTTACTTTTCCCTGTACAGTATTTTATCACCTTGTATAAAAAATTACTTCTCCGTGTTTCTTTGGACACAGCGTTCTGTGTCCCTTGATTTCTCCTGTTCTCCCCACCCTTGTTATTTGTAACTTTAAGTTCTCTGTAAACCGATATGATGTACCCATGAATACCTGTATATAAAAACGGTAAAATAAATAAATAAATACCTCGGTAATCAACAGTCCATCTCAGTTGCATTTTTTTCTGCTTTGCACGCGGCTATGAATATTTTTCTCCTCCATAGTCACTTTAACTTGGAAATGTCTGTGAAGAAAGGCACAGGATTCAAATATTGCTCCTGTGGGCATGTTATATCCACTACAGACAGACTTAATTATTGCTATTTTGCCTCGGTCCAGAGCACACCCAGGCTAACTGCAGGGACTGTAGACACATGTCCCCTTGGGCCCGGAGACAAAGGACTGAAAAAATCTCCAGACTTCTTGAAGAGATGGACTCCTCTCCTTCAAGTAGTTATGTGCCTTCTCCACGACATTCGACCCAATCCTTGCTGGGCCCAAAGCAGCCAAAGGACACTCGAAAAACGGCATCCTCCATAGACCCAATGGCTTCCACTCATCAAAAAAAGAAGAGGCATCATAAAATTCCTGAAACCAGGCCCAAAAATTTGAAGTAAACATCAAATAAACAGAATAAACTTCTGTTTAATCGCTGTATTACCAAACTTCTTAAAATTCCTTCTATACTAGATTTTAAGTTTGCTCAAATGTCTCTCATACGTTCAATTATTTTTGATGCCTACACACTGTATGGATTAACAATTTAAAAACATTTTTTTTTTAATTTAAATATATGTGATAAGAGAGATGAAGGTTTCATATAGATCGTGTAGGCGTCCCCACACCTTCGTTAGATGTTATAATCATTATCCTCCACCACCTCCTATATGTGACTATTCGTATTAGGTAGATTTTAAAACCCCTGCGTGCGTAAATCCTCCTGGATTTACACGCGCAGGGCACTAGCGTGCGCAAAGCCCCGGGACGCACATAAGTCCGGAGCTTCGTAAAAGGGGCGGGAGGGGGCATGTCCGGGGCGTGGCGACGGTTTGGGGGCGGGCGGTCGAAGAACAACGTGCTGTTGTCCGATTTTTATGGGCTAAGGGCTTAGTGGCAAAAGACATTCATAAAGAAATGTATCCAGCATATGGAGAGAAATGTCTCTCGCGTAAAGCAATTTATAACTGGACCGATAAATTTGCACAAGGACGTGCCAACGTGAACGACGAAACCAGACCTGGTCAACCTGTAGAGATTGCGACAGAGGCAACTGTGAAGCAGGTTGAAGAGATGGTTCGCACTAACTGGAGGGTAACAATTGATGAAGTTGCCAAAGAAATTGGGTGCTCTCATGGATATTCCTTGGTGCATGATGCATTGAACTTTTGCAAAGTCTGTGCAAGATGGGTTCCCAAACAGCTGACCGAAGACAATAAGAACAACCGGATGGGTGTCTGTTTGGAAAATCTCTGCCATTATGCAAACGATGGTGAATCCCAAGGATGGCACGTATTGTTACTGGTGACGAGTCGTGGGTGCACCACTATCAACCAGAAGTGAAACGCGATTCCATGCAGTGGAAGCATCCACTATCACCGACACCGAGAAAGTTCAAGCTTGTGCCTTCTGCAGGAAAGGTGATGTTGACTGTGTTTTGGGACCGAGATGGGATACTCTTAACCAGTTTTCAGAAGCGTGGTGAATCTGTTAATTCGGCTTCCTACTGTGCTACTCTATTAAAGCTTAAAGGAGCTATTCGTAGAAAATGTCCAGATCTGGAAAAAAGAGGAGTGCTGATTCGCCATGATAATGTCAGGCCACACACTTCGAATGAGACTCGTCAGACAATTGCGAACCTGCACTGGGAAGTTCTTGAACATCCACCATACAGTCCGGATTTGGCACCCAGCGATTTTCACTTGCTTGGCAAACTGAAAAGCCATCTCGGTGGTAAACATTTCACCAGCGATGAAGAAGGTGGAACAAGAGGTGAAGCGCTGGTTACGATGCCAGCCAAAAGACTTTTACGCAGAAGGTTTTGACGGACTTTTCAAACTCTGGGACAAATGTATAAATGTTCATGATGATTACGTTGAAAAGTAGTTGGTTTTTCCAGAAAAACTGTTTGTGACTATATTCTGTATATTTCACAGTAAATAATTCATCTTTTGTATTTAAATAAATTTCATGAATATTAATCCCATGTATGTTTGTGACTTACTTACTGTCTTACCCTCGTAGTATTAATTGCCCTCATGTCCAGCCCATTCGAACCCCTGGCAATGGTGAAGCTAAAATTCCTTACTTGGAAAGTATTATTCTTGATGGTGATCACTTTCACCCGATGAATTAGTGAACTGCAAGCCTTGGTCCACTTTCCACCATATCTACAGTTCTTCTGTGACAAGGTGTTATTACGACCTCACCCTAAGTTCATGCCAAAAGTGGTGTAGGTTTTTCACTTGAATGATTCTATTTCTCTCCCGACATACTTTCCAAGACCCCATACTTCACAAAGAGAAAATACTCTTCATACATTGGATTGTAAAAGAGCTCTAGCCTACTACAAAGCAAGAACGCAGACTCACATGAGATCTCAACAATTGTTCATCATCTATAATCCTAACAATCCTGCTGTGGCAGTTTCCAAAAGGACATTAGCTAATTGGTTGACAAGCTGCATCCGACACTGTCATGCCATTTCTTCCACACCTCTTTCTGGAAAGGTTAAAGCACACCAGATAAGAGCCATAGCAACCTCTCTGGCCCACTTAAAAGACATTCCTATAAGTGAAATCTGCAGAACTGCAACGTGGTCATCAATTCGTACCTTCACAGTGCATTACTGTTTTGATAAACTCTCTGACTCAGACACTTCAGTAGGAAGAGCAATCTTATCTGAAGTAGAAAGTGTGCAGAAACTGCCACCTTAGTAATTGGGTTGCACATTCTAGTACGGTCGAGTCCCCTCGAAGACTGCAACCTTCAGCTTGGGTCTCCCCATACAGCATAGCTCTTTTACTCACTTATCGATGGAAAAAAGCAAGTATGCTTACTGTAAATGGAGTTTTCCATAGTTAGCAGAGTGAATGAGCCATGCGATCCCACCCACCTCCCTGGAAGTCTCTACGACCTTGGATGGACATAGTCCACACACTTGTATACCAACTGAGACAGACCGTTGACGACAACTGAGGTATCTGCATGTAATCACCCGCGCATGGGCAGAGCAAAGCTCTGCTATTGGAAAAAGTTCTGAACTGCGCCGCCAGGAGACGTCGCACCCATACAGCATGGCTCATTCACTCTGCTATCTATGGAAAACACCATTTATGATAAGTAAACTTGCTTTAATATTTTCAACATTGTGCATATCACATGAAAAACCAAGTAATCATTTTTTCTCTGTGTTGGTTTTTGTGCAGTTTATAAATGTTTTGCTTAATATTTGCCAAAAACAAAGAGCTTCGTTGCGAACCTATATGTCAAAATCGCCAAAACAACAAAATGTATCACTTAGACACATCCAAAAATGCTCTTCACCAACCAAAAATTATTGTATGAGCTGGAACCGCATCAGAAAGCCTTAGACGACGTGCTTAGTAATGAGCTAAGCTGTCCGGTCTTCTCTATCATTTGCGGTCTGACAAAAACTTATAATAGGCACCATCCGGTGATCACAATATTTCAAGTCCTTTATCTATGCTCATATGACGCGTATTTAATATTTGATATTTATAAATCTCCAGAAAAGGTTTAAGAATTGACTCCAGTTTTTGTCGGACCACAAATGATAAAATCCAGACGGCTTAGCTCACTACTAAGCACGTCGTCTAAGGCTTGCTGTTGCGGTTCCGGCTTTGGTTGGTGAAGAGCATTTTTGGATGTGTCTAAGCGATACCTTTTGTTTTGCTTAATATTTGACCATGGATTCATGTTGTATATATAAAATATGTCCTAGCTTTGCTTGGAGATGCAATACAGCAAAGAGATAGAGAACTTGATATTTTTGAAGAATTTAGCTAGTTTCCCTGTGCTAACAAACATAAAATTGTAAAAACTTTCTGTGGTGTCAGTACTGGTGTGAACTTCTGGCAAAGTGTGATTTAGCTGAATTGTAAAGGCTGCATAATGTTCTGGTAATGCGATGTGTGCAACAGAGAGTAGATACAGGGATTTTAGGATGGTAATGGGGATTGGATTTAACGTAATTTTTGCTCGCCACTTTCACTCCTCAAAATCAACAAAAGATAGGTTTTCCAAATGTTTGCAATGCAAATGTATAAGCCCAATTTACACAGAAAATGAAACTACTTTCATATCTAGGTATATAATTATGCTTAAATTCTGGCATGTCTGTTCCCCCTCAAGCCTCTTCTCTTGCTGTTCCCATCTCTGGAATTCACTCATCTTTGTAGTACAACGAGTCCTTCGACTTTCTTTCTCTTTCTATCTCTCTCTCTCTCTGAAAATGTACCACTTCAGAGAGGAATTTTGCTTATCTCTCTAAAATCCAGCACCATCCAGCACCTCTTCTATGACCTTGCATGCCACTTCTCTTGCAGCTTCTTTCTCTTATAGGTCTTCCTTTATTTTCACAGTTTATAGGCAGGGGATTTCCTTGCCTATTGTTATTATGCCTTATGCTATTGATAATAGCTCTGGATTAATTTATATATGTTTCCTTTTGTATAGTGCTAGGTACTCAACATTATAAAAAATAAAATCTGTAAATAATGCTTGTTGTTTTGCTTAAGATTGATGAAAGTTACTGTTAAGACTTCTGTTTTTTTATTTTTTTTTTCAAAATAATTTTTATTGAGGAAAAAGATTATCAGATTATACACCAACAGCCACAAGACTTAACCCCCATTGTCTCAAACAGTAAAACTGAATACAAGAAGGCCATTGATCAGAATACAATAGGCAAGTCAGACAAAGAAAAGCACCCAAAAGTTACACTAGTGTGATAGAAATGACATGTACTCAAAGCAAGCAACTATAGACTTTGTGGGGTGACTTCCCAGAACACGCAAACTCAAACCTCCTCCTCATTTTCCAATTTTCCGCCCCAAAAGAAAAAACATCCATCTACCCCAAAAACACCCACACAGATACAACTCAAGCAACCTAAAACCCCAACCTGAATCCCCTTCACTATGGAGTCTCCAACACTAACCCCTGCCCCTTACCCTTGTTTCCCCCCCAATATGTCTATTCAAGATAGAGAGAGAAAGATGAACCCACAAAAGATGGGTAAACCCTCTAGGCCCTGAGCACTCCCCAAATATAAGAATATTCAGAAAGTGTTAAATCCTCCAGTTAGTGTCATAACCTATATTCACCAGCCCAATTTGTAGCTCAGGAGGTAGTAACTGGAAATAAATAGCCCATGCCGAGCAGGAAGACTTATCGGGTCTGCTCCTACCAAGCTTAGCATCTGTCCACTCCATCTGCATCGCCAAAGCCATGAAGCTTCTGGTTTTATGCTCCTTGGTTTTTATCTATAAGAGGTATTTGTTTTTCGCTGTTCATGACTAACCTCTGCTTTATTATTCATCTCGTGCAAAAATTCTTACATTGTAGCCTTTGAAGGTATGGAATTTGGCACTCAGGTAACCATCCAATGAGGCTTCACGCGTTTCTCTTCCGAGACAGTAATGAATTTCAATTTTTGAGGCTCCTAAGCATCATCACATCATCTGTGCCACACAGCTCCATCTTACCACCGTCATCAAGATCTGATTCCTTAATTCCCATTCCCTGGCACATCTCCAGTTCCATTCCCCTCCTACTCTTATCCTGGATATCTGTGATTCCAGTTTCTACCCTCCCTACCGCATCCAGCATACCTCCAATTTCATTCCCTCCTCCCAAATGGACGTTGATGTCCAGGTCCTACCCCACTGCTGCTGCCTTAAATATTAGGGTTCTGGCTGCACTGTGACTAGAAGGCAGTGATTGAGTCAGCCCATTCCATGCTCACAGACATCACAGCAGCCCCACTCCCTCTGAGCCTACTGGTTTCCATGCATTTGGCAAGGCCTGCGAGGGGGCATGGGCTGACTCAATATCCATGCTCTCTCTATTTTCTGTTAAAAAAAAAAAGTGACCAGAGCTCTGATGGTCACAGGAGCAGGGAGCAGACATCAGAGATCCACAGAGGTGGGAATGAGATTGGTGATCTGCAGCCGGGGGTGGGGGTGTATTTATGTGGGTGTAGAGGGGTGGAATAAATGCAATTGGAGATTAAGGTGGGGGTGCCATTGGCAATCTGATTTTTTTATCTCCCTAGGCATAAGCCGGTAGGCCTATGCATAAATACAAGCCCATGTCTCTATTATGGATAAGTGGTTTGACTGGGCAGATGGACTCTCGCTCAATCAGTGTGATGCAGTCATTCACAGCCATTTTTTTCCAGAGAAAAATGAAGTGTGGGTGAAATTGAAAATTCAGTTCCATATGTGTTTATCTATAAATAGTGTAAATTGGGAGCTCTGTTTAGAAGATTTTGAGGTGATGGTAAATAGCTGTTTAACTGGAAGAGAAATCTTGTTTACCAGAAAGGGAGTAGCCAAAGGACAAAGATGTTATTCTGAGTCTACTTTTTGTGGCATCAAGAGATTGGCTTTCTGGTACTGTCTAGTGAGTTCACTAGCATTTTCACAGGTAAGCTACATTTCTTGCTTTTAGTTCAACATAGATTACTTGAAATTTATGGTACATATACTATATGTATATTTTTAATTGAACTTTTATTGCTAGTGAGTTTCAGCCCTCAACTATTTATTTATGGCAGAGGGGGCTCTTGAATACAGTTTGTGCAAAGGACTTCCAGGAAGTAGGTGGACAGTTTGAGGTTTATGAAGAGTGATGGCATTGTGCATTGGAGGAGGCCAGATACAATGTTTGGAGTAGAAAATATATTTAGAGCAAAAAAAAAAATCATGTAGGAATAAGATCTAAAGAAGAAGTAATAAAGCCAAGTAGCTCATCTTGAGCTACCAATAAAAAGGTGAGTGCTACTAAATACACAATACAAAAATGAAGATAATAATCTGAAGAATCTAGCTAGCATGCCTGTTTTTAAGCAGCAAAGGACTGTTTCTTTAAACAATACAAATTACGATGACATCTGTAATATTATGAAAACAAGGAAAAGAAAAACATATTTATTGTTATATGTTTGGTGCACATGCTACAATTCATTCTGCTAGGAGGATGCCAGATTAACATTACTTGCTGTGCTGTAGAAAGCAGTCATTTTGTGGAAGAATAGAGTTCCATGTTCCTTTACACTTGGCTACACAGTAGAAAGTTACTAATCGACTCCTACAGCCCCCCCCCCCCCTCCCATATCCACGTTATATCTTTTTTTTGTTTTCTATCCCTGATTTTCTCCCCTGCTCCAAACAGCTCAGTGGACCCTGGCCAGCTGGATGGGGACCATCTCCAGGGTGCATCCTCTGTGCAGTTTATTTGCCAGCAGGATCCACTACAGCCTTTTCTTCCCAGGCTTGACCACCTCTACTGTTTCTTCATGTCTACACTTCTATCTCCCAGTAAGCTATGGCTATATCTTTTATTCAAAACTGATTCCTTTCTTGAGTTCACTGTAGCTGTTCATGCCATTTTTACAGAAATGGTTTGTTACATCAGTGTGGCAGTGTAAACGCCCCCCCCCCCCCCCCATTATGTGCAGGTTCTCAATCTCTGCCAAAAGATTAAGAAGAGAAACTGCCCTGAGCTCAGAGCTCAGACCCGAAGCTTAGATCCCAACTAAGGTGGCCAGCTGCCTCTGGTTTTGGACTGGACAGCCTGGTTTTGCAGCCAGTTGTACATAGTCCAATTATAAGTGTAACTGAACACTGTAAAACCTGGTCAACTAAAGCCAGCAGCCAATCAATGGTTGTGATGTAGCAATGCTCCAATCATCAGCCTGCTATTTCCTGGTACAGCCACAGAAGAGAGAGGAGAGATGTATGTTCACCAGTGGTTTGCGATCAGGACCTACAAGGGATTCAGTGGATTTCCAGCCATGGCTGATTTCCTTTATTTCATTTTTTTTCTTTGCGTTTATTTTCCCCCCAAAATGGGCAGGGATAAATCAAACCCTTGCCCGAGCCGATGCTGCACTCAACTGCCCCTTTTTTACCCCCACAGCCGGCAGTTGTAGTCACGTATAAGTGAAAGTCATCTCCTGCTACTGTGAGGCCGAGATTGGCCCCATGGCAACAGGAGTTCACGTTGCCTTGATGTGAATGCCATGGTCCATGCTGCCAACGAAGAACCTGTGATTTGGCAAGCTGCTGCTGTGGAGCCCACCCTGCGGCGGATGAAGAAGACAGGAGACCCCACAACCTGGTGGCCAGCAATGGACCCCATCCCATTGACAGCTGAAAATGAGTCCTGGCAGGTCATTGCAACGGGGGAGGGGGGGGGGAGGCTGAAGAAGAGAGGGAGCATGGTGAAGAGAGGGGGAGGCCTTTAACTTGTGTGAGTGAGTGAGAGAAAGCATGTGCCTGAGAGCGAAGAAGCCCCACTGAATGTGAGAGAGAGTGTGTGTGGGAGTGCAGAGAGCCACTGAATGTGAGAGATTGCCTGTGTGTGTGTGTGTGTGTGTGTGTGTGCAGAGAGCCACTGAATGTGAGAGAGTGCCTGTGTGTGGGTGCACAGAGAGCCACTAAATGTGAGAGAATGCCTGTGTATGTATGTGTGTGTATGAGGGAGAGAGAGTCAATGAGTTTGAGAGTGCCTATATATGTAAAAGTCAGAGTGTAAGAGTGCATTTTTGTTTGTGAGGGAGAGAGACTGAGTGTGTGTGTGTGAGAGTGAGGGAGACAGAGCCAGTGAATGTGAGAGTGTGCCTGTGCCTATATGTGTGTGTGTGTTGTGTGGAGAACCACTGAATGTAAGAGAGTTCCTGAGTATGTGTGTGTGTACATGTATGTGTGTGAGGAAGAGAGGGAGAGAGAACCATTGTGTGAGAGAATGCCTTTATATGTATGTGTGTGTATGTGAGGGAGAGAGCCACTGAATGTGAGATTGCCTGTGTGTGTATAAGAAAGGGAGAGAGCCGCTTAGTGTGAGAGCATGCCTTTATGTGTATGGGTGAAGAAGAGAGAACATCTAAGTGTGAGAGAGTGCCTTTGTATGTGTGAGGGACCGAGAGCCATTGAGTGTGAGAAAGTGCCTTTGTGTGAGGGGGAGAGAAGCCACTAAGCATGAGAGAGTGCCTGTATGTGTGTGTGTGTGTGGTGTGAAGAAGAAAGAATCATGAGTATGTGTGTGTGTGAGTTGAGTCTGTGTATGGAGGAGAGAAAGAGGATAAAATGTGTATACCCTCCCCCCAACTAATCCAGGACAATCTCAAGGCAAATGGAAATCAAACGTTCCCAGGTATGGAGAGCAGAGGATTTTTATTTTATCCGTATTAATTTTAATTGTTGAATTGTTGGATATTGTTTGATATTGCTATTTTTAAATGTTTTATTGATGTAATATTTGCAGTGGTATGCTTTCTTGGGTAGGGTTGTTGCTGTTTGAGTCCTGGGAGTTAGTGTTGTTTTGATATGGCAGATTTGTCTCTTGTGGTAAACAGTATTCTTGGCAGGATGTGATAAATTTTATTGGAGCTATGTAAGTATTATCCCAAAATTCTGTACATGAGACAATATAGGTCCTGTTTTAGATGTGAATATCTCTGATCTGACTTCTGAAGAAAGGACCTTTTTAAGAACATAAGATCATAAATTGCTATGCTGGGTCAGACAAGGGTCCATCAAGCCCAGCATCCTGTTTCCAACAGAGGCCAAACCAGGCCACAAGAACATGGCAAGTACCCAAAAACTAAGAAGATCCTATGCTACTGATGCCAGTAATAGCAGAGGCCATTTCCTAAGTCAGCTTGATTAAAAGCAGTTAATGGACTTCTCCAAGAACTTATCCAAACTTCTTTTAAACCCAGCTACACTAACTGCACTAACCACATCCTCTGGCAACAAATTCCAGAACTTAATTGTGCGTAGAGTGAAAAAGAATTTTCTCTGATTAGTCTTAAATGTGCTACTTGCTAACTTCATGGAGGGCCTCCTAGTCCTTCTGTTATCCAGAAGTGTAAATAACCTCTGATTATTTTAAGACCTTTATCAAATCCCCCCTCAGCCGTCTCTTCTCCAAGCTGAACAGCCCTAACCTCTTTAGCCTTTCCTCATAGGGGAGCTGTTCCATCCCCTTTATCATTTTGGTCACCCTTCTCTGTATCTTCTCCATCGCAACTATATCTTTTTTGAGATGCAGCAACCAGAATTGTGCACAGTATTCAAGGTGCAGTCTCACCATGGAGCGATACGGAGGCTTTATGACATTTTCGGTTTTGTTAACCATTCCCTTCTTAATAATTCCTAACATTCTGTTTGCTTTTTTGACTGCTGCAGCACACTGAGCTGACAATTGCAAAGTATTATCCACTTTGATGCCTAGATCTTTTTCCTGTGTGGTAGCTTCTGATATGGAACCTAAGTTCGTGTGACTACAGCAAGGGTTATTTTTCCCTATATGAAACATGTTACGCACCCCATCTGCTCCCGGCCCGCGCTCGAGCCTGGTCACCTCTCTGGTTCCATGGCAGGACCCGGGTCGGCCTCCCTAGCATCAGCTGCAAGCTCTTACAGGCCTCGGCATCCTGTAGCAGCGGTCGCTGGGCTTTCCGCTGTGCACCAGGCCTCATGCCGGAGCTCGGCGTCTTCGGTGACAGTGGCCACGCCCCTACACGCACGCGGACCGCCCAGCCTCTTGTAGGGCCAGGGGCGGGCCCTAGCTCCACGGCGCGCCCTGATTGATTCCCTGATATAAGGAAGTCCCTGCCTGTACTTCCTTGCCTCGACAATCGGCTTTGTTCCTTGTTAGATTGTCACTGCGTCTGAACCTTGTTCCAGGATCTTTCTGTTCCAGTCTTGTTCCTGCTTTGTTCCTGCATCCTAATATTCCAGCGTCGTCCTTCTCCTGTTCGTCTGTCTGTCTCCCCAGGTAGTACCTCCGGACTGACTCACTGGTATTGACCTCGGCTTGCTCCTCGACCTGCCTGCCTGCTGCCTGCCTTCTGACTGTGGCCTGCTCCTCGACCTCTCTGCCTGCTCCTGCCTTCTGACCTCGGCCTGCCTGTGACCTCGTCTGACCTCCGGAACCTGACCACTCTTTGGACTGACCCCCGGATTCTGACCTCTGCCTGCTCAACCACGTCTCTAGATTCTGGCTCTGTTCCTAGCCTTGTCATCACCTACGCGGTTCTGGTCCTCCTTGCTCCATCTGACCTCCAGTCTCGAACCTGACCATGCTCCTCTCCTGTCTGTGGGCACGCCTGACTTCCATCTCTCCAGGAGACCCTGCGAGGCTCACTTAAGTCCAAGCGGCCCCGGTCCCTATGGGCTCTTCCCGGGGGGACCTTGGGCTTCCAGTGGTGAAGCTCATCCTAGCCTCTGTCTCCTCCAGTGCTCCGCCCCCTGGGGGCAGGTGCTTCCTGGTCCCTACCAGGGAGCCGTTCTCCACTGCTCCAGGACAAGGGTCCACCCCCGAGCGCAACAAAACACTTTGCACCTGTCCACATTAAATTTCATCTGCCATTTGGATGCCCAATCTTCCAGTCTCACAAGGTCTTCCTGCAATGTATCACAATCTGCTTGTGATTTAACTACTCTGAATAATTTCATATCATCTGCAAATTTGATAACCTCACTCGTCGTATTCCTTTCCAGATCATTTCTAAATATATTGAAAAGCACCAGTCTAAGTACAGATCCCTGAGGCACTCCACTGTTTACCTTTCTCCATTGAGAAAATTGACCATTTAATCCTACTCTCTGTTTCCTATCATTTAACCAGTTTGCAGTCCAGAAAAGGATATTGCCTCCTTTCCCATGAGTTTTTAATTTTCTTAGGAATCTCTCATGGGGACTTTGCCAAAAGCCTTCTGAAAATCCAAGTACATTACATCTACCAGCTTACCTTTATCCACATGTTTATTAACCCCTTCAAAAAACGTAGCAGATTTGTGAGGCAAAACTTTCCTTGGGTAAATCCATGCTGGCGATGTCTCATTAAACCATGTCTTTCTATATGTTTTGTGATTTTTGTTCTTCAGAATCATTTCCACGATTTGTCCCAGCACTGAAGTGAGGCTCACCAGATCATAACATATTAACCAAGTAGACTAGAGAAAGCTATTTGTATCCTTTGGTTGAGTAATAAAAAGTAGACCTACTTTTTGTGATCTGCCGGGTGCTTGCAACTGGGACTGGCCATTTTTGGAGACAGGATGCTGGGTTTAATAGATCTTGGTCTGATCCAGCATGGCACTTCTAAGCCTTAGGCAAGAAAGAACCATCATTTGTAGTCACCAGACATAGTTAGATCCAACTCCCATCTATGTATAGGTTTTCATGGTTGTATCCCTGATTCCTTGAAGTTTTGGACCTTCCCTTCTCATTCTGTCTCTCCTGTTCAGGGGTTATGCAGACCACTTATCTTCAAGTAACCCTCAAGAATGTTACTCACAACTTGAAAGTGCTAATCATGAATTATAGCCGTGGCTAGCCTTGCCTTAATTTGTGCCCTGCACAATCACCGCCACTTGTAGGGTTAACTTTTTCATAAAAATGACAGAAATCCAATAACCCCTACAACTTAAATTCTTTTGTGAACAAGGTGTAATGTCTGTCTAAAAACAATTATTCCCGAATTGTGTGCAAAAATATATAGGTGGAGGTTTCTGATATGTATTATAGCCAGCCCCAAATAATCTTGGTTGCTTGCTAGTTGTCAACGATTTATAATCATTAACTCACTACCAAATGCCCACCATCACGGCAGACACATCTATATATATATATACTTTTTTTTGTGCACCTTTAAATCTTCATGTTAACTTATCAAAACTCATTAAAACTGCTTGCAACCAGAACATTTTTTTTTTTCGTTTTATAAAAAACTTTAATTTGTGCCCTTGCAAAGCAATGTGTGGCACACTGGAAAAGAGCCAGCAGGAAGATTTACTAAACATGGGACTGTGATCTTATATCCTCTCAATGTTTTATGCATCTTGACACAGTTTGCCCAGACTCTTGTTTTTAATTCTCCTACTTCATCATTCAAACACTTTTCATACCATCTTCTCATCTATGAAAGTTGTAAGTGCTTTAGTTCTATGTTCTTGCTCACTTTTACGTGTGTATTTTCTTGCATTTCTGTGTCAAATTATTGACAACATGTTTATCTTATACAGTGTTTAGTACATTACTAGTATTGTGCAGCATTGAAATTATAATGGTAATTAAGAGGATAACACAATTTTAGAATCTGAGTAGTAGTACTCTTCTTAACAGTGTACTCTCACTGTCTAATGGATCACTTATATTTATTTATTTATTTATTTATTTATTTATTTATTTAAGGCTTTTTCTATACCGGAGTTCAGGTAACAGGGTTACTAATCACTTCGGTTTATATGTTCATAATTCAGGTAGATGTGGAAGGTACTAGAACAGGTTTCTGATAATGAATAGGAAAGCAGAACCCAGAATTAGACTCTTCAAGATTGGAATCCCTGTTTGGTTACAAACTGAATAACTTCCCTAACAAGTCAGTAATAAATGAGATCCATATGCATGCATACATTGGCTGCTTTTATTTTGGTAAATGCAGCAACTCAAGTATTCAAAACTTAAAAGAAATTAAGTAGTCCATTATAAATCTAATGTAAGAATTATTTGTATTAAATACCTTGAACATTTCAATTCCAAGGAATATGTATTAAAAAAGTCATGTATCTATATAATTTCATAGTTGGTTAGATAGCGAGAGCATACGTCTGTTTGAATCCAGCCTTCTTTTAGTTGTTTGGAAACTTTACATGGAGGAAGTGGAAACCAAGCAAAGTACACTCTGTATCTGAAGCCTTTTCTGAAGCACAATGAAAAATTTCCTTCTTGACTGCAAATATTGCTCTCCTTTTAAATCTTTAGATCAACATTTTATACTAATACATAACTGAATCCATGAATATCTTTTTTTTTCTAAAATCTTTTCCAGTTATGTTTTTTTTTGTTTAGGACCAAATGCAACAATCTAGTAAAATAAGTGCAGAAAGCCTCCCAGTGAGTTTGGTTGCAGAGTCCTGAAATGGCAATTGAAATCCCTACAAATTCTGGAAGGGTAAAGAATTCACAAGCAAAATTGTACAAGCAAAATCTTGTGTAATACAAGTACGAGGAATTTGACCAATCCTTATATTTAGCTCTTGGGAGCAAAAGTCCCACAGTACATTTTGCATGAGTGTTTAAGACACTGGTTTTTTTCCTGTGGATACTTTTTTGCCTTCTAGAAGTTGCAGGAAGTAAAATGCTTTGGGCAAAAAAGATGCTTTGTTCAAATCTTTCAAGCAACCAGCATTGAAAGCTTTTGCCCTTTAAATCTGACCTTAAATTTCTTTTTATTGTGTTTAAATGGTTATTTGCAAATTTGTTTTTTGACATGCACTTCACTAAACAGGAAAACAGTTTCTGAATCTAGCAGAAGCCTTGCAAATTAATTCACAGTATTCTTTTCTTTCTACACACAGCTTGATAAATGCTAATTTCCCTGTGCTTCAGTTCTTAATTTGTAATTATAGGATTACTGTTTCAATTCAGAAATGAGATCTAATTTGTTCACATACTTCATTTTTGTTCATTATGTAGCATTTATAAACTGGTCAGCTTTCACTTAATATTAATTTAAATTTAAAATGCTGGCAAATTCACATGTCATTGTTGTAAAATTGGAGCCTCCCTTCCCTGCTGTGCTATTTGAAACAGTAAAACCCAGATGTATTTAAATATAGAGCATGCAGATAAAAATGACTCCAAACTGCTTGTATCATCTGATAATAAGCAGGTTGTGGATACATATAAAAATAGCAATACAAATGAAACTTCTTTAAAATGTATGCAAATGCCAGAAATCTGGAAAATAAGACTGAAGGGTTAGTATGTATGGCACTAAAAGAAGATAGACATAATAGGCATCTTGGAGACCTGGCGGAAAGAGGATAACTAATGGAACACTGTGATACTAGAGTACAAAATATATCAACATGACAGAACAGATAAAATTGGTAGAGGGGTGACACTATAAATTAAGGATGGCATAGAGTCAAACAAGATAAAAATTTTGTACAAGGAAAAACTGCAATCTGGAGTCATGGCTGGAAATTCCAAGGGTAGAAACATGACGGCAGAAAAAGACAATATAGCCTATCCATTCTGCCCATCCATCCAGATTAATTTAGCATCACTTCCTTAGAGATCCCCTGTATTTATCCTATGCTTTCTTGAATTCACATACTGTTTGTTTCCATCACCTCCACTGAGAGGCTGTTCCATGCATCCATCTCTGTAAAGAAATATTTCCTAAAATTATTCCTGAATCTTCCCCTTTTCACCCTCATCTCGTGACCCCTAGGTCTAGAGAAGGGATGGCGAACTCTAGCCCTCAAGTGCCATAAACAGGCCAGGTTTTCAGGATATCCACAATGAATATGCATGACATAGATTTGCATTCAATGGAGGCAGTGGATGGAACGCCTATTCTCATATGCTTTAGAACGAAGACTACTGATCATTTTAGTAGCCACCCTCTGGACCAGGTCCATCCTGTTTATATTCTTTTGAAGGTGTGGGCTCCAGAATTGTACACAGTATTCCAAGTGAGGTCTCATCAGGGACCTAAATAAATTTATTAGAACTCAGAGCGATTCGCAAGGCCTTACAAGTGTTCCAAGACTATCTGAAAGGCCTCAGGGTCGTGATCTACCCGCACAATCAAGTAGCAATGTTTTACATCAATAAACAAGGAGGGTCCGGTTCATGGTCCCTTTGCAAGGAGACCTTGCAAATATTCAAACACGCTCACAAAAATTGCATACATCTACAAGCAACTTACCTACCAGGCGTGTCAAATACAAGAGCGGACAGATTAAGCCACATCTTTCATCCTCACGAATGGGCACTCAGAAATAGCCCAAGACATATTCACGCACTGGGGGACTCCTTCGATAGATCTCTTTGCAACAGAGATCAATGCTCAAGTGCCCAAATTCTGCTCGATAAGACCAAGCCAATTCAGGATCGCTCAAGATGCCTTCCTCATTCTGTGGATGACAGGCCTCCTATACGCCTTTCCTCCCATACCACTCATAACAAGGACAATTCAAAAGTGCATAGCAGACAAAGCTCAACTGATACTCATCACCCCGGCCTGGCCGAGACAACCATGGTACAGTTTCCTTCTCCGACTATCCATCATGGATCCGATTCGATTACCGAGTCGACAAGATCTTCTCTGCCAAGATCAAGGGATGCTTCTACACCCGCTACACTCATCTCTCCACTTGACGGCGTGGAGATTGAGAGGCTCCTTTTAACAGAACAGGGAGTTTCCACTTCGGCACAATTCATTTTGTTAGAATCTAGGAAACTCTCAACCAGGAAAAATTATAGCTATAAATGGAAACTCTATTCTTCCTGGTGCAATTCCAAAGGGGGTACCACCATTGGACTGCTCACCTGAATTGCTCATTGATTATCTGCATACACTATATGTAGCTGGTCTAGCAACATCTTCCATCAGAGTTCATCTCAGCACCATAGGTGCCTATCATAGACCAGTTAACAGTATTCCTATATCCAATCACCCCTTACTATCTCATTTCATCAAGGGGTTAACTCATCTTCGTCCTCCGATAGCTAAGCCTCCGATTCTGTGGAACCTCAATATAGTTCTGGAACAGCTTATGCTTTTCCCGTTCAAACCCATGGACTCGGCACATATTAAATATCTCACATGGAAAGTGGTATTCCTCGTTGCAGTAACATCGGCACGAAGAGTTAGTGAATTACAGGCCTTGGTCCATTATTCACCATATCTACAGTTTCATCATCAAAAAGTGGTTCTCTGAACTCACCCATCCTTCCTACCAAAAGTGGTTTCTCATTTCCATCTCAATCAGACCATGGAATTACCCACCTTTTTCCCTAAACCTCATGCAAATGATAGAGAAAAACTACTGCACACTCTAGATTGTAAAAGAGCCTTAGCATACTACAAAGAAAGGACAAACTCGGATTCCCGTGTTTCTCAACTCTTTGTCTCCTTTGATCCAAAGGCACCTGGATTACCAGTAGCTAAACGCACCATCTCCAGCTGAATAGCACAGTGCATCAAATTCTGTTACGATAAACAGAAAATATGACTAGGTTCAGAACCTAAAGCTCACCAAGTCAGAGCAGTAGCAGTCTCATTGGCACACCTAAAGAATGTGCAACCCATAGACATTTGCAAGGCAACTACATGGTCATCGCTTCATACCTTCACATCTCACTACTGCCTTGATCAACAGGCAGCCACTGATTTATTTATTTTATTTATTTATTAACTTTTATTTACCGACATTCGTGAAGCACATCATGCCGGTTTACAATGAACTCAGGCGGAAAAATACAATAAAACAATGGAGCAATAAACAAGGGGGGAGAGGGGGGCAGGAGAGAGGGGAAGGAGGATAAGAAGGGGAAGTGGGGAAGGAGGGAGGGTAGGAGGATAAGGAGGGGTGGGGGAGGGAGGGGATAAGGGGAGATGGGAAAGGCAGAAAAGATAGAAGAAGTGTAAAACAAAATGGAGGAAACTATGTACAGTTGACAATATGTACAGTTACAATCAACTTAAGTATAGCTAAGGAGGTATTGAAAACCGGCAGTATTATCTGGGCGATGGAATTCACTTAAATAAAGCTTCTTTAGGGGTAAACTAGAAGGATTTAGGGGCGGCCGGGAGGCACTGGGAACACTGGGGTAACTTGGAGGGTTGTGGAGAGGCAACAGGTGGGTCGAGCGGGGAGGGGGGGAGCGGGGGGTGGAGGTCGAGCAGGAGGAAGCTGAAGAGGGAGGAGATTTACGTTTGGTTTGTATCGGGGTAGGCCTGCCGGAACAGCCATGTCTTGACTCCTTTCTTGAAATTGTGAAGTGATGTCTCTTGTAGGAAGGTGGGGAGGGAGTTCCAGAGGGTGGAAATATGACTAGGTTCAGAACCTAAAGCTCACCAAGTCAGAGCAGTAGCAGCCTCATTGGCACACCTAAAGAATGTGCAACCCATAGACATTTGCAAGGCAGCTACATGGTCATCGCTTCATACCTTCACATCTCACTACTGCCTTGATCAACAGGCAGCCACTGATGTGAAGATATGACAAGCAATCCTGCAATCTCTATCCTCCTGTCCAAGGTGACCGCCACACTGTTCATGATAACATACAAACATATATATATCACAAATAACGTGATCGGGGGCTTGGGACTCCCATGACAGCATGGCTAATTCAGTCCTGCTATCGACGGGAAAAAGCAAGTTTGCTTACCGTAAACGATGTTTCCGTAGATAGCAGGATGAATTAGCCATGCTGACCCACCCTCCTCCCTGGCAGTCACCTAGTCTTCAACTACACTACAGCTTAATCACAGATTGAGGAGAATCCGTTACTTTCCAGTGCGGGAACACACGCGCAGCCGCAGAGAGCAAAGCTCTAATCTCTGCTTTGACAAGCTCCGCCTCCCTGGACCTGATTGACAGATCCCATGACAGCATGGCTAATTCATCCTGCTATCTACGGAAACATCGTTTATGGTAAGCAAACTTGCTTTTTCCCGTCGATAGCAGGGCTGAATTAGCCATGCTGTCATGGGAGTCCCAAGCTCCCGATCATGCTGCCTCGGATCTTGCAATACATTGGTTTCAAATATTTGTACTAGTCTCTGTTTTAGCAGTGATTCCATTAGTTTGCTTACCACAGAGGTCAGACTAACTGGCCTGGAGTTCCCAGCCTCCTTCCTACTTCCACTTTTATGAATAGGAACCACATCCGCCCTTTTCCAGTCCTCCGGATCTACTCCAGACTCTGAGGAAGCATTGAAAAGATCAGCCAGCGGAGCTGCCAGGACATCTCTAAATTCTCTTAGTACCCTTGGGTGTATCCCATCCAACCCTACTGCCTTATCTACTTTGTTTAATTAGCTCCTCATGAACATATGTTCTGAAAATCGATTGAGGTTACCTCAGTTTCAGTCTTATTTGTGTTTATTTTAGGTGGTCCTGCTCCAGGCCCTTCCACAGTGAACACCGAACAGAAATATTTGTTATGCAATTTATCCTTTTCCTCATCAGCTTCTACATATTCCTTCCCTTCACCTTTGAGTCTCACAATGCCACTTTTGCACTTCCTTCTAACACTCAAAAAAAAAATCTTGTCCTCCCATTTTACTGTATTTGCTATTTTCTTCTATTTGAATTATTGCATTCCTGACTACTTTCCTATCTTCTCTTAATTTTTCCAGATATTGTCACCTGTCTTCTTCTTTCTATGATATAAGAACATGCCATACTGGGTCAGACCAAGGGTCCATCAAGTCCAGCATCCTGTTTCCAACAGTGGCCAATCCAGGTCATAAGAACCTGGCAAGTACCCAAAAACTAAGTCTATCCCATGCTATTGATACTAGTAATAGCAGTGACTATTTTCTAAGTCAACTTAATTAATAGCAAGTAATGGACTTCTCCTCCAAGAATTTATCCAATCCTTTTTTAAATTGCACTAACCACATCCCCTGGCAACAAATTTCAGAGTTTAATTGTACATTGAGGGGCGGATTTTAAAAGGAGCGCGAATAGGCCTACTTTTGTTTGCGCTCAGGCACAAACAAAAGTACGCTGGATTTTAGTAGATACGCGCGGAGCCGCGCGTATCTACTAAAAAACCTGGATCGGCGCGCGCAAGGCTATGGATTTTGTATAGCCGGCGCGCGCCGAGCCGCGCAGCCTACCCCCATTCCCTCCGAGGCTGCTCCGAAATCGGAGCGGCCTCGGAGGGAATCCTCTAACACCCTCCCCTCACCTTCCCCTCCCTTCCTCTACCTAACCCACCCGCCCGGCCCTGTCTATATCCCCCCCCTTACCTTTGTTGGGGGATTTACGCCTCCCAGAGGGAGGCGTAAATCCCCGCGCGCCAGCGGGCCTCCTGCGCGCCGGGCCGCGACCTGGGGGCGGGTACGGAGGGCGTGGCCACGCCCCCGGACCGCCCCGGGCCGTAGCCACGCCCCCATACCCACCCCCAAAACGCTGCCGACACGCCCCGAAAACGCCGCGACGACCGGGACCACCCCCCGACACGCCCCCTCCGAAAACCCCGGGACTTACGCGAGTCCCGGGGCTCTGCGCGCGCCGGTAGGCCTATGTAAAATAGGCTTACTGGCGCGCAGGGCCCTGCTCGCGTAAATCCGCCCGGTTTTGGGTGGATTTACGCGAGCAGGGCTTTGAAAATCCGCCCCTGAGTGTAGTTTATTAATGACAACCTTGTCTTCCTTACCTTTTCAGCTGCTTATTTAGAAAACCGAAATGGTCTCTCTTTTTCTTACCCCTCTATATAAATTCCTAACAAAAAGATTAGTTACCCTTATGATATTTCCTTTTAGTTTTGTCCACAGCCCTTCTACTTCCCCTAGATTTTCCCATCCAGCTAATGACTCATTGAGGTAGTCTCCCATTTTGAGAAAGTTAATTTTCCTGAAGTCTAGGACCCTCACTTTAGAATGAACCTTGCACCCCAATATTGAACCACACAATTCAGTGGTCACTGGTTCCCAGATGATCATCTACTACAACATCAGAAATACTGTCCCCGTTGGTAAGCACCAGGTCCAGAATTGCCCCCTCCATGAGGGTTATGTTACCAGTTGACAGAACAGTTCTCCTTGCAGAAAATCCAGGATCTCTCTGCTTCTAGAATATACTACAGTTGGGATGTCCCAATCAACATTTGAATGATTAAAGTCACAGAGTAGCTGCACCTTCCCTTTCACAGCAATCCTGTGAATATCTTCCATTAAATCTCTATCCATCTCCTCTGTCTATGATGGAGGCCTGTATATTACACCAATATAAATAAATGTTCCATTCCCTCTTTCCAGATTAACCCATAGTGCCGCCTCCTTACCTCATACGCCCAGCAATGCTGTTGTTTTAATATTGTTTTTTTATATATAATGCTTCACCTCCCCCTTTCCTTCCTACCTGTTCCTTCCTGAATACATTGTAGCCGGGGATAACTATATCCCAGTCATGGCTTTTAGTGTACCAGGTCTCTGTGACAACTACTACATCTAAATCAGCTTCTTCCATGACTGCCTCTAGATCTGTGACTTTATTCTCCATTCTGTGAGCTTTAGTGTATATAGCTTTTCAAATATTGCCTTTTCCTCCATATTTCCCATTCATTCTCACAGGACAAGCAGGATGGTAGTCTTCACATATGGGTGACATCACAGGATGGAGCCCAACCACAGAACACTTCTGTCAAAGTTTCCAGAACTTTGACTGGCCCCTACTGGGCATGCTCAGCATGGCACTAACCCTGCAGCCAGCAGGGGTCCCCCTTCAGTCTTCTTTTTTCCGTGCAGCAGTAGCCACGCGGTTAAGGAGCTCTGCAGAGATTCCTGACAGGAATTTTCCTCATGGAATTACTAAAATTTAATTTACCCCACAGGGGTCCCTCCTTCAACTTTTTCAAGCCGCGGTACTCCGGTAAGTTTTTTACCCATTTTCCGTCTATTACTGTCGAGTTTGGCCCTCGCGGCCTACTGGCCGTCGACTGTACCGCGGCTCAATTTTTTCATGTCCATGGCATCGGGGTTCCGCCGGTGCCTGGACTGTAATCGTACCATGTCCATCACAGACCCTCACAAAGTCTGTGTAATGTGTCTCGGATGTGAGCACAATGTCCTAACCTGCACCAAATGTGCCCTTATGACACCAAAATGTCGCAAGGCCAGAATGGAGAAGATGGAACTTCTCTTCCGTGCTTAAATCCCGACACCGTCGATTGCATCAACGTCATCAGAACCGGCACAGTCAACTTCGCACCAGCATCGACCTCCGGCCGGTGACCGTCTGGCATCGACGACTTCTCTGCCTTTGACACCCTCTACTCCCCCTCAGGTCTGAGGGGATCATAGAGATAAACATCGCCACCGGCATCGAAAGTCTTGGACCATCGAGGGAGCGAAATCATCGTCCGAGCCGCCATTGAAGAAGACCCGTCCAGAAAAGGCACAGACCTTTTCGGTGACCGGGTCACCGAGGCAACCCTCACCCGACAGGGTATCAGGAGCTGCGACTCCGCCTTTAATGGTGGTCCCTCCAGCTATGCCTCTACCTCCTTCTTCTGTTCTGGAGCCAGGGCTGCTTGCTCCAGGTCTCTGAGAAGAACTGGACTGGATGGTTCAGGAGGCCATCGACAAGGTGATGCATCGACTCCAGGTTCCTCCGGCACCGACACCGGTACTGATTGCGGAACCGACCACTGACCCGATTCCAGCAGCATTGGCACCGCTGCTCTTGAGGATGGAAGCACTTATGGCTGCTTTTCCACCGATGGACCCCTGGTCACCGATGGCTTCGGTGCCCTCCCCACTTGCTTTGTCATCGGGAGTAGAAACACCGTTCCGCATCCCTCCATCGGGAGTTCTGCCGATGCCTCAGCCTCGAAGCCGATACGTCCGTTGGTGCCACCGATCCACCCATCGGTGCCGACGCATACATTGGCACCACCGAGCCATCCATCGATGCCCTCGATGGCTGCACAGGTGCCTTTCGATGCCCTCATCGGTGCATCCAGTTATTCCTTCGAGTCCTTCGGAGCCTCGACCAGGACCTTCAGGGATCCCACCGCCCCTTCCTCCTCTACTCCCTAGAGGAGCAGGTGCTGATCCCTACGACACCTAGACTGATGATTCTTCACCAGACACCGATGATTTGCCTTCACCTACTGAAAGTAGAAAGCGTTCTCCTCCAGAGGACCTTTCCTTTATAAATTTTGTGAAGGAGATGTCTGAATTGGTTCCCTTCCAATTGCAGACTGAACAAGATGACAGGCATCAAATGTTGGAGCTGTTACAATTCCTGGATGCTCCCAAGGAAATAACCTCCATCCCTATCGACCAGGTTCTTTTGGATCTCCTCAAGAAGAACTGGGAATATCCTGGCTCTGTTGCTCCAGTCCACAGGAAAGCTGACACCACTTATTTCGTTCAGTCAGCTCCAGGCTTTCGCAAACCTCAATTGGATCATCAATCTGTGAGCAAGGAGATCAAAACCTCACACTTCCTTTCCCCCAGGCAAGGAACAGAAATTTCTAGCTGCCATTGGTCACCGTGTTTTCCAGGGATCAGTGCTCATCTCCAGAATTGCCTCTTATCAGCTCTACATGACCCAATATAATAGGGTCTTATTTAAGATATAGAAACATATAGAAATGACGGCAGAAGAAGACCGAATGGCCCATCCAGTCTGCCCAGCAAGCCTCACACATTTTTTCTCTCATTCTTATCTGTTACTCTTAGCTCCTTGTTCTATTCCCCTTCCACCCCCACCATTAATGTAGAGAGCAGTGATGGAGCTGCATGCAAGTGAAATATCTAGCTTGATTAGTTAGGGGTAGTAGGGGCAGTAACCGCCGCGATAAGCAAGCTACACCCATGCTTATTTGTTTTACCTAGACTATGTTGTACAGCTCTTGTTGGTTTTTTTTTTTCTTCTCCCCTGCTGTAGAAGCAGAGAGCCATGCTGGATATGCATTGAAAGTGAAGTATCAGGCACATTTGGTTTGGGGTAGTAACCGCCGTAACAAGCCAGCTACTCCTCACTTTGTGATTGTGAATCCTTTTTTTCTTCACCCCTGTCGTTGAAGCTATGCAGGATATGCGTGAAGCATCAGTTTTTTGCTTTTTTTTTTTTTTTTTTTCCCCTGCCGTTGAAGCAGAGAGCTATGCTGGAAATGCGTGATGTATCAGTCTTTCTCCCATGCCGATGCAGCAGAGAACCATGCTGGATATGCATGGAAAGTGAAGTATCAGGCACATTTGGTTTGGGGTAGTAACCGCCGTAACAAGCCAGCTACTCCCCGCGTTTTGAGTGCGAACCCTTTTTCTTCTCCCTTGCCGTTGTAGCAGAGAGCTCTGCTGGATGTGTGAAGTATCAGTTATTCTTCTCCCCTGTCATTGAAGCAGAGAGCTATGCTGTATATGCATTGAAAGTGAAGTATCAGGCATATTTGGTTTGGGGTAGTAACCGCCGTAACAAGCCAGCTACTCCCCTCTTTGTGAGTGCAAATCCTTTTTTCCATTACCTCTTGCTGTTGAAGCTTAGAGCGATGTAGGAGTCACAGTAAGCATGTGTATGTTTATTTAATAAGGGTATTGTGTCAATAGCCATCATTCTGGCGAGTCACCCACTCTTCATTGGCGGCCTCTTGACTTTATGGATCCGCAGTGTTTATCCCACGCCCCTTTGAAGTCTTTCACAGTTCTGGTCTTCACCACTTCCTCCGGAAGGGCATTCCAGGCATCCACCACCCTCTCCGTGAAGAAATACTTCCTGACATTGGTTCTGAATCTTCCTCCCTGGAGCCTCAAATCGTGACCCCTGGTTCTGCTGATTATTTTCCTACGGAAGAGGTTTGTCGTTGTTTTTGGATCATTTTTGGATCATTTGGATACAAGACTTAACAGACTCCCTGCCTCAGCAATTTCAAGAGCAACTCCAAACCCTAGTAAACAAGGGTTTTGAGGCAGGCAGGCATGAGATCAGATCATCTTACGATATCTTTGACACTGCTACCAGGGTATCTGCAGCTGCTATCTCGGCAAGACGATGGGCCTGGCTCAAGTCTTCCGACCTTCGCCTTGAAGTACAAGACAGATTATCCGACCTGCCTTGTGTAGGAGATAATCTGTTTGGCGAGCAGATTCAAAGAATGGTGGCGGAACTCAAGGACCATCATGAGACCCTAAGACAGCTCTCTCTGATGCCTTCTGAGTACTCTTCAAAACAGCCCTTCAGAAAGGACTCTAAGAAGTCATTCTTCCACCCAAAGAAGTCCTATCCGCCACCAACTAGAACCCGTTCTACGAGACCGTTTCAAAAAGCCTAGTCTCGTCAGACACGAAAACAAAAACCGCAAGCAGCTCCTCAGCCGGGCCCTGCTTCCAGTTTTTGACTCCTGCATAGAGAGCAGCAGCCAGCTTCCATTGCCCCACATACCAGTGGGAGGTCTATTGTGCCATTTCAACAACAGGTGGCACTCAATCACCTCAGACCAGAGGGTCCTGGCGATAATTGCTCAAGGTTATCATCTGAACTTTCTCTCCATTCCACTGGACTCCCCACCTCTACCGACTTGGAGAACATCCGATCACTCCATCCTTCTGGAACAGGAGATCTCCCTCCTCCTCCAGTCCAAGGCAATAGAACCAGTGCCCTATTCCCAGCAAGGCCTAGGGTTCTATTCCCGGTACTTTCTAATCCCCAAAAAATGGGGGGGTGTTCGTCCAATTCTGGATCTGCGTGCCCTCAACAAGTACCTCCAGCGAGAGAAGTTCAAAATGGTAACCTTGGGCTCTCTTCTTCCTCTTCTGCAAAGAGGAGACTGGTTCTGCTCTCTAGACCTCCAGGATGCATACACTCATATCGCGATAATTCCATCTCATCGCAAATACCTGAGGTTTCTAGTAGGCCCCAAGCACTATCAATGCTGAGTGCTTCCATTCGTCCTCGTGTCTGCACCACAAGTCTTTGCAAAATGCCTCGTCGTTGTTGCAGCCTTCCTCAGGACTCAAGGTGTTTACGTCTACCCCTATCTAGATGATTGGTTAATCAGGACTTCCATTCAGCAAGCTGCTCTGTCATCCCTACATCTTACTTTACACACTCTGATTTCACTCAGATTTCTCGTCAACTACGACAAATCCTACTTAGTCCTATCTCAAACCTTATCGTTCTTTGGGGCAGACTTGGACACCTTGCAGGCAAAGGCTTTTCTGCCTCAACAGCGAGCTCTCACTCTCATGTCTCTTGTACACCAACTGCAGTCTCAGCACTCCACGACTGCACACCACTTTCTCATCCTCCTGGGACACATGGCGTCCTCAGTTCAGGTCACCCCAATGGCTCGCTTGGCCATGAGAGTCATGCAGTGGACTTTAAGGTCACAATGGACTCAATCCATTCAGCCCCTGTCGACCATTGTCCACGTAACCGACTCACTCCGTCAGTCTCTCGCCTGGTGGAGAAATCAGGTCAATCTCCTCCAGGGCTTGTCCTTCCAGGCTCCAGACCCTCAAATAACTCTCACCACTGATGCTTCCAACCTCAGCTGGGGAGCCCAAGTGGCCGATCTGCAGACACAAGGATATTGATCTCCAGAGGAAGCCAAACACCAAATAAATTTCCTGGAGCTGCGAGCAATCAAGTATGCTCTCAGGGTGTTTCAGGATCGCCTCGCCAATAAAGTCTTCCTGATCTAGCCGGACAACCAGGTGGCCATGTGGTACATCAACAAACAGGGAGGGACGGGCTCCTACCTTCTGTGTCAGGAAGCTGCGCAGATATGGGCGGAGGCCCACTCGATGTACCTCAGGGCCACCTACTTGCTGGGAGTGGACAATGTGTTGGCAGACAAGCTGAGTCGCACCTTTCAACCACACAAGTGGTCTCTCAACCCCTCAGTAGTGAACTCAATCTTCCAACAATGGGGTTATCCTCAAATAGACCTTTTTGCGTCACCTCAAAATCGCAAAGTAGACAACTTCTGCTCTCTCACTCACAGCAAACACTAAGAACATAAGAACATAAGAAATTGCCATGCTGGGTCAGACCAAGGGTCCATCAAGCCCAGCATCCTGTTTCCAACAGAGGCCAAAACCAGGCCACAAGAACCTGGCAATTACCCAAACACTAAGAAGATCCCATGCTACTGATGCAATTAATAGCAGTGGCTATTCCCTAAGAAAAATTGATTAATAGCCATTAATGGACTTCTCCTCCAAGAACTTATCCAAACCTTTATCAGCCAAGAGATGCGTTCTCCCTCTCATGGGCAACCGGTCTCCTATATGCATTCCCTCCACTTCCACTTCTCTCAAAGACTCTCGTGAAGTTACATCAGGACAAGGGAACCATGATCCTGATAGCACCCCACTTGCTGCGCCGTGTGGTTTCCAATACTTCAGGATCTCTCCATTCGCAGGCACATTCTCCTGGGAAAGGACCCACTTCTAATCACTCAAAACGACGGGTGCCTTCACCATCCCAATCTTCAAGCCTTGTCTCTGACGGCATGGATGTTGAAAAGTTAATCCTCCAGCCACTTAACCTTTCTGAACCAGTTTCCCGTGTCCTGATTGCTTCACGGAAGCCTTCCACGAGGAAATCATATTCTTACAAATGGACCAGGTTCACGTCATGGTGCTCTTCTCAATCCCTTGACCCCTTTACCTGTCCAATCACGAAGTTTCTAGACTATCTCTGGCACTTGTCAGAGTCAGGTCTAAAAACTTCCTCCATCAAGGATGCATGTCAGTGCGGTAGCCGCCTTCCATAAAGGTGTTGGGGATGTTCCCATATCAGTACAACCCCTTGTAACATGTTTTTTTGAAAGGCTTGCTTCACCTCAAGCCTCCTCTTCGTCCTTCGGCCCTTTCTTGGGACCTCAACCTAGTTTTGGGTCGGCTCATGAAACCACCATTCGAGCCTCTTGAATCCTGTGACCTTCGATATCTCACATGGAAAGTGATTTTCCTTTTGGCAATCACTTCTTCGCATAGTTAGTGAATTACAGGCTCTAGTTACCTAATCGCCTTACACTAAACTTTTGCAGGACTGGGCAGTACTCCACACTCACCCTAAATTCTTACCTAAGGTAGTCTCGGAGTTTCATCTCAATCAATCCATTGTACTACCTACCTTTTTTCCCAGGCCCCATTTCACTCCAGGAGAGCAGGCTCTGCATACCCTTGACTGCAAACGGGCTCTAGCGTTCTACCTAGACTGTACAGCTGCCCACAGGAAAAACACTCAATTGATTGTCTCTTTCCATCCTACCAAATTGGGGCAGCCTGTGGGTAAGCAGACTCTCTCCTCCTGTTTGGCAGACTGCATATCCTTTTGCTATCAGCAAGCGGGCATTTCACTTCAAGACCATGTTAAAGCGCACACTGTGAGGACCATGGCGATTTCAGTAGCACACCTTCACTCGGTGCCGCTTCCTGACATTTGCAGGGCTGCCACCTGGAGTTCTCTCCATACCTTTACAGCCCATTATTGCTTAGACAAAGCCGGAAGACAAGATTCCATCTTCGGCCAGTCTGTCTTGCGCAACCTATTTTCAATGTGATGTACCAACACCCTTCCGCCTGCCCGGTGGGGTTCAGGATGCCCTCGGCCAAATTTCATCCCAGGCCTCGTGCCTTGCACGCCTGAATACATTTGGTGCATACTCGGACATCCTCAGCTCGGTACTCACCCATATGTGAGGACTACCATCTTGCTTGTCCTGTGAGAAAGCAAATGTTGCTTACCTGTAACGGGTGTTCTCACAGGACAGCAGGATATTAGTCCTTATGAAACCCGCCCGCCGCCCCGCGGTGTTGGGTTCGTAACATTTTTCTTATTTTATTTTCGGCACTACCTATAGCTTTTTAACAAGACTGAAGGGGGACCCCTGCTGGCTGCAGGGTTAGTGCCATGCTGGTCATTCCCAGTAGGGGTCAGTCAAAGTTCTGGAAACTTTGACAGAAGTGTTCCGTGATTGGGCTCCATCCTGTGATGTCACCCATATGTGAGGACTAACATCCTGCTGTCCTGTGAGAACACCTGTTACAGGTAAGCAACATTTGCTTTTCTATATCTGTATTTAGGGGTAGATTTTTAAAAACTGCGCGATCGCGTACTTTTGTTTGCGCAGCAGGCGCAAACAAAAGTACGCTGGATTTTATAAGATACGCGCATAGCCGCGCGTATCCTCTAAAATCCTGGATTGGCGCGCGCAAGGCTGCCGATTTTGGGCAGCCGGCGCGCGCCAAGCCGCGCAGCCTGCCTCCATTCCCTCCGAGGCCGCTCCGAAATCGGAGCGGCCTCGGAGGGAAATCTCTTTCGCCCTCCCCTCACCTTCCCCTCCCTTCCTCTACCTAACCCACCCCCCCGGCCCTATCTAAACACCCCCCCTACCTTTATCCATAGATTTACGCCTCCCGGAGGGAGACGTAAATCCACGCGCACCAGCGGGTTGCTGGTGCGCCGAGACCTGACCCGGGGGCGGTTCCGGAGGGCGCGGCCATGCCCCCGGGCCCGCCCGGGCCCGCCCCCGAAACACCGCGTCCCGCCCCCAAAACGTTGCGTCGTTCGGCCCCGCCCCCGACCCGCCCCCGTCCAAAAACCCCGGGACCTACGCGCGTCCCAAGGTTGTGCACGCGCCGGCAGCTTATGGAAAATAGGCGCGCCGGCGAGCAGGGCTTTTAAAATCCGCCCGTTAATGTTTGAATTACCTTACAGTTTTGTTCACCCTTCTCTGATGTTTCTAGTTCTAGTTTAAAACCCTTCTCTGATGGTTCTAGTTGTATTGTGATGTTTCTTGTTCTATGTAACGCTTTCAGGCAAGGCTATTGTTCACTGTAAACCGGTTTGATTTGTATCCCATGCAAGAAGATCGGTATATAAAAGTTAAAAATAAATAAATAAATAGTTTAAAACTCTCCTCAGGAGAGTGGGAATATATTACTGCCTTCCTTGCTAGGATGAGGAAATAGACTGCAAAATGCTAACAGAGATTATACTGACTAGTAAAATGTGATCATAATGTAATAAGATTTGGTATGTTCACTAGAGAGTGAAAATGACTGCAATAGCACTTAACTAAGAAAATAAAAAGGGAGACTATGACAAAATGAGGATATTTGTTAGAAATAAAACTGAAAGGAATCATCCAGGCATCAAGGGTGTGGAGATAGGGAGCTTCCATTATAAATTATCTCTTTTTGCAGATGATGTCGTGATCACAATAACTGAACCTGAGATGTTTCTTCCTAATTTAACCACTGTACTGGAAAATTGTAGCGCTGTCTCTGGTTTCCGGATTAATCCGGACAAATCAGAAATCCTTAATATCAATGTTCCTCCTACTATGGTTTTGCAATTTAAATCTCGTTTTCATTTCAAACGGGCACATGCATATATAAAGTATTTGGGAGTTTATATTAGCGCTTCACTAGACTTGTTCACACTAAGGTATGATACACTTTGGCGCAAGATCTCACGAGATCTGGGGGAATGGAACAGATATAGTATATCCTGGATAGGCAGAATTGCCGCAATAAAGATGTCTGTGCTTCCTAAATTTTTATATCTGTTGCAGATTCTTCCAGTGGCCAACCCAAAAGGGAGATTATTGTTTTGGCAAAAGATAATTATGTCCTACATATGGGGTAGGAAGAAACCATGTATAGCTCGTACTACTTTGTATAAGCATCGGTCCCAGGGAGGTCTGGGGGTTCCTAATCTAGCTGACTACTATTTGGCTGCCCAACTCCGGAACTTTGTGGATTGGCATAGAAAGAGCTCTCCCAAACTTTGGGTTACTTTTAGCCAACAATTAGTGGGAGACACTCTTTTATTTAGTTTTCTCTGGCAACCCAAAAAAACCTGGCTCCTGCCGCTCCGTGAGCTACTGCCCCCCATGATGCTTGTTCCCCTGGATGTCTGGTTAGCGCGATGGCATTTACTTACTGGCTCAAGAGAATACCATCATAGTACAAATCTCTATGTGAATAACTCCTTCTCTCAGGGGTATGAGAATCCAGCTTTTAGGAGGTGGCAGCAAAAAGGACTATATATTTGGGAACAACTTTGGGATGTGGGGGGATTGATTCCCTTCTCAGTTTTGAAGTCAAAATACAATTTATTAGACGCGGATTTCTATCCTTATATTCAATTGAGACATTTTGATCAGGCCATGTTGCTCAAGGGTCATCTCCAGCAGGGAAAATCGGACTTAAGTTGCGATGCTGTAAGGTGAATCATGCCACCAAAGTACTTTCGATTATATATGCTCTCCTGGGGAGGGTGGCCTTTACGAAAAAAACCCATATGCTGGCTTGGGAGGCTGATCTTCAGCACACCTTTGATCAACAAGACTGGGAGACCATTTTTAAGTATATTGGTAAGGGGCTTATAGTGGCTTATTTGATTGAGAACTCCCTGAAATTATTATTTCGCTGGCATTACTGCCCGGTAAAATTGCATAGAATGAATCCTGCCCTCTCTAATCAATGTGGGCGGGGTTGTCCGACTGTAGGGACCTATTTTCATATGTGGTGGGAGTGTGAGCGGGTTCGCTCATTATGGACACAAGTTGGAGATTGGATACAGCAGATGATGGGGGCTCCTTGTGAGCTTTCTCCCTCCCTGGCTCTTCTGGGTGTTTCTTCTCCCTTGAAAAAACAGCCTGAGTTGGGTTTGGTGCAATATATTTGCACGGCCACTAGAATTGAAATTGCACGTAAATGGAAAACGCCTATCCTGCCTACTTTACGGGAGATCCAAGGTAAAATGGGGAAATTATATGTATTAGCAGAAATAACAGCACATTCTAACAAAACTATTGGCCGCTTCAAGAAGGTTTGGTCTCCTTTTTGCTCTTGGAAATCAGAGTTTTAGAGGGGGGATTCTTACAGGGTATCATGCTTCTTTTTGACCCCATGTAGTCACTCAAGTGTCTGGACATCTCTCTCTGGATGAGTATATCCTACTTTCTCAACCTATACTTCAATCTTCCTATAGTACCTCAGTCATTTTTGATTTGGCTAGTGGCGGGGGGGGGGGGGGGGGCAGGGATTAGGGGTTCTATGTTTTGGGTAAAGTAAAAAAAAATGGAAACTATACAGATGTTTGTATAATTGCTTTATTGATATTTTATGCATTCTAAATTACAATATTTTTTACAGTATTTATGCTTTTGTTGTACATTATGCATTATGCCAAGTGAGACATGGGTGGTTACATGTACATGGTTTGTTTAAATGTATATCAATGTGTTCTTAATAAAAAATTTAAATAACAAAAAAAGAAATAAAACTGAAAGGAGCAGACTACAAGGTAAAAAAAACTTACAGGAGATGTGGATGCTGTTTAAAATCACCATCCTTGAGGCCCAGAGAAATGTATTTTCTACATTAAAAAATGTCAAAGGAAAACCAAATCACTGCTGATGTGTTTTAATAGTAAGATAAAAGAGGCAATTAAAACCAAAAGGGCATCATTCCAAAAATGGAAAACAGGCCCAAATGAGGAAAATAGGGAAGAATATAAGCATGGGCAAATTAAATGTAAAAAACTAATTAAGTAGGCTAAGAGAGAATTTGAAAGAAACTTGCCATACAGGTAAAAACAAGTAATAAAACCTTTTTCAAGTACATTCAAAGCAAAAAACCTGTGATGGAGTCAGTTTGGGTTGCTAGATGACCAAGGAAAAAAAGGGGTGGTCAAGGAGGAGAAGGAAATAGCAGAAAAAATGAATTAATTCTTTCCCTCTGTCTTTACTGAAGAGGATATCAGGCTCACATCACACTGGAAACATTTTTTTTATTGTGATGACTCTGAGCAACTAGATGGAATCACTGTGAAACTGAAGGATGTAATAACTCAGATTGACAGACTAAAGAATAACAAATCACCAGGACTAGATGGTATTCTTCCCAGAGTTCTGAAGGAACTAAAAAATGAAATTGCAGTCCAGCTTCTGGTGATTTGTAACCTATCATTTAAAACAGCCACGGTGATCAATGTGATGCTAATTTTTAAAGGGCTCAAGGAGTGATCTGGGAAACTATAGACCACTGAGCCTGATGTCTGTGCCAGGCAAAATGGTTGAAGCTATTCTTAAAAACAAAATTACTGACTATATAGATAGACATGGTTTAATGGGAAAGAATAAACACGGGTTTTGCAAAAAGAAGTCTTTCCTTACCAATTTACTAGATTTTACTGAGGGTATAAATACGCATGTGGACAAAGGTGAGCCAGTTGATATAGTGTATTTGGAGTTTCAGAAGGCATTTGACAGTCTCATGAGAGAATTCTCAGAAAATTGTGAGGAAATGGACTTGGAGGCAGTGTCCTATTGTGAATTGGTAACTGGATAGAAGGAAACAGAGGGTAGGACTAAGTAATCAGTTTTTTGAATGGAGAAAGGTCATTAGTGGAGTGCCTCAGCAGTCTGTATTGGGATCTGTGATATATAGCATATTCATAAATGATCTGCAGAAAGGAGCAATGAGTGAGGTGACCAAATTTAAAGATTACACAAAATTGTTTTGAGTTGTTAAAATGGCATTAGATTGTGAAAACACAGAAGGACCTTGTGAGACTAGGAGACTGAGCTTCTAAATAAGAACATAAGAATGTAAGAACATGCCATACTGGGTCAGACCAAGGGTCCATCAAGCCCAGCAATCCTGTTTCCAACAGTGGCCAATCCAGGCCATAAGAACCTGGCAAGTACCCAAAAACTAAGTCAAGTCCATGTTACCATTGCTAATGGCAGTAGCTATTCTCTAAGGGGTAGATTTTTTTAAAAAGCGCGTTCGCGTACTTTTGTTTGCGCACCAGGCGCAAACAAAAGTACGCTGGATTTTATAAGATACGCGCGTAGCCGCGCGTATCTTCTAAAATCCTGGATCGGCGCGCGCAAGGCTGCCGATTTTGGGCAGCCAGCGCGCGCCGAGCCGCGCATCCTGTCACCGTTCCCTCCGAGGCCGCTCCGATTTCGGAGGGAAAATGGACATTTTGAGGACTGACTCTATTGATTTATTTACTGTACAATGTTTAAAATATGATGTGAGCATTTGCACTTTCTATTATAATTGAATTATTTGATAACATTTCCGATTTTCATGTTTTTTGAAGATGTTTGTTTTTAGATGTGAGTGCATGGGTATAGTATGAGTGTGTTAGATAGTTTTTAATGTTAGACAGGCTTATAAAATGCAAATAAAATATTGATGCAATTTCTTGTATTCCTCTTCTGATGTATGTTGTGTGGTCCCCAGAGGCAGGCAGAGCTCTGGACTCTCAATGCATGGATGAGACGATAGTGCAAGGAAGAAGGATTCAGTTTTGTAAGGAGCTGGGGAACCTTTTGGGGAAGGGGGGATTCTTTTCCAAAGGGATGGGCTCCACCTTAACCAGGTTGGAACTAAGCTACTGGTGCTAACCTTTAAAAAGGACTTATAGCAGCTTTTAAACTAAATCAAAACGGAAAGCCGACAGTCACTCAGCAGTGCATGGTTCGGAGGGAGGTATCGTCAAAAGATAATAATGAACCATTAGAGTTAGGGCATTCCAATAGAGAGGTTTCAATAATAAGAAAGCAGTCCAAGTTCCTATTATTAAAGACTCATCTAAGCTAAAATTAAAAATGTATCCCTGTCAACTGAAAAGCAGAATGTTAATACAAACAAAAAAACCTACTTTGAAATGATTGTATGCTAATGCCAGAAGTCTAAGAAGTGAGATGGGAGAATTAGAGTTAGCAGTGAATAATGACATAGACTTATTTGGTATCTCAGAGACATGGTGGAAAGAGGATAACCAATGGGATAGTGCTACACCAGGATACAAATTATATTGCAATGATAGAGAGGAGCAATTTGGTGTGGGGTGGCGCTTTATTTCCGGGATGGCATAGAGTCCAACAGGATAAAGATCATGTAAGAGACTAAATGCACAATTGAATCTTTATGGGTGTGTTGGGAAAGAGTATAGTGATAGTATATTTCTATTGTCCACCTGGCCAAGATGGTGAGATGTACAGTGAAATTCTAAGAGAAATTAAAGAAGCAAACCAAATTGGCAGTGCAGTACTAGAAGCCTCGGACCACCGCGACCACGCTGGACAACCAGGCCAGCTTCCGGACCCCATCAAGCGGCCTGCCTCCCTTGGCCCGAAGCTCCACCCACCGACCTACCTCATCGAAGATGCGACATGGGACAGATCGATTTAGGGAGCGACGGTGAGCCTCTGGTGTTTCACGCCAAAGAACTGCGACTAAGGGGCCTGTCCCTTAGTGCGTCCCTTTATTCTTCTCCTTGCTGCTACCTTAGTCCCTAACCAAACCCAGCACAGAAAAAGTTAGAGACACAGAAATTCAATATCCTGAAATTCACCATCAAGAGCATGCCGCCTACCAATAGCGCCCTAGTAACCCGATCGAGAGGCCCTCCCACCAGGTGTCACCACCAGAAGCGCCATAAGGAACACCTTAAATCCAACTCGTCACACTGAGTGATTCTCATTCAATGATATCTGACCCCAACAACATGCAACTAATCAAAAATCTAATGACGAACCTAAAGCCTTCAAAGCGACTACCTATGAGACCTGGAAACCTGGTAAATATAACCATCAATAACTCTATAAAATACCTGATATGTTTAATGTTCTTCCTCATAAACGCTCAATCTCTCACAAAGAAATTCATGCTAATCACGGACTTACTACATGATAAAAAACCAGACTTCGGGTGGAGTCAAGATGGCGCCCAGAGCGGTAACGCTGTGATGCTGCTCCGGCGTTCTGGACAATTAAACTTTTTCTATCTGTAAAACAATGCCTCCGAAACGCAAAGGAAAGTCTAGGATTTACCCCTCTACTCCTTCGCAGCCTGTGGGGCAGACGACCATTGCGCAGTGTATCGAACTTGCAGCTAGAAAGGAGCTGGGAGGTCCGGCTGTTGGGTCACAGGGAGGAGAATGTGACCCATCCTCGGAAGAACTATCCCTCAGCCTGCTTGACATCACACTACCTCCGGCAGAATGGGTAACATCGACACCGCATTTGGATGCAGGCTCCAGAGGGGAGCTTTGGGACATCCAACATGAGGGGGCCGCTACGATGGGGATTCCCGTGCCTCCAATATACATTGGAGAAATGACATCTGGAAGTGGTCTGAGCCAGAGAGAGGAGGAAGGGGTAAGCCCAGGACAGTCACTCATTGCAAGTGAAACCACTCCTAAACCGGAGGTAGTAACTTTAGATTCGCTGTGGAATCTAGCCTCTGCTCTAGCAAAGACGGTTTCAGAATGCTCAGTAAAGATTAATTTTGTTTCTCATCAGCTTGAAATGTTAAATAAGAACTTTGAAGGGCATAAAATGGAGACAACAGAAAAATTTCTTAGTTTGGAAAATGAAGTGAAAAAGATCAAGGAAGTCCAAGTAAATATAATACAGGACTATGGAGCTGCTAGTAGAAGAATCGAGAATATAGAAAATTCATTGAGGCATTTAAACTTAAGGATAATAAACTTTCCTAGGGTAATTGGAGAAATTCCTAAAATGACCTTGAATCGATATTTCCACGAAGTATTAGAAATTAGTCCGGAGAAGACTCCACCCCTAAAAAAAAGTTTATTTTTTGCCAGTTCGGAAAGCACAGTTAAAACAACAACAAATACCATAGAATGTAATGGAAAACGTAACAGATTTTCTTGAGTCCTCTGATTATGAAATAGCAGAGAGAACAACGCTGTTAATATCTTTCTTTAATGAGTGACCAGGGAACAATCATGAGAGCATATTTTAAGAAGATTAATGAAATATTTATGGGGTCGTGGGTTAGAATATTTCTGACCTCACAAAAATAACAGACCAAATGGAAGAATTTTCTCGCCTTGAAATCGGATGTGATAGCTTTGGGAGCATCCTATATTTTAAGGTTTCTGTGTAAATGCGTAATAAAATATGAGAACAATAGTTACATCTTTTATCATCCTGATCAGCTGAAAAGCTTTGTTGAAGCAAAGAGAGCAGTACTACTTTTAGGTAGTAATTAGTGATGTCTTTAGAATAATGCTGTGAGAACTGGTCACCTAATTTCTGAGTAAAAATATATTTTCATTTATAAACTCCTTAAATTTGCAGTTACATCACCCCCCCCCCCCTTTTTGGGGTCTAATAAGTTGTAAACTGTCTGGGAATTGTTACAATGTATAGTAGTGATATCTTTGAATAAGATGTAATATGTTTTTTCTATTAGTATCCAGACATGATACACTATGTTTCATTAACAAAGTATATATGCTTTGTAAATTGTTAAAAAACAATAAAGACTAAATTAAAAAAACAAAAACAAAAAACAGACTTCATTGCGATTGAGGCCTGGCTAAAAAAATCCAACAACGTATTAATCAACCAATTAGCCAATAACACATATGATCTTTTCTCTATACCCAGAAAAAAACGCAGAGTTAATAGTTAAAAAAAAAAGTTTTGCTATGAAATTAATCCCTAACTCTCTTCCACCCCAATATGAAGTCGCCCTATTCGATTCCACCAAACTCCAGATTTACTTGGTTTACTGCCCCCCCGCTCCCCCCCCCCCAAACCTCTAGACAATAACATCTCCCCACTAATAGAATTCTTCGTCTCAACCATCAACCACAAAAAAACCCACAATTATACTCGGAGATTTCAATCTCCTCACTGACAAAACTCCATTATCACACACCACCCAAACTCTGATAGATGCACTAATAGCCCTCATCTTCACACAATTAATATACAACCCAACACATAAAGCAGGTCACGCACTAGACTTGATATTTACTAATGATAAATTCCACTCAAACCCCACAATATCCAACACCCCAGTACCATGGTCTGACCATCATCTCATAAACTGCCAGAGAGTGGAAACAAGCAACAACCCAGAAACAAACATCCCATACTCACTCAAATACAGACCACCATTTCCCCTGGATCTCCTACAACAAGAACTCGGAAAGCAATTAAATAATCTAGATTTATCTAACATCAACAATGCCACACACTCATGGCATAGAATAACTACAGAAATTGCCAACAATATAAACCCAGAAAGAACTATACTGATAAATAACAAAAGAAAAACAGACAACCCATGATTCAACAAGCATCTAAGAGATACCAAATCAACTCAAAGAAAAAGAATGGCGCAGAAACAAATGCCCACGAATGCTAGCCAGATACTGAACATACCTAGCATACTATAAAAACACAATAAACAAAACTAAACAAGATTACTACAGCAAAAAAATACAGAACTTCTCAAACAACCCAAAAACTCTATTCAACATTTGTAAAAAACCTAACAGGAGAAAATAACACTAATTCAAACACAAACAAAAATCTAAGCCAAGACCTAGCAATTTTCTTCAAAAACAAAATTAGTAAAATCTCTGAGAACATAAACAAAACCCTGACTCAAAACATACAGCGAATCAACATGGACATAACTCCATGGTCCTCTTTTGAAACCTTATCATCCACTGAAACTGAAAACCTCATCAAAACACTAAACCCGGCTAGACATGAACTTGATATAATACCCACTGAACTTTAAAAGAGATATCACAATTCATCTCCCCAACAATAACATCAATCATCAATAAATCTCTTGAAGAAGCTGAACTACCAGACACACTCAAAATGGCAACAATTAAGCCCATCTTAAAAAAAAAAGAACCTAGACCCCCAATGAGCTGAACAATTACCGACCCATATCCAATTTATCCCTACTAGCTAAACTAACAGAAAAGGTAGTTCTGAAACAATTATATGAACATCTTGAACTAAACAACATTCTATATCCCACACAACATGGTTTCCAGAGAAAACACAGCACCGAAACATTACTCATCAACCTAACAAACACAGTCCTAAGAGGGTTCAACAATGGCCAACAATACATTCTCATCTTACTAGATCTGTCTGCAGCCTTCGATGCGGTCGAACATAAAACCCTAATTCACAGACTATCCGAAATTGGCTTAACAGGAAAAACATTAGCCTGGTTCACCTCTTTCCTCCAAAACAGAACATTCCAAGTGGACATTAACAGCTCCCTCTCAGAATCTATCCCAGTTGAAACAGAGCTGATCCTTGTGGCACTCCTATCGGCCACTCTGTTTAACATTTATATTCTACCATTATGCCAACTATTATCGAATCTCGGCATCACCTATTACATATATGCTGATGACATCCAACTAATCATCCCTGTAACAAGCACTATAGAGAATGTCCTTAAACTCTCAGCCATACATCTCATCAACATAAAAAATACCCTAATTCAAATGAAACTGTGCCTGAATATGGACACGACGGAATGCATACTACTTGAAAGAAAAAGCTCAAGAAACCATCCCAATAACACAATTCAAATTGACAATACAATAATCAAACTGAGAGAAAACGTGAAGGACCTGGGCATATGGCTTGATCCCGAACTGAGCTTCAAAAAAAGCATAGCCATGAAAGTTCTACAAACTTTCAATACTTAAACATCTAAAACCACGCCTAAACCAACCTGAATTCAGAACAATACTTCAATCCCTAATTTTCACATGCTTCGACTACTGCAGCTCACTACTCTTAGGCCTTCCCAAAACAACCACACGCCCTCTTGCAAATATTAAGGAACGCCACAGCTAGAATTCTCACCGGTCCCAAAAGAACAGAACACATCACCCCTGTTCTAAAAGAACTGCACTGGCTACCCATAGAAAAACAAATAGAGTACAAAATGCTCTCATCATTCACAAAACCATACATAACGAAACAGACTGCCTAAATACTATATTCCAAAAGCACAATCCACAACGAAACACAAGATCAGCTAGCAAAGCCCTACTAGCAGTCCCACCAATCTCAATCGCAAACCTCACAACAGTCAGAGAAAGAGCAACCTCAGTAGCCGGACCATATCTATGGAACTCGTTACCAAAAAACCTAAGATTACAAAATTCTTTAAAAAAAACAAAACAAACCTACTTAAAACATGGCTATTTCAACAAGCCTACAAAGATGGCATTGGTTAAGTTGGCATTACCTTAAATACACACCGCACCATTATACACCTCCCCCTATTATGATGCGCAATTACCAAGCACCTAGTATACACACAGATCTTTAGATTCTATGAGCCACCCCCTCTCCTCTCCTAAACTAGACAAGCTCTCATCTCACCTTAGACACAATTGCTCACCTTCCAGACCTCTCAACATCTTCTCCCCCTCCCTTACCACCTCCTCCTCCCTCCCCATCTTGCCCCTTCACATTGCTCATACCCCCTTCACTGCCACTTGTCTCCTACATCCCCCCCTTCCCCCGACCCATCCAATAACTTCACATTCCATTTTTGGTTAAAAGACAGGAAACAGAGAGTAGGATTAAATGGTCTGTTTTAACAATGGAGTGCCTCAGAGATCTATACTTAGACCGGTGCCTTTTAATATATTTATAAATGATCTGGAAAAGGGAATGACGAGCAAGGAGCTCAAATTTTGCAGATGACACAAAATTATGCAAAGTAGTTAAATCTCAACAGATTGTGATAAATTGCAGGAAGACCTTATGAGACTGGAAGATTGGGCTTCCAAATGGCAGATGAAATTTAATGTGGAGAAGTGCAAGATGATGCATATAGGGAAAAATAACCCTTGCTGTAGTTACACAGTGTTAAACTGTATCCTTAGGTGTTACCACCCAGGAAAGAGATCTAGGCGTCATAGTGGATAATACGTTGAAATCGGCTCAGTGTGCTGTGACAGTCAAAAAAGCAAACAATGTTAGGAATTATTAGGAAAGGAATGGCAAATAAAACAGTGGCTGTCATAATGCCTCTGTATTGCTCAATGGTGAGACCGCACCTTGTGCATTTCTGGTTGTGCATCTCAAAAAATATATAGTTGCACTGGAAAAAGTACAGAGAAAGGGTGACCAAAATGATAAAGGGCATGGAACGGTTCCTCCTATGAAGAAAGGCTAAAGAAGTTAGGTCTGTTCAGTTTGGAGGAGAGACAACTGAAGTGGATATGATAGAATTCTACACAGTCATGAAAGGCCTTGAACAGGTTAATACAAATCAGCTATTTATTCTCTTAGATAATAGAAGGACTAGGGGGCACTCCATAAAGTCAGCAAGTAGCTCATTTAACACAAATTGAAGAAAATTCTTTTTCACTCAGCACATACAGCTCGATCCAGTAAAGTGTGCTCCGTCGGAGCGCACTGTCACCCTGCTCTGGACGCGTGTTTTCCCTTACCCCTTATTCAGTAAGGGGAGGAAAACACGCGGCCCGCCCGCGGCACCTAATAGCGCCCTCAACATGCAAATGCATGTTGATGGCCCTATTAGGTATTCCCGAGCGATCCAGTAAGTAAAATGTGCAGCCAAGCCGCACATTTTACTCTAAGAAATTAGCGCCGCCCAAAGGTCGGCGCTAATTTCTTCCGGCGCCAGGGAAGTGCACAGAAAAGCAGTAAAAACTGCTTTTCTGTGCACCCTCCGACTTAATATCATAGCGATATTAAGTCGGAGGTCCCCAAAAGTAAAAAAAAGTAAAAAAAAAAAAATAAATAAATTTTGAATTCGGCCCGCGGCTGTCGGGCCGAAAACCGGACGCTCAATTTTGCCGGCGTCCGGTTTCCGAGCCGTGGCTGTCAGCGGGCTCGAGAACCGACGCCGGCAAATTGAGCGTCGGCTGTCAAAACCCGCTGACAGCCGCCGCTCCAGGCCAAAAGGAGGCGCTAGGGACGCGCTAGTGTCCCTAGCGCCTCCTTTTCCCCGTTTGCACCGCGTCGCCTCATTTAAATACTGGATAGCGCGCACCGGCGAGGGGCCGGTGCGCGCGCCGGGAGAGCGGGCGTTCGTCCGCTCTCCCGCGGACTTTACTGGATCGAGCTGATAGTTAAGCTCTGGAATTCATTGCCAGAGGATATGGTTACCACAGTTAGTGTAACTGGCTTAAAAAAGGTTTGGATAAGTTCCTAGAGCAAAAATTCTTAAACTGCTATTGATCAATAAGGAATAGTAGCTTGAGATCTATTTAATGGTTGGGCCAGTACTTGGGTACTTGTGACTTGAATTGGCCACTGTTGGAAACAGGATGCTGGGCTTGATGGACCTTTGGTCTGACCCAGTATGGCATATCTTATGTTCTTATGCCCTTTAGAGTTCTTCTGGTATGATAGCCTCCTTTAATATTCAGTTATTTGATTTTGTTTATTTCACCACTTAGATTTGAATTTGTTTGAATTGCATTGCATTGCATTTTTTTGTGTGATTAACTAGTGGAGGTGATTTTTTTTTCTTTATGTTGCTTGTTTTTTGGTAACATTTGTTTTTGTTTGTACATGTTTGGGAATGGTAGGTGTGCCTCATAATTCTCATGAGTCCTATCTTCATTTGTTTGTTTTGGGTTATTTGCCTCCTGCTGTGTTTGCATAGATTCTGATTATTACTTAGATGCATAATGGTAAGTGGCCATAGAGGAAGAGCTTTCAAAAATGTGCAGAGTAAGTGGAAGGAGCATATTAGTTTTATTCCACTGTATTTATAATGTTTCTGGTCCAAATTAATTTCTTTTATCAAGTCAGTCATAGGAATGAATTGTATGCTGAATAACAAGACTGGAGCCCTAGATGTAGCTGCATGAATTGTAAAGAGTATTGTGATCGTGTTTAAATGAAAGGCATTGCATACAATCATATTAGTACTAATTTTATCTGCTTAACGATTGTGTCACATTACTTTGTGCCAAAAAGACAGTTTATTGCAATGTTCTGTTTATTCTATAGTTATATAAAGTAATTTTATTTAAAAATGACTTCGACAGCCAGCTGTGTACACCTTTAATATTCTTAGAATTACTGACTACCTGTCAGGGATGGAAAATAATGCTAGTAAGATTCCTTTTTGAATGTTCCAAATTAATAATTACTACATTATATTTAGGGACATTTGTTTTTAGTTTTTATTTTATTAAGAAACATGTTTCCACTGACTTATTTTGTAATAACATTGAAGTTCCAGGGCAAAATAAAAAAACTAAAAACAAAGGTTCCTAACTATTAATAAGGGTCAGAGCTCAGTTTTCTAGCACTGGGGCAACATTGCACAGGAATAATTGCTGGGGAAACCTTTGCCTCTAGGTCCATGTTTCTTTTTAGACAGGACCCAATCTGGACCTTAAATTAGACTGTTCTTTGACTATTTGAAGCTTATATGCCTGCTGCTTTGAATATTTGAGACTTTCAACCTTGCTTGATTAAAATTTGATTGGATATCTTTACCTGGGCTCTGTTTTAAGTTAACTTTAGATCTTTTAAGACAGCACGACACACACTTGCCTATTTTCATTCGTTTTAGAGAGGAATCATCATTTGGAGGCCAGGTTAGTTTAGTGTAAACCAGAAGAATTTGGCTGCTTCCTGTGGACCAGTGTCCTCTTCCATGTGCTTTCACAGCTCATCTGGCTACTCTTGTGGGCTGCAGTTGTGTAGAGAGGCAGCATCCTGCCTGCAGCATGATTTCATTAAAGCAGAAGAAGAATGCAGGACATGTCCGTTGATGTACTGCTTGAATTGGGTCTTACTTGTTTTGGCTACAAAAGAAATTTGGTCAGCTGTCACTTGATCTGACTCCAGCTCATATCAGTTAAGGGACTCTTGTTGTTGTGTCATTCAGTTCCTGCAGCATTGCAAATATTTGATAAATCAATATCCAAAACGTTGTGGGCAAGTGCTGATCTTCATTGTTAGGTGTTTGTGCTGATGAGTTTTTTTTTATTTTATTTTTTTTTTGAGAGTACATTTTACTAGAACTATTAAAAATGATTCATTGTAGTAATTGCTCCCCTTATGTCCTGCTTATGTTTCTCTTTGATTTATTCCAGGAGAGCACTGTGACGTGAGCTCCCGCTCTGGCCGCTGTGCTCCCGGAGTGTGTAAGAATGGGGGCACCTGTGTTAACTTGCTCATTGGAGGCTTCAAATGCGAGTGTCCACCCGGAGAATACGAGAGGCCTTACTGTGAGATGACCACAAGAAGCTTTCCTCCTCAGTCCTTCATCACCTTCAAGGGCCTGCGGCAGCGCTTCCACTTTACTGTCTCTCTTATGTAAGTTTATCCCCTTTCTACAGTAAAAGACTGAAGGCACCAACCAGGACTTGTACAAATTCAAGTTTTTAGCCTTGTCTGATTTCAGCCTGCATTTAATTCTCCTGACAAAGGGATAGCCATTGAGCTTGTTCTCTATATTCTTTCAGATGTCACTGAAAGTGGAAAATTACAGAAATTATCCTCTCTTGGAAATAATATAGTACTTTTATCCAATAATATTTATTATGTGTATAGAACCATCTGTGAACCTAGGTAGTTAATATAGTTTGAACACCAGGAAGTTTAGTGACATACACAAGGTGATTTACAAGCAGTAGGTAAGTAATTACTAGCTCTGTGCTCTAATCAGTGTGTCACACACTCAGCCCTGATAGCAGGCTCCACCTGTGACATCGGTGTAGCAGTCAGAAGTACATACAATCACACTCCCAACCCTGATAGCAAATCATCTGTGACATTGATGTAGCTCAGCCAGGAGAACACAGCTCTGTGCTCCAACCAATGTATCACACTCCCAGCTGTGATAGCATGCGCCACCTGTGACATCGGTGTAGCACAGTCAAGAGAAGCACAGCTCTGTACACATGCTGCTTCACTTGAATGTTCGTAATGCCAGTGACAGCGTCTGGTCTCTGCAAACAGTGCAGCATTGTTTTGCCTGATCAGCTAGGTGTGAATAATTATAGTCTGTGCCTGAGATCCACCCTCACTTGCTTTTCTTCCTACAGTGTTAGGAAATATAGGTTGAATGATGTAGTTTGTGTTCTTATATCCTGTAGCATCTTTTCTTTATTTAGATTTTAGGAATCTAATTCACTGGATATGTTTTCCAGGGTGGAGAAGGATGCCCTTGAGCCTTCCTTGTTTTGTTTTGGGTTTTTTAAATTTTTCATTGTCTTTTAACAATATTACATTAAACATAACTTGAATTCCAGAAAATAGCAACATTCATAATAGAAGAAAAATAATTATTTAAACTGATAAAATACTTTAGAAATAGATCCTTTCCTAGCTCACAAAATACAGAACATAGGAGCAAGAATGTCAGTCCTGGAGCCAGAACAAAACAAGAAAATATCAAAAAGGAAAGCAAGAAGGCAAAAGTTGTTCTATTTCATGTGTTGATCATATAGACAATCCGTTCTGCCAACCACATAGCTCCTGATAAATCGCATCTGGGTCTAACCTATGGTTTCTTAGAGTCCAAAAAAAGAGCCCATAACAATTACAAAAAAAAAAATAAATCCCAAATATAATTAACATAATGAATATCAGCAAACTTTAGCAAATATTTACAAGGAAACTTAATTTTTAAAAAAGCACCAAGAAATAAAGCCTCTTGATAGCTTTGTTCCTATGATCCTGCATAGCACTACACAGGTCAGGAAATATATTAATTTTGTCCCAGAAATAGTGTCTGTTGTGAAAAAACAAATGCAGGCACTGTCCCAGTCCTGAGGGAAAATGAGTATCACCAAAAATGAACCTCATTTTCAGGCCGATTCAGTAAAGTCCGTGGGAGAGCAGACGAACACCCGCTGTCTCGGCGCGCACGATTCAGTATTTAAATTAGGTGGTGCGGTAGAAACGGGCAAAAGGAGGCGCTAGCGACACTAGCGCGTCCATAGCGCCTCCTTTTAGTCCGGAGTGGCGGCTGTCAGCGGGTTTGACAGCCGATGCTCAATTTTGCCGGCGTCTGTTCTCGAGCACGCTGACAGCCACGGGCTCGGAAACCGGACGCCGGCAAAATTAAGTGTCCAGTTTTCGGCCCAAAAGACGCCGGCCCATTTTAAATTTTTTTTTTTTTACTTTTTTTACTCTTCGGGACCTCCGACTTAATATTGCCATGATATTAAGTCAGAGGGTGCACAGAAAAACAGTTTTTACTGCTTTTCTGTACACTTTCCCGGTGCCAGCAGAAACTAGCGCCTACCTTTGGGTAGGCGCTAATTTCTGAAAGTAAAATGTGCGGCTTGGCTGCACATTTTACTTTCTGTATCGCGTGGGCATACCTAATAGGGCCATCAACATGCATTTGCATGTTGAGGGCACTATTAGGTGCCGCGGGTTGGACGCGCGTTTTCCGCTCCTTACTAAATAAGGGGCTAAGGGAAAACGCGCGTCCAAGGACAGATTAACTGTGCCCTGGCCTGGTAAGCTCCAGACTGTCTGTAGAAAGTTTTCTAACCATGGTTCTCTCCCCTTGGCCTTAGGCCCTTCTCCTAGTAGGCAGGACATAGATCTTGCTCATAGGAGGAATAGCTTCTTCTGAGATTCTCAAAACCTCTTGAAGATATTTCCTGAAGAAGTCAATAGGTTTGGTCAGGGGAATCTGAGGAAACTGATGCACAGATTGAGGGACCTGATCACATTTTCCATGTTTTCTGTTTTGTTTTTTTTATGGAATGTGGTTTTGTCCTGAATTACTCCCCATCTGTAAAGCCGAGTGACACAAACCAGTGCTTCAGTTTTCCCTGTGTGTATTCCTAGGACAGATTCCTGGGCCTGTAACCATACATGTGTGTTGGGGCTTTGCCAGTCACTAGTAATACCCCCATTGATTTCCTAGAGAGGGGCAGTAAGAGGAGTTTGGTATTTGGGATTTCTCCCATTGCTATAACCCACCTTTTTAGGGGAGAGGCTTTAATGGAGTATAAAGTCCCCTGTAGCATGCTCAGAATTCAATGGGTAAAGAGCAGAGAAGTGGGTTGGAGAGAGAGCCAGGGATTTATTTATTTTTATTTATCTGATTTTTATATAATGCTTTTTGGCACTTCAAAATGGATTACATTCAGGTACTCTAGATATTTCCCTATCCCCAGAGGGCTTGCAATTACCTGATTCACTAAGGGTTTTTCCCATAGACACAAAATTGGAGGAAAGCCTTAATGAATCTGGCCTTAGGTTTGTACCGAGGCAATGGGAGGGTAAAGTGACTTGCCGAAAGTAACAAGGAGAGGCGGTGGGATTTGAAACCTGGTCTCCCTGGTTCATATCCCGCTGTTCTAACCACTAGGCTACTCCTCTACTCCTTCAGGATCTCAAAGGCATTGGATTGGAGAGTTAGAGATTTCCCCAGGATATCAAAGCAAGGTGATTGGAGAGTTGGAGATTCCCCCTGGATCTCAGAAGCAGTTCAAGTATTCTATGCAGGAGGTTTTATTTATTTTTATTTATTTATACAAGGCTTATTTTCCGCATCTCCAAAATTTTGTTCAGAGCGTATTACAACGTTGTAACATCCACAGTTTAAACATACATTATGTATATGCATGAGCAAGATACTGTTGAAAGGACATTGGATTTGATTGACCAGTTCCAGAGGGAAGGGCATAGCCCCAGTATCAGAGATCTTTTTGCCCAGGTGACTTGTAATAGCATGGGTGAAGAGAAGGACTGGCTTTTCAGTCAAGAGCTCAGGAGCCTTGTAGAATTTTCACTTAGATTACAGTTTACTAGTTTGACCCAAGATTGAGATTTTTGGTATTTTTCTGAACTATTATTCTTGGGGATACTTTTTTCTATCTGGCCAGTTTATGCCTGAAGTGGAGTTACATTCTCGTTATCCCACCCTCACTGGTGAGGATATATTTCCATGTAGAAGGTGTGAGGGGTAGGAGAGTACTGAAAACATCTACAGTGGATAAGGAAACCATCTGCTGTATGCTGATTTTGATTTTTGTAATTTTGGCCTGGATAATTTTCTTTAAGTTGCAATAAGGATTTTATTGTAAACACATCTGGATTTCTGTTTGACGTTTTCCTACTAATCCCAGTACAAGGACTGAATGGGTGGACACTGGTTTGAGTCTTGGTATTTACTCCTCTTGTTGGTTTTGCCTTCCTTGCTCTTTCTCTGGATAGTTTGGCATCTTCTGGAGATTTTTTTATCTAGTGTGTGAATTGTAACAAGACTGAGATTTATAGTACCAGAGCCTGAAAGGGTTTCTTTCTCCCCGTCCGGACTTGGACCTGGACACGTAGCACCCTTAGTTGAGGATAAAGCACCAAAATGGGGGACTCGCTACACATGAATATCAAAAGTAACAGAAACTAAAGAGGAAATTGACTTCTCCATAGAAGTCCACATCAACTTCAGAGTAATCATAGCTGGTCAAATCAGAGGCATCTTAGCTGGTATACCCAAAGATTTAAGAACATGCCATACTGGGTCAGACCAAGGGTTCATCAAGCCCAGCATCCTGTTTCCAACAGTGGCCAATCCAGGCCATAAGAACCTGGCAAGTACCCAAACACTACGTCTATTCCATGTTACCGTTGCTAATAATAGCAGTGGCTATTCTCTAAGCCAACTTAATTAATAGCAGGTAATGGACTTCTCCTCCAAGAACTTATCCATTCTTTTTTTAAACACAGCTATACTGACTGCACTAACCACATCCCCTGGCAACAATTCCAGAATTTAATTGTGCGTTGAGTGAAAAAGAACTTTCTCTGATTAATTTTAAATGTGCCACATGCTAACTTCATGGTGTGCCCCCTAGTCCTTCTATTATCCGGAAGAGTAAATAACAGATTCACATTTACCTGATCTAGACCTCTCATGATTTTAAACACCTCTGTCATATCTCCCGTCAGCCGTCTTGACAATCCTGGAAGTGTGCCTTCCTCCTTTTCAGCTGCTTTGATGCCATCTCCACCACAGAGCTCCAAATGTGATTTCTGTCCTCTCTCCAGCATTGTCTTTGAAGTACCCGCACGGGACACAAATTCAGTTCCCCCGCCGATGCTGCACATGGATTTGCTTCCTAGATTTGCAAAGCGCTTGAGCCTACAGGTGTGCCTCTGAACTCTCCTGGCCTGGGAGGAATAGTTTGCTTACTCAAGATTAAGGAGACATTTAAATCCAGCTGAGCTGCCACTTCCAAGCAGCTAGCAGCAGGTACTTCAGGTGAGCCATTCAAACACTCAAGCGCTCTGCTATATTTGACTTTTGGAGCAACAAGGTTGAAGGAGAGTACGAGGAATACTGCTGAGCTTTTGTGTTTCACCATGCTGGAGTTTGGGAGGGTAATTGCTCCAGCAGCCATCTTGCCCCAATGCAACTGCTTTTCAGACTGTTTCCTTTGCGTTTATTTTAAAGAAAATGGAGCTTTTGAGAGCAGCAGCATATTTGAAAATGTCCGCTGGTACATTGCAAAGACGTGTTGTAAAAGGTAAAAACATAAAAGGAAGAGACATGAGTTTGAGATAGGAGAAGTCCTGGGATGCTGGTTAAATTCACTGTACCATGAACCTCTGGAAGGTCCACTTCCTCCTCATGTCTTCCAAAAATGAGTCTCTTATGGAGTCTGCTCATCTGCTGAATTCTTCAGAATTACTAGATAACAAGAGGAGGTTCTCCATTATTACCAGGGCAAATTAGGAAAGTCACATAAAATATCCTTAGAAACTGCTGTTTGGTTTTGTGCCCATTAAGGGATTTTTTTGTCATCTCTTTTCATCAAAAGAAACAACATAGGCCTTGGGCACGAGCAATAGGTGCTCAGCTTTGCTAAGGAAAAGGGTCTTCAGCACAAAGTATTGCCCTGCAAGTTTTTCTCGGGATTGAAGGAGCAGCAGAGATGCTGTGAAACAGCTGTAAGGTCTTTCTTCTGGCCTTTATTTACTGCCACTTATGCATTGCTCCCTTTACCAACAACTCAGTGACCATCAAAGGCAACAATACAGTATTACATATAAAACAAGAAATGCCAATATACCACTGCTAAAAAAAAAAAATTACTAAATTTCCAACTAGTACAGACAACCCCCCATCCCATAACTCACCATTACCAAGTATACACAGGCAGTTCTTCCCCTGCCTAATGTTACTACTCTGAAAACCTCTTAAAATCCCAGTAAAACATATGCATAGTGGTTTGACTCTAGCTATAGACCAGGGGTAGGCAATTCTGGTCCTGGAGTGCTTAAAACAGGCCTGGTTTTCAGGATATTTACAAAGATCATGCATGAGATATATTTGCAAAGTGTGGAGACAGTGCATGCAGATATACCTCATGCATATTCATTGTAGATATCCTGACCTGCCCTGTTTATGGCACTCCAGGACCAGTTGCCTACCCCTGCTTAGACTAAGTTTCTGTACCCTCTCCATTAATATGAGTATCCATTTAAATCTTCTGTGGGCTCACAGGATGTCTGCCTAAGCAAGTATGCTTTTTTGTGTTTTCTGTACAGGAGGTAGTCCTCCTGGAATCATAGTACCTCTAGCAAACTGTTTTCCAGATGATCGTAACGAAGTTCAGTATACTTCTTTCTCTTGTAGACTTCTCTGTGACCCAGAGTTTTAGCACGCTTCCCACCGTTTTCCAGTTGGCTTTAAATATGAGAATAAATTTAGGGTCTGAGTTGTGCATCCTCTGCCAGTAAACATTGTCTGTGTAGTGGAGAGAGAGAGACATTGGAATCAACCCCATAGCATAAAAATTAATCTTATAATATTTTTTTGCCATCATCTTTATAGATTAATAGTACAACAATGTTGTCATGGACTGGCATTTTAGAAGATACAGGTAATGAATGTTAATTTTGTTTCTGTTTTCCTTGTACTTCTTTCCTTCCTAGCTTTTTTCCCTATCGATGCAGCGTACTGCTAGAGAGGTGTTTTCATTGCCTGCCTCTCTTCATAGGTTTGACGTTGTGTGGTTGTCGTATTAATCCACTGAGATATATAGATCTTTATTTCTGCATTAATCATTTTAGAAATTCCTTTATGTCCTGTAATCTCTTTGTTAGAGAGAAGGTATGGTCTCAGGGCTAGTGGATAGAACACTGCACTTTAAGTCAGAAGTCCAAGAGTCCAACTTCTACTGATATACTCTGCGAAAGTCACTTTATTTCCCTTTGTTTCTGTTTACCCAATTGTAATTGGATAATATTAATAGTACATTCCTAGCAGATTAAGTTGCAAAGCACATGGGAATTTATTTGAAAAAACCATTAAATCTGTTTTAAAAGTCACATTCAAGCCCTTTGAATCTAAGAACCATAAAACATAAGTCGTAAATCGCCTGTATTTCTTTGCTTCTGTAAAACTGCCTTTGGTATTTTTCTTCAGCATATGCAGTGCTTGCCCTAATCACATGTATTGCTTACTGGTATCTTGGAGAGAGATCCTTTTCTCTTCCTTTAGATATACCACACATATTCTGGGTCTGCTTTAACAAAAAATAGTATACCAACAGTACATTAATTTGCCAGACCTACCCTGTACCATTTACCTTTGTGAGTTTACATAGAGTAGTTTTCACTCCTTATTCTGATAGCACACAATTTGACACATTAACATTAGCTCAGCTGGACATTAAATCCATGGGGGAAGAGTGGTGGGACCACTGGTCTTGTAAACAAGTTATATATGCATGACTGTTCTAATCAAGCTGTCTGTAAGAGGGTACCATAGCTTGAAAACCAACAAATACCAAAATATATATATAAATAACAAAAAATTATGAGAAATCATGGCAGTATAATTCCAGAATGAAAGCTGTGTCCTCAAATTATAAAACAAAAACAAAAAAGGGCAAAAGCTCTTTAAATGCTTAATTTTGTAAACACAGTTCATAGTGATTTTCTTGTGCCAAAATGCAAGCATATAGCTGATGGTGCTTCTAAAATTCTAATCATTACTGGCAAGAGCGTCTTTATTGTACATTGTTAAATCAAAAACCTTGTGCTGTGCTGAGCAGCTTGAATCCAATAATGTAGAAGGAGTTAAAATGTGACTATCAATGTTCATCAAAATAAATTTAAAGTCTTTCAATCATACTGTATTATCCCGTTCAGTGTCCCCAACAAAAGCCTTTTTTCACCAATAAGGCTTTCTCAGGTAGATAATGAAAGAACTTACCTCATTGTGATAATATTCCAGGCACTTAGGCTTGTTCGGCCGGAAATCATTCATATAGAACAATTCTGGACTGAAACAAAAAATAAGGCAATTATTATCTCTTATTTACTCAACTTAAAAAAAACCCAACATTTTTAGACTACACTAAACCAGGCCGAATCTGAAAATGTTTGGCCACTCACCATGAAAAATAATGCTCTATAAATTTCAAAACTGAAAACAGCACTCTGATGGTATTACAAATGTGAAGAATTGCCATAGTCCATCCGGTATACCCGGAAGTATCTAATATAAGCCTACCCGTTCTGTTTGCCAACATATCAATTAACTGGAGGTGTTTATCAATGCACATAGATGATGGTTAACTACTTAACCCAAAAATGCTTCCCATCCAATAACCTTGTTTTTAAACCAAACACATGGACCATATTTCATATATAAATACAAAAATTGCTCCTGCTGTACAAATATAATGCAATATTTCTCCCTGTTTACATTTCAGATGTTTGAGTGATAAAAAATTGAAGCTGTTGAATGGTTTGTTGTATCTCCATCCAGTGTTTAACGAGAGGGGCCCCTACCTTGCCTGTCCATATACAGCTCTTATGCTGTATAATATGGGATTTAACAGGGCGTTTTGTGTGGCCAATATAAATAAGTTGAGGACATATCATACTATGGCGTACATAACTTCCGCAGTATCACAATCAAAATGTCCTCTAACAAATTGTTTAGAAAGAGTGATATGACAAAAATGTTTAATCTGTAAACAATTGCTTCAGATGGAACACTTGCCACACGCATAATGACCCCAAGTGCCCGCAACAGCCTCAGCAGGATAAGGAATAGAATTAGAAAATAATCTGTCCTATAAATTGTGTCTTCTGGCGTGAGCGAAGATCAGAGTATTCTGAAATGTACTGTGTAAAGTGAGGGTATCTCAGGGTTGAAGAATGATGTTTTGAGTAACATTCATCCCTAGCATATGAAGGAGAATGCAAACTGCATGCTTAAAAGCCAGCTTAGACTGTGGCTCCAATAATAAATCCTTTTTGGCAAACAGAGCTTTCTTGTAGGTATTATGGTCTTCCTGGTGTAGCCTCTCTGAAGAACCTTATCATAGATCCACTCAGTCCGGAGCCTAAACTCATCCATGGTGGAGCAGAGATGGCATAAAAGTAAAAATTGATCTATTGGAATATTTTGTTTAAGCCGTGAAGGATGGTAACTGGTATAGTGTAAGAGAGTATTGCAGTCTGTAGATTTGGCAAAAATTGTTATCAACCGGCCCTCATTCTTAAACATCTTGTCTTAAAAATAAAATTGTAACTTGATGACTTTGAAATGAAAACTGTAATTTCACTTCTTGCTGACTGAGCCACATTTCAAAAAGATATTAACCCATGCAGCCTCAGTCCAAATAAAAAAGATGTTTATAAATCTGTCCCACAAACAAATGAGAGTCCAAAAAGAGGACTTAAATATGAACTTAGCCTCAAAATCAGCAACATATAGGTATGCTACTGAGGGGTCCATAGTGGCCTCCATGGCTATACCCTTCATATTTGCTCAAAAAATTGACTTTCAAAACTTCTAAGATGCTTTTGCAAAATTAAGATAGTCAAGCTGGTGAACAAAACAATTATGTAAAAGACAATAAGGTGAAAACAAATATACAGCTCGATACAGTAACATTCAGTTGAAGTTTTCTCGTCTGTAACGAGCTCCCTGCGCACAATTCGGACGCGTAAGGCAAATCAGCGATACAATTTCCAGTTTCGCGCGTCCGTAGCGCTTCTTAAAACAGACGCGTAACCCTTCCCGCACCCGGCATGTAAATGAACGAATTAGCTGTATAATGAAGGAATTAGCTATTCCCCTCCGATACCGTAACGCGCGCTCAAGTTATCTCATTAGTAACGCACTGTTTTGCCGCGGCCGTAACGTGTTAGTTTACCGCCTCCCCCTAGTAGGAGTTAGGACTGTGAGTCTAGTAACAAATCCATCGACACCGCTTAAGACACTCAAAAACAATAAAACACAATTAAAAAAAAAAGCGATACAGAGATGATCGAGAAAATGTAATGATGTGGGACACATAAAACCTGTCAGAAGAAAAAAAAAATTTTAAATACCTGTCTGAGGGCCGCGTCGGTCCAGGCTGCCGGCGGGATCCGGGGGGCCGGTGGTCGCGTGTTAAATCTAGGCCGCGGGCGGGTGGGCGCCTGTTCCAGGCGGCGGCGGCAGCGGCGGCGGGGGGACACGCGTTAGTTCGAGACGGCCGGCGGGCGGTCGCGTGTTAAATCTAGGCCGGGTCGCACAGACGCGCATTCATCCACTGCCGGTGGGGGTTGCCTCTCCGGCAGCCCCCACCGGCAGTGAATGAATGCGCGCCTGTGCGACCCCTGCGTTTCGGCGCTCAAGGCAGTCACATGCCGTGACGTCACGCCTTGAGCGCCGAAACGCAGGGGTCGCACAGGCGTGCATTCATTCATCCAGGCGGAGGAGCCGGTGGCGAAAGCAGCCGGCTCCTCCGCCTGGATGAATGAATTCATTCACTGCCGGTGGGGGTTGCCTCTCCGGCAGCCCCCACCGGCAGTGAATGAATGCGCGCCTGTGCGACCCCTGCGTTTCGGCGCTCAAGGCAGTCACATGCCGTGACATCACGCCTTGAGCGCCGAAACGCAGGGGTCGCACAGGCGCGCATTCATTCATCCAGGCGGAGGAGCCGGTGGCGAAAGCAGCCGGCTCCTCCGCCTGGATGAATGAATTCACGCGACCACCCGCCGCCCGCCGGCCGTCTCGAACTAACGCGTGTCCCCCCGCCGCCGCTGCCGCCGCGCCCACCCTCCCGCAGCCTAGATTTAACACGCGACCACCGGCCCCCCGGATCCCGCCGGCCGCCTGGACCCACGCGGCCCTCCGACAGGTATTTACAAATTTTGATTTTTACACTTCCTGGTGCCTGTCATTTCAAATGTCATTTGAAATGACAGGTACCAGCGCACCCAGGTTACTGTATAGGCGCTGTATTAAGCGCCTATACAGTAAAATGGGTTACGCGGCCATAACCCTTCCCTACCGCTTTAAAGCCGCGGCATGCATTTGCATGCGATTAGAGGAGAGTATCGGGGAGTTAGTGAAGAGAACTGTGCGTGCGGGGAGGAAGGGTGCGCCTGACACTACCGCACTCTTTTTACCGCGGCCTTACTGGATCGAGCCGATAGTAAGTATAATAACAATCATAGTAATAATTTTTCTCACAGGACAAGCAGGATGGTTGTCCTCACAAATGGGTGACATCGAGGATGGAGCCCACCACGGAAAAATTTCTGTCAAAGTTTAACAGAACTTTGACTGGCCCCTACTGGGCATGCCCAGCAAGGCACTGACCCTGCAGCCAGCAGGGGTCTCCCTTCAGTCTTCTTTTTTCCGCGCAGCAGTTGCCACGCAGTGAAAGGAGCTCTTCTTACCACGTTCCTGACAGGAATTCGGTTTTTCTTTCCGAAGAAAAATTTGCCCCTCAGGGGTCTCCCTTCGACAAATTTTTGTCACCTTCGCGGACTCCGGTAAGTTTTTTGCCGTTTTTCATCGACTGCTGTCGATTTTGGCCCTCGAGGCCTGTTGGCACTTACCGATCCCGCGGCTAAATTTGGCCCTAGGCCATGGCGACCGGGTTCCGTCGTTGTCCGGACTGTACCCGGACTATGTCAATCACAGACCCCCATAGGGTTTGTGTTTTGTGTTTGGGTAGTGAGCATGATGTCCTGACTTGCACCAAATGTGCCTTAATGACACCTAAGGGTCGCAAAGCCAGGATGGAGAAGATGGGGCTCCTCTTCCATGCACCCACCCCAACGCCATCGATAGCATCGACGTCATCGGAACCGGCACCGTCGAAGTTGCACCACCATCGTCAACCCTCCGGTGACCGTCCACCATCGATGACTTCTCGGCCGTCGACTCCTGTCCCCTCCCCGGATGGGCGAGGAGACCGAAAGGACAAGCATCGCCATCGACGGCACAAGTCTCGGCCTGTCGAGGATCCACAGTCATCGACCTCTGAACAAGCCGAGCCACCGACTAAGAGGCCTCGATCAGACTTGGCACCGTCCACGTCTCGTTCGCAGGCATCGAGGAAACCCTCACCCTCTCGGGGTGTGGGAGCCGTGATCCCACCGGTTACGGTGGTCCCTCCGGCTCTGCCTCAGCCTCCCTCTCCCGTCGAGCCGGGTATTGTTACCCCTGGTCTCCGGGCAGAACTGGACCGGCTGTTCCAGGAGGCCATCGAGAAAGCGATGCAAAGGTTCCAACCTCCACCGGCACCATCTCCGGCACCGATTCCGGCACCGCCTCCGGCATCGACTCCGGCACCGACTCCGCCACCGAGGAGGGAACCGTCCACCGAGCCTCTGGTGGAAGCGCTAGCACCACTACTACACCGCATGGAGGCACTTGTACATGCCCTTCCATCGATGATTCCAGTAGCACCGACAGCGCCACCGTCTCCGACAGGATTCTCATCGGCAGGAGAAACACCGTTCCTGATTCCCCCTTCCGGGGTGGTCCCATCGGTGCCTTCTTGTATATCTCCACCGATTTATCCTTCGGCTCCATCGATTCCAAGACCGGCACCGATTCCATCGGCAGCACCGAAGCCCTCGATGCCATTCCCAGTACTGCTTGCAGCACCGGTTCCTTCAAGGTTTCCTTCGATGCCTTCGGATCCTCAACCAGGTCCGTCAGGGCTTCAACCCCCAAGTGATCCCTACGATACCTGGGGTGATGATACATCTTCTGACACAGATTTACCATCACCACCTTCTCCTACGGAGAGTAGAAAAAGATCTCCTCCAGAGGATCTCTCCTTTATTAATTTTGTTAAGGAGATGTCAGAAATTGTACCTTTTCAGCTGCAATCTGAGACCGATGACAGACACCAGATGATGGAACTGCTCCAATTTTTGGATGCTCCAAAAATCATCGCTTCCATCCCCATTCACCAGGTGTTTCTGGATCTCTTAAAGAAAAACTGGGAGTCTCCTTCATCTGTGTCACCAGTTAACAAGAAAGCTGACTCCACATACCTCGTCCAGTCAGCACCAGGCTTTCAAAAGCCTCAACTGGATCATCGCTCTGTTGTGGTTGAGTCCGCTCAAAGAAAGGCCAAGCGTCTAAAGCCACACTCTTCCACTCCACCTGTCAAGGACAATAAATTCCTGGATAGTGTGGGACGGAAAGTGTACCATGGAGCTATGTTGATTTCTCGCATAGCTTCATATCAACTTTACATGACTCAATATAACAGAGCCATCCTTAAACAGATGCAAGATTACGCTGACACATTACCGGACCAGTACCAGCCACAGCTTCAAGCCCTTCTTAACAAAGGGTTTGAGGGGGGGAAGCACGAGATCAGAACGGCTTACGATATCTTCGATGCTTCCACAAAAGTTTCAGCTACTGCCATCTCGGCCAGACGTTGGGCCTGGTTAAAGTCATCCAACCTTCGCCCAGAGGTCCAGGATCGTTTAGCGGATTTACCCTGCTTAGGGGACAATTTGTTTGGAGAACAAATTCAGCAAATTGTCGCTGAATTAAAAGATCACCACGAGACGTTGAAACAACTTTCCTCTGTTCCGTCTGAGGTTTCCTCCAAACAACCACTTAAGAAGGACTCTAAAAAGTCGTTCTTTCGGCCACGTCGTTACTATCCTCCATCGGCTAGGCCTCGTCCAGCTCGATCCTCTACCAGACCTCAGCCACGTCAGCCTAGGAAACAAAGGCCTACTGTAGCCCCTCCTCCTGGGCCTGCGGCTGGCCTTTGACTCCCCTGTAGGGAGCACATGCCAAGCCCCTCTTCCAGACATCCCTGTAGGAGGTCGACTGTACCATTTTTTACAAGCTTGGTTGCAGATCACCTCAGATCAGTGGGTGCTAGCAATTATCGCACAGGGTTACCACCTCAACTTCATAACTCTTCCGACAGACTCCCCGCCTCTTCAAGAGTGGAGTCTAACCACCCATTTGGCTCAATTACAACAGGAAGTATCTCTTCTTCTGCAATCAAATGCTATACAACCCGTCCCTCCCTCTCAACGAGGGAAGGGATTCTATTCCAGATACTTCCTAATACCAAAGAAATCAGGGGGACTACGTCCCATTTTGGACCTTCGAGCCCTCAACAAATACCTTCAAAAAGAGAAGTTCAAAATGGTAACCCTTGGCGCGCTGCTCCCTCTGCTGCAAAGGGGGGATTGGCTGTGTTCTCTCGACCTCAAGGACGCTTATACTCACATTGCGATCGCACGATCCCATCGCAAGTATCTGCGATTTCTGGTAGGCCGCGACCATTATCAATACCGGGTATTGCCTTTCGGTCTGGCATCTGCTCCACGAGTCTTTACCAAATGTCTCGTAGTGGTAGCAGCATTCCTACGGAAGGAAGGTGTCCACGTCTACCCCTACCTGGACGATTGGCTAATCAGGGCCTCCACCCAACAGATTGCCCAATCCTCCCTAAAATTGACAATTCAAACACTCCTTTCCTTAGGGTTTCTTGTCAATTACGAGAAATCTTGCTTAGTCCCATCTCAAACCTTATCCTTCATTGGGGCAGACTTGGACACCTTACAGGCAAAGGCTTACCTTCCTCATCAGAGGGTTCATACCCTAATATCCCTAGCTCGCCAGCTCCAGTCTCAAAACACTGCCACGGCTCGCCAATTCCTCATTCTCCTAGGTCACATGGCATCCTCGGTCCAAGTCACTCCCATGACCCGACTAGCCATGAGAGTAACACAATGGACTCTACGACACCAATGGACTCAAGCTTTTCAGCCTCTGTCCTCCATAGTCACTGTTACACAAGCGATGCGCCTGTCTTTAACCTGGTGGACGACTCAGGTCAACCTCCTTCAGGGCTTACCTTTTCTCCCACCGGATCCGCAAGTAATCCTAACCACCGACGCTTCTCACATCGGTTGGGGAGCACATGTGGACGACTTCCAAACCCAAGGGTTATGGTCAAAAGAGGAAGCCGAACACCAGATAAATTTCCTGGAACTTCGAGCAATCCGCTATGCGCTCCGAACTTTCAAAGATCATCTATTCCATCAGATAATCTTAATCCAGACGGACAACCAAGTGGCCATGTGGTACATAAACAAGCAGGGAGGCACAGGATCCTTCCTTCTGTGTCAGGAAGCTGCGCAGATTTGGGCGGAAGCCCTCTCCCACTCTATGTACCTCAGGGCCACTTACCTGCCGGGAGTAGACAATGTATTGGCAGACCAGCTGAGCCGTGTCTTCCAACCACACGAGTGGTCACTCAACCCTCTCGTAGCGACCTCTCTGTTTCGAAAGTGGGGTTTTCCCCGCATAGACCTCTTTGCGTCCCCTCAGAACCACAAAGTGGACAATTACTGCTCTCTCATCCGGAGCCAGCACTCTCGGCCGAGGGATGCGTTCTCCCTCAAGTGGACAACCAGTCTGCTCTATGCATTCCCTCCACTTCCTCTTGTGTCAAAGACTCTCGTGAAGCTACGCCAGGACGGAGGAACCATGATCCTGATAGCACCTTACTGGCCACGCCAAGTATGGTTTCCAATACTCCAGGATCTCTCCATCCGCAGGCACATTCCTCTGGGAATGGACCCGCATCTGCTCACTCAAAACGACGGATGCCTCCTCCATCCCAACCTCCAAGCCTTGTCCCTGACGGCATGGATGTTGAAAGGTTAGTCCTTCAACCGTTTAACCTTTCAGATTCCGTTTCTCGTGTCCTAATAGCTTCACGAAAGCCTTCCACAAGAAGATCTTACTCATACAAATGGAAAAGGTACACATCATGGTGCACTTCTCAGTCCCTTGATCCCCTTTCCTGTCCAATCTCGAAATTCTTGGACTATTTATGGCATCTCTCTGAATCAGGTCTTAAAACCTCTTCTATAAGAATGCATGTCAGTGCGGTAGCCGCCTTCCATAAAGGTATTGGGGGTAGTCCTATTTCAGTACAACCCCTGGTAACACGCTTTCTTAAGGGCTTGCTCCATCTGAAGCCACCCTTGCGTCCTCCGGCCCCATCCTGGGACCTTAACCTGGTTCTTGGTCGTCTAATGAAACCACCTTTCGAACCTCTGCACTCCTGTGACTTGAAATATCTCACTTGGAAAGTGTTGTTCCTTTTGGCTGTTACTTCAGCTCGCAGGATTAGTGAATTACAGGCCCTAGTTACCTATCCGCCTTACACTAAGCTCCTGCAGGACCGTGCGGTACTTCGCACTCACCCTAAATTTTTACCTAAGGTAGTTTCGGAGTTTCATATTAATCAATCCATCATACTACCTATCTTTTTTCCCAGGCCCCACTCCAACTCTGGAGAACAGACCCTGCATACCCTAGACTGTAAGCGGGCTCTAGCTTTTTACCTAGACCGTACAGTTTCTCACAGGAAGAGCACTCAATTATTCGTCTCTTTCCATCCTAACAAATTAGGACAACCTGTGGGTAAGCAGGCTCTTTCCTCCTGGTTGGCGGACTGCATTGCTTTCTGCTATGAGCAAGCTGGCATCCCCTTTCAAGACCGTGTTAAAGCACACTCTGTGAGGGCCATGGCGACGTCAGTGGCACACCTTCGATCGGTGCCGCTTCCGGACATCTGCAAAGCTGCAACCTGGAGTTCCCTCCATACATTTGCAGCCGATTATTGTTTGGACAAAGCTGGAAGACAGGACTCCATCTTCGGCCAATCTGTCTTGCGTAACCTTTTTCCAACATGATGTACCAACACCCTTCCACCTGCCCGGTAGGGTGCGGATGCCCTTTCCCAAATTCCACCCCAGTTGTTGTGCCTCTTGCACACCGTTGGGTGCATTTGGTGCAAGTCAGGACATCCTCAGCTCGGTACTCACCCATTTGTGAGGACAACCATCCTGCTTGTCCTGTGAGAAAGCAAATGTTGCTTACCTGATGTAACAGGTGTTCTCACAGGACAGCAGGATGTTAGTCCTCACGAAACCCGCCCGCCACCCCGCGGTGTTGGGTTCGTTTTCTTTTTACTTTTTAGGCACTGCCTGTAGCTTTGAAAATCAGACTGAAGGGAGACCCCTGCTGGCTGCAGGGTCAGTGCCTTGCTGGGCATGCCCAGTAGGGGCCAGTCAAAGTTCTGTTAAACTTTGACAGAAGTTTTTCCGTGGTGGGCTCCATCCTCGATGTCACCCATTTGTGAGGACTAACATCCTGCTGTCCTGTGAGAACACCTGTTACATCAGGTAAGCAACATTTGCTTTACTTGTTTGGGCCAGATGTGCTAAGCTTCTTTCCCACAGAAACAAAATGGGAGCCCTTAGTATATCTGACCCTTTGTTTAAGATCTAGTCCAGAGCTCTTTCACATTTAATTTGTCCTTTTACATAGAGCAGGAGTAGCCTACTCCGGTCTTTGAGTGCTGCAAACAGATCTGGTTTTCAGGATATACAAAATGAATATGCATGAGATATTTATGTAGCTCATGCCTTTTGATTGGTTACTGAAGGCAAGTTTCATTCAAGCACAGTTAAGTACCATTGTATGCAAATATATCTCATGCATATTTATTGTGGATATCTGGAAAACGAATCCTGTTTGCGGCACTCGAGGACTGGAGCTGCCTGCCCCTGACACAGTGCTGCAACTGATGTTATTCCTTCTTTGATTGCAAGTAAATGCATGTGTTGCAAGGATGGATAGGATACTGATATGTTATGTCAAACAAAAATCCTTTCCTGAACACTGCAAGAAATGATGAACTGATGGACCAAAATGAAAACCAGAATTTACCTTCACATCGACACAAGTACTATCTAGTGTCACTGTATTGGCCAAGATACAGCAGTGCTTTTTGTACTATGTTGCAACCCGCTCTGCTGGAGAATACTAGCAAGTACAGTGTTTGGGCAGGGCGTACCTGTGAGAGGCCGGGCACCCGGAAGTGTGAGAGTGGGACAGGAGACCATGACTGGAACAGGAGTCAAGAGAGGAGCCAAGGTCCAAGACTGAAGCAGGAACTAGGAACCATAGAACTGGAACGCAGGAACAGGAGCACTGGAAACTTAGAGACAACCAGGACACTAGACACTGAATGGTGAATGCAGGAATATTTCTAAGGAAGGAAGAACTGGAATATACATCACAGGACCACAGGAGCATGGAGTACAGAACAAGAAAAGTGGAATGAGGATTCAGGCCTGAGCAACAGGAAAAAACAGTAGCACTTCTGCAGGGCGGACACATGTGGGCTGTTGGGCCAGCAAAGGTGTGTCAGGCTAGAGCTTCTTATATCCAGCTCTAATGCTGGTCCAATTGGAAGACCACAGGGGCATGTCCAGCTTTCCCAGGAAACAAGACCAATTTATCAAGACTCCAGGGAAAGCCAGCAGCCCCTGCAACTTCCAGCAGGTTCATGGCTTGGAAATCCCAGAGTCATAGTTTCAAATTCCATCTACCCTGACATACTGTCAGATTTTTGTTTGTATTAAATGTATTTATGCTATGGAGTTGTGAAAAGTGCAAAACACACACATATACTCACTCATATGTAGTTTCCAGTTTGACATTATGTAACAGCAGAAGGATGATTTGATGTGCGCCAAGTTTATAAAGAATTGTGTATTTATTTGATGCTTAATCTAAGTTGCTCTACTCAGTGTGAAATATGAATACAAGTGCTGGAATCCTCATTCTGTTTTCAGTAATAAACTCATCTCTTCCAGTTACTTTTAATTACATGCACATAAAATGCAACATTTCCAACCACTCAATGCAAAATTGAATGTAAATTACATCCCTGACTGAAAGAAACTGCATAAGATATTTACTATTCCACCTTTTGCTGTTTCTTACATAACTTTGTATTCATTCTTCTTATTTAAGCTTAAAAGTGAGTAATTCAGGTAACTGGTTAAGGAAGAGCGAATGAATTTCTGCAGACTGAATTAGCTGCTTATTCCTGAGAGTGGTTGCTGCAGGATTGTGGGAAAAGGTGGGCCTAGGGAAGGGCTTCTATAAGAAGTGGGTATGGCTCTAATATAAGGAGAACTAGAAATGACTGAAAAATTAAGCAACAAAGCCAAGAAAAAGGCAAGCTATCTTGAGCAGCCTAGACCAGCGGTTCTCAACCGGTGTGTCGTGGCACACTAGTGTGTTGCGAAGCAGCAGCAGGTGTGTCGCGCACCCGCTGCTCTTCCCCCCCCCCCCCCTTCCACCTCAGCGAGACAAGCACTGTTTCCGTTCCTGCTCAGGCTATCAGCACATTCAAGCCCTTAGGGGGAACGGCAGCAGTGTTTGTGGAAGCCGGCAACAGGAACATGACCTTTTCTTCTTCCCGCCCCTGTGGCCCGGAAGAGGAAGTGATGTTTACCGGGCACGCGGGAAGAAGAAAAGGCCATGCATGCTGCTGCTGAAATCGCATCCCAAGGCTCTCCCGGGCCCCGCTACACTCAGCAGTTTGCCCGTGCTGCGATCATCGCTGAGAATGTGGCTGCCAGGATTTCCTGTCACGCGGCTGTTGGGGAAATCTCATTAATTAGCTGCCTAGACACAGAACTGAAGATCGATGCTGGCTGGTCCATTTGCCAGGGGTCGCAGGAGTATGGTGCCGCAGCCCCCCCCCCCCCCCCCCCCCCCCGGGCCTGGCTTTGACCTCCCCTTCTCTCGCCAGTGCAACACCAGCAAAAAATCATAAAAATAATAATAATCAAATTGCAAAAAAATAAAAGGCTGGGGTGGGGAGAAGAAAAAGCATAGAATTACATTTTAGGCTGACTGCTCTGTGCCTTGATAGCAGCACAAGCAATCAGCTGAGTGCTGCCTTCTTACCACTGCGGGGCGGGGAGGTCATTCCTGCTGCAGTTTCTAGCCTGTTAGGACTCTGCTTTTAATTGCAGCATACCAGCTACCTTGTGCTATAGCTGCCATGTGAGCTGTGGATGGGGGTGGGGGTGAGAGAGTGAAACAGAGAGAGTGAGCCAGCATGTGTGTAAGTGTATGAGAGAATGTGTGTGTGTGTGTGTGTGTAAGTAAGAGAGAAAACATGTGAGAGCAAGATACTACTCAGGAAAGCCACTGGTATGTGTGAGAGAAAGAGAGATTGTTCAGGGAGGTGACTGGTGTGTGTATGAGAGAGAGACATTGGTCAGGGAGGTAACTGTGTGTATGTGAGAGAAAGACATTGGTCAGGGACGTGACTGCTGTGTATGTGTGTGTGTGTGTGTGTGAGAGAGAGAAAGACATTAGGGAGGTGACTGGTGTGTATGTTTGAGGGAGAGAAAGATATTGGTCAGGGAGATGACTGGTATGTGAGTGTGAGAGAAAGAGACATTGGTCGGTGACGTGTGTATGAGAGAGAAATAGATTGGTCACAAGGTGACGTTTGTTTGTGAGACAAAGAGATTGGTCAGGAAGGTGACTGGTGTGTGTGTTTGAGGAAGAGAAACATATTGGTCAGGGAGATGACTGGTGTGTGAGAGAGAGAAAGTGTGTGTGTGTGTGTGTGTGAAATAGTCTAGTCATGGGCCCTAAGGAAGAAGAACGTGAGGACAGAGCTTCAGCAGCCCTTGGTGCTTCTGGTATGTGCTATTGGCCTACAAGGGAAAGGAGTAGGAGAGTTACTGGAGTGTAAATAAAGGTGGTTTTTTTTAAGTTTATCTTTCTTGATTGACTGCCTTTTTAATTATTGGGTATTATGTGATGTGTCTGCTGTTAGAAATATTTTATTGGTGTTTGGAGAATTTTTAATAATTTTGAACATTTTTAATGATTGGATGTTATTCCATTTATCTGTTGTTTTGAAACATTTATTATATTCTAGTTTTAGAATGATTTTATATTTCTCGAGGAATGTATAAATAGAAATGTGGAGACAAAAACTGAACTGGAAACAGCAAGAAGCAACAACGCAAAAACATTAGGTTTATGGTCACTTTATTCTGTTTTTGGTGAGGGTTTGTCTGTGTTCTGCGTGTGTGACCCAGCTAAGGGTGTTCTGCAAGCTTGTAGTTTCTTGGTAGGGATCTATAGCAGCTTGGCTTGTTCTGTTTTCCTAATAAGAGGTGTATTGGTGTTTAGGGCCTGGTGTAATTTTTGCAGTGCTGCCTTTTCATAGATAGGGTTATTACTGTTTGAGTTCCATAAGGCAGGTGTAACTTTGTGCACATTAGTTTGTGTACATTATTGCAGAGCCTGGAAGTCTGTTAGGTGCTATATTTCTGTTTTGCACAGAATGCAGAGTGGCTTTTTTGGGTTTCTGTTCCAGTTTCTGTTTCCATATTTGTAATTTGTGGTCTTTCTGTACTTGTTGAAGGTGGATTATATGTGTGTGACCGAGGTGAAGTATTTTACTAGCATGTAGGCATTTGTATCAATATTATTTGTTGTATTTTCTAAATAGAACATGCATTGGTGGTAAATTACTGTTTTTTCATAAGGAAGGCTATTGCACCTGGTAGGAGAGAGTGTTTATGTTGCTGTTACTGAGATGACACCAGAAATATCTCTTTTGTATGGTAAATTGAACGGGGAATGACCTAGTTCTGTTCTGTAGCCATTGTTGGGGGGGGGGGGGGGTCAGGGTGGATCCTGTAGATACAGAGTATATGGTTACATTTAACCCTGTGACGATCATGTGTTCAGTGTGTCACGCATGTGAGAATCATCTGTCAGGTGTGTCCCGACAGAGAAAAGGTTGAGAACCATTGCCCTAGACAATACTGATGCTGTAATGCTGTATAACTTGAGGGTGATATTCAAAAGCATTTATACCAATAGGTTTTGAGTTAACTGGAGAAATGCAGAGTTTTGAATATAGTCACCACTTATCCAGATCATTTTATCTGGATGAGTCATTTCAGGGGTGTTCTGGGACAGAGTTGAGTTAGCCACATAAGTTATTCAGCTAACTCTAGATGTGGACAAGAACAGGGTTAAAGTTATCCGGAACTTGGTTTTGGAGGGTGATGAGTAGGGACAAAAGGGTTAAGATGGGGTGTGAGGAAGAAAGGGAGATGGAAGAGGAGAGGGGGCTTGATATATGGGATTTTTTTATTGCCAAACTGGGGGGTAGGGTGGGGGAATATAGAAAGTGTCAGTGATCCTCTACATTCAACTTAACTCTTAAAGGGCAGATGGGGCTGGCAGATCCAACATATGACTCCCCTAGGTAAGGCGTGGGGGATTGGGCAGGTAGACCTGCTAGGTTGATTGTGTTTTTTCATTCCTGCTTTCCACTTAACTGGCTATATTGTTTGAATATTGCTGATTAATGTTAAACTTCTCTGGCTACATGTACCAGATATTAAAACCTTGTTGTCAATTTTCAAACACAGACTATTAGGTTTCAAATTTATCTGGTTGAGTATACGTGGATAACTTTTATTTTAGGATATTCAGTGAGATGTTTATCCTGATAAATTATCCTGCAAATTTTAGCCGGGTAAGTTATCTATGTTTTATTTCTTTGAAAATCTGAAAACCTTTTGTTAATCTCCATTATCTAGAAATATATATCAGACCACCTGCAGTATGTCAAAATCAGAAATGTATTGCATATAAAGAAAAATGTTTAATTTCTGCTCGCATATTTGGAATATGGAAGGATGTTTCTAAGACACATTTCATGTGTTGTCTTTTACACACAAATTTGACCTTCAATCGTTGACCCTAACATATCATCCTAGTCCTTAATCTGGGTTTCTAGTATCTGCCCTTTCTTTTGCACATAGCTATGACCCCAAGCTTATTATTTCTGTTCTCTTAATGCACCCTTATGAGATTTTTCTGTTTGGCTGAGAGCACACTCCTCTGTTGATCTGATACCTAATTCATTTAGCTGATTGTTCTGCATGTTTCCATTTTACCACCAATTCCACTTTATAGCCAAAAGAAATTCTGTGGAATCCTAGAGGAAGGTCACAGCATGCAAACAAGTGCGTTTTAGGGCCTGATTTACTAAGACTTTTCTCCCATTCTGTCTCTGAGGGGAAAAAGCTTAGTAAATCAGTGAGAACCGAAGATTTGAGGTTACTCCGGTCATCAGAAGATCGATGTTTTATATAATTTCTGATTGTAAATGAAAGCTAGTCCTCAGAGGAAAAGTGAGTTCTTAAATGATACTGCTTTAAGACTTGAATTAAAACTCAGAACCAAAAAGATTTAGACATGTTATGCACATAAAGGTGATTTTTGGTTTGCTTACCAGCCTTTGGAGTGTGTGTGTGGGTGTGTGGAGGGGTAGATTATGATTGTGCTTCAGAAAATGGACTTCTGATCATCATTAGTGTCTCCGAATCACTCAGCAGTCTGATATTGTCTAAAAATAGCTCTGTTACCTTCACTACTGCTACGAGCTGCGTAATTCTGAGCAATTAAATCTGTTTTCTCTGCTAAGCATAGACAGCTTGAATTTATTATATAGGGAGGATAACTTTCAAGCAAATGCACAGTAGCATATATGTCATTTTATAAAATACATGTATCTCTAACCCGCAACATGCGCATGAATACGTGCAGCGCATTGAAACCATATATGTCAATGCATTGAATGCGAGTATTTTTCCTACCTATTTTAAAAATAGATGCTTGTATATTTTACACACAAAAGTAATTTAAAAATGTGTGCATAAATGAAATAAACAGTTTATCAATACTCCATCAGTTCTCCCACTTCTTCTCCAAGTCATTGAGACCTTTCTGATTCTTCAGCCTGAGCTCCCCTTTTCCCCCCCCCCCCCCCCGTTCACCCAGACCTCCCACCCAGTCAGTACTACACAATAAATGTGTAGTGTAAAAAATGCAAGTAAGATGGCAAATGTACATGCTTGTATTTTTAATATAGCAACTTATAAAACACTTTTAAACTAGCAACTTATGCATGCAACTGTTGGCCTACCCGGGAATGTCTCTAGACTGCTCCTTTTTTATGCATGAAAGTGAAAATACATGCATATTTAAGATTTTTATAAAATACGGAATAGGCGAGTGGATGCTATTTGTACACGTATATGCTAATTTTTACACTTGTAAAGATTTGAAAATGCACCCCACAGTGTGAAACAGTTTTAGCAATAGGGACAGAAGTGCACAGCATTCTGTTTCTAAAACCAGGTGCAATTCTTGCTTTCGGATGCCCTCTGAATTTTTTATTGTTATTTTTTTGTTATCACATGTAATTCTTCTAAGACTCTGTAAATCCTAATGTTCTTTATTTTCCTAAAGCCCAGAAGGCAGAAGCTTAGGAAACAATTTTTCAAGTTCCGAGACGGAGACCAATGCTTTTCAAATAAAAATCCTATTTTTTCAAGAGTACAAAAGACTCTAAAACCACAAGGATAAATTTCCCTACTCTGTTGTTTCAGTAGTGATTGCAGGGCAGAGACAAGGACAGCTCTTCACGGTTATTAGGTAGGTTAGCACTTCATTTTTAAGATGATATGGAACAGAGATTGCTCAGATTTTCTTGGTGTGCCAGTTCTTTAATACAGAGGGTTGGGGTGGGGAAGAGATCATTAAGACACAGGTGTTTCTGTCTCTATACAGCATTCTTTATCCTCTGTCTGGTGTGAGTGCATTCATTATAAACCTATAAACCTAGCCTTTTTCATTGGAAATATATGACTGTCTTTGTATTCTAGGTTTGCTACCCGAGACAGGAATGCCCTACTTCTTTATAATGGCCGTTTTAATGAAAAGCATGACTTTATTGCACTTGAGATCATTGAGGAACAGATCCAGCTAACCTTCTCAGCAGGTAAGGAGTTAATTATCCTGCACTTAAATCTTAAAACTAAACATCAACTGTCAAGTAAACTAGCCTTTCAGAGCTTATTCTGCTTTCATCTATGTCATTCTCCCTGTGGCAATTTTGCTGACTAAAACTGTGAACATTACTGCAAAGATGCACTCGTTCATACTTTAATAGTGCCGGAATTAATTTTGTTCTTAGGCTAAATGCATGCAAATATAGCTCAGAAATATTCATTATACCTGTTCAGAAAACCAGAGCTGAGTGAGGGCTTCAAAGGTCTGAGTTTGGGAAATTATAAATGCTTCAACTTGGGTGTTTATTTGCAGAGTTCTGTGACTCTCAAATGGATTCCAGCTTAAAATCTGACCATCACTGCTATAGATCAGTAAATCCTCTGTGCCAGCCATAGAACATATAGTCGCCTGTATCCAGTGCAGTACTGCAGGCTCAGATGCAACTTCATTTCCTCGCATCCAAGGAATTCTCTCTGCTTATCCCATTCTTTTTTAATTCTGTTATTATTTTGACCTCCACCACCAGAGGCTATTCCATGTACCCCTCTCCCTTTCTGTGAAGAAATATTCATCATGTTGCTCCTTCGTCTACCTCATTTTAGCCACATATTATGAATTCTTGTTATAGAAATTCCTTTCAACTGGAAAATGCTTGTTGCTTCACTCCTTCAACTCTTCAGGGTTGTACATATTTAGGTCCTCAAGTCTCACTTCATAGGATTTATGGTGCAGACTGTGCACAATTTTGGAAGCTCTTCTCTGGACTACCTCTACTGTCTGTACAGCTGCAAAGTCACTAAGGGGTATGTTTAAAACATCTAGTCTCCCATGCTCATTGATATTGGGATTTAGCTGCATGCTCTCTGTGCAGGATGTCCCAGCCTTCTTGGAGGCCAAATTCAGCTATCCCATTGCTGTTAATGTTATAACTGCCACTCCACGCGGATTACTCCAGTCTTCTTGAAAGCCTGATGTAGTCCTACCACTTCTGTTTAGGGGTGTAATCACCATGCTATACGGATTGTCCTGATGCTGTTTGAGTTATAACCATGTCATTTAAGGAGAAGCGACCTCTGGAATTGAGCACAATGGCTCAGATGAGATCTTGCCAGTGATCTGTCCACAGGCTACCTTTTTTCTCCTGTTAATTCCTTTCCTTATGCACCTTTCTTCCAGCTCTTACCACTGTTTTGTAGCACTGTTTTGCTGCCTTGAGATGATCAGCCATGGTTACCCTGAGCTATCATCTTCTTTGTGCCCATTAATACCTCATCCTCTATAATGCACTATTCTCTAATTTTTCATGCATGACTCTACACGATTTTGTATTAAACATGTTGAGCAACTTTATTATCTTTGCAATGGGGTTATTAGCGGCAGAGTTGTATGTCATAATCCCTGATTCTTTCAGTCAAGATGCAAAGCTCATACAACTGTAAACTCTACCATGTAGTGAAACTTTCAGCAAATACTGTAGCAGTTGTAACAGTTTGTAACATCTGTATGGCAGAATAATGCTGAGGAAAAGCAATGAAAATGTGCATTTATATAGCTTTTTCATCCACTCAAGGCCCTGAAGTGCCTTATAATTAAGTACTTCAGAAACTTGCAGGCATCTACCTTGTGGTGAGTGACCCAGCATCCTATGTCTGCTGACCCGATTGCAGGAAAATGTTCAGATGGGGGTATATGAAGCAGGGTTCTGATAACGTTGTTATCCAATTAGTTATGTAAAGGAAGACCCACAGATGTAACATGACCTATCCAGGATCACATACTGCTTATGGAAGAAGACTTTAATTTGTATTGTAAAAGTTCTGACTTGTAATTCATTGCTTTTTCCATTTGACCACAGTCTTACATCACAGCAAAGGGAAAACAGATGAGGGTGTGTATTTGCAGTTCATTCTCTCCAAATGTAAGCTTTCCTAGCTTGTGGGAGGAGACTTTTTTTTTCCTATGACATGTTAATCTGTTCAGATCAAAAATCTGATATTTCTTCTTTGAAAAGGTCTATTGTTCTAGTGTTAAAAGGCTTGTCTAAAAGACCCAACCTTTGTTTGCTCCGTGCTATAAAGAGGCAGTCGAGTAAATATTGTTTTTCATAATTACCCAACAGCAGCAGTGCCTAGCCACCTAGATTGTTGCCTTGCTGTAAATACTTTCTTGGGAATGCTCTTGTTTTATGTTTATACAGTGTAGTGGGTGAGATAACAGTTTCTTGAGATTGAAAGAATGGCAAATACACTTCAAATATCAGTGTGGAGGACCAGCTGCCATGCAGGAGAGAGCAGTGTGGTCCCTTGCACCTCCTGCCAATCTTGCTGGGAGAGAAGATTAAGGACATTATTGATTTAGAGCTTCTGAGAAGCAATGGGGGAGTCCTGACATTCTGTGAGGGAGGGGAGAGACCAGGAGTTTGTGCTTGATTTAAGCGCCTGGGGTAGGCAAGAGTGCTTGTGCCCACCCACACCCTGATCCCCAGTCCTTTCCCTCTCTCTCCACTCCAACTGGTAGTAATGAGCTGTTGTGACGGGCAATACAGTGCTGGATCAGAGAGAGCAGTGGGAGGGATGTCCGCACCATAGGAACTTGTAGCAGATGATGGCAGTGCAAGAACTGTTTGCGTATAGGTGCGTATATGTGGAAGCAGCGAGAGACGGTCTAATCGTATTCAGAAGCTAAAAGAATGGAGACAACTGTGAAGTCAAAAAAAGAAATTGTTGTCTCTGGCTTTCTTTGTCTATTTTTACAGTTTGAAGTAACTTTTCATCTTCTACCTCTGTCTCCCCCTCTTTGCTGCTGCCTCCCTCACAAAACAAGCTCCCAAAGCAGGTCATGTCACCTGTCTGCCTCAGAAATTTCAGAGCTGGGGGAGAGAGCTCATATTTGTTATGTCAGCCCTTCCGTATTACATTTCAAATGTTGTCCTTAACCTTTAGTCTACAGTGTAAAAAAAAACAAAAAAACAAAACCTGGTAGCAATAATAAACACACAGACCAGGCTGTGCAAACATACAGTAAGCAAAGGCTGCTCACCAGTTTTGTAAGCAATTTTTTTTTTTTTATAATGACTTTGGCAAGTTACAGTTAGACCAGGACACATCTTTTGTTTTAAAAATCTGTGAAATTGTTTGCTAAATATCTTAGATCAATCACACAGAGTATTGCAAGACTTCATTTTCGTATGGAAAAAAAAAAGCTGCCTGGGCAGTGGCAGGGTGGTGTAGCGTCTCCCTCCTATCACCCCCACCCATGCCTTGCCATCCCAGCACTGCGTCCACACTTTAGTACTGTTTCTGTGATTATGGTTAATTTTTCTTCTTTTGCTAATTTGTCAAACCTTACTTCAATGGCTTTATTTCAGATATGAAATCCTGGTTGGAACGGGCGGAAATGTTATGTGGAATACACTAGTCACATGCTGATTAAACTACAGACTTGTTGGCATTGGCCCACCCCAGATGCAGAGAGGTCAATATTCAAAGTCATTTAACTGGATAATTCATAAAATATCTGGCTAAATGGCAGCTTTTTGACTATTTGGCCATTTATCTGGCTGAATCATAGCTAGAAAAATCATCACTCAGCGTTACTTTACTGCCTGAGACAGATTGGTTTAGCTTCAAAGGCATTATCCTGTTTTGAATCTTCTCAGTCCGATCAGACTCCAGAAGCTGTGTTTAGGGGTTCAAAGTCTTTTAAGTTGGCAGTAGGTGTACCACAAGGGTCGGCATTAAGAGCCAGCTTATTTACAGAGCGCCTGCGGCCTGATTCTCTCCCTCCCCACCTAGATTTCATAAATGGCATTTCCTGGCCACGTGCCTCCCACCCTCCAAAGTCCTCCTAGAAGTGAAAATAATATTTGGGGAGGAGGGGTCTGCAGGTTTGGCCCTTGCCATCCTCATCCCTGATTCTGTTTTAAAATTGAAATCAGGCTGCCCCCCCCTTCTCCCACCCACTATCCCTATGTCCTGGGCTGTCCCCTCACTCCCACCCTATCCTGCCCCTCCACCCCCCTGATCCTAAAAGCCCAGCTGGGAGCGAGGCATGTAATGACCTCCACCTGGCACTGCCAGGGCTGCTTCTGTCAGAGCTGGGGGGGGGGGAGTTGCATATCTAGCTCCCAGCTATGGTTTTTACAGGTGGGGGAGGGGCAGCCTGGAGCATAGGGATTGAGGGTTGGGGGACGACATTTCAGTTTACAAATGGAATTGGGGGCCTGACCTGTGGACTCCCCAACATTATTTTCACTTGTAGGGAAAGCTTTGGGGAGTGAGTGGTGCTCGGCCCGGGAGGGACAATTTTTGAATTTTGAGGGAAGGGAGGGAATCTAGCCATGGACCCACTTTTACAACTTCCTTCCTTGTTTGTTTGTTTATTTATTTGTTTATGTTTTAACTTTATGGTGCTACTTAACCTGATATCTTTGAAAATATATGTTAATTAGCAAGTTATCTGGCCCCACAAGGCTGAATAACTTAGAAGCTTTTCACTGGTTATATTTAAACATAACCAGTTGGGTTTTTAAATTATCCTGCTCCATGTAGCCAGATAACCTTAGGAGAGTATATTCAGGGGAGCATTTAATCCTGCTGAATATCCGGGACATGTTATCCAACTAACTTTAACCAGACAACTTGTCCATGTGCCGGCTTACTATGAACCTCGAAATATGTCGATTAGAGATTGAAGTCTGTAGTGTTCTGCATGGATATTCGGCTGAAAAGTGTTTTGGTTTGTCATTGTTTTGACCGGCTGATTATTTTGATTTTTTTCTCTATTTAACACTAGCATTTTGTTGATGGCTTTCCAAATTCTCTTTGTAATATAAAACCTCATTGTTTTTTTAAATTGATTTTTAATACATTAATGTGTTTATAGTTGGTCATATGTGCTGATACCTGCAGTATTGACTGCATTTCAGTCTGAGTGACACAAAGCAGTCTGATGAACAGAATCATTTTAAGTATTTCAGATGGAAGTTTAAATAGACATGATAAGGCTTTAAATCCCTCCTTTTACCCCCTAATTTGTATTTCATTTCTCAGGGGATCTTGGTATTTAATATTTCTGAAGTTCTTCCTATGTATCCACTCTCATAATTATGAATGTAATTAAATGGAAGATTTTCTATGTTGAATTAATTAGAACCCACTTGTGGTCATTACCCTGATACATATAAATCGTAAATGCAGCCCAAACAACTGGAAAATGGTATGAAGAATGAGATTTTTTTTTCTACATTTCACATATCTTATTCCAATGAATCATAACATTTAAGAAATAGCTAGAATCAAAAAGGGAAAAGATTTAAAAATAAGACCTAAAGAGAACGCAAAAGAGCCAATAAGTGGGCAAGTTGATGTTGAGAAGAATCTGGTAATATTTCTTGCCTGCAGGCGAGTTACATATTTTTTTTAGATTTCACACTTTTTTCAGCCCTTCAAAGTGGATTACATTCAGGTACTGTAGGTATTTTGTACCTGAGGCAATGGAGGGTAAAGCCCAAGGTTATAAGGAGTGACATCAGGACTCAAACCCTGGTCTCCTGGTTCATAGCCAACTGCTCTAACCACTAGGCTATTCCTCCACTCCAAAGCATCTTGAATACCATCATTCAGTGAAATATATAAAAACCATACATTAACAAACAGATAAAGTATCTATTTTAATCAGAGGTTTTAGATGTGCAGATTGTCTGATTGTATGTTGTACTAATGTGAGAATAATCACATTATCCTGAAATTTCACGGATATTGCTTGCTCTGTTTCTGAAAAAGAAAAACATTGTTGGCTGGCTATTGAAACAAAACAAATTGCATGCATTTTGGATGTGAAATTACATGCAAAGTAAAGTTAGCCATACTAAAGGTGCTGATAGGGATGTGTAGTCATTTTAAAAACATCTTAAAATCTATAGGTTTCCGATGTTTAAAAAAAAAAGCAAAAACCTCCAACTTGCATCAATTGGGTACCTCAGTTTCACTTTCCATATAACTCAGGCTGGTTGAGGAGAGAGGACTAATTGTTTCACAATTGTCTTTTGCAAGTCAGAAAAAGTATGATGTTGTTCAGCACAATGTGGCACCATTGGAGCATGGCTTGTCAATGTGTTGATTCGATTGTGATGCGCTATGAGGCGATGTTAGTTGGTTCTCACTGTATGTCTTATATAGACAAAATGGCATGGACATTGAATTAAATTTATGACTCATTTAGAGTCGCAATCGGTGCATGTTTTTAAATCAGTTGATTTCTAGTTTGTGGATGTGACCACATCAAACCCTGGAATGTAGTTTCGCACATCAAACACTTGCCACAAGCATAGTGCCCTTTTTCTGCTGCACTACTTGAAGGTCTAATGGTCTGTAAAGCAGATTTGACCAGATGATCCTGAAGATTTTGCCCCCACATGTAGGCTACCTTAGGAAACTCTTTGAACACTGGATGTAAGATTAGAACTGGCCAGTGTCTACGTAAAATGTCCACTACCTTATGTGCTTGATTGGTAAATTTTAAAACTCAAACCAAATCCTTAGACATCGAAGGCCGTTTGCAGGATAGCAATAAGGATCTGTAGGTATATAGCATCCTTTTATATGCTCACTTCTCTATTTATTGATTGATTTTTTTGTATACCGTTCGGGGGAGCCATCACAATGATTCACATAGTTACAATAGTATAAAATAAAGTAGAAAAACAGAAAGTTAAATTATTAGTAGATATAAATAAATTAAAATGAAAGCAAACAGTAAAACAAAGCTAAAATCCAAACTTAATGGTGTTAATAATACATACAAGTAGAGGTAAAAAAAATACAATAAAACTTCATTAAAAAGGAGGTAAATAAATAAAAGGAGAAGGTGCTTGTTAAAAAACAGGTTACTGCGTCATAGTTCACAATTAGATGATGATCTGAATCCTGATAAACCTTATTGAATATCCATGTCTTTAGATCTTTTCTGAGGAAAGCCTTGATTCAAATGGTGGAACATAAATTGTGCTTGTGTCTTGCCAAACACATCTTAGAAGTAAAAATTGGCTCACTAGAAGGCTATTTCTTAAACTTCTTGGATGACAGCTACTGTAAAGAAGAAAACTATTGTGATCCGTAGGCTTGTGGAATAATGAAGTCTCCAATCAGTGGACTCATTTGATGACCACTAAGTCCAAAAATGCAATTTATTTATGATTATATTGCATGGTGAACTGGAGATGTCTGCTCAGCCACTCAAAAGGGAATTGTTCAGATCCCCAAACCTGGAGTGTTAGAGAGAGACTTTACAAGGCATCCAGTACGGTAACACAACTGATCCCTAATGAGCCGGCAGGAGCCCCTGCAATAATTCTCTGTAATTTATTTATTTGATTTATATTCCACCATTCAGACATATCCATATCTGCAACATATCTCCCAGGTGAACAGCATCTGGCATGTTAGAACACTATAGGTAAGGCAAGTTAGCAAGTCAGACCCTTAACTTTGGGTTATAAATTGGCTGTATGGGCTGGGTTGGTCAGGCTGGGATACGAAGCAGGTCTGTACATTTGGAAGCATATGTGCACATTTTTTTTCATGTGCACATCAATTTTTTTTTTAAAACCAACAATTTTTAAGTGGCAGTATTAGCATTGTATTTCTATATATAGCACAAAGAAAAATTTAAACCTGTGAGTGATGCTCCAAAATGTATGAGCAACCGCTCACTTGTTCAGCTTAGAGGGAACTATGCCTCCGGGTGGTGGTGACTCTGGATGCAAGCTGGGTTGTTCCTGTGGATCGCCTCAGCTGTGGCCAGTGTCTTCCCTTACTACCTGTCCCTGTAGGATGTGGGAGGGTCATTGTCCTGCCTCAGCTGGCACTTAGCAGCTGACTTAGAACTGGGGCAGACCAGGGGAATCCAACTGTTTGTTTAAAACAAAGCATCACAAAGGCTCTTGGCAGGTGTTGATGCAATTGATTTCTGCCCAGTGCTCTGAATATCAAAGTGAAGAAATTCAGTGAAGCACAGATAAACAGTGGAACTAACTATTGTGGACAACCTGTTCTCATCAACTATTAAGCCCCTCTGTCCACCTTAAAAAGGATCACACTCTCCAGTCATCTGGTTCTTTTATTTGCAGTGGCCTACAATTAAGCCCCCCATCCTCCTTACAAAGGATCATATTTTCTGGCCAACTGGTTCTTTTATTTCCAGTGGCCCCATGTTCTCATTACAAAGGATCACACTATCCAGCAGCCTTGCCACACTGGATTTATGACAATCTGGTTCTTTTGAGCTTTCTTAAGATAGCCAAATGCCTCATCTAATTAGTGGTGCGCATGAATGGATGAATAATATTCCACTGTCCCTACTTACTGTCTTATAACTACAGCCAAGAGAATGGGCTTGGCAGAATCAGTGGGGCAAGAAGACCCTGTTGAGCTTGACTCTAGTCTGGCACAATGAAGAGATGTGAAAGTTGTAGGATAAGTGGGAGGCCTTTGAGCTGACAGTGAAATATCACTACTCTTATCATTTTTTCATTTACCCAGTGAGACAGGGGAGACAAGTCCAGAGTGACTCTAGATTTTGACTCCAAGCACTTGGTGCATGCTGGGTGTGACTCATTCAGGGTCAGTGGCAGGTAGGGAGTTTGCCTGGGGCAGTATACCTGTCAAACTGTAATGCAGGAGTCCTAAGGCAAGCACAGGAAGGACAGAAATCTCCCGTGGAGACAAAGACAAAAGCTTGCTTTATCTTGATTTTAAGTATGAATTTAGACTGTGAATGCAGGGCCTTCCAAACCTTCTGATTTTTTGAGTTTAAAGCAGAAAAATTGCCACAGGGAGCCGATATCTGTAACACTAAGGACTAAAAACATTTTAAAAACTCTGTCATTTTTATTTAAATGAAGCATTTGCTTCAATAAGTTAGACTGTGATTTCTCAGCACATATCAGCTATATTAACAAGCGGTCTCCTTTGTAATTAATATCCTGTTTGTTGTATTTTTATTCCAGCAGTGTAGTATTTGCAGCACAGATAACTGTTTGTTTTTTACTTGTCATAACTTTTGAATTATGTATATTTTTATTGGATCCCACTCTGAACTTATTGGAGGGGCAGATACATATTTAAAAAATATATATAAATTTAAAAAATAGAGACGGCACTTTTTGATGTTTTGATGACGGCTCTTCCTATCATTGCGAAGCAGAATTCACCAACCTTTAGATTTTTCACTCACTAATGAGAAATGTGAGCTAGGTTTAGACCATTGTGAGACAGATTAGTTTTACTCTACTGATGATGTATTGTAATAATAATCCTGCTCAGTGAGAGAGGAACTACAAGGTCAGACATTTGGTGTATATGCTTGGCTGAGGGGCCAATGGGGCAAAGTTACCGTCTGTGGGATTATGACTAAACCCCTCTAAGTCAGACTCCCCCCTAAATGGAACAATACTTCAGCGCCGTGGAGCCTCAGTTGGCCTGGGATAGCTGACTATCTGGCCAGTGAGTAGAGCTGCTTGCCTCTGGACCACAGTACAGACAGAAGGGGGTCGCCCTTCTGTAGTGCAATGCATGTTCATGGGGAGCCTGGTGCTAAATCATTTGAAAATGACCTGATTCTGGATCAGGGTCATGCGTAGCAGAGCAGCCACTTTGCTGCGGTCTACTGAAAGTCATCCTTTGAGCCAAGCTTTTGTCTTCTGCTGCAACCCAGCTTGGAAATCATGCTTCCTGCACAAAGATAATGCCTGGGGCCCAGTAGACAGGAAGGCACTCAAGGAGTGCTTCAGTTGATAGGTTTCTGCTGCTCCAGCTCAAAAGAACCAGATTGTCATAAATCCAGTGTGGCAAGGCTGCTGGATTGTGTGATCCTTTGTAAAGAGGACATGGGGCCACTGGAAATAAAAGAACCAGATGACTGGAGAGTGTGATCCTTTTTAAGGTGGACAGAGGGGCTTAATAGTTGATGAGAACAGGCTGTCCTCAATGTGGCTTAATGCTCATCCATCTGCAATGGGCTTAATATACACTTATTCAGAGTAAGTATACTGAAAGAAGGAAGAGAATGTGGGAGAACATAAGTAAGATTTTATTGGTTTATGGTGGATATAATCCCCAAGAACTAATACAGCTAGAGTAATTTTAAAGCAGCACATCCCTAGTACTGGATATGTTCCTTGTTTATTTGGCCAGTAATTTGCCCTGAGTTTCAAGCATCACATTTCCATGTTCTTTTGGCAGAAGTAAAAAACTTCTCCAAAAGTCAATCGAATACAAAATAACTATAACAAATTGTAAAGAAATAAACTCCTCTCCAGCTAATCTCAATAGGATCCCAACAGTCTGCATGTTCCATTGTGTCTTGGTGGAACAGACATGGGCTAGCAGAGAGAGTAGCCTCTTACGTTCTATGTTTTTGGAGGTCATTTGGAACAGTGTGCCTTCAGACCTGATCAGGTGGGCCACGGAAAAATCACATCTGCCTGATGCTCAGATCCAGGCTGGCATCTGCGCCCCGCACCTGACAGAAATGAATTGCTAGCAGTGGCTTTAAAACAGTTATTCATTTATTTATTTACTTCTTTTTACTATACTGATATTCAAGACAAATGTCTTATCGTACCGGTTTACATCAAAACAAGGGAAAACCAGAGAAACATGAGAAAAAAGTTACATAAAACAAGGGCAGTGAATTCAGGACAATTTAGAAAGGTAAACTTAGCTCTAACATAGGACTAGAATCAGAATGAAGATAACTTAGTATGGAGATAATTTAGCGTTAACACTGAATTAAATCAAATAACTTAGCGTGAATACGGAATTGGAGTCAAATCTTAAGGGATGAAAGGGCTTTAAGGTGAGGGAAAGGGAGGAGGGAAGGGTCTGGGCAGGGGGTCAGGGGGATCAAGGATCAGAGGGCTAAGGAACAGGCAGGGTGGTAAATATTATCACAAGATAATAACAGATATAAAAAAAAGTCCATCAAGCTAAGGTGAGAGAACATAGTAGAAAGTTCACCTTTGTGAGACTTTCCTCACTCCAAATGATGTCAAATCTTCACCAAGATATGTACTGTGCTCTTCGTACTTCTCACTGTACATGCGAAACTGGTCCCTAAACTAACACCTCACCGTAACCTATTAAATGGCCCTCCTATAGAGATATAAATACTTCACTACTATGAGGGCCTTGTAGTCTCTCTCTCTCTTGCTCTCTCCCCTCCCCCCCCTTAGCGCAAGATGTGAAGTGGTAAGTTGGTGTGGTTATCAATGCATTAATAACTCATTTTGATGAATCTAGGGGTAAGCCGCTTGGAACCTATGTAAATTCAGCAGCACAGCTATGCCGTTGAATATACGCGTATAAGTGAACACTTAGCCGTATAAGTTGTATGGCTAACTTCTCCCCACTACACTCCTACATTTTATGCTGTATAAGGGGATTTATACAGCTAAGCAGCGGCCGCTGAATGTGCGCATATATTCAGCGGCTGCTACTTAGCCGCATAAGTCCCACTTATCTGGTTAAATAGCGCTGAACGTGCTTTGAATATTGACCTCAAAATATTTAGCTCATGCCCTTTCATCAGTAACTCAAGGCAAGTTATATTCAGGTACAGTAGGTGTTTGGTAATGAGCAGCATGCAGGGGCATGGATAGCTGGGCCCCACTTTGGTTTTTTTGGTACACACAATGCACACAGCACCTCCTCACCTTCCTTGTCCTGAGCTGCCTCCTTGTCCTCAGCTAAGTGAGACAGACAAAGAACGCACTGAGCACTGGATATGGAGGAGGAGCAGGGGCAGTGGAGGAGATCTGGCAGCCTCATTGCCTGCCCCATATAGGGTGGTGTGCCACAGAACATTTTTGTTAATGTGTGTCTTGGGCTTGAAAAGCTTGGGAAGCACTGATTTGAAATATACTTTGTAAAACCTAAAATCCTTACTTATAGATTTGAGAATTATACAACGATAAGCAGGTAGAAGTGAATAGTTACTATTATTAGCAATTGCATTTTCATAAGAGACTGATTGAATGTAATGTAATATAATAAGAAATATGTGATTTTTTTTAAAGCATCTATTAAGCTTGTTAACTAACCTTGCAGGTGAAACAACAACAATGGTTGCCCCATTTATCCCAGGAGGTGTCAGTGATGGGCAGTGGCATTCGGTTCAGGTGCAGTACTATAACAAGGTAAGGCATGAAAGGACAGTCACTCATTTAAGATGATTCTGGCATAGTGTCTATGTCTAGTTTTTGTTATTGTCAGATAAACAATAAAAACTAGATAATTAAAGTGTACCTCTCTGAAGGAGGGATTGTTTAGTGGTTAGAACACTGAACTTTATCTTTCGCAAGTCATGAATCTTGAGTTAGAGACTCCTGCTCTGCTGCTGGTTCTCCATGTGGCTGCTGGTAAGCCATTTTATCTCCCTGCTCTTCTGAATAAGAATTTCCATTGCGCCTATCCTGCTTTTACTTAGTGCAGCTAAATACATCTGAGGGTTTTCTGCATGTAGCGGTAAATCTAAAAACCTTTTTGTTACGGTGTGATTAATTAAGGTAATAATAATGAATTCTTTGTCCATAAGCTGCTTGTTATCAGGTGTAGAGCAGTATATGAGATTTTCGGCTGATGAATGCATTCAGATTTGAAAGCTTTTCTTTATATTTTTGGGAAAGCTCATTATCAGAGGAACGTATGACAGCATTGAGTGATTGGCTTAGGGGAAGGAAGTTATGGTTGATTAAACGGAGAAAAGTATTTGTGCACATTAAAAAAAAAACCAAAAACAAACAAAAAAAACCCCCCACTGCCATACATTGTTACTCAATATTTTAACCAGTGTGTCGAAAACCTCTCTTGGAGACACATCTAACCAGTTAGATTTTCACGATATCCTTAACGAAAATGCATGAGATATGCAAGAGTGGTTAGAGCAGCGGCTACAAACCAGGAGACCAGGGTTCAAGTCCCACTGTTGCTCTTTGTGACCTTGGGCAAGTCACTTTATCCTCCATTGCCTCAGGTACCTATAGTACCTGAATGTAATGCACTTTGAAGTGCTGAAAAAAAGTGTGAAAAGCATAATATAAAAATCTAAGTGAGATAGCTTTACATATATTGGAGACCAGGCTATGCAAATCTATCTCATGTATATTCATTGTGGCAAACCTGAAAATCTAACCGCAGTTAGCCACCCCCACTTAGCCAGATAAGTTCACAACTATCTGGCTAACTGCAGCCAGATAACCAGATAAGTACCAGCAGTTAGCCATGTCCAGATAGTAGGATCTGTATGATTTATCTGGCTATCTTTTTTTGAACTCTCCGGAAGGTCTTTCTTCCCTGGTTCCCCCATCCCCCCCGCTTTTCCTGAACTAAAATGTGCATTCAGCCTGTGCCGAACGCATATTTTACAGTAATACGCTTTTTAGCTCCTGGTGCATTGCCATAGGATTAGCTTAACTTCATCAGGAGTTAAAAACAAATTTAATCTGAGCATTAAAACTGTGCACTGAAAACCAGTGCACAGCTTCGTAACATTCAGATTATTGCATCTGCCTGCTAGTGTTTTAGACATGCCTGAGTAACAGAATCACTATTTCAAAGTAGGTTTAACTAAGGAGAGGAATGGAAACGTGTTTCAATTAGCATATTCTGATAAAGTAAAGCATGTGCTTTCTGTTGGTTATGAAGTCATATGTAGAAATAAAGGTCAGCAAGCACTTTGTGGGTAATTTGTTTTATTTGATTAGTTGTATCTTTGTAAGTAGTTTGCAAAAGCTAATCACAAATATACCAGGTTAGTCCAGTGGGAAAGTATCATGTACAGCTTGTTTCTTGCCCTTTATTTCTACATATCTCAGTAGACTAATGCCACAGCCACATTATATTTGTGTGCATAAACTTTTAAATTAATAAGAGATTCCTCCTTCTCCATTTGTGTAGCAGTCCCTCCCAAGATGTTGGACTGAGATGGAACACGTATCTTAGAAGGCAGACTGAGCTGTATAAATTAGTGGAGCCATTGCGACTGGAAATCTTTGACTAGAAATGATTGATGATTATTTAGCCTAAAATAACTACAGATTCTACCCACAAAATGTCTTCAAGCATCATTTTCTAAGCCCTGATTTTGAGAAATAGTCTGTGGTGCAAGTGATTGTGAAGGGCAGGAATTAAATAATGACAACCTTCTACCCAAATATAAAACATTGCTCTCAAATACTTGAGGAGTCCTCTTTAGAAGGTAATTTCTTCATTTATTGTAAAAGCTCTGAGATAATGAAAAAACAGGCACTTACACCGTTCACCCTTGTGAGTGTACATGATCATGCTTATCTTTTTCATATTCCTCTGCAACAAGTTAGTGAAAAAAGACTATTTGCATTTTAGTATATGGAGATTTGAACTCCTAAGACACCAAATCCATAGTCACAGGCAATGCAGTTAGCTAATGACTAATAGAAGCAAGGGAAAATCCTTAGAGTTGCAATGAAAACAACTTACTGGCATGCTCTGGGTAGGGATAGGGATTTCCTATTTTGTTTCATGACATTTTCAAAACAGAACGGAAGAAAAACCAAGATTTTGTTGGTTTTAATTTTGTTCTGTTTTGTGGGGAAAGAAGGGAAAAATCCCTTGGGCCAACTTGAGGCTTCCCTGGGGACCTCCCTGGGCCTGAGCCCTAGATCAGGGTTTCGGCCTAGGCCCAGGCCTCATGCTGTGACCCAGTATGGAGGCTGGATCCCTTTGTTGAAGCCATGACCCAAGCTCAGGCCGAACACTGGGACCTGGCCTGGACCTGGGACCTGGCCTGGAGACTGGATCTCATTATCTAGACTATGGCCATACATCAAAATGGTTCTCTCTGCTCAGGAGGAAGATGCCACAGTGATGTCACTGTGCCACGTCCCTCAAATGGACAACATCATTTGTAGAGGATGTCATGAGGCTCTATGCCTATGCTGGGTCCTGGTCTCCGGGCCTGGGCCCAGACCGAGATAATGGGACCCAGCCTCCGGTTCAAACCCCAGCATCTGGCCTAGGCTTTAGTGACGGGGCCTAGCCTCCTGGCCAGACCCCAGTGCTAATCATAAGCCTAGGCCTAGCCATCAGTGCCAGACCCCAGTGCCAGGCCTAGGCCTTGGCTTTGGGCTGGGCCTTCACCCAGTGCCAGTCAAAGATGGGATCAGGCCTTGGGCTGGGCCTTGCCTCAATAATGGAATCCCCCATGGTCAGGGTAAATAGGCGCTGAATTTTTAGGGGCTGGGTGATATGTGGTGCAGGGGGGGGGGGGGGCCTGGGAAGGCCCTGTTTCAGGTTTTTTTTTGTTTCATTTCTGCAAAGGACAGAAATAAAATAAACAAAATTATAGTGTGGTGGGATATTTGGGGGAGAAAACACCACAGAAATTAAAAAGAACAAAACACATTTTTTTCCCATGGCAGACCTTATTAAAACAATTGATAAAATCATTCTCAAAATATTTATTACCTTGAAATACTGTTTTTGTTAGAACTTTTGATTTTAGGTTTAAGTGATAAACACCCCAATGCAAAATAAAGTTTATTGGATAACTACTGGAAAAACACCATGGCTTCTAGTACTCTCTCATCCCTACTCTTACCAGCCTTGAATCCTACGTTCTGTATTTTTGCCTAATTATATTTGAAGACACAATATGAACGTGTCAGGCTTTTCTGAAAGCTGTGCTTTATTCTTGTAGATAGCATTATGCCAGAATTGGTATTGCAGTTTCTACTGCTTTATTTTGTCAGTAATACCCCAGTAGAAATGTCAGCTGAAAAGTTAGGTAAGTGGTAATGTTTGAAAATTCACCTACCTTCTTCATTGTCTCATCCTTGGTTCATATCTAAACCCAGATTCTAACATCAACTGAAAGGTTATATTTAATGCATTTATAAAATGTGCAGATCCCATCCTTATTTTTCTCTCCCCTCCGCAAAGAAAACTTAAATCCCAGTTTTCAAAACAGTCTGCAGTATACCATTTGCAAGTGTAAGTGGGCGCGTGGAAATTTATGCTAGAATTTCATAAACTGTGTGGTGGGACCCGTAGAATTTATAAAATATTTCAGGGGTGGAAATATGCTGTATGCATGTATGTATCAGTATGTACATTCATTTGTAATATGGGAACATGTAGAATTTTGCTACGCATTTTTAAAAAATACACACATGTTTTTTGCGCAAAATACTTTTAACTTTTTGTGTAATAACCCAGAATTAAACACGGAAGCAGCTATATTTTAAAGCTGTGTTTCCCAACCAGTGTGCCTTCAAACCTGATCTGATGTGCCCCAGAAAAGTCACCAGTGCCTGATGCTCAGATCCAGACCAGTACTTGGGCTCTGCTCTGCTTTGTGCACCGCACCGCACAGCGAGAAGAGACACCGGCAGTGGCTGTTAAACAAGCTGGAGCTCCTTTCTGAGAAGATGTGCAGTCAGGCATGCTGGCTTTTCCTAGCTACACCATGAGCCCCAGAGTGCGCTAGTTAATGGGCAGCATGCAGGGGCATGGATAGCTGGGCCCAGCTTTGTGCAGCACACACATTGCACACAGCACCTTCTCATCTTCCCACTCTTGTGCCACCTCCTTTGAGTCTGTCCAGTGAGATGGGGATCGTGCACACTGAGCAATGGATGTGACTTATTCAGTGTTGGGAAAAGCAGCAGTGGAAGAGCTCTGGCAGCCATATTCGGCAATCAAGGTAACTAACCGAGCCATCTTTCTACACTACACCACCATTTCCTTCTCCTGCACTTGTGTAAAGAAGCAGCTGGTCCATTAAGATAAGTTGTTGTTATGAATGTATACTTGTAAGCTGCTTAGGACACTGGATAATGCAGCCTATACATTTTTAAATATAATAATAAATATGTCTCTCTACCCCATCCTCTCTTTGTTTCAAAATTTGGAAGGGAGATAGTGGGGCTTTTGGTGCTTCCATATTTCTTCTTTTGGCCACATAAATCCTCTCCATGTCCATACTATCTGCTCTGTGGAAGATGATATTCCACAACATTTTTGTTAATGTTGGTGTGCCTTGGGCTTGAAAAGGTTGGGAAACTGTTTTAAAGTAGGTGCTTATACCATTCTGAAAATACTTAGTTGAAGCATGTGCGTGGTTTTGGAATCACCGGTTCATGTAAATTTCTAGCAGTTTAACTTGAACTCCCACCCATTCACCCAGATCTCCCATCCAAAAACTGCAGGCAAAAGACAAGACTGATTTCAATTGTCTGAGTCAGCAGGTGTAAAAGTGTTTGGACAAAGTCAGTGATGTAATGTGTATATCTCTTCCAAAATAGTAACTTGCATGCTTTCTTATGAACCCCACCCCGGAATGTTCCTATATTGCCCCTTTTCCCTGTTAAAAATGTATATGCAGTTCTGCAAGTACACATGTATTCTGGAGGTTTATAAATTATAAATGTATCACATACTATTTTTATGAGCACAACCCCATGTAACTTCTTCCTGCATAAAAGTCCTTGGGTTTTTTTTTTTTCCTTCTAAAATTGATGTTTTATTGATTTGACCTCCAAGATCATGAGAATACTTGTAAACTGGAGTACTTAAAACTGCGAAACTATCTTCATTTAAAATCTCGCTGAAACTTCTTTGATGTACATATTTGTAACTCTACTAGAGTAACTTTAATTTGACTCGTGTTTAAAATAATTTTCCATAAAATCAATATAACATATTGATTTTATGGAAATCCATAAATGTCCATTCCAATGTCTAATATTGTTTCTATAATGATGATGATACAGGCACAGAAAATTCATAGAAACATAGAAATGTTGGCTGCCCAGCAAGCTTTCACACTACTTTTTTTTTCTCATACCTATCTGTTACTCTTGGCCTTATATTTATCTATTACTCTTGGCCCTTATTAGTAACTTTTTGGTTCTAGTTACCTTCCATCCCCACCACTGATGTAGAGAGCAGTGCTGGAGCTGCATCTAAGTGAAGTATCTAGCTTAATTGGTTAGTAACCGCCGTTGAAGCAGTGAGCTGCGCTGGATATGTATTCCAAGTAAAGTATCAGGCTTAATTGATTCGGGGTAGTAACCGCCGTAACAAGCAAGCTACACCCATGCTTATTTGTTTACCCAGACTATGTAATTTAGTTCTTGTTGGTTGTTCGAATATAAATCATCTTTTCTTCATCCCCCCTGCCATTGAGGCAGAGAGCTATGCTGGATATGCTTTGAAAGTGAAGTATCAGGCTTATTTGGTTTGGGGTAGTAACCGCCGCAACAAGCAAGCTACTCCCCCGCTTTTTTGTGAATGCAAATCCTTTTTTCCACATTTCCTCTTGCCGTTGAAGCATAGAGCAATGTTGGAGTCGCATTAACCGTAGCAGCATCTTAACTTTTCCCTGCAGTGAATGCACAGGTGGGATATTTAATGCAAAATTGGACTCACTGAAGTGGCCAAAAATTGCTTTTACACTTCCAAACATAATAGTCTGAAGGCCGGCAAAAGATACAGCTTTGACTTTTTTTTTTCTGTTAGCCCTGTGGACATTGAGTATGCCAGCTGAGAAACAAGGATAAATAACTACACTCTTGAAAATCATTTCATGGAAAAGTTCTCACAGCATGTGAACTGAACTGTTTATCTGCCTGTCATACCTGGTGAGAAAGAAGTATAGGCAGGTTTAGGAGACTGGTTTGGATCTGTATTTCTTGATATTCAGATTCAGAATGTGCTGTCTCATTGTATTCCTTTAAATGCAATGGCACATCTCTTGAGTTTTTATGTCTCTTAGTGAAATATAAAATACACATCTACAGTGTTTCACGCCTTCCAGGCTTAAAAGTATTAGTAAGAAAACATTTTTCCTGACGGGTGAGGCTTTTCAAATTCAGCTTTGACCTGTTTTACATACTATGAGTGAAACATCAAAAGAAATAATTAGCACACAAAACACAACAGCTCTAAAAAACAAACAAACACAAAAACAAAAAAAAAAACCTGAAAAGTCCACATTTGATAGTAAATGACCCTGTACTCTGGAGCTTTAGATTTTACTGTGGTTGTTCCACAGCCTTTTTTCTGATCGATTTTCAGAGCTGCAGGATATGTTTTGTAATGCAAACTAAAGAACAGACTTAATAGGGAAAATTTGCATGGAAATTTTATCTTTAGAATGACTTAGGCTACAGTAAAGTGACTCATAACTGTTCCTCTGTGCTGTTTATAGTTTCTACTTCCCCACCAAGTGAAAACCCAAATTCTAGTTCAAGTTCCTTAATCTGTATGTCTAGACTGTGGCGGCGTTTTTCGTATGCTCCTGTGCGTGCTGTGATGCCCTCTACAGGTCATAGGTGTGTGCTGTATTTTGGCTCTGCACATGCATTGTGCGCTCAGTTTTGGGAGTGGCTTGTACACGCACAAGTTTTAGACTGTTAACACGTTTAGCTTTGTGTACAAGTTGTACGTGCACCTTGCCGTGCTTCCTTCTGCCGCGCTTACTTTTTGTTTGCATATCCTTTTTGAGCCCAAGCCATTCACACACACATTTACCGCCTAAGCGTCTTCCTCTTTGTGTTTCCTATGATATATTAGGGCTTCTCAGTCTGACATGGCTTCTAACTTGTGTCAGCCTTGCTCAGACACTCAGGGAGAGTTGTCTTCCTCGGAGTTTGCTAATCCTGGTTCCTCCTATTCTGATGATGGGCTGGTCATGGCCTTGCCTGGAAGGACGCCAGATCTTGGTTCTCCCTTCACTAGCTCCTCCACAGGCAAGGGCAGTTCTGAGGGACCGGCTCCAGTCCGTGCTGGGCTTGGTCTGGATCCGGCTGCTTTTTCTTGGGTGGAATTTTTTCAAGGCTTACAATCTTTTCTTCAGGCGCAGTCCTCCACTTCATCCATTCCTGTCCAGTCGGACCCTGAGCCAGTGGCTCCTCCCTCTTCCAGTCCTATGCTTAAGAACCTGAGTTCGTCTCAGCTCCCTGTAGGTGCTCCCGACAGGAATCCGGATGGCACTGATGATGAGGTAGATCCTGGTCCCTGGAAGATGGAGAAATTCCTCCAGGACTGGAACAGTATTGAACAATGTTGCGGTTCTTTCATAGAGATGAACTGCCAGCCCTGGTTTCCCAGACTTTGAAACAGCTGGGTGTCCCTGGTTCGGATGCCATGTCAGAACTGAGGAAGAATCCCATTTTAGTTTCCTTCCGTAAAGCCTCTTGTTTTTTCCATGTGATGAATGCCATTCAAGAATTGATTGATCTGGAATGGTATGCACCAGAGGCAAATTTCAAAGGGAGTCTGACATTGGAAGGCCTGTACCCCTTGGATCCTGCTGTGAGAGAGCATTTACATTTTCCAAAAGTGGATGCACTGGTATATGCTGTCTCTAAGTGGACGACTAACCATATAGAGGGAGAAGCAGCCTTGATGGATGCACATGATAGAAGGATTGAGGCTATTCTTAAGCAAGCCTTTGAGGTAGTGGCAATGACTTTACAGACTGCTTCCTGTTGCACCCTAATGCACGATCATGTCTGCTATTCTCTCAGGAGGTTGAGTTTGGAGGGAATTCCAGAGTGGTTATGGAACCCACTGCTGCATTTTAGCAGACTCAGTCTGTGATTTGGTCCAGTTTCGGCCAGAGAAGTGCCTACGGTGATAGTGCCCAGGCATCAACTCTGGTGGCAAAATTGGTCAGCTGACACAGCCTCCAAAGCTAATCTTACCAAGATGCCCTTTAAAGACTTGATCTTGTTTCAGAGTGAGTTGGAGAAACTGGCCAGTAAGTGGGGCAAATCTCTGGTTCCTCGGTTGCCGGAAGATAAACAGTTACAGCGCCCCTTTGGTATGAGGGGTCGTCTCCGGAGTTTTAAGCAGTTTCGTCCCTATAGTGGATTCTCCCTTTTGCTAGGTCTGTCCTTTCATCCCTGACAGCACAAAAAAAGGAGCGGGTGGCGTACCCATGCTTTAATTACACAATGTTGGGTTCCATATTAGGTGCTACAACCCAAGAAAGAGATCTAGGCATCATAGTGGATAACACATTGAAATCGTCAGTTCAGTGTGCTGTGGCAGTTAAAAAAGCAAACAGAATGTTGGGAATTATTAGAAAGGGAATGGTGAATAAAACGGAAAATGTCATAATGCCTCTATCGCTCCATGGTGAGACCGCACCTTGAATACTGTGTACAGTTCTGGTCGCCGCATCTCAAAAAAGATATAATTTCAATGGAGAAGGTACAGAGAAGGGCTACCAAAATGATAAGGGGAATGGAGCAGCTCCCCTATGAAGAAAGACTAAAGAGGTTAGGACTTTTCACCTTGGAGAAGAGACGGCTGAGGGGGGATATGATAGAGATGTTTAAAATTATGAGAGGTCTAGAACGGGTAGATGTGAATCGGTTTTTTACTCTTTCGGATAGTAGAAAGACTAGGGGGCACTCCATGAAGTTAGCATGGGGCACATTTAAAACTAATCGAAGAAAGTTCTTTTTTACTCAATGCACAATTAAACTCTGGAATTTGTTGCCAGAGGATGTGGTTAGTGCAGTTAGTATAGCTGTGTTTAAAAAAGGATTGGATAAGTTCTTGGAGGAGAAGTCCATTACCTGCTATTAAGTTCACTTAGAGAATAGCCACTGCCATTAGCAATGGTAACATGGAATAGACTCAGTTTTTGGGTACTTGCCAGGTTCTTATGGCCTGGATTGGCCACTGTTGGAAACAGGATGCTGGGCTTGATGGACCCTTGGTCTGACCCAGTATGGCATTTTCTTATGTTCTTATGTTCCCAATGAAGGTTTGCCGACCCACCTTTGGGAACAAGAGATAGGGGGACATCTCTCTCTCTTTTATCAGAGGAGGGTCAAGATCACGTCACACTAGTGGGTTCTGGAAGTGATACAAGAAAGATTTGTGCTCAAATTTCACTGTATTCCTCGGGACGTGTTCATGGTGTCCTCTTTCCACTTCCCACCTCCTGAAAAAGACCTTAAACTTCTAGATAACTTTTGCAAGAAAATATTTCAAAGTGCAATGTTTATTTATTTATTTATTTATTTAAAATTTTTATATACCGGCATTCATGTTGCAAACACATCATGCCGGTTTACATATAACAGGGGTGTACAGTAAACAATTCAATAACCTATTTGTGTAGAAGGAAGCAGTTACAAATAACAAGGTAATAGAACTGGGAGGAGAGAAGAAAAGAAAGAGAATAACATTAGGTATAGGTATTTACATTAGTAATAACATTTTTACATGTGGAAGTGGTAGAATCTGGCTGAATAGAATTAATCGGTGTCCGGGAAAGCTTTTTTAAACAGCCAGGTCTTAAGTCTCTTCCTGAAGGTTGGGAGGCTGGGCTCCTGTCTAAGGTCCGGTGGGATGGAGTTCCATAGAAGGGGGCCGGCTGTTGAAAAGGCCCGATCTCTCAAGGTAATGTGTTTGGTAGTTTTTGGCTGGGGGCACTTGAAGAGATCCTCTGAGTGTGTCTCTTGTTGGTCTGGAGGAGTTATAAATTTGGAATGGGACTTGTAAGTCGAGTGGGGTGTGTTGATGGATGGTTTTGTATATTATGGAAAGAGATTTGTGGAGGATTCTAAAGTGAACAGGCAACCAGTGGAGATCTTTTAGGATTGGAGATATATGGTCCCTCCTCCTGGAGTTTGTCAGTAATCTTGCCGCAGCGTTTGTAACATCTGGAGGGGTCTAGTATAGGAGGAAGGTAGGCCCAGAAGGATAGAGTTACAGTAATCGATCTTAGAAAAAATGATAGCTTGTAGAATGGTTCTGAAGTCCTGAGTGTGGAAGAGTGGTCTAATTCTTTTCAGAACTTGGAGTTTGTGGAAACAGTCCTTGGTGGTTCTGTTGATGTAAGCTTTAAGGTTCATCCGGTTATCAATTAATACTCCTAGATCTCTCACCTGTGTAGTAGTTGGGATAGTTGGAGGATTAGAGATGGCATTATTATCTGGGGAGATGAGAAGCAGTTCTGTTTTAGAGGAGTTTAAAACTAGGTTTAGGTTAGCCAGGAGATGTTTAATTTCGAAGAGACAGTTTTCCCAGTGAACCAATGTTTTTGTGTAAGATTCTTTAATGGGTATCACGATCTGGATGTCGTCGGCGTAGAGGAAATGTTTGAGGTTAAGGTTGGAGAGGAGTTGGCAGATAGGTAAAAGATAAATGTTAAAGAGTGTAGGTGACAGTGAGGAGCCCTGGGGGACACCTATGGATGCGTCCATTCGTGAAGATTCTTTGTTCTGTATCTTAACCTTGAAGCCTCTGTTGGAGAGAAAAGATTTAAACCATGAGAGAGCTGTGCCTGAGATACCTATAGAAGCCAGAATGGAAGTGAGAATGGAATGATTGACCGTATCAAAGGCGGCTGATAGGTCCAGTAGAATTAAGAGGAAGGATTGGCCTTTGTCAAGGCCCATTAATATGAAGTCAGACATGGAGATGAGGAGGGATTCTGTGTTCAGTGACTTGCGAAATCCGTATTGTGATTGGAATAGGATTTTGTTTTCTTCTATGTATTCGGAGAGTTGAGTATTGACAACTTTTTCTAGAATCTTGGCTATGAATGGGAGATTGGCGATAGGACGGAAGTTGTTGGGGTCTTTAGGATCCAAGTTGGGTTTCTTGAGTAGAGGTTTGATGGAGGCCAATTTGAGGTCGTCAGGATATAGTCCTTGGGAGAGTGAGCAGTTTATGATGTCCGACAAGGTTTTAGCGATGGAGTCAGGGATGGCCAGGAGCAGTTTGGTGGGGATAGTATCCAAAGGATGGGTTCAAGTGTTTCCAGACCATTGTTGTTGAGGGATGATTGTTGAAGAGACTGGTAAAGAGCAGGGTCGGTGGGATTAGAAGGCAGATGAGTTAGAAGGCTGTTGACTTTGTTGTGAAAATGAAGAGCAAGTTCTTCAGCTTTGGGTTGTGCTAGGTCGTTGGGAATCTCCTGTGGGATGATTTGGGTGAGATTGGAGACATAGGCGAAGAGGGCTTTTGCGTCGAAGATTAAGTGGTGAATCTTGGATGCATAGTAGTCCCTTTTGGATTTAGAGGTAGTTGACTTGTATTGATGGAGGGTGGCTTTGTAGATGGATCGTGTATTGGTGCTTGGGGATTTGCGCCAGTCGCTCTCTTTCTGTCTTAGATTTTGTTTTAGCTTTCTTAGTTCTTCCGTGAACCATGGTTGTCTTTTGGAGGCGTTTGGGAGTGATTTTTTGGTTGCTAGCGGACATAGCTTGTCGGCTATGGAATCTGTGATGGCTTTCCAAGAGCGGAGAGCTGTGTTCGGGTTTGAGAGATCAATGGATGGAAGTTGAGAGGCTAGGTGGGAGCTGAGGTCTTCTGTAGAGCAGGATCTTCTGTATGGGAAAGATGGTGAGGGCCCTTTGGAGGTGGAGGGTTTGTTCAATGAGAATGCGGTTGAGATAAGTGAGTGATCAGACCAAGGGACCTTCTTGCTTTTGAGGCGTGAAGAATGTTTGATGCCTGGGTTAATAAAGATAAGATCCAGCGTGTGGCCTGCTTTGTGTGTGGGTTTGGTAACTAGTTGTTTGAAACCCAGGGCTGAGAGGGCAGAGAGAAAGGATTCACAGCTGGATGATGGGGTAGGATTGTCCACATGCAGATTAAAATCTCCTAGGATAATTGCTGGAGCGTCCAGTTTGATGAGGGTTGTGATTTCCTCTACTAAGGGGGAGGGGTCTGTCTCAAGGAGGCCCGGAGGGGCGTAGACGAGTAGGATTTGTAGTTGTTCCGAGGTGAAGAGACCCATTTCTAGTTTAGAGTCTGAGTTGTATGGGTGCTGGATGAACCCGAGGTCTTTTTTTGATGCAAATAGGAGTCCTCCTCCTCTTTTTTTCAGTCGGGGGATGGAGAAGATGTCGTAGTTTGATGTGGGAAGTTGGTTTATAATTGCTGTGTCCGTGGGTTTGAGCCATGTTTCTGTTATAGCACATATATCTGGTTTGGTATCAAGGAGATAGTCGTTGAGGATTAGAGATTTCTTGGACAGAGATTGTGCATTGAATAGTGAAAGTGAGAATACAGTGAGGCCTAAGAGTTGGGTGATGGGTGTTATCAAAATTGGGGTGAATGATTTAAGGTTTCGGTGTAGCGCCTGTCGTTTGTGTTGTAGTATGAATGATCTGTTCGGTTTTCCTATTGCTGACAGGCTGTGTTGTAAAATAGGTATTGGGAAGGTGGGGAACATTTTAGCGTGTAGTGCTTGTGTTGTAGTGGTGCTGCGTTAGTGCTGTTGATGGACCGAGGGGCGAAGGCAGTCTTTGTGAGTCTTTTGTTTTAATGTAGAGTGCTGAGAGGTAGTTGTTTTGCTGTTGCTTGAGTGTTGTTTGCTCAGGATGGTTGCTTGTTCAGGATGGTTGCTTGCTGAATGCTTGCAGGATGGTTGTTAGCTGAATGCTTGCAGGATGGTTGTTAGCTGAATGCTTGCAGGATGGTTGTTAGCTGAATGCTTGCAGGATGGTTGTTAGCTGAATGCTTGCAGGATGGTTGTTAGCTGAATGCTTGCAGGATGGTTGTTAGCTGAATGCTTGCAGGATGGATGCTTGTTGAGAGCTTGCTGAGATGACACTGGCTGGGTGCAGTATGGTGCTTGTTGGGAGAGAGCTGGAAGAACGTGAAGCAGGATGGATGCTGGCTTACTTATGAGGGTTCACATTGGTTTCAATATAACCAATTAGGTTACTTGCTGTTAGGAGGATAATGGATGAACCAGCTATTATCATAGTCATGTGAGAAGTTGGTGGAAACCATCAAACATTTAGAGGACGGATCCCTCAATATGGGAAGGGACTTTTTGTTTAGCCTGGTGTTGCTTGGGCTGGTCGTCCGGGGGTTTCACTGTTCATTCCGAGGAAGCCGTGCGGTGGTACTGCTTAGAGATGTCCGAGGGTGCAGGGAGCCACATCTGTGTCCTTCTGGGCTGTCTGCAGGGGCTGCTCGAAGGGGCGCTCAAAGGGGCAGGCCCCTTTGTCGCGCTCCTTCGGCGCGTGACGCTAGGCGCGTGACGCTTGACCAGGTTAGATTTTTATAGATGACTCTTTTTTGTGTCGCTCAAAAGTGATGTCATCAATATGGGTCTTAGCATCCAGCACAGAGATTTAAAAGCGGAGTCGTTAGAAGCAGGGCAGTCTTCCAGCTGGGGGAGGGGTCAACAGCCACGAGGTGGAGGAGGAGGAGGGGGTCCAATGGAGGGCTGGGTGCAGGAAACAGCTCAATCCAAGCCCTGGATCCTGGCTTGCAGAGCAGAGAAGAAAAGAAAGGCAAGTACCTGTACGGAGATTTAAAAGCACATTCGTTAGAAGCAGGGCAGTCTTCCAGCTGGGGGAGGGGTCAACAGCCACGAGGTGGAGGAGGAGGAGGGGGTCCAATGGAGGGCTGGGTGCAATGTTGTTTGCTTGTATTATCCACCATTTCTACAAGGTGCAGTATGTACATGACTGCATTCAAAAGTTAAAGCCTTTCATACCTGCTACAGAACAAGGCAATTACTATCCACAACTACTGCTGGACATGAAAGAGGGCATCAATCATCCACTCCAATTAGTATTTGAATAGTTTGATTCCATTTCACATACTTCATCCATCTCTATTTCGGCTAAACATATGTAGTGGTTTTGAGCAAACACCATCCATGAGGACATCCATGAAAAACTGGCGGACTTCTCCTGCTTGTGGGACAGTCTTTTTAACAAAAAGCACTGTGAGATGGCCGCTCAGATTTAAGGAACAGAATGTGTCAGTGCAGTTGCTCTTGACAGCTCCTGAACAGCCTGCCACAATGCGACATCACTTTCTGTGCAAACAACCATACTTCCACAGGAGGTTTTACCGTTTTTTTCAACAGTGCCATCTACATCCCTATTAGGATTCGTGGCCCACAAGTAAGCCCCCATGAGCTGCAACACTCACCCTTGACACTGCTCAGATTTGGCGCAGCAGGAACACTGTCGTAGTCAGCCATCCACATCGTCTTGCTCCTCTCTGCAGCCCCCAATGCCCAGCCTCAAAGCAGCAAGAACACTGCAAGCTTCAGCCTCCTCTGCCACCATGATGGCTGAGCCTATGTTCCTTAAGTGTGAGCACACTTCTCAGTCTTAAAGGGCCTGTGGCAGGAAAATCCCCATGATGCCCTCTGATGACATCAGAGGCCCCTCTGTATATAAGGAGTCTTCTGAGGAACAACAGACACCTCAATAATGGGTCTCTTGCTTGCAGTATGTGTTGTTACTTCCTGCGTTCCTTGTTCTTGCCTTCCACCTTGCCTTCTCCAGCTCTTCTTGCTTCAACTATTGCTTTCACCTTGCCTGTCTTGCTAGTCTTGCCCTGTGTGATCTGTGTGCCTTAGTCTATCCTTGGCTTGCCTTTTTGGATCTTGACCTCTTGCTTGGACCTGACCATGATTGCCTGCCACCTGGATCTGACCCCTTGCTGGACCTGACCATTCTTGATAGCTACCTGACTTGACCTTGACCTGCCTCTGACTCTGTTGTCTGCTGCCTGCCCTGACCCCAGTGTGCTTTTGGTCTCAAGGGTTACTTCCACCCTAGGGACCTGCCTAATCATGCCATTTGTCAGAATCCAAGAGCTCAACCTGCGGGGGAGGCAGCTGTTATAGATGAGGCTCCAGACTGTCCCGCTATAGGGTGTGTTCGCCAGCTGCGGGCATAAGTCTCAGGAGTTTGCCCTCAAGGCTGCATCAACTACACCGCAGCACAAGGGGCTTACACACCCACTACTCCTCACATCAATAAAAAGAATGCCACAAACGGAAACCTGCACAACAGGCCCAACCCAAAGTAAGGCCTAGTTTTTGATCCCTCCAAGTGATCAATTTCCAACATATTAGGCGGAAGAATCCATCGTTTGCTCTCTGTTCTTTTTGATTTGAGAAAACTGATATATATAGGTTATCAGCGCAGAAGTTTAGTGCTGAACAGAATTTCCAGATGTACAATAACCAGCCATTATAAAGTCTGGTTATTACAAACTCCAGCTCTTGCACCCACTTAAGTCTTTGCTGGGCCATGCAGAATTTCATCTGTGATTCAGGCATTAATTTTGCCCTATCTAGCCTTTTGTAATGTCCTTTACATTGGCCTGCCAACTACTGTGCTCCATGCCCTACATGTCTTGCAGAACTCTGCTGTCTGTCTTATTTTGGGTTTAGACAGAAGAGTGCACATTACACGTATTTTAATGGACTTTCATTGGCTCCCAGTTGCATTGTGTGCTCAGTACAAGGTGACATTACTTGTCCATAAGCTGCTTAAGTGTGACTCTTTAACTTTGACCAGTACCATGCTCCGTTTATACAATCCCAATCAGACATGAAGGTCCTCACAGAGAGACCTGTTAGACATTCCATCTGTTTATTGCATGATACTGAGATTCATGAATGAGCCTTCTTGACAGCTGATCTAACTCTGTGGAACTCTGTGCCTATTGCATTATGGTTAATCATCCGCACTAAGGAATTTAAAAAACTCCTGAAGACTCATCTGTTTTGTCTGGCATTTAATTGTTAGATTTTTTGCCTTCAGAGCACTGAATGTTGGCTTTTGTTTTGCTATTTTTATTTCAGTTGGCTTAGGTAGATGGTCCAAGAAAACAAACGGTAACCGATCCAAGGTGGCTAGCAGCAAACAAACAGGGTGGAATCGGTATAAATGGACTTTATTGAATCTTGCCCGACTCTGGCCGAGTTTCGCTCATCGAGCTGCCTCAGGGGCTTTAGAGCCACTTGAATTGGCTCAGATTAGCACGGACTTCACATATATCATAATTGAAGAGGTATTAATCAGCAAACTAACTGTTTTGAAACAGATACTTCCAACAGTAGACCACTGTGAGGGCAGTAATATCACAATTCTACTCGCCGCTCAAACAAATGCTGTCTTACAGCACACACTCCTTGAGAAATTAAAAATGAACTCCCTCAGCTTGATCATGCCGTACATATGGAAGGATGAAATATATATGTGTTTTGGATCTAAAGGATGCATTATGCTCACATACCCATCTACCTTTCGCATTGGTGCTACCTCTGCTTCCAGGTGGATACTTCCCACTGCCAGTACAGAGTTCTTCCCACTTGGTCTCTAGTTAGCCCCAGGAGTTTTTAAAAGTGCCTCATGGTAATGGCAGCTCATCTCCATCACCAGTACAAGTCTTCCCATCTCTGGACGATTGGCTTATCTCAGGAACTCAAGGGATGACATGCTAGGTTCTCTGAGCTCAACCATAGCTCTTCTACAATGCTTAGGTTTTCTAATCAACTTTGAGAAATCAAGCATGGAGCCAATTCATAGTCTGTTTCATCGAGGCTTGGAGAAACGCAATACAGGAATGAGCATTCCTGAGCGAACAATGTCGCTCATCCACAACCTCCTCTTTTCTCCTCGCTTGTCTGCAAAGTGACTCTTAGTGGTACTTGGTCATATGGCAGTGCCCAACCATGTGGGTCTGCTGACTTGTCTTCACATCCTCTAACTCCAGTGGGATCAACTAACTCAACTGCTGTTATCGCCAGTGCAGATTACAATAACCATGAAACGAGAGTTAGGTTGGCTACACCCCAAGTTGTCAAAGAAAGAGCCCCTACCAAGTAGTTCTGGTGAGAGATGCCTCCTCCAAAGAATGGAGAATGCATACTGGAACCCTTTGAACACAAGGCCTCTGGACTCTTCAAGAAATCCACTATCAAATCAGTCTTCTAGAGTTGAGAGCAATCAGATATGGTTTATCAATCTTTGTGTAATTCCTTCGCAAAAAACCATCCTGATTCAATTAGACACCCCGGTTGCCATGTTTTATATCAACAGGTAAGGATGAACAAGATCATAGACTCTCTGCCTGGAAGCCCTAAAAATCTAGCATCGGGCAAAAACAAATTGAGATGCTGTCCGGCCTCTTATCTGCCAGGCTTCTCCAACACCTTGGTGGACTGACTCCAGAAAAGTGTTTCACCCATGCGAGTGGTCTCTATAGCAATCAACAGCTGATGAACTCTTCAGCTTTTGGGGGTCTATTGACAGTGGACATGTTCACATGGGACCACAACACAAAACTAGATCAGTTTTGCTCAGTTCTATCAAACACAGGCTAGCTCAAGATGCTTTCCTCCTCGACTGGGGAAAAAGCCTCATGTATGCTTTTCCACCTTTACTGCTTATCATTAGAACAGTGCAGAACGTTCTTCAAGACTGCGCTTGTCTGAGCCATGCCAGGGCCATGAGGATTAGACGGATCTGGTGTGCATATCTTGTACAACTTTCCAGCAGTCCTCCCATACATCTGGGAACAGATCGTGCGCTGTTAACACAGGAAGATGGGACACTGTACCATCCCAGCCTTTCAACCCTCAAACTCACGTCTTGGATGTTGAATGCTCAACGATTGTGGATCTTCACTTACCTATAGAAATTGTGGAAAAACTAGTCTCCTTTGAAAAATGCTTCACTAGGAGAAAGTGGCACAGGTATTCCAAATGGTGTCATCAAAACGCTTTGGACCCATTTTCCTCCGAGTCTAAGCACTTGCTGCTCCATCTTTCTGTCTCAACCCATGCCACATCTTCCATACGAGTACACATCAGTGCTATAGCAGTTTACCATACTCAATAGACAGCAAATCTGTCTCTACCCATCCGTTAATACCTCATTTCATGAAAGGCCTGTGGTATATCAAATCCCTGGTACAAAATCCATCTATTCTTTGAGACTTCAATGTAGTCCTTTTCCCAACTAATGAAGCCTCCTTTTGAGCCATTGGAGTGAGCTTCGCTAAAGCACGTGACATGGAAGGTGGTAGTTCTTGTTGCAATCACTTTAGCTAGGAGAGTAAGCAAATTCAAAGCTCTCATCCATCATCCTCTGTACATGCAATTCTTCCACTACAGGGTAGTTCTCTGTAGTTGCCTTTAAGTTTCTGCTGAAGATTATCTCAGCTTTCCATATCATTCAATCCATTGTATTACCTACCTTCTTTCCAAGACCCCTTGCATATGAGGGTGAAAAGGTCTTACATAACTCTGGTCTGCAAAAATGCATTAGTGTGTTACCAGAAATGAACACAGCCACATCGGAAAAGCTCTCAACTGTTTGTCTCATATGATCCCAACCAACTAGGAGTAGCAGTTACCAATTGTATCTTGTCCAGCTGGCTGGCTGAGTGAATTTATCACTATTTCACTTTGACAGGACTGCAAATCACAGACTTTGTGAAAGCTCAGCAAATAAGAGCCATGGTTGTTTCCGTTGTGCATCTTTGAGTAGTACCTTGTGGTAACTTGAGCAGTAGCGGCTTGGGAACTGCCAGAGAAAAAGGGAGGCAGGCTCTGGCTGTTCCTTAAGTGAAGTTTATTTACAGTGAAATTCAGAAAAGTGCACAGCAAAGTAAAAGAATCAGACAACTCGCTTTGGAGTTCAGGTCTCTCACAATTAACACAGTGCAGTGCAAAGCAAAATAAACAATGTGAGCAGTTCACCTTGGATTCAGGAAATTCCCAGTCTTTAACAAAGTAGGTCTTATCTTAATGTCACTTTCAAACTGTAATGCAGCAGGTCTTCTCAAACGGTGGGTCTCCATCTGTTGCCTGGGGCCCCCTTAACCCTTCTAGGCCCTGAGGTTTTTTTACTCTGGTGAAGGGCTCCTCCCTTCACCCAGGATTCCCTGTGGGTCTCAACCTTAAGGAGGACCAGGCGAGACAGCAATGCCCAGTCCTTTAATGTAGTCTGAGGCAGTTTTGCAAAGTCTGATCGCACTGTAGTCCACTCTCCATTGTGAGAGTTGATTGCTTACCAAGAATATGCTCTGCTGCAACCCTCAGCTTGTAGGGGCCAATGCTTATCAATGGAAAAACATATTTCTTTATGTAAATGTTGTTTTCCATAGATAATAGGATGAATTAGCCATGGAATACCTATCCCCCTCCCTGTAGAGTAGACTACATAGCCAGATTAGCTCTGGTATACCTTGAAGATTCTCACAAGGCAACACCTGCGTAGGAACTCCTGCACATGCTCAGTACAGCTCAAAGCTCTACTAGCTTGGAGAGATGAGTCTGTTTAGTGCTGCTGGATGATTTATTCCACGTATAATGGCTAATTCATCCTACTATGTACATAAAACATCATTTACAGTAAGCAACTTGCCTTATGTTAGAGAATTTTCCTCCTTTATCATATTAGGGTGGGACAATGGTGCTTCTGGTTTCATGGAAAGTCTGGGGAATAGAGCTAGGGGCTGTGATACATGCACATTGAACCAGAGGTGTTTAATGACGTGAGTGAACTCCAGTTTCACTTGAGCAGTAAAAGACTTGTCATTACCCATTTATAAAATATCAGCTTACCTGTAATTCATATTTGCCTTGCTAAAGGCTGTTTGCTGAATGTTTAGGAATGTTAAGTACTTTAGTTACTTGAAATTTTCCATTTTTACATGTCTCCTCCAGCTAAGTCTGCTGCAGTAACTCAAAACCTGAAATAAATTGTAAGTGCAAATACAATTGATAAATGTGTAATATTTTGTCCATTAGATGAAAAAAGAATAATATGAATGCCTATATACCTCTGGGCCTCATTTTCTAAACATTTTTGCCATAGACACAAAATGTAAGAAAAGCCTTAGCAAATCAGGCCCTCTGTTGATATTTCTCTTTTTATATGTATGTTTTTAAACATACATATGAGGTCTATATTCAGTCACATTCCGGATAGCAAAGTTAGCTGGATAAACTTAGATTGAAAGCCCTCTGGGGAGAGGAAAATACCTACAGTACCTGAATGTAATCCATTTTGAAGTCCCAAAAAGCTGAATATAAAAATCTAAATAAATAAATATTCAACAGTCAAGCCACACTATTGAATATAGCCAGCTATCAATTATTTAGCCGGCTAACTATAGTTGGCTAACTTTAGGACAGCTCTTTGACTCGACCAGACTTAGCTGACTAAGTCATCCGGCTAACTCTGAATATTGGAGTTAGCCAGTTAACTTAGCTGGCTAACTCAGCTCCTCCCAGTTATATCCCTAGACAGCCCCTAACTTATCTGGCTAAATTCTAGCTACCTAACTTAATAGCCAACTAGAATTTAGCCAGAAAAAAGCTGAATATAGCCGGGTAATCCATTTAGACAGATAACTATTATGTTATCCATCTAAATGGCTTTTGAAATGGAAAATATATATATATATATATATATATACACATAAAATATGGTTATTCATACAAGTAGCATCCTGTGGCACAGAAAAGGGTGTAAGAATATAAGAACATGCCATACTGGGTCCAGACCCAGGGTCCATCAAGCCCAGCATCCTGTTTCCAACAGTGGCAAATCCAGGCCATAAGAACCTGGCAAGTACCCAAAAACTAAGTCTGTTCCTTGTTACTGTTGCTAGTAATAGCAGTGGCTATTTTCTAAGTCAACTTAATTAATAGCAGGTAATGGACTTCTCCTCCAAGAACTTATCCAATCCTTTTTTAAACACATCTACACTAACTGCACTAACCACATCCTCTGGCAACTAATTCCAGAGTTTAATTGTGCGTTGAGTGTAAAAGAACTTTCTCCGATTAGTTTTAAATGTGCCACATGCTAACTTTATGGAGTGCCCCCCAGTCTTTCTATTATCCGAAAGAGTAAATAACCGATTCACATTTACCCGTTCTAGACCTTTCATGATTTTAAACACCTCTATTATATCCCCCCTCAGCCATCTTTTCTCCAAGCTGAAAAGTCCTAACCTCTTTAGTCTTTCCTCATAGGGGAGCTGATCCATTCCCTTTATCATTTTGGTCACCTTTCTCTGTACCTTCTCCATCGCCAACTATATCTTTTTTTGAGATGCGGCGACCAGAGTTGTACACAGTATTCAAGGTGTGGTCTCACCATGGAGCGATACAGAGGCATTATGACATTTTCAGTTTTATTCACCATTCCCTTTCTAATAATGTCCAACATTCTGTTTGCTTTTTTGACTGCCACAACACACTGAACCAATGATTTCAATGTGTTATCCACTGTGACGCCTAGATCTCTTTCCTGGGTGGTAGCTCCTAATATGGAACCTAACATTGAATGGGTTATTTTTCCCTATATGCATCACCATGCCCTTATCCACATTAAATTTCATCTGCCATTTTGATGCCCAATTTTCCAGTCTCACAAGGTCTTCCTGCAATTTATCACAATCTGCTTCTGATTTAACTACTCTGAACAAGTTTGTATCATCTGCAAATTTGATTACCTCACTCGTCGTATTTCTTTCCAGATCATTTATAAATATATTGAAAAGTACGGGTCCCAATACAGATCCCTGAGTACATAACCAAATATGCAAGGCTCCACTTGTATAAAGGGATTTAAGGAATGTGAGTGTGCTTGAGTTTTATAAAATAACGAGAATACAAGGAACAGTTAAAATACCTACCACTGAATACTACAAAAAATCTTCATGTTATGAAATGTTGGTTAGTCTCTTTGCTAATTAAGATTAAGATCTTGAAATAAAGGAATGCAAGCAGTAAGATGATTAATCTTTATAAAATACCTAGAATCAAATCCATTGGAAAATAAATATTAGTACAAAGTTGCTTGATTCTAAAACCTGGTTTTGTTCTCCTCCATGTGTTGTGCCCTCTTGTTTTCCTCTGTTATAATGTATATTTATACTTCCATTTTCTCCTTGGGATCCATGCTTGTTCACAGCTTTGTCTTGCAGTCTGCGCTCATTCCTTCTATATCAGTCTACATACACTGATGATGCAAACTATGGTAGACATAGAAAAACAACTCTTCCTTGGTATGCATTACATCTCTGTTTCCAAAAAAAAAAAAAGTACAATGCAGTCATAAGGATCATAGAGATTGGGATGTGTATGGATTTTTTTTTCGTGTCAATTTTGTTTTGGGTTGGTATCCGTTAAATTTCATTTTTAAAATGGTTCGGGAGATATTTATTTCAGATTTCCCTAATTTCAGAGTTAGTGCGCACTAACGGGATTTAGTGCACACTAACTCTGAAATTAGGAAAACTAGTTAGTGCGCACCTACAAACATAGCTAAAAAGTGTCAATTGGGGTGCAGTTTGTTAGCTAGAGTTATGGTTCTGCATTCCCATTGGCTGTCACCTTAGTTATTTGTTTGTATTGCCAAGGTTGCAAGGTGGTGGGGGGGAATGGCCAGTGCTTGGTAACAAGTATAAACAACAAGTAATAGCATCAAGTTCTAGTCAGCAAAAGCATGTAATGCAAATGCTTATTTATAGTTTGCCAATCCCTTTGTATTTTAGGAAAGAGGCCCTGGCATTTTAGGATATGCATAATTTTAATTCCCCTGGTGTCTGTGTGCTTGGGTGAGGGACAGTAATCGTTGAGAGGGAAAGCGACTGAGGTGAATGTATGGGGTGACAGGTGGGAGAGAGACTGGTTGGGGTGCTGACTGGTGTGAGAGAGGCAGCCTGGTGTGTGTGTGTGTGGGGGGGTAACTAGTGAGAGGGGGAGTGACTGGGGTGACTGTATGTGTTCTGTGGCACGGGTTTTAGTGTGCCCTTGGGCCTCAGCCCGATCCCAGACGGATCCAGGACCGAACCGAGGGTTGGCAACGTGCCCAGCATGGCAGAACACGGTCTTACCCTCTGCCGGGTCTGCAAGCTCCCAGAGCCAACATCAAGATGATGTTGGTAGGGGAACAGTCCTCCGACCATTCCAAGCCCTTTCGGACCTGCCACTTGGATCGGCATGGAGCAGCAGGCCAGCCTGAGGGTGAGGGCAGACGGAGGCCTTGACATGAAGAGATGACACCAAGGTTGAAGCAACGGCATCACAGACAAGGGTTGATGCGCAGACATGACACCAAGGCTGATGCGCAGACATGACACCAAGGCTGATGCAACAGCATCAGAGATGAGACGAGGAATTTGAAGAAGTCCAGATGAGACGAGAAGCTGGGAAGGAAGACATTGGCACTGTCTCTCAGGGCATCCTACACAGCCCACCTTCACGGGTGGACCCAATGGGCTGGTCGCGGACCACCCTGTCCCACTGCACGCCCTACACAGCCTGAGGAGGCTGGTCACGGACCACGAGGAGAGTGGGACGAGCGCAGGAGAGGATCCAGTCGAGGTGGGACTTCGACGATGAAGCCAATGTCATCCGAAGCACCACAAAGGCCGGCAGCACAGGACGGCTCAGGAGCACAGGACACCAGTCCACTGCCGGCATCTCCTAAGACGGAGAAGCGTCACCTGGAGATCCACGGCCGGCAGAACAGAAGGCTCCAGAGCAAGAACAAACACCAAGGAGGGCTGGAACACCAGGAAGTGAGACATCAGGAGATGAGACACCAGGACACCAGGACACCTGGACGGGGACCTCAGGCAACGAAGACTTGGCATGACGCAGAGGAGACGAGACAAGGAGCTCCACGAAGAAGACAAGGACCTGTCGGAGCGCTGGCAGGCAGGAGCCTCCAGGGCTGAAGTAACTCCGATGCAAGGCTACGAGGAAATGCAGGAACAGCCCTTTATAGGGCTGGCACAGGAAATAGTCAGAAGGTAGAGCCCAGGGCATATCCGGCCGTGGGCCCTTTAAAACCAGAAGAGAGGCGCGGCCGCGCGCCTAGAGGCAGAAAACAGGAACTGTGCAGGACCGTGGACAGTGGTCCTGCACTGATGTTGACGTAAGGAGCAGGTCTGGGCCTAGAGGCAGGCCGCGATGACAGCAGCGGCTCCTGCCGCTGCAGAAGGTCCCGAGGGCGGCTCCAGCCGCCAATCCCGGCCTGGGCTTGCGGCCTCCAGCCGCTAAGATGATGATGACGTTGGCGGCGGCTCCAGCCACGAAGGTGGCAGGCAGAAGTCCGCAGCTCCTGCCGCGTGAAGGAGACCCGATAGGCGGCCTCTAGGCCGCAAGAGGAGAACACAGTCCACGGCTCCGGCTGCGTGGGAAAGCTCGACTTCGGCGGCGTTCAGCCGCGTCGGGGAGCAGGAAAAGCAGTATCGTGGTAAGGAGCCTGCTCGCGGGAAACCGCGGGCAGGATTCATAACAGTATGGGGTGACAGGTGGGAGAGAAACTAGTTGGTGAGTACTGAGAGGGGCCATGACTGTGGAGTGAATGTAAGGGAGAGAGAGGCAGCTTAGTGTGTGTGTCGGGGGGTGGGGGTGACTGGGTTAACTGTATGGGGTGACAAGTTACCCCACGCACATGCCAGGTTGAATCTCTCTCTTGTAATCACTCCAACTAGTCTCTCTCGCACCTGTCACCCCATACATTCATCCAAGTCACTTCCCCTCTTATCAGTCACCTCCCTCACCCAAACACACAGACTCACACCAAGGGAATTCAAAGTATGCAAGTCCCAAAATGCCTTGTCCCCTTTCCTAAAATATAAAGGGCTTGGCAAATTGGAAATATGGATTTACATTACATGCTTTTGCTGACTAGAACCCGATGCTTCTATTACATCACTTGTTGTTTACACTTATTACCAGGCAATGGCCATCCTCCCACAAACACCACTTTGCAAGCTTGGCAACACAAACAAGTAACAAAGGAGACAGCCAGTGGGAATGCAGAACCATACCTCTAGCTAACAAACTGCTCCCCAGTTGACACTTTTTAACTTATTGGTAGCATTTTTAATTAGTGCGCATCAACTCAAATTCGTGCGCCCTAAGTCCTATTAGTGCGCACTAACTCCGAAATTAGGAAAACTAGATAGTGCGCACTAACATCTAGTTAATGCACACCAAAGTCCCGTTAGTGCACACTAAGTCCATAAATAGAAAAACTATAGTTAGTGCGCACTAACGGGACTTTGGTGTGCATTAACTAGATGTTAGTGCGCACTATCTAGTTTACCTAATTTCGGAGTTAATGCGCACTAAGTCCCGTAGTGAGCACTAATACGAAATACTAATTTTCACAAAATTTCATCGTTTGTTTTTGTTTCGTGGTGCTCCTGAAACAGGACGAAATAGACACTTTCGTTGCTATTGTCTATTTAGTTGAAAACGAATGCACTTCCCTAGAAACCATGTAAGATATTTTGGGCATAGCAATAAATTGTCAATAGTTTGTTTAAAGGGGGAGGGAAATGCAATCTGGACTTCAAACTCTAAAGAAATAGGCTTCTTCAGCTTTTTCTGAGTCTGAAAATTAGGGCAGGCATGGATGACATAAAGTGCTTGTCATTCTCAGTCAGGGAGGGGGATATTATCAAGCTTTTGTCACATTAACTATATGAGCCTCAGCCAGCAGAGATTGGCAAAGTTAATAGAGCAATGAGGAGGATTGCCTGGGGAAAAGTCAAATGGATTGGAAAGAAGTAATGGGCCTGTGTTAAGTAAACCCTAGCATAGTAAACCAAACCAAATGTGCCTGATACTTCACTTTCGATGCATATCCAGCATAGCTCTCTGCTTCAACGGCAGGGGAGAAGAAAAAAACTGATACCTCACGCATATCCAGCATAGCTCCCTGCTTCAACGGCAGGGGAGAAGATAAACAACCAATAAGGGCTGTATAACATAATCTGGGTAAAAACAAATAAGCATGGGTGTAGCTTGCTTATTGCAGCGGTTACTACCCCTACTACCTCTAACTAATCAAGCTAGATATTTCACTTGGATGCAGCTCCATCACCGCTCTCTACATTAATGGCGGGGGTGGAAGGGAATTAGAACCAAGAGCTAAGAGAAACAGGTAAGTATGGGAGAAGAAATGAGGGAAGCTTGCTGGGCAGACTGGATGGGCCATTTGGTCTTCTTCTGCCGTCATTTCTATGTTTCTATGTTTCTATGTTTCTATATGTTTTTAGTAAAGACCAGAGCTCTGAAGGTTCATTGGTTGTCTCTGTGTAGATGTGTCTTGGATGATGATGACTTTTCTGTGTCAGAGGGAGAGAAGAGTCAAAGTGGTATAAAAATGGTAAGAAAAAAGTGGAAGCAGTAAAGGAAGGTGGGTGAGCCAAACTAGTCAGAACACAAAAATACCAAGGGTGGAACCAGACTGCTGGTGCTAACCTTTACAAAGAAGATAGAGCAGCTTTTAAACTAGAACAAAAGGGAAAGCAGACAGTTGCTCAGCAGCGCATGGTTTGGAGGGAGGTATCTTTAAAGGATACTAATAAAGCATTAGAGTTAGGGCATCCCAACAGAGAGGTTCCAATAATAAGAAAAGTAGTCCAAGTGCCTGTAACTAAAAACTCACCTGAGCTAAAAATTTCTAACTTATCCCTAGATGGGAGAATTAAAATGTATAGCAGTGAATGATGACATAGACTTAATTGGCATCTCAGAGACATGGTGGAAGGAGGACAACCAATGGGACAGTGCTATCCCAGGGCACAAATTATATCTCAGTGACAGAGAAGAACACCCAGGAGTCGGTGTAGCGCTTTATGACAAGGATGGCATAGAGTCCAACAGGATAAACATCCTGTATGAGACTAAATGCACAATCAAATCTTTATGGGTAGAAATTCCTTGTGAGTTGGGGAAGACTATAGTGATAGGAGTATACTACTGTCCACCTGATCAAGATGGTGAGATGGTCAGTGAAATGCTAAGAGAAATTAGGGAAGCTAACCAAATTGGTAGTGCGGTAATAATGGGAGATTTCAATTACCCCAATATTGACTGGGTAAATGTATCATCGGGACATGCTAGAGAGATAAAGTTCCTGGATGGAATAAATGACAGTTTTATGGAGCAATTGGTTCAGGAACCGACAAGAGAGGGAGCAATTTTAGATCTAATTCTCCGTGGAGCACAGGATTTGGTGAGAGAGGTAATGGTGGGGCCGCTTGGCAATAGTGATCATAATATGATCAAATTTGAATTAATGACTGGAAAGGGGACAGTAAGCAAATCCATGGCTCTCATGCTAAACTTTCAAAAGGGAAACTTTGATAAAATGAGAAAATTAAATAGAAAAAAACTGAAAGGAGCAGCAACAAAGGTAAAAAGTGTACAAGAGGCATGGTCATTGTTAAAAAAATCACAAGGGGAGAGCGGCGTAGAAAGCACACACATTTAGGTAAATGGCAACAGAATAATGTGCTACAAGTAATCATACTGAGCAATAACAGTTTAACAAACACATTTTTTTTTTTAAATTTTACTTGTGCACAATATTAAATTCCACAGTGGACAATTGTATATAATTGGAAGACCCCGACGCGGCTGTGTTTCGCGTCAGGCTGCCTCAAGAGGACCAGAATTTTCAGAATTTTTATATTAAAAGCACGGACAGTTGTCTGCTGATTACTTAGTGGTAGATATGCAGCTCAAAGCAGGGAGTCAGTGTTACGACTGTCATTGCCCGACGTCTCCACACCGCCCTCCTTACCTCTCTGGCGACTCCTCCCGCGGTTGACGGACGTTTGGCTGCCACGGCGTCTGCCTGCCGTCCTCTCCGGCGTCCCCGGTCCGGCTTGGGCGCTGCCTCCCGCCATGCTGTCCAGCTGCCTTAGGGCGTGCGTGCCGCACAGCCCTGCTTCAAATACTTTCTTTGGCGTGAACCTCAGGGGCATCCCCATGTGATGACATCACGCATCCCGGATACAAAAAGCTAGCTAATCAAGTTAGCAACAGGTATTCGTACAGGAACTCCTTACAGATGGGATTCGCTCTCCGTACCTAGCTACTCTGCCTCTCCATTTGGACTTACTCTATTCGGGGTACCCGCTCCTCGGGGGCCTCTCTTCTCTTTCAGGTTGCTGTCTGGAACTGGTACTCACTCCTTGAGGGCCCATGTTCCCAGACTCGCTGCCTGAACATTACTTCTGCCTGGAAAATACCGCTGCCTACACCATCTGTGAGTTATTATCTACTTCCCTCAGAGCTGTTCCCTGGAACCAGGTTCTCGCTCCTCGAGGGCCTACCTCTATTCCAGCTCCTGTGATTCCTACCGAGAGAAACCGCTGTGTGAGTACTCAACCAACGAGGCTCTATTCCAGAACCCTGCATATACTTCAATGTACTCACTATCTCAGTTTCTCTTCACTACAGCACAGCTATTGTGGGTTTGCTGTTCCAGAGCCCTGAGGGACTACAAGCCCAGCCGGGCTTCATCTCTGCTCACTACTGCCACCTCTGGTGGCTCCTCAATACTGTTAATAAAAGATCTATGTGTGTTGTGTGTCCTAAGCTGAGCCTGACCTGTGGCCCCTCATGGGACTTCCCCCAGTGGGCGTGGTCAGCAGCCACAGTGTCCAAGGGTCCACCCAAAATCTTACAAACAAAAACATTCAGGAAGACAAAACATGGTTGTGAAGCCGCAGCAGTGGTCCTTACTGTATATCCTCCCCATGATGGTCCCAGCGGTCGCACACCTCCGGTTGTGTATAATAATCTACATATCAGAAAGTCCTCATGGACTTCAAATTTCTAACATTTTTCAATGCTTTGGTGTCACGGTCACTGCTGCGGCTTCAAAACCATGTTTTGTCTTCCTGACTCCCTGCTTTGAGCTGCATATCAACCACTAAGTAATCAGCAGACAACTGTCCGCGCTTTTAATATACAAATTCTGAAAATTCTGGTCCCCCTGACGCAGCCTGATGCGAAACATGGCCGTGTCGGGGTCTTCCAATTATACACAATTGTCCACTGTGGTATTTAATATTGTGCACAACTGATTTGTGCACAAGTAAAATAAAAAAATGTTTTTGTTTGTTAAACTGTTATTGCTCAGTATGATTATTTGCCGCACATTATTCTGTTGCCATTGTTAAAAAAAAAAATGCCATCCTAGAAGCACAGTCCAGATGTATTCCACACATTAAGAAAGATGGAAAGAAGGCAAAACGATTACCAGCATGGTTAAAAGGGGAGGTGAAAGAAGCTATTTTAGCCAAAAGATCTTCATTCAAAAATTGGAAGAAGGATCCAACAGAAGAAAATAAGTGTTGTCAAGTTAAATGTAAGACATTGATAAGACAGGCTAAGAGAGAATTTGAAAAGAAGTTGGCCGTAGAGGCAAAAACTCACAGTAAAAACTTTTAAAAATATATCCGAAGCAGAAAGCCTGTGAGGGAGTCAGTTGGACCGTTAGATGATCGAGGGGTTAAAGGGGCACTTAGAGAAGATAAGGCCATCGCGGAAATATTAAATGATTTCTTTGCTTCAGTGTTTACTGAGGAGGATGTTAGGGAGGTACCCGTACCGAAGAAGGTATTCATGGGTAATGATTCAGATGGACTGAACCAAATCACGGTGAACCTAGAAGATGTGGTAGACCTGATTGACAAACTGAAGAGTAGTAAATCACCTGGACTGGATGGTATACACCCCAGGGTTGTGAAGGAACTAAAAAATGAAATTTCAGACCTATTAGTAAAAATTTGTAACCTATCATTAAAATCATCCATTGTACCTGAAGACTGGAGTGTGGCTAATGTAACCCCCGTATTTAAAAAGGGCTCCAGGGGCGATCCGGGAAACTACAGACCAGTTAGCCTGACTTCAATGCCAGGAAAAATAGTGGAAAGTGTTCTAAATATCAAAATCACAGAATATATAGAAAGACATGATTTAATGGAACAAAGTCAGCATGGCTTTACCCAAAGCAAGTCTTGCCTCACAAATCTGCTTCATTTTTTTTGAAGGAGTTAATAAACATGTAGATAAAGGTGAACCGGTAGATTTAGTGTATTTGGATTTTCAGAAGGCGTTTGACAATGTTCCTCATGGGAGGCTTCTAGGAAAACTAAAAAGTCATGGGATAGGTGGCTATGTCCTTTTGTGGATTACAAACTGGCTAAAAGACAGGAAAGAGAGTAGGATTAAATGGATAATTATTTCAGTGGAAGGGAGTGGGCAGTGGAGTACCTCAGGGATCTGTATTGGGACCCACCTTTTTAATCTACTAGATAAAGGAGCCCTGACCGACGTGCCGCAAATGCGCAGTAGAGAGCAGCTCTACCGCTCATGCGCGGGCGAGCACGTCAGTCAGAGCGGAGCGTGCCTGAAAAAAAAAATGGCGCTGGGAGGAGTAATGGCGGCGGCGGCAAGGAGCAGTAGAAGTGGTGGTGGTGGCGAGGAGTAGTAGCGGCGCGCGGGAGGGAGGGACCCCCCTCCCCGGAGAACTTCCATCTGCGCCATCCGAGGGAAGGGGTTGTGGATGAGTTGAGAGGGAAGGAGATGGGATTGAGAGAGGGGGAGTGACTGAGGGGAGGGGGAGGAGAGAGTGAGGGGAGGGGGGAAGGTGGGAGAATAGAGGGGAAAGGTGAGGGAGTGGGAAGGAGAATAGACGTGGGAGGGAGAAAGGGGAGGGGAGGTGGAAGGGAGAATAAGGGGGAGGGCGAATGAGGAGGAGGGAGTGAGAAGGAGAATGAGGGGGAGGGAGAATGAGGGGGAGGAGAGCAGTGGGAGACAGAGGGATGTGAGTGAGTAAGTGGGAAGGGTAAGAAGTTGTGGAGAAGAGAAAAAGATGTGAGTGGAGAAGGGCTGAGGGAGAGAGAAGGGGTTGTGGATGAGCTGAGAGGGGATTGGAGGGAATGAGATCGAGGGATGGGATTGAAAGAGGGTGGGGAATGAGTGAGAGAAGGGGAGGGAGGCAGTGGGAGACAGAGGGGTGAGTAAGACTGAGGGGAGGGAAGGGGTGAGTGACCGAGGGGGAGGAGGATTAGTGACCAAAGTGAATGAGCGAGGGGAAAGGGGGAGTGAGGGAGAAAAAGTGTAGAAGGATGCTGTGTTCGAAAATGGACCGAAAATTTTTTTTAATGTAGCCTGTTGTTACTGGCTTAACAGCTAGTATATTTATAAATGATCTGGAAAGCAATACAACAAGTGAGGTAATCAAATTTGCAGATTATTCAAAATTGTTCAGAGTAGTTAAATTACAAGCAGATTGTGATAAATTGCAGGAAGACCTTGTGAGACTGGAAAATTGGGCATCAAAATGGCAGATGAAATTTAATGTGGATAAGTGCAAGGTGATGCATATAGGGAAAAATAACCCATGCTATAGTTACACAATGTTAGGTTCCATATTAGGAGCCTACCACCCAAGAAAGAGATCTAGGTGTCATAGTGGATAATATATTGAAATCGTCGGTTCAGTGTGCTGCGGCAGTCAAAAAAAGCAAACAGAATGTTGGGAATTATTAGAAAGGGAATGGTGAATAAAATGGAAAATGTCATAATGCCTCTGATTCGCTCCATGGTGAGACGGCACCTTGAATACTGTGTACAGTTCTGGTCACCGTATCTCAAAAAAGATATAGTTGCGATGGAGAAGGTGCAGAGAAGGATGACCAAAATGATAAAGGGAATGGAACAGCTCCCCTATGAGGAAAGACTAAAGAGGTTAGGACTTTCCAGCTTGGAGAAGAGATGATTGAGGGGGATATGACAGAGGTGTTTAAAATCATGAGAGGTCTAGAACGGGTAGATGTGAATCGGTTATTTACTCTTTCGGATAATAGAAAGACTAGGGGGCATTCCATGGAGTTAGCATGTGGCACATTTAAAACTAATCGGAGAAAGTTCTTTTTCACTCAACGCACAATTAAACTCTGGAATTTGTTGCCAGAGGATGTGGTTAGTGCAGTTAGTGTAGCTGTGTTTAAAAAAGGATTGGATAAGTTTTTGGAGGAGAAGTCCATTACCTGCTATTAATTAAGTTGACTTAGAAAATAGCCACTGCTATTACTAGCAACGGTAACATAGAATAGACTTAGTTTTTGGGTACTTGCCAGGTTCTTATGGCCTGGATTGGCCACTGTTGTAAACAGGATGCTGGGCTTGATGGACCCTTGGTCTGACCCAGTATGGCATGTTCTTATGTTCTTAAGGGTTTGAAATAAACTTAGCTTGTTCACCGGGTTGCTGTTCAGAAAAATAAATATATTGAATTAACAAAAGCATAGATTATTCATCTTAAAGGCAAAACTAATGGTCTCCTGACATGGACTGTGTTTTGGAAAACTGTGTCAGGAGGGACCAAATCTGGAAATAAAAATAAATGAGACAAAATAAGTAAAAGGACAAGCAAAGGGGCAAATACATAACTTAGTTTAGACATATGCATAAATAAATTATACAGAAACTCAAAAATTAGTTTTTTAGAAATTAATCATATAGGGGTAGATTTTAAAAGGCGTGTGTGCGCGTGCATGGATGCGCACATGGATGCGCCGATTTTATAACATGTGCGCGCCAGTGCACGCATGTTACAAAATCCGTGTGCCACCCGCACCAGATTCTATTATCCATGCGCGCATGTGCGGGCGGCACATGCACAGGGGGGAGTACTTAGGAAATTCCCGCGTGGCTACTCATTCCAACCATGCCCAGTTCCCTCCCAGTCCGCTCCAATTAAGGAGCGGACTGGGAGGCAATTTTCCTACCCCCCAACCTCACCTTATTTTATCTATCCTTCCCCTTTCCTTCCCACCCTCTAAATCCAAGTTTGTTTGGTTTTGGGGGGTTTTTTTAACCCTTTTTCAGCAACTTACTTAAGCTTCCGAATGGAAGTAAATTGTTTGTGCCGGGAGCCAGGTCTTCAGGACAGCGAACAATGGTGCTGTCCTGGCCCGCGCCCTCGCCCCTCCACGCCCAGAACATGCTCCACAGCCTGCCCCTTTCAAGGAGCCCGGCATATATGCACGTACCGCATTTATGCACGCGGCACACGCAAGGCCCAGCTGCACGCATAATCCCCGATTTTACGCGTGCAAAGGATTTAAAATTCGCCGTATAGTGTAATGACAAACTCACCTTAGCTGTGGAGATTTTAGAAAGAATGTGAGCAGCACATCTGAAAGTGCTCCCAGTAAGATGGATTAAATAAATAAAAGAGCACCAAAACTAGAGTTGCATGATCATAGAAATCTACCAAAGAAAAGTCAGAGCAGAGGGAAGTGGTTAGTCTGTCAATCCAAGAAACGTCAAAACAGATGGTATAAAAAACATTATGAAAGGGGATTATAGGAAAACTGACCAGTTCATTTCAGAATTAAGTCCATTGAGGGGAAACAGTATTCAATGTATAGATCCATCTCTGCTCCCTTTGGAGGAGGAACCGAGCAAAATTTCCACCCCGAGAGGAGGGACCACATGTTTCAGTGAAAAAAAAAAAGTGAAGTTCATCAGGGCTGTGCTGTGCTTCTGTCCAGTGCTGGACAGAGGAGCATTCTCTCGAATATTGTGCAGACAGGAGCGGTGTTCATATTAGCGTGTGCGCGTCATGTGTGAGGTCTTGCCAATATATAATAAAGAGGAAGGGTAGCAAATCGCATAAAAGGAACCCCATTATCTGACGATAATTCTAAATGAAAGGGTTCATGCAAAGATAAGTGCATAAAGACCAGTATGGATAGTGAAAGGGCACATGCTTTGCATCTGCCGCAGGGGCGGTAGTAATGATTGAGTACAATAGTCAGAAGAATCCAGAATGTCCTGGAGGTTGCATCCGTAGCAAAAAAAGCAAAACAAATACTATGTTGAAAACCAGTAAAGAGGTCAGGCATTTCCAATTGCGTTGGATAATATCTCAAATAAATCTCGATGCAGTTGAAAAAGGCAAAACATATTAAAATGTCAGATTTTTAAACACAACTAACTAATTGGTTGAGTTTCTGTACTATTTAATTTTTGTATTTGCCCCTTTGCTTGTCCTTTTACTTATTTTACCTTATTTATTTTTATTTCCAGATTTGGTCCCTCCCAACATAGTTTCCCAAAACATGGTCCGTGTCGGAAGACCGTTAGTTTTGCCTTTAAGAAGCAAAATCTGTGCTCTTGTTGATTCAATAAATATATTTTTCTGAACAGCAATATGTTGAACAAGCTAAGTTTATTCTAAAGTCTTGGTGTTTTGGAGAAAAAACTGGAGCCACAGAGAAGCAGAAAGAATTAGAGCAAAGGGAATTGCATGGACAAACCTTATGTATTTGGAAAGACTAAACAAATGTTGAAAAAGCGTCTGATTTGATGAAAATCTAGGATCAGTGAAGCAGGTCTGTTTACAAAATTGGCAATCGCTGTAAAACCTTGGTTCAGTCCTGAGAAAAGCCTGAAGGACGACTATCCCTGCCTGAACCATGTCAGAGCCAATTTATAACACCATCAGCTTTTCATTTAGATGATAGGGACCTATAAGTGCAGGCTCCCAGTGGGTCAAAAGTCAAATGTTTCTGGGCTGCTAAATATGTTTCATTTTTGAATGAGCACATCCCTATGTAAACTGTTGCAAAGCTGAGCATATTTTCTAAATTGTGATGTCTATTTATTTTTCTAAAATGAACTCTTTATTTTGGATTTTTCATTGTTACTGACATCAAAAAACTTACTTCTTTCAAAAGCATTCAATATATAATTGTAGCTAGCACTCCCTTTTCATCTTGTCTGTTACTGCTGTACGTTAGCTTATGGCTTGTCGAACCAGTCTGTAATCCTATGGTTTTCAAGCCTCTCTCCAGCACCCCTCTCCTGCCAGCCTGATTGTCAGAATATCCCTATTGAATATGTATGAGACATTTTTGGTGATAGTGCATGTAACATATCTCCCATTGTATGCAAATATTTCTCATGCATGCATATTAGAGATATCCTGACTGGCTGGGTAGACCCCACAGCAGGTTGGAGAACTATACATAGACTCACATTAAAGTATTGGGCATTATTGTATCTCAGCTTTTATGCATTTTGTGAAGTCCACTTGTTTCACTTAGTTTTAAAGTAATTTAAGTATCATATTTTAGGTTAGCATGTTTCAACTTGGAGTTCCTCAGGAGCACTCTAGCTGGTATGATTTTCAAGCCAGTCATATACATATGACATACTTGCACACATCACCATGATTTTTAACCCAATCTATGCAATCTCATTCATATATTCAGGGGTTCCCACTATTCTAGATTTTGTCCGATTTTTGTATCCAGACTCTGGGAATGTTTGAAACCCCATCTGTGTTGCTATAGGTATCTTATTTCCCTGCATTCTTTTGTTGTGGAGTTTGTTTTATAGTTAATAGGCTATGTCTGAGGAGCATGAATGTATGCTACGTTTCTTCAGGGCATTTCCACATCTCTGTTTTTCAGCTTCTCTTTTGGCGTAAGATGTTTGATTCTGATATATATTTTAATGGCATACTCGCACAGTTTGAGGAATTGCAGTCTTCTAACACAAAAGAAAATTCCCATGATAGGCTGATTTCATGAAATGATATAAATCTAATCGGGTTGAGTGATTTATTATGAAATTCTTTATAAGTGAAGAATTGACTTCCATAAATTTTCTAATAAGACAGGTCCTGAGAGGTGTCTGTTGTGATTGGCTTCAGGTCATTAGTCATAGACTAGGCCTGAGGGCTATGAGCAGAAGATCGAGATACATCTATTGTGAGGCCATTAGCATCTTTAGATCCCCATATTTCATCATGAAACATGAATGTGTGACAAGCCCCAGTGACAGATAGCTTTGGCTTAGTATATAAGAGGGTTGGAATGTTTTCCTGACAGATACTTTTATCCTGCAAGTGTGCAACATACACGCTGCATGTTCAGAGGGCTTTGTAACTACTTGAACCTCTTCAACTGTTATTACAAAGTGAAAAGTCTCTAACAATACTGTTGTAGATCTCTTGAGAGCTTCTGCTTTCCAAGTAGAATAGCAGTAATGGTTTTATTTATCAAAAATGAGTTTTTCACTGTTCTGATTTTATGCTTCTCACTTTTCTTTCCTTGGGATTGAAGACCATCCATCCTTGAAATCTTAGCTTCATGGTTCTGTTTGTTAAATTCTGGCATTCTTTGTTATGGTTATGGCAGGGACAGTTATCCATTTTACCTGTATTAACTAGGCAATTGAAAATATCACACAACATTCACTTTCATAGAGTTCCTCTGTAACTCCATTATTTACTGAGGGAACACTAAAATGTAAATAATCTACAAATATATAAATAGACACCCAATTTATTTATTTATTTTTTTTTTAATTTAAAAGTGTTTGTATACTGTCTTTACAAACAGTGTTTAATCAAAACGGTTTACATAACTAAATAAAAAACAAATGTAAATAAAGATTTAAATTTAAAAGAACATAAAGATTATCAAATTATAAAAGCTCAAAATTACAAAAATATATAATAAAAATAAAAATCTAAAAAATTATACCATCCTCCCATATAACAAATTTTGTTAAAGCTTAAATATCACTGAATATCCCAAACAGTGGTGTTAAAATATTCACTCTCACATTCATACCCATATTAATAAAATGATATTTATTTTATTTATTTATTTAGGATTTTTATATACCGACCTTCTCAATACAAGTATCAAATCAGGTCGGTTTCCATAGAACAAAACTGTCGCGGTTAAGGCGTTACAATAAACAGAGTTTCTGAACATAAGAACATAAATAAATATTACATAGACAACAATAACTCGTCAAAATAACGTGAATAAATATAGGGAATGGCTAAAAAAGGGGTAGTGTAACTTGGGATATACAGTTAACAGAAAACTGTGTTGATGGGCAAAAACATGAGTAATGCATGAGCTCAAAGAACTAATGCATCAACAAAACAAGTATTTTCAAAACAAGTGATATATTGTAACATAGACCTCTGTCTGCCCCATAATATACATACACAAAAGCACAATGTATCATGCAATACACTTTATATCACAAAACCTCAATGCAATGTTTGGTTCAGCGCTGAACTTAAACAAATGAAACAGACCTTACGCCATAAAGAAAACAGATGGCGCAAAACCCCCAACACCTCTACACTTTCTACATACAAGGGATTCTTACATCACTACAGGACCGCCATTCTACAGAAAAAAAAGGAATACTACGCAAACAAAATACATCATTTCCAATATGATGCCCAGGCCCTATTCGCCTACGTGACACAAATCACCAAATCTACTCCCCCACCTATTCCAGATGAACATGCTCTGTACAAGGCTAACGAACTCGCTTCATTCTTTCAACGGAAGATTTTAAATACTCTCGCCCTCCTGCCTTCAAATACTACACCTCTCAAGTCACGTGAGAATCCCCAATCTCTCACTAGACCTAATTTCGACAGTTTTGAGTCAATCTCCACCAAAGAGATTGAATCCCTTTTAAAAAGGCAGAAACCATCAAGCCATCCGGCCGATAACATCCCATCGAGACTCCTGCTTCTCATCCCAAATGCGATCTCAGGACCTCTGACCAGTATCATAAACAGTCTTCTAACCCATGGAAGCTACCCAGACAGTCTAAAAACCGCCTCACTCAAGCCACTCCTCAAGAAGCACAACTTAGATCCGAATGTTTTAACTAATTTCAGACCCATCTCGAACCTCCCATTCGTGGCCAAACTAACAGAGAAACTGGTAAACACCCAACTTTCTGAATATCTCGAAGACCACAAGATCCTATACCCATCGCAATATGGTTTTCGTAAATCACGCAACACGGAGACCCTTCTCATTTCACTCACTGACCATATTATCATGGGGTTAGACAAAGGACACTCCTTTCTGTTAATCCTGTTAGACATCTCAGCGGCTTTTGACACCGTCAACCATACCATCCTGCTGGATCGCCTAACAGACATCGGCATCTCCGGATCTGCCCACAACTGGTTCAAGTCCTTCCTCAGCAATAGGACTTTCAAAGTCAAAATCAACAATAAAGAGTCACCCATAACTAAATCAACTCTTGGCGTACCTCAGGGTTCCTCCCTATCTCCTACCCTCTTTAATATTTACCTCCTCCCCCTCTGCCAACTGTTAACAGACCTCAACCTAATTCATTATCTGTACGCAGACGACGTACAGATTCTAATCCCAATAACAGAATCGATCTCAAAAGCGCTCACCCATTGGAACAACTGCCTTCTATCCATCACTAACCTACTTAACAGCCTAAACCTGGTTCTCAACGCCTCTAAGACAGAGCTGCTCCACATCTCCTCAAACGAAATCAATATCTCCCCACCATCACCACACAGCCCTCACATTACCTGCAAGCAGGTTAGAGACCTTTGGGTAATACTAGACAATCGACTAAACCTTAAGAAAATGGTCAACACTACATCCAAAGACTGTTTCTTCAGATTACAGATTCTGAAACGTCTCAAACCACTCTTATTCTTCCACGACTTCAGGACAGTCCTCCAAGCGCTACTGTTCGCCAAAATAGACTACTGCAGTGCCCTTTTCCTAGGCCTCCCCAAATCCACTACCAAACCACTGCAGATGTTACAAAACGCGGCTGCGAGATTGCTGACCAGTACCAGACGCAGCGAACACATCTCTCCCATCCTCAGGAACCTACACTGGTTACCAGTCAATTTCAGAATTTTATACAAATCGATCACAGTAATTCATAAAGCTATCCATCATCATCTTCAACTCGACCTGGAAATCCCATTCAAACTCTACTCCTCTAACAGACCAACCAGAGATACTCTCAAAGGCACTCTGAAATTCCCTCCTACTAAAGCCTCACGCCTCTCGATGACAAAGGACAGAGCTTTTTCAATAGCTGGCCCATCTATTTGGAATAGCATCCCATCAAGCCTCAGAGTAGAGCCTTGCCTGTTAACTTTTAGAAAACGACTTAAAACCTGGCTCTTTCACCAAGCCTTCGCCGACCCACCAGACAAGCACTAGTTGTCCTCACGCTTACCCTTCATGGTGTTTATTCTTACAAATGGACTCTGACTCTTCCAGATTAAAGCACCATTAAGCTTTAACTCGTACGCACTATGTTATCACTTTGTTTTTATTTATTTCCTGCCTTGTCTTCCTTCCAGCTTCCTGCAAGCTTCCAAGTTCCCTTACCCTGTTGATTGTAACTTTGACTCATTCCTACCTATTGTTTACCTTTCGTTCACTTGAATTGCGACCCCAGTTATTTTCTTGTTTATTGTAAACCGATCTGATATGGTTATTTACTATGAAGGTCGGTATATAAAACTGTTAAATAAATAAATAAATAAATAAATGTTCTGAAGACCCCATATATTGGAAAAATTCCAACAAGGGCCTCTTGTTTCACAACATTTAATGGATTCTTCAGGGGAATTTTGTGAAGTTATTTAGAAAACTTAGCATCTATGTAACAAGATATATCATAGATAAAATACACTGTTTCATAATTAGATGGTTTATCCTTAAATACTTCACAATATTACATGTTGGCATCAATCTAAATAATATAATCATTTTCAAACGAAAGGAGCTAGAGTCATAATTTTTATCCATCATAATTTAAAATGAAATCTTTAGAAGACTCTGCTCTTTCAACTACCATCACTCAGTCTTTTATCTACACAAGGACAGATTCAGAGATTTTCTGCCATCAATTTCACTCCTCAGTTTGCTAAAGATGTAGATGTTACTATGTCTATGAACTTTTCCAGTGTGTGCCTAATTTTAATATAACTTTATGGCTTCAATTATCAATTCTTAGATCTGCACAAAAAACAAAACAAATATATATCCCTAATTTGGATTGATGCCAACATATAATATTGTGAAGTTTTTAAGGATATACTATCTAATTTTGAAGCATATATTGCTACATAGATGCTAAGTTTTCTAAATAATAATTTCACAGAATTCCCCTGAAGAAGCTACTTGTTGCGTCCGTCGGTCTCAGACGGCTTCGACCTCTGTGCCTCACCTTTCTCTCTGCTCTCCCCGCTAGCCTTGGGAAGATGGCTACCTCCGGGTCTGCTTGCCGCTCTCTCCAGCGTCCCCGAAACGGCTATGGCAAGGCTATCCGATACGTTCTTCAAACGGCTATTGGTATATATCAGTATATAAAAACCTTTAAATAATAATAATAATGTTTCTCCTGAGGGCCTCCTAGGGTGCACGCGTGCACGCCATCCACATCTTTATCCACGTCATGGCGGGAACCTTGGGGGCGTCCCTCTTAAGTGACGTCACGCCATCCGGGTATTTAGCCTGCCCTTCGTCTGCTAACAAACTGAGTTAGCAAGGATCATGAATGGATTGAATGTCTTCGGTCTGAGCTACTCTGCCGCTTCCATGCTGCCGCTGGAAGCTCTCTCTGCCCTTCGGGGTATTTCATCTAACCTGGGTACCTGCTTCTCGGGGACCCTTTGCTTTCTCTCAGGTACCTATCTGGGATACCAGGTACTCGCTCCTCGAGAGCCTGCGCTTCCTGCCTCGATGCCTGTAATCCAACTTCTACTGTCTGCTGGGATCTAAATCTATACAGCTACCAACTCACGGCTCGATACAGTAAGGCCGCGGTAAAAACAGTGCGGCAGTGTCAGGTGCACCCTTCCTCCCCGCACGCACAGTTCTCCTGACCTAACGCCTGATTCTCTCTTCTAATCGCATGCAAATGCATGCCGCGGCTGTGAAGCGTTAGGGAAGGGTTATGCCCGCGCAACCCATTTTACTGTATAGGCGCTGTAACAGCGCCTATACAGTAACCTGGGTGCGCTGGTACCTGTCATTTCAAATGACATTTGAAATGACAGGCACCAGGAAGTGTAAAAAAGTGTAAAAAGTGTAAAAAACAAAAAACCTGTGTGTTATATAAAAAAAATAAAAAAATTTTAAATACCTGTCAGAGGGCCGTGGGTCAAGGCGGCCGGTGGGCGGCGGGCAGCCATCAGCGGCATCCGGTAGTCCCTTCTCCCAAAATCGCACGGGCGGGTTGGCAGCGGGGGGGGGGGGGCGGCAGCAGGATCCGGGAGCGGCGGGTAGGCAGCAGCGGGGTCCGGGGGGGCAGCGGCAGCAGGATCCAGGGGCGGCAGCGAGATCCGGGGAGCGAGTAGCGGCAGCGTGTTCGATCGGGCAGGCAGGTAGGTGGCAAAAAAAAGATGGCCGCCTGCACGGGACGAGCGTGCAATTGGCCGCTGAAGACGTGACGTCACGACGTTTGGCGTCACGGGGTGTGACGTCACGTCTTCAGCGGCCAATTGCAGCTTTCCCCCGTGCAGGCGGCCATCTTTTTTTCCCACCTACCTGCCCGATCGAACACGCTGCCGCTACTCGCCCCCCGGATCTCGCTGCCACTGCCGCCCCTGGATCCTGCTGCCGCTGCCCCCCGGACCCCGCTGCTGCCTACCCGCCGCTCCCGGATCCTGCTGCCCCCCCGCTGCCGACCCGCCTGTGCGATTTTGGCGCTCATCCAGGCAGGGGGAGCCTGAGGTCGTTCGCCGTCGGCTCCCTCTGCCTGGATGAATGCCCGTGCGAAATCGGGAGGAAGGGAGAAGGGACTACCGGATGCCGCTGATGGCTGCCCGCCGCCCACCGGCCGCCTGGACCCACGGCCCTCCGACAGGATTTAAAATTGTTTTATTTTTTTATATAACACACAGGTTTTTTGTTTTTTACACTTTTTACACTTTTTACACTTTTTACACTTACCGTAGCAGGCCCGAGCCTTGCTACTTTTTCGTTTGTTTTTTTTTTTGCTTCGGGAGGAGGGGACCGGACGGGGCTGCAGGAGACCGGACGGGACCAGGGCGAGTAAGCAATGTTTTTACACTACACTACACTACACTAACTCCTACTAGGGGGAGGCGGTAAACTAGCAGGTTAAGGCCGCGGCAGAACAGCGGGTTACGGAGGAGATAATATCAGCGCCCGTTACAGTATCGCAGGGGAATAGCTAATTCCTTCATTATACAGCTTTTTCGTTCATTTACATGCTGGGTGCGGAAAGGGTTTAGGAAAGGGTTTAGGAAGCGCTAAGGACGCGTGAAACTGGAGACTGTATCGCTGGATGGCCTTACTCGTCTGTATTGTGCGCTCCCAGCACGTTACAGACGGGGAATCTTTAACTCAACATTACTGTATCGACCTGTCAGTGAGTAATCTATCTAATTCAGTCTGTCTCATCTACAGCTCAGCACTGGGAACCTGCTACTGGAATTCCCTATATCACCGTGCGCTGCCAACACCTACCATTGGGAGACGGGTCCCCTCTGCCAAGGGTCCCTGGACTGCTACTACTGGATCACCTCACTACTGCCACCTCTGGTGGTATCTTCAAGCTGTATAATAAAAGTCAAATCTCTGTGTTTGCGTGTCTCGAGTCTAGCCTAGTATTGCGGCTCCTCACGGGGCTCCTCCCCGTGGGCGTGGTCATCACCGCAGTACCCAAGAATCCACTCCAACACCTCAAAACCATAACACTACTAAATATGAAACAAGAGACCCTTGTTGGTATTTTTCAAATATACGGGGTTTTCAGAACATTACATTGAGATGTTATGATATAAAGTGTATTATATGATACATTGTGCTTTTGGTTATGTATATTATGGGATAGACAGAGGTCTGGGTTAGACTATAACATTTTATGGATGTGGGTATGAATGTGACAGTGAGTGAGTGTATTTTAATGTTGCTGTTTGGAATATAAGCTATTTGTTTTAATAAAATTTGTTGTATGGAAGGATGGTATAATTGGGTGTTAGGGGCACAGTTGACAAGATGGCCCCATGAGCTTCTGTACTCACCCCGACACCACTGAGAGTGGCCCAGGACACCATCAATATGCTCCCACAGTTGAGATGCTGTCATTTCTTCAATGCTGCCAACTGCGGCCCCACATGCCACCATGCTGCTCCTGTCCCAGAACCTCCTTAGGCGCATGTGCATTATATGAGCCCTGCAGCGAGAAACACCGCCCAGGTGCCCTCCGATGATGTCAGGCTGACCAGCCTATTTAAGCAAGAATCTCACAGCATTACCTTGCCTCAGCAATGGGTCTCCTGCCTTGCAGTTCATGTTGCCTAGCGTTCCTGATTCTCATCAAGTCTTGCCTCGTCCAGCCTAGCCTTGTCCAGCTTTGTCTTCTCCAGTCTTCCTTGTCCAGCCTCACCTTATCCTAGCCGTCTTGTCCAGTGTCTTCATTGTGTCTTCATCCACCCTTGGCCTGACTCTCCAGATCTTGACTTCTTGCTTGGACCTGACCTCTGCCTTTTGCTAGCTGCCTGCCCTGACTTTGGCCTGTCTGACCCATTTAGTCTGTTGTCTGGCCTGACCCCGGTATGCTTTTGGAGTTTAGTTATCTTTACCTGCGTGGGAGGCGGCTGGTAAAGGTGACGCTCCAGACCACCCCGCTACAGGGTTTATTTGCCAGCTGCCACTGTAGGTCTCGTGGGTTCACCCTCGAAGCTGTGTCAACTACGCCACAGCACAAAAGGCTCATACACGCGCTGCCTTACACATTGGGTCTCTATTTATGTATTTGTTGAAATTGTAATGGACAAAATAAAGAAGGAAAGTCAAATTGCACCCCTCTGGGTGACTAAATCAAGTGGCCTAGTTTCACTAAATTCCTAAATTTATCTATGACAAATATGGTTCATTCTAGGGTTGAGTAGCAGTCGACCTGCAGAAATAGCTGCAAGGTCCTACGTAGTTTTTCTTTGAAAATTCATTATATAGTGTCTGTGAGTACAAACCTGTGTATGGGCCTTGCACTTGTGCGAGTTACTCAGAATTGCCCCTATAATTATGACTCCTGTTCAGTTCCCTTACATATAAGTACTATGGTTTTAGTTCTGCTTTGATTATTTTTAAATATAATATGCAAGATGACTTTTGGTACCAAAATGTATTATGGTCAGACCTCTAATATTTTTAAGGCTCTTATTTTCTTGAAAGCCACAAAACTTTATCATCATTTATTTCTGTTCAGGAGGAGGCTTGTTGTAACTGGCCCTTCTTGACTCATAAGTCACCCCAGGGTATTGACAGTTCACTGAATAAGGAAAGAAGAATTAAATAGAGAAGCTCCTCAGTATAAATGTAGAATCCAAACTGTAGGACTGTGTTCAGAATGATCTCAAATTGTAAAGCAGCCATATTAATGTTTTAGATCATTCAATGGCAGATAAACATCTTCCATTCAGGTTTAAATTTCATTCATGAGTTTGTATTGCGTTTAAAGTTTTTGAAAGTCCCTCCTACATTCAAACCCCATTACCCATGCTGCAAATACCCCACTCACTCTTCCACCTTACCCTGCTCACACCCTCATCTCTAACATACAACAGAGACTGTTGTCAATGTGGCTGAGTTGCAGAGGGAGGTTTGGAATAGAATAATGGAAAAAGCTGAGGCAGCTGTGAAGTAATTCGGGCAACTTCCGATTTTGCTGGTGGCCCAAAGAAGGAGGAGGTAGCTAATGGAGGAGACATTTAGTAATCTATTACTTCTCTAAGTTACTCAGCCAGTTCCTTCTCTCATGATTCTCAGTTTTAAAATGTTTTAGCATTAATTTTTGAGGATTTGATGTAAATATAGCTGCCTTTAAAATTTGATGTTTACACAATACAAAAGGAAAGCAGTATTGTGAGTACTTAATGTCTAAATAGTAGGGGTAAGGCTAAGAATCTTGAGATTTGGATTTTGGACTCTCTTACTCTTCTTTCCCAACTCATGCTTCAGGTGAGTTACAATTCAGGCACAATAAGTTGGTTACTGCCCCAGAGAGCACTTACAATCTAACAGGGTCATTTATCAAATCTCATTATGGCGTTTTAACATGCGTTAAGGCCTGAGATGTGGGGAGAGAGTGAGAGAGCTTGGCTGGGGGTGGCACCATAGTAAGCAGCTATTTATGCTACTATAGGAGGCCCACCTAGTAACTCAAGGTGAGGTTTAGGTAGTAGTGTAGGGGTTAGAAGCCACTTTTACATGCAGAGTGAGACATACGACCAGACCAGTACACTCTTGTGAAGATTTGATGTCCTTTGGAGTGAGGAAACTCACACAAAGATGAGATTTGTACAGTGTTCTCTCAACCTAGCTTGATGTTACTCAGGTAGAGTGTCCATCAAGGTAGCATGAGAGAACATTGTACAATCTCATTTTTGTGTGAGTTTCCTCACTCCGAAGGACATCAAATCTTCACAAGAGTGTACTGGTCTGTTCGTACGTCTCACTCTGCATGTAAAAGTGGCCCCTATTGCCTACACTACTACCTAAACTTCACCTTGAGTTAATAGGTGGGCCTCCTAAAGAGATATAAATAGCTAACAAGGGCCCTGTAGATACTCTCTCAGTCTCTCTCTCTCTCACTCACTCACTCTCGCTCACTCTCCAAATGATCTAGGTAGAAGGAGAGGTTTTGTGCTAAAATAAATATTTTAAAATTTGGGGGTGAGTTTGAGATAAAGTTGACAATTTTTCTTTTTTACTTTGCTTTTAAAATGTAGTAAGAGGTCTTGCAAATTGCACCCTATTTTCTTATTACGTGACATAGATTTCTCAGGCATTTTTTATTTGTTTCCTATATTAGTTGACAAAAATAAATATAAAACTGTGAAAGAGCAATGAAAAAGAGAAGCCAGGCTGATCATAAATCTAAAAGAGCCTCAGATGCATGGTAGGTGATGCTGCCACTTTGCACAGAGCTGGCGGAGGTATTTATCATTAAGTAAATGAAATAAGATCAATGGAGGCACTAATTTGCTCTTTTAATGCAGAAATATGTTAAAAGAAAATTTACGAAGTAAATAGTTTTGGCACCTTTATCAGATGTCTTAAGATGCAAACGTTCAGGGCTACAGATATCCCTTTCTCAGTCACTGATAGAAAAAATGGTTGAAATGGGTGGCCAAACTGGCCAGAAAGAGAGGAATTCATAGGTAAAATTGAGCCATAATGTGTTGTAAAAGCATCTCCATGCTGCTTCCAGTGACAGGAGTGACTGCTTAGGGATGTGCAGGGGGAAAAATTTCATTTTGATTTTTTTTTTGTTTGTTTTGGAAGAGGGGAAGTATTCATTTTTCAGTTTGTTTAATGTTTATTTTGATTCATTTGCCAAACCAACATAAACACTGAATTAAAAAAAAGAGAAAATTCCAAAACAATAAAATGAACCAAAACTAGGCCTGCCTGGAGCCTCCACTACTGCCTAACATGATTGGGACCTCCATGGGCCCCTTTGCTTCCCGCCCCCCCCCCCCCTCCCATTCTCCTTCACCTCCCCTGCCCCTTCCGCAAAATAGTTGGAACCCCTACTTACCCCTTCCATGGAGTCGGCTGCAGAAAGGGTCAGGAGCGATTCCTCGTACCTCAGGGCTGGCTGGCTGGCACCGTATTGTTTTGCAAACCAAAACCGGACTTTTCCAATATGAAAAATGCATTCATTTTGCATAAATGCATATCCCTAGTGACTGCCCACCCTGAACCAAACCTCCTGATGAACTGTCACTCCATTACTATGCTGGGAGATAACAGATTGACTTGAAATAGAGCAGTAAAATGCAAGAAAAGCTAATAGAAATGGAGTTTCATTTTAAATGCAGCCCAAGCTGTGTGAAATTAAATATACATTTTTGTGACACCAGCCTTTAATGGAAAGAAACAGTTGGATGCTAAAAACTTAAATCAGAGTAGTGATATAACTGATAAATGCAAATTATCTAATTGCTTACCACTTTTTCTGTTAGCTCTGTTATCCATCATTCATTGTGTACAGTAGCTGCATATTAGTGTTCATATAGTGATATTGAAGGCTACCAAAATCATGGTGGTGTTCCACGCCAAATAGAAATGAGCCACATCTATCAAATAATGAGCATCTAGAGTGTTGACTGTTAAATCCATTGACAGCAGCCCTTAGAAAGATGTTAGTACTTTGTTTTGAACACTGTAAAATTGAAATTTGGCAGCCGAACAATCCTATGCACTGGAAAGACAAAGCAAACCTCATTAACTGGAATATTAATATCCCACAGCTGTCCTGGAGCTGAAAGATAGGCTATCGCATTTCCTCCTGAAAACACCTCTCATCTCTTATGGAAACTTCATTATCCCACACTGTGTAATAATAATATTCACCTTTCTGCTCGAGCTTTTGTTTTCAGCGGTTTTCAGAAAACTAGTCAAGTTGCTGTTTCTTAAAACTGTACCAAGTCATAATAAGGCTTTAGCAGCAGAAGTGTTCAAATACGGATTTCAGTAACTTTATTCTTTGGTGACGGTTAATAGTAAAGTAAATTTGTTCTAAAGTTTTACAGTAGTTTTTAAAAAGTTTATAGTAAGGAATCCATTGTATACATGATAATTAGGTTGTGATAAAACCAGAAATTTTATATACTAATCATTAATGGCAAAAAGAAGGGATTTGGGTCACAAATCATTGAAGAAAATGTATCCTTGTGCATGAGATGTGTTCTTCTCTTAAGATCTTGGGCAGGAATAGGAGCATGAACAAGATGAGAAAAGAGCCTTTCATTGTTAAAGATAAATGTTCATACATTTTTTTTGTCCAAGCCCACTAAGTATATTCCGCAGCATTAAACAATAAACATGGGTTACAAATCAGTTTTAAAAATCTGACACATGAGATGAAAATAAGATGGCTCTTACACTATTCTGCACTTTTAAGACTATCTGGATGAATCAGTCGAAATCAATTGACTATTTCTCTAGCATTCTGAATCTGCTTTTATTATAAATTGCTGTAGTTTGTTATAATCCACTGTCCAAACTTGTTTTGTAACTTTGAATGATTGCTGTACTTTGCAGTTCAGTAGCTCCCCTGAGACGACGTTTCTTTCTCTGTTAATGGAAAATAGATGCTATTAGTGAGGCGTCTGCCACGGCTGAATATTTATTTACAAACATTTTATATGTCATCTTTTCCTAATAGGTAGGTACAGGTTGGATTACATAAAAGTGAAGAAAATCGAGCACATAAGAGAGCATATACAGGTACTGCATACAAATAAGGGGTAGATTACAATTAAGATCCATTTAGCATAAGTGATGAACAAAAGCAGGTACGAGTGGGGTAGCAATAAAATAAAAAACAAAAAACTGTGAGTTAATTGAGTATACAAAATGCACCTCTAGAATTAAGACGTAAGCTAAGCACCACGGGTGTGAGAGATATTAAGGTGGAATAACCCAGAAGTGGATGGATCTTATGAGACATGTGGTCAGAGACAGTTTGGAGAGGCGGGTAGTCGAGTCTAGGGAAAGGCCTGGCCAAACAGCCAAGCTTTGTTTTTTCCACAGAATGAGAGGTAACAAGATTGCAGGCACAGCATTAGAGGTAACTTGTTCCACACGGTATGGGTGTAGCCACTGAATACATGAAGTCTTGTGCATTTTTATTCTAGCCGAAGCCAGCCAAGAGGAGGATAAAAGGGCCCTTTGGGAAGATTGACGTTCCCTTGTGGGGGTATAAGAGAACAGAAGTTGGGAAAGTTATTCAGGGGCCAGTTCATTCACACATTTTGAAGACTAAGCAAAGGCCTTCTAAATTTGTATCTTGCTCTCAGCTGGGAGCCATTGTAGCAATTGCAGTGCTCAGCCTCTAGAGAAAAGCAGCTTCCTTTCTAGCACCTGCGTAGACTCAGCAGGATCACCGATTTGTACTGCATGACTTTTCTTCCTTGTGGCCATCAGGAAATCACAGCTGTTGCTGTGGCTTTCAAATGAATGGGTTTGTGATACACACACACACAAAAAAAAAAAGACTTCAAGAATTTGAGGGAGCCTTGAAATCTCTTTTCTGATAGTAGAAGACTCATGTTGGGCTTATTTGCATAAGGAGGTGTTTTCAGTTCACAGATACCCATGAAGGAAGTCATTCGGTTGCATAAAGTGAATGATGCAGCTATGAAGCCTCACTAGTCACCAACAATACAGCTAGCAGTGTCCGGCAGAGCCACTTGCAAGTTTAATTTACTCTCTCCCTACGTTGCCCTGGGGGTTATTTTTGTAAAGGAGATGCTCACTAGAAACTTTCTGAAAGAACAAACTGAAGTGAATGAACAGACTTCTGGTTTGGTGAAACTTTTTTTTTTACCTCAATACTAACAGGTCTGTTGTGTTTTATAAACCCACACATTCTAATTATCTGCCTTTCCATGACTTTCAGCTGTCCATTTTTCTCTCAATTGCTCTGGTTTGTAACCAGAAAGCAGAGCTTTCAGCGGGATGTTGCATTATATTGTTTGTCAAGAAAAGCACAAATCATATCTGTATAGTAGGCATGCGGATGATTTGCTGCATCTTTTTCAAGCTGTTTTTTCCCTGTAAAGCATTGTCCATGTTCAGAAATGTTTTTCTTACTTTCGATGAAGTGATAGGGGCATTCTGAGCCTACGGAAATTCTATCCAGGTTAGAGAGTGGAGTAATGATGGCTTAGCATTCCAGTTTCTTGGCATAGAATGAAAAGGTGACTTGTACCTATCATTATGTAATTAGGAAATGTAGGGATCATTTCATGGTCCTGAGTTCTGAAGCATTGTGCTGCTCAGATTCTAGACAGAAGAACAACAAAATTTTAAAAAGATCTGAGAAGCTCATAGGGAAAGAAAGGACAAAGTGAACTCTCTCTGCTTGGGAAATTTTTTCTTTCAAATGTATTTCTGATATATCAGCCGTTTATGCTGAGAGTTGTCTTTTTTGAAATAGTGCAATAGCACTGTATGTCCCGTTTGGATAGTTAAAAAGGTTTTCCCCCCACACTATTTTTTTAGATTTCTCCCTCCCAGCCATCCCAGCAACAGTCCTTTGTATTGTAGTAATGTATAGACTGCAGTTCCCTCCAGAACCTAGTATGGATGCACACTTTATCTGGTAAGCAGGGGTTTCTGTTGAGCGATGACTTGGTCTCCCTGCTCTCCTAGCAGCAATAATCGCTGCCTCTGCAGCTTCCTCTGCCTAAGAAATAAATATGATCTGCTATTGGATCATGGATCAGCTCCATAATTTTTATTTGTTTTTGTTAAAGAAAATTGTTCATTATAATCGTGAGGTGGCTATATTCAGGAATTCTGTGGTCATCTTTGTAATAACTGAATTTTTGCTAAGCCTGTTGCGTGGCATAAGAAAAAAGGTGACATGCCACCATAACTATAGAAGGAAAGAGTTTTTTTTTGTTTTTTTTTCCTGAAACAAGTACAGAAGTATAATATAGTATAGTACTGCTACGAAGGAGCATATCAACCCAAAAAATGATTGACCTGGTTTAATACTGAATTCCCTATCATTTTTAAACTATCCTCAAAGAAAAGCATACATGTTTCACAGTGTTTAGCAAAGTTAATCACTATGCCCTTTCACAGATATCTATTTAGAAAGGAAAATGATTTGGAAAGATTTAACTTTGCATTCCAGAGCATGTATGAAACATAGGACTGACTTACTAAAATGCATGAACATTGTTCGTTAATATAGTGTTTATCATTCATACTAATGGCTGATGTTAATGATATGCAAATGAGGCATATTATAAAGTATGTATGGACTTTACATATATATGTACATTGTTTGAAAAACTATATCTATCAATTGTAGTTAAGTGTTTTGTGTTAATATATCTGCACAGTAATTAGTGAGCATACCTTTTTTTTTTTTTGCTGCAACAGTAGGTAACACTGGGCAACAATGAAAGTGTTACTGACCTAAAAAGGTCCTACTCTGTAGTATCTTGATGTGCTGAACATGAATATGACCATGAAAAGTTTTTATTGGCTCTCGTTTTGAAGATATTTAATATAATTCACTTTCTATGTTTAGTCATGTAAATTTATCCAGTAGGACTGTGTAAATAAGCCTAGAATGATGTAATATTGCATCATATTGCATAATACCATCATGCACACATCATCCAGAGTTTATTACATCATTTTCTGATGCAATGCAGTTCTACTGCCATGCTGCTGCTGAGTAATCTGACTCAGCAGTGTAGTATATGAAGCCCAGTCAGAAAGGGTGAGCATTTGAAATATTCATGCTGGCTGATTACTGCTGGACACTCCGCAGAGATGCTCTCGAACAGGTGTACAAGAGACAAGCAAAGAAATCTAAGACGTAGTCTATGACTTCATTTTTCAAACGGTATTAACCGTAGGTCTCCTACTATTGGCATACAATTCAAGATGTAATTATATTATTGCATATTACAAAAAAACTAGAGCCAATTTTGCATTGTCACAGTCACATTCATGTTTAGCACATGGAAATTTATAAGAATTGACTAATTTCATTTCAGTAACATGACTTTTGTGAAAATTTGTTGCCCAGTGTTAAGTTGTTTTGCATCTCATTACCTCAGAATAGTTTTTACTTTGAAACTGTTGCAAGCTAATTAACATGCATTGAATGCACTTTTAACTCATGTTAACACTGTGACAGCATTGATGCACTTCACTACTTTGGCTCATAGTTTAATGCCAGCAAGAGAAGGCATGCTGTTGGCTCAGAGATGGTGTCCTTAGTTATTAAATGATTTACTTAGGCTGAGGTTTGCTCTTTTTCTTATTTAATTTGAGAGGAATATAAAGTTGAAACACTAGTAGTATAGAGGTATGTGCAGACCTTGCTGTATGGAGAATGTGAGGGCTCAGAGTATTCTCAACAAAGTACTGAAAGTGACCATTCTTTGTCCTTGTGAGAGTTTTGTTCTCAGCTCTGCATAGCCCCAAAGCATGGTGTAACCCAGTACTTTCATCAGGAATGTCCACTTTTCTTTGCTGGAATGTAACACTTCACCTCAGGGTCAAATATAAATAGAATTTAGCATGAGGTATGGGCTTCGCTGTAAGGTCTGGACTTTTGTACATGGGATGCATTCCACTACTTTTCTTTGGAATGTATTGTCTGTAGAAATTCTCTAGTTTCCCATAGCTCATAGTGATATGAAAGTGTTCTCGTTCTCCATTTTATCACCATATTTTGTGTCAACTAAGACATGAATTTCCTAGTGTGCCCTAAACTTTTCATCTCCCTCATGTCTTATTTTTTTATTTTGTCATCAAATCAATACTTTCTCTGAAGACTAGGAATTGACAGTCACACACATTGATGTTTCATGGCACTAGAGAAGGCTTCAATTAAGTCATGACTAAATTTGACCGTTCAACTAGAGGCAGTACAGAAATTTAATTTTTTTTCTATATGTTTGTGATAAGTGCCCATGGCAGTCAGGTGATCCCCAAATAAAGTTGAGCTTTAGGCCAGACTCTGAAAGATGTAGACTGTATTGAAGCATTTTTTTTAAATTTTGTGGGACAAGAAGAGGGATGTATGGCCTTGCCCTCACACCAGACAGCAACTTCTATTTCAACTTGTTAGATTTATTGGATTTCTTTCTAAAAGGCAGAAAGATTTGACACTTTATTTGGAGAAACCAAAGAATTGTATTACATCTCCACCATCCAGATTGGAGAGCTAAAGACTAGATGCTGGGATGGTGCAATGCTCTTTGATTGTGCATGATCAAAATTGGGGAAGTTACCAAGTTGATTGGTTCCCCAAGAAGAGAGAAAAAAATGTAATTCAGCTAGAAGGGATGTAGGAAGAACATGATTTCCTGATCTGTTCTGAGTTCGATTAAGATTTTGACCACTAGAAGTATTAAATAATATGAATATAGAAAGATCCTCACCAACCAAAGGAGGAAGACCACTAATCTCCCTTCTGATCTCAGGAAACAGAAGACTGGTACCTTCCTGATCAGGACCTCTGGCTCAAGAAAGATTGGTTGAAGCAAGCAGCCTTCTCTGAAGTATTTAGCATCTATATGGCCCCAATCTGCAGACTATTGGCTGGGCTTTGTATGGAATACCACTTGTATTCAGACGACATACAATTTTATATCCATGTGGGTTCCTTGTGGGTCAACACTTCCTTGCTGGTATCTTGTTGTATTTCTACTATCAGACAGTGGCTTACAAATAACAAGTTAGCCCTAAACCTGTCTAAAACTGAAATTTTAGTGTTGCAGCATGGTAATTCTTTGGGCACCTCCTAATCTATTATTATTGATAACTTCAGAGTGCAAATATCTGCTTATGCTAACAGCTTGGGGGTGTTAATTGATTTTAGTCTTACTTTTAACACCCAAATTAAATCTGTTGTTAGGTCTTTTTTTTTTTAAGCTACATGTTATGTGGCTTGAAAACTTGACTTTTGCTGATTTCATTCTGTTGTGCAGGCTCTAATTTTGCCCCTATTGGACTATTGAAATTCTTTGTTGGATTCCGAGCTTCAGCTTTAAGAACTTTGCAGATGTTCCAACTCTGCAGCAAGGCTTAGCTCTAGCTTGAAAGACCTCTATTGGCTACCAGTTGCCTCAAGAGCTACCTATAAGGTATTTATGTTGGTGCACAAATTTCATGAACTCTCTTCCATGAGTTAATGTTCTTCTTCACCTTTATAATGCATCCCAAGCCTTGTGGTCCTCCCAGAAAAAGCTGCTATATGTTCTAACTGTGTGCTATATTTGGTTGTTCGAGGCAGGTGGTGAGCAAGGATGGTTGGTGGTTAGGCTGTGGCTGAGGCAAGCAAGGATGGTCAGGTCACAGGCTAAGGTCAGTTCCGAGAATCAATCTAAGTATAGGCAGGTTGAAGATGAAAACAAGTACAAGGCTGGACAAGGCTGAAGACACAGGAGCAGCAACTTGCACTCTCAATAGAATCAACACGTTGTTGAGACACTGGAGCGTTGCATGACCGGGGTTTAAATATCCGGATATGTGATGTCATCAGAAGGTGCCGTCCTGCACTGTTCCTGCCACGGAGCCTTTAAATGGTGCATTCCTAGAGGAGGTCCTGCTGGGTGGTGGTGGTGGTATCTCAGGCTCCGAGGGCTGGCAGTATTTTTAAGCCACTCAAGAGAGGTGAGACTGGGGCCAGCTGGCAAGGGGTGAGTGAGTCGGCTCGTGGAGGCAGCCCATAAGCAAACATATCAGCTAGACCACATAATCCACATGTGTGACTCAGTGACCTGCTATCCTTCAGAGTACACCTGTTAAAGGTGAGCAACTTCACCTTTCTTCTTGCTTTATCCACCATTCAAGGCAAGGTATATAAAATATACTTAATTAAAGCATCACTTTCCCTTCAATAGTCCTTTAATTGGTCAGCTGTGTCTTTGGATTTCCAAACATGTTTTATGTCCTGTGTTTCATATTGTGTGTCACAGACTATGTTAGATTCTCCTTCTGTATAACTCTGGATCCGAGGAGTCGGCTCTGTTTTTTTAATGCACATTCGCATTAGATGTCTGCTTATCATTTAGTGGTGACTAACGTGCCTCCAGGATGAGAGCATGCCTCAGACTGCTGACTTTACAGGCTCTATGGTATTCTGTATATATCACTTTTCAGCTAGTAAAGATTGATTTAGGAAAAGCAGCACCTTTCACCTTGCTTTTTTTCTCCTCCTCTGGGATCAGCTGTCACTCTTCTCCTGCTGCCTCGCATTTTCCAGTCTTCACTAATTTTAAAGTACATCCAGCTGAATCCTGATATTTTCCCTCTAAGGAACTGTGCTAGCCAGAGATTTTCAGATTATTCAGAAGAACAATTAGTCATTAAGATTCCTCTTATTTATATTTGTATTTTCTTTCTGAGAATACATTGATAAGAACATAAGAACATGCCATACTGGGTCAGACCAAGGATCCATCAAGCCCAGCATCCTGTTTCCAACAGTGGCCAATCCAGGCCATAAGAACCTGGCAAGTACCCCAAAACTAAGTCTATTCCATGTTACCGTTGCTAGTAGTAGCGGTGGTTATTATCTAAGTCAACTTAATTAATAGCAGGTAATGGACTTCTCCTCCAAGAACTTATCCAATCCTTTTTTAAACACAGCTATACTAACTGCACTAACCACATCTTCTGGCAACAAATTCCAGAGTTTAATTCTGCGCTGAGTGAAAAAGAACTTTCTCTGATTAGTTTTAAATGTGCCACATGCTAACTTCATGGAGTGTCCCCTAGTCTTTCTATTATCCAAAAGAGTAAAAAACCGATTCACATCTACCTGTTCTAGACCTCTCATGATTTTAAACACCTCTATCATATCCCCCCTCAGCTGTCTCTTCTCCAAGCTGAAAAGTCCTAACCTCTTTAGTCTTTCCTCATAGGGGAGCTGCTCCATTCCCTTTATCATTTTGGTCGCCCTTCTCTGTACCTTCTCCATCGCAATTATATCTTTTTTGAGATGCGGCGACCAGAATTGTACACAGTATTCAAGGTGCGGTCCCACCATGGAGCGATACAGAGGCATTATGACATTTTCTGTTTTATTCACCATTCCCTTTCTAATAATTCCCAACATTCTGTTTGCTTTTTTGACTGCCACAGCACACTGAACTGACTATTTCAATGTGTTATCCACTATGACGCCTAGATCTCTTTCTTGGGTAGTAGCACCTAATATGAAACCTAACATTGTGTAACTAAAGCATGGGTTATTTTTCCTTATATGCAACACCTTGCACTTGTCCACATTAAATTTCATCTGCCATTTTGATGCCAAATTTTGCAGCCTCACAAGTTCTTCCTGCAATTTATCACAATCTGCTTGTGATTTAACTACTCTGAACAATTTTGTATCATCTGCAAATTTAATGACCTCACTTGTCGTATTTCTTTCCAGATTATTTATAAATATATTGAAAAGTAAGGGTCCAATACAGATCCCTGAGGCACTCCACTGCCCACTCCCTTCCACTGAGAAAATTATCCATTTCATCCTACTCTCTGTTTCCTGTCTTTTAGCCAGTTTATAATCCATGAAAAGACATCACCACCTATCCCATGACTTTTTATTTTTCCTAGAAGCCTCTCATGAGGAACTTTATCAAATGCCTTCTGAAAATCCAAGTACACTACATCTACAGGTTCACCTTTAGCCACATGTTTATTAACTCCTTCAAAAAAAGAATGAAGCAGATTTGTGAGGCAAGACTTGCTTTGGGTAAAGCCATGCTGACTTTGTTCCATTAAACCATGTCTTTCTATATGTTCTGTGATTTTGATGTTTAGAATACTTTCCACTATTTTTCCTGGCACTGAAGTCAGGCTAACCGGTCTGTAGTTTCCTGGATCGCCCCTGGAGCCCTTTTTAAATATTGGGGTTACATTAGCTATCCTCCAGTCTTCAGGTACAATGGATGATTTTAATGACAGGTTACAAATTTTTAGTAATAGGACTGAAATTTCATTTTTTAGTTCCTTCAGAACTCTGGGGTGTATACCATCCGGTCTAGGTGATTTACTACTCTCAAGTTTGTCAATCAGGTCTACCACATCTTCTAGGTTCACCGTGATATGGTTCAGTCCATCTGAATCATTACCCATGAAAACCTTCTCCAGTAAGGGTTCCTCCCCAACATCCTCTTCAGTAAACACCGAAGAAAAGAAATCATATAATTTTTCCGTGTTGGCCTTATCTTCTCTAAGTGCCCTTTTAACCCCTCGATCATCTAACGGTCCAACTGACTCCCTTATAGGCTTTCTGCTTCGGATATATTTTAAAAAGTTTTTACTGTGAGTTTTTGCCTCTACGGCCAACTTCTTTTCAAATTCTCTCTTAGCTTGTCTTATCAATATCTTACATTTAACTTGCCAACGTTTATGCATTATCCTATTTTCTTCTGTTGGATCCTTCTTCCAATTTTTGAATGAAGATCTTTTGGCTAAAATAGCTTCTTTCACATCCCCTTTTAACCATGCCAGTAATCGTTTTGCCTTCTTTCCACCTTTCTTAATGTGTGGAATACATCTGGGTTGTGCTTCTAGGATGGTATTTTTTTAACAATGACTACGCCTCTTGCACACTTTTTACTTTTGTAGCTGCTCCTTTCAGTTTTTTTCTAACAATTTTTCTCATTTTATCAAAGTTTCCCTTTTGAAAGTTTAGCACGAGAGCCGTGGATTTGCTTACTGTCCCCCTTCCAGTCATTAAATCAAATTTGATCATATTATGATCACTATTGCCAAGCGGCCCCACCACCGTTACCTCTCTCACCAAATCCTGTTCTCCACTGAGAATTAGATCTAAAATTGCTCCCTCTCTCATCTGTTCCAGAACCAATTGCACCATAAAGCTATCATTTATTCCATCCAGGAACTTTATCTCTCTAGCGTGTCCCGATGATACATTTACCCAGTCAATATTGGGGTAATTGAAGTCTCAATAAGATCCACCAAAAATATCCAAATTTTCATGCAAAATACGACGACAAGGTAAACACTACTAAAAAACACGTTGTATGAACAATATTTCTAAAGATTAGCGTGTGTTCTTTTATAACAATAATTCATTTACTGCATTATTATGGACCATCATACCACCCGTGACATGCATGCATTTGATGCCTGTATTTTCAGTCACATTGCGTCACCTTTAATCATCGGTCCTGTAAAATTTAAATGCAAGCATTCATTTGTACTTTTTTTTTTACTTTTTTGCTTTTTTTATAATTAATATGTGGAAAAGGTTAAATTTTCATCCAAGTCCTGCTCAGATACCTCTGCTGGTATGTGTAGACAATACGCTTCGCTGTAATAATGCAGTAAATGAATTACTGTTATAAAAGAACACACGCTAATCTTTAGAAATATTGTTCATACAACGTGTTTTTTAGTAGTGGTAATTGAATTCTCCCATTATTACTGCACTACCAATTTGGTTAGCTTCCCTAATTTCTCTTAGCATTTCACTGTCAGTCTCACCATCTTGACCAGGTGGACGGTAGTATACTCCTATCACTATAATCTTCCCCGACACACAAGGGATTTCTACCCATAAAGATTCAATTGTGCATTTAGTCTCCTGCAGGATGTTTACCCTGTTGGACTCTATGCCATCCAGGACATAAAGCACCACACCGCCTCCCGGGTGCTCCTCTCTGTCATTGCGATATAATTTGTACTCCGGTATAGCACTGTCCCATTGGTTGTCCTCCTTCCACCATGTCTCTGAGATGCCAATTAAGTCTACGTCATCATTCACTGCTATACATTCTAATTCTCCTATCTTACTTCTTAGACTTCTGGCATTAGCATACAAACATTTCAAAGTTTGTTTTTTGTTTGTATTTTCATTCTGCTTTTTAATTGATAGGGATAAGTTAGAATATTTTAGCTCAGGTGAGTTTTTAATTACAGGCACTTGGACTACTTTTCTTATTATTGGAACCTCACTGTCGGGATGCACTAATTCTAATGCATCATTAGTATCCTTTGAAGATACCTCTCTCCAAACCATGCACTGCTGAGTGACTGTCAGCTTTCCCCTTTGTTCTAGTTTAAAAGCTGCTCTATCTCCTTTTTAAAGGTTAGCGCCAGCAGTCTGGTTCCACCCTGGTTAAGGTGGAGCCCATCCCTTCGGAAGAGACTCCCCCTTCCCCAAAAGGTTCCCCAGTTCCTAACAAAACTGAATCCCTCTTCTTTGCACCATCGTCTCATCCACGCATTGAGACTCCGGAGCTCTGTCTGCCTCTGGTGACCTGCACGTGGAACAGGGAGCATTTCAGAGAATGCTACCCTGGAGGTTCTGGATTTAGGTTTTCTACCTAAGAGCCTAAATTTGGCTTCCAGAACTCCCTCCCACATTTTCCTATGTCGTTGGTGCCCACATGTACCATGACAGCCGGCTCCTCCCCAGCACTGTCTAAAATCCTATCTAGGTGACGCGTGAGGTCCACCACCTTCGCACCAGGTAGGCATGTTACCAGGCAATCCTCACGCCCACCAACCACCTAGCTGTCTACATTCCTAATAATCGAATCACCAACTAATACGGCCGACCTAACCCTTCCCTCCTGGGCAGTAGGCCTTGGGGAGATATCCTTGGTGCGAAGGACAATGCATCACCTGGAGAGCAGGTCCTTGCTACAGGATCCTTTCCTGCTACACCAAGTTGGTGCTCTCCAGTCATGAGACTTTCTTCCTCCAAGGCAGCACCAGGGCTGCTAGTCTGAAGTTGGGACTTGGCTACTATGTCCCTGAAGGTCTCATCTATATACCTCTCTGTCTGCCTCAGCTCCTCCAGGTCTGCCACTCTAGCCTCCAGAGATCGGACTCGTTCTCTGAGAGCCAGGAGCTCTTTGCATCGCATGCACATGTACAACTTCTCACCGGTGGGTAAAAAATCATACATGTGATACTCGATGCAAAAGACTGGGAAGCCCCCCTCTTGCTGCTGGACTGCTGCCTTCATCTCATTTTTTTATCAGTTCCTAGTTAAGTTTTAGGTTGCTATGGGAGTAGAAATGTGTCTAATTCACGTCCTTTAAATGTATTAGTGAATTCGCTATATGTCTGGTAGTGGCCTACCGGGGTCTGATCAAACTCTCAATAAAGTTTTTGTTTTTGTTTTTTTTTTGTGAAAGTGGCACCTGCCTATAAATTAAAGGATGAGCTAGGGGTGGGTGGGCAAGGGGTGGGAGGGTTGGGAAATCCAAACAGTCTAACTTCAGTTAGTTAGCCAGAGTGACTCACTGCTCTCTTGATTAACAAATGTTGGTACCTATTCAAACCAAATCACACTACTTCAACACCTTTCCAAGGTGAGTAACTGAACTGAACTTTCCAACCTTTTTACTTAGGTATACACTGCTCCTAGCTTATTTCTAGCTTCTGGCTACTTTTTGGGTTTTGTTTTTTTTTTTTTTTTTTGGGGGGGGGGGGTTTAATACACTCAGTTCTGCTTACTAGCTGCCTTACAGACTTTTAAAAATAAACACACTACCTACTGCTTACTTAGCTGCCTTATTGACTGACTATTTAAAAATACAAACAGTCTAACTTGTTTATTCACTGCTTTACTGACTATTAAAAGCATAAACATACAAACACACTAAATAATATTCCCAAATAGTTAACTTTGCCCCAATACTTTTAAAAAAGACAATGTCCCAAGCAAAAACTTACTGATTACTTTCAGCCACCAGCAAGGTGATCCTCTCCTCTCAGGAGAACCACATGCAGAGATCACACAGATACACATGTAAAGCATATGCACAAAATGGACTCATTCACAGATAGTTCTAAACCACAAGGGACAGGGCCATGAGAAAAGATGCATACCTTTTATTGAAAAAAAAAAAAATTAAACCCCCATCTAAGAGAGATTAAAATAGAAAAGAATGGAGAATGAAGAGCAACAGAAAAACAGGAGCCAAAAATCAGGTATATTGATATCTGGAAGATTCTATTGTGGCTGCTTTAAATAATAAAATTCTTTGGAATAAAATACAAAGATAGGAGACCTATGAACCAAGAAATGAATAAGAATAAATGTGTTGAATAATTTGTTAAAACTGCTTTAAAGCAGCAATATTTGCTGGATTCCTTACAGTATCTGCTTGTCTACTTATTGGCTATAAGGTTTCCTTCTGGGGATCTTATTCCGAGGGGTCCTTGGTTTATGCATTATATTTTGGGTTTATATTTTCAAATTTGTACAATAAAGGGAGCATACTTTTAATGTGGCCAGCAGCCCCCTGTGTGTTAAAAACTATTTCTGGCGTTCACTCGTCAGCTGTTAATGCTATATCCATATTTTAAGCAGGTTCTTTAATGCTGTTTGGCAATGATTATCATATTGTGTCCCCAGGGGGATCACATAACAGGACATTAACCCGCTCTACCTAAGACTAAGAGCCAGGGTTCAAATCCTGCTGCCACTTCTTGTAACCTTGGGCAAGTCACTTTACCCTCCATTGCCTCAGGTGCAAGCTTAGATTGTAAGCCCTCTTGGGATAGGGAAATACTTGAAGTACTTGAATGTAACTTGCCGAGAGCTACAAATGAAAAAGCATGAGCTAAATCTAAAAAAGAAAAATGTTATGCAAGTTCTCAATCTCAGCCCAAAGGTCAAGAAGGGACCATTCCTCTCTCATAGCTCAGACCCTGCGCTTGGATCTCATCACCTTTACCCTAGAAATTGCTCCACTATCTCCAAATAAGAGTAAGGCTTTCACTGGCAGAAGTCCAGAGCCTGTGTATTGCTTCTGTCATTTATTGCTGGTGTAGCCAGATCTCACAAGTTTATGCAATGGGGGCTGGGGGCTCTCAAACTGTGTAGGCTTAGCTTGCATGTGTTTTAAGTCATTCTGTCTCTGCTAATGTTTTAGTTGCTTAATTCTTTTGATGTTTTTTTCCTAGTTTCTGCATTTTTGATCCAGAATAGAAATGTCTTTAGTGCATCTGAAACTTTTTCCTGTTTCAGGGACACTCTGGTGTTTCCTGTAATCTAAATTGGTGTAGGGACGCTATAATTCAGCAAGTGACACTTCTGGAATTTAGGGAGATACTTTGAATAGCATTTATATGGGTTGTAATTAGGCTACAGGGATGTAACCCAAGACATGCATATGTTTTTAATGAATTTCCTCCTGGTCTGTGAGAAAAACAGCACTCTGGAGACAAAGCTTATTGTAGTTGAGCCTGCAGATCTGTAAGTAGCCCTAACAATGCCATGAAAATCTTGGCAAAATTATAAAGTATGAGCGTATTAAACCTTGCTTATTTAACCACACCCCATCTGGCATCCTGCTGTAAGACAGAGGTTAATTAAAGTTGAAAACTAGGAATGTGCATTCATTTGAAACGAAAGTGTAAAATGTGATGAATGAGTGGTTTTTGTTTTGTTTCAAACGAACTGAAAAATTTAAAAAACCCACACATTTCATGAATCTTTCATTTTTGGGAAATAGTGCGCCTTACAAGCAAATAGTCAGGCCAATGCAATATCAGCCCGTGTTAAACGGGTGCTCACGATTGAGCGCCCGCTCCCTTAACAGGGTGCCGATCCACCTCTCCGGGGCACCCAATGCAAAATGGGCTGCCGTGGTAAAAAGGAAGTGGCAGCGGGTACCCAGGAGAGGTGGCTGTCAAAGGGGTTAGGAAGAGGGACACTCAATTTTAGAGCATCCCTTTTCCTAACTTGTGCATAGCCACAGGTTAGGAAAATGGAAGTTCGTTAATTGAGCGTCCCTTTTCCTAACCTGACCACCGGCACCCTTTTTTTTTTTTTTCCGGGACATTCTAATTTTTTAGTTCCCCTGACTTAATATCGCCACGATATTAAATTGGAGGGCTACTTACAGATCTGCAGACCCACCTACAATAAGCTTTCTGTATACGTTTTGGGCTCCTCCAAAATTATGCCTGCTCAGGGCAGGCGTTAACTTTGGCGAGTCAAAATGTGTGTGTCAGGTGCACTTTTTTTTTTTTGTTTTGCATGGGGTAGAATAGATAATAGCCTCATCAATATGCATTTGCATGTAATGAGCGCTATTACCTACATGCACAATTGGACGTGTGTTTTGGACATGCTAACCCCAATTGTGCATCGGGGGTTATGGCGCACGTCCAGAACGCACGTCCAATCGCGAGTTGGGACAGCGCACGGTATTGCATCGCCCTAAGTGTGCTCTGTTTGCAAATAGGGCTCACTATTTTTTTTAATAGTGTGCTCTATTTCCCGAAAACAAACACAAAAAACCCCCATGAAAACTATATAAATATACCAGTCATATTGAATTCTATAGTCTGGTAACTCCCCAGTTAGAATAAATGATGTAGGTCCATGTGCCTCTTTTAAAGGTGCTTTTTACTTAAAAAGTGAAGTTTCTTACCAGAAACCATCTTAGCTTACTAGCGTTTCTTTCTTGCTGTCATTAGTGTGGTGCGGTCCAAGGCCTGCTGCCCATTGTACATTTTCTGACTGAGTTTGATAGGACAAGGGGCCTTTTCGAAGCCAGTGATAAGAAGGGTAATGGCTGCAGACAGATATAATTTTGCTAAATGCTATTATTTCTTTTAGCATGTGGATACTGAGCCTATTGAAAAGTGAGGAATTTGGACATGGTAAACTGCAGGTCACTCACATGGGCAGTCATACCCAAATCAGTTTTATTCAGTAATAGCCATTTATTTTGATAAGCTGTGTTTACCCTTTCCATTCTGTCTCCATTATACCTCTTGCCATTCATTACTGTGAATAGGAAGAATATTTTACCAGTTTTTCTTGTTTAGAGCATATTTTTTCCTTTATTCTGGTTTAGTTTATCACATCAAACTCCAGTTTGTATTTCCTTCATTTTATTTATTGTGCACATTGTGCAAATCTATTTGCAATCCGACTGCCTTGGCACAGGTGTTTATATAGGTGGGCAGAGGAATATTGGTAAATATCCATTCATTATCCTGTCCTGTTCATATCTGAAGAACAATCTAAACAGTTCCTGAAGGTGGCGGGAGGACTTAGCAGTCTTAGTGGCTCTAGAGCATGAATGGGGAAACTACGGCCCGTGAGCCATTTCCAGCCTACACGGGCCCCTTCATCCAGCCTTCCAATGCTGCATTTTTACTAGCCTGCCAACACTGCAGCTTTGAGTCCTTCCATCCATGCTGATGACATTAGCAAAAGGTGAGTTTAGGCCTTTGCTGGTGACACTGCCACCGGATGAGGGAATACTTCCCACTGTGTCTTGCTGCTTCTAATAGAGAACTGTTCCCCCTGCCCATTCTTTTCTTCAGGGGTGGGGTGTCTGAGCCTCATGGTCGCTATAGTTTGGCCATAGGGAGAGGAGTGTGATGGTTAATAGTGGCAGGTGTCTGCCATCATGGAAGTGCCTGTGTCAGTTCTGTAGCAAAGAACAGGTCTTGGATGACACGGGGGCTGGGCTGGAGCGTAATAGATGAATTTTACTACATATTGGCTGGGGAGAATCTGTGCCGTGTGAACACAGAACTGCTGGTGAGTGCAGCGAGCAGGAGGGAGGGAGGAAGACTAAGCATGAATGTTTGGGGTGCGTGCTGGCTGGGGTGGGCTAAGTCTTAGAATCTTGCCCTCTATGCATGGTAGAGGGAGGCAGGACTTGGGCTAGGACTGGGAAGAGAGAAGGGGAAGAGCCCTGGGGTGGGGGGCTAAGTCTGGATTGGGAGAGAGTCCTAGAGTTGGGGGGGGGGAAGAAGAAGAGAGGTACCCACACCCTCGACTCACCTGTACCTTGGACGGGGATGCTCCCAGCCCCTGGAACATCACCATAACCCAATGTGCCCCTGAATGCAAAACATTTGACCACCTCTGCTCTAGAGGTCTGATGGATGTTCAAACCTGCAGGTCTTAGCTCACATATATAAGGGTTTGTTTTTTTTTATCTTAGAAAGGTGCAACTTATGGAGCCAAGAGGAAAAGGGAAGCTAATAATGAATTAATGAAGGTTAATAATTTAAAGCCTAGTATACAATGGTCTAAGCCTTATCATGCTTGGGACTGGTACCAGAAAGCTAAAAAGTCTGATTATTTTTCACTTTTTGCCTTTTACTACCCTCTCTATTCTTAAACTTTACCGAGGGGGGGGGGGAGGTATTATTCCAGCGTGGGTGGTTTTTTTTCCACAAACTCCACTCTCCTATTCTGGCCAGTGCGGCAGTGTTCCTAGCTGGCCGTTAAGTGATCTGAGTAGTGAAGCATTGAGGTGTTGTCTGGGAATTTGAGTATACTCTTTCTTGTATGAAAAAGATTGTTGGCGTGAGGCCAGCAGGTTAATGAAAGAGGTTCTCTGTGCCTGGCTGGCTGCCTAATGAGACTGAGCATGTTGGATTCAAAAGGGCCCCTCAGACTTGCACATTCTGTAGCATAGTTTGAGTCACTTAATTTCTGCAATTTATTACCTCTATTGTTGAACCTGCAGAGGACATGCATTGCTCAAAAGAACATCAATTTTTTCCTAGTGAATTTAATGGTGGCGAAAGAGGCTAGACTGGCCAAAGTCCTCTATTTGTTTAAAGAACAGGTGAGGCGGCAGCAGTGCAAGCTTTCCCTGTTTTCGAGGGACCACCTACAACAATGAAAGGGTAATTCAGTCTGGATTTGATTATTATATTACCAGCAAAGGAGTCAGTTATTGTAAAATTGTAGTTGTGGGCTCCGTTGTTTTTTTTTTTTTTTTTTGGAGACGTGGATGCCTGTCTACTGGAATCAAAGACTAAGACCATTAACTCGTTTCACACAGGTTTGGGATGCCTTACCAGCCTGAGATGCATTTGTACCAGTGGCCTAGACATGGATGGCTCTGTAACACTTAGAAGAATATAAGTTTCATTTTTACTTATTGAATAGGTGCAGTCTCTGCATTTTTATTCAGCACTGTTAAAACATCTTTATATTTATACATCTTACATACAGTGAGTGATGTGAATGTTTTAAAAATATTCCCTAGGCCCCAATAAAAAGTGTGTTTAAAAGTCCACATATGAATTTGAGTTCTTGTTTTTATTGTAGATTTACAAATAACTGGGAAACAGATTCAAACTGAAATTAGTGTTTGACTAAGAAACACAGAGTTATTGAGCACTGAGTAGTAAGGTTCATTCAATCTTTTTTACTTGCAGCAAAACTGTTTATAAAAATAGAGCCACTGAGCCTAACTGATGTTAAGAATGGCAGAATATAAATGTTTTAAATTAAAATTATATTTGATCTATAACAAGAAAACGTTTTCCTTATCAACTTCCCAGAAAAATTCCAGGTAAAATAATTTTGTTTATTGATATCTTTCTAATGCGTTCATTCAGTGGTATGTTGACATGAGCAATGGTTATGATTGCAATGTCCGGCTCTTCTTTATCCCTCAAGAACACAAGAGCATAAGAAATTGCCATGCTGGGTCAGACCAAGGGTCCATCAAGCCCAGCATCCTGTTTCCAACAGAGGCCAAACCAGGCCACAAGAACCTGGCAATTACCCAAACAATAAGAAGATCCCATGCTTCTGATGCAATTAATAGCAGTGGCTATTCCCTAAGTAAACTTGATTAATAGCCGTTAATGGACTTCTCCTCCAAGAACTTATCCAAACCTTTTTTGAACCCAGGTACACTAACTGCACTAACAACATCCTCTGGTAACAAATTCCAGAGCTTTATTGTGTGTTGAGTGAAAAAGAATTTTCTCCGATTAGTCTTAAATGTGCTACTTGCTAACTTCATGGAATGCCCCCTAGTCCTTCTATTATTCAAAAGTGTAAATAACTGATTCGCATCTACTTGTTCAAGACCTCTCATGATCTTAAAGACCTCTATCATATCCCCCCTCCAGCCGTCTCTTCTCCAAGCTGAACAGCCCTAACCTCTTCAGCCTTTCCTCATAAGGGAGCTGTTCCATCCCATTTATCATTTTGGTTGCCCTTCTCTGTACCTTCTCCATTGCAATTATATCTTTTTTGAGATGCGGCGACCAGAATTGTACACAGTATTCAAGGTGCGGTCTCACCATGGAGCGATATAGAGGCATTATGACATTTTCCGTTTTATTAACCATTCCCTTCCTAATAATTCCTAATAATTTCTGGGTGGTAGCCTTTAACCACATGTTTATTAACCCCTTCAAAAAAATGAAGCATATTTGTAGGCAAGACTTCCCTTGGGTAAATCCATGTTGACTGTGTCCCATTAAATCATGTCTTTCTCTATGCTCTACGATTTTGATTTTGAGAATAGTTTCCACTATTTTTCCCGGCACTGAAGTCAGGCTCACTGGTCAATAGTTGCCCGGATCGCCCCTGGAGCCTTTTTTAAATATTGGGGTTAGATTGGCCACCCTCCAGTCTTCAGGTACAATGGATGATTTTAATGATAGGTTACAAATTTTAACTAATAGTTCAGAAATTTCATTTTTTAGTTCCATCAGCACCCTAGGATGCATACCATCCGGTCCAGGTGATTTGCTACTCTTTAGTTTGTCAATCTGGCCTACTACATCTTCCAGGTTCACAGTGATTTCGTTCAGTTCGTCTGACTCATCACCTGTGAAAACCTTCTCCGGAACTGGTATCTCCCCAACATCCTCATTAGTAAACACGGAAGCAAAGAATTAATTTAGACTTTCTGCAATGGTCTTATCTTCCCTAAGAGCCCCTTTAACCCCCTCTGTCATCTAATGGTCCAACCGACTCCCTCACAGGTTTCTTGCTTCGGATATATTTTTAAAAGTTTTTATTATGAGTTTTTGCCTCTATGGCCAACTTCATTTCAAATTCTCTCTTCACCTGTCTTATCAATGTTTTACAGGTAACTTGACAATAGTTATGTTTTATCCTATTTTCTTCAGATGGATCCTTCTTCCAATTTTTGAAGGATGTTTTTTTGGCTAAAATAGCCTCTTTCACCACACCTTTTAACCATGACGGTAATCGTTTTGCCTTCCTTCCACCTTTCTTAATGTGTGGAAAAGATATGGACTGTGCCTCTAGGATTGTATTTTTAAACAATATCTATGCCTGTTGAACACTTTTAACCTTTGCAGCTGTACCTTTCATTTTTTTTCTAACTATTTTCCTCATTTTATCAAAGTTTCCCTTTTGAAAGTTTAGTGTTAGAGCTGCAGATTTACTTATTGTCCCCCTTCCAGTTATTAGTTTAAATTTGATCATGTTATGATCACTGTTGCCAAGTGGCCCCACCACTGTTACCTCTCTCAATAAATCCTGCGTTCCACTAAGAATTAAATCTAAAATAGCTCCCTCTCTTGTTGGTTCCTGAACCAATTGCTCCATGAAGCAATCATTTATTACATCCAGGAACTTTATGTCTCTAGGAAGTCCTGATGTTACATTTACCCAGTCAATATTGGGGTAATTGAAATCTTCCATTATTATTCCACTGCCAAATTGGTTAGCTTCCCTGATTTCTCTAAGCATTTCATCATCTGTCTGATTATCTTGTCCTTCATGGCAAGCATACTCAAAACAATATTCATTAATGTAATTTTGGCATGCTTGATATCACATCCTGTAGAGTGAATGAAATGGACCTAAAAAGTTTCTAGTGTGAGGTGTACCAATAATGATTTTATAAATAAATGCTAACCAACTTGTTTTTTTAAGTTACCATTTATTATAAAATAGTTGAAAGTTGCCCCTGTAGTATGGTTGGCTGATAACAATTTCATCTGCATTGATATCCTTGTAAAACTGCATGGTTTTGATCCAGATACTAGTAAAAATGGATAATTGCATCTAGGCAATCCAGCATGTACACAATGGGGAGATATTGTTGCTTCTCAGAAAGTTTAAGGCACTCAGGCCTTGGCCTTCAGTCTCACAATGCTCCTAGGCATGCCATGTCCCAACAACAACCACAGAATTCAATTGTTATTGATTGCTTAATTATAAACTACAAAGAATGTGCAGTTTGTTTCATTGTAATCTAATTGGTTAGAATACTAGGCACTATGGCAATTAGAAATAATCTGCTTGAATTAAATCTAACTTTTAATAGTAATAATCTCTGCAACAGACATTTTTGGTGAGGGACATAGTAACATATTCTCTTGTGAGAATTATCTGCAAAAAATAAAAATTCAGCACAAAAAGTAAAAAAATAAAAATAAAAAAAAATTCTGCAGACATTTGTCAAAATAAAACAATATAACCACTGTCTGAGTAATTAATTAAAATGCAAAACAGAAAAAGTTATTACTCGGATACAGAATTTTAAGCAGAATTCTCCTAGGAATAAAATATGTCATAAGAACCAGCCTTTCAGCCTCCCACCCAGCTCTCTCCTCTCCCCTCCCCTCCCCGGTTTAATTTATTCATCTTTCCCTTTCTCAGGTTCACTCCCCCCCCCCCCCCCAACACACACATACATACATACATACATACATAACTCTTTCCTTCTCCCAGGTTCAATTCTTCTCCCTCCCCCAGGATCCAGGACAATTAAAAAAAAACAAAAAACCCAAAAACACAAAACTCCAAGTAGGCCAGCCTCCAGACCAGCAAATAGTGGCACCTTGATGGGAACAGGAAACAGTCAGCAGTTTTAGAGTCCTAGCTGTAAGTGTGAGTTGGGTGGAGGGGGGGTTTGGGTTAGACGAGCCCGGAAAGGCTTCTCCAACCCTGGTCAGTTGTTTGCTGTTGGAGAGTAGAAGAGGAGGTACCTATATCTGCCCCATCAAGAAGCAGTGGCAGCTGTCAGATTTTAAAAACAAAAACAACTCACACCACAGCCTCATGCTGAAGGAGACTCCATCTTTCTTATCCACCCCCATGGGCAGATAAGGACACCTTCCAGCTATCTGGGCAGATGTGTTTCAACCACTGCTGCCTCTTCCCACACCAAATTCTGTACAGTAAGTAGAAAATTCTGAGTGGGTGGGGAATTCTATGCAAATTCTGCATTATGTAATTGTGCAGAATTTCCCCATGAGTAAATATAGTAAATATCATCAGAAAAAGAGCCAGGCAGTCCATCCAGTCTGCCCAGCAACTTGTTTATTTAAATATTTATTTTATTTTACTTGTAGGGTAATTGTTGCTATGCGCCCAGTCAGCATGGGTTTTCTTTTTCTTCATCTCAATCATTTAGCCACTAGGCATCCTCTGTGTTTATCCCATGCCCTTTTGAATACCATTACCATTACCATTACCATCCTCACTTTCTCCTCAGGGAGGGCATTCCATGCATCCACCAGCCTTTTCTTGAAGAAATACTTCCTGATGTTGTTCTTGACTTGACCTCCTTGGAGCTTCATATTATGAACATTTGTTCTACAGTTTTCTTTTCATCGAAAAAGGTTTTATTCCTGTGAATTAATACCTTTCAGGTGTTTAAAAGTATGTATCATATCACCTCTGTCTCTCCTCTCCTCCAGGGTATACTTATTTAGGTCTGTGATAGAATGACCCTTTTTTCCCCCTTTTTCTCTGTGCAGGACCAGGCTAGATGCTTGGTCCACCTTAAATCCCACAGAGGAAGAGAGCTCTGTGGGCGGAACCCTGTGGGGCAAGAGAGAGTTCTGAGGACAGGACCAGCTGGGGCAGGATAAGAGTATAAGCCTAGCTTAGTTCAGGAGGCCCCCGTGTCTCCAGGAGAGGCAGCTTCTGGAAATCTTTTCTGATGAAGCCCAAGGGAGTGGGAAGTCTACTGCAAAAGTAGGCAGTCATTCTTATTGTTGAAGGACTGTTAATATGAATAAAGTGAAAGTGCGTTTGAAAAGTCTGGAGTCAGTGTAATTTTCTGCTGCAGCCAAAGTGATCTACTCGATCATCCTCACATATGGTGTCTGATTGGGGATTTTTTTCTAAAGCTTGGCACAGAAAAAAAAAAAATAGGTCTCCATGGGAGCGCCGTGAGCTGAAGCTTGTGTGGCTCAGGGAGCACACAGAAATAAAGGGGAAAGGTTTGTGGAATTCATGCCTAAGAAAAGGGGCTGGAAGAAAAACAGTGGTTTCTAGGGCTGCAGAGCATTTGAAGTTAGGTTACTGGCTCATAGAAGAGCACAGAAGGGAAACAAAAACCTTAAAAACTGTGTTTAAACCAGAGAGTGGTCTGTGGGGCCTAGAGGCAGGATTAGGTTTTTGTTTTTTTTTGGGGGGGGGGGGTTTCTTTACAGATTAAGGAGAAAACCTCTGTCTGAAGTTAGAACTGCTACACAGTGTACGTAGTGCCAGTGAGTCAGGGTTGTTTTGTTGGTGGTTTTGTTTTATATTTTTTTCCTTTAAAGAGAAAAAGAGAGAGAAAAGCTGGAACAGGGTGTGACCCTGGAGAAAGCTGCTGGAATTGACTGTGAGTGCTGTGTGTGGGGGCAGGGTGTGTCCCTCCAGAAGTAAGACAATTACTCTACAGCAAGGAGTACAGCTGCCAGAAGCCTGGGCAGTACTATTGAAAACCTGGTCTGGATCTAGTGGGTGCACTGCAGTGCAGGTGAAAGAAGAAAGAGAACACAGAGGCTTAAAGGTAGTGCATAGCTATGTACTTCTTTATAGTGGGAGTTCCCCGGTCTCAAGAGCTGCATGAGAAGGAAAACCTAAGACTGGAGGTTTTGCAGATGGAAAGGCTAGCGAGGCCCGTGAATAAAGTGAAAAAGCATTTGAAAAAGCTTGAGTCACTGTGGTTTTCTGCTCCAGCCAAGTTGATTTGCCTGGTCACCCTCACAGATCCTTCAATCTCATCTCCATAACACTTTTGGTGCAGACCGCACACCATTTTGGTCGCCTTTCTCTGGACATCTCCCATACTATCTCTATCCATTTTTGAGAGGCAGTCTCCAGAACTAAACACAGTACTCCAGAGGAAGGCTCACCAACAACTTGTACAGGGTCATTATCTTGTCCTTTTTCCTGCTGGTTATGCCTCTTGGTATGCAGCCACCTTCAAATCATCAGACACTATCATCTCGCAATGTCTTTCCCAATTTGTGCACATCAGACATTCACCCACCCCCCCCAATAACATACAGCTCCTTCAGATTTCTGAACCCCCAAATGCATGACTCTGCACTTCTTTGCATTGAACTCCAACTGCCAAACCTTTGACCATTCCTCAAGTTTTGTTAAATGACTTTTCATTCTATATTTATAAATGATCTGGAAAAAATACGACGAGTGAGATAATCAAATTTGCAGATGATACAAAATTGTTCAGAGTAGTTCAATCACAAGCAGATTGTGATAAATTGAAGGAAGACCTTGTGAGACTGGAAAATTGGGCATCAAAAACGCAGATGAAATTTAATGTGGATAAGTGCAAGGTGATGCATATAGGGAAAAATAACCCATGCTATAGTTACACAATGTTAGGTTCCATATTAGGTGCTACAACCCAAGAAAGAGATCTAGACGTCATAGTGGATAACACTTTGAAATCGTCAGTTCAGTGTGCTGCAGCAGTCAAAAAAGCAAACAGAATGTTGGGAATTATTAGAAATGGAATGGTAAATAAAACAGAAAATGTCATAATGCCTCTATATCGCTCCATGGTGAGACCACACCTTGAATACTGTGTACATTTCTGGTCGCCGCATCTCAAAAAAGATATAATTGCGATGGTGAAGGTACAGAGAAGGGCTACCAAAATGATAAGGGTAATGTAACAGCTCCCCTATGAGGAAAGACTAAAGAGGTTAGGACTTTTCAGCTTGGAGAAGAGACGGCTGAGGGGGGATATGATAGAGGTGTTTAAAATCATGAGAGGTCTAGAACAGGTAGATGTGAATCGGTTATTTATGCTTTTGGATAATAGAAAGACTAGGGGGCACTCCATGAAGTTAGCATGTGGCACATTTAAAACTAATCGGAGAAAGTTCATTTTTACTCAACGCACAATTAAACTCTGGAATTTGTTGGCAGAGGATGTGGTTAGTGCAGTTAGTATAGCTGTGTTTAAAAAAGGATTGGATAAGTTCTTGGAGGAGAAGTCCATTACCTGCTATTAATTAAGTTGACTTAGAAAATAGCCACTGCTATTACTAGCAACGGTAACATGGAATAGACTTAGTTTTTGGGTACTTGCCAGGTTCTTATGGCCTGAATTGGCCACTGTTGGAAACAGGATGCTGGGCTTGATGGACCCTTGGTCTGACCCAGTATGGCATGTTCTTATGTTCTTTAATCCTTCAAGCGTGTTTTCTCTGTTGCAGATCTTAATATCATCCACAAAAAGACAAAACTTTCTTTCTGTCTCTTCCATCACAACACAGTGATGTAGAACAGAACTGATCCCTGAGGCGACTCCACATCACTCTTCCTACCTCAGAATAGATTCCATTTATAACTATGTGCTGTCTGTCAGTCAACCAATTTCTGATCCATTCCACCACCTTGGAACTCATTCCCAGGCTTTTCAATTTGTTCATGAGTCTCCTGTGCAGGACCTTATCAAAAACCTTGCTGAAATCTAAATAAATGACATCAAGTGCTTTTCCTTGAGCTAATTCTCTGGGCACCCAATCAAAAACATCAATCAGATTTGAATGACATGATCTTCCTCTGGTAAGACCATGTTGTCTCAGATCATGCAACCCACTTCTTTGTAGATAGTTCACTATCGTTTCCTTCAGAAGCATCTCCATTAGTTTTCCCGCCACTGAGGTAAGGCTAACCAGTCTAATTTCCAGGCTCCTTCCTGCGAGACCACCACTGCCCTTTTCCAGTCTTGTGTCACCGATCTGTTTCCAAGGATTTATTGAATAGGTCTTTCAGCGAACCTTCCAGTACCTCTCTGATCTCCTTCAGGATCCTGGGATGTATCTTATCCAGCTCCATGGCCTTGTCCACTTCTTGTTTCGCTAGTACCTCCCACACTTGTTTCACTAGTACCTCCGTATATGAAATGGTATCTATCCCACTCCCATTCATGCTCTAATCAACCAGCATTGATCTTTCCCTAGAGTGGATGCTCTGCATGGGATAAAGTCCCTCAGCATCTCTTCGGACCCCAAGCTTCTCCAGAGTCCAAACAGGCATTCATTTCCAGTAAATACCCTGTGTGTTGTGGAGAATAATTGCTTAAGAATTAGCTGTATCTATGTTTGCAAGTACAGGGTTACCTGGAAAAAACAGAAATATAAATGCCTGGTAAACTTAATCAGTTGCACAGTTTTGCATCTAGTAAATTTACTGCTAACACTGCAGTTTCTTGTTAGTTCAGATGACGCAGAGAGCCTCTTTTTTTGGGATAACACAGGATTCCCTTTTGATAAATAAAAATTCCGCAGAGCAGCATTGCTGTTTGCTTTGAACACCCACAGAGCTATGTTCTGACTGAGAACTTGTGTAACAGGTACCTATATTGAAAAGACTGAAAGCAGAAACCACTATCAGTTTATCAGCACTTAAATTATTATCCACTAATCTGTGGCTTGTCCATATTTACCACAAAAATATCTGCTGCTTTGTCATAATACCCAGAGGGTACAGAGAGCCTTTTATATGTCTCCATTCAACCTGAGGAACCCCCTTTAAAGGGATTATATACACTAAATTAGTATTAGAAAGTGGCAGGAAATTCACTATGTTTTCCTAACCTTTCATTTTTTTTCAGTTGGTGCCATATGCTTTACTTTCTGATATGTTTGTGTGTACAAGTATTGCAAGCAGGTTTGGACACAAGTATCAAATATTAAGAAAGCAATTTGCATCTGTGATTCAGGACCTACATGCTTCATTTTTTTCTGGAACCTACTATTCAAACTTGAAAATGAAATATGGGAATCTAGACTGATATCTTGTTTTTATTATGTAAAGCTCATGCTTCTCAGGAGTCAGATGCTGGTCCAACAAGGTCAAAAGTGACATTTTTAAGTAGTTAAATCATTTCCTTCTCCAGTAAACAGAAGTTGTCCTGGAGGCATGATATATATGTACTTATGTGGAAGTCAGTATATTGTACAGTACTACATCCTGTTCTAAGGGTAATGCCTGTATCGGAGCAAAATGCACTGTGAGACATCTGGCAGGTGTCTGGTGCAGTCAGTGATGTATGAACATAGATTCATTGTCCATCACCTCCTCTCACTAGAGATGGAGCAGAATTCATAAGCACTTAAGTTGAACTAGAACTTATAAAACTAAAAGGAAAATAAAATATTGTTAAAATATAAACTGGAACAGCTGAAGCAAATGTAAATATAAACAATTAATATGCAAATAGTATAGTTATAAATTTGCCAGCAGGCCAGACATCTAAAATCACTCCCTGTTTTCTGGAGGAAAGTTTGTAGTCCTATATTTTTCATGTGAAATTCTGCTGAGTACTTTTCAAGAAATAAAAATTCAAATCTTTAATGACATGCATGTACAAACAGCACCCACCATTGGTTTATCATGATTCCATGTATGTTGCAAGGCTTTTGTCATTCTGAGAATGTGTCTGTGTTTGCATGATTTTGCTTTACATAAGCTGCAATGGGTATTGTAATGTACTATCTCTTTCTCTATGGTTTTTCTTCCTTCTCACAAAAGTCTTTAATTACTTTAATGGATGGTCCACTCCTCATTTGACTTTCCCCCAAAGTAATTTTAAATTATATTCCTTTAAGTAATTGTTGCAAATAGAATCCATGTTGAACTTGTTTCTCCATCAACAAGCAAGCAAGAATCGGCCATAACTTATGAGTTGATGTCATCCGACTGCGCCAGTGTAGACCCAGCTCTTGGAACATAATAAAGGTTTTATTTAGCGTGTGCAAGAGTTCTCACATGCTCTCACTGTGTTGTGAGCCCCTCAGTCTTTCTTCATCCAAGCTTCTGCACAGACATGTTCTCAGTCTCTCTTTAAGATTTTGTTAGGGTTGTTTCTTGGCCTGATTCTGTCTCATGCATCCTTTTTAGTTTTGCCACTCAACAGAACTTTTCAGTTTTACAAAAAAAAGAGAAGAATGTAAAAGCCCAGGGCCAACAAGACTGCGGTCAGCAATTTTAAGGTCTGCATATGAAGGTGTTGGATGTCCCTCACAGATATGCATTTTGTTTGCTTATCACTGCCTGGGCCCAGATCATGCTACCTCTAACTGCTTCAGTTGTAGTAGGATGTCCCCAGGGATACAATAGGTATGGTGCCTGGATAATGGAGGCCCGGTGGACGATGACGCCAGGTAAGGGCCCGAAGCCACAGAGCAAGGTCAAGCAGCAGACCTGCACATCCTCTTGGAGTGAGGCATTAATGGACTCTTGGCAAAATAAGCCGAGATGGGATTCTTCTCACCTCTCTCCCGCAAATCTGGAAAAGTTCCCCTGTGGCACTGGTTCTAGGATCTACCACAATCCCAGCGGTGTTGAGTACATGCAGAGGATTAAGGCACTGAAAAGGCACAAGGGATCTGATCTGGAATGTCTCCCTTGGTGCTTTAGAAGCCAGCACCGTCGGTGTAGGGCTCTGCAGGAGTAGAGCTGGCCTTGACCTCAAGGTGAGAAATTGCTTCCTTGGCACAGGTGCCATTGTCATTCATGGCACCAAACCATCTTTTCTACTCTGATCCAGCTCAGATCAGGATGCCATCCACCTCTTCAGCACAGTTTTCTAAGGACCACTTCAGTGCATAAATTGCTATGGCACAGAAGAAAGTTTCTCCTGTGCTAACAACCAAATCTAGCACTCACCAGCAAGAGGCATTGATGTCACTGGTGCAAATGCATCTGAGCTGGCTGCTTCTACAACTGCCACTGCAGTCCCAAGTTCCCACTCAGTGCCACAGGCATCAGCAACCCATACTGAAGATTAACCAATCTGGGTTTCTGAAGGAGATGTCTTTCCGCCAACTCCACTGTAAAGGGTATCTCAGCTTGTGGGATCCGAGCTATTGGAGTTGAAGAATTTCTTCACCACATAAAGTCCTGAAGACCAGAGAAGAATGTTGGAACTTCTCCTGTCCAAGATGGAAGAGATTTTCCCCTATAGTGGGGCTACTTAAAGTCCCCCAGGGGCTTCTGGTGGTGGGAGAGAGCGAGAGTCCTCCTCCAGAAGTGTTAGAATCACCTCCTCCAGGAAAGCCCTTTCATGGGTCGGAAAAGGAAGGAGTGGGCTCAATTCATTCTGAATTCCTGCGAGATGTTTCCCCTTCTGTCATCATTCTCGTTGGGGTCATGGCTCAGTGTACCCTAGTTGGGGGAAAAGGAGATTCCCTACCAGACATGCCTAGGCATACCCTCCTCTGGAGGATCTTGTCTACTCGGTTTCTTATATAAGCTGGTAAAGACTCTATCGGTGTCAGGAAGAAACAAGAGCCAAGAACAAATGTCTTGAGGCTTCTTCAACTTCCAGTGCGCTTTGCATCCATTTTTCATCCTGGAGAGTTCAGCTCAGCTGCTGTGATTGTTCACAGGTGGACTCTATTAAATATATTATGAGCCTTGTTAAGGTAATTTTTTGTATCAGAGCTAATATGAGTTTTTTATGACAAAGGATATAAAGACTTATGCAAGCAAGTCTTTTGGGGTATTTTGCTCTTATAGTAATTATTTTTGGAATGTTTCAATAATTGTCATGTTTTGTAGTAAAACAAACTCCTACTTTAATGCATTTTGATTTGTGTTCTTTTAGAGAGCAGAATGTGAAAAATGTACAAGGGTATGAAGACTTTTACATGTCATTGTATGGATATATTCTTGAAGCTGACCGTTTTTGATGTTAAAATGTTTTGAACCCAGTAGTAGTTGTAGGTCACCTTTAAGTTGAATGCATACAGATCCCATTGCAAGCTAAAGCAGTTTTATAAGCATGAAAGGTACAGATATCACAAAGGCTTTAGCATTACTTAATATATTCTCCGTGCCATGTGGTTCTTTTCATCTTTTGGAAAGATGTTTAGGCAACATAAAACCACTCTCTGTAGACAGTAGCAAAAGCTTTTTCTACATGAATGAAATACTCTCCTCCTCCTCCCTCGTCTCCAAAACAATTTGCAAAATATATGCTCAGTCAGCAGCAGCATTTTACTGTGCAGTAGGCCCATTTTGCCAAGATTGACTTTTTACATTTTAAAATATTTATATCCCTTTGAGCACATTTTTAAATATTTAGTTGGTAACAAATAGTACACTCAGGTAGAGACTTTGAATATGCTAACAGACCCAAAATATACTGCCTTGGAATGTGAGTTCTCTTTATTTAGCCAAGGCACATATTGGAGTATATGTCAATGACTTGTTTATATCTCTGCATGTTTACTTCATTTATTTTGGTATTGGTCTATTAGCAATAAGACATTTTGAATTGAATCAGGGGCATCACTGAAGAATGGAAAACCAATGCATGAATGTGAAAGTGCACTCAGAAAAGCACATTTCAAAATGGCTTTCTTAAATGCATAAAAAAAAGGGGGCTAAACTTAACATGGTACATAATTACATTTCTAGCATTACTTTAAGTGTGTGTGTTAGTGTATATAATGATGTCAAATGTGTGTGTTGTTTGAGCAAATCTTGTGATCCTTTTTAAATTTTTAAATGTAAATTACTCACAGTGCATGTTCCTCATTTCTTTCCATGTTCTTTCTTGGAAGCCCAACATTGGACGACTGGGTATCCCTCATGGGCCGTCAGGGGAGAAGGTCGCTGTAGTAACAGTGGATGAATGTGATACCACGGTGGCTGTGCGCTTTGGAAACCTCATTAAAAACTATACCTGTGCTGCCCAAGGGACCCAAACTGGATCAAAAAAGTGAGGAGCTGTTTGGATCATTTTCATTCCTCATTTGAAAGCTGTGCTCTCATGCTGTCATATTAAAACAAACGGTTGTATTGCTCAGAAAATAATAGTTTTTGTTTCTATGCTGGCTTTTAGATCTCCAGGAAAATAATTTTAGCATAGTGTTGACCATGCCTCTTTAGGACCTGGGGTTTACTGGAGCAGATCTATTCTTTTGAAGATTAAAATACCAGTTTACAATATATGGGAAGGGAATTGTAGGAATCATATGGGGTAGGAGGGAAGCATGGTTATTCTAGTTTTGTGATTCAATTATTCCATAAAGTTGGGTATAGATCGAAAATATGAAACAAGTGCATGGGTAAGGTTATTCCACCAGTATGCCCAGTATAAGATTTAATTTTATTTAAGAGCAATTTAATATTTGGGTGAGCTTTGATGGCCAGAACTTTTCTTTCTTTTTTATTTTTGCTGCTTTAAGTTGATAGGCATCTGAGCATTAATGGCATATACTAGAAAACTCTGAAAACAAATTCAGAGCTGACACTAGTCATGAGTATAAACTCTGCTGCTAAAGGTGTTTTTTTTTAATAGTAGCTGCATTCTTCCAAATATCAGGTTGCCTGTTTCTTTCCTCTGTTGCATCTGATGTGGGTCTTATTTCTAAAACTCTTTATTTGTCCACATAACTTTTGTTTTCTAGTTATATTTATGTTTTTCTTTTTTTTTTTTAAATAATTTCCCCTAAGCTTAGGGGTAGATTTTATAATTCTACGCGCGCATATTTTTGTTCGCGCACCAGACGGTCGGCGCGCAAGAGGGTGCACATTTGTGCAACTTGCGCGCGCCGAGCCCTGCGCGCGCTGCCTGTTCCCTCCGAGGCCGCTCCGAAATCGGAGCGGCCTCGGAGGGAACTTTCCTTCTACCCCCCACCCCTGCACCTTCCCCTCCCTTCCCCTACCTAACCCACCCCCCCGGCCCTATCTAGACCCCCCCCCCACCTTTATCTGAAAAGTTACTACTGCCTCCAGGCAGTAGTAACTTACGCGCGCCGGTGCGGCAGGCCCCGACACAGGCCGCTGTGTTGGGGCACTCGGCCACGCCCCCGGACCACCCACACGCCCCCGACCGTCCCTTTTTGCAAGCCCTGGGACTTATGCGCGTCCTGGGGCTTGTGCGCGCCGCCGAGCCTATGCAAAATAGGCTCGGCGCACGCAGGGCGGTTTTAAAAGGGTTACGCGAGTACCTTATGTGCGTAACCCTTTTAAAATCCGGCCCTTACTGTTTAGCTGTTTTCTGCCTTTCTGCTATACATGTGTCAGATGATTCTTGCATGGGTTTTTGATCTGATCAACATGGCAAAATAAGATTAATTTAAATTCAATGATGGAAGAGACTTTAAATGTTACTAACATCTCAGGAATGAAATAAACATTAACATAAAAAAGGATGATGTAATAAATGTTTAACTGCCAACTAAATTGGCAACATTTTTTCTTAATACTGCTGGCTCATTATCACTCAACAGATTTCTTTTAATCAAGCATGCATTTTGAAGTCATTAAGAAAGCAAGAACTAATCTACATCCTTTCCTCTATAGGTCTTTGGACCTGACAGGTCCTCTGCTTCTTGGAGGTGTTCCAAACTTACCTGAAGATTTCCCTGTGCACAACAGGCAGTTTGTGGGCTGTATGAGGAACCTGACTATTGACAGCAAGCAGATAGACATGGCTAGTTTTATAGCCAATAATGGCACCATTGCAGGTATGAGCCAAACCTGCACAAAGTGAGAGTTCCTCCTGCTCTTTCACCTCAAAAGCTGTTTTATGTAGCAATCCTTTCTCCAAGGAAAATGTCAAAGATGATGGTGACTACTACTGCTACCACTTATTTCTGTGGTGCTTCTAGACGAACGCTGCACTATACAGATACACATAAGTACCCTGCCTGCTCTATGAAGCTTACGATTTAGTCAAGACACACAAACAAGACAAAAGGTTACAGGAAATTAATTTATTACAGAAACCTGGTTAAAATCATCAAGGCTCTGAAAAGGGAGAGCCAGGGTTTAAGATTTAAAAGCAGCCTTAAAAAAGGTGAGTTTTTGGAGGGATTTGAATATGGCCACAAACGAAGCATGTCGCACCTACTTGGGAAGGCTATTCCAGACATACCAAACATGCAGCAAAGTGGAAAGTGCAGACTTGGGAGTTGACGATGGGGGTGAAGGGCACAGATAACTGCAGTTTGACCACTGAATGGAGTTTGCAAAGAATGGTGTAAGCAGAGATAGGAGAGGTAAAGAGGAGTCACAGAACAGACATTTGTAGGTGAGTAAAAAAAGCTTGAACTGAATGTGGATGCAGATGGGATGACAATGTAATGATTTGAGAAGAGGTTGCATGGTCATAATGACACTGGAGGTAAATAATTGGTAGAGATAAAGTTTGACAGACTGCATTTGAGTTAGTTCAGTGGGAGATCTGCGAGGAGCAGATTGCAGTAGTCTGTTTGGGAGCTTCTTCAGCTGCGACCTAGAGAGACTGGAAGAATTGGGCTAAGAAAAAAAAATGTAAGTCACGGGGGTTTAGGTTGGGACAACAGGTTTTTATTTCTTTATTTTTGGGGGGGTTTTTTTCCCCCAAAATAATTTTTATTTAAAGATGGAAGCACAATATCATGGGACCCCAGTGGGCCCCAAGCAGTACAAAGTAGTATAAGGAGAACAATCATACAAAACAAATGAACAATAGGAATAATTTGTGTTAATGTTTTGTTTATTGATTTTATGATGTATTATTGTCTTGATTATATTTGTTTACTGTAACATGCAGTGGGCAAGTATCCAAGGGTTCAAATCCCATTGCTGCTCCTTGTGACCCTCTGAGCCAGGGAAAATACCTAGTGTATCTGAATGTAACTCATCTTGAACTAAAATGAAAAGATGTGAGCTAAATACACTAAATAATAAGTCAAGAATAGAAGAATAGTCTAAAGCAGTGTTTCTCAAGCTGGTCCTAGAGGAGCTCCTAAGAGAATATCCACAATGAGTATTCATAGTGGCCCTCTTGACTAGCTAGAGGGTTACCGGTGTTGAGAAGCACTGGTCTGAACAACATAATTTACTCCACGAAAAGCAGGAGGTCAGGGCACAAGCTGCAGCACTTGAGTAACTCTTGTCTGACTGGGCCATCAATCAGGCATACTGCAAAGGTTGGCATTCTCCAGCCCAGAGAAAGGAGCAAGGGCTGCTGCCAGCCGTAGAGTAACAGTATGCGCCATGTGGGATAGAAAGAGGCAATGGACTCATCTTGCAGTGAACTTCTGAGGGTAGAGTTAGTGGCAGGTGCATGCAGAATGGAATGCAGTATTTCTCAGGTTAATATTGATTTCTAGGTTCTGCCTTTTACACCAGATGCAGCATCACGCACATCACGTGTACTTTAAAATCAAATAATAGACTTGGAGACATTTAATCAAATCTGGGGCAGTTATTTTATTTTATGAGACCAAGTACAAATTAAAAATTGAATGCATAGAGGGAAATGCATGTTATGCCTGCCTTAGAATTTCTCTACTGCAAGGGGTTGGGGATAGAAGGTGGATGTGCGAACAGAACGGAAGGGAGGAAATTTGGAAACCATTTAGAATTGTTTTCTGTTTCTCATTAGGTCATAACAATATATATTTTTTCAAAACCAGATGTGAATTTGATTCATTGGATGCATATTTCTTCTTTTTATCTTATTCTTGAAAAAGTAATGTTTCTTAATGAAAACTAATCTGGGTTGCTTAGCAGTTATTACATTTAATTGAAGGCATCTTTTCGTTAGCTTGGCTGTTACTGCATTCACAGACACTGAAAAAGAAAGAGAATTGTTTTTTGAGACAATTCATTAGAGAACTTTACTGTTAAAAGCTTTTCACTATATAAGAAGAGAGATGTTGATAGATGGCTTTCGGTACTTTATACTGCTTTGCCTTGCTCTGTAAAATGCAAACATCTTTTAGCTGACTGTATTTATAGTTTATACTTAGAACTGAGGTAAACCGGTTGCAGCCGATTTGTGTTTTGATGCAGCCAGTGGGTCATGAAGATACGGATGACTAAATATAATGGATCCCTTGTTTTACGCTACAGGTTGTGCATCTAAGAAGAACTTCTGTGACACCACCGCCTGTCAGAATGGAGGCACATGTGTAAACCAGTGGAACACCTATTTATGCGAGTGTCCCCTGCAATATGGTGGGAAGAACTGTGAGCAAGGTAGAGTATGCTTTCATTTCTCACTCTCTTGAATTTTGCTGCTATTGTTTTGGTGTTTGCCTGTTTAAATCGTCCAGCAGTCCACGGCAATTGGCTAAATTTTCATGCAAAGCTGTCATGCCCTCCGTTCAAGTCAGAGGGGATATTTGCAGATGTTTGTGGCTCAGTCAAAGATTGTTAGAGGACTTGAATAGTCAGCCTTCTATGTGCATTAATTTATATTGCAGCTTGAATTGCTTTAATTACATTGAGAGCGATATTCAGTGTCAATTTAGCTGGATAAGTTTGGACTAATCTGGCTAGGTGGCATTATTTCAGTATTTGGCTGCATTATCCTGCTAAGTGGGCGATAGGGCGTACTGAGGAGGAGCTACTTATCCGGAGAACTTAGCCGGATAAGTGCCAATATAAGTTAGAGTGCTATTGAGCAGGTCTAAAGTTAGCTGGATAAATTTATTTGGTTAAATATTAAGATAGCTAGGTATATTTAATGGCACAGCCATGCTGCTGAATACCCCAGCCAAGTTAGCCGGATAGCATCTGAATATGGACCTCACAATATTTCAAACCGTAATCATGCTGATCTCAGGTAAAATGCCTTTTTACCCTGAATATTTATTGGCCAATCGTGCCCTGTTTGGAGGAGCTGAAAGCCTGTGAAAAAAAAGTAGTTTTATTCTAAGGTGAATATGGCATGGCATATAACGCAGGATAATTGCAGGAAGTTTGTATACAAATTACTCATTTCAACACCTGTTTCTGTGTAAAAATCTGAAGAAAAAAAAATTTGCACAAAATTTCAGGCCACAATTAACTGAGAGATGCATCATTTTTCTTCCTTCAAAATTAATAAATTGCCTAGATTGTCAAAGGTCCATATTCAGAAGCATTTAGCCGAATAACTCAAAATTTATCCAGCTAAATGAAGATTTGGAAATTTATGTGGCTGAATTCTAGCTGGATAAACTTTTTATCCTGCTAAAATTTGATTGGATAAGTTAAGGGCGTTTTGGGGGTGTAGCTGGATAAGTTGTTCAATATTCAGTGTTATCCAAATAACTTATCTGGCTAACTCTGGTCAACCCGCAGATCTGTCCTAAAATTAGCCAGATAAACTTATCTAGCTAACTAAATACCTGATTCACTAAGGGTTTTTCCAATAGACACAAAATAGGAGAAAAGCCTTAATGAATCTGGCCCTAACATACCTGGATATGCCACGCCGCTGAATATATAGACTAAGTTGGCCTAATAAGTTTCTCTGGTTAACTAGCCGAGCTGCACAGCAGCTGAATATGAACCTCTCAGTTTTTTATGCACTGGGATTCCCTTACCTGTTCACTTGTGTTTTACTTTCAGTGTCCTTAATTTGTCATGTGCATTACTACATACAAATAAAATATATACAAACAGTATCATATATTACTAATAACAACTGATTTTGGCAGTTGGTGCTTGGATCTCCTTGCTTTGGTGTGTAACATACCTGAACCAGGAAGTGGAAGCCCTGCAGTAATAAATGGGTCTGCTGTGTGATTTAAGCATTCTCGGTATCATGGAACCCAGTCAGCTGACCAGCTTTAAGATATTAGCATGAGCACATATACTGAACTCCTGGGACATTTAAGGGATTAAAGAGAAAAGAAAAATAGAAAATACAGGAGGTTACTTTGTTTAGAATAATGAAATAATATTGAAATGTTACAAATACTAATTTCATGGTTTATATAGAAAAATATATGCATTTGTGTGTATATAGGAGGATCATTTTCAAAAGAATTTCCCCAGGTAAAATGGTGCTTTTCCTGCAGAAATAGCTTGTTATAAAGTTGCCTGCCTGATACGTGTATACGCTTACAGGTGTATGTTCTGTATGCACGTAAGTTTACCTGGACTGAGCACCTGGAAAGGGCTAGAATTGGGGAGGAGTTTGGACATATGGGCATACTTCTGGATTTTCAAAAGCATGCATGTAAAATCTCCTGAAAAATTCTTCCTAAATTCTCTTAGGTGTAATTGTATGTGGATAGCTTTGGTGGGACAATTTCTAAAGTAAACTTGATAAGTTTGCTTTGAAAATTGATTTAACTTAATGCTGTTATAAAATTATCCCTAGGATGCAATAGTCAGACATTTTTAAATGGGTAAATGTGTGTTTATTATTGCCCTTTCCTCTTATGTGGGCATACATTTAACTCTGTAAATAAATTAATGGAGCAAACGTATATACAATATTTCATTTTCAAATCTCCATGCGTACTTTGCACCCTTTTGCATGCAGGTGCAACATAAGCAGGTACTTTTTGTACCAGTATTGTACAAAAATAAGTTTGTAGTCCAGTGGCAGTGCAAGCTCCATGAAGACTGTGAAAATTGACCTCTTAAATAAATATGTATTTGAGCTAAAAGCATTAATGTATTAATGTAAATAAGGGCAGGAAAACATGCTTTTAGTCTGTTAGATGAATGGCAGGGTAAATGGCAGAGAAGGATGATATGGTTTTATGTTTACATGTTTTTATTGATTTTATTTACTGTTATTTTTTATGTTTGCTATTTTAACTGCTTTATGTATTTGTTTTATTACTGATTTTATAAATGTTGACATGGAAACCTCTTAGAAATTTTGATAAGCGGTATACAGATTTTGAATAAATAAATATCACTTTTGACAGGTATACTGTACATGTGATTTGTTGTCATGGCATAACAGAATCCAAAATAATTTGCTGTTCTACTACCTGCCACCAGCTGCTATTGTATTCGTAAGCATTAATCTTCCCACTAGTACAAAGCTTTTTCTTATACCAAATCTTTTGTAGTATGCTACCATTTCGGTATAATCTCAGAATCTGAAAGGTGAATTTTAAAAGCCAGACATGGGCCAAAACCAGGAGATGGGCGTACATCTAGCACATGTGCATGCCCACCTTATTTTATAAATGGCCCACATGCGCACACAGGTACTAATCGGGGAAAAAATGGGGCAGAATGTAAATGGAGCATGGGCATTGTGGGGTGGAGCCAAGAGATATGTGCGCATGTACCTAAGTGCCTGGGTGTGCATATAGGTATATTTCAGCACAAATTTACTTCTGCTATGGATGAGGTGTAAGTCTGATTAAAACTATTTCCAGGCATCTTTAGATTGCTTGAGGGGTCTGGATTAACTGGAGAGAGTGCAGGCTAAAGTTTCAGGAGGGTCTTGAGGACCTAGCTATAGACTGGGCAAACTGATGGACGAACTGGTGAAACTGGTCATGGCCTGGACGCACACTTGTTATAAAATTCCCTCACTTGCATGACTCAAAGTTGACATTGCCTTGCTGTGCATGTACAATCTTAAAATTAGGAGCCCATATACGCCTGACCTATTTTATTACAAGTGTGTATACTTATACGCATGCTATAAAATTTCAGCGCATCTGGCCTACGTATATGGGCACCCGCACGCCCATTTTAAAATTACCGACCCTATTTCCTGCAGCGGGTTTCCGTTTGTCGATGGACCTATGCAGACATTTGTTTCTTATTAGGATACAGCAGTGAGCATCAATTTTTCCTGAAAACATATTATTTATCTTCAGGGAAGGAGAACTACTGTATACTAAAATCAACAGTTTACTTTCAAGCATGTTTTGACTTATGGTCTTTTGCACAGTCTAGCAATTATGGCTCTCTTGCTTTTGTTTGTATTTTTTGCCAAGTTTTACTGGTCAGGGCTTGGCCTCCAAACTTTCCTTAGCTTGCAGTGGTACTCTGAGTCCAGCTAACAGTATAACAAGGAATAAATGCTTGAAACCATAGATAGAGGAGGGAAATAAACATCAGTGAAGCTGTACCACAATGAAACAAAAATAAATCCTTGTCACTGTATACTATGGTTTCCATTTCATGACTCATTGTAGTGAATTGGCAGCATACTCTGAGTGGAGTGTGGGAAAGTTTAGCTATTAGAGGAGAGACATGAAAGAGAGAGAGTGTGTCACGTGTGTAAATGTTGAATCACATAGAGAGGTTCATAGATCTTCTGAGTTCCAGAGGAAAGTGATAACAAGTGCCGTAGGATTGTGCCACAGGAAAGCAATATGACAACTATAGGATCACAGTGGAAAAAAGCAATCTGACTGCCCTTGGACTGCACCACTTTAAAGTGATATCAGCACCATATAATCACATGCCAGAGAAAAGCAATATGACTGCCACAGAATTGCACCACAGGAAAGCAATACAAGTGTGATGGGATCACACTACAGGACTGGGATAGGACTGCCATGGGATCGTGCCACAGAAATGTGCTTTTTTAGGCAGAGGAGGTATATCATTGGGTGGGTTATAGGGAGCATTTGGTTCTTTGGTGTGGTAAGGTTTTAAGATTCTGTTATCAGTTCTGTTTTGATATTTTATCTTTGCTGGCCTACCACCCTTGAGAATAGGGTGTGAGAGTTAGATAGGTTGGGGGGGAGGGGATATTTTTTATTTGTATTAGTTACGAATTGTATGTAATTATTTTGAATTGTTTGATTTATGAATTATGTTTTTAATCTGCTTGTATTTATAAAATTATGTATTTCTCTCTGTTCTAAGATGCTTTGGGTGGCATACAAGTCTAAAATTGAGTATAAGCTTCCATACTGGGTCAGACCGATGGTCCATCAAGCTCAATATCCTATTTCCAACAGTGGCCAATCCAGGATACAACTACCTGGCAAAAACCCAAACCGTAAATAAATCCCATATTACTAATGCCACTAATAAACCGTGGCATTCCCTGAATCAATTTGATTAACAACAGTTTATGGCCTTCTCTTCAAGGGCCTTATCCAAACCTTTTTTAAACCCAGCTGTGCTAACTGCCTTAACTACATCTTCTGGCAGTGAATTCCAGAGCTTAATTGTATGTTGAGTGTGAAAGAAATTTCTCCAATTTGTTTTATTACATGTGCTACTTACTAACTTCATAGAGTACCGCCTAGTCCTTATATTATCTCAAAGAGTACATAACAAATTCACATTTACCCATTCTAGACCTCTCATGATTTTATGAACATAAGAACACAAGAAAATGCCATACTGGGTCAGACCAAGGGTCCATCAAGCCCAGCATCCTGTTTCCAACGGTGGCCAATCCAGGCCATAAGAACCTGGCAAGTACCCAAAAACTAAGTCTATTCCATGTAACCATTGCTAATGGCAGTGGCTATTCTCTAAGTGAACTTAATAGCAGGTAATGGACTTCTCCTCCAAGAACTTATCCAATCCTTTTTTAAACACAGCTATACTAACTGCACGAACCACATTCTCTGGCAACAAATTCCAGAGTTTAATTGTGCGTTGAGTAAAAACCCCTATCATATCCCCCCTCAGCCGTCTCTTCTCCAACCTGAACATCCCTAACCTCTTTAGCCTTTTCTCATAGGGGAGCCCTTTATCATTTTGGTCACCGTTCTCTGAACCTTTTCCAGTGCATCTGTATCTTTTTTTTGAGGTATGGTGACCAGAACTGTACACAGTACTCAAGGTACTGTGGGGAGAGATACAGAGGTATTATTACATTCTCTTTTTTATTTATCATTCCCTTCCTAATAATTCCTAACATTCTGTTTGCTTTTTTGACCGCTGCAGCACACTGAGCTGATGATTTCAATGTATTGTCTACTATGATGCCCAGATCTTTTTTCTGGGTGGTAGCTCCTAATATGGAACCTAGCATCGTATAACTAAAACACGGTTTACTTTTCCTTATGTGCATCACTTGGCATTGTCCACATTAAATTTCATCTGCCGTTTGGATACCTAGTCTTCTAGTCTCGCAGGGTCCTCCTGAAATTTATCACGATCTGCTTCTGATTTAACAACTCTAAAAAATTTTGACATCTGCAAATTTGATCACATCCCTCGTCGTACCCTTTTCCAGGTCATTGATAAATATATTAAAAAACGCTGGTCCAAGTACAGATCCCTGAGGCACTCCACTATTTACCTTTCTCCACTGAGAAAACTGACTTCTACTCTCCATTTCCTGTCTTTTACCCAGTTTGCAGTCCACAAAAGCACGTTGCCTCTTATCAGAAAAAGAAGTTATTGAACAAATTGTGTAGTACACCCAACTCAAACAATATCTTGTCTCATTTATTCAAAGAGGGAAGATACAAATAAAACAATTATCATATTAAAGAAAATGAATATTACCCAACATTATAGAAAGTAGAAAGCAATTTTCTTAAATCATCTGCAGGGCTGACCCATGAGATTAAGCACAGGGTGAAGGAGAAATTATATCTTCTCACAGGACAAGCAGGATGGTTGTCCTCACAAATGGGTGACATCGAGGATGGAGCCCAACCACGGAAAACTTCTGTCAATGTTTCAGAACTTTGACTGGCCCCTACTGGGCATGCCCAGCACGGCACTAACCCTGCAGCCAGCAGGGGTCTCCCTTCAGTCTTCTTTTTTCCGTGCAGCAGTAGCCACGCGGTGAAAGAGCTCTTAACCACGTTCCTGACAGGAATATAGAATTTATTATTCTGAAGAAAATTTGCCCCTCAGGGGTCTCCCTTCGTTGAAGTTTTTGCCGTTGTTTTATCGACTTTCGTCGACTTTGGCCCTTGGGGCCCGTTAGCAGTCGACAGTCCCGCGGCTAAATTTTGGCCTTCCGCCATGGCATCGGGTTTCCGACGGTGCCCGGACTGTACCCGGACGATGTCAATCACAGACCCTCATGGAGTCTGTGTTTTGTGCTTGGGGAGTGAGCATGATGTCCTGACTTGCACCAAATGTGCCTTAATGACACCAAAAGGTCGCAAAGCCAGAATGGAGAAGATGGGGCTCCTCTTCCATGTTTCTACCCCAACACCATCGATTGCATCGACGTCATCGGAACCGGCACCATCGAAATCTTCGTACCATCGACAGGCCTCCGGTGACCGTCCGCCATCGATGATTTCTCGGCCATCGACTCCTGTCCCATCCCCTGATCATCGAGGAGATCGGAAGGAGAAACATCGCCATCGACGTCATAAGTCTCGGCCTGTCGAGGAATCGACGTCATCGACCTCTGCACCGACCGAGCCACCGCAGAAAAAGCCTCGATCAGAGTTGGCACCGTCCACTTCTGTTTCGCAGGCACCGAGACAACCCTCTCCCCCTCGGGGTTTGGGAGCCGCGATTCCACCGGTGACGGTGGTCCCTCCGGCTCAGCCTCAGCCTCCCTCTCCCGTCGAGCCGGGTCTAGTTACCCCTGGTCTCCGGGCAGAACTGGACCGGCTGGTCCAGGAGGCCATCGATAAAGCGATGCAACGGTTCCAGCCTCCCCCGGCACCGACTCCGGCACCGAGAGCGGAACCGGCCACCGAGCCGATTGCGGCTGCACTGGCACCGCTGTTACACCGGATGGAGGCATTAATGACAGCCCTTCCACCGGTGATGCCTATATCACCGACACCGGCAAGACCGCTGTCACCGACAGATATTTCCTCGGGTGGAGAAACACCGTATCGGATCCCACCTTCGGGTATAGTTCCGTCGGTTCCAGGGCGTCCCTCGCCACCGATCTATCCTTCGGCATCGATACACCCCTCTGCTCCACCGAGGTTTCCGATGCCGGCATCGATTCCATTGAGACCGACACCGGTTCCTTCGATGCCGACCCCGGCACCGATCCCGGCATCGATTCCATCGAGGGTTTTCTCGATGCCCCCGGTGGCTCCTTCCAATTTCTCGGAGCCTCAACCAGGACCTTCAGGTGTTCAACCCCCTAGTGGTCATACAGGTCACCAACCTGATCCTTATGACACTTGGGGTGATGATACCTCCTCTGATACTGATAATTTGCCTTCACCTCCCTCTCCCACAGAGAGTAGAAAGCGTTCTCCTCCTGAGGACCTCTCTTTCATAAATTTTGTGAAGGAAATGTCAGAGTTGGTGCCTTTCCAGCTCCAATCTGAACAAGATGACAGGCACCAGATGATGGAATTACTCCAGTTCCTGGATGCCCCTAAAATTATAACATCCATACCAATCCATCAGGTTTTCCTAGATCTTCTAAAGAAGAATTGGGAATCCCCGGGATCTATTGCTCCAGTTAATAAGAAAGCTGACACTACATATCTAGTACAGTCAGCTCCTGGTTTTCAAAAACCACAATTGGACCATCGTTCTGTAGTCGTAGAATCAGCTCAAAAGAAAGCTAAACGACTAAAACCCCACTCTTCTATACCTCCTACCAAGGAAAACAAATTCCTAGATAGCATAGGTAGGAAAGTATATCAAGTAGCTATGCTGATCTCCAGAATAGCTTCCTATCAGCTGTACATGACCCAATACAATAGGGTCATTCTCAAACAGATACAGGACTATTCAGATTCCTTGCCAGAACAGTTCCAGCCACAGCTCCAATCCCTACTAGCTAAGGGATTTGAAGCTGGGAAACATGAAATTAGAACATCTTATGATGTATTTGATGCTTCCACGAGACTTTCTGCTACAGCAATCTCGGCTAGACGCTGGGCTTGGCTCAAGTCATCTGATCTGCGTCCAGAAGTTCAAGACAGGCTATCTGATTTGCCTTGTCTTGGGGATAATCTCTTCGGTGAGCAGATTCAGCAAATTGTTGCTGAACTTAAGGATCATCACGAAACCCTTAAACAGCTCTCCTCCATTCCTCCTGATATACCTTCTAAACAGCCGTTTAGAAAAGACTCCAAGAAGCCTTTCATTCGGCCCAGGAAATATTATCCCCCTTCATCTAAGCCTAGGCCTGCACGGTCTTATCATAAGACTCAGCCTCGCCAGACTCGAAAGCAAAAACCTGCAGCCGCTCCACCTCCGGCCCTGCAGCAGGTTTTTGACTTCCACTTGGAGAGCATATACCAGACCCCTCTTCCAGCTATACCAGTGGGAGGTCGACTATGCCACTTCCTGGAAAGATGGCATCTGATCACCACAGATCAGTGGGTATTAGCAATCATTGCACAGGGTTACCATCTCAACTTCCTAACTCTCCCTTCCGACTCCCCACCCCTGCAGGCGTGGAGTCTCACAGATCACTCGGTTCTTTTAGAGCAGGAGGTTTCTCTTCTCCTACAGTCAAACGCTATAGAACCCGTTCCTCCCTTTCAACAAGGACAAGGGTTCTATTCCAGGTACTTCTTGATCCCAAAAAAGTCAGGGGGACTTTGTCCCATCCTGGACCTAAGGGCCCTCAACAAGTACCTCCACAAGGAGAAGTTCAAGATGGTGACCCTAGGCTCGTTGCTCCCTCTACTACAAAGAGGGGACTGGTTATGCTCTCTAGACCTAAAAGACGCATATACCCACATTGCGATAACACAATCTCATCGCAAATACCTCCGTTTTCTAGTAGGCCAAAGTCACTACCAATATAGGGTGCTACCTTTCGGCCTCGCATCCGCACCACGAGTGTTCACCAAGTGCCTCGTAGTGGTTGCAGCGTTTCTACGACAGGAAGGTGTCCACGTCTACCCCTACTTGGACGATTGGTTGATCAGGGCCCCAACCTAGCAATTAGCTCGGTCCTCCCTGACCCTAACAATTCAAACTCTGCTTTCGCTAGGGTTTCTAATCAATTACGAGAAATCCTACTTAGTCCCATCTCAAACCTTATCCTTCATTGGGGCAGACTTGGACACCTTACAGGCAAAAGCCTTCCTTCCTCATCAACCAATCCAGACCATAGTGTCCCTAGCTCGCCAGCTGCGGTCTCAACACACAGCAACAGCTCGCCAATTCCTTGTTCTACTGGGACACATGGCCTCCTCGGTTCATGTGACTCCCATGGCCTGCTTGGCCATGAGAGTCACACAATGGACTCTGAGACTACAATGGACTCAGGCTATTCAGCCTCTGTCCTCCATAGTCCACATCTCCAACGCCCTTCGTCTGTCTCTTGTATGGTGGATGAATCCGTTCAACCTCTTACAGGGCTTACCCTTTCTTCCACCAGATCCTCAGGTAATTCTCACCACCGATGCTTCCAACATCGGTTGGGGTGCCCATGTAAACGATCTGCAAACTCAAGGGCACTGGTCACGAGAGGAAGCCAAACACCAGATAAATTTCCTGGAGTTGCGAGCAATCCGCTATGCTCTCAGAACTTTTCAAAGTTGCCTATCGAACCATTCCATACTAATTCAGACAGACAACCAGGTGGCCATGTGGTACATAAACAAGCAGGGAGGCACAGGCTCCTTCCTTCTGTGTCAGGAAGCTGCGCAGATTTGGGCGGAAGCCCTCTCCCACTCCATGTACCTCAAGGCCATCTACTTGCTGGGAGTAGACAATGTCTTGGCAGACCAGCTCAGCTGAGTCTTCCAACCACACGAGTGGTCACTCAATTCTCTGGTAGCGACCTCTCTGTTTCACAAGTGGGGTTATCCCCACATAGACCTCTATGCGTCCCCTCAGAACCACAAAGTGGACAACTACTGCTCTCTCATTCGCAGCCAGCACTCTCGGCCGAGAGATGCATTCTCCCTCAAGTGGACGACAGGTCTACTCTATGCATTCCCTCCACTTCCTCTTCTGTCGAGGACTCTCGTGAAGCTACGCCAGGACGGTGGAACCATGATCCTGATAGCACCATACTGGCCACGCCAAGTGTGGTTTCCCATACTCCAGGATCTCTCCATCCGCAGGCACATTCCTCTGGGAAAGGACCCGCATCTGATCACTCAAAACGACGGATGCCTCCTTCATCCCAACCTCCAAGCCTTGTCCCTGACGGCATGGATGTTGAAAGGTTAGTCCTTCAGCCATTTAACCTTTCGGACTCAATTTCTCGTGTCCTAATAGCTTCACGAAAGCCCTCCACAAGACAATCTTACTCATACAAATGGAAAAGGTACACATCATGGTGCACTTCTCAGTCCCTTGATCCCCTTTCCTGTCCAATCTCTAACTTCTTGGACTATTTGTTGCATCTATCAGAATCCGGTCTCAAAACCTCTTCCATTAGAATGCATGTCAGTGCGGTAGCCGCCTTCCATAAAGGTATCGGGGGTGTCCCTATCTCAGTACAACCCCTGGTAACACGCTTTCTTAAAGGCTTGCTCCATCTGAAGCCACCTTTACGTCCACCGGCCCCATCTTGGGACCTTAATTTAGTTCTTGGTCGTCTCATGAAGCCACCTTTCGAACCTCTGCACTCCTGTGACTTAAAATTTCTCACATGGAAAGTGTTATTCCTTTTGGCTATTACTTCAGCTCGCAGAGTTAGTGAATTACAGGCCCTAGTTACCTATCCGCCTTACACTAAACTTCTGCAAGACCGGGCGGTACTCCGCACTCACCCTAAATTTTTACCTAAGGTAGTTTCGGAGTTTCATATCAATCAATCCATCATACTACCTATCTTCTTTCCCAGGCCCCACTCCAACTCCGGGGAACAGACTCTGCATACCTTAGACTGTAAACGAGCTCTAGCTTTTTATCTAGACCGTACAGTTTCTCACAGGAAGAGCACTCAATTATTCGTCTCTTTCCATCCTAACAAGTTAGGACACCCTGTGGGTAAGCAGGCTCTTTCCTCCTGGTTGGCGGACTGCATTTCCTTTTGCTATGAGCAAGCTGGCATTCCTTTCCAAGACCGTGTCAAAGCACACTCTGTGAGGGCCATGGCGACTTCAGTAGCACACCTTCGATCGGTGCCGCTTCCTGACATCTGCAAAGCTGCAACCTGGAGTTCCCTCCATACCTTTGCAGCCCACTATTGTTTGGATAAAGCTGGAAGACAGGATTCCATCTTCGGCCAATCTGTCTTGCGTAACCTTTTTCCAAACTGATGTACCAACACCCTTCCACCTTCCCGGTAGGGTGCGGATGCCCTTCACTAAATTCCACCCCAGTTGTTGTGCTTGTTGTACGCCGTTGGGTGCATTTGGTGCAAGTCAGGACATCCTCAGCTCGGTACTCACCCATTTGTGAGGACAACCATCCTGCTTGTCCTGTGAGAAAGCAAGTGTTGCTTACCTGATGTAACAGGTGTTCTCACAGGACAGCAGGATGTTAGTCCTCACGAAACCCGCCCGCCACCCCGCAGTGTTGGGTTCGTTTATTTTATTTTTGCGGCACTGCCTGTAGCTATAAAAACAAGACTGAAGGGAGACCCCTGCTGGCTGCAGGGTCAGTGCCGTGCTGGGCATGCCCAGTAGGGGCCAGTCAAAGTTCTGAAACTTTGACAGAAGTTTTCCGTGGTTGGGCTCCATACTCGATGTCACCCATTTGTGAGGACTAACATCCTGCTGTCCTGTGAGAACACCTGTTACATCAGGTAAGCAACACTTGCTTTCCTCCTCGGCTCCCCTCATTTACACTTTAATTTTCTTGGGTACCTCTCCCCCTGGGCATTAGTGCCTCAACCCATCCATGTCATTTAAGATATCTACCGTACAAAGAGTTGAGAAACACTGCTACAGTATACATAGAGCATTTTTATTTTTTTTTGCCTTTACTCTGTTTATCGCTCTCCATGTCCAGTGGTTCCATGCCTCCTGGCTCCTCTCACTCAGCAGTTAGCACAGCCAGCAGCAGGCAGCGTCAGAGTTATGAGAGCCTGTACGCCTTATCCCTGCACACGGCTCCTCCATGTCTAAGTGCATGCTTCCTGATAAGAAAGAAAGGAAGAGAAGGAGGAGCAGCTGTGTGGGAACTGAGATTTGTGCTCACCTTGGGGCCGATGCAATAAAAATGCGGGGTAAAACGGGTGCTCGTTTTCCTAAGGTGCACACATCCACCTCCTCTAGGCGCACGATGCCATATTTTAATAAGCTGCCATTTTAAAAGGGACGCGCCAGGGAAAATTGTGTGTCCCAAGCGCTCAAAAGCATCGGGTGTCCAGGGGAGTTGTGGCTGTTGTGTACATTAGGAAAACGGATGCTCAATACGAGCGTCCATTTTCTCACCCCACAAAAGAAAAGCTTGTGCGTTATCATTAATCAAGCAGGGAACTAAAGGACCGTAGATTTCCTCCTTGTTTGTCCTTTCATTCACAAACAGTCTTCTATTGTCCAGATCTTCCACAAAGTATCTTTTTTGCTTGCTCTGGAAACCAGCCAGCGTCTGCAATCTAGTCTTTTAAGGTCCAAACCCAGGTCTTAGTTTCACAAGTAGAAGGAAGCAGAAAAATCGCCACTCTGCTAACAGGCCCTTGACTCACGGTACAATTTAACGCCAGCTCCGGGGTTAGCATTAAATTTGCCACGTTAATAAGGATGCATTAGCTGAGTGGCAATTTTCTGCATCAGAGGAAATAGCTAATAGTTTCATCTACATGGCGTTTACATGTGATGAGCAGTATTAGCTACATGTGAGTTTGCACGCACATTTTGGACATGCTAATCCCCTTATTGTAGCGCATCCAAAACATGCATCCAATCGCTCATTAAGCTGTATGCTAGCCTGAGCGCATTTTCTTGCATTGGCCTGTGAGTCCCTTTGCTACCAGTCTGCTTGCACTAAGTTGCCCTACTGCAGCATCTTGCTGGGGAATTTCCCAAGATCCCAACCCTGCATGGAGGTCTTGAGTAACTCCACAAGGCTTACAGGCACATTTCTGTTCAGTCTTTAGTTTTTGTTCATTTTCCAAGTTCTTATGTTATTTTTTCAAAACTACTGTTTTTCAGCAAATCTTCATTTTTTTGCTTTAATTTGACACCTCATTCGTATTTCTATGATCAGAGCAATTGTCTCATAGTAGTATCAGTACATAAAAGTAAATTTACTATTAGTATATAGATATTAAACTTATTTAAAAATCGAAGCTTTAAAAACTATTTCCCATTCATACATTCTATATTCCACTGTGCTGTCTTTGTTTTTCTTATGGTTGTCTGTATTTTCTATTTTTTTTCTGTTTCTTTGTTTTCATCGCCTCATTTTTATCTTTCCTTAGGCAGTCCATGCTATTCATTCTGAGATGGGGTGTGTAAATCTAATCCTCCCAGGGCTGCAAACAGGTCTGGTTTTCAGGATATCTAATATATACCATAAATAAATGAATTCATAATGCATATTCTTGAAATATATGTGCATACACAAGGTTTTAGAAATAGATCAATTTGTGTATGATTACTCTGTAAATCAGTCTGATTTGCAGCCCTTGAGTACTTGAATTGCACCTCCTGTTATAACAGTTTCCTTTTTAGGTTCTGTAGACTCTGACCCATACTCACTTTGTTCCAGCAATAAATCTAAGTGATAGGAGACCTAGCTGCAGTTCTGAGACCAACTTATTGTAAAAGACATTGGTGCAATACTATCACTGTGCTTCTACTGAAAAGCTGTTTTTGTACTCTCCTTTCAGTGATGCCTTTCCCGCAGCATTTCCACGGCGAGAGTATTGTCTTCTGGAGTGACTTAGATATTACCATCTCTGTTCCTTGGTACATTGGTCTGATGTTCAGGACCAGGCGGGTTAATGGAATGTTAATGCAGGCTAATGCCGGCTCCTCCTCCAAGATCAACATTCAGGTAAGCAGCTAATGTTCCTTACCCAGCGTTCAAAGTACCTTCATTAAGTAATCCTGAACAATGCTGAACCAAAAGAGAACCCTTATCTAAAAAAAAAATCTTCAGGCAAAAGTACATACGGTATCCAAAATGATAGTAAATACTAATAAACTATCTCACATTGTTACCTTTGTCCACTCTACAGGCCCAAAGCTTTCTCTGACCAAAGTGATTTTTTAAGCATACAAAATAAGGAAATCGAAGCATGCAGTACTATGAACCAGAACAATTGGTCTATTCATATCTGAATCTGTCAGGAGAGGTAGCACAAGCCTGTGCCTTCAGATGGGTTTCAGCGTTTACCGTACTTTGACTCCAGACCTGTCACAAGAGCTGAAGGGAACATTTACTTATTATCAAGCTTCCTGTGGCACTGATGAACAGGGAAGGCTTACACAATTTTTATCTTACACTTCTGGCTTTGTGCCCTAAATTTGGTGCCAGTATCATTGCTCTGTGCTTACTACTAGTTTAGTGAACTTTCTGTTATAGGGAAGAAAGGTATACTTATTCTAGAAGTTTAAAAGCAACAGCCTTATACTCAGAAGTTTTAGAAGAGCAGATTCTTCTGGCCCACTGATTCCCCTCAGTGGAACAGAAGAGCAGGTTCGACTGTCCCATCTCTTCCCCTCAGCAGAATAGAAGAGCATGTTCGACTGACCTATTGCCAGTGGTATAGAAAAGCAGGTTATTCTCATCCATTGATTCCCCTTGGTAGAAGAGAAGAACAAGGGCTTTTGAGACTCTTTTTTTTTTTTTTTTAATGTGAACGAAGGGGAAAAGCACTGGTGCTTTAATATGCTAACACTTCAACATGTATCTCAGTCTAATCAAAAATAAAAGATTATTGGTCTGTGTTGATTTAATGATGACATATAATTATGTGCTGCAGGTTAGTTCAAGTTTATCTCCACTTAATCTGCAATCAACAAGGACTCTTGTATTTTCTGTTTACCTCACAATATTGTTCAACAGCATGGCATTGTAGTTTTATCATCACAGCTTCTGGTTCCTGTGATATTGTGGCAAGGACGGCAAAATCTGTTCCTCGCCTCAGCATTTGATAAACCCTGCGGAATTGCAGTAAAGCAACTAGCAAAGGAGAGAGCCAGGCCAACCAGGCATGCGCATGGAGCAGCCTCTGTGCCTCCTTTCCTCAAGCCCCACTACCTGGCCAATCCTGTTTCTTGCTCCCCTCCTTCACCTATTAGAAGGAAGAGGAGGAGCGTGGCTTCAGGCCATGTTCTCCTCTGCTTTCTGGAGCCAGATTTGTGGTTGGAACTGCAGCTTGCTTTGTTCAAATCTCAAGTCTGGCCCTGAGAGGCAGAGGAGGAAGGGATGACCTAAAGCAATTCCTCTTCCTTCCCCTCCTCCTCCTGCCAGGGGTGGAATGGCTGGGGATGAGGGGCGAGATGGAAGAGTGGGGTAGATCACCTGGTACAGGGGAGTAAGTTGAAGGGAGAAGAAGAGAATGGGATCATGGAGAGCGAGAGAAGATGGGATGGAGGAGGGAGATAGAATTATGGATGGGATGGCAAAATAGATAACCAGGAGGGAGGGAAGAAGAATATACTGAAGAGAGAGAGAAAGACTAAGAAGAATAGAACAGAGGCACCTGGGGGGGGGGGGGGTGAGACAGGTTGTAGTGAAAATTCAGCAAGTGGATAAAGGAAAGCAGTCAATATAATATATTGAATTTCCAGAACATGTTTCACAAAGTCCCTCATAGACTTCTCTGTGAAATAAAAAGCCATAGGATACTGTAGGAGGCATTGTCATAATATGGATTGATAACTGATTAAACGACAGGAAGCTAAGAGTAGGACTTAATGGTCTTTTTTCCCAGCAGAGAAAGGAGAAAGTGGAGTGACCCAAGGATCTGTCCTGGGACTAGTGCTGTTCAGCTTATTCATTGACGATCGAGAAAAGGGGAGTAACAAGTGAAATGATCAGATTTGCAGCTGATCAGAAATATTCACATGGTTAAAACAGAGGCAGATAGTACAGAAAGACCTTGTGAGACTGGAGAACTGGGCATCTAAATGTCAGATGAAATTAAATGTGGGCAAGTACAAAGTGATGCACATAGGGAAAAATATCCCTAATTTTAGATATACAATGATGGGTTCCTTATTAGGAATAACCATCCAAGAAAGAAATCTAGGAATCATTATGGACACTATGTTGAAATCCTTAGCTCAGTGTGTGGTTGTAGCCAAAAAAGCAGACAATGCTAAGAATTATTCAGAAAGAAATGGAGAATAGTACAGAAAGATAATGCCTTTAAGGATCAATGGTGAAGCCATACCTTGAGTACTGTGTGCAGTTCTGGTCACTCCTTCTCTAAAAGGATATAACAGAGTTAGAAAAAGTACAAGAGAAGGACAACAAAAATGGTTAAGGGAATGGAGCAGCTCCCATAAAGAGAAAGGCTAGATAGATTAGGGCTCTTTGGTTTGGAGAAGAGATGATTGAGGAGATATGATTGAGGTCTACAAAGCCATGAGTGGAGTAGAATAGGTAAATAGGAAGTGGCTATTACTCTTTCAAATAACACTAGGACTAGGGGACACTCTTTAAGCTAGCAGGTAGCAGATCTAAAACAAATTGAAGAAAGTATATTTTCATTCAATGCACGATCAAGCTGAGGAATTCATTGCCAGAGAATGTAATAAAGGCAACTAGCATAGCTGAGTTTAAAAAGGGTTAAAACAAGGTCATGGAAAAAAAAGTCCATAAATAGTTACTCAGGGAGACCTATCACTTGTCATAGAGAGTGAGCTGCAAGGAATTAGATCTACTTTTAGGGACTGGCCACTATCGAGACAGGACGCTGGACTCAGTGGACCTTTGGTCTGACCCAGCATAGAACCTCTTATGTTCTAGTGCACTCCATACAAAAGGAAAAGTTCCTCAGTGATATTAGTGATACAGTCATAAGCTAGGGGGTTGTCTCCTCTCCCAACCCTATCAGAGTATTCTTTAGAGATGCTCCCACACTAGGTCTTTCCCTGTACTAGTACATGAATTAAGCTACAGAATCTTATCTCCAAAAGTAGGAAAACTGGAGATTTTCCTGTGATATAAAAGGAGCTCTCTTCTGAGTAAATTACAGATGTGCTTCTGCTGGTATTCCTTGAAGCAGCAGTTCTGGAGCAACTTCATAAGACTGGCAATTCTCTATCTGACTCCAGAATGTAAATTCACCTCTTAAGACAGTTAAGGTAATAACTGAAGTAGACAAGGATTTTCCATCGATAAGCAGGCTGAATTAGCTATTACATGTGGGTGACCTCATTCGGCAGCACCGAAACTTCGAGCTCTACTGAGCCTCCTCGGTTATTTTTTGTCCAAGCTGAAGTATGGACGTTTATTTTGTCTCTCCCTAAAAAATGGTTTTCTCAACTTACTATTTTTTATTCAAAAAGCTTTCTTCTGCTTGCCTCACTGCTTCTGCAGCCCTACAACAGCACTTAAGTGCTACTGACCTCAAAAAAGACAGAAAATATTCTCTTCAGAAACACAGGAACATCAAGCTAGAAGAAAAAATCTGCTATAGTGACTGAAATTAAAAGCTGCCCCTTTGGCAAAATCATGTCCTTCACCAATGGCCATGAATTATGTTACTTCTGCCTCTGACCAGACATGACCAGAAAAACTGTGAAGCCTGCGAATGGATGTCCTTGTGCTCACAGCACTCTAGGGCCTTGCGCTTGAAAGAAGTGTGTAAATCTCTTCAGTTGCAGTAGATCTTCCTCCCGCAGTGCAGTGTAATTTGCCTCCTTGGGGAAAGACTTCAACAGAAATTTATCAAATACTTTCCCATCTGCTCAGGCCAAAATTTGCAGGTGCAAGTTCTGTTGACTGCTCTGTGTTGAAGTATAAACAGCTTCTCTCCTATGAGCAGATCTGGTATGTATCAAAGCAGCATCAGCACCGGCACCATCAGAGTATTCCTCTTCAGCACTGGCTGTGCATGGTGTCCCTTTGACAACATGCAGGATGCATCAACACGCCTGGCTTATCCAGGAACCCGAAACATGTTGCACGCTGCATTGATGCACCACAACGCAACAAGCCATTGATGAAAGAGCGATACATTCCTAACACAATGTTCTAGGTTTATCCGATGAAAGCTTTGATGCGCTCAGTGCATATTTCACTGCACGAAGTGCCTATGCCATCCTTTTATCCTCCATCTCAATTACTTCACTCTCCTCCAGCAAGAGATTAAAAACATTTTAACTTCCTTGGACCATGTAGCATTACTAAAACAGCAATAAACCAACCATCCAAGATATGCGGGAGAAGGCACAAGATTACCCTTATCTCCTCTATAATCAGAGTGCTGACACACCCTACATTGGTGGAGGAAAGTCTTCATTTTGAAACACTGAATCTTGTGTGTTCTATGTTCCTGCTGTATTCAAATAGACCACTTGTGTTATTGCAAGAACCTATCTTGGTGTTGGAAGAGGATGTATCTCCACCTGCTCCAAACCAGAGGACACAATAATCGCTTGACCAGATTGCAAGTTTAGTGAGGATTTTCTTTACCTGTCTGTGGAAGGAGGTAAATGGAACGCTGCAGCCTCTCCTTTCAGCTCTCACTTCGGCATTTCCACAGACTGGAATCCCAATCTCATCAATGCGTGTGACTTCATCATCAGAATCCCAGATTAGAGACTCTTCATCGACACACTCAATTGCAGTGGAGTCTACTCGATCGGAGGCTAGGGACCAGGATGCTGCGTTAAGGCCTTAACTGCAGGTTCCCCCCGATTTGCCGCCTTCATCTTTGGAGTCCTGGACAAGCGAGCCCATACCACTTGGCTCAGATGAGGACTCTGCTGGAATACAATCTGATCCCCTACCAAGTCCTCCAGAAGATCTCACCTATTCAAAATGTATTGAAAAACTACAGTAGGAACAGTCCTAGGCATTCATATTCATAAAGATAAGGATCCCAAAATGGAATTGCTTGTTGATTGAACCTGCCACCTTACCATTTCTCAACATTCTTAAAATTCTACTCATGAACTTGAGGGAAACGCCAATGTCATGTATCCCTACGATTCAAAAATTAGACCTCAAGTATAAGGTTAAGCAGTCACCAGGGTTTGGTATGGTTTACCTACTGCACCAATCAGTCATAGTGGAATCTGCGTTGAAGAAGACAAATCACGCATTCACTCTGATTCCTCACCAGGCAAGAATCATAAACATCTGGATAATTTCTATAAAAGAATATTTTAGAGCACTATGCTTTCCACTCATATTGTTATCTATCGGTTCTACATGGTTCAATACCTCCATGATTTTCTTCAGAAGCTGAAGCTGTACTTACCTTCCTCCAACCAGAACACTGGGCCTCAGCCTTTCTTAGATGCAGAAGAAGGCATTTGACATTTCCTCCATTCTGTATATGAATGTTTCGCTTCTGCTTCACATACCTCCGCAGCTTCCAATCGGCATGCAAGTTTAATCTGTGAAAATGTCCACGAGAAGATGGAATACTTTTATCATACTTCCCATGCTTGGGACATAACCTTTTTGGGAAGAAGCTCTGAGAAACAGTCTCCCAGATTAAAGACCTGAATGCATCCATACAGTCTCTCTTGATGGTGCCAGAGCATCTCACTCTGCCACGATATCCATACTATCTATACAAATGCCATTATTTCCACAGATGGCCTTACTGGCCTATTCAGCAGTACCAGCTTCTACCTCTTCCAGCCCAACATCAACAGTGGCTTCCAGCAAGACCTAAGCAATGTGAACACCATCAATGAAAAACCACACAGCAGGCCCAACCTAAACCAGGGCCTAGTGTTTGATTCCATCAAACAATAATTTCCCTTTTCTTCTGGTAGTGGGATGAATTCAGCATTTCCTGGATAATGGGAGTAGTAATTATGTGAATTTTTAAATGCAAGAAAAAAGATTTTGAAAAAATAGACTTGTATAGCGCAAATGATGTAGAAGTCCGGGTGGCCCGTATGTGTAAGGGTACGCCGCCAGGCTTTCTGATGCGTAATTATTACGTTTTGGTTATTTGATATTATTAAGGACCATGAAAATTGAGTATTTGTATGAATTGACCGTTGTGTGTATTTTAATCTAAATCTTCCCCACCTGCCGGAGGTCCAGAAAGATGTATTAGCCATCTCCATCTCTCTATTAGAAATTCAAGGGGCTGATAAGGAGCTCCTGGGTGGAAAATGCCCAGGTTCTGACGGATTTCAGATAAAATTTTATAAAAAGTTTTTGCCACATATTGCTCCCTTTCTCTTCCCCTTGTTTTGGAAGGCATGAGACGGGCCTGGGATTGGGAACAATGGCGGATGCTGTAACAGCATTAATTCATAAAAAGGAGAAGGATACTCAGGATGTGGCTCTTACAGGCCTATTTCCTTGTTAAATTAAAAAATAGATACTTGCCAAGATGTTACAACTATGTCTGGAGTCAGTTTTGCTGCCCTTAATTCACAGTGATCAATCAGGTTTTGGTAAGGGCAGAATCTCTACAGCTAATACTAAAAGCCTTTTTGATATACTACATATGACTAAAAGGAGTGGCAAAGCAACACTGAAAGTATTTCTGGATGCAGAGAAGGCTTTTGACAGGTTGAGCTGGGGTTTCCTTTTCTGGGTACTTGAACACGTTGGTATGCCTGAGAAATTCTTGCATTGGATCACGTCTATGTATGAGAAATCAAGGGCGCAGATACTAATTAATGGTTCTCTAACTCCTTTTCTTAACATCTAGAGGTGCGTGCCAGGAGTGCCCCCTTTCTCCATCACTCTTTGATTTGGCTATAGAGCCTTTAGCTGCTGCAGTTTGGCAACAACTGGATTTATGGGGTGAAAGGTTGGGTGGGTGAAAGTAAAAAAAAAAAAATATATATATATATATATATATATATCACTATATGCAGTTGATGTTTTGATATTCCTATCATCTCTGACTGTGTCTGGACCAAATTTGTTACCTTTGCTAGAGAGAGATGGTGTACTTTCTGGATATAAAATAAATATTGATACTTCTGAAATCTACCCAGTAGACCTCTGGACACCAATCCCTGAATGTTTTTCTGCTCTTTGGAAAATGATTGAGGGCTTTACCTATTTGGGCATTTACTTCCCACGAGACTTTCATACTCTATTTTCTAAAAATTATAGTGATGTGATTGGGAAGATTAAAAGAAATCTGCATACTTTGGAAAAAAAACTCTTTGTCCTGGGTGGGTAGAATAAGCCTATTAAATAGTGAACCGATGTGATATCCTGGATGAATGTTGGTATATAAAAAAATTTTAAATAAATAAATAAATAAATAAATATTAATATACTTCCCAAGTTGGTATCTCTTTCAACACATCCCTTGCTCAGTACCTTCCCAAGTTTATTCTGACTTGCACAGCTGGATAGGTAAGTTCATTTGGAATTTTAAACTGGCTAGGATGAAGCTTAGTCAGCTATGGAGGGGTAGACTGCAAGGGGGGATGGCACTGCCTAATCTTTGGGTTTATTACTGGGCAGCCAGGTTGATCTGTCTCCAGAAATGGATTTGTGGAACTGGTGCTTCCTGGTTATCTATGGAAAAAGAGCAGGCTGAAATAACTAGTCTTGTGGTACTTCCTTTTTTGTACCTCGCTTCACCACAATGCTGTAGGGTTTGCATATATGGAGACAGGTAAAAAAATGTGTAGGTGTTGCCAGGCAGGGTCTGTCACCCATTTCCCCTGTTTATAGCAAGCCAATCTTATCCCGCTTAACATTCTCTCCAGTCTTTAAGGATTGGAGGGATCAGGGTTTGATAATTCTATCACAGCTTTGGGGGAACACAGGTCTCCAGCCCTTTCAGTCTCTGGTGCAAGACTTTGATATTAATCCTGAGGGTCAGGCTCAGTATTTGCAGCTGTGGCAAGCCATAATGGGGCATCTATGCTTGATGGACCTTCTGCATCCTCTGAATGGCCTTGAAACAGTTATTAGTGACCCAGATGCATGTAGGCGTGGAGTTGCATTAATATATAAAGGCCTTTTGGAAGGCAAATTTGGGAAGCACACTCCTCAGGTGCTTGTGGATGCTTGGAATGTGGATTTGAACACCTCATTTGATGCCAAAGATTGGACAAATATATGAAAATCAGCTCACCATATCTCTATATACGCTCAGAGGGTTGTCGTAATGATTTGACAATTACATAGAACTTATCAAATTCCAGTATTTTTTGCTAAAATGTACCCAAAGTCTGAAAACACTTGTTGGAGGAGCTGAGGAGAAGTGGGATCTTTCATTCATATGTGGTGGCATTGTCAAGGTGTTTGGTACTTTTGGTCCCATGTGACCTAAGAGATTGCTTGATATTTTGGGATACCTTATATTTGTAGGTGGGTTCAGATGTGGGTTTACTGGGTAGTTGGAGAGGCCTGTTGATTCCTAGGAAACAGTTTCACAATCGCCACCTTTTGGAAATCCAGCCCTCCACTTGATTACTGGCACAATCAAGTGAAGGAAATAGCTGACATTGAGCAATTGTGTTATGTGCAGAATGAACATTTTAAATTTTATAAGTTTGGGGCCCATATTCAGAATATTGAGCATCTGCCTAATTGTTACATGCTCTTTTTCACTATACCTACATATCACATTTATTTACTGTGCCTTGGATTTTGCTTGTAGAGGTGTGGTATTAATTTTGTTTATATGCTGTGAAAAACTATTAAATAAAGAGTTTAACAAAAACAAACAAACTGTGCCTTCAAATGAAAATTATTTTCCATCTGGTGCCAGCAGTGTGATTTAGATCCCTTTTCATGTGAGCCTCCACACTTCTTACAATACCTGCTTCACCTTTCTAACTTGGGCCTTGGCACTTCCTCAGTAAGAGTCCATCCAAGGGCCATCTCAGCATATAATACTTTGCTGGATGGCAAACTGATCTCCACCCACCTTTTTTTATCTTGTTTTATGAAAGATCTCTGGCAGGTTAAGTCCCTGTTACAGAAACCTCCTGTACTGTGGAATCTCAATTTGGTACTTTCTCAACCCATGAAGCTTCCTTTTAAGCTACTAGAGTTCATGTCTTTGAAGTTCTTAACTTGGAAGGTGCTTATCTTCAGTGCAGTCACTTCAGTGAGAAGAATTAGCAAACATCAAACTCTCGGCCACTATCCTCCATATCTATAGTTTTATCACAACAGAGGGGTTCTTTGCACTCACCCGAAGTTTCTGTCTAAAATAGTTTCAGCTTCCCATATCAACCAATCCATAGTACTACCTACCTTCTTCCGAAGGCCCAACAATCATGAGGACACAAAAGCCCTTTGTAATTTGGTTTGCAAAAGGGCCTGGGCATATTATAAGTGTTGTACTCAGCCTCATCGTCAAACCAACCACTCTCTTGTATGATCCTAACCATCTGGGGATAGCAAGCACCAAGCAAACTCTATCCATCTGGTTACCTGGTTGCATTCATCACTGCTGCACTTTGACAGGATTGCAACTTACAAATTCAATCAAAGCTCCTCAGGTTCTAACTATTGTTTTTTCTGTTGCTTATCTTCAACTATTTCCCATCAAAGATATCTGCAAAGCTGTGATGTGGGCTCCAATCCACACATTTACATCCCATTATTGTCTGGATATACTTTAGGGAAAGGAGAGCAAATTTGGACAGGCAGTTTTGCGTAATCTATTCTTGCTGTAGTTCACGCTCCTTGGTGGAGTCTGGATTGCTTACTCCGCTGCAAACTTTAGTTGGGGACTTCCCACATGTAATGGATAATTCAGCTTGTTTACTGATGGAAAAAGCAAGTTTGCTTACTGAAAATGGTCTTTTCCATAGATAGCAGGATGAATTAGCCATGGAATATACACCCACCTCCCTGGAGAGACATCTACATAACTAGATTCAGCTCAGATACTGACTGAAGAGGCTCACAAGGCAATGCCCTTGCAGGAACTCCTGCACATGCTCAATAGAGCGCAAAGCTCTAAAGATTGCAGAGACAAGTATGTTTGGTGCCACCGGACGATGTCACCCACATGTAATGGGTAATTCATCCTTGCTATCTCCGGAAAACACTGTTTACAGTAAGCAAACATGCTGTATAGAGCCAACTTCTTTCTCACCATAAACTGCCTCTAGTCCTCACTCTCAGGTTCTTCCTAGACCCCAACAAGACTTCAAACTCCTGGAGGCTTGAGAATTCCATCCTTGAGCCCTAGCCACATTCCTAGGATAGGAAGTAGAAAGGGAGAAGAAGAAACCTCAGAGAATACTCCACTCCCTGCAGGACACCTCTCGTTGAGAAATGTCTGCTAAATCAGTAAACACTACATTGCTGACAGGTGCCTATGGAGATATTTAGGTAAATGGTAAGGACTGGAGTACTTTTAGGACCCCCCTTACCTACTCATCGTTAGATCCAAAATAAAATAAACAGCCAGAAAAACTGTGAAAATATTATTTATACTAATTTTCACTGGAATTTTAAATTTTAAAAGAGGTACTAATAATTTCTAGGACATTTTATGAATAATGAAGGGTATCCACTTTAACATAAATTTGGTATGTTCTAAATGATATAATTTTCTAGTAAAAGAGCACTAGTATTAGAAATTACCTCAAAAGTAATCCAGTGAAACAGATAAGGCAAACAGTGATTGAGGATGCTTTCTGTTTTCGACAGGTGCTAAACACCAACCTACAATTGCAAGTGTATAGTGGCTTCAGCTTGGTGGCTAGCTTGAATCTATCCCAGGCACGAGTAAGTGATGGCGAGTGGCATCACGTGTTAGTAGAGCTGAAGAGTGCTAAAGATGGCAAGGACATCAAATATCTTGCAGTCATGTCCTTGGACTATGGCATGTATCAGGTAAGGCAATGTCAGCCCTTAGAGGGTTTTGTGGGCTAAAAGAGCTTTAGATATGTAGGGACTGAAGTATACATTACTTGTATACAAATGGAAACTGGAGGGCTGTAATGGAATGTATTTGCATGTTTGTGAGTTTGTCATTAGCAGGCCATGAGCTTTTGTTTTTTGGAAGTGTCTCAAGTTATAGCCCACAGAGTGATAATTTCCTCATGATTTGAATGGTCCAATAAATTCCTGTTTTTATATGGAATGGCCAGTTTGCTCTTATTTTATAATTGGAACAAAGATAAGGAGGTCTCATTCACACTCCCAGCACCTTGCTAATACAAGAGCATGATGTGTTAAGGTTCTATTTATTAAGAATATTTTCACATGCATGAAGGAATACAATTTGTCCTGACCCTTTTTTTATTTTTAAACCTAACTGTTGCCCTTTCCCGGTTGTAATAGAACACCACAGAGATTGGGAATGAACTACCTGGATTAAAACTAAAAAGCATCTTTGTTGGAGGTCTCTCTGGGGAGAAGGGCTCAGTAAAGCAAGGCTTCCATGGCTGTATGAAGGTAAGAGAGAGAAAATAAAGCTAACCTCATTTTTTTTAGTGCCTGAAATGCTGGCTAAAATTTTTACATTTGATCTTATGCTTAGAACACAGATTAGGAGGCAGGGTGCTATGGGTCTGATTTTATCAAAGGCTTTTCTTAGTTCCATGACAGTGGAGAAACTTCACCCAAATTGATCTTGCATAAAATCCTGGCTAAAACCTATACCAAACTATACCAAACTGAAAATTATTAATACGATTACTCTCGCTTCAGTATGTTTGGCAGACACGGTCTTGCCATACATAGTGATGTTGACTGCATATGAATTTGTAAAGTGCTATGAAAAGAAAACAAAGAACTTGGGTACAGGATGCTAAATTAATGCAAACTGGGATTGTTTTATTCCAGTTACAAACCAAATTTTTTTTTAATCCTAAGATTTCAAAATAAATATCGTTTTAATATTAGCAAGTCTTTAAAGCTCACATGCAGGTTAAAACAATTATAGAAACATCCTTAAATATTTTTTGTTTTTCATTTTTATTATAATTGCTCACAAATGTCTGCAGATTTTTAAGTCCAAGTCTTGACTTGAAATATAGACATAGCAAATCATTAAGTATTACTGATCACTTCCTATACTTCACAAAGAAACTTAGAATGTGATGGGAGGTGATGATTTCACAGTCTACCTGGTATCCTCTCATTTTCCCTACCTATTGTAATATTGTAAACCCTACATGGCCTCTGGCTTTGCTCTCCCTTTCCCATCACTAACAAACCTTTATGCTTTACCAAGAATGTCTCAAATTCCATTACTGTTTTCCTCTCCACCTCCACTGGGAGGCGGTTCTGTACATCTGTCGCTCCCCTCTGTGAAGAATTGCTCTGTTGTAGTACTCCTCTTCCAACTTTGTATGGTGACTCATTTTTCTAGAACTTTATTTTCACAAAAAAAGGAAAAATAAATGAGTACATTGTACCCTCGGCACAGTTGATTCTTGTTAATAGCTAGCTTTCTTTATGACCCAAGCATTATTTTTGATAGAAAAAAAGAAGAAGCTGAAGAGGCATCTTCATTACATATGGCTATTTTTATTTCCTTACCCCTCATAAGTGTTGTTGAATTTTCGAAACCCAGGGAGTAAGAATGGGCGAGACCTCCACAAACATTGCTACCCTCAATATGAACCATGCAACAGTGATCAATGTTGATGACGGCTGTGAAGTTGACAACCCATGTGATGCTAACCCGTGCCCCCAAAATAGCTACTGCAATGATGAGTGGGAGAGCTACTCTTGTAACTGTGATCCAGGTAATCCAGTCCTGATGGGAGAAGGACACTACTGAGCTCTTGTTACATCTTTAAGTGTGCCAAGAAGCTGATAAATAAGAGATTTTGAGTGTTTCCCTTTTTTTGTAGTCTGAGCTCATTTCTCATAATATACAGGGAAACCTGTCCTGTGTCAGATGTTTTTCTTTTACCCTTTACATCTCACAAGGGCCTTATTTAATCTTACTACTGTCAAATGGAGATCAACCCCTCCATTTGTCTTGTATGTGCTTGCATTCTCCTCCAGGTGCAAGGAAGGAAAAGCTGCTCCCTATAATGCAGGCCCCAAGTCTGACTCAGCCAGACATGGTATAGTTGATGTGTCAGAGGGTGGCTTCAGGCACTTGGGGTCATCCAAACTTGTATATTACTCGGAAAATACAGCCCCATGGCCTTTTCTTTTTTCTCTACGTATTGAAAAGAATCTGTCTCACTTGACAATATCTGAGAGAAAAATCTCCATTTGTTTAAGATGTGTTAACTGTACAAATCACAAAATAGATGGCTCTGTCTTTGACATGCCAAATAGTAAATTACAGTGGAGGATGTAACTGTATCGCCTTGTTTTCCCCAGGGTACTTTGGGAGAGATTGTGTAAACGTGTGCAACTTGAACCCATGTGAGCATGTTTCAACCTGTGTCCGCAGACCGAGCTCTTCTCATGGATACACCTGCGAATGTGGACAGAACTACTATGGCCAGTACTGTGAGAACAAGTAAGTTACGGCAAATGTCTTCCTAGTCCCCTGGGACAGCGCCCTAGTATGTCACCTGTACGAAAGCTTTGAAAACCAGATTTCAGAGCCAGCTGAAGCCTTCAGTGCTGTTGAGAAGGAGCTGGTAAAATGTTCAGGACTAAAGTTTGGCGAGCCAACTGTTTAATTACCAAAGCAAAAAAGAATGTACATCAGAAATGGCTTAAAAGGGCTTTTTATACTTTCACTTTTAATATTAATCAGCAGCATATTCTTGGATAAGTTAACAAAGCATAACAACTTGTTCCCTGTACTGTAAAGAGTAAAAGGTTAGTGATTGTCACATGGTTTCTAATAAATGCTTCTTAGCACTATAAATTACCCTCAGTTTGGGTAACCATTGCTCAGAAGAGGTCCCGGGCAGCAGTAACAGTCTGGGGTTTCAGTGTATTGTCAGAGCTTGCAGAGTTAAACTCGTACATGGTAGTATGATTTGCAAATTGCAATCCAGCTGGTCAGGATTTGTGATTTTTGTGGTATGTAGTTGTGTGATTTTAAGACTAACATTTTATCATGTCTCAGAACAACTGCCTCATTCATCTCTTAATTTGTTTTTCCAGTCTAAGTTATGAAATCTACCTTTTTCTTTGAAGATAAACAGTTCACCGAGTTACGCGCATGGGTCATATGACTGCATTTGGTGCCAAATGGATGGATTCTTTCTGAGCTTGTGGGAAAGGGCAAAAGTGTTTTCACTGCCCATGCATGAACATTTCTGTTCTGCAACTCCTCTGTCATTTTGTTCACAGAGACCATTGGATTTGGGTTTTCATTCATTAGCCGTGCAGGTCTCAAGGAGGAGGTTTTTCTTTAGCCTCTTTTCCTAAACCCCACCAGATCACTGCTGTTAGGGGTGTTTGGCAGTCCTAAAGTTATTTTTCTTTGTCATTCTGCTAAGCTGGCTTGAGGATTTTTTTTTCTTCAGCATTACAGTGCCAACTGATCACTTGGCCACATTTTTCAAGTATTCAATCTGTTTTGGTGAAGAGGAAACTATCTGTTGATTTTCATCACCATGCCCAAGAAGCAGGCAAGTGGTTTCAGGTTCTATCCCAAATGCAAAAGAAAGATATCGCTATACTGATCATCACAAGATTTTCTGTAAAGATCAGGGATAAGGCCTCAATACCTCTGTCTGTGACATATGTACAAGGATGTCAACCAAAGTGTTTCGGGCCCAGAAGGCTAGACTCTTAGCTTTCTTTATCAGTGAATTAAAGTCCAGCTCCTTGCAGCTGGAGAAATCTGTCTGGCACTAAGTATACTCACTTGACTCATGTGTGTGACTGGAGAATTGCTGTATTTTAAGAACATCTGTGGTAAGCAACTTTGTTTTCTCCTACAGAGTTGACTTACCCTGCCCCAGGGGATGGTGGGGAAACCCTATCTGTGGTCCCTGCAACTGTGAAGTCAATAAAGGATTTGATCCTGACTGTAATAAGACCAACGGAGAATGCCGATGCAAGGTGAGCACATACAGTCTCAATGTGTGCCTTCAAACTTCTACATCAAACTTTACCTGCCTCCAAAGGCTAAGAGAACATGTCCTGCACAATACTGCTCTCTCAGCCATCCAGCTAAAAGACGTTGTAAAGTAATAGCACATTTTCTAACCAGTACTAACAACTGCAGAAACTATTGGAGTGAGCAGTATTTTCTCAAGAAATGATTATTTTACTAGAGAAGCAAGAATATTGAAAAATAGTCATGTTGTATTTTACTTTAGGAAAGAACAATTCAAATGGGCAATGTTGCAAGGTATTTCAGTCTTCTTGTGTGGATAATATGATATAAATTGTACTTTGCTCCTTTCAGGATAACTACTACAGACCTCAGGGCAGTGACACTTGCTACCCTTGTGACTGCTTTGCTTCTGGTTCCAATGCGCGTGGCTGTGACATGGAGACGGGCCAGTGTAACTGTAAACCTGGTGTGATTGGGCGGCAATGTAATCGCTGTGACAATCCATTTGCTGAGGTCACCAACCATGGCTGTGAAGGTGTAGTACATGTCCCAGCTAACTCTGGAAAATATCTTTTTTTCCTTACTTGAACAGATCACCAAGATTAAATGTTTAGTGAGATGAGTATAATTTAGTTTTAGTTTAGTTTTATTCAGCTGATAATCTGCCTTACCACATTAGGCTCAAAGCAGAGCACAACAGTAATGGTACAGACAATTCTATTTATTTATTTATTTTATTTAGATTCTGCTTTTCAGGCATTGTAGGTATTTCAAAAGTTCATCATAAATGAAACAAAAATAAAAAAAACCCATAAAGCAAACGGTAATATCAAAAAAATTAATATACGTAGTAGAAAATAGAAATAGTTAAAGCAATACCCTAAAATAAACAAGAACAAGAATTAATGTAAAGAAAGCAGGAAAGTCTAATCCATCATTATTGAGAGATGACTTTAAAGGTCACATAGGAAGAGCTGCAGCTGCTTATTCCTTGGCCAGGTAGGAGATCGTGCTTCAAGTGGCAGTGCGCTTTCTATTTCTATAATTTGTAATCTGTTTGCCTTGCTAATTGGTGGATTACATTAACCGTGTTTGCAAAAATCGAAATGAGCAATCAATTTTCTTATTGCAAAAGTTGCATAGATTACCTTTAGTTACTTCTCTTAATTTTTCCAGCAGCTTCTGGCTTAAACTTAGTGTTACATCTGTTTGCATGTCAATGATAAACAGAGCCTCCACTTTGCTGTGATTGTGGAGCAAATGCCCTAGGATTGTCTTTTGTTTCAGAATTGTGGCTTATGGCTCCTGCTGCTGCTACTGCTTATCTCTGTTGTTCATTTGTCTCAGTGCATTGTTCTCTCTTGTAGATACTGTCACCTCCATTTTCTCTGTGTAACTGCCCGTATACTGTACCGCAATCTGCCCTGCAGCCGCCATTACACTTTTCCTACATCCCTACAGCAGTCACTACCATCTTTTCTACTACTAGAACTTCCCAGCATGTTACTCTATTTAGGAAGCTAGAATCAGAAATATTCTTGATTCTGCACCACTCTGACCTACTAAACAGAACCACACAACAGTAATAGCTGATTAGCAATGCTTCTTCCATAGAAGTGTAGGGGAAAAGTATAGAACAAACAAGAGGGCATTGGAAAGGGAAGAGACATAAGATGAAGGAGAGAATGTGAGGAGATGTATGGAGCTAGAAGAGGGGAAAAGAGGGGAAGGAAGGTAGATGAGCAAAGATTCAAGAGGAGGAGAGTGGGGATGAGGAGAAAACTAAAAAAGAAAAGAAAATAGGGAAGCTAAATGGAGAAAGGAACAAAATGACAAAATAAAAGGAATTCAGGCACAGAGAAGGTCTGAAATGATATTTTCATTTAAAGTCTTTAAAACATTTAATTTTTTATAAAACCGTCTACTTTGTGTGTTACATAATATAAAACTTCTGATAATATATGCAGATGTGATGCAGAATTATTACAGAATCTTAAATTGTGTAGCAGAGAATTTTCTGAAGCTTGTCACAGAATCTACCTGGGAACTACTGCAGACAATAACTTTGACAGTGAGTCACTCAGTAGGGAAATGCCTACAGAACCTGAATGTAATCTGCTTTGTAGTGCCTGAAAGGCAGAATATAAATCAAATAAATATTTAACTAGGCCCAACCGTCCAAAGATTTACTATTCTGTGCCTTAGGTAAAGTCTTTTAAACATAGGTCCCAAGGTGAATCTGAAAGGTCTAGGTTATAACCCATTTCTTTCCATGCTTCAGGAAGGTTTAACCGTATTCAGTACTAAAATAATCAAAACTTAATCTGTAATAGATTATTTTCTAGGAAAGGTAATCGGTATGGATATCTTTAATAATCACCAAACACGATGCACAGAAAGTTAATGAACATTGATTTTATTAAAATGGAAGCAGGGATATTATCATATATGTTATAGTTCTAGAACAGGGAATTTTGAATGGGGGTAAGGATATTGTGAATATACAATGAGATTTCCTTTCAGATTTTTATTTGGTAATTGATTGCAATTAGGAAAGATATTTCTGCCTATAATATCACATTTATATATTTTTCACTATTCTTGGCTTTAAACTCATCCTTGACAACTAGAAGGATTGTTCCTTCCTTGATGGAATATAGTATGTTACACATTCAAATTTGAAGTTGTTGCAGCCAAAAAATATAATTGACTTAAAATTTTCCGAAAATCTAGACACCTGTAGATTATTATGGGGGCAGTTTTCAAACTGCACACATTAGTGGACCGTCTTTGTGCCATTCTCAAAGAGAAAGTACGGAAGGATTTTTACTTTGTACCACGTGGACAAAGTGCGTGTGGTCACTTGCACATGCTTTTTCTGTGGGCCTTTATTTACTTAAAAGATCATATGTAAGTTTGAAAATGCAATCTGTGTCATATTTTTCTTCCCCAAAATTAAACACACTTCTAGGAATGCCTCCTCTCAGTGGGGCTGATGCAATAAAGTGCGCTCAGCTGAGCTCACTGTATAACCTGCAGCTGGACGCGGGTTGTATAGGCGCTCACTAATCCTCTTATGCAATAAGGGAATTAGCGCCTCTACAACGTGCGTTCAACACGGAGTGAATCTAATAGTGCTCATCACATGCAAATGCATGTGAATGAGGCTATTAGGCATTCACTCCCAATGCAAAAAAAAATAAAATAAATGTGCGTCTATGATGCACATTTAGCAATCAGAAATTTACGCCTGCCTGGAGCAGGCATTAATAGCTGAGCGCTCTTAAAACTAGTACAGAAAAGCAGAAAAAAAATGCTTTTCTGTATTGCCTCCTACTTAATTTTGTTGCTACATTAAGAAGGAGGAAAAACAAAATTAGATAAAGTTAAAAAAAAAAAAAAAGTTTTAAAAAAAACAAAACACCTGCAGTCCGGTGCAGGAAATGGAAGCTCAACTGACAAGCATCCGTTTCCTGAACCCCCTGGCTGTGTGGCGTTTAGGAAAACCAATACCGATAAACTCAGCGTCGGGTTTCCTAACCGGCGGACGGCCGACGCCGATCGGGTTCTCGTTAGCAAGGAGGCGCTAAGGGCACGCAAGCGATCCTAGCACCTCCTTGCTAACGCGACTCTGTAAATATTGCATGGCACCCCCAAGGGGGGGGCGTGTTAAAGCGGGCGCTGACTGTTCAGCGCCAGCTTTCTGTGCATATTTATTGTATCGGCCCCAGTGTGGGCTAAAAGCACACATGTTGTTCCACAATGCAGGAACTTTTAGCTTCATTCAGCTTGGGTAGTTTTTAGACAGCCATTTTGAACAGGTAAAAGTGCTTTTTACTCATGTAAATTGCTTTGACAGTTGCCCAGTATGTATCCCAGATTCTGTAATAACCATTTTTACAGCATCATTAGATAAAATATGTTGTATAGTATGGGGGTAGTTTTGTAACAGCCTGGGTTTGAAAGTCATCACATTTGTACATTAATTACAACAATTTTCAAAGGGGCAGATTTTAAATCATACGCGTGCGACGTATGTTTGTGCGCGCAACCTAGCGCACAAATGTGCGCCCGATTTTATAACATGCGCATGCAGCCGTGCGCATGTTATAAAATCAGGGGTCGGCGCACGCAAGGGGGTGCACAATTGTGCACCTTGCGTGCGCCGAGCTGCACTGCCTTCCTCTGTTCCCTCCCAGGCCACTCCAAAATCGGAGCAGTCTCGGAGGGAACTTCCCTACCCCACCTTCCCTTCCCTTCCTCTAACTCTCCCACCCCCCAGCCCTAAGCTAAACCCCCCTAAAAAAGTTTTCTTACCCAGTTACGCCTGCCTTGGGCAGGCGCAAGTTGCGTGCACCGGCCAATAGCTGGCCCGAAAACCCGGGCACGGCGGCAAATGGCCGCTTTGCCTGGAGGCTCTTGCCCCGCCCTTTTTTCAAGTCCCGGGACTTACATGCGTACTAGGGCTTTACGGTGCTGCCGTGCCTTTTGAAAATAGGCCCAGCACGCGTAACCCCCCTACGCGCGTAAATCCTCGAAAATCTGCCCCAAAGTGAACTTAGCATTCACTTTGCAAATTACTTCACTAAAATTACCCACACACAATTACACCTGCTAATTTTTATGCAGAAAATTTTAGAGGCAATTTTACGTGCACATTTTTGAAAATCCAAAATTATGCACATAAGCACCAAATGTCTCCTCAACTCTGCCTCCCATGGAACACCTTTAGTCAGTTGCAGGAAACTTAAGTGCACACAGGACATACACGTGTAAGTTTATCTTCATGTTGGGTGAGTGATTTTATAATGGCCATGTTTGCCAGTAGAAATGGCTTTGAAAATTGCCCTCCCTGGTAGTACTATCCTTCCAGATGGATTAGGTATGTTTAGAGATGTGCAATCTGGCAAAATGAAATATAGGAATTAACAACAAAATTTCCTTTCATTTCGTTCTTAAAACAAAACCATTGAATATCCAATGAAATTTTGTTGGTTTCATGTTTCTTTTTGAAAACAAAAAAAAGTCATCCATTGGGCCTAGGTCCTGGCTTGAGGCCTAAGGAACTGGCTGAGGCCCAATGGAGGGACCTCTGCCTATTTGAGCGCAGTGCCAGGGCATGGATCTAGGCCTAAAGCTGAGGCCTAACGCAAGGCAAAACATTTGGTGTCTCATTTGATGCCCCAGAGTCAGGCTCGGGCTTAGGCAGAGACCCCGGCATTGCACTTAAACCTAGGCCACGTTGGGCCGCGGCCTAGGTCCAAGTGCAATGCCAGGCTCTTTGCCAAGCTTGATGCTGGGGCCTTGGCCAAGACACCACAAATTTTGCCCTGCATCAGGCTGTGGCCTATGCCTAGGCAAGGCCCCAGCAGTTGAACTGCCGAACATCGAAATGGCAACCTCCACTGAAGAAGGAGGTGCCAGAGTTAGTTAATTCTGGGGTGTCCCCAGCAGACACAGTCATTTTAAAGAAGAAGAAAGAAGAGAATGATGCTACGAGGCCTGAGCTCCGGGCCAAGGCCCCAGCGTCAGTCCTGGGTCCAGGCCTTGGCCTAGACCAAGACCCAGGCATTGGGACCTGGTCTCCAGACCAGGCCCCAACTTTGGGCCAAGTCCAAGGCTCTAGCATTGGTTCTAGGCCAAGGTGTCGGGACCAGACCTCAAAGCCAGGGCTTTGCATAGGGCCTAGGCTGAGGACCCAGCGACATACCATGGTCTAGGCCTAAGCAAAACCAAGGCTTTAGCCTGGGCCTAGGCCTCATCCGCGGATCCTCCCGGACCGGGTAAGTGGGTCTGGGGAGGATCCCTGCCTTGGCAGTTTTCGAATAGGTGGTGGGGACAGGTGGCTGTGGGAGACCCATTTCTTTTTTCTTTTTTATTGTTTGTAAACTAACGAAAACAAAATAAACATTAAACAAAATGAAATTCATGGAGAAAAACACCCCAGTAACAAAATAAAAAAATGAAACAAAATTGTTACCCTTGTTCACACCTAGTTATGTTCATTAAATGTGTTTTACATATTATAATTCTTGTGAATTGAATACAAATATGAACACACAAAGATAATTTATTAAAATAAAGTGAAGAGCTTAGATTCTGTATTGTTGAAAAATGTACTTTGACTTGAACATTGCTGTATTTTGTTGATAACCCCAGTAGTCCCATGCTGCCTTTGAAATCTGTATTTTCAGTATCACAAATACTCTTGTTGTTCCCTTGTACACTGTAACTGAGAGGGTTATCATTTACTTAACCACTCCTGAATGTGCTATAATGAGTCTGTTGTCTCATGGGATCTTTGCTGTAACCTTAGCAATGAAAAGGGTGATGTTTACTTGAAAATATTTTGGTAAACCACATGAGAGAATTGTTAGAAAGCAGCTAAGAATTCAGAAATATATATATTTTTTTTTTTTTGCTTGCATGCAGTGATTTACAATGGATGTCCAAAGGCCTTTGAGGCTGGCATATGGTGGCCACAGACTAAATTTGGACAACCAGCAGCTGTACCTTGTCCTAGGGGTTCTATAGGTAAGTGCAAGGAAAGCCAGAACCATTCTTAGTTGAGTGCTGGTTTAGTTAAACATTCAAATGTCTATGTATTCTTAAGTTTGATGTACTGCCTTTCCCAGAGGCCCGAGGTAGAATACAAAATCACAGTAATAATCACAACAGAATAAAATGCAAAATTAGACAAACATAACAAAGTATAAAAATGTTACGTGAATGTATTATATTTAGCAAATAGTGGGCCACACGAGCTTTTCTTAGGAAATCTATGTTTGGAGTTAGAAAGCAATATATGTAATTAATTTATTAGTTTTGTATGAAAGTATTTATTTCAGCTTGCAGTACTTCATGGTTCTCGTAGCCTAGCCACTTAAATGTCTACTCTTTCTTCTTTTCTTGCTACACAAACCTGTTACAGAAAAGCGTGCATGAAAATATAGGCAACAGGAATCTGGTTCAATTACAGTTTGAGGTCACCTCACCCAGTGCAGAATAATGAACGCTAGTTATGGGTGCCCCCCACACTCCCTTTTGGATAGTGTGTAGTCATTCTACAGTTTAACCTGCATTGTCATATAGCTTGTCTACTATACTCAGCTAAGCTGCTCTAGGAATAAGGAAATCTCACCCAGTCAGCTGATTTCTTATTCTGGCCAAAGGTCATGATCGAGAGATGCCTCAGTTTTCTGTTCTGGTTCTTGCTGATGCGGCGGTTACTACCCTTACCCAATAAGCCTGATACTTTTGATGCAACTCAACATTGCTCTTTGCTGCGATGGCAAGGGTAATGGGGAATTGGATTCAAGCAGCAACCAACGAGGGCCTGACTTTTACAGACTGGGAATCTGTTAAGCATTGGGGAAACCTGCAGGGCGCAACAGATGCTACCGTGCGCTTGCTGGGAAGACTGGATGGACCATTTGGTCCTTTTCTGCTGTCATTTCTGTTTCTCTGTTTCCCCTGCTGCTTATGTGATGCTACAAGTTATAGTATTTTTTTACACGGAAGAACACCACCATATATGGATAGCTGCTGCACAGCTCATATTGCTGAGTATTAGGGTTCTTTGTCCTTGCTTATCCAGATATAAGGGGGCACTCTACCTTGCCTCCTCACTAGCAGGCCGATTCTGTAAAAAGTGCGGGAGAACCGGCGCTCCGTGTTGAGTGCCTGCTCTCCCGACGCGCGCACAGGCACCTCTCCTGAGCGCGCGATTCTCTGTTTCCTAGCTTGTACCAGATGGACTCAGGACCAATGGGTATAGTGTGCTCCTGATAGCAGTTGGAGACGAAGTCAGATTTCAATCTGACGTCAGCACTACATATACCCGTGCACGAGGCTCTGTTCCTCAGTTTTTTCCGTCTCCATAGCAGTTCGGGACTTCACACACGCTTGCACAGCGTCAGAAAACCAAACTCCAAATTCAAAAAAGAAAGAAAGAGAAAGAATCTTGCCTACAGATGAGCCCCGCTCTTCTGCAGTGATACCTAAGGGTCCCTCCCCCAGTCAAGAATTCCTGAGGTGATTTCTGAGATCCCTCAGAGATAAGCCTCGGTCCCGGCGTGGACTTAGCCCCCTGAAAAGGGAGCGGCTGAGAGGCAGCGGGTGCAAGACCGAGCACGGTGGTGAAGGTATTCCCCTCTTTCCCCGCAATCGGAGACCGCCCGGCAAGAGACCCGGAAGCACCAAGACAAGGTAAGGTAGAAAACTTTTCTCTAAGTCTCTAGTCTCCAAGGCTCGGATAACCGCACAGATCATCCCTCCGGCACCTGTCTAATCGGGTTGAGCAGCCCCGTCCGGGCTACACCCCAATCCAGTTCAAGGGTCCTCTCACTTGGAGACCCTCTGGGGGGGGACCGCCATCTTGCCCGTGTGGTCGCCGGCGCCATTTCCCCCCCCCTTAGTCGCCGCTTTGTCCGCACAACTGAGCCATGCGCACAGCAGCGAGCCAGGTGCATAAAATACTTGTGGCACAGCGCCGCGCGCACAGCAACGCGCACAAAGAGTGCTGAGCACACAACTAGGCCTGTGCGCACAGCCACACGTGCATCTTCCGTTCCTGGCACACAACGTAGGCGCACCCGGAACGCATAACCAGGCCTCCCAGCATGCGCATCTGTACAGAATACACGCGCAAATCATGGCACCGCTGTCCAAGACAGCTAAAGGGCCAGTCCTCTGCTCGGCATGCCACCTGAAAGCGGCACAGCCCGAGGTGACCTCCGCCCTGTGCCTGTTGTGCGAAGAGCCGAGACAAGGTCCCCATCAGCCTGTAGAGGACTCCGGATCTACCAGCAAGACTACCCCGGACCTCTCTATTCCCGACTCAGCCCTTCCATAGTGGGGGCCCTCGGGGAGTGCCGCCGGACCCAATGCGGTCCCAGGCAACTTCACTGGGCGGGATTCTTCATGGAACTACAATCCTACATCCACGCACAGACAGGACCACCAGCAGCACAACCACAACCCCCGTCAGTGGCCTAGAACCTCCCAAGGCCCTCCTGGCCTCCACCAGATGAGCCACCCCTGGACAAATACCTCCCCTTAGGGGACACAGATGATTCGGAGAAGGAACCAGAACCCCTGGAAGAAGGGGAACTCCCTCCAGGTACGGAACCGCATCGCACCAAGCATGGGTGTAGCTTGCTTGTTACGGCGGTTACTACCCCAAATCAATTAAGCATGATACTTCACTTGGAATACATATCCAGCGCAGCTCACTGCTTCAACGACAGGGGGAAATGAAGTAAAGAGGATTTATATTCAGTCAACCAACAAGGACTGAATTGCAAAGGCAGGGTAAACAAACGGGAGTAGCTTGCTTATTACAGCGGTTAGCTAGATACTTCAGTTAGATGCAGCTCCAGCACTGCTGTCTGCATCGATGGTGGAGGTGGAAGGGAATTGGAACCAAAACGTTATCAATAAGAGCCCTGACCTCAGCGGTCAAAGTAACAGATAAGTATGAAAACAAATAGGTGTGAAAGCTTGCTGGGCAGATTGGATGGGCCATTTGGTCTTCTTATGCCATCACTTCTGTGTTTCTATGTTTCTATGCTTCTTCCCAAAAGACGAATTATCAGATCTCGTAGCCACGAGTCTGAAGGCATTGGCCATCCCGGACACATGCAACACAGCAGAGTCCAAGGCGAGCCCCTTCCTGGCCAGGCTCCGCTAAACCTCACGCCATTTTCCTACGCTAAAGGCCATACAAGAACTGATCGACCTGGAATGGGACGCCCCAGAGGCCACTTTCAAGGGGGGTCGAGCCCTAGATGCTCTCTACCTCTTGGACCCCGTGACGAAGGAACTCCTGAGGTTTCCCAAGGTCTACGCCTTGGTCTGCGCCACCACAAAGCGCACCACCATACCAGTCGAGGGTGGAGCTTCCCTCAAGGATGCTCCTGACAGACAGCAGGAATCCATTCTCAAAGTCTTACGATGTATCAGTTATGACCTTACAGATCGCTGCTTGCTGTGCCGTGGTATCACGTGCTTGCCTGGCGATGGCCAGGGACGCAACTACGCCAATCGAGGCATTAGACCCGGCAATATCATTCCTCACAGATGCGACCTCAGACCTGGTGCGCACTTCAGCCAGGAGCCTCTTGTCCATAGTGGCAGCCAGAAGACAGCTATGGCTCCGAAGCTGGTCAGCCGAAGCGTCCTCTAATATATGAGGCTCACGAGAATGGATCACTCCTCTTCGGAAGCGACCTGGACAAACTAGCTGACAAATGGGGCGAGTCCACAGTACCCCGTCTACCGGAGGACAGGAGCAAGAGGAACCAACGCCCCTCTCCCCAGGCACCCAAGGGCAGAGGATCCCAGCGTTATAGACCATACAAAAACACTTAGCAAGCCCCCCACCCCGCCGACAAGGGACAGTCCTTTCGGAGCAGACACAACAAAAGAGGAGCCAGCTCAGGACCAGGCCCCAGCTGCAACACGCAATGAGAATCAGCAGACCCATCTACAGGAAGAGATCATAGGGGCAGACTTGCCCTTTTCTACCGAAGATGGGTCGAGATAACGTCAGACAATTGGTTCCTATCCATCATCCGAGAGGGATACTACCTGGACTTCCACAGCATCCCTCTGGACAAGTTTGTGATTTCTCCGTGCAACGACCCCTCCAAGAGGAAGGCAGTGGAAACCACACTATCAAAACTACTCTCCCTAAAGGCAATAACACTGGTGCCTCCGCACCAACAAAATTCAGGGCACTATTCTATCTACTTCATCGTGCCCAAGAAAGAGGGAACATTCCGGCCCATACTGGACCTCAAGACAGTCAATCGCTACCTGAAGGTACCCCACTTCCACATGGAAACCCTGCGTGCAGTCATAAGGATGGTACAACCGGGAGAATTCCTGACCTCCCTGGATCTGTCAGAAGCCTATCTTCACATACCGATCCATCGCATCCACCAGTGTTTCCTACGCTTCGCGATATTGGGCCATCGCTACCAGTTCCAGGCCCTACCGTGGTGGTAGTAGTGGCAGCACTGAGGAAAGAGGGAATCCTCGTGCATCCATACTTGGACGATTGGCTGATCAGAGTGAAATCGCCAGAGGAAAGCCAGCAAGCAACCACCAGAGTCCCAACCTCGGGTGTGTCGTCAACACACCCAAGAGCCACCTGCAACCCTCCCAATACCTGGAATACCTGGGAGTCTGGTTCGATACCAAAGGGAACAAAGTCACCCTTCCCCCTACAAGGAGAAGGAGATTGATGGAACAGCTACGAGCATTGTTGAATTCCACTCTCCCCACGGCATGGGACTATCTCCAAGTCTTCGGACTCATGGCATCAATCATAGAAGTCATCCCATGGGCATGGGCCCACATGCAGCCCCTACAGCATTCCCTACTGTCTCGATGGAACCCGATGTCTCAAAATTACTCCGCCCCCCTACCGGAAAAGGTTTGGAACCAACTACAATGGTGGCTACAAGAAGATCACCTGAGCGAGGGAACAAGCCTATCACCACCGGAATGGACCTTGCTCACTACGGACGCAAGCCTGCACGGATGGGGAGCCCACTGCCAGGAGCTAATGGCTCAAGGGCGATGGGACGAAGAAGAGTCTGCATGGATCTTAAACAGACTAGAAGCCCGAGCAGTCAGACTAGCCTGCCTACGGTTTAGCCACAGACTCCAAGGCAAATCAGTCAGAGTCATGTTGGACAACGCCACAACAGTGGCCTACATCAACTGCCGGGGGGAACTAGGAGCCAGCAGGTGTCCCTGGAAATAGAACCCCTAATGACGTGGGCAGAATCAAACCTACAAGGGATATCAGCTGCCCACATCACGGGAAAAGACAACGTCACTGCAGACTACCTCAGCAGAGAAAGTCTGGATCCAGGGGAATGGACATTGTCGACAACAGCCTTCCAGCGGATAGTAAATCACTGAGGAACACCAGCCATGGATCTTCTGGCAACCGGGCCCAACACCTGGGTTCCCAAGTTCTTCAGCCGAAGACTGGAACAGCTGTCCCAGAGAATCGACTCCCTCGTCCAGACCTGGCCTCAGGAGGACCTACTTGTACACCTTCCCTCCATGGCCACTACTGGGCGGAATCATCTGCAAGATAGAACACCACAGAGGGCTGGTACTTCTAGTGGCCCCGGACTGGCCAAGAAGACCGTGGTACGCGGACATGCGAAGACTTCTAGCGGGAAACCCTCTATGCCTACCTCCACACAGGGATCTACTGCAGCAAGGACCGATCCTCCACGAAGACCCAACGAGATTCTCACTTACGGTCTGGCCATTGAGAGGTCTCGCCTGAAAAAGAGTGGATACTCAGGACCAGTGATAGACACACTGCTCCAAGCGCGCAAGTTCTCCACTTCCTTAACATATATATGAGTATGGAGAATATTTGAAGCCTGGTGCGAGGGCCGCGACATCCTTCCACGGACAGTCAAAATCCCCATGATCCTGGAATTCCTGCAGGATGGCGTAAGCAAAGAGTTGTCTCTCAACTCCATCAAGGTACAACTGGCTGCCCTGGCCAGCTTCAAACCCAGGGTGGACGGCAGCAGCCTAGCGGCCCACTCAGACATCTCCTGCTTCTTAAAAGGGATCAAGCACATTCGACCACCTCTAAAGTGGCTGATACCCCTATGGAATCTCAATCTAGTGTTAGACTTCCTAGCAGGATCCTCGTTCAGACCAACTCGTGGTCTGTCCCTACGTCTCCTGACCTTGAAGACAGCGTTCCTCGTGGCAATCTGCTCAGCTCGTCGAATCTCCGAACTTCAAGCACTATCATGCTGGGAGCCGTTCCTCAGATTCACGCCGGGATCCATACAGCTGCACACTGTACCCTCCTTCCTGCTAAAGGTGGTTTCTCACTTCCATCTAAACCAAACCATCTCTGGTTTGGTTTAGATGGAACTTCCATCTAAACCAAACCATCTCACTTCCATCTAAACCACTGCCATCTCCAGACGAGCATAACTCTGAAGACTCACGCCTTCTTCGCCACCTGTACGTCGGCAGACTCCTAGTCCGATACCTGAAAAGATCAAAACCTGTACGAAAGATGGACCATCTGTTCGTTCTTCACAGCAGGAAGAAGCAAGGGGAAGCAGCCACACGGGCAACCATTGCCCGCTGGATCAAAGAAGTATTCAAGGCGGCCTACATAGAGGCAGGCAAGCCCCCACCTCTACAAGTCAAGGCCCATTCTACAAGGGCCCAGGCAGTGTCCTGGGCAGAAACCAAGATGCTGTCATCCGCAGAGATCTGTCGGGCGGCAACGTGGTCCTCCATCCACACCTTTTCGAGATTCTATCGCCTGGATGTTCAGGCCAAGGAGGACACAGCATTCGCAAAGGCAGTACTAAATGGGCCATGGGCAGCCTCCCGCCCGGTTCGGGAGTAGCTTTTGTACATCCCATTGGTCCTGAGTCCATCTGCTATACGCTAGGAAATGGAGAAATTACTTACCTGATAATTTCATTTTCCTTAGTGTAGATAGATGGACTCAGCACCCCACCCATGGCTGCCTCGCAATCAAGAAGCCCCAGGGGAACCTCCCCCCAAGTGCAACACAAGCACAGGTAAGCCAACCCTTATTTCTAGTTCAGACACCCATATTACCAGGTGGCGGCGCTTCTCGGTTGAATGCCCTAGTGGTCTCCAGCTAGAAACCTTGTCATCCAATCCGAGAAATCAAGTTTCAAGTTAATCAAGTTAGCCAAATTAATCAAAATTATCCAAACACAAATATATCCATAATTGCTTTTCGAGGAGAAAACTGAGGAAAAGAGCCTTGAGCATGGGTATATGTAGTGCTGACGTCAGAAAGAAATCTGACTCCTTCTCCAGCTGCTATCAGGAGCACACTGTACCCATTGGTCCTGAGTCCATTTGTCTACACTAAGGAAAATGAAATTATCAGGTAAGTAATTTCTCCATTTAAATTAGGTGTCGCACTAATAAGGAAGTGCTAGGGACAATAGCGCGTCCCTAGCACCTCCTTATTAGCGGTAGAGGTGGCTGTCAGCGGGTCCGACAACTGACGCTCAATTTTCTAGCATCAGTTTTCAAACCAGCTGACAGCCACGGGTTAGGAAAATGAACACCAGCAAAATTGAGCGTCTGGTTTGTTTTTAACCCGCTGATAGGCAGATTTTTTTTATTTTTTGTTTTTTAATTTTTAGTGCCTCCGACTTAATATCTCTAGGATAGTAAGTCAGAGGGTGTACAGAAAAGTAGTATTTTCTGCTTTTCTGTACACTTTCCCGGGTTGCTTAGATCTTAACGCCTGCCCTTGGGCAGGCATTAATTTCTAAGAGTAACATGTGCGGCTTGGCAGCACATTTTACTTTCAGTATCCCAGGGACTAACTAATAGATTCATCAACAAGCATTTGCATGTGATGAGCGCTATTAGTTTTCGCAAGATTGGCCGTGCGTTTTTGAGGTGTTATTACCTCTTACAGTATAAGGGATAATAGACGCACGTTGAAAAATGAGTGGCCAAACGAGTGCTAAATGGTGCGCATGACAGGTAGGCAAAATAGCAGTAAGACCCTTAAGGTGGTATATAAGGAGCATGACAGGTAAGCAGAGCAGTGCCAGCAAGACCCCAAAGATGATATATAAGGAGCATGGAAGATAGGCATGTGGCAGCAAGAATCCTAAAGTGCTATATAAAGGGCATGGCAAATAAGCAGAGTGGTGGTAGCAAGACTCGTAAGGTGATATATCAGGGGCGTGGCAAGTAGGCAGTGCAGTAGCAGCAAGATTCCTAAGGGGTATGTCAGATAGGCAGAGCAGTGGCAGCAAGACTCCTAAGGTGGTGCATCTTGGGCATGGCAAGTAGCAGAGTGGAAGAAAGGCCTTCAAAATGCTTTGTCATCTTGCCACTTGCATAGAAATTCTAGCAAATTGATTTTCAAATAAACAAGCTTTTCTCAGCAACTCTGATGCCAGCCTTGAATAATGAGGGCTCATGATGTTCCTTGTCATTGAGTAGACACGTTCACTGGCATGCTGGTTGGTGGACAGGAAAGATAGTGCTGAGCCACCTTGGTAAGGTCTGGCCAAACAACCTTCAAACTCAGGGTACTTGGACACAACTTGAAGCAAAGTTTCAAATCAACTTCCTAGAGCTTCAAGCCATTCGTTATGCTCTATATGCATTCAAGGACTGCTTTTCACACAAGACTGTTCTCATACAGACAGACAACACAGATGCAATGTGGTACTTGAACAAACAAGGAGGAACAGGTTCTTACCTGCTCTGCCAAGAAGCTGCGCAGATCTGGGCCTGGGACCTTGCACACTCCATGCTTCTCTGGGCCACTTATCTGGCAGGCATACAGAACATAGTAGCAGATCGCCTCAGTCGATGTTTTCATCCCCACGAGTGGTCTCTGGATCCCTCTGTAGCGAGCAAAATCTTCCAATGCTGGGACCTCTTTGCATCCAAACTGAATCACAAAGTGGACAGATTCTGCTCCCTGCACAGGCAAGAAAACACGTTAGCCATGGACGCCTTCACTTGCCCCTGGAACACAGGCCTACTATATGCCTATCCTCTGATACCACTAATAGCCAAAACTCTCGTGAAACTACAACAGGGCAGGGGATCAGTGATACTCATAGCCCTGTACTGGCCTCGACAAGTGTGGTTTCCCATGCTTCTCGACCTCTTATAACTCAAGACCAATCTCATAACTCAAGACCACAGCATGTTACGCCACCCGAACCTCCAGACCCTATCCCTCACAGCCTGGATGTTGAATGCCTGATCCTACAACTGCTCAATCTTTCAACTGACGTCTCTTAAGTGCTTGTAGATTCACGAACACCTTCCACACGAAAATCCTATCGTTCTAAGTGGAATAGATTTACCATGTGGTGCATGCAAAAAGGTATTGAACCCTTTTCCTGCCCCACTCCATCTTTATTAGACTATCTCTGGCACCTTTCAGACTCTGGTCTCCAGACTTCCTCGGTACGGCTCGGCTACACTTCAGTGCTATCTCAGCCTACCTCAAGGGTGTAGGGGATGCTCCAATAACAGCACATCCCCTTGTGAATCGGTTTATGAGGGGCCTACTGCAATTTAAGCCCCCTCTACGGCCATCAGTTACTGAATGGGACTTAAACGTAGTACTTGCAAGACTCATGCGTCCCCATTTGATCCTTTGCACTCCGTTGATGTTAAATTTCTTACATGGAATGTTCTTTTCCTAGTAGCCATTACATCTGCTCGAAGGGTCAGTGAGTTACAAGCACTTGTCATATACTCAGGTTCCTCCATGACAGAGTGGTCCTCCGTACTCACTCTAAATTCCTTCCAAAGGTGGTAACCGACTTTCACCTGAATCAATCTATAGTCTTGCCCACCTTTTTCCAAGGCCTCACTCTCACCAAAGCGAGAGAGTTTTACACACCTTGGACTGTAATGTGCACTCGCAATTTACCTAGACCGCACTGCAGTCCACAGGAAATCCACCCAACTGTTTGTTTCTTTTGATAAAAACAAACTGGGAGTTGCAGTGGGCAAACAAACTCTCTCCAACTGGCTAGCAGACTCTATCGAATTCTGCTATGAGAAAGCAGGTCTTCCTCTTCAGAGACGAGTGAAGGTGCACTCAGTAAGAGCCATGGCAACGTCAGTAGCACACTATCGTTCAGTACTAATTGCTGAGATCTGTAAAGCTGCAACATGGAGTTCTCTACACACATTTGCAGCACATTACTGCCTAGGCAAGGAAGGACGTCAAGACTGCCTTTGGCCAATCCGTCTTAAAGAACTTATTTCCAGTATAATCCCAACTCCTTCCACTTCCATCTGCTGTGGTTTTCAGGCTGCCTCATTTTTCCCAGCAATACACCAGTTGTTGTGCTTGTTGCACAAGTTGTATGCTGTTGGTCCAAATTAAATATGTCAGCCTGTAGCTTGCTAATCACCCACATATGAGCACTACCATCCTGCTTGTCCTGAGAGAAAGCAGAGTTGCTTACCTGCAACAGGTGTTCTTCCAGGACAGCAGGATGTAGTCCTCACGAAACCCACCCGCCACCCTGCGGAGTAGGGTCTGAAACTGTTTTATTATTTTATTTTTTGCTCGCACCTTTTGCTACAAATGAGACTGAAGGGAGACCCCTGTTGCTGCAGGGATTATGGCATGCGGGCATGCTCAGTGTGTCAGTCAAAGTTCTAGAAACTTTGACAAAAGTGTTCCTTCACAGGGCACCATCTGATGACGTCACCCACATGTGAGGACTACATCCTGCTGTCCTGGGAGAACACCTGTTACAGGTAAGCAACTCTGCTTTGTCCTTGCTGCTGAGTAGCTTATTGAAAATTGGATCTTAAGCCCTTAATGAGCTATTTAACATATGTGCAGGAACTTCAAATTTAAACATGTTCGTATATGCTAAACATTTAAATAGCATGCTAATGATGTCATTAGTCATTAACATACTGTGTGCTAAGGCCCTGGTAGGAAAAACTATATTTAAACACACACTTTTAGCCTGTAAATGTGCTCTTGTTCGGCATGATAGTTTGCAAATGGTTAGAAGCCATATCCTTGGCCTTCCCTTGGCCTTGCCACCCCTTCCCATCCTACCCCAGGAGTAGATCTGCCTCTCCCCCTACCAGATTAGTACTGTATATGTTAATTCATAGGATGTCTTATCTAGGGATGTTTTTCTTTTAACTGGATCAGATTATTATAGTTTAACCAAAATTAGTATCTGAAGCATGTGAAAACATTAGGTGCCATCTACATTGAGCATATAACCAACATTTTTATGGTATGGAGTGAATTTTTATATACTTATATCAGAAAGCTAATGCATGCTGTCCACTGAATTTTCATAATTATAAGAGAGTCCCAGTTCATTAGTACAGTGCTTTTTATCAGTTCTTGTCTATTCAAGGGATAAACCAGGATGCTAGAATTATGATAGAATGCAACTGGTATGTGATAGCCTTTTAACATATCATGGAGTGTCTGGTTTCTTTTCACAACAAAACTAGTACTTCCTAGAGATGTTGTTCTAGGCTCAGAGAATGCAGTGACCTCAATGTGCCTCTGTGGTCAGCAGCAGGCATCTCTAAAACAGATGTTCCTTTGATCTCTATCGGTCTGCCCGATAACATTTCATGATATCTGCTGCTTGCAATTGACTTATATGCATGTTAGTGACTCGGTGGTTTACTTTTCTCATATTTATTTCATTAGCAATCTTCAGTATCATACAAAATGAAAGCCTAGAAAAGCTTTAGAAATCCCACAACAGTAGTTGTTAACCTTCTGACTCTTTATGAGCTGCAAGCTGTGAGACTATGTACTGTAAGAAAGATCATTATTTATATCTTGCCTTTCTTTTCTTGATGTCCATTATCAGCAATGGAAATAAATTCTCTGAAAGGGCATATATTATGAATTCTTTAGTGGGGCAGTGACTCAAAACCTTTTCTGACTGGGATGAAGTTAGAACCCAGCAAAATAACAGATCCTACCATGAAATTAAATCATTGTAGACCTCTGCTTGTAATTCTTTTCTTATTGCATTGTTTATGCTAACAAGGCTATAAAACTAAAGCTTTATTCATAATTTCACACCAGATCTAAAAATAATTTTAAGCTTAAAAAATCACTAACTGTCCTACATTTTTTTCAAATTGGGACACATTTACAGATCAACTACCATTCCCAGTGTGAGAGACACTGCAGTAGTATACACAAGTATATGACAACCTGATACTTCCGGTACTGGCAGTGTCATCTAAGCTTTTAATAAGTTGAATAGTTCAATCTTGCTAGTCAAAGTGCTATAGTCCAGAATGGGATTTAAATGCTCTGTAGCACTGGATATTGTATGTGTGCATTGTGTACCACAACATAAAGAAATAGGAGGTGCAGCCTCCAAGAAAACAGTGGTTCCCCATGGACAAACAGGACTGTCCGCCACACAAGTGGGTAGCGTCATCCGACGGTGCCAACATGGAAAATGTGTGCGCTCAGAACTCAGAAAGACCTATAAGACTTTCTGAGAATGCACTGGTGTTCCCATGCAGCCCACCACCCTGTGAGCTCCCTCAGTCTCTTTTCTTCTGCTGAAGTGAAAGGACATGTTGCTTTTTCAACCCAAATTTAGTTGCTTTTTGGATCTATGCATTTTCATTTCTTATGCTTTCTCTTATTCCTTCATTCTTTTTTCTTCCTCGCTTGAAAGCTCTTTCAAATAAAAAAATGTTTTAAAAAGCTTGTTTTCACCTCTTTTTTTTATACAGCTAAATTCTAGCTAGATAATAACTTATTCAGCTATAGTTTAGCAGGATAGGTGGCTGAATACCTCAAATCTTGCAATATAAATGGATAACTTGTGAGTTATCCATCTAAATCACTTTGAATATTGACCTCCAAGTAATCTATATCTACTTATATATCTTGACTGCTTTTTTTTTTTTGTTAGTCTAAAGCAGGTCTCAGCTTACAAGGTAATGTAAAGGCGCACCAAGTTAGAGCTACTGCAACTTTGTTGGCATATCTTTGCTCTGTCTCTTTCAAACAAATTTGCAAAGCGGGCTACTTGGTCATCTGTCTGTACCTTTACTAAACACTAATGCCTGAAGAAGCCTCCAAACAAGATAGTTTTGGTCAGGCAGTGCTTAACAGTTTATTTGATTGAATTCAGGTCTCTCTTCACCACTTCATTCAGGTTGCAATCCTTTAATTCCAAATCGAGAAAAACAAATTCTTACCACAACCCTGAACGTGGGAGTCCCCTGACATTAGTCCTGCTTGTCCACAGAGATAACAATGCCATTTACCTGTAACAGGTGTTCTTAAACAGCAAGACATAACCCACCCTCTCCCTGTAGAGTTGAAGCTTAGTTTGTGAAGAAATAAGTGAGCTAGTGGGCCAGCAGCTGTGCAGGAGCACCCTCGCATGCTCAGAAAGACGTGTAGGTCTTTCTGAGCTCTGAGAATGTTTTTCACCTTGGTGCCACTGGAGGACATCATCCACTTTTGTGGTTGAATGGTCTTGCTGTCTATGGGAACAACTGCTACAGGTAAGGAACTTTGTTTTTTCATTTTGGGTATTCCATTGTGTGAGCCCCCCTAGAAGGTTCCTAAGAACAGGGACCTTACTGGTTTTTTTTACCTTTGTAACACTCTTATGCAGAAAGCATTTAAACTTTCACTTCTGGAAACAAGTTAGAACAAAGACTGATTGTTAAATTAGAAGGTGATGACATATTTTACTAGAAAGCTGTTCCTGGAAATTAAGAATTAACTGAGCCATCACATGACTCATTGCTGTATTTTGTTAACCAATTGCATTATTCTTTAGGGAATGCAATTCGACATTGCAGTGAGGATAAAGGATGGCTGCCCCCTGAGCTCTTCAACTGCACCACAGTTACTTTTGTGGAGCTAAAAACTATGGTAAGAAGTGTTTTGTGTATCGACCAGTGTTGTTAAATGAAGTTAAAATGCAAACTTACTTTGACCTGATGGGGAAATAGAGCATCAGGGCATTGAGTGGTTATCAAATTCAACCTATTACATAGGAAGGGCAACTTTTATAACATAATGGAAAAGTCTGTGTGTATATTGTGCATGTAAACTTCACTGAGGATTTTCAAAGCAAATTTACAAACATACGTTGATTTTGAAAATCCATGGGTAATTGGCTCAGTATGTGTATAAATAGCTTTTCATGAAGTTACACTCCTCTTTGTAGGGTACAACCCCAACCCCGAACACATTTCTGCATGCACGAACAACCCAGGCTATTTTTAGTGCAGCTATTTAAAAACACAAAACCATGTTTTATGCATATAAATAGCTTTGAAAATTACACCCATAGTCTGGAATTGTTCCCTCATGGGATTTTTTTTTTTTTTTTTTTGAGTAATGTTTTTATTTTCTCTTACATGAAGTTTTGATCCTCACAGAGGCTGATGTATTAAAGGCTACTTAGTGTGCTAAAAGGGTAAATTCTGCACATTGTTTGCGACAGTGTGTACTGTTTATCCTTTTACTAAGAAAAATTATGTTTGTGAAAATTGTATTTTAATTCATATGAGTGATGTGATGCAAGATTATGCAAAGCAGCTCATAAGTACAAATGCATAACTAAACAATGCACCGCTTTTCAGAGCTGTGTGGAGGAGTGTATGTTAGGCCTGCCTTAAAAGCCCAGGACCAGGCATTTAGCCTGGTCCATCTTAAGTCACATAGAGGAAGGGAATTCCTCTCTGAGGGGTTCTCCTTAGGAGATAAGAAGTTAGGCCAGGGAGAAACATGGGGGCCCCAGGGAAAAGAAGTAGCCTAGGGAAGATTAATATTGCTACCTTTTGGTTTGAGAACTCCTGAGGTAAGCAGAATTGCTTTTGATACATTTTTCTGTGATTAATAAAAAGCTTAAGAGAAAACAGCTAAAGTTCAGCCTGAGTTCTCAGTATCACAAGCTATTTTTGCAAAAAAAAAAAAAAAAAATTACCTAAACCTCAATGAGATGTAGAAAAAGGTTTGGTGAAAAGTTTATTTTTCTACTGGGCTTATTTGCCTAGAAGTCCATGTAGAAAACGTGTTCACACTGTTCACTCAAGTGTGCACAAAGTTCGGCACACTTCACTATATTGGCCTCTTAGAAGTCAGTCATTTATTTATTTTATATTGAGCTGTACAGCAAGCAAATTATTACCCAGGTAAAGTTAATTGGGTGACTTTAACCTGAATATTCAGCAGGACTTACCCAGGTAAGTCTGCCATTTAATATAACCCCTGAAGTTACCCGGGTAACACTAGGATCATGACTTCCCTGACTAGGTTTACTCAGCTTATTTTATCCAAATAGTGCTGAATATGAGCGATATCTGGATTCATTTTGGCTACTCCCTCAGGGGCCAATGTAATAAGACCCGTGCTGAAATCCAGGCTGATGTTTCTGTGTGGATTTTTTTGGTTCACGGGGTGTAATAACGGCCATGTATGCTATTTAGATACGCACATAAAATCCATTCACATTAAACATAGGTGCCATAATGTGCGCAGTAATGTGAGCTAATGGCCCTATGTGGTTTACGCAGACATCCTCGCAGAAACCCACACAGACACCCATCGGCATGTGGACACCCGCGATTGATTCTCGTGGCAAAATCTTTTCTTTTTAAAAAAAAATGAATAAATTAGTGGTCCAGAAGTTGATGTGAAGGTGGGTAGAACAATATCTAACCCCTTCATGATCGGACTCCGACCACTGGCGAGAGTGTGAAATGCAGATCAGCGATTCTGCCTCATTGAGAAGCTGCCTTCTCTCTACTCGTTCCGGCTGCCGCTTGGCTGATCCGCAAAAGCATCAAAAAAACGGTCTCCACACCGGTGCTTTCACTTACCTCCTACCCTGACTCAGGCACTAAAAACCCACACTAACCTGATCTCCCTGCTGGCACAGCTTCCTCCATTGCCCATGAGTAGATAATCATGCACGTGTGCCATTAGTGTGCACGCATGCAGAAAAACCACGGGTCTGTAAGCAAGCTTGTACACGCTTTTTTCCCCCACACTAAATCCTTATTACATACCCATATAAGGATTTGCGCAGGAAAACACGCATTCAAGCGTGCTTATATGCACGCACAAACCCGCGGCAGCTTCAGTGCACTTTATGACATCGGCCCCTCAGAATGCCCCCCCCCCCTTTCCTTTTTTTAGCTGGCTAAATTTTATCCTGGTAAAAAGTTATTTGAGTAAAATTTTGCCAGTCAGCAGGGTGGAAAATTGAAATTTTGGGGTTTGTCCAGGTAACTTAATTTATCCAGGCAAACTCTTTTCAATATTGACCTCTGTAAATTTGAATTGTGTTTTCCTTTGATTGGGGCATTCTGTTGTGTGCTGTTTTCTTCATTCTCTTTGTTAGTTTGACCTTTTGTGTTAAGACTGTAACAGCTACTTGGTTAGGGCCCATGTTTATCTTGCCCTTTGATATTATAAGAAACTGATCAAAATTGCCCTGCCCAGGCTAGCTTAGTGGCTGAATGGTAGTGCTATACTCTGCCATGTGGGAACTCCAGTTTTGATTCCTGAACCTGGGTTCTGCATATAGGCCAGCTGGGGCTGTAGAGGCAGAGAATCTCAGCCATTGCTCAATAGCAACACTTACTGGTCAGGAGTCAGGTGGCACCCTATAGACTAACCAATTTATTGAAACATGAGCTTTTGAGGACAGAGTCCATGGCATCCGTTGAAGTGGATTCTGTCCTCAAAAGCTCATGCATCAATAAATTGTTTATTCTATAAGGTGCCACCCAACTCTGTCATTTTTGTTACATCAGACTAACACGTCTATCCCTCTGAAGAGTTTTCACTACTGGTCAGACTCGAAATGCAAATCCACCATTGTTTTACAATGACTTTCCTCTTCACATTTCAGATTGAGAAACTGCATCGCAATGAGACCAAACTTGATGGTGAGCAATCAATCCAAATTGCTAGAGGGCTGCAGAATGCGACCAATCACACACAGTCCTTCTATGGAAATGATGTCCGGACAGTGTACCAGATGCTCATCAGAGTGTTGCAGTATGAAAGCCAACAGCAAGGTTTTGAATTAGCTGCAACAAAGGATGTGGAATTCAATGAGGTGAGAAAAATGTTATACTTCTGATATATCTTCCTACTGGAAGCAAACAGAATTCAGGATTATAATTGAATAGAACAAAAAGTGCACAACTATGGTCATAATTGCTCACAAACAAAACTGATTCTCCATATACCCATAATGAGTACTCAGACAATACAGTTGATGCAAGAATGATATTAAATGACATGTTTGGGTTTTTTCTGAAAACCAGACCTATTTGCAGATCTGAGCAGCTACAGATGATTTACCCTCCTGACTACTTTTTAGGGGAACAAACACACCCCCTCCCTCCTCATGACTGGATCTGTCACAGGTTCACGAGCCATCCCCATGCTTCCGGGCCAATAATCCTTCTTTCTTTCCTACTCCATGGCTGGATCTGTCACAGATTGACACCTCCAACATACGGCAATATTCCCTTCCTCCAGCTTGCCCTCATTTATTTATTTATTTGTTTATTTATTTATTTAACATTTTGGCAAGAATAGCTGATTGGAAGCCCCCTGGCCAGCAACCCTTCCCTTCCTCCCTCCCACCTATCCCATAGAAAGAACAGCTGACCCCTCTCCCTCCCCCCCCCTCCCCCCATCTCTTCTCACCTCTCCACCCTGATTGGGCCATGGGTAACTGCCTATTTAACTTATGGGAAGGGAAAACATTTTCACAGAAAAATGTGTGCAAACAAAAAGTTTTATTTATTATTTAAAATCGTATATCTTGCTCTGTCCCCAGTTGTAGGCAGGAAGTGCTACATTTTAAGAAGAGTCAAAAGTTCCACAGCACTTTTTGCACATGATTTTACGTGCATGGTTTTTTTTTTTTATGTAAGATTTTTTTCTCATCCAAAAGTTCTTGCCCTACTTTAGCCTGTCCATAAATCTTGTGCCTAGTGTCACATCTGAGGATTTGGGAGAGTAGTATGGGAAGTCTGTGATTACCTGTTCCTGGGATCACACTGGAGATATGGGTGAAGATTGAAATTAACCTTATAGTACTGAAGGTTAAACGCATAAGGAAAGTCTTTTTCATCTCATGCAACTCTTGCTGCTTTAGTTAATGCCCAGTCATTGGAACTTACATTTTAATGACTAGAACAATAAAAGCATTATATCTGTAGCCATCGATGTTTGATTTAAAAAAAAAAAAAGAAAACTTGTTTTTTGAAACACTGATTTTTCAACTTTTTGTTCATATATATCAATCCCTGTAGGGCTCTTAATTGTACAATAGTATCATTTTACACATAAATCTGTCAATTGTGATATTTTAAACTTGCTTAAAAGAACTGTTAGAAGAATATTTTGCTGTTGGGACCTACCCAAAATCATCACACATTCTTTTCTATGGAAATAATAGCTGTTATCAAACTGTTCTACTTAAAAACAGTTCTTTAATCTTATCAAAAGGCTGTTCTGCAAAGATCAAAAAAGCCCTCATGATTTATGAGGTCCTGGAGCTCAAGTATGCCATCTCTTAATACTCCCAAACATTTTGGGCCATTCCACCAAAAGATACTGAAATTACTTCAATATGCCTTATTTAACTTTTAAGATCCCTGGTTAAGGTTTTCTGCCTTAAAGTAGAGTTGGTACTTATAAATTTGCAAATCAAGGACTTTGTCCACTAAAATGTGCACTTGAATCCTTATCTATGCATTCGTTATGATGTGAAGTATTTTCTGTCAACAAACAGGCTGAATTAGCCATAACTCTGGGTGACATCATCTGGCAGCACCTTACAGACTCTGCTCTCCCCTAGCTAGTAGAGCTTTAAGCTTTACTGAGCATGTGCAAGAGTTCCTGTGCAGGCGTTGCCGTGTGAACCTCCTAGTCATTTTTTGTCTTGAGCGCAAGCACAGACTTATACTCAGTCTCTCCAGATAGTTTTCTCTATATTCTTAAAAACACATTTTTCTGCATATTTTCTTCAGCCTTTTTTTTTTTCAGTTGCCTCGCTGCCTCTGCAGCACCCACAACAGCGCTGTTCAATGCTTAAAATAAAAATAAACAAACTTGCATCCTCAACATCTCTGGAAAAAATTAATCTGCTATCAGTAGCTTCAAGATTTGCATCTACGGCAAGATAATGTCCCGCAAGGATGGCCACGAAATGTGCTATCAGTGCCTGAGGCCAAACCATGATCAGGCAAATGCTACACCTGTGGATGGATGTCTTCATGGTTCCAATATTCCTGGGCCAGTAAAATTGAGGAATTGTGTAAATCTCTTCAGAGTCTTAGCACACAGTGCAGCATCATTTGCCTTGCCAGGTAAGGAGTTGAGCAGGAACTCCTCCAAAAATCCCCCATCTGCACAAGCCAAAGCTCTGGGATCTAGTAGAATGAACCATCCTGCATCAAAGAACAAACAGCATCACTCTTTAGAGACGTTGAAACCTGCATTGAAAAGCATAAGAAGGGTGATGCATTAGCACCATCGATACAAGACCCATCAGTGTTGTTGACGCAGTAGACATCAGCATTATCGGCAGAAAGTACATCAGAACTCTTGACACATGGTGAACCAGTGATTTTTATACACATCTTACCAGTGCAGATAACACATCAAAGACCCTCTGTGCATGGGACCTGCTGTTTGTCTTCTCTACTCGATGCAACATTGCACCTTGCTCTGATGTATAGCATAAGGACACATGGAACCATCTTGATGCATGCATACAAGAAACATTCCAGCTCTGTATTGGCATCATTGGCACAGCAAAGGGGGCCTCTCAAAGCACTTGTGAAGAAGCATTCCATGGCAGCTTCCAGGTATCGACTTCATTTGACATGAATCATTTGGTTGAAATAATTATTTAGAAGCATGTTTTGTGTGAATTTTTAGTAGTCACATAATAAGAGATTAGTGAGCACTTGTTGAAAGTTGAAGAAAATGAAGTTAAAATGCAAACTATAAATCATTTGACTCTGTCTCACGTACCTCAGAAGCCTCCATCAGAACCCGGTATATAGCGTGGCTTACGGCAAGTAACATCATTGAAGATATACATGACAAGTTAGGGACTTCCTTTGTCTGTGAGACAAACTCTTTGGTGAAAAGCTGAGAGAAATGGTTGCTCAAATAAAAGAACAGAATGTGGCCATTCAGATTATGCCAGAACAGCATTCCTCTTCAAGACACTCCTCTTACAAGAGATATTTTTAGAAGCTCCCATTCTGTCCTTCTTCAACAGTACTGCCTTCTGCCCTCTTCCAGCTCAACGATAGCAAACACTTTCGGCCAGACCTTGCCAGAGGGAGCACTATAAACCCAAGATGACACAACAGGCCCAGTATAAATCTGGGACAGTTTTTGATCTCTTCAAACACTCAACAGTTCTCCATTCCTTTGGGGGCAGAATCCAGGCCGCCTTGAATTTGAGGCATCAGATAACCAAGCAGCAGTGGGTCCTCAAGATCATGGAATCTGTATACTGTTTGCATTTCTCCCAATTGCCATCCCCTCCACATTGCACAACTCTCAATCCAGATCCATCTAATCTGATGCAGCTTTGTCTGAAAATACAGTCGCTTCTTCAACAATGGGCAATAGAGCCATCCTGGCATCATAGCATAGATAGGGCTTCTACTCCCAATATTTCCTCAGCCCCAAGAACTCAGATAGATTGAGGCACATTCTGGATCTGAGATCCTGAACAACCATCTGCACAAAGAGAAATTCAAAATGAATTCACTCAGCAAAATTCTCTCCTATGTCCAGAAGGAAGAATGGATGTGCATGCTCCATCTGAAAGATGTGATTACTCAAATACTCATCCATCCTTCCCACTGGTGCTATTTGCTCTTCAAGGTGAATTCTTCCCATTATCAGTTCACAGTACTCCTGTTTGGACTGTCGGAAACTCTGCGAGTCTTCATCAAATGCCTTGCAGTGGTAGCAGCACAGCTGCATCATCAGGAAATTGTTTTTCTGGTACCTGGACAGTTGATTAGTCACAGTATCCTCTCAGGAAGAGGGGTTACTTTCCTTGTACAAGATGATCCATCTTCAGGAACTGGGTTTTCTGGTGAACTTCAGAAAGTTGAATCTAGTTCCAACTCAGCAGTTATAAAATTCATCAGAGAGTGGATAGGTTCGCTACAAGAAAGGGCATATTTACCATCGATTGAGCAAGCACCATCAGTTCACTTATTTTCAAGCTGCTCAACACTCAGCATTCGACATCCCAACAGATTCTCATTGTTTTAGGTCATATGGTGGCAGCCATACATGTGGTCCTGTTTACCCTCCTTCACATCTGTTGCCTGCAATGGGGTCTACACCGCCAATGGGATCAGCTAACTCAGCCTCTATCAACAATTGTATGGGTCTCAGAAGAAATTAAAAGAGAATTGACTGGTGGCTAAACCATCATGTGCTTCAGGATGGAGTTCTCCCAACAAGTAACCCTAGCAATAAGACACCTCCACAAAAGGGTGGGGCACCCACACAGAATCTTTTCAGACCCAGGACATTTGGTTTCTCGAGGAAAGCCATTATCAGATCAATCTGACCGCATTCACACAACTTCTTCAAGTAAAAAATATCTTGATTCAAATTAACAACTAAGTTGCAATTTTTTTTTTTAATTCTTTATTTATCAATTTTCCAAACATAATATACAAAGCATCCACTTTGAAATCAGAAATATGGTTTACAAAAGAGTAACACATCAAATCACATTGAAGATAACAATAAAGGAAATATATATCAAACTCTTTTGTCTTTTTAAACCCATTTTACCACTAACTTGTGGGGGGGCAGGTAACTGCGAAAAAATAGGAGTTTCTCAAAGAAATATCTTTAATAAAATAGCGGCGCTGCAAGATGTTAACCTTAATCTAGTATATAGATCAGACATTGGTGTTTATTTGGAGGGAAAGTTTTTTCCCTTCAACAAAGTTTTTGAGATGTTCAGGTTGGAAAAATATATGAGTATTTTCACCATGCTTTACTATGCACTTACACGGAAAGCGTAAGAAGTAGGATGCTCCCAGAGCCAAAACTTCTGTTTTTAGCTCTAGGAAAGCCTTCCTTCTCTGTTGGGTAATTTTTGATACATCTGGGTATATAGCAACATTAGCCCCCATGAAATTTTTATTGGACTTCTTAAAATAAGCCCTCATTATTACTCCCAAGTCCTTATCATTAAAGAAGGAGATCAGGAGAGTAACTCTCTCCGCCACCTCATACGTAGAAGATTCCAGGAATTCTGTAAGATTTTCCAGGACATTGGGAGATGTTAACTGTCCTCGTTGAGATCTGCGAACAGGTAGAAAGTAAACTTTGTCGAGTGGGGGAGAATTATCTGAGGAAATATCTAGAACTTCAGAGAAATATCTCTTAATCGTGATCCGAGGGATTTCTCCCACCACCCTTGGGAAATTCAGTATTCTGAGATTTAAATGTCTGTTCGCGTTCTCCAAGTATTCAATCTTGTTATTCACAGTCCCAAAGTTCTGCACCATAGTAGTCTGCACTTGTTTAACTTGTTTCAGTTCTTCTTCCATTTTATTCAATTTTTCTATGGTTTCACCTTTAGTTTTCCCAAAATTTTCATTTATTGTACATAGCTGTGATGACAAAGTACTTATATTCACTGAACATTCATTCAAAGACTTCACCATTATTGATGTTAGTGTCCACAAGGACTCCATCGTGACTACCTCTGGTTTCTTGATATTAATAATTTCACCGGGTATGAGGGGGGTAAAAGATGGCATGTTCTCACCGCTTCCGCTGATCTGATTCAGCTCCCCACTCAGCTCAAGGCCTCCGGCTCCATTTTCTCCAGACAAACTGGGACTCCGGGCGTTCTCCACACTCAACACTTCTCCCTCGGGCCGAAAAGTCATGGCACCCGCTTCGGATCCTGCTTCTAGGCTCGGTGTTGAGGGTTCCTGCTCCGCTGGAGGTAGTCACTGATCTAGCGGGCTGAGAGAAAACAGTTCCGTGGTCGGGTCGTGTTCTCCTACAACCGGCCCGACAGCCGGAGAAACCAGCCCACTTCCTTCGGTTTTTGGGGTGCATTGTCCGATTGTACGCTGCCCAGGGGGTAACGGAGGCGCCGAGGGATACGCTCTCTGTCTGCCCTTTCGTTTAGGGGGCATTTTACAAATAAATTCCGGCACTAAGCCTTTTTCCAACAGAAAGAAATGCCGGAGCAGCAACGCAATGCAACCTACTTCAGCGCCATCTTGACTCCGCCCCCTACATCAAGTTGCAATTTTTTATGTCAACAAACAGGGAGGCACAGGGTCGTGGGCCCTCTGCCTTGAAGCATTAAAGATTTGACAGTGGGCAATCAAGAACTGAGCTGTTCTAAAGTCACTTATCTTCCAGGGATATCCAAGATGCTAGTGGATCGCCTCAGCTGAGTATGTCACCCACACAAGTGTGGTCTCTACAATAATCCACATAGTTGACATTATGGGGTCTGCCATTGGTCGACCTATACATGTTGGAGCAGAACAGAAAGTTTGACCAGTTTTGCTCAGTTCTACCGAGCAATCTCCGGATAGCTGAAGACGCTTTCTTACTCATTTGGGAAACAAGCCTCATGTACACTTTTCTGCTGATACCATTGATCACCAAAACAGCACAGAAGCTACTGCAAGACTGTGCCCAATTGGTCTTCATAGCTCCAGTGTGGCCCAGTCAAATGTGGTTATCTTACCTTGTACAACTCTCCAGCAGTCCTCCAATACATCTTGGGGCAGACCCTGCTTTGCTAACTAAGGATGAAGGAATGCTGTACCACACGAATCTTCCGTCCCTCAACTTTGACGGCTTGGATGTTGAACATTCAGTCGCAGATCTCTCTTTGCCCAGAAGCAATGAAAATATAGTGGTTTCAGCTAATAAGCCCTCAACTAGGCAAGACTATTCTTTCAAATGGAATAAATATTCCAAGCAATGCCAGCAAAATGCCTTGAATCCATTCTGTTGTGAACCCAAGTATTTGTTATCCTACTTGTTCTTCTTTGTGACTCAGGGCCTTGCTACATCCTCTGTCAGAGTACAACTCGGCACTATAGCAATTTTGCATGTCACGGTAGACAGTAAGCCCATCTCTACATAATATAAATAAATCAATATTCATTGGTTTCAGGATTTTTGAAAAGCTTATGGCATGTGAAACCTCTAATTCCATGGGACTTGAACATTGTCCTTGCTCAGTTAATGATGCCGCCCTTTGAATCTTTAGAAACTGCTTCTCTTAAATATTTGACATGGAAAGTAGTTTTCTTGGTAGCAGTAACTTTGCCTAGATGAGTCAGCAAAGCTCTCATTCATTATCCACCATGTATGCATTTCTTCTATAACAGGGTGGTGCCCCACACCCAACCAAGTTTCTTCCGAAAGTGGTATCTGCCTTCCATATCAATCAGTCCATCGTTTTACCTATCTTCTTTCTATGACCACATGCACATGAAGGTAAGAAAATCCTTCATATGTTACAAAAGAGCTCTGGCCTGTTACAGAAAAAGTACTCTGCTGTATCATCAAACTTCGCAGCTGTTTGTTTCATATGATCCAAATAGGCTTGGAGTAACAGTCACTAAATGTACAATGTCCAAATGCATAACGGAATGTGTTCAGCACTGCTACATTTCAGCAGGCTTGCAGATTAGACACTATCAAAGCTCATCAAATGACAGCTGTGGCTTCTTCCATTACCCATTTGCGAGAAGTACCCCTTGACATCCACAAAGGTGCAGCATGGTCATCTGTTCACACATTTACACCCCACAACTGTCTAGACAATCTCTCAAAAGCTAACAGTAAATTCAGGCAAGCAGTTTTGCGCAACCTGTTCTTGCAGTAGTCTACTTTCCACAAAGGAGTCTTTGTTTACTCAGTAAACACTTTGCCTCAACAGTTTGGGACTCCCCGTATGTAATGGCTAATTCAGTCTGCTTATGGACAGTATTTTCTGTAGATAGAATGGAATGCTCACCTACCTCCCTAGAGAGTTGACTACCTAGCTGTAATTAGTTCTGATATTGACTAAGGAGGTTCATGAGGCAATGCCCACAAGGGAACTCCCGCACGTGCTCAGAGCTTACATAAGAATATAAGATATGCCATACTGGGTCGGACCAAGGATCCATCAAGCCCAGTATGCTGTTTCCAGCAGTGGCCAGTCCAAGTCAGAAGTACCTGGAAAGTACCCAAATAAATCTCAAGCTACTATTGCTTATTAATTAAAAGCAATTTATGGATTTTTCCTCTAGGAACTTTATTCAAACCTTTTTTAAATCCAGTAACACTAACTGCCGTAACCACATCCTCTGGCAGTGCATTCCAGAGCTTAACTATGCACTGAGTGAAAAAGAATTTTCTTTGTTTTAAATGAACTACTTGCTAACTTCATGGAGTGCACCCTATTCTTCTGTTATCTGAGAGAGTAAATAACTGATTTACATTAACTTGTTCAAGTCCTTTCATAATTTTGTAGACCTCTATCATATCTCCCCTCAGTTGTCTCTTCTCCAAACTGAACAGCCCTAACTTCCTTCGCCTTTCCTCATAGGGCAGCCATCCATGCCCCTTACAATTTTGGTTGGCCTTCTCTGCACTTTCTCCAGTGCAACTATATCTTTTTTGAGATGTGGTGACTAGAATTGCACACATTCTACTAGCTATAAGGCGAGTCTGTCCTGTGCCGCTGGATGACATCACCCACATGTAATGGCTAATTCATCCTGCTATATATGGAAGCACCATTTACGGTAAGCAAACTTGCTTATTTTAGTATGTATGAAAGAAAAACAGAAAAATGTTTTAGAGATATTTATTTGTGTTTGCTATAATTTGACATGATTTCTGGAAATATTTCTTTGCAGAGAAAGTAATAGATGTATGGAATAGCCTCCCCATGTAGGTGGTAGGGAAAAGAACAGTATCTAAATTCAATAAAGCATGGGATAAACACAGGGGATCTGAGGGAGTGGTAGGGATTGTAAAGCTGAATTGGATGGTGTGAATGGGCAGACTAGATAGGCCATATGGCCTTTTTCTGCCATCACGTTTCTGTGTTTCTTTGGAGTGATGCACAACTATACAAATTATTAGTTCTAAAAGTTAAAGTGGGTAAAATAAAACTGATAACCTGCATAGTATTTGAGTTCTTTAGCACAAGAAATAATCTCTACTGATTATAAAATTGACTTTCAAAAGGTGCTGTCTGTTTGTATCCAAGGAAAAGTCCTGAGCTGTGTTTGTCACCAGCAGTACTGGTGTATATAATGGAGCCAGCCATAGAACATTATGGTTGCTGTGGCTGCAAAAAATCAGATATTTCACTGAAAAAGATCTTCAGTTGATTTCTTTTGTCTTGCATTGCAAGTTAGGGCTTTTAAATCCATTTTAGCCAGCATTTGTGAGATAATTGTTTTTGTGATGTCTAGTGTCAGAGAGAATGTGATAGTCTAGTAGTAGGTGGAGCAGTAGAGTCAAGAGAATGGCCTGGCTATAAGTTTGAATCTTGCTTTCTCACATATACTCTGTAATCCTGTGCAAGGCATCATCTCACTGTGAGCATCAGTTTGCCCTGCTGTAATTGGGTAGTGGTAATTGTTTCCATTAATAAGCAGGGCTGAATCAGCCATGAAGTAGGTGAAGTCATCCAATGGCACTAATGAGCCACTCTCTCCTAGCTATTAGAGCTATTGTTCTATTGAGCATTTGCAGGAATTCCAGTTTGGGCATTGCCTTATGAGCCCCCTTAGTCTTTTTTTGTCCAAACAACTGCAAATACTTGAATCTCTATGTCTCTACATATTTTTCTTATAACTGTACTTTTTCTATCTAAAAGTTGCCACACTGCCTCTGCATCCCACCAGATAGCACTTTTAAGTGCTGTCTTTCAAAAAAAAAAAAATGAAGAAGAAGAAAAGTGAAAATTTCTTCCTAACAACTTCAGGAAAGAACACCACCACAGTAAGTGGTTTTAAGGACTGTATATGTAGCAGAAAAATGTCCATTGCAAATGGACATGAGCTTTACTACATTTGACTTGGTCCTGACTATGATCAGGCCAACTGTTAATAATTATGGATGGATGTCCCTGCATTCACTGAAAGCAAGGGCCTACAAAATGGAGGAACTGTGAAGGGCTCAGAGAAGCCATAATCAGTCTTCCTCCCAAAGTGCAGCTTCATCAAAATATCTCCCTCGTCAACGAAGCAAGCCAAATCCTTGGGGTCAAGTAGACGCAGCTGATGTCTATAAGGAGGCACTGCTCTGCGGAACACTTAGAGCACTCTGCATTGAAAAAGCATAGACACTCAAGTGCACCAGCACTGTTGATACACGGAGCTTCAGCTTTGTCAACACCATTGGTGCCATTGTCAGATAAGACTCCTTTGCGCATCCACATAATACTCTGGCACCATTAATACATAAGTCATCTATGCATTGTTCCTCAATGCCTTTGCTGTCAGAAGCATCATCACATCAGGCCACAACTCTCCCTACATAATTCTACCTAGGTCACATGAGTCAATGTATAGGATCAGAGGAGTAGCCTAGTGGTTAGAGCAGTGGGTTAGAATCCTTGGGCAAGTCACTTTACCCTCCATTGCCTCAGGTACAAAGTTAGATTGTAAGCACTCTGGGGATAGGGAAATACCTATAGTACCTGAATGTAATTCACTTTGAAGCGCTGAAAAAAGTGAAAAAGCTGAATATAAATCTAAATAAATAAATACCTCTCCCTCTACCAGCCACCAGAAGAATCTCGCCTAGCAAATTTCTAGGCCAAGGACTGCATCTGGAAACACCAGATCCTGTTTGCTCTCTTGTGCCTCTAATTTCTAACTGACTGTCTCATATTTTACAGAGTCTAGAAGATATTCAAATCCTTGTCTCAGAAAAGGATGTTCTACCACCCACACCAGGTCAAAGGACATGTCAGCCACTTGACCAAGTAGCAGAGTTAGTGAAGTATTTCTTTATCTTTTTAATGGCTAAGGAAAAGAGGGTACCATCTAGCCTCTCCTTTCCAGGATTTCAACTTTAATCCCATAAGAGGGAGTCCCACTGTCTCCAATTCACATTTATATGCCATCAGAACCCCTGCAAGGAAGTTCTAGCCCGTGCTCTTCACTCACAGCGGATGCTAGCCACTCAGAGGAGGTACACAAGCCCCCTATAAGGTGCCCAGGAACTCCTCAGTCGAGAACTTCATCACTGGAGTCCTGGATTAGCATTCCCTCACTTCTGGCTCTGAAGTGGGTTTGATAGGGATACCATCTGACACCCCCCCCCCCCCCTCCGAACTTCCAAAACACCAGTCTCCCTGGAAGACAATTTCTACTCAAAAGTTTTGGACACATTGGGATAAGTCCTTGCATTAAATGTGTGTAAAGCAAACATCCTTACACAAATGTTATGGGTCCCCTCCAAATTCTGGAAACATCAGTGAAGCTAGTAGCTCTTCCAGTCCATCGAATCATGCAGCTACCCCACCAATCTGTTGTGGTAGAATCTGCTGTAAAGAAAGCAAAGAAAACTAGAATATACTTGAATACTCCACCAGAGAAGAATCCCAACTCTTAAACAATTTTGGAAAAAAGATGTTTCAAAGCTCCATGCTAACTTCAAAAATGTCTAACTACCAGTTCTATATGGTCCAATATTTACATGATTGTATACAAAAATTGAAGCCTTTTCTTCCAGCCAGTGATAGTGGCATTGCATACCCTTAATCATTTTTTGATTCGGAAGAATGTATACACCATCTCATTTGTTCCATCTATGAAGCATTCAACACTACTGCATGTTCTTCCTCATCCTGCATTAGAATATGCCGCATGACCTGATTCAGATCCCGGAACCTTCGAGACAATGTTCATGAAAGGTTGGCAGATATGCCCTGCCTCGGTGACAATCTTCAGAAAAAAGCTCAGGGAAACAGTGGTACAAATGAAGGAACAAAATGTAATGGTCCAGTCCCTGAACAACAACCTTCTGCAAGGTGATTTTATTGCTCTTTTAGTAAACAGTGCTTCCAGAGATGCCCTTTCTGGCAATTCCAACATTACCCAATGCCGCCTCTACTTCCACAGCACCAGCAACGTCTATCTCATCCCAGACAACTTGAATGCCATCAGCTAAAGGCCACACAACAAGTCCACCCTAAATGTGAACAAAGGTTTTAAACCACCTTCCAAACCCAGCAATCAGCCACTTTGTAGGAGGGAGAATCCAATATTACCTGGAGGAGTGGCACAAGATCATGAAAGATTGCTGGGTTCTTATAATCATGAAGTCTGGATACCACTTGCATTTCTCCTGGCTTCCCATACTCCATCATTGTTCAGACTTCAAACCAGATCCATCTCACATATCCCAACTCTAACTGGAAATGCAGTTGCTCCTAGATTCAGCGGGCAAGGGAACCAGTTCCCTCCCATCTATATGGCCAAGGGTTATACTCCCGCAACTTCCTCATACCTCAAGAAATCTGGGGGACTGAGATCCATCCTGGATTTAATAAGCCTAAACAAGCACATGCTCTGAGAAAAATTCAAAATGAATTCCATGCACACAATCCTGCATTTCATCCAGAAGGGGGAGTGAATGTGCTTTCTGGATTAAAAAGGTGCATATGCTCATATTCCCATCCATCCCTCCCACTGGTGTTATCTGCACTTTATAGTGGACTCTTCCCATTACTAGTACAAAGTGCTGCCTTTCGGCCTGTCATCAGCACTGAGGCCCTTCAAGAAATACCTAGCCATAGCAACAGCATATTTGTTTCCCTTACCTGGATGATTACGAATGTCTCCCTAAAAGTTTACGAATGTCTCCCTAAAAGTTTTCCTGTTTTAATGTATTCCGCCCCTGAGGCGACTGTTTACTGTATCCCGTTTACTGTATCTTGTTTTAATGTATTCCGCCTCTGAGGCGACTGTTCAGTTCCTTGTAAACCGGTGCGATATGTATGCTATACAGGAACATCGGTATATAAAAATAATAAATAAATAAATAAATAAATGATTGGCTGCTGACAACATCTTCCCAGGAAGCAGTGCCAACCTCATAATAAACATCAATACAATTTATGTGGTCCCTGGGACCCCTAATAAATTTTGAGAAATCAACTCAAATTCTCACTGAGATAATCAAATACACTGGAACATTGATAGATTCTCTAGAGAAAAAAGTGTTCCTCCCTTAAATCAAGTGATAACTTTCAAGTCACTAGTGCAGCACACACATCAGTCAACAGCTAGAGATGTAATGGTTGTTCTGGGTCATATGGTAGCAGTGATCCATGTGGTTCTTCTATCCTGCCTTCATATACAACATCTACAGTGGGGTCTTTATTCACAATGGGATCTGCTCATTCATCCTTTTACTACAACAGTGCAGATTTTGATAGAAATGAAACAGGATGGCTAGACCCTCTCACCCTTCAAGATGGGGCTCCATTACGGTTTCTCCCTCACCAAGCAACTTTGGCAACAGATGTCACCGCAAGAGCTTGGAGAACCCACATCGTCCCTTTTCAGACTCAAGAGACATGGTCATTCCAGGAAAGATAGTTTCAAATCAGTCTCCAAGAATTGAGGGCAATCAGATACACTCCAACAACTTTTACTCAAATGCTCATGCAGGCCGGCAACCAGGTCACCATGTTCTATAGAAACAAACAAGGAGGCACATGGTCATGAACCCTTTGCTTAGAAGTGATAAAAATATGGGAATGAGCAACTGAGCTGCAAATGACCTGTCCTTCTGGAAATCTCCACTACATTAACAGATCACCTCAGCAGAGTCTTTTGACTACACACATGGTGTCTGTAGCAATCATTAGCCAACAACTGGTCAGTTTATGTGGACTTCCAGCAATAGATCTATTTGCATCAGAGCAAAACTGAAAACTAAAAAAGTTTTGCTCCATTCTTCCCAGCAAACTCAGAACAGCTCAGGATGCTTTTCTGCACAGCTGGAATGTGGATCCCACTAACATCCAGAACGGTGCAAAAAGTGCTCAAACACAGGTCTCTTCTGATTCTCATAACTCCAGCGTGGCCCAGACAAGTTTGGTTGTATATCTAGTGCAACTATTCAGCAATCCTTCAATCCATTTTAGATCAGATCCCTTCTTAACTTAAGAAGGAGGATGCCTATTTCATCCAATAATTGCTGGATTATTTTTACCAAAAGAAGATGAGAACATCATAGTATCTGCAAGAAAACCATCAACTAGGAGAGCATATGATTTTAAAAGGAAAAACATTTTCCACATGGTGTCAGAACAGTTCCTTGCATTCATTCTCATATGAACCCAAAGACTTCCTTAATTACTTACTTGCTTACTCCATCTGCTTCAGTACTCAGCACTTTCTGAGTAAGAATACATCTTACCATACTAGGATTGAATGTAAACCTATCTCTACTCATCTGTTAGTATACAAATTCATGAAAGGTTTATCCCAGATTAAACCTCCAGTTGCAAAACCACCTGTTCTATGGGATGTAATGTGGTCCTAACTCAACTAATGAAACCATTGTTTGAACTATTGGAGTCTCTTCTCTCAACTTCCTAACCTGGAAAATATTGTTCTTGGTAGCAGTAACATCAGCCAGATGGGTCAGTGAATTTCAAGCTCTAGTTCATTTCTTACCATTTCTTCTACAAAAGGGTAGTGCTCTGCACTCACCCCAAATTCCTACCAAAAGTAGTATCACTTGTCATATTAAGGAAGCCATCATATTTCTTACATTTCTTCCCAAGGCCACTTGCTCATGAGGGTAAAAAAGCACTCCACACCTTAGACTGCAAGAGGGCTTTGTCTTATTACAAAAGAAGAATTCAGCCTCCAAACACAAGCTTACCAGCAATTTATCTCTTACAATCTTAGGATCAGAAGAGGGTTAGACAATGGCCACCAATTTCTGCTTGTGTCACTTAACATCTCATCAGCCTTTGACACCATTGATCATAATATCCTTATCTTCCACCTTCAAGAATGCGGTCTAGCAGGAAAGGTTCTTGAATGGTTTCACTCTTATCTGTCTCATCGATCTCAACACATTAGGATCAATAATTAAATTTCTTGTCATTCTTTCATTAAAGCTGGTGTCCCACAGGGCTCTTCTCTTTTGTCAGTACCCTTCAACATTTATTTGGCTCCTATTGCTAAACTTTTGGCCACTGTAATGGAATTCTACAAAATATATGCTGATGACATCTAATTTCTCATCCGTGTTTGTCTTACCTGGAATGAAACTCTGGACCATCTCAACATCTGCTTCTCCACTGTTAATTCTTAGCGTAAATATAATAAACTCACGTTTAACATGTCCATAACAGAGTTTCTGGCTCTGTCTAGCCCATATTCTCCCCTGAATCAAAGCAGCGTTTGTCTCAATGGTCTAAGTTTCCAAATCAAAAACCAAGTGAAAAGTCTTGGTGTTATTCTAAATAGCACACTTTCCTTTAAACCTCAGGTTAAACAAGTTATCAAACAGGGTTTTCTCAAATTGCACGTTCTTGTCGGCTTAAGGAAACTTCTGTATCCTCTAGAGTTCCACACCGTATTGCAGGCATCTATTTTTCCTATCCTTGATTACTGCAATAGCCTCTACACTGGTCTACCTCACTCAACTATACATCGTTTACAGAAGTTATTAAATTCAGCTGCCTACCTTATCACTGGTTTGAAACATTTTGAGCATATTACCCCAGCCCTGATTGAAAGAGTCAATTTTAAACTGGGAATGACAATATTCAAATTAATCAACAATCAATCCTACCCTTGGGCAAATGCAATACTAAAATGTTATCAGTCTGCAAGAACCTTGCGTTCATCTCAGTTGGGTCTTTTGGATGTTCCTTCTCCATGAGTCCCAAAATTCCGTGCTCTCACCCACTAAAAATGTGTTCAATGAACTATCTTATTTTTATTTATATTACCAATCAATTTTAATAAAATATATTGAAGAAAGAGGTAAGTTTCATATTACTGGTGCATGCCTCCACGGCCTTGCGTCCTTCTCGTAGTGTAATCATTAACTTGCCTCCTTCCTCCTTTTGTAATTTTTGTGTGTTTTATAAATAATTTTAATATAATATTTATGTCAAAAAAATTTGTTTAAATCAAAAAGATTTTTAAATCAATTATAATCTCCACTTTGCATAATCGGGGTAAAGCAACTTATATTTTTTCTGTTGCTTTCAATGTCATCTTGACTTTCATTGAATAGCTAAAATTCATGTATCCCTTATGCTCATGGACAATTATATTTCAATCTCCATTAAATTTATGCGCCATCTATCTTAAATGTCCCTACAAGGGTTTTGTGAACGCCGAGTTCCTATATATTAAACTGCCACTGTCCAAATGAAACTGTTAGAGACTTATCTCCCGACACAGCTGCGTTTCGGTCTTTCTTCGTCAGGGGAGAATGTCCATTCCTGTTATCCTTAGTTCATGGTTGATCCAAAATTCATGGCGTTTTTTCAGGCTATCCGTTCTCTCTCTCCGGCTTACAAGCTCCGAGTGACGGCGTTCATGCATGCCTTCTCCATGAGTGGCATGCTTGCACACTACCAGAGAATGCTGCTTTTCGGTGGCTGGCCCAGAATTCTGTAACTTCCTACCAACAGAAATCCACCAGTGTGATTCAGTTAAAACTGTCAAGAGACTCCTTAAGACCTTTTTGTTTAAGCTCATTTATTTTTAATTTGTTTTCTCTCTTTGCCTTTTTTTCCCTCTCTCTTATGGTTGTATTATATTTTACTTAGTTATATTTTATCTTTTTTCTTAAGTTTTTATCATATTTTTTTAATATTTATGTATGTTTTAATATGTTCATCACCTAGGCCATTTTGTGTTAGGCAATTCACAAATTTAATAAATGTAAATATAACCAACTAAGTGTAGCAGTGACTAAACAAACATTGTCCAATTGGCTAGCAGACTCTGTTGTACATTGCTATACTCTAGCAGGCATCCAGATTATATATCAAAACTCATCAAGTAAGAGACATGGCTACATCAGTGGCTTATCTACAAGTTGTACCTCTTGAAGACATCTGCAAAGCTGCAAATTAGTAGTCACTCCACACCTTCCCATCCCATTACTGTATGAACAATTTATCAAAAAATGACAGACAAAATTCAGACAAGCAGTCTTGTGTAGCCAGTTCATGCAATAGTCCATGTTCCATGGTGGGATCTGGATTGCTTATTCAGTAAATACTCCACTGCAACTGTCTTGGCTAATTCAGACATGCTTATTGATGGATAAATCAAATTTGTTTGAATTATCTATGCTACATACCCATCTTCCTACCTGGAGAGTCAACTACCTAGCTAGATTTAGCTCTCAAATCGACTGAGGGGGGATCATGAAGCAACGCCTGAGCTGGAATTCCTGCACATGCTCAGTAGAGCAAAAGCTCTACTAGCTAGGAAAGAGATGTCTATTTGGTGCTGCTAGATGATGTCACTCACATGTCTTGGCTAATTCATCCTGAAATCTACAGAAAACACTGTTTATGGTAAACAAGCTTTCTTTCTCCTCCCCATTTCCTTCTGTGTTACTCAGGATCCAAGAATGTGCTGCAAGTTTTTCCACCCACAACATGCATGTTTCCTAAGTATTATATTGTGACGCAAGCTAGGCTCTGTAATGAAAATTGTATTTATTATGATTATAGTCACCAATAACAGAAATGTTTTTCGTGGCGTTTAGCTCAAGATTTGAGTAGTACTTTTGCTCTAACTCTTGGGGAAGAATACTTCGGCAATTTGTATATTACCATCCTGACAGTAGAAACATGGAGAGTGCAGTTGTGCAGTGCATTCTGACTCTTCAGTAGTACACGATTGTTAACGTGCTTTGACTTCAAAACAAGTAAGATAAAGGATACTAAAAGATGAAAGGGCTGAGGAATTTGAAGAAAAAAAATTAAGTAGACGCCACTGAGAAGGAGTGGAGATTTTCCATGTTTCCTGTTGGGCTATTAGGCTTTGAACAAGTTGGCTAAAGCTTCTCTTCCCTTCTAGAGCTTCTTAACCAGCAAGCAGTCCTTGATCTCTTGGCACAGGCAAGCATTGAGGCAGGTGCTCTTAGGGCTCTCGCTTCAGTGCAGGACTTCAGTTCAAAACCCCTTGTAATCTCTGATTTTGGCTGAGGTTACTAATGATGATAGGTTTAAGGGATTACTTGTAAGTAATACAAGTTCCTAGTGGGAACTAATAGGTGTGTGCTTTGTGATAAGACTGGAGAAGAACATGCCTGGATTATGAAAAGTCTCATTATGTGATTACCTTCCGCTGCAACATGAATCACTTGAAATGTTCCACATATTTGACCCAATGCAGCTAGACAGCCATCCTGAAATTTTTTTTTATATATGATGCACACCATATTTTATATATATATATTTTTTTTTTTCTCACTCCCTCATCTATCCCCTTCCTCCCACCAGAATATCATAAAAGCAGGTAGTGCCATTCTAGACCCTAGAAATAAGGACCACTGGGAGCAGATCCAGCGAACAGAAGGAGGCACAGCCCACCTGCTCAAACATTATGAGAATTATGCCAGCAATGTGGCAAAGAACATGAAGAACACATACATGAAGCCTTTTGTCATCGTAGCACCCAATATGAGTAAGTAGCACTGATTGAAACAGATCATTTTGTAAGAGCAAGCCAGTGTCTGAAGGAAGTCATGGATGACACTGCATTGTTAGAGGACTATACAGCAATTAAAGAATTTACCTGCAAATCAACATTTTTACTCATTGGAAAAGACTGGGATTTTGGAAATAGCAGCTGATTTGGTATCCAAATATATATATATATATTTTCAGTGCTATACTGCCGTAGTGGCGTCTGACTACAATGATGGCTATTCTTGCAGTGATGACAGTAAAGGGGGTATATCTGCATGTATAAAACTGCCTGCATTAACAACAGAAGCCAGGATTCTTCTTTAACCGTAGCACGTTGAAAATTTATATATATATATATATATATATATATATATAAACAGAAGCTGTTTCCAAAATCACAGGAGATTAAAATGTTTTGTTAAAATATTGGTCCAAGAAAAGGTAGGATACTGTGGAGGTTGTGATATCTTTTCTTGGTTCAAGAAAAAACTTTTACATAGATATTATCTATTTGCTTTGAGAATTTCATACATTCTCTTCTTTATCATTTGAGAGTAACAACATTCTTTATAAAGATGCCATTTCCATTTGCTAAATACAGGTAATGATGGCAATGTTCAGATAAGTTATCAGGGATATTCAGTAGGATAATCATCCCACTGAATACACAGAAATACAGTTCTCCAACTGACATTTCTCAGATAATTTTCAAACCTAATCTGCTATGTTTGAATATAGCCAGTTAGGTTTCAAGTTTGTGTACCTGGATAATTTGACTTTTACTGGTTATATTTACATTAAATATTCAAATTAAGTTAAGTACTGAAAAAATGTTAAAAAGGAAAGTATGCAGGCCTGCAGACCCAGTTCCCCCTTCCCCCTCTAAATGTGTGAAAATAACATTGGGCATTGTACTTGATCTGCCCCCCACCCCCCAAGCCCTCCCAAAACATAGTAATAAAGTCACAGGCCTACGCATTAGCCCCAACTGCCCTCCCACCTTATGCTTTCTCTAAGCCCCTCCTGATCCCCACCATCTCTGTTTTCCCCCCACAACCTGAACCCTTCCATCCTACCCAGCACCCCATGAAATCCCCCAGTCACTGGGATTGTGGTAGAATTGTATAAAAATGAAAAAAAAAAAAAAAAGGGAAATAAATGTACCCTGCAGCACTTCAGTACTACAGTCTGTCTGCCAGGAGTCAGTCTGGAGATGTCATGATCTGAACTTGCAATCCTCTGGCAGCCAACAAGGATTTTAGCCAGGGAACTAAGGGGGCAGCTTCTCTAGCTGAATTGTCAGAAAATCCTAGTTTGCTGGTTTCCCCTCACTTTGTCACATAACAGCTTTCCCATTCACATGCAGGGTCCTGTTCCTACTATTGTATGAAATGTTCATTTCTGTCTTTCATCAGTTATTGCAGTTGACATCTTTGACAAGTCAAATTTTACGGGAGCAAGGGTACCAAGGTTTGACGAGATCTACGAAGATTATTCAAAAGATTTGCAATCATCTGTTCTCTTCCCTGATACTTTGTTCAAATCCTTAGACAGAAAAGGTAAAATGATCTTACAGAATATTTTGTTTACTTTTGTCTTCTTTTAGAAACTTTCTTACCTCTGTTTTTATTTGCTGAGAAGGCATCCAGTGTTTCCAATGCACGGGTAACACCGAATTTAAATGGTCTGATTGGGGAACTGTGGGCGGAATGTTAGGCAGTAAGAAGCACCATTGCAAAGCATTGCAAAGCATATTGACATGAATATTTAGTGAGCCAGCGAGCGGGTTATCCAGGTAAAGCTGCACAGGTATTCAACAAAACATGCCCGGATAAGTATTCCACAAATATACCAGGATAACGTTATCCAGGAAACTTTAAGACAGGCACTTTTCCAAGGTGACCTGCCCAACTAGCGCTGAATATCATTACTCATTGGATAAATTTAATCATGCCTCTGGAACGTCTCCATCACTGCCTCTTTTTATCCTGCTACATTTTGAAAGGATGAGTTACCACAACAAAATGTAGCCGGGCAACAGGGGAAATATTCAAATCTCCGGTTTTGTCCAGATAACTCATATAGCCAGACACTTTGAATACTGACCTCAATATTCTTAAGTAGAAATGCTATAAATGTTGTTATTTCATTTAATTGGTGAGGTCTTCCATATTGATGTATTCCAAAGCTATTACAGAACGCACTTTCATCATGAGATATCTTGTTTGCCAGTTAAATATAAGTTAATCAATGGGTTTGCTTACATATAATGGCCTCAAGACATAAATATGAATCATCATGACTTTTTCTTTGTGGTTAAGGAAGAGTAATAGTTTATTCTAGAAACCTTTGTGGTTTTGAGTTGGTTTTTTTTGTAATGGAAAGACATATTTGGTGTTTGTGAATAGTGCATTAAGGCTTGAGATGAAAGCCCAGCTGTTTGTGTTGATCTTGCAGTGGTATTGCCAACAACAAAGCCTTCCAATCAGAAACTTTCCTCCGAAATTGATGACGGTGCATTAAATCCTGATAATGCCCTTTCAAAGAGGAAGAGGAGGCAGCCAGATCCCTTTAATCAGTATGCTGTGGCTGTGGTGATTGTGTACCGGTCCCTGGGACAACTCTTACCTGAGCACTATGACCCTGACAGACGGAGCCTAAGGTAAAGCTGTATATGTGCTTGTTTGAAAGCACACTGGGATAGTCCTTTTCATGGGATGAAGGAGTAAACACACTCCCAAGGCTTATTTCCACCAGCAGAATGTTCTGCTAATGCAGAATGATCTTTTAAATGATGTTTTAATTGTCATGTTTTGTGTAATATTTCTTGAATTTTAAAAGTTATTAATGCAGTAAAGTCTTAATAAATGATAGCTGAGGTGACTTGTGTCCTAATTTTCCTGTCAGCGGCATTCTGACCCCAGTGACAAAATTAACTTCTCTTGAAGATAGCTGTTTATATTAACCCACTTAGAAAATCAACTTTGCATAAACTGCTTAGTTATACGATTTTTGGAAGAAAAACAATGATTTAAGAAAATGCCAATTTTTTTTGTTTTGTGTGCTGTAGATCCATTTTGTGTTCATCACATAGTTTTCTGACCCTTGCCATATGCTGGGTCCTGCTCTTTTGATGGGACCTAAAGAGGATCAAAAGAGAGCCATGAGGGAGCGGCATCAGATACAGAACTTCTGGAAAAATAATTACAGAAGTAATAGCCAGCTTTACAGCTATATTTTCTTATGTATATAAAACTGTACATCCATACTTGGACAGCCTAACATAGTATAGTTTGCTAGCCTGACCCTATAGAGGGGACAACGGTCAAAGTATAGTTGGAGAAGAAGAGAAATAAGAAATTAGACTACCTCAGTAAGGCTTGATGCATCTATAATCTCGTGGGTTTTCTTATGGTGTATGAGATGTGGATATGATTTGATATATTTAGATATGAGATATATGTTTTATTTATTGATAACGCTCTTAACTGAATGGGTAAATAAAGCAGAATGACAGGAATGATAACTGAACAACTTCTCTCTTTCTCTGATTCTTTATTCCCAGAGTGCCTAATCGCCCCATCATTAACACTCCAATAGTGAGTGCCACTGTTCACAGTGATGGGGGCCTGTTCCCGAATCCACTAGAGAACCCCATCATGCTGGAGCATGCTCTGCTGGAGAAAGAGGAGAGGACCAAGCCCGTGTGTGTCTTCTGGAACCACTCCATTGCGTGAGTTTGGTAGCACTTTCCTACATGAAGGACTCTTGCAGCGGACCTACGGCACAGTACAAAAATGGAAAACTTGGGGTAGCTGCTATTCCCTGTACATACCCGGAACAGTCCAGACCGTGGGTTGAGTCTCCTGTCCAGAAGATGGAGACAGACCAAAACTGAAAGGGTATCCTATATCAGGACAAAGCCTACCTTGCATCCCTTCAGTATTTGTCTGTCTCCAGCAGATGCCGGCAACTCACCTTGCGGTTCCCTTACTTCATTCCTTTATCTTTGCCCTGCGGGGTTTTTCTGTCTATTTCTCAAGCTCAAGCAAGTATTATTGGTCTTTGTGTTTAATTGCACAAACAGGGGAGGAGGAATAGCCTAGTGGTTAGAGCAGTGACTATGAACCAGGAGACCAGGGTTCAAGTCCCGCTGTTGCTCCTTGTGACCTTGGGCAAGTCACTTTACCCTTCATTGCCTCAGGTACAAAACTTAGATTGTAAGCCCTCTGGGGATAGGGAAATAGCTACAGTACCTGAATGTAAACCGATGTGATATCTCAGATCGAATGTCGGTATATAAAAAAATTAAATAATAATTTAAATAATTAAAAAAAAAGTTTGAAACTAATTTTCCCTCAACTCTGTCATTTAGGGACAGCACTGTCTCCTTGCTCTTGGTGGGCCTAGAGGGGCTTGCCCCTTGAGTTTCTCAGTCTAAGCTCCCTTCCCGGTGACCCGTGTACTGGGGTGATACTGGTCACTCCCCCTGAGAAACTGCCTTGAGCCCCGGGACGTTGTAATTCCCCGGCAGCACTTACAGGGAGGTTCATTACCCTGTTTAACAAAAAGAAAAAAAAGAATCTAGATTTACTTTCAATTTTACTCAGAAGGCAGCTTACTTTCCAACGGGTAGGGTTCATTCGCCTGCACTTGCTCCTCTCCCCAGCACGGCTCAGCTGTTTTTCTTCTGCTCGCGGCGATTTCCTGTCAATTATGCCGCGATCTCACTGTTGTTTAGCCTGCGGGGAGCCTGCTTTGCGGCTCTCCCGCGATGGGTTGTGTTCGGGGTGCTTGCCGGGTGGGGAGGGTCCCTCTGTGGCGCAGACCCAACCAAGGACCCGAGGGTGTTCCTCCCGCTGCATGGCCAGGCCGTTCCCGACCCGGCAAACCACGGGAACAGCAGCCATTTTGGGTATTAGCACAGCTCCCGATTCGGAGCTGCAGGGGGGAGAGGAGTCGGATTTTCAGGTTTTTCCCCCGATTTGAGCCCTGTGCCTCCTCCAGATGAGGATCCCTCCCCCCGGGAAATCCAGGCCACGTTTTTCTTCAGAATTTGTGCTCTTGATGCACAGATCTTACCTGGCCAGCTTGCAGGAGGAGGAGGCCCCCCCCCCCACCAAGTCCCCTGCCCGCCAAAATTCCACAGATGCCCACTCCGCCCGCTCCTGCAGCGCCGGATCTGCAAGGCTCTGTCAGGATTAGAGTGGTACCGGGGTACCCCCCCCCCCCCCCCCCCCCGGATACGGCTCGGCCACCCGCAATTCCAGACCAGGATCCGGACACGGATTTTTCTTTGCCGGGTCCCCCCCTCGAAGGGGATGGCCCCTGGGTGCTATGTTTGTTTCAAAGGGAGGAGCTGGAACTTCTTATTCCCTTCATCCTGAAAGAACTGGGGATTGACGTCCCTCCAGATGATACGGTGACGGCTACAGTGCCCAGCCCATGTGGACCCGGTCCTGGCGGTACTCAGGGCGCCTCCACGCACTTTTCCGTTCCATCCCATGCATAAATTGCTGTTCCTTCGGGAATGGGAAGCTCCCGAGACGGGGCTACGTGTGGGTAGAGCTATGGACAAGCTCTATCCTCTTCCTGAGGATTGCCTGGAAATGCTGAAAATCCCCAAGGTGAACTCTTTGGTCTCTGCGGTCACCAAGCACACCACCATTCCAGTGGTGGGAGCCACCGCCTTCAAGGATGTCCAGGAGTGCAAACTTGAATTTTATCTCAAGCTTATCTTTGAAGTCTTGGCCTTAGGTGTCCGGGCGACGATCTGCAGCAGTCTCATGCAGCGGGCAAGCCTTAGTTGGGTTCAACAATTACTCAGCACCCAGGACCTCCCGTCTGCAGAGGCAGAGCAGGCTGAACGACCGGAGGGCGCAGTGGCATATGGAGCGGATGCCCTCTACGATTTATTCCGTGTACAGGCCAAGGTGATGGTTGCAGCAGTGTCGGCCAGATGCCTCCTCTGGCTGCGCAACTGGTCGGCCGACTCCTCTTCCAAATCCCAGTTGGGCACACTTCCTTTCAAGGGTAAGTTGCTTTTTGGCGAGGACCTAGAGCAGCTTATTAAATCCTTGTGTGAGAACAAGATCCATAAGCTGCCGGAGTACTGCCCTAAACAGCTTCGGTCTTTCTTTTCTACGAGGTCCCGTTTCAGGGGTCAGAGGAGGTAAACCAACATGGCACGGGACTCCTTTCCTCGAGGGAACTCCTCCAGATCTCAGGCATGGTCTCATTCCTTTCGTGGCCCCAGTCCTTTTGGAATGGTAACCCACAACATTCAACTGCAAAGCCCACCTCCCAGTGAGATCCGGCCGGCCCATTCCTCTGTTCCAGACTTAGGTGGACGTCTCTCCCATTTTCAGGAGGAATGGGTCAAAATTACGTCGGACCAGTGGGTCCTCGAGGTGATAGAGAAAGCTTATGCTTTGGAGTTTGCTCGAGATCTGCCGGACCTGTACATCGTCTCCCCTTGCGGGCGGCCGTCTTCCAGACTCTCGCCAGGCTCCAGGATCTGGGAGCCATAGTCCCAGTTCCAATGGAGGAACAAGGCATCGGCCAGTATTCCATCTACTTCGTCGTGCCAAAGGAGGACAGTTCTTTCCGTCCCATCTTGGATCTCAAGAGGGTCAATAGGGCCCTCAGGGTACCCAATTTCTGAATGGAAACCCTGAGGGCGGTGATCGTGGCAATTCATCCAGGCCAATACCTGGCTTCCCTCGACTTGACGGAGGCCTATCTCCACATACCTATTCGTCGTGAGCATCAGACGTATCTCCATTTCAACATCCTGGGCCAACACTTTCAGGTCCGAGCTCTGCCTTTCAACCTCGCCACCGCTCCACACACCTTTACCAAGGACATGATGGTGGTAGCGACAGCTCTTCGCTGAGAAGGAATCCTAGTCCATCCTTACCTGGATGACTGGCTCATGCAGGCCACGTCGGTGACTCTCTGCAGAATAGCGGTAGATCAGGTGCTTGCTCTCCTCACCTCCCTCGGGTGGATAGTCAATTTCTCCAAGAGCAACCTTCAGCCCTCCCAGGTCCTGGAATTTTTGGGCGCACACTCCAATACCCGAGTCAGCAAGGTGTTCCTCCTGGACGCTTGGGCTCTCAAACCTATGGACCAAGTGCATAAATCTCTCTCGCTTCTGCTTCCCACGGCATGGGACTACCTTCAGGTACTGGGGACCATGGCTTCCACTATCGACCTGGTCCCCTGGGCGTTTGCGCATATGCGACCATTACAGAAAGCTTTGCTATCCCGCTGGAAGCCGGTGTCCAAGCAATTTCAGACGCCCCTACCTCTCTCCAGTTCTACCATTGCTGACATACAATGGTGGCTGTCACTAGTGCACTTCTTGAAGGGAGTGCCCTTACTGACTCCGCAGTGGATTGTAGTGACGACAGATGCCAGCCTCTCCAGGTGGGGGGCGGTCTGTCAATCCCAGACCACGCAGAGGTACTGGTCCCAAGTCCAGTCGCGCTGGCACATCAATCATCTGGAGGCACGAGCAGTGTCCACATTAAATGTCATCTGCCATTTGGATGCCCAGTCTCACAAGGTCCTCTTGTGATTTAACAACTTTGAATATCATGAGCAACTTTGAATATCAGCAAATTTGATCACCTCTCTCGTTGTTCCCATTTCTAGGTCATTTATAAATATGTTAAAAAGCAATGGTCCCAGTACAAATCCCAGAGGCACTCCATTAGTCACCTTTTTCCACTGAGAAAATTGACCACTTAACTCTACTCAGTTTTCTATCTTTCAACCAGTTTTTAATCCACAATAGAACATTACCTCCTATCCCATGACTTTTTAATTTCTTCAGGAGTCGCTTGTGAGGTACTTTGTCAGTCGCTTTCAGAAAATCTACATACATCTGTCAGCTGGCTCACCTTTATCCACATATCTATTCAAACAATAACAGGGTTTTAGAGACACAATACAAGAACATAAACCATATCACTAATTATGTGACAATGATAATGCAGATCAACTTTAAAGGCAAATATCAGAGAATTCAAAGTGGCTCCTTTACCAATCAGCTGAAAATATTTTCCTGTTTTGAACAAGAAACATTAGGTTCAGATGAATAGTAAGTTACCTATAAGAGGGCCTTCTGCCCCTGCTGGAATCCATTTTATGCCAGCAGCAATGGAGCAGTCACTAACATTGCTTAGGTCTTCATATCACTGATGGTGATTTGCTGACATTGCTGCTTTGCTAGCACCATTTTTCAGTGCAAGGATTCTGAAGATATCTCTAAAGGATCATTGCCTGTTATTTAAAAAGGATGGATCCATGATCCTTCAGAAGGTATTACAATTACAGTGCAATGAACAGCCTAAGACAGACCTCACAGAGACATTACAGAGTTACCTCCCAGTTATGCACATATCAGTTTTAAATTAGACAATCATTTGTCCATTTAACTTGGACATTGTTCTCCGCAGCCTTGCTAAGTCCCAGCTATAACTTGGTGCATGTTATGCAAGGACACTTAACACAGCAGGCCAGTACTTTGAAGTTCTATTTATTTATTTTATTTATTTTGTTTGTTTTATATATTGGTATTCTGGTTCACTCATACCGGTTTACAATAATATAAAATCCAACTTAATAAAACATATAAAATATATCATAATAAAACATTAAAATAAACATCGCAATAGAATCAACAAAATCAATTAAAATCTGAGTTAAAATGTTGGAAAAAAGTTCTATGATTTGGCGGTATACAATTTTTAAATAAACCTAAACCTATCCTGTGGCCCGCACCATATCTTCACAGCTTATGTATTGAGGAATCACTTGTTGCTGATGCTTAGATTAAGAATCTCAAAATAACTCTGTTTTTATTTTCAGAGCAGTCCTGTTGTATTCAATTACTTGCATAGACTTGAAGTTCTGATTCCCTTAAGGAAAGTAGAACTACAAGTCCTTGCATACAGTGGGCTAAAACCAGGACTGGATCATCTTTGTCAGGAAAAAAACAGAGCTAGATGGTAATACTAGATCAGTGTTTCCCAGCCCTCTCCTGGAGGCACACTTAGCCATTCAGGTTTATAGGATTGCCACAATGAATATGCATGAGACAGATTTGCATATCCTGGATCTCCAGTGTATGCAAATCTATCTCATGCATATTCATTATGGATATCCTGAAAACCTGACTGGTTAGGTGTGCCTCCAGGAGAGGGTTGGGAAATACTGACCATAATAGACAGCAACCTCTGTTAATTTTTTTTTTAACAGCTCCTGCAGTAACATTTTCTGTCCAGTGTACTAGTAGCTGTATATATTCTCTGAGTTAATTTAAGGAAACTTTAAAGAACTGTTTTATTAGTTATTTTAAAACGTAGTACTTAGAAATTCTTAGAAAACAATTACAGTAGATTAAATATTTAACAAAAGGAACAAATGGATTTCAAACTAAAGTTTTTTGTTTTTTTTTTTAATTTATAATAAGTAAGTTTGTATCCCGGGCAGTGTTCCTTATCTTGTGTGTCATCCTGCCACCAAGCATTATGTTAGTAATTGTCATTCACAACCCCGTATGAAAGTGTGCTCGCAAGAATCGTTGGGTCAGTGCTTGTTTAGCATTGGTTGATCCTTTGCTTGTAATTCCAGCAAAGAGAAGGCTGCAGGACACATTCTGCCTGGTACCTTATGCAATAATGTTGTAATCTCTACTGAGCAGGTACTGTGTCTAATATTTCTATACAGCACTGTGAACATAGAGTAGTGCTACAAAAGTGATATGTAGTAGTGTCCTGTGGCCACTCTCCTTTATTGTATGCGATGGTGTTTGGCCAGCAGGAGCTGCTCCTTGGCTGCATCATCTTATGTAACAGCTCAGATGGTTTTCTTACTATGTTAGATCTTGTTTCTTTAACCAACAGGATTCGTGGAATGGGAGGATGGTCCTCCAAGGGATGTGAGCTCATTTTTAGGAACCAAAGTCACATCACGTGCCAGTGCAATCACATGACCAGTTTTGCTGTGCTGATGGACATTTCAAAGAGAGAGGTGAGTCACCATACATTGGATTGCAAAATATACCCTGAGGTTCTAAAACTGAAACAAATTTGTATTCCAAATCTTAAAAAGCATGGCCTAGTGAGTACAGCAGTGAGCTGAGAACTAGGGAAGCCAGGGTTCAAATCCCACTAATACTCCTTATGAATTTGGGCAAGTCACTTTATCATTATTTTTTCAGGTACCCACTTAGGTTGGGGTAGGAACCTATTGTACCTGAATTCTAATAATGCTGTAAGCTGCCTTGAGCATCATTTGGAAAAGCGGTCTAGAAATCCAAAACAATTATTGTTGCTGCTCTTCTATCTTGTTCCTTTTCATCCCGCTATGTAGTTCACTTAATTATGCTGACTGAACAATGAAGTCATTCAGTGGCCATAACAATGGTCTCAAGTCATCTGAATTTATTGCCATGTCCTCAGAAGGCTTCAATTTGTGCTCACAATTTTAAAATGCCAAAACACAATTTTAAAATGACACAAACCAAGAAAACATTTAAGTTGTCTCTTCATCACCAAGGAAAAGAGGTTTGTCTGTTATTCAGTATAAGGTAGATTTTAAAACGAGCGCGTGCCACATCCTTGTGCAGGCGGCTCCCGGTACATGCACATGGACGCAATCATTTTATAACATGCACGCGTTGGCATGAGCATGTTATAAAATGTGATGCATATGCAGGCAGCCCGCGACTCGCTCACGGACGGGGGGGAGGGCAGAAATTTCAAAAGTACGTGAGACGACACGATCGGGCCTTTGCCCATTTCCCTCCCAGTCCGCTCCAATTAAGGAGTGTTCTGGGAGGGAACTTTCCTAACCTAACCCTATCCTTCCTCCCTTTTCCCCTCTCCTCCCTGACCCCTAAACCTACCCTAGCTTTCCCCATTTTTTAAATTTTAATACTTACTGCTCCTCCTGAGCAGAAGTATTTTCCGCACACCGGCTGGCTGCTGGCACACGTTTTTCCGAGACAGAGCCTAATGGCTGCTGTCCCGCCCAGACCCTGGCCCACCCCTTTTTGTTGGCCCAGCACTTCTGCGCGTAACAGGGGTTACTCGTGTGGCTGGGCCTGTTCTAAAATGCGCGCAAGACCCAGCCACACACAAAACTCCCTTTTTTTTTTATGTGCATGGGCCTTTTAAAATCAGGCCTTTAGAGCATAGAGATCCAAGTTGGAAGGGTTATTTATTTTTAACACATTCACAAAATATAAATAGTACCATTAATTTTATTGTGGGCAATTGTCCTGTCCAAGGAGCTGTCCAGGACATGGTGCTGAACAGTAGTGAAATGCTCTTGTTGAGCTATGGATAGATATATACCTGCAGGTATACAATCATGCCTCATAAAGAAAATCTTCCAGAATATCTCTTATCAATCACCTTCCGCCACCTAAAAACTGCTTTAATAAATCCTGAGTTTATTGGTCATTCTTGTCATCTTTCTTTGAACCCTCACCAGCCTGAGAGGTTCATCCTCCAAGGAGCACTCTAAGTGCAACTCTGTCAGAGACTCTTATAGAAGTGGCAGTAGTCTTCCCTTTCTTCCAGGGCCTGCCTGAACACACCACTCCATGGCATGTCTGGGTTTCACTTACCCCAATAAGTGTAGCATTCAAACCCAGATTCTTATCTGTCACAGCACGGTAGCTTGAATCATTGGGCTGGACCAGAAAAATAACTTTTTACATGGGTAACAGGACAGTATACAAACAGGAATCATGTACAGGAGTGACTGGAAGATGGACCACATTGAAACAGTCATTTGACATTTTCTTCAGAAGTAGGACATTGGTAAATATTTGCTACACAGGGGAGGATTGCCACCTAGATAGATTTTGAGACAATGCTGGGGAGGAGCCAGGTGTCGTGGTACATGTGGGCACCATTGACATAGGAAAATGTGGGATGGAGGTTCTGGAAGCCAAATTTAGGCAGAACCTCCAGGGTAGCATTCTCTGAAATGCTTCCTGTTCCACACCCAGGCAGAGCTCCAGAGTCTCAGTGCGTGGATGAGACGATGATGTAGAGAAGAGTGAGTCAGTTCTATAAGGAAATGGCGAACCTTTTGGGGAAGGGGGAATCTTTTCCAAAAGGATGGGCTCCACCTTAACCAGGGTGGAACCAGGCTGCTGGCACTAACCTTTAAAAATTTGCTAGAGCAGTTTTTAAACTAGATTAAGGGGGAAAGCCAACAGTCACTCAGCACTGCATGGTTCGAAGGGAGATAACTTCGAAGGGTACTAATGAAACAGAAGGGTTAGGGCATCCCAAAAGAGAGGTTCTAATGAAAGCAAAACTAGTGCATGTGCCTATAAGTAAAGAATAACCTGAGCTAAAGGATTCCAAATTATCCCTATCAATGCAGGTTGTAAATACAAACAAAAAACACACTTTGAAATGTCTGTATGCCAATGTCAGTAGTCTAAGAAGTAAGAAGGGGGAGGGAGAGCATATAGCAGTGAATGATGAGATAGGCTTCTAAGAAAACTAAAAAGTCATGGACTAGGAGGTGATGTCCTTTTGTGGATTGCAAATAGGTTAAAAGACAGGAAACAGAGTAGGATTAAATGGTCAGTTTTCTCAGTGGAAAAAGGTAAAAGTGAAGCCTTAGGGATCTGTACTTTGTCCAGTGATTTTTAATATATCTGGAAAGGAGTACAAATTTGCAGATGTCACAAAATTATTCAGAGTAGTTGAATCACAAATGGATTGTGATAAATTGCAGGAGAGCCTTGTGAGACGGAAGTTTGGGCATCCAAATGGCAGATGAAATCTAATGTGGACATGCAAGTCGATTCTTATAGGGAAAAATAACCATGTTGTGGTACACACTGTTAGGATCCATATTAGGAGTTATCACCCAGGAAAAAGATCTGGGCATCACTGCAACACTGGCAAGAAGAAAGAGAAAGGCAGGAGCCTTTCAAAAACGGTAAAGAGAGCGGGAGGCCCGTGATCGGGAGCCCCACCCACCCACCCGACGTCACCACCAGCAGCGCCAGAGCGCTAAAAGAAGCGACACCTCCAGACGTCGCAGAAAGTGAAAAAAAAACCCCTCCCACCACCAACCGCCCTGCAACACCATCAAAAAGAAAGGGAAAGGCAGGAGCCTTTCAAAAACGGTAAAGAGAGCGGGAGGCCCGCGATTGGGAGCCCCACCCACCCACCCAACGTCACCACCAACAGCGCCGGAGCGCTAAAAGGAGCGACACCTCCAGGCGTCGCGTGCCGAAGGGGCACAACAAAGGGGCACTCCCCTTTGTGCACCCCTTCATGCAAACCGCAGTGTTAGCAGTACTCAATCTCTTGATAACTCCCGAATGACCAAATAATGGCAAACCATTAACCCCCCAAAGACTGCAAGATCAACAGAAACGACCCAAATGTAGACAAAATTGGAATGACAGAGGAACGAAAACAAAAATAAAACTCAAATATCAACACTCAACCATTACGCACAACAACAACAACAAATCTCTCGGCAGCTACTTAACACTTTCTTTCCTACTCTTTAATGCTCAATCCATAATTTAAAAAATACCAATCATCAACGACCTTCTCCAAGATGAAAATCCAGATTTCATAGCAATCACAGAAACATGGGCAAAAAACACAGACACAGTACTAATCAACCAAATCAATAATTCTACATACAGAACTTTTTCAATACCCAGACCTAAAAAGAAAGGCGGAGGCCTTATGCTAATCATCAGAAAAAACCTATAGATGAAATTAATCCCAACAAGCCATTGCTCCCCAGTGGAAATTGCACTATTTGATTCTCCACATCTACAAATTTGTCTGGTTTACTGCCCCCCTAATACTCTCGATCAGAACTGCTCTCCACTATTGAATTTTTCCTGACCAGAATATCAGTCAACAAACCCATAATTATTCTAGGTGACTTCAACTTACGCATAGACATTGCCCCCTACTCTCCCGCCTGCACTTCAATCATTGATGCGCTCTCATCAGTGGGTCTCAGACAAATCATCAATGGCCCAACGCACAAAGCAGATCACACACTAGACCTAGTCTTCATCAACACTAACATATAGTCAAACCACCAAACTAAGATAACGAAAATACCATGGTCAGACCACTCTATCATCCACGCAAACTTATATTCAAATTGTTTACTTGTTTTTAATTTTAGTGGTTGAGCTACTGCCTGTATAGTCCTTCCTGGCGCAGCCTGTTTGGCGAAACACGGTGTCCTTGTTAGGGGACATCTGAACCTGTATAATGTAAACAACTGAAAACACAGGAGTTTTTTCGTTGTTAAACTGTTCATAAGCACCTACAACTGAATGACTGATTTTCTTCAAGGGACTTAACACCACGCTCCTCTTCTTTTCATAACTCAGAAGTTAGCCAGCTAAATGAATATTTGGATATTCAGACTTAGCCGGATAACTTAGCTGGCTAAGTCTGGTCGGGTCTAGTTTATTGCTAGATAAAAGTGCTGATTGGAAGGCTGACCTAACAACAGGAGTGTTGTGAGATGGGGGATTTTTATGTTTAACAAGGAATTCATGAGTTTCTGAAGTGCTTCTCTGGCACCGCTACAGTGCAGCTGAGTTTGGAATGCTCTGCATGATCTGATTTGTGATGTGCTTTACCTGCTTTTTATCAAAACTAATATAAAAGACTGGCCATCTTTGCCAATGTGGTGGTGGCTCTCAGGCTTACATCAGGAGCAGATCCTTATACCAGTAAATCACCACATAATGATTCAGATCAGATCCAGGTAAAGCACGATGAGCTGAACATGCAAATGTCATCGCATGAGGAGTTGGAATGAGCAGCTCTGTTGTTTTATTTTAGGCTGTTTTGGTTAGTACAATTCCATTTTTCATTTATATGCAAGAATCTTTCAGTTAAAGGCTCCTCAACTATATTTGCAGAAGTTGCACTAGTTTTAACAGGGATGGATAATGACTCAGACATTCTTAGCTTAGGTTCCCCATGTTGTCATGCAAATAAATCATCAACAGGGTAACACTGTCTGTTGCCTCCCACATATGGATCACAGCAACAAGAACACGCGTGCAGCTTCTAATTAACAAGCCTGAGAATATATATGTTTTCCTTTAGGGCCCTGAAGAATGCATGTTTCAGATAAGGAAAATATCACTTACAAAATTCTGACTACAATACATAACCTACTCTATAATACTAACTCCATCTGGTTATGTTCCTTACTACGAATTTACAGACCTACTAGACAGCTCCGTTCACTTGATAAATGTATCCTTGAAGTACCTACCATAAAAACTGTCAGTCTAGCACTAACCCGTAAACGAGCATTCTCTGTTGCCGGTCCAATACTTTGGAACGCATTGCCTGAACACATTCGTCTGACTGCTAGCCGTATAGAATTCAAGAAACTGTTAAAAACCTATCTTTTCACTCAAGCATACAACATATACTAAGTCCACTACATTATAAGTCTCTGGTATTTTATGCTTATTTTATGATTTTAATGAATTTGTACTTAATTTTATTTTTGATTTGTTTGAATGCAATGTTAGTGTAATATTACTTGTGTATGTTCTAATATGTAAACCGCCTAGACGGATAGTTCCCTACCCATTGTGCGGTATATAAGAATTGTAAATAAATATATAAGAATTGTAAATAAAATATGATTAGTTTGATTAAAATAGATTATTTTGTTTTTTTTAATAGGAAATGCTGGAGAATGCCTTATGTTAGTATTGATTTCTGTCCGGTTTTTTTGGGGGTTTTTTTTGTTAACTTGCACATGCAATTTTCAGAGTTACATGCAAAGTTCCATGGCATTGGAAAAATAGGTCCATATGTCAGTTATAACAGATACAGCAAGAAGGCATTCAGTCCTGCATCTGAGTTCACATTAGCATGGATTTTTCTGATGCTGCAGAACTTGTATATAGATCTTGACCAGCAACAAAAAATTGCATGCATCAGCTGAAAAATAAATGAATAACATAAAGAACACAAAAATTAGCAAGGACGTGTGTATGCGCACATACACTTTCCCCATTCTGAAGTACACACTGTCTCTTCTCTCTCACACACACTCAAAATCACATTCTCTTTCTGATACATGCATACACACCTGTACAAACAAGGGACAGCATCTCTGGCACTAAAACTGTCCCTCAAATACACACAGAGTTTCAGTTGCACACCCAGTCTCCCTTTTTCACATGAACACACAAAGCCTCTCTCTTGCACAGAGAGCCACCCACAGCTCTTGCCTCTCTGTCAGCCACACATATTTGTACAAAATGAATTTCTTTCTCAAAGACACGCACAAATATCTCAATCCTTGCTCACCAAACATAGATGAGTCACCTGACAGATGGTGTCCCTTTCAGCCCCAGCCAGTAGTGCAGGGGTGAGGAATACCAAGCATTATCATCCGATAAAGGGGACACAAAGGAAAGCAAGGCAGAATGGGGAAGACAGATCTAAGAAGACTGAAAAGGTATACTCCCTGGAATACACAATTTTCAGAGGGGTTTTTTTTTTTTTACATTGAATGCAAGCTCCAAAATAGGTTTGTCTATTTGTGAAAGTGAGTGGGAATGTTCCAGTGCCATTCAGCCATCCTCTCTCCTTTTCCACAGCACAGGATAGTGCTCCCAAGCCTTCAGCCATCTCTTACCTCTCCTTCATAGGAGGTAGGCAGATCAATCAACAGAAATAGGTGAATGAAAAATCATTTCCCAACACTGAAAGTGTTTGTTGAAAGGGACATGGTCAGAGAAAGTAAAATGGAAATCTAAAACATTTCTAAAGGAATGCGTTATTAACTCCCTGCCACTTGTTGATTTGTTTTTAGTTCTATCTCAATAGTTTTTTAATCTCCTGGCTATTTTTTTTGTTTTGATTCTTTTACATTTCAGTTAGAAAGTTATATGCTCCTGGAATGCCACATAGCATGGCTGATGTTTGTTGTATCCTATCTGTCTGCAGAACGGTGAGGTGCTGCCTCTGAAGATTGTCACCTACACTACTGTCTCAATTTCATTGGTGGCTTTGATGGTGACATTTATCCTGCTTGTTTTGATCCGAACACTACGTTCAAACTTGCACAGTATCCACAAAAACCTGGTAGCCGCCCTTTTCTTCTCTGAGCTAGTCTTCGTCATTGGCATCAACCAGACAGAAAATCCGGTAAGAAGTCAAATACTACTATCTTGAAAAAACCCAAAAACATATTTTTAGACTCTCTGCATGCTTCTTTAGCTTAGGGCTTCCCAAACCTGTCCTGATGACCACACAGCCAATCAGGCTGTCAGGATATCCACAATGATCATGATGAGATCAAGTTGCATACATTGAAAACCCTGATTCTGCAAATAATCATTATGGATATCCTGCAAACCTGACTGACGTGGGGTCCCCAAGCTAGTCTGGGGAAGTCCTGCTTTAGCTGGATAATTTAACTGCAGGCTTTTACCAGTTTTCCTTTGTGTGTTCTCAAAATCTAGGTCATCGGTATGTGAACAAGAGTTAACAGTACTAATGGTTACTTCAACTAATGCCTTACTACTACAGTTTTCAGTCTTAGCCTTAAAAATATTTTTCCTTCTCTCAGCCTTATAGTGAGCCAGCTCAGTCTCTGAGCCCTGCCAGAGTGTTTTCCAGCTACTGTTCACACTTTAGTCCAAGTCATTCCATGAATTCGTATGATTGAGGACAGGTTTCAGCTTCCATTGGAGAGAGTTTTGAAGCTGTGAAATCATTCACAGCCTCATTATAAAGCACCAAGGAGTGCTTAGCCAATCAGATTGCTTGATTGGCTTACCATCATCCCCACCTCCCCAACTTCCACATGTTCTCCAGTGGAATGACCTTGGACACAGCAGGGATCTTCTGTCTCTATATAAACTTGCATAAAATTATAGCTACATTATAATAAGTTAATAGGTTTTGAGAGTGTTGGTGAACATTAATTTGGACTGATAGGAACAGACCTCTTATACAGACTTTTACATGGTTACACAGACTTACACCGTGGTCTTTCAGATAGGGTCACACTAGTGTATGGCTTCCACATATTTGCCAAATGCAAAAGCAATAACATTGGCAGCCGGGACGTCCTCCTCCCCACTGGACTCTTCGCATCCGACCCCATTTTCCACCCCCTCACAACAGCACTGGAAGGTTTATCCCTCCAACCCCAATTAACAAAGGCCACAGCTTTATTGAACAGTAACTATAAAGTAATACATACAGTATCCAAGCCATAGATATCACATGTGGTATCACTGTGCTACCCCGCGATCCACTGTCTGCCATGCTCGAGCAAGACAACAAGACAACCAGGGTGTATCCGCCCCCCCCCCCCCGCCCCCCTGTATTCGAGCAAGGGAGGCCCACCCCGGACGCTACCACACCCCAGTGTCCCCTCAAGAACCGTCCTTGCCAGGACATATTACAACAATTAGACCAGCGGCATATCAGACATCACCTTGTTTCCCCCCCCCCGGCTCGGCTCAGGTACCCCGCTCCGCCCTTTACAGTTATCCCCAACATTACATTAGAAGAATCACAGTCTTGGCCTCATCATCTAACAAAAGCATACTAACACTGTCTAATGGGATACCTCACCTGCTCCTGACTATACCTGCATTGGGTGGGAGGGCGGGAATGCTGGGACCACCACAAAATGGTGCTGCCCGGGGCGACGGCCGAGATTCAAATAGAGCTGGCCGTCACCTGATATCCCGCGCATGTGCGGGCCCACAGGAAATCTCACAGTCCCGTACATGCGAGAGCCCGCTCCCATCGCGCCAACGCGGCGCAAGGCATGACGTTGCCGCAGCCCCCATCAGCCATCCGGTGAGCCTATCTAGTCTGCCCAGTTAAGATCTGTCAAGTTTGGATAGATGCCCATATAAATTCCTATATGCAGTCCAACACATATATGCAACTCCTGCCTTCCCTATATCTTTAATCATGACTTCTCAACCTTTTCATACTACTCCCCTCCATATCCAGCTTAAGCATTGCCAAAATCCATTACAGTGACGGTCTCCACTGGCAGGTCATTTCAGGCCTTCTTCAGCTTTGATTCTTACAGTACCAATACTTAAGCCAAGACCAAGGCTCCCTTCTATGTCAGAGTAAGAACTATTAAGGGCTGATAAAATAAATGTAAACTTCTGTTCAAAACATTTCTGATCCCCTTTGGCAGTGACACCCTTTCAGTGTTTACTCAGAGAAGTACTTAGTCTATGTTTTGTTCCCTAGTCAAGAGTATAATCAATGCCGCCTCCTAGTTAGAGGAGGATAGTAGATCTCTGACTTTGCTTTTCTGGAATCACAAAATCACAGGTCAAGATATACTACAAAATTAAAATCTGAACATGATAGAGTATTGTTCCAAAACTTACAGCTGTATGATTCTGTGTGTGTAAAATCAGTTAAAATTACTTATTTTCTGCCATTCTGATTTTCCTGGTTGAGTAATCATGATGAGGCTTCAAAAGTCATACCACACCATATCTGTATGCATCAGTCAGTGTTCACTTCCTGCGTCTTGTGTACACAAACTTAATCCAAAGACCTTCAGTAACTGTTTCCACAGTGAAAGCTTTTTTCTTTTGTTTCGTATTGTTTTTATCAAACTGTTGGTAATCTGTAACTGAGTTCTCATTGTACCTTGTGGTCAATAATTTGTAATGGATTGCTCTCCTTTCCAGTGCACATGATCCATAGTCTGCAGCTGAAAGTGTTCCAAAAATAACTTTGCATTATCTCTTTGCAAATTGGGAGTGAGTTTCCCTTGCAGGACACTGTGCACACAGCGTGTGTGTCAGGTAAACTAGTCGTGCACACCTGCGATGACAGGCTGCCCAGCAAGTCATGCACTGGTACACCTGAGAGAGAGGAGGAATGCTGGAGCCCAAATAATTCATTGGTTGTTGGCGTTGGGCCGGGTTCTCAGCAGTTTCTGTAAAGCTAACAATACAGTTTCAGGGAGAGGTTCTAATCCCCCAGGAATTACTCATTGACAGAAATGATTTATTATCACTTAAGCTTCTGTTCTTTTTGTTCTAGGAGGAGGTAAAGTTTTAATTCATATTTTAAACAGACAAGGGAGTAAAATAGAGAGGTGGAGGGGGAGAGAGAAAACTGCTTTTACGATAAGCAAAAAAAAGTCCCCTGCATTGTATATTCATCTTTACCTGGAACACTCATAAAATAAAGGGCGGGTACGCAGTCATTTATTTCCAAATGCAGATGTCCAAAAGAGATGAATCCAGAGGGGATCACTGGTTTCCTCAGTGCTAGGACAGAGAATGCATTGCAGTGCTGGTGAAAAACAAAACACGGTAAACTGGTTTCCTGCATAAAAATGCTCTTTGAAAATTAAATTGTCCACCCCCACCTGTAAATATATCTCCCTTCCCCCCCCCCCTCAGTATGATAACGTGAGTCCTTTCACCCTTACTGGAAAGGAACAGGGTTGGGACAGGCACAGTAAAACATGTGCAGGAATTCCTTTTTGAAATCTCCACAAATACTTTGTCTTGCAAACTCCTCCCTAATTCCACCCCTTCCCAAAATGTGCATTTGCGCCTTGCGCTAGCGTTATTATCGCCATAACGCATTTTGATGAATGACCCTATATGTTAGTTGTTTTGATTATTTCCTCCAGCAGCAGATTCCATAGCTTCATTGTGTGCCAAGTGAAAAAAATACTTCTATGATTTGTTTTAAATCTGCCAGTTGCTAGTTTCCTGGAGTCTCCTCTAATCTTATTGTTGTTTGAAAGGATAAATAACCGTTCCCTAATTACCCATTCCACCCCATTCATTATTTTATAAATTTCACTTGTATCCCCTCTCAGACTTCTCTTTTCAAAGCTTAAAGAGCCCTAATATGTTTAGTCTGTCTCCATAAGGGAGCTTTTCCATCCCTTTTATGATTTTTATTGCCCTACTCTGTACTTTTTCTATGTCTGCTAACCAAGCAATTGGATCTAAGAAAACAAAGAGGTAGGCAATCTATGATAGCCATCAGGTAAACACAAAAGAATAGATGCCTGGATCTTTTCCAATATTTTATTGATGCAGAGACGTAGCCGTAAAAATGCCCGACTCAGGCCGAGTTTCGCAGCTTTACAGCCGCTGCCTCAGGGGCTACAAACAAATCATACAATAATCAATCATACAAAATAAATACACTTATATCATAAAATCCCAAAAAACGTAGTATCATTAAGATCTCACAAATATTAAAAAAAATTTTTATAAGACAATAAAAACCCTTTTTAAACATCATTAAGATCTAAAATAAATCATAATATCAAAATTAAAAATGGTGACATCAATGATTGATTGAACTAATGAAATAAAAAATGGTGACATCAATGATTGATTGAACTAATGAGATAAAAAACATACCTCTCAATTTAAAAATATTTACTAATTCATTAAAAGAAAATTGTCTTAACATAAAAAATTTTCTCTTAAAAATTGAAAAAAAGGGGTTTTATTCTTAATTCTTTACAAATAATTCCTAACATTTTTTTTTTTTTTTTGCCTTTTTGATCCCCACTGCACACTGAGACAAAAATGTTAAAGTATTGTTTACAAGGTCTCTGAGGTCCTTTTCCTGGGAGGTGACTTCTAACATGAAACCCAGCAACATGTTCTTGTGAGGGGACTTATTTTTTCCTATGTGTATTACTTTACACTTGCCCTCATTAAATTGTGTCTGCCATTTAAAAGCCCAGTCTCTTAGTCTTACAAGGTCCTTCTGCAGTTCTTCACAATCCACAGCCATTTTAATGACTAGAAACAATTTTGTGTCATCTGCAAATATGGTCACCCCACTCATCATTCCTTTCTCCAGATCATTTATGAATATGCTAAATAACACAGGTTCCAATACAGACTCCTGAGGCACTCAACTAACAACATTTTTCCATTTGGAAAACTGACCATTTAGTTCTATCCTTTGTTTCCTGTCTTTTATTCAGTTACCAGTTCACAATAGGACACTGCCTCCAATCCTATAATCTCCCAATTTCCTCAGGAATCTCTCATGAGGTACTTTGTCAAATGCCTTCTGAAAATCCAAATATACTATATCATCCAGCTCACCTTTGTCTGCATATTTATTTACACTCTCATAAAAATTGAGTAAATTGGTAAGATAAGTCTTCGCTTTGCAAAACCTATGTTGACTCTACCCATTAAACCGTCTTTATGTGGTCAATTTTGTTTTTAAGAATAGCTTCGACAATTTTGTCCAGCACAGACATCAGACTTACTGGTCTATAGTTTTTCCGGATCACCCCTTGAGCCCTTTTTAAAAATTGGGATTACATTGGCCACTCTCTAGTGTTCTAGTACTGTGGTCATTTTAAATGATAGGTTGCAAATTAGTAGAAACAGGCCTGCAATTTCTTTTTTTAGTTTGTTCAGAACTCTGGGATGAATATCATCCAGTTCAATGATTTGTTATTCTTTAATTTGTCAGTCTGAGTTATGTCCTCCATTTTCACAGTGATTCCATCTAATCTCTCAGACATTACCATCAAAAAGTGTTTCCTATGGAGGTGGTTGGGTCTTTTCAATATAGCCCAAATTTGGGATGATTATGGTCTTTTATGTTTTAGTGATATCCAAGAGGAGTATGACTTACTGGTGAATGTGCATGTGAAATATTTGCAGTTGAGAGAAGCACTAGCAGGTCATTTTAATATCTCTACACTGCTGTGACCCCTAAACAAGATGTATGGAGCCTGATGCTTTCCTTAAGGGTATCACAGCAATATATTGGGGAATACTGCTTGGCCAATTTGGGGCAACAACTTCCTCTGAATTAATTAATAAATGGAATGCAGATCTGAACACTAATTATGATTCCAAGAACTGGCAGTCCATTTGGGAACAAGCACATCATAGTTCCATTTGTACTAAGCATACTGCATTAATGGTGAGACTGTTACATAGAACCTACTCTACGCCGGAAGTTTTCTACTCTATTCATTTGACTTCTGATGCACTGTGCTGGCAGGGGTGTGAGGAAGTGGCACATACATTTATATGTGGTGGCATTGTCAGGGAGTTCGTTACTTTTGGGCTCTAATCACTCAAGAAATTGCTGATATATTGGGCTTCCCGATGTACATTACTTCCTTCACAGGCCTTTTGGGAAGGTGGGCAGGCTCGTTGATTCCCAGAACTTATTGGCCATTAGTCGGCCAACCTTTACTGGCGGCCCAATTCACAATTGCCACCTTCTGGAAGAGTAACCCTCGAATAGACCATTGGCGGGAGCAAGTACCGGTGGTGGCTGATCTTGAACACTTGCGATATGCTCTTCGAAATGAGAGCTTCAAATATGACAAGATATGGCATGATTACCATCAGTTTTATACTGTCTAGAGTACATGTCCAGCCTTTGCCTGAAGGACTATATATGCCTCATTCTTTCTGTTTTGCTTGGAAGCAGAAGTCAATGTTTCCTGCCGAATGTTTGTTTTCTTTCTTTGTATGCGTTAAAACTTACAAATAAAGAGTTAAAAACAATGTTTCCTGTGTGGGTATGATCCCAACATCCTCCTCAATAAAGAGAGAGGCAAAGCATGCATTTAATTTTGCTGCTATTTCCTTCTCCTCCTTGACCACCCCTTTTACACCTTGGTCATCTAGCAGCCCAACTGACTCCCTCATAGGCTTTTTGCTTTAAATGTACTTGAAAAAATGTTTATTACTTGTTTTAACCTCTATGGCAAGATTCTTTTCAAATTGTCTCTTAGCCTGCTTAATTATTTTTTTTTTACTCTAACTTGCCAGTGCATATGCTCTTCTCTATTTTCCTCATTTGATCTGCTTTTTATTTTTAATTGATGCCCTTTTGGCTTTAATTGCCTTTTTCAGTTCAGTATTAAATCACACCAGAAGTCATTTGGTTTTCTTTTGACATTTTTTTTAATGCACAGAGTACATTTAGTCTGGGCCTCAAGGATGGTAATTTTAAACAGCGTCCACACCTCCTATAAGATTTTAACCTTGTAGATTGCACCTTTCATTTTTTTTCTAACAAATTTCCTCATTTTATCATAGTCTCCCTTTTTATATTTAATTGCTACTGTTTCATTCAGCGCACTATCAAGCTGTGGATTCTGTTGCCAGAGTATGTGATCAAGGCAACTAGCACAGCAGGGTTTAAAAGGAGGAAAAGTCCATAACACATTATTAGTCAGGTAGACTAAAAGCTATTGATATACTGTGCCTGGGAGTAACTGGAATTAGATCTACTTTATGGGATCTGCCAGATACTTGTGACCTGGATTGAGACAGAATGCTGGGCTGGATGAACTTGGTCTGACCCAGCATGGCAATTCTTATTTTCTTGTTTTTTTTTCTGTTCAACAATTTTCAAAAGTCCATTCCCATGGGTAAAGCCCTATTTTACCTGCATAAATGACGTTTAAAATTAGCCTCCCTTTGTCTAGTTCTCAGTTATTGTTTTAAAGAACGAGTTAAAAAGTAACAAAACCAATAGAAAGCTTTGAAGGTATCAGGTGTTTAATTCCACACTGATTTCAGACTAAGGTTGCTAATGTCTTCTCTGGAATGGGGTCATTGGAGCTTCATGTAAGCGTGCCTTGCTTGCCCAATGTTGATTGGTGATGTGCACTCTACAGCTTTCATCATGTGCTCTTGTCTTTTCTAGTTTGTGTGCACTGTGATAGCCATCCTCCTCCATTACTTCTACATGAGCACCTTTGCATGGATGTTTGTGGAAGGGCTTCACGTCTACCGCATGCTGACAGAAGCGAGGAACATCAACTCTGGCCATATGAGCTTCTACTATGTTGTTGGCTGGGGGATCCCTGCCATTATAACAGGTGAGCGGCCAAAGGCTGGAGCTCCAGGCACCTGGACTCCACCTTTCTTTTCCTGTCTTCATTTGCCAAGGAGCAGGACGCCACACTGCACGCACTCCATTTCTTGCCCTGTTAAACATGCCCTCACTTTCTAACATATGTAGTGCTTAATTCAAATCCAAACAGGAAAGTTTATCTTGAAAATCCATTGCTGTCTCCTGAATGTTTTAAGTTTGTTTTCACTTTGAACAGGCTAACTTTTTATGCACGAAGGAGTTGAAAGATTTTACTGAATCTCTTCCTCTCTTGGAACTCATTTTATTCTGTTTTGTGTAATTCTTAGCGTGGATGATGCACATTGCTTCTAGAAACTGTTTGGAAGTTGAGTTTAAACCTGATTTTAATGTAATGCTAAAGGCGAGTCCCTGCTCAGTAATACTTGAAGAGGCCCAAGGCTCACGCACACAACATGGAAAAAGCCTGTCCTGGAACTGGTCAAGAGCTCTTCTAACATAGGAGATGATGTAGTAAAGTGCTGTAGGCTGAGCTCACACATTTATTCATGTTTGTATGCACGTTTTTATTCCCGTAACGTTATGCACAATTTAATTAGGAGATTAGCGTATAAAACATGCACACAGCTATGAGTAAAAATATTTGCACAAATTAGCATTCCTAAGTTTTAGGTTAATGAAGGCATTAGCTATTACTTCCCAATGAGGGGAGGTTTGGAGGCCTAATTCAAATTTTCTAAGGCTGGAAAGTTAGCCCATGGATCAGAGGTGGGGTAAAGTTCACACACATTTCTGGGGCTAGTGTTAGTCTATGGTGCATGCCCCAGAATAGGCCTGGACTGGCAGTGCTCAGCAGTCCTGGACTTGAGTTTCGTGTGCACAACTTTTATGCTTCTAATTCATGTTTTATACATACAAAACCTGGTTTGTGTGCATGAATCACATTTTTTGAGCACAAACCTTGTTTTATGTGCATAAACCTTGTTTTATGTGCATTAACTATGATTTATGCTTATAATACAAAAACACAATTTTTGCATGCAATTCTAGTAAAAAAAAAAAAATTTACTGTAGTTTAACTGAGGTTTGTGCACATATTTTAGTGTTTGCATCCCTTTCTTAATGCTGCAGTTATTTGCATGTCAGTTTACTAGATCAGGAGTAAACTCTTTTTAGCATATAAGTAAAAATGTGTGTGAATTCAGCGTACATATTTTTAGCTGCATCTTTTCATGTCAGCCCCACAGGGAGAGAGGGATGCCTAGATTCCCAGGGAACACTTGCTATTCTTCGCATCATGCAGGCCAGTGTCACAGCTGGCTGCTAGAAATTACGTAAGGGAGCCGATCTGGCGGCTCAGTGGCTGTGCTGTCTTGCCACGAGAAACGCAGGTTTTGCTTTTGCTTCCCTGACTGACTGGGGATGCTGTGGAAGGTGGTGTCAATAGCACAAGTTGTTGCTCAACAGTGACACCTACTGACTAGTACTAGGGGGCACATGTACTGGTTTCCAGAGGGTCTTGGCCAAGCCAAGTATCAGCATCCCAGTGACTGAGCTGGTGAAAGTTATCTTAAAAAAAGAAATGTACAGAAATGGTGGTTTCATAATTAGTTTACTTTAGTTTGTTATAGTTCTTTCTTTTTTTGACTAGGTTTTAATGAGAGCAGACTGAACCCTTCTTCTTCCTGAAATTAATTTGCTTAATTAGTTGAACTGAGTTTATAGGTACCTGGCAGAGGTGTAGTACATGTTTGTTGTCAGGACCCTGAAGCTATGTGTTATATTCATCTGTTAAAACAGACAGAGCTGCATGTAGTATTAAGATGTATTGCACGGCCCTCCTGTGCTTGTAACAGAATGAAAGCAGAATCAGACAGCAGTCCAGAGCTGGCAATGATTCAATAACATTTTGTCAATCACATCCAATGCTTTGCTGGCCCTCAGGCAGATTGAGATAGATTGCCACACTGTACATGGAAGAGCGAGTTTAATTTTTGGCTCTTATTTCGAAAGTCAATATTGATTTTGGGTGAGGGAGACAGTGTGTTGCTCTGCAGAGCTGGAACTTGTAGTAACTTCTGCCCTACCTGTTTGCTTAGGGCAGGGATGGTGAACTCTAGCCCTTGAATACTGCAAAAAGGTTTGGTTGTCAGGATTGCCCCATTATGCAAATTAACCTAGTTATTGGATCAAATATAGACAAATATGTCATATAAGTATTTTTTGTGGAAGTTCTGAAAAATGTACTTGTTTGTTGCACTTGAGGACCAGAGTTTGCCATCACTTTTTAAAATGACCAGATAGCTTTAGAGTAACTGGGCTTTGTGCAGTTTTCTCAGTAGGAAACAAATTACAAATCTCAGAATTCTTTTGGGTGAAAACCTTAAAACAAGCAGAACTTGAACAGTCTATTTGTATTGACCCAAAGTATGAGGCCTCCCTATGCGAATATTCCCTGAGGAAACATAAGAACATGCCATACCGGGTCAGACCAAGGATCCATCAAGCCCAGCATCCTGTTTCCAACAGTGGCCAATCCAGGCCATAAGAACCTGGCAAGTACCCAAAAAACTAAGTCTATTCCATGCTACTGTTGCTAGTAACAGCAGTGGCTATACTGTAAGTCAACTTAATCAATAGCAGGTAAAGGACTTCTCCTCCAAGAACTTATCCAATCTTTTTTTAAACACAGCTACACTAGGGAGACCACGTGATCTGATGCATGGGTAGGTTGCACGCCTAGCCCGCTCCCGATCTTCCCCCCCAAACGGAGCCGTTTTCAGCTGCGATTTCGCAAATTTTTAGCACAGGACAAAAATCCTAACCTCCCTCGTGGCTACCCAACGGCAGTTTGCTGACTTCTGGCAAGGCACCAGCGATATGTCCGGGAAGCCACAGCGGGAGAAAAAGCTGCCGGGGAAGACAGCTAAAACAAAGATGGCTGACTGGCCGCCGAGTCCGAGTCAGCACGGACCAACCCCCACAGGAGCTCTGGTAGAGGAGATCACTACCGCTACCGACATAAAAAAAACAGGTAGAGGACACTCAGACAAGGATAGTGGGCCTGGAAACGGACTCCCAGGCCCTGCATCAACACCAGAGCACCCTGAAACAGCAAATGTGGGCGCTGGAAGCAAAGGTGGAGGACCTTGAGAATAGGTCCCACAGGAACAACTTGAGGTTTGTGGGCTTCCCTGAAGCTATCCCGGATAGGGATCTCACCCCCCTTTTGGAGAGCTGGCTGCTTGAAACACTGGGACTGCAGAATTTACGAGACCAATGCGTGGTGGAAAGGGCGCATCACCTGGGAGCCTGCCAGTCAGGTAGTGCCAGACCACGGGTGGTCATAGCCCGTTTCCTGAATTACACACATAAAATGGCTATACTACAGGCCTACAGGAAAATGGCTGTGCTGGAATACGAGGGGGGAAAAATATTAATGTTTCAAGACTTCTCCGCAGCAGTGTCCACGAAGCGCAGGGAATTCTCTGAAATCTGCAATCTCCTGTTTAAGAAACGCATCAAATTTTCACTGCAATACCCAGCTATACTGCAGATGGAACACAATGGGGTCTGGCGTGTGTTCGATACAGCCACTGGGGCTCAGCAGTTCTTGGACTCTAGTTTGGGTTACGGGGGCGTTCGCCTGAGATGGAACTCTAGTAGCACTTTCGTTTGGGCGCCATAGATAAACCTATCATGCCTGGCGAGCGGCTACGGCTGTCAGGGTACCAAATGTGTATCTTTCTTAAAGTTGTTGTTTCCTGGTTGTTTAATCTGTATACAATTTTGGGGGGGGGGAACCGGCACAGATTGAAATGTGATCTCCATCCCTTCCTTCGGAGAGGGTCTTCTGTTCATGGGGACAGAATACAGAGTTTGGGGAGGGGGGGGGAGGACGGGGGTGATGATGAGGGGATAGGGAGTAGGGAGCCCTGGCCTCAAAAGGGACGGCAATCCGGTAGACGACACGGAGCTCCATATATGCGACTGCAGGACATGAAGGGCACACTCGAGGCTCAGCTGCCAGGCTTGGGGGAGTTGTTTCTAACCACCTTATTGCAGGGCCTTTTCACCATAACTACATTTTACTGGATTAAGTATGGGTGAACGCATTCGATTAATATCCTGGAATGTTGCAGGAATAGGATCCCCGGTAAAACACACTAAATTGCTAGCGGCCCTTCGTAGGCACAAAGCACAGGTTGCTTGCATCCAGGAGACGCATTTAACTTCTCTCAAGCATAGAAAGTTAAAAAAAAAAATAAGACTGGGTGGGAGAAGTCTACTCTGCGGCAGCAGTTCATAGAAAAGGAGGGGTGGCAATCTTGATTGGCAAACAGGTTGCTTGGGAATGGCTCACCACCATCGAGGACAGCCAGGGCCGGTATCTTATAGCTGTGGGGAAAATCAGTGGATGGGTCACCACTATTTTTAGCGTCTACCCCCCTAACGTGTAATCGCATGGCTTCTCCACGGCTTTAATGCAGGATCTCTTGAAGGTGGCACAGGGCCCCTTGATGGTGGCTGGAGACTTCAACTGCGTGGTGGACCCTGTGTTAGACAGATCCTCTCCGACAGCTGTGTCAGCGCTGGGGAAGAATAAGGGGATTCAATACCTATGTAACCACCTGCAACTTCTGGATGTTTGGTGAACTATGCATCCAGAGGAGGCAAATTACACACGTGTACCGGGCCCACCTGACTATGTCTAAGATAGATTATATTCTGTATTCTAGGGAGAGCTTGGCACAGGGTGAAGATTGGGCTGCCCGAATTCTCAGATCATTCAATGATCTGGATGGACGTGACCTGGGGGATGGGGACGGGCAAGCCGCGCAGGTGGCGGTTCCCCTCTCATTTAGCTAAAGACCCAGACTTCCAAGCTTACCTCAGAGAGAAATGGGAGGCCTTATACGGTCAACAACATACAGCATAAGGAAACCCCACTCCTATTTTGGGCAGCGGGGAAGGCTGTGATGAGGGGAGAAATCACAGCATGTGTGATTCGGAAAGCCAAAATGCTAATTCAGCATATTTTGGCACTGGAGAAAGATCTACAGAAGGTGAAGGCTCGTTTAATCCATTCTCCTTCAGTCCAAAATAAAAAGTTGTACAGGGAGTTATTAGTTTCTCTGAACAGCTATATCCATCAAAAGATGGAAAGAACCATGTTATTAGACTCTCACCAACTATATCACTTTGGTAACAAAGCGGGGAAATTCCTAGCTACTCTAGTTAAAGCACATCGGGGACAAACGTATATAAACGCACTACTAGACTCTAAAGGGGCCAGACACAGCTCTGCAGCGGCTATATGTGACATCCTTTGGGGGGTTTATGGAAATGTATATGCAGCGGAAGACGTTCAGGACACGACAATACAGGAAGAGAAGTTCTTCCATGGGATAACCTTACCTCAGCTGTCCTCCCAGCAGCTGGACTGGCTTAACAGGCCCATTGGCATCTAGGAGATAGAATTCGGGATTAAGACCAGCCCAATACATAAGGCCCCAGGCCCTGATGGGTTTAATGCAGAATACTATAGGATTCCATACAAAGACATGGGAATATTTTAGGGCGGCGGTATGAACACAGGGCATTTCCAAAAGATGCCACTTTAGCATATAACATGGTCCTCCCCAAAGGTGGTAAAGATCCCCTACAGCCTGCATCCTATCATCCCATCTCTCTTCTGAACTTTGATACTAAACTATTTGCAAAGATCATAGCCACCAGGCTGCACGTGGTTATCCCCCATCTGATTACAGAGGAACAAGCTGGGTTTGTAAAGGGCAGGATGTCCGGGAAACACATTATACGCTTATGGATGGCGATGAAACATTGTCGGGTTAAAGGGCTGCCGGCATTGGCTGTGTGGTTTGACGCTGAAAAAGTGTTTGATAGGGTGGCCTGGCCGTATTTATTCTCTATCTTGAAACGTTTTGGGCTAAAGGGTGATATAATGCGCAATATCTCTTTACTTTATCAGGCACCCTCCTACTGTGTTCTGGCCAATGGAGACATGTCTAGTAGCTTTGATGTTCAGCGTGGGACCCGACAGGACTGTCCACTTTCAGCGCTGCTTTACATCCTGTTCCTAGACCCTCTACTTAGGAAAATTGCCACAGACCCACAAATCAGGGGCCTTGAGTTGCAGGGGGAAGCCTTTAAAATTGCAGCATTTGCTGATGACGTCCTAGTATTCTTGACCTCCCCCATATGCTCTTTACCAAGGGTGATGGCCCACCAATGACATTTTGGCACCTTTTCAGGCCTCAAAATAAATTTAGACAAATCTGAGGCTCTGGATGTACCTGGCTCGCTAAAATGCAAGTGTCCAGACCTCTTCCCACTTCGGTGGGTAGACAAAGAGATGAGATACTTGGGCATTAAGATCTCTACTAACATTACTAATATTTACAAATGCAATGTTATGCCTCTGCTTCACCAGACAAAAGACAGACTGAAACACTAGAAAGTGCTCCCTCTATCCATCAGTGGCAGAATTCAACTATTTAAAATGATGGAGCTACTGCGTTGGCTCTACAGTCTCCAAATGCTGCTGGTCTGGCTTCTATGGAAACATGGTAGAGCCCTTGAGAGGAGTTTGGGAACATTCCTTTGGAGGGGCAAATGAGCACAGATTGTGCTGCCCTTTTTACAAACTCCCTGGGAGAAGGGGTTATGGATTGTCTGAACATTCAGGATGCCATCTCTGACTGTATATTGGGATCCGACAAACATATACTTATTGGGTTCCTTCAGGCCTGTTGGAGCTCCGGTAGACTCCAGAACCTCTTGGATGTCCTCAGTACTGCTCTTCCAAAGGAGATTTCCCAGAATCCTTTCCTCTCAGGTTGCAGGCTCGCCAATTTTTGCATAAAGACCTGGGAGGGGTGCTCCCCTTCGCTGCTCTTTAGCAGGCTTTTGGCCTTTCCAACAAGGAATTCAACATGTACCTACAAGTCCGCCACTTTATTGAACATGATCTGATACCGAGATCACCCACGCCAAATGTGCAGGCTTTCTCCAAATTCTTCTCCACTCCACAAGGGAAGCCGATCACGTGCGCCACTTTGAGACGGGCTGTGGTGGGCCTTGTGGCTCCAGGGCCATTACTGGGGCTTGCAGAGTGCTGGACTCAAGAGATGAGCTGCCATGTCGCTCCAGAAACCCTGGAGCACTGTTTTGGCAGTCTCCAACGCGTTTCCGATAATGTGTTACTGAGAGAAACACAATACAAATTTCTTAGACGGCTATTCATTTCTCGCAGCTGGACTTACAAAATTAAACTGACTGCTAGCGCCACTTGCATCAAATGTCAGGTTGCAGAAGGTACCTTATTCCATCTATTTGGAGTTGTGATAAAGTGCTTGAGTTCTGGCACGGCATTTTGCATTTCCTCACCTGTCTCCTGGCTACGACTATACCGATGGACCCACACTTGTGCCCCTTTGAGGTGATTGACACCCTGCCGGACTCTATCTCAACTAAACAGAGGGTGTTTCTGCAACAAGCTTTTTGGCTGGCGAAACAAGCGACACTTGACATGTGGCTAAAGGAGGACCCACCCTCTATGACGTCCTGGAGGGTGAAACTACATCGCATAGCAATATATGAACAGCAATTATGAGAGAAAAAATATATGAGAGAAGCAATATATGAACAGCAATTATGAGAGAAAAAAAAAGTGCGAAAGCTTGCTGGGCAGACTGGATGAGCCATTTGGTCTTCTTCTGCCGTCATTTCTATGTTTCTGTGTCATTTCTATATGTTTAAAAGGTTGACACCTGCCAAATACAAGGAATTTCTGGATAAATGGTCAGTGTTCCTCTTGTCTTTAAGTGTCAAAGCCTGGAGCAGACTGTTTGAGATGTCGTAATCACTGCCATATGACCCTAGAGCAGTTCTGGGACTACAACACATTACATCTTCATGAACAGCACATGGATTAGTGGGTATATCTAGCACCAGATGCTAATACACATAAGCACACCAACATTACTCATTCTACTACCAAGGACAATTTGTACTTATACTACTAACAAAATTGTGGCTGATGCTATGGCTTTTGTCTTCAATTACTAATTGAGGCTAGGGAGGGGGGATAAGGAAAGGGGGGGCGACCACGTTTATACAATCATGTGTTGTGTTATGCTTTGCAGTATGGTTTCTACATTAAAAAATGTGAAAATAAAAGATTAAAAAAAAAAACTAAAACACAGCTACACTAACTGCGCTAACCACATCCTCTGGTAACAAATTCCAGAGTTTAATTGTGCACTGAGTGAAAAAACTTTCTCCAATTAGTTTTAAATGTGCCACATGTTAACTTCATGGAGTGCCCCCTAGTCTTTCTATTATGCTGTCAGACAAATCTGATCGACTTTTTTGATTGGGTGACTAAGGAACTGGATCAAGGAAAAGCACTCGATGTCATCTACTTGGATTTTAGCAAAGCTTTTGATACGGTCCCGCACGGGAGACTGGTGAATAAATTGAGAAGCTTAGGAGTGAGTACCAAGGTGGTGGCCTGGATTGCAAACTGGTTGACGGATAGAAGACAATGTGTGATGGTAAATGGAAGAGAGAGCGGTGTTAAGCGGAGTGCCGCAAGGATCGGTGTTGGGACCGGTCCTGTTCATTATCTTTGTGAGCGACATTGCGGACGGAATAGAAGGTAAGGTTTGTCTTTTAGCGGATGACACTTAAGATCTGCAACAGAGTGGACACGCCGGAAGGAGTGGAAAGAATGAGATGGGATTTAAGGAAGCTGGAAGAGTGGTCGAAGATATGGCAGCTGAGATTCAATGCCAAGAAGTGCAGAGTCATGCATATGGGGTGTGGAAATCCAAAAGAACTGTATTCGTTGGGGGATGAAGGGCTGGTGTGCACAGAGCAGGAGAGAAACCTTGGGGTGATAGTGTCTAATGATCTGAAGTCGGCGAAGCAATGTGACAAGGTGATAGCTAAAGCCAGAAGAATGCTGGGCTGCATAGAGAGAAGAATATCGAGTAAAAAAAGGGAAGTTATTATCCCCTTGTACAGATCCATGGTGACAGAGACACGATGGAGACCATCCAGAGAAGGGCAACCAAAAAGGTGGAGGGTCTTCATCGAATGACTTATGAGGAGAGATTGAAGAATCTAAATATGTACACCATGGAGGAAAGGAGGAGCAGAGGTGATAGGATACAGGCTTTCAGATACTTGAAAGGTTTTAATGATCTAAAGACAATGACAAACCTTTTCCATTGGAAAAAAAATCAGCAGAACCAGGGGTCACGATTTGAAACTCCAGGGAGGAAGACTCAGAACCAATGTCAGGAAGTATTTCTTCATGGAGAGGGTGGTAGATGCCTGGAACACCCTTCTGGAGGATTTCAAAGGGGTGTGGGATAAATACTGTGGATCCATAAAGTCTAGAGGATGTGAATGAAGAGAAGAGACATGGGGATAGCTTGTGGGAATGACAGCTACTACCTGGAGGTTAATACCCTTATTCAATAAACAAACTCACTTGTCAGTGCGACTCTATCATTGCTCTATGCTTCAACGGCAAGAAGAAATGTGGTAAAAAGGATTTGCATTCACAAAAAAAACGGGGAGTAGCTTGCTTGTTGCGGCGGTTACTCCCACAAACTAAATAAGTCTGATACTTCACTTTCAATGCATATCCAGTATAGCTCTCTGCTTCAACGGCAGGGGGGAAAGAGGAAAAGAGGATTTATATTCAGGCAACAACCAACAAGGACTGAATTACATAGTCTGGGTAAACAAATAATTATGGGTGTAGCTTGCTTGTTAAGGCGGTTACTACTCTGAATAAATTCAGCCTAATACTTCACTTGGAATACATATCCAGTGCAACTCACTGCTTCAACGGCAGGGAGGAATAAAGGAAAGAGGAGTTATATTCAGACAACAACTAACAAGGACTGAATGGCACAGGCTGGGTAAACAAATAAGCGTGGGAGTAGCTTGCTTATTGCAGCAGTTACTACCCCTTACCAATTAAGCTAGATGCTTCACTTAGATGCAACTCCAGCACTACTCTCTACATCAGTGGCAGGGGTGGAAGGTAACTAGAACAAAAAAGTTACTAATAAGGGCCAAAAGTAACAGATATGTATGAGAAAAAAAAAAGTGTGAAAGCTTGCTGGGCAGACTGGATGGGCCATTTGGTCTTCTTCTGCCGTCGTTTCTGTGTATCCGAAAGAGTAAATAACTGATTCACATTAACCCATTCTAGACCTCTCATGATTTTAAACACCTCTATCATATCCCCCATCAGCCGTCTCTTCTCCAAGCTGAAAAGTCCTAACCTCTCTAATCTTTCCTCATAGGAGAGCTGTTCCATTCCCTTTATCATTTTGGTCACTCTTCTCTGTACCTTCTCCATCACAAATATATCTTTTTTGAGATTCGGCGACCAGAATTGTATACAGTATTCAAGGTGTGGTCTCACCATGGAGCAAAACAGAGGCATTATGATATTTTCCGTTTTATTCACCATTCCCTTTCTAATAATTCCCAACATTGTTTGCTTTTTTGTCTGCCGCAGCACACTGAACCGATGAGTTCAAAGTGTTATCCACTATGACGCCTAGATCTCTTTCTTGGGTGGTAGCTCCTAATATGGAACCTAACATTGTGTAACTATAGCATGGGTTATTTTTCCCTATATGCATCACCTTGCACTTATCCACCATTAGGATGCCCAATTTTCCAGTCTCGCAAGGTCTTCCTGCAATTTATCACAATCTGCTTGTGATTTAACTACTCTGAACAATTTTGTATTATCTGCAAATTTGATTACCTCACTCGTCGTATTTCTTTCCAGATCATTTATAAATATATTGAAAAGTACGGGTCCCAATACAGATCCCTGAGGCACTCCACTGTCCACTTCCTTCCACTGAGAAAATTGCCCATTTAATCCTACTCTCTGTTTCCTGTCTTTTAGTCAGTTTGTAATCCACGAAAGGACATCGCCACCTATCCCATGACTTTTTACTTTTCCTAGAAGCCTCTCATGAGGAACTTTGTCAAACTCCTTCTGAAAATCCAAGTATACTACATTTACCGGTTCACCTTTATCTACATGTTTATTAATGCCTTCAAAAAAATGAAGCAGATTTGTGAGACAAGACTTGCCTTGGGTAAAGCCATGCTGACTTTGTTCCATTAAACCATGTCTTTCTATATGTTCTGTGATTTTGATATTTAGAACCATTTCCAATATTTTTCCTGGCACTGAAGTCAGGCTAACCGTTTGTAGCCTTTCACCTCTGGCATACTGCTAGTCACTCTGTTGTAAAAACAGGTATACATCTCAAACCAAGCTCAAGAATGACAAAGGGAGAAAAAGCCACCACTCTGTGACCACTAATAAGTTATGATCACAGATGTGTGGCTATTGCTTTGACATATTGCAAGCTTCCTATAAAGACCCTTGGGTGAATTCCCTTGAAACAAACTCAACTTATTTGAAATCTGGCTCATATTGAGACATAAGTGAAATATATAGATAAGTTCTTGCAGCATATTATTGAGCTAAATTATTCAAGATGTTTTTAAATATTGAGAAGTTGGTAACACTCCTCCATCTCGCCCTGCCCCCTGCTGGTCAGCCAGAGAGCAGTGCTTTCAGAAGGCACTACCCTAGTCCTGCCTTGTGTCAACAGCACATGCTGCCCTTCACAAGATATTGTGAAGGGCAGCAACTGGGATTTTAAAGGGTGACAGGTGCAATTCAGAGCCAGCCTGGGCAAGAGATGCATTTCCAGGTCCTGTATGGCAGACTGTCTCAGTTATTTCCTAAAACGCAGCCTTTGGTCCAACACTTAGGGGCCGATGCAATACAGTGCACTCAGCCCAGCGCACTGTTTAACCTTCTGTTCTGAAAAGGGATTGGTCCTTTCACTGACTGACATGTGACAGTGAATGGACCAATCGTGAAGGAGTGGGGGAGGGAGCTTAGGGCAGGTCAGACACAGCTCATGCTGTCAAGGAGGGAGAAGATTTTTTTTTTCCTAACTCTCTTTTGTTCCTCCGACTTAATATCGCCATGATAGTTAGGTTTGGAAAATGGACGCTGAATTTATCAGCGTCCGTTTTCCTAACCTGTGGATGTGCGCCAGTTAGGAAAATAAATGCTGATAAATTCAGCGTCCGTTTTCTTAACTGGCAGACAGCGGCAGACAGCGGACCTCTCTTGAGCGCACGCTGACAAGGAGGTGCTAGGGGCATGCACTCGCCCCTAGCGCCTCCTTGACAGCGTGAGCCCTAATTTAAATATTGCATCATGCCCCCAGGAGAGGTGCCTGGGGTAGCATTAGGAAAGTGGGCGCTGAACGCTCAGCACCCGCTTTCCGCGCACTTTTTTTGCATCGGTCCCTTAGTAGGAAGGAAGGTGGACAGAGAAAGAGAGAGCACTGCTAGGAAATCCCTACAGCCTGAAAGATTTAAAACAAATTGTAAGAAGTCTTTTTTTCACTGTGCACAATCAAGCTATGGAATCTATTGCCAGAGAATGTAGTCAAGGCAGCTAACAAAAGAGGGTTGGACAGGTTCCTAAAGGAAAAGTCCATAAACAGTTATTAGCCAGGTAGACTTGTAGAAAGCTGGAACTTATCTCTGGGAGTGAGATACAAGAAATGTATTTATTTAGACATTTTATATACCATTGTTCCATGTATAGATCACAATGGTTTACAAAGTGACATTCATAATTATAACTCAGCAAACAAACAAACAAAGATTGGTTCCAGGGGTGATATTCATAGGCAGGCATTATTATCTATCAAGTGAAATTTCTAGTACATCTTAGTAAAAGATCCAATTCATAAGGCAAAGTTTATGGGTAATTAAATCGAAATGATAGTTTTCACATCTTAGTCATTGGGTTGTTTTGAGAATCTTTCTTCTCTCGTTTGATTATTCTTCATGATTCGATTATTATCTTTTGTCTTTGTGACTCTGTATATTCTGATGTTTTAAAGTTAAATTATATGCATTTTTGAATAGCCATGTTTTTAATTTGCATTTAAATCTCTTTCTATCTGGTAAAATCCATAACCTCTCAGTTAAGGAGTTCTGGTGCTTTGGACCCACTATGGAAAACACGATCTCTTATTTGTGTTAGATGTGTGCTCTGTATTGTAGGAATAGTCAATCCTTTATTTTGAGATTTTAGTGTTCGCTGAGTATTGTAAGGTTGTAGTATTACTCATAACAAGCCGGTGTTATTGGAATGAATGATATTGAACATTATCGTTAGTACCGTATTTTCCGGCGTATAAGACGACCCCCAACTTTTCCAGTTAAAATATAGAGTTTGGGATATACTCGCCATATAAGACTACCCTTCTGTGTCACTACATAACCATACTGTATGTGGTACCCAGTATACAACAACCAGCCAATCACGGCAAGCGAGGTACCTTACCGGCGATTGGCTGGTTGTTGTATACAAATCCTGCTTGGATTGGTCAGCTCTCCCTGCTTGCCCAGCCCTCCCTGTCTCCAAGACTATCAGAGCAGTAACGCATCCCTCTGGCCCACCCTTGTATCCTATTACCGGTACCTCCTTCTCTGCCTCTCAGATCTTGCTCCTGAGGACTGCAGTGAAGCGGCACAGACGTGCATGTGCGAGATCTGAGAGGCAGAGAAGGAGGTACCGGTAATAGAGATGTGAATCAGAACCGGAATCGGTTCTGATTCCGGTTCCAATTCACATGTTTTTTTTTTTTCGTCCGGCCCGATCGGGTTTTTTTTATCGGCTGCGCCCGAGCCGATAAACAAAAAACCCACCCAGACCCTTTAAAACTAATCCCTCAGCTTCCCCCACCCTCCTGACCCCCCCCCAAGACCTGCCAAATTAATTAAATACAACCCCCACCCTCCTGACCCCTCCAAAACCTGCCAAATTAATTAAATACAACCCCCCACCCTCCTGATCCCTCCAAAACCTGCCAAATTAATTAAATACAACCCCCACCCTCCTGACCCCTCCAAAACCTGCCAAATTAATTAAATACAACCCCCCACCCTCCTGACCCCTCCAAAACCTGCCAAATTAATTAAATACAACCCCCTACCCTCCTGACCCCTCCACAAGATCTGCCAAATTAGTTTTCTACAACCCCCCACCCTCCTGACCCCTCCAAGACCTGCCAAAAGTCCCTGGTGGTCCAGCGAGGGTCCAGGAGCGATCTCCTGGACTTGGGCCGTCGGCTGCCAGCAATCAAAATGGCGCCGACGGCCCTTTGCCCTTACTATGTCACAGGGGCTAACGCTGCCATTGGTCAACCCCAGTGACATAATAAGGGCAAAGGGCCGTCGGCGCCATTTTGATTGCTGGCAGCTGACGGCCCAAGTCCAGGAGATCGCTCCTGGACCCCCGCTGGACCACCAGGGACTTTTGGCAGGTCTTGGGGGGGTCAGGAGGGTGGGGGGTTTGTTAGATTTTTATTTTTTTTATATTCGCTCCATAAGACGCAGACATTTTCCCCCCCACTTTGGGGGGAAAAAAGTGCGTCTTATGGAGCGAATAATACGGTAATTATTCGCCCTATAAGACGACCCCCGACTTTTGAGAAGATTTTCAGGGGTTAAAAACTCGTCTTATATGCCAGAAAATACGGTACTTTATTGTAGATTCTGGATTGTATTGGCAACCAGTGCAGTGACATCAGCGAGGGTGTGATGTGATCATATTACCCTGATCCTAATAATAGTCTTGCTGCAGCATTTTGTAATAGTTGTAGTGGTTTTTAGGTGACTTGCTGGAAGACCTAGTAGTAAGGAGTTACAGTAGTCAAAATTTGAGATTAGAATTTGCAGTACAGCATGGAAATCAATAAAAGTTAATAATGGTTTCAACTGATGTAGTATACGCAACTTGGCATAACCTGTCTTAATTAATTTACTGATGTGCATTTTCATTGTGAGGTTCTCGTCTATCTGTACTTCTAAGTCCCATACTTGATTTGAGAGATTAATTTGATAATTACCCAGGTCTAGGGTAGGTGGTTTAACTATTGATGTGTTTCTACTAAGCCAAATGATTTCAGTCTTTTTAGGGTTCAGTGTCAGTTTAAGTTGTGATAGTTCTTGTTGTATTGCTTTCATGTAGGTAGAGAGTAACTAAGCTGTATTTTCAAATGATCTGGTGAGTGGGATGTAAAATTGTATGTCATCAGCATACAAGAAGAAAGTTCTACCTAGATTCGTCAGTAATTTACATAGTAGGAGCATGTAAATGTTGAATAGTGTTGCTGAGAGGCTTGAGGGACACCTGTACCACATTGGAAAGGGTTAGATATGTGGTTGCCCAGTTTGACTTGGAATGTTCTGTTAGATAGAAATGACGAGAACCAGCTGAGAACCCTGTCGTCGATCCCAATGTTTCTCATCTGATGGTATAGCAGGTTATGATCCACCGTGTCAAAGGCAGATGTTAAGTCAGTTAGCACAAGACAATAAGATTCACCATCATCAAGCCCCTCGTAAAACTATTGGGGATCTGCCTGGTATTTAAATTGGAGTGGTTACTATCGAAGAAGGATGCTGGGCTCGATAGAGCTTGGTCTGATCCAATATGGCACTTCTTATGTTCTTATGATTAAATCTCTTCCTTTAAAAAAAAACAAAACACCCTGTCCTTGATGTGCTCATTGTATTTAACCAATGCATTTTTTTAGTTAATGTCCATGATAATACTATGAACATGCTATTGGGAAAATATTTTACCATTTACATGCTGATACTTAATTGTATAACCTGTTAAGTGGCCTTCTAACATGCATGTTAAATTTTTACTGACTGGCATTGTAAAAACAATTTTAGCACTCCATGAAGTTAGCAAGTAGCTCATGTAAAACAAATTGAAGAAAATTCTTTTTCACTCGGCGCATAGTTAAGCTCTGGAATTCATTGCCAGAGGATGTGGTTACAACAATTAGTGTAGCTGGGTTTAAAAAAAAAGGTTTGGCTAAGTTCTTCGAGGAAAAATCCATAAACTGCTATTAATTATTAAGCAATAGTAGCTTGAGATTTATTTAATGTTTGGGTACTTGCCAGGTACTTTGTGACTTGGATTGGCCACTATTGGAAACAGGATTCTGGCTGGGCTTGATGGACCCTTGATCTGACCCAGTATGACAATACTTACATTCTTATGTTACTACATATGTCCCTATTTATCTCTGTCTACTAACTGGGCTAATTTTTACAGTGAGTTTGTGATGTCCTCCTAATAGGTGTTAAGGCTGATGGGGGAGAAATGAAATGAACCACTACAAAGATCTAGTGGTTTCTAGTATTTTAGTATGAGCTTCAAAGGTTAGAATTACCTTGATTGAAATTTAGATTCCATTACTCGCATTTCCAAACCTGAACGCAATCTAAGTTTGATTGTTTTAACACTTTCTTCCATAGTTCAATAAGTGTTAAGAAATTTTGGTCATGCCATGTTGCAAAGGGATCTCAGTAAACAGACTGTTGACGGGGGGAAACTATCTGTATCAAGGACCTTTTGTGCTTCTCCAGTTCCCAGTTGCAAATTTTCTGCAAGGCATTAGAAGACAGATATTAAAAAAAAAAAAAGCTGAGCTCCTAAATTTAAGCACCTAAGCTAGATGCCTAATTTCATCCACACTTAAAAGCTTAGGGGTAAATTTTATAACATTTGCGCGCGGCCTACATGTGCGAGAGCTACGCGGTGCACGCACATGTACGCCTGATTTTATAACATGCGCGCGCCTTCCTCCATTCCCTCCCAGGCCGCTCTGAAATCAGATCAGCCTATGAGGGAACTTCCCTTCCCCCTAGCCTGACCTTCCCACCCCTTCCCCTAACCTTTTCCCCCCCAGCCCTACTCTAAACCCCCCCCCCCCAAAAAAAGTTTTATTTTACCTTTTGCGCCTGCCGGCAGGCTACCAGTACACCATCCCTTGACATAGCAGCAATGGCCGCTGTGTTGCAGGCCTCTGTCCCCACCCACGCCCTGCCCACGCCTCACCCCTTTTGTAAAGCCCCAGGACTTACACGCATTCCAGGGCGTGTAAGTCCCAGGGCATGTAAAATAGGCCCAGCGCGCATAACCTTTTAAGAATCTGGCCCTTAATCTTTTAGCTGAACATAAGCACCTAACCTAGAATCCTAAATTTAGGTCAACTAACTTTTTTCCTTTCTTCGGCGTTCTCGGCCACTGGGGAGGACCTGCGCGATCGGCGCCGAGCCCCACCGGGGGAAGGTCAGTAAAGCACGCTCCCCACCCGGCGGGCCTCAGCGCCGACAGCGCGATCAAAATAACAGCAGAACCTGCAAAGAAAAACGAAAATCGCGCCGAGACACAGGACCCGCCCACCACCCAGCGCAGCCAATCAGAGCGAGCCCTGCTAGGGCTTTAAATTCCTGCTCTGCCCGGCGCCATCTCCTTTCTTCGGCGTTCTCGGCCACTGGGGAGGACCTGCGCGATCGGCGCCGAGCCCCACCGGGGGAAGGTCAGTAAAGCACGCTCCCCACCCGGCGGGCCTCAGCGCCGACAGCGCGATCAAAATAACAGCAGAACCTGCAAAGAAAAACGAAAATCGCGCCGAGACACAGGACCCGCCCACCACCCAGCGCAGCCAATCAGAGCGAGCCCTGCTAGGGCTTTAAATTCCTGCTCTGCCCGGCGCCATCTCCTTTCTTCGGCGTTCTCGGCCACTGGGGAGGACCTGCGCGATCGGCGCCGAGCCCCACCGGGGGAAGGTCAGTAAAGCACGCCCCCACTCGGCGGGCCTCAGCGCCGACAGCGCGATCAAAATAACAGCAGAACCTGCAAAGAAAAACGAAAATCGCGCCGAGACACAGGACCCGCCCACCACCCAGCGCAGCCAATCAGAGCGAGCCCTGCTAGGGCTTTAAATTCTTGCTCTGACCGGCGCTGCGCGCCGAAGGAGCGCACCGAAGGAGCGCGACAAAGGGGCAGGCCCCTTTGTTCGCCCCTTCGTGCAGCCCCGAGGGAGCCCCGACCCACACCCATGGAGGCAATCACATCCATAATACGGTAGCCGCCAGCAAAAAAAAAAAAAAAAAACTGAGCCAACAGACTTCACTGCCTGGTATAAATCCAGCACCTACTACAGCCACTTCAGCATTCAACCAACCGCTCCTGCTTCCACTCCTGCTGCTCCAGCATCCACTCCACTCCAGCCGCTCCAGCATCCACTCCAGCCGCTCCAGCATCCACTCCAGCCGCTCCAGCTTCCACTCCACTCCAGCCGCTCCAGCATCCACTCCAGCCGCTCCAGCTTCCACTCCACTCCAGCCGCTCCAGCATCCACTCCAGCTGCTCCAGCTTCCACTCCACTCCAGCCGCTCCAGCTTCCACTCCACTCCAGCCGCTCCAGCATCCACTCCAGCCGCTCCAGCATCCACTCCACTCCAGCCGCTCCAGCATCCACTCCAGCCGCACCAGCTTCCACTCCACTCCAGCCGCTCCAGCTTCCACTCCACTCCAGCCGCTCCAGCATCCACTCCAGCCGCACCAGCTTCCACTCCACTCCAGCCGCTCCAGCTTCCACTCCACTCCAGCCGCTCCAGCATCCACTCCAGCCGCCCTAGCTTCCACTCAATCCCAGCCGCTCCAGCTTCCACTCCAGCAATCTGGGAAGAATGTCTCCATCATTCCCAATCCCAATCCTCCCACACTGTCCATCTTCCAAAGGACATTCAACTCGACACGCCCATCACCACAACCTTAAATCCCTCTCTCCAATCATGATCACTCCCATTACCCAACTGCTAGGCCTCACACTATTCTCATTAACACTGTTCAATGCTCAATCCCTAACTAAGAAAGCAGTAATACTAAACGACTATCTCATCGATGTGAAACCGGATATATGCGCAATTACTGAGACATGGCTCAAACCTTCAGACACTGCAATAATCAACCAATTACCCACAGAGACATACAACTTCTTCTCCATCCCACGCCAGGGAAAAAAGAAAGGAGGAGGAATCCTCTAGCTACAAAAAGAGGACCTCAGATTCACTCAGCATTCCACCAATACCGACTCGAAACTCGAATTTGGCTTCTTTCTCGTCAGAACAAACTCCAAATTCTACTTGTCTATGCTCCTCCAGGTGTACTGGAAATAGACGCCTCTCCTCTGGTCGAAATAACTACTTCCCTTATCAGTCTAGATGCCCCAGCTATAATCTTAGGTGACTTCAACCTGCACGTTGACAACTCCATATTATCACCTAACTGCGAAAGCCTTACTCACAGCATACTCCGCTTTAGGTTTCACTCAACTAGTTAACAAATCCACTCACAAAGCCGGACACACATTAGACCTTATCTTCGTCAATACTGCAATCAAAACTGGTCCAGCAACCCACCTGCACGAAGGTACCATGGTCAGATCACTCCCTCATAACTTCCTCATTCTCAATAAAAGATACCATTCCTTCTCGCATACCCTCACATTGCTTCACTTACAGAAAAACATGCACCATAGAAGATCTTAGCAACCACTTATCATCACATCTCACCCAAATAGACTGCACCAATCCGAAACTCAGCGCTTCGTTCTTGGAACAACATCACGGAATCAATAGCCAACAAGTTATGCCCTCTGACAACAAAAAAAACCTCACCCCAATTCTTCCAAAAGACAACCATGGTTTACCCTAGAGCTAAGAAAGCTTAACTACTGCTAAGACAAAATGAGGCCAAATGGCGTAAAAACCCATGCACCATCACCCTATCTACCTATAAATCAACTCTTCACCAATATAAAATCCAATACATTAAGATCCAAGAGGAACTACTACGCATCCAGATCCACCATCTAATCTTCGACGCTAAAGCCCCTCCTTTAGCTACGTCTCTAACCTCACACAAATAAACCCATCAGAAATCGCTCTCAACCAAGCCAAATCTAAAGCGGAAGAACTAGCGCTATTTTTCAATAACAAAATAAGCAAACTACTAACTCAGCTGCCCCATAACATCACATCTACTTCAACACCACCTCAGACCGCCTTCAAAAAATACCCGCTTAGAAGAACTAGAACTCACCTCTTCATTGAGATCCAAGGTATACTACGGAAAATGAAACCATCTTCTCACCCTTCGGATCACATCCCCTCGAAATTGCTTCTAGCAATTCCTGACTCCATCGCCAAATCCCTGTCAGACATCATAAATTGCTCAATACACAAGGATCTTACCCAGAGACCTAAAATTGGCCTCTCTCAAACCACTACTCAAGAAACCTAATCTAGATCCTAATGACCCAAACAACTACAGACCGATCGCCAACCTCCCCTTCATAGCCAAGATTATGGAGAAATTGGTTGAACACCCGACTCTCAAACTACATTGAAGAAAATAACCTCCTATCCCCATCACAATACGGATTCCGCAAACACTAAGCACGGAGTCCCTCCTCATCTCCTTAACAGATTACCTCATCCTGGGCCTCGATAAAGGTCAAGCCTTCTTATTGATCCTACTGGACCTTTCTTCAGCCTTTGACACCGTCAATCATTCCCTACTCATTAACCAGTTAACCGCCATAGGCATCTCAGGCACAGCACTCTCCTGGTTCATATCCTTTCTCAGCAACAGAGGATACAAGGTCAAGATCCAGAACAAAGAATCCTCTCTACACCCGTTGTCAGTAGGAGTCCCACAAGGGTCCTCCCTGTCTCCTACTTTATTAACATTTACCTTATACCATTATGCCAACTACTCACAGACCTCAACCCTCAAACACTTCCTTTATGCGGGACGATATCCAGGTCCTGATACCATTAAGGATTCCTTCGCAAAAACTCCTGGCTTACTGGGATACATGCCTTCAAAAAAATTAACTCCTCCTCACCAGCCTAAACCTGGTATAAATTCCGGCAAAACTGAACTACTGCTCATCGCCTCAGAGAACAACCCCATTACCTCTGCACAGCAAAGCCCACGCCAACCAATCACACAAGTGAGAGGACCTAGGAGTCCTAGTTGATAATCGCCTGAATTTCAAAGCCCACTATTAACAAACCACCAAAGACTGTTTCTATCAATTACAAGTTCTGAAAAGAATTAGACCTCTTTTCTATGCCCAAGATTTCAGAACCATTCTGCAAGCAATCATTTTTTCAAAATTAGACTATTGTAACACCATCCTACTTGGCCTTCCCGCTTCATACACCAAACCGCTTCAGATGGTGCAAAATGCAGCTGCACGAATTCTGACAAATACCAGGAGAAGGGACCACATAACCCCTATTCTAAAGAACCTCCATTGGCTACCGATACACTTTAGAATAATATACAAGGCCATTCTCACCACATACAAAAACATCCACCAACTGGCTCCCATTGACCTACAGATCCCTCTCCGACTACACAATTCGTCAAGACCGACAAGAGATGCATACAAGGGTTCGCTACAGGTTCCACCGCCCAAATCTACCAGACACAGCACACTAAGAGACCGAGCTTTCTCTACAGCCATCCCACCGTTATGGAACTCCATACCCTCAAATCTTAGAATAGAACCATGCATCTCAACCTTCAAAAAAAGACTAAAGACCTGGATATCCATACAAGCCTTCCCAGACGTCAATTGATCTAATACTTACAAGCCACCCCTAATCTCCATCTACACTATGGTCGACCTTATCTCCTATCGTTTACTTGTGTAAATTAATAACCTGTCCTTTCTCTTCCTCTAAGCCAAGTTCTTATCACCTTGTTATATGTAACTGCCTTTTCAGCACTTTGTTATTGTTATGTTTACTTTGCACCCCTGTTTTATGTGAACCAGCATGATGTGACTGCTGTCTCGAATGCCGGTATATAAAAAATCTAAATAAATAAATAAATAAAAACTATTTATTTACCTAGAGTAGGAAGCCTTGTGCTGAATATCACAGCTAAGCACCTAACTTTTTTTCCCATCACCAAATTTGCCCCTGTAGCCACCTACTTTTTAGGACCTAGTGGAAGTAGGAGTCTAAATTTAGGTACTCAGCTCTACTTAATTTTCAAAAGGGCCAATAGCCTCTAGATTTCTGCAGTTCATTATGACCATGATATGAACTGCAGGTTACAACAAACATATTGCCCCTCACTTACTCCAGAGCACTCTATACCCTCACATATAGTATATGATATGGAGGATCAGGAAGCTGTCATATATGTTAGTAGTTTTTTTCCTGCAACTTGATTTATTTTTCTTCCTTCTTTCTGTTTCAGGGCTGGCAGTGGGCCTGGATCCCCAGGGCTATGGGAACCCTGACTTCTGCTGGCTTTCCGTCCATGACACCCTTATTTGGAGTTTTGCTGGACCCATTGTAATAGTAGTTACTGTAAGAATGACTTTGTAATGCCTACCAATGTCTGTTCCCTTTCATTATTACCCCATTCTACCTTTCTCCACTAGGATTTCATAAAGCCTACAGTTTAACACTGCAGATATTCTTTTTAAGTAGTTTAATTTTCCATATCGAGAAAATTTCACAAGAGTTTAAACCAGTAATTGACATAATGTTCTATTTACTAGAACATTCTTCTTGTGCAGAGTGTGTGTCTTGAGCCTTTGTGATCAGTAGGAGGCTGTTGGTTAGGGTTTAGAATTGGGAATCCGAAGACTTCTGAAAACCTCACTGCTTCTAGTCCTAATTTTTTTATATAATTATTGAATTTTGAATTACATAAAATAATATATATTTATATATATCAATCCAAAAACAGTTTCCTAAGTGCCCTATTTACTAAGCCTTTTTCCTATAGATACAAGGGGAGTAAAGCTTTAGAGCAGGGCTTCCCAAACCTGTCCTGGGGACCCCACAGCCAGCCGGGATTTTAGGATATCCACATTAAATATGCATAAGATAAATTTCTATGCACTGAGACTCCATTGTATGCAAATTTATCTATGCATATTCATTGTGGATATCCTGAAAACCCGACTGGCTGTGGGGGTCCCCAGGACAGGTTTGGGAAGCCCTGTTTTAGAGGCCAGTATTCAGTAGACTGCATAGTGGACAAGTTATCCGGCTAAGGTTAGTCAGATAATTTGTCCTGGATATTCATTGAGATAAATGTCCCACTGGTCATCCCTGATTAAAGTTGTCTGGTTACAGTAGCCAGATAACTTTAAACATATCCAGATATTCTTTTCAATATGATCGGTTATGTATGAAGTTATTCGGCTGCAGTTAGCCAGATAATTTTACACGTAACTGGCTACATTCAGAAGAATATAGCCAATTAAATAGTGAGCCTCATGCCCTCCCCCACCTCCTGCTCTCGGTTCCTGGGTTTTTTTGGTTTTTTTTAATATGTTTATTTCCAGGGACCCCCCCGCCCCAATCCTTCGACCCCCAACCCTTTCCCTCCCACCCCCTATACCTTAAACTGATGTTTTGATGTGGCCTAGATCATGACAGCATCCCACCATGATCCGGGCCTTTGCATTGCTATGCAGCTATGTGAAGCATTGTTGCTATAATTTAGCCAGCAAAATATCTAAATATGCCACATTTGCCATTTAGATGGATAACTTTTAAATATGGTCCTCTTAGTAAATAAGTTCTCAAATGAGTAAGTCTATTAAAGGCTAAGCTCCAAGAAACAAAATAAAAAGCTCAGAACTGGTACTTATTTTCAAGCCAAGAATTAGACAGGGCTTTCGTGCTTCAACAAACGTCAGTTCATGCAACAGAGAAAAGGTGAAAAGAAAATTGCATAAAATCAAATTGTACATCTATCCCTCAATGATGGAGTTATCTGAAGAAATAAGGGAACCATCAGATGCTAATTCTGGCCACTGACTAAGATTTCAAAAAGATAAAACAATTGTTCTGGATCAAAACAACAGAAAATATTTTTTATTCTAAATAACCTTACCTTTATTTATATGGGTTGTTTAAATGAAAGGAAACTTCCATAGCAATCACCATAAAATTATTTTCTCTGCAGTTGAATTACACTTGCAGTACCAGGATATAGTCTCTTTTTGTGATCTAGGAATATTTTATTCCTGTTGACTAGGAACAATTTCAACACCCAGTTATGGTCAGGTTCTAGTACAAAGCTAACAAACAATGTAGGTTTTCTAGAGAACTAAGTTTTAAATTTATTTATTTATTTATTTAAAGATTTTTTTTATATACCGGGGCACGTTATAAACATCACCCCGGTTCACATTGTAACGTAACCTAGCAACAAGCTTTACAATAGTTTAATGTCAAGCAATACACTATGAGTGTATTGTCAAGCAATACACTATGAGTTTGTAAATAGTGAGTCACGGGTACTTTCCAGTGCCCAATTCTTACAACTCTTTTACCAAGGATTTCTTCTCACCACCAGCTTTGAATGGCAAATAAAATATCTTCTCCAGCAGTGGCAAAAAGGGTTCTGAAATTAAAAGATTCTCCTTCTAATCCAGAAATACTCGCCATCCTGAAGAAGCTAATTAGGTCAAATTCCTATTTTTGTTTTAAGAAGACTCAGTTTTCCATCTTACGCCTCAGAAAAAGATTATTCTTACGTAATATATTACACAATTTCTGCAACGAAGCAAGATTTGACGGTCTCCTATCATTTTCTTAGATATAGCAAGAACCACTATCTTCTAGGTACTGCATCATGTTGCAAGTCTATTTTGATCAAAACAGCAGCTTCCATTTTGCAAATGAATTTCTGTAATCGCTCCATAGTTATTTCTTTTCTTCTAAGACCCAGGGATAGTTTCTCCATAATCTCAGGACTGGACTATTCTAAAGGAAAGAAGAGAGGGTACTGATGTGGTTGAAATTGAATCTCCATTGGGCTGCTCAAAGGTCTCCAAAAGTTGTGATGTGATTGTAGTTACAGGCATCTGCTCCAGAGAAGAAGCAGAAATCACTTGGATTCCTTCCGCACCTCCGCTTACTACAGGGACGCTCTCCATCCAGGACTGTACTGCTGATGTCAAATCTTCCATAAGGTCCAGCCACTCATTTGTAGCTTCCAGACTTGCTGACAAAATCACAGTTACTGTTGTCTCATCAAAAACATATTCTACTGCAGCAAGACATCAGGGGAGAACTGTCGGGGAAGCTTCTGTGGCCAAAAAAAAAGTCAAAGTTGACGTTTGAGTTTGGTTCCAAAGCTGATGCATCAGAAGCTGATCAAGTCCTATTTTCTTACACTAGTGCTACGTTTGACTTCCCTCTTCCTCAGGTTGCCTTTGTGGGATTTTAGTGTTTTTTCTTCTGTTCACAAGTACTTATTCTCAAGCAGTGTGTACGCCGATATGTACAGCCATTCACCCCAGAGAAGGCTGCATGTATCCTCTGAAATGCTATGGATAAGATGCATTTTCACTAAAGATCCCTTATGAAATACAAATTATTTGCAAAGAAATGTGATAAATTCAATGAAGCTATTGTTATGATAAATTTTTGGTCTAAAGCAGGGGGGAATATGTGAAGGAGCCCTTGCTTCTGGGAAATGGATCTTGCTAGCTAAATTTCTGGATCATATTCTTTTCTTCATTTCTTACTGTTTACTGTTCTGAAAACTGATCCCTTTTATGCAATTTTATTGCAAAGTGAAGAGCAAAGAATGCACTGCATTGTCTAATCTCATGCTGTCTGTATCATTCTTCCCATAGATCACCACCGTGATATTTATAATGGCAGCAAAAGCTTCCTGTGGACGGAGACAGCGGTCACTCGAAAAGACTGGCATCATGTGAGTTTGCAAACAATGGTGAATTTGGTCAGATCCTGTTACAGTTCAGTAATGTCTGTAACTTGCGTGATGAAGCCACTAATTATTGTGTTCTAGAATTGACATTCCATATACATTTTTTCAGAGACCACAGACTCCTGGCTTGGACTACCTTCTCAAACCAGCCCAGGAAACTCTGTTCTTATCAGACCAGCCTCCACTCTCACCCCTTCATCCTCCTCCACTATCCTTGCCTGGCCCTCCCCCACCCACAGCTCTTTTGACAGTTTGTCCCCCTCACCTAGGCTTACCACTTGCCCTCCCCCATAACCACTCACTGCTCTCATCCTTACACAGCCCGAGTTTGGACTGTGGATTTCAAAGAGACTGGATGGAAGGAGGGAGAAAAACAAAAGTTAAAGTGCTCATCAAACCCCCTAAAAAAAAATGGCAAAAATGAAAACCACATCTGCTAATAATCAGGACATAAAGCCAGGACCATCTTTTGAGGGGAGGGGAGGTCAAATAGGAGTTGACTACCCTGAGCCCCACACTTTGGGGGAGCTCTGCCTCATCATGGTAGCCCCATCGACAACACTTATAATTTCCAAGCATCTTGGAGGTGAAGGCAACCTATGATGGCATTCCAGGGCCCTGCTGCAGTTGCTTCATCCCAGACCCCGCACCATCCTAGGGTCAAGGCCCTGCATACAGCTAACGAAAGTCAAGCATTGCTGTGTGTCAGCTGTCAATTATTATACCTGGAATTTCTGTTTTTGTAGGTTGTGATGCCTTTTTAAAGGGGGACCAACCGGAGAGGGTGTCGGGATTTTCTAAAATGAACCCTAAAACTGAGCACAATGTGAAACCTCACAAAACCTTATTTAATGAAATCTAAATATAGAAATACACAGAGCAATGTAACCCAGTACAGCAAGGTATGTACTGTAACCCAGTACAGCAAGGTATGTATTCCAATACACAGTAAAACAAAACCCCCAAATAATATAAACAAAATAATACATATAAATATTAAAATATCATGGATAATATTTAAATATTTTTATTTTTTTCTTCTAAAGTTTACATCATAATGTTCAGGGATCTGAAATGGAAGAATGACTCTCCCCAAAAACGTCTTCTTCCTTCACTGCAGGGATGGGCTCCAATTCCGCCACGGCTTTACTCCGGTGGGCCTTCTTTTTTCGCCACCACGGGGATGGGCTCCCATAGCGTTCGGGGGTCAGGTTTCCTCTTCGCTGCCACGGGATTGGGCTCCCGTGGCAACCTCGGTTGGGGTTGGGTTTCCTCTTTGCCGCCACGGGAATGGGCTCCCGTGGTGGCCTCGGTCGGGGTCAGGTTTCCTCTTCGCCACTAAGGGGATGGGCTCCCGTGGCGGCCTTGCTTGGTCGGGGTTGGGTTCCTCTTCACCGCCACAGGGATGGGCTCCCATGGCAGCCTTGCTTGGTCTGGTTTTCCTCTTCGCCATCACAGCGATGGGCTTCCGTGGCAGCCTTGCTTGGTCTGGTTTTCCTCTTCGCCACCACAGCGATGGGCTTCCGTGGCAGCCTTGCTTGGTCGGGTTTTCCTCTTTGCCACCACAGTGATGGGTTCCCATGGCGGCCTTGCTTCGTTGGGGTTCGACACTGCCATTCCTCCCACCCCACCCCCGGGCTCTGTGATGCCTGCCTCACCGGCCATCAAAGGCTTCCTATTGGGCAGTGGGGCTAGGAAGAAAGGAGGCTTCCAATTGGCCCGCAGGGGCTGGAAAAAGGGAAAAGGAAAGTACAACAGGGCAGTGGGACACCGGGAGACGCAACACACTGGTTGAGAAGCGCTGTCCTAGATAACTCTAAAGGGCTAGAGGTTCATCTTTAAAGGGGTTTGAAGATCCCACCCGTCTGAGCACTCTTGAATTATCTAGCTAAATCGTGATCCAGCTAATAGCTGGATAAGTCAGAGGTGGAGTAAAGTTAGTCAATTAATGCTGATATTCAGTGTTGTTCAGCTAACTGAGCTAATTGGGTATATTCAGTGGCACACTCATGCCGCTGAATCTCTGTATAAGTTAGCCAGATAAGTTTGTCCAACTAATTTAGCTGAACTCCCTGCAGCTCAATAACGACCTCTTCTTTCTTTGTATATTTTGTTTTGGAATTTTCTTGGCTGAATTAACAGGTAAATGTTCATAGATTGTCATTCAGTTGTTCTTCACTGTGCCAATAGAAGTTGAGATTTGTTAAGGTCTATTATGATTGCATAGCCATTTGTGGTAAGACAGATATATAATTTATAAAACAGATAGATCAGTCACAGAAGAAATGAAATTCTGGAAAGGATATATTAAAATGGTACACTGGGCAAAAGACCACAGCATTAAACAAAAATGCAGTTCCACAGTGCCTGCTCTCCTGGGGAAGAAAAACAGAAGCAAAAGGAGTAGGATATCAAATATGGATATCAAAATAGCATCCTAATGTTCTTACCTGTCCCGAATGCTCTTTGGCTGGAGGTTATATTCAAGTATGGCATTGCTAGCAGGGTGAACGTGGGCCAGGCTCTGCGGTATGTGATGCTCACTGCCTGTCACACTGTCTGTCCTTGTGAATGTGACATTGCTGTGTTGATTCCCTTTAGATCCGTGCTGAGAACCGCCTTCCTTCTGCTGGTCCTGATCAGTGCCACCTGGCTACTGGGGCTCATGGCAGTCAACAGTGATGTCATGACATTTCATTACTTGTTTGCCATCTTCAGCTGCTTACAGGTAAATGCATAGAGTGCCTGATTGTAATCCGCTTCAAAGTGTCTGAAAGGCAGGGTATAAATCAAATAAATAAATGGAATACATCATTTCTTTCTCTTCCCCTTCGTGTCTTTGATGCTGTAAACTAAACAGCTGTCTGACTGGGAAAGCAGGGAGAAATTCCTTTACATCCAGATGTAGTAAACTGAGCGTTAAAACTGTGCACTGAAATTCCGCACACAGTTTCACACACAAGCTAAATTTATTGATACATTAGCAAACCATCAGCTTACTGTACCTGGAGTTTAAAAGATTGTGTTCAAAGAAAAGGCTTAGTGCACCAAAAGCATCTTTTGTGCCCAAATATTTCTGCACATAAATCCCGACTACAGGTCCTGGCACTGAAGCTCCTGTTTCTGCTCATAGACTAGAACTAGCAGTGGAAACGTTACTCCACCTCTGACTAGGAGTAACATTTCCAGCACTAAGAAAATGTGAGATGAACCAGTGCACCTCTATGTATTGGGGGGGGGGGGAGGAGTAGGGCGGGATGATAGCTAATGCCTTCATTTTCATGCAAGGGCGCCAAGCAATGCACACGTTATTTGTGTGCCAAACTCCTTGCCCCCGTCGTGACTACAGTTTGGGCACAACTGCAGATAAAACTTTGTGCTTTGAGTGCACCCTATTACCTCGAGCCCGGTGCTAGAAACTGGAGCCTTGCAATTCACAACTCAGACTGTGACAACAATGAGGGAGGGGCCCCTTTCTGATGATGGGATGGATGACTGGGAGCCAGCGGGTGCTCCTGGGCAGCAGGGGAATCAGTAGGTGGTCCTCAGGCAGGTAAAATAGATAAATATTCTGTTGAAAAATCCTGATGAAGGTTCAAATACAGACCTGAAACATTGGAAAGTAGATCTAATATATTCTTGTTTCAGATGGGTTAGAATGACCAGTGTGTGTATTTATTTTGAGAATGTTTTCACAGATGGAGGACTACAGCTACTGGACCAGCCACACCTAGGTCTTTCCTGTCCATGTAGCTTTACATTTGAGAGTGCTAAACAAACTTTACCTTCTACTTGTTACATCGGATCTCTAGCCATTAGTGCTCATTCCTCAGTGCTGGCAGCAGTGAAGCTTCTCCCCTCACCGCTCATTTAATTATGCTCATTGCAAGGGTATTGTGCTCAGAGTTGCTGTGTCAGTTGTCACCTGATATTTTGAGGACTACAAACCATTTTGATTTTCAGATGAATCTGTTTCTTAAAACCTATAAATGCAGATAGTATTATGAATATCCATTGTGGGTATCCTGAAAATAAGGACCAGATTTCCACACCCCCTCCTTTACACACTATCATTATCTGTTCATGGATACATTCTTAGACTGCAAATCAAAGCTGTGCACTAACCTTCTCATTTCTGTAAAAATATTTTCTACATTGGGCTGTAAAATCTGCTTGGGATTTGTGCTGTGAAATTTCTATTTCTGTGTACACAAAACATGATATCACAAGTAGGTTTTCTCTACAGGTATAAGACTGTCTAGTGTCTGCATCCTTTTTAAGGAGGGATTTATATTAATCTAACTACTAAGTAATTCCAAATAACTTAAGCCAATGACTGGTAGTGTCAGAGGAGATACCGTTTCAGCAGACTGAAGAACATTTGATTAAACTTAAGCTGCTATTTAGCTTGTTGAAATCTGGTTGGCTCTTCATGCTGCACAGACTCTGGGAGGCCATTGTTCTGCTGTCCCTTAGTGCAGGAAGCATGCCTAGGAAGTACAATAATACTGAAATGTAAGAGCTAACTGGACTGGATACTAATGCTTGTATATCCCAGCCCTCCTAAAATTATTATTTTTCTAGACATCTTAACCCATTATGTCCCAGATTCCTATTTAGAGGATAGCTTCTTAAAACATTTGGGAAATAATGGTTTAAAGAAAATTAGCTACCGCTTTGCAGCAGCAGCAGCACTAGCATTATTTAAGTAAGCAAAATCTTACTCAGTTATTTCCATTCTGATCTCTAATTCATTCTTAAGGATATTTAAGTAAAACAATTTAGATGACTGCATTACACTGATAATACAAAGAATAAATATGGCATAAGCAGCAGGAAAGTGGACTCATGCTAAAACCTGGCCCATGTCATCTGGTAGTAGAGTAGCAGTTTAGTACTGTTCTTTGTGATCCTTTTAACTGGATATGAGGAGATTTTGAAACAGACAAGCTGATTTTATAACATGCGTGTGCCAGTGCACGTATGTTATAAAATCCTCTATCCATGCACACATACGTGCTCGATTTTATATCTGTGCGCACGGGTACCAACTCGTGCGTGCAAGGCGGGGGAATTTTCTTACAAGCGCAAGGTGACACGAAAGGGACTGGGAGGGAGCTTCCCTAACCCCCTACCTACCTTGCCTGCCTTTTCCTCTCTCCTCCCTGACCCCTAAAACCCCTCTAGCTAGTTTTTTTTTTGTTTTCTAAACTTTCCTGCTCGAAGGAGCAGCAGTAAGTTGCGAGCGCCAGCCAGCTGCTGGCATGTGGTTCACCGGGACAACACCCGCCTGGCCTCTGGCCCGCCCCTTTAAAAAAAAAACAAACTTTGTTGTGCACGTACTGGGGGATATGCACGTGGCTGCAAGCATTTAAAAATGCACACAGTTCGCACGCGGCCCAGCCATGCACGTATCCCCCCATTTCGACAGGCGCCAGGCTTTAAAAATTAGCCTGTTTCTGTGTAGAGGACATGATTATGGCTGCTCTCTTGTTTTATGCTCTCCGAGGACAAGCAGGATGGTAGTCCTCACACATGGGTGATATCATCAGGTGGAGTCCGGCATGGAAAACTTCTGTCGAAGTTTCCAGAACTTTGACTTGGCATACTGAGCATGCCCAGCATGCCCTATACCACATGCCCACGCGGGGTCCCTCTTCAGTCTGTTTTTTTCCACAGAGCTATTGCATCGTGGTTTGAGTGAGCTCTTGGCTTTTTTCTCTGAAACTTGTGGAAAACTTTTCCCCCTGATTTTTTCTTTGGATTTTTGCGTTCCATCGACGCCGGGTCCCTTTTGGCCCCTCCCGTGGCTTCCTGAGCTAGGTTTCTCAACGTTTCGGGTAAGTTTTCTTTCACATCGACCTCCCCCTGGTGGCAGAGCCTCTGTGCCTGCCGCTCATTGTAGTCCACCACCATCTTTGTTGTTTTTGCATCCCTCTTTTTTTGTTTCTGTTATGGCCACAACCAGTTTTCGTCAATGCCCCCGGTGCCTGAGAGCCATGTCTATCACAGATCCTCATGATATATGTGTCCTCTGCCTGGGGGGAATCACATGACATCTGGGGTTGCTGCAAGTGCGTTCAAATGACCCCAAAGGGACATCACACCTGACTCAACAAGATGGAGAAACTCTTTAGGTCGGGGAAATCAGAGCCATTGACTTTGGCATCAGCAGCACTGGCACCGATGGACACGACGCCATTGGCGAGACCATCGGTCCCGTTAATGCCACCAGTGGATAGGGGCACCAGAGACCAGCCACGCTCTGTCTCCTCCAGGTCAAGGAGGTCGGGTTCCATTTCAAACTTTACACCGACAACATACAGTTCTTTTTTCCCCTTAAAGAAACATGGGCACAGACAGAATCATTTCTTCTTTCTTGAATCACAACTATTCAAAGATGGCTCAATCAAAATAAATTAACTCTCAATATCTTAAAACTGAAATTATAATTTTATCACATTTCCCAATCCCAAATACTCTGACTAACTTTCAATTTGATAATCAGACCATTACTCTCTCGCAGAATGTCCGTAATCTTGGAGTCGTCATTGAACCTGCCCTTTCCATGCGTGACCTAATCAGGATGGTCACTCAATCCTCCTTTTAGAAATTAAGACTTCTTTAACATTTCAAACCACTTCAGTTTTATAATCATTTTTATTTTCTAGTACTGACTACTGTAATTCTCTCCTTATTGGCCTCCCAGCATACACCATTCATTCACTACAAATTATACAGAACTCCGCAGCCAGGCTCCTCACAGGAATCCCAACTCGTAATCACATCACCCCTGTACTTGAATCCCTCCTTTGGCTCCCAGTATCATACCGTATCCAGTACAAATTGGCTATGATCATACATTCTTCTATTCAGAATATTCACTATCCCTGGATTTCATCTGTATTAAAAATCCATGCTCCTGCTAGATCATTAAGATCTTCCAGTCAAACCCTCCTCAATGTTCCTTCCCCCAAAATAGCCCATCTTGACAAAACAAGAAAATGTGCATTTTTTTCAGCAGGCCCACTTCTCTTGGAATACCTTACGAAAGAATTGAGCCTCCACGAAAGAAATTTCTTTAAAAAATCCCTAAAAACAGATCTATTCAAAAAAACATTCTTGAAGCAGGCTAGCAACATATAGTTGCCATGGTCTCTTTCACACTCAGTATCATCCAGTGTTTGATACTCTTTGTCAGAAAAGCTGTACTAATTTGTATTGTATTTCCTAACTAAGTTTGTTTTATTTTAATGTTGATTTTTTTTTTAATTGTTACCTTTTATGTATGTTTCATTGTATCCTGCCCTGAATGAAGGAAGGGAGGGTAACAAATGTTTTAAAATAAATAAATTGCAGATCCGATATGTAAATTTTTCACAGATGCCATTCAAAAAGAATGCTTCCCAAAAGATTTTAACAATGCTTTTATTACTGTTTTAGCAAAACTGGGGATAGATCCATTGTTACCCTTGTCTTATAGGCCAATATCCCTACTAAATTGTGATTGCCAAATATATGCTAAGATCATTGCAGACAGGATGAGTAAAGCGTTACCATTTATTATTTCTCATAATCAGGTGGGTTTTGTGAAAGGACTTTCTGCTGGGAGTCACATAATTAAGCTGATCACAGGAATTAAAGCTTGTAGAGATAGCACTTATCCAGAAATGGTATAGGATTCGATTCAGAAAAGGCATTCGGCAGCATGGCATGGCATATATGTTTTCAGTGCTACAGAAATTTGGATTCAAAAGTCAAATCCTGAAATATATATCCATTCTTTATAGTTATCCAACATCAAATATAATAGCCAATGATCATAGTTCATCAGATGTCCACATAAACAGGAGGAGTTGTTCAAAGTTGCCTACTTTTTCCAATGTTCTATATACTGTTGATAGATCCGCTAATTAGAAAAACAGATTCAAATGAGAGGATACAAGATAAGGGAACATAATTTTACAATAGTAGCATTTGCAGATGGCATCTTAGTATTCGGAAGTAATGTGAATCCAGAAGGAATTTGGAGAATTTGCTGGTCTTAAAATTAATAATGACAAATCTGAAGCATTGGACATAACAGGATATTTGAAAGAAAAATGGGGAGATCATTTTCCATTGAGATGGATAACATCTGAAATGAAATATTTAGGCATAAAAATACCAGCTGATATTGTAAAACTATATGAGGCTAATGTGAGACCTCTGCTAAAGAAAATGATGCATTCATTCATCTCATGGAACAAATTACCTTTATCGCTTATTGGGAAAATTCATCTCTTAAAGATGATAGAAATACCAAAATGGCTTTACATGTTAAAAATGTTGCGCCTCTGGTTGAAGAGAAAAAATCTCAAAGAACTAAATCAGATAATCAGAACATTTTTATGGAAAGAAAAAAAAACCACTAATAGCATTATCAGTATTATTGAGACCTATACAACAGGAGGGAATTAAATGCCCAAATTTGCAGACTTAAATTTGGCCTGCCTTTTGCCACACATTCGGGATTGGATATATGAAACTCCATGTCATACACCTTACAATTTCTACAAGCGTGGATCTTCCCAATATCTTTGTCCAGTGTCCTACAGTTAGAGGAGAAAGATCTTCCAGGTACTCTAAAAGAAAACGTAACTCATGCAGGAATGCTTGGAGTGTGCTGTATGGGAAATAAAACTTACCAAGAACAATTTTGGTAAATCTGCAGTTTACTCCCAGCATACACATTAATGTGTTTCACATGTGGAAGACTCAATGTCTTACACATATTCATCAACTCTGTAATGGTGACTCAAAAGTATTACAAAGTTTTTGGTTTATCACATAAACTAGTCGATTTTAAAAGCTTTGGGGGTAGATTTTAAAAGGGTGCACACGATTTTATAACATGCGCGCACAGGCGCATGCATGTTATAAAATCCGGAGTCGGCACTCGCCAGGGGATGCACAATTGTGCACCTTGCGCATGCCGAGCCCACTCCGAGCCGTGCTACCTTCCCCCGTTCCCTAACCCCTTCCCTTCACTTCCCCTACCTCCCTCGCCCTTTCGCTCCTACCCTGACACAGCGGTAAATGGCCGTTCTCACAGGACAAGTAGGATGGTAGTCCTCACATATGGGTGGCATCACAGGATGGAGCCCAATCACGGAACACTTTTGTCAAAGTTTCTAGAATTTTGGCTGGCACCTACTGGGCATGCCCAGCAATGCACTGACCCTGCATCCAGCAGGGACCGATGTAATAAGCTGCGGTAGACCTGCTGCGGGTTTTTGTGCGTGCTCTTACACAGCAGTAGCCACGCGGGTTAAGGAGCTCTCTTGAGATTCCTGACAAACTTCTTTAAAAATGTTCTATGCCATAGGGGTCCCCCTATCGATATCTGTACTCCGCAGTCGAAAGGTAAGGTTTTACCCTTGTTGCGGTCGATTCATGTCAAGTTTTCCCTTCGGGGCCTACTGGCCATCGACCACACCGCGGCAAAATTTTTGTCAACGCCACGGCGACAGGTTTTCGTCGGTGCCCCGATTGTCCTTGGACAATGTCCATCACAGACCTGCATAGAGTTTGTGTGTTGTGTTTGGGGTCCGACCATGATACCCTAACTTGCACCAAATGTGCCCAAATGACACCAAAGGGCCGTAAAGCCCATTTGGAGAAGATGGAATTTTTTTCATTAAAAACTCCCGACACCATCGACCGCTTCGACTTCATCTGAGCCATCGACCTCTCGTCAGCAACGGGACACCGGTGCTGCCCGACCGGCTTCGACTACTCCGAAGGTGTCGGCAACTTCCTCATCGCCTTAGGAGAAGGACCATCGTGAAAAGCATTGACACCGGCAGCGGAAAGCTTAGTCCGCTGAACCAGGCAAATCCTTGGCATCGGCGTCGACAGAGCCACCGACAAAGAAATCCCGTCCAGAGAAGGCCCCATTCTCCGCTGCGACCGGGTCACCGAGGCATTCCCCCTCTGTCATCGGTGCAGGGAGCCGCGACTCCACTTTCACCGGTAGACCCTCCGGCTAAGCCAGTGCTGCCTCCTACTCCGGTGCCGGGATTCCACACCCCAGGCTTCCACGAGGAATCGGATCGGATGATCCAAGAGGCCATCGGTAAAGCACTGCAGGGCTTCCAGCCTCCATCGATGCCGATACCGGTGCCCGAGCCAGTCACCGATCCGATTCCCATGGCGCTTGCATCGCTACTGAGTAGGTTGGATTCGTTGCTCGGTGCCCTTCCACCGCTGGAACCGAGAACACCGGTATGTCCTCTTCCTTCGATGCCAATTCCTGTATCATCAGAAGATGAAGAAACACCGATACCCATACCGCTGTCTAGAATTCTGCCACCGACTCATCCATTGATGTCGCTGGTTCCATCGGTGCCACCTCCGATGCCATCGATGCCTAAGCCTGGTCCTTCGGGATTAACGCCATTTCTCCCCTCTGAAGATCCTCAGGGAGCTGGTGATCAACCTTATGATCCTTGGACTGATGATTCTTCCCAGGATACCGATGATCTGCCTTCAGAGCCCTCGAAGAGAGAAGGTGTTCTCCTCCAGAGGATCTGTCCTTTATTAACTTCATTAAAGAAATGTCTGAAACAATTCCATTTCAGCTTCACACAGAAGAAGATTGAAGGCACAAGATGCTGGAAGTACTCCAGTTTCTTGATTCTCCTAAGGAAATCATGTCAATTCCCATTCATGAAATCCTGATTGACCTGCTAAAGAGAAATTGGGAGCATCCAGGTTCAGTTCCACCTGTCAACCGTAAGACTGAAACGCAGGAGCTGACTGCACAAGATAGTTGGTATCTAAGATCACAACTGGATCATCACTCTGTGGTTGTGGAATCAGCCCAGAAAAAGGCACGACGTTGCAAACCTCATTCTTCCATACTTCCAGGAAAGGAGCAGAAATCCCTAGATGCTTTTGGCAGACGGGTCTTTCATGGCTCAGTGCTTATATCTCGCATTTCTTCCTACCAGTTGTACTTGACCCAGTATAACAGAAACCTTTTTAAGAAGATTCAGGATTTCTCTGAATCTTTACCTGACCAATTCCAGGATGAGCTTAATGCTCTAGCTAAAAAAGGCCTGGATGCGGGCAAGCATGAGGTACGCGCTGCGTATGTCATATTTGACACTGCCTCTAGGGTGTCCGCAACGGGGATTAGCATAAGAAGGTGGACCTGGTTGAAATCCTCCAACCTCAGGCCAGAGGTACAGGACAGGTTGGCTGACCTGCCATGTACTGGGGATAATCTCTTTGGAGACAAAATCCAGGACACTGTGGCGCAGCTCAAGGACCACTATGAAACGCTGCGTCAACTTTCTTCAGTGCCTGCTGATTTCTCGTCCACCTCCAAGAGGACATTCAGGCGAGACTCTAAGCGGCTGGCCTACAAACCAAGAAGGTATTATCCTCTGGCTTCCCGAGGTCGCCCTTCCAAGCCTTATCAAAAAGGTCAGTCCAGGCAGTCCCAACCTCAGAAGACCCAACCTGCTCCTCAGCCAGGACCAGCTTCAGGGTTTTGACTCCTTCCTGGAGAGCATAGGCCAACCTCCTCTTTCATCTGTACCGGTAGGCGGTCGTTTGTGCCACTTCACCAACAATTGGCACACAGTCACCACCGATCAGTGGGTACTTGTGGTAGTCGCTCAGGGTTACCACCTCAACTTCCTGACTGTACCGGCGGACTCCCCAGCTCGGCTGACGTGGGGATCATCCGACCACTCTCTGCTTCTGGAACAGGAGGTTTCAACCCTCCTCCAGTCATGGGCAATAGAATCAGTGCCCTCTCCCAACAGGGGCAGGGGTTCTATTCCCGGTATTTCCTCATCCCAAAAATGTCAGGTGGCATTCATCCAGTTCTGGACCTTCACACCCTAAACAAGTATCTACAAAGAGAGAAGTTAAAGATGGTAACCTTGGGTTCGCTACTTCCTCTTCTTCAAAAAGGAGATTGGCTATGCTCTCTAGATCTCCAGGAGATTGGCTATGCTCTCTAGATCTCCAGGTTCGCTACTTCCTCTTCTACAAAAAGGAGATTGGCTATGCTCTCTAGATCTCCGTGTACTACCATTTGGCCTAGCGTCTGTTCCATGAGTATTCACCAAGTACCTCGTAGTAGTCGCAGCCTGAGTCAGGGTGTCTATATCTACCCTTATCTCGACGATTGGTTGATAAGGGCTCCGACTCAACCAGCCACATTGGCGTCCTTGCGTCTCACTCTCCATACCCTAATCTCCTTAGGGTTTCTAATCAACTATCCCAAATCCAAGATAGTTCCATCCCAAACCCTATCCTTTATAGGGGCCGACCTAAACAATATACAGGCGAAAGCCTTCCTCCCTCAGGATTGGGCTTTCACCCTGGCCTCTCTGGCGCATCATTTACAGACTCAAGTATCCTCAACTGATCATCACTTCCTCATACTGCTGGGTCACATGGCGTCCGCGGTGCATTTCACTCCAATGGCCCGCCTAGCCATGAGAGTTATGCAGTGAACCTTAAAATTCTAGTGGGTTCAGGCTTGTCAACCAATGTCCAGTATTTTTCACGTTACCACAACCTAGGGTGGGGTGCTCATGTCGGCGACCTTCAAACTCAGGGAACCTGATCTCCACAGAAAGCCAAACATCAGATACATTTCCTGGAGCTTCGGGCAATCAGATATGCCCTCAGGGCTTTTCAGGATTGCCTGTCAAACAAGTCCATCCTGATTCAAACCGACAATCAGGTGGCGATCTGGTACCTCAACAAGCAAGGGGGAACGGGCTCCTACCTCCTGTGTCAGGAAGCTGCACAGATATGGGCATGGGCCCTTTCCCACTCGATGTACCTCACAGCCACCTACTTGCCGGGCGAGGACAATGAGTTGGCGGACAAGTTGAGCCGCATGTTTCTTCCGCATGAGTGGTCTCTCCAACCCCATGGTAGCGGACATAATTTTCCAACATTGGTGTTACCCTCACTTATTTATTTATTTATTTATTTATTTATTTAACATTTCTTTTATACCGATATCCGTTCGCACATCGTATCGGTTCACAGGGAACGAAAAACCATTGGGCAGTGCCCGTACATATAACAGATAACATAATATAATATGATGAACTAGGCAACATATAAATAATTTTTGGGAGGAGCCCTTACATATAACAGGCATCAATGGGTAGATGCTATGGAATATAACTATAACTATATACATGATAGTGCAAAGTACAAAATCAGCAGACATAGACCTCTTTGCGTCAGTCCACAACCGCAAAATAGAAACTTCTGCTCTCTAACTCGCAGCCGCCACTCACACACGAGGGACGCTTTCGCCCTCTCGTTGGCCAGCGTCTCCTCTATGCGTACCCTCCACTTCCACTTATATCGAAGACTCGCGTGAAGTTATGGAAGGACAAGGGTGTAATGATTCTGATAGCCCCTCACTGGCCACGCCTAGTGTGGTTCCCAATCCTTCAGGACCTATCAGTACACCGGCACATTCCTCTGGGGATGGATCCGCTTCTGATAACTCAGAACAACGGATGCCTGTGCCACCCCAACCTCCAGGCTCTATCTCTGCCTGGATGTTGAAAGATTAATACTACAACCTCTTAACCTTTCCCGAGTCCTGGTAGCTTCACGAAAGCCTTCCACGAGAAAGTCTTATTTTCTAAATGGAAGAGATTTACAGTATAGTGCACTTCTATGTCCTTAGACCCCTTCACTTGTTCCACGGCGAAGTTTCTGCACTATCTCTGGCACCTGTCAGAGGCAGGCCTGAAAACGTCCTCCATCAGGGTACATGTCAGCGCGGTAGCTGCGTTTCATAAAGGGGAATGTTCCTATTTCGACACAACCCTTAGTAACACGCTTTATGAGAGGTTTGCTCCACTTAAAACCTCCACTGCGCCCCTGCTTGGGACTTCAACGTGGTTTTGGGGCGGCTCATGAAATCTCCGTTTGAGCCCCTCCACTCTTGTGATCTCAGTTATCTCACATGGAAAGTAGTTTTCCTTCTCGCTATCACGTCCGCTTGCAGAGTTAGTGAATTGCAGGCATTAGTTACCTACCGGCCTTACACAAAAATTCTGCATGATAGAGTAGTGCTCCGCACTCACCCTAAATGTTTACCAAAGGTAGTGTCGGAATTTCATATTAATCAATCAATTATCCTACCTACCTTTTTTCCCAGGCCCCATTCAAACCCAGGAGAACAAGCTCTGCATTCCTTGGACTGCAAATGTGCCCTAGCTTTCTATCTAGACCGCACGTCGGCCCACGGGAAATCCACTCAATTGTTTGTCTCTTTCGATACCATCAAATTAGGAAATCCTGTGGGAAAGCAGACTCTCTCCTCCTGGTTAATGAACTGCATTTATTTTTGCTACCAGCAAGCAGGCATTCCGCTGCAAGATCGTGTTAAAGCACAGTCTGTCAGGGCCATGGTGACATCAGTAGCGTTCGGTGCCGCTTGCTGATATTTGTAAGGCTGCTACCTGGAGTTCTCTCCAAACCTTCGCAGCCCAATACTGATTAGATAAGGCTGGCACACAGGATTCCATCTTTGGCCAGTCTATTCTAAGCAACTTGTTTTCAGTTTAACTTCCCAACATCCTTCCATCAATCCGTTCAGGGTTTAGGATGCCATCCTAACCAAATTTCCACCCCTGTTGTGCCTGTTGCACATCTTTGGGTGCATTTGGTGCTTTGCGTGGGCATCCTAAGCTCGGTACTCACTCATATGTGAGGACTACCATCCTGCTTGTCCTGTGAGAAAGCAGAGTTGCTTACCTGTAACGGGTGTTCTCACAGGACAGCAGCATGTTAGTCCTCACGAAACCCACCCACCACCCCGCGGAGTTGGGTTTGCTTACGTTTTCTTATTTTATTTTTCGCACGTAGACTGAAGGGGAACCCCTTCTGGCTGCAGAGTCAGTGCATTGCTGGGCATGCCCAGTAGGGGCCAGTCAAAGTTCTGTAAACTTTGACAGAAGTTTTCCGTGATTGGGCCCCATTCTGTGATGTCACCCATATGTGAGGACTAACATCCTGCTGTCCTGTGAGAACACCTGTTACAGGTAAGCAACTCTGCTCTGTGCCCGGAGCCTCTGCCCCCGCCCTGCCCCTTTAGAAAAGCCCCGGGACTTACACGCGACCTGGGGCTTTACGCGCATCGCCGGGCCTTTTGAAAATACGCCCGGCATGCATAACCCTTTGAAAATCCATCCCTTTATGCGCGCCAAAGCCAGGAGATACATGTGTGACTCGGCGTGGTGCACTCTGCATGGATTTTAAAACCGTCGCAGGTTTGCACATATCTCTCAGTACGAGCACAAAAATAATTTTCGCCAAAAGGAGTGGGGCGTGGCCATGGTCTGGGTGGGACTTGTGTGGACCGGAAATGCACAATGAAGTCTGCGCTTAAGTCTACGCGTGCAAGCTCGCACCAGGGTCCCCTACCGCGTAACTTTACTTCTGCTGTGGACTTGCGTATAAGTTGTAAAACAAAGAAAAATAGGGTAGTCAGTGGGATTTTAAGGCTTGGTCTTAATAGGGTAAAAGGGAGGCTAGTTAGCTAGGTGGGTTATGAAGTCCTCTCCTTTATTGGGGCAAACTGGGGACAAACTGGGAGTAGAGGTTATTGTGTCAGCGCACATGTCCAGTAAAATCCCCCCAGTTACGCGAGCAAGGCGGCATTTGCGCACATCAATATGAAATCATGTGCACTTGTACACACGGATAGCCGATTTTAAAACACGTGCATGTGTATGCACATATACGCGCGTATGTTTTAAAATCGCCCCGTCCATATACGCGCGCTGGCAAATGTGCACGGCTCTTAAAATCTACCTCAAAGACTTTTATGGTTATCTCCAACATGTGGAGTGGTTGGGGAATTTTTTAGGTCATACAGAGGTTAGTAAGATGGAAGAAATGGGAAAAACTGGGAAAAAAGAATTCCTGTGTTCAATTAATAGAGAATTACAAAACATAAAAACAGGTAATGAAAATACAGACTTATTGAACAGATGGAACAAACTGTCATTTATAAAAATTACAAAGCAAGAATTGAATGATTGCTTAAAAATATAAATAAAGCATTGGAAAATGTTATTCGGAGGGAAATACAATACAAATTTCTACATCAATTTATATTTCACTAGTAAGAGCATTCAGAATAGGAACTGTTGCCTCAGATTTGTGTCTAAAGTGTGGCACAAGTAAAGGAGATTATTTCCATAGGTTTTGGAGCTGTCCACAAGTACAGGCTTTTTGTGAAGAACTTCAACTGTTTTTCCAAAATGTACTTCATTATTCTTTCCCGCTGAATCCTAAGATGTGGCTCTTTGGCATACTTGAGGACAATCCTCCTAAAAATACAAACGATTGTAAATTATTTTTAGAAAAAGCTACTATTGGGCAATGGAAATTGAAAATGTACAAATTACTAACTTTTGCAAAAATATCCTCAAATAAGAAATGTGATCAAATGCTAGAAAATGTAATCCCTCAAATTCAGAATGTTGTGTATAATTTATGATTTGATTTATAATTTATGAGCTACCTCTTTGCAATTTTATGATTTATGTTTTTACAAATTATCCTTATGAAAACTATGATGAACAAAACAAATAATTTATCATCTCCAAAGTAAGGGTTCTGTTGAAGTATCTGATTAGAGAACACTAAATAGGAAATTGATATTGCATTTAATATTATTAAATTCAATGTGGCAGATGTAGTCTTATCTTTATCTCAATTTAGGGTACAGACTTTGGCCGTATGGAATCATATGTATGTAACTATGGGCCGGATTTTCAAAAGGTTAAGCACGCCGGGCCTATTTTCAAAAGGCCCAGCAACACGCATAAAGCCCCGGGACGCGTGTAAGTCCCGGGGCTTTACTAAAGGGGGCGGAGAAGTTTGGGGGTGAGGCCAGAGTCCTCCGACACAGTGCCATTACCGCTGTGTCAGAGGATCGTGTGCCGGCAGGCTGCCGGCAGGCACGAAAAGTAAGATGAAAGTCGGGGGTTAGAGTAGGGCGGGGGGGGGGAGTAGAAGGTTAAGGGAAGAGGGGGGAAGGGAAGTTCCCTCACAGGCCGCTCCGATTTCAGAGCTGCCTGGGAGGGAACGGGGGGAAGGCAGTGCGCCAACCCCTGATTTTATAACATGTGCGCTCATGGACACGCGATTTTATAACATGCACGCACGCAAGCTTTTAAAATCTTCCCTTATATGTGTTGAATATGGAAGAAGTGGTTCTATAATTAACCAATCAAACAATAGTACATTTCGTAGTTTTATGCAAGATGGACAATGAGAAGTTTGAGACAGCCTCAATGATAGGAAGGAGGGAAATTCAGAATAGTGAGACATAAATAAAAATTAAAATTATGTTTATATTTTCTGATATGGTTGTCATTTTTTATGCTTCTTTTGCTGTGAAAAATTTCAATAAAAATGTATTGGGGAAAACAAAAAAGAATAATATAAAACAGTTCAAAGTAGAAAAAACAGAAAGCAGCTTCTTGGGCAGTCCACAGATCTCAAAATAGAAATCATCATGCACTGAGAGTAGCAATAACAACTAGAAAGTGGGTCCTCCCCGACTCCTTCCTCTTCTCCAGATACCTTTCAGAATTGGGAATCCTCATCCCAGTGGAAAACAAAATACCTGGCTGCACGCTCAGCCTTCCAGTCAAGTCACTCTTCCCCATGGAACTTAAGTAAAGAAACCCTCCAGAGTCCTCTTGGAATTTTTTTCTCTAATCCAGATGAGACAGCAAAGCATGCTCTCTCAGTGGACAAGAGACAAGTCCACTTTCACGCTTCTATCCTGGAGCTCAAAAAGTAAGCAGCCTTTTGCATCTCTCCAGCTCCCTCGTCACTCTAGAAGTCCACCCTTTTGGGGATAGACCCTTCTGTCAATCACAGTAGCCACTTATACCCCTTGAACCGCCCATTGTTGGAATGTTCCTACTGTTTAACCTATAATAAAGCCTAGCCAGCTCTGTCGTAGCCTTAGACAATTGATCAATAAAGGTCTAGCAATAGGGTTTAAGGTATAACTTCCCCCCTTTTCAGTCTTTCCCTGAGTAGAAAAATTGGGTTTTTTCCCCCATTTCTGCAGCGGCCCTTCTGGAAGCTTTGAAGTTGTCCCATCTGCACTCAGTTGTCTGGCTTAAAGAGCAAAATTGCCAGACTTCAGGCTGAGCTACAGTTTATTAAACGAACAACTCCAAAACCACATGATCAAGTTTCCCTGGCACAGAAGCAAAAAAAAAAAAAAAAAAGAGGAGAGTCCATTTTACTGCGGTCTCGCAAAGGATTTGCACTCTAGATCTCAGATATTTGGCATGTCCGGCTTCTTTATAATACTAATCACACAGAAGCATCCTGTGGAAGCACCTGGGGATGGAATTTAAATTAATGAGGGGTTCCACCTTAATTCCTTACACAAGATGGCAGAGGCACCCAAAGGAGAAACTGATTCTGAGAGGGCTCCTGAGTGAAGGGTATAGAACTGTGAAATAATCATGGGGAGAGGGACGTCATTTGCCTTCCAAGCACCTAAGCTTACAAGGGTAGGCAGAAAGCCTAAGGGATAGCTAGAAAAATGTGAACGGGAAGGGAACTGGATAATTCTGCAAACCTAGGTACAAATGTTGAACTAGTAAAGATTCCAAAGTAGTTTAAGGTGTTGGGAAGAGGTGTTGGACAGATAGCTGAATTTGTGACGGCCTTAGAAGTGCTAGCTGCCTGGAGAAAGGAAATAGAACTGCCCTTACAAAGAAAATGTAATTCATGGTTGAACCAGAAGGTGATTTGTGGGGGGACATTGATGATGGAGGATGTACTTGTGAGAATAAGGATCTTTACAAGTGAGATGGCTTATATCCATCCAGTTCTTCTTAGATGGGCGTTTAAGCAAGGGGGGGGGGAAGAACAGGCCAAAAACAGTTGTGGTGTCTAAGATAAGTCCTAAAGGGACAAAAGTCCACACAAACTCAGGTAATAAAATACAGGAAAAAGCAAATAAAAGAATGATGCTAAAGTAGAAGAAAACCGAAGAAAATAAGAGAGGGAGATAGAACATCTTCTTGGAGGGTTGTGTGTGCAAATGCTCAGTCTTGTTATCAGAATCACAGCGCTGGAGGCCCCTGTGGTGGAAGTGGACTTGCATAAAATTTCAATCACTAAGTGTGATAATGGAACCAGGACTGAGAGATGAGCATCCCAGGCTGCAATCTCTTCTAATCTCTTTTCCATGTCTATGTAATGTAAAGTGATGACCTTTGTTTGGTACATGCAAACCTAACTTTCCATGTGAATCAGCAGTTTTCTGGTTTGTAACTCATCCTTTGTTTTCTGTTTCACAATCCAGGGGGTCTTCATTTTCTTTTTCCATTGTGTATTTAACAAAGAGGTTCGAAAGCACTTGAAGAATATTTTAACTGGAAAGAAGGCGTTTCCAGATGAATCAACAACAACAAGAGCTACTTTATTAACTGTAAGAGATCAACATGGAAAATATATTTATCAAAGCACTCATCTGCTTGGAAGCTTTTTAATAGAGCCTGTCCTGTAAAATCGGTTTCTGTATCTCTGTTTTGGATCATTCCCTTCCTTCTTAAAATAATTATGTTTACCCCCGTGGTTCTCAGCACTTTTTCTTGTTGCACCTAGAATATTTGCATATAAAAGCATCTTGAGAGATGAATTACCGTATTTTTCGCTCCATAAGACGCACCTGACCATAAGACGCACCTAGGATTCAGAGGGGGAAAATTAAAAAAAAAAAAATTGTGCTAAACCGGTTCTGCGTCTGGGCGTCTTATGGAGCAAATTAGGGGAGTGCATAGGTTTTTTTTTTTCTCCCCATTTTGTTTTCGGGTCTGGGGAGGGCCATTTCGGTCCACTCCCCAGATCAGAATATTTTTCTTTCTGTGGGAACCCCCAAACCCCCCCATCCCAACCCTTTAAATTAACAACCTCCACCCCCCTGACCCCCCCAAAGACCTGCCGAATTAATTTCCTGCAACCCCCCCACCCTCCTGACCCCCCCAAGACCTGCCGAATTAATTTCCTGCAACCCCCCACCCTCCTGACCCCCCCAAGACCTGCCAAACGTCCCTGGTGGTCCAGCGGGGGTCCAGGAGCGGTCCGGGAACGATCTCCTGGGCGTGAGCCGTCGGCTGCCAGTAAACAAAATGGCGCCGACGGCCCTATGCCCTCACTATGTCACTGAGACCGACCGCTGCTATTGGTCGGTCTCAGTGACATAGTGAGGGCATAGGGCCGTCGGCGCCATTTTGTTTACTGGCAGCTGACGGCCCTATGCCCTCACTATGTCACTGAGACCGACCAATAGCAGCGATCGGTCTCAGTGACATAGTGAGGGCATAGGGCCGTCGGCTGCCAGTAAACAAAATGGCGCCGACGGCCCTATGCCCTCACTATGTCACTGAGACCGACCAATAGCAGCGGTCGGTCTCAGTGACATAGTGAGGGCATAGGGCCGTCGGCGCCATTTTGTTTACTGGCAGCCGATGGCCCACGCCCAGGAGATCATTCCCGGACCCCCGCTGGACCACCAGGGACGTTTGGCAGGTCTTGGGGGGGTCAGGAGGGTGGGGGGTTGCAGGAAATTAATTTGTCAGGTCTTGGGGGGGGGTTTGTAGGAAATTAAGTCGGCAGGTCTTGGGGGAGTCGGGGGGGGGGGGGGTGTTTGTTAGATTTTTGTTTGGTTTTTTTTTTATATTCGCTCCATAAGACGCACATACATTTTCCCCCCACCTTTGGGGGAAAAAAAGTGCGTCTTATGGAGCGAAAAATACGGTATATGCCTTCCAAGCAAGCAAGATTTAAGCATGTGGGACAGCATCCGAGATGGTCACAGCAGATATTTTGGAAGGATTGGATGGTGCTTTGGATTTAAGAGCCCCTTGCAGATCTTATTTGGGTACTGCACCAGCAAAAGTCAAGGGGAAGTCTGCAATTCTGACTTGGTTGTAGGTTTTTCCAGAAAAATTTGAATCGGAAACTGTTCCCATACAATTTTTTCTCACTTTAAAAAAAAAAAAAAAAAGTTCTCACAAAATTGTATTATGCTAATTTTTCCTAATGCCCTAAATAGATTTGTGATGTGATTTGACATGTTATTTGACCTGTATGTTTGATTTAAAAGAGAAATAACCCACCATATTAATTTCCCATGCTATTATCTCAAAGGTTTTCAAATAGCCAAGTAGTTGAACTGAAATATTTGATGAGGTGGGCGGAAGGGGAAACAATAAAGACACTTAGGGCAGATTTTTAAAAAGTACGCACGCGCGTACTTTTGTTTGCGCATCTGGTGCAAACAAGAGTTCGCTGGATTTTATTAGATACGCACATAGCCACGCGTATCTTTTAAAATCCGGGGTCGGCGCGCGCAAGGCTGCGCAAACTCGGCAGCCTGCGTGCACCGAGCCGCGCTGCCTGCCTCTGTTCCGGCGCCCCCCACCTTCCCCTCCCTTCCCCTACCTAACCCACCCCCCAGCCCTATCTAAACACCCCCCTACCTTTATTATAAAAGTTATGCCTGCGCTGGCCAGCTGCCGGCACGCGATTCCCCGGCCCGGGAGCAGTTTCGGAGGCCTCGGCCACGCCCCCGGAATGCCCCAGATGACGCACCGCCGTAACACGCCCCCGACGCCCCCCCAAGAAAGCCCCGGGACTTAAGCGCGTCCCGGGGCTTGTGCGCGCTGCCGAGCCTATGCAACATAGGCTCAGCGCACGCAGGGGGTGGAAGGGGCAGCTTTTCGGGGGTTACACGCGTATCTTACGCACATACCCCTTTGAAAATCTGCCCCTTAATGTAATATAAATGTTATCCTGAAACAAATTGAAATCTTGAAATTGCAAAGCCTGCCTAATACTGCATTGGCATGTATTGATTGTTACTAATGAATTTTATGAAACTGAATTTTTAGAAATGGAAACATTTCTACCTCCCATATCTGATTCTGACGCACAGAAAGAATTTGTATTGAGGGAGAGCAGCAAAGGTGGAATATGTGAAAATTCCTATATCTTCTTGGACTAGGTGGTGCTTTTATTCCTCTAACACTTGTATTCATTTTTTAGGTGTTCATTGCCATTCCCTGTGTATTTAGAGTTATTAGATAGAGCAGGTTCTCTTTTAAACGGTCTCTTTTCCCTTTAATCTCTACTATTATAAGCAGGGCCTACTGTGCCAAGCCAGTTAGTAAAGGTCCTTTTATCTTTCTCTCCCTGCAAGAGGTCTCTTGCTTCAGTTTTACTTTGTGCTACAAATATAGCTTTGACTTTAAAGTTTTTCCTTCCTTGATCTGATTCTGCCCTGAATTGTGTGATTTCTGCTCCTTAATTCGAACCCATTGAAATGAATCGAGATTGAAAGTTGGGAACTGAGGCTTCCAGTCTGAACTTGTGGAAGACAGTTTCAGCTTTTCTCCTTGGCATAATTTCTTCTGACATGGGTTAGTTTTGTAGGACCTTGGTCACGTGCTGGTACGGATTTGTTCATGTAGATGCTAACTTTTGTTTTGTTTTGTTTTGTTACCAGCGCTCTCTGAACTGTAACAACACATACATTGAAGAGCCAAACATGTATCGCACTACCATTGGTGAATCAACAGTCTCACTGGACAGCACCGTCAGGTCAGCCAAGAGCCACAGTAGCTACCTTGCTTATATTCTCAGGTAATCAGGTGGTGGCTGCATGGCTTTTGGGACCTTTTTCTTTCCTCATCCTTGTTCAGTTCCATTAACTCTGTACTCCTGTTCTCTGCTGTTAGGTGTTAATGCTTGGCTGGGTTCATATAACCATTAATTATGCAGATTCCTTTCTGGTTTTCATTTGAATCCTCCTTGGATTTTCCTTTATAAGACAGTCTAGTTTGTAGTGAGAAGGCATTTCTTTGTTGGTCTGTAAAACGTTGCCTAGTTTTATTGTGCATGTTTGAGATATGATATTCTGAGGTATCAAAGACATTGTATGGGATTCTTTTTTTCATTCTTTATTTTTGGTAGGGATGAAGCTACTCAGAAGCTCAGTGTTTCCTCAAGCCAAGCCCGTGCTGGCCACACAGAAGCAGATTCTTCCATTTTCCATCAGAAACCAACAAAGGCAAATGGTAAATTAATTGGAAAATGAAAAACTCATTAGAAAACCTATTAATCTTTAGTACTGTATTCCCTTTGTAGCTGGCTAGCTTGTAATAAAGGTAGGCTGACAAAAATCAGTTAAACAGGTTTCTGGCCTGGTGTACACAAGCTGAGTTGAGCTGCCTTTACTTGGCTGGTAATGTGTGAGATACACATGCGGTAGTACCGGTCAATCATCTGCCCTTGCAGTAAATGCAGCACTCCAAGTTAAACAGGTCACTTCAGCCAAGAGCTGCATTCCTTCCTGCAGGGAGCGCACTTACCTGGTGCTCAAGGGATATTTGTCCTGAGTAGAAAATCACCAAACATTTTGTTATATTTTGCTTCAACTGCCCGTCTCTTTCCAAGAGCAGCCCAGGAGCTGCAGGTGAAGTCATCAGCTGAGCCAGATGGAGGAGCATGCCCAGGGCTTACAGTGACTTTCACCATCCTTTTAAGAATCGTAAAGTAAATTTGCGTGTTATTTAATATTCAATATTTTTGTTCCATTTGTTTGCAGTTATGTAAAAGTTCCACTGAGCAGATGACTCTTCTTTGTGCTACCTGTGCCCAGCTCTTCTGTACCATATTTTAAACCCTCCAGACCCAAGATGTATGCTGTTATTTTAGATCTCAAAATATCCATTGTCAATAGAAATGAACGTGCACTGCCAGTCTGAGAGGTGAAGGGGTTAAAGAGTGGAAGTTGCTTCATTATATGTGTTGAGCTCAGTAATATCTCCCCCACCAACACCTGAGTAATTTGGTGTCACTGGTAACTGTCAAGTTACTGATATTTTCCCAATAAAGTGTTTTCATCTAAGCTCTGGTACCTCTCTTGGCTGCTTTACAGGACACGATTCAGATTCTGACAGCGAGTTGAGCCTGGACGAACACAGCAGCTCCTATGCTTCCTCTCATTCATCAGACAGTGACGACGATGGCGTAGAAACAGAGAAAAAATGGCAGGCGCCCACTTCCCAGAACAACGAGAGAGGCCCTATGCACAGCACACCCAAAGGTAACTTGACCACACTATGTGAGTCACTACACAGTGCCAGCTTCAGAGAGAGAGAGAGAGCACAGTCTGTTGTTGTTGCTATGCTAACACTCACTGTTTTTATTCTTTGGATTTATTAATCAACTTTTTAAATAAGTAATTCACCCAAGGCTGGGTACAGCTTATTAGAATCAATAGAATCTTAACAAAAGAAGAGATGCATAGTAAGGACAGAATTACAAATAAGTTAGCATAAGATCATGCCATACTGGGTCAGACCAAGGGTCCATCAAACCCAGCATCCTGTTTCCAACAGAGGCCAATCCAGGGTACAAGCACGTGGCAAGTACCCAAAAACTAAGTCTAGCCCATGCTACTGAAGGCAGTAATAGCAGTGGCTATTTTCTAAGTCAACTTGATTAATAGCAGTTAGTGGACTTCTCCAAGAACTTCTCCAAACCTTTTTTTAAACCCAGCTATACTAACTGCACTAACCACATCCTCTAGCAACAAATTCCAGAGTTTGTGTGTTGAGTGAAAAAGAACTTTCTCCAATTAGTTCTAAATGTGCCACATGCTAACTTCATGGAGTGCCCCCTAGTCCTTCTTATTATCTGAAAGAGTAAATAACCGATTCACATTTACCCATTTAGACCACTCATGATTTTAAACACCTCTGTCATATCCCCCCCCATCCCCCCCCCCCCCCCCCCCCCCCTCAGCCATCTCTTCTCCAAGCTGAACAGCCCTAACTGTGATGATGACTAAACTTAAAAACTGCATGAACAAGTAATCCGGACTGAGTCCTAACCTAAAATAAATACAGAACATTTCAGCAAAGAGCAATCTTTGTAGCAGAGTCTCCATTGTTAACCAACCTGTTATAAGACTCATAAATTGAGCACACATTTCATGAATGCAATAGAAGGCATGTCCACACATTGGTTGTATTTGTGTAGTACTGTGCTAAAGAGGTAATTTAAAATGCCTTGCAATCCAGGCAACTGTCCCTAAGCCTGTGGACAACCTTGGGCAAGTCACTTTGGGCAGATTTATCAGTGGTAATCTCCTAGAATTATCATTGGGGAAAATAAATACAATTGAAATCTCCTCGTGCTTCAGTGTATTTATATGAAATGTGTTAGTAATAATATAACATCGTACCTTTTCCCGTTGGAAGGTGTCAGATAGGCTTTACACACAAGCAGTGGCTGCATGTGTGTGGCTGAAAAGTTCTATTTGTAAATCACATTAGGACCCCACTTAATGAAAGGTACTGTGAAATTCAAAAGTCGTATTATTATTGAAGGGATGGGATATTATATTTTAAAAAGAGTGAACTTTGAATGAGGAGAATTCCTGGGACATGAGTTCAAAGCCTGCCCTCCTCCTGACACTGTACAACCGTGATCGAATCATATCATCTCCCCTAGCAGCTTCCTTTGCAAGCTGTCTTGCAATTCAAGCACCAAAAGCAGACTTTCCATCCCAGAGGTGACTGCGCAGTATGAGTTCATAAGGCATGTTGGAATCCTGTTTGGATGAAAGATGTTGTGTATATCAAGTGCTGATGGCTATTATTTTGGTTTTCACTTTACAGTTGATTCAGTGCCCAATCACGTGAAACCATATTGGCCTGGCGAATGTGTAACGACGAGTGACACTGAGGATCCAGGAGGGAAGCGCAGACTGAAAGTTGAAACTAAGGTTAATGTAGAGCTGCATAATGAATGCAAATCAAACCACACCAGCGAAATACCACAAGACGCACAGAGTGACGGGCAAACCGTACCTCACCAAAACAATCAGCAGCCGGAGCAGAGGAAAGGTAAATCTGACTCATTCAACCATAACCCCAGTACTTTGTGGCCTCCACTGGCTCCTTATCCAGTGAAGAGTTCAGTATAAAACAGCTGTGATGGTGTACAACTTATTAACCCTTGATTCATTTCCATGGACCAGTGCTCTGCTTCGAGTTTATAACAATTACTTATCTTTCACACAACTCAACCTGAAAGGATTGGTGCTATCGGCTTGTAATGCCCAACAAAGGCGAATATGCCTGTAGTCCTGCCTTCTTCAGGGTCCAAATTCTAAACAATAAAAACAGAAATGATAACCTTCATTAATGTTCATAACATTTGCACATCTAAAACCACACATGCCTCTAAACATACTCACAACAGGACTTTGCCTTCTATTCATGAATTGTTAGTTTTCTAAGGAGTCTCTCAAGACTAACTTTGTCAGACGCCTTCTGAAAATCCGGATACATTGCATTGACTGGCTCACCCTTATCCACATGTTATAAACACCTTCATAAAAACCTAGTACATTGATAAGATAAGACTTCCATTTACAAAATCATATTGGCTCTTACCCTTAGGCCATGTCTTTCCATATGTCTAGTAATTTTTTTTAACTTTATTAATTTATAATAAATGCTCAAGGAAAATCTTGGATAGATATTTTAGGAATGACTTCAAAACTACATACAAGCCACAAAAAAAAAAACATTAATTAACAGCCTTTACAGTTTCAAGTTCATAATATTAAGGAACCCAATAACAGAGTCCTAAAAAAAAGAAAAGAAAAATGAAAACAGTGGCCAAACATTCCTATTAAAAAGGATTATTCGAATAAAGCTGGAATAACATCTTAAACTGATGAAACATTATTGGAGCCCATTGATACAATTTTATCACTAAGGAAAAGGGTTAGTTAACTTAGCTCAAAAAATATATTTCACATATTCTTACATTAATTAAACACTTGCACATATTTTTTAGGAAAAAAAACCATAGTTCGAAGTTGAACAACTCAAGGCCTTATCAGTAAAACTGTTTCTTCCTCTTTTGTCACCTTTGTCAACAGTTCCTCTCAATGCCTGAAGAACAAATTCAGAAGCCAGTCTCTATCTGCGTCTAGAACAAATTAACTATAAGGCTATAAGGGATGATGGCTTAGCCAGATCTTTATCAGAAGTCTCCATAATAGCAGATAAATTTAAACTTGTTTGAAACAGGAGACAAATTAGCTGATAAATCCATACCTTCCTCTTTCTTAAGTGGTGACAAATAAAAAAGAAAAGTCTAGACACAGGTGAGAAGGATTTTTCTGGAACTTTAAAAATTTTCTTCAATTATCTTTTAAAATTATCTAATGGTGTAACTGAGAAGAGGCGAGGAAATTAATTAAACATAAATTCCTCTGCCTATTTATTTATTTAAAAATGTTGTGTACCATCATTCCCAAGAAGCATCATAATGGTTCACATCATAAAAAACAATAATTATGGAGGTTAAAATACAGTAACATATTCAATATAAAATAAAAAATTTTAATAAAAGGACGAGTAAAAGAAAAACATAATAATAATCGCTTTTTCATTTTAGCTACTTCTTTCCTCTAAATGGTCTGCATAGGCCTGTTCGAAGAGCCTTGTCTTCAATGCTTTCTTAAAAGCTTTAAACTCTGATTCCAGACGTAATTCAACGTTTTCCAGCTTGGATGTAAGAATATCATTATCTGTAACTGCTGCTTCTTTTGTACCCTTTCCATACTTTTAATAGCAGTGTCATGTGGTAATGCAAGCAGTTGGTAGCCGGATTACAGCCAGAGAAAAACACCAATAGTTTCTGGCTGTGCTTCAGTGTACTTTATTTAGAGCAGTTGCCATTTTCGGGGTCTTCATGTTCCGTAACGGCTCTGCTTCGGGATACCTTGTAGTGTAATCCAGTATGATGAGGATTTACTTGATTCCTCTTGTGGTTCTTTCTAGTGGCCCCATAAGATCCATGCCCAGCCTTTCAAAAGTGCTCTTGATGATGGGCATGGAGATGAGAGGTGCCATCCTTACCTTGGCAGGTTTTATGAGCTGGCGAGTAGGGCAGAACTGACAAAACAATTGTATCTGTTTATGAAGACCCAGCCAAGAGAATTGTGCCAGAATCTTTTCCCGGGTCTTTTCCTCCCCCTGGTGACTCCCTAGCAGGTGACTGTGTGCTAACTGCATAACCTGTTGTCAATAGGACTTGGGTATCAAGAGCTGGTCTAACACTTCCCCTTCCACATTCCCTTTGTGACTCTATATAGTAAATCCCCTTTCATTGCAAAATAGGAGGGGGGGGGGCAGGGTCTGCACTCTGTGCCCTTGGGACTACGCTCCCATCCACATCTTGGATGTACAGTTAGGGTAAATAAGCAAATATAGACATAGCCTAGTAGTTAGAGGCTGAGAACCAGGGTTCATATCCCACTGTTGCTGCTTATGACCTTGGGCAAGTCACTTCACTCTCCATTGCCTTATTTACTAAGCATTTCAATCCAGTGGGAGCACTGAGAGGAGAGGGTCATCTTGCTGGTGGCTGAAAAGAATCAGTAAGTACTGTTTGGGGAAATTTTTAAAACTTAAAAGTATTGGGGAGAAGTAAACTATTGGGGTATATTGTTTAGTGTGTTTTTGTGTCTGTATTGAATAGCTAGTCAGAGGGCAGGCAAAAACCAGGAGTTTGTGTGAGTTTTGTATTAATTAGCTAGTCAGAAAGGCAGGCAAAAAACAAGTTTGTGTGTTTGTATTTCCCACCCCTCCCACCCACCCCTAGTTCATCCTTTAATTTATTGGCAGGTGATATTTTCACACTAAAAATAAATAAATAAAAAATGAATCAGCCTTTTAACTTAAATTCAGAAATTCCCTACACCTTATCAAGAGTTTAATCAATCCCTTGTAGGTCACTACCAGATATATAGTGAATACACTAATACATTTAAAGGACCCTAATTTTACACAGTCCTACTCCCATAGCAACCGAAAACTAACTAGGAACTGAACAAATTTAAGATGAAGGCAGCAGTCCAGCAGCAAGACGGGGGCCTCCCAGTCTTTTGCATAGAGTGTCACATGTATGATTTTTTTACCCACCGGTGAGAAATTGTACGTGTGCATCTGATTCAAAGAGCTGCTGTCCCTCAGAGTACGAGTATGATCTCTGGAAGCTAGAGTGGCAGACCTGGAGAAGCTGAGGCAGACAGAGAGGTATATAGATGAGACCTTCAGGGACATAGTAGCCAAATCCCAACTCCAGTCTAGCAGCCCTGATTCTGCCTTGGAAGAAGAAGGTGTCTTGATCCGAGAGCATCAATCTGGTGCGGCAGGAAATGATCCTTTAGCAAGAACCTGCTCTCTAGGTTGTGCATTGTCCTCTCACACTGAGGATGTGTCTCCCAGGGCTACTGCCCAGGAGGGAAGGTTAGGTCTGCCGTCATAGTTGGTGATTAGATTATTAGGAATGTAGACAGCTGAATGGCTGGTGATCATGAAGATCGCCTGGTAACATGCCTACCTGGTGTGAAGGTGGTGGACCTCTCGCCTCATCTAGATAAGATTTTAGACAGTGCTGGGGAGGAGCCGATTGTCATGGTACATGTGGGTACCAAAAAGAAAGGAAAATGTGGGAGGGAGGTTCTCACAGGACAAGCAGGATGGTAGTCCTCACATATGGGTGACATCACAGGATGGAGCCCAATCACGGAACACTTCTGTCAAAGTTTCCAGAACTTTGATTGGCCCCTACTGGGCATGCCCAGCATGGCACTAACCCTGCAGCCAGCAGGGGTCCCCCTTCAGTCTTCTTTTTTCCGTGCAGCAGTAGCCACGTGGTTAAGGAGCTCTGCAGACATTCCTGACAGGAATTTTCCTCACAGAATTACTAAAATTTAATTTACTCCACAGGGTCCCTCCTTCAACTTTTTCAAGCTGCGGTACTCCGGTAAGTTTTTTACCCATTTCCCGTCGATTACCGTCGAGTTTGGCCCTCACGCCCTACTGGCCGTCAACCGTACTGTGGCTCAATTTTTTCATGGCCATGGCGTCGGGGTTCCGCCGCTGCCCAGACTGTAATCGCACCATGTCCGTCACAGACCCTCACAAAGTCTGTGTAATGTGTCTCAGATGTGAGCATGATGTCCTAACCTGAACCAAATGTGCCCTAATGACACCTAAAGGTCACAAGGCCAGAATGGAGAAGATGGAACTTCTCTTCCGTGCTCAAACCCCGATGCCATCTATTGCATTGATGTCGTCAGAACCAGCACCGTCAACTTTGCGCCAGTATCGACCTCCGGCCAATGACCGTCCGGCATCGATGACTTTTCGGCCTTTAATACCCTCTACTCCCCCCTTAAGACCATGGGGATCGTAGAGAGAAACATCACCACCGGCATCAAAAGTCTAGGGCCATCGAGGGAGCGAAATCATCGACCTCGCCATCGTCCGAGCCACTGTCGAAGAAACCCCGTCCAGAAAAGGCACCGACCTTTTCGGCGACCGGGTCACTGAGGCAACCCTCACCTGACAGGGTATCAGGAGCCACAACTTCGCCTGTAACGGTGGTCCCTCCGGCTATGCCTCTGCCTCCTTCTTCTTTTCTGGAGCCGGGGCTGCTTGCTCCTGGTCTCCGAGAAGAACTGGACCGGATGGTTCAGGAGGCCATCGACAAGGCGATGCATCGACTCCAAGTTCCTCTGACACCAGTACTGATTGCGGAACCGACCATCGTTCCGATTCCAGCAGCGTTGGCACCGCTGCTCTCGAGGATGGAAGCACTCATGGCCGCTTTTCCACAGATGGACCCTGGGTCACCGATGGCTCCGGTGCCCTCCCCGCTTACTTTGTCATCGGGGGAGAAACACCGTTCCGCATCCCTCCATCGGGAGTTCTGCCGATGCGTCCGGCGCCATCGAGCCATCCATCGATGCCTCCAGTTATTCCTTCGAGTCCTTCGGAGCCTAGAACAGGACCTTCAGGGATCCCACCGCCCCATCCTCCTCTGGTCCCTAGAGGAGCAGGTGCTGATCCCTATGATACCTGGACTGATGATTCTTCACCAGACACCGATGACTTGCCTTCACCACCTTCACCTACTGAAAGCAGAAAGCGTTCTCCTCCAGAGGACCTTTCCTTTATAAATTTTGTGAAGGAGATGTCTGAATTGGTTCCCTTCCAATTACAGACTGAGTAGGACGATAGGCAACAAATGATAGAGTTGCTACAATTCCTGGATGCTCCCAAGGAAATAACCTCTATCCCTATCCACCAGGTTCTTCTGGATCTCCTCAAAAAGAACTGGGAACATCCTGGCTCTGTTGCTCCAGTCAACAGGAAAGCTGACACCACCTATCTCATGCAGTCAGCTCCAGGCTTTCACAAACCTCAATTGGATCACCAATCTGTGGTTGTAGAATCTGCCCAGAAAAGAGCAAGGAAATCAAAACCCCACAGTTCCTTTCCCCCAGGCAAGGAACAGAAATTTCTAGATGCCATTGGTCGCCGTGTTGTCCTGGGATCAATGCTCATCTCCAAAATTGCCTCTTAAGAGCTCTACATGACGCAATATAATAGGGTCTTATTTAAGCAGATACAAGACTTCACAGACTCCCTGCCTCAACAATTTCAAGATCAACTCCAAACCATAGTAAACAAGGGTTTTGAGGCAGGCAAGCATGAGATCAGATCAGCTTACGATATCTTTGACACTGCTACCAGGGTATCTGCAGCTGCTATCTCGGCAAGTCGATGAGCCTGGCTCAAGTCTTCCGACCTTTGCCCTGAAGTACAAAACAGATTAGCCGACCTGCCTTGTGTAGGAGATAATCTGTTTGGCGAGCAGACAAAGCGAACGGTGGCGGAACTCTTGGACCATCATGAGACCCTAAGACAGCTCTCTCTGATGCCTTCTGATTACTTTTCAAAACAGCCCTTCCGAAAGGACTCTAAGAAGTAATTCTTCTGCCCGAAGAAATCCTACTCGCCACCAGCCAGAACCCGTTCTACGAGACCGTTTCAAAAAACCCAGTCTCATCAGATACGAAAACCAAAACCGCAAGCACCTATTCAACCAGGTCCTGCTTCCGGTTTTTGACTCCTGCATAGAGAGCAGCAGCCAGCTTCCATTGCCCCACATACCAGTGGGAGGTTGATTGTGCCATTTCAACAACAGATGGCAGTCAATCACCTCAGACCAGTGGGTCCTGGCGATAATTCCTCAGGGTTATCATCTGAACTTTCTCTCCATTCCACCGGACTCCCCACCTCTACTGATGTGGAGAACATCCGATCACTCCATCCGTCTGGAACAGGAGGTCTCCCTCCTCCTCCAGTCCAACACAATAGAACCAGTACCCTACTCTCAGCACAGCCTAGGATTCTATTCCAGGTACTTTCTTATCCCCAAAAAATCGGGGGGTGTTCATCCAATTCTGGACCTACGTGCCCTCAACAAGTACCTCCAGCGAGAGAAGTTCAAAATGGTAACTTTGGGCACTCTTCTTCCTCTTCTACAAAGAGGAAACTGGCTCTGCTCTTTAGACCTCCAGGATGCATACATTCATATCACAATAATTCCATCCCATCGCAAATACCTGAGGTTTCTAGTAGGCCCCAAGCACTATCAGTACCGAATGCTTCCATTCGGCCTCGCATCTGCACCACGAGTCTTCACCAAATGCCTCGTCATAGTTGCAGCCTTCCTTAGGACTCAAGGTGTTCATGTCATCCCCTATCTAGACGATTGGTTAATCAGGGCTCCCACTCAGCAAGATGCTCTGTCGTCCCTACATCTTACCTTACACACTCTAATTTCGCTCTGATTTCTCATCAACTACGACAAATCCTACTTAGTCCCATCTCAAACCTTATCGTTCATTGGGGCAGACTTGGACACCTTGCAGGCAAAGGCTTTTCTGCCTCAACAGCGAGCTCTCACTCTCGTGTCTCTTGCACACCAGCTGCAGTCTCAGCATTCCACGACTGCACACCACTTTCTCATCCTCCTGGGACAGATGGCGTCCTCAGTTCAGGTCACCCCAATGGCCCGCTTGGCCATGAGAGTCACGCAGTGGACTCTAAGGTCACAATGGACTCAATCCATTCAGCCCCTGTCGACCATTGTCCACGTAACCGACTCACTCCATCAGTGTCTCGCCTGGTGGAGAAATCAGGTCAATCTCCTCCAAGGCTTTACCCTTCCAGGCTCCAGACCCTCAGATAACTCTCACCACCGATGCTTCCAACCTCGGCTGGGGAGCCCACGTGGCCGATCTGCAGACACAAAGATCTTGGTCTCCAGAGGAAGCCAAACACCAAATAAATTTCCTGGAGCTTCGAGCAATCAGATATGCTCTCAGGGTATTTCAGGATCGCCTCTCCAATCAAGTCACCCTGATCCAGATGGACAACCAGGTGGCCATGTGGTACTTCAGCAAACAGGGAGGGACGGGCTCCTACCTTCTGTGTCAGGAAGCTGCGCAGATATGGGCGGAGGCCCTCTCCCACTCAATGTACCTCAGGGCCACCTGCTTGCGGGGAGTGGACAATGTGTTGGCAGACAAGCTGAGACGCACCGTTCAACCACACGAATGGTCTCTCAACCCCTCAGTAGCGAACTCGATCTTCCAACAATGGGGTTATCCTCAAATAGACCTCTTTGCTTCGCCTCAAAATCGCAAAGTAGACAACTTCTGCTCTCTCGCAGCCAACACTATCAGCCAAGAGACGCGTTCTCCCTCTCATGGACAACCTGTCTCCTATATGCATTCCCTCCGCTTCCACTTCTCTCAAAGACTCTCGTGAAGTTACGTCAGGCCAAGGAACCATGATCCTGATAGCACCTCACTGGCCGCGCCAAGTGTGGTTTCCAATACTTCAGGATCTCTCCATTCTCAGGCACATTCCCTTGGGAAAGGACCCGCTTCTAATCACTCAAAACGGCGGGTGCCTACGCCACACCCAATCTTCAAGCCTTGTCCCTGACGGCATGGATGTTGAAAGGTTAATCCTTCAGCCACTTAACCTTTCTGAACCAGTTTCCCGTGTCCTGATTGCTTCACTGAAGCCTTTCATGTGAAAATCGTATTCTTACAAATGGACCAGGTTTACGTCATGGTGCTCTTCTCGGTCCCTTGACCCCTTTACCTGTCCAATCGCAAAATTTCTGGACTGTCTCTGGCACTTGTCAGTCAGGTCTAAGAAAGTCCTCCATCAGGATGCATGTCAGTGCGGTAGCCGCCTTCCATAAAGGTGTCGGGGATGTTCCCATATCAGTACAACTCCTTGTAACACGTTTTTTGAAGGGCTTGCTTCACCTCAACCTCTGCGTCCTCCGGCCTAGTTTTGGGTCGGCTCATGAAACCACCATTCGAGCCTCTTCAATTCTGTGACCTTCGATATTTCACATGGAAAGTGATTTTCCTTTTGGCAATCACTTCCGCTCGCAGAGTTGGTGAATTACAGGCTCTAGTTACCTATCCGCCTTACACTAAACTTCTGAAGGACCGGGCAGTACTCCGCACTCACCCTAAATTCTTGCCTAAGGTAGTTTCGGAGTTTCATCTCAATCAATCCATTATACTACCTACCTTTTTTCCCAGGCCCCATTCCAATCCAGGAGAGCAGGCTCTGCATACCCTTGACTGCAAACGGGCTCTAGCATTCTACCTAGACACTACAGCTGCCCACAGGAAAAGCACTCAATTGTTTATCTCTTTCCATCCTATCAAATTGGGGCAGCCTGTGGGTAAGCAGACTCTTTCCTCCTGGTTGGCGGACTGCATATCCTTTTGCTATCAGCAAGCGGGCATTCCACTTCAAGACAGTGTTAAAGCACACTCTGTGAGGGCCATGGCGACTTCAGTAGCACACCTACGCTCGGTGCCGCTTCCTGACATTTGCAGGGCTGCCACCTGGAGTTCTCGCCATACCTTTACAGCCCATTATTGCTTAGACAAAGCCGGAAGACAAGATTCCATCTTTGGCCAGTCTGTCTTGCGCAACCTGTTTACAACGTGATGTACCAACACCTTTCCGCCTGCCCGGTGGGGTTCAGGATGCCCTCGGCCAAATTTCATCCCAGGCCTAGTGATTTGCACGGCTGAGTACATTTGGTGCTTACTCTGACATCCTCAGCTCGGTACTCACCCATATGTGAGGACTACCATCCTGCTTGTCCTGTGAGAAAGCAAATGTTACTTACCTGTAACAGGTGTTCTCACAGTACAGCAGGATGTTACTCCTCATGAAACCCGAACGCCGCCCCACGGTGTTGGGTTTGTAACGTTTTCTTATTTTATTTTCGGCACTACCTGTAGCTTTTTAACAAGACTGAAGGGGGGACCCCTGCTGGCTGCAGGGTTAGTGCCATGCTGGGCATTCCCAGTAGGGGCCATTCAAAGTTCTGGAAACTCTGACAGAAGTGTTCCATGATTGGGCTCCATCCTGTGATGTCACCTACATGTGAGGACTAACATCCTGCTGTCCTGTGAGGACACCTGTTACAGGTAAGCAACATTTGCTTTCTGGAAGCTAAATTTAGGCGCTTAGGTAGAAAATTGAAATCCAGAAAGTCCAGCGTACCATTCTCTGAAATGCTCCCTGTTCCACGAGCAGATCTGCATAGGCAGGCAGAGCTCTGGAGTCTCAAGACATGGATGAGACGATGGTACAAGGAAGAGGAATTCAGTTTTGTAAGGAACTTGGGAACCTTTTGGGGAAAGGGGAGTCTTTTCTGAAGGGATGGACTCCACCTAAACCAGGGTGGAACAAAGCTGCTGCCTCTAACCTTTAAAAAGGAGATAGAGCAGCTTTTAAACTAAATCAAAGGGGAAAGCCGACAATCACTCAGCAGCGCATGGTTCGAAGGGAGATATCTTCAAAGGATACTAATGAAGCATTAGAGTTAGGGCATCCCAACAGAGAAGTTCCAATAATAAGAAAAGTAGTCCAAGTGCCTCTAATTAAAACTCACCTGAGCTAAAAAAATTCCAATTTAAACCTGTCAACTAAAATGCAGAATGTAAATACAAACAAAAAACTCACTTTGAAATGTTTCAGTGCTATTGCCAGAAGTCTAAGAAGATGGGAGAATTAGAGTGTATAACGGTAAATGATGACATAGACTTAATTGGCATCTCAGAGACATGGTGGAAAGAGGATAGCCAATGGGATGGATAGTGCTATACCAGGGAACAAATTATATTGTAATGACAGAGAGGAGCATCTTGGTGATAGGGTGGCGCTTTATGTTCGGGATGGCCTAGAGCAGTGGTCCCCAAACCTGTCCTGGAGGGCCACCAGCCAGTCGGGTTTTTGGGATATCCTCAATGAATATGCATGAGAGAAAATTTGCATGCACTGCCTCCATAACATGCAAATTTTCTCTCATGCATATTCATTGTGGATATCCCAAAAATCCGACTGGCTGGTGGCCCTCCAGGACAGGTTTGGGGACCACTGGCCTAGAGTCTAACAGGATAAAGATCCTGCATGAGACTAAATGCATAATCAAATCTTTATGGGTAGAAATCCCTTGTGTGTTGGGGAAGAGTATAGGAGTATACTACCGTCCATCTGTCCAAGATGGTGAGACGGACAGTGAAATGCCAAGAGAAATTAGGGAAGCTAGCCAAATTCATAGTGCAGTAATAATGGGAGATTTCAATTACCCAAAATATAAAAATATAAATCTATCCAATGACCAACGATTAAAGATAACTAATAACAATCACATTATGTCATAACATTTTTATCTTATATTGTTGTTAATATCACACATATTTTATGTAACAAATTTTTGTGTGGTAAGTTTTAGGACCTTCATATCACCCACGGTTACACAAGCTCAAACTTGTGTTGCCACCGTTTGCGGGGTTTTTTTTAATCATTTGTCCAAAACACCTTTTTTTACGGTTAAATGTTTTTGCAATTTTTCTTGTTGTTTTTTTTGAAAACTTTTTCATAAAATTTCAAAGGACTGTACTTCCCTTTTGCTTAAGCTGATAAGGTTCCAGAGTCTGGAGTCCGACGTTGTGGAAGATTTCTACATTTGTGCTATTCGATAGAGGTCCATTTCATTTCTTCTGTGAATTAAAACTATATTATTTATCTGTACTTCATGAAATGAAACAAATGAATAAGGTTCGATTCAGTTCGGGGCTGTCCAAATGAAACAAATTTGTCTTATTCGTCACATTTTGCAGTTTCATTTTAAATGAATGGACATCCCTATTGTTAAGTTAGAATGCTGCATATTGGATTTGTATATGCTGGTAGATATCTGCCTGGGGACTGCTGCGGGCTAATTCGTGGGGTAGAAATAGAGAATACCGGAGTGTTTCAGTGTTCACAGTTGAGGAATATACTTCTGGAAGCAGGACAAAAAGTATTAATGGTATTTGCAAATATTTCCTAGCACTGCAGAATGCCAATTTCTTTTCTTTATGACAGACGAAAATGTGTTTTTCAGAGACTTGGCTGAGCTGAAAAGCCCTTTTTTTGGTTACTGTTGCCTTCACAATTTGCTTTTTTGTAAAACGCTAATTAAACCATGTACATAAAATGTTATAGAGAGAGAGAGGTATAAAGGAAAGTGAGAACAAAAGAGGCATATGGTGCACCAAACCCCAGCTTAAACCACAGTGCATAGGGATGCTTTCCTCTCTGCTCAGTAAATAACTGTAATTGTGTCCCTATAGCACTGTCCCATGCAATGAAAGCAGTCACGTAAAGAACTATCTTTGTAGACTAAGCATTACGGTTAGAAACACCATGAAATACTGTTATTGCATATCTTGGTTCTACTCATCCCTTCCCCTTACTTTGGATAGGGTAGCGCTGAAAAACTGGGAAAATTTCTCTATAGTAGAAAAAAACAATACTCCTTGGTCATAGAACAGGCTCAGGAGTCAAAAGAAATCTCACTCTTTCCACCCCCTCCCCAAACCAAAATGAGTGTTCCAAGGAGATTTGCAAGGCTGTGATATGGAATTCAGTCCATGTATTCATAAACTATTCCTGTCTAAATATGGCCTCCCAGAAGGACAATAGGTTTTGACTGTCTTAGTAACACATGGGCCGATACAGTACAGTGCGCTCCAACGGAGCGCACTGTTAACCCGCCATTGGACATGCGTTTTCCCTTACCCCTTATTCAGTATGGGGCCGAAAATACACGTCCAACCCGCCGAACCTAAAAGCACCCTCAACATGGAAATGCATGTTGAGGGCCCTATTAGGTATGTCCGCGCAATTCAGAAAACAAAATGTGCAGCCAAGCCGCACATTTTGCTTTCAGAAATTAGCGCCTACCCAAAGGTAGGCGCTAATTTCTTCAGGCACCAGGAAAGTGCACAGAAAAGCAGTAAAAACTGCTTTTCTGTGCACCCTCTGACTTAATATCATGGCGATATTAACTCAGAGGTCCTGAAGGGTAAAAAAAAAAATAAATAAATTTGAAGTCGGACCGCGGCTGTCGGGTCGAAAACCGTGGACTTGGAGAAATCCACTGCTCAATTTTGCCGGCGTCCGGTTTCCAAGTCCGTGGCTATCAGCGGGCTCGAGAACCGACGCCGGCAAAATTGAGTGTCGGCTGTCAAACCCGCTGACAGCCGCCGCTCCAGGTCAAAAGGAGGCGCTAGGGACACGCTAGTATCCCTAGCGCCTCCTTTTGCCTGTTTCTACCGCCGGGCCTCATTTAAATACTGAATCGCGCGCACAGGCGAGTGGGCATTCGCCCGCTCTCCCGCGGACTTTACTGAATCGGCCTGATAGTAAATGATGGCAGAAAAAGACTCAAGTGGTCCCTCCTTGAGTGACAAAGCCCTACTTCATTCCTTCTGAGGTCCATTTTTTAATTTTGTGTTGTCTTCCTTCTTTAAAAATAAAATTTACAAAATAGAAAAGGATTTTCTTTTCCCAACAAAAAATATTTCCCATCTATTAATGAACATAAGAACAAAAGGTTTGCCTTATTGGGTCAAACCATCAAGCCCAGTATCCTATTTCCAACAGTGTCCAATCCAGGTCACAAGTTACTGACATGCTCCCAATAGGTTGATAGATTCCATTCATTTTATCCCAGAGATAAGCAGTGGATTTCTCCAAGTCCACGGTTTATGAACGTTTCTTCCAGTTACTTATCCAAACCTTTTTTAAAGCCAGCCTTATTAATAGCTTTTACCACTTCCTTAGGCTACAAATTCCAGAATTTAATTATGTGTTGAGTTAAAAAAAAGTTTTTCTCCTTTGTCTTAAATGTGTTACCTAGTATCTTCATTGTGTGTCCCCTAGCTGTTGTATTGTTTGAAAGTAAACAACTGATTTATGTTTACCCTTTCCACTGTACTCATTATTTGATAGACCTCTATCATATTTCCCCTCAGCTGTCTCTTTTCCAAGCCTTTCCTCTCAGAAAATCATTATATCCCCATTTATTATTTTAGTTATCCTTTTCCAATTTTGCTATATCTTTTTTTGAGATGCGGTGGCCAAAATTGCACACAGTACTCAAGGTGCAGTCTCACCATGGAGCAATATAGAGGCATTATGATATTCTTTGTTTTATTCTCCATGCCATTCCTATAATTCCTAGCATTCTGTGTGATTTCCTAGCCGCCGTTGCTGCTGCTGCTGCTGCTGCTGCACACTGAGCAGATTTCAACATATTATCCATGATGATGCCTAGATCTTTTTCCTGGGTGGTGACTCCCAATATGGAACCCTGCCTTGTGCAGCTAAAATTTTAGGTGGTGATTCTCTAAGTGCATTATTTTGCAGTTGTCCATGTTAAATGTTATCTGCCATTTGGATGCCCGGTCTCCTCATCTCACAAGGTCCTCTTGCAATTTCTCTCAATCCTCTTGTAATTTAACAACTTGGAATAACAGCAAATTTGATCACTTCATTTGTTGTCCCCATCTCTAGGTCATTTATAAACATGTTAAAAAGTAACGTTCCAAGTACAGATACCTGGGGTGCTCCTCTATTCACTTTTCTCCAATGAGCCCTACTACCTGTTTTCTTCCCTTTAACCAGTTCTCCGTCCACAATAGGACAATGCTTCCTATCCCAATGTATTTGCACTTAATCAAGAACAAACTGTTTCAATTGGTAAAATGTATGTGGATGTTGAAAATAATGTAACACCAGTGGTAGTGTTTGTTCCATTTTCTTTGTTGTATGTGAGGCTCCCCAGTCGCTCAAACCCTTCTCCCTTCCCTTTGACATTATTGTTGCCCAGTCGATGCTGTTATCTGGAACTAGGGGGAGCTATGGGGCTGTGGCAGCACAGGAACTATGGCATAAGTGCTGTGTAAGGCTTTTATGCCTTTCCAGAAAGCTCTGGAAGAATCCATCCATTCAGCACAGAGCACAGCCATGTGACTCGTGTGTAACTAGTGAACTGCTGTCTTCGGAGAACATTTCTTACAAGTAAGCAGTTTTGCTTTACTGTCCATGGATGTATGTATGAGAGCAAAGCCCAGCCTGGTGTTCATCCATTGTAGTGGCTGTTATCGAGAGCTAACAATCGTGCACTAAAACACAGCAACTGAGCTAATAGGCAATTTGGTGCAATGACTCATTATACTGGATATAAAATGTAAAGCGACTTGGAACTGACTGCACTTGTAAATTTTGTTTATGACATGCAGACATGCCTTTCCTGTTAAACTTTTGTAGGAAGGGCTCCTTTCTAAATAAATAATCAAGTGCTGTAGTGTCCCAGTGTCTGATTGTGAGGCAGCAGACTGTATGATAAGGGCACCAGAAATACAGCAGGCATGTGAGCAGGGAGATCTTAGATCAGAAGGAAGGCTCTGTCATTTTCAGAACCAAATAATGCCCATGACAGCCAAGAAGATTGCAATTCAGAGGATTTCAGTTTCATTAACTATTTCCTCACTGCAGTGAGGCTGAACAGCTGTACTCCTAGTGTAAACATGTCAGCAAGTTTTTATATTTTTTTTTGGTTTTTAATCTATAACTAAACTCTGTTCTACTTGTCACAGGCATTTTGAAAAACAAAGTCACCTATCCTCCTCCACTGACGGAAAAGAATATGAAGAATCGGTTACGGGAGAAATTATCAGATTACAATCAAGCCACTATCTCATCAAGGACTTCTTCCCTGGGGTCAAATGATGGGGTTCGCTCTCCCACAGACCCTGGGGTAACAATAAAATCCCCCCGAAGGGAGCAGGCTGGAGACCAGCTCAATGGGATGGCCATGAATGTGCGGGAAGGCACCATCCGTGCTGAAACATCTGATTCTGAGTAAGTGTGCCTTTAGCAATGATTCTGACAACGGAAGGTCAGATTTCTAGGGAGAGGTCGGGATAGTAGTTTCCGTGTTGTGAAGGCTCAGGGGAGCAGAGAATGACTGCACATTGTCTATGCCATTCCTGCTGGCAAGCAAGTTCAAGACTCGGGCTTGGAGGTTCCCTCAGCCAGCAAGGGAACCTGTATCATGCAGAGGTAAGATCTGTCTTCACGATTTCCTTTCTCTCCCCCACACACAGTGCCTCCAGTGCTGCAGTTGGTGGAATCAAATCATATGCTGCTTTGAGAAATTACAAACCCTGCAACAGATTGCAGTTATTTCCTCAAACTTAACAAAATTGGAATAGCAACAATAGATCTTAATATTTTGTTTTAAAATTGTGTGTTCTACATTCTTTCCTAACCATGTGTAGTAGACTATAGGGTAAAAATAGGAACATGGTTATGGTCTGCATGAACTCATGTAACACTTTGATTTGTAATCAGGTACTCAGTATTTTCTGCTGTTGTGACCTTTTGGTTAGTGTTCAGCTGAGAGGCTCTCACACACTTGAATTTTGTTGACTTTTAAGCTTGCACATACATGTAGTTCTGTTAGGTATGTGATGCATTTTATTGGTGTGGTTCTTTATCAGGGATTAGGGTAGAAGGATCACCTAATTTATCAAGTCCTGTGATATATTATATTATCTAAAATCCGTTCAAACCCCCAAATATGGCTTTATTTTGCACAGAAAGAGATCTTAGTGAAAACGGTAGTAATTTTGGTACAAAACAACTTAAATGATGTCAGCAATATCAAGTTGCAGGCTCAAGGCTTTTTTTTGGGCTCATCAATGGTTCATCTCTGAGAGGAGGTTGAATATTGTGTTGGGCATGTAAGATCTGTTCTCATTAGACCATGACTTTGCAGATGTAATTAAACCAGTATTTTGTTTAAAGCTATTTTGACTGTGCCCAGCCCAAGTCCTAAAAGAAAGGTTTAAAGCAATCCCTAATGATAATCATAAATCATTCTTCTATTTTGTTCTCTTCCTGACATAGGAAGTTTGAGTCCAGTTGTTTCATGAGTGGTACAATGTTTTTCTCCCAGGACAAGCAGGATGGTAGTCCTCACATGTGGGTGACGTCACTGGACGGAACCCTATCACGGAAAACTTTCTGTCAAAGTTTCTAGGAACTTTTGAATGGCACACTGAGCCTACTGAGCATGCCCAGCATGCCATGATCCCTGCAGCCACAGGGGTCTCCCTTCAGTTCCTTTTTTTTCCACATTTCTGTTAGCCTCACGTTTAAGGAGCACTGTGAGTTCTCTCACAAATATTTTCTCACGGAAATTCGAAGTTTTCACTTCAAGAAATTCCCTACAACGTTCGGTGAGTACCGTTCCGGGGTTTTTTCAGTCTGTTCCTGCCACCTCATCATCGGTACCCGCAGGCCACTGACCGTTCCTGGCCTAATATTTTAATCATGGCCACAGGGTTTAAAAAGTGTCCATACTGCCCCCGAATGATGTCTATTACAGACCCGCATGAAATATGCATACTTTGCCTCTGTCCCAGCCACAATGTCCGCGCATGTTCCACCTGCACACAGATGACTCCGAAGGGCAGGCTTGCCCGTTTTGATAAAATGGACAACCTCTTCAAAAAAGTTACTCCATTGACATCTACAAAGTCACTCCATCGACATCTACAAAGTCATCACCGATGCCAATCCTCTCTTCCATCGAGAAAAGTCACCGGGAAAAGAAGAATATCGATGACCGTCCATCACCGACTCCGTCTGGGACATCAGTGGCTTTGTCCTCGGTGCCAGGTAAAGACCAGACCGAACAGCGGGGAAAAAGACGTCACCGTCATCGGACCGACTCCATGTCAAGTGGAGGAACCGATACCGCATTGGCATCAAGGGCCATCGATCCAATAGCGAAGCGGGCCCGAGTACATGAGTCTCTGTGCCTCTCTGTACCCGAGGCACCGAGGCGCTTCCCACCGGGATCAGTGTTGGAGACTGAGCCACCACATGTTCATGTGTGCCCATCATGCCTTCTCATGTGACAGTGAATCCTATCCCAGTCTCCAGGGAAGAGCTAGATGTCCTGTTCAAACAGGCAGTCATCGAGGCATTCCAAAATCTATAACCTCCACCGATGCCGGTCCCCTTCCCCCACTGAGACTGGCGCCATCGGTGTTTGCACCACTGTTAAACAGGCTCAATGCCTTGATCGGCGCCTTCCTCACACAACTGATGCCAGTGACACCGATGGAACCTCCGATGACTCCACCGACAATACCTATTCCGGGTTCATCGGAAGACAATCGACATCGGACCCATTACCTGGTCCATCAGGACTTTCAAAACCCCATCGACCGAGACTTTCATCGATGCCTTTGATGCCTCTTCCCAGTCCATCGGGGGACACTGTACGTCGAATGCCATCGATGCCCGACTTACCTCCATCAATGCTAAAGTATCCTCCTTTAAAGGCATCGAAAATTTCATCGATACCAAAATGACCTATTATACAGGATACTCTTCCTCCACCTGGGTCCCACTTAGAACCCCAGTATAATTCATGGGAAGACGTGAATACAGATACAGATGATCTCATATCAGAGCCTTCTCCACAGGAGGAAAGAAGAAAGTCTCCACCAGAAGACCTATCTTTTGCAAATTTCATAAAAGAAATGTCTGAGACGATACCATTTGACCTGGTCACAGAAGAGGACACCAGACATAAAACACTGGAAGTCCTACAATTTGTCGATGCCCCCAAAGAAGTCATGTCTTTGGGAACATCCCTGTACAATTCCACCCATTAATAGAAGAACAGATGCAACTTACCTTGTACAGCACACACCGGCGTTCCAAAAACCGCAACTTACACATCAATCAATGGTGGTGGAATCTGCGCAGAAGAAAGTCAGAAAACAAAACCCACATTCTTCTACCCTCACCAGGAAAAGAACAAAGATTTCTTGACGTATTAGTCCGAAAACTTTTCCAAGGATCCATGCTAGTGTCACGTATAGCAGTCTATCCACTCTACATGACACAGTACTAGAGGAACCTGTGGAAACAGGTACAGGACATAACTGACAATCTTCCACAACAGCAAAGGGAACCACTCAATGCCATTATCCAAAAATGCCTTGAATCAGGTAAAATCAGGTCTGAGCGGCGTATGATTCCTTTGAAACTTCTACCTGCATGTCAGCTACAGGAATCCGTGCCAGAAGATGGGCTTGGTTAAAAGCTTCAGATCTCCGCTCAAAAGATAAGCTGGCAGATCTTCCATGCACCGGAGACAACCTCTTCGGTGATAAAATTCAAGATGCTGTCTCACAGTTAAAAGACCATCATGAGACACTACGCCAGCTTTCAAAGTTACCAGCTGAGCATCCATCCTCAGCTCGAAAGCCCATAAAAAGAGACACTAGGAAACCCTTCTACCGACCTCGTCGATACTACCCACCTGCATCTAGCATGCGTCCAGCAAGACCACCTCAATGGGGACATCCATGCCAGACAAAACAAACCAGGACTCAACCAGCCCCTCAAACAGGACCGGCAGCTGGATATTGAAAGATTTCCAGAGAGCAGCAGCCACTCCAACAATCCAAGATCAGACTTGCCTGTAGGAGTTAGTCTCCATTATTTTATACAAAACTGGCGCTTTAAAACCACGGATCAGTGGGTGTTAGCCATCATGAACCGAGGATACCGTCTCAAATTTCTCACGATACCTCCGGATTCACCACCCACTCCATTGTGGTCACACAACAACCACACTTCTCGTCTAGAGTCAGAACTCTCCACCCTGCTGAATTCCAGGGCTGTCAAAACCGTTCCCCGGTCTCAACAAAGCAGAGGGTTCTACTCCCGCTATTTCTTAATTCCAAAGAAAACAGGTGACCTCCGTCCCATTCTAGACCTCCGCAATCTCAACAAATTTCTTCAAAAAGAAAAATTCAGGATGATCTCCCTCGGGACCATTCTTCCCTTATTACAACAAGAAGATTGGCTCTGTTCTCTGAACCTGCAAGACGTCTACGCTTACATCCCCATTTCCCCACAACATCAAAAATATCTACGATTTATAGTGGGGCAAAAACATTTCCAATATCGAGTTCTACCATTCAGACTGGCTTCAGCACCTCTGGTGTTCACAAAATGCCTTGCAGTAGCTGCTGCACGTCTAAGGAAAAACAGCATTCACGTTTTTCCCTACCTGGATGATTGGCTCATCAAGAGTCAATCCAAGCAAAAAGCTCTCGCTGCCCTAAAAAGCACCATGACTCTGTTACAGTCCCTGGGATTTCTAATCAATTATCAGAAATCACATATGAACCTGTCTCAGCTCCTCACCTCCTCACCTTCATTGGAGCAGACCTCGACACCATGGTCGCAAAAGCTTTTCTGCTGAACGACCGTGCACACAACCTTGCAAATCTTGCAGATTCTCTAAGCAGGTGGAAAGTAGCCTCTGCCCATCAATTTCTTACACTACTGGGCCACATGGTATCTACAGTCCATGTTACCCCTATGGTGAAGTTAGCCATGAGAAGGACCCAATGGACTTTGAAATCTCAGTGGTTCCAAGCTGTTCAGCCACTATCGTCCCTAATACGAGTCACCCACGAGTTACGTCTCTCACTTCGCTGGTGGACAAACAAACCTACTTTACAGACTGGCCTACCATTCCAGCAATCGGCTCCTCAAGTGACCTTGACCAAGGATGCATCCACCTTGGGTTGGGGAGCTCACATCAACAATCTCCAAACACAAGGTACGTGGACCCCGCTCGAAGCAAAGTCTCAAATCAACTTTCTAGAACTTCGAGTGATACACTATGCCCTTTATGCCTTCAAAGACTGCCTCTCACACAAGACTGGGCTGATACAAACAGACAACACAGTAGCAATGTGGTACGTAAACAAACAGGGAGGCCCAAGCTCGTATCTTCTTTGCCAAGAAACAGTGCAGATTTAGGCCTGGGCCCTGGCACATTCCATGCATCTCAAGGCCACTTATCTGGCAGGCATACAAAATGTCCTAGCGGACAGTCTGTCGATGTTTCCACCCCCATGAATGGTCTCTGGATCCCTGTGTAGCGAGCAAAATCTTTCAATGCTGGGGTCAACCAACCAAACATTCAAGATGGTTTCTGAAATGGAAATTGAATCTATGTTAAAAAAAAACTAAACCCGGCCCCTCATGCATTCGACACAATACCAACCACTGAAATAAAAAAAGTAGCCAACACAGTATCGCCAACATTAGCAAAGATAGTGAACTTATCGTTAGAGGAAGGAATCATGCCAGATAGTCTAAAAAGGGCAATTGTAAAACCAATTCTAAAGAAGAAAAACATCGACCCGCTTAACCTGAGCAATTACAGACCAGTATCAAACCTACCCCTAATCGCAAAATTAATTGAAAAAACTATACAAAAGCAACTAGCGGAACACTTAGATAATAATAACATCTTGTATCCATCACAACATGGCTTTAGAAAACACTATAGCACAGAAACACTTCTGCTAGCACTAACAGACAACATCATGAGAGGTTTCGACAACGGCAAACATTATATTTTAGTGATGCTGGACCTGTCAGCAGCATTTGATATTGTAAATCATGACATACTTTTAAATAAACTAAAGGAAATAGGTTTAAGTAACATAAGTTACTTAAGTAACATAAGTAACAAATTTCCGTCCTATATCCAATCTCCCATTCATAGCTAAGGTAAAGGGAAAAATTAGTTAACTCCAGACTCTCAGACTACCTCGAGGAACAAAAAATTCTGTTCCCGTCCCAATATGGCTTCAGAAAAGCTTTAAATACTGAATCACTGCTAATTTCCCTGACCGACTACCTCATCATGGGCCTGGATAAAGGTCACACTTATTTACTGATCCTCCTGGACCTCTCAGCTGCCTTTGATACGGTTAACCACGCCTCCCTACTAATTCAATTAGCAAACATCGGAATAACAGGAACAGCACTTTCGTGGTTCAAATCGTTCTTAGGGAACAGAAAATACAAAGTCAAAATTCACAACAAGGAATCTCAACACTACCCTTCATCTACGGGAGTTCCACAGGGCTCCTCCCTTTCACCAACACTCTTTAATATCTACTTGCTCCCTCTTTGCCAACTGCTAACTAATTTAAACCTTAAACACTTTATTTATGCAGATGACGTCCAGATAGTCATCCCCGTCAAAGAATCCTACAGCAAAACCCTAGAATTCTGGGAAACTTGTCTTAAAAAAATTGATGGTCTCCTCTCCAACCTCAATCTAATACTAAACTCTTCAAAAAGCGAACTCCTCCTAATTTCATCGGAAAACAGGAACACCGACTCAAATCCCCCTCACAATTTACAAACTCAACAAGTAAGAAACTTGGGAGCTATCATTGATAATAGGTTAAACTTAAAAGCATTCATAAATCAAACTACTAAGGACTGCTTCTATAAACTCCAAGTCTTAAAAAGAATAAGACCTCTCTTCCACTTTCATGACTACAGAACCATTCTGCAATCAATAGTATTTTCTAAACTAGATTACTGCAACTCTTTGCTATTAGGTCTCCCTTCATCTCACACGAAACCCCTTCAGATGGTTCAAAACACGGCTGCGAGAATATTAACTAACACACGGAGAAGAGACCATATATCACCAATCCTCAAAGACCTGCACTGGCTGCCAATTCACTACAGAATCATATATAAGTCCATAACCACTATTTTCAAAGCTATTCATCAACATTCTCTGCTCAACCTCCAAATTCCTCTCAAAAAATTTACATCCAACAGACCAATCAGAGAGTCCTATAGAGAAACACTACAAGTACCACACTCCAAATCCATGAGGCACATAACCACCAGAGATAGGGCTTTCTCCACTGCAGGACCAACACTGTGGAACTCTATCCCACCAGATCTGCGACAGGAACCCTGCCTGCCCACATTCAGGAAAAGACTCAAAACGTGGCTATTCCTGAAAGCCTTTCCTGAACTAAACTGATCCTATTCCATTATTAAATAGGCGCTCAGACTTTGCCTTATTCATGGTAATTAATATCTCTACCGCATAATCAATATCCCTACCTCTAAAGGACAATTCATTAATGCTTTAAGCACATTGACTGGCATTTACGTTCTCTCTATTTAATCCCCAGCTTCTTTTCTATGCTCCAAGTTGTATTACTCCCTTGTTTTATTGTAACTGCATACCTTAACCTTCTCTTGCTTAATGTTTTTTATCATTGTTATTACTACAACTATTATTATTATTATTATTATTAATAAGATAAATGTTAGTTTTTTACCGAGTTTTGTTACCTAGCCACTTGTTAATTGTAAACCGACATGATGCGATATCTATTGCGAATGCCGGTATAAATAAATAAATAAATAAGTATCAAATGGTTTAGATCATATCTAAACAACAGATATTTCCAAGTGCAAATCAAAGACGTAATGTCAGAGAAAATACACCTACAAACAGGGGTTCCACAGGGGTCAGCTCTATCTGCTACCCTCTTTAACATATACCTATTACCATTGTGCCACCTACTAGCTGGTCTAGGCATAACACACTATATATACGCTGACGATATTCAGCTAATACTACCCATAGAGGAAACTATTGAAAAAACATTAAACTTAGCTAATATGTATCTTGATATCATAAAACAATTAGTAAACCAAATGGAGCTAGTAATCAATATTGAAAAAACAGAATTCCTACACTTAGAATGCAAAAAGACTGAGATCATTCAAGACACGATCACACTCAAAAACAACCAAAAAATAGAACTAGCAGAGAAAGTACGGAACCTAGGAGTTATTATCGACACAGAATTAAGCTTAAAACAACATATATCCTTAAAAGTGAGAGAAGGATACACCAAACTCATGGTTCTCAGAAGACTCAAACCACTGCTAACGACTACCAACTTTCATTCAGTACTACAAGCATTGATTTTTGCAAGCACAGACTACTGTAATGCCTTACTACTAGGTCTACCATACACATCACTCAGACCACTACAAATTTTACAAAACACCGCTGCAAGAATTTTGACCGGAAAAAGTAAAAAAGACCACATCACCGAAACCCTAGCCGAGTTACACTGGTTACCGTTTGAGCAAAGAATACAATACAAAACACTTTGCACCATACATAAATTAATACATAACGAAAAAGCAGATTGGCTGAACACAGCCCTCCGCATTCACATACCAAACAGAAACCTAAGATCAGCTAACAAAGCACTCCTTACAATTCCATCAATAAAAACAGCAAGACTCACTCAAGTAGAGAGAGCTCTCTCCCTGACAGGACCCATACTGTGGAACACCATGCCATTGGAGTTAAGGTTACAAAGAGACAGCAAAACCTTTAGAAAAAGCTTAAAAACCTGGCTATTTAAGCAAGCTTATCAAAGAGAGTAGGTGGAATAGTGAAGCCGGCGAAGTGCGAGGTAGGAAAAAATGAAAATCAACACACACCATCACAATCAATATGTGTGTAGCTGTATTTTATTTTTATATTACTTTGTCTTATCGTCCATCACTATAAGATAAAGTGACACTTATAAAGTTAGCATTGCTTTCAATTCCGAAAGAAAAACTCCAGACAGTATTGTATCACAAACCAATTATATTTTTTTTTAAAAAACTATGTACCGGACTGTTATGGCACCTGTGTAAATTAATGTTTCAGCATCCTTATTTTATGTGCCCTATTGTAAACCATTGTGCCGGAATCTACTTAACGACGGTATAGAAAATAAATAAATAAATAAACTGAACCATAAAGTGGAAATGTTCTGCTCCCTCCACAGCCGTCGACAAACGTTCTCCAGGGTTGCCTTTGCTCGCCCCTGGAACAAAGGCCTCCTTTATTTATTTTTAACACTTATCCATAAAGCCCTCCACAATCCTGAAATGAAATGGTTTAATAAATCAATACAACTTCAATCTTCTATTAAACCCACCAGAAATCAATACCTCGCCACATTACAAACCCCTTCACCTAAATTATATAACCATGTTTCCACCAAAGCACGAGCGTTCTCTTTTGCTGGCCCTTTGTTATGGAATACTATGCCCACTGAACTGCGCCTTGAGCCATCTCCCAAAACATTCAAGCAAAAACTCAAGACATGGTTATTCACACATGCCTATACGTGAAATATATATGTTGATCCTCTCCCATTTTCTCACTGCCTTCTCTACCCTTCTCCCCCTGTCTAGACACCATCTCTAATTCTCCTACCTCTGTTCCCACTGTAAATACCTCTCTTTACAATTGCTATTAACTACTTTTGAAATGCTTTCTCCCCCCTCTTACTACATCTAATGTAGAACTACATCTCCTCTTAACCCTTTTCCCTTACCTCAGCCCCAATTTACTAGAATCCCGTTGCTACATCTCCTCCTAACCCTTTTCCCTTACCTCAGCCCCAATTTACTAGAATCCCTTTGCTCCCTAGTTCTGTTTAACTTACCTCAACTAATATACCCCCAAAGTATAGTTCTGTGTTTTTTAATAGATTCTACTTTTATTATATTTAAATATTTATATACATACTTTCGTTTAATATATAACTTGTTAAATATATAATCTGTTAAATGTACAATCTGTTAAATGTATAACGCTCCGGCGTAAGTTAAATCTGTTAAATCTGTTAAATCTGTTAAATGTATAACGCTCCGGCGTAAGTTCCTGTTCATTGTACACCGACGTGATATCTTTGATGAGCGGCGGTATATAAAAAATTATAAATAAATAAATAAATAAATGTGTATCCTCCGATACTGCTTATAGCCAAAACTCTCGTGAAGCTACAACAGGACAGAGGGTCAATGATCCTCATAGCCCCGTACTGGCCTCGACAGGCATGGTTTCCCATACTTCTCGATCTCTTGGCCCAGAAACCCATTCGTCTAGGTACAGATCCCCATCTCATAACACATAATCATGGCAAATTACGCCACCCAAACCTACAGACCCCCTTGCCTTGACAGCTTGGATGTTGAAAGCTTGATCCTACAACCTCTCAATCTTTCAACTCAAGTCTCTCAGGTTCTCGTAGCTTCACGAAAGCCTTCCACAAGTAAATCTTACCATTCTAAGTGGACTAGATTTACCAAGTGGTGCATTCAAAAAGGCATTGACCCCTTTTCCTGCCCTACTCCATATCTGTTAGACTATCTATAGCACCTCTCAGATTCTGGTCTCCAGACATCTTCTATACGTGTACACCTATGTGCCATTTCAGCATATCACAAAGGAATAGGGGATGCCCCACTAACAGCGCAACCTCTAGTGAGTCGATTTATGAGGGGCTTACTTCAACTTAAGCCTCCCATTTGCCCACTGGTTACAGAATGGAACTTAAATGTAGTACTTACAAGGCTTATGCGATCCCCGTTTGAGCCTTTGCATTCCTGTGATTTTAAATTCCTTACATGGAAAGTGGTTTTCCAAATAGCCATCACATCTGCTAGGAGGGTCAGTGAGTTACACGCACTTGTCACATATTCACCCTATACAAGGTTCCTCCATGACCGAGTGGTCCTTCGTACTCACCCTAAATTCCTTCCTAAGGTGGTAACAGATTTTCACCTCAATCAGTTAATAGTCTTACCCACCTTTTTCCCAAGGCCTCACACTCTCCAGGGCGAGAGAGTTTCACATACCTTGGACTGTAAACGTGCATTTGCATTTTACCTAGACTGCATTGCAGTCCATAGGAAATCCACCCAACTTTTCGTTTCTTTTGACCAAAACAAGCTAGGAGTTGCAGTGGGCAAATAAACTCTCTCCAACTGGCTAGCAGACTGTATCGAATTCTGCTATAAAAAAAGCAGGCCTTCCTCACCAGGGGCGAGTAAAGGCGCACTCAGTAAGGGCTATGTCAACATCGATAGCACACTACCGTTCCGTACCTATTGCTGACACCTGCAAAGCTGCTACTTGGAGTTCTCTTCACACAATTGCAGCACATTACTGCCTAGACAAGGAAGGACGTCAAGACTCGAAATTTGGCCAATCCATCTTGAAGAACTTATTTCCAGTATAATCTCAACTCCTTCCACATCCAATCTGCTGTGATTGTCAGGCTGCCTCATTTTTACCCAATGGTACACCAGTTGTTGTGCCTGTTGCACAAATTGTGTGCTGTTGGTCCACACAAATATGAGTCAGCCTGTAGCTTGCTAATCACCCACATGTGAGGACTATCATCCTGCTTGTCCTGGGAGAAAGCAGAGTTGCTTACCTGTAACAGGTGTTCTCCCAGAACAGCAGGATGTAATCCTTATGAAACCCACCCGCCATCCTGCGGAGTTGGGTCCGAAACGTTTTATTATTTTATTTTTTCGCTCACACTTATTGCTACAAACGAGACTGAAGGAAGACCCCTGTGGCTGCAGGGATCATGGCATGCTGGGCTTGCTCAGTGTGCCAGTCAAAAGTTTCTAGAAACTTTGACAGAAAGTTTTCCGTGATAGGGCTCCGTCCAGTGACATCACCCACATGTGAGGACCACATCCTGCTGTCCTGAGAGAACACCTGTTACAGGTAAGCAACTCTGCTATCCATGTGCTGACTGCATATCTCTCTTGACTTTTATACTGTTCATATATATACATAATCCTCCCCAGCTGGAAGAAAAGTTCAGGTGAACTCTATCACAGGGATGGTAGAGAAGTAAATATGTTGGAAGTTAAACAAAATGTCATAATTTGGTATAGTAATACTTGAAGTTGATCCTAAGATCCTCAACTAGCAAGAACAGTGAATCTTGTCCCCAGGACTAGCTGTCGTCATCAAATCCTAGCCAGCTAACCATTTGTGACCTACAGAATATGACTGTGTTGTGCAATGTTGTACCTGTGATGTGACACGAGCCTGTGAAACAGGCATTATTTTGTGTACTCTGGGAATGGTGCACTGACAAAGCAAAAGCATTGACCATAAGATCAAAAGCATTCAAACAGAAAGAAGATGGAATAAAATTATATTGCCAAGTCAATCCTTCCTTAATTATTGCTGTGGTCTAGTCCTGAGCCCCTGACTGAGGAAGATATGATAACAGCATTGGTCCTGGTGACAGTTTCAGTGTAGAATGATGAATAAAGCATGAGATCCCAGTGCATGCCTGTTCACTAACATGGAATAACTTGTTTGCTTGTTTTTCTCTAACCCTAATCATGCATGGTTACTTCTCATGAACAGAGGCAGTAATGAAACTTCAATTTGACTCATCAGGAAATGCTGACGGTGTCTGCACCCCAGGACTGCTAGCTGCGATGGCTCTTCCTTGGTACCTCAGATTTCACAGGAAGGTGCGTGCAGTGATGAGGGTGACATCACTTCCTGTGCAATTGCTACTTCTTATGGCAGACTTGTGACTGCTGGTAACAGCAATACAGTGTAAATGTTTCCTGTGGATATTTCATGAGGTGCGTTCCAGTGCTCATTTTAAGATTGTGACCAGTGCCAAAATGTCTGGGGATGAGTAATTAAGACTGGCTGATGTGGAGGAAAGCATGTCAGACCAATGGAGGCGGCCAGTTGTGTTGGCACTTTAGAAGCCATAGGTGTGCTGCCGAGGCTGCTGGAGTGTGCAGCATATACAAATGATTGGAAAAAGAGAACAAAGTCCTTCTAATTACAGTGCAAAGGATCCACGAAAAGTTCAAATAGCAGCCATAAGGCAAGGCCTCGACTGGAAGACCCAGCCAGCTGAGGTCTTACTCTTTCACATGACGACACATCAACCTGCAGAAGAATAGAAAGAAGTGTGTCACACCAAGTGCCCTTCAGTATCTTCACCAGCTTATTTTGGACACATTTTTCCATTTAAAAATCTTTTTTTATATAAAATAAATTGTAGATAAATTTTTTATATATTTTGTATGGTGACTCTAAAGAAGAAAAAAGCTTGTATATTTTCCGTTTGTACTGATTTTTATTAGTTTGATACCAAGGGACCTGCTGAAAGGTTCCACTGATATTTTTATGTAAAGAAGATTGCACATTTATACTTGAACCTGACATGTGCTTAACATAATCGAGTTTCCCACTAAAGCACCCTTCTCATGTCTTATAGGTATTTAAGTACCCAAAGAGTAAATCTGTGCTCAGAAAACCACGTGTGCTGCTGGGCTTTACAAAATTCTAAGGAAACAGTATCCACACACAGACCAAACCAGATTATCTTTTTAAAACCTCAGAAGTTCATTACTTATTGCTAGTATCGCTATATTAAAAATTTCAACATGAGCTTTTCTAAAGCAGAAGTGTCAACTCCTGGCTAAGCTGGTAACCTTCTATTCTTGCATCTAAGTAACTTGCAGGCTTCTGAAAAGTAATAGAAACAGGGTGCTTTCCAACCAGCTATCACACCTGTCTTCCTGTGTCCTGGAATGAGAGTTCCTGTTGACTAAAGAATAAGGGTGAGAGAAAGGTCTAGTGAATACTGCAGATGTAGTGAGCAAAAGGAAGAAGCACTGCAGCCTCAGGCTTTAAGGGGGTCTGACCAGGAAAAGCCAGCAGGTCCTAAAAGTAAACATAAAACAAACTTTGAAGAAAAGAAATTGAGAACATTTCTTCTAGGATCAGGCAAGATACATTAATAGTTTGGAATATGTTTCTTGAAGGCCCCGGTGCTTTAAGTTAATGCACTAATTTATATATATAGATTGACTGGGTTTGCCATGGTTAACATGCCACTTAATCTTTCAGTTAACATCATTTCACTCGCACTCATCCTGGAGTTTTAAACATCTGGACGGGTTAACGTTTCCTACTCCATTTCTGCAGACTCTGGATTTATCTTCATTTAGCGGTGGTATATATTTCCACTAGTAAATTACCTTTTTACGTGCAGTAGCAACAGGCAAGAACTGGAAAGCTGCTGTAGTGAAACGTTTGACATTTCTCATCTCCAGCAGAGACACGATTTTATTCAGCCCTGCCGCAGTTTCCTGCTGCTTTAAAAGGTGATTGGCAAATATCTTGTTAAACTGATTGTATGTGTAGCAGCCGGAGGTTCCTCTTTTGTATAAATGAGGGCTCTGCTGCTGTATGCTGGCTCTGATTTCACATGCTTTTCCCAACCCTCAGCCCAATGGAAATGAATTTACCATAAATTATGAACCTTACTTTGAGTTACACGATGCATTGTGATATTCCCAACACTTTTCAAATTAACATATGGGACTTATAGTATCGGGATGCAAAAAAAATAACTCCTATACAAAACTTATTTTTAATAGAAGATTGTAATTATGAAACTATAATATAATATGTATATACTGTACAGAGTGCTGTACAAATTAATTTGCATAGTGAAAATGTCCCATAAGGCCTGCAGTCTAAGTAAGAGTGGGAAGGGAGGTTATATGTGACTTGCCCAAGGTGGTGATGAATGGTGGCGTAAAGACTTAGAACCAGGGTCTCGAAATTCACTGTTCTCTGCTGTAATCACTACACTGCCACACCCATACACTTAGTTCACTAAATCCCAGAGAAATGTTTATAGTGATTACCAGTCCTGTCTTACTGCAGAAGATTCACACCTGGTTTGTAGATGGTGAGAGCTCCTATAGATGCCTCTTCTCTGTGAAGTACAATCTGCTGGTCTCTGCTATGTCAGTTTAGGCAACTGACTATAAATCTCATCTATGGTGATCCTCCCTGACCGGGAAGGTTGTAGACAGGACCAGGAAAGAAAATGGAAACTTGAACCCACACTGTGATTCTTTCTCTATCATCAGCCAGTCAATACTTTGCAAGCTATGCTTTTTCAGTTTTTATGTGATTAAATCCAATCTGTTTTGTAATACAAACTTTTTAACTTGCAATGAATGTTTAGTAAAAGCATCCTGCTCTAAACACTTGGGAACAAGCAGCTACGAATATGACGGCAAGAAATTGGTGGTTTAAATTGCCTATAATTTAGTGTATCATTTTTATACAGTAAGTCATTTTTAATTTGAGGTAGGTGAAAATGGATATTGTCTCTTTAAAATTTTAAACACACAAAACGTTTTGAGGGAAAATGTGCTCGACAGTGATGGGAAAGGGTTCAGAGCCTGTAAATACTGCAAGCCCCCCACCAGCTAGAACACATACTTACCCACACTAATCACTGTGCATCTGTGTGTTTTGCCCCAGAAGATGTAGGCAAGTTTAATTTGATCAGGAATGCTGAAAAATGTTCTGATTATGACAAAAAAAAATGTAAACCTATCTTTTATGACTTGTAAAGCTTTGATAGAGATTTGACACTGGACTCATTTTTATAAAAAAAAAAAAAAGATGTATATTTATTAATGTGCAAAACACTGGAAATGCAGCACAGATGAAAGATGTGACAATAAATTAAGATTTTAAATTTGTACTCCCACGGTACGATGTTCTTTCCCTTCCAGTGTTACCGATAAGTGTGAGACTAAATGAGATTCAGGTTTTCTTTCTGAATATCACTTTAACCACTTCTGATAGCATTGGCATACTTATTCATCGGAAAGACATTGATCAGCACTTAAATTCTACGGGTGTGCAAGGAAGAACTTTTATTTATTTTTTTTATAATAACTATTATCAAATAGTTTTTGTATGCACTAAGATTGAAAAAAGAATTAATTGTCTTCTGTCATTTCATTTTGGAAATGATGTAAAACAAAACAGCAAATGTTTCAAATGAAAGTACATCCTTATTAAATTTATTGTCAGTTTACTAGTTAGGGGTGGACTCCAGCACTTGTTTTGGCCAGCCCTGATTTTCGAAGCATGCTGAAGTGTGTAGTCCTGATAACTGTTATTGAGAATATACAACTACAAAACCTAAAATGATTGTAGGTATAATGTGTAAATGGATTGGGGGTGCACTAAGACATCTGGTCACCCCCCACCCCCTGTATATAAGCTCCCTTTAAATGAATATGGACCGCTAAAATACAAATGATAAAATGCCATTTCGCTGTGAAACCCTTGCACCAGATATACTATCACAGAGCAGCAAAATGGCATGTTGATGTTCAGGGGGCAGGGGAAGGCTAATTTTTGTATCAGCCCACATAAATTAAACAGCAAATATGCTAGCTCTAGGTTACAGCAGTCTTCCAAGGGAAACCCCGAGCTTACATGCATATGTTCCCTTTTTGAACATTATTCAAATGAAAGTACCCCCCGCACAGTTACACCTGGAAAACTGTGCACAGACATTGCTCAAGAAATGTTTCACCAGGGGTAGTGCCACAATGAATACGCATGAGGTATATTTGCATGTACTGCCTCCATTATATGCAAACCTATCTCTCCTGTATGTTCATTGTGGATGTCCTGAAAACCAGACTTGTTTGTGGCATTCCAGGACTGGAGCTGCCTAACCCTGTGTTACCCGCATGCCTAAGAGCAACATCTTCCCCAAGCCCCGCCCTTGGGAATGCCTCCGCTCAATCCAGGGTACACTTGCCCATGAGCACGACACATTGGGCAGACACATTTGTAAAGAGCAATTTCTGAGGGTAAAACACTTTTATTCACTGAAGTCCCTTTGAAAATGATCCTTTCTATATCTTAAACAACACTGTTGTATGCCTTTAGGTGATGGTGCTGCATAGCTAATGTTTCTTTATTTGCCTCATTATGGCTCCAATGTAATAAAATATGAGTAAAAAGGTTAAGCCACATTTTAGCTTGCATTTTCTGTACTCGTATAGTAAAAATTGCCAATGCAGTTTCAGGAGTTTAGAAATATGCTAACTCAAAAATGTGCACGCACAAAATTCATAGCACACAAAATATGGTTTATGTGCAGAAAACATGGCTTATGACCAAATCTTGTTTTGGTCAGGATTTTAAAAGCCCTGTGTGCGCGCCGGGCCTATTTTTAAAAGGCCCGGCCACACGCATAAAGCCCCGGGATGCGAGTAAGCCCCAGGGCTTTGAAAAAGGGGCGGGGTGGTCCGAGGGCAGGGCAGGGTCAGAGGCTCCCTGCACAGCGGCCATTTGAGCTGTGCTGGGGGATCGTGTGCCGGCAGGCTGCCAGCGCGCGCAACCTGCCCCGAGGCAGGCACAACAGGTATAATAAAATTTTGGGGGGGGGGGGGGGGGGGTTTAGGTTAGGGGAAGGGGAAGGAAGGTCAGTTTAGGGGTTGGGAACAGGGGAAGGCCGCGGATGTTATAAAATTGCACATCTATGTGTGCGTACCGGTTGGCATGCGCACATGGTCGCGCACGCATAGGTCTGAAAATCTACCCCATAAATGCACAAAATACATGTATTAAGCACATAAAAGAACTGACAAGGTGCACTAGATAAGTCAATACAGTGCTTCTCTTTGGGGAAAGCACTTTGCACAGTTGTCACCATTATGCACAAAATTGTTGCATGTGCAACTGTTACATAAGCTCTTTGGGGCAGGCTCTTACACACGGATGCAATTCTGTGCACTGCCAGTGCACGGCTCAACACGCATTGGATGCGCGTTTTGGACAAGCGTCCATAACCCCCAATGCAAAACAGGGATTAGCACATCCAAAATGTGCGTCTAATCCCCACAATGCAAAAACATTTTTCATGTGGCCAATGCATGTGTGCAACATGGCAAATGTAATGCCAGCCCAGGGCAGGTATAAAGGTCTGCCACGCTCAAGGGCTCATTGCAGAAAGCCAAAATTCCTGCTTTCTGTGATCCTGCCTACTAGTATCGTCGCGATACTAAGTAGGAGGGACCACACAAAGCGGAATCAGTTAAAAAAAAAAAAAATATTTGTGAAAAAAAAATTTCTGGGCGCCCTATATACACCCACAATATTCACAGTCCAGACCGGGTATATTGTGCTGGTAGCGGGAGAAAACGGACGCTCGTATTGAGCGTCAGTTTTCTAACCTGCACTGACAGCCACCTTTCTTGGGCTCCCGATGCCGAGGAGGCACTAGGGATGCACACTTTTCCCTAGCACCTCCTTTTTACTGCAGCAGCTAATTTAAATATTAAATCGGGCGCCCAGGAGAGGTGGATCGGCGTGCATTAGGAGAAAGGGGGCTCGATCATGAGCACCCGTTTTACGCGCGCTGATATTGCACCAGCCTGTTACAGTGGTACAGTTGTCACCATCATGCAGCACTTGCTGTAAGTTCAACTTTCTTTCACGGTCTCCTCATGCTTCTCTGGATTTGCATAAGACCTGGGAGGCAGAGCTGTTGGCCAGGCAGTTAAAATAGTCTTCCTGCTACCCTGTATCTAGCAGAGATTGTAAATCTGTTAGCAGCTATCTTGTTCAGGCTGACAGGGAGGTAAGAAATAGAAATACGTTGAAATATTTTACTCAGAACAAAATACACACTCATTCTTTAGGTAAGTAGAAATGCTGTATATAACAAATGTACGCACACAACACTGCTCTTCTGTGTGTGTGATGAGAAATAAGTAACATAGAGGTTGATGTGAGCGTGCTCTCTTGTTTGCATGCACATTTTAGTGCCTGTAACTTTATTCAAGTTCCTGCCTGGCCAGCAGTTGTACCAGGCTTTATGCAAATGTGGAGAAGCATGAGATGACAACAGTATTTGCAAAAATAAAAAGATATCTACTGATTTTGTCTTCTGTATTAAATGCAAATCTTATATTTAAAGGACCATTGTAGATGCAGGCAACCGATTTTAGGTTTAACCCAATATAATCACAGGTCCTGTACGTTTTTAGTGTGTTTGAAATTACACTATAAATGTCCATCCAAGCCAACTGCTTTTTATGAATCGCACAAATTGGTGCACCACACATAATATTTATGATGACAAAATGAGTTCATTCATAATCTGGTCTCCTTCATTTCTCCTGATTCCAAATCCAAAAGTAGTTCCTCAAAATGAAATGACATCTTCCCAACACCAGCCTAATGTTTCAAACTAGAATTCTTCATCAAAGGATTTAAATCTTTGCATTCACCTTTGTGATCATTTTCTAAAAAGGAACTCCTAGCCACTGATCATTACTCAATATGCCGTGTTCCAACTGTAGCTAATTAAATTATTATGCACACTCAGTTCAATCATTTTCAAACATATCTGCATTAAATTGTTATACATATTCAAAAACTGTTTTTCATTGTATTTAAGCAGGAGCCGGCCATCTTCCATGAAGAGTTCTCAGCATTTAGTATCAGCTAATCTGCTGAAGTCACACAGCCTCATAGGAGAAAGATGAAAGGAGGTAGTCTCAGGCGTAATCCTAGGAAATATTTCTTTACAGAGGAGGGTGGTGGATGTGTGGAACAGCCTCCTAGTGGACATGGTGGGGACAACAACAATATCTGAATTCAAGAAAACAAGGGATAAATACAGGGGATCTCTGAGGGAGTGATGGGAATTATAAAGCTAAATTAGTTTGGGTGGATGGGCAGACTAGATAGGCCATTCTGTCTTTTTCTGTCATCATGTTTCTGTTTCTATGGGGTCGATTTTAAAAGGAGCGCGCAGCCGTCCATGTGCACGCGGTTCCTAGCGCTCACACATGGACGCACCGATTTTATCACATTCGCATGCAAGTTATAAAATCTGATAGCCACGCACATGATTTTAAAATCTGCACGCATGTGCGGGTGGTGTGTGCGGGGAGGGGGTGAATTTTCATTAAATACACGTAGTGATGCAATTGGGCCTTCCCCAGTTCCCTCCCAGTCTGCTCCAATTAAGCGGACTGGAAGGGAACTTCCCTAAACCCCTACCTAAACTTCCTCCCTCTTTCCCTCTCCTCCCCACCCCCTAAACTTAACCTACCTTTCCCCAAATTTTTTGTTTTATTACTTACTGTTCCTCTGGAGCAGCAGTAACCTCTGTGTGCCGGCTGCCTACCAGCACGCTTCCCTGGAACAGCGGCTAATGGCCGCTGTCCCGCCCCTCCCCACCCAGACCACGCCCACAACCCACCCCTTTTTCAGGGCCCAGCAATTGTGCACATATCAGCGGTTACGGACGTGGCTGGGCCCTTTAGAAAATGTGCGCAGTGCACGCAGGGCCCAGTCATATGCAATCAGCTTTCTCCATCTCATCATTCATGTCTTCCAGTTGGGTCATATACTGCTTTATCCACCAATCAGCGTAAATGTTCAAAATTAGAATATTTATTATAAACATTTCATATTCTGACCTTTCCCAAAGTTGGTATCAAAGTGGATTATAATAAATTTAGATGAACTAACATCTTACACTCAGATCAGAATTTGCAATTAATAAAGCATTGGGATCCAATATAGGAAATCCCATTTGTGAATAATTTCAAGACCAAGTTGTGTCATTGTTGTGTAAAACATAGTCCTTTGTAGAGAATTCAGGAAGTTGGGGGGAGGCTTGGCTGAAAGCCTTGCCTTAGCTTTTTTCCTGAACTTAAGGTAGCCTAGCTCCAGACGCAGAGTTAGTGGTAATTTGTTCTAAATTTATGGTGCATCAGAGCTGACATAGAGTCTTGTGCAGGACACTGGCAACAGTCGGGGGGGGGGGAGAAGGAAGAAGGAAGAAGAGTTATTTCCATGGACCGGAGAAATGTTGAGAGAGGTATTCAGGGGCTTGTCTTTTCAAGCATTTGTAGATAAAGCACAGAGTTTTAAATTGTATCCTGCTTTCTACTGGGAGCTAGTGAGGATGATGTAGAATAAGCTTGATGTAATCATTTGCTTTTGCTCCTACCAAAATTCTCACGGCAATACTAGGAGCTGGAGGCGCTTCAAACTGTATTGTGAGAAACCGTTTTATAACGAATGTTTTTATTCGGCTGGCAATTAACACATAGATTACAGTAGCAAGATTACATTTATCAAAGAAATTATGTAGTTAGCAGATCTGATGCCAACTACATAATATGGGGTTTCATTGTGAGATTTTGGTCCAGTTGAACCCTCCTAGGCTTCCTACCAACGCCTTAGGCTATAAGGTACCTGCTATTTAGAGAAGTGATTTTAGGGGGTGAACTTGGCGGCTGAGCCAGAGGGGTTCTGATTTAGATGGGTTTAGTCTGAGTTTTTGTTTACTAAGCCATTAGGCTACCTCTGTAAGACAGTTATTGAGATTGGTAATGGATAAAGTTTGGTCAGATCTCATTTTGATACAAGTCGGGTGTCATCCGCAAATAGGTGGCACTCGGTATCATAGCAAGCTGTTCCATAATATAATCGTACTAATACAAAGAATTTTTCTTTACTGTCAGTATTTCAGTGTTTATTTCAGCAGTGGAAAGCACCTACAGCACGATTCTGCCATCTTCAATGTATGAATCCAAAATTGTTCATGAAAGTTAAGATTAGAAATGCACAGGTCTTAAATGGAGTGACCATATGTGATACAATGTGGCACTACCAGCGCTTCCATTTTCAAAGTATTGATGCAGCTGTGATGATCAATCACGTGCGTTTTAATCTTTTTAGTCCTTTCAACATACACTGGCAGCAGCTGCACAATATCACAACATCCTTCAAACTGTGATCTGTTTTTCTTTTCAACTGATTCGCAATCCCAATATGGAGTCCTGCCTTACAGCTCCAACTCTTCAGTGAGTTAGCGGACACTAAACTCTGAGAACTGTTCATATAAGAAGATGGTCTGTTTCTGCTTAAATCTAACTAAGTGCTAGTTTTGAGAATACTGTACATAACAATTGAATGCAGATATGTTCTAAAGTAGTTGATTCCTGTCTCAATTCATCAGAGTATTAACATTGAGTTTGCATTATAATTTAGCTACAGTTGGAACATAGCTTATTACATAATGATGAGTGGCTATGCTGTCCTTTTTAGAAAATGATTGCAAAGGTGAATGCAAGATTGAAAATTTAAAACCCCTGGTGACGGACTTTGGTTCAAAACAGTAGGTCAATGTCAGGAAGTTTTCAGTTAATTTTGAGGGAACTACTTTTGGATATAAAATAAGGAGAAATGAAGATAAGTAGACAAACTTAATGAATGAATTGATTTTGTCTTCATAACAATCCCTTCAGTAAAGTCAGCAAAATTAACCCAAGTGAGAGAAAGGGCTTTATCATTGGCTGGGCCCATACTATGGAAAACAATGCCCCCTGAACTCAGATTACAGAGTAATCTCAAAACGTTTAAGAAAAATTTAAAAACATGGCTCTTTAAAAAAAGCCTTCACTAAAGAGTCTGGAGGGTAGAGAATGAAAGTACAGGGAAATGCAGATGAGAATGAATTTACTCAATCCTACATTTAAGAAGTAATACCTCAAAGAGATAGTAACTCAATAACATACCTGGACTTGACCAACAATACTCAAATAATGATTTTATTTATGAAATTGTAACCGAACTTTATTGGCACCTGTTAGAATGTACGATATCCTAGATTTACTAACCTTAGTCTATGTGCCTATTTGTAAACCGTTGCAATGGTATATAACTTAGCGACGGTATAGAAAAGTTTTTAAATGAAATAAATAAATGTTTTGTGCAGTTAAACCATTTTGTGCGAATCATAAGAAATCTGCTTGGTTAGACAGTTTTAATGCAATTTGAAAAAACAAAAACTAAAAAAGTACAGGACCTGTAATTACATAGACATGAGGAGTCTGAATTAGCGTAATCATAAACTTTGTTGTCTGCACCTACGATGGTGCTTTAAACATATGATTTGTGTTTAGTAAAAAAGATAAATCAGCAGATATCTTCTTGCTTTGGACACATTTAATTTATCTGGCTGTGGCAGTCAGTTTCTCAATGAGGAATAGACAGTTGTATGTACAGTGAGCGCTGCATAATTGTGACACCGAGCTCACATAAAAATGGACACTTGCAAATACAATTCTGCGTCTCTGACTCAGGGATCCTGGGGCAGAGGGTATCTGGCTTGGGGTCCCAGAGGCGGGTACCCCAATGATTAGCCTGTTTTGATTTTTTATTTTTTTTTAGGCTTGGCAATATGACTCCTGATTCAGAAGTGGAGTAACGTTGACCTATGTTTCTGGGGCTAATGTTAGCCTACGGTGCTGTGCCAGAGTGGTCCTGAGCTTCCCAGGTGCGGTGGTCCACCTTGGATCTGAGAAACCAGAGTCCAGGCTCCCCACATCCAGGAACTTCCAGGTCTGGGGACCCCACTGGCACAGCACCATAGATTGTCGCTAGCCCCAGAAATGTGAGTTAATGTTACTCCATCTCTGACCCACCAGTTAAATTTCCAGCACTGAGAAAACATGAGTTAGCCTTCAGGGCTTTAACGCAGCTCCCTGCACTGGGGAGTAATAGCTATTCGCGTCATTAGCACATTTTTTGTGTACTAACATCCTTACTCATTGTGAAAAAAGCTATGTGCACAAAAGGGATTAAATGGGCACTCAGTCTAGTGCACCTTATTACATTGGCTTCTATATGTTTTAGATTATTTTTCAACTCACCTGCAGGAACAGTGCTGTATGCATACAGTTGTTACAACACAAAGTACAGCATTTCTACTTAACTGAAGAGTTAGTATGCATTTTGTCCTGAGTAATTTATTTCAATAATATTTCTTACATCCCTGTCAGGCTGTATGGGATATTTGCTAATAGGTTTTGAGTATGGCTAGAAATGGGGTAGCAGGAAGAGGGTATTTTAACATGTTTCTTGTATTTCTGCAAGTTTCTTAAAGTTCTGGGAAGCTGCATTAAGCAATCTGATAAACATCTGCTTTAATTTCAGTGCACCTTATACTTCTACATGGCAAATATAATTTGCATAGCACTTTCTGTGGTTAACCATTATACTATCAAGATGGACTGAAGATTTCCTCCTTCCTAACATATGAATTGTGAACTATTAAAAATGTTGGGAAGATATCTACATAGGCTAAAAGGTAGATCAAAGTGGAATGAAGAAATTTGCAGTATTTGCTTCAATTTTATTTCTTCAGAGCAAGAGCGAAGATGGATATAATTGCGTAAAATGTGTAATATGAACTTAAATCCACCAAACATTTGTCACTTGGTATTAGCAGTGGTAAATGTCAGTGTATCTCATACATGCTGTGTCAGGATAATACCATCTGTCTCCCTCATCAGATACAGTATAGACACTCAGCCTCCATAAATGCCAAAGTGTGGGAGAGTAGCTCCTTGTTAATTTATTTTATGAAAGCATACAGTGGAGCACAGCTGACCGAAGCCTCTTGATAGGAAATTAGTAACATATCATATTCTCCAATCAGAATTTTTATATTATGGTTTCTGCTTCCCCAGTAGCTTGCTGTTTCTCTTCTAGTAGCACAGGGTTAGGCAGCTCTGGTCCTGGAGTGCTACAGACAGATCTGGTTTTCAGGACATCCACAATGAATATACATGAGATAAACCAATGTGATGTTACTAAACGAATGTCAGTATATAAAAGCTGCAAATAAATAAATAAATAAAAATATATTTGTTATAATGGATGCAGTGCATGCAAATATAACTCATGCATATTCATTGTGCATATCCTGAAACCAGACCTGATTGTGGCACTCCAGGACTAATGTTGCTTACCCCCGTATTAGTAGATGATGTTTTGAGTTTTTATAAAATGAATATTTTCCAAGAATCTATTTCAAAAAAACAGGAATTGCCTAGGGAACTTCTCTCGGAATAGGGTCTGTTGTGTTAATGATTCCTGAAACAGAGAATGAAGGATCTGAAATTAAACATTTATTGTTGTGTTGAAGACTGGAAACTTGATGAGAGAGTTAAGTATTCTGCAGTGTAAATGTTGGCACATCCTTCACGTTTTCATAAGCAAATCCCTGTCAAGAGGAGTCTGCACATGGACTTTGAAGTTAAGGAAATGAAAATGTGGGAGCTAAAGGTTAGAGATACAATGGCCTGTAGACCCCCAGTGACCTAGGGCCAGTGACCCTTAATCTTTTGCATTCTCCCTAGCTCCATGGCCTTTTCTACACAATTAGAAATTAAGCATTTTTATAAACAGATTTTACATGAAAGAGGGCACTCAAAGTATAGTCTTCTGAATTAAAAATATCACTTACAACAACAAGTATATTATAGGTACATGCTCTGCTGTGATGCCAACCAAAAAACCCTGCATAAAAGACACTGGTATTAGGTCTATTGTAACGTGTTGGGTGTGGGTCTGGCCATCAGAAAGCCATGAGGAAACTGAATTACAATTGTGGTAAAACTCCTATACTAAACAGCACTAACTGCCAGAAATCAAATAGTAACAAGCCTACAACACTGCAAATATTACACCAGACCCAATGCACTTATTAGGAAAACAGAGCAAGCTAGACTGCTATAGAGCCTTACACAGAAGCTACACTAACAGAATACCTTACCTCTGTCCCACATGTAGAACACGGACAGACCTTCACCAAATAAACAATATCTAGACCATAAAGGATAAATAGAAATGTATAGGCAAACACTGAATTGGAAACTGCAAGAAAACAAACAGTATGCAGTGCAGCAATGGATAAACAGCAACATTACCATTCCTCCAAAATAAACAAAAATAAGAAATATAAAACATCAACATAATAGTAAAACTATACTAATAAAAATAATAAATATTTCAAAACAGCTGACAAATAGAACATCCAATAATTAAAAAGTCATATAAGCATTTTTTTAAATTTCCCAAACACCAATAAAATATTTCAAAACAGCAGACATATCAAATAACTCCCAATAAAAATTAATAAGGATTAAAATAATCCCCTTCTCTTTGTACCCGGTAATTTTTTTTATTTCCAGCACCCTGAGATTGTGGTGGAATAGTAGGGGATGGGGGCACATGAACGTTCTCCTCATGTTCACGCTCTTACCCATGCATGCGCTCACTCTCATTCATGCTGGGCCTCTCTTTTCTTCGGCTGCTGACAGAAGAGCTCCATTGGTGGCCCTGCTGGGCCTCTCCCTCTCATCTCTGGCTGCTGCCGCGGATGGTCTCTGCCAGGCCTTTGGCCACTGGTGAAATGGGCCTTACCAGTGTGATGAGCTCCGGCGGCAGCCCCACCGAGCCCCTTCCTCCAGCAAGATGGGGCACGCTGGACCTCTTTTTCTCTTCAGCTGCCAGTGGGATGGGTTTCCAACAGTTAGGGGCTGTCCCTTAGCTATGGCACCCTAGGCGAGCACCTAGTTCACCTAACAGAAGTGTCAGCCCTGATGACCTTCCTAATAAATAGTACAGCCTGATCTTTTTGTGATTAAAGTTTTTATTGAAAAAGGCTGCGAAAAATGAATAACATTGGGTGGACAATGTTCCCAAATACTCAACAATGGTTAAACAATAAACATAACAACATGAAAAGCCTCAATGTTTTATATCGATATACCATATACCCCCCCCTCCCAGTACCCTCCCCCCCACCACCCACCCTTGCCTACGCTTAATAAAGCATAAACGATAACAAGAGATACAACCACCATCACTATTCATCGGTGCCAATATTCAATAGATATGCTCTACCATCAGGAACAAGCTCAAAACTTAAGAGATGTTTGATGCCCTCCATTGTTGGTAGGGGCTCCAGATCTTCTGGTACCACCCCATCCTATGCTGTTTATGGGCAGTGATTTTGCTAAGAGTGCAAAGTTTAGCAACCCGCAGCTGGACGTGACCTAGAGATGGGCCCAAAGGCGTTTTCCAGTGTAGCGCTATTTCGCATCTAGTGGCAGTATACACATATGTGAGAAAAATATTCTTATGGGGGTCCTCCCCTACTAGTTCTCCATGTAAAAGTGCTGCTTGTGGGGTAATTTCACAGTGTACTTGAAAAATGTCCGAGAGCCAGCTGGCTACCTGTCCCCAGATCTTAGTGATCACAGGGCAATCCCACCAAAGATGAAAAAATGTCCCTACTTGCCCGCAGCCCTTCCAGCAATTTGCCGATACACCCTTAAAAATTCTGTGGAGACGGGCAGGCGTATAGTGCCACCTATATAATAGTTTATAGCAGTTTTCAACTAGTGAAGCAGAAATAAGACCCTTCCCGATCGTAGAATACAATGTCTCCCAAAAGTCGTCCTCCACCGGGCCCCCCAAATCTCTTTCCCACGCCACAGTAAAAGAAGGGCGCGATTGCAGCTCCCTATTGAGTAATTTATAAATTCTGGAAAGCAATCTAGTACAGCCTGATCTAATGCTGGAACAGACATAGTGACAGAGACCTGGGAAATAATCTGTAGAACGAAATTCTGCCTTTGTGAAATGAGAAGTCCGATTATGAATAATTTTGTTTGCCACAAATTATAAGCAACTGGAAATGAAAGAAAAATTAGAAAACTGGGTGTCCAATTAAGGCAAACATGATGGAACAGCAGCAAGAAAGAAGATTTTGCATAAAGCTCAAAGCCACCTTGCTCCACATCATCTGCCTTCGGTGAAAAGAACCTCCTCAATGTTCCAAAATAGCCAATTTATCAAAGCAATGAGCAGAGACTGCTGTAACCAAGCAAGCCCCATCCAGCTGAAGCAATGCCATGCAAACTATTGGATTTGTTTATATAAGACGCCTTTGAATTGTTACACAACCCTGTTTTATCTTGTTTTGTGTAGTGTTCCCAGGCCCTCTCATAAGTCCAGCGGGGCCCCTGCCACGTGCAGCCTTTGAGGGCCCTAATAAAAATATACCAGCACAAAATAAGGCACCATAAAGAGGGGATATTACTTGAATTTTTTTTTTTATTTAACACATGCTTTTCTAACTTTTTTTTTTTTTTTTTAGCACAAATGCGTATTGTATTAAATGCCAAAAAATTCAACGAGCCTCCTTTTGAGCTTGAGGCCCAGGCCAAATGGCCACCTGGTTCCCCTCCTCCCCCTTTATAACGTTTAAGAACAGGATTAAAAAACCAAGCTGCTGGAATCCAGGCCTAGGAATGATTAATATAACCTAACCTAGCTGAAACCTTCAGCACTGGGAGCAGGTTCACTGGCCGCTGACTTACTATTTAGTTTGCAAACAAAAGATGCTTCTCCGTGCTGTTTTCTCCTATTCATATGCTGATGGGACCTGGCTGCTCTGCTACTGTGTAATGTCCCAGTGCTTGCAGACTGCTCTGGGCATGACCTCTGGGTTTCTAGGGAGCAAAGCAGCTTTTCAGTTCTTCCCCCTTTTTTGTGAAAGAATCTGCAATAAACAGATCAATTATTGTGCTGCATTAATGAATGACAGCGCTGGGGTTCTTGTTTGAATGCCTTCAGCAAGTGTACAAAAAAAGCATGGACAAGGAAACTGTTAATAAGCCTGCTGCTTCCCCACCATCCCTTCCAATGCACTGTCCCTGACGTCAGTCTCTCTAAACTGATTTTGTAAAGCTCGTTGTTAAAGCGCTATAGAAGTAACTAATAACAGGGAGGTAATATTCAGCAAGGAATAAGGGGGACTTGTACTTTTAACCCATAGATGTCAGCCTCACATTAACTGGCCCCACTAAAAGGCCAATGCTTATTATTCAATGTATACATGCTGCCGTTGTGTCAATTACTGTCTGGTATGCAGCTTAATTATTATATATATGCAGACGATATTCAGATCGTCTTACCAGTAAATGATTCTATTGAAAAAACTTTTAAAATTGCTAATATGTACCTAAACATTATTAGACAGTTACTAAAGCAAGTGAAATTGAACCTTAACTGCGAAAAAACGGAAATCATGTTGTTAGAACGCAAAATTACAACAGTTGACCAAACTAAAGTTTTTAACATGGAGAATGTGTCCATTTCTTTAGGGAACAAAATTAGAGACTTAGGCATGTAGCTTGATCCGAATTTACTTTAAAAAAAAAACACATTTCAACAAAGATACAGGAAGGTTATTACAAATTATTAATTCTTAGGTGCCTAAAACTTTTATTGAAACACGAGGAATTTAGAACTGTGCTCCAAGTGCTAATATTCACCAACATAGATTATTGCAATTCCTTACTGCTTGGTCTTCAAAGTCATCAATTAGCTCATTGCAGGTTTTGCAGAATTCCGCTGCCAGGCTCATTTCCGGCACAAACAAAAGAGATCATATTACTCCTGTCCTTGCTGCATTACACCGGCTACCAGTCAAATTCAGAATTAAATATAAGATTTTATGTCTAATACATAAAGCAATCTATGCAGAGCAAGTAGATTGGATGAATACAGTCATGCGCATTCATACCCCGCAGCGAAGTCTGCGTTCAGCTGGCAAAGGGCTCCTTACAATTCCCTCTATCGCCACTGCCAGACTCACTTCTGTCAGGGAGAGGGCTGTGTCATTGGCTGGACCAGGTCTTTGGAATTCATTACCCACTGAATTAAGGCTTCAAAGTAATTTAAAAGAGTTTAAGAAAGCACTGAAAACCTGGTTGTATGTACAAGCTTTTCAAGTAGAAGCCAGTTAGGAATTTGCCATATTATTTTATTTTTTAAGTTTATGATTTTTGCTTTTAAATTTCAGTACTTTAATGCGTTATATAATTTTAATTTTATTTTAAGTATTTATATGATTGAATTTTTTTTAATTTTGTATGAATGGTTTAAATTTTGAGCGAATTTTGTTTTTATGAAATATTGTATTATATGTTTTTATGTATTTTATGTTTATTTTAAGGAAATACTGTAAACTGGTGTGAAGGTATATACCAACATCGGTGTAGAAAAATTAAGAAATAAATAAATAAACAATGCAGAAAGGTGCGTTCAGCGGAACACTCCTTTTCTACGGGCAAAACTTATTCCCAATGCAGGAAGGAGTTTTGTATGCACAGAAATGTGTGTACCTCAAGGAGAGTAATACCTCCCATGGAAATCCCATGCAAATGAGGGCATTAAGTATTACCGCCTGATTCAGAGAGATTGCACTGGGCCAGCGCCCCTTCTTTAGGGCTGGAAACTTATAGCCTGCGTCAAGGCTGCTGTTACGTTTCCAGCCCTATAGAAAAAAACAATTAAAAAGGGAAAAACAATGTCTGAGGGGGTAAGTGGTGGCAGCCAAGGCCACCACCCTGCCAGATAAGTACCGACTTAGCCGTCTATCTGGCAGCAGAAAGCAGCTGAATATGTCGGTACTTATCTGGCTGTCTGGTGTGATCCGTGCTACATAGCCAGATAAGTGAGTTATCCAGCTACGCAGTGGCGGATTCACGATGAAGACCAACCCGGGGATTCGCCACCCAGGAGATACCGCGTGGTCTGCCAAGCACGGCTCTGTCACGGCCGCGCTCGGCATACCACGTGACTGGCGCGACCGACCCAGCGGGGGATACCCGATCCCCCGATAGGCCAATCTGCCCCTGCGGCTACATCGCAGTACCGATTTAAGCAGCTATCTGGCGGCTGCTTGCTGCTGCCCTGTAGCCAGAGAAGTTGGTATTTATCTGACTATGTGGTGGTGGTGGCAGCTGCCTCTTGTAGAGACAGCTCCCCCTCCCTGGTTAAAATGTGCGTTTGGCCTTGTGCCAAACTGTTTACTGTTTTTACGTGTTAACAACTCCCGCGGCATTAGCGTATCACAGCTTATTGCATCGGGAGTTTAAATGAGTGTTACAAATGTGCGCTGAAAACCAGCGCACGGGGTTTTTAATGCTCAGAGTATTGCAGTGGCCCCAACATGTCCTGCTTACTGATCTTAGAAAACACATGAGACGTGATTAACTCTGGTATTTTTTATTTTTCTTTTTAAAGAACAACCTCCTCCTCTGTCTACGTTCATGTAAATAATAATTTAATAATAATTTTAATTATACACTATCTCCATCTGTGTGGTTAAATAACTATGCAATCAAATTCAAATTATTTTCCTATTATTTAATTCCAATGTCCAATCCACATGGTGAGCAGCAAGCTGATGTCAGACATGTCATACTTTGTCCAAAATCTCCAAAGTATAGCGAGAATAAAACCTAATCAAGACATGAAGCATTTTGAATGGTAATTTACTTGTTTAGGAGCTAATTTTAAAATTTGGCATCATGCATATGTGGACGACCGTCGCTGTTGACAGATGGGAGATGGCACTACGACTCAGATTTTTCAAGTGTTATAAAGCGAGTCATTTTTGGGGTAATTTCATAGACATAATTCAAACTTGTGCAGGGGTGACGATTCCTCAGCAAAGAGAAATATTATTGTTGGGGAAATCTTTCAGACATTCCAGGGATGCATGAGAGAAAAGCCCCTTCTCGGTCTTTAGCTCTGAGGGTAGCTTGCACATGGGTTTTGATAAAATGGACGGAGGAGGCACAACCCATTTTGGGATTCGGGCAAAGTAGAATGTCAGTATATCCGTTACCAGAGCAACTGAATGTAAAATATGCTAAGTGCAAGGTTTCAGAAACCTATATAGCCACACAGTGCAAATTTTAGAAAACATTAGCAACAGAAGCAATAAAATCACTAACAAGTAGATTTTAAAAGGCCCGCGCATGTAGATATGCATGGAGAGATGCACGTGGCCGGGCCTTGCGTGCGCCGAGCGCATTTTTAAAAGGCCTGGCCACCCGCGTATCTCCCGATACATGCAGAAGGGGCGGGCTGGGGGGGGGGGGGTGGGACGGAGGCCAGGCAGGACAACGGCCATTAGGTCCTATTCCAGAAAAGCGCGTGCTGGCAGCCGGCTGGCGCACGGACTTTACTCCTGTTTGGAGGTGCAGGTAAATGCTTCAACAACAAAAAAACCCCCCACTAGTTAGGATAGGTTTAGGGGTCGGGAAGAGGGAGGAAAGATAGGGTTAGAGAAGTTTCCTTCCAGTCTGCTCCTTTATTGGAACGGACTGGTAGGGAACTGGGCAAAGGCCCGATCATGTCACCGCGCGATTCTTTTAAAATCCTCCCTCCCCCCCCCCCCCCCCCCACACACATGGAGGAAGCCACCCACCCGCCAGCACATGCCTGAGCTCAAGGTCCATCATGCACAGGCAGCCAAAATGTTTCACACGTATTCTGTTTGAAGAGATTCAAAAGTTTAGCAGGTATAAAAACAAACAGTCTGTGCCCAAGAATAAGTTCAAGCAGTCCCACAAAGCAGATACAAATCCTCAAGCTACTTAAGTACTGAAGTGAGGGGAAAGGGATTTAAAGAATCCCTCCCAGTTTTCCCAACAGCGTCTTCTGCTTTTTGAAACACCCCCCCCCCCCCCCCCCCCCCCCCCCCGCAGGATGATGCCAGGCTTCCCTCATGATGGTGAGGGCACCACATCACGTTCCCAGCCAGGTGTGCCATGCCTTCCCTAGGAGTCCAGGAAAAAACCTCTTTTTTTCCACTCAAACGAATGATAGCATTCTTCCTGGTGGCCATATTAGTTCCTTCAACCTTGGAATCAGGAGCCCAGCATGGATCAGAACTGTCTTGGTCTACCACCAAATCCTTTGTCACCTTGGAAATGGAAAAAATAGGCAACTGTCCTCTTCCTTCACAAGCCTGGTGTGAGCTATAGCCCCTTGGCTGCCCCTCATTGGCTTCTTGGATGATACCTGTCTGAACCGAACAAAAAAACAAATCTCTAGCCAGCTCCCCAAGAACTCCAGGAGTCACCATTTATGGACCTCCTCCTCCATCATTCCAACTTGACCACCGCTTGTGGGAACTGCCTATTGCTGGAATATTATTAATGATAGACTAGGGAGGAACCACATCCCCTCTACAGCAGTTGCCCTGTTCCAGTTATTTTCAATATCTCTGGGATCCATTCTTCCATCTCTTCTTCATGCTTTCTGGAATTCCTAACACCGGGATAGCATTTTGGCCTCCCCTTTTTTCTTGATCATCCACCCAGCCTTCCAGCACTTGATTTTGTTTTTTTTTTTAGTTCATATGTGACTTTTGTTGACGATCTCCGATTTGTGTGGCAAGCTGTAGGATGTCATATTTTATTCCACCTAAAACATTCTCCAGTCTATTTAAAACACCAATGCCACTTTTTCTGAAACTGCTTGAATTGGTTGATCTCTTCCAGCATTAACTTCTGGTTCCAGGTCTTTCTCTGGCACCATTTAGTTGTCTACAATCTTAATTTTCTCCCTCTCTGATCTTGAAGGATTGGAAAACATTTGCTCACTGACCCTCACCAACCAAATGTCCATAAAATGGAAATGATCCCAAGCAATTTTGATTGTTTCTGCAGTTAGAACAAGTGATTATGAGAATGCACCCAGGAGCACCCTCATGTCACATCCGTTCTCTCTGATTGCATCATGTCATCACTCAAAATCATTTTTATTGGATTTTATCTTCAATTAATTTTTTAAGGCACACTTTTTGGTGGGATATTGTAAGCAGATATCCTAAGGAAACAAAATCAGTTATTTAATATCTCAAAAAAAGCAGAACAGTTTTTGGAGTATGACTGACAAACAGGCCGATTCAATATTCACTCTCCTGTGCGCACAATTCAGTATTTAAATGAGGGCCCGCGATAAAAAGAGGCACCAGGGACACTAGCGCGTCCCTAGCGCCTCTTTTTTGACAGGAGCGGCGGCTGTCAGTGAGTTTGACAGCCGACGCTCAATTTTGCCGGCATCGGTTCTCAAACCCGCTGACAGCCACAGGTTCGGAAACCAGACGCCAGCATAATTGAGCGTCCGGTTTTCAACCCGAGAGCCGCGGGCCAATTTTAAATTTTTTTTTTCTTTTTTTTCAATTATTTTTTTACTTTGGGACCTCCGATTTAATATCGCCATGATATTAAGTCGGAGGGTGTACAGAAAAGCAGTTTTTACTGCTTTTCTGTGCACTTTCCCGGTGCCGGCAGAAATTAACGCCTACCTTTGGGTAGGCGTTAATTTCTGAAAGTAAAATGTGCGGCTTGGCTGCACATTTTACTTAGTGAATCGCGCGGGAATAACTAATAGGGCCATCAACATGCATTTGCATGTTGCGAGCGCTATTAGTTTCGGGGGGGGGGGGTTGGACGCGTGTTTTTGATGCGCTATTACCCCTTACTGAATAAGGGGTAAAGCTAGCATGTCAAACGCGCGTCCAAACATGGGTTAACAGTGCGCTCCGCCGGAGAGCACTGTACTGTATCGGCCTGAAAGTGATCAATGCACAGATATAATAAATCATATATATATATATACAGAGAGAGAGAGTGTTCTGTGAATGGGGATTTCCCCTAACCACTCTCTAAACAGGATAAACTGCCTGTGTGGCATCAATACTGGAGCAGAATGGTCAATGGCTTCATTGTTTACAAGCAGGACAAATTTCCATTCACGCTACATCTTCATGAAAATGTTATGAAGAAATTTATGAATGGAAGAAGAACAGGTCTAAAAGAGAGTACATTAAAAAAAAGCCTCTGTTTACTCTTTGTAAATGAATAATGCGCAAGGATTTATCATGACATTGATAGTGTTTCCCTGGCTGGCACACCACAGAAGCATTTGTGCTTTCCTGTTGGGCTTACATGACTTCTGTTATGCCTTTCCTGCACAATTCCTCTAATTTATTTTGCAACTTACCTAATATTATGGGTATGCACCCTAAGCCTTGTCTTAAATTTTGTAAGCGATACCTTGAATTCAACATAAGGCTTTCTTTAAGATGGGCTTATGTACAGTATTTAATGCTGCAAATACAGAAAAGCCCGAATGAGTGGGTTCCAGCAGGCAACAATAAGACTCATTTAAAAAGCAGTGGCTAAGGCAAAGCACAGCTGCCCATTATAGTGTATCCTTTCCAGCTGTGTTAGCAGAAAAGCTCTTAAATCCTCCCCACTAGTAAAACTCCAAGCCTAGGGGGCAGGCTCTGAGGAAGAGAAACAATTTACTCCCTCAGACAGAGCTCAGGTGAGATTAGGGTTGGCAGGTTCGGCACTACAAACATTTTATTGCTTGGAATGGGCTGCTTTGGTTTTGATTTGTAGTCTAAGAAAACAGCCAAGCGGTGAATGTGAAAAAGGAGGTTTATCACGTCCCCTCTCGTTTTTCCTCATAGTCCCTTCCACTTCCAGAGATGTTGGTTGTCTTTAATTATTATACAACGTACAGGAAAATAATGACCTTAGTCTTACATTTTCTAAAGTTTTAACACGCCGTTGATGCCTGTGAGTGTGGGACTTTGCTGTCTTCCTGATCTGGGGCTACTGGTGCTCTTCAGTATGGGCTGTGGGAGGCACTTTCATAGGATGGACTATTACAGTGTCTTATTCCTGGGGGAACTGCGTGTCAAACAAAATATACAAATTCTATGGACAATACTTTAAACAGTACAGTAAAGAGTGTATTACTGAAAGACAGTGATTGTATGTTAATCTTGACAAACAAAATGAGCAGAATTTTAAAAAATCTGCAGAATTTTTAATTTTTCTGGCTTAGAATTCCCCCAGGAGAAATAACTACAGAGCGGCAACTCAACAGGTGTCTGCTGTTATGAAATATATTATTGGTGTTTGGAAAATTAAAAAAAAAAATGTTATGAGTTTTCAGTTATTGGATGTTCTCTGTCAGTTGATTTGAAATATTTATTCCTTATGTTGCTGTTTTATATTTCTTGATTTTATTGGTTGATGTTTTCTGTTTTGTTCTTTTGTACACTATTTCTAGAGGTCTCTGTGAAAGCTGTGGAATCTGTTTCAAAAACTTTTGATATGTACTTTTGAAGCTTTGTTTGAGGTATATGCACTTCTCCTTGATGTTACACATCTATTTTTACAATTAATTGCTTTGTTCTTTTGTTTAATTTTCTCCACAGACCCGGTGTACTGTATAGTCATGTCCTTGCCTGCTTTCATTATGGTGTACTGTGTGCTCTTTCTTGAGTTTTTTGAACCTTTATGTTTAATGTTCTGTACTTGTCACTGTTCTAATTTAACTTTATTTGTAGATATGAGAAACTTCTTGTGTTCCTCCCAAAACAGCAACCTGTTCCTGGTTGAGAAGAGAGTTTGTGTTTCTAAGGTGACACCAAAATTGAAATACCTAGTTTTGTTCTGCACTGTTTGGTGGGGGATTTTCTGTAGAGTAGTGTAGAACTTGAGGTATAAGTTTTATATTGGGTTTCTTTCCTGTCCTGTATAGACATTAGACATTTCCACTATATAGAACTAATTGATGCTAATCAAATAATTTTAGTAGCAGTTTTATTGGATGGTTGAACCTGGTCAAGGGTTTCTTTGCTGCATAGAAGGTCCTTGTGTCTAGAGACACCACTGAAGTGCATGACCAGCACCTTGAGACCATGGTGCAAAATGTTTGCGAGGATTTCCTCTCTCCACATGGAGTTAGGTAAGAGGCAGGTGTGGAGAAAGCCGCTGGGATTGAACTAACACTTGTTTCCCTGTTACAGGACATACGGGATGATTTCCTTATGCTAGCTGCAATGGAAGGTAGAACAGAGATCGTGTCATGTTTAAAAGTGCGATGTCCAATTCGATGTTTTTACAGGATTCTTCTTGCGGGGCAGAAAAGGGAAGCTGTGGATCATTATTGAGTTCTTTTAATTATCAAAATCTCAGGGTGAAGAAGGGAGGGACGGATTATGAGCTTGTGCCAAGGATATTTTAGGTACTTATCAATGCTTCTGACAGACAATTGCTAGAAGCAATGTGGATGGTAATGAAGCAATACACAGAATAGCAGTTACAAACCAAAACAGGAGAGCACAACTCTATTGTGCTTCCAAGAAAGCACTGGGGTAATCTGCATGGAGCGGTGTTTACAACCCTAAACTGCAGTGATATGATTATATTGAATTTCCAAGAAAGCTTTGGGTAACCTGCACAGAGTAGCAGTTAACACCCTAAGCAGCAGTGGTACAGTAGCATTGGGTTTTCAAGATTTCTGGGGAGACCTGGATGAAAGGATCATGATTAAAACTCCAAACTTTAGTGCGCATGAGAAGGCTGGAGTTTTACATCTGACCTTGATGGATGTGGAGATTTAAAAAAAATAAATAAATAAATATTGGTGGGGGGCGCTAGAGATGCACTGAGCTGAAAGGACATGTTTCTGTTGGGCTCCTGTGGCCGCCGTTTATTTTATCCTCAATTTCATCGAGTGTTGGTGGAATTAAACTCACCTGATGCTCCAAGAGCCTTTGCCTGAACTTTGAGCTGATCAAGGGGTTATGCCAAAGCGAGCAGTGACTAGAAAGTATCTAGAAAAGCGCATATGATAAACAGGCCTCTGATGGGGAAGAGGAAATGGCAGACTCCGCACTTACCCCTGAAACTATAGAAGGGATCAAGGGGACAGTGGAAGGCCTCACTGGGAAGATACACAATGTATTAGAGGCTAAGCTGGACTTGATGGTCAAGAAAGTCACAAGTCTAGTCTCTTTGGTTGGTGAGACCTCAGCCCATGTGGAGGCAGTAGAAAGCAGGGTGGAATACATAGAAAGTTCAATGTGTTGGAATGCTAAACTAAAGCTCTGCAAGAGAAAACAGACAACCTAGAAAATCGCAGCTACAGGAATTGTATCCGCCTCATCAAGCTGCCTGAAAAAGCGGAGGGGGTCCAATCCTATCGTTTTTTTTTTTTTACTAAATGGCTGCTGGAGCACACAGAGTTCTGAGGCCGAGAGGAGGGGCTGATAATAGGCCTCGAGTTGTCCTGATTAAGGCACACAATTTCCTGGAAAAGCTTCAGTTTCTGCAGGCTGCGCAGATGTCTGGCAAAATTACATATCAGAATGGCCCGTCTTTACCTATTTCAGGACTTCTCTACTGACCTTCAGCATAATCATCACTTTCAACAAGGTGATAAAACGAGCTGTGGGGCTTGGAGATTAATATGCATTTCTTTGCCCTGCTTGGCTAAGTATGTTCCAAGAGGGCAAGGCTCAGATCTTTGCAACCATTAAGGATGCTCTGGAGTTGATGAGAGCAGAGAAAAGGCAGTAAGCACCACTGCAGATAACAGATACCTGGATTATCTAGAAGAGACCCTCGTTGGCTTCTATCGCTTTGCAATCAGCCTTCGTGTGAGGGCTGTTGGAGTATGGAACACTTAATGACAGTACAAAAATCCCTTTTTTAAAATTTCCGGACTGCTCTTAACTGATATTCAGTCATTTGGGGGCTGTGGGGTGCCGCGGTGACAGAGAGATTGGCGCTGGATGTGGTTAAGAAGGTACCAGCTTACACTGGTATGGTTTTTTGGTTTTTATTGCTGGGCTGCAAGCGCTGGCTTCTTCCCTGACCTAGATATTTTCCTTGGCTGTGCTTGTATACAGCCCTCTATAGTGAACAGCACCTTGCACTGCAAGTCTCCAGTGTTGGCCCCAGTTCAGGGTGCAGCATGAAGGACCCGGACATGGAGGCTCAGCACAGTGGATGTTTAGATTTTCACATCAGTTTTCTGGGTGGGAAAGTACCACCTATGCTTGGACTTTTACTTTTGTATGTCGGGGGGGGGGGGGGCCTTAAGACAGAATCCTTTAGAGTGGTGGAGATAAGTCTATTTGATCTGGGGAGAGAGAGGTGTCTGAGGATAGTTTTGGGGAAAGTATAATGACATGGCTAGGTCCCGACGACTGTCCCACTCAGCTATGGTCTTTTTTTTTTTGGGGGGGGGGGGGGGCGGGGACTGGTGTTGGCTGTAAGAGGGCACATCTAGGTGAGGACAGCCAGCTTACAGGTGGGTCAGGAAGGGATAGGATGCGAGCGGGTTCAGTGGTCTTGTTAAAGGGCTAGGGGGTCAGTTAAGAGGGGGATTAGGGGGACGAGGTTCCTATGTTTACCAGAGTTGGGGGCAGAGGCTTAGCAATAAAAGTTCAGACACATTCATTAGAATGCTCTTGGTCATTAGTGGCAAGGGGATGGAGCAGCTTGGCTATTTCTCAGTGGATAATATTTTCACTATGTCTTACTTGTTATAACTCGGTGGTGGTGGTGGCGCTGTTCTGCTGTTTTTCTCTGTACATTGAATGCATAAATGTACGGGCAGGTTAAATATAAGGGGTGTCTCACCTCCCATTAAGTGCAAGTGCCTGCTGCAATTCTGTAAACAATGAGCACACAGTCTTCCTTCAAGGGACTCAATTATCAAGAACCGAAAGTGACAAACTGCAGAGGGAATGGGTGGGCCAGGTTTACTCCGCTCCTCTCTCAACCCGGAGCAGAGAGCTCAGTATCCTGTTTCATAAACAACTGCCTGTGCAGTTCCTAAGCACTAAAATTGATGGGGTTGGTAGATTTATCATTCTGCACTGTAGCATATATGCTCAGGAGTTAGTGCTGGTTAGGATTTATGGCCCTAACCAAGATCGCACTGTTTTCTTTGAAGCCCTCACACAGGATTTGGGGGACTTTGCTGAGCTCCCTTTGATCATCAGAGGCGACTGGAATGCCTGTCTGGACCCTTTAAAAGACAGGTCCAGAGCCACAGGTGATCAGAGGGTACCAGGGGCTCTGACCTCGATGGTTGAAGTGTTTTCTTTGTGTGACATCTGGAGATCTAACAACCCTACAGGGGGAGAGTACACTTTTTTTCTCCCACAGCACAACTCATATAGCTGCATTGCTCATTTCTTTTGCTCTGACAGGCTCTATAGTTGTGTCCTGCAATATCCTTCCATGTCAGTTTTCGGACCATCAGCCTATTTTTCTTTCACTGGTGTATGCTGAGCCCTCCCAGGCCTCGCAACTATGGAGACTGAATGTGTCTTTGTTGAGACGAAATGATTTCTTGGAAATGATCGCGGTGGCCATTCACGAATTTAATTTGCATCACGCTGAGATACAATATGATCTAGTGCTATGGGGGAAAACGCTCAAGGCTGTTCTATGTGGTAGGATGATAACGTTTTGCTAGTTATGTTAAGAAAGTACGTATGGCAGAGCAGAGAAACTGGGTGAGAAAATCAAGAAACTAGAAAAGAAGCATAAAAATGTCATCTCCTCAGGTATATAAGCAGCTTGTGGAAGTTAGGGATCAACTGAGACTGTTGCAAATAAACAGGATAGAGCAGGCTATACATGGAAACACATTTTTAGTTTTTCAGAAGCACAGGTTGCAGCTGTGCTTAGAGAGCAGTCTCTCTTTTCTGAATCCAATGCAATACAACGGGACTCGTCTTGGGACGAATATGTTCATCTCAATAAAGAAAGCTATAAGGGCAGAGTTACATGGAGCAACTTTAATAGAATACGTCAAACTCCAGATAATACCGCACGGTTTACGTGTGTTGAAAGATCCCATGTTATTCAATGACGATCCAGAGTTTGTGAAAACATGGTACGCCATCTTAAATAAGTGCTCGTTGGATCTTATGTTGCATACTATAGGAAGAGTGAAAACAAGTGTGAAAGAACTCACAGAAAAGGCACATAATTTAGAACAAATCAAACAAGATCCAACACCCACATCTTTGGATGACAAAATAAGCAAACTGCAAAGCTGTTTGGATCAATTTCGTACGGTACGATATGGCATGCTGGGCAGAGGCCTTGAGCCTTGATCTCCGTTTCTGGTGGTGCCATGGCTATCGGCGCGTAAACCCTTATGCGCTCCGGCGCGTCTAAGATGTGCATATGGGTTGCACGCGCAGTTGTGTGCCCAAGTCGCGGGTATGTGCTCAGCCCAGTAGGCGCACGACGCGCGTATGTCTTATGTGTACGGCCATTGTGCGTGTAACTTTATGCGCACATGGAATTTGTGTGCCTAATTAGCCTTGTGCGCCCGGGTCGAGACGGCGGAGCGGCGAATAGGGCCAAGATGGCGACGGCGACCACCTCGGGGGGTCTCCACGTGGGAAGACCCTTGGAACTAACTGGGGCCTGGCCCTGCTAGGGCGGATCAACCTGGCGGCACTGGTCCCAGCTGGCGACCTGTGCGACTCCTCGAACCTCGGAGCCCGGAGTCTATGCTGAAGATTTCTACCTTACCTTGTCCTCGGTGCTTCCCGGTTTCATTCCGGGCAGTCTCTGGCTGCAGGGGGAGAGGGCAAATACCTTCACCGCCACGCTCAAGGGTGCACCTGCTGCCTCTCAGCCGTGCCCGGGATCGGGGACTAGGTCCTCAGCGCGAATCAGCCGCCAGACTGAGGCTTACCTCCGAGGGACCATGGAAATCACCTCGGGAATTCTCAACTGGGGGAGGGACCCGAGGGTATCGCCGCAGGAGAGCGGGGCTCGTCTTCAGAGGTAGGTTTTCTTACGAATTTGGGTTTTCTCCGTTGAATTTGTTCTAACGCTGTGAGAGCGTGCAGATAGTCCCTAACTGCTATGGAGATGGAAAATACTGAAGAGCTGCACTTCCTGCAGGGGTATATGTACTAGGGGCTGACGTCAGATTGAAATCTGATCCATCTCCAACTGCTATCAGGAGTACACTAATACCCATTGGTCCTGAGTCCATCTGGTTTGGACAGGATTGCTTTCACCAAATACATGGGATCCCCATGGGCTCTCCTCTAGCACCAGCTGTAGTGAATCAGTATGTTGCTAATTTCGAGGAGTGTCATATAGTTCCATCTGAATGGTGGGAAGATATTAGATGTTGGCTTAGGTTTATAGATGACATCTTTTTCATTTGGATAGGCTCGGATCAACGATTACAGAGGTTTCTTACATGGATAAACACTGTGGACAGTCATTTGGAATTCGCAGCACATTCATCACAGGATCAGATTACTTTTCTGGATGTAGCAGTCACTAAAATTAACGGATCTCTCAACACTACGGTATACCATAAACCTACGGACAGGAACAACCTATTGAAATTCCCAAGCCACCATGTTTATAATTTTAAAACTGGCCTACCAGTGAGCCAGTTTTTTAGAATTAGACGCATTTGCTCCACAGACATGGAATTTGAAATTCAAGCAGCATACTAAAAGAGAGATTCAGAGTCAGGGGATACCCTCATAAGGCAATCCAGAGGGCATATAAAAGAGCAAAATGTAGTGACCGTCAGCAGCTTTTGTCATATAAACCCAAAAAGGAAACATCCCAATTACTATGTGTATTACAGCAGTCCACTGCTACGGGAGTTACAATCTGGGCCATGAAAAAGTATTGGCATATCCTGTCATTGCATAAAGAATTCAAAGGACTTCCATTGTTTGCTACAATCAGAGGCCGGAACATTAGGGATATGTTGGTACATGCACAATTGGATCATAGTATCCACCCAGAGGAAATTGTAGGCCATCAGACTTGTGGGCACTGTAGTTGGTATCATCAAGCTATAGTGGGGAAAGAATGGGTGGACCCTGTTACAAACTATAAAGTTTGGAGAAAATGCAATACAAATTGCAATTCTAGCAATGCTATATATGTAATAATTTGCCCGTGTCCCAAACTCTGTGGGCCGCAAGTCACACCCAGTACATGTTAGACTGGGGGAACATAAATCGCGGTATACCACAGCCAAAATGACGGCTCCTATGGTGCAACATCTGAAGGAAGCAGGACATGGTATAGCAGATTTAAAATGGACTATATTGGAACAAGTTAGTATTTCCACACGTGGTGGGGATCCGAGTACATGATTGAATTATCGTGAATTATTCTGGATTTACACATTAGTCATCACATCCAGTGGGGATGAATGAAGATTTAAATCTATCGACTGTTTTGTAACAACAGCTTCCACCATGGTGTTATATTTTTTAGGACATTCGAACACAGTAAGTTGGATTACATTGTTCCAACTAGGTCTGTTGGGATACATGCCCTTGTATTTGAAGTTGTGCAGCTTGCCTCAACCAGGTCCGACATTACAATAAAGCAAATGACAGTGTTGTCATCCAGGTCTGCGTGACCTGATAGCACCGTAACAAGGAGGTGTGGTTTATCTCAAAAGCGCCATGTTTAAAACTCCACAGAGAGAAGAATGTTCAACATCATGGGTCCCCATTGATGGCTCTTTAGATCTCCTAAAATTACTGGATTGGTAAAAACTCCATGTCGAAGTGTTGATTATAAGGAGTTCGTTTTGTGCATTGGTTCAGTTAACATCCAGAACAGGAGAGACTTAAGATCTGGACACTTTCCGAAACAGCGAACCTTTGTGGAGTTTAAGGAAAGTGGTGAAGATTTTCAAGCTAAGTTACAGCGTATTTGTGAAGGATGGTGTGGTAATGACCATCTGTTTGTAACTTTGTTGCACAGTATACTCCCCTGAGGAAAGACGACTGCGTCTGTAACATGTACATGTCGGGACTTTTAATAACAGATTGATTTATAGCAGATGGGTTTAAGGTATTTACCATTCTACGATACTAAAGTAACCGTGATACAATGGCATGGGAAAGAACACTAAAAGTTTGTAGTCTGTAAAAACAACGTTATGGGATATCACATAACATATTTAAAAAAATATATATATCATTTACAAAAAACAGTTCACATAAGGAGGAGGTTGGAGGTTAATGATTATAAACACATGCATTCGTGGTGCAGGGACGCCTACACGATTATATGAAACCTTCAACCAATTCCTATAAATATTTTAAAAATAGTTCTAATGAATACACATTTATCACAATTTTTCACCACAGTCATGTAGGTTCTACAAATCAGTATTAAACATTTTTTTATACTGACAGTAAAATAGTTTAAAGTGGAAAGTGTAAAAAATTCTTTTGGCACAGCGATTGAACAGTTGTATTCCTTTTGTGATTGAAACATATGTGCTACACTAGACAGAAGCACTATGAGCATGGAAATCGAACAGGAGCTCTTTCAGTTACAGCAGCACGTGAAAGGACTACACCAACTACTATCCATAGACTGCTCAAACGGGCTGGTAGATTCACTACAGACCATAGGGAAATAGGGGAAATAATTAAGGAATACTTTCAGGTGTTACACTCTGACTCCCAGACCTGTGTGCCTAGTGTGGCTCAGGAGTTTCTGGATAAGGTACAAACCTGACACAGAAGGCGGTTGAGATTTAAAGGCTCCCATAACTGCTCTGGAGGTTCAGGTGGCAATTGGTGCATTGCCGGCAGGCAGGAGCCCTGGCCCAGATGGTTATCAAACAGAGTTTTTATAAGAAATGTGTAGATGATGTGGTACCAGTGTTGGTCGAGCTTTACCATTTTTTTCCCCAAGGGGCTTAGTCATCAATGGTAGAGCTTAATGATGGTAGTATAACACTTCTTTATAAAAAAGAAGGCGAATGGATCAGATGTGGGAGCATATCAGCTTATATCCTTGCTAAATGAGGACCTGAAAATCCTAGCCAAGACGCTTCCAAATGCCCCTGCTGATACCCAGGATCATGATGTCAATCGGCGCATAATAAACGCAGGCTGTTTAACCTGTTACATATCACTAAGGTTAGGAAAATGACAGGGATAGCGGTGTCCCTTGATGCAAACAAAGCTTTTGACAAGATACAAGGGCCTTGCATGTTTGAGGTGCTATGCTTTGGTCTGGGTTAATGACCTCTGTACAATCAAGTTTCCTATTATTTGTAGCACAAGACAGGGATGTCCGCTCTCTCCTTTTCTTTTTAATTTGGCAATAGAACCCTTTGATCAAATAATCAGGGAAAGCTCAATCATTTCTGGGTTTAAGGTTGACTATCCCTATATGTGGATGACATTTTGCTTTTCTTGTCACAGGTTGATGTGGTGAGCCCAAGTCTGATGAAGCTACTTGGGAATATGGGAAAGTCTCGGATTACCAAATTAAATTTGGAAAGTCCAAATTAATGACCCGGGGGGGGGGGGGGGGGGTCAGAGTGTACATCCCTGGGTATATATTTGGCTTTTCTAGGGGGTTCACTTATCTTAGGGTGGAAGTGTCCCATGGATTTACGGAACCATATAAACTGACAGAATTTGGAGAGATTTAAAAGAATGGATGAATTTATTAAACTCCTGTGCAGGCCGAATCAACCTAATTAAGATGAGAATTCTTATCAGTATTTGTTTCAGCACGTTCCGTGGGGTGCTCCATAAGGGATATTTGCTTCGCTCCAGGGTATGATGCATAGCTATATTTGGCATGAGGGTGTGGCACGAATCCCCTATGCATACTCTATATTGGCTTAAGAGGCAGGGTCAAATGGGATTACCCGATTTCCTAAACTATTACCGAGTGGCTCATATTGCATGTAATTGAGACTAGTATAGTGTGGGTGCAGTCAGAATAGGCCGAGACTGCAGGTTTTGATCTACCTTTTGGGCCGATGCAGTAAAGTGCGCTCAGGCCGTGCGCACTGTTAGCCCCCGGTTGGACGCGCGTTTTCGACACACTATTTTTACCCCTTACACAGTAAACGCGTGACCAACTCCCCCGAAACTAATAGCGCCCACAACATGCAAATGCACGTTGATGGCCCTATTCGTTATTCCCACGTGATACAGAAAGTAAAATGTGCAGCCAAACCGCACATTTTAATTTCGGCCGGCACCGGGAAAGTGTACAGAAAAAAACTGTTTTTCTGTACACCCTCTGACTTAATATCATAGCGATATTAAGTTGGAGGCCCCAAAAATAAAAAAAAATTTAAACTAAAAAAAAAAAAGTAAAATCCGCCCGCGAGTTGGAAGATGAATGCTCAATTTTGCCGGCGTCCGTTTTCTGAACCCGTGGCTGTCAACGGGTTTGAGAACAGATGATGGTAAAATTAAGCGTCGGCTGTCAAACCCACTGACAGCCGCCGGATCTGTCAAAAATGAGGCACTAGGGACGTGCTAGTGTCCCTAGCGCCTCCTTTTACCGCGGGCCCTCATTTGCATATTTTTGCTTTCTGAATCACGCGCCTAGGAGAGTGGCCTGGGCGCACGCTGGGAGAGTGGGCGCTCGCCGGCTCTCCCACGGGTTTTTCTGTATCGGCCCGTTTGTTAATTATAATCGGGTCAATGCAGTAAAGTGCACTCAGGCGGAGCACACTGTTAGCCCCCAGTTGGACACGCGTTTTTGACGCGCTGTTTTTACCCCTTATACAGTAAGGGGTAATAGTGCATGGAAAATGCACGTCCAACCGCGCCCCCCCCCCCCTGAAATTAATAGCACCCGCAACATGTAAATGCATGTTGATGGCCCTATTAGTTATTCCCTTGCAAAACAGAAAGTAAAATGTGTAGCCAAGCTGCACATTTTACTTTCAGAAATTAATGCCTGCCCAAAGGCAGGAGTTAATTTCAGCAGGCACCAGGAAATTGTTCAGAAAAGCAGAAACTACTTTTCTGTACACCGTCTGACTTAATATCATAGTGAAACTAAGTCGGAGGGCCCCCCAAAAAAAATTTTAAATCTGCCCGCGGGTTGGAAGACTGATGCTCAATTTTGCCAGCGTCCGTTTTCCGAACCCGTGGTTGTCAGCGGGTTCAAGAACAGATGCCGGTAAAATTGAGCGTCTGATGTCAAACCTGCTGACAGTTGCCGCTTCTGTCAAAAAAGAGGTGCTAGGAACGCACTAGTGTCCCTGGCACCTCCTTTTACCGTGGGCCTTCATTTGCATATTTTTTTTTTTTTTACTGAATTGCGTGCCCAGGAGAGCGGGTGCTCGCCGGCTCTCCTGCGGGTTTTTCTGTATCGGCCCGAATGTCTGGTATGGCTCAAGCTGTGAGGAGAATTTTGTGTAGTCACCCCATAATCTCACGCACTGTTAAGGTGTAGAGGGAAATATAGAGGTATCTTGGCATACAAGTGGAGGATCTGTCTCCCATTTTGCCATTGGCTAAGAACCCCAGGGTTTCATATTGCTGCTGCTTCCTGGGAGTGATATAGAGACATTATGACATCCTCCAAAAAATGTAATTTCCTTTCATGCTTCAGATGTTGTCACTGTAAACCGATGTGATGTGCAAACGAATGTCGGTATATATAAATCATTAAATAATAATAATAATATGGGATACTGGCAGCAAGAGGGATTGTGATTCATTTGGCAAATCAGAGATGCACAGATTCATATTCAAGGCAAAGGCTGGGAGCCTCAGTTCCCACCGGCAGTGGAAAGATTTTTGTGTGATATGGGGGGGGGGGGGGGGGTAAACGTTCTTTTATTTGTACAAGGGTCTCATAACAGATGAAGTTACAGAAAGGTACCAACATCTTGTGGATACATGGATTAGCCTGGATGAGGACTGGGATAGAATTTGGCGGGATGCACACTCGGGTCTCCTTTTGCACAAGAAGGGTGGAGCTTTACTTCACTGTACATCTAGGTATCCACTTTTCTTCACTACATTTTCTAAGATAGCCTCTCTGCTTTTTTTTTTTTTGGGGGGGGGGGGGGGTTGCAGCCTGGACGGGTCCTATTGTCACCTGTGGTGAACCTATCCTGAATTACAATAGTTTTGGCTGGCAAGTGAAATAGCGAGCACCACCACTATCAAGAAGGATTTTTCTCCGACTCCCACTCTAGGCTTGCTGGGTCGGTGTGGGGACTCAGAGGGTTCTTTGACAAGGAGGGAGGTCCAGTTAGCTAGCCATTGTATCCATGCCGCTCGCTTTACAGCAGCAACATTTTGGAAACAGGTTCCTCAGATTTCATACTGGGAGAATCAACTGGTTGAAGTAGCACTAATTGAGAGGCTTACCTATTCTCTCTGGGGCAAGATAAATACAATCTGATCTAGAAAAAATTGTGGGACTATAAGGGATGAGGCAAGTGCATTCTGCTTTTGTGGTTAAGATAGTATTTGTTACGTAGATGGGGTATGACCTTGTATTATATGTAGGTCACAATAACAACATGCAAGTATTGTCCCGTTCTTGTAACATAGCTGAGCAGATGTGACATTGTTTGCATATTGAAGGTATGTTGTCTAAAGTTTGTTAAATAAAAAGTTTAAAAAAAAAGACAAACCTTGGTACTAAGACAAAGGGACCTGTTCTAAGAATCAAAGTTGAAGATGCCAAGGCCTGAAATGGTGGAAGGCATTTCTGTAACCGATTTTGGGCTTGCTTGGAACAGATATGGAGGGCAGCGATAAGAAAAAGGTTGAGGTTGGGAAAATGGGTAGGGGTGGGGGGCAGATGGTCTTGGGTTGCACATGGAAATTTATATACACATCTACCTAAAGTGGCTGAATCGCAACTGGGCATAGGAGATGGACAATTTGGGTCTTTATCTGCTGTTATTTAGTATTATCTCAATAAAACGCTTCCTCCTCATGTCCAGTTTATATTGGAGATGGATGATAGTTTCTCATTGACTACTTACAACCACGAGGAGAGATGTTATCACCCAGCAAAATGCAAGTAGCTCCCACTGCCTCTCTAAGCTGGGTTTGAGCCTTCTCTTGGTCAGGTTGTGATGATTTCATCCACAGGATCATACTGCCATCTTATGGTAAAACCTGTAAACTGCTGGAGCCTTTGCAGTGATCCACTCTTCAGCCATCCTGCTCAGACTCAGGGGGCATAATGTAGATATTTATGGCCTGTCCGCCATGGTTAGACAGGTATCACTAATTCATGGCCAGTGAATTCTAGTCCACACAAAGGTATTTTGGTCTCTAGGTTGTCTTTTTCTTATTAGGTCAGCTGCCTTCTCCTAAGGTTCTGAATAGTGCCAGGCAATGACTTTTTGCATTTTCATTTTTTTCTGCCCTTTTCACATCACACCATTTCCTTGAGCAGTCTCCCTATTTATAGAGGACAGTGTCTGACCTCACAATTCATTCCCACATAGTGGAAGGGGATCCCATATAAACTGTAAGGGGGAAACAGTTCAGCTGTCAGGCAGACACGTAGAGAAGGGAAGCAGGATTACCAACCAGCTCCGCATGTCAGGCTAGACAGATCCAACTTCGCCTGCATGCATGGACTTGGCGCTGCATTTTCTTAGGAAATTCAGACATAGAACTCCATCTACACAAGAAGGCAAAACCCCACACAAAATGGAATCAGCTGGCATCAGGAAAAGATTCTTCATGTTTTCTTCTCTTTTGCATTACTTTAATTCACTATGCTCTCCATTAATTAATTTACATTTTATCCAGCAAACTATATTGGGCATAGACTTGATACTTTGACACACCTGTGCTCAAATCAGTCCTTGAGCCCTTCAGGTTTCCAGTAAATCCCTCATGAATTTGCAAGAGATATATTTACATGCACTACCTCCACTGTATGCAAATATATCCATGCATATTCATTAAGGGATATCATGAAGGGCTACCTAGTTGAGGGGCCCAAGTATTGGTTTGAGCACCTTTGCTTTGATAAAATGTCAACATATTCCTGTTTTATATCAATATCTGATAGTACCATTTTTACAGTAAGAATACATTGCATAATCCATTACAGACACAAAGCACTACCGCATGCAGTTCAGTTGAGCTTGAAAGAGCTTCTTTAGAGCACTAGAACGTTATACTGAAGAGGAGGGGATCTGACTACTTCTAGAGGGAAAACCCACAAGCACTGCCGAGAGCTCCTTACACTGCAGAACCTAAGGGGATGGGAAAGGGTGAACAAAAGTGGATTAAAAAAAAACCAGTTTCAAGATAAGATGACAACAGTGCACTCATCTTTTTAGGAGAAAAAGTGGAAGCTTTCTTTTTTTTTTTCCTGAAAAATACAGTGGCCAAAATCAAGCTCCCTGCTGAAGGGTTTTGTAAGCTGAGGAGTCCCTTTCCACTGCCATCCTTGGGGGCAGAAGATACTTGAACATATCCCAGCAAGATCTAAGGAGGCTTTGCTACCTCCCTCTCAAGGCTGTGGCACCTGCAGTGGGATCGGGGTTTATAATTCTAACTCCCTCTTTCACAGAAAGTGAAAACTTTTCAGGTGATTCATCTTTCTTGAGAAGAGCAACGTCATGGCAGTGCCTTTCAAAGTACTGAAGAATGGTCAGCTCCTTCCTGCTGAAGGCAAACATGTCTGGCTTTTGCTTTCTGAGATGTTTCTTCTGAATAGTGCTTGGCATGGCCATTTTTCTCAGTGCAGATTCTGTATCCCTTTTTTTTTTTTTTTAATGAATATAAGAAAGCAAAAGCTGACGACAGTGCCTGCCAGCGAGGGGAATGAAAGGCCTTTTCTACCGTTCTATTGCTGCTGTTTCAACACAGAAGAAAACTGGGTCTAAATCTCTCAGGAAATGGGACAAGGCAGCCCAGGGGCCATAATCCGATGAAATAATTTAACAAAGAATAAGTAGTGGGGTTTTTTAAAAAAACTCAGATATCTATGCGCCCGGTAAGCACCATTCGCCCTCTAGGATCAGCGGTTTCCTTTCACAGTCCTGTTTCCTGCAGCAGCTCAGGGATACATTTGGAGGCAAGCGGTAGAAATTCTGAAGCACATTTGTATATATTTTAATAATTTTGTATATTAAATAAATGTAAATGCTAAAAATAAGTTATTTCCAGCCTTACTTTGTCTATTTAATTTATATTGTTCTTTTGGGGGGAGCTCAGGGAAAGTTTGCCTGCCTGCCAAAGCTTGAAGCTCCGAAACTCGTCTGGCACAAAAAAATGGACACCCGAATACAGTTTTAAGGGTCAAATCTTTAAGTGGAGCCCTCTGTAAAGGTTCGAAGGGAGCTTCGCAGAGAACCCAAAGAACCAAGTTAAGACCCCACAAGGGACAAGTAGCCCGCACCGGCAGCTTCAAATGTTTGACTCCCTTGAGGAAGCAAACGACATCCGGATGAGCCGGCACCGAGTAACCATCAATGTTGCCTAGGAGGGAGCCAAGAGCGGAGCCCTGCACCCGCAAGGAACTGAAAGACAAGCCTTTGGAGAGGCCATTCTGTAGGAAAGAAAAGACCTGGGAGACCGAGGCTTTATGAGCTGACACTCCCGAAGCGGCACACGCGTTCGCGAACACCTTCCAGACCCGGACATAAGCGAGCGAGGTAGCCGGTTTCCGGGCTCTCAAAAGCATGGATATAACCTCTTCCTTATATCCCTTCTTTCTCAACCTCCACTGTTCAAAAGGCAGGCCGCTAGACAAAAGCGATTCGCCTGATCGAAAAATACGGGACCCTGGCGAAGAAGGTGGGGGAGATGACCGTCCCTCACGAGGTTTACCAGATCCGCGAACCACGTTCTGCAAGGCCATTCTGGAGCCACTAGGATGCCGGGACCCTGGTGGAGCTCGATTCTTCTTGACACTTTGCCCACCAGCGGCCAAGGGGGGGAACACGTATAGGAGAATGTCGTGAGGCCAGGGAAGGACCAGCGCATCCACTCCTTCCCCGCAATGTTCCCTTCTGCGGCTGAAGAACAGAGGCGCCTTCGCATTGTTCATTGTGGCCATCAGATCTAGGTATGGGGGACCCCACCTGCGGACAATCAGACTCATCACCCTGTCTGACAACTCCCACTTGCCGGGATCTAATCTCTGGCGACTGAAGAAAATCGGCTTGAACATTCTCTTGCCCCGCAATATGGGACGCTGCTAGGTGCTCTAGATGACGCTCCGCCGAAGCGAAGAGCTTGCTGGCTTCCAGAGCCACTAGGCCATTCCTGGTGCCTCCCTGTCGATTGATGTAGGCCACCATGGTGGAGTTGTCCTCCCCCTACTCCATCGCCTTGCGATGGAGTAGGGGGAGGAATGCCTTGAGAACTAGGCGTACCTCTCGAGCTTCCAAGCGGTTGATGTGCCAGCGAGATTTGATTGGAGACCAGTAGCCTTGAGTAGACTGGGTCTGGCACACCACTCCCCAACTGGAGAGACTGGCATCCATCATGACAACGATCCAGTGTGGAGTCTGGAGGGACACTTCCTTCAGTAGGTGGGCAGGCGAGAGCCACCATTGCAGCTCGGCGATGGTAGACTCGGACAGCGGGAGAGGCATCTGAAACTGTTCTGACACCGGCTTCCAGCGGGATAGCAAAGCTTTCTGTAACAGACGCATATGCGCAAAAGCCCAAGGGACCAGATCTATAGTGGAGGCCTTGGAGCCCAAAACCTGAAGGTAGTCCCAGGCCGTGGGCAGCGGGAGAGAGAGAAACGAGCGCACTTGGTGCCTGAGTTTGAGCGCTCGCGAGCCTGGGAGGAAGACTTTGCCGACTCCAGTGTCTAACCGTGCTCCCAAGAATTCCAGGGTCTTGGGAAAATTGATGATCCAGCCCAGAGCGGTCAGAACAGCCAGGACCTTGCTGACTGCCAGCTCGCAAAGAGGCTCCGATTTGGCCCGGATGAGCCAATCGTCCAGGTAGGGATGTACCAGCACTCTGTCTCGACGAAGGGAGGCTGCCACACCCACCATTACCTTGGTGAAAGTGTGCGGCGCCGTGGCTAGACCGAATGGGAGCGCTCGAAACTGGAAATGTTGGCCCAGTATCTTGAATCGAAGGTACTGCTGATGGTCGCAGCGAATCAGAATGTGCAACTAGGCCTCCATCAGGTCGAGCGATGCCAGGAATTCTCCTGAGCGAACCGCCGCTATTATCGCCCTCAGGATTTCCATTCGAAAATGGGGAACCTTGGGAGCCTGGTTGACTCACTTGAGATCCGAAATTGGATGAAAGGAGCCTTCCTTTTTGGGGACAACGAAGTAGATGGAATATTGGCTGGCTCCTTGTTCCTCCTTCGGTACTGGGACTATGGCACTCAGTTCCAGTAGTCTGCTTAGGGTCTGGTCGACCGCAGGCCTCTTCTGCCTTCCACAGGGGCAGATTAAGTGAAGGTCCAGTAGCTGTTGAGCAAATTCTAACACATAGCCTTTATCTATTACCTCTAGGACCCACTGATCCATCGTTATCTTGGCCCATTCCTCGAGAAACAGGGACAGATGTCCACCTAAGTTTAGAGCGGAGGAATGGGCCGACCATATTTCATTGGGAGGACTTTGCGGTCGAGTGTTGCTGACTACCATCCCGGAAGGGTTGCCGTCCACGAAAGGAATGAGACCAGGATTGGGATCTGGAAGCCGTTCCTCTGGGAAAAGAACCGTGTGCTCTTGTGTTATATATACGTTGACCTCTGAAGTGAGTGTGAGAGGGAAAGAACACCCGAGACTGTTTCGGATGGTCCTCTGGCAGTTTATGAACTTTATTTTCACCAAGAGATTTAATAAGCTGCTCTAGGTCTTCACCAAAAAGCAACTGACCCTTGAAGGGGAGAGTGCCTAACTGTCCCTTAGAAGAAGTGTCTGCAGACCAATTTCTCAGCCAGAGAAGACGTCTGGCCGAAACAGTGGAGACCATGGCTCTGACCTGTACACGTAGAAGATCGTAAAGGGCATCCGCCCCATACGCTATAGCACCCTCTAGCCGCTCCGCCTGCTCTGCCACTGCAGACTGGAGGTCTTGGGTGCTGAGTAATTGCTGAACCCACCTGAGCGGGCATGAGACTGCAAATTGTCGTCCAAACTCCAAGGCACAAAACTTCAAAGATACGCTTCAGATAAAATTCCATTTTACGGTCCTGTACATCCTTCCCCACAACAGGTATCTACTTTAGATATTTTAAGCAGATTCAAACATTCCTCAGGGAGTGGGTAGAGCTTATCCATAGCCCTACCCACTCGTAGTCCTGCCTCAGGGGACTCCCATTCCCGCAGGAGCATCAGCTTGTGCATGGGATGGAATGGAAAAGTATGTGGAGGAGCCCTAAGTCCTGCCAGGACTGGGTCCGCGGTAGGAGGCATAGCCTTAACCGTATCCTCAGGGGGCACCCCGATTCCCAGTTCCTGCAATATGAAGGGAATGAGCAGTTCCAGTTCCTCCCTTTGAAATATGCGGAGCACCCGCGGAATGTCCCCCTCAAGGGGGGGGGAGGGTTTGGAAGCAGAGGATCCGCATCCGGATCAGGGACCGACAGCGGTTGAGGGGGATCCGGAGGCGGCTGGACCCCCGGGACCACCCTAACTCCGGTTCCTTTGGAGGTTGCAGAGGAGAAACCCACGGGTTCTTCGGGGGGGGGGGCCTAGAGGGGGATCCTCCTCCTCCTGCAGATTAGCCAGATAAGATTTGTGCATAAGAAGCACAAACTCTGTGGAAAAATGAGTCTTTGGCTTCCTGGGGGTGGGGGCGCTCAAATCGGGTGGAGAACTCACAGAATCGGGCTCACCTTCTTCCTGCAGCCCCATTTCAGCATCTGGGACTTTCCAAAATGGCTGCCGTTCCCGCGATTTTTCGGGTCAGGAACGGCCTGGCCACGCATCGTGCAGCTCATCCCCGGGTAGCCGTAGTATGGGATGCCGAGGAAGGGCCCTCCCCACCCAGCAGGCACCCAGAGCAAAGGCCGGCGCGGGAAAGCCTCGTGGCAGGCATTACAAATGCAGGAACGCAGCATCAGCACTTAGAAAAAAAAAAAACACTGTGAGGAGAAAAAAAAAACAGCTGAGCTGTGCAGGTCAGCAGCAGAGGCAGAGAATGAACCTGCACACTGCCGGCGCTGTCCATGGTTCTCAAAGAAAAAAAGAAACAGGGCTCAGTTTAAAGATTTTTTTTTTTTTTTTTTACACACAGAAGTGCAATCCTCGGCCCTAAGTGGACAGCTTGCCAAGGGGGATTGACTGGACCACCAGTATCACCCCAGGTGGTCACCGGGAATGGGAGCCTAGGCTGAAGATTTCAAGGGGCAAAGCCCCCCTAGGCCCCCAGCCGAGCGAGGAGACAGGACTGTCTCCTAGAAATTTAGATAGAAAACTTTCCTAGACGAATACTGAATGGTTGCAGGGTAGGCTCTGTCCTGATATAGGATACCCTTTCAGTTTTAGTCTGTCTCCATCTGCTGGACAGGAGGCTCAACCCACGGTCTGGACTGATCCGGGTACGTACAGGGAATACTTATTACTACTGTGCAGTGCTGTCTCCATTCAGTAGCACTATAAAAAGAATAAGTAGTAGTATTACAGAAAAAGGATTTGTCAAGAATGAGGAGAGAGATGATTGGGAATGGGGAGGATAGGGGGATAAGAAGGGAAGATGAAGGTGGGGGATAGGGAGAGGATCTATGATCTGGAGAGGGGAAAGCCTCCCTCCCTCTGGCTCCAGCCCTGTATCCCTTCATTTCTCTCCTCCATCACCCTTCCCTTTCCCCTCTGTGGTCCTTGTCCCATTTCCTCACACCACTCCCAGTCCTCTCTCAGGTGTCCCCCCCCCCCTCAGGCAGCTGCAATTACTTAATACCACAGCAAGATTGTTTATTGTGGCAAAGAAGTGATCGTATTTCACCCATCTTGTTTGCTACCAGTAGAAGCCAGAATTCAATGTAAGATTTTGATCCAGATTTTCAGATGCTTGTGCTGGGGTTGCCAAAACTATTTGGCTGCTCTGTTTAGGTGGCACGAGCCTGTTAGGTCTTTGCAGCCTTGGTTAGTAATACTCCTTTTGATTGGTGCTGGTTATGCAGCATACTGCTTTTAGTGATTTTGGACCCATGCTTTGGATATGCCTACTTCAGAAACTTGGGGAAAAGAAGTATTTGCATTTTAGAAAATTGACAAAGGCATTGCTGTCTGAGGAGGCATTTCCAGAACAGACATCTCACAGGCACTGGTGTGCTAGAGGAAGGGAGCACGGCAGAACTCAAGGTGCTGCGTCTCTTTGATTGATAAGATTTTAATGTATTTTCTTGTGGTTATTTTAGGTTTTATTGTATAGTGATGGCATTTGTTTCTATTGTGGTTGTATTAAGAAAACAAAATTCCTATAACTCCGTGTAAGTGGCGAGCACTGAAAAGAGATTTTTGTCTCCATCAGATGCACTTGCCTTGAGGTTATTTTCCAGCTGCTGATCCAGCCGCACCTGTCACCTTGCCTGGGTCTGAGCTCTGATCTTGCCTCCTAGATCCTTTTTGTTTTTCCCTTGTATATGCTGATTCTTGTATTCTTAGCTCACCTTTTGTTAATCACATGCCATCCCCATGGTCCCTCTTCAGCAATGGATGACCTGGCTCCTGTTCACGAGAACAGCTTTCAAAAACCAACATGCAGTACTGCAACGCCTGAGGAGGCAACGCTAGGATTCTCGTTAACCACACAAACCGAATTTACTAAAATATATCTTTTGCTGATTATTACTGATTTAAACAGAACATGAGCAGTAAAAAGGGAAAAACCTCCTGTGAGATTACAGCACAACAATGCAAATATCTTCACCAAAAAAAACCAGGTTTATTTTAAAAATAAATAACTTCTGTTTAAAATAAAAACTCATTGGAAAAATAGGGATTACGAGCAAATTAGTTTTGTTCAAACTTATTTTCTAGGAGTCCCATTTCTTATTGGAAGACAGGTTTCTGCTTTCCTGTTTGTTGAAAACGTTTTCCTCAGGGGCAGTCAGACCTTTTTTCTGCTTTCCCTGTCCTCCTAAGCCAGAGCCCCGATGTTATAAAAGGAGAAAGGCAGATGTCAAGGGACTGGCTCTGATGATTTGAAGGCTCCTGCTGGCCTCTCCCTCTTTCGGCCCTGTTGTAAGGTATAAAGGGAGGGGCCCAGTCTGACGATTTTCCCACTTCCCAGGCATTCGTTGCCTTTATAGAAGACGGCAAACTAGAAAAGAAAGGAGAAGCATTATGTGTGTGGCACCAAGCACTGTGTCTGTGGGCAATATTCACAGCTGTGGAACAATACCAGCGACACGTTTACTGAAAGGCTAATTTGAGGCTGAGCAGAGCAGATTTGCAGCCTCAAGATGTGTACTGAGCTATGAAGAAATCCTGCTATGTGTCAAATTAAGCATTTGCTGACAGTTTTTCTGATAATGCATTAATCACTGCCATGCACCTGCATGCAGCTATAACGAAAACGGACGGGACCCTAAATAACTCAGACTGGCACATGGGTGGCACAGCCTGCCACCTTAAGCCACAGTTAGTAATTACCAATGCAGATGGTTGTGTAAGGGCAGATCAAGTGACTGCATGAAATAAATGATAGGCTCAGTCCAGTTTCCAGCAGACAGGACCCAACACCACAGCTGACAGTGAATTGGCTCCAGCGAGCAGGTCCTGGCACCTGGTCCACTATGGAGCAGCGAAGGACGCCTTGTGTCAGCACTGCAAAGCTAACCGATACAGGCGCATGTAATGTACTTTGTTTATAAGACAGAGAACATAACTGATACCAGGATAAACAGTGCCTTGTAAAGTCTTCACACCCTTATACGTGTTTCACATACTGCTTGAAAAAAAAAAAAACAAACCCACCACAAATTAGGGGTTTGTTTCACTGATCTCCACAATGTATGCTACACTTTCAATGTGAAACAAGTACAGAAATGTTCCAAAAGTAATTAATAAAAAGCTAAAAGTATTCATTGCATAAATCTTCACACCCCCTTGCCAACACTTTCCAGAAGCCTCTTTTGCGGCAATAACAGCTACGAGTCCTTTAAAATGTCTACCAACTTTGCACTGCAGGATGGTGAAAATGCTTTCTACAATGTGTTTTAAATCTGTTGGTTTCCTGGGGTGTTCCTTATTCACCCATTCCACCCCCTCTCCTCTGTCTTTCTTCCAAGCTGACAAGCCCAGCCTGCGGAGCCTCTCCTCAAAGGAGACATGTTCCATTCCCTTTGTCATGTGTGTTGCCTTCCTCTGCACTTTTTCTAGTTCCACTGGCTAGACAGGATGCCCAGAACTGCCCATGTTACTTAAAGTGCAGTCACACTATGGATCAATACAGAGGCAATATATGTTCTGCTTTATATTCTTTTTGAGATCATTCCAAACCTATTTTCTTTTTCTGACCACTACCACCCACTGAGCTGCAGATTTGAAGTATTGTCCACAAAGGCTCCAAGGTGCTTTCCTTGTGTGGTGACTTAACATAAAATCCCCAGCATTGTGTACCTGTACTTGCAATTATTTTTCCCTATGTACATCACTTTGAACTTTTCCACATTAAATTTCATCTGTCACCGATCTGCCCAATCTCCTAGTCTTTCAAGGTCCTTCTGCAGTTCCTCACAATCTGCTGCTATTTTAACAACTCTGAATAATTTTGTGTCATCTGCAAATTTGATCACCTCACTTGTTCCCTTTACCTGCTAATTTATGGATAGGTTACAGTATTGATCCCAGTACCAATGCCTATGGTACTTCACTAATGACCTTTCTCCCTTAGCAAGAAGAGTTCAAGTTCTTTTAGACTGACTTGGAATAATCTGTGCACAGCAACCTTCAAGTCTTGCCACAGATTTTCTATTAGACTGAAGTCTAGGTTTTCACTAAGCCACACAAAGTGTTACGGGTTCAGATCATGCAAACTGGTATCCTGCCCAGGGCTCTGACCTGGGAGGGCTAATCTCACTGAATTTACACTGGGGCTACCTGAGGGACTTATCCCATACAAACACACTCAATTACTGGGATTATACCTGGAGGCTTGAACCCAAGAGCTTATCCCCAACACAAACAGCCACACACAAACTTTGAGATTCAGTACATCACGGTTCCAGGTACTTAAGAAAGTAAGTATATTTGAGCAATAGGAGGATAGAACAATCAGATTACACAGATGAAGCAATGGTAGATACTAACAATTGCTACACAGATATAAAAAGGCTTACGTTTCCAAAGGATCAGCCTGTATACCATCATGTCCGGAGTTCTCTCCCCTCTCGTTCTCTTGCTGTCTCTCTTTATACAATACAAATGCTTGTGAAAGCAGCAGCGTTCCCTCCCTCTGATTTCTTATCAAATTTCAGGCACAGCTGTGTGGCCTTCACTTTCTCTTTCAGCCTTTAGTATAAGTTAACAACAATTTCTTCTCATCATCGATCTAGTGGAATAACTAAACAAACAGACTCTTGCCTGTTTGTAAACATTTCACAGTGCAAGACAGTAAATAGGAGTTCACTCAGAGGTTGGCCTGTAGCCTTCAAACTAGTCTGTGTCTGGGTGAGAACTCTGAATCCATACGGCCTATCCTCTATATACATCCTCAGCCAAAGTAACAAAAAATGACTCCAACATGAGGACATTCATTTTCTTCTTGCTGCTGAATCTTCTCCCCAGTTCCAGACCTATGGCAGACGAACAGGTTTTCATCCAGGATCTGCCTGCACTTTGCCACATCCATCTTTCCCTCCATCTTCACAATCTCCCTATCCCTACTCTTGCAAAGTATCTCCATAACAATGCTGCTGCCACCACATTGCTAAACTATAGGGATGGAGTTAACACAGAGATGTGCTGTGTTTGTTTTATGTCACATATCATTTAGCACAGAGATCAGAAAGCTCCAGTTTGGTCTCATTAGACCACAAAACCTTACCCTGCATGCATGCAGTGCCCCTAGGTGTTTCCTTACAAATGCTATGTCTTTTCTTCAGCAGTGGCTTTGATTTTGCCACCCTACCATACAGGCCATGTTTGTGGAGCAATCTTGCAGTTACTAAACAGTCAACATTTTCCCCAGTCTCAGCCAAAGACCCCTGTAGCTCTTTTAAAGAAACCCTAGGCTTCACAGTAACCGTCCATTGCAATTTCCTTAACCCACGACTACTAGCTTTGGACGAACTGCCTTGGTGGTGTCAAAATGAAGAACCAGACAGTGCCCCAATGGATATTCAAACATACTGAAATTATCTTAGTCTTCTCTCAAGCTGTATCTGAATCGTTTGGCATGTTTTAACTTTTGCTTCAAATTCACTTCATTCAGGAGTATTTGTGTCAGTTCAGCTACCGTGACTAGACATAGGTGGGCTTTATTATAGGCCTTAAGGCAATTTATTAAACCGGAGTTAATGTGGGTTTGCTATGAGAAAGGTGTGGAGATAACTACAATAAAGATGTTTTATTTTTAATTACTTTTGGATTATTTCTATAGTTTTACATATTTTGGCTCTTCAGAGCGGATTGCATTCAGGTACTGTAGGTATTTCCCTATCCCCAGAGGGCTTGCAATCTAATTTTTTTGTACCACCAATGCACCACCAGGGATTAACCCCTTCGGCCCCTTGCTCTTCTGCAACTGAAGAAGTGCGGTGTCTTGGCATTCCTCTGGTTTGCCATCAGATCCCTATGAGGCATACCCCACTTGGGAGAAATGAGGGTCATTGCTTACTCCAATAGCTCCCATTCTCCGGGATCCAGTTGATGTTAGCTGAGAAAATCCGCTTGCGCATTGTCGGCCGCTATCAAAGCCAGATGCTGCTCTGCCCAGAACATCAGCATCTCTGGTTCCAGAACAACCGCTCGAACCCTGGTGACTGATGTAGGCCACCATAGTCGCATTGTCTGACAGTACTCTGACTGCCAGGTTCTGCAGAAAGGGTAGAAATCCTGCAAGAGCCAACTGCACCGCTCTTGTCTCGAGTCTATTGCTGGACCAGGTCGCTTCCTCTGCCAACCATTGTCCCTGCACTAAGTGGGACTGACATACAGCCCCCCCAGCTGATGAGTGGTATCGATAGTCACCACTATCCACCGAGGCACCTCGAGATCCACTCCATGACCCAAGTGGTCCCGGCCAAGCCACCACAAGAGACTCTGTAAACAGTAGTGGAAGGTGAAACTGCTCTGAAATCGGATCCCAGCAGGATAGTAATGCTTTCTAAAGAGGCCTCACATGCAAAAATGCACACGGAACCAGCTCCAAGGTCGAGGACATGGAACAGAGGACCTGTAAGTAATCCCAGACCCTGGGCACTCTTGTCTCCAACAGGTTCTGAACCTTAATTTCCCCCCTGCGCAGAATTTGGCAATTCTGCGCAGAAAACAACAGAGGAGACCCCGGCATGCCGCAAACAGAGCGTGTGAAGACGAAGGCCCACGTGTGCTGTGGGACGTGCTTGGTTCGCAGCAAAGATGAAGGCCCTGGTGCACCGTTTGCGGTGAAGATGGAAGGCCCGTGTGCCGTGAACGGAATGTGCTCTGCTCGTGGCGAAGATAAAGGCCCCGGTGAGAGAAAGTGAGTGTGTGTGTCTGTGTGTCTGTGTGGAGAGGGGAGGGGGAGAGAGCAGGAGGGTATGTGAGAGAGAGAGAGCATGGGAGGTAAGAGAGTGGGGGGGATGCTTGAGTGTTGGTTTCAGAGAGAGGGAGCCTATATATGAGGGGAGGGGGTGAGAGAGCAGAAGAGTATGAGACAGAGCCATGGGAGGTAAGAGAGCGGGGGGGGATGTTTCGAGTGTGGGTTTCAGAGAGAGGGAGCCTATATGAGGAGATTGTGAAGGAGTGTGTGTGTGTGTGAGAGAGACTGGGAGTTCGTGTGTATGAAAAAGGGATTGTGTGTATGTGAGGGTGCTGGGCCTGTGTATGTGCGAGACAGAGCCTGTGTGAAAGGGTGCATGAGAGGTAGGTAGCCTGTGAGAGGATGTATGTGAGAGAAAGGGAGCTTGTGTGGGTATGTATGGAATAGAAAGGGCCCTGTATGAGGGGATGTGTGTGCGTGAGGGAGCCTGTATGAGGGTATGTGTATTAGAGAGAGGGAACATATATGTGAGAGAAGGAGGGACAGAGGGAGCCTGTGTGAGGGGCAGTACTGACAATGGGGTCAAACTCTGGAACTGGCAATAGAGTGGAAGGGGTTGAGCCTAGAGGTGGAGGGGAGAGATACTGGCAGGTGGAGGAGTTGAGGCCTGAGAGGGCAAAGTGGCCAGGGGAGTAGGGAGAGCGGGAATTTCTAGGGAAATTCTGCTCACAATATTTGAAATTCTGCTCAAAATATTTAAAATTCTGCATCTTTAAGTAATAAAACGTTTCCGATTTCTTTGATTTGTCATTAAAGACTGTCATGTAAATTGTGCTATTTTGACCAATATAAAGTTTTTGTGCACAGAATTCCCCCAGGAGTAGAACCTGCGCTTGCAGCTTGAGAATCTGCTCCTTCGTGAGAAAGACCTTGTCCAGATAGGTATCGAAGCGTTTGCCCAAAAACTCCAGAACCTGTGAAGGCGAAAGACTCCTCTTGGCCAGGTTCACAACCCAGCCCAAGGATCGCAAGCAGCACAGGACCACTTCCACCGCCTGTCTGCAAAGGACCTCTTACTTCGCTCGGATGAACCAGCATGCCCTCCCTTCTGAAGGCTGCCGTTACCACCACCATGTTGAAAGTCCTCAGAGAAGTGGCCAGACCGAATGGAAGAGCACAAAACTGAAAATGCTTTCCCAGGATCATGAATCTGAGGAATCTCTGATGGTGCCGGCAGATCCCAATGTGTAAATGCGCTTCTGTCAGATCCAGGGATGCCAAGAACTCCCCTCTTTGCACTGCCGCTATGACAGATCTAAGAGTCTCCAGTCAACAAAGGGGAACCTTGAGAGCCACATTTACTTTCTTTAAGTCCAGAATTGGCCGAAAAGTCCCTTCCTTCTTGACACCACAAAGTAAAACTCCATTCCTCACTCCTCCTGGGGAACAGGAACAATGGCTCCCAGCATTCTTAGCCTTTGAATGGTCTGCTGAATGACAAGCTTCTTCGCTAGTGAGGCACAGGGAGATACAATGAACAGGTTTCTTAGTGGCCGAGCAAATTCTGAAGTGTACCCTTGTCCTATTATGCTTAAAACCCACTGGTCCGAAGTGATCTTAACTCACTCCTCGAGAAAAAAAAAAAAAGTCAACCGACCCCCGATGACTAGGATCGAGGAGTGGGTCAGCCTCACTTCAGTGAGGATTTGGCTCCGCTAGGGCCTTGGCCAGAGTCTTCTCGGTTTGCTCTGCAGCCATGAGAGGACTGGGACTAGGACTGAAACCTCTCCAAGGTCTGCCTCTGGCCTGTGCCCGTAGCACTGCTCTGGCAGAAGCGCTGTTGGCCTCGAAAAGGAGAATTACTTTGGACCCTTTAGGCTTGTCTTCTGGTAGCTTGTGCACTTTATTATCTCCAAGCTGCTTTATCAGTTGTTCTAAGTCTTTCCCAAAAAGGAGCTTGCTCTTAAATGGCAGCGCCCCAAGCTGAGCCTTCGAGGAAACGTCCGCCGACCAGTTGCGCAACCTCAAGAATCTCCTAGCAGAGACCGTGGACACCATTGACCTAGAAGAGGTGCGAATAAGATCATATAAGGTATAGGCCCCATAAGCCACTGCTGCCTCCAAGCGTTCCGCTTACTCAGATTCCTGGGGCAAGAGGTCCCTGGCACTCTAACTGCTGCACCCATCTCAGGCTTGCCTGAAGCATAAAACTGCTGCATATGGTAGCGCGGATGCCTAAAGCAGAAACTTCAAAAATCTTCTTAAGATGCACCTCGAGCTTCCTGTCCTGCAGATCCTTTAGAGTTGCCGCCCCAGCTACTGGAATGGCGGTTCTCTTGGTGACCGCCAACACAGAAGGATCCACCTTCAAGAGCTCCAGGATGTCCTCAGGCAAGGGATAAAGCTTATCCATAGCTCTACTAACTTTATGACCAGCCTCCAGAGTGTCCCACTTCCTGCTTAACCATTCTTTGGGAAGGAAAAGTCCTGGTCGGGCCCCTCAAACCAACCATGACCAGATCCACTGTGTCCTGGTCCGGCTCCTCCTATAAAACCTCTACTCCTAGCTCTGCCAGGACATACGGGATCAGAGGACCTAGCTCCTCTCATCCCCTTCCATAGTGGAAATCTTCCCAGGCTCCTCCTCCTCCTGATCCGGGCCACTGTTTGGGAGGAGGGTCACCTAGAGGAATATCCCCCGAGGGCAGCCCCTGGTCGGACTCTTCGGAGGAAAGGTCATCTGCAGCCCTCTGCGCCACTGGACTTTTGACCTTACGAATCCTTATAGCCCCCGGCATCCCCGACAACCTGGGCAAGTTTCTGGGTGGGCCCTGGGAGAGCAAATCCTCTTGCCTCGACTTGGCCATATAAGCCTCATGCAATAATAAAATAATAAAATCCAGGGAAAACTGAGAAGGACCACACAAATCCCCTCCCAGGAGGGATCAGGGTCCCCCCCCCCAGATGCCCCTCTAACGCCCCCCGGGCCTCCTCTGGGCTCAAATCGGCCAGCAGCAACACTGGCGGGAGATACCCTCCCCCTGCCGCTCTCTCTTCAGCAGCTGCAAAAGTTTGTAAGATGACCGCCGTTCCCACACTAAATGGGAATGGGTCGCCCGAGCTGCCGAGCAGCTGGCAAGCTACCAGGGCCGCGCCGCTTGGAGGATGCCATCAGAGATCCCTGTGACAAGCCCTCCCCACTGGAGAGGCTGCAGGAATATCGGCCAAGTTTAGAAAGCCACACGCAGTGCTCCCCACTCTCGGAGCAGCAGCTAACACACGGCATGGCCGGTGTGAGAGTGCATTACAGATGCAGATATTAACTGCGGGACAGAAGCAGCTTGGACACTCTACTTCCGTCCGCTCCCAGAGATGGGGGTGAGAGCCAGAAAGCACCAGCAACTGCTTCAATGCTGTAAACTGTTTTGCTTGTTTCTCCTTTTTAAAAAAAAAACAAACAAACAAAAAAGAAAGGGACTACTTTCCTGAAGAATGGTGGCAAAGGCTTCCCATGATCCTCGCTGAAGGGGAGGGAGCTGGACCACCGGCTGTCACCCCCGGCATCGCAGAAAGCAAACTTGGGGTTCCCAACCCCTGCTTGTTCACAATCTGCTACCAGGAGGGATGGTCCCACCAGGACCTGACAACCTCCTGGGAGGAAAATCTCAACTTTTTTTTTTTTCCTGGCTCAGGTTCAGAACTGCAGGTTTTGCATCACTTCCATCTGCTGGAGACAGAGAAATACTGAAGAGATGCAGGTTGCACACCGGGTTAAAGAGGTGGTGTTATAAAATTTTCTGTGTCTCCATCTGCTGGAAGGGAGGCAAAACCCAGGAGTCTGGACTGATCTGGGTACCTACAGGAACTCTAGGTTACAGTCTTACTGCACACACTCGAGCTTGCACCTGAGCGCACAAGAAAAAACACCAGCCACGGCCTAACCGCATGTCACAGAGGCCTAGCCGTATCGCATGCGGCCGACCAACAGGACCTGCAGCGTGGGACCAAGGAGTGGACGCTGCCCTATCTACCGACTCATGCCACCAAAACACCGCTCGCTTCCATTCTCCAGTAACTCACCAGAGTTGCGAGAGGGTGAGTGGCAGTGAGGATGAGAAAACAGCCCCGTAGAAAAAGGGGATTTCTGTCTCATTCCCTCCTTTCTTTTACCTAAGCTCAGTCCTCCCTGGTTGAAAGCACGATCAAGCCAATGCTTACAGGGGTAGATGGCACAAGCTTTCATCCTGAGCTCCCCCTTTGTCTTCTGATTTTTTTTTTTTTTTAGCCTAAAACTGGCAAGGCATTGAGGCTCAACTGTTCAACTAAGGGAGGAACCAGCCTGGTATCACCTCAGGAGCTCAAACTTCTGATCTGTTTTCCTCTTCTTTTTTTTTCTTGTGCGGTAAGAAGACCCAGAAGACCTCGCTGGACGAGACCTCCTGTTCCCCCGGAACAGAGTTCTAGTAGGAAACAAGTCCTCGAGACCGATGCCTGTCCTCTGGAAGCTTATAAGCCTTGTTCTCTCCTAGCCATTGCATAATATCATCCAACTCCTTGCCAAACAACAACTTGCCTTTGAAGGGAAGGGAGCCCAGGTGGGCATCAGCGCTGTAGGCGATCACCGCCTCCAGCCGATTAGCCTGAGCAGCTTCTCCTTTCGAGAAACCGGCATTGGCCTGGAGCTGCTCAGCCCAGCGAAGGCCCGCAGTGCAAAGTTACTACATATCGCTGCGCGGACACCCAGTGCAGAAACCTCAAAGACCTTCTTGAGCTGGGGCTCCAGCTTCCTGTCCTGCAAGTCTTTAAGGGCTGTAGCCCCTGTAACTGGGATCGTGGACCTCTTTGTCACAGCCGACACGGCTGCGTCCACCCTAGGAAGTCGAAGAAGCTCCAAGGCGTCCTCTGGAAGAGGATATAGCTTGTCCATGGCCTTGCTTACCTTCAGACCTAAATCCGGAGTGTCCCATTCCCTGACGAGAAGATCCGTTGCCGAGAAGTGGAAAGGAAACGACACCGTAGGTCCTCTGAGGCCTAGCAAGACTGGATCCATAGCTCCCAGACGTGACTCTGCCGGCGGAGCCTATATGCCGAGCTCCTGTAGGATGGCTGGAATGAGCGGCTCCAGCTCATCCTTCTTAAAGAGACGCACCACCCTTGGGTCATCCCCTTCCATCGCTTGAGATCCTTTGCTGGTACCTGGCTAAGCAGGTACCTCCGCCTCATCGGCCCCCCCCCCAGGGGCCTTACCTGCGGGTCCGCCTCATCCTGAGACGTGAAATCCGTGTCAGTCTCCGGTGGGACGGACCGTAACGGTCTTTTATCTTTAGGCGGGTCCGAGTCCCCCCGGGACCTATTCTGTTTCTCCTGGGACTTCGGCTGGAGCCCCAGCCTCCCAGGTGCCAGCTTTCTTTGCCTTAAAAACTTTGTGCATAATTAGCATAAACTCAGAAGAAAATGAAGAGCCCAACCCAGAAGCAGCCTCCCCAGGGCTATCCTCCTGCAAGGGAGAGGCTGCCCCGGCCGGAGCGCCCCCCCCCGCCGGAAACTGCTGTGGCGATAACTTGTCCATGGTAGCATCCCCTCTCCCAGCGCTCAGCGGGAACAGATCCTCAGCCCCTTCAACACTTGGTCCAGCGCACACCGGCGAACTCTGAGCCCGAATCCTACCCCCCCCCCCCCCCCCCCCCGAACGGGATCGGAGGAATCCTCGCCGCCCTGCATGCAGCCGGAGCACAGGCCTACGCGCGGCACGACGACCCCTGGGGCATATCCCCCAACGCAGCCCTCAACACCAGACCCGAATCCAAAATAATTAAAGTAACAAAAGGCGTGAACGGAGGAGCGGAGAGTCAGCACGCACACAGGAAAAAAAACTTTTTTTTTCCTACCGGTCACTGTCCCTGGTTCTGGACTCCTGCTCCAGAGGGAGGTGAGTGAACCGGGCTCCCTGGCATCACCCCCGACGCTAACCAGATAGGGCCGGGTCCTCGATCCTTAGCAGTGGCCTCGACCAGCGGGGGATGGTCCTCAGAACCTTCCACAGAACAGACGAGGGACATGACTGAAAACTTCTAAGAATTATTATTTTTTTTTTTTTTTGTAAAACTTTAAGGACCAAAACAAACCAAACAGACCCTGACTAGAACTACCTACCAAAAAACTTTACAATCAGGATCCCAGAGACTGTGGGCTCTGCACCTGCATCATCTGCTGGAGACAGAGTAAGGCTGAGAGGCTGTGGGTGGCACTCTGGTATATGTGGCAGAGCCTGTCAAATCTTGCTCTGTCTCCATCTGCTGGTGCGGAGGCAAAACCCAGGTGTCTGGACTGATCCGGGTATGTACAGGGAACATGGGCAATTCCCACTAGGAAGATGTATATCCACCATCTGTTGGAGACGGAGAATACTGGCAAGTTGATAGTGACATCAGCGAGTCTGCTTTTCTCCGTCTCCAGCTGCTGGTAAGAGTGCATAATTCACTGGTGTGGATTAGCCTGCCTGAGTGCAGAGGAAACTTACATATTACGTATATATTCATCCATTCCCCACCTAGGTCACATGCATGTAAGCTCTCTCTGTCACTGCCACCATCTGCCACATATTTCTATCTTGGAACAGCCAAGACACCAACTAGAGCTTCTGCAAACCTACAGAAGTACATTTTCAGGAAATGTGAGATATTTACAGTTAAGAAAATATTTATATGCCATGTAAGAATTAAGCAAACAGAGGTAGTCTTATTAAATGGTTGCAGTTAACTTGCAACTGGAACACACAAAGTAACCATATGTCCACAGGGTACACAAGCATGGCAATTTTCACCCTCATTAACAATCAGCTCACCTGTCCTAGAGTCAAGGCTCTGACTGGCTTCACTAAGGTCACCCAAACTGTGCCATCTTGGTTCAAGGTCAGCATACATGGCACTAGAGATAAAAGAAGAAGGTCAGTGTATCTGCACACTCTTTTCTCACAGTCTTGTTCCCTCTCAAAGCTTTGCCCCAGCTGAGCTGAAAAAGGGCTTGAAGTAGTGACTCCACAAGGGAGCGTGCACCAAGGTACAGCACATTCAGACCACCAGGCTAGGGGAAGGGGAGTCAAGACATCGCTCTGTACGGCATGCTCAGATCCCCTGGTCGGGGGGGAGTAAGAATCCAATGCTGCTTTGTACAACATACTCAGATTCCCAGGGGTGAGAAGGGAGTAAAAGATAGAGCTCCATCCAGCACACTCAGATCCCTTGAAGGAGGAGATGTCTAACAATGCTCATTTCCCCAGAGGTGAGACGAGTGTGTCAGATACTGCTCCCTCCAGAGTAGAGGGGTGTCAGACACGGTTCTATACAGCATGCTCAGATCCCCTGGGGGTGTCAGATGCTGCTCAGGTAGTAGGGAAGGAAACAGGAAGACGATTTCAGGAGTTCATTTTCTGCTGCTTCAATGCATCTCTCCATTGCAAGATCAGAACACATTACAACTATCCAGAACAGATCATATGAAAGCTTAACAGGATGACATACTGTAAAATGAGGAAAAAAAATGCAATTCTCCTGCTACTACAGCTTCTCAATTAAGCAACAAGAAGTGACATGCATGGAGTTTCCGGCAGGATCAGTGCTGGATGTGTTACAAAGGCTTCAGGCTAAAGGCAGATACAGCACAGACTGCTAGAAAGTTCCAGATTCCTATGGGAGTCTCTGGGTGTCAATTCAGAAAAACAGCCAAATGTCTTGAATGCACCTGCTGGAAGGTAGAACTTTTCAGTCCTCTTTCTGTACCTGAATCATTTGAGAACCATAAAAATGCCACACAACATCAGGCACATGCTACTAATGCCCTATCCTGCTCAGTTAGTGGCAAATGCCTCCAATACAAACCCTGTGATAAGACTCATGTCAACTCTTAGGCAAGCCTGACCTGTTCTCCAGTTTATTCTGTCTGGTTTAATCCCTGTGAGCTGGCCCCCCGAGCCTCCTCCCGCCACACACACAGAATTTTCCTACCGGAAAAGGACAGACTTGATTGGCAGGGTGAGGGTGAGAATGGTCGAGCATGTAACCGACTGGCCTAGCAGTAAGAACACACCACTACAGCTTTGCAAAACTGTGCACATGCCGCCTCACCTAACGGCATCTGGTGCTGGAATCGAAAGCTGCATTCCATCATCTTGTCCCGGACCAGCTGTGCGGGTGGCTCCTCAGTCATCCAGTGCACACGGTCTGTCCGCAGCAGTTCCCTGTAGAGAGCTGGGTGATCCGTGCTGGGGGCCTAAAGGAGAAAACAGCACAACCAATGGTACAAAAATGGAAATTTTTGTTTGTTTGTTTTTTAACACAAAATGTCCACAAGTCAGAAAGCACTTTTCATTATTTTTTCTATTGGTACAAAAATCAGAAAAAACACTAACGCATCTGGACACTACTAAGGAATGAATGCAGTGCATAACACACAAGAGGAAAAGAACCCCAACATCTCGGCGTTTTGCCCTCCTGAAAGATGCTCACAGAACAGGATTTCACCAGGTGAGGTTATCCACCAGGGCCTGGGACTCTGCACTCCAAGGACTACCTGTAAGATGTCATGGACTGTCCCTCCCAATATCAAGCCTGAAGCCCCTTGGGCTGCTGCTGTAATGAGTCACCAAACTACCTGCCCGGTTTATGGCTAGAACACTGTAAATCTCACACTTGCACACACTGTCCAGTAAAATTATTATTACAATCACAACCAGAGGTCCTATAGCAAATATGTTTCCATCCAAAATTTATTAAATATATTCAAAACACATAACCACCTATTCTAATACATAGGAACTCCTATCTAGACGGTACATATATTAAAACATTGCCAATCATTCATTACCCTACATACTCACTACCCATACATACTCAAATCATCCATACATCACATAAAATCACCCAACATGATCATTAAATACACTAATATACTATATCTTATCTTTCGAAATGTGTAGCGTACTACCTCACAATTTTATTACATAATTATGAAATGCACAAAACAATAAATGTTCTTGTATATGTATTCCTATCACCCGACGAAGATCTCATTTCACCCGTGGATACGGGCTTCCTCAGGGACTACCTCTATACCCACACAACTGTGTCATGTTGAAGTGCCCGAGTCAAAACCTCTAATATCAGGTATTAATGATCACAGATATTCTTCTCATATTCACCATCAAAAATTCCACGTCTAGCACAGAGTCCTATAAAACACATAAATGTCTTATATTAAACATATTATCCACCCTTCACAATAACCTAAACTCGTGTCAGCTAAATAAATAGACATACCTTAATGGCCACATCCCCGCCATAATTACAATGTCTCCACTGCTTATAACCATCCACTACCATCTATTATGAATCACTGCTTTATATACATTGTTGCCTTCCAAACTTGTAAGCAGCTCCAGCTCTGCAAGCTTCCTTCATCTATAACCAATGTATTATTTAACATAAGTCATCAAACATAAGGTATTAAATTCCCCCTATTTTACTTTTATAAAAAACTACCCCCCCCCCCATATACCAAAATTCTAACCACAATACCAACCCAAACCTCCAAAAGTCTAAAACTTACCAAATGCATTTCACATCACCTTTCAGCATTCCATAATCACTGGTTACCACGTACTTATATGCACTGCTGCACCAACGCAATTCAAAAATGATCTTCTCTATTCCATCGCAATTCAAAACTGCTTCCCTTACTACTCCAAAGCGTCCCTTTAAACATAAGCCCTGCCAATCAAAATCGTTGCTGACTGCTTACCTAATACCTTCAACAAAACTTTAATATCCAACAAACCTTCTGCCACACACAACCTACATCCGGGTATTAGCAACATTAAACAAATGGAATCCACAAACTTTAATCACAAACAGACCTGCTGCCATGCACACACTCCCTCTGCATTTTAACAACATCAAAGAGCTTCAAAGTATTGTTACAAATCACGGAGCTACTAACTTTCTATCCCCATTATAAAAGCTAACTGCTTACGTAATACATTCAACAAAGCTTTAATTTCCAACAAACCTTCTGCCACACACAACCTACATCCGGGTATTGGCAACATTAAACAAATGGAATCAGCAAGCTTTGATCACAAACAGACCTGCTGCCATGCACACACTCCCTCTCCATTTTAACAACATCAAAGAGATTCAAAGTATTAGACATTAAGGGACTGATTTGTACAGGTTGCACCAATTTTGAAAGTGGATTTATGCACATTAATCCTCTGAAAATTATCCCAACACAACTTCCCAAACAAAGTTACACCTGCTACTTTGTGCGGGGGGAGTTTTCCTAGCAAAAACAAGAGGGCAAACAATGCTTAACCCGCAAAAAGGACTTGTAAGAAAACTGCAGCCCCTTGATACCGGGATAGATGTATGTGCATGTTTACCTGGACTGAGCAGAGGCATTCCAGCGAATGGAAGGGGGGAGGGGTTTGCACTTAATCACGTATTTTTGCAATTTTCCAAAACTTTCATTCACACGAATTAGCAGGGGTAATTGTGGTGGGGTCATTTGTATGTTAAGTTCACTGTGAAAACTGGTGTAACCTATGCATAGATGTAATAATTTTCTTATGCAGGCTGTTATGAAATTACCCCCCTAACTGTGGATCAGATTTAACTCTTTTCCTGCATGGCACATCTCTAGGAAGCAAAAAACTTAAAATGACCCCCCCAAAAAAGCCCCCATTAGACAGACTGGCCAATTAGGACTTCAGTGGTCCAGAAATTCTCTTCCTTCAGAGGATGTGATGCTCAGGTAAGTCATTAAACATAGAAGCCCTGTCTACTATGTGCATAGGAAAGTTACCAGGGCATTCTACACAAGAACAGGGCTGCTTCCTTCTCAGTGTCAGGGTGGGTCGCTCACTCCCTGCCCCACCCACTCCCTTTGTTATAGCTGCTTTCACCAGATTGTCCAGCCTCACCTTATTAAAAATCTCCATGTAGAATTAAATTAGGTTTAGAAAAATACTTTTTTTTTTTTTTTAAACACACAAAATCTTTTGTTCCACACCCTATGGGATTTGGACAAAAGTGCTACATAAATCCACTACTAATAAAGAGAATAAGGGTTTTTTTTTTCCTAGTGAGCACTATATAGGAAAGAGCTCTCTCTGAACCCTAGCACTCAGGACGAAGTACAGAACACCAGCTTACAGGTGACACTTGAACTCAGCAGAATTGCTGGGACTCATCAGGCTCTCTACTTACCACAAATACGGTCCCAGAACTGACATCTTTATCTACAACAAACCAGGCATCTCGCTGACCACCTATTCTGGCCCGCTGGCCCAAGGTAAATAAAAACCAGCCTGGAGAACAAAAAATATTCAGCCATTTAAAATCTTGGTAAAGTTAACACTTATTGTTAATATGCCAATTATCCATCAAGATCAAAACGCTGTACAATAAATCTTAAAAAAATAAATAAATTTCAGCCAAAGCGAAATTCAAAGGATAAGGCCTGCAAGATCCAACTTTTTTTTTTGTTTTGGAACTAAGCCAAGACAAAGAAAAAAAAAAACGTAACTACAACTAAAAATCACTCCTTGATATTTTTTTTAAACTAACTACAGACTGTAGGGAATGCACCTCTACCATCTGCTGGAGTCAGAGAAATACTGATGGACTGTAGGTGGCACCTGAGGGTATAGGGGCAGAGTCAGTCAAAACCTCTGTCTCCACCTGCTGGTGGGGCGACAAAACCCAGGAGTCTGCACTGATCAGGGTACGTTCAGGGAACAAACATTTACAAAACAATCACAAAGTAAAATAATTAAACGAGGAAAATTTATATCAGCATCTACAAAGAAGACCTAACAGTTCTGCCTATTTATAAAAATGTAATAAGATTCTTTAAAAAGCAGAATACTAAAAAAAAAAAAAAAAATCTCTCTATATATATATATCTATATCTCTATATATATATCTCAATTAAAAACCTGGGTAAACAACCAGGATTTAACAAGTTTCCTAAATGTAAAACAAATTTTCTTCAGCCTTAAATCCATATGGAAGGCGCTCCACAACAGTAGAGCCTATTATCTTCCAATCTTATTTCACAGGGAGATGGCAGTCTCAGTAATTCATGTTGAGAGGACCTCAGGTTCTTAGATATAAAAGCACTCTCCATAAAGTGCCCTATAAATGAGTGTGAATCTAATTTAATTCAGCATCATACCGTCCATCAATGCAGTTCCTGAAATAACGGCATAACATGATTGAATTTGGAGGGTCCAAAAACTGCCCTGGCCACAGTATTTTGCAGTAATTGTAGCCTTCTCAAAGGCTAGCATGCCACCTATTGGGCTCCAAAAGACACGGCCATGTATACAGTAACTCTAGCAGTCAGGATTTCCTGTTACCACATACATCAGCACCAGTGGGTAAGGCCAGCAGATCTCCACATTACTAAATGTTACTAGAAGAGGTTTTTAAGTAATTTGTTTTTAAAATCTATGAAAAGCAGTTTCAAGTGGCTGCAAAATAAAGCTATAAGGGTAATACATAGCCTAAAGTGTCAATGGGAAAGACAGTGAGGGTTAATAGAGTTGACAATGTGATACTGAGGGGATGGGTTATTGGGGCACAGTAAAGGGTAAAAGAGCTGGCAACATGGCATACTGAATGGTAGTGAGGCTGTTAACATGTGATGGTGGATCTGGAAACAGAGAATACCAGACAGATAGCTTCAGTACCAGGCTCTACTATTGTGGAATGCTCTTCCTATAGATTTACGGTTAGAGAAAAATGTAGGAAACTTGTTAAATACTTAAGCTGGCCGTGTGATACAGGGCACGGGGTTGGCAGTGTGAAGCAGTAAGTGGTATAGTGGGGTAGAAGTGCGGAACAGTGTGGGCCAAGTGGTATAGTGGACTGGCAGTATGGAGCAGTTGGACATGGCTGGGTTGGCATGTGAGATGATGGAGTAGCAGCGTAGGACGGATGTGGCTGATCTGACAATGCTGGACGAGTGGTATAGTGGGGCTGGCAGCGTGCAGCATCGGATGTAGCTGGGCTGGGAGTGCGAGGCAGCTGACCTGGCAGTATAGCAATACGAGTCAGGAGGAGGTTACTGGGATGTGGGCTAATAGGTAGAATACTGAGTTGTGACTCCACAGGCACCAATTCCATTTTCCCCTCTCCGTCATTCAGAGTTGGACTCCAAATAAGTCAATTCAACTTCCTTGCACTTAAGACTAAGCTCTTGGATGAAGAGGTGCTGAACCACAAATTCTCTTGCTCAGTGCTAATGGTGCTTTGGAAATAATAAAAAAATCATCAAATTGCTTTTGGCCGCAAGAGGTGAATACTAACTTTCTATCTTTTCCTAATAAAGCCAGGGAATCTTTTCTTGTGATTCCTCACTGTACATTACAGTCACATCTGCCAACATGCCACTAACAGCCAATAATGAACTAGAACAAATGACCAGTTAGCAAGGTCTGTGCAGAATAATCTTTTGTAAAGGCAAAACATCTGGTTTCCAGCAGCAGCTGTATTCTAGATAATCTCTAGGGTTCATTTCAGACATCTAGAGTGTTTTTCTAGATATAGTTTGGAATTTGGTTTATAAAAGCCTTCCCTAGCTGCAGGTAGATATATTAAAGGGAACAGTCCAGGAAGTCAGCAAATACTGGCTGGTAGGAAGGCTCGGGGGCAGTGCTGTACACTGCCATGCCAGAGATCTGGGTGGAATTTCCAAGCATGGTTTCTGCTCCTCGGCTTGCCCTGGACAGAGGAAGCCAGGGAGGCAGCAGTCAGAGGACCAAGATAGGAAAAGAGGGAGGAAAATATTCCCAGTCATCTGACAACTGACAGCCAGACCCAGGGTACACAGGCGCTGGGTTCCAGGTGGTTTCTGGTCCCTGCCTGAAGACGGATAAGGCTAGGACAGGTGTTTTAAAAATGAGGAAATACCCCAAGGTCACTGTGAACAAAAGCTCATAGCACCATAGGCCCTATAGCGGCTGGTTCTGACTGAGGTTGAGGAGAGGGGGAAAAAATATATATATATGGAATCCTCCAAGTGCAACCTGCCCACCACAAAAAAAATTAAAATAAAATATGAAGAGGCAAGTGAAAGCTCCTACCAGCTGAACAAAGTTTCAAAAGCGAGTGCGTCTCCAGCAATGGTATGTGAACAGTAAGAAGATTCATCATTGTAGCAGTAACACCACTGTGCCCACCCACCTCCTGTGATCAGGGGGGGGGGGGGGGGGATCAACTAAACTGACCATCAGCTCCTGCGGGAAAGGAAGGGTCAGGTGCGAGACCCGCACATCCAAGCAGCCCACCTTCCTTTGGGAACTGGAAGTCGGTGGGGCTCACTCACCTCTGTGGCTCCCCATGACCTTTTTGTCTTCAATGGAGATGAAGCTGCCGGGCCGAGGTTCTAAATACTCCAGGAAAAACAAAAGGTGGAAACAATGTGATACTGCAAAACCAGCTGCATGTGGCAATGCAAACCATTTCCCTCTCGCATGACTTACAACTCACCTCAAGGATGAAATTCTCAAAATGCCTTTCACCGATAAAGCAGATCCCCATACTCTGGAGAGGGAAAAATACACAGGAGTGACATACATACTGCAAAAAGGGAAATAAAGTGCACAAAACATTTTACCTTTTTGAGATGGCACTGGTCAGAAAAACAGACTAAGGCTAATCGCTTTGGAAAACAAGCTGTCTGCCTAAGATTGAGCAGAGAGTCAGTGGCAGAAGAAAGCCTTGGACTCATGGCCCATGACTTCTCCTGGCTCACAGAGGCTAAGCACCCAACCCCCACCCATGCTCCTCCTGCCTACAACATGGGACAGATACAGGGCAAAAGCCAAGTAAGGTCACAGCTTCTAAAGCAGCCCAGCCTGGCTAACACCTCAATCTATACAACAAGTTCACCATCCCTCATTTTCTGGACTATAGCTGGGATGCACATTCAGAATTACATCCATACTATACCCGACACTACTTTCAGAGGAGGTTGCAAGCAGAGATTTGTGCATGACTGTAGCCACACAACATCCCTCATTTCTCCAAATGCTACACTGAAAGTTTGACCCCATGTGCAGCTTATGCAGCAGAGAACCATCAACTTTTTATTAGTGAGCTCCCGAGGCCAGCCAGAGCTGGGGATATTGGAGGAAGTCATGGTCATTCATCGCGCAATAGCAAAGCCTAGGGACTAGATTTACAGCCCATGTAAAGGAAGCAAGGCCCCCAGCTGAGAAGTCAGGAGGGGATATAAAATGGGTGGAGGGGCTGGGGAGGGAATCCCTGGGTAGCTGTCAATGAAGATTCATGGCACTGTAGTCCATTAGAGGTGAATTCTGATTGAGCAGAAAGGGAGGGGAAAAAAAAAAAGATCTAAAATTGGAATAAGCAACAAAGCTTTTACATGAATTCACCCAAAATACTGAATTATGATAAAAATTTCCTTTGTTAACATAGAAAACAAACAATCTAAGATTCTGTCTTTGCACCAAAAATCAAATAAGGACCCAGAGAGGCTGGGAATGCTGATGGAAAGGCAAGGGCAACTTGTACCTGAATTACAGAGGAGTACCTTCCCTCCTCCAGTGACGGAACGGGACCCTCCTGAGCAGAGCTTCCCAATAGCTGCCTTCTGACAACCCATGCTGGACCTAAGAGCTCGGCCAGCGGAAGCAAGCCCCAAAAGTCCATGGGACAATGTTCTAAGGCATTTACCCAGGAAAACCTGCCAGTCCTAAAAGTGTCCTCAGCATGGCTATAAAGTTATGTGCAGGCTTCACAGTGTGGCTGTGTTTAAGCTGTGGGCTTGGGGGTGAGTTTAGGTTAGTATGCATGCAGAATGGCATTTTCAAGTTGGCACACACACTGCTCTCTTCACCGTGGAATAAGGAAGCACTTCTGTCACTGGGTACACGAGGACGCAGACGATTCTAAAGAAAAGCCACATGTGTAATTTTCTTTGACAACTGCCTAGCAGGTCCGTGGGTACACAAATATTTGCCTACTTTGCACCGAGGAAGGTTACTGAAAACTACCCCCTTAAAGGACATTTCATCCCCATATCACTTGACTTCCAGCCACAAGAGGTATTAAAAAAAGACAGGCACATCATTGGTATGCACACTTTTACTGGTATTACATCTCTGACTAGAAAAGGAATACTTTAAAATGGTTGGGCATTTTGCCAGACAGCATCACGTGACAATACGCAGTGTGCAAAATCTGAGGCTAATGGAAGAGCAGATTTAAAAGTACCAGATCAGAAGGAAGATGGAAGGTGTCAGAAAGGACTGAGGCAGGCTCTGAAGAGAGGGCTCCTAATGGCCGGTATGAGGGCCTATGGAGGACTTTCAGGAGCTATTTGCTTCTGGCTGAAGCAGTTGGGCTCCTGAAAAGAGCAGTTGGTTAAAAGAGAACCAGCAAAGCCATTGGGTAGAAAAGAAATACCGCTATTAGGCTAATGCATGTTTAATGCTCTCCTCACACGTAGTCCTGATAACTTGCCTCGCTAAACATCCATTACCACAATGAATGGATCACCACTCTGTTGCTAGCTTTTTAACTACATTTTGCTTTTGGAAAGCTTTACATTCCTTGTCCCTGGCAGAGCCACTTAAAAAGGAGTTCACTCTTGCTTATAAAAGCCAGCATGCAAGTTTCTGCTCCCATAAACATCTCACGGTCCAAGGTGAACAAAGGGTGAGAATGCTGAGCTACCGTGTGCTGTCACTCCCTCCCCGGATCTCACCTCTTTCTTCGTCAGCACATGCTGAAAGCCCGCCTCTGCTGCTATCTTCTTCACAAAGTCTTTGGTGAGGCCTCCCAGTGGGAAGAGGGTTCTTCTCAAGGCATCCTGGGAAACCTGGCTGAGGAAGAAGGTCTGGTCCTTGAAGAGGTCAGCGCCTTGGAGAAGTTTAACAGCTGCAGGGTGTGGAATGCATGATGTGTTAAAATGGGACAAGATGGCTCCTTCTCTTGTCAGAGACCAGACTATTTCTATATCACCACTTCTGAGCCAATCTGAAGGGCCCAAAAATAGAACCGTTTTTACACATTTTAATCATTGACTTTTTAAAATGTAGCTTTCTTTTGTTTTAAATAGCAAACATGCAGGCTAATATATTTATTTTAAATAATGGAAAAATTACTTACCTGATATTTTTTTTTCCTTAGTATAGCCAGATGGACTCAGGACCAGTGGGTTATGTGCTCTTCTGCTAGCAGATGGGAGACGGAGTCAGATTTCAAGCTGACGACAGTCTAGATATACCCCTGTAGTAACCTCAGCTCTTCAGTATTCTCTTCGAAAAGCCATTGTGGATATATCTTTGCTCAATTAACTCGATTAAACTGGTTCAACTGATTTCAAAACTGGAGATCGCCAGTGCAATCAACCAATTAACACAGACACCGGACAAACTGTAGGTGTCTTGAACTAGGGGTAGGCAGCGGCTTACCCGAATTTGTTTAGTGTCAAGGTTCGCTTCCCAAGGTTCTCCTTCTCTGGGGCAGCCGTGGGCGGGATGCTGAGTCCATCTGTCTACACTAAGGAAAACAAAATTATCAGGTAAGTAATTTCTCCATTTCCTAGCGTGCAGCCAGATGGACTCAGGACCAGTGGGATGTACAAAAGCTACTCCCGGACTGGGCGGGAGGCTGCCCATGGCCCACTTAATACTGCCCTTGAGAAGGCTGCGTCTTCGTGGGCCTGAACATCCAGGTAGTAGAACCTGGAGAAGGTGTGTATGGAGGACTACGTCGCCACCTGACAGAACTCAGCGGGCGACAGCAGGCTTGGTTTCTGCCCAAGAGACTGCCTGGGCCCTCATAGAATGAACCTTAACCTGCAGTGGTAAGTGCTTTCCTGCCTCTATGTAGGCAGCCTAGATTACTTCTTTGATCAAGCCGGCTATGGTCGCCCGCGAGGCCGCTTCTCCTTGCTTCTTCCTGCTGTGAAGAATGAACAAGCGATCCGTTTTGTGTAAGGGTTCCGATCTTTCTAGGTATCGCACCAGGAGTTTGCATTTAGGTGGCGAAGAAAGCGTGAGTCTTCAGAGTCCTTATGTTCATCCAGAGATGATAGGGAGATGGCCTGATTCAAATGAAACTCTGAGAACACTTTTGGTAGAAAGGAGGGGACGTTGCACAGCTGTATGGGTCCAGGAGTGAATCTAAGGAATGGTTCCTGACAGGATAGTGCTTGAAGTTCAAGATGCGACAAGCTGAACATATTGCCACCAGGAATACAGTCTTCAATGTTAAGAGGCATAGTGACAGACCATGCATTGGTCTGAAGGAAGCCCCTGCTAGGAAGTCTAATAGTAGATTGAGATTCCATAGGGGCACTGGCCACTTTAGGGGTGCCCGGAGTTGTTTAACCCCTTTCAGGAAGCGGGACAAATCTGGATGAGTTGATAGTCTGATACCGTCCACGTCGGCCCTGAAGCAGGACAGTGCAGCTACTTGGACCTTGAGGGAGTTGAGTGACAACCCCTTTTTCATACAGTCCTGTAGGAAGTCCAGAATCATGGGAATCTTGGTCATCCGCGGGAGTATCTCGCGGTCCTCGCACCAGGCTTCGAATACTCTCAAGATCCTTATATATATGACAGGGATGTGGAGAATTTGCGAGCTCGGAGCAGGGTGTCAATCACGGCCTTTGAATAACTGCGCTTCTTCAGGCGAGTCCTCTCAAGAGCCAGACCATAAGAGAAAATCGAGACGGATCTTCGTGAAGAATCTGGCCTTGCCGGATCAGGTTCCTGTGTGGAGGTAGGCACAGAGGGTTCCCCGCAAGGAGTCTTTGCATGTCTGCGTACCATGGTCGCCTTGGCCAATCCGGGGCCACTAGTAGAACTAGTCCCCTATGATGCTCTATTTTGCGGATGACCTTGCCCAGTAGCGGCCATGGGGGGGGGGGGGGGGAAGGCGTACAGTAAGTCTTCCTCTGGCCAAGTCTGGACGAGAGCATCGATCCCTTGGGAGTGTGGCTTTAGTTTGCGGCTGAAGAACCTGGGGACTTGGACACTGAGATAGGTGGCCAGTAGATCCATGGCTGGGAGGCCCCAGCGATTTACTATCAGTTGGAAGGCTATGGTCAACAGCGTCCATTCCCCCCCAGGCCCAAGCTCTCTCTGCTGAAATGTCTTTTCATGCGATGTGGGAGGCCGAAATGTCTTGTAGGTTTATCTCTGACCGTGCCATGAGAGGGCCTATCTCCAGCGACACCTGCTGGCTCCTGGCTCCTCCCCGGCGGTTGATGTAAGCAACAGTTGTAGCGTTGTCCGACATTACTTGAATCGTTTTGCCCCGGAGTCTGTGGTTGAATCGCAGGCACGCTAGTCTGACTGCTCGAGCTACCAGGAGGTTTGTGTTCCATTCCGCCTCTTCCTTGTTCCATTGTCCCTGGGCCGTCAGCTCCTGACAGTGGGCTCCCCACCCTCGCAGGCTCGTATCCGTAGTGAGCAAGATCCAGTTGGATGGGGATAGTCCTGGGACAATGGGTTCCATCATGACAGTAAGGAGCATTGGAGCGGTCGCATGTGGACCCTTGGCCAAGGGATGACCTCCAGGGTTGATGCCATGAGGCAGAGGACTGGAAGATAGTCCCATACCTTGGGGCGTGCATTGGTCATCAATCGTCGTAATTGTTCCATCAGTTTCTTTCTCCTCGGGGGAGGGAGAAAGACTTTGTTCTGTTTGGTGTCGAAACGGGTCCCCAGGTATTCTAGAGTTTGAGAGAGCTGAAGACTGCTCTTGCCCATGCTCACAACCCAACCAAGTTCCTGCAGTAGGCTCTTGACACTGCTGGTCACCTGCTGGCTCTCTTCCGAAGACTTTGCCCTGATCAGCCAGTCGTCCAGGTAAGGGTGTACCAAGATCCCTTCCTTCCTCAGGATTGCCGCCATGACCACCATAATTTTGGAGAATGTTCTGGAGGCGGTTGCTAGGCTGAAAGGTAGCGTTCGGAACTGGTAATGGTGACCTAGTATTGCAAAGCGTTGAAAACGCTGGTGATCTTGATGGACTGGAATGTGAAGGTAGGCTTCGGAGAGGTCCAGGGAGGTTAGAAACTCTCCTGATTGTACTGCCATTATGATGGAACAAAGGGTATCCATGCAGAAGTGTAGTATCCGCAGATAACGGTTGACGTTCTTGAGATCCAAGAAGGGTTGGAATGATTCTTCCTTCTTGGGAACGATAAAATTAATGGAATAGCACCCCATATTTTGTTGGGCATGGGAACCGGAGTTATTGCCTTCAGACTGAGTAGTCTTGTCAGGGTGGCTTCCAATGCCAGTCTCTTGGTGTGGGAGTGGCAGGGTGACATCATAAATTTGTCTTGAGGGATGCTGCGGAACTCCAGAGAGTAGCCTTCTCGAATGATGTTTAGTACCCATTTGTCCAACGTGATCTCGGCCCTTCTTTGGTAGAAGAGGGCAAGTCAACCCCCTATTTCCTCTTCCTGTGGATGGGTCGGTCCATTCTCATTGTGGAGCATGGCTGGAGCCTTCCTCCGGGCCTGCTCCTCTCTTGGTCTGTTGGTTCCGAAAGGGCTGTGACCATCTGGAGGGATGAGGTGCCTGGAACTGCGAGTTTCTGTAGGGTCTAAAGCGTTGCGAGCCTCTGCCCTTGGTTCTTCTAGGTGAGGGCCGCTGAGATCTTTTATTCCTATCTTCTTGGTAGCTGAGGCACTGGGGATTCGCCCCATTTGCTGGCTAACTTCTCCAATTCGCTTCCGAACAAGAGAGACCCTTTAAAGGGCATTCTTGTGAGATTTGCTTTAGATGTCGCATCAGTAGACTAATTCCGTAGCCATAGTTGTCTTCTGGATGCCACTAGCGAGGCTATGCCTCTGGCTGAGGTACGCACCAGGTCTGAGCTTGCATCCATCAGGAAGGCTGCTGCAGGTTCCATCATCTCACCAGTATACGTTCCGGAGTTATTTGCCTCTCTTGAGAAGAGCAAGCAGGATCATGCCACCAGTGCGCAGCAGGAAGCAATCTGTAGTGTCATTGCTGTTGCGAAGGCCTGCTTAAGGTTGGATTCCAATCGTCTATCCTGAGTATCCTTCAATGCAGCACGGCACAGACCATGGCGACCACTTTTGGGAAACACAGGCATTCCTTAGTCGCTGGTTCTGGAGGGTATAGGGCTTCCAAGGCCCTACCCCCTTTGAAGCTGGCCTCCAGGGCATCCCACTCCAGGTCAATCAGTTCCTGGATGGCTTCCATCATTGGGAAGTAGCATGAGGCTTTACGAAGGGACACCAGGATGAGGTGGTTCTTTGGTTCCACCAATGGGTCCATGCCTGGAATACAGAGTCTGGGAAAGAAGGGCTGGTAATTCATCCTTGTGGAAGAAGCGAAACATGGTTCGGTATGGTTCCAGGCCTGGAGGAATTTCTCCTTCTTCCAGGGAGTCGCCATCGTCATTTCAGGTGTCTGGGTCCCTGTCAGGGAAATTCTTGGTTAAGCGAGGCTTGTCTCGAGGCATCCGAGCAGAGCCAAGAGGATCTCGTGCTTCCGGTAGCTGTTGAGCCTGGGGCGCAGCCGGGGCTGATTGCGCCTGAACGAAGGCTTGTAGCCCTTGGAAAAATTCTAACCAGGAGAAGGTCCCCGGGTCCATGTTAATCCCAGGGGGAGTCGGCGTAGGGGCCTCTGAGGTGCCATCTTTTGGAGAAGCCATCTCACAGATGCATAGGTCCGGGGAACTATCATCTGTAATAGTTCCGGACCTATCCCCAGACAGTGAGGGACCAGGCTTTGGTTCCCCCTGGGCTTCCTCGCAATGCCGTCACAGGCAGGACTCCAGTTCAGGCCGCGTGGTTCTTATGTGGCAGGCTGTGCAAAGAGAGTGCCTTCTGGCCTTTTTGGGTGCCGGTGCCATTGCCTCTAGCTTCAATGAGCGCGTGTAGCTGTAAACGTGGCTGTGCATGTAGTTGTGCGCGCACGGTGCACCCTCATGTGTGCCCGCTTGTGCACGCATCTGTATTGGACGCACATAAGTTAGGCGCATCGGCTGCCCGGCCTGCCCCGCGTGTACCGCCGGTCGAGAAGGGAAGATGGCGCTGACGCCCCCGCACATAAGATGGTGCATCCCAGAGGGTCTCCACGTGGCCCCTGCACCAGATTGGGGCCTAGCCCAATCAGGGTTGCTCAACCCGATTGGTGCTCCCTTTTACCTCGCCAGAAAGGAAATCGAATCGGTATGGCAATCCGAGCCTCGGAGACCGGAATTTAAGGTTTTCTGCTTACCTGGTCTCGTCGCTTACCAATCGAATGCCAAGATGGTCTCCAACTGTGGGGAGGGGGGGCTTTACCTTCACCGCCGCGCTCTATTGTGCACTCGCTGCCTTTCAGCCACTCTGGGGGCTAAGCCCATGCCGGGAACTGGCTACCGGACCAAGGGACACCTCTGAGGGATATCGGAAATCACCTCAGGAATTCTCAACTGGGGGAGGGACCCTTAGGTTTCACCGCAGGAGAGCGGGGCTCAGCCTTCTTTAAGGTAAATTTTCTTTCTTTGCTGTATTTGTTAACACTATTCTAGTGTGTGGGATAGTGTCCGCATCTGCTAGGAGATGGAGAGATACTGAAGAGCTGAGGTTACTACAAGGGTATATCTAGAGTGACATCAGCTTGAAATCTGAGTCTGTCTCCCATCTGCTAGCAGAAGAGCACATAACCCACTGGTCCTGAGTCCATCTGGCTACACGCTAGGAAAGTGTAGTTTTCAACATCAAAAAAAAAATCAATCTGTTACAATATGTTTCTTCTCAGCTGGCTTCAAATTCAGATAGAGGATTCTGAACATTACCACGGAGATGAGACATGGATGACTGGTAACAGACAGTTGCTTAGAGACTATCCCATCCCCCCATCAAGAAGTGAAAGGTTTTTTTTTTTTTTTTTTAAGTACTAGCAACCCATATCCAGAATTTTACAGAAAGACTTCTGGAAGTAGGTTTCTAAGGAAGTACTACATACACTTGCTGCCTTTCCAAAGGAAATCTTGGACAGTATATAAGAGAGCAATTAAATCCTGCTCCACCAACCACTCAGATTACTACTAACCTGTCCGGGGATAAAGGAAGGGAAGCTATCACTACTACAAAACTTCCCTGTCAGGGAATGCAGATTTGCTCCAACATGCTGCCTGTCTAACTGCCAGGATAACATCTATAGTAAACACACAATCTTCTGTGAACCACTTGGGGTGTGACAGCAGGATGGAGCGATTTGCATGGCTGATACAGTCCTGTAATACCAGACTAGAAAAGAACGTGTCCCCTCCACCTGTGCAGTCCCAACACAGATCCATTTCCATGTCTGGGCTGGCTGGGGGGCGGCAAGGAAGTGCTACAATTTTTCCTGGCACTTACTGTTTCTGACTTCAAATCTGTTCCGAAAAAGCCCTTCTGGCCTCTCCATGTGTCGCTGCTGAAAAACTTCCTCATCTTCTTGGGACGTTCTTGCATAATGGCCTGTAGCAATTGCATCAGCTCCTATCCCATTAGAAAGGCAGTTTTAAAGCTCCATACATACCCATTGGAAAATGCATTAATCTTACATTCTTAAATCCTACCTATTACCGCTCAGTACCAGCTAGGTGAGACTCATGATCTTAATAGGAAATTAAGATTTATATATAACAAAGTCACTTCAAATTTTGCGAAGATTCAGATGGTTTTAAGGACCTTTTTCAAATTCATAATTTTATGACATTGCCTTGGGATCATAAGAATCCCACCCATGCAGTAAAAACCTAGATGACAGGTGGGATTAGACTTAAAGCACAGAATATATCACTAAAGAGATGCCTAGTTGTCTTCTCCCTGTGGACTATTTAGGGATGCTCCCCAGCATTCCCAGCCCAGGTTTTGAAACCAGCTCCTGTCACTAACCTTCCAGGCAGGTCTTTGGTTAAAGAATGGTGATGTCAGCTAAGAGAAATCTTTCAAGCATGTTTCTATCTACATACAGTTGTGCTCATAAATTCACGTACCCCTGGCAGAATTTGTAAGATGTGTAGCAATTTAAGAAAATATGCGTGATCAGACAAACATCTTATTTTTAATTAATTTCAAATTAAACTATTATGCATCACAGAATAGCATCATTAAACAAACCATAGCAATAAAGGAAATAATAAAATGGTCCTGTTCAAAAGTTTGCATACCCTTGAATGTTTGGGCTGATAAAATAACCTGTATCAACTTTAGTTGATGGTAATAGTGTACGATGGTAATGAAATGCAGGTATTCACACCTGTGCTTTGTTTGAACGTAATTAGTACCTGTGTATAAATAGTCAATGAGTTTCTTAGCTCTTGAGAAACCCTTGAGCATTTCATCCAGGGCTGCACTGACTTTGGTGGTTACTGAAGCATAGGAAAAGCAAAAGAACTGTCAAAGAATCTGCAAGCAAAAGGAGTTCAGCTTATCAGGAAAAGGATATACAAAGATATCTAAAAATTTGAAAATGGAAAATTGGTTTTTTACCTGCAAATTTTCGTTCCTGTAATACCACAGATCAGTCCAGACCAGTGGGTTGTGCATTCCTACCAGCAGATGGAGTCAGAGAACAAAAACTCTGGGCACTGCTACATAACCGAGAGTGCCACCTGCAGCCCCTCAGTATTGGTCTGTACCCAAGCCCAAACAACTAAACTTTACTAACAACAACTCAATAGCCAACCCCTCGCCCAGAACAGAGAAAACAAAAACCACTAGACCACCTCGGAACTTGCTCCTTCCGGAGCATTTGCAAAAGAACCAAATTGTTTCTTCAGGAAAATATTACCTCTCAAGGTAGTCTTTCGGAATCTGAAAAGGGGATGGGCCTCTGGACTAATCTGTGGTATTACAGGAACGAAAATTAGCAGGTAAGAACCAATTTTCCTTTCCTGAACATACCCAGAACAGTCCAGACCAGTGGGATGTACCCAAGCCACTCTTCACTGGGCGGGAACCCGAAAGACCCGCACGCAGAACACCCTCACCGAAGGATGATTCATCATGCACCCTAACATCCAAACGATAATACTTGGTGAAAGTGTGAAGGGATGACCAAACCGCCGCTCTGCAGATCTCCTGAGGCGACAGAAGCTGACACTCAGCCCAGGAGGTAGCCTGGGCCCTAGTGGAACGAGCTCTCAGATGCACGGGCACCTGACGCCCTCGGGCAATATAGGCCGAAGAGATAGCCTCCTTAAGCCAGCGCAGAATCGACGCCTTAGAAGTCTGATCACCCTTCTTAGGACCCCCAAACAAGACAAACTGATGGTCTGACCGCCAGAAGTCACTGGTAACCTTCAAATAGCACAAAAGAGCGCGATGCACAGCCAAAAGATGAAGCTCCCTCTCCTGAGGGGAAATCCTGGCAGATCCACCGCCTGATTGACATGAAAGGCCGAGACCACCTTAGGCACAAAAGACAGAACCGTGCACAGCGAAACTCTATCATTGTAAATCCTAAGAAAGGAATCCCGAAATGCAAAGCCTGTAACTCTGAAATGTGTCGTGCAGAACAAATGGCTACGAGGAAAACAGTTCTCAAGGTCAAATCCTTAATGGGAGCCCTGAGTAAAGGCTCAAAGGGGGCTCTGCAAAACACCCGAAGCACCAGGTTCAAACTCCAATCCGGACGTAACGGGCATACGGGAAGATGTAAATGCTTTACTCCCTTGAGGAACCGAAAAATCTCTGGGTGCACTGCCAGTGACAGACCATGAACCTTGCCCCTTAAGGCACCTAAAGCAGCCACTTGAACCTAAAGTGAGTTGAAAGCCAAATCTTTGGCCAACCCCTGTTGAAGGAAATCCAACACCTGGGGAATCTTCATTGACAAAGGATCCAAGGAGCGCTGACAGCACCATGCCTCAAACAACTTCCAGACTCTAACATAGGCCATAGACGTAGATGGTCGACGCGCCTGAAGAAGAGTGGAAATGACCTGCTCTGAATATCCTCTCAATCACAATTGCCGCCTCTCAAAAGCCAGGCCGCAAGAGAGAAGTGATCCTCCCGATCTGAAAATATGGGCCCCTGACGGAGTAGTTGCGAAAGATGAACCAGCTGCAGAGGACCTTCCAGCGCTAATCGCACCATATCTGCGAACCATGGGAGACGTGGCCACTCCGGAGCCACCAACACCACACTGCTTGGATGTTGCTCTATGCATTGGAGAAGCCGACCGATGAGAGGCTGGGGGAAAGAATGCCTGTGGGCCACGGACACACTAGGGCATCTAATCCTACTGAGCCTATTTCTTGACGATGACTGAAGATGCATTCCATCTTCGCATTGGCCAGAGCTGCCATCAGATCCAACTGAGGCACGCCCCACCTGGCGCAAATGAGATTCCAAGCTTCGGGAGCCAACTCCCACTCCCCCGGATCGAGCTGTTGACTGCTGAGGAAGTCCGCCTGAACATTTTCCACTCCTGCAACGCGGCAATTCCTTTGAGATGGCATTCCGTCCAAGCAAACAACAACAGCCTCACCTCCTACGCCACCACGAGACTCCATGTCCCGCCTTGCCTGTTGATGTAAGCTACCGTTGTCGCATTCCCTGAGAACACTCGAACCACTGTGTTCTCGAACAGAGGCAGAAATGCTTGCAGGGCCAGTCGGACAGCCCTCGTCTCGAGGCGGTTGATGGACCAGGATTTTTCCGTTGGGGACCAAAGACCTTGAGTGGATTTGTCAATCTAAAGTCGGCGAAACAATGTGACAAGGCGATAGCTAAAGCCAGAAGAATGCTGGGCTGCATAGAGAGAGGAATATTGAGTAAGAAAAGGGAAGTGATTATCCCTTGTACAGGTCCTTGGTGAGGCCTCACCTGGAGTACTGTGCTCAGTTCTGGAGACCGTATCTCAGAAGGGACAGAGACAGGATAGAGGCGGTCCAGAGAAGGGCGACCAAAAAGGTGTATGGTCTTTATCGAATGCCTTATGAGGAGAGATTGAAGAATCTAAATATGTATACCCTGGAGGAAAGGAGGAGCAGGGGTGATATGATACAGACCTTCAGATACTTGAAAGGTTTTAATGATCCAAAGTCAACGACAAACCTTTTCAGTTGCAAAAAATTCAGTAGAACTAGGGGTCACGATTTAAAACTCCAGGGAGGAAGGCTCAGAACCAATGTCAGGAAGTATTTCTTCACGGAGAGGGTGCTGGACGCCTGGAATGCCCTTCCGGAGGAAGTGGTGAAGACTAAAACTGTGAAGGATTTCAAAGGGGCGTGGGGTAAACACTGTGGATCCATAAAGTCTTGAGGATGTGAATGAAGAGAAGAGACATGGGGGTGGCTTGCAGGAATGACGGCTACTACCTGGTGATTAATACCCTTATTCAATAAACATACACACGGTTAATGCGACTCCAACATTGCTCTATGCTTCAACGGCAAGAGGAATTGTGGGAAAAAGGATTTGCATTCACAAATAAGCGTGGGAGTAAGCTTGCTTGTTGCGGTGGTTACTACCCCGAACTAATTAAGCCTGATTCTTCACTTTGAATACATATACAGAGCAGCTCACTGCTTCAACAGCAGGGGGGATTGAAGAAAAGGGGATTTATATTAAGACAACCAACAAGGACTAAATTACACAGACTGGGTAAACAATTAAGCATGGGAGTAGCTTGCTTATTGCGGCGGTTACTACCCCTAACCAATTAGGCTTGATATGTCACTTTTATGCAGCTCCAGCACTGCTCTCTACATCAATGGCAGGGGTGGAAGGAAATTAGAACCAAAAAGTTACCAATAAGGGCCCTGACCTCAGCGGTCAGAGTAACAGATAAGTATGAGAAAAATAACTGTGAAAGCTTGCTGGGCAGACTGGATGGGCTGTTTGGTCTTCTTCTGCCATCATTTCTATGTTTCTATGTTGAGGCAAACTGCTCTCCAGCCGGACAGACTGGCATCCATGGAGATAACCACCCAATTCACGGGGTCCAAATCCACTCCCTGTACCAGGTTGCTGAGTGAAAGCCACTATGATAGACTGACTCTGGAAGTAAAGGCAATGGTATATGGAACTGTTCCGACACTGGGCTCCATCTTGACAACAACGTACGCCGCAACGGACGCAAATGAGCGAACGCCCACGGGTCCAAATCTAAGGTGGAGGCCATGGATCCCAGAACCTGTAAGTGATGCCAAACTGGAGTCTTCCTCTGAAGAAGGGCCTTGACCTGATCCTGCAACTTCGTTACACGGTCCGATGCCAGAGAAACCTTGCCTCGGAAGGTGTCGAAGAGCGCGCCCAAGTAGACCAGCGACTGCATGGGCTCCAAGTGACTTTTCTGGACATTTATGACCCAGCTGTGCGACCGCAAGGTGAACATCACCCTCTGGACCGATCTTACGCAGTCCTCCTGTGACTTTGCTTGAATTAGCCAGTCGTCCAGATACAGATGAACAAGGACTCCCTCCTTGTGCAGGAATGCCGCCATGACCACCATGACCTTGGTGAAAGTACGTGGGGCTGTTGCCAGACTGAAAGGAAGAGCTTGAAACTGGAAATGTTGGCCCATCACCTTGAAGCGGAGGAATCACTGGTGAGCCTGGCAAATCGGGATGTGGAGATACACCTCAGTGAGATCTAATGACTCGAGAAATTCCCCTCTGCGTACCACGGCCACCATAGTCCTCAAGATCTCCATGCGAAAACGGGGAACTCGCAGACACCTGTTCAGCTTCTGCAAATCCAGAATGGGACGAAAGGTGCCCTCTTTCTTTGGAACCACAAAGTACACCAAATGCTGTCCCTTGCAAGGGGAACTGGAACAATGGCCCGGAGATCGAGCAGCCGTGGTAGGGTCCCCTGTACTGCTTCGTGCTTGACCCGCGAAGCAACGTGAGACTCCACAAAGGCCTCCTGCACTGGGCATGAAAACGAGAGTGTAACCATCCCGGACCACTTCCAAGACCCATCAGTCCGAGGTAATCTTTTCCCACTCTGCGTAGAAGCTCGACAATCTGCCTCCGACAGCTTCTACGATGGAATGGGTGCCCCTGGCTTCATTGGCAAGGTTTTTGACGTCCAGCATCCTGGCCCGTGGACTCTCTGTCTGGGCACCGTCCTCCACGAAAGGACTGCTGACATCCCGAGCCCGGCCTGGGCCCCAAAGGAGCTGAAGACCTACCAGGGCAAAATCTGCGAGAATCCCGGAAACGAGCTTGAGGGGGAAAAACCTTCCCAGAAGGTTTCCTATCCTCTGGCAGTCAGTTACCTTTGGACTTCCCCAGCAATTTCACCAACTGTTCCAGATCCTCCCCAAAGAGAAGCTTGCTCTTAAAGGGGAGGTTACAGAGTTGAGAGTTGGAAGATAAATCTGCTGACCAATTACGAAACCAGAGTAGTCTACGAGCCGTAACAGCAGACACCATACTACGTGCGGAGGTCCATACCAAGTCATACAATGCGTCTGCGACATAGGCAACTCCTGCCTCCAAACATGCGGCTTGCAAGGGCCCCCCCCTGCCGTTGGCACTGGGAGCTGTGGAAGCTCCTGGACCCAGCAAAGACAGGCTCTCTGCATGAGGCTGGTGCAAATCGCCGCCCTGAGATTCAGCTCTGAGACCTCGAAGACTTGCTTAAGGTATATTTCCAGTTTGCGGTCCTGAATGTCCTTCAGTGCAGCAGTCCTGGCCACAGGAATGGTGGTTGTCTTAGTCACGGCAGACATCGCCGCGTCCACCTTCGGTATCTTTAGAAGATCCAATACATCCTGCAACAGGAGGTAAAGTTTTGCCATGGCTCTTCCCACTTTCAAACCAGCATCTGGCGAGTCCCACTCCCGGGTCACCAGCTTGTGGACCTTCTTAGGGATTGAGAAGGAAGTCTTCGGACCCAGAATACCATCCAGGACTGGGTTGATGCCTTTGCTGTCTGATTCTTCCTGTGAAACCTTGATCCCCAGGAACTCCAAGATATGGGGAATGAGAGGTCGAAGCTCCTCTCGCTTAAATAAGCGTACCACGCTGGGATCACCACCTTCCGAGGGTGGGAGGTCGTCCTGGTTCACATCACCCATACCCTGGGTGAGTCCAGGATCCTGATCCGCCCCGGGGCCAAAGGGATCTCAGAGTGGGGCTGGCAACATATCCTCACCTGGAGCCCCCTGTCGAGCCCCTGACGGTTGATGAAGATCCGGGGACCCCATGGGTACCCGCTTTGGTGGAGGCTCCACCAAAGCGTCTGGCTGTACTGCACTCTTCAGGATCTCCTGTTTCCTAGCCAGGAACGCCTGGTGCAGTAGCAGCACAAACTCAGGACAGTACACCCCCCCCAGCAGGAGGGTCTGGTAGCCCAGAGTCATCCACAAAAAATGGGAACCTGGTCCACCGGGGATAGAATGGGAGGGGCATCCTCCTCCCACAGCACCTGCCACAAGCCACTCTCCCCGCTGAGGAGGACCGGTCTGCCTGATTCTCCCCCCCAACCCCCCCCCCCCCCCCCCCCCGCAAGGAAGTTCCCTCTTGCCCAGTGGAGCAGGCAGAACAAAGGGAACTAATGTTTAGGGCCTGCCCTGACATGCCACATGCGCAGCAGGTCCCCATCTTGGGTCGGGGTGCCATACACCAGACCGAGCAGCCACGCGGTCGTCAAAAAAAAAAAGAAAAAATATCAAGCTGGGAAACCTTCGCGCGACTGCAGGAGCTAAAAAAAAATAGCATACTCCCTGCAGGCGCGAGAACTGCCGGCACGAAAAAATGCGGCCTAGCACGCGCTCGAAGGCCTCCCCTCCCGCAGACCTACCGGGAGCCTTGGGCTGTTGTTAGGACCCACGAGGTCGAGCTCCCCACTCCGAATGGCCTGCTGACGAAACGGCACGGCACGGCCCGTCCCCCAAAGCAACTCCGCCTACCTTGAAAGCTTCAGTTTCTTTTCTTTTTTTAAAGAAACTTTACACTGGCACTCCTGGGGCCTGAGGAAAGGAGTGACAGGAGCCTCCTCAGTAGTCGAGGAAACCAGGAGCCCCTGGCTATCGAGACACTGGACCGTTGCGGGCGAGACTCAGACAGGGGTATTCAACCCCCTGGATACCTGGCTTGAACTGAGGGATGGCCCACGAAGGTGCCTAACACCTCAGGAAGCTACACCACTAACTAGCCTAACCTAGGAAAAAAACTTTTCCCTAATAGTTAAAAAAAAAAAAAAATAAAGTAACAGACTGCAGGTTTGCATCTCTACCATCTGCTGGAGTCAGAGAAATACTGAGGGACTGCAGGTGGCACTCTCGGTTATGTAGCAGTGCCCCATGTTTTTGTTCTCTGACTCCATCTGCTGGTAGGAATGCACAACCACTGGTCTGGACTGATCTGGGTATGTTCAGGAATGGAAAATTATGGTTTCTGTTAATACCAAGCCATGGTCAGGTAAATCAAGGAACTGCCAAGAAATCTTTACGGGATGCAAAGACAAACCCACAAGCAACTTCTACTGAAATACGGGCTTCTCTGAAACAAAGTGACAAAGTGGTATGGCTGCTTCAGCATACACAAGGAGATACTGAAACAAAAACGGGCTGCATGAACTGCCAGAGAAAAGCTATTGCTGGACCAATGCCACAAAACAGCCCGCTTACAATGTGCTAAACAGCAACTACAGAAGTCTCAAAACTTCTGAAACAAAGTAAATTGGAATGAGGAGGCCAAAATTAGACTTTATGGTCACAACCATAAATGCTATGAAGAGAAGCACATCATCCCTACCGCGAAGCATGGAGGTGAATATCTGGTGTTTTAGGGGTGTGTGAGCTACAGCGTCTCAGGGAATTTAGTCAAAATTGATAGCAGGATGAATGCAGCATCTCATCAGAAATTAGAGGAGAATTTGCATTTATCAGCCAGGAAGCTGCACATGGGGCGACTTGCACTTTCCAGCATGACAATGATGTGAAACATAAGGCCAAGTCGACTCCTGCAGCGGCTGCAGAAGAAAGCGAAGGTTCAGGAGTGGCCATCGTGGTCCCCTGACCTCAACATCATTGAGCCACTTTGGGGAGAACTCAAACAGGCAGTTCATGCTAGACAACCAAATAATTTACAGGATCTCGAGGCTTTTTGCCAAAAGGAATGGGCAGCTTTACCAAGTGAGACAATAAAGGGCCTCATTCACAACTATCACAAAAGACTGCAAGCTGTCATTGATGCAAAAGGGGGGCAATACACGATATTAAGAACTAAGGGTATGGAGAGTATAAACAGGACTATTTTATTATTTCCCTTATTGTGCTATTAATGATTGTGCTATTCTGTGATGCATAATAGTTTAATTTGAAGAGCATTAAAAACAGATGTTTTGTCTGAACACTCATGTTTTCTTAAAATGCTACACATCTTAAAATTCTGCCAGGAGTATGCAAACTTATGAGCACAACTGTATAGATAGATACTGATTTATCTAGAGAAATACATATTAAAAAAAAAAAAATTACAGCCTGCCCATAAGAACATAAATTGCCATGCTGGGTCAGACCAAGGGTCCATCAAGCCCAGCATCCTGTTTCCAACAGAGGCCAAACCAGGCCACAAGAACCTGGCAATTACCCAAACACCCATCAGTCTTCCTCTCTAGCTTCTGTTCCCTTTCACCAGCTGGAGAAACCAGCAACAAAGCTCCTTCAGCTATGGGCCTTCCTTAGTTCAGCAGAACCTGGACAATCGGCTTCACTGATAATTCTTAAAAGCATGTCTAACCTACCAAGTAGTGATACTTTACTTTTGCTTCTTGATAGAACTTTGGAGATAGGTAGTTTTTCAGGGGTAGGGATCAGGGGGCAAGTTTATGGTAGCAGCACCACTCACAAGCCCTCTGTACATTAAGCGGATGGATTTACCCATTGTACTTAAACTGGGATCCAGAATTCAGGTCCTAGGAGGTCTGTTGGAGCCTAGCGTGGATGTATTCCCATTCTCAAGGCTTGCTGTACCCTGCTGACTAGGGGAAGGAGAAGAAAGCTGAGAAGGCGATGGTTTACAAGCAGGCTGGCGGAGACCCAATACTTTATGAAGGCCTCTCTTTGCTTGCTTAGTCTCACATCAGGGCTCAGTGCCTTCTAAATATGAAGGTCAGATTAGAGGTTCATCCTGAAAGAACCAATGTTAGCAGGGGCAGGTAAACACCCTGATTATTTTGTAATTAAGTGTGGCATATTTTGCCTATACTGACAGTTTTTATTTACAGTTGAAATGGATTGTCTTACTGCCTCATTAATTGACATACTTTCTCCTACATCAACTTCAACAAAGTTCAGGCGGGCTAGCCTGATGGCAGATGGTCTCCTCTTTTTGATTCCTAGACCCAGCTGGGAACAGGGATGCTGTGTGTGGGGGGGGGTGGGGGGTGTTAAAGTCTCTGGATGAGAGAGACTCAGTCATTAGCCAATGCCAACACTGTGTGTACACACATGCCAGGTCCCAAAACAGCTGCAGCCTGTGGGCCCCGTCCGTGACAGAGGATGGTCACCATGATGGCTGGGCTTGATGAAAGGGAAGGGACTCTAAAATGGGGAAAACCCAGGAAGCTGCATATGAAAGCTTACAATGCCATAAACCAATAGAAGTTGTTTCCAACTGACCTGGAAGCTACAAAATAATTTAAAAAAAATGAAAGACAAAACAACAACACACACTACAAATTACAAACTTATTCATACATCTGCTGGATTCTTCAAGCTTAATCTTTTACTCTTAAAAGGAACCCAGAAACTTAAAAAGAAATCTATTTAAAACTAGGTATCTGGTGTTCCCACACTATTCCTAAAGTAACATGAGCGACCCAAGCAGGAATATACACATAATGCAAACAAAAGGCTAAAGTGAAACAATCTCACTTACTATGACAGAACAAACCGCTTTATGGAGAGCTAGCACAAAGCTCTGCTGAAGCACCATGAAGCAACAAAAGAACATGTACTATAATGCAGTCAAAATTTCAATTTAGATGATTATGTCTCCACCTGCTGGTGAAAATATGCAGTTTTTGAGAATGCTGCATTTCATGCTCTGATCGATCCAGGTTCCTTTTAAACAGCATTTTGACAGTATCAACCCTTTTGTTTTGCAAGACAACTTCCTCTGTCTACTTAAAAGAGAAACCAGTGCACTATACAACTAATTCAATAAAAAATGAAAATGCAGCACTTACCTAGGTTATCTAAAGCATAACGAATAAAATATTTAAATTTGATATGCTTGTTGCATATGATATCAGGATTGGGGGTCCGTCCTTTTTCATATTCATTTAAAAAATAACTGTAATAAAAACAAGAACAGAATTAATATTCTCAGTCTGTGTTTGCGCTCCTTTGTTTATCTTTGATGGCAATCTCCAGGCTACATCATTCTGTTCAAATGCTGCCCACGCAAATTAAACGTACATTATATAGACCACTTTAAATTCAAATGCATCACAACCAAGTAGCAGAAGATCCTGCTGGTACTTACTGGAGAGAATTTTCCAGCATGGATTACAGAGGATAACTTTAAAAAAACAAACAAAATGTCTCACAATGTATTTCATTTATTTGTATATAGAAATCAACCATCTTTACAGCTCAGAACAATGTATATTCTAACAAATAATTTTATAAAATCACTTACACATAATTACCAGCACCTGCATCAGCTATTGTTATAATACATTTAATTATTGTTAAAACACACAATACTTAAAAGAAACCACCATATATGGACTTAAAAATGGCATGTTCTCTTTTAACAAGGCAGTTTCTTAATCAGAAAAGGGAAATGCCTGCCGATCAAGAATGTCTTCAGTAACATGAGGAGGGCAATCTTAAAATCCCACAGGCCTGTGGGCAAATTTAACGAAAAGCTGGTGGGTGTATGGAACGAACTCTCACCAGAGGTGGTAGAAACACAGTTTTTTGCAGTTCCATTACATGTGATAAGCACAAAGGATCCCTGGTGGTGGTGAAGTGAGGGTAGGACCAGTGATCCCCTGGGGTTTGTGGTGATGCAACGGGAGTGGGATTGGGTAGACTGAATGGGAACAGGTGCAAAGTACGTAAGGTGATTTGAAAATGCTATTGCTGTGTTACTTCCCCTCTCTGACCTAACTCGGCAGCTTGTAGTGCAGCATTCTTTCTGGCCATGCTGGCTTTTAAGAACAGATTCATCTTTTTATTGTGTGTGTGTGTGTATAAATATGTCTTCATAGAGAAAGTGGTGGATGCCAGGAATGCCCTTCTGGAGATGGTGAAGATAAAAAACAGTGAAAGAATTCAAAGTAGCATGGGATAAACACTGTGGATCCCTAAAGGCCGGGGGACAGAAATGAAGAAAAGAGTGGATGGGGGTAACTTGCTTGATGCAACAGTTACAATACCCTTAGCAGAAGCACGGGGATTACTACCCACAACCAATAAGCCTTGATACTTTTGGCGCAACTGCAACATCACTCTCCGCTTTGACAGTAAAGGGGGGGGGGGGAGGGGAATTGGATTCTGATGGCAACCAAAACGGGCCCTGACTTTTACAGTCTGGGAATACTGATACGCAGAAATAAGGGGAAAAGCTCAGGACTGCTTCTCTGGCCAAGTCCAAAAGCAAAGCAAGTCAGCATTGTCGGGATTTTCAGGAAGGCTCCTCACCCAGTAAAAATGATGCTAGATGTAATTGTTTATGGGTTTGACAATTGCTTGTTTTTTTGATTGTAAATATTACTACCCTTATCATAAGGATTGAGGGTAACTGCACAGACTACCCTTAAGGGAAACCTAGGGGTGACCTACACGGTGTGGTAGATAGCTAAAACATCATTACAACTCTGGAACACATCACTGTCACACACAACTACAAGGCCAAAACCCAGATCCTTGCTCGATATACAGCATACATCCACCAACCTCATCACCACATTATCTCACCAGACAAGTTCACTCTTCCCATCAGACTAGCATTCGTCACCTAATACATCTCACTTCTATTCTTCCAACCTGTCACACTGACATAATTCCAACATAGTCACTCCTAAACAACAAACCTCATCATCACTTTAACCAATAACAGGTCACATACACTCAGCATCATCTCTACAAATGAACCAATCCAAAACAAGCCTACAGTTCCAGCAAGTTCCACATTAATATTCCTTTTCCTCCAGTCATTAATATCAAAATAAAACAGCACATCATAAGATCAAAACACACAAATAAACTCCAGCAAACCGGCAAAGGACAGAAAACTTGATTGAGAAAAGCTTTATACAAGAGCCAGGCAGCGGTACTTCACTTTCTCTTTTGGCAGTGGTAGCTCCATCACAGCATGCCCTGCTCTCTTCTACCTTGTACCCAGCATTTCCATCTCTCTCCCATCACCCAGAATCCTCCTCTTCCTCCACCCTCAGCATCCAAAGTTATTTAAACATTTTTATATACTGCTTCCCCAGTTTTTAGAAAAAAAACAAAACACACTCAAAGCAGTATAAAGTACTCATGTATATCTTGACTACACCTTTGAAAATGTACCCCAAATGCCTAAGAACTAACATTATCAAAACAAAATCACTGTAGTTCCATCTTTTTTGTTCTAGGGAAAGAGGAATTAGAAACCTTTAGGAAGCAAACATGTTACTAGGGGAAAACAGGAGGTAGCAATAGACCTCAGCGATATCAGGGAGAAAGAGAAGAGCTGCCAGATTAGAGTCCATGGAAGAGGATAAAAAGTTAAATAATCAAAATCCATGACCAATAAATAAGTTTTACCAAGTGGAAAACTCCCTGCCAGAAGCACATCATCAGAGGCCGGAGAAAGGACAGACGTTATCTAAACAAGAGGAAGAAACATCAGTGTTTTACTATCCTTAACTGAGAACCTGGTCCTTGGCACAGGCTCATACTAGCCAAAAAGCCAGAGAGGGATTGTGACATGGGATCTCAAGCAGCAACATGAGAACATGCCTGATGGAGCAGTACAACAGGACTAAGATCATGCAGGAGCCATGAGAAGATTTTGCTGCTCTAAGATCCTTTTAACTGAGGCCTGCCTTTGGCTGTTGTTGCCCCGAGTGAGCTGTCCTGAGCGGTACTGTCCCCTCCTGCTATCATCCTTGCTTCCCAAAAGGGATCATCCCTTTAGGAGCTGCTATGGGACTGACTGGGAGACTCTACCCTCTAATTTGGAGCTTTCAGTTTTAGGTTATTAGTGGGGTGTGGATTTTTTTTTTTCCCTTTTCAGTACTGTGTATTACATTTATTTTGATTTTAGAACATGTGATATACTAGGATATATTTTGGACTATTTATTTTATTGTATTTATGTACCTCTGTACAACAAAATGGTGTTGGGCTGTAACCATTTTAAAACCGGGACCTGGTGGGGCAGGTGCAGATGGAGATCACTTCTGCCCCATTAGGACTTCAATGACCCTCCCTTCTCCCATAGATGGGGTAAGATGCTTCCATGGGAGGGGCGAGGAGGAATGGTGGCACAGGAACTCCTTTCAACCCCCTCCCACGCTGCTTTCCAGTGGTACTCGGCACTGCATGTGTATCACTTCAGTGCCGGTCTAAGCAGCTGTCTAATTTCCCTAGTGCTTGGGCCAACTCCGGCCTTAGTGAAATGGCTTCTCTAGCCCCCAGACTGAGGGCCTTCTGAGCTGTTTGGGGAGAAAAAAGAGCTAAAAGACACTTCACATGCAAAAAGTCAAAATGCTTTTCCTGTGTATACAGTTAAAACATAGTACCATGCATAATTCAGCAGAAATCAATTCTAAGTTAGTTTCGTCATGATTCAGGGCTTAATGTTTTAAGTCCCACCCAAGCTTCCACATAGGAAACTGCCACTAGTATTTGTCTCAGCCTAAGAGGCTCTGTAGAGGTGCTAAAGGTCAGCCAAGGAAGCAAAGTCTAATAATACAGTAAATAGTTTAGAATATTCTTTCCACCAGAGTGAAGGGTGTCTGCTTTTCACCATTATAATACCTTACAATAGCATTTCAACCTGACTTTTTGAGCAGGTAAACTCTGACGTGGCTTTCTATCACAGGTGTTGTGTTGGCTGAACAGCAGTGAAATCCACTTAAGTAAACCTATGCTCTTGTTACATAAATGTGTATAAATAAAGCTCCTTTCAAGCCACAGAGCAAAAAGTTCTTATGGTAACCTACTGAGTTCATCCAGCTTCAGAAATGCACTTACCTAAAAACATCATGCCAGAACTCTTTCACATAGGAAACCTGGTAAAAGGGGATATCCAGCTTCTGGCAAACCCTGTACGCATCATCACAGTCTTTGTCACTAGTGCAGACCCCTCGCTCGTCCACAGAGTCCCAGTTCTTCATAAACACACCCATTACGTCGTATCCTACAGGGAGGACATTTTATAGCCCTTAATATCTTTGGAGATCATAAAACATTTATTCATTAATGATAATTTGGATCTAATACCTTTCAACCTAATTTGTGCAGTTTAATAGTTGAGCTGCCTCTGGGGCAGATCCTTTATCAACTGATTTCTACCCCTTAAGGCAGAAGAGAAAAGTAGTAAGATTGGAATAACTGCAATACGCAGTTATACTGAAGCAGATACTTGAAAATAAAGTTACTTATTGCTTTGGAAATTGCTCTTTGCTTACCCTTTTATTTTCATCTATGTGTTACCTTACTTTGGCAATGCATGTAAAACTACTGTGTCAAAGTAATCTGAATCTGACTTGGTCAAGGTCACACAGTGCGTTAACTACAGATAACAGAGAGAATAAAAAGGATTTTTAGCATATTAAGACATTTGTTTTTATTAAATTCTGTAGGGGGGGGGATTGCAAATAAGTTATTCATGAGACGTTCAGTGGCCAAAATCAAAACTTTTTTTTTAGATGCCGCGCCGGCTGTTCAATAAGTCATGAACAGTTACAGTTTCTTATTACATGCTATTCTATGAGTCGTGGTCACCTCTTAGTGAACATTAAATGATAATTCTGCACACACTCAACTAAGGCCTTGGGCACGTTCCCTGTGCGAGTCACCGGAGCCACCTGGGCAAGCGCCGTCCGAGCCCGTCACCCCATGTCGGCCGGCGGGTAGCGCTTACCTCTCCGTTTGAGCAGCAGCGCGGCCACCGAGCTGTCCACCCCGCCAGACACCGCGCACACCACCCGCCGCATCGCCGTTTACGGGTCGAGCCGCACACGCGAACTCCAGCCCCGCTCATTACGCATGACCCGGGGATGTGAGCCGCTGCAGAACCTGAAACATATTGTAGCCAGGTGGGCTCGCTTATGTACGTATTTATTTATTTTTATTTCGTTTGAGGTGGTCCCCTTAAGAGCCGAAGAAGGCCGCGGCACTTGGCCCGGGATGGAGCCGCAGGTCAGAGGCAAGGTTCCTACGCGTGCTTTTGGTCAGTGCGGCGTGGGAACGAGGAGACGCAACGTTAGGCGGAACTGCCGGCACAGGGGTAAAGTTTCTTCCTAGTGGGCTCCCGGGCCTCACTGTTTGACGTCGACGTCGTTACGTCACGATGACGTTTCCAGCCCGACAGGCGCGCGTACCATCAACGCCATTTTTTTCTCTGGCCCCTTAAGCTTCTACAACACAGAGTGAAAGGGAAAAAAAATGCAAACAAGCTGTCAGCGACAGCAACCTGCCCCCAACGTGTGTGGGACTCGGTTAGAAAGAGCAGAAGGAATTCTTTCCAGAGGTGTCACTTGAGAAGCATGTGAGGATGCTCAGGGAGAGTCCGGTCTCTCTCTGCTAATAACACCTCATTGACTCCCATTATATTAAAAGTTCTCGCCAATGTTTTACTTTTTTTTTTTTTTTTTAATAGCACGTCTGCGTTTAGGTACAGGTCTTAGGAGACAGGATTTAATAATTATTTAGTGGTAGTAATTTATATGCTTGGACTTAGCTAGTTGATATGCCCCTATGTGTTCTTATGGGACCCCAGAAAATAACAGGCAACTAAAAACTTTCATTCGACGATGCAGAAGAAGGCCCCACAGGTTCCAGCGTTGTCGGATCGATCTGGGGCTGACTAATCCAACTGCACCCGATAAAGTTCCGGGCGAATGACTAATAGCCTCATCAACATATAGTTGCATGTAGTGAGCGCTATTAGTTTCGGGGGTGGATGTGCGTTGTGGACTCGCTAAACCCTTGTGGATACGCATCCAAAATGGATTAAAAAGTACACGCAGCTGGCCCGTACGTTTTGTAAATTTGTAAAATCTCCATTTAAGAGCCATCTCAAAATTTGACTTTTCCAAGTTTAGTAATACTGGACTCTGCAAATTAAATAAAATATAACTCTCAAAATGTGCACTGAGAGCGACATAATTAATCTTACTGCATATCTACACTCAAAAGAAAAATATATTAGCCCTAACTCAACCTTATCTAGAGTGCTATTCATTTTTTCATCACCAGCAGCTTTTTAATAAAAAAAAAAATGCTGTACCTCGCTTTGAATTGAATAAATTAGGCTGTCAATCAACTCACGCTTATCCTCTATTATACTCAAGTTGGTAATTTAAAAGTAAAGAACCATTTCAATATAACTATACCAAAAATCTGCATTCCACATATGGAAAACTGTAACAAAAAATTTCATAAGAATGCTTTCCATTCTATTGTTTGATTTAAACCCAGTGGTTGCAGAGTTTGCCATTGATAAATGTAATGTTGCTCTTGTTGGTACAAACACTGAGACTTTACCTCTTTTTTTTTTTTTTTTTTTTTAAAGAAACATATTAAATAATAAAGAACTTTAAATTGGCAAGCTGATGCTTTATTGCTATCTAATGAGATACCAGGCGAGCCTCCTGCTTGTTATTTTTAATAGTTTTTATTTTCAATAATGCATCCTAACCTGCTATTTGTATATCCTATTTAGAATATTTTTACATGAACAAAGAATAAAATAGCTTATTTTAAAGGAAGAGCAAGCATAATAAGCAGACAGCTTATGTTTAAACTATTTATAGAGTCTGGAAATTAAATAAGAAAATCTAATATCGCTTAGGGGGGACTAGGGGGCAATCCATGAAGTTAGCAAGTAGCACATCTAAGACTAAGAGGAGAAAATTCTTTTTCACTCAACACACAATAAAGCTCTGGAATTTGTTACCAGAGGATGTGGTTAGTGCAGTTGGGTTCAAAAAAGGTTTGGATAAGTTCTTGGAGGAGAAGTCCATTAATGGCTATTAATCAATTTTACTTAAGGAATAGCCACTGATTAATTGTATCAGTAGCATGGGATCTTCTTTGTGTTTGGGTAATTGCCAGGTTCTTGTGGCCTGGTTTTGGCAGCTGTTGGAAACAGAATGCTGGGCTTGATGGACCCTTGGTCTGACCCAGCATGGCAATTTCTTCTTATGTTCTTATGATTTTAATCTATGGTATAAATTACTCAGTTTTTTGTATTCTGGATAAATCAGAAAATAACATGTAACAAAAAGCTAAGAATATATATCCTGCTTTATTGATAGTGGCTAAAAAGTAGCTTTGAGGATACATGACATGATACCAGGAAAAAGAATTCTCAACTTAGATGATATCTTTTCCATGTATTTTCATTTTTTATTGGCTCACTCGCATATGAGCTGAGACGATCTGTGGGTGAGCAGCTACCCCTGAAGAAGAATTAGACCCGATGTTACCAGGTTTTGCAAACTAAGGGCTACCCTGGAGTTCCTGCCTCAGCGTTGCAGTTTTCAACATTCACACAGCTAAGTACTTCTTTTCAGGTCAGGTCTTGCCAGACTTGAATTTTTTAATCAATAAATTTTAAAAACAACTATTATATGGACAGTGGTTTGTTCATAATTAAAAAGGAGAGGTAACCTAGATGGTATCTTCAATTCATGTTTATGAAACAACTACTATACACCTTAAAAACATTTTAAAAAAATTTGTTTTTTAATATATATATATATGGTTTAGAGTATATTGAAATACATAAAGAATAAATACAAAAATATACAGGTATAAATGGTAGATGAATGCAGGTTTTTGATATATGTTACTTTATTATACAGCAGTGGTTACCAAACCTGTCCTGAGGGAATGCCAATTTAGGGTACATTTTAGAACTACTGCACAGTGCGTTGCAAAGTGCTGAGAGAGAGACTATTTCTAAAGGCCTTCATAGTAGTTAACTATTTATCTCTCTGTAGGAGGGCCAGCTAATAGCTGGAGCTGAGGTGTTGGTGGTGGTTTAGGGGCCAGTTTCACATGCAGAGTGAAATGTACAAACTGCACAGTACACCTAGATGAAGATTGGATGTCATTTGGAGTGAGGAAAGTCTCACAAAGATGAGACTTCTATTATGTTCTCTCACTCTAGCTTGATGGTACTCGGTTATAGAATCCATTTTTTTTTTCTTCCATGATTGGGCAGCCAGTATGTGCCCCTTCAGAATTGTCAAGGTTCCTCCAATTTCCTCACTTAGGGGACACTCACTGAAATTAACAAGTAGCAGATTCAAAACAAATTGGAGCAAGTATTTTTCACTCAGCTCAACTCACACAAGCCAGATTTTCCCTTAAATATTTCTGAAACATCTCATAAGGTGCAAGCAATCTGGTAATGGGAAAATTCACAAAATGCAAATTCTTAATTCTGATAATTCTCTATATTTTCCAACTCATTGTGGAATAACATTCAGATAGATGAAGATTTTCCAATGTTTTTATGTTTTGAAAGATGTGGAGTTATCAGTGGAAAACTTGACTTTAGAATTACAATTTTTTTCCCCTGTTCTTGAATAGCAACTTTATTCACATTCACAATAGCTGAAAGGGAAGAATTCATCAACGAGACATTTGAGTCCACCTTTGTCAGCATCCTCCAGAGCTCCCCCATGGTAATTTTAGACTCGTCAACGGTATTAGGCCATATACTGTCTATTTTTATTGTTAAAGTTCTTTCTCCTGCTTCATGCTGTTCTAGCCCTAAGCAGGGAGGTCTCACATCTTTCAGTGACTGAAAGTTTCCAAGCCACTTACATTTGCGTCTTCTTAAAGGATAGATGCTCCTCCTGATCTTCCTGGGGGCTGCAGCGGTGTCGGTCCCATGCCAGGACTTAGAGACAGAGATCTCTCTATCAGAGTCCTACTGTGGCAAGTTCCTCCTGGTTAGGTGCGCATCCATGGGGCCAGTTATTTGCGGTGCCAGGGAAGAGGTCATGAACTTGGCTTTCCTTTTACACCCCCTCTATTTCAGATAATAGTCACAAACTAAAGGCAATCAAAGCCAATCTAAGCGGCGTACGCCCCTTCGGCATGCACCGCTTAGGTGTCGCACCGCAGGCTTTTATGCTCGTGCTCTCTGATTGATGTCGTCACTCAAGGGAGTTCCTCAGGTGTAGCTTGGCTCTGAATCAGTCGCCTCTCACTTCAATCAGGTAGGTTGGTGGCAGCCCCTTCACTCCAGAGCAGTTTTTAAACTAGAACAAGGGGGAAAGCAGAGTCACTCAGCAGTGCATGGTTCAGAGAAATGTATCCTTGAAGGATACCAATGAAACAGGAGAGTTTAGGGCATCCCAACAGAGAGGTTCCATTAAAGCAGACATAGTCCATGTGCCTCTCTATAAAATATCACCAAAGCTAATGATTTCCGAATTATCCCTAACAACTGAAAAGCAGGGTGTTAATATAAACAAAAAACACAGTTTGAAATGTCTGTATGCCAGACCTCTAAGAAGTAAGATGGGAGAGTTAGAGTGTATAGCAGCAAATGAGATTGAAAGAAATGGCATCACAGTGACGTGGTGGAAGGAGGATAACCAATGGGACAGTGCTATATCAGGGTACAAATTATATCGCAAGGATAGGGAGGATCAACTTGGTGGGGGTATGTTACATTAAACTCTATACCCTCCCAGACATAAAGATCATACAAGAGACTAAATGCTCAGTAGAATCTATATGCATAGAAATCCCCTGGGTGTTGGGTAAAAATATAGTGCTAGGAGTATACTACCATCCACCTGGACAAAATGGTCAGACATGATGAAATGCTAAGAGAAATCAGGGAAGCTAACCAATTTGGCAGTGCAATAATAATGGGAGACTTCAATTACCCCAATATTGACTGGGTAAAATGTAACATCAGGACTTGTTAGAGACAAAGTTCCTGGATATAATAAATGACTGCTTCATGAAGCAAGTGGTTCAGGAACCAACAAGAGAGGTAGCTATTTAAGATTTAATTCTTAGTGGAACGCAGGATTTGGTGAGAGAGGTAAGGGTGGTAGGGCCACTTAGCAACAGTGATCATAACATGATCAAATTTAAATTAATAACTGGAAAAGGATAATAAGTAAATCTGCAGCTCTAACACTAAACTTTCAAAAGGGAAACTGATAAAATGAGGAAAATAGAAAAAAAACTGAAAGGTGCAGCTGCAAAAGGTTAAAAGTGTTCAACAGGAATGGACATTGTTTAGAAATACAATTCTAGAGGCACAGTCCATATATATTCCACACATTACAAAAGGTGAAAGGAAGGCAAAACGATTACAGTCATAGTTAAAAGGTGAGGTGAAGGAGGCTAGTTTAGTCAAAAAAACATCCTTCAAAAATTGGAAGAAGGATTCATCTGAAGAAAATAGGATAAAATATAAGCATTGTCAAGTTAAAAGTAAAACATTGATAGGACAGGCAAAGAGAGAATTTGAATTGAAGTTGGCCATATAGGCAAAAACTCATAATAAAAACTTTTTAAAATATAGCCAAAGCAAGAAACCTGTGAGGAAGATAACACCATTGCAGAAAGACTAAATTAATTCTGTGTTAATGGATGAGGATGTTGGGGAGATACCAGTTCCGGAGATGGTTTTCAGGGGCAATGAGTCAGATGAACTGAACGAAATCACTGTGAATGTAGTAGGCCAGATTGACAAACTAAAAAGTAGCAAATCACCTAGACCGGATGGTATGCATCCTAGGGAACTGAAGGAACTAAAAAATTAAATTACTGATCTATTAATTAAAATTTGTAACCTATCATTAAAATCATCCGTTGTACCTGAAGACTGGAGGGTGGCCAATGTAACCCCAATATTTAAAAAAAGGCTCCAGGGGTGATCCGAGTAACTAGAACAGTGAGCCTGACTTCAGTGCCGGGAAAAATGGTCGAAACAATTCTCAAGGTCAAAATCGTAGAGCATATAGAAAGACATGGTTTAATGGAACACAGTCAACATGGATTTGCCCAAGGGAAGTCTTGCCTAACAAATCTGCTTCATTTTTTTTTTTAAGGAGTTAAACACGTGGTTAAAGGTGAACCGGTAGATGTAGTGTATTTGGATTTTCAGAAGGCGTTTGACAAGTCCCTCATGAGAGGCTTCTAACAAAACTAAAAAGTCATGGGATAGGAGGCGATGTCCTTTCGTGGATTACACACTGGTTAAAAGACAGGAAAAAGAGTAGGATTAAATGGTAGATTTTCTCAGTGGAAAAGGGTAAACAGTGGAGTGCCTCAGGGATCTCTACTTGGACCGGTGCATGTGTGTATATATATATATATATGATCTGGAACGGAATACGATGAGCAAGGTTATCAAATTTGCGGATGATACAAAATTATTCAGAGTAGTTAAATCACAAGCAGACAGTGATACATTACAGGAGGACCTTGCAAGACTGGAAGATTGGGTATCCAAATGGCAGGTGAAATTTAATGTGGACAAGTGCAAGGTATTGCATATAGGGAAAAATAACCCTTGCTGTAGTTACACGATGTTAGGTTCCATATTAGGAGCTACCACCCAGGAAAAAGATCTAGGCATCAGATTGGATAATACTTTAAATTGTCAACTCAGTGTGCTGCAGCTGTTGAAAAAGCAAACAGAATTTTAGGAATTATTAGGAAGGGAATGGATAATAAAACGGAAAATATGCCTCTATAAATCGCTTTGAGGTGAGACCGCACCTTGAATCCTGTGTATAATTCTGTTTGCCGCATCTGAAAAAAAGATACAGTTGCAATGGAGAAGGACAACCAAAATGATAAAGGGGATGGAATAGCTCCCCTATGAGGAAAGGCTGAAGATGTTAGGGCTGTTCAGCTTGGAGAAGACGGCTGAGGGGGGATATGATAGAGGTCTTTAAGATCATGAGAGGTCTTGAACGAGTAGATGTGACTCGGTTATTTACACTTTCGAGTAGTGCAGTCAGGGTAGCTGGGTTCAAAAAAAGGTTTGGATACGTTCTTGGAGGAGAAGTCCATTAACTGCTGTTAATCAAGTTTACTTAGGGAATAGCTACTGCTATTTATTGCATCAGTAGCATAGGAGCTTCTTAGTATTTGGGTAATTGCCAGGTTCTTGTGGTCTGGTTTGGCCTCTGTTGGCAACAGGATGCTGGCTTGATGGACCCTTGATCTGACCCAGTATGGCAATTTCTTATGTTTGTAAGCATGGGTAAGCCAGGTATTAACCCTAGTTCAGGACTCCCATAATTGCCGGGTGGTGGTGTTATCTGGTTAACTGCACTGGTGCTCTCCAATTGGAAATCAGTTGAACCAGTCCTAGTTAATCAAGTTATTAAAGCACACATATATCCACAATTGCTTTTTGAGGAGAATACTGAAGAGCAGAGCTTCCTGCACGGGTATATGTAGGCTGACGTCAGCTTTGAAATCTGACTCAGTCTCCCATCTGCTGTCAGGAGTACACTATACCCATTGGTCCTGAGTCCATCTGGCTACATGCTAGGAAAAGTGGAGTTTAAAAGGGGGAAAAAAAGTCCATATTGAATAAGAATGTTAAACCAAATACATAGGAACCTAATTTACCTATATTAAACTGTTAAGCTACAGTAGATAATCTAATATTAATAACTATCCTAATAAAATTTAGCAACTAAGTTTAAGTGAAGCTTTAGCATTAGAAAATTGAGTTAACTTTGTGCGTAGCAGGTTTACGTAGTTTTTATTAGCGCACTCTCTAGGACAGGCATAATGTATATGAGGAAAAACCACAACATACATAAGAACATAAGAAATTGCCATGCTGGGTGAGACCAAGGGTCCATCAAGCCCAGCATCCTGTTTCCAACAGAGGCCAAACCAGGCCACGAGAACCTGACAATTACCCAAACACTAAGAAGATTCAATGCTACTGCTGCAATTAATAGCAGTGGCTATTCCCTAACTAAACTTTATTAATAGCCATTAATGGACTCCTCCAAGCACCTATCCAAACCTTTTTTGAACCCAGCTACACTAACCACATCCTCTGGCAACAAATTCCAGAGCTTAATTGTGCGTCGAGTGAAAGAATTTTCTCTGATTAATCTTAAATGTGCTACTTGCTAACTTTATGGAATGCCCCCTAGTCCTTCTATTATTCGAAAGTGTAAATAACCAAGTCACATCTACTCGTTCAAGACCTCTCATGATCTTAAAGACCTCTATCATATCCCCCCTCAGCCGTCTCTTCTCCAAGCTGAAAGCCCTAACCTCTTCAGCCTTTCCTCATAGGGGAGCTGTTCCATCCCCTTTATCATTTTGGTTGCCCTTCTCTGTACCTTCTCCATCGCAACTATATCTTTTTTGAGATGCAGCGACCAGAATTGTACACAGTATTCAAGGTGCGGTCTCACCATGGAGTGATAGGAATTATTATGAAGGGAATGGTTAATAAAACGGAAAATGTCATAATGCTGCTAACATTCTTTTGAAAAGTAGAGATGGTTACTGGATTCTACCAGCTAACCCTAGATCTTTGAAACTAGTTTGTCATCTTTAAGAGCCAAGTTTTTTTTTTTGCCTTTGGCAGGCAGTGCTACATTAGCATTTGGCAGTGTCACTTTAGACACTGGTATATATTGTTGGTAGTTTAGAAACAATTGTGTCATCCTTTGAACAGTAATATTGTATCCCTTTGCATTTGAGTCCATAGTTCTTAACATTGTATCTGATGTATTGATCTGGTACTATTATTGACTCACATACTTCCGTGCATTTTAGCAAATATAAAACTTTGGGTCCGGTTTGCTCATGATTCTCTATTTTTGTCTGCATATTAAATCATTTTGGTATTAACAGCTTTTTTTATACCAACATTAGAGAGCACATCATATCAGTTTACATCTGAACAAAAGGTGGAATACACAAAAAACAGGGAGGGGAGGGAAGGGGAGCAACAAGAGTAACAATTTGCAACAAAGGTGGTGCAGCTAGGAGGCTCTCTAGAGATTTAGTTTACTAACTAAAGTTTGGGGTTTTTTTTAGTAATTTTTATATATCCATCATTAGTGCTTCCCCTATTGGATTTTTTTTTTTAAGAGATGGTTATTTGTTTTATTAGCTGAAAGTAGGTTGCACGTACAGCAGAAATCAAGAAAAGTCAACAAGATTTGTACCAAGGGATGAGCACAGCTGTAACTGCTCAACTGAAAAGACTGCAAGCAAGGATTCTAACCATAGCACTTCATATTTGTCATGGGAGCTTGATGTACCTAGAACAGAGCTTTCCAAAGTGTGTCGCCTGCAGTGTGACGCGCAAGCCCGGTGCACGTGACACACCGGCAAGTGGGAGCCAATGCTGCCGCTGGTGGACCTCATCCCACTGGCGGCTGAGCAGTAAAGAATCGCTGTGCTGTGTGCCGAAGATACAGCTGGAAGATCGGCAGGACCGTGGTGGGCCTGCCGATCTTCCAGCTGTGTCTTCCGTGATTAGAAAACTAAGATCAGACAGCAAAGGAAAAAAAAAGAAAAATTACTTTTTACTGATTTGCACATGTAATCTTTGGTAATGTGCAAGAGTAGCACTTTCTCTATGCGGATCTCACAATGTACAAGATCAACATGGAGGAAATGGAAACCCACGGGGCCTGCACAGAGGAGGCAGCAGAATGGGCTTCAGTGCCAATAGCAGCAATCAGCGCCTCCCCAATAGCCATGTGGCATCAGTGACAGTGGCAGCAGAGGAATGAGAGAGGCTCCAAAGTTGCTGGCAAAAGAAAGAAAGGGGGTCTGCCTTTAGTGTGTGTGTTTGTGTGAGAGAATTATTGGGAACTTGCCTGGGTGTGTGTGTTTGTGTGAGAGAATGATTGGGAACTTGCCTGGGTGTGTGTGTTTGTGTGTGAGAATGATTGGGAACTTGCCTGGGTGTGTGTGTTTGTGTGTATGTGAGGGAGCCAGAGAGAGTGTGTATGAGAAAATCCAGGGGAGTAAGAGTTTGTGTGGGGTGTGTGTGGAGGGGGAGAGAGTGTCTTAGAGCCCGAGAGTGTGTCAGTGTCTGTGAGAGGTTATGGTGGGTATAAGAGCATGAATGTGTATGTATGTGACAGTGTATGTGTGAGAGAGAATGGACATGTGAGTCTGTGTGAGAGAGGATAGCCTCCTAATCCTGGACAATATCAGGGTGACTGGAAATCAAGAGCTCCCACATATGGACAGCTGGGGCTTTTTAAAATCCTTATTAGTTTTAATTATTGGGTGTTATTTGATATGTGCTGTTTTGAAATATTTTATTGGTGTTTGGGAAATTGTAAAAAATGTATATGATTTTAATTAATAGAAATTCTATTTATCAGTAGGTTTAAAATATTATTTTATTAGTATGGTTTTACTATTATAACTGATGCTTTATGTTTCTTGATTTTATTTGTTTTATGAGGAATGGTGGTTCTGTTTTTCCATTGTTAATACACAGAGTCTGGCTTCTTGGGGTTTCCATCTAAGTTGTGCTCCTTTATTTTGTATTCTGTATTTGGTGAGGGTCTGTCTCTGCTCTGTGTGTGTGACCATGATGAGAGATTCTGCTAGCATAGGGATCTATAGCAATCTGGTTTGTTTTGTTTCCTCAGTAGGTGGTGTATTGGTATTCTAGGACCCAGTGTAATATTTACCCTTGCTTTTTCACAGGTAGGGTTATTGTTGTTTGAGTCCTTGGTGTTATTACTGTTGTGTTACAATGGGATTGCAGTATAGATTTTGAGTGTCTTTTTTGTGAGGTTTTGTGTTAGTTCACAATGTGCCTGGCAGTGGAAGGTGTTTGTGCTGCTGTTACTGTGAGGTGACACCAGCATTTGAAAATATATTTTAGTATGATGAGCTGTAAGGGAAACATCCAAGCTCCATTGTTTGGGGGAATTTCAGTGGATGCACAGAGTTACAGAACTGGAGGTGCAGGATTTATATTGACATTCTGTCCCTTCCTATAAAATTCCAGGCTTCACTCTCATAGCCACATAGAATTAGTTGAATGAGGCTATCAAATAATTTTATAGTGTGAAACTGGCCAGCTTTTTAAAATTACACAGAAGACCCGTTGGACTTTATTAACACCAAATATTCAAAAGCTGTGTTCATCCCATCAAGTTCATATATCTCATTAAAGAGGTAAATTGAATAACACAATAACTTTGTTTTATTATTGTTATTCATAAATCTTGGAATATTATATATTTTTAATTTAAATGAAAGGTTTTCACAAGATAGTTTTGTCGTGAAACATTTTATTATGTATATATTTAAGGAAACATACATAAATTGTCAAAATACATTTCGTTCGTTTAACCTTTAACCTCTGGTTTGCTAGTAGACTGAATTAATGTGTCCCGAAATTGTTTGTCTAAAGTGTTTCACCAACATGAAAAGTTTGGAAAGCTCTGACCTAGAAAGTAATTCTGATCAGCATTAACAAATATTATGGTTTCTGAAAACTGAATAAGTTAAAAATGTATCCTGTAGCTGATAAGAGCTTGGAAAGTAAAAAAAAAAAAAAGTCTAAATTTATACATTTAAGATGAAATACTAGTTTCAGTATAAGTTACCCACTTAGTTGTATTCTAGACAAACTGGTGAAGAACCTACACGACAAGACAATGGCGTTCACTTCCAATCTGCAACTAGGTCTGGTGATTTCAGGATATCCTTAATGGAGTATGTATCAGACTTGCATGCACACTCCCTCAATCATATGCCAATCTGTCTGATGCATATTCATTAGTGATATCTTAGAAACTAGAGCTGTTTGAGGCCCTTGAGAACTGGAAGTGAATAGCACTGCTGTAAGAGAAAAATATAAGTTAAACGGAAGAGAGTTAATTGGGTATAAAGTCAGTGATAACCGTTGTCCCAACATTAGCACACTTACTTGAAATTAACTTTCATCTTTATTTTTTGTTGGATACACTCCTGTTAAATAAAATACCTTTTATTGGAAAATGATTGGAGAAATTACTTACCTGATAATTTCGTTTTCCTCAGGGTAGACAGATGGACTCAGGACCAATGGGTATAGTGTACTCCTGTTAGCAGTTGGAGACGGATCAGATTTCAATCTGACGCCAGCTCCTAGTACATATATCCCTGCAGGAAGTGCAGCTCTTCAGTATTCTCTTCGAAAAGCATTGTGGATATATGTGTGACTGACTGATTACTCTATTAACTTGCATAACTTCATAACTTGGTTAAATGTTATAACTTGATTAACTTAAGTAACTTGATTAATTTGGATTGGTTGATTGACTATAGCTGGAGACCGCCAGTGTACTCAACCGGAAAGCGTCGACACCCGGCAGGGTGGATGCCCTGGGTAAATGAAAATGTGTCTTACCCTTGAATCATTTGAAAATGTGTGTGTGACGGCAGCAGAGGGTGGGATGCTGAGTCCATCTGTCTACACTAAGGAAAACGAAATTATCAGGTAAGTAATTTCTCCATTTCCTAGCGTGTAGCAGATGGACTCAGCCAATCGTCTAGGTAAGGATGTACTAGGACTCCTTCCTTCCTCAGTGCTGCTGCCACCACCACTCTGACCTTGGTGAACGTCCGGGGTGCTGGGGCTAACCCGAAGGGTAGTGCCCGGAACTGGTAATGGCAGTCTAGGACTTTGAAGCGCAGATAACGCTGGTGTTCCTGATGAATTGGGATATGAAGGTAGGCCTCCGCAAGATCCAGGGAAGTGAGGAACTCTACCGGCTGAACCGCCCTTATGACTGATTGTAGGGTTTCCATGCGGAAGCGGGGGATCCGCAGGTGTCGGTTGACAGACTTGAGATCCAGGATGGGCCTGAATGTTCTCTCTTTCTTGGGGACGATAAAATAAATGGAATAGTGACCAGTATGTATTTCCTATGGAGGCACTGGTGTTATGGCCTCGAGGGTCAGTAGTCTGGCCAGTGTAGCTTCCACTGCTGCCCTTTTTATATGAGGTCGTGGCAGGGAGAGTCCACGAATTTGTCGGGGGGGGGTTCTTAGAAAATCTAGGTAGTACCCCTCCCGAATGATGGCTAGGACCCACTTGTCCAAAGTTATCTCGACCCATCTGCGGTAGAATAGGGCTAGTCTGCCCCCTATAGCTTCTTCCCTCGGACGGGTCAGCTGAATCTCATTGTGGGGTGAGGCTGGGGCCTGTACCCGAGCCAGTTCCCCTCTTGCTGGGCTTGTTCCGAAAAGACTGGTTCTTGCCCATTGTGCGGGGCGTTTGGTAGTTGCTTCTGTAAGGAGTGAAGCGCTGTGAACTTCTGCCCCTGGAGGAACTGGGGAAGGGTCGGTGTCCTCTTCATCTTATCCTCCGGCAGGCGTGGCAATGGGGACTCGCCCCATTTGTTTGCTAGCTTCTCCAGTTTGCTGCCGAACAGTAGGGAGCCTTTGAAGGGCATTCTAGTGAGGCGTGTTTTGGAAGATGCGTCGGCCGACCAGTTTCGGAGCCAGAGTTGCCTTCTGGCCGCCACCGTAGATGATACTCCTCTGGCCGCTGTGCACACTAGGTCAGAAGCTGCATCCATAAGGAAGGACACTGCTAGTTCCATGACTTCTCCCGGAGTGTTGTTTCTAGCCTGGGATAAGCAGGCACGTGTCACCACGGTACAGCAGGCCGCAATTTGTAAACACATGGCGGCTATGTCAAAGGCTTGTTTAAGGATAGACTCCAGACGTCTGTCGTGTGCGTCCTTGAGGGCTGCCCCTCCCTCCACCAGGATGGTGGTGTGCTTAGCTACCATGCAGACCATGGCATCGACTCTTGGGCATGCCAGGAGATCCTTGGTTGCTGCGTCCAGGGGGTACATGGTTTCCAAGGCTTGTCCCCCTTTGAATTTGGATTCCGGAGCATTCCATTCCAAGTCAATTAGTTGTTGGGCTGCTTGTAGCAGAGGGAAATGGCGGTAAGTCTGCCGAATCCCCTCCAGCAGGGGATTCGGATTAAGATCCTCCGAAGTACCTGGGCCGGGGATGGCGAGCTCAGTCAGGCATTGGGTAACCAAGTCCGGGAACTCGTCCTTGGTGAAGAAGCGTCTCATGGCTCAGTGAGGCTGTCCCCGGGGGGAGCTCCCCTTCTTCTAGGGACTCTGTTTCCTCTTCAGATATGTCTGAGTCCCCATAGGTGAGGCTTCTGGGTGGTGGAAGTCTGTGTCTAGGTCTTGAGGGGCCTGGGGCATAAGGGTCCTCCGGTGGAGCATATGGCTGCTCAGTCGGGGGTTCCGCTTGCATTTTAACAAAGGCATGGACCCCTCTGAAGAACTCCACCCATGAGATAGACGTTGGGTCCAAGCTGAGGGGCGCTGGTTCCCTGGGGGTGCTCGTCTGAGGGGGGGTCCCCCTGGGATTTGATAGGTCCGGCGTACCCCCTGAGGAGCTAGTACTCGGCCCTGGGTGGGACTGGCCCTGAACTGGATCTCCCAGGGCCTCCTCACACTGGGTGCACAGGGAGTCAGCCTCCTCTCTTTGTGCAGCTCTGATGTGGCATGCTGGGCAGAGGTCTTGAACCTTTATCCCTGCTTCTGGTGGGGCCATGGTTGTCGGCACGTAAAACTTATGTGCTCCTGTGCGCCTGGGCCGCGTGTATAGGATGCGCGTGTAGGTATGCACGCAGCTAGTAGGGCGCGCGTATTCTGTGCGCACGACTTTTGTGCGCGCAGCTTATGCGCACAAGAGATATGTGCGTGTAGATTACGCGCACATGTACTTTGTGCGCCTAGGAGGATTATGCGCTCAGGTCGAACGGAGCGGCGAATGAGGCCAAGATGGCGATGGCGAGCATGTGGGCAATATGGCGACTACCTCGGAGGGTCTCCATGTGGGCAGACCCTTGGAAATAGCCGGGGCCTGGCCCTACTAGGGCGGATCAACCCGGTGGCGCTGGTCTCGATCGGTGACCTGCGCTTCTCCTCGATCCTTGGAGACCAGAATCAAGTGAAGTTTCTACCTTACCTTGTCTTCGGCGCTTCTCAGCTTCATTCTGGGTGGTCTCCAGCTGCGGGGGGAAGAGGGTAAATACCTTCACCGCCATGCTAGAGGGTGCACCCGCTGCCTCTCAGCCATGCCCGAGACTTCGGGGGCTAGGTCCTCGCCGCGAATTGGCTGCCGGACCGAGGCTCACCTCAGAGAGACCACGGAAATCACCTCGAATCTCAACTGGGGGAGGGACCCGAGGGTATCACCGCAGGAGAGCGGGGCTCATCTTCAGGTAGGTTTCTTCTTTAAATTTTGGTTTTCTTCTTTAAATTTGGTCTAACGCTCTGAGAGCGTGCAAATAGTCCCTAACTGCTATGGAGATGGAAAATACTGAAGAGCCGCACTTCCTGCAGAGGTATATGTACTAGGGGCTGACGTCAGACTGAAATCTGATCAGTCTCCAACTGCTAACAGGAGTACACTATACCCATTGGTCCTGAGTCCATCTGCTACATGCTAGGAAATATCTGCTTTTCATTGAATTTCTGAATGTATTAGTGTTGTGGGCTATTTATATTTGCACTATGGTCTATGGCACAGTCAGTGGGAACACAGAGGCGAGGATCACCTTGCTGGTGGCTGAAAGGAATCAAGTTTTTGCTTGGGACATTGTCTTTTTAAAAGTATTGGGGCAAAGTTAACTATTTGGGAATATTATTTAGTGTGTTTGTGTGTGTGCTTTTAATAGCCAGAAAGGCAGGAAATAAACAAGTTAGACTGTATTTTTAAATAGTCAGTCAATAAGCTAGTAGGTAGTGTGTTAAGTTTTAAAAGTCTGCAGAACTGAGCGTTCTGCAGACTTTTAAAGAACTGAGTGCTTGTATTTAATACAAACTGAGTGTTTGAATTAAAAAAAAAAAACCCACAAAAACCCCCCCAAAAAGTAGCCAGAAGCTAGAAATAAGCTAGGAGCAGTGTATATCTAAAAAGGTTGAAAGGTTCAGCTCAGTTACTCACCTTGGAAAGGTGTTGAGGTAGTGTGATTGGGTTGAATAGGGACCAACATTTGTTAATCAAGAGAGCAGTAAGTCACGCTGGCTGACTAACTGAAGTTAGACTATTTCCCAACCCTCCCACCCCTAGCTCATCCCTTAATTTATAGGCAGGTGCCACTTTCACAAAAAAACCCCAAAAACTCAACAAAAACTTTGAGAATTCGATCAGACCCTGGTAGGCCACTACCAGACATATAGTGAATTCACTAATACATTTAAAGGACATTAGACACATTCCTACTCCCATAGCATCCTAAAACTTAACTAGGAACTGATCAAAATTGAGATGAAGGCAGCAGTCCAGCAGCAAGAGGGGGGCTTCCCAGTCTTTTGCATAGAGTGTCACATGTGTGATTTTTTACCCACCGGTGAGAAGTTGTACATGTGCATGCGATGCAAAGAGCTCCTGGCTCTCAGGGAACGAGTCCGATCTCTGGAGGCTAGAGTGGCAGACCTGGAGGAGCTGAGGCAGACAGAGAGGTATATAGATGAGATCTTCAGGGACATAGTAGCCAAGTCCCAACTTCAGACTGGCAGCCCTGGTGCTGCCTTGGAGGAAGGTGGTCTCATGATGGGAGAGCATCAACCGGGTGCAGCAGGAAAGGATCCTGCAGCGAGGACCTGCTCTCCAGGTGATGCATTGTCCTGTCGCACTGAGAATATCTCCCCAAGGCCTACTGCCCAGGAGGGAAGGCTTAGGTTGGCCGTCATAGTTGGTGATTCGATTAGGAATGTAGATAGCTGGGTGGCTGGTGGGCGTGAGGATCGCCTGGTAACATGCCTACCTGGTGCGAAGGTGGCGGACCTCACGCATCACCTAGATAGGATTTTAGACAGTGCTGGGGAGGAGCCGGCTGTCGTGGTACATGTGGGCACTAACGACAAAGGAAAATGTGGGAGGGAAGTTCTGGAAGCCAAATTTAGGCTCTTAGGTTGAAAGCTTAAATCCAGAACCTCCAGGGTAGCATTCTCTGAAATGCTCCCTGTTCCACGTGCAGGTCCCCAGAGGCAGACAGAGCTCCGAAGTCTCAATGCGTAGATGAGACGATAGTGCAAGGAAGAGGGATTCAGTTTTGTTAGGAACTGGGGAACTTTTTGGGGAAGGGGGAGTCTCTTCCAAAGGGATGGGCTCCACCTTAACCAGGATGGAACCAGACTGCTGGCGCTAACCTTTAAAAAGGAGATAGAGCAGCTTTTAAACTAGAACAAAGGGGAAAGCCGACAGTCGCTCAGCAGTGCATGGTTCGGAGAGAGGTATCTTCAAAGGATACTAATGATGCATTAGAATTAGGGCATCCCGACAGTGAGGTTCCAATAATAAGAAAAGTAGTCCAAGTGCCTGTAACTGAAAACTCACCTGAGCTAAAAAATTCTAACTTATCCCTATCAATTAAAAAGCAGAATGAAAATACAAACAAAACACAAACTTTGAAATGTTTGTATGCTAATGCCAGAAGTCTAAGAAGTAAGATGGGAGAATTAGAATGAATAGCAGTGAATGATGACATAGACTTAATTGGCATCTCAGAAACATGGTGGAAAGAGGATAACCAATGGGACAGTGCTATACCGGGGTACAAATTATATCGTAATGACAGAGAGGAGCACCCGGGAGGAGGTGTGGCGCTTTATATCCGGGATGGCATAGAGTCCAAAAGGATAAACATTCTGCATGAGACTAAATACAAAATTGAATCTTTATGGGTAGAAATCCCTTGTGTGTTGGAGAAGACTATAGTGATAGGAGTATACTACCGTCCACCTGGTCAAGATGATGAGACGGACAGTGAAATGCTAAGGGAAATTAGGGAAGCTAACCAAATTGGTAGTGCGGTAATAATGGGAGACTTCAATTACCCACAACAAATCGTGCAAGGCTAGAACTTGGAATTCCACCAAAAATTCAACTGTATAAATACTCAGTTTTATTCTCACAATCAGTATAACATGGCAACTCCACATATGTCTAAATGAAAGTGTATCAGTCCCCCGACACGGTCCCGTGTTTCGCTGGTGGCTGCATCGGGAGGGATCACAGTAACAATAGAATCTGCAATATAAATACATACAGCCTTGGTGAAACATAACATATAAGGCTACTACTACATCATAATCAAAATGTATATGCATACCTTTTAAATGAAATCTGGAGCGTGAGCACCCTCACCCTATCAACCTATTTAAAGAAGTGGACTTGGCGCCAAAACAGATGCCATCGCGAGAGCTTCGAGACCAGCCCCTCCCCCACTATTTAGCCGAAGCCCCCTCGAACAACACGATTACCTCCGGATCCACGGCAGTAGCTGAAGATACCATCTTTAATCTCTCTTCACAGACTTTGACTGATATTGAAAGGGGAGTGCTCCACAAGGGTTTATCATTTGTGCCTACCTTGAAATGTGACATGTTTGACCTACAGGTGCATTTACACCGTTTTTTTCCAGTTATTAAAACAAACTTTTCTTTATTGATTCCCCCCCCCCCCCCCCCCCCAACAGTAGATATTTCTGTAGTTTCGAAGTAGTCCCGGTGGACCCCTCCCGGCCCTACTAACCCTCTCCTGGGAGCTTTTGAACGATTGGTGAGTGAGGATGCCCGATCTATTGTATCTCGTAAACAGTATGTACAATATAATCTTACAAAACAGGAGGTATCTGCAGTTAGAACTCTATCACGTGATGACACCATAGTGATAAAGCCTGCTGATAAGGGAGGGGGCATTGTGGTACTTGAAAAAACTGATTATGATCACGAATCGGGAGGCTAAATTTTTGGTGAATACTGTCCCAGTCACACCCCTATTCTATATCCTCCCTAAGATCCATAAGACGCTGATACACCCACCGGGCCGGCCTATTGTCTCTGGCATTAACTCTCTGCTGGAGCCTGTCAAAGTTTGTTGATATATTTCTGAAACCTTTTGTAGCTCAGATTCACTCCTATGTCAGGGACTCCTCCCACCTCATTTCCATACTTCAGAATTTACCGGTTCCCCCAGGTGATTTCTTTTTTGTTACACTTGATGTGATCTCCCTCTATTCTAACATTCCTCAAACGGAGGCGTTACAAGTTATAGAGGACACTTTAGAAATGCGGCCTACCCCTCACCGAGTGTCTACCTCATTCCTGACTAAGTTATCGGAACTAACTTTGACAAAAAAAATTTTTCTATTTGATGAAACATATTATCAACAAATTAAAGGCACAGCTATGGGGGCCACTATGGCCCCCAGTCTGGCCTGTCTGTATATGGACCGATTTGAGTCTTCCCTTGTTTACCCTTCAGAGTGGTTTTCACGGGTATCACTATGGCTTCGGTACATAGATGATATTCTTATTATCTGGACAGGCTCTGACATACAATTCTTTTTATTTTTTGATTGGCTTAATTCCTTAAATCCCCATATCCAGTTTAAATTTTGTATTCATCTCAAATTTCTTTTCTTGACATTTTAATTTGTTGAAAATGATCAATTTGCGACTACACTTTTTCGAAAAGTAACTGACCGGAATACGGTACTGTCCTACTCCAGCTGTCACCCTAAACACCTGCAGGATAATATTCCTACGGGCCAGTTCCTTAGATTGCGGCGCTTGTGCTCATCTCGCATCGATTTTGTACAACAATCTCAGATTATGTTTCAGAGATTTTTAGACAGAGGATATCCTCCGTGGGTAGTGAAAAAAAGCTTTTAAACGGGCATTGTACACTAATCGAGATTGGTTATTCCTTCCCTCTTCGGAGGACGATGATACATCTTATAACTGTATTTTACCTTTCTCAGTTGTGAGCAAATCCATAGCCTCGATGATCCGCAGACACTAGCACAATTTAGCTTTATCTGCTTTATTCCAGGGTGCTTTACGGTTTTCATTTCGGAGAGGCAGTAACCTCCGAGATCAGCTGGTGCACACGATGTTCCGCAGGAATGAGGTAAGACACCAGGGGGACTGGATGCCACAGTCCATGTGGTCACTGCACTATGTGCAGCCACACTTTAGTTACTTCCTCTTTCACTCATCCTGATTCTGGTCAGATTTTCCATCTACGAGGGGTGTCTGACTGCACGACTAAGGGGGTAGTATACGTGGTACAGTGCCCCTGTCCCCGTCTATATGTGGGAAAAACTTCGAGAATGGTGAAAACCAGCATAATCGAACACTGTTCCAATATTAGACTCCTGAGAATTGACGAACCATTAGTTTCCCATTAGACTCACTCGGGTCATGCCATCTCTGATCTCACTTTTCTAGTTTTGGAGATCGTTCCCCCCTCTATGAGGGGAGGAGATTACACTGAGCTGTTGGGTAAAAGAGAGCAAAGGTGGATCTTTACACTGAATACCATTCATCCTAGTGGCCTCAATAAAGACATCGAATGGCACCTATTCGGCTAAATGGTGGGGTCGGGGCTGGTCTCGAAGCTCTCGCGATGGCATATGTTTTGGCGCCAAGTCCACTTCTTTAAATAGGTTGATAGGGTGAGGGTGCTCACGCTCCAGATTTCATTTAAAAGGTATGCATATACATTTTGATTATGATGTAGTAGTAGCCTTATATGTTATGTTTCACCAAGGCTGTATGTATTTATATTGCAGATTCTATTGTTACTGTGGTCCCTCCCAATGCAGCCACCAGCGAAACACGGGACCGTGTCGGGGGACTGATACACTTTCATTTAGACATATGTGGAGTTGCCATGTTTTACTGATTGTGAGAATAAAACTGAGTATTTATACAGTTGAATTTTTGGTGGAATTCCAAGTTCTATCCTTGCACGATTTGTTGTGGTTACTTGCTTATGTGCAAGGTTTGCTTCTGTTGTCTCATTAGACTTCAATTACCCCAATATTCACTGGGTAAATGTATCACCGGGACACACTAGAGAGAACGTTCCTGGATGGAATAAATGATAGCTTTATGGAGCAATTGGTTCAGGAACCGACAAGAGAGGGAGCAATTTTAGATCTAATTCTCAGTGGAGCACAGGACTTGGTGGGAGGGGTAACAGTGGTGGGGCCACTTGGCAATAGTGATCATAATATGATCAAATTTGATTTAACGACTGGAAGAGGAACAGTGTGCAAATCCATGGCTCCCGTGCTAAACTTTCAAAAGGGAAACTTTGATAAAATGAGAAAAATTGTTAGAAAAAAACTGAAAGGAGCAGCTACAAAAGTAAAACGTGTCCAAGAAGCGTGGTCAGTTAAAAAAAAATACCATTCTAGAAGCACAGTCCAGTTGTATGCCACACATTAAGAAAGGTGGAAAGAAGGCAAAACGATTACCGGCATGGTTAAAAGGGGAGGTGAAAGAAGCTATTTTAGCTATTTCATTCAAAAATTGGAAGAAAGATCCAACAGAATAAAATAGGATAAAGCATAAACATTGGCAAGTTAAAATGTAAGACATTGATAAGACAGGCTAAGAGAGAATTTGAAAAGAAGTTGGTCGTAGAGGCAAAAAACTCACAGTAAAAAAACTTTTTAAAATATATCCGAAGCAGAAAGCCTGTGAGGGAGTCAGTTGGACTGTTAGATGATCGAGGGGTTAAAGGGGCACTTAGAGAAGATAAGGCCATCGCTGAAAGATTAAATGATTTTTTTGCTTCGGTGTTTACTGACGAGGATGTTGGGGAGGTACCCATGATGGAGAAGGATTTCATGGGTAATGATTCAGATGGATCGAATCAAATCATGGTGAACCTAGAAGATGTGGTAGACCTGATTGACAAACTGAAGAGTAGTAAATCACCTGGACCGGATGGTATACACCCTAGAGTTCTGAAGGAACTAAAAAATGAAATTTCAGACCTATTAGTAAAAATTTGTAACCTATCATTAAAATCATCCATTGTACCTGAAAACTGGAGGATAGCAAATGTAACCCCAATATTTAAAAAGGGCTCCAGGGGCGATCCGGGAAACTACAGACCAGTTAGCCTGACTTCAGTGCCAGGAAAAATAGTGGAAAGTGTTCTAAACATCAAAATCACAGAACATATAGAAAGACATGGGTTAATGGAACAAAGTCAGCATGGCTTTACCCAAGGCAAGTCTTGCCTCACAAATCTGCTTCACTTTTTTGAAGGAGTTAATAAACATGTGGATAAAGGTGAACCAGTAGATGTAGTGTTCTTGGATTTTCAGAAGGTGTTTGACAAAGTTCCTCATGAGAGGCTTCTAGGAAAAGTAAAAAGTCATGGGATAGGTGGCGATGTCCTTTCGTGGATTGCAAACTGGCTAAAAGACAGGAAACAGAGAGTAGGATTAAATGGACAATTTTCTCAGTGGAAGGGAGTGGACAGTGGAGTGCCTCAGGGATCTGTATTGGGACCCTTACTTTTTAATATATTTATAAATGATCCGGAAAGAAATATTACGAGTGAGAATCAAATTTGCAGATGACACAAAATTGTTCAGAGTAGTTAAATCACAAGCAGATTGTGATAAATTACAGGAAGACCTTGTGAGACTGGAAAATTGGGCATCCAAATGGCAGATGAAATTTAATGTGGATAAGTGCAAGGTGATGCATATAGGGAAAAATAACCATTGCTATAATTACACGATGTTGGGTTCCATATTAGGTGCTACACCATTGTTCTTGTGTAGGGTGGAGAATGTTATGTTGTGGCTGCGAAGAGAGACTGGTGGAGAAAGGATAGGGAATTGAGGGAGACATGGTGAGAAGGGTGAAGATTGAGAGAGACTGGTGGGGACATTGAAAGACTGACAGGAGGATTCAGAGCAGTTAAATGGAATTGAGAGAGAACACTGATGGTGATAGGGTAGAAGGATTAAGAGAAACTAGCCAGAATAGGGCAAGGGATCAGAGAGATGGCAGACTGGTAGGGGCAAAGTGGAAGGCTTGAGAGAGAGAGAGGGAATGATGGGGACAGGCTGGGAGGGAATTGAGAGAGACTGATTGGTAGGGCAAGATGGGAGAGAGACTAATGGGAAGTCTGAGATAGGGTGAGAGGATTGAGACAGATTTGTGGGGATAGGGAGGGAGATTAAGAAGCTGGTATGGAAAGAATGAGAGGATTGAGAGCGGGATAGGGTGGAAGATTGAGAGAGGGACTCCTGGGAAGATAGCCGATAACAAGAGAGTGGTAGGAGGACAGAGGCTAGTGGGAACAGGATGCAGGGACAAAGTCAACCCAATAGGAACCAGAAGAGGGACAGACTGGTCAGAATAGGGTGAGAGAATTGAGAAAGGGACAGGCTGGAGGAACTGAGGGAAGGGGGTCCTTACTAGGACTTCTCTCTCCTCGCCCCTCCCCACTCTTGAAAACGTGAGGCTCTTTGGTACTGTGAATTCTAATTTTTCAAGTCTTGGTGCATGAAATGTTAGCCACCCCTGTTCTAGGGGAATGAGATACCGTAAAGCATTGCAGGTCTGCAGTTGCTTTTGCAACTAGGGTGAAAATTAGTTTTAACACGGGATTTTTTTTTACTTTTGCCAAAGGCCTGAATATAATCCACTTTGAACTTTAATGATCAATGTTTGTTTGCTTTGTTTTACTTTAGATTATGATTGTTTTACTTGCTGTGTTTTTCCGCTATGCTTTGGGAATTCACCTAGAACACAGCCTGGTAATAGGTAGAATACAAACTATAATAAATGAAGTTCCTGAAAAGCAGAATATAAAATATCAAACAGCATATTTACCTACCTAAGGGTGTTTCTACAGAGTATAACCATATAGAAACATCATCTTGTATTCCCTTTCATGCAATAGCTGCCCTTCCCATTGTACTCCAAGTCTCACCCATGTGAAGAAATGCAGCTGGGCCAGTGGGCACTACTAACCATAGGGAGACTAGACACCACTGCTATTGAGTGGGAAGATGAACCCTGTATAAGGGTTCACCCAAAGGATATTTGGGACTCTAGTTTGAGGTATTTCTGCAGCAATCCTGAAGAGTGGCTATATTCTTTAAAGAGGTAAAGAAATTTCTACTAGACCTGCAATCTGGTTGTCCTCTGGTGGACTAATCTCTTCAGGGATAAGGATAAGCTTCTGTAGCTCAATAGGAGCTTTTTTTTTTTTTTTGAGACAGTATAAAGCATACTGGAGCTGGAATCTCTAATCAGAAGTCCTCTACTACCAAATTAGAAGAAATGAGAGCTGAGATACTTGCTGAGGGCAGAGGTAAGACAACCCCTACAGCAGCTGGCCTGGAGTAGCTTACATACAGCTGTATAGATAATCAGCTCTATTTTGGTTCAGGGCTCTGTGCACTGAATGCTTTGATGACAGAGGATGTTTTTGTTGATGCATGCAAAGTGATCAACTTCAAATGGGCCACCACACTTGTTTTTGCACTATGCAGCAGTGAGTCTTTAGGATGGTGAGTAATGTGCAGAGTATCATATTTGTTTTTGATGCAGAGCAATTGTACCACTCAACTCCATGGCTTTGATTTGGGCTGATAGCAGGTGTCTGAGAAACTCCTGCTTGACTTGGATCTTGGCAAGGCACATTCTACAGGATCTACTGCAGCATCAGCTATTTAATATGGGAACATCTGTCCACTTGCCTGGTTATGGTCTGGAGCAAAAGCAAGGATAACATCCAGTGAGGGACATCACTTTACCACAAATGTAGTTCCTGAGCCCACTCACTGTGGGTTTCTTCGTGCCAGTTATTTTGAAGCAGAAAAAAAAAAAATTTGTTTTTTGGGTTGTACTGCTTAAAAGTGTTGATGCTGCAGTAAAGCAAGGCAACTAAAAACAGGAAAACTGAAAAACACAATTTAAAGGATTTTGAAAAAAATATCTGGAGAGCAAGTGCACATCCATGCTGTGCTCAGACAAAAGGACTGAGGAAGTTCACAAGGCAACAGCTACAAGGGATCTCTTGCACATGCTCAGTAGAACTCAAAAGCTCTACTCTAGGAGTGGCCTACTCTGATCATCAAGAGCCACAAACAAATCTGGTTTTCAGGATTTCCACAATGAATATGCTTGAGATAGATTTCCCAAATGGAGGCAGTGAATGCAAGTCTCATGCATATTCATTGTGGATATACCAAAAAACAGGCCTGTTTGTGGCTCTTGAGGACCAGAGTTGGCCACCCTCACTATTAGCTAGGACAGACAAGTCCACTTGGTGCTGTTGGATAACATCACCTCACATGTAATGGCTAATGCTGCCTGAAAATTATATGCATTTACAGACTGGAAGGAAGCAGAAAGGTCAAGTCATGACATCTTTAATTACACAATTACATTTTTTTTTTTTTTAAAAGCAGATAAAGAGTAAACTAAATCATGCATTTTCCTTTTTTAAATTAAGGAAATTAAATCCAAACTCAAGTGTTATGGAGGTGAAAATTCTTCCTGTGTTATATCCCACTGTAAGACATGAGGGCCTTGGAGAAAAAGTATTACATGAACTGTTAAACATTTTCCATGTTCTAAAGTACAGTGTGTCTTCCTGCCATTCAAGTCCAGTATTGTACCTTGCTGAAAATACCACTGCTCTTGCATGCACTATAAAATATAAAGTGCTCAGACATTAGGCAGTCTAAAAGAACAAATCTAACTATGTTCTGCTTTTTAATAGCTATTTGATAAAAATGTAAAATTCTGTTTTCCCTTCACCTCAAACATGTTTTACAAGTAAAGTGACAGTGACATAGCATACAAAAACTGGCTCAATAAAAGTACTTCAGAATTTCAGTAGAGGAGAATCCACTTCCAGGTTCTCTTTGGATGCCTCAGGACTCAGATTAATGAGTGGAGAACTCAGATCTATTAGCTGAAGAGAAAAAAAAAAAGATACATGATCAAGAACTGTATTGACCGTATACACAGTAAATCAGATAACAGGCATTAGGAACTTCCACTGTTAAGGAAACCAATTGTTCTCAAAATTCAGTGAAAGCCATCACAACCTTAGGTGGAAACATGCACCCACTCAGAGCATTTATTCTTGACTCCGGTTGCAACTAACCAAGTTCTTGCTACAATACCAGAGAATTTAAAATGTTCTGGTTTGTATTTTACTATTGTGCAAATTTGAGCTAGAAGTACATTGTACCCCAGGAGTGGGCAGGGAAGTATATAGTTCACAGCCAGACATCAGAGAGCCAGGAACCACCTAAAAAGATCAGCATACATTTTACAAAGCTAGATTATGGGGTTTTGGCAGATTAATTATCCTTTCACCAAGGTCAATCTGTCCCCTACTTCTGACTGAGGTACATCACTCATATTACTGAATGTTTCACATATAGTGGACTCCCCATTTTCCCTTTTGTTGAACGCCAATGTTCTCACATTTAAAATTTAGATTTTCAAAGTCACCTGTCCTTCAGAATGTCATGGTCTTAGGAAAGACCAGCTTATTGCTTTGTTGTACTATTTTGTCAGACCCCCACAGCAGAGTGTGCAATTCCATCTTGTCCTGCTACACCAGTCCAGCCCTGACAAGTTCATTCTCCCCCTACCAGCAGATGAGGCAGACTATACAGATTTCTACTGTGACATCACTGCAACTAGGTAAAATGGGGGTGCTAGCAGCAGCGATCCAATATATTCTGCCTCCAGCAGATGGTGGGCTGGTTGGTGCAGCAGCTAGATGGATTTGGCAAATCAGACCCCTGGGCCTGGCCATTGGCTTAGGTCAGCAGTGCAAGCTCCTTGCTATGCTTCCAGCCCTTGCAGGAGAGGTTGGATGAGTTTGTTGCAGTAGGAAAAAAAAAAAAAAAAGATGCAGATAAGTGCCTTTTACTTACCTTTCTGAGAGGAGGTTGTCTTTCCTCCTTGTTTGTTTCCTTGTCCATTCTGTGTCCCACACCCATTAAGAACATGCCATACTGGGTCAGACCAAGGGTCCATCAAGCCCAGCATCCTGTTTCCAACAATGGCCAATCCAGGCCATAAGTACCTGGCAAGTACCCAAACACTAAGTCTATTCCATGTTACCGTTGCTAGTAATAGTGGTGGTTATTATCTAAGTCAACTTAATTAATAGCAGGTAATGGACTTCTCCTCCAAGAACTTATCCAATCCTTTTTTGTTTTTTTTTTTTTTTAAACACAGCTATACTAACTGCACTAACCACATCCTCTGGCAACAAATTCCAGAGTTTAATTGTGCGTTGAGTGAAAAAGAACTTTCTCCGATTAGTTTTAAATGTGCCACATGCTAACTTCATGGAGTGCCCCCTAGTCTATTATCCAAAAGAGTAAATAACCGATTCACATCTACCCATTCTAGACTTCTCATGATTTTAAACACCTCTATCATATCCCCCCCTCAGCTGTCTTCTCCAAGCTGAAAAGTCCTAACCTCTTTAGTCTTTCCTCATAGGGGAGCTGTTCCATTCCCCTTATTTTGGTAGCCCTTCTCTGTACCTTCTCCATCGCAATTATATCTTTTTTGAGATGTGGCGACCAGAACTGTACACAGTATTCAAGGTGCGGTCTCACCATGGAGCGATACAGAGGCATTATGACATTTTCCGTTTTATTCACCATTCCCTTTCTAATAATTCCCAACATTCTTTGCTTTTTGACTGCCGCAGCACACTGAACAGACGACTAGATCTCTTTCTTGGGTTGTAGCACCTAATATGGAACCTAACATTGTGTAACTATAGCATGGGTTATTTTTCCCTAAATGCATCACCTTGCACTTGTCCACATTAAATTTCATCTGACATTTGGATGCCAAATTTTCCAGTCTCACAAGGTCTTCCTGCAATTTATCAATCTGCTTGTGATTTAACTACTCTGAACAATTTTGTATCCTCTGCAAATTTGATTATCTCACTAGTCGTATTTCTTTATAAATATATTGAAAAATAAGGGTCCCAATACAGATCCCTGAGGCACTCCACTGCCCACTCCCTTCCACTGAGAAAATAGTCCATTTAATCCTACTCTGTTTCCTGTCTGTCATTGCGATATAATTTGTACCCTGGTATAGCACTGTCCCATTGGTTGTCCTCCTTCCACCATGTCTCTGAGATGCCAATTAAGTCTATGTCATCATTCACTGCTATACATTCTAATTCTCCCAACTTACTTCTTAGACTTCTGGCATTAGCAAACAAACATTTCAAAGTTTGTTTTTTTGTTTGTATTTTCATTCTGCCTTTTAATTGATAGGGATAAGTTAGAATTTTTTAGCTCAGGTGAGTTTTTAGTTTCAGGCACTTGGACTACTTTTCTTATTATTGGAACCTCACTGTCGGGATGCTCTAATTCTAATGCATCATTAGTATCCTTTGAAGATACTTCTCTCCGTACCATGCACTGCTGAGCAACTGTCAGCTTTCCCCTTTGTTCTAGTTTAAAAGCTGCTCCATCTCCTTTTTAAAGGTTAGCACCAGCAGTCTGGTTAAGGTGGAGCCCATCCCTTTGGAAGAGACTCCCCCTTCCCCAAAAGGTTCCCCAGTTCCTTACAAAACTGAATTCCTCTTCCTTGCACCATCGTCTCATCCACGCATTGAGACTCCGGAGCTCTGCCTGCCTCTGGTAACCTGCATGTGGAACAGGGAGCATTTCAGAGAATGCTACCCCGGAGGTTCTGGATTTAAGCTTTCTACCTAAGAGCCTAAATTTGGCTTCCAGAACCTCCCTCCCACATTTTCCCATGTCCTTGGTGCCCACATGTACCACGAAAGCTGGCTCCTCCCCAGCACTGTCTAAAATCCTATCTAGGTGATGCGTGAGGTCCGCCACCTTTGCACCAGGTAGGCATGTTACCAGGCGATCCTCACGCCCACCAGCCACCCACATTCCTAATAATCGAATCACCATCTATGACTGCCAACCTAACCCTTCCCTCCTAGGTAGTAGACCTTGGGGAGATATCCTTGGTGCAAAAGGACAATGCATCACCTGGAGAGCAGGTCCCTGCTACAGGATCCTTTCCTGCTGCACCTGGTTGATGCCCTCCAATCATGAGACCTTCTTCCTCCAAGGCAGCACCAGGGCTGCCAGTCTGAAGTTGGGACTTGGCTGCTACTATGTCCCTGAAGGTCTCATCTATATGCCTCTGTCTGCCTCAGCTCCTCCAGGTCTGCCACTCTAGCCTCCAGAGATCGGACTCATTCTCTGAGAGCCAGGAGCTCTTTGCATCGCATGCACATGTACAACTTCTCACCCACGGGTAAAAAGTCATACATATGACACTTGATGCAAAAGACTGAGAAGCCCCCCTCTAGCTGCTGGGCTGCTGCCTTCATCTCAATTTTGTTCAGTTCCTAGTTAAGTTTTAGGTTGCTATGGGAGTAGGAATGTGTCTAACTAATGTCCTTTAAATGTATTAGTGAATTCACTATATATGTCTGGTAGTGGCCTACAAGGGACTGATCAAACTCTCAATAAAGTTTTTGTTGGTTTTTTGTTTTTCTGAAAGTGGCACCTGCCTATAAATTAAAGGATGAGCTAGGGGTGGGTGGGTTGGAAAATCCAAACAGTCTAACTTCAGTTAGTAAGCCAGAGTGACTCACTGCTCTCTTGATTATCAAATGTTGGTACCTAATCAAACCAAATCACACTACTTCAACACCTTTCCAAGGTGAGTAACTGATCTGAACTTTTCAACCTTTTTACTTAAGTATACACTGCTCCTAGCTTATTTCTAGCTTCTGGCTAATTTTTTTTTTTTTTTAAATACACTCAGTTCTGCTGACCATTTAAAAATACAAACAGTCTAACTTCTGTTTATTCGCTGCCTTACTGACTATTAAAAACACAAACACAAAATAATATTCCCAAATAGTTAACTTTGCCTCAATACTTTTGAAAAAGACAATGTCCCAAGCAAAAACTTACTGATTCCTTTCAGCCACCAGCAGGGTGATCCTCTCCTCTCAGTGCTCCCTCAGTTTAAAAAACAAACTAAGCTGTCTCTAAGTCAGGAGGGGAATTGACAAGAGCTGAGCCTCCTACAGCTCTCGCAGGCACAGGCTAGAGCAGGACACAGGTTGGCAGGGGTGAATGCCTGCAGAATGGCAAAATCTAGCAGAGGTCTGAGGTGCTGCGAGGCCTGAGTGCTTCACACCACTACAGAGCAAACAAGATGGAGTCAGCAACGTCATACTGCACATCCACCAGGTTGGTGGCCTTGTCTGTGGGGGTGAGTCTTCTCTGGTTGCACAGTTGGACTGCGGACACCTGGTCCAAGATGCGACTGGGGAAAATTTACCCTTCAAGGGTCGTTTGCTCTTTGGGGAGGAACTTGGCCAGTTTGTTAAGAATCTTTGAGACCAAGCCCCAGCATTTACTGGAAGATAAGTGTCAAGCCTTTTATAAAACCCAGTTTTGGCCAGGTAGGCAGGCCTTTGGAGCTGCTTCATTTGCACTCTCAGGCTCCAGGGGCTGGAGTCTGTACTTTTGTCATGCCAGAAGTTAGAGGGGATCCAGCCATTGCCTCTCAAGTTGGTAAAGCCTCCTCATGAAGTTTCATGGATTCACTCACGACGCCAGTAGGCCACTTACAGGAGTTTTACAGAGTGGACCCGTATAAACAGCCAATCTATGGGTTCTGGACATAATCCACCTTGGTTACTGCCTTGATCTGCCTGGTTCCATTCGGGATGCCTTTTATGGTGTCCCCTTGTTCAGCACTGCTCAAGCAGCAGGCAGGTCGCAAGACTCAAGTTGCAACTCTTGTGGGAGGTGGTGCCCATGGTGGAGTGTGTCCAAGGGAGTAATTCCATTTATTTTGTTGTCTAAGAAGGGTCTTTTTGTCCTATCCTGGATCTCAAAGAGGTGAACCACTGTCTCAGAGTTCTGCGTCTTTGCGCTTTATTTTGGCTGTGGTGCTACAAGGGGAGTTTGTCTCGGCTGAATATCTCAGCTTATTTACTCATCCCCTCATCTGCAGTGCTCCTGTGCACCATAGGAATACTTCCAATTCTGGGCCCTGCTGTTCAGGCTTTCGACCCCATTACGGTCTTCACCAACATGATGGTGGTATTGGCTGCAGTCCTCTGGTCCAAGGGAATAAGTGTTCACCCTTAACTCGAATGGCTGATTCTAGCACTGTCTCACAAGGCAGTAGAAGTGGCCTGTCATGTGCTCAGCTCTTAGAAGGCTTGGGCTGGGTAATTGTTTTTGCCAAACGTTTGTAGCAGTCCCTGTAGTACCTAGGGGAGCAGTTAGACACAGGCAGGCCAGGTTTTTCTAGTGGATGAGAAAGTGCACAAGTTACTCAGTTACATGGGTTTTTGGGCTTGCCTATCCCCTCAGCATGGGGTTATCTGCAGGTGCTCAGCTTCATGGCAGAGTCTTGATTTGGGGCCAGGGCTCACATGCAGCTCCCTCCAGGTGTCCCTTCTAGCACATTGGTCTCCCCAGACCCAGGAATATGAAGTGTGACTTCCACTGAGCCAGTCTGATGGTTGTTGGATCCCTGCAACTTGCTAAAGAGTCAGTCTGGCTACACTAGCTTGGATTCTGGTCACCACGGACACGAGTCTTTCTGGCCTGGGGATTCACTATCAGACCCCAGTGGCACAGGGGACTGTTCTGAGAGGAGGCCTCATGGTCCATCAACTGGCTGGAGACCTGGGTGATTCGTCTGACCCCCCATTTCCTCCTGATAATTCAAGAAGGAATGTGGTTATCTATAAAAAATCTAACACAGGAATAGTTCTTTTAGCAACTAGCTTACCTTTCATCTTTGTTTTTTTGGCTCTGCAGTTTCCTCTTGAAACTTTCATCCTTTCAACTAGATGTAAGAGCCTCTACCGGGCTATGGCACCACAAGCATTCACTTTACAGCTACCTGGGGTTCCCCACCCCGTCCCACTTATAGCCCCCTTCCTCCCACCCATTGCAGCAAGTCTTGACAGATGCCACAGGCTAAAGCATCCTCCAGAACCCAGTATGCATACGTTCCAAGGCTAGCCCGGTGTTTCCTAACCCTCTCCTGGACACACCTAACCAGCTGGGCTTTTTAGGATTGCCACAATATGCACGAGATAAAATTTGCATACTCATCTACAGCATATGCAACTTTCTCATGCATATTCATTATGGATAGCCTGAAAACCCAGCTGGTTAGGTGTGCCTCCAGGAGAGGGCTGGGAAACTAGCACAACAGATCTCAGCCATTGCATAACCATGCATTCCCCCCCCCTCCCCCCTCAAGGGCCGTGGAATGCAAGTTCTGCAACCCCAGGCCAGAGCAGAACTGCAGCCACTGAGCCTGGCTTTGCCATATACTAAAAAATCAGTAGCATCACCGAGCCATAATCCTAAAGTTAAAACGGCATTTTTATAGGAGCAAAAGAAACCTAGATATAAGCAAGAATATTTGGAGAGGAAGGATGTTGGTGGATAGGATATTAGACTGTAAAATGATTGCAGTCCTCTGACTCGTATAGAAGGGTCAACTTCATAAACCCATCCCATGCCTGGAGTATCAGTCTGCTGCCTTACCCGCCCCAAGGAGGGCTTCTGTGAAAAGTTGCGATGCACTTCAGGAGTGTTAGCAAGGTCAATGAGAGGTCTACTTTCAGTTTCCAAAACAGCAGGCTTTTCAACAGCTGCAAGATCAATGAGCAATACCTGAAAATAGATGGAAAGTAGTTAGGGCAGGCTTTGTTCTTCTACTTCAATCCATTAGGGTGAGATTAGGAAGACAGGCTCCAAGACAAAAGGAGCAGGGAGGGAAGCTGGACATGGAAAGATGGACAAAAAAAATGGAACCTGGGAAAAAAAGGACTGCTGGTAGGGATGCAAAACCCACTTGTCTGGACTGATCTGTGGTATTCCAAGAACCAATTTTCCTTTCATGCCTTTCCAGCCAGAGTTCAAACGTTACATAAAACACAGTAAATATATCAAACTGGAAGTCTTCAGAGTAGAAGTTACAAAGCTCAATACATACATGGCATATAATCCCAAATTCTTGCTTTGGTCACTGAGATGGTTGGATTCAGCCAGATCAAGGGGACCCTATGTGACACCTTAGCTAAAGATTCCATTTCAGGCCAGTTTGGGAAAGATTGCATTGCTCAGTCTGCAGGTGGTGACATTTCGTGTCTGCTTTCTCACCTATTCTGAGAGAGCCTATCTTTCTGGCTTTAATTTGGTTTAAGGAAAAGCAGACACGAAATGTCACCACCTGCAGACTGAGCAATGCAATCTTTCCCAAACTGGCCTGAAATGGGATCTTTAGCTAAGGTGTCACATAGGGTCCCCTTGATCTGGCTGGAGTGAAACAAACCCCAATTTAGCATAAAACAACTAGGCCTAACAAAAACTAGCCCAAAAATCAAACCTGACTAACCACCAGAATCAGGTCAGGCAGGGCTGTGACTGGACCTGCACCATCTACTGGAGACAGAGTAAGACTGAGGGGCTGTGACTGGCACAGGGGCATATATGGCTCCGCCCACAAGTTTTAGTCTGTCTCCATCTACTGGTGCGGAGTCACAACCCAGGTGTCCTGGACTGATCCTGGTATGTACAGGGAAAAGGAATGATCCTTTAAAAGGGCATCTTTGTAAGATCTGCTTTGGTTGCTGCGTCTGCTGACCAATTCCGCAGCAATAGCTGTGTTCTGGCCACCATCACTGAGGCCACTCCTCTGGTTGAGGTATGGACTAGATCCAAGCCCATGTCATCTAGAAAGGCAGCAGAGGGTTCCATTACTGCTCTGGAATTCACTCCAGAGGTCATCCACCTCTTGAGAGAGAGGAGTAGGAATGAACAAGCTACCTGGGCACAAGAAGCCATCTGTAAGGTCATTGCTATTGCATCAAAGACCTGTTTAAGGATGGACTCCAGTCTATCGTGCACATCCTTCAAGGCCGCTCCTCCCTCCACTGGGATAGTTGTTCGCTTAGAAACAGACCAGCGTATCCACTTTAGGGAAAACACAAACGCTCTCTCACTGCCAGATCCAGTGGGTATAGAGCTTCTAACACTCGTCCCCTTTTAAAACATTCTTCTGGGGCATCCCATGCCAGGTCAATCAACTCCTGGATGGCTTCCAGTACCAGAAAGTAGCGAGAGGCTTTCCATGGGTAAATCAGAATGGGGTTCTTATTTGGTTACAGAATCCACCCCAGGAACTCCCAGCATCTTCAGGGTCTGGGAAACTAGGGCCGGCAATTCATCTCTATGGAAAAACCGTAACATGGTCCGATACAGTTCTAAACCAGGGGGAATGTTCCCCTCTTCCAAGGATTCTATCTTCCTCTTTGTTCATGCCATCCAGGTCCCTGCCAGGGATACCCTTGGTGAGTGAGGCATGCCTAGAGGTCTGCCAATAGGTCTGGGGGAGGGAGGGCTTACCGGCTGAGGTTCTGTCTGGACAGGGGCAAGTGAGGTAGCAGACTGCATCTGTATGAAGGCCCTGGAAAAATTCCATCCAAGAGAAGGCAACCAGGTCCATGCCTAGCCCAGGAGGGATTGGTATAGGTGCTGTTGAATTTCCCTCTCCCATGGCTGACCCAGTCCCAGAGGTACTGGGATCCAGAGTACTTCCAGTTAAGGCTGTGGCTAACTCATCCTCCGAATGGGAGGAGCCAGGCTTAGCAAAGTCCGGGGAGGCCAACTCTCCCTGGGCTTCCTCACAGTGCTGAGGAAAGTCAGAATCCAGGTCAGACTGCGAAGCCCTAATATGATAATTAGCACAGAGAGAAAGGTGTTTGTTTCTTGGCTATCAAAGCCATTGGTGGCAGTAACTTGTGTTCTGTTGGCTCGTGCTTAAAATTTTATGTGCAGATTTTAGGTGCCTAGGCAGGATGTGGCAAGGTGCATGCACAGCCAATGCACCCAGCTTTACCTGTAGTCTGTGCTTAGTAGGTTGTATGTGTATGTACACACCAGTTATGCACACAGTGCGTGCGCAGAGCAAATGCACTGTGTGTGCCAACATTCTATGGAGGGCAATATGGCATGCACAAAGACGCATGCAAGATGGCACCTCTGGCCTACCATGCGACCAAGCCTAGAGCAGGGCCTAGCCCACCAGGGGGCTGCTCAACCCACTTCCCCTTACCCCAACGGATCAGGAACAACATCAGTATGGCGCACTGAGTAAGGAGACTGGAAGTCTTACCAAAACCCCTCCAAATGTCTCCGAATCTGGAGGTGAATTTTTTTTTTTTTTTAATTTCCTTGGGCTCAGCGCTTACCAGCTAAGTACAGACACTGTCTCTGGCTGCGAGGGGGAAGAGGGCTTTGGCAGTCACCGCCACACTCAGCTTCCTGCACTCACTGCCTCCAGCTGCTTAAGCAGCAAAGTCCATGCCTGGAACCGGCTATCAGACCAAGGTACACCTCTGAGGGATCTCTGAAATCACCTCAGGAATTCTCAGCTGGGGGATGGACATTTAGGTATCACTGCAGGAGAGCAAGGCTCAATTTTTTCTCCAATTTAAAATATAGAATTCTTCTTCCAAAAACTACAGCAATCCCCATAGGGAAAGGTACATCTACCAGATGCTGGAGTCTGAGAAATACTTAAGGGCTGAGGTCACCGCAGGGGTGTATCTAGGATGACTTCAGCTTTGAACCTGACTCCATCTCCATCTGCTGGCAGGCTTGCATTACCCATTGGTCCTGAGTCCATCTTGCTACACTCTAGGAAAATAGCATTAACTGCCAGCACTCAAAACAGTAACAACCCTATCTATGAAAAGGCAAATATGCAAATATTACACCAGGCCCTAATACACCAATGCACCTCCTATTAGGAAAAAGAAAATAAGGATCTATTGCAATGTACACAAACTACAATGCTAGCAGAATACCTCATATCGGTCACATATGACCGTCAATCATAGACTAAAGAGACCTTAAAGTATAAATAGAAAGGTACAGACCTAAACTGAACTAGAAATTGCAACAAGCCATACTCTTATGCATTACAATAGCCACCATTCCTCACACAACAACAAAAAAATATATATATAAAATCCCTTCTAAAGTCATATTACTAAAATACATTAATGCAACTACATAAAATATCCAAGTAAAAACTTTTTTTTAAATTTCTAGAACCAGAATAAAATATTTCAGAACAGCAGACAAACACTCAATTAAAAATAAGGTTAAAAATCCCCTGCTCGCCCCTAGGAAAGTTTGATTCCAAATACCTAGAGCATATGCACGCATGTTCCTCAATATTCTCTATCCCGCAATCATGCTCACTGAGTCACACACACACTCACACTAGAAAGTACAGATTCCCTCGCTGACACGATCAGTCACATACTCAGATGTTGACAGTCACATTCTCACTGATACACACTCAGATGCTGACACACATGAGCAGTCACACACTTACATAGACTGACTGCTGACAAATGCCCAGACATTTATGCACTCTTCTCCCTCCTCCACGATTTAAAAGCTGCACCATCTGCTGAGAATAAAAAAAACAAAGAAAAAAAAAAAACAAAACCCAACAACTTTATACTCATTGGTGGTTACAGGGGTCTAAGCAAAGCCCTGGGACAATGGTGTATGTGGGCTGCCTGTTGCTAGGGGAAATTGTGCCTCTTGCTGTGGGAAGCACAAGCTGCAAGCCTCAGTACACTATTTAATTTTTTTTGTTCTGTTTTGCTGGGGCCTGCACAGGAGACTCTCCCTCCTGTCAACAGTTTGAGCTGGGCAGGAGAGGCAGCTGAAAGTGGGGGAGAGGATCTAGGAGAGCCGTGAGAGGATAGGGAACTCGCAAAACACACAGACAGTGAAAGGGGACTAAGTGCCGCTGGATTCACATTTCTGGCTGTCAGGTTTCTCACCAGGTACAGGAGGCCACAATGCCCACCAGGAATGCAGTGGAATGGGCCAAATATAAATATAGATAGCAGGGAGCTCCTATTACGTGAGAAGCACAGAGCAAAGTGTTAGCTGCAGTGGCTCTGGAAGCACGAGGCCGCTGTGACCAAACACCAACTGCATGATTGTGTGGTCCGACCCACGAGGGCATGCCTGAAGCCCCAATAGGCCAATCCACCCCTGTTCCAGGACCCATTGGTCCGATGTGATCTTAGTCCACTCTTCCTAGAAGTGGGATAAGAGTCATCATACAACTTGGGATCTATTCATTTAATGGGCACTTGTCAGGTACTTGTGATTTGATTGACCACTGCTTGATGGATTCTTGATCTGACCCAGTATGGCATCTCTTATGTTCCTCCGAGGAGTGGACTAGCCTGACTTCATTGCAAGGATTTTCCTCCTTCAGCCCCCTGACCAAAAATTATCCCTGAGGTAACCTCAAAAGGACTGCTGCTTTATCGAGCTCTGCTTCTGCCCTGAAGCTGAAGAACTCTTGCCGGTGCAAATTTTCTTGATATCCCGGAAGCAGGAACAGGATGGAAGTCTTGCCCCTCTTATCCTCCAGCAACCTATTCCCCTTTGATTATTCCAAACGCTTAACTGTCCCATGTCCTCCCCAAATAGCTTTCCCTTAAAAAGGGAGATTACACAGTTGTGACTTTGACCACACATGCAGCCTCCATGCTGCTATGGCTCAGACCTTGCTTCCGGCAGACGTCCGAACCAAATCATACAGCGCATTTGCCATATAGGCCATCCCAGCTTCCAACTAGACCACCTGCTTGGAGTTGCCCACCAGGGTAGATTCCTTCTCCAAAGCCTTCTGCACCAGCACAAACAGGCCATCTGCATCAAACTACCACAGATTATTGGTCGAAGGCTAAAAGCAGACTGCTCAAACAACCTTTTCAAAGGAATCTTCAGCTTTCAGTCCTGACATCCTTCAGTGTGGCTGACCCAGCCACTGGGATGGTAGTCTTTTGTCACCAAGACCAAAGCATCCACCTTGAGAAGCATCAGAAGCTCCAAGGTCTCCTCTTGTCAATGGATACAACTTTTGTCATTACCCTGACTAACGAGGCTTGCTGTAGGAGTATCCCACTCCGCTCACCAGCTTCACCTTCTTAAGCAATGGAGAAGCCTTTGGTGGTCCCAGTAATCCATCTAGAACCAGGTCCACCCCTCAGACTCTTCCTGGGTGACCTTGATCCCTGGCTCTCCCAGAACATGGGGAATAAGAGGCTGCAACTCTTCCATCTGGAATAAGACGGACAACCCTTGGGTCATCCCCCTTCAGTGATCGGGGATTCCTCCGGGTCAGACAAGTCCTTGCTCACATCCGGACTGGCATCCATAGAACAGTCTCCAGGATCACCTCCCAGATCCTCCTGTGGCTTGGCCGATCCTTCGGACTCCATAGAGGCCCCTTCCTCATCTGCAGGAGGACATCCAAGACCCAGGCAACAAAGCAAACCCCCCATCCTACTGGACAGGGACATTTTGGCTTCTGGGCCGGGGTAATTTACCCCCTGCTCCCCTCTTGGACAAGTAGGCCTTGTGAAGGAGCAGAACAAAATCTGCTGGCCCCTCATCCAGCATGCCTTCCTAGGCTCTCCCCTATCATAGTCCTCAGATATTGCCTGGACCTTGAGGTGTCCCCTGGATTCCCTAGAATTTGCCTGCTTTTTGCCACATGCATTTACAATGGCTACTGCGCCCTTCGTCCCACCAGGAGCCTCTTTTGGCCTACTGCCTCCGCAGAGGTTCCTCTCCTCCCCCTCCCCCCAAGGCACATTCTAAACAGAAGGTAACAGTTGAGACATGTGTCTGAAACCACAGGTTCTCCTGTGCTCCAAAGCTGGCACCATGAGTGCAATGCACTCTGTGCTTTTGCATCAGCACCCCTGTAGTGATCAACAGAAAACTTGCTGGCCACACAAGTCACTTCCTCCAAACTGCCCCAGACCTATGGTGCTGCTGCCGAGGACCCAGCAATTCTCCTCTCCCTGGTGCTTGTTGCTCCAAAGCACCACCCGATCGACCCGCTTTTCACTGCCTATTTTGTTTTAAAGGAACAATGCTTCTATTGAAAGCCTCAAAAAAAAAAAAAAAAAGCTATACTTCCCTGCTCCTGGCAATGTGGGAGAGAAGGAGAGGGAACCGGGACCCCTGGCTTTCAACCCCTCTGGATGCTATGGGAGGAGTCAGACTAGAGATCACCAATTCCCCTGTTCTACCTGAGGGGTGGGCCCACAAAGGTACCTAACAGCTCAGGGAGCACCTCTATCTTCTCTTTCCTTTTACTTTTCTCAGACTGCAGGTTTGCTGGCGACAAATACTGAGGTACTACAGGGTAGCACACTTTTGTAGTAGTGCCTGAAATGCATTCTCTGCCTCCATCTGCTGGTAGGGATGCAAAACCCACTTGTCTGAACTGATCTGGGCTATGAACAGGAACTGATGTTAGCTGGCTCACCAAATGCAAGATAAAGTATAATTCCACCCTGGTCAAGTGCAGATTCGGTGGGAGTGCCTGCAATTTATGAAGGACCATCAATGTTTACTATCTTTGGAGCTCCTTTAAAGTCCTCATATCTGAAACTGGTATCCTGGGCCTGGAATTCAGTCTAGAACTCCTAGACAGGATGTAATTGGGACTGCATCTTATGTCAGTGTGACGATCTCTTGCAACACTTCAGGTGGAGATAAAAGTCTATAGCCACAACAGAACACACAACATGGAGGAAGGCAGCTTGTGCTACCTCCATGTTTCCACATTCAGTTTAAGCACAGCTAGAATTCTTCAACACAGAAAAGATCAATTGGAAAAACTGTAGAGCTGTCTACGCCAATAGAAGAGAAGAGAAGAGCAAAAGAATGGTTGCAGACCTCATCTGGCTGACTTGCAGTTGCTTCTTTCCAGACTTCACTCTTTGTCTCCTTTGCTTCTGGTGAGAAGTTTAGAGTAAAAGGTGCCAAAAGTGGAGCGGCATTTTCATCAAAGAACAATGTTGGATTATAAGCAATTTGAGACTTTGTTTCTTTAGTCTGTTCAGAACTGAGAGAAGAGAACAAGACAGACAATTTTTCGTGAAGATTTGATTGCAAATATCTGCACAAAAATAGCTTTAGATCTAGGTTCTGAGCATTAGTAAATACATGGACTCATCAAGTTACATACTTTCTTTTGAAATATTCATAATCAAATATTCCAAGATTATGGGAAATTCCAATCAGACCACCCCATCACAGTATAATGTTCAAAAGTATTTAAGAAAATGTATATTTTCACCCAGGGATCAAACTTTAACAAGTCTAGAGATTTAAAGAAATCAGATTAGCGACAGAAGCCAATATCCTAGCTTTCTAAAATGTTAAAGAAAACTGGGCCCTAAGGAGTCCTGAGAATTTCCATTTCAAGAAATGTTTTGCTTTTGAAAACTGTTCAAAATTAGACATCTGCTTTATTAATGGAGAAATTACTTACCTGATAATTTTGTTTTCCTTAGTGTAGACAGATGGAAACAAGACCAATGGGTATTTTGCTCTCCTGATAGCAGACTGAGTCAGATTTCAAAGCCGACGTCAGCCTACATATACCCGTGCAGCATGCTTAGCTCTTCAGTATTCTCCTCGAAAAGCCAGTGTGGATATATGTTGCTTGATACTTGATTACACTTGAATGTACTTGATTCCGAACAGGAGAGATCCTTTAAGAGGTATTTTTGTGAGATTCGCCTTGGAAGTCGCATCAGCCGACCAGTTTCGGAGCCATAATTGTCTTCTGGCCGCCACTGCAGTGGCGACACCCCTGCATGATGTGCACATGAGGTCAGCGGTAGCATTGTCAGGAAGGAGACCGCAGGTACCATCACTTCTCTGGGTGTGGTAGCGTCTCTGGAGAGGATCAAACAGGAATGTGCCACCAAGGCACAGCAGGAGGCAATTTGTAGCGTCATTGCTGAGATAAAGGACTGCTTAAGGATGGCTTCCAGCCTTTTGTCTTGGGCATCCTTCAGTGCTGCTCCTCCCTCCACAGGGATTGTGGTGAGTTTTGAGACCACACAGATCATAGTGTCCACTTTTGGGAAGTGTAGAAGTTCCTTGGCCGTGGGTCCAGCAGGTATAGGACTTCTAGTGCCCGTCCCCCTTTAAAACTGGCCTCTTGAGCATTCCATTCCAGGTCAATCAGTTCCTTGATGGGCTCCAACATAGGAAAATAGCATGAGGCTTTACGGAGGTACACCAACATGGGATTCCTTTTAGGTTCCAATGTAGGGTCAGTGCCTGGGAGACCCAGTGTCTTCATAGTTTGGGACACGAGGGCTGGTAACTCACCTTTGTGGAAGAATCTGAGCATTGTCCGGTATGGCTCCATCCCTGGGGAGATTTCCCCTTCTTCCAGGGAGTCTATTTCCTCCTCTGAGGTGTCTGGCTCCCCATGTGGGATGATCTTGGATAGGAGAGGCATGTCTCAAGAGTCGCGGGAGGTGCTTGTACTTCTGGCAGAGTTTGAGGTAAGTGGACAGCCGGGGCTGGTTATGCCTGGACAAAGGTTTGCAGCCCTTTGAAAAATTCCACCCAGGAGAAGGTTCCTGGGTCCATGTTGATGTCAGGAGGAGTTGTAGTGGTAGCCTCGGAGGAGTTTTCCTGTGGGGGCACAGAGTTGGACATAGTTAGGTCCGGGGTGCCATCAGTGGTTCTGGATCCCGCTCCTGGCTGTGGGAGGTCTTCATTGGGCTCTCCTTGGTTCTGTTCGCACTGCTGGCATAGCAGGGATTCTAATTCAGGCTGTGCAGCTCTCAAGTGGCAGGCTGGGCAAAGGAAGGGTCCCTTGGCCTTCCTGGATGGTGGTGCCATTGTTTGTGCGAGTCTATAGCTTAAAAGTTTGTCTGTGCGAGAGTTATGCGCGTGGATGCTCTTAGTTGTGTGCGTCGGGAGCGTAGAAGTTATGCGCAGTATGCACTCGCAAGTTATGCATGCAGGCCTAGTTGTGCACGCCTCTGTGTGCACAACCCAGATGTGCGCACAGTTAAGTGTGTATCCCTACAGATGCACTCAAGTTAGGCGGCCTCGGGCCTGCTTCGCGAGTACTGGCAGTGAGGGGGGAAGATGGCACAGACGACCCCGGCAACAAGATGGCGACTCCCCCGGAGGGTCTCCATATGTGTGGACCCTCGACCAGATCAGGGCCTAGCCAGAGGAAGGCTACTCAACCCGATTTAAACCTCAGAGGAAGGTCAGTACAGCTGTTCGAGCCTTGGAGACTGGAGACTTAGAAGAAAAGGTTTCTACCTTACCTGGTCTCTGTGCTTGCCGGTCGCATGCTGGGTGGTCTCCAGCTGCGGGGAGGGGGGGGGGGGGGGGGAGAGGGAAATACCTTCACCACTGTGCTCGAATCTGCACCTGCTGCCTTTCAGCCACCCTGGGGGCAACGTGCACGCCGGGAATCGGCCAGACTAAGGCTCACCTCTGAGGGATATCGAATAGACCTCAGGAAAGTCTCGACTGGGGGAGGGACTGTTAGGTTTCACCGCAGGAGAAGTGGGGCTCTCTTCTTAAAGGTAAATTTTCTTCTCTTCTTTTTTTGTAAATGTTACACTATTCTCTTTTGGATAGTGTCTGCATCTGCTATGGGAGACTGAGAAATACTGAAGAACTAAGCATGCTGCATGGTTATATGTAGGCTGTCAGCTTTGAAATCTGGCTCTGTCTCCCATCTGCTATCAGGAGAGCACAATACCCATTGGTCCTGAGTCCATCTGGCTACACACTAGGAAATAAACTAAACTAAAGTAAATGCATTTTTCCATGCTGCAAAGCATTGTAAGAGCTAGATGCTGAGGGAGAAATGACAAGATCCATAGTTTTAAAAGGCTGCGCTTTAATTAAAGGAGTGAGTGATTAGATGCCATAAATGAGAGGTTTTACCATAAGGTTAAGCATATCACATACCTGGGAAGGGGGTCGATAAATGACATTAGGACAGATTATTCAAAAATCATTCTACAGAAAAAATATTGATGCAATCCTACCACATAGAACATAATAGATTGCTATTTAATGTCATGAATTCCATTCACTAACCAGATTTAACTATTATGATCTACTTTTGAAGTGACTAAGCAGTCAAGTGGAATAAAAATTTTAAATTAAAAAAAGCAGCCAGTCATATGATGGTAGAATGCATCTTACCCAACTACTGATTTCTTGCTAGTAGACATATTGGAGGCTTGGCGAGGCAGCATAAGCTGGGGTGAAGACCAGACTCTTGGCAGGCTTTTTGGGGTTACTGCTGGAATTCCAGACCCTCTGCGATTCAAAGGTGTAGGCAAGGCAGATGCTCGTTTTGCACTAGAGTTCATCAAAATGGACTTCGCACTTAGAACTGGGGTTTGCAGCTCCCCACGTGAAGGTGGTTTGATGGGAGTACTGGCAACAATACCACTGAAAGACAGTCAAAGTCTAAGATAGCTGAGAAACTATTTTAGATTGCTACATTATAAATTAAACACATCTGCATAAAATTCTAATACTGTTGTCCACAATACTCGAACACAGAAGGAGTCCGTGTTCTTACTGTGATGGGAACCACAAGGAAACCAATGAAAACCCATCTCATGCTGCTCTTGCTCATGCTCCCACTATTCTCAGAGTTTCCTGCTCTCATGGACACAAAGCCACAGTCTGAACCACAGAGACCAGCATTTGAGATGTTACTAAACAAGCAGTCTCTCCATTATTCTTGAGTGGTAACTACTAAACATCCTTCTCTCCACTCTCTCAACATAGTCCATACTAATTCATACCCAGTCATTCTGGATAGTATTTCTGACTGCCCTCACTCTCCCTTCCTCTTCACAAACACGATGTAGTATTAAGACAAGGTAGCAGCCAACGTTTCATTTATGACCTGGTACCACACTTTGCTTTTTTAGTTTTTGAAAGTTTACCAGGCAAGCATTGAGTCTGCCATTAAGATAAAACAGTAATTTTCAGATTTACTATACACATGTATGCACTAGTTTGCCAAACATTACTGTCAGATTCACTAAAACAGTGGTTCTCAACAGGTGAGTCAGGACACACGAGGTCCTGGGAGTTTCTGCTGGCTGGGAGCCAGGAAAAAGGGGAAATGTGCTGGGCAGGAAGGAGAGATGGAGGTGTGGGGAAGTTGTGGGATGCTCAGCAGGAAGGGGTGGTCAGATGTATGCTGGGAAGGGAAGGTCAGGAATGTTGGACAGGGATGATTGAGTAGTTGGGAGAAATGAGGTGTGATGGGGGCATGGAGGAGAATGACTGGGTACAAGAGTCAGTTTTGAGAATATGTATTTCTTCTCTCTGAAGTTTGTGTAGTAAAGGAGGAAATATTTGTTTCTAGTTTGTTTTGCACTGCATGCAGGTGGTCTTGGGGAGGGGGGGTCCGTTCCAGTTTGTTTCCAACATTTATCATTTTTTATTCTATATTTGGTGAAGGCAGGTCTGACTGAGATGAAGTACAAACCCCTACATGCTAGTAAAGTCTAGGTCTTATGTTGTATTTTCTCAATATTATGTTGCACTGGTGGTGAACTGCTGCCTTTTCATGGGTAGGGCTATTGCTGTTTCATTTCTTGGAGTTAGTGCTGCTGAGGTATGGCAGGTTTGATAAACACATACAGAGTGGGGTTTGTTTGTATTATCTTACAAGGATGGAGTTTGTGATACTGTTAAGATGACACCAGAATATCTTTTTTGTATGGGGAGTTGTACAGGGTAGAAACAGCGGCCTGCACGCGCATTGTCGGCGCACCCGGAGCACACAACTAAGACTCCCGGCGAGCACACAGACTAGCTTTGAGCCACTCCACATGCACAAATCATGGCACCGCCGGCCAAGAAAGCCAAGGGACACGCCTTCTGCCCAGCCTGCCACCTGCGCAAACCGAAGTGGCCTCTGCCCTGTGCCTGCAGTGCAAAGAGGCTCTGGGGGAACAGAGGCAAAGCCCCCCTCAACCAGTAGAGGAATCCGGCTCCACCAATGATAGTACCCTGGACCTCACTATCTCTGGCTCGGCCCCTTCTCAGATGGGCCCCCTCGGGGAATGCCGCTGGATTCAATATAGATCCAGGGATCTTTTCCTGGATGGAATTCTTCAAAGGGCTGCAAACCTTCGTCCAGGTGCAATCTGTACCACCTGTGACACAGGCACAGTCTCCACCGGAAGAGCAAAACCTTCCAGGCCCCTCTCAGCCCCGAGACATGCCTCCTCTGGGAAAAAGCCTCCCCTTAAGGGAAGAGTCAGACTCCCTGGAGGAAGGGGAAATCCCTCCAGGAATGGAACCATATTGAACCATGAAGCATTTCTTCTCCAAAGATGAGCTACCAGATCTTGTGTCTGAGCCTGAAGACGCTGGCCATCCCAGGCACAAGTACCCCAACAGAGCAAACCCAGTTTTGGTTGGGCTTCGTCAGGCCTCTTGCTATTTCCCAATGCTGCAGGCCGTACATCTGATTGATCTTGAATGGAATGCCCCGGAGGGCAGTTTCAAAGGAGGACGGGCTCTAGAAGCCCTGTACCCCCTGGAACCCTCAGCCAAAGAACTCCTATGGGTGCAGACAGAACCAAGACATTTCCCTGTACAACTCACCATACAAAAAAGATATCCTGGTGTCATCTTAACAGCATCACAAACTCCCTCCTTGTAAAATACAAACAAGCCCCACTCTGTATGTGTTTATCAAACCTGCCATACCTCAGCAGCACTAACTCCAAGGAATGAAGCGCCACTAGGAATGTAGGGCTATTGCTAATATGTTCAGCCCATCGCATCTCCGAGCTTGAAGCGCTATCCTGTAGGGAACAGTTCCTTAGATTCACACCAGGATCCATACAGCTCCGCACTGTCCCCTCTTTCCTTCCAAAGGTGGTTTCTCAATTCCATCTAAACCAAACCATCTCACTGCCATTACCAGGTGAGCATAAGGACTCTGAAGATTCATGCCTTCTTTGCCAGCTTAACGTCGGCAGACTCCTAATCTGATATCTGGAAAGATCGGAATCCATACGAAAGACAAACCACCTATTCGTCCTTCACAGCGGGAAGAAACAAGGGGAAGCGGCTCTCAAGCAACCATTGCCCGCTGGATCAAAGAAGTAATCAAGGTGGCCTATGTAGAGGCAGGGAAGCCTCCACCTCTTCAAGTCAAGGCCCAATTCCACAAGGGCCCAGGCAGTGTCCTGGGAAGAAACCAGGACGCTGTCACCCGCCGAGATCTGTCAGGCGGCGACGTGGTCCTCCATTCATACCTTCGAGGTTCTACCGCCTGGATGTTCTGGCCCAGGACGACACAGCATTCGCAAGGGCAGTACTAAGTGGGCCACGGGCAGCCTCCCACCCGGTTCAGGAGTAGCTTTTGTACATACCATTGGTCCCGAGTCCATCTGCTACACACTAACTAATATAGGTGGCATCATCACCTCCCTTTTTCTGCTGACCATTCTTCTCCCTATGCAGCCAAGCATCTTTCTGGCTTTTACAGTCACTTTAGCCACCTGTTTGGCCATCTTAAGATCAAAATACAATTACTCCAGATACCGCTCTTCCTTTGTGCTTAGAAGAATTTCACCTCCAGTACTGAAAGGACGATAGTTAGTGATTTATGTGAACTAAAAGGTTGTGGTTTTCATTTTGGAAAATGATTTGATTACGTTTTAGTTTACAACTTCCTTTTGAAATAGTGGAGAAAAAAAATTTTTTTAGACCAGCTAAAAGAGATACAATATAAAGTTGCACCAGTGGCAAGCTAGTATGTCCAAAAAAGTATTGGCTTTGGAGGCCCAAAAACGGTAAAATGATTGTGGTCATCAGTTCTAAAGTCAGAATATTTTCTTAGCATGAGTTAGTCATTCTTGGTACAGGTATCTCAAAACAGCAAAATCTCAATACTGCATGTTACTTTAGGGCTCGTCTCAATTTTCTGTTAAGAAAGAAATCATGTGGTACTGCTATGGATTTGGTTGCATTTTGCTTAAGTAATTCAAACTTTTTTTTTTTTTTTTCTCTCAACTGTCCAATACATTGGGGCCCATCTACATCTAGTGAAGTGAAAAAAAAAAGTATTGACAATTACTGTATGTTACCTTCCAGGTGAACTGCAAGACAGGAGCCTCTTTGGCTGCATTATCTTTTGTATAGGATTTTCAGGTGAAGAAGCTGAGGGAAGAAAAAGAAAAAAGAAAAAGAAACCACAGCCACTGTCACAATTCGATGGGTAGTCTTGTTAGCTGCTATAACAACCTATAATCTAGCCAACACAAAAGTCTATCCCCTCCCCTACATTGAAAAAGCAAACAAAAATCCACCAGTATACAGGGACCCAAAGGGGGTGTACTAAAGAATATCGTAAAGCATAAAGTGTAATGTGGCACTTACAGGGTGGCCACTAGATGTCACTGCACGGAACACTATCAGTGAGCCATTCACCCCTCTCAGCTGTGGTTGGACGCCTCACCTTATTTAGCTCAGCCATTTTAGAATATTACTTATGCCTCTTTTCCTTTCTTTTATGCATATTACGTTCCCACCTCCCAGTTTTCTGCTCCCTGTTTTTGTAACTGATTTTTCCATGTTGCTCTCCCTTGTTTTGATGTAAACCGGCATGATGTCCCTGATGAATGTCAGTAAAGAAAAGCCTTAAATAAATAAAATAAACTCCGTGAGGTCACTTTTAGCAAACCTCTAAACTGAGTATGTTTGGCAGGGAGTGCACAATGAGGTATCACTTCAGAGGGTCCTTATTTTATAGTTAGAGAGATCTTTATGTGAGATTCTCTTTTAGGGCAAAAGGGCTCTCATCCAGAGGACTGAAGACTTGAGCCCACTCTACACCCTAGGAGGGGCAAGCACTAGTGACATATCCTTGAGAGAAAGTGATGGCTGAAGACTTATCCAGCTTTACCTTTTAGAAGTATTTTTTGGACATGAGCAGTATGGGAAGGTTTTTTCGATTCACCCCTTCCCACAGGGATGAAGTGCTGGTATAGCTGATCCAGTTCTGACTTCTCTCCCCAAGAGAATTCCCCAAACACCGAATTAAGGAGAATGGGGGTGTCCTGGTCTTGCACAAGGAGATTTCTACTTTTGGGACCTGGACAGATATGAATTCAGGTAGTACTGTTTTCTGTATTTGAAGAGACACCTCTAATAGGATTCCTGGTTAGCTGCTGAGTGAGCTTTGTTTACTTAAAACCACCATGGGAAACTCTACTCAGATGCCTGAAATCAAGGACAGCTACATATAGAGAAATACAGACATGGATCAGTCAAATGTTATTTCACTATTATGGACACATGGACTGTATTGAATCAGTACATTTTATTTTACCACCCAGAGCCTAGTCCTGACTGGTTTGTCCCAGCATCTCAACCACAGAGATGCACAACACTGCCTGGGCCATAAATGAGCCCCCCCCAATAAAAATAATCCACTATGGGATAGTGTGTCAAGCATGGGATTTAATTGCTAGCCGAGCAGCCCTGAAGAATAAAATGTTTGTGTGCTCTTGGAAATTAACACCCCTAACTTGGGTTAGTGCTAGAAGTATACCAATCTCCACTTATGACCCACCAGTTTTACCATCTGTCCTAAGTTTTTTGTTTGGTTTTTTTTTTAAATATAATTTATATGCAAAAACACAAGTCCCCACTCAAAAGATCAACAGAACCAGGCTGAGGGGAGCCAAGATGGCTGCTGCAGAGGAGCACATACATGCTTGAGCTATCTGGTCCAACTTTTGCTCACCATGCTGAGGTCTCAAACCAGAATGGTCACAAAGGGGAAGCAGAGGGTGTTTGGGTGAGTTCATGGAAGCATGAGCTAGTGGCACCATAAACTCTGAAACAGTAGTTACAACCATAACTGTGGTGGTATGCCTGAATCTGGCATTTAAAGCGCAGAGTGACCAGGATTAACAAACACTTCCAGAAGTATGGGTAAACCAGATGTTTTGGACAATAGCCTTGCTGGTTTTGGTGGCTGTGTAGTATCAATTATTGGTCTTCTAAGAAATCAAAGAAGTCCTGAGATGTCCTACTAATGGAGGTAGTAAAGACCAGTATTTTAAACAAATACAGGGCATACATAAGAGATATGGAGGGCAATGGTAGGGGTAGAGGAACCGAACATCCATATACAAACACAAGAGAATCTCAACTGGGCAGACTGAATTGGTCAATTTGGTCTTTCTGCCATCATTTACTATGTTACTGTTATTCTTTCTAACCTACTGATCTTAACACTTCAGCCGCCATACGTTTGCAGCCAGCGTTGAAGAAATCACTCAGCCTCGTATGTGAAGGGTGGGGAAGAATAGCCTTTGCCCCTCAGTGCCACAGCATGTCAGATATACTGGCAGGGTCAGTGCAAGGTTGTCCAGCTGCCCTAGGCAGTGCTCTCTCTCTCTCCCCCCCCCCCAGAATTGCAATCTCACCTACCTCCATGTCACACCACAGCACTCCTTCCCTTTTCAAACATGGCGCCCCTAGGTGGCCACCTAGTCTGCCTAATCACCACACCAGCCCAACACCTGCAGGAGAGTGCACTTCCAGGTGTGGATATAGGAGGGAAGGCTCAGCTGGCATTATCTGTGCCCTGCAGGGAGGAACAAAGCTGAGCTCTAGCTTGAGGAAGACTGCCTCTATTTGTACCATTTGAAACCTGGGATCTCCTGCTTCTGAGCTTGCGAAAGGAGTTGAAGATTATATGAGGAGCTACACCAGTGCTGGCAACTGGATCAAAGCTCTAATCCCAGGACAGACTGTTTGGGGTAACAAACTGGTAAGGCAAAAAAAAAAAAACAAAAACCCACACACCAAGACACTATTCTATTCTGGTCAATCTTTGAATCCCTGAGGAAATTTCTGGCAGATCTGAAGAAGGTTTTGCTGCTTACAAGACGTGCAGATTAAAGCTCCCTTGCTGGATTTTGGACCAGTCTAAGCTGGCTTCCTTAGAGGAATTTAGTCTCAAAGCTGAGACTATTGGGGGGGGGGGGGGGAAGAAAGAATTTGGCCCCACATTTAAAAACTGAAAATCTGGAGACTGATAGGCACCTTAATTTGTGTATTAACATTCTCAAACCTTTGCTCATTCTGTGACATCCAGGGTTTCCCATTTGCCACAGAAGATTCAGGAGGTTAGAAAAGGCTGACCATGTTACTATGGACAGTTTGTACATCTGAAGTGTTACAAACTTCATGTCAGATGTTTACGCTGCCACTTAGAGCCCAACTGGGACTGGTTATTGAAAATATTCACGACAGCCAACTTTTTCTAGGTCACTGGATTCAAAATCTTCCAATTTGGTCCGAGTAACTCAGTTCCATCCCAAGGAATTTTGGAAACTATGTCAGGTGGCTTTGTTCTTGCAATGCTCGTTACATCCATTCAAGGACTGGTCAAATTCCAAGGTTCCAGATTCATCTTCTATGACCCTGAATAGCTATGTGAATACCTACCCCAAATGCATCACCCCCTTTGGCTCATACATCTAATGTATAGTGAAAGAATGCAAAGATTATGTGGCCACCTTACAAGTGTCCTGAGGAACGATCTCTGTAGACACTGCCCAAGAGAAAGTCCAAGCCTTCATTAAATGAGAACAAAGTGCCTCCAAAGCCCGTAAACCAGGGCCTTCCCAAACCTGTCCTGGGGACCCCACAGCCAGTTAGGGTTTCATGATAGCCACCGTGAATATGCATGAGAAGTCTGCATATCATGGAGACTCTGTATATGTAAGAGTATCTTGTGCATATTCATGGTGGTTATCCTGAAACTGCAACTGGCTGTGGGGTCCCCAGGACAGGTTTGGAAAGCCCTGAAGCTGCCTCCTTTGAGAGTCTTACTGAACAAAAAAAAAAAACCCTTCCTAAAAAGGTATTAATCATCTTTAGCTATCAGAGGAGGATCTGACAAACATAGGCAGCAGCAAATTCTCATTACCTTGGTTTAAATGAAAGGGTGAAGAGAAAAACTTTAGGTAGGGATCCCTGCAAGCTAAGTCTTAATGCCAAACTACATCTGGAGGAACATATGGCCACTAGAAACACGGTCTTCAAGGATAGATCAAGTAGCAATGCCTGTTTAAAAGACTCAAAGGGAGACTCACAAGAGCATTAGGAATTAGATTAACACCCATTAGGGATCAAGGAGCCTAAAGGGAGAACGAATACTTCACTCCAAATTTGAAACCCTTGATCAAACGTCTCCGCTAGAAGAGCAATCTGCATATCCACTTGCTAGAGGGGGAAAAAAAAATCCTTGGAACAAATCCTCAGATGCCAAACCCAAACATAAGCCAAAGGAATTTACAGGCCTTCAGAAAACAGAACCCACTGCTGAAGAATACTTTTCCCTGAACAAACTCACTGTGAAGGCCATAAGAGAACTCAGCTGGATTCTCCAAGGGACTGGGCCTACAAGCCAGAACACAGGGAAGACTGAAGAGCAGCAGCCTCACTAGATCCACCTAGCATGGTCTCCTTGGCCAGACTGCATTCACCAGTGTGTCAGATGATCCTTTATTCTTAGATTCCTGCTTATGAGATGCCAAGGAGGATAAAGTTGGTTCATTGGCCATATCTGAACCAAGGTATCAATGCCACAAACCCCCTTCCTAACAGCTGAAAAATGTCTGCATTCAAGTGTGTGTTGCAATCAAATCCATAATAAAGGGTTATCCCATGTGTATCGAAGACTTTCTGGCTGAGCTCCTACTCCCTTGGGTCCAATGTATCTCTGCTGAAGTCTAATCACTTCTATGCCCACATCAGATTCTGCTCCACCCACTGGAACAGCTGGCTTGCTACCTGGGCTATTATCATGCTCGAGTGCCCCCTTGTCTGTCTACAGAAGACCCTGCTGCAGCATTGTCAACTGCACCTGAACTGCCATTCCCCTTCACTAACAGCAGGAAGGGCAACAGGGCCAACCTAATGCCATGGTTTCCAAACTGTTGATGTACCATAAGGCCTCTGAACTAGAGCCCCTGCACTATTTGGTCATGATAGTGGGCTCCTCAGGCCACTACCTTGCATCTGACCAGATTACAAACCAAAATGGACTATAAACTTATAGCCTCTGAAGACTCATGGAACAGTCCATCAAAACAGGCCCTCTCTTAGGGAGTGTGGAAATGGGAGACTGATCTTGTAGTCCTGCAATTATAGGGACTGAGATTCTGGGTAACCTTAAATTGAATGTATTAGTTTTAGGGAACAGATACAGACACTTTTGCGAGGTAGTCATCTTCAAGAGGCTGCAAATGAGTTCTGACCCAAGGACCCAAACCCAAGGTGGCTGCCACTGAACCCAGGAGTTGGAGATAATTCTAAGTCGTGGGAGCTTTGAGAGAAGAAGGATCTGTACCCAAGATAGAAGCTTGGCTATCCTCTTGTGTGAAGAAGAGGATAGCTAGCTTTAATAGAACTTATTGCACAAGCTAAACTGAGTTTCAGATACTCCATATAGTTTGCTCTGGAATCGAGAAGCAGCTGTTCTTGCCAATTATTCCCTTAAGAGATTTGTGGCCAATTAGTATAATCACTTTTTCTGCAGTCATCTCAGACACAATTGAGACCTTTTGTGTTTTAAAAGACACCCACCAGAAGGTGTTTCACCGGATTACCCTGTGGTGTTGAAACAGATCCTTGGACTTGTGCTGTACTTTAGAAAGTGAGAACAGTAGTTTAAATTACCTTTCAGCTGGACTAATTAGTGTAGCAATTGCAAAATTCTAAGTGCAGAGTTGGAACAGAGATAATGCTTTTAAGTTCTGATTATCTTTTACTATACTGCCTTGTGCTGTGAAAAATAAAACCCAGTCAAAACAAGAAATCTCTGCACTGTTTTAAATCTTGTTTTACCATATGCTGCTAATGAATTGACTACCTCACAAATGTGTCTGTATCTGTTCCCTAAAACTAATACATTCAATTTAATAAGGTTACCAGATTAATCAAATGAAAAGTTACCCAAACCAGATACGCCTACAGTGGAAGGATGTTTTGGAAACTTCAGGTAGATTGAGTGGGGCTAGAGTTAGTCAAGTAGTACATTAGATTCTTGTCCACAGAGGCTATTTAGATCTTTGCAAAGAGGTAGTTTGGAAAGTTTGGGCTGTATTAATACAGCAAGGGAAGGACTCTTGCTAGCCTTCCTTAAAAAGGTCTGAGATTAGGCCAATTTTGAAGAAGCTTCTGATTCTTCTCTAGGGAAAAAAAAAAAAAAAGTTATACACCAGTATCTAACTTGCCATTTCAGTCAAATGGCAAAGGCGTGACCATTCAAGGAAGTTGGCAAAGATTCAGTCAGGCTTTAGGCCTGATCAAGAATCGATGTTCTCTAGCCAATGTTATACTTTCTGGATGCTGGGTGATCTATGTTTTTGATGTTTATTTTTATTTATTTTAGAAATTTTTATATACCGTGGCATGTTTAGAACATCACCTCGGTTTACAATAATTCAGCAACAGGCTTTACATTCTAACAACTATAGAACAAAACATGTATCCAAATAATTCAATGAATGATAGAAAACATATAATACTGATTAAACAAGCCTAAATCTTTTGAGAGCCTTTGATCTAGTGGATCATCAGCTGTTGATTGAGATGGCATCAGGTGGGTCAAAAGTAAAGTTAAAGACTAGATTTCTTCTTTCAAGTGACTTGACCCAAATGGTCCAAGCAAAGGAAATATGTTCTGAGCCAATGGCCCTGAAATGAGAGTACTGCAGGGGAACTAGTTTCTCATCATTTTTTTTTCTGAGGTCCTGACCAGCCTTTTTCAGGATAACAACTAGCTCCCAATTCCAATAGTTGTGCCTGGATCAGGCAATGGGATTTCTAAACCATTGTCCACAATCTTCTCTTGGCCGTTGAGTCAAATTCTGGAAACTGGAAAGGTTTGATACCCCATTAATTTAGGGTATGGCCTGCAACAGATGACCAGATGATCCCCATTTCAACTACAGGGAATCTAGAAGTGCTTTTAGATTCTAGTTTCTCCATGGAAAAGTTTGTGGGTGCAGTGGGTCTATTGCAGTTGAAGATGGTGTGACAGTTGCAGCCTTTGAAGACAGCAAACCCAAAAAGTGGCTGCTTTAGTTATGAGTTTATTAGACCATGCTAAATGTTTTATTTGTGGGGCTACCAGTTTGCCTTACTAAAAGCTTCAGTTGTTACAGAATAGTACTGCTAGGTTAATGTATAGTAATGTCTTACTTTGAGAATGCATCTCGTCTGCTGTTCCATTTGCAATGGCTTCCACTAGTCAGAGAGCCAAGTTTAAGTTACTGGTAGTGTTTCACTTATACCAAGGAAGCTTATTAAATACTTTGGTCCATTGCTCGACCACTCTCAGATTGTCAAGGTTTTCAGTTGGTATCTACTGGCTCTCGGAAAATCCAGCTGATCCGCTATGCTAAGCAGCCATTTACAGTGCTGGCATCAAAATTCTGGAATGAATTGCCAGTTCAGCTGACAGCAGAACAGAATTTGACTTTTCCTAAGTTAGTGAAAGCACATCTGTTTCCATGGGTTGACCTGAAATAAGATACTGTATTAGCAAGGTGGACTAAGGTGATTGCAGGTTAAGGAAGGATTTATGGGTGTTGTGGGAGAAGTGGTCTGGGTGGTAAGATCTTGGGTGGTCACATAGGGCTAAGGGTGGAATGGGAAATAGTGTTGATGCTGTTCAGCAGTTTATAATAAAACAAACATGCATATGTGGTATCTAAGTTTGTTAAACAAGTTGCTCTCATCCATGCCCTTCTCCACCAACTCCAATTCTGCCCTATGCCTGGAACAGAGTGCATCAAGCTCCATCCCTGGCCATTTTTAGACTGTTTGAATTCTCACCTTTGAGGCAGTTATTAAAACCTTTACTTCTCAAGAGATTTCCCCATAGGCTTACCATGTACATGCATGGATTAGATTATAAAATTCATTGAGAAGGACCTGTCCTGTTTATCCATGTATCCAGTGCTTTATTACACACCCTTTACAATTACCTTACATGTATACATTAGCATTGCTTACCTCCAGCTCGCTTAGGAGCTTTCAGCTGGCCTTTGGGTGTAGGTACAGTCAATGCTTTGGGCTTTGAACATGCAGTCCCTTTTCCAGCACTTTCACGTTTACTTTGCAGACCAGGGAATGAGCTCTGCCTGTGAACGCTGTCAGCTGGAGTCTGTATTTGCAATGTGGAAACTGAGGCAGGCTTGGTGGCTTTAACAGCCGTCGAGGTTTTGAGTGGTTTTACCAATTGACTGTACTTGCTGGAACTATTTGATGACAAAGACGACAATCTGACATTCTGCCCAACTGTGTCCAGTCTGCTTGTGCTGGATGGAAGTCTACAGCTGCTGACTGAAGTATTTAGAGTACTGCTCGATTTACCTGAAAAGAAAGGAACACGCATCTGAATGAGAGCTGGTTTCCTAACACTTTGTCTGAACCAAAGTTTACCAAGGTCTTTTTTTCCCCCCTACAGCCTAACTAAAATCCTTTTAGCAGTCATGTTTGATAGTTAAAGTGCTATACCACTAAATTTAAAATAATCCAGACTGACATCTATCAAAGGGTGGAAAATTAAGGTAAGCAGTTGTGGCTGGTGGACGGACACAAACTAACATCATCCCCCTGCAAAACCACACACAACCCCTCACTCCATATCCCAGCTCCCCTCCATGGCAATAGCCAAAATAGACGTTAGGGGGAGGAATTAGAACCAAAAAAAATGGAGAAAAAAAACAAACACACAACCTTGAATTGATAAATTACTACCTACCTGATAATTTCCTTTTCTTTACAATGGTCAGATAATTCAGGACCAGTGGGTTATGCACCTCTACCAGCAGATGGAAGACTGAGCAAACCGACACCACAGTATATATACCCCTGCAGTGACATCAGCCTACAAGTATTCTCTTCAAAAGCAAACTGTACAGACTAGCAAAAAACGATTAAAAACACATAGCCATTTCAATACTGAGCTCAAAGAGTGTATTAACACTAGTCTAGGAAGTGGATTAACACTTACAAGTAATCAGTAACACAGCCACACAGGAGGACCATAACACAATCATTCGGCAGCCAAGGGTGGGAAAGCTGGATTTGTCTGACCTTTCTAGAGAAAAGGAAATTATCAGGTAAGTAGTATTTTCTTAGCGTTTGGTTAGATGAATCCAGGACCAGTGGGATGTACCCAAGCTACTCCCAATAGGGAAGGAGGCTGCCTGCGGTCCTGTCAAAACCACATGTGCAGAGGCTGTGTCCTCCCGGGCCTGCACATCCAGACGATAATACCTGGAAAAGGTGTGCAAGGACCACCATGTCGCAGATCGGCACGTGTCGACAGGAGATAATTTCACTTCCACCCATGACGCTGCCTGAGCCCTAACCTGACTAGGTAATGGCTTTTCAGAATCCACATACGCAGCCATGACTACCTCCTTAATCCAGCGAGCTATTGTAGCCCACGAAGCTGGCTCTCCCTGTTTACTACCACCGCGGAGGACAAACAGGTGATCTGTCTTTTGTAAAGGTTTAGCAACTTCTAGATACCTGATTATGTGTCTTGATATCCAAGGGTTGCAATAGACAACTCTTTTACATCTCTTTCCCTGTCCAGAGATGGCCCGATTCAAGTGAAAATCAGAGATCACTTTCGGTAAAAGAAGGAACAGTACGCAGCTGTACTGCCCCTGGAGTCACCTGGCGGAAGGACTCCTGTCAAGACAAGACCTGCAGCTCGGAAGTTCTATGGACTGAACAAATTGCCACAAGAAACAGTTTTCAGGGTCAGTAACCTCAAGGAAAGGCTATGCATCGGTCTAAATTAAGAAATCCAAACACCAAATTAAGACTCCACAAGGGTATGGAGACCTGCAAGAGAGGGAAAAGATGTTTCACTCCTTTCAGGAAACAAGCCATATCAGGATGAACTGACCAGGATCCAGTCACCTGACCCCTGAAACAGGTGAGAGCTGCTACCTGTACCTTTAAGGAATTGAGGGCCAACCCTTTATTCAATCCATCCTGCAAAAATTCAAAAGCAAGAAGGATCTTCACACCAGGCCTCAAATACTCAAACCTACACATAGGCTAAGGAAGCAGAGAACTTTAGCTCTTAGCAGGGTGGACGTCTCTGCCGCAGAGTATCCACGTTTCAGCAAGTGAGCCCCTTTCAAGGGCCATACCGTAAGACAAAATAAACTCTGATCTTCGTGAAGAACAGCTCCCTGCCACAACAGTCCTGTGTACCGAATGTCGAAGGGGCGAGTCCACTAGGAGTCATTGCAAATCCACATACCATGGTCTCCTGGGCCAATCTGGAGCAACCAAGAGTACCATCCTCTTGGTGTTCGACCCTCTGAGTCAATCTGCCCAACATGGGCAACTTGTCTTCTGGCCACTTCTGCATGAGAGCATCAATACCCAATGACTTCGGATCTCTCCTGCAACTGAAGAATCGAGGATCTTTCACACTGGGATACTTTGCCAGGGGGTCTAGAAACAAAGACCCCAGCGATCTAGAATCAGCTGAAACACCGTCTCACAACACCCATTCTCCTGGATCCAGACTCTCCCTGCTGAAAGAGTCTGCTCTTAGTCTTTTCTTGCTGTACACGAGGCTGAGATATGGAATGGGCTGAAGTGCATCTCCAAAAGTTGATCTACTTTGTGACACTTGCTAGCTCTTGGTTCCTCCCAGCTGATTGATGTAAACCACAATCGTTGCATTGTCATTATCTGGACCACTCGACCCTGTAATGTGCCAAACTGTAAACATGCCAACCGGACCACCCTGGCTTCCAGCTGATTGATGTTTCAGACACTTTTGCATTCCAGTGCCCTTGCACAGTCAGTTCCTGGTAGTGAGCTCCCCAACTGAGGCGGCTCGCGTCTATTGTGAGTAATAGCCAGTCCGGAGAGGATAGGGAAATCCCCTTCCTTAGATCAGTGTCACTGGTGTGACACAGGGCCAGATGGCTGCCTCCGTATCAGCCCGAGTGGGAGTTTGTTGACTTCTTACATTGGGCCTGATGGGAGGCTGCTTACTTCCTCTTCTTTCTGGCCCAGTGAGAGGCATTTTCCTCCTTCACACAGATCAGAGTGAGACATTGCCAGCTCCTGCTGTTCTGGGCCTGATGGGATGCAAACTTTATCTTTCCCTGCTGAGTCTGGGAGTGATGCTGCTGAAGATCTCTTCACCCTGTGGAGGGTGGGGGAGCACAGGGAAGAGGATGTGTGTGTGTGTGGGGGGGGGGGGGGGGCAGGAATATGAGTGGATGATTGAAAGGGAGTGACAGGCAAAATGATGGAGGCATGGAAGGGGAGTGACAGGGAACAAGAGCCATATGTCAGTTTTGGGAATGTGCATTTCTTCTATCTTTGTACTTTGCTTAGTGTAGGAGGATTTGTATTTCTGTTTCTAGCTCTCCAGTTTTTCACTGCATGCAGAGTGGCTTTTTGAGGTTTCCATTCCAGTTTTTGTCTCCACATTTGTAATTTGTGGTCTTTTATTCTGTGTTTGGTGAAGATCAGCACTGTGTGTGTGACTGAGGTGAAGTATTTTACTAGTAGGTAGGGATTTATATCGATCTTTGTTGCATTTTCTCATTCTCACTAGGACATGCACCGGAGTTGCACTGCTGCCTTTTCATAGGAAGGGCTATTGCTGTTTTATGTTCTTGGAATTAGGTTTGCTACATGTGCCGAGTGGGTTTTTGGTTTTTTTTTTTTCAGGTTTTGTATTTTACAATGCACCTGGTAGTAAGGGGGGTTCTGTTTCTATTACTGAGATAGCACCAGAATATCTTTTTTTAGATAGTGATTTGTATTTGAAATATCCTAGTTCTGTTCTGCATCCATTGTTTGGGGACTGGGGAGAGTTCCTGTGGATGCAGAATATATGTTTACATTTAGTCCCACAATGGTCACATGTGCCTGTAAGCATCTGCCAGGTGTGTCCCAATAGTAAAAAGGTTGAGAACAACTGCCTTAGATGATCTGCTTATAGCCACCACTGCAGTTGGAACGAGACCTCCATCAGCAGGTGGAGCGGATTCGAATAGTCGAGACTGTTCTCCACCGAGACAGCAGGGAGCACTAGAGAGAACACGTGCCCTCACTCAACACCATATCCAGGGTTGCCACCATTAAACCAAGCACTTTGAGGTAGGACCATGCAGTCGGGCGGAGAGTGTTCAGACACAGCTGTACCATCAACTTCTGAATACAAGCTTCTGGCAGGAAATCCTTGCCTTGCTTCATGTCGATCAACCAAACAACCCACACAAATATAATCTTGTTATCTTTAATTAAGAAATCTTTTTAAATGTTTTTGAAAATTTTTTAACACACACCTGAGTGTCCCATAACTTAAAAAATTCTTAAATATTTAGCAAGTGTTAGGTGATGCTTCATATAATTTCCAGAACACCAAGCCTTGGTGTCTAGCTCAATTTTTGTAGTATAATCATGAGCACCACCCTCCACCGCTTCAATCTTTTCAAATAATTTATTAGAAAAAACTTTTTATTTGTATTTTAAAATTAGTTTCACCTAACCTATTTTCATGATATGTCTTATTATTAACCCAGTCAATCTTAATAATTTATTGAAAAATGGTTGGCAAAAACATATATTGAAACACTGGATGTGCAACAAGGAATTCAGGTCGCCAATCGTTTGAGAAACAGAACGTTACTTAGCTTATGATTATATTGCACTCAAAGTCCTTGGAACCGATCTTTACAGCGGCACTTGCCCCAACAAGGCCCAGTTTCAACGAATCTTCTTCAGGAGAAGCCACTCGAATTGCGTCCAAAGTAGTATAATATTACATCTTTTTGAAGATGGAAACGGAGTGAGCAGCGTCTAGGCGAGCTAGTCATGGATTTAAAAAGGTTATAATATTATACTACTTTGGACGCAATTCGAGTGGCTTCTCCTGAAGAAGATTCGTCGAAACTGGGCCTTGTTGGGGCAAGTGCCGCTGTAAAGATCGGTTCCAAGGACTTTGAGTGCAATATAATCATAAGCTAAGTAACGTTCTGTTTCTCAAACGATTGGCGACCTGAATTCCTTGTTGCACATCCAGTGTTTCAATATATGTTTTTGCCAACCATTTTTCAATAAATTATTAAGATTGACTGGGTTAATAATAAGACATATCATGAAAATAGGTTAGGTGAAACTAATTTTAAAATACAAATAAAAAGTTTTTTCTAATAAATTATTTGAAAAGATTGAAGCGGTGGAGGGTGGTGCTCATGATTATACTACAAAAATTGAGCTAGACACCAAGGCTTGGTGTTCTGGAAATTATATGAAGCATCACCTAACACTTGCTAAATATTTAAGAATTTTTAAAGTTATGGGACACTCAGGTGTGTTTTAAAAAATTTTCAAAAACATTTAAAAAGATTTCTTAAAGATAACAAGATTATATTTGTGTGGGTTGTTTGGTTGATGGTATATGGGTTACCCCCACATTTTGTGGATAGATAGTGGTAGGTTGCTTCATGTCGAAGCAAACACTGAGGTATTGCAACAATTGAGTAGGCCAAAGACTCCTCTTGGCCAGGTTCACCACCCAGCTGAGCTCCTGCAACAGGAGGAGATCACCTTGTGGTCAACCAGGTGGCTCTTCCGGTGACTTGGCTTGAAATCAGCCAGTCATCCATATATGGGTGTACAATTATCCCATCTTCTCAATTCTGCCGCAACTACCACCATTACCATGGAAAAAGGTCCTGGGAGTGGTAACCAGACCAAAAGGCAGTGCCTGAAACTGACAATGGCAGCCCAGCACTATGAAAGTCAGAAAACACTGATGCTCTAGTCAGATGGGAATGCGAAGATACGCCTCGGACAGGTCAAATTCCCGATTGCATGGCCATTATCACACCAAGCGCAAAGTTTCCATGCAAAAATGAGTCACCCACAGATGAGTGACCTCAGATCTAGGATGGGACGAAAAGAGCACTCCCCCCCCCCCCCCCCCTTGGGCACAACAAAATAAAATGAATATTGCCCCGTATTTTCTGACACAGGCACAGGAATCACAGCCCTCAGACTGAGGAACCTTGCTAATGTACCCTCTGCAGGGAGTGGCAGAGAGACACCATGAACACATGCATATTCTTCTCTTATCACTTCCAGGACCCATTGATTCGTTGGGATCTCAACCTACCTCCAAAGGCATCCCCCTATCTCCTGTTCCCAGGGGTGAGTCAGCAAGCCTTCAGTGGGAGGCTTGGGAGATTCCACACCCCTTGTGTTGTCTGGGACAAAAAAGGAATGCGACCTACCGAAAGGCTGAGTCCTCTGAAGGGTCGTTCTTCTACAGGGTCAAAAACACCTGGATCCCCTAGCAAAACCTCTCATGCTAAAGGAGCAGAGCACCTGTTTCTTATCCCCTGGCAATCAAGGAACTGGTGATTCACCACACTTACTGGCCAATATTTCCAACTCGCTCCCAAACAGAAACGAGTCTTTAAATGGCAATTCTCTGTGAGGTTAGCCTTGGATGTCAATTCAGCCAACCAATTTCTCAGCCATACCTGCACCTGGCTGCTATTATTGAAGCTACCCATCTGGCTGAGGTGCAGACCAAATCGAAGCCTGCATTTGCCAAGGTGGCAGATGGACCCAAAAACCCCCTGGGAGGAAGGCTCAAATCCAAAGCAGTCTGACTGCAGAACTGCAGGTTTTGCAACATCTACCATCTGCTGGAGACAAATAATGAGGGATTGCAGGTGGCACACTGGGTTATGTACAATGTCAGTGAAAATGTCCCATCTGCTGGCAGGGAAGCAAAACCCAGGAGTCTGGACTGGTCTGGTTAAGCATGTAGCCACAAAGGGCACAACTTAACTTGGACGCACAACCTGGACATGCAGCAAGACACACCTGCCAAACTGCAATCCTGAAGAGGGCAGCCTAACAAAAATGTGCAAAAAACTCTTGAGGCCTACCTCACAGCATGCAAAGAAGCCTCAGAGCGGGGCCTAGCCCGAAAAGGCTGCCCATGTCCCTTAACTTCCCCCAAAGTGGGCCTAATTTCTGAATGGCATGCCAGGCACGGAGACTGGAGTAAGGAGGAAGCCCTACATAAAAAACCCTGTCTCTAAATGTATTTTTTATAATTATTATTATTTTTTTTTTATAAAACTTGAGTTCAGCCCTTCCTGGCAGAGTAGAGAGACAGTCACCGGCTGCAGAGAGAGAGCATATACTGTCACTGCCGCACTCTGCTTCCTGCACATGCTGCTCTTCAGCTGTTTGAACAGCTAAGCCCATGCCAGCTGATCAGCTACCAGACCAAGGCACTCAGAGGGACCACAGAAATCACCTCAGGAATTCTCAACTGGGGGGGGGGGGGTGTTCCATTTGGTATCACCGCAGGAGAGCAAGGCAAATTAAGTTTGCTTTACTTTGAAAAGGAGAAATAAAAAGGAATCCCCAAGTAGGGAGATGCACAGCCATCACCTGTTGGAGACTGAAAATACTGGCAAGCTGATGTCACAGTATATATACTAGTCCTGGGGGAATTCTGCACTACTGCGGGGCACAGAATTCCCCTCCTGTGCAGAATTGCCAAATTCTGCACAGAAAATTGCAGAGGAGACCCCGGCATGCCATGATTGGAGCATGCACCGTTCGTGGCGAAGAGGAAGGCCCTGCCGCACTGTGATCAGAGCACGCATTGTTTGCGGTGAAGAGAAAGGCAGCCACAGGATGCGCTCTGCTCACGATGAAGAGGAAGGCCCTGATGAGAGAATGTGTGTAGAGAGGTGTGTGCGAGGGGAGAGGGTGCAAGAGAGCAGGAAGGGTACTTGAGCGTGTGTGCCAGAGAAAGACAGGGAGCCTAAATGAGGAGACTGAAGGAGTGTGAGAGATTGGGAGCTAGTGTATATGGTGAAGGGATTGTGTGAGAGAGTGCCTGTGTGAAGGGGTGCGTGAGAGACAGGTAGCCTGTGTGAGGGTGTAATGCGTGAGAGAGAAAGGGAGCCTGTGTGGATGTGTATGCAAGAGATAGGGTCCCTGTATGAGGGGATGTGTGTGTGCGCATGAGAGAGTGAGGGAGCTTGTATGAGGATGTGTGTTTATGTGCACTAGAGAGGGAGGGACAGAGGGAGCTGTGTGAGGGGCAGTACTGAGAATGGGGTCAAACTCTGGGAGTGGTGATAGAGTGGAAGGGGTTGAGCCTAGAGATGGAGGGGAGAGATACTGGCAGGTGGAGGAGTTGGGGCCTGAGAGGGCAAAGTGGCCAGGGGAGTGGGGAGTAGGGAGAGTGAGTGGGACACTTATCGTGAATTTCTAGGGAAATTCTGCTCAAAATATTTAAAATTCTGCATCTAAGTAATAATTTATGTTAATTTAAGATGTAATTACTTAAACTGTCATGTAAATTGTGTTAATTTGGACCAAAGTTTGCAGAATTAAGTTTTTGTGCGCAGAATTCCCCCAGGAGTAATATACCCCTGCAGTGACATCAGTTTGCTCCATCTGTTGGTAGAGGTGCATAACCCACTGGTCCTGGATTCATCTGACCAGATGCTAAGAAACAGATTTTCCCCTTCCCTCCACCCAGGTCCAAATGCCAGCAGCAGGCCTCCCTCTGCCTGGGGCCAGTAAGAGGGCAGGGCAGATGTCCAGAAGAGATTTTGTGAACTGGATGAAACCAGATGGCAGCAGCACAAAAAGTTTAAACAGCATGCACCTACAGAGGCAGATGGCATGGCCCATGGGAGGTGTGAACTAGGTGAACACTGCAGCTCTCAGGCTACAGAAGCAGCTCTGGGATCAGAGCTGTATTTTGGGATAGCTGAGAGAAAATTGTTTCTAAGCCTCAGGATCCAGGTGCTCAGTGAAGTAATATTGCCATTTGCTACTTTTATTAAGGAACGTTAAAAAATTAGCCACAGAAAAAAAGTCCTGTTAAGGAGTCTAACTAATATTCTTTCTAGTCTTTTACCTTAAATATCCCCAACTATTACATTTTAGAACAAGCAAAAGCTTATTACCTGAGAATATTTTAAAACCCTCTCATTTTCATAAATATTCTTGCCACAGTGGTGGTTTGTTTTATCTGTCATGAAAGCAGGCAGTTTCTTAAACAAATACTTGAAGTTTGCTCCCCCTCCCACCCTTAAAAAAAAAAAAAAAAAAAAAAAAAAAAAAGTGTCATCCCTTTGGTCCATGTTACCTATCCCAGTCTCAGTCCAATCAATGGCAAAGAGGTGGTGGCACCGTTCAGAAGACATAACACAACATGGAGGAGAAAGAAATACTAACTTGATACTTTCTTTCCTCTAAGGATGGCTAGCCAATCCACAGGAATGGGTTATGCACCTCTATCAGCAGATGGAGACAAAGCAGACAAGGACATACAGCCCTGGCCCCAACATCAGCCCACCAGTATTCTCTGGAAAAGTCAAACTGGACAAACTGATTATACTTGAACATGACTTATCAACCACTCATGCTTCCAATCAATTGGGAACATTGAGCTCAGACAAAAGAATGAATTAGCATTCACTAAACTAGACGATTTGTGTCCTACCCAGTCCCTCAAAGAAACAGGAACACCGCGTCATCTACACATAAAGGGACTAACTAAAGGCAAGTCGGCAGCCAAGCACGGGTTGTGGATTGGCCTACCTTCCTTAGAGGAAAGGAAAATTTGATTTATTTATTTAACACTTTTTATATACCGGCATTCGTAGGACACATCATGTCGGTTCACAATTAACTGAGAAAGGAAATTACAATGAACGAGGATAGAGAGAGTCAACGATATTACAATGAACGAGGAACAAGGATAGAGAGAGTCAACGAGCAGGGATACAACTATGTAAAACGAACTGGATAATGATTATCCATGTTAAGTTTAGGTATGCATCAGGATGTTAAGGATGCATGTGCACTTAAGAGCTTAACATATGAACTTATTTACAATATTAAATGCAGGCAAGTAGTAAATTTCTCCTTCCTCTGCACTCAGGAAGGCCTATCCAATTGAGTAGGATGTACCAAAGCTACTCCTGAACAGGGTGGGAGGTACGTGTAAAGGCGGTGTCCTGAGCCTGACCGTCCAAGCAGTAATGCTTGGAAAAAGTGTAAGGAGGACCATGTCGCTGCTTGGCAAACTGAAGGGCAACAAATCGAAGCCCTGCCCACAATACTGCCTGAGCTCTAGTGGAATGTGCTCTAATTTGCTCAGGCAAAGGAATCTTGGTCTCCACATAGGCTGCCATAAGCTCCTATAGTTGCCCGTGTCACTAGTTCACCTTCACCATCGGGCACACTGTCAGACTTTGACAGATTAATAACCTTTAAGTATCACATCAGATGCCACTTTACATCCAAAGCACACAAGAGACAATACTTTCAACTCTATCCCTGTCCCGTGTGGGCAGGGAAATAGACTGATTCAAATGAAACTCCGAAACCATTTTTGGCAAAAAGGAAGGTACAGTCTAAAGCTGTACCGCCCCAAGTCATGTGCAGAAACTGCTCACAGTAAGAAAGCCGCCAACTCGGAAACTCAACATCTTGAACAGATTACCACGAGGAGAAAAAAAAAAAAAAAAGTCAAGGTAAGCAGCTGCATGGAGAGACCATGTGGTGGTCAAAAGGTAGTACCCACCAAGAAATTCTAGACCAGATTAAGGTCCCACAGAGGCATAGGTAGCTGCAAGAGGATGAAGATGCTAAACTCCCTTCAAGAAACTGGACCCATGGATGAGAAGAGCTGCTACTTGAACCTTCAGTGTGTTAAGGGCCAAACCTTTAAGCAACACTTCCTGTAGAAGTTACAGAATCAATAGAATCTCCACTGAGAGGCTGAGAATCTTGCTCCTCATGCCAGGCTTTGAAAACTCTCCAAACAAACCAGAGATGTAGAAAATGTTCTTTCCCAGAGCAAAGTGGAAATCATCCCAGAAGAACTACCACACTTCAATCACCAAGCCTTCAAGGGCCAAACCTCAAGACAACACACACATTGTACAGAATGGGTCCTTTACCCAACAGATCCTTCCTGAGAGGCAGCCTGAGAGGACTGCCCACCAGCCACCTCTGCAGATCAGCAAACCATGGCTTCCGGGGGTCAATCTGGAGCCAAAGTATAGTTTTGGTCTTGTTTACAATCTTTCGAACAAGCCTGCCTATCAATGGCCATGGCAGGAAGGCATACAAGGATACGATAGAGGTCTTTAAAATCATGAAAGGTCTAGAACGGGTAGATTTCAAAAGGGCGTGGGATAAACTCTGTGGATCCATAAAGTCTTGAGGATGTGAATGGAATGGAATGAAATGAAGAGAAGAGGCATAGGGGTGGCTTACGGGAATGACTGCTACTACCCTTATTCAATAAACACACACTGTTAATGCAACTCCAAACATTGCTCTATGCTTCAACGGCAAGAGGAAATGTGGGAAAAAGGATCGGCATTCACAAATAAGCGTGGAAGTAGCTTGCTTGTTACAGCGGTTTCTACCCTGAACCAATCAAGCCTGATACTTCACTTTGAATACATATACAGTGCAGTTCACTGCTTCAACGGCAGGGGGGAATGAATAAGTTTTTATATTCAGACAACCAACAAGGACTAAATTGCACAGGCTGGGCAAACAAACATGGGAGTAGCTTGCTTATTGCTGTTACTACCACTAACCAATTAGGCTTGATACTTCACATTGATGCAGCTCCAGCACTGCTCTCTACATCAATTGGTGGGGGTGGAAAGAAATCAGAACCAAAATGTTACCAACAAGGGCCCTGACCTCAGTGGCAGAGTAACATAAGTATGAGAAAAATAAGTATGAAGGCTTGCTGGGCAGACTGGACGGGCCATTTGGCCTTCTGCCGTTATTTCTCTGTTTCTATGTAAATCGATTATTTACACTTTTGGATAATAGGACTAGGGAGCATTCCATGAAGTTAGCAGTAGCACATTTAAAACTAATCTGAGAATGTTTTTTTTCACTCAATGTACAATTAAACTCTGGAATTTGTTGCCATAGGATGTGGTTAGCGCAGGTAGTTTTAGCTGGGTTAAAAAAAGGTTTGGATAAGTTATTGGAGAAGTAGTCCATTACCTGCTATTAATCAAGTTGACTTAGGGAATAGCCACTGCTATTACTGGCATGGGATCTTTAGCGTTTGGGTACTTGCCAGGTTCGGCCACTATTGGAAGCAGGATGCTGGGTTTGATGGACCCTTGGTCTGACCCAGTATGGCAATTTCTTATGTTCTCAACAGAATGAAAGCATAGATACCCAGTGCTCTGATCCCTTCTGTGATCAAAGAACCACGGAACCTCTGTGTTGCCAGTAAATCAAGATACAGGTGACCTCAGTGTGCCAGTATGAATTGAACATCTTTGTTTGCCAACTCCCACTCTTCTGGGTCCAAGTTCTGCCGAGAAAGTTGGCCCTTACATTATCCTGTCAATGTGGGATGTGGATATGTCTTGAAGATGTTGCTCTGCCCATACCATGAGCACTTCTACCTCCAACACCTGTTGGCTTCCAGTTCCACCCTGCTGTAAGTTCTGACTGCTTGATCCTCTAGCCACTCTGAACTTCAAGCAGGCTAGCCGAACTGCCCATGCTCCTTAAGAGGCTGCTTGACGTTTGCCCATGGGCAGGTTTGTCAGGTGTGTGTTCCAGTTGGCTTCTGGCCAACCCAAGATGCAGGCAGTCCTTTCAAAGTTTCAGGAAAACCTCCATGTCCACCACAGTCTTAATTTTAAAAAGGCTGGGAGGAAGGGAGGGGGATTTCCCTGGGTCCTGGTACTTGCACAGCTTGAGCAATCTGCACCAGCACCCCTGCTGCTAGATGGACTGTTCAAATAAACTTTGAACAAACTTCTGAAGTAGCTGCTGGTCTTCTCTAAGGACATGTACCAGCCACTCCACATGAACAAGCCACAATCTAGTGAGAGTCTCCAGGGAAACTGGAGAGATACAGGAAAAGAAAACCTCTGGTCTGCCCAGCCCTTACTAACTCATTTAACTCACTAGCTGCTTCAGGCAGAGCTAGCCTCCTTAGCCTGATACACCAAAGTCCTGTGCGTCTGCTTCCTGCTTAGAAAAGGGACACCATATGTGGTACCAAGTGATCAAACGGTAGCCAGATCACAGACTTCAAAGTGGACTTGAGCAAAAATCTTTTATTAACCTATATTCATAGCAAGTGACAGCCAAAGGAACTTTTATATAGTTCAACAAAACAAATGTGACAATGCCATTTACAGTTCAGCGACTCTTGAGTCTTCTCCTCCCCCCCACCCCCCTCTCATCTTAGGGAGGCTGAAGGGAGCCTCCCTGACCCAGAATCCCTTGCTGGGTGGGCTCTCGAGGATCAGGCCAGATAATTGTGGCAGGTCCTTTAAGGTGTTCTGAGAGAGTTTTGTACACTGTCTCATAAGCTTATTGGAAGAAGGTGCAATGTAATGCTGCCCATACACGTTTCCATTTTACTGCGACAATTTTAAAAAGATCAGTACATTAATTTATGGGTGTGGAAAGTTATTTTTAGCTGAAAAGCTATACCGCAGAAATGGTTAAAACAGGTCCCCCTCCCCCCCCCCTACTGTATTGTATCTGAGGAACGACCTGCACCACACAACTGTTTGTTGGAAAGATATATAGAGAAACTAGGTATGTAGGAAACAGAAGCTGTTTCTAAAGACTTGGAATTCCTGTTGAATGTCAAATTGTTTTATGTGATGTGGCATCTGACTACATCTTTTGTAGAGGAAACTGGGTCTGGGATCAGGAATGGGGGAGAGTTTACTTGGGGGTTGTAGTTGCTCAAGATAAAATTTGCTAGTTAACATTTTTCAGGCTCTCAATTGTGACATGGTAGTGTGAAGGTATTTTGTCATGTACTTGGCAATCTTAATAAAGACAAAACAAATGAAGTTTGCAATTTCAAAAACTTATCCTGAGAATGTTGTACTAAGGTTTCACTATCTGGACAGCTTTTGTTAAAGCTACAGGCCGTCTCAATAACCTAACTTCTTAGGATAATTTAAAGAATGAATGTTCTGCTACGTACTTTTTTCCTCAATTGAATGTACCACCCGCATAACTTCACCACTGCGATGTATGCCTCAAAACACTTTCACTTTCCGCATTTCCCTTCTTTAACTAACGAAACAGTAAACCAAGATGCTTTCTTCTTATATAGGTTAATCCGAAATTCTCAGGGGCAAACTGTTCCACCATTTCTACTAGGGAATTTTGCCACTGGTTCGGTTAAGTCGTCCAGTGTTATATTATTCAAGTTATTAACTGATTCACCCTACCCAACCAGATCTTGGAATTTTCCTGGACCAAAAGGTTTGCTTGACGTTTCTTACCTTATGGTGTACTCTGGCTATCAAAGTCTGATCATCTCCAATTCAATAACTGATCTAGAGATGGGATCCTGAAAGTTTCTTAAAATATACCTCAGTCATATGCTCCTGAAAATATAAGATCCAATGTATGTCCTCCTCCATGAGTGGGGACTTTCAGAACCTGAACCAACCCCTGCCCCAAACTTCAAATCTATAAAATCCCTTCCATGTTTTAAGTCCGTCAGATCATCTATTCCGTAATTAAAAATCACCCATACCAAATGTTTAATTGCAATTTGATCTGATTTTTCAAACAGATCTGAAAAACAAGTTAATTCTCCATACTTGTTTAGAGGAGGAAGACTAGGTGAAGAGCTAAAAACAGTTTCCTTCTCAAACAGCTAAAGATGCATTCACACTTACTATTTCCTCCTCCTGGAGAGACAGACAGACTAGAATTCATGCTGGAAAGAGAAGAGGAGGAGGAGGATGATGATGAAGAGGTGTTCCGTCTCGCTGGGACATTAGATGGTGGCTTCAGCTGTGTATTTAATCCAACCTACAGAATAAGGAATGCCAAGTTAGACAAGAAAATAATTCTTAAAACTGCTTTTATGTATTCCTGTAGTCTAGAGGTGGATGTTCTCACCCTCAGATTACTGCTTAAAGTTACTACTTTAAGCAGTAATTTAGAGGTCCCCCCAAAAAAGTCAGCTGTTGAAACACCACAATGCACACAGGCAACAATAAGCCATAGTAAACTGCCTTCTCCTAGACTGCACATGATGCACTAAATTAAAACATAGCACCTGCCCCATTTCTCCCCCACCCAGGTGCTGCTCTAACCTTACTCAGTCCATCATAAAGCTGTCACTGGTCCCTACTATGAAAGGCTTGCACCGTTGCCCTCTGTGCACAGTCTTTATTGAATTTAGTTACAATAAGAAAGAAAAATACAATGTGTTGTAAAACAAAGAATTACAAATAGTATTTACACACAAAAGAAATAAGATCCACAAATCATATGCCCTATAATCATGGGGAATTGCAAGGAAAAATCAATACAACACATGTTATTGCTAAAAGAAAGGAGAGCAGAACCTAGGTGCTATCTAAATTCTTATAGTCCTTCCCCCTCAGTTGTCATCTCCAGAACAGAGAAAGAAAGATACCCTGATCTTCCAATCCTCTGTCAGCATTCTTATTCACAATAAGAGTTTCCAGGTGTAAAGGATCAGTAAACACAAACTTATTAGAATGCAAAGTTATAAAGTATCTACAGGGAAACTTGAGAAAAAAAATGTTCTTGCCCTGGGAGCATCCTGGGTTGGTTTTTTTTTTGTTTGTTTTTTTAAAGAAAGGAAATGTCTCCTGCATAGGGCAGGAGACTTCAGGAAATATTCTTTTGCCCACAGAAGGAGATATCCTTATTTTTCAAGTATTTATAACACCACCAAATCATAGTCCTGATCTCCACAGGAAAAAAAAAAAAAAAAAAAAATTTAAAGTGGCTCTATTACTTATTAAAGCTAACAATTCCTCAAGAAATGTTGAAAGTTAAACTCCCCCCCCTACACACAAACACAATGGGTGGGCATCTGAACTGATCCGTGGTACTACAGAAACAAAAATTAGCAGGTAAGAACCAATTTTCCTTTCCCTGTATGTACCCTGATCAGTCCAGACTGCTGGGATGTACCTAAGCTTCCCTAAACAGGGTGGGATCTGGAGAGTCCCACTCGAATGACACTGCTCCCAAAACTTTCAACCTCCGATGCCCGGACATCCAAACAAATGTCTGGCACAAGTCTCCAACCTACAGATTTCTTGTGGCGAAACTGACTCTCTGCCCAGGAAGCAGCTCGTGACCGGAGCAAATGAGCTTTCAGACTGTCTGGAATTGATCATCCACGGAAGTGATAGCCTCTTTCAGTCACCAGGCAATGGTAGCTTTAGATGCCTTGCATCCTCTTAGAACCACTCCAGAGAACAAAATAGGATCCAAAACCCGAAAAGCATTAGTAATCTCAAGGTAATGCATGAGAATTTGCTTGACATCCATATGCCGCAATTCTCTAGCATGAGGGGAATCTGGATCTAGATTCGGAAAATCCGGAAGTTCCACCAACTGATTCAAATGAAAAAAGTGTATACCACTGCGATACCCCGGAATCCAAAATTCATAGAAAAGGTTCAACAGGAGAGGGCTTGAAGCTCAGAGACCCTACAAGCTGAACATATAGGCACCAAAAACACTGTCTTGAGGGTTAAATCCTTCAAGGTAGCCTTCCTGAGGGGCTCAAAAGGAGGTTCACAAACACCCTGAGCACCAAGTTTAAACTCCAAGACGGACAAATAGAACTTAACTGCGGATTCAAATGCTCAGGAAACGGAGCGCATCAGAGTGGGCTGCCAGAGATGCCCCTTCAACCATGCCTCGGAGACACCCCAAAGCTGCAACCTGCACTCAGAGCTAAAGGATAGCTCCTTTCTGAGGGCCCTCTGTAAAAGGCAAGGATCTGAGAAACCAAAGTCAGAAATGGGGGCACCTCCTGTTCACTATACCAAGAATCAAAAACCTTCCATACCCTGAAATAAGAGAAGTAGAGGTTTTCCACACCCGCAACAGAGTTGATAACACATCCTTGGGGTATCCTCTCTCTCAATTGCCTCCTCTCATAAGCCAGGCCGCTAGACAAAAAGAGATCCACCTGAATGAAAAATACTGGACCCTGACGTAGTAGGTGTGGAAGATGACCATCCACCGCCAGGTTGGCTAGGTCCACAAACTACAGTCCCCAGGGCTACTCCAGAGCTAAGAGAATCATCCTTCCTGGATGAGCCTCTATTCTTCAGAGAATCTTGCCCACGAGGGGCCATGGAGGAAACACAGAGCAGCACATCGCGAGACCACAGAAGCACCAGGGCATCTACTACTGCTCCATGCTCCCTTCTTTGACTGTAGAAGCGGGGTGCCTTTGCATTCCTGTGAATTGCCATCAAGTCTACATGGGGAGTGCCCCACTGATGAGAGAAGAGCATCATTACTTCCAAGGACAGCTCCCTTTCTCTGGGATTTAGACGCTGATGACTTAGATAGTCCGCTTGTACATTGTCAACCCCGGCTTTGTGTGAAGCCGCCAGCTGGACCAGATGTCATTCCACCCAGGCCATCAGCTTTTCTGCCTCCAAGGCTACTGGACGTCTCTACGTGCCTCCCTGACTGTTGATGTAGGCCACTATCGTCGTATTGTCAGACAAGACTCGTACCGCTAGACGGTGGATGAGAGGAAGAAATCTTTGCAACGCCAAGCACACCACCCTTGTTTCCAGGCGATTGATGGACCATTGCGACTCTGGTGACCACTGGCCCTGGGCAGACAGATTGGCACACAGCCCCCCAACCGGAGAGGCTGGCGTCTGTAGTCACAATTACCTACTGGAGTACTTCCAGGTCCACACCCCTCTTCAAGTGGGTGAGAACTAGTTACCATGCAAGACTGGATCTGGCAGAGTCCGTGAATGGTAAAAACATCTCGAAGCCTTCTGACATCGGATCCCAGCGGGACAACACTCTGTAAAGGCCACATATGACTGAAAGCCCAGGGGACCAGTTCTAGAGTGGACGCCATAGAGCCAAGAACTTGCCAGTAATCCCAGGCCCTGGGTACTGGCAGCGACAAGAGAAGTTGTACTTGAGTCAGCTTCACAATCTGCTCCTGCATGAGGAAAACCTTTGCCGACCAGAGTGTCGAATCATGCCCACAAGTCGTCCAAAACCTGGGAAGGAATCAGATGGCTCTTGGAATGATTGACGACCCAACTGAGATATCATAGGCGATGCAACACCTTGTCCACTGCAAGCTGCAAAGGTCTTCAGACTTCACCCAAATGAGCCAGTTGTCCAGGTACAGATGAACCAGAATGCCCTCCCACCGGAGGGCTGCCTCCACCACCACGGTGAAGTTACGAGGAGCTTTAGCTAACCCAAACGGGAGGGCCCGAAACTGAAAATGCTGACAGAGGATCATAAAGCGGATTCCGATATGCAGATACGCTTCAGTCAAGTCCAGAGAAGCCAAGAACTCCCCCCACTGCACCACTGTGATAACAGAGCACAGAGTTTCCATATGAAAACGGGGGATCCTGAGGGCTTTGTTCAACTTCTTCAGGTCCAAAATCAGACAGAAAGAGCGCCTTCCTTTTTGGGGACCACGAAATAGATGGCATATCTCCCAGATCTGCCCTCGTCTGGGGGAACTGGAACAATGGCCCCAAGATCTTAGAGTCGGCGTCGTGTTTGCTCTACTGTTTCTTCCCTGGAGATCCACAGGGAGAAACCAGGAACATCTCTCGCAGAGGCTGAGCAAGCTCTAAAGCGTAGCTGTGTTCTATGATATTTAGAACCCACTGGTCCAACGTTATCTTGATCCACTCCTCGTAAAACAGGGAAAGATGGCCGCCTATCACTGGGCCAGAGGAATGAGCCGGCACTATCTCATTGGGCGGACATGGATCCGGAAGAGCCTTGAGCGACTTCATCTCGGGAAGATCTGCGCCCACAAAAGGAGTGAGCCCAGGCTTGGGATCTCGCTGAGGATTGCCACTGCGCAGAAGGCAGGGCCCTGCCGAAAGTGACACAGACTCAGAAACTGAAAACGTGAAGTAAAGAAAGTCCTGGAGTCCTTTGGCAGCTTAAGACCCTTATTCTCACGCAAGGATTGAGTTGCTCTAAATCTTCTCCAAAAAGAAATTTACCCTTGAAAGGGAGACTTTCCAGCTGAGACTTCGAAGAAACGTCTGCTGACCAGTTTTGTAGACACAGAAGCAGACATCATAGTCCAAGACTAAGTACGAAGAAGGTCGTACAACGCATCTGTGCTGTACACCACTGCAGCCTCCAATCGCTCAGTGTCAACTGCTTCTTCAGGAAAGAGATCCCTAGTTGCTGAACCCATCTCAGGCTTGCTCGCTGCAGACTGCTACAGACAGCTGCTCTGACACCCAGCGTGGACACCTCGAAAATCCTCGAGATGGACCTCGAGCTTCCGATCTTGCAGGTCTTTTAGAGGCACTGCTCCTGCCACTGGGATGGTTATATGCTTGGTGACTGCAGACACCAAAGCATCCACCTTCGGAACTTTAAGAAGCTCCAGGAACTCCTCAGGCAATAGATAAGAGTTTGTCCATTGCTCGCCCTACACGGTTGCCAGCTTCTGGAGAATCCCACTCCGTATCAACCGATGTAGGAGCAACAGATGAAAAAGAAAAAGATAGAGCCGGACTTCGAAAGCCCACGAGGACCGGATCCACAGTTTCATCACCCGGAGTTTCATGGGGAGAAGAAATCCCTAGCTCCGCTAGTACATGGGGAATCAGGGAATCCAATTCCTCCCTCTGGAATAGGCGAAGCACCCGTGGGTCATCACCCTCCATTGGAACATACCGGAGAGAGTCATCATCCATGTCTGGGTCCGGATCTGCCAACAAGTCCAGGGGAACAGTGTCCGGTGAATCTGGGACCCCCAAAGGACATGAATTCCGGTAGCCTCCTGTGGCTCTACTAGCTTAGGAATCTGCAGAGGTGAGGGCGCAATGCCCTGAGGGAGCAGCCTTGGAACTGTGGAAAAGCCTATTGCGAAAGGCTAGCCACATATGCTTTGTGCATTAATAGCACCAAATCAGCAGAGGGAAAAAAAAAGGAGGCCCGAGGTGTCTGAGCCCCTCCCCCCCCACTGGAGGTCAGCAAATCCTCTTGCCGACCCTGGGAGGAGTCCTTGGGGGGGGGGGGGGGGAGAAGGGAAAGAGAGCAGAGGCGGGATATCCCCTTCCCTAATTGCCTGCATTTCAGCAGCATGCAGTGAATCAAAAATGGCCACCGTTCCCGTGCTTAGCAGGAATGGGGCTGGCTGGCCAGCCGTCTCCCTCGAGTCCCCAGCTGATCTCCCACACCATGTGATGCAGCTGCAGTCTTCCCTGCCAAAATAGACACCCCCCCCCCCGGGAAGGCACATGGAACACACACCTTTGCAGGAGAACCGTGCTGCTGGCTCTCCGCAGGCAGAGCATTGCATCACTCGCAGCATCAGCACAAGTATGTGGACCCCCCTGGAGCAATCGATCGATGTGCTGGAATAAGCCTATAAACATTTTTTTTTTTTTTGCTACCCTGTTTCCCAGAAAAAAAAAAAAAAAAAGACAGTGTCTTATATTAATTTTTGCTACCAAAGATGCACTAGGCCTTATTTTCAGGGGATGTCTAATAGAGCTGCTGGCTGCCCCTGCGTCAGCCATGTCCCACCAGTGTGCTGTCAGAGAGAGGTAAGAGTGTGCAGCATTCATGGTAGTCAGCTTGGGCTGACTCTGCTGCTTTTGAACCTCTGCACACTGCTTGGAAGGGGTCCCCCAACTGGTACTGCCACCATCCCCAGATGTCAGTAATCTTGCTGCCACTGTCACTGCTGCCACATGGCTATTGAGGAGGCGCCGATTGCTGCTACTGTCACTGAAGCCCATTCTGCTGCCTCCTCTGTGCAGGCTCCGTGGGCTTCCACTTTCTCCATGCTGATCTCATACATTGTGAGATCCGCATAGAGAAAGTGCTATTCTTGCACATTCCCAAAGATTACATGTGCCAAACACTAAAAAGTAATTTTTTTTTTTTTTTACCTTTGCTGGCTGATGTTAGTTTTCTAATCGGTTGGTCACAGGCTTTTTTTTTTTCCACCTTCCCTTTCTTATTTTTTTGCCAATTCCTTTTATATTGTCCTTTTTTCTTCTGTATTTCTTTTCTCTCCATCTTCTTCCCTCAAACAGTCAGGTTCTCATTCTCATATGCATTTCTCTCTCACACACACACACACACGCGGGCTCTCACTGTCACAAGCTGTCTCTCATACAATCATTCATACACACAGTCTCTCACTGGCACATGCTGTCTGACTCACACACCCAGGCTCTCTCTCACTCCCACATGCTGTCTTGCTCACGCATAGGCTCTCACCATCACACGCTGTCTCACACACACACACTCTCACATGCTGCCTCTGCAAACATTCAGATTCTCACTCCCACACACAATCTCTCAACTCATCTCATACACGCATGCACGCACACATCCTCTACAGACCCTCAGCCTCTCTCTCACCTCTGGGCCTCCTCTTCGCGGGTCGCCGCAGGATGGGCTCTGCAGTGGCCCTGAACTTCTCGGGCCGCGGCAGCCCTGCTACCGGGCCTCTTCCTCTTCTTGGGCCGCTGCGACTTGGGATTCGCAGCAGCCCTGCGGCGGCTCCTCCTCTTCTGCACGCGCTGATGCTCTTCCTCCTTCCTGCCCACGCGGCTCCAGCAACGTTTACTTCTGGGGCGCACCGGCAGAAAAGGAGGAAGAGCATCAGCGCGTTTGAACGCAATCTTTTTCTTCGGGCAAGGAGGCTCAGCGGCCACATGAGCCTCCTTGCACCCAGGGGCATTGGCTCCCCTCGGGATACCACTGCTCGCGTCTGCCCCTAATACCTTGGAAACTTAAAAAAAAAAAAATGACGTCACAGGATTGACCGGCCCACCGGGGGAAGCCCGATCCCCCGATAGGTCAATCCGCCCCTGTTTACAAGGGATGGCTTACTTTCGGGGGAGGTCTTATATTTAGGAATTCGGCAAAATCTCTACTAGGTCTTATTTTTGGGGAAACACAGTAGCAGAGGAATGAAAACGTCTCTGTAAGGAAGGGGGGAGGGGACCGGACCACCGGTACTCACCCCAGTCAAGCTGTTGCACTTCGGGTCCAGGAGCTACTGGGCTGCCAGCCCCTAGCTCAGCCTACAACCAGGGGGGAAAGTTTCACAAGAGCTACCTACCCCCTGGGAGGCACCTCAGTCCAAGCTCCTGCCTTCTGTTTAAATATTATTATTATTTTATTTTTTTTTAAACTTGCTTGATGAAACCTAAGGTAGAAAAAAAAATAAAAAGTCCCTTACTGACTTTTTTTTTTTAAGATCAGGACCGCAGGTTCTGCCACCTTCATCTGCTGGAGACAGAGATATACTGAAGGGTCACAGGTACAACAGCACTCTAAGAGGGGGTGCTCTTCAAGTTTTTCTGTCTCCATCTGCTGGAAGGGAGGCAAAACCTAGCAGTCTGGACTGATCCAGGAAGGTACAGGGAACAGGTATATCAACTTCTGAATATGAAAAAACCTTCAAAATGTTTAAAAAAATACTTGGTTGCAGATAACTTTCCATGTACCAAGTTGCTAATAAACACTCAAATTTAACTCTGGAAGATTTTCTAAAGTCTCAATCTCATTATATAGTAAAACTATCCTTAATACATGCTGATTCTGCATTTAACAGTGGAATTTGTAAACAAAGATGTTTTTTCCAACTCTTGCACAGAAGAAATTACAAGGATAGAAGATTTGGTCTCAGTTATATAACAATTAAACAGAAATTGAATGGGTCTCATCCGTATCCAATTCAGTAATCAATTTCCATAAATCAACAAGTGTAACATTGGATGTATCTTTACCCTTATCCAGGGATGTTATAAATTTAACCTTAGAATCTTCAATATCAAATTTATCAGAACCCTCAATGTCAGCAAGTATAGCAGAATTGAGTGATCAGAGCTTGGTACATCACCAAAAATTGTTCTTACAATTTGGGAAAGTTCCATCCTCTCATCCTGTGCTGGAGGAACTGATGGTTGGAGAGGAGTCTTAACAGGATTCAAGGAAGCTCCCATTGAGGAGCTTCCACTGCAGTCAATGGTGGACAACTCACCCATCGAAAGATGACTGGCCTCAAATTACTGCTGGAGCTAGAGAAGATGTAAAAATCTTGGATCTTCTTTTCCTTTCCATCAAGACAAGCCAATCACCGATGGCTCGAGCCATAGGCCTCGATTTTACATCGGGTCAAAGGGCCCTTTCTGATTACGGTGCTGATATCAGCAAGGGGGGGTGGAGCATTGCCATGGTTGACATGGGCAGTCAAGGGAAGCTCACAGCAGCCCCAGATCTCCCACCCAGGTGCCTCCTTGAAGATCTCCCAGTGTCTTTTTTTTATGAATCATAAAACAAATCTGGCTAGATAGGCCCTCTGAGCTCTTAAACACCTCTCTTCCCCAGCACAAGCTTAAGAAGGCATAAGGGGAAGTCAGGGGGAAGGTGATTTCAGAGATAAGAGAAAAAAAAAAAAACACAAAACTTAGCACAGCAGTTTAAAAAAGGATTGGATAAGTTCTTGGAGGAGAAGTCCATTACCTGCTATTAAGTTCACTTAGAGAATAGCCACTGCCATTAGCAATGGTAACATGGAATAGACTTAGTTTTTTGGGTACTTGCCAGGTTCTTGTGTCCTGGATTGGCCATTGTTGGAAACAGGATGCTGGGCTTGATGGACCCTTGGTCTGACCCAGTATGGCATTTTCTTATGTTCTTATATAAGGCAGCCAGGGTTTGGTTTTAATATATGCTATTGTAGAATAGCATTAAAAAAAAGACCATGACAAAATGAAACATGATTCTCTCGTACACTATTACCTTGGATGGAGCAGGAAGCACTCTCTTGCTAGTAGTGAAGGATGAATTGCTCACAGATGCAATGCTCGACTTCTCACAGAACACATCTTCAGAGAATCCCACACTGCTCGCATGTCGCTTCCTCAGCGTCTTCATCTTTGTTTCTGCTGCTGACTGAAAAAATTCCATTTTTGGACACATGAAAGCAGTCCCAGACTAAGATGAAGACAGCAAAATGTTGCCCTTCACAACTCAAGTTGTATCCAGTTGCTGGCCACCATTTACTGCTGTATTTACGATGGTCAGTTTATTTTTTTTTTTTAGCCTGATAGTTCAAGGTTATTTTTGTCTTGTGTGTGTCCAAAAAGGCCGTTTAAGAGTACAGATCACCTAGCATGATGTGTGTCAACTAAGAGGGGGGGGGGGGGGGGGGGGGTAGGAGAATTTTAAATATATGCTCTAAAGCCATGACACGCTAGCTGTTAAGTCACCCAATTTTACTTTGAGCATTAACAGAGCCTCCCACATTGTCTGCAGAAATGACGGCATTAAACAATCCTCGGCTGAATTGGGATAGAACTCCCTGTTTTTAAAGAGAAACGTTTTTCCCCCATCACCTGATCTGCACATGCATTCTTGGTGCTTACCAGCAAAGCCCAAGACTTCACCTGTGAAACACCATAAAGATGGCAAAAAGGAACCAAGAAGTTGCTGCCTGACTCCCTCCCAATGGCTTTGGGAATATTAGGAGTACTCAATTTCCCAACCAAGGTTTAATACAGCAAAGGGATGGAGGCCAATGTACTAATATGCAAAACTTTGCACAGCATTTCATTTTTGCAGATGTGCCTTTTCCTACTGGACATTATGTGCAACTACACCTAGCAGTAAAATAAGCATTTGCAATAAAGTCCAGAGCAAAGCTACAAATTGTACCCTTCAGAGCTGTGCTTACATATTTTGAAAACTTGCATTTGCAAATCTATGTTGAATGTAATTTTACTTTGTGATCATAGCTAATGAGCTGCTTTGCATACCTTTGCATTGAATTTACAATTCACAAATGTTAAAATAGCCATTGCCAAAAAGTGAAATTCTGTGCCTTCGGGTGGCAGTGTATGCGAATTTGCCCATGCTTTTGATACACTGGATCCGGTGTAAGACCTAGCTGTCCTGGGATACTACTGGATTGAAGAAAAATAAAGGGATTTGGTTTCTTTAGACTTGAGCCTTTGGCCCTATATGAAAATGAGTTCTCACACCAGATCAGATGAAGCCAACAGGTTATACACAGACTTTAGAAGTGTGCAACAGACTATGATCTCACTAAGTAGTGCAGAAAGGCCTGTTAAGGAAGCCCAGGGGCAGGGAAAAAAGCTCTTTGGAGACTTAGCACAAGAAGTGTTCATTAGATAGCATATTTGGCTGCACTAACAAGCAGGTAAACAAGGTACGTAAACAAGAATCTTTTGGGCTAGTCAGGTTACAAAGTATCTTACTAGAAGCAGAAGTGATTTTCCCAATGCAATCAGGAATCTGTCTCATTTATGAGACCTTGATACCAGACTGTGCACCCAATAAACCCGTTACATAAAACACCAGTCCTGTCATTGTTCTTGTCCTGCTGCCTCTGGGAGCTGACTACAGACAGGGGAAGCAGGACAGTTTCCTGTGGAGTCATGTGCCAAGGGGCACTTCCAGCAGGGAGTGATTTAGGTTGTCACCCCTAGGCACTGTTGGTGGTGTCTGCCTCCCTCAGGTAGGACACTACTAATCTCCATGTCTGGTTAAGTCTCATTTATATCTTTGATCCTGGGTCTGGTATTAAAATCTCGTCAACCAATCAGCTCTTGAACTAGTTGCCAAGCACTGCAACAGCCAAGGGATACAATTTATTCATAGCCCGGCTAACCTTGAGACCAGTTTCAGGGGAATTCTACTCCCGTGGAGCCATCTGCCGGAGCATGTCCTGTAGTGGGAAAGTTTGGGTAGGACCGCACAACCCTGCCCAAATGGGGTCCACAATCCCCAGCTCAGCCAGAACGTGGGGAATTAAAGGCACCAAATCATCCTTCTGGAACAACCTGACCACCTACCGGTCATTGCCCTCCACTGGAATGGCCTGGTCCGCCATGGCCCGGGTCATCCATAGGAGGGAGGGGAGCCACCGGCCCTTCCCCTGGATCTGAATCAGAGACGGGTTTCCCTGGGAGAAGGCCGGGGCCTGTACTCGCCAAATCCACATCACCACCGGCAACACATCCCTCCTAGGAGCCTTGCACGGTGGGGTGGCAGGCCCCCCGAACAGGAGAAGCCCCCCACTTGCCCCCTGCACTAGGCAAAAAGGCTGCAGTTCCTCAGTATAGATATGTACCCAAGCAAAAAAATTGCAACTCTCAATCCAATGAATCAATAGAAAAAAAAATAGAAAAAAAAAAATAAAACCTGAAACTTGTCAACATGAAAAACTATAAAGAGGCTGCTATGAATCTTTACGTATAAGGCAAAACTACAGCTGAGCGAGCGACTCACCACCTCCAGGAAAAAACGGGCGGGTTCTGGACTGATCCATGGTACTACAGGATCGAAAATTAACAGGTAAGAACCAATTTTCCTTTCCCTGTACGTACCCGGATCAGTCCAGACGCCTGGAATGTACCAAAGCTCCCTAAATGGAGTGGGACCTGGAAAGTCCCACTCGCAGAACACTTTCGCCAAAAGGAGACCCAGAAGCCCCCAAATCCAGATGAGAGAGTGTCACACAAAAGTATGTAAGGATTTCCAAGTTGCAGCTCTACAAATCTCCTGAGGAGATACCAAATGCACCTCCACCCAGGTCATCGCCTGAGAGCGTGTAAGCCCTCTGAAACTTGCCACCCAGCAGTAATGTAAGTGGAACCAATAGCTTCCGTCAACCAGCACTCTATAGTAGCCTAGGAAGCTTTAGAACCTTGGCTCATGCTGCTCCACAAGACAAAAAGGATGATCGGATCTCCTGAAATCATTAGTCACTTCAAGATAGCACAAAAGAGCTCGAACATCTGATCTCGAGTTCTCTCGCAATGGGAGCAGATGCCTCCCCCTCCGGAAAAGTGGGAAGCTATGCGGAAACTACCTTCAGTAAAAAGGAAGGCACCGTCCTCAACGAGACCAGAGTCTGAAATCTGGAGGAATGGATCCCAACAGGACAAAGCTTGTAATTCCGAAATCTGCGGAACAAATCGCGATTAGAAAAACCACTTTGATAGTCAAGTCCTTCAGCGTCGCCCTCTGCAAAGGCTCGAATGGCGCTTAACAAAGACCCTGGAGAACTAGATTGAGGTTGCAGGATGGACACACTTTCCGAACTGGAGGCCTCAAATTCTTCGTTCCTCTGAGAAACCTTAACACATCTGGGTGAGCTGAAATAGCAGAATCACCAACTTTACCCCGCAGACAGCCCAAGGCCACCACTTGAACTCTGAGATAGACCCTTAGCAAAACCTTCCTGCAGAAGACACAAAATCTTGGGAATGGAGGACCAAAGGGCATGAAACCCATGAACAATACACCAGGCCTCGAACACCCACCAGACTCACATAAGCCAGATTAGAAGATTGCCTCCTGGCCTGCAACAAAGTGGTGACGACAGACTCCGGATAACCTTTACTCCTTAACCTCCACATTTCAAAAGCCAAGCCACTAGACAATAGTGATCGACCTGGTCGGAAAATATGGAACCCTGCCTAAGAAGGTCCATGAGATGTCCCAAACAAATCAGACCGTCCACTGCCATGTTGATGAGATCCGCAAACCACGGACGCTGAGGCCACTCCAGCACAACCAGAATCACTTCCCCGTGATGTCTTTCGATGCGACAACACCCTGTCCAGAGGCCAAGGAAGGAACATGTAAAGCAGAACTCCCTGCGGCCAAGGCAGAACCAGCGTGTCGACACCTTCGGCCTCTGGCTGTCTCCTTCGACTGAAGAAGCGTACCACTTTGGCATTCTGACGAGTTGCCATCAAATCTACATGAGGAGACACCCCCCCCAACGTCTCCGGGTGAGCTACATCATGGTCTCTGCCAACTCCCCTGGGTCTAGGTGAGTGCGACTGAGAAAATCCATTAGAAATTTTCAACGCCAGCTATGTGAGATGCTATCAGCTCTAGATGGACCTCTGCCCAATGCATCAAGAGCTGAGCCTCCTGATCTATTGCTCGACTCCTGGTACCGCCCTGCTGATTGATATATGCCACGGCCGTCGCATTGTCTGACAGAATCTGGACCGAGCGACCTCTCACTAGTGGCAAGAGCTCCCTTAATGCAAGCTGCACTGCCCTAGTCTCCAGCCAGTTGATAGGCCATGCAGGCTCTTTCGTAGACCAAATGCCCTGGACGGAATGGTGCTGACAAACTGCCCCCCCCCCCCAGCCGGAAAGGCTGGCATCTGTTGTCCACCCAATCCAGGACCACAAGGTCCATTCCGCGGAGAAGACAGACTCTCCCTGGCCTGCCCCTCCAGGGGCAGGTAAAACTCCTCTGAGCTCAGCTTCCAACGTGTCAAAAGCACCCACTGCAATGGCCTCATATGGAGAAAAGCCCAGGGAACCAACTCCAAGGTTGAAGTCATGGACCCTTAGACCTGCAAATAATCCCATACTCTGGGAATTTGTAATTGTAACAACCAAACTCTGTTCTGAAGAGATAGCACCCTTTCTTCCGACAGAAACTTTGCCTAACCTGGTGTCGAACCTCACTCCCAGGTAGATTAGGAACTGTGTCTGGGTCAAATGACTCTTGGCCACATTTACAACCCAGCCAAGAGAGTGGAGAACATCACAAACCCTGCGAATCGACTGTCGACATAGATCTGCTGACTTTGCTCTGATCAGTCAGTCGTCTAGATAAGAATGCACCAGGAGACCTTCCTTCCGAAGTGCCACTACTACCACCACCACTTTGGTGAAAGTGCATGGGGCTGTGGCCAGACCGAAAGGAAGTGCCCTGAACTGAAAATATGTTGTCCTAGGATCATGAAGTGAAGGAAACGCTGGGACTCAATGAATCTGAATGTGCAGATAGGCTTCCGTAAGATCCAGAGAAGCCAGGAACTCCCACTTGTGCACCACCCCTATCACCGAACGCAAGGTTTCCAACTGGAAGTGGGAAACTTTGAGGGCAGTATTCACTCTCTTCAAAAAGAGGATGGGCCGGAGGAAGTGACGTCATCCAACACAATGGCAGCCTGATTTCCCAGCTCTGTCCCCTCAAAGAAATCAGTGAACATCTAATGCCAAACTTGCATAAACCTGGCGAAAATAAGTAAAATCGCACTGAGAGCACTTGCAATGGCAGCGCAAAGGAAAATCGCCGATCTCAAGCAGTTTTCTTTCACAGCCGTGGCCAAACAACTTAGAGACAGCATGGCCGACCACGTGGAATCCGATAACGCTGAGCACCTCTCGGCAGAGGAAGGCGGAGAATCGCTCAGCTCAGCAGGGGAGCCTGAAATTACTCGCGCTGGTTTGGGGAGTTCAAAGAAGGGATGGGGAATTTAAAGAGTGAAATACAACAAATTGCTGCAGAGCTCCGTCGCGACTTCGCAGGCCTGGGGGACAGGGTGGACACGCTGGAAACCCAGGCAGAGGAGCAGAGCACATCAATTACTGAAATGCAAAAAGAAATGGAGCAACTAAAGCAGTGAGCAAACGATCAATCCAGTTGGCTAGAAGATTTGGAAAACCGCTCCAGAAGAGGAAACTTAAGGTTCAGGGGTGTACCAGAAGGAGACTGCTTTCAAGACTGAAACTGCCCAGAGCAGCCACCTGCACCCGCAGCGAATTGAATGCCAAACCCTTGGCTAGTCCTGCCTGTAAGAAATCCAGAACTTCTGGAATAGACGCCTCGGCGGGCTGTACACAGTGGTCGATACACCAGGACTCAAAGACTCCCCAGACTCGGACATACGCCATAGACGTAGAAGTCTTGCGGGAACGTAAGAGCGTGGCCACCACCACATCAGAGTAACCCTTACTCTTCAACCGATGCTTTTCATAAGCCATGCCGCTAGACAAAAGCGATCTGCCTCTGTGAAACAGACGGGCCCCTGCCGCAGTAGCGTGGGAGGCGGATGAAACCTCAGTGGACCGTCCACTGCCAGAGCCAGAAGATCCGCGAACCACGGACGCCTTGGCCACTCCGGGGCCACTAGAATCACTTTTCCGGCGTGACTTTCGATGCGGCGCAGGACTTTGCCCACCAATGGCCATGGGGGAAACACGTACAGGAGAATGTTCCTGGGCCAGGGGAGGACCAGGGCATCCACCCCCTCCGCCCCTGGTTCCCGACGACTGAAGAACTGAGGGGCCTTGGCGTTGCGGTACGTCGCCATCAGATCCATAGCCGGCGTGGACCACCGGTCGCACAGACAATGAAAGGCGGAGAGTTCCCACTCTCCGGGGTCTAGTTGGTGGCGACTGAGAAAATCCGCTTGGACGTTGTCCACACCGGCAATGTGAGACGCCGCTATCCGGTAAAGATGTCACTCCGCCCAGCGGAGCAAAAGCTGTGCCTCCGCCACCACCAGACGGCTCCTGGTGCCGCCCTGACGATTGATGTATGCTACTGTCGTCGCATAGTCTGAGAGCACCCTCACCGACCTGCCCTCCACCAACGGTAGGAGGGCCTGAAGCGCTAAGCGAACCGCTCTGGTCTCTAAGCTCTGAAGGAAGACCTAACTCCAGGCACGTTTTGAAGAAAATTAGTAAATTTAAAGTTTACCTGGTAAAACAGCAGGCTGGTCGAGGGTGAGTGGCCGAGACCCCTGGCATCACCCCGAGCCATGGCAGAAATAGGGTCCCCAACCCTCTGCTCTGCAGCCTCAAATACCAGGGGGGATGGTCCCACCAGGACCTGACAACCCCCTGGGAGGCTAGACGCTGCACTACTTGCCCGCCTGATGAAAACTTCCTAACTTTTTTTTTTTTTTTTCAAAACTAAAGGAACCTGTCCAGATACCTAACAAACCACAAAAAAGGGCAGCACTAAGCTAAGACAAACAAACCCCTAACTTAGTACCACCGAGAGACACTAGGCTTTGCACCTCCACCATCTGCTGGAGACAGAAGAATACTGGCAGACACTAGGTGGCACCTCAGGGGTATAGGACAGAGTCCGCAAAGTCTTCTGTCTCCATCTGCTGGTGGGGAGGCAAAACCCAGCTGTCCTGGACTGATCCGGGTACGTACAGGGAACTGGAAGATTTTCAGTGGCATGGAGCCAAGATAGTGATGGGAGAAAGATCTTGAAAAATCTATCAGAAAAAGGCGTGAGTGCCATGAAGTACTGCAGATTCTGCGCAACGAAAACCACAGATATAAATGGCTGTTTCCCTTTGGTCTTCAATTTACTGTACAAAGGGTCTCTTCAAGAGTGAAGACTGTGGAAGAGGCATCTAATTACTTCAAGTTGCGGCTCTAATGACACCTCATCTGGAAGCTGACCAAGCCCTAAATTCGGGCCTACCGGTAGGAGTTGCACAGAAATGGCAAAGGGTCCAACGTGGTGGAAAGCAACTCCGAAGACAATCAGATAACCTCAGAGTCTCTAAAGACACTGTGCCGTGAGAACATTGAGATTCAGTGCTTTCTTTAGTATTACTGCATGGATAAAGTGGGGAGGCTGGGGGCTAAGTTGAGTGTGATGTCTTGGAATGTGAAGGGGCTTAACTCCTTTTATAAGCAGAAACAATTATTGCAAGATGCTGTAAGGGAAAAAGTGCACATTCTTCTATATGAGGAGACTCATCTCCGAAAGAAATATGAAAAGCTGATGATTTCACAACACTTCCCATCTCAATTCTATGCAGCTGCCACTGTGGAACACAAGTATGGGGGAGTGGGGATCTTATTTTCCAAAGAGATAGCAGTGGATATTGTATCCATAGTGAGAGACACAGAAGGTCAGTATATCTGTGTTAAGTTTAAACTAGGAAAGGACATTTATACTGTAGTAAATATCTATGCTCCTAATACGGGACAGGGGCCATTTCAACTTAAACAGATACCCCTTCTTAGACTCTAGTGGGGGAGGAGGATATCGGAAGGGTTTGAGAATTTTAATGTGAGATTGGAACCTAATAGATGTGTGGAGACTACATCACCCATCTGAGCGTAATTACACTTTTTACTCAAAGATACATAAGACATAGTCACGAATAGACTATTTCCTTGTAGATAGAGATTTGACCAACAAAACCAGAAACGCAGAGATCTCCCTTATAACTTGGTCGGATCACACTGCCATATCTCCATAACATTCCACAAATTAGATATTCAGTCTGAGGACAGATTCTGGCGCCTTAATGATTGTATCTTAGCTTACTTACAGATACAGAGTATTGCGCACACTTCAGGGAAGAAATGGAGTCCTTTATAAAGGAAAATGCCACTGGAGAGGTCTCTGCCAACATTTTATGGGATTGTTTTAAGGCGGTTGCCAGAGGTAAATTAATAGCCCGAGTCTCATATGTTCAGAAATTAAAAAATAGGCGAACTGAGATCATGATACAATTAAGTAAACTAGAAATTTGACATAAAAGAATGTGAGGCCAGGGTACAACAGATCAGTTAGATAAATTGCGGGAGGAGCTGCGCACTCTCTCAGTGGGAGAGATTGCCTTCCAGTTGGATAGGGCCAAACAGGAATTTTTCGAAGGGGGAAATAAAGCCGGGAGGCTTCTTGTATGTTGGTTAAAAGTCCGAGCAACCCAGAATCAAATTTTAAAGATTAAATCAGACACAGAGGAGATGCTTTCAGACACCGAAAAAATACGTCAGAGATTTATACAGTTTTATCAGCAACTGTACTCACAACAGAAGGAGATCTCACAGGGGGATATAGACATATCTTGAGAATATCTCCCTACCACAGGCAGATCAGGCTCACCAACATTATCTCAAACCTATCCTAGAGGAGGAGGTGGCCAAAGCCATAGCAGGTTTAAAATCGGGGAAATCACCGGGAATCGACGGATTCACAGCCAGTTTCTATAAATCTGAGTACCGTGGTCACCCCTCTTTTGACAGAGGCCTTTAATAATCTGTTATCTGATGGGGAAATTACTAAAGACGCCAACAGAGCGGGGATAACTATATTAGCTAAACCCGGGCGGGATACCACACTTTGCGGGTCTTATAGACCCATATCCCTTATTAATTTGGATTTAAAATTGCTAGCGAAAATCCTGGCCACATGTCTGGGGCACATCGCTCCCTCTATAATTCATCCAGATCAAACGGGGTTTGTCCCAGGCAAGACAGCGGGAGATAATGTCCGGAGAGTTATCGATTTGATATGGTATGCACGCTTTAGGCAACAGCCCTTGGTATTACTCACCAGTGACACAGAGAAAGCGTTCGATTTAGTTCATTGGGAATATCTCTTTTCGGTTCTACAAAAAATTGGTTTGGGAGGCAACTTTTTGACTTGGATTCAAGAATTATATGCACACCCCAATGCCTGCAATGGGGGGTATTCGAAGTCTTTCCCGATCGAACGGGGAACCAGGCAGGGCTGTCCCCTATCTCCACAATTATTCGCACTATATTTAGAGCCTTTGGCCTCGACCATTAGAAAAATGGGAGAGATTCAGGGGATCCAAATTGGAGAACAGGAATATAAACTCTCCCTATTTGCAGACGATGTACTATTCACAGTGGTAAAACCTTCGGAATCGCTCCCTCATCTAATACGAGTCCTGAACCAGTTCAGTGGGGTTTCGGGATATAAATTAAATATGGATAAATCAGAAATTCTCAACATTTCTCTGAGTCCCAATGAGGTGAGAACGATACAGCATCAATTTCCATTTAAACTGGTTAAGTGATCCCTCAAATATCTGGGGATAAAAATTGGTGCCGACCCCGGTGACCTCTACGCTTTAAATTATGAACCCATTTGGCACACCATAAAGGATGACCTACAGAAATGGGAGAGATTAGAACTATCTTGGCTAGGCAGGATTTCCACTATTAAAATGAATGTTTTACCACGGCTTAGCTATTTATTCCAAACTCTGCCAACACCAGTTCCGACAGCTGACCTCCGCACCTGGCAGAAGCAGCTGTTCCGTTTCCTGTGGAAGAGACGGCCTCCTCGGGTTAGTAGTAGTGTTCTTTATCAGCACAGGGATATGGGCGGATTGGGGGTCCCTTGCCTGCAATATTACTATGTAGCCGCTCAATTGCGCTGGCTTATAGACTGGCATGTGGAGGGCACGCACAAACGATGGGTGCAATTGGAAAGAGATCTCCTAGAAGGTATATATCCGAGGATACTGATTTGGCTGCCAACCCACTCACGGTCCCTACCGTCTAGCGTGGCCCCTACCATTGCTCATACACTACACATGTGGGACAGCTGGAAGAAAGAGATAGTCGGGGATAGAGAAATCTTTTACAAAACCCCTATCTTCTATAATAAAATATTCCAGCCTGGTACCACCAGAAGTATAGCACGAAGGTGGGAGAGTACGGGCTGCACGGCTCTTGAACATGTATGAAGGAATTCTCTGAGGAGTACAATCTCCCAGTAACTGATCAGTTCTTCTATCTACAGCTTCGTCACTATATGTTGCAGAAAGCAGTCCAATCAGATTTGAATAGAGGCAAATCATTGCTCGAATGTTACTATGACCATGCGGACAAACTAAAAGTTCTCTCTAAGATCTATATCCTGCTTAATAAGGATCTTGCTTCCCCGCCCTCTCATATAGTACAGTGGGAGTCAGATTTGTGTGAACAGCTAACCTCACAAGAGTGGTTAGCATGCTATAGTGCTGCTAAGAAAGGGTCAGTTTCCACTTCCATAATAGAACAAAATTACAAAATGCTTTACCACTGGTATTTGACACCAGAGAAAATGCATAAATTCTACTCAGTGTTATCAGCCACCGTTGGAGGGGATGTGGTAGTAAGGGCACCTTTTTGCATATTTGGTGGGAATGGGGACCCATTCAGGGATACTGGGCTATGCTTAATAGTCTTCTATATATGACATACTGAAGGTGCAGGTCCCTCTACAGCCGAAAATTTTTCTCCTTAATATCTACCCTCCTGAGCTTCTGGAACAGAACATTTATTTGATGCAGCAGATCATTCAAGCGGGAAGGGCTGAGATTGCTGCACTCTGGAGACAGCAGGAGGTCCTGTCTCGAGCCTGGGTTCTCCAACGTTTGGTATCTTAACAATTTGACTGCTCCAATGGTACAGTTTTGATCTTTGGCAGAAGGAGTAGGCGACTGTGTTGCCATAAGACCATAGGCCTATGGCGTATTCGTTTGTAGTGTTGCTGGACTCATCATTTCCATTGGCCATTCACCTTCTACCCATTTGAATACCATGCTCATTGGAACTATTTGTACTTTCATACCATGCTTAACCCATGCCTAATCAATGTTTAATGTTTAATTCCTGAGCACTTTCGGTTATACCACCCTTCAAGTCAGTTCATAAGCTTTGATGGGTTCTGCTTCTGGTCTATGGGGGAGGGGGGGGGAGTTTGCATAATTAATGGGCAAAGAAAAAACAAAATACCGTGCATTACATTGTTTGCCCACATGTTCATTTGCATATACCGTTTGTAATGATCACATATTACATGAGAGTTGTGCTTTGGATAAGGTTGTTTGTATTATGTGCTTAAACTATAAATAAGAGGATGGGCCAATGTGTGCCCTCCTTTGGAACCACAAAATAAATGGAGTAGCGTCCCTTTCGGAGCTCTGCCGTGGGAACTGGAATGACCGCCCCCAATTCCTGGAGGCAGCCTAAGTTCTCCTGTACTGCCTTCCACTTGTACCACAAGGTGAAATTAGAAATAGATCTCGAACAGACTGAGCAAATTGTAACACGTAGCCGTCTCTTATTATACTGAGAATCCACTGATCCTGGCCAACTCGTCATAACACCGCATCAAGCGACCTCCTATAATAGGGACGGCGGTGTGGACCAGCCTCGCTTCATTACGAGGACTTGCCACTGGCTGCAGATCCTCCTGCAGCACCCCGAAATGGCCTATGGGTCCCCCGAAGGACTGCCCCCAAGTATGTCCCCTAGGGGAAAAACGACCTCTGAGGAGCAGAGGAAGCCCGCATCGGCCAAGATCTCCTGTCTGTGCGGAGACACGAATGGGTCTGAAAAAACCTCCGCCTTAGGTTTGTCCTCTGGTAACTGTTGCTTGGGGAGAATAAGCTGCTACAATCAGATGCTCAAGGTTGTCCCCAAACAGATGCCCCTTGAACGGCAAAGAGTCTAACTGCATCTTAGAGGAGACGTCCGCTGACCAATTATGCAACCACAACAACCATCTGGCCACGACAGCCGAAGCCATAGCTCTTGAGGACATACGCACCAAATTATAGAGGGCATCTGCCCCAAAAGCAACCGATGCCTCTATTCACTCGATATTATCCGCTTGCTCCCCCAACTTTGGGAACAGGTCCTGCAGTTGCTGCACCCACAGAGACGAGCCCGCTGCATAAAGCTTGAGCAAATCGCCACATGCAAACAGCGCAGAGACCTCAAAGATACGTTTGAGGTGAACCTCCAATTTGCGGACTTGCATATCTTTCAAAGCCGCAGAATCCACCACAGGAATGGTGGTCCGCTTAGTCATTGACTTTAGGAAGGACAACACACTCCAAGACCTCCTCTGGAAGGGGATAGAGCTTCCCCAGGGTCCTCCCCACCTTCAACGAAGCATCAGGCGTCCCCCACTCTCCATCCACTAACTCCACTAACTTCTTAACTGCCTTATAGTATGGAAAGGAAGCCAGGGACCTCTAACCCTGTCCAGGACAGGATCCTCTTCCTCCAAATTTGGTCACTTTGGGGCATTTTAAACACCCAACACCTGAAAGGCTAAGGACAGCAACACCTCCAATTCCTCCCTTCGGAACAGGAGGACCTCCTTAGTATCCTCTGACCCGAGACTAGGGACCCCTGGATCATCTCCCAGCAAAGGATCCCCAGACACCAGTGCCCCCTGACTTGCCGGGTCCTCGGGAGCATCACCGTAGTCACCAAGGCCCCCTCTTGACAGCCCTGGAGCCAGAGGTGACAAACCTCTGAGCGGAGGGCAATGATGACCTGACCCCCAAAGCGGGTCCCGAGCCCGGCAATGAACTTCCAAGAATCCACTCAGCATTAAGGCCCATTCTGCATCCAGGCTGTTTGCTGGCCAAAAAGGCCTCAGGCAGTAATAAAACAAATTCTGGGGAAAAGCACTTTACAGCCTCAGCACCCTCAGAGCTAGCAGCAGCACCAGGCCCATTCACGATTTCCACCCCCTCAAGCCCCCCCCCCACCCCCGACTGACCCCGAAGTTGGAACAGGCCGGAGACAAAGGGGGCGGACCCTCCCCCACTCTCCCCGATGGCGTGGGAACTACTGCCGAAAAATCCAAGATGGCCGCCGTTCCCACACCCTTGGAAGAAAAATCAGTACCCTGGACAGCGCTGCGGCCGAAAATAGCCTCCAAATCACCGGACCGCTGCTTTGCCGGTGGAGGAGCTCCAGAGGAGCCCTCCGAACACGAAGCACAAAGACTGGCCCTGTTTAGATGCACTCATGCCGAGCCACAGGCTCAACACGGGTCATGCTGAGGAAGGGAAATAAAAATACCGTTGAGAGGAGAAAAAACCCCCAAAGGAAAAAGAAAGCCTCCCTCACCCCAGAGCTGATCTTACTGGGGGAAGTCGCCATCAGAGCTGTGCTGCCGTGTGCCAGGGAAAAAAAAAAAAATTATTATTTTTTTTAATAAACTTAATGGAAAAATACAGAGAGCTAAAAACCTGACTAAAAGAAACAGGTAGTCTCAGCCATAAGGGAGCGAAAAAATCCCTGGAGAGCCTGCAGTCACCTGGGTGGCCTCATGAGGGAAGGATCTGGACAACCAGATGTACACCCCACGGGCGCCCAGACGGGCTCACAAAAGGGAACAACCCCTGGCCCGTCTGCCTCTACCAGACGGGGTTGGACCCACCAGGAATCCAAAGGAAAAAAAAAAAAAAACAAACAAAAACCCTGGGAGGAATGCTCAAAAGAAAAGCATTAAAGACAAAAAACCCATAGAACTGCAGGTAGAGCACACTGTGCCATCTACTAGAGAGAAAATACTGAGGAACTGCAGGTGGCACTAGACTATGAAGCAGGGTCAGGCAAGTTTTTTTCTCTGTCTCCACCTGCTGGAAGGGATGTAGGAGCCCAGGCATCTGAACTGATCCAGGTATGTACAGGGAATGTTTTCTTTTTCAGCCATGAGGAAGGAAACAAATCTGGGTGGGGTGAAGATCTTGGTTCTGTATTCATTATACAGTTTAACTGAAATATGGATCCTGGTTTTCTTGCTTGATGCCTATTGGTTCAAATAGCTTGGATTTATTGTTAACCTGCATCCTTTTGAGGTCCTTGGGGGCACGAGGACAGACATATGGAAGGGAAGGGACCTCTGGAAAGAACTGCTCCTATAAGGCCAAACACACTGGCAGTCTCTAGAGTGGCCACTCCTGCAAAACATCAGGCAACGGGTTTCTTGTCTTCTGGACATCGAGGGACCTGGTCTCTCCCCATTTACTTGCCCTTTTTTCCCCCAATTCACTGCCAAACAAAGGCAAGCCCGTGAAGGGCAGCTTGGTAAGATTGGACTTTAAAATAGTATCCGTTGACCAGCTACGCAGCCACAGCTGCTGCCTGGCCACAATAACCAAAGCTGTTCCTCTGGCAGCTGTGTGAACCAAGTCACAGCCTGCATCAGCTAGATCTAAGATCGGACCTGGCAACCCCAGATTCTTGACAAAAGATGCTGAGTTGCCCGGTTTACCAAGGCACAACCAGAAGCAGTTTCCCAGTTGATTGTCACTGTCTCAAAGGCTTTGCTTTAAGTTAGCCTCAATCCTATCCTGAGCACCTCCCGTTACTGGGATGGCAATAACATTTTTTTTGTTTATTTATTATTTTTTATATACTGACATTCGATCTCAATCGAGATATCACACCGGTTTACATTCAGGTACTGTAGGTATTTCTCTATCCCCAGAGGGCTTACAATCTAAGTTTTTTTTGTTCCTGAGGCAATGGAGGGTAAAGTGACTTGCCCAAGGTCACAAGGAGTGACAGCAGGACTCGAACCCTGGTCTCCTGGGTCATAGTCCACTGCTCTAACCACTAGGCTATTCCTCCTCCCTATTTTATGACAGAACACACCAAGGCATCCACCCTAGGGAAACTCAACTGCTCTCTGGTCTGCAGATCCAGGGGGTATAAACTCACCAAGATGCATCCTCCTTTAAAAGATGCTTCCGGTGTACTCCATTCCAGATCAATTAACTCCTGGATTGTATCCAGAAGGGAAAAGAAACAAGAAGCCTTGACTCCTTGTGTATCCAAGGAGTCAGGCCCAGCCACTCTGAGGGATCAAACCTGGCAACTCATCTCCATGAAAGAAATAGATCTAGATCTGGGGGAAATGTCCCTGCCCCACCATCAGTATGATCCTGATCCATCTGCATTCAAGCTTAGTCAGACCACATTCCCCACAGGGTTTGGCTGCAGAGCAAGTGGAGGAATAGTTGGAGCACATCAACCAACCCAAGTAGGCACTGCTGATTCTAAAGAATGGCCTTGTAGAAAACATCTGCCATCCCTGGAAGAGTTCTACCCAGGAAACCCCCCCCCCCCCCCACCAACGACTGGTCCATTCCAGACCCCATAGGCCCAAATCTGATGTTCTGAGAGCTAGTGGCTTGTGACGACTCATCTCATGGATCAATCAAGGGAGAGTACACCCAGACCCACTCCCCCTCAGACTGAGGAGATGGACCATCTCCAGTAAAATCAGAAGGAGGTAAACATCCAAGCATCCAGGCAGTGCTGATGCAGACTTAAAGAAAGCTCTGACTGAATGGCCTTGATGTGGCATGCAGCACAATTCATAATCTTAGGCTTCTTCACTGTGGGCCCCATAGTTTTAAGTGTGCAGAAAGGTAAAAGCACACGCACAAGTATATGCGTACAGGCCGCACGTCCAACTAGGTGCCCAAACTGTGTGCCCAGTACAGACACCAAGAAAGATGTCTAAGCAGGACGCACGAAACGTGCATCCAGAAGGAAGAACAGGTGAGAATGGATGCACAAATAGGTGCGTGAAGACACCTCGTGGCATACCATGCACCCTAAAAGTAAGAAGCAGGGCCTAGCCAAATAGCTGCTCCACCCACCATGCCTGCACTACCTCACGAACCGCCCCAGAGACGCGAGCAGGACAGCCGAACTCTGAGGTAAGAAACCCCTTTCTCCTGATTATGTTCTTCTCTGCACTGTTTAAAAAAAATAATTTTTTTTTACCTGAGCTCAGCCCTCCTTGGCTGAGAGCAGCAATGGGTCTCTGCTATGGGGGAGAGAGCTAAAGCTTTCACCATCAAGTCTCTCTTGGCCTGCAACTGCTAATTGAATGTTTGGTCCATGCCACTCAAGGCTACCGGACTGGGGCATGCTGAGGGAGGGACTGTATATCACCACCTCAGGAGGCAAGCGATGCTATTGAGACATTTCATCCTTCTGCTATCTCCTTTTCAACTTTTTTTTTCCCCCACTCACAGGAAATCTCCCAGAGGGAAATTAAAGTCCACCATCTGCTGAAGACTGAGAACACTTCAGTCATTCACACTCCTTCCCCCCTCAGTCAGTCATTCAACCCCCCTCAGTCACTCAATCCTCTCTATTCTCTTCAGACATTCACCCTCTCCTGCCCACTCATTCACATCCCTTCCGTTTTATGCACCATTCTCACTTTCCCTTCCCTCTGTCACTTTTCTTACTCCTATTGCTTACTCCTCCTCCTCCTCACAGCAACATGGGGCCTCTCCTTGCTGGTAGGGGGTAGAAACCCTGCCAGTGCAACATTAAGATGTGCCAATGCACCAACCTGCCTGCTCAAGTGTTGACCATCAAGGGTGATAACATCCGACACTCAAGGCAGGCAGGAGCATCGGCAGGCTGCACATAGTGTATTGATAGGTGGGACAGATTAAAAACCTGTAACGGCCGGATTTGGACTGCAGTTTGCCCACCACTGCTTTGGACCATCCCTTGAGCTTTGCTAGATCCTTTGTGTTTTCTACACCTACCTGGCTGCCTACCCAGTTACAGATTTTGGTATCAGACAGAAAAATAAGTCTTTCCCAGAACCACCCTTCTGTTTTGCTGCTCACAAAATGTTGGGGGGGGGGGGGGGGGGGGGGGGGTGGTGTAACAAATCCATTGTTTAAGAACCAACTCAGAGGCACACAGCTAATGACAATCCCCTCATCGGAGCATGCGTAAAGACTGAGAGGTCGGCACTTCCCGTATGCCGATTGCTTGCAGGGACAGCAAGGAACAGTGGTGGTAGCTTTGCCTGGGAAAGCCTGGAGAAGTGATCTTATATGGTGGTAGCGGATTGAGATGCTGCAAAGGAGGAAGGGAAAGACAGGAGGATTAAGAGACAGGGAGCAAATACTGGTGACATAGGAAGGAAGAATTAGGCCGAGGATACCAAGAATGGAGGGGTAAGCAGTAGGAGCATATACTGGGGCGAGGGGAACCCGTTCCCCCCCTCCCCCACTGCTCACTTCTAGAAAGCTTGCGTACACCCTTGCCACCACTAATCCATGCCAAAGAGTTACAATTGGAGGGGTTGGGGGATGCCCCAAATATAAGGCAAATCCCTGCTTCAGTTAAGTGGGAAGGTGAAGAAGCGGGCAGGGGGCAACATGGCTCAGTGTCCAGACTGATTCAACGCCATGCTCAGATCCCATGAAAACTCTCTCTTACCTTGGCTAGCTGCTGACTGCTTCCTGGTATGGGAGCAGCTTGTGTGTGCTGCAGCTTGCTGACTGTTCTCTTTTCAGATAGGCTCTTGGTCTTTTGTTTCTGCACCAAAGGTGAAGGTGAAGTATTTTTAGGAGTCTTCTGAACTAGAGCTGGACTCCGTGTGTTGCGAGCGACGCACGCGTCCGTGTCTGTGCGCTGCAGCTTTAGGCACTGTTGGATGGATGGGGGGAGCTGGCTGAAAGGGCTGTCGGCCACGCAGTAAGTCTCCCTTTTACTGGGAGTGGGGCCACCAGGCACAAAAAACGTTTCTCTTTTGCTAGGAGTGGACCAGTTGCAGCTGTCTTCAGGTCGAAAAATGTTCAGTTTGGCTTTGGATAATTGCACAAATTCTTCCACAGCTTGACTTTTTGCTCCAGACTTGTTCATTTTGCTTTGCTCTTTACTACTATTGCACCCTAACTGTGCTGCCAGCAAATGAGCTTCTTTGAAGATTTCCACAAACTTCTCTCCACTCAGAGGACTCCACAAGGTTTGGGCACTCTGTTTCGGAGAGGCCATTTCTTCAGTCTCACAACTTTGGATTTCAATACCAACAGCAACGCATTTCTCTTTATGCCCAACAGGTCCAAAAAAGACTTCATCCTCTTCCTCACTAGTTTTTCCAAAGGAAAAAAAAGATAGATAGGAAAAGAGCCTGCATCAATGTATTTTACCTTCACAAGACAACATATATCATTCAGATATAATAAAGTTTATTCTTTACCTTTTAGGGGTCAGCGAAAGATCAAAGTCAAACTTCTCATCGGTCAACAAGGTGAAATCTTTATAAAAAAAAAAAAGTTAAATAGGATGTCCAAGTCTTAAAAAAGTTCTCCCATGCAAACAGTGACAGAGAAATACCTATGCAGCCACCTTAAACATGCTAACTTCTGACATCTAGGCTGCACAAAAGTTTCTGAAGGGAATACTAAAGGAAGGGAAGTTATTACTCAGCTGCCATTGGGTCAGTCCCAAGGGGATGAAGTGACTGCCAAGTTAACAGTCAGAAGGAAGAATTTCCAATCAGACAACCTTATGTGCATTTTCAAAATATAAAGGAGAAACATAAGAGTTCTAAAAAGGTTGAGTGACATGTAGTTTAAGAAAATAAATTAAGAATTGTCATCCTGGATCAAACCAAGGGTCCATCAAGCCCAGTATCCTGTTTCACAGTGGCCAATCCAAGTCACCAGTACTGTGCAGGATCCCAAATAGTAGATAGATTCCACTGGAGAACTTACTTACCTGATATCGTTTTGCTTAGTGTAGACAGATGGACTCAGGACCAATGGGTTTATGTTCTCCTGCTAGCAGATGAAGACAGTCAGGTTTCACCTGCAGCGACCTCAGCCCTTCAGTATTCTCGTCAAAAGACTGGACATACTATTGAAAAACTTGATTGAAACCAGCTTGACTAAAAAACAGACAACCATAACTGTACTCAAACACTAAATCCCAGCAAAGTTATATGTGCCCTGATCTAGGATTGGGCAACAGTTTACCCGTAATCTCTTGGAATTGATATTCATTTCATGGGCTATTCCTTGGCACCCTTCTTGGGCAGCTGTGGGTGGGATGCTGAGTCCATCTGTCTACACTAAGGAAAACAAAATTCAGGCAATTTCTCCATTTCCTAGTGTTTAGCCAGATAGACTCAGGACCAATGGAATGTACAAAAGCTACTCCTGGGGTGGGATGCTGTCCATGGTCCGGTTAACACCACCCTTACAAAGGCTGCGTCCTCTTGACAGCTTGGTTCTGAAGGTAGGGGATTTAAAAAGCGGAAATGAGTGGAGAGCTTCCGATTTTTTGAGCCGTTGTACAGCGGCGGTATGAGGTGGTGTTAAATCATGAAGAGACGCGGAGTTATGGCAATATGAGGAGACGTTGAATTCTATAGGCATTAAGTTGTGGTATGTAAGCGCTCATGTTGGGTATGTGGTTTTGATAACTGAGTAATAATAAATATTGTGTTAGGTTTTTGGGTTACATGTATATTTATTTATGTGTAGGAGAAAAAGATTTATGAGGCTGGAGAAGCCCGTTCTACGGAGGAGATTGGAGATTTTGTGGTGTCCTCCGTTGAAGACAATCGTGAAATTATAAACTTTTTGCTGCTTCTAAAAAATTATAGATACGTGTGTGAGTATGTGGTTCAGGAAATTATTAGGATATTCTTATTGTTAATAGATGAGATGGGCAGAGTTAAAATAATTTTTTACGTCTAGGAATCGCACTGTATAATTACTGATAATTTGTATTATAGGTAGTGTGGGTACCGACGAATTAGTGGAAGATTCAACATATTGGAGAAGTGAGCCCCCATGTGAGAGGGAGTGAGTAAGAGAAAACTGAGTTAAAACACAACCCCTGAGGAAGCTTAATCGCGAAACAAGGTCCTTGTCGGGATTGAGAATACAATACATATTACGTGGGGATCGTCAACGAATGTTGAAGGATTAAAGATTTACATTAAAAGGAAATATAGATGTTATACATATATATATATAAACATTATATGAGGGATTGATTTGGACATTGTGTATTGTAATCTTTCCACATGTAAAATAGGTAGTTAGGAAATGTGCAATAGGGTGGGTATTTTAATAAGAGTATGGCTGATGTGAGTGAATGGGTAGTGCATTTTATGGGATAGTGTGTTATGTATATTTATGAAAAATGTTTTTTGGGAATTGTTACAGCTATCCACACTATGTTAAAAAACAGTAAAAAATTAAAAACAATAAATTATGTTGAACATGTTAATATAATGGTTATATGATATATGATTCATAAGATGCTATGTAATAAATTATATCAATTTCAATAGAATATTTATGAATTATTTAACTACAATTAATGAGTAGATTATGCTTTTCATATATTTTGTCCTTATGTGATGTCAGATCCATGTCCTGAACCAACAGGTGGGATCAGTTCACCTCACCCCTGAAACAGGAGAACTCCTTGAAGGTCCAGGTAGTGGCTAATGGTCAAAGTATCTTGGATCTGAGTAATCCCGGGGCTGGGTCTTCCGTGGAAGAAGGAAATCCAGCACTTCCTGGGCTGGGCATGGACCTGCCTGTCTTCTCTTGGGTGGAAGTTTTTCAAGGCCTTCATACATGCTCCTGTCCGGATGGAACCCCAGCTGGTAAGGCCTCCCTCTCCAAGCCCTATCAGCAGACCTCAAGACATGCCTCACCTCACCAAGGGTACCCCTGGCAGGGACCCGGACAGCATAGACTAAGAAGGGGATCCAGATTCCTTGGAAGAAGTACACCAGGTTTAGAACCATATCGGATCATGTTATGGTTTTTCTATAGAGATGAATTGCCGGCCCTGGTTTCCCAGACCCTGAAGATGCTGGGAGTTCCTGGGGCATACTCTGACAGAACCAAATAATCCCATTCGGCCTTCTCTAGGGTGGGATCAGGGACCTCATCTTGAGGCAACACAGGGCTTAAATCGGGGGGGGAGAATCCTGAAAATTCGGCTCCCAGCCCCTGGCAGCTCCGAATCAGGAGCTACCGAAATCACCAAATGGCCGTCGTTCCCATGGCCGTGCCATGCGGAGGGGATTGCGACCATGGGCTAAATTTGGCTGCCCTGCTGAGGAGGGACCTTCCTCACCCGGCAGGCATGCTGAGCAGAGCCCCTCGCGCAATAGGCGCAACGAGGGCTCACCACAAGCAAGGCAGGCACCCCCACTGAAGAGGAGCCGCGATCTGAAGAAAAAAATACAGCTGACAGAAAAAAAAATGCTTAACTAGCTGCCGGCAGGAGCGGAGGCAGAGGAGTGAACCCTGCACGCTCCTCTGGGTCTGGCTGCAAAGTTAAGAATTTCCCCACTGCTTGTAATCTTTTTTTTTTTTTTACAAAACTGAAAGAAAGTGGAACTGAGGGGAAAAAGGAAGGAGCACTGAGCTGGGGGGGGGGGGGGGGTTGACAGTCCCCCACACCAAGGAAGCAGTCTCGGACTTAGGCTATGCCCTGCACAAGGGGCTAAGCCCCCCCTAAGTCTGGCAAGAGCCAGGAGACGGAACTGTCTCCTGCAAAAAGGAAAGAGTCCAATTGAAACCAAATTAAAAGAATTTTTTTTTTTTAATTGAAATAATCCTAAAATAGATTACTACTTGCTTGATCCACAAAGGAAAGAAAACCAAAGGTTGACTAGCCCAGATCAGGAGACCGCAGGGTGGGCTGATCCATCTGCTGGAGACAAATACTGAAGGGCTGCAGGGTAGGCTCTGTCCTGACATAGGATATCCTTTCAGTTTTGGTCTGTCTCCATCTGCTGGACAGGAGGCTCAACCCACGGTCTGGACTGATCCGGGTACGTACAGGGAAAGATAACGGAACTGGAAAAGGTACAGAGGACAACGAAAATAAAAGGGATGGAACAGCTCCCCTATGAGGAAAGGATAATGAGGTTAGAGCTCTTCAACTTGGTGAAGAGACTGATAGGAGTATATGATAGAGGACTGTAAAGTCGTGAGTGAGGACAAAGGGTAAATGTAAAGGTTATTTACACTTGCAAAAAATAAAACTCACACTCCATGAAGTTAGTAAGCAGCACATAACTGGAGAAAATATTTTCACTCAATGCACAATTAAGCTCTGGAATTCATAGCTGGAAGATGTGGTAAAGGCAGTTAGAGTAGCTGGGTTTAAAGAAGCTTTGGACAAGATCTTGGAGGGAAAAAAGATCTCCATAAACTTAACTAGATTTGGGAAGAACCACTACTTATCCTTGGGAGTTAGCAGCATGGGATTTCTCTATTTGGGATCCTGCCAGGTACTTGTGACTTGGATTGGCCATTGTTGGCAATAGGATACTGCACTTGAGGGACCCTCAAGTCTGACTCAGTATGACAATTCTTAGGCAACATCAATTTTAATTGCTTTTTATCCATAAAAGCAAACTCTGCAGTTCATATAGTGCAATATAAAAAGTTAGACCAATTTGAACTGGAGGATTGCAGCCAATGGCAACCAACACCACCAGTTTAGAGCACGTTAAACCTCTTCTGGGTAGGGTTTGCTATAGATCTCACTTTTAGGTCCTTAAAGTACTGATTGTTGAAATGTAATTAATATTCATAGTCAATGGCCTCACATTTATAGTAAGAATGTGAAATCTACAAGCAGGTCCAAGTTCTCTCATTGACTTAGATTCATATTTGCCAGACAAATAAATGCATTTCCTGAAGAGAGGCGAATCCCGCTGGAAAAAATACAAAACAGAAGCGGCTAACCTATGGGAAGATCTGGCTTTTTCCATATTATCCCTCTCCTATCCATCTGTGGGACACAAACCTGCCTGGTAAGTAGGGAGGTCTGGATGAGGCAGGGGGCCGACGATAGCAGTTAGACTAGCAATTTTTTTGTTTGTTTTTATGATTTTATAATGCTGCTCTGGGGAGTTGGATGCAGAAGAAAGTTTACCACCACTTACCAGCACTGCTAGAGTCCATCTTCAGAAGTCTTATAACCAAAAGGCATCAATATTTTACTCTGTAAAACAGATAAAGTTGCAGTTCTAATCGGATGTTAGTTAGTAGCAGAGTCAAAAGTTTAAATAACCTCCTGTGGTATGCATAATAGTTTTGGGGGTTTTGTTTTTACCACAATTCAAAAAATTCTTATAAAATGGCTGAGACACCATGTCAATCAATCAGCAGCCTCCACTTAGCCACCATCAGTAGGCCAACAAGCTACAAGTTTTCATTATTTCTCATAGGAATAGAGATAGAGTCCAGTTCTCCACCCAGTCTCTCCATCTCAGATTCCTTATCTCTTTGGGAAGAAGAGCACAACTTCTTGTATACTTGAGACGCAAACCCCACCTTTCAGTCTTCCACCCAGCCTCTCAAGCCTGTTCCAATCATGGCCCTCTATATCCCAAGCATGTTTAAAATCCATTTCAGTGCCGACCTCCACCATCTCTGTAAGCAGGCCATTCCAGACTATCCCTACCTCAAAGGTTTAAACCTTTGAAAGGTACAGTGCTACTTCAGAGAAGGGCATCATGGATCACACACCAGAGCAAGGGTGGACAAGTTTTTTTTGTTTTTAACCAGGACCATATTACTGGTGCTCCTCTGCAGCGGGTGAAGAGGGACTTCTCGGAGCTCCTCAAGCATAAGGCGGGAGGTTCCCCTTGGGAGAGTGAGGGAAAGAATACCCCAAGGCACAGTGAGATGAGCACCAATGCTGGCAAGAGTCATACTCATTAATTTGGTGACGACTCGTACATAAAAGCTCCCTCACCCACTCCTGATGTCTCCCCTCCTCCCACACAGCCTCAAGATCCAATCCCACTTTTGAGAGCACAAAGCTGTGACATTTGCCTTCTCCTGCCCATCCCTTCACTGGATCCCCATCTTCTCCCGCCCGTGCCATTATCCTCCGGCAGTCTGCCTGATGCTCTCACCCAAACACACTGAAAAGTTAATCAAAGCATCACAATCTGCGTGAACTGAAATATCATGACCTTCATGTTGCCAGGACACCGACAAGCTTTGAGAATCACAAGACACTGGAACACTGCCCATTAGACCCTAGAAGAACTGAGCGAATCCATGGCAATATGGAGGTCATGATATTTCAGTTCATACAGGTTGTGATGTTTTGAATCTCCCCAACTTCAGCATTGGGGAGATTCTCTTTACACCGTTATATAGTTTTTTTTCACCTTTGGGGTTTCCTTTTCCTACTAGTGATGCTCTCACCCAGCTATGGCTCAAACGGATGGGCTAACAGGCATGACGACATCAGGCCATACTGAATACGGATCTTGTTGGAGGTAGGCAGACCTGGTTCGGCCATGGGCTGTAACTTGCCCATTCCTGCACTGAAGCCTCCCCCCACCCCCTGAAAAATGAACCATCAGGATGCAGACACTGAGAAATTAAAGCATGCATCAGAATACTACTGGTTTAATGACTGCCTACATTTCAGCCACACATCAAGTGCAGAATGGAAGATTTAACATGCTCTTGTACAGTAATCACATTACCCCTGGCAAATATTAATACAAGTCACCATTGGTTTAGGGAAATTTAAACTGCAGATGAAAATAAATTGCAGTGGAAGTATTCATTTGGAAGCTGACATTGTCATTTTCCATCTGTTTAACTTGACCCTGTTTTACCACAACAATCTCAAACTGGTACAGCCTGCTCACATCCATACCACTCTATCAGGCCGATACAGTAAGGAGAGGTAGGAAGAGGTGCGTTACGGACGGGCGCACCCGCATTTGCCGCACGCACAGTTCGGATCACCTACCGCTCGATACTGCATTTAAATAGCTTGCAAATGCAAGCCGCGTCCAAGAAGCGTCCGTGAAGCGTTAGGCCCGCGCAATCCATTTTACTGTATAGAGCGCTATACAGCGCCTATACAGTATCCTGGGTACGTTGGTACCTGTCATTTCAAATGACAGGTACCAGGGGGGATTGAGAGTCCTCTACCCCCCCCCCCCTCCCGAAGCAAGGCAGCGCGAAAATTAAAAGTGAATAAAGTGTAATAAGAGTAATAAAAGTAAACTTACTGCATGTGAATTTTCTTTGAACAGTCTCTCTCTCTCCTCCCGAGGCGCGTACTGCGGCTCCCCTGCCTCCCGGGGGCAGCCGGCGGCGAAAGTGTACAGGCGAAAGTGAATGAATGCACGCCTGTACGCGGCGGGAGCGCATTCATTCACTCACCTTCGCCGGCGGGTGTGCATTCATCCAGCGGAGGGAGCCACGGCGAAAGCAGCTTCCAGCAGCCCCCGCCGGCAGTGAATGAATGCACGCCTGTGCGTGCAATTTGGGAGCTCAAGGCGTGACATCACGACGTGTGACGTCGGCGTTCGCTAATGCACTGCCTTGAGCACCCAAATTGCACACACAGGCGTGCATTCATTCACCTTCGCCGGCAGGAGCAGGGGAGCCAAAGCGGCTTCCAGCAGCCCCCGCCGGCGAAGGTGAATGAATGCACGCCTGTGTGTGCAATTTGGGCGCTCAAGGCAGTGCATTAGTGAACGCCGTCACACGCCGTGACACCAAACGTCGTGACGTCACACCTTGAGACCAAATTGCACGCACAGGCGCGCATTCATTCGCCTTCGCCGGCGGGGGCTGCTGGAAGCCGCTTTCGCCGCCGGCTCCCTCCGCTGGATGAATGCACGCCCGCCAGCTCCCTCCGCTGGATGGATGCATGCACACCAGCGAAGGTGAGTGAATGAATGCACCCTCGCCGGCTCCCACCGCGTAAGGGCATGCATTCATTCACTTTCACCTGTACGCTTTCGCCCACCGCTTGCCCCCGGGAGGCAGGGGAGCCGCAGTGCGCGCCTCGGGAGGAGGAGAGAGAGAGAGGACTGTTCAAAGAAAATTCACATGCAGTAAGTTTACTTTTATTACACTTTATTTACTTTTGTTTTAATGACATGTCGAGCCGATTTTCGCCCTGCACCTTGCTTCGGGAGGGGGGGATTTTGACCGTAGCCTGCCTATTGCTGTCACACCACACTAACGCCAGGGTAAGGTCCCAGGAGGTGAGGGGGTCGTTTGCCCATGAAATTTCGTCTCTCTGACCTGATGCTCCACACTAACGCAGGGGTAAGGGTAGGCGGTAAGTTAGCAGGTTAAACGCACGGCAAAACTACAGGTTAAAAAGGAGATAATCGGGGCACATATTGCTGTATGGGAGGGAATAGCTAATCGGAGCGTTTACATCTCATATACATGCTGCGGGCGGAAAGGGTTACCGGTTGATTTAAAGAAGCGGTAAGGATGAGTTAAAAGGGGTAGTGAATTGCGGGTTGGACTTACGCGGCCAAATTGTGAGTTAGAAGCGGGTTAGAAGCAGGGTAACCGCGGCCGCGCTTTACTGTATCGGCCTGTATGGTAGCACGAATCCTTCTTTGGGTTTCAAGTTCTTAACCCATACAGTTTGCCAGAACCTCTTGTCAGCACAACTGTCTCAGGGTGGGTTACTAAAATAAAAATTGGGCCCAGTGGGTTTTAAATTAGGTCTAATCTTGCTAAGACCTCAGTTGACAATTATACTAGCCACTTCCAATTTGTCATTGAAAGTCATGTAGTCTAAACATTAATGTGCAGTTAATCTAGTTGAATGGAATTACCAATTATGGTATAGAAAATAGATTTACAAATTAATCTGAAGCAGCTCATGTATCTTACTAGCTATAGAAAATTTCATGCCACACCTTTACAGAGCAAAACATTCTTCAAAGGGGCCTTTTTTTATTTTGAAAATGAAAGCATTCTTGCATATTAGAAAAGACATGGTCTATATATCATCTTGCTCAGGGGCTAAATATACAATTGCTCAAGTTTCTCATCAGTTTTCCTACTTAATCCTGTTACCCACACTCTAATGTCTCTCACCTTCATTCATTATTTCTGAAAGCCTGCTGATTTGGTTTACTAGCACACCTAGGAGCTAGTATACCTTTTGCTGATCCTACATACATTGTAAAGAAAGGCGTTTTGTAAGGAGACACCCTGCGTGATGACTCCCATTTACAAAAACAGCAGTGTTGCCAACATTGCTTATTTACCACGAGTTTGGGCTTGATTTTTTTAGGAATCACTTTTTTTTTTACAACTCCCAGCTAGCTCATTTTTGGGCTTTTTTCCCTCCTACTTGCTTTTTTGGGCTTGATGGGCAGGACTTGTACCCTGCTGTTCCTATCACCTCTGATTTGCTGCTGTTCAACAGGCAGAACCAACAGTACCTCAGAGAGCTGAACTGTGACTGGAAACTGAGGAGATGGTGGGATGGCAGCAAGCACACATCTCAGTAGCTTCTTTCTTGTGGCCCTGCCCCCTCTAGTGCTGTGACCAGAAGCATGGGATTAGCTAATGGGGCATTAGCTCAGACTTCCCAGCAACTACTACCAGCTGGTCTAACTTCTGCACCTCAGGCCATTTAGCAGCAAATATCCTCTGCCTTCAGAGAGGTGAGGGCCGAAAGCTGCTTAAGCTACAGAGGGGGAAAAAAAAGAAGGAGGAAGAGAAAAACATGAGGGCCCAGGTAACAGAGGAGAGGGAAGAGAAATACAGTGGTGGCACAAGGAACAGATGGAAAAGAAAGCAAGGCAGCATGTTCAGAAGCAGGGGCAGCAAGTAAGGAGGCACCCCTCTCCCACATCAAGCCCTGGTCTGTTGAAAAGTTGGTGCTGGGGGGGTTAGAAGATGGCCCAAAGCCAACATGGGAATTTCTACAGCAGCGTGGAGGGATGTGGCAGGAAGGAGACTATGCAGACCACAACTTTTTTTTTTTTTTTTTTTTAAGTGTTTTTGGGTAGAGTGGTGGTGATCCAGGCATTTTACTTGATATGCTTTTTACTTCATGGGCAGGGGGCTGCTGACCTGCAATGCTTAACAAAGAATTAAGTGTAGAGCCATACATTTGCAACATGATTGTACCCAATTTTTTTGCTCCTTTGCACTCATAAAAATATTATAAGCACTTTCTGTGTATAAATACTTTCTAATAAAAGTTGTTTAAATCTCATGTGTTGTAGGCTTGTTTTTCAGCAAAGTGCACTTGCTCTTTCAGAATTATCTAACAACACTGCTTGGTAGGTTCTTATAAATATTACTGAACCACCACTAAAAGATAGTTCAGTTTTTTTCCAGAATCACTACTGCTGTAAAAACTACTACGGTAGCTAAACACACACACACGGGCAGAGTAACTTGATACACCATAGGGAAAGCCAGAGCATCCAGCCCCCGCTAATCCTTCACTACCAGCAACCTTCACTATGCATCTCCGCCGGAAACTATCCACAAATATTGGGCAGCTCCGACTCACTTAACTGCAAAAGGGAGACAAAGCGTGGAGAGCCCCTTTACTGTCGACGAGACAGAGCGATTAGGATGGATCTACCTAGAGCGAATGTGGCTAATGATGTTTTAACTTGCAGGGTACATTTATCTTCTACCGAAGGCCAAAGCTACTTCCACCATTATTAATACTCACGATCCCGCTCCCACAGACACGCGTCGTGGGGAATCCCTTCCTTCTCTACGCTCGCGGGGGTTAGATTACACACCTAACCACGCGTATAACACCGCTTAACGTCCTTAACTCCTCATTACATGCAGCGGCATCACAGACCGCCTGTTACAATCACTTTTTAAACTCGGTTCTCCGACTCCCGCGTGACTCACACCGGGTCCCTTAATTGGGCCGTTTGAATCGGCCACGAGCCGCGTGACCTACCGCGAGGGCGCAGGGTTGCCTGGGAGTTGTAGTTTTGAAACGGCGTCGTTGCTTGCCTTGCTTCCCCCCCCCCCGGCGAGCTCTGCCGGTTTTTGCTTATCTCCTTGACCGGCTAGGGCTCCAGCCTCCCTTCCTACTCCCCCTCGGTGGAGCTGCGCGGGAGTGCTTTTGCACTCCTTAGTCTACCCGGAGACACCACTTTTTCCCTTCTTGTCCCTGCTCCCCTGTGCAGAGTAGAAAAATTTTCTTTCTTGAACTTCTCTCCTGTAGGGCAGCCCAGCCTCCCCCGCTCCCTCTATTGCCCTTCCCAACCCTCCCTGCTTCTGCTGTAGCTCTCTCCGGGTGCCTTTTCTTTTTCTGCCTGCCAGTTTTCCTGCCTTCCCAGACCCAAAGAAAAGTAAGAGTCTCAATGTACACTTTTTTCCTTGCCTTCTGAGGCTGCAGGCGGGGCTCAGCCCGGAGAGAGAGACTACACAGGTCGGGAGTTAGTTGGTTTGTCTAACCTTTTTCTTTTTTGCCTTGGTTTGAGTTCCCTCCTCCCCCCGTGGGTTTCCAGCTCTGCTGCCTGCCTAGGTTTCTTTCCTGCGTCCTTCTTTCCCCTACTATTGTGGGCGGGGAGTTGCCCTCCCCTGATTAGGCTGCAGTAAACAGTTTTCTTTTTGTTTCTTTCAGCTCCCTTCCTTCCCCCTCACAGCTTGCACAGGTTAAGCAAGCACGGCTAAGGGAAGTCGGTTCAGCTTGTGGGCTTTTTAACACAGGTTCTATAGTCCTCGCTTCTCTAACCCCCTCCCCTACCTCCCAACAGGCTGCCTTCTAAGCCTTAGTCCCCCCCCCCCGTTGGCTTTCCCTTGCACACGCCCTCTCCAGTGCTCCTTTTTTTTTCTTCCCTTGACACTTTTTTTTTTCTCCTTTTCCTTGGTATCTCCCCACTAGCAGGCAACATGCCAAGGAGAGGTCCAAGGAGCAAAGCGGAGGGAAGTGATCCTTCGACTTCGAACCACAGGGCATATCCCACCAGCAGTGCCCACCATAACCTTAGCAGGGGCAGGGACTCCCAATCCATACTTGGTCCCCTTGCTCCCCATACCCCCTGCACGGGAACCCTTTTTTGCACGGGGGAAGGCACAACCACCCCTGCCTCACTCACATTTCCAGCGTTGTCCAAAGGCCCGAACACACCTGGCATTTTTTCAGCTGTACCGACCACCATGGCAGACCTGGTGACCAAGGTGCCGGCCTCTAGGCTTATTTCCACCTACTCCATGCCAGGTCCTATCATTCAAGCCACGCCAAGCACCGCGCCACTTACTCTAGTGCCGCACAGAGACATAAGTAGTATTATCCCTCAGTGCTTTTTTTTCCCCTGCTAGGGAGTGAAGCACGAGGAGGGATTGCAGGGGGAGTATCAGGTGCGCCGGCACCGGAGGTTACTTCCTCTGCCGAGACTGATACGGAGGGCACAGTGGAAGGCGGGGGTGGGGGGGTGGGGTACCCTAGCCTTCTGGTAACTGCCGTCCCTGCCCCCGCTGCTTCCACACCAGTGATAGACGCCCCTGCCGTCGCTACCTTACCCGTTCCGACGGAAAGTGAAGCCATCGCAGCGGCCGGAGTCCCTGTCGTAGACTGGGGACCCCAAAAACCAGGGGGTAAGAGGAAACAGAAAACTAGGATGTACGTAGCTCCGGGGAGGTTGACGCCCCAGGGCCGGGTCCCGCTCAGCCCGCCAAGCCCTCCTACATGGCGGTGACGGCGAGGAGCGGGCAGGTATTGAGTCCCACCCTCCCACGAGACCCGCCCTGCTGCCCAGGGCCGGCATTGGGCGCAGGCACGGGGTCAAGTGTCCGCTTCTGCCAGGGGAGGACCTACAGGACTATGCGACGGCGATGGCAAAGTTGGTGGGCCCCAGGAGCATCATCTCCTGTGGCAAGATGTACAGTAAGGTGGTGATTATTTTGGCAAACCTCGCCGCCACCCATAAGGCGCTCGTCGAGGGGCTGGTGGTGAAGGGGACTTTCCACCTTTTGGAGCCCCTAGACCAGTGGTCCCCAACCCTGTCCTGGGGGCCCACCAGCCAGTTGGGTTTTCAAGAAATCCACAATGAATATGCATGAGAGACTTTCTCTCATGCATATTCATTGTGGATTTCTTGAAAACCCAACTGGCTGGTGGGCCCCCAGGACAGGGTTGGGGACTACTGCCCTTAGACGGTGTCAGGATGAAGGTGATCCTGTTCAACGTCCCGCCGTTTCGTCCCGATGAACGCTGGCGGCGCATCTCAGCCCGCTCGGGGAGATCAAGTCCCAAGTGTCCACCATCCCGATGGGACACATTGACCGTGCCCACAAGCACGTAGAGTCCTACAGGAGAGAAGCCGTGCTGAAGCTGAGGGAAGGGCAAGAGGAGGCTGAAGGGGTGTTCATCATCCCCTTCAATGAATTCGCGTATCATGTCTACTACGTGGCAGGGGAGATGCGATGCTTCTCGTGCAAGGGATTGGGGCACACCCGCAAGGCGTGCCCCGTGGCCAGACCTCCCAGCAAGGCCGCTCCCTCTGCAGCCGCAGCGCCGCGCACCTCAGCCACGGTGACCCGCCCAGCCCCTCTGCGGAAGACCCCGGACCCCTCTGGACACGGTCAGACTGCCAGCGTTTCATCGGACCGGAAGGATCCCAGCTCTTCCGTCACGACCGCCTCACCAGCCCGGACTGTTCCACCTGCAAGCGCCAAACCCCACAGGAAATGAACGGGGCCCCCGGACAGTGCTGTCGCCGATGCTGAGGTCTGACAGAGCCTTGCCCCTCTCCCGACGGCTCCCCCACAGGAAGACCGGGAACCCCAGACCAGCGAATTGGGGGTGCGGGACTCGAGGGCTGGAACAGACTCTGAGTGGACACCCCCCCCGGCGATGGCCCGACAACTGTCTTTCCGAAGTCTTTCCGAAGCCCGAGGAAGGACACCAGCCCCATCCTGGCCATAACATACAGCCCAGCGGGCACACTATCAACGGAGTAGTCGACCCCACGATCCCTCCCCCACCCGAACTTGGGAACCCGGCCGCGGAGATGGCTTCGTCCCATGGGGAACTCCCACTCGTCTCAGATGGGCTGGGGGAATGTGGGGAACGGAAAGATGGGGCTTCAGGCCGATCGCCTCATTCCGTACCGGCGAAGAGACATAAACTGCATTTAGTGGCCACGATTGCTGGATCGCAGGACGGAGTTTGCTCAGCGCCTTTTCTCGGCGGCGCCTCTGATGTACCGCCATCGGGCCTCGGCAAGAGACACCGGGATCCCCTGGTCGGGCCCATAGCCCAGGTTGCTAAAACCAGCAGGGATGATCACCAAGCCAAGGCCCGGATAAAGGCCGAGAGGAGGGCGCTGAGACCCACCCCGGGCGAACCCCTGACCACTGACTTCTGGGAGCCTGATTTGCCTCCGCAGATGTCTCTGGAGGAGAACGCTCTCCCTCTTTCAGACCTGAGTTTCAGCTCCGTCCTGGATCCGGCAGTGGAGGATGCTTGCCTCTCTTTCCTTGTTGGTCCCTGTCCCGACCTCCTGAGGGATCCCCCTCCCCCTCCTCTCTCATCACCACCTGATGCGAGGTGCCCTCTTAGTGCAACATCTGGAGAGGGGAGGGAGACCCCCTCGGGAGCGGAGCCTGGTAAAGACGGGGAGCCAGGCTTTACCCCGGGGCTCCCGGCCAAGGTTGGGGGGAGGGGGGTCTGACCCGACCCGTTGATGAGGGAGATGTTGACTCTGAGATGGGCGAACCCACAGCCGACCCGGAACCGATTACTCCAGCGTCCTCTCGAGGTGAACCAGGGGACCCGGTGATGCTGCCTGGGATGCCGCCTCCTGGATTGCGTCCAGACCCGGGGGGCCAACACGCCGCCAGTGATGGCGAAGTCAACGGCTACAGTACATGGCCTCGGGTGGTGAGGGTCTCCTCCAGTGCACCAGAAGGGGGTACCTCTACTCTCTTTACCCTGGGGCAGGAGATGCCCTGTTGGACCACTCCTTGCGGGGCGCGGTCATAGAATTGGACTGGCTACTGCAGGGTAACCGGAGTTGGAAGTTTAGGATGGAAAAGGCCCTCGAGAGGTGGCCCAACGGTGAGCGACTCCGCAGGCAGGAGCTCTTGTCAGCTACCTCGAGGGGTGCAAACCTTCAGGGTCCAAGGACATTACGAGGGCCCGGATGTTCTGTGCCAAACTGACGCCCTAAGGGAAGTCAAGTTTGGCGATGGTTTCTCCTGACAGAGGATAGTTCTGACTATCTGCACTCTGAATGTTAATGGCTGCAGGGACGGCCTCCACAGGAGCTGGGTACTCTCCTATCTTCAGAGAGGAGGGTACTCCATCAGTCTCCTGCAGGAGACCCATTCCACTCCAGAGAGCGAGGCTGACTGGCTCCTGGAGTGGCGCGGCAGGGCGTTCTTTAGCCACTCTGGACGTGCCGGGGGAGTGGCCGTCCTGTTCGTGGAGTCCCTGCAGGCAGAGGTGCTGGGGGTCCGATCCGTCGTGCCAGGCAGGATTCTGCATTTGCGGTTCTACGTCGAGGGCTGCACGGTCAATTTGATCAACATGCACGCCCCGACCTCCATGGCCGCCAAGTTGGCGTTCTTTCGCCGGTTGTCGACCCTATTGCAGACCTTGGATGCGGCGGAGGAGGTGGTGCTCTGGGGTGACTTTAATTGCACCCTCGAGAGGCTCGACCGTTCTGGTCTGGAGTGTGACCCCGCCTCCGCCGCATACTTGGGGGAGACGGTTCGTCGCTTCTCCCTGGTCGATGTCTGGCAGCTGTGTCACCCGGTTGGCTCCCCCTCCTTCACCTTTATCCGCTTGCTGGAGGGATGAATCAGCCGCTCTCAGATCGACCGGTTCTACGTCACAGACCCTTTTGAGTGCCTTTGAGGTGGCGGCCTTCACGGACCACTGGTGTACGTGAAGGTGAGACTCGACTCGGCCAGGCTTCGGGCCACCCACTGGCATTTCAACAACTCCTTATTGGAGGAGTAGGGCCTCATGGCAGCGGTCCGGGAGTTCTGGGTGGAATGGCGCACCTTTAAGGTGGACTTTGCCTCATGGTGCCTGTGGTGGGATGTGGGGAAAATCCACCTCAAACGGCTTTGTAAGGATTACGCCAGGGACGTTAACAGGGAGCGACGCGGAGAGATCTGGCGCCTACAGGGGGAGGTGTTGGATCTCAAGGCAGATCTCCCTGATATTGCGGACCAAGCTCTGCGAGACGAGTTCATGGAGAAGAAGCGCACCCTCCGTCACCTTGAGGAGCGGCAGGGCCGGGGGGCGTTTGTACGATCGCGCATCCGTTTCCTTCGGGAGATGGATTGCGGCTCACGCTTCTTCTTTGGGTTGGAGAACCAATCGCATTACTTAGTTTAAATTTTGCCGTTAACCACCCTCTCCTCTATAACCCATCCCCCTCCCAATGTCCTTCTGTTTCCCGCCTCTCTCCTAAACCCCCTCCCCCTTTACTCGCTGCCTCACATCTCGCGAGGTTTCCCCCATGTTATGTCCGCGGCTCGGGAAGGCCCTCGCCGCTTGTCTTATATACACGGTCCAGGCCATGTATATTGTGAGTGTGTATTGTGCTGGTAGTGGGAGAAAACGGATGCTCCTATTTAGCGTCCGTTTCCTAACCCACACTGACAGCCATCTTTCTTGGGCACCTGTTGGAGTCATTTTTGCTACTTTTGCTGAGGATATGTATATAGAGGTTAGGCCAGATGGATTCAGAGTTTTCAGCCAGACAAAGACTAGTTGGAAGGCCACAGGCCAACCTCTGAGTGAAATGTTTACAAACAGGTAAGAGGCTGTTTACTTACTTATTCCACTAAGTCTATGATGAGAAAACTAGCAACTAACTTATACTAAAGCCTGAGAGAGAGAATGAAGGCCACATACCTGGATGTAAGACAGCACAGGCTGATCCTTTGGAAACATGTAAGCTTTCCATATGTAGCAATTGTTATTATCTGATTTTATTTGTTCTATCCTCCTATTGCTGAAATAAACTTACTTTCTTACCTGTGTGTGGCTCTCTGTGTAGGGGATAAGCCCCCAGGTATAATCCCAGTAATTGTGTATGTTTATATAGGATAAGCCCTTCAGGTAGTCCCAGTGTAAACCTCAATGAGATTAGCCCCCCTCCCCCCCGAGTCCAAGCCCCCTGGGCAGGATACCAGTATGCACTGTTTGAAACTGTAACAGCTCCCAATGCCGAGGAAGCGCTAGAGATGCACAGTTTTCCCTAGCACCTCCTTTTTGTCACAGCAACTCATTTTAATATTAAATCGTGCACCCGGGAAAGGTGGATCGGTGTGCATTAGGAGAGTGGGCACTCAATCATGAGGGCCCGTTTTAAGCGTGTAAATATTGCATTGACCTGAAGGTGTGTTCAGCCCAACACACAGTTTTACCTGCATTTTCAGGCCAATGCAGAAAAGTGCACTCAGCGTTAAGTGAGTGCAAACTAAACTAAACCTTTCTTTACAACAGGTACTACAAAGTCAAAATAAATGACAAAGAATCCCACCCAGTCCCCTCTAAACAAGGAGTACCACAGGGTTCATCTCTCTCTCCTACCCTGTTTAATATTTATCTACTTACGTTATGCCAATTACTCAACAGCCTCAACCTCACCCACTATATATATGCGGATGACGTGCAGATACTAATCCCCATCTCGGACCCCATCTCCACCACACTAAACTTCTGGAACAATTGCCTGCACTCCATAAACCGCCTTCTATCAAGTCTCAACCTGGTTCTCAATACACCCAAAACCGAACTCCTTGTCATCTCCCCCAGTGATAATAACCCCTTCACCAACAACGCAACCATACCACTAGCAACCCAGGTGAGAGATCTTGGAGCAACCCTAGACTCAAGATTGAACTTTAAAAAGTTCATTAATACCACAACTAAAGAATGCTTCTTCAAGCTACAGGTCCTAAAACAACTAAGACCACTACTACACTTCCATGATTTCCGTTCAGTTCTTCAAGCCATTCTATTTTCTAAAATTGACTACTGTAATGCACTACTACTCGGTCTCCCCGCCTCTTCCACTAAACCTCTACAGATGCTACAAAATGCAGCGGCTAGGATTCTTACAAACTCACGTCGTAAGGACCACATCACTCCAGTCCTAAAAATCCTACACTGGCTTCCTATCCACTATAGAATACTTTTCAAGACTCTTACTATTATCCACAAATCGGTCTACCAACAACCCTCACTCCAGCTCTCCATCCCGCTGGAATTTCATGCCTCCACAAGGCTGATCAGATCAGCATACAAAGGCTCTCTCCAGGCTCCCCCAAGCAAATCCTTGGTCCACAGCTCCATTCATAAACGAGCACTCTCAACAGCGGGTCCTCTCCATTGGAATTCTCTTCCCCCTGATATACGCCAGGAACAATGCCACCTATCCTTCAGAAAGAAACTGAAAACCTGGCTGTTCGCCCAAGCATACAGCTGAAGAAGCCTCTCTCAACTTTATTAACTCTCTCACATACCCACCCTCTCCCTATTCCCCCCCCCCCCCACCACACGTTACCTCCCCTGTTCTGATAACACCTGCTTGAGATAACTCTCCAGCCGAATTCAGCAACCTTATGTTAATTTCCATTTGTTAATTTACTTTTGTCTCGTTACCATTTTGGTACTCTCCAGTTGTATTATTTTGAAATCTTTCCTTTCTTCCAAAGCCCATGTTTATTCCCCTTGTTCAATGTAACTTTTTACCTTCTATATATTGTTAATTGGTTCCCCCCTAGTTTCATTGTAAACCGGTACGATAAGACCTCGTCTTGAGCATCGGTATATTAAAAGAATTTAAATTAAAAAAAAATAAGTGGTGCAGCTACCACCTAACTGGATATTTACTGACTGATCCAGTTAACTGGTGGTAGATAGCTACTTACTAGATAGCCTGTCAGAAATTGCTATTAATCAAGTTGACTTAGGGAATAGCCACTGCTATTACTGGCATTAGTAGCATGGGATCTATTTAATGTTTGAGTTCTTGCCAGGTATTTATATCCTGGATTGGCCACTATTGGAAACAAGATGCTGGGCTTGATGGGCCCTTAGTCTGTCCCAGTATGGCAACTTCTTATATTTGTAGAGACAAAAAGGGGGCAGGTTATGAGAATTGATAGGAACAGGGTGGGGGAATTGAGAGAGAGACTGCTATAAATATTGAGAGAATGGTGGGGGATAGAATGGGATTGTGAGAGAGAGAGACTGGTGGGCACAGGGTGGATGAACCTTACAATGCTAAACATCGAAATGGTGCCGTCTGCTGGGGTGAATGCCCCAGAATTAACCCTGAGTTGCCAGGTTAAAGCTGCAACCAAGTAGCAGAAGTGATTGCTGAGCAGACGTCAGAATCGTATATATGGCAATCTCCGGCCCCAGATGAAGCTAACAGAAACACGAGCCGTGTCGGGCCAGGGCCAGTTTGATATTCCAGTTGCATACATCCTGCTACGATAAGTGTTATCTGCACTGCGTTGATACTGGTAATATAACCAGGTTTAAAACACTGAAATCTTGTAAACACAAAAATCCTCAAAAAAAACGCAGAGAAACCAATGATTAAAAATCCTATGACAGTCCGAATACTTACCTGTGACTGCACAATTACACCATTGGCAATTGAGGCTAACGAAGTAAAGCCCACCATTTCTATATGAGGTTTCTCTGTCTCTATATATGAGACTACATGGTACCAGCGATTTGATATTGTTACTAAATATGATGCTGTTTTGAATTTAAGATAGTTGCCTACATCATAGAAATATATACATTTTGTTGCATTGTTAAAACCAGAATTAACCCTGACATGACCCCAGTGGATGACATTAGTTCACAAAGAAAGAAGAAGATGCTATCATTATAGCTGCAAGGCCTGGGCTTGACCCTCCGGGCTGGGCCGTGGAGTCAGGCCCGGGGCCTGACCAAGGCTGAGGTGTCTGCCTTGCATAGGCCAAGATTGCAGCAACTTACTGTGTCCTCGGCCTATGCAAAGCTGAGACTTCGGCCGGCCTAGGCCTTGCAGGTGGATCCTCACTGGTCCGGGTAAGTGAGGGCAGGGGTGATCTTGACCCCTGCAGTTTTCTGGGTGGGAGGGATGAGTGGTGGGAAAGGAAGGCCTTGGGAGGCCCCGTTTTATTTCTTTTTTAGGTTTGATTTATTTTCTTCATATGAATGAAAGAAATCAAACAATCCACATTTGTGGGGGGAAAAAACCTCCCAAAAATGAACCAAAAAACAATTTTTTAAAAAATCTTTGCACACCCCTATAAAATAATCACATTTGCTTTGGCTACCATTTCTCAAAGCAAAGAGGAGTTGCCATATTAATCCACCAGTCCGTTATCTTTGGCAAATTGCTTTATTTCTCTGTGCCACTGGGATCCCCTGGTAAAGAGGATATCTGACTTTCCTGGTTTCTGAATTAATTTACTATTATATTGTCTAGCAAGATGCAACTTGCTGGGATTGGGACGCAAACACATTTATTGGAGTAAAGTGAAATAGAGGGTGGGTTAATTGTCTGACAAATAAAAAGGTCCTAAAGGTAATTTATCAACTCCTGCGGATTCATAACATGTTTGAAGGCTATGATAGACTTCCTGAAGGAGAATTTCAAAAAAGCAGTAGGAAGTCTGAACAGTTATTCCACAGCTAGAAAGACCACCGAAAATCAGGTAACTGCAGCTTGTAAAGCCATTGCAGAATAAAATGTGAAGAGAGCAAATAAGACTCTGAAGTTAGGGGAAAAAACACAGAAGACCAATTTGGCTCAGACATCTATAAAGGTTTAATAGATAATCTGATGGAATTTCTGCCAGAATTGTTTAATGAGGTGCTGAGACAGGGAAATATAGCAGAAAGCATGAAAAAGATCAAATAATTACTCCCTAAAGCACGCAGAGAGCACATATTATGTGAAAATTACAGACTGTTACCACTGACTGTAAAAATGTAAGAGATTCTAGGAGGAGACTGAAAAGGTAAATTCTTGGAATAATTCATAAGAAACCAGTACTGCTCATGGGAGGAGATATTCTACAAATCATCTGCATCAGTTATTTTTTAAAATATGGGGACAGAGAAAAGGTAAAGAACTATATAGCACTGCCAGCTATGGATGCAGAAAAATAATTTGATAAGATGAAATAGGATTATTTGTGCTGTTCTTTTGGAAAATCTGGAATTCAGTGGACTCTGTCAAATTAACTTTCTTCCAGTAGTCAGTCTGGACTAGGGGTTCTCAACACCTAGCCCGTCTTGTTTTCAGGATATCCACAATGAATATGCATGAGATAGATTTGCATACAATGGCAGCAGTGCGTGCAAATCTATCTTATGCATATTCATTGTGGATATTCTGAAAACCAGACTGGCTAAGAGTGTCCCGAGGCCTGGATTGAGAACACCTGATCTGGATGGTCTCCATTAATGTTTGCAATTGCCTTAGACAGGGGTGGGCAAGTCCGGTCCTCGAGGGCTGCAAACCAGTCGGGTTTTCAGGATACCCCTAATGAATATGCATGAAATAGATTTGCATACAACTGAGGCAGTGTGTATGCAGGTCTCTCTCATGCATATTCATTAAGGATATCCCGAAAACCGGACTGGTTTGCAGCCCTCGAGGACCGGAATTGCCCACCCCTGCCTTAGAACCATGAATCATAGCAGCATACTCTAATAATAAAATAAGTATACCCTTAAGCAGAAAAAATAAAGCATCAATAAAAACTTTTACTGAGGACAAGCAATATTAATCTCTTACCTGTGGATGACATCATCTGATAATGCTGATGTGGAGCATTTTGTAAACAGCTCTGGAAAAGCTCGCAAAGCCTTTTCCTAGCATGCACAGGCCTTCCCATCTAGCTGCTATCTTGCGGGATCTCCTCAGTCTTTTTTTTTTAGTCCATGGATGACATTGGAATCATTTTTCACTTAAAGGAAAGAAACAAACAAACAATTTTCTTTGTCTTCAGATCTCTTCAGTTGATTCCTCTAACCTTCCTGTCAGTTTCTTAGTCAAGCTTTTGGCATTTTTTAATGCTTTCATGTCTTTGCTAGGCCTCAGGATTCATTTCATTCTCAGTGAGGCCTCATTCAGTGAATTCGCTTGGCCTGTTTCCATCATAATTTCATCTTGATATTGCAACTCATGTCTGTTTTCCTCACTGTGTCCTAAAACAGTTCCCGCAGCTTCCAATATTGCCTGCTCTGCAATGTTTATTTATCTTTGGATTATCCGCTTGCTGTTGAGGAAAACAAACCTGAACAATAAAATAAATGGAACTGCGCCTATTTTGGGTAGACATCTTATTCTGAAAAAGCTTGTCCAAAGAGCCATGATTTTGCTTTCTTATGAAAAAGCAAATAAGTAGGCTCCAGACTGATATCCAATGGAACTTAATTCTACAAGGCAGGTGCAAAACAAGCAAAAACTAAATGCAAGATGGCTTGAGGCTCATAGCAGCTCGGTCTTTGTTAAACGGGTTGAGCTTATGATACACCTGCGGCACCGCACATACAGAACTCCCCTTTATTACAGTAAAATATATGGGGATACAGTTGCAACATGTTGGAGGGGATGCGGTGAGTTGGGTACATATATTCATACCTGGTGGCACTGTCAGAGTGTCCATCATATTTGGAATCTGATCACGCAAGAAATTGCTGATACAGTATTTATTTATTTATTTATTTATTTGTTTAACATTTTTCTATACCGAACTTCATGACAAGCTTCATATCAGGCCGGTTTACATCAAACTTGGGGATTAACTGAACAAAACCGTATAACAGGAAGGCCGAAGCGCAGTTACAAATAACAGGGAGAGTGAACTTGGGGGCTAGGATAGCCAGGAAATAAAGGACAGAAAAACTGGAGGAATCCCTGTTGGTATTACCCCCCCCCCCCCCCCAACTGGGAATCGTGGGTTGGTTCGGAGATCCCCCAGAAGCACAGATTAGTGGGCAGCTTTTTCTGGCTGCCTGATTCACCATAGCTACTTTTATGGAAAACTAGCTCTGGGGTATCTTACGGGCACGACCAGGTTTGAGTGATATCTGATCTTGAACGATTCTTCTTTGTTTTATGAAATGAATGTTCTAAATATCTCACTATTTGGGGCCCCTACCATGCTCATTATCATGTGGATTGAAGGTCTTTTCGTTTAGACTGTAAAAGGATGGACCTACTTGTGGATCATATTGTCTGTATTTGCCACTTCTGAAGCATACTGTGTATTTGTCCTTTTCTCTTTCTCTGTACCTTGGAAAAGTTGTTAAATTAAAAGTTTTTTTAAAAAATTGCTTTACGTGAGGTTTATGGCATAGACCCTAACATGGTAATTAAAAATATGTGGGAATACTCTTGATACCTACTGGGGTTTAATAAAAAGAATGTTTTAGAATCTGCTCATACAGTTAACAGCTGAAATTTGTTTCATCTTACTCTCTCACTTTATTGTGAAAGTAAATCTATATAAAATGGTTCCCGTCACTAGATTAAATTATCTCCCTGCCCATGGAAATAGCTATTGATTACTTTAATAAACTCTGGGCTCTGTTTTCCTTTGGAAAGAGCAGAGTGCCAGAATTAAGTGTAAAACACTATAAATTCCTAGAAGAATTTGTGAAGTATGTTTACCATTTATAGAATTATCTCCTTATAGCCACTAAAGCTGTTGATAAATGAAAAGATGTATGGCCATGAGTAATGATAAGACAATTACATACTGGAGCCTTTTTAGGCCCATGATATGATTAAAGAAAGTAATAAAGTACCCGTTACAGAGAAATCCCACCTGACATTCTGAAGACCTAGGGAAGGAAAACAGAGAATCTAGGAAAACTTGCCCATTTCCTTCTCTCTGAGAGCCTGTTTATGATTCAGCCCACTGTTTTTGAGAGGAGGGAATCATTTCATTGGCTGGCATGGCTACAGAAGTGATTAAGGTACAGTGCAGGCATGATTGAAGGAACTCAGGTTTTGTGCAACTGTAAGAGAACATCAGACTAGGGAGGATAGAACTTTGGCATGACTTACATTGGTGAGATCGTTAGATAAAAGTCCCTACATATCAAGACTTGACAGGTTTCTGGAGAGCTTGGCTATTCTTCTAAGTACACGATTCCTTTATTACAGAAAGGACTCAGAAAGAAATGCCAAAGTTTCCAGCACTGTGGCTTGTGGATCTTTTGAAACTGATGAATACGCTTATGTCAGTGATTTGGAAGGAGCTGGAGACAGTAGACTATGCTTGAATCATTACAAATTATTCTAAATGGATGGGCCTACTGGCTTAGTGGCAGAGTCCTGGTTTCAGCTCCTCGGTCTGGCTGAGACTGGGGATACTGTGAAGGCAGACTTCACAGTTCCCAGTAGGAGCTAGTCTCCGATGTTACACAACAGCAATATGTAGTGGCCAGACTCAGATTGCATGTGTATTGGGCTCTGAAAGGAGCCATAGTCTGTCTCTCCTGGTCTAGCTGGGAGGTTATAAAGGGACCAATGTAATAAAACCCGTGGCAAAACAGGCGCTAGTTATGAGCGCAGGTTTTGATCACCATGCACGGCTGAAGATGCTGCTTCCGCGGGATGTAAAAATAAAAAAAATAAATTATGCAAATGATTTGCGCACAGAAATCCACACACATACGGAGAAATGCACGTACCTAAGCACGGTAAGGGCCTATGTAGTAAGCGGCCACATCTGCGCTCAAAACCCATGCCGATAATCCATGCATAAAAGCGAACGAGTGAACTGGTCTCCCTATTAAGTGAAATTATGACCCTGGAAAGTATTTTTAATATTTCAAATAACTGTGCTGCAGAAAACATGGCAAATATTTTCATGGAGGCTAATTCACACTGGCATAGCAGTGAGATAGGTGCTTGGTTGGGCACCAATCTGAATGCTCGGGTGCCAACTTAGACACTCAGCCGGGAACAAATATGGACACTCTGATGCCCAGAAAGGTGCCTAGCAAATGTTGCCTCTTAGGCGCTAAGCTAGGCACTTAGTTGGTCATGAATCTATACGATCAGGCGCCCTGAAAGGCGCCTAGATAATCTTGCCGCTCAGGTGCTGAGTTTGGTGCTTACATGGTTGTGAATGTATACGATCGGGCACCCAGAAAAGCACCTAGGAGGAGCCAGTTTAGGTAGGTGCTTCCCAATGCCGAGAAAAGTGCCTATCAATGCTGGCCACTCAAACGCCAAGATAGGCACTCAGCTAGGTGGTTTTCAGGATGCTTGGTCACCGACATATAGTGCGGCTCTCTGCATTGCCTATGATTAGCTAATCGCCTCCTTTACATGCCGTTAGCATGCACTCACACAGAAAATACTATGGATCTTAAGCGCGTTTGTATACGCTTTTTTCCTGCACACAAAACCCTTATTACATCCCTGTATAGGTTTTTGCATGGGAAAACGTGCGTACAAACGCATGTACAGGCACGCACAAACCCTTGGCAGCTTCAGTGTACCTTATTACATCAGCTGCAAAATGAGGAGAAACACTGGGTTAGCTGCAAATGAAGGTTCATGATGCTGTAGCCCATTAGAGACCAGTTCCAATGAAGCTGGAAGCCCAAAAGAACAGGAGGAAATTGTCATGTCATATAAAAAACAACTATTCTCTAGGGTATATATTGAGTACCATATAGTTTCCACATAAATTAATGCTGCAGTTGGAGGGGGATGTGTAAATGGAGGCATATTGTCATGTAGGGCATGGGACGGCTCTGAAGTTAAGATTTTTTGAGTGGAAAAGTTTTAGTTGCTTGGAAAAAGCATCTGGTGTGCAGGTTCTGCTTACCCCCATCACTTACAGTCCGTGGAGACAGTCAGTTACCATTAAAAAAACCCCGAGACGCTTTGCATAGTCAAAGCATGTTCTTGCAGACCTGGAAGAGAAGATTCGATTTAAGGACAGGGCGCTGAACACGTAAGACTAACATATGGGGTGGTAGATTTCAAAGTCATTTTCCTGGGTAAATGGACTCATCTGAAAATTGCCCTCTGGCTGGCTAACGTATGCGCGGACTTCCAAGGCACCAGGAGAAAGAGATACATTCCAGGGCGTGTGGGGGTGCATTGCATACATGGGGTTTCTAAATATACATGTTCTGTTTTACTTCCCTATGGCTGGCTGCACAGACAGCAGCTGCAAAGTTTCCAGGTGCTTCTAGCTCATTCACTACATTTCTTTTGGAAAATTAGTGGTAAGTCCATGCGTTTAAAGTACCTGCGGGCTTTGCAACTATTGGGGTATTGGGAAAATTGCCCCAGAATGTACATGAGTGGCTTGATTTAAAGACATAAGACCTGTTATTCACAAAATACAAGCTGGATTGAGAAATTTTCGCTAAGTGGGGACCCTTTCAGAGGATATGGTGAGAAAACAAATGTTATTCAACAGGACAGTGTTATTCTTGGAATAAAATTCCTAAGCTACTTGAATGGAAATGGCCTCGTGCTACTAATAAAAAGGCCTGAGCTAAGTCTAAATAAAGTGATAGTTGTGGATAATGAGGAATACTAGATTTCTCTACTGTCAGGTGTGTGGAGGAAAACCTGAGGCAAGATAACCTCAGGTCGAGAAACAGATGAAGAGTGCATCTGGGAAAGGCAGCTTCCCCAGGGGGGAAAGGCTGAGTAGTCCTGGCACCACCTTCCACCTATGACACGGGGAGCTGTAAAACCGTCCTCCGTAGCGCCAAGGTCTCTCAGCCTTGAGGGGACTGCTCTGCTGACAGTGAGGGGTGGGGAGCAGCCTTGCCTTCAGGGTCTGCAGTGAAGGAAGCATAAATAAATTAGTATTAAAACATTTCAGGTGCAAAAGTATAGACTGGTAGCAAGTCTAGACTTTATAAACAAAAGAATACGACAATCCGCTGACTTAGAAAAAAATAATCCTGCATCTATTTGCCTTGGGCCAAGAGCATCTGGATTTTGTTGTATCCAAACCCTGCCACCTCAGAGTGGGCTACAACTTAAACCCCAGAATTTCTTTCTAATTCATCACTGAAGTCAGGCTTGGAACTCAAGTCTGGTTTTGTTAGGGGAAAAACCCCCTCCTCTGGTTGTGTTGTGGAAGCTCAATAAATAACATTTAAAAAAATAATTTAAAAAAACAAAACACCTTGACTTTGAATGAGGAGGAGATAGTTTCTGTGGAAGAAGGAGAAGGTTTAAGGGACAGAGGGAGAGGATAGAAAGGAGAGAGGACAGAAGGCAGAAGAAAGGGAAGGCTTCCCTCTCCCTTTGCTCATCCTCCGCTCTACATGAGAGGCATTGCTACAGTGACACCTGTTACATGACTCTCGCCTCCTCCCCAGCATCACTTTAACAACTCTTGCAGCCCTTTACTGCTCCCTCCTTTATCCCCTCCATAAGGACGCAATTGTAGGAAAGCCCTTATTTTTGGGTAGTCGGCTTGCCTATAAAAGGACTTATGAATCCTTACTAGATTATTACAAGCATGGGTGCTAGCAATACAAATGGCTTGAGCGGAAATCAGCTGCAGAATGACAGGAAACTCTGAAAAGAAAAAAATAAAACCAAAACATTGAAACAGTTATTAGAATTATACAAACATAGGGCTCAGAAGACTCTCAAGGTCACCTAACTCTTCTCCCTGCCTCTAGTTAAGATCCACTCTATCTGTATCACACCAAACAGGACAACAGACACATCACTACCAGACACATCACGCTTAGAGATCGGGCCTTCTCCACAGCTGGTCCAACTTTATGGAACGCCATTCCCCCGGATCTTAGAATGGAACCCAGCATCTCAACATTCAAGAAAAGACTCAAGACGTGGCTGTTCACGCAGGCCTTTCCTAACTCCAACATTACTTAACCTCCTCCAATCAACATTCTTCGCTAGTAATAGCATTAATAGCCACCTCTTATAATGTTATTATATATATATATATAATTATCTGATCTTCATTTTCCTTCTTACTCCTAGTTATTGATTCCCTGTTACATGTAACTGCTTTTCTGCACCATTGTTCAAATTGTAAAGTTTATTGCACCCCTGTTTCTTGTGAACCAGCATGATGGGACTACTGTCTTGAATGTTGGTATATAAAAAAACTTAAATAAATAAATAAATAAATATAAACAGCCTTCTCTTCAAAACCTGCAGTGATGGAGATCCCACCACATAACTAGGTAACTGATTCTTATTCTTGACTACACTTAGGGGTAGATTTTATAATTTTGCGCAAGCGCGTACTTTTGTTCGTGCACCAGGCGCGAACAAATGTACGCTGGATTTTATAAGATACGAGTGTAGCCGCACGTATCTTATAAAATCCGGGGTCGGCAGGCGCAAGGGGTTGCACATTTGTGCAACCTGCGCACGCCGAGCCCAGCACGCGCTGCCTGTTCCCTCCGAGGCCGCTCCGATTTCTGAGCGGCCTCGGAGGGAACTTTCCTTCGCCCTCCCCCCACCTTCCCCTCCCTAACCCACCCCCCTCCCGGCCCTATCTAAACCCCCCCCCTTACCTTTGTTGGCAGATTTACGCCTGCTGAAAGCAGACATAAATCTGCGCGCGCCAGCGGGCTGCTGGCGCATCACCTGACCCGGGGGCTGGTCCGGAGGCCTCGTCCACGCCCCTGGGCTGGCGCCACGCCCCCGGGCCAGCCCCTGAAACGCCGCGTCATTTACGCAATGCCCCGACATGCCCCCGACACGCTCCTTATACGAAGTCCCGGGACTTATGCGCATCTCGGGGCTCTGCGTGCGCCGGCGGCCTATGCAAAATAGGCGCGCCGGTGCGCGAGGGCCCTGCGCACGTAAATCCGGCCGGAATTACGCGGGCAGGGCAGTTAAAATCCGGCCGTTAGGGTTAGCAAGTTCTTCCTAATGTCCAGCTTAAATGAAGTTGGCCATAGAGGCAACAACTCATAATAAAACCTTTTTTAAATATATCCGTGTGAGGGAGTCAGTTGGATCATTAGATGACCAAGGGGTTAAAGGGGCTCTTAGGGAAGATAAGGCAATTGTAGAAAGACTAAATTAATTCTTTGCTTCCGTGTTTACTAATGAGGATGTTGGGGAGATACCAGTTCCGGAGATGGTTTTCAGGGGTGATGAGTCAGATGAACTGAACAAAATCACTGTGAACCTGGAAGATGTAGTAGGCCAGATTGACAAACTAAAGAGTAGCAAATCACCTGGACCGGATGGTATGCATCCTAGGGTACTGAAGGAACTCAAAAATGAAATTTATGATCTATTAGTTAAAATTTGTAACCTATCATTAAAATCATCCATTGTACCTGAAGACTGGAGGGTAGCCAATGTAACCCCAATATTTAAAAAAGGCTGAGGGGCGATCCGAGTAACTATAGACCAGTGAGCTTAACTTCAGTGCTGGGAAAAATAGTGGAAACTATTCTCAAGATCAAAATCCTAGAGCATATAGAAAGACATGGTTTAATGGAACACAATCAACATGGATTTACCCAAGGGAAGTCTTGCCTAACAAATCTTCATTTTTTTGAAGGGGTTAATAAACATGTGGATAAAGGTGAACTGGTAGATGTAGTGTATTTGGATTTTCAGAAGGCGTTTGACAACGTCCCTCATGACAGGCTTCTAAGAAAACTAAAAAGTCATGGGATAGGAGGCGATGTCCTTTTGTGGATTACAAACTGGTTAAAAGACAGGAAACAAAGAGTAGGATTAAATGGTCAATTTTCTCAGTGGAAAAGGGTAAACAGTGGAGTGCCTCAGGGATCTGTACTTGGACCAGTGCTTTTCAATATATATATAAATGATCTGGAAAGGAATACGATGAGTGAGGTTATCAAATTTGCAGATGATACAAAATTATTCAGAGTAGTTAAATCTGGTGGATTGTGATACATTACAGGAGGACCTTGCAAGACTGGAAGATTGGGCATCCAAATGGCAGATGAAATTTAATGTGGACAAGTGCAAGGTGTTGCAGATAGAGAAAAATAACCCTTGCTGTAGTTACACGATGTTAGGTTCCATATTAGGAACTACCACCCAGGAAAAAGATCTAGGCACCATAGTGGATAATACTTTAAAATCATTGGCTCAGTGTGCTACAGCAGTCAAAAAAGCAAACAGAATGTTAGGAATTATTAGGAAGGGAATGGTTAATAAAACAGAAAATGTCATAATGCCTCTATATCGCTCCATGGTGAGACCACACCTTGAATACTGTGTACAATTCTGGTTGCCGCATCTCAAAAAAGATATAGTTGCGATGGAGAAGGTACAGAGAAGGGCAACCAAAATGATAAAGGGGATGGAACAGCTCCCCTATGAGGAAAGGCTGAAGAGATTAGGGCTGTTTAGCTTGGAGAAGAGATGTCTGAGGGGGGATATGATAGAGGTCTTTAAGGTCATGAGAGATCTTGAACAAGTAGATGTGAATCGGTTATTTACAATTTCGAATAATAGAAAGACTAGGGGGCATTCCATGAAGTTAGCAAGTAGCACATTTAAGACTAATTGGAGAAAATTCTTTTTCACTCAACGCACAATAAAGCTCTAGAATTTGTTGCCAGAGGATGTGGTTAATGCAGTTAGTGTAGCTGGGTTCAAAAAAGGTTTGGATAAGTTCTTGGAGGAGAAGTCCATTAACGGCTATTAATCAAGCTTACTTAGGGAATAGCCACTGCTATTAATTGCATTAGTAGCATGGGATCTTCTTAGTGTTTGGGTAATTGCCAGCTTCTTGTGGCCGGGTTTGGCCTCTGTTGGAAACAGGATGCTGGGCTTGATGGACCCTTGGTCTGACCCAGCATGGCAATTTCTTATGTTTCTATCTTTTCTTCAGCAGAGATCAACTGACAACTGTCTTCAGTGTAAAGTCACCCTTTAGTTTTCTGCCTTTGTAGCTCTGTCACTCATATGTTATTCCTTAAACATTATTCTTGTGGATCTTGTAATCTAGGATTCCAAACATTTTTATTGCTCTCCTCTGGTCTGTCCCCAATTTCTGTACATATTTATTGAAACATGGTATCTAAAACTGTACACAGTACTCCAACAAAGCCCTTATGAAACATGTTGACTGCAATGGAATAATTACATTTTGTATCTTACTTGTGGTACTTCTTCAATTTTTATTCCATTATGCTATTATCTTGCTTTATATCAGTTCTGCACTGTTGACTCATATTCAGTTTGTGGACTGCTCTAACCCCTAGATCCTTTCTAGCAAGTCATTCTTCATTTTATATTTGAGTGCTTGATTTATCCTTCCTAAGTATTTGTCCTTGTATTTCATTCTATTTACTTATTCTACACCTCTCTAAAATGTCAAGATCATTTTGAATGCTAGTACAGATTAGATAAATCTAAATTAGATGCTAGCACGGACTGATGAAATCCTTCTTTTTCGCAGAATCCTTTTCACTTGTATTAGTAGTAGGAGAAACTTTCAAAATCTTATTTCCAAACAAAGTCTCCTTAGTTAATTTTTCAATTTAATTTCTAAGGATATCTTATTTATGTTATAATTTTGTCTGAGCTGCTGCCAAACAGCCATACATACTAAGGATGTTTTCTAATGACACAAAGTGGGAGAAAACCTTTAGTACATCTAACCCTTAATTAGTGAAAAATCTATATCACTTCTAGCTGAAGAAAATTTGATCCTTTCTTCTGTAAACTTACCAAAACTGCTGAATACCATCTGAAGAAAATTATAGTCAGGTCATTTTTAACTTGATCCTTTTGGGGGCTTCCATTGACTGGGATTTCTTTATTTTTCCAATAACAAATTGCTCCTACTGATTTCTTTGAAAGTACATGATAATTCCCCCCCCCCCAAACATTTATTTATTTATTTTAATTTATTTAAAAATCATTTTTAGCCCACTCCTTCCAAAGCTTGGGGCGAGGTCCATAAGCACTCATAATTTCCCGTACATACATTAACACAGATAACACCTAGCAATTTCTCTGTCAAGAAAGGCAACTGACTGCACTACATACTTGGCAAAAGATAATACATTGTGCTTCCTCTAAAACGAATGATGGCTAACTTGGGTGAAGAAACTAAAGAAAGATGTTACAAAAGAGGTGCAACTCAGAACCTACCGCTTATGGAGGTCTCTAAACGTGTTATTAAATAGGAAAGTCTTCAGCGCTTTTTAAAATTCTTTTGGATCATTAATGCTATGAAGTTCTATTGGAAAGGCTCTTTCTCTTGTGCAATCTAAGCAAACAAGCCATAGGGAGGGAATATCTAGCAGTTGTTGACCTGAGGAGCGCAAGATATGGCTTAGAGTGTATAATCCAAGGAGAGTTTATGTTGTGTAGTATGGATTACTTTTTTTTTTTTAATTTTCAAATTTCACTTAATTACATGATATATTCTCATATACAACACGGTACATATATTCAAAACATACATATAAGCCGAGTATATTTCTAATCTTCATATTTAACATTTCCAAGAATATATATATACCTAAATATAAGCAATATGGGGGGCATTTACCCAAAGAAAGAAATAAAGCAATATCTATATTAGTATCAGATAGAATGAAGAAAGGCAGCTTCTCCTATGTCGATCCCTCTCTGGGGGTCACTCTAAGCCCCGGCGAGCCGATTAGACCGGTGCACCCTGCACAGACAGAGAAGCCCTTGGGAACAGCACAGCCCCAGAGAGACTTCTATCAAGGACCTGGGAAGCTAGATCGGTCAGAGACCATGACCGGGGAAGAAGGAGGAGGAACCCCGGGAAGAGGAGACAGCTGGTCTGTGCAGAAGTTTGGCTCTCCGGGAGTGGAGAGTCAAATGAGACCTGTGAAATCATCGATGGTTATGGAACAACCGGGAACCTCTGGGGAGGTGAGAGAAGGCCAGCCAGAAATCGGGACTGTGAGTATCCAACTTGGCCAGCCTGAACAAATTACTTTAAGAAATGTTTGGTCTGCCCTGAAGGCAATTGAATCCACACTAAAATCCTTGGCAAGTACAACTATGGAAACCAAGAACCAGACTATGATAAATAACTCTCTGATTAGTATATTTAATTCTAAGTTAGAGAATCATAAAGAAAGGATAATAAAAATTGAGAATACACAACAAAATATTGTAAAGACTGATATGGCCTTTGAGAGGAAAATAGAAAAAATGGAGAATACTCTTAGAATATTAAATTTAAGAGTAATACATTTTCCAGTTATAAGAACTATATCACTACTTGATTTATTTAAAACTTACATGACACAGGTATTGAAAATACCAGTTACTCATCTGCCTGTTTGTGCCAAGATCTACTATTTATCTCAAAGAAAAGATGAACGAGAAGGAGTGAGGAGGAATACTTTGGACATTTCGGAATTGCTGGAATTATCTATAGATTCAGAAATTAGAGAAAAGAAATCTTTGTTGGTTTCTTTTGCATTTATTACAGACCGTAACCATGTATTAAAACTATTTCTTAGAAATAGGTTAGCCAAGTTTTATGGAGCTCAAATATGGGTATACCCAGACATAGTTAAGTCAACACAAATCCGTAGAAAGGAATTCCTAGCTATGAGAGAGAGAGGGTTCTAAGTTTGGGAGCCCGATACGTTTTGAAGTATCCAAGCAAATGTTGCATTAGATATTTGAATAATAATTACGTATTCTTCGAACCTGAACAGCTCAGTGATTTTCTGACAGGTCATCTACTGAGACAACTTTATATTGAATGCGCCATTGTATTGGCAACCACTGTAATGAGAACAGGACAGGTGTTATATGGTCCTTCATACTTGCTCCAGTTAAGATTCTTGCTGCAGAGTTTTGGATAATCTGTAACACCATAGTGTGCTTTGAGATAAACTGGTGTATAGGGAATTGCAGCGTAAGGTACTCACTCATGTTTCACAAGGAATTACTGCACAGCTTCCTGAAAGCAAGCAAAACCAAAATGCCCCCCCCCCTCTAGTACCTTGCTGCCCCTTACATCAGTATATCTTTAAATATATGTATTCATTTTTTTCCAATTCACCTCCCCCTGCCAAGACACAAGGCAAAGAGAAATCATGAATTACAATAAATATAACCTGCCACACTGTATGGTATCATCACCTGTCCAGAAACTGAACCTGGGTCTGAACCTGCTCCTGCTTTCAGCTGATAAACCTACAGAACACTGCCAACCTACAGAACACTGAAAAGGCCAGGGTAGAAGCTATGTGAAACACCATTTGAATGGGAACATATACTAATTGCCTGGCACTATTCTAGTAGGGATGATAAGTAAATTCAAATAAACAAACACCGTGACTTAGCCTGCCATAGGATAAGCAGGTTAAGACTGGGAACCTATAACTGAGGTTACAACTTCTCATGACCACCCTACCATGAACTTCTTTACCTGGAAACTCTGGCACGTGTCATGCCAGGCAAGTGCCTTTGAGCACTTCACCTTCTTTGTCTGTGCCACCAGCCCGCAATGGGAGTCCATCTGGACCCCCCCTCCCCCCCATGAACTACTAGGAATAAATTTTAATCCTTGTATTCCTGCACATTCTCTTCGGTCCCTAGACAAAGGATTACTTGAAATCCCAGCTATAAAAAACTACCACCTAAAACATACGAGTGACAGAGCTATATCAATAGCTGGCCCTGTTCTCTGGAACTCATTACCAGAAAACCTTCAAACATCTACTGACACCAAGAAATTTAAACAAGAACTGAAAACCTGTAATTATAGCTCCCCCCTTAATTCTTCAATACATCCCCAATTGTCTCCCAGTTTATATGTCTACCTTTCAACTCTACATCTGTCCATTTTTTTTGTTAAACCTCATACACCGTTGTGATCTAGTGATTCTCACTTGGAATGACAGTATATAAAAACCTAAATAAATAAATAAATGTAGCTGTAGTAATCCTGCACGGTAAGTTATGCTGCCCCGTAAGCTGTCCAGATCACCATGGCTAAGGATTTCCAAAGCAGCTCTCCCATACTGCCAAATACTGAATCAATAGTGCTCTTGTGGTATCGCTGTTCCTTCCTTATCTGCACATATAGCCGTCTTCCTGAAAAGAGACCACTTTGAAAAGTGAGAATCTGTCACCTGGACCATTCTGCAAACAAGGCACATGCTTCAACTGGAAAAGTGGCTTGACCATGTTGCTGGGGTGAGCGTGATGGAAAAAGGCTTCAGGGAAGTAATATTTATTTATTTATTTCATTTAAAAACTTTTCTATACCATCGCTAAGTTATATACCATCGCAACGGTTTACAAATAGGCACATAGACTAAGGTTAGTAAATCTAGGATATCGTACATTCTAACAGGTGCCAATAAAGTTCGGTTACAATTTCATAAATAAAATCATTATTTGAGTAATGTTGGTGAAGTCCAGGTATATTATTGAGTTACTATCTCTTTGAGATATTACTTCTTAAATGTAGGATTGAGTAAATTCATTCTCATCTGCATTACCCTGTACTTTCAATCTCTGCCCTCCACACTCTTTAGTGAAGGCTTTTTTTAAAGAGCCATGTTTTTAAATTTTTCTTAAAAGTTTTGAGATTACTCTGTAATCTGAGTTCGGGTGGCATCGTGTTCCATAGTATGGGCCCAGCCAATGATAAAGCCCTTTCTCTCACTTGGGTTAATTTTGCTGACTTTACTGAAGGGATTGTTAGTAGTGCTTTGTTTGCTGAGCGGAGGTTTCTTTGTGGAACGTGTACTCGTAAGGCTGTGTTTAGCCAGTCTGCTTCTTTATCATATATTAGTTTGTGTATGGTGCATAAGGCCTTGTATTTTATCCTGTATTCAATGGGTAACCAATGTAAGTCTGCTAGAGTTTCGGTTATATGGTTCCTTGGTAACCCCCATTGTCCACCCATTCTCCGGTCATGCTGCCACACACCATAGTCCCTGGAAGCAAACACGAAAGCTCTTTCCCCCTGAATGCATTAGAATACATTCCAAGGTCATAGCTAGAGATGGGCAGAGCCTGCCATCGTAGCATAGCAAATAACAGCAGATAAAATCCAATATGGTGCATCCCATCTGCCCACTTTGGATAGACATGCATAAACGTTCACACATTGAACCTGTCTGTCCCTTAGGGTTGTGTCTGCCACTCCTCTAGGTTACTCTTTACTTTCTAAGCATCACAGTGCAATCACCTCACCACTGTTATGCACTGTAACTGCTGTCCCACGCCGATTACCCAGAGTTTAAGTACCATTCACTTGCACTAGCAATGCCCCATTCTATTGCTTTAAGATGGACTGCCCTTTGATTAGATCCTCCTTCATTCCTTAATCACCCTTAAATTGGTGATGTTTGTAAGCATGCCTGTTAAACACATCTCGCTTGCCCAACATGAGGCCTGAACCCACCACCCCGAGATTAAGAATCTCATGCTCCACCAAATGAGCTTAACTGAGCATAGCCACAGCCAGCCTAAGCACGTACAATTGTCATAAGGGAAATAACTAAGATTCAAATGGTCTATGATGAGATGCATCTTGTCCCAGAGCAAACTTGCTCACTGTCCTTTGTTGCAGAAGAGGACCCTGTAATGGGTTCAGACTGTGCACACCTGTATCCTGCCCAGTGGCTCTGACCTGGGGGGGCTAATTTCATATAAACACTCACAATTACTGGGAATATACCTGGGGGCTTATCCCCTACACAAATAGCCACACACAAACTTTGATTCAGTACATCATGGTTCCATTTATTTAGGAAAGTAAGTTTATTTGAGCGATAGGAAGATAGAACAAATAAAATCAGATCATATAGAAAAAATAATGGTAGATAATAACAATTGCTATATAGATACAAAAAGCTTACATTTCCAAAGGATCAGCTGCACCATCACGTCCAGGGCTCTCTCCCTCCTCTCTTTCTCGCTGTCTCCCCTTATACACTACAAAGGAAAAAGCAATGTTCCCTCCCTCTGAGTTCTTATCAGCTTTCAGACACAGCTGTGGCTTTCATTCTTTCTCTCAGGCTTTAGTATAAGTTAATTGCTAGTTTTTTCATCATTGACCTACTGGAATAACTAAACAAACAGACGCTTGCCTGTTCGTAAACATTTCACAGTGCAAAACAGTAAACAGGAGTTCACTCAGAGGTTGGCCTGTGGCCTTCAAACTAGTCTGTGTCTAGGTGAAAACTCTGAATCCATATGGCCTATCTTCTGAATACATCCTCAGCAAAAATAACAAAAAAAAAAATGACTCCAACAGAGCTTTGGGCTGAGGGGGAGTTGGCGCAGCTTGCAGGGAGGAGCCCTGTAGGTTCCCACCATCGGCAGGCGGAGCTGGCTGAAGCAGGAGCCCATCTGGAGTTTCACCAGTACCAGCCCTCGTTCCCCTTAGGTTGAGCCCTCGGGTGCCAGGACAAGCTGGACTTAAGTGTGGGCCTCTGTGGTGATGAAGATCCATCACATGGAAAAAGTTTCAAGCTAGTACAGTAAGGGGAAGCGGAGTCAGGTCAAGCAATGGTCAGGGCAGGCGGCAGGAAGCCAGAGTCAGGTTCAGGCTGTGGTCAAGGTGGGCAGAGTTCTTTCAGAGTTGAGGTTCAGGCAGAGGTTGGGCCAGGTGGAGTTCAGTCAATAATGGTAAACAGGCGGAAGTCGAGCAGCATCAAGGTCCAATCCGAGGTCAAGTCAGAAGTCCAATCCGAAGAGACAAGGAACAAAAAGGATGAGGAACCACAGGAGCAGGAAGGGACACTGAAGACTGACCAGGAAGACAAGAACTCAAGACAAATCAGACTGCCAACGGAACCAGGAAGGAGACACAGGAATTCAGGAACACCATAGGAATTGGGAACCAGGAACAGAAGTCAGGAACCAGGAACGCTGGGGAAATGCACTTCTCTAAGGAGACGACCTATTGCCGAGGCGGGGAGTGGAAGGAGAGTGAGCCTTATATAGGAAGGGAGCCCTGATGTCATCAGGAAGCACCGCGTGGAAGTTCCTGCTGCGGGCCCTTTAAATTACAGGAAGTTGGGCACGCATGCGCATAAGTCAGCCCAGATTCAGCATCGGTGTTTCCCATTCATTGTGTTGGACTCTTGGACGCGGCGGTTTGCCACGCAGTCATTTGGGGGCCTGTCCTCGCATCGGAGGCATTTGGTGAGATACGGGGCTGGAGGTAAGAGCAGTGGTCCACAGGATGGGCCCATGGACCGCCGAGCGCAATACCCTTGTGGCAGATATCAGACTTATCAGCTTTACGTAGGGCAGCCTGATTGACCTTGGCACTGACTCAAACTCAATGGTATGAAAGTTCTGTTTCCTGCTCAGTCCTGTTTGCTACCGCACAAAAGCCTGTGACAAGGTTGACAAACAACAAATTTCATCTAAGAAATGTACCCTCTTTTAATTCTCATGACCTGAGTTACTACCCGGTGCATGGAGGTACTGAATATTTCAAAAAGTATATGTGGTACTGAACACCCCATTGGCATATATGTGTTGAAGTATTACACTCTTCTTTCCCTTCTTCCCCCATACCTCCCCGCCTGCCCCCTCCCTCCCCCCCACTCCGATGTTGGAAGCCTATATCAGAAAGCTGTTGTTACACTCGGCGGTCTGCGGACTATTCCCATGGACTGCTGCTCGCCTGCTCCTCACCTCTGTGCTTGGCCCAGCCATGCCAACCTAGAAGAGAGGCAAAAAGTCACCAACTCCTGCCCCAGTGACTCCGATGTGGCTGGACACTGCAGATGGCTCCCTACAAGCGTGTCCTCCTTAGGCGTGCGCACGTGTCACTTCAGTATTTAAAGGGACTGCTGCAGGAAATCCCCCATGGCCCCTAATGATGACGTCAGTCCTAAGCACTATAAAAGGGCAGCGTTCCTGACAATCTTGCCTCAGCAACAGGTACCTCTGCTTGTCAGTAGTGCAAGTTGCCCCAGCATCTGTCTTCAGTTCCTCTGTCTGACTTCAGTCCAGTGTCCTAGTCTTTATCTCTTCAGTTCTTCGGTGTCTTCCTTGTTATCCTCCTGTTCTACTCCTCACTTGCCTGCCCTGCCTAACTGGCCTGCCTTTCCTTTGGACAGAAAACCTGGTATTGACCTTGCCCTGATCTCAGATTCACTTGACCTCCTCCTGCCACTGACTACAACCTGCTTCTGGATATTCTTGTCTGCAACCTGCCACTGACCTCCACCCTTCTCCTTCTCCTTCTGTTCTCGTCAACCCAGCTATCTCAACGAATCTCTTTACCACCAGCCAGCTCTGGCACCCAAAGGCTCAACCTGAGGGGACCAAGGGCTGGTAGAGGCGAAGCTTCAGCTGGAACTCTGCTTTGTCTGGGTCCGCTTGCCGATGATGGGGACCTACAGGGTTCCTCCTTATAGGTTACGTCAAACCTACCTTGGCCTAGAAACTCAACAGCTGTCCGTCAGGACATTATAACTTCCCTGCTGGGTTCCCAATTCCATTTTGGTTTCATGTGTTTATTTACCAATAAATTCAAAACCTGAACAGATCCCTCCAAGATTGTATCAAAGCCAGTGACATAACCAGCCCCACCAACTCCATACATTATGGATTAGTCATTATCATGCCTTGGCAGCTCATATGATTCAATTAAGACAGCTAAAATTAGAGACTCCCATCTGCTATTACTGCCATAGATAGCTGCTAATTGTTTTATAATTTCAGGCCTACTATTTGGCCCAGACAGTAGTTAGTTTGTACTGTCCCAGGATTAGCCAAACAAATGATAGCTATCATTGTTTCTTTACATTAAGCTTCATGTTGCTTCGTCGGTCTTCAACGGCTTTGCCCCGCTTGTTGCACCCCTATCTCGGTTCCTCCCGCTTACCTGGGCAAGATGGCTACCGTAGCGTCGTCAAGCCGACCTCTCTGGCATCCCCGGAACGGCTATGGTGCAGCCGTATGCCATTGCTCCTCCCAGGTACCTGCTAGGGTGCGCGTGCGCGCTACCCACATCTCTGTATGCCCAGTGGCACGAACCTTGAGGGCGTTCCCTCATCTGACGTCACGCCATCCGGGTATATCTACTTCTCAAAATTGCTAGCTCATTGAGTTGGCAAAGGCTCGAACAAGGGCTTGAACTGTTCCTGTCTGCGCTACTCTGCTGCTTCCCTGCTGCCTGCAGGAAGCTCTACCTCTGCCCTTCGGGGTTTACTACTAACTTGGGTACCTGCTCCTAGGGGGCCCTCTGTTCTATTTCAGGTGCCATTCAGGGAACAGGTACTCGCTCCTCGAGGGCCTGCTCTCCCTGCCTCAGTGCCTGTGCCTTCTACAACTATCTGGTGGAATCGCATCCATAACAGCTAACATCGAGTAACTCCTTGCTGGGTAACCTGCTGTGGAACCTCCTGATGTCATCTTGGAGAGAAGGGCTCCCTCTGCCGAAGTCCCTGAGACTACAACTCACCACTGCCACCTGGTGGCTATTTCAAGCTGTATAATAGAAGAGTTCAAATTCCGGTGTTTTGTGTATCAGAGTCTAGCCTAGTGCTGTGGCTCCTCACTGGGCTCCTCCCCGTGGGCGTGGTCATTTCCACAGCACCCAAGGATCCACTAAAACACATGTAATAACAACACTTCACAGGACTACCTATCTTGCAGCTTGACCAGAGACTCTGGTTTCACTACAAAACGACCAACTGGTCCATTCAGTCTGCCCAGCAAGCTTATGTAGCATGTGCTGCGTAGCATCTGCCATGCCATACAGGTCACCCCCATAGTTTCCCAAAACCTTCAATGTCAGGGCCCATGCTGGTTGCTGTCTTGAGTCCATTTTTCCATTCTGTCTTGTCAGTGAAGCAGAGAACAATGTTGGAGTTGCATCAGAAGTATCAGGCTTCTTGGTTAAGGGCAGGTAAAGCCACATCAGTAAGTTACCCCCATGCACTCTTTTCTTCATTTCCATCCTCTAACCTTTAGGGAACCACAGTGTTTATCCCATGCCCCTTTGAAATTTTTCACTGTTTTTGTCTTCACCACCTCTTCCAGAAGGGCATTCCAGGCATCCACCACCCTCTCCATGAAGCAGTATTTCCTGACGTTGGTTCTGAGTCATCCTCCCTGGAGTTTCATTACATGACCCCTAGTTCTATTGATTTCTTTCCAACGGAAAAGGTTTGTCGATTGTGCATCATTAAAACCTCGACAAACCTTTTCTAATTGACTTACTGTATGTACCTTTACCTACCCCATAACCTCAATTTCTTCGTATCCTAAGAATATCACATGCATCATAATCACTCATTTAAGCAATTATCTCACACTATTATTAAACCCCTTACAATCCACCCAAGTCTGTGACAATGCCATTGTGACTTGTTTATTCACTTATGTATCCATTATTTCATTGGTTCCTCAATCTATTATGCATGCATGATATATTTATTCAGGTGATAAACTATGTATACCCTGATTTGATAGTATGATCTTTGAAACAGCAGCTATTAAATGAGACCCTGCTATGATTAATTCCAATTGTCTCCCATATTCCTGTCAAAAGTCTAGAGGAGTGGGGGCAGGGAGGAAATGGGCATTGAGGGCCCTACTGTCTACCTTAATACCAAAATAAATCACCAAGATGTTATGTCCCTGAAATGTAATGGAGTGTGTGCCTACCATTCCCTAATAATTGTTAAATTACACTATTCTCTTCAAAAACAATTATCTTATGTTGCCCTTTAAGGCATTAAGCTAAAATATTAAACTTTACAATAAGATCTTGCAAGGGGAAAGGATACTTTACTGACCCGATAAAGCATGGTGCCCTGCCCTGCTGCTATCCCTTCCCTCTTTGAAGCCTCGTTACAAGAAGCTGTACCTACCTGCCCCTTCTGCAGATACTGAGCAGAAACGTTCCACAGCAGAGAAGGGGGCTAAGAGGGGGGCCTCCTGCCCACCCCTGCCTCTTATGCTTTATGAGACTCTCCTCAAACTCCACCCCATCTCTGCATTCCACTCCACCTCTCCTGCCCGACAGCCCCCCCGAGGGTGGGGTGAAGCTATGGGGGAAGGAAACCCAAGGAGAAGAGCTATAGGAGTCGAGGGGGATGGGGTACCCTCTGCCCTGTTATCCCATTCTCTGTGGGCGCTTCAGCCCATGGACTTCCCTTCATTTTGTGAGCACATGAAGGACACTAAAAATCATGATATACAGTGGTCTTGTGGGGGACTGGGGGCACACATAACTCAGCTTGCCAACGGCAGCATAAAACTGATTATTAGCTCTGTGCTAGGCAGTTAACTTTTGCTGATTTTTTTTGGCAAGGAGAACTTACTGCAGTTTATGCATTCATCTATTCTTGATAACAGGAAGGACAGACGCAGTTATATATAGCCAATAAAAAAGCACCTGGCATCCAAAGCTTAAATCATGGATGTTTTCAATAAGCTGTGCTGGAGTTTTTCCACAGTTTAGCCTAAGATGGCCTCCCTTGAGTGACAGATATTCCATGACAACATGAATGACATCACTAACTGTTTCTCTGCACTCTGTGTATTAGCACTAGAATAAACTGAAATATGCCAGAGGCATATTACACCGCAACAATTATATCTGACAGTCTGCTTTTAAATACTTTGGTGTCAACACAGAAACATTTTTTTCCATTTTTGTATTTGATAATTCATAGCAGCAATACTTGTTAGTTTCTTTCAAATATCAACATACTTGTTTCTGGGCTTTGCTGCTTCCTTTTAGTAACATATAACCCAGTATTCGAAAGATATAGGTGCCTATATCTGGCCAATAGAAAATGTTTCCCAGCTGAGTTCCTAAATTTTGGATTCTACATTCACAAAATGTCTTAAAAGTAGGCAGGGCCAGGACAGGGAAGTGAAGTAAGGCACCTAAAGTGAGGAGACTCAGTGGCCATCCTAAATTTAGGGACATCAGTTTTAGGCATCTATTTTCAGCCCATACCTTAAGGTACCTAAAGTCGGTTGAATATAGATGCCTATAAAGGAGTGGATATCAAGACCCCCCCTTAAAAGACCAGGCCCAGACAATTAGCCTGGTCCACCTTAAGACCAGGAGCCAAGGGAACCTCAGGCATCAGGGTGTGGCCCTGAGGAAGGGAAATAAAGACCAGGCCCAGGTGGAACCAAGGAGGATCTGAGATGGAGGAGAAGGCAGCTATCTTGCCGAGATTGTGAATAAAGGAAGTTTTGGTTTAAGCTGCTTAGGTAAGCAGGCTGTTTCTGCTATTGTTCTGTTGCATTGTGAATAAACTATTTTCAGTGGAAAAAGTCTGAAGTCCAGACTGCTCTGCCCTCCAAGCCATTCTAAAAACCAAAGATCGCTTGCAAGGCATCACAGTGCCTATATTAGGATCCTAAATTTTGATACTGAGCATCCTGTGGTTATAGCCTCTCACAATAACAATTATTAAGAGGCCAGTTCCTAGGTATTTGATGGCTATGTTCAGAAAAGAAATGTTTTTCTTCACAAAGCTAAGCAGATGAGTGTTTGGCTTCTGGCCAGGGAGTACCCTTTTTCCATAATCAAGAGGGCTTACTTAAGAGCTTACAATTCAGATCGCTCTTGGCTCTTGCTAGACAAAAAAAGAGACCTCAGATTCAGAGCTGACATGCGCCATACGTTTTTCCAATAGCCAAATGAATGAACAAACATTGGGAAGTACTGAAAGTATATTCTGGATTAACCAGTTCACCTTTAATTGCCTACACTCAGGGAAGAATATCAAAGACTATTTAGTGAATTCTTTTTTTGTTTTTTTACCCTCTGTTTCTTCCCCTGAATTATTGTCCCCCAGCGGCCACCTGGCTTGTGGTCTATGTATTTATTGTGCCCAAACGATATCAGAAAAAGACTGACGAGATCCAAAGTCTGGAAAAATGGTGTCACATTACGGAACAACAGAATGCAGCTTGTCAGAAGTGGTATATTTTTTATATGCTCCTGCAAAAAAAACCAAATGTAAAGTAAAAACCAGAGGAGAGGGGGAGAGAGTGTTTCTAGTGGGGGCTCGAGGTATGAGGGGAAAGCAGAGGTCAAGGGGGCTTCATATTTCCATTTGTTCTGAGCCAGAGGTCTGCAGCCTTTGACTTGTGTGCCCTGGCGCTGGACAGCTGAGGGGACCCTGACTTCCGCCGCAGAGGTTGCGTTTAACCAAATGTCTTCAGTTGCGCGAGACCGGCCCCACAGCAGCGGGAGATGTTTGGTTAAAGGCGACTCCTGCTGCTGCTGCATGTGAGGCTTGGGGCTGGCTTTCGGATTCAGGTAGTGGTGGCGGTCATTGTCCTGTGTCTAGGACAGCCTAGAGCAGGTGGAGATGTGAATCCTCCTTTGACCTCTGCTTCTGTTCCTGTCATGAAAACACTGGATAGCACTGGAATGCAGAATAATTTGCAAGAATTGTGTTGTTTTGACACCGATCTGATATCCTTATACCGGTTAAATATCGAATCGAATACAATGTCTTATGCATTCTTCACAAAATCATATATGGTGAACAAACTGACTGGCTTAATGCGGCCATTAGGATTAATACTCAACAACGCAATCTCCGTTCTGCTAATAAAGGTCTCCCAAATATTCCCTCTGTCCGTTCAGCACACCTCTCTAAAGTAAGAGATCGGGCATTATCGTTGGCAGGACCCAAGTGCTGGAATTCCCTCCCAATAGAGACACGGCTTCATCCAGATCTAAAAGTATTCAGAAAGGAGGTGGAGATGTGGCTTTTTACAAAGGCCTATCAGGATCCAACATGATTCTTTTTAAGAGCTTTCCTGTTTCAGTCCTGACTTTATGACTATGCTATCCGTTCACGCTTTTATTGAATACTGCTGCCACTAGTATTTTATTGTCCTTCATCTTATCTTTTATTTATTCAATTAATGTATTTTTTATGCTCCATTTTATTTTGTTATTGTTGCACTCTGTTATTTTTACTATTTATTGTAAAACTCTGTAAACCGTTGTGATGGTTCCCGAATGACGGTACATAAAAGTTATTAAATAAATAAATGTGCAGAATTTTCAATTTTTTTGTTGCAGAATTCCCCAGGAGTAGGATGGAGTCAGTCCAGAGGGTGGCTACTAAAATGGTCAGTGGTGGTTGTTCTAAAGCATATGAGGATAAATTTAAATATGTTTACCCTAGAGGAAAGGCGAGACAGGGAAGATATGATAGAGATATTCAAATATCGCAAAGGTTTCTATGCACAGGAGGTGAGCCTTTTTCAATGGAAAGGAGGCTCTAGAATGAGGGGGGTCATGAGATGAGGGTGAAAGTGGGTAGACTCAGGAGTAATCTTAAGAAATATTTCCTTACAGAGAGAATGTGGATGCATGGAACAAACTCCCAGTGGAGGTGGTGGAGACAAAAACAGTATCTGAATTCAAGAAAGCATGGGATAAATTCAGGGATCTCCAAGGAAGTGATGCTAAATTAATTGGTCGGATGGGCAGACTGGATGGTCCATAAGGTTTTTTTCTGCCATCATGTTTCTATGAAGCAGATGCACTCCACTAACGCTTTTTCATCAGTTTTTTTGTATATGTAATGTGTCATATTCACTTTATACATTCATAAGATCTTAAGGAACAGATCGTTCTTTCCTTAGCTGGAGTTGCAATCATGCAGAGTGTTCTGGCAACTCCATTGTGTCACAATGCATCTCAAAACTGGGAGATAGGTTTATTCACAACAAAAAAACGGATGCATTCTCGGAGATGCTTCATTTTAGGTCAGTGGTGCCCTGCTTCAGCCTTTTAAAATGTGTGTGTGAGTGCAAAGCCCCTATTGTTGATGGATGATTGGTCCATCTCTCTGTCTGTCTGTCCATATGTATGTTGCAGCAGCTCAACCGCATACCAATTTTCATGAACGTTTTTGGGGAATCTCAAGTTTTGGTTCAGATTAGTTAAGTTTTGAAACCATTTGAATTCCAAATACACTTTTATATTATGCAGCAGCAAGTATCTCTAACATATTTATAGTTGTATATTTTAATAATTTTTATATAATTTTACATTTTCTAGTTATGTATACCGATGTTTTGCTGTTGAAACTCAAATGGAGTATTTGGTTGGATAAGCAAAGTTTCATATGATTGACAAACACTCATTTCTTCTACCCGTTATCCTCCACTTGTCTTTATCACCGTGTACTGAGTTTATTCTGTCTCAGTTTTGATATTATTGATCATCTGTATAGTGCATTCCAGATGTGTGCAGTGCTGTACAGAGACACATTATGGCCAGTCCCTACTCCCTGGAGCTTATCATCTTATCAAGACAGAGATTGGTTGGTTGCCACTACTTCTGCCAGTAGGCTAGTCCAGGCGTCCACCATCCTTTTGGAAAAGTATTTTTTACATGATTCCTTTGTACCTTTCTCTCTGCAACTTCATATCCATGTCCCTTTGTGTATTGAAAATGTCACCTTCCCATACTTTAATTGAAGCCTGTCAAATGTTTGAAAGTTCCCACCATTCCTTCTTTCCTCCCATGAGTGCATTTTGAGTGTCTTAAAAGTCGGCAGGATTCAAAACTTCACAGGGAGACAGTTATAGATTTCTAGTTAACTAGTAATTATTGCTGTAACCACTTGGCGATGACTACAACTTTTGATCTAAGGATCAAAAAATATTCAGTTCCTAAATTTTTGGCACCTAACTGGAGTAAGATTTTCAGTTAAATTTGTAGCTGAAAATGTTCTTAATGTTAGGGCCTAAATTTAGATCTGCAATTCATTTGTGTAGATTTTGGGGCCTAACCTCTAGATTCATCAAAATGCTATAAATTTCACATGCATAACCCCCGCAATAAAAAAGGAGCGTGGTTAGATGAATTTTTTAGTTATCACAACATGCCCTATTTTAGCAATTAGCCTAGGTATTTTGGTGCAACTGCCAACTTAATAATCTACTAGCAACACTTTTGTAAGTACTGTTTTACAACCAGCTGCTGTCCTACACCAAGGCTTATTTTTCATGAAATGCTTGAATGATCACTGTGCTGCCTTTTGAAGAAGGGCCACAAATGCTTTTGAAGGCTTATACACAACATCTTTAGCTAATCCTCCTGTTACCCAATTAAAAAAAAAAAAAAGAAATCCCAAGCTGCAAATACTGCAGTCTTCTTCATCCAGAACCAACATGGCTGCTCTTGCTCTGCCCTATGGAATTATTCATGGCTCATGAATGCAGCGCCATGAGAGGAAGAGAAGTCAGGGAAAGAGAGGCTTTGGGAAGGCATGGGGAATTGTGATCATAAGGAAAAGCACATCTCTTTTATTCATTTCATTTTCACTCATTACATCTATAAATTGCTTTCCTCCAACAAATGCACAAAATAAAAGCAAGGCACTCAGATCACAGGAAAACCATGTAAAGAGAATCTTTATTCAAGGCAGTGACACTAAATCTCATATTGATTGAAATTAAACTCTTACCAAGCCATACACGGCAATTCAGGGTTTTGAGGGACGCAGGCAGCAAATTGCACTCTAAGGGCGCACAACACTAGCACAACACATTTGAAATAATTCAGTTGCAAGTTAAAACTAATACAGCAGTACGATTTTGGGGGCGGACCCCCATGGCTCAGGCTGCAGGCACAGTGTGGAGGTGACGCACTTGATGCTGGAGAGGGAGGGAAGATGAGTGTTCCTTCTGCAGGACATAGAGAGAGTGGCTGGCAGGGATTGTCATGGAAGAGGCAGCGCAGGCAGGAGGAATAGCTCTTAAAAGCTGGTCAAAATGTATGGAGTTAGTCCAAGAAAAATGTATCACTAATAACTTGTTTGCTGACCTTTAGTTCTACTTTGGGATAAGCAGAAGTGGGATAGACACAGAGAGCACTGGTGAGAACAGGGCTGAGAGGTTTGGGTAAGAAGTTAAGTGTTGTGGGAGGGGTTATGGGACCTAGATATTGGTTTAAATATTGGAATTTATATGCTCATCTACCAAGAATGGTAGAGGACAAAGGAAGGAAGACAACAAACTTGTCTAAAATAAAGAGTGATATTGTGCAGGTGGTCAAGCTTGTATGGCTGACAGCTGGGATGTATTTGTGCTTGTCTTTATAGACTAACATGACAACCAGACTACTTTGTTATTATGTAGAAAATCCACAAAATTTTTATTTATTGATTTTTTTTTTATATTAAAAAAATGACCATGAAATTAATTATGATAGGGAACATATTTCCTTTTGAATTATTTATTTTGAAAAAGTAATTTAAAGCAACATATCTAGGTGTATCACTGGAGCAGGGGAGTGTCTATAACTAGAAAGCTTGAGAGGCATGCAGTGTCATCCTTCAAGCATTTCTGTGAGTTTTTGAATATGCTCTTCAATCTAAGAGTTGTGAGAGTAGAAGAATTAGTTAGTGAGATTCAGTGAGGAGGCCAGGTACCGTTTTGGGTTGAGTTGTGGTGTGGTGACTAAGATATTTTCTCTGACCACTCAGTCACTTTCACTCTTGTGCTTAAATGGGTGCACGCATAGGTTGGTCAAAGATTCTCCTATCAAAGAATATAGTGTCCATCAGATTTGTGAATAATGAAAGACCAAGAAGAGACTGCCTGTAATGACCAGATTTAAGATACAGATTTAAGTTTAAAGACAGTATACTCTTTCACAAATCCTGGGAAGATGTCTTAGTCACTGCTCAACAGGAATTTGTGTGGACTGACTTAAAGGTACACTGGTGCAGGTTTCTGGAGGGAACCCTAGACTGGGATTGCTTCTGCCATGACTGGACTAGAGGAGTGAGATTAGCACTTGGGGAAAACCCTCAGGTAGCTGCACACTGAAGGCCCATGATGTCAGTCTAGGACACCCATCTGTCCAGTAGCAGCGAGTTAGGCTGGGGCTGGACTGGAAGCACAAAGAAAGAGGAGGATGTTCCCTAACCAAAAAAAAAAATATTTGTTATAACCTGAATAATATTTGTGTACAGCATTTAGGAGCCCTGAGCATACATTTGCTTTAAAAATTTGGGGTAAAGACTGAACCTAAAAAGGTACATGCAAATTTTATTCCATTGTGTACAGTTATAAAATTACCCTATGTCTATCATTTTCCACTGCTTTTCTCCCAAAGTTGAAAAATACAACTTTTCCAGAATCTTTAATAAAGTTGGTTGGCAATGAAAAGAGATTGATGTTTCCTTAAGTATTCATACTCTATAATGCAGCATTCCCAATATACAAGATGCAATGGCAAATGTTCTTCAGTGGGTATTGGAGGAAGGATAGATCCAGTTCTGCAGCCCCCGTCCACAAAGTAGTTTCAGCAGTTTAAATCCAGCTGCCATTGGGCTACTGTAACTCTGGAGTTCCTCAAGAAAGCACAACACTTTCTCCCACTACATGTAGACGTCTTTTCTTGACCAGGCACCCCATAGGGCTATCAAGATGATCATGATGATGACCGTATAGGTTAGGAGTTCATCAGTGCACCACTGGTCTGCACAGCTGCAGGGAGGGGTCTGCCAGTTGTCCCCAAAATGCGCAGGAGCTTTCTGTCTGTGGGCACGAAGGGAATGGATTCTGTATAAGGACAAAAAGCCCACAACATATTTTAAAGACTACTTCTGAATTAAGGCTACCGTTCCATTAACTCAGCAGATCTCACAAAAGAAGTACTTCAGATGATTAATGGGTCTGATAGGCCATCCATGACTCACACTGCCAGCGGTAGGAGTATCTCCATAATAGGAGGCATTGGAAAGGTTTTCCAACCGTTAGGACTCTTTGCAGGCTGTGGCAACCTTTTATTGGACCAAACCAAGAATTATCCAAAAGATGATGCTGTTTATACCAGAACTTGAGAATACAGAGATCCCACCTTTTCATGTAAGTCATCATCTTTAGATAAAAATTAAAGGTCTCACAACCTGAAAAGCCTTCAGTTTTCTTCCGGAACAATGTGACTACTGGAAACCCAAACACTCTTAGACAAATCTAATCAGCGAACCCAGACAAACTAAATTCATTTGACCATAGTTCAGTGAGTGGATTTAGTGCTTTGGTTAAATAAATACGCAGTCCTGTGTTCATTTAATTTATCTGCGCACAGCATGTTCTGAGCCCACACAGGTACATGCTTTGATTTATTTATAGAAAGGTGATTATGCAGGATAAGCTACTCAATCAAGTCAGTCTGCATAAACAGAATCCACAAAGCTTCAAGACTGCATGTCACCTGGATAGCATATATCACGGTGAACTGATCTTACATTAAAATCAGAGCCTTCTTGAAAGTTGGCGTGGGAAGCAGCATTTTCACCAGCCTCAGGAAAGCTCTGATTAAAATGCTGTTCATTCAGCTATGTCTTGTTTCATAATTGGATGCCAATATGTTTTTTTTTTGTAGTATTCTCTTCACCATTTTGCAGAGTTAGAACTGCCGTCGAGTCAGGACTACTGTTTACAGCAAATACACAGTAGAGCATTTTCCCTGGCAGTTCCTTACCTGTAAAATCTTCCAGTTGAGAATTGTCACTGATTTCAAGGATTTTAGCAAAGATTTAAAAACATTCCTGTTCCAGGAAGCTTTTACGTGATTTTAAACTTTTAAGTTAAATGTTTTTTTTACTTATTGTAAGTATGTTGTGTATGTAAGCTTATAACTTGCCCTGAGGAAGTGTTTGAGAAGGCGGGATATGAATATTTTAAATAAATAAATGTGTTGTCTTTAGACTGGTATGACTGGTGCAGCTACAAGGGATCCTGCAGCTGGAGGGTTTCCACACCCTTTCACTGCCTTAGCTGGGCACACCATATCAGGTTCAAGACCAGTACCTGACTCTGGATCAGTCCTCCCCTGCCCCCTCTGATCGTTTCCACTGGCCCCCTACCAGGATGCAGCTGTGCAGGAACAGCCACTGGAGCTTAATTCTGCCAAAAGCAATAGCATAGCACTAGTGCCCCCATGGCCACCCCTGCAATGGTGCTGCACACAGGCAGAACAGCTGCTCCCTAGGATACCTGACCACAGACAATTGCCTTCTCTGCCCATTTGTAAGTCCACCTCTGCCCAGAGAGCCCAGGCCCAGCCAGTCACCAGGAATTTGTGGAGGAGCAGGTGCCTATGCCACTAGGCTGCCATCATCAAAAGGATTTTTGTTGGCAGTCTGCAGAGACTCATCCTGTCATAGCCACTGTTATCCTGTCAAAGCCACTGACCCGAGGAGCCTAAAAGAAGGGGGAAGCCCACCAGGAGGATAAGGGGGACAGCCAGAAGAGGAGCAAGGCCAGGGGATAGATGACAAGAGGAGGGGAGAAGGTAAAAAGTCGGCATGAGGAGAGGGAAGGCAAAAGGGGGTGAATGAGGAGAGGGAAGGAAGGGGCATGAAGATTGCCAGAGGGAAGAAAAGGCATGAGAAGGGAGAGGAGAGCTGTTAGTGCAATGACCCCTGGGGAGTGAGGAAGAGAGAGAGGAAAACGAGAGTGAGAGCAAAGAAGGGGAGGAATTATTCTCTTGAGCTCTGCCTGACCGTACCCTATCCAGCCCCCCAGTCATCCCACAGAGGACTCTTAAAGTTTTGTAATCTCGTAGGGCATAAACCTGTTGAAAGGACACGTGCAGCTCAGAAAGCCTGCACCACCTGCCTTTTTCTTAATACAGATTCACTCAAAAAATAAATTGTGAGGAACAGCACAAACGACTTCTGCTTTCGAGTAAATCCTTTACTTTTATTTATGTCTTTAATTTACAGTTGGCCTTTAGCCATTTCAAAGTGGATTACATTCAGGTACTGCAGCTATTTTCTGGTGCTAAAGCTTCAAAATCAGACTTTGGGGACCAGTCTTCGGTGTTGTCCTGGGCAGAGCCTCTAAACGCCTACAGTGTGATTCTAGGGCTAAGATTTCCTTTTACAATTACACCTTCCAAATCATCCCACAGACATGTGATACGTTTACACGTCCTTCACTCTGGGCTATAAGGACAGCAGGCTGCAAACATTTTCTGATGAATCCTGTATAACAGTCAGCATCCATGACCAGTTGCTTCTAAACTTCCCCATCAAATCTAAAAGATCCAGGACGGGGCTCAGTACCACCTGCATGTAATTCGCTTACAAGAGGCAGGAAAGGCCAATTATAATACATAGCATGTGTTGCATGGTTTTATTGTGCTCACCGCCTGGAAGAGTTCATCCTGTCAGCTCCCTGCGTGTCCTGGGGGTGGGCTGGAAAAGCTCCTTCCCACACTCCTCGCTGAGATTCCGGCGGCGATCACCTTCCTCCTCTCCTCTCCCCTTCTAACGTGCAACCTGCAGAGAAAGAGCTGCCGACGAGATCCCTCTAGGTGGAGGAAGTCACCGATCCTGCTCAGTCAGCCTCGAGCTGTGATGATGAGTGCATTTAAGAAAACGACTTTCATGATAACATAATACGGTAGCAAAAAAAAAAAAAAAAAAATCCTCATACAGTTCAATGAGATCTAGCAAGGAAGAGCCAATGGAGGATTTCAAAGAGCAGCCTGCTCGGAAGTTCAATCGCGCCGCTAGAGCTCGGCCACAGCGCGCCCTCCCCCCCTTATAAATCGCGGCAGTGACAGGTCCGCCCCGCCCACTGCTTCCAGCCGCTCTGCTTTTACGCGTTGATCATCCGGACTTGGCCCTCATACCTGTAAGAAGAACAGAGGGCAAACAGATAATCCTAAACTAGTTAATGTCTGGAAACCACCAGCGCGTCGCTTGGCCTCCGTTACTTAATACAAATGAAGGGTTCTTTCAGGGTTATAGTAGTGTTTCTTAGAACGACTGGGATCGTTTGCATTGTGATTTCTTTTTTTTTTTTTTGTATTGGAACAACAGAATTATCCGAGGATGTTTCTCATGGGCTCGAGGGACTATGTTTTCTGGGAAAACTCGTGCAGGATACCATCTCTTGGTAATGTCAAGATTTTCACAGTTCACCCAACGTTAGGTGATAGGGTGGCCAACTTTTCCATGGACCATAACTGGACACCCCACTAAAAGTCATGCTTTGAGAGGGAAGGGAAGGTTTCAGACTCCTGTGAGTTGTGATTCACTCATTTCTTGGTTTTAAAGCACCCCACTCAATATACTTTGTTTTAAAAAATGTTATTTCAATTATCCTCATAAACTCAACCGCAGTCTCTCTCTTGCACTTTTGCACTCTGTCACAATAAAGCCTTTCTAATACACACCCACCTCTATACTTCCTCATAAACACACAGCCTCCTCTCTCAATCACACACACTCCCAAACATACAGCCTCCTCCCTCAATCACACACACTCCCAAACACACAGCTTTCTATCTCAATCACACACACTCCCAAACGCACAGCCTCCTCTCTCAATCACACACACTCCCAAACGCACAGCCTCCTCTCTCAATCACACACACTCCCAAACACACAGCCTCCTCTCTCAATCACACACACTCCCAAACACACAGCCTCCTCTCTCAATCATACACACTCCCAAACACACAGCCTCCTCTCTCAATCTGTTGTGTCCGTCGGTTCCCGACGCCCTCCTCACCTCTTTGGCACCTTCCTCTTCGCCCGTGAGAAGATTGGCTGCCGTGGCGTTTCTCTGCCGAGATCCTCCGGCATCCCCGGGCTGGCTCCACGCTGCTGACCGCCATGTTTCCTGAAGGCCTAGGAGTGCGCGCGCGACACCGACTGAAGTACTGGCAATGGCGCGAACGTCGGGGGCGTCCCCCGAAGATGACGTCACCCGTGATGGATATTTAAGGTCTTAGAATTTGCTAACAGATTGAGTTAGCAAGGATAAAGATTCGTTCTATCTACGATACTCTGCCTCCTCGGACTAACCAGGGGTACCCGCTCCTTGGGGGCCTCGCTCTCTCTCTTACTTGCAGATTGCAGTCTGGAACTGGTACTCGCTCCTCGAGGGCCCTTGTTCCCGGACTTCTTCGAATTCACTTCTGCCTGGAAGTCAGCACTGCCTACTACATCTGTGAGTTACCATCGCTCTCTCAGAGCTTTCCCTGGAACCAGGTACTCGCTCCTTGAGGGCCTATATTTTCCAGCTCCTGGGCTTCTATGAGATATTGTGTGAGTCTTACCATCTGGTTCGGTACATGAACTCTGCATAACCTGCCTACTCACTATATTTCAGTTTCTCTATAGCTCAGCCTCCAGGGATCGCTGTTCCAGCTTCTGAGGAACTACAGCCCAGCCGGGCACTTCCAGCTCACTACTGCCACCTCTGGTGGTTCAGTATACTGTCTAATAAAAGAACTAGTGTGTGTCTGTCTCCATATTTATTTTTTATTTATTTTTATTTAAAAGAATTTATATACCGCAAATTAAACAGTATCTATCTGGCTAAGCGGTTTACAAGTATATAAACATACATAATAAGAAACACCAATTAAAACAGTTATAATATTTCAAAATAAAAACATTACATCTAAAACAATTAAAACTAATAAACTACATCTAAAAAGGCATTATAGAAAGTCAAAACAGATTAATTAGGGTTCATGACATTGAATTCATTTAACTCTAAAAGTTAAGTAATGTATGCCGCGGCAAAGAGAGATGTTTTCAAAGCCTTTTTAAATTCTTTTACATTTGCTATTAGACGAATTTCAGCTGGGATAGTATTCCAGAGGATTGGTCTGGCAACAGAAAAAGCTCGTTTCCTGGTAAATTCTAAGTGGGCAGATTTTATTGATGGTACTTCCAGCATGCATTTATCCATTGATCTTAATTGTCTTGTTGGTTTGTAAATTCTGAGCAATGAACAGAGCCATATTGAATTTGTATTGTATACTCTGAGCCTGACCAGTGGTCCCTCTCAGGGGCTTTTTTCAGGGGTGTGGTCATCTGCCACTGGTCCAAGGATCCACCCACAACTCTCCTATTTACTACAGAATGCTAACTCCTATCTGATTGCTCCTCCCATCAGATAGCGGTTTCAGAACAGATTGCTAACTCCCAACCAGACTGTTAACTCCGAACAGAACACAAGCACACACATTCCCAAACACACAACTTCCTCTTGTACACACACACACTCCCAAACACATAGCCTCCTCTCTCAGACAACAGGTGGCTCACACTCCCTTTCCTTAAAACCTTACCAACCTTTCATCTGTCTCCCTTGTGCTACCTGCCTCTCAATATGCCCTCCCGCGCCTCTGGGCACTCCTCTCTTGTGCCACCTTCCTGTCTCTAGTTGCCTCTCTTCCCATGCTCATGTGTTACTCTTCCTCCTGTCTCCCTCTCCTCCCCAGTGCCTTTCTCTTTTTCTCCTGTGTCCCCTATCTCCTTTGTGCCTCTTCTGTCTCTTCTTTCTCTCTCCCCTCGATCTCCCTCCTTTCCTCATGTTCCCATTGTGCCTCTCCCCTTCCCTGTTACCTTCCTTCCATACCCTCACTGTGTCTCTTTCCTCCCTTGCTCCCCAGGTGTCTATGTTCCTTTCCCTCCCCTTTTCTCTGTGTCCCCCTCTGTCTCTCCCAGTTTCTTACCCTGTGACTCTGACTGTCTCTTCCCCTCCTCTGTTTCTGTATCCCTCTGCTGGGCTCGCTCGCTGGCTGCATCTCCCTTTCTCAGGCTTTGCCCAGCACTCAGTGAGGGAGGAGGGGAGAGGCCCAGAGGGCATTGCTGCAGGACAGTGCTCAGTTCCCAGTGGCTGTGGAGTCAGTGGGACTGGGAACTGAGGGCCGTGCTGTGCCCCGCCTCCTCTCCTTATCCCATCCAATCACAACACAGGAAAGAGGGCAAGGGGCCAGGAACATAGCTTAGCTTTTGGCTCTGTCTTTCCCTGTAACCAGGAAGTTGTGGGAAAGAGAAAAAGCCCCCTTGCAAAAAAACGGATATTCAGTGTCTGGTCAGTACTTCTGACAGGACACTGTACAGCACATCTGAAAACCTGGCTGTCTGGTCCAAAACTGGGCAGTTGGCAACACTATTAGGTGAGAGACTGTCATAGCCCAACAGCATTGGGAGCCTGTATAATCACAAGTAGCCTCAAAAGCAAATAATTCTAGCAAAGAATTATATATATATATATATATATATATATAATAATTATTTTTTTTATTGTCTTTGGGAAGGAGAGAAGAGATGGTGTAGGTGATGGAGGTCAGTTGGGGGTGATAAGAAAGCTTGGGGAGAAAGGATGTGGGGTGAGAGACGAGGTGAGCTGGGGAGGTGAGAGGAGCTGGGGATGAAAGAAGACATTACTTGGAGGTAGCAGAGGTGGAGAGAGCAGGTATGCTGGAGAGGAGGAGGTTATGCGAGGAGGTCCTCTGGATGGGGTGGAGCTTGAGAAAATGAATCAACTAATGAGGGTTGTGGATGAGAGAGGGTTCGGTTGGATAGCAAAAAGGGTGAAAGTGGAGGGATTATTGGAGAGGGATTGCACCCCTGCTAATTTTTTTTGGTCATTCTCTGGGGTCATGTGACTTTTCAAATGCTAAAATGGGGTCACATTGGCTAAAAGTTTGGGAGGCTCTTACGTATGGTAACCCAGCGTTTGCATGCACATCTAATATACTACAAGAGCCCTCATAATAAGTACTACCGGCTCAACATAAGCAACCTTCATTTGCCTTATATTAAATCATAGGGCTAGTCCATAGCTAAGATGCTGCCAACTGAGGTGCAGCCAGCTTAGATTCTTATACTGGCAGAGACTAATGGAAACGTATCCTTAAGACGCTTTGATCATGGAAATCGCACATGCATATTCCTGAGGCAGAACCACCGGGGATTTCTTCATTGTGTAGCTGCATCTTCGAGAATTTCTGTGAACGTTTTCCCAGATAAGTGGTTTTTACCTGCAAAACTTTGAAAATTTGCTTAAAAAATAAATGTGATCAATGCTAGCTATGGACTAGCACTATGATTTAATATAAGGCTGTTGCACCCATCGGTCGCAGGTGGCTGCGACCTTTCATCCTCACCTCTTTTTTTCCTGCACTGTCAATCACAGGAAGAATGGTGGCCTCCACCAACCAACGCCGACCTCCCTGGTGTCCCCTGGACGGCGTGGATGCTGCCGACCACCATCTTACTTCCAGAATCACCTAGGCACGCGCAGGGCCTCCTTTTGTATACATCATGGTGGGAACCTCGGGGGCGTCCCCTCCTGATGACGTCAACCCGCTGGTGTACTTAAGCTGACCAGCCCACTGCTAAGACGTGTTAGCAAGGAGTTCTCTCGTTGTTAAATCCACTCCACTCTTGGATCTCCTGTTCCAGTATCTCCTCGTGGCATTTGGACGCTCTGGGTAACTGCTCTATGGGGGCCCTTCCGCGTCTTGGCTATCCGCTCCTCGGAGGGCCTTCCTGCCTTGGACTTCACCTGACCTGCTCCTTGGGTCTCTCTCCTGGAACTTCCTTGTGTGAGTACCTTCTTCAGTTTCCTACGATACCAACATTGCTGAAGTCTCCACGATGTACCCTGTGCCTCGGGCCACTACCGTTCTTCAGCATTATCACTTCTACATATCCAGAGCTACAAGGTATTGCTGCAGCTACTCAAGATCCTCTGCTTGATTCCTGTTTCTCAAGACCTCATCTACTTCGTCACTTACAGTACAGTCCTCCTCAGCATACCCTGCAGGCCACTACCGGATCTGCACTTCTGAGGTATCTCCATCAGCCTTCAGGAACCTCCTGGTGTACCCCGCACTGCGGACCACTACCGGATCTGCACTTCTGAGGTATCTCCATCAGCCTGCAGGAACCTCCAGGTGTACCCCGTGCTGCGGGCCACTACCGGACCTTCTCATCTACAGTACTACCCTGGGTATATCTTATTGCTCAAGAACTAAGTTTATTGCATTTCCTGCTCCTCAGGTTATGCCTTATCTTTTCTGTCTAATAAAGTCTCTCTCACAGCTGTGTCCTATGTCACTGAGACCACGCCCACCGATGGTGAGGCTCATGGGGCTCCTCCCTGTGGGCGGAGACATCTCTCATCTCAGCCCAGGCTTCACAATTTCCTACAAAACCATAACAAAGGCAAATGAAAGATGCTTATATAGAGCCAGTAGTGCCTATTATGAGGCTCTTGTAGTACATTAGATGTGTACGTGGGCTCGTTGTTTTTGTTTTGTATAACTCTCTGCCTGCCCTATATTGGGCAATTTTATTCGCCTGATTCCAGAGTTTACACCATGTTTTTCTTCTCGCCCTCCTTTGTGTCACACCTGCTATCCTCTTTCCCACCTCCACTGATCCCCTCCTTCTTATGGTTCTCTCCTCTATTTCTCTCCAGTCACATTTTACTCTGGCTGGCTTCCAGTCCTATTTCCTTGCCTTTTCCCTCTCTCTGAATTCTCTTGGTTCCTGGTGACATCTTATTGTTGCTGAGTGCTGATGACTGAAGCTGGACCATTCCATTCGGATCATCAGGGGACAGTTCCTTAAGGCAACTTAAAAAAATACTGTATTACAAAAAAACCATACATGCCATGTGAGAAGTTAATATACCTTGGGTTATCTGTCCATTGCTGAAATGCCAGGAGAGCCAGGAGCCTAGATACAAGGGAAACCCTCCCCCCCCCCCCCCCCCCCACCCCCCATCACAGCATAAATACAATTTCAGCCTAGAAATCAGGAGTCACAAACTGACAAAGCCCCTACTGTCTGAACAGGAGGAGGATGATGGGCACATGACTTGCGGGATGCTTTTTTGGGTTCGGTTGTCAGTCATGTCAGGAGCAGGTCATGCAGCAGGATGGATATGGAATATGACCTCCCTGTGATCGGTGCATGCATGCTTTGTTTTCAGACTTGACAGGAAACAGAGTTTAGTCAATTCCCGGGTGCCATGCAAAAGATTCATGGTGGATGAATACTCTCAAAGGGGGGGGGGGGGGGGGGGGCAAAAACCTCTTGACAGAGCTCTGAGATAGTTCAGAATGATCTTTGGTGCACAGCATGACCAGCTCACAAGCCTGTTTATAACTGGTTTTCTAGATTGCTTTTAGCATGACTTGCCAGCAAAACAAAAGGCACACCAGCAAATAATTGGCACAACAATAAATGGTGTCAGCAGAGAACACAGAATGTCCAAGATTCGTAGGGAAAGCACAAAAGCTTTTTTTTTTTTTTTCATAAAGATTTTATTGAGTTTTCATTTACAATGCAATGCAATAGTAACACTTGATCCCATACAAAAAGAAGATCAAAAACATACTGTAGTCAAAGTATCGGGATACTATATTTACCACAGAGAGATGTAAATATTCATCCCTCCCATCCCTCCCAGCCCAGTGAAGCCTAAGACAACAGGTTGAAGGGGAAAGAGAAAATGAGAAAAGAAAAAACCCCACAGAAATAAAAGAACATGACAAATAAATCTCTCCATAAGATATGCAATACATGTGCTAGAACTGTAACATGCTTCTAGAAGCCATCTGGAGTCCTACTCCAGCCTTAACATCCGAGGGCAAAGTGGAAATAAAAGGTGGCCAAATAGCATTGAATCACCTCAGATATAAAAGAGGTTTCAGTTTAATGGACTTGGATTCCAGACATAACAAGGCAATCGTGTTTTTATACCTGAGGTCTCTATTGGGAGGAGACAACGCCAACCACCTGAGGAGAATACATTGCTTCCCCACTAGACAGCATTCATAAAGAAAAATATGACCTGCTTTCCCCAAGCCCCTGTCCTCCGAAGGCATTCCCAAAAGACACATCTCCGAACTGGAGAGAGATGTTCCCCACCAGGTCCCCACAGAATGAAATACAGTTGCCCAAAGCTTCTGAAAAGAAGGACATTCCCAAAATCCATGACTCAGCGTTGCCGCCATATGACCACATTTAAGACACCTGTTATGAGCAGCAATTCCAGCCTTAAAAGCACGAGCAGAAGAATAGATCAGCAGTTTAAACTGAAGTTCCCTAAATACTACTACTTCTGAGACTCGATAAAGAGAATTAACACAAGTAAACAAGTCATTTTCACCTATGTTAATGCGCAGTTCCGTGTTCCAAGCAGTAGCTAAAGAGATTAATAACTCATACGATTGAACAGAATGTAAAAATGTATGCAATCCCGACAAGATATGTTTTTTTAATTAATGCAGCGCAAATAAAAGCACTGGAAAGCCCCTGAAGTATACTGGTCAGTTTGTAAATGAAAGCTGGATATAATATAGCCTCAGATTTGCAAATACCGGAGAAAATGATGGGATGTAAGCCCCAAATGAGAGACACAGTAAGAGAACGTATGAACCTTCCTAGTGCCCAAGTTAATAAAGGGCAACAACCAGCCTCTATGAGCTCCTTCAAGGTCTCTATGAAAGGTCTCCCCATCCCCAGGGTTGCCTACAAATGACATCTCCCACGCTAATTTCAAAGAAACTCGTAGAAAGTTCCAAGCGGCCCGTGCCGCTTTAATCCATAAGGAGGTAAGTAAGAATGCAGGTAAGGATTTCCTTGGTGCATGAAGGACGTACATTAAGGAAAAAGGAGCAACCGATGCCCTTTCTAACTACAGATCAGTATACAATCCTCCATTACCTATCCAATCGCCTACATGACACAAGTTACAAGCAAGGTTTTAGAAACAGATGTTGGGAACCCCCCACCCCCCCCCGGCTTCTTTCGGGATCCCGTCAAATTCAGAATACTTTTCAAAGTGCTCTCAGTAACCCACAAGGCACTACACAACCTGGCACCACTCGAGCTCAAATTCCCTCTCCAACTCCACACCTCTACCAGACCAGTGAGACAAGCCTACAAAAACAACCTTCAAATCCCACCGATGAAGTCAGCATTAAGCAAAAGAGCTTTCTCCACAGCAGGTCCTAAAATCTGGAACACTCTCCCGTCAGATCTCAGATCAGTGCAATGCTCCACTACATTTAAAAAACGACTCAAGACTTGGTTATTCAACCAAGCTTTCCCTTAACATCAACTTGCGGAATATCCCTGCCAATGATCCCCTCCGTGGGAACACGCTAGAGAACTATATAGACCTTCTCTAGAAATCACATATTCTTTGGCAGTCTAATTATCTAATAACATTATAATACCACCTGTTTAGCTAGACTACATTAGGCACCGTACCTTTTAATTATGTTATTAACCCCATATATCTTAATCCAAGTTAATTCGACCTGTTCATTGTAAGACATTTACTTGTCATTGTTATTGTTGAGAATGTAAACCAAATTGATCAATAATTCTGTTATTGGAAAGTCGGTATAGAAAAATGCTAAATAAATAAATAAATAAATGAGACATCCAGGGTTTCTTTCCCTTCGAAACAAAATTCAACCAGATTCGGGAAATCAGCAATACATCCCTACGGGAGAGTATAATTGGAAGCATCTGTAATATAAACAACAAGTTAGGAAGAAGCATCATTTTTATGAGCACAATATGGCCCATGAATGAAATAGAGAAATGCATCCATTGTCACAGGTCTTCTGAAACCCTAAAATAAGAGGATATGTAGTCCCAAATATTTACGAGTACCCAAGGCTCACTTTAAAGGGAACTCCTGCCAAAAAGGTTGTAAAGTGCCCGAAAGATCAAGCATCTCTGATTTATCCAAATTGAGGCGTAAGCCAGAGAAGCTGCCAAATCTGGCAAATGTCTCCAACGTACGGGGCAGATACACCTGAGCCCTAGGTAGAAAAAGCAAAATATCATCTGCAAATAATAACACTTTAAGAAAGGGAAATTTATATAAGGTTTTGTCTGCAGCTATCATATCAGTAAGTGTCAATACTAGAAGTTCGAGTCAAAATAAATAAAAAAGAGGACAACGGGCACCCCTGTCTTATACCTCTAGTTAAAGGAAAGGATTGACAAAATGAATTGTTCACCCATACTCTAGCCATGGGTTTAAGTATAAGATTTGAATAGCTTCCAGCATGAAACCTTGAAACATGTTGCAGGAAATTCCGCAAGACCCTATCAAATGCTTTTTCTGCATCAAAGCTGATTAGGACAGGGTCTATAACTCCCAATATTTTCCAATTTTCCAGTAAAATATGAATCCGTCTAATATTCAAAACTGCCCTTCTGCCATATACAAAGCCCACTTGCCCCTTGTTAATTAAAGTAGGTAAAATCAATGGCAAGCAATTTAGTATAAAGCTTGATATCTAGATTCAAAAGAGAAATGGGACGGTTTCGGTTTCGGTAGGACTATGATGTTAGTGCTCTTAAAAGAGTCCGGCATCCACCACAACTCAACCATTGTATCAAATAACATCTTAAGAACCATAGTTCCTTTCCCTTTAAGAATTTTATAAAATTGGGCCGTTAGTCCATTGTTGTGTCCGTTGGACTCAGACGACTTCATCCCACATGCCTCACCTCTATTTCTGCTTTCTCCACCAGCCTCGGAAGAATGGCGTCTGTAGTGTCTCCTTGCTGCACCCTCCGGTGTCCCCAGAGCGGCTATGGCACGGTGTCCCGCCATGTTCTACCTGAGGGCCTCCTAGGGTGTGCACGCATGTATGTCTCACGTCTTTATTGCAGTGGTGGCGCGAATCTCGGGGGCGTCCCCCTTGAGTGACGTCACTTCTTCCGAGTATTTAGCTGTCCATTTGCTAACCACCATAGAGTTAGCAAGGATTGGATTCGTCCGTCTAAGCTGCTCTGCTGCTTCTCGCTTCTGCTGGAAGCTCTCTACACCCTCCGGGGTTCTACTAACTTGGGTACCCGCTCCTCTGGGGCCCTTTACTTATTTACAGGTGCCTTTCCTGAATCCAGGTACTTGCTCCTCGAGGGCCTGTGTTGTCTATCCTGATGCCTGCTACCAACTCTTCTGCCTGCTGGGAACTCTATCATTACAGCTACAAGAGAGTGAGTACTAACATCTCCAGTCTGTCTCACCTACAGCTCCTCACTGAATACCTGCATTGGAGCCTTACATCACCATTGTGGGACGGGTCTCCTCCGCCGAGGATCCCAGACTGTTGCTACAGAAACTCCTCTCTACTGCCACCTCTGGTGAACTCTACAAGCTGCATAATAAAGTTAATATCTCTGTGTTTTGTGCATCTGAGTCTAGCCTGGTGCTACAGTTCCCCTTGGGGCTCCTCCCTGTGGGAGTCTCAATCACTGTTGCCTTAAGAATCCACCAAACACCTCGAAAACATAACATATTGCTAATTCCATGGATTTGGCTCAGCTCACTGCGTTGCAGGCTATTCCAGGCCTGGCCCAGTGAATCTCCGAACAACAGAACTCGTTGGATTGCTTGACTGTGGCCTTTAATCTACTGCACTCACAGATGAATGCTTCTACTACCACAGGTAAAGAAGAGACACCGCCAGAAGTGACAGTTAAGACTGTTGTACCTCTCTCCGCTCCTACATGCTTCTCAGGGGAAGCCTGGAGATGTAGAGGATTCATCAACCAATGCTGTATGCATTTTGCTCTTCAACCTAATCATTTTCCCACAGCTTATGCCAAGACCACGTAAATCCTGTCTTATTTGGATGGAAGAGCACTATCTTGGGCTTCTCCACTGTGGGAGCGTGATGACCCCATCCTGAGAGACCTTGCTGGGTTTTTGGAAATATTCAAATCCGTATTTGACGACCCTGCCAGGTACACGACCACAGGATCTACATTGGTTCATTTCAAGCAAGGTGATAAACCTTTACCGGACTCCGCCATCGAGTTTAAGACTTTGGCTTCAGAGTTGAATTGGGACTCAAGATGCCTGAAGACCCTTTTCTTTGAAGGCCTGAACTCCTGGCTGAAAGATGAATTAGCGGCTCGAGAAATGCCTGAGACCTTGGAGGACCTGATGAAGTTAGCCACAAGATTTGACCACCGACTTTGGGATAAGGTTCAAGAGGTCAAGGGCTCCAGGAGACCTAGCCAGGGAGAAATCTGAGTCAAGACTATACCCAAGCCTACTCAGTCTAATTCGGTTGCTGGTGACACTGAACCTATGCAACTAGGCCGCAGTCACCTGACTTCTAAAGAGAGAAGAACGTGGAGAAGATTAGGCCTCTGCATGTATTGTGGACAAGCTGGACACGCGGTACAGACATGCCCTATCTGTCTGGGAAATGGCCAGACCTAAGTCCTGTGGGAGGACTCTTCTTAGGTCTAACTGCACCTTCTCCTCCACTCTCTTTCCCAGTCTCTTTGATAAGCGGTCCACTTGAGTTCCAGACTCTTGCCCTAGTGGACTCCGGGGCAGGAGGGGACTTTATACTAAGATGACTAGTGAAACATTTGTGGATTCCCACTACTACCATGAAGCCTCCGCTTCGGTTATCCTCCATCCATGGGGAGCCCTTACCGGGTGAAGTAACCCTACTTACGGAACCAGTAAGTTTAAGGACTGGAGCTTTCCATACAGAATCCATTTCCTTCTTGGTAGTAGAGAAGGCTATGCACCCCTTGGTACTCGGGTTACCATGGCTACAAAAGCACATGCCTCAATTCGTCTGGGCTACCCTGGAGCTTTCACATTGGGGTCCTGACTGTCATGGCAAGTGCCTGAAGGAAGTTTCACCATTACCCTGTATGCCTACAATCCCGTTGATGCCTGGGTTACCACCTCAATAAGCATCATTTCAAGATGTGTTCTCTAAAGAAGCAGCTGATATTCTGCCTCAACACAGATCTTATGACTGCGCTATCAATTTGAAACTGAATACCGAACCACCTAAGGGACGGGTCTACCCCCTCTCGGTGGTAGAAAATAAAGCGATGTCTGAATACATCCAAAAAAAATCTTCAAAAGGGTTTCATAAGACCATCTAAGTCTCCTGCAGGAGCAGGTTTTTTCTTTGTGGGGAAGAAGGACGGAACCCTACGTCCATGCATTGATTATCATGGGCTAAACGAGATCACGATCAAAGATCGCTATCCCTTACCCCTTATCTCAGAGCTGTTTGACAGACTACAGGGGGCCAAGATCTTCTCCAAGCTGGATCTTAAAGGAGCATATAACCTTGTTCGTATTCGTTCAGGCAACGAATGGAAGACAGCTTTTAACACCAGGGACAGATACTTTGAGTATTTGGTGATGCCCTTCGGCTTATGCAACGCCCCAGCTGTCTTCCAAAACATGACGAAAGACATCCTGTGTGACCTACTCTACCAATGTGTCATTGTATACTTGGACGATATCCTGATCTTCTCGCAAGATTTGAATACCCACATTGAGGATGTCAAGAGAGTGTTACAGAGACTGTGGGAGAACCGTCTATACGCTAAGCTGTCCAAATGCGAATTCCACAAGGAATCTGTACCTTTCTTAGGGCACATAGTGTCTAACAAGGGCTTCCAAATGGACCCACAAAAGCTGGAGAACATTCAAAAGTGGTCCCAACCTATTGGTCTCAAGGCTCTTAGAAGGTTTCTGGGATTTACAAATTATTATAGAACCTTCATTAAGAGCTAAAAAATTCTAACTTATCCCTATCAATTAAAAAGCAGAATGAAAATACAAACATCCTCATCAGACACATTCTCCGAATGGATGGAAGGTGATAGATATCTCTAATTTTGTAATCCGTGAATACAGATAGATGTTGTATCTTCTTCGGATCTATAATGTGCTGTGGTACATCAGGCACATCTTCTGAGTGAATGAGCGTGACAGCGCGTTTGCTCTGGTGTTTCAATCTCCAGATCGGAGTGCGTGGTGGAGATACACAAAGTTCTTGTGATCCGTGAAGACGGTTAATGTTGAACGTCTTTGAGCCAAAGTGAACGTAGAAAGCACTATGAATATCAGCAGCCATGAGTTGAACTGCCATGGACATCACGGAGATCTTCAGGAGAAGTGGCGCAGTAAAGGAATATCCAACGCCCACTTCAAGTTGTGATGCAATAATGGATCTTCTAATTTGACGAAGGGACTCCTCAGGTCTTCCACTAGACATCTGAGAATGAAGTTGCCTCCTGCCCCTGAGTCCATCAGGGCAGGAGTCTGAACCGTAGCCGGATCGCAGATCACGGAGACTGGAAAAGAGAGCGGAGGAGAGAACGCAGTATGGCCCAAGAACAGTCCTCTCGTGGGACTTAGGCCCGTCCGTTTCCCGGGCAAATGGGGCATGTAAAAACATGCACAAGCCGCGTTTCTTCTGAAATCTTCTCTCCTTGGAGGTCAAGTGTCCACGACCAAGTTGCATCGGTTCATCTTTATCAATAGCAGAAGTTACTGGAACCATCTGAGGTGCAGTGGTAATACTAGCCTTTTTCAACCCAAACTGTTTTCGAGGTGTTTGGTGGATTCTTAAGGCAACAGTGATCGAGACTCCCACGGGGAGGAGCCCCAAGGGGAACTGTAGCACCAGGCTAGACTCAGATGCACAAAACACAGAGATATTAACTTTATTATGCAGCTTGTAGAGTTCACCAGAGGTGGCAGTAGAGAGGAGTTTCTGTAGCAACAGTCTGGGATCCTCGGCGGAGGAGACCCGTCCCACAATGGTGATGTAAGGCTCCAATGCAGGTATTCAGTGAGGAGCTGTAGGTGAGACAGACTGGAGATGTTAGTACTCACTCTCTTGTAGCTATAATGATAGAGTTCCCAGCAGGCCGGAGTTCCTTCACCTTGTCTCGGAGCCAGAGATCAATCCGAGTGGCCAAGGCTATTAATTCATCCAGCGAGTCAAGTGTCTGGTGAGCGGCCAGCTCGTCCTTTAAGTGTGTATCAAGGCCTCTGCAAAAGAGTGTCTTGAGACAGTTGGGGTCCCAGCAAAATTCTGCTGCAAGAGTCTTGAATTCTATGGCGAATTCAGTCAATGAACTGTTGCCTTGCTTCAAGTCCACCAAAGCAAACCCGGCAACAGAATTACGAGCAGGGTCATCAAAGACAGATGTAAACAAGTCCAAAAATCCTTCTATGTCCTGCAAAATAGGGTTCTTGCATTTCCACAAGGTAGATACCCACGACAGCGCTCTCCCATCCAAGTATGACAGGATGTAGGTGGTCTTCGAAAGAGCCGTGGGAAACAAAGTTGGCTGTAAGATGAAGTGCCTGCAGCACTGGTGCAGAAAGCCCCGGGTCTTCTGGATTTCTCCGGAAAAGCGGATAGGAGCCACCAGTGGTACAGCAGTCTTTAAAGTTACCTCCTGTAACTGACCTTCTTGGTTAGAAGCTGTGCCTTGTATCTTCTGTGTGTGTAGCTGATGAAATGCTGCAGTAAGTCTCTCCAAAGTTTCTTGCTGCTCTGAGATGCGTTGGGCCAGGCCCAGTATAGCCTGCAAGCAGAGAGATGTGCCGATCCATGGAGTTAACAACATCCAAAGTTTAAGCCAGATCCACTGGAGTAACAACATCCCATATTTAAGCTGGATCCACTGGAGTTAGCAATCTGTTGTGAATTTGCTAGGGAGTTAGCAATCTGTTGTGAAAGCTCTATTTTAGAGCTGGGAGTTAGCGATTTATTAGGTGTCTCCATGAGGAGTAGCAATCTGTTATATCTGTAAGAGAACTGGGCGTAGATGGGAGGAGCAATCTGAATGAATGGCTCCTAAGAAGGAGGAGTCAGCTATCTTGTAGAGTCTCAGATTCTGTTAATCTGCTATGCTGGTAGTTAGCAATCTGTTAGGAATCTGAGATAGTAGTGGTGAATCCCTGGGTCGGTGGCAGATGACCACACCCCCGGGAGGATATCCCGAGAGGGACCACCGGCTAGGCTTGAGTATGAAGACAGACACACATTAGTTCTTTTATTAAACAGGTTTTTGGAAACCACCAGAGGTGGCAGTAGTGAGCTGATATGCTCGGCAGGGCTGTAGTCCCTCAGGTACTGGAACAGCGATCCAGGATGGCTGAGCTGTTGAGAAACTGTAGAAAGTGAGTAGGTAGAGTAGACAAGGTTCATGAACAGAACTAGATGACAAAACTCACATAAGGTCTCAAGGAATCTCAGGAGCTGGAAAGGTTTAGGCCCTCGAGGAGCGAGTACCTGGTTCCAGGGAAAGCTCTGAGAGAGCGATGGTAACTCACAATTGTTTGTAGCAGCGATAGCTTCCAGACAGTAGAGAATCTTCAGAGTGTCCAGGAACATGGGCCCTCGAGGAGCGAGTACCGGTTCCTATCTGTAATCTGAAAGTAAAGAAAAGAGCGAGGCCCCCGAGGAGCGGGTATCTCTGGTAAGTCCGAGGAGGCAGAGTAGCTTGGAGGAAACGTAGCTGAATCCGTATCCAAATCCTCTCCTTGCTAACTCAGTTAGATAGTGAATTAGAGACCTTTAAATATTGGAAGCGGATGACGTCAATTCAGGGGGACACCCCTGAGGTTCATGCCCTTGCTGGTAGTTCATTCAGAGCATGCGCGAGCGCGCCCTAGGTCATCAGCAACATGGCAGATCTGCAATGTCGAGCCGGTCCAGGGACGCCGGAGGGAGATGGCATGGAGACGCCGTGGCAGACAGCCGTCCAACAGACCCGGAGGGAGTCGCCACAGAGGTAAAGAGGGCGGAGTGAAGGTGTCGAGCAGCGACGGACACAACAATATCTTAGGAAAACCAGAATTTCCTAATTGCTAGTCCCTTTTCTTAAAGTTTAGATTTTTGTTACTTGTAACTTTCTTCCTTGATAGGGGCCCAGTTCCTGAATTAATCTTCTTTAGGAATATTCTTACTCTTCTGGCTCAACAGCCTTTGGAAATTCATTACTCCATCTGAAAGGAAAGTTTCCATAATCTGAGTCCTGCAACCCACTCAATTTTCCACTAACCTCATAACTACAGCTATCCTGTTGGTAGCTCAGGTCTGCTGCCTCCTTCAGTCATCTATGCAAGGCTGATAAAACTCCAGCCTCTTGCTGGCTATATGCCTTTATTCCATATGCGGTTTCTCCAACAACTGAGCGAGTGTATTGCCGTTAAGCATGGCTACTGTAAAGCAATAGCATCTAAATGAGCATGCTCTGTTCCCTCTCTTTCTCAAGGCTTCTTAAAGAGAAACTCACTATGTAAATGCTGTCACAGGTAGCCATTGTAATGCCAGCAGAGATGCTAACTGCCAACAAAAATTGTTTCAAAATCATTGTGGTGGTATTGCTGCTTTTCAAGAGATGGTTCTGAAACGAAGCAGAAAAGAGGGAAGAATTGAGTGGAGGGAAGAGGTAGAGAATGTGGGCAAAAATGGAAAAGGTGGTGCAGGGGGGGAGAGAAAGAGAGATAAGGGAAGAGGGTATTGAAAGAATAGGTGTGTGTGTTTTGGGCACGGGGGGGGGGGGGGGCGGGAAGGAGTCAAGAGAGTGAGAATTAAGTATTTCCTGGGTGGGGGGAGAGGCAAGGAGGGGAACTCGGTGGGCTGGCTTTCTACAGTTTATCCAGAGTCGGTTTAGGGCTCCAATCAGCCCTGACTATAGACGTAATGACCAGGGCAGAAGGCAGAAGGCATAGGGTGGTGCAACTCAGAGCAGATGAAACCATCTATGCATCGGAGTGGAGGAGTAGCCTGGTAGTCAGAGCAGCAGACTGAGAACCAGGGAAGCCAAGGTTGAAATCCTGCTAATACTGCTTGTGACCTTGGGCAAGTCACTTTACACTCCATTGCTTCAGGTACCAAATTAGGTTGTGAGCCCTCTAGGGACAGGGAAACACCTACTGTACCTGAATGAAATGCACCTTGAGTTACAATGAAAAGGCATGAGCCTAATAAAAAAAAAAAAATAAAATCAACCGCAGAGATGCAATGCAAGGGCATCACCACCTACCTCTGGTTAAAATCAAACTTCAGGAAACTCAAACAAGCATCAGAGGGTTCATTCTCACCCACACCTGCAGACAAACACAAGCAAACCAGCAGCCAGGAAGCGTGTGTCCGAGCCCAAGCGGGCCTGCAGAGAGGACGTGTTCAAATAAGGATGGGATTTAAGCGGACCTGTCTCACACTGACTTATTTTAAGCTACCAAAATACTGTCACCCACAGGGCCAGCCAGCTCGGTGACGCTCTCCATGAGCCTTCACTGTGTCAGCTGGTATACACAAAGCATTCATCATTTTCCCTGGGCTCGCTCTCCGACTCCAGTCGGGAATGTTTTATTGCAGAAAGTTCAAACTCTTCTGCCTCTTCAGATACGTCTGTGAGAACTTCCTGGGTTAGAAAAGACAGCTTGTTTTGGAAAGTAATTGTGCTTTCCTTCGACAGGCTTATTTTCCTCTCCCAGTCCCCCAAATATTATTTTGAGCTTTTTTCTTTCTGTTTATGATTCAGTCCGATGTGAGAGGCCTAGTTTTACATCAGTATCCCTAGCCAGCCATAGATACGCGTAGATTTCCTCTCCCCCCGCTGTCAGGATGAAGGGGCCTTCATTAAGGAGGACCTGACTCAAAGCTAAAGGTCCAGCGGTGCACCAGCAGTCGCGGTCTTTAAAGGCATCTGGCAGCCCTAATTCGACAACTCAGCTGGATTATGTGGATGAGGCCACACTGTTAGGTTTGGATTGGGCTCTGAGAGGCCCAAATTCAGTAACTGTCCCGATAGCAAAGCTAGCCAGATGAACTTATCTGGCTAACTTTGGAAGTATATTCTATAGTGCAGTCATACTATTGAATATAGCTGGCTATCTTAAGCTTTCCGGCTAGAATGTAGGTGGCTAACTTTAGGACAGGTCTATGGGCTGACCAGACGCAGCCAGTTAAGTTATTCGGTTAACTCTCTAATTTCTAGCTGGCTATTTTATTAGCCGGCTAGAATTTTGCTGGATAAAGTGCCCAGATCTCCATTTGGCTGGCTACCTTCTGGGCACTTTTGGATATGGATTCTCTGAATGTTTACCTTGGGCAGATAGTGGGCAAGAGGCCTACGGGAATGGTGGCTGAAAATACAGGGACTAGCATGATCCCCTAATACTAGATCTTTTAAACACACAAGTAGAAAACACATATGTTTATGTTATTAATTAGCTTCCTTTGTCGGCTAGGGCCAGTGATGGCGCATGAGGTGAGATGCGCATCTCTATAATTGGAGTGGACTGTTACTTTTCAGAAGCAGGTGAATAGAGGACCTGGACCCAGTGACTACCACCACCCGTCCAGCTTAGGTACAAAAGAGGACAGATAATCCCTGGAGGTGACAAAGGTCACTTGAATCAAATGGCCTCCAGGAGGTGAACAGATTTTCCCAAATATCTACTGTCCTAAAAGGGAATACTTGACTGCTATTCAAAATGTTTTTAGACACGCCAAAGGTTATTCATTAGGACCCTAATAAAGTTTTTCAGAGGGAGCAGGAGGTGGTGCCCAAAGGGTTACCTGTCCACCTAGATAGCAGCTTTTATTTGCCTCTCTGAGGCCTCTATCCCACATTTACTTCTTCTCCATTCTGAAGTAAATCCAGTCAAGCTCCCTTTTACCTGCAGGAAATAAACATTTAGTTTTTCTCTTTCTCTCATGGTAAATCATGGGAACTGGGTCATATCACATGATTTCCTTTTACTCAACTCCCATCCTATTCCAGTGGAATCAGAAAAAGTCCTATTTAGAGCCATTCTTGGCTCTTTTAAAAGCAAGAAGACTGCAAAGATCACAGCACCTATGCCAGTATTGGTGTGAGAGGACCAGCCGGAGGAAGGGGGAGGTCTCTGGGTAGCGCTGTCATACATCTTGTGTTCAAGGAGGGTGGAATGTTTCACCTGATCTAACTAAAAGAGATGCACAGTAGATTTAAGATAGACCCCACTGGCTCTAAGAGTGCAGCTGCCCTTTTATATAAACTATTGGAGATGCTGGGCCATCCGCATCAGCGGGGCTTAGTTTGCAGACAAAAGGAAAGTGGAACTGTAGAATGGGGGGAGAGGGAAGCGGATCTGGGCCTGGTGTGACCTGTGTGAGGGGGGCGGGGCTAGCGTTGGTGTGAACTACCTCACTCTCCCAAACACGCACTCTCTCTCTCTCTCACACACACACATATATGTGAATAATCTTCCTCCTTATCCAAGGGATGCTTCATCCCCAGCCATTCCTCGCTTGATGAGCACTGGTGAACGAAGGATGGCTGAGGGCTTGGGATGGAGGATCACTGGGGTAAGGAGAGATTGGGGCCCTTTCTTTTTATCCTCCTCTTCCTTCCTGCCCTAGGGATTCTAGTCCTCCATTCCCAGCTCTGTACCCCATGAACCCCTAATTGTCCTTAGGCCCAAGATCTCACCCCGAATCCCTAGTAGTCCTTGAGTTGTGCCCCCCCCCCCCCCCCCCCCCCGAAAATTACTCTTTCCAGCTACTCCTCTCGCTCCTTAGTTAGTGAGGCATAGGACCTTTTGAGCCAGAAGCAGCTGGCTCTCCTCAGTTTTGGGGGTTGAGGGCACATCAATGTGTACAACTTGCTCATCTCAGCCTCCTTGGACTAGAGGGGGCCTAGAATTCCAAAGGCTTCTTGCCTCCTTGGGAGAGAAAGGAAGGTAGCAGCACCACATGCTTTCCTTATTCAGCACTTCAATCTCCTCTCATTCACTCTGTCCCAACCCTCTGATTGCCTCACTCTTACTTCAGTCCCTCTAAACCTCTCACACCCCACAACACCTTCGATTCCCTCACTCATACACACATCCCACAGCCCCTCCAATCAGCTCAGTCAATTTTGCCCTCCCACATTCCCTCATTTACTCACCTTTCCCTCCCTCCAATCCCCTCACTCTCCTCTATATCCCCTCACTCACTCTTGCCCTTCCCCTTATCTTCTCTCCATTTCCTTTCTTTGATCACTAACTCCCCAGTAGTCACTGGGGCAGAACAGGAGGGAAGGGGGAACGAAGGGGGTATGGGGAAATGGGGGTGCTGTATTAGGGGATAGAGTGACTTTTATCACTCTATCTGCTCCAGGTTCATCCCCTCCTCTTCACTTCCCTGTATGCTGCCTGGATGGGAGAGGCTGCTGTTCTGCCTCTTAAGTATGACAAAAATGTCAAAACTGCTTTCCAGGTCATTCCCCCCACAAATTAAGCCCTGCACAGAATATGTATCAGGGAAGATTTAGCAAAGTTGACAGAAAGTATCTGAGTAGGTTTAGCCATGCTGTATAGGCTTCCCCTATATGCTACCTTCACAGTTTGTCCGAGGAGGTGAAAGTGATCACTGTGCAGTGCTATTTGGCTAATGACTCCTTCCAGAAGGTGGCAGGAGACATGACTGACATTGGTCAGTCCTTCATCTTCAGAAATGTTAATGCTTTTCTGAAGGGCACGCCTGACTATATCCAGTATCCCTGTACTAAACAAGACAAGAGGAAGGTACAAAGGGTCTTCTTTAACATAGACCCTCATCAAATACTTCCCTAATGTTGCTGGGGTTATTGATGACTCTTGCCATTTACCAGAACCACCGCCTGAATGTCCACATCTGCTGGGGCCATTGCTTACTGGTGACAAGCATGAAAACCAAATTTTCTGGTTTCTTTCACAATACCCATATATTAAGGCAGAGCCCTGTCTATAACTACATGCACTCAAGGTTCAGGAGACCTCGTTTCTCTGTTAGAACTGTTGTAGTCTTCTGTAGTACCAATGATGTCTTCATAAATTCTAGCATGTCCTAATATGCCAGTTTCCTTCTGAGCTTGTAGGTGTGTACTCAACGGCATTTCCTATTTCATTTCATTTTCAAAATAGAATGGAAGAAAACCAATAACATTTTGTTGGTTTTCCTTTTGTTTCATTTTGCAAAAAAAAAAAGGCTGAAAAAACCCCTCAATCACCTGTCCAGGGTCTCCCCAAGATTTCCCCCCCAAAACCTGCCAGGGCCAAGGAGCTCTCCAAGCCCCTGATCCCCTCCAAAAACGTTTACAGGGGCCAAAACTCCCCCCAAAATGTTGCTGGGGCCTGGATCTCTCTGATCCCTCTCCCCTCCTCTCCTGATAAAGGGGCTGGAGACCACTCTGGCCCCCACTTACCCCTTCCATGGGCATCCTATTGGTGAAAGGGGCAGGAGGGATACCGACTCACGTTTTGCCCCTCAGAAGTCCCTCGGCATTGGTCTTAGGACTGGCTGGCACCGTTTTGTTATAATGCTGTAAAACACATGGCCGTACAATAAAATGACGCTGGCTGGCCCCGAGCCAAGGGTCATTTTGACATCACTATAAAGTCAGACTCGGGGCCAGCCAGTGCTATTTTGAAGCGACATCCGAGGGGTAGGAGGCAATTAGGCACCCCTCCTGCCCCTTTCACTAATAGGGCCCCCACAGAAGGGGTAAGCAGGGGCTGGGGCAATCCATGGTCCTGGCAACTTTTTCAAGGGAGGGGGATCGAAGTGGCCTGGGGAGGCTCCATTTCAGTTTTTTATTTTTAAAGTTCAGTTCGGTAAATGACTCAAACCAAAATAAACATTAAACCAACTGAACCCCGGCCCTCCCCCTCCACACCCAAAACAATGAAACAAATTTTGGGGACTGCATATCCTTAATGGACACAGAGGAGGTAGCTGAGGATGGAGAAGGGACTGTGGCAAGTGCAGCACAATGGAGAGCTCGTATACCATCCCAATAATTCAGCTTAGAGCTCTTTGGAAGGCGTGTGGTGCGTAAGTGTTGAGCAGACAAAGTTGATGAGGTTTGTGCTGGTGCCCCAGGAAACGTCTCCAAAAGAGTTAATTGTGTGTATACCTTGAACCTCGCTCGTAAGCCAGGGTATACTGAGTCTGAACTTGGTCCCTCAAATATACTCTTAATGCTCTTCTTAATACTTGCATTGTGCCCAAGAGAGCTAACTGCTGGAGGTCATAGGTTGGTACGTGCATATACAACACATCTAGATGCGCTTGGAAGTTCTTTTCAATCATCACCCAGGCCTCCCACCCAAAATTTGCAGACTAGTCCAATTTCACTTGCACTGTTCCATAGGCAGGTGTAAAACTGTGTGACTCTTTTAAAATAGCAACTACCCTGTGTACTTCTTGATACTGCCCCCAACATTGGCCTTTTTTTGCACTTGTAAAACATGTACGTGAAACCAAATATGCACGCATACTTTTGTTTATATAGTATCTATGCAAATACTTGTAATTTATGTGCATATATGATATTTTTCCACTCTGAACCCCTTTGAAAATGTAATCATAAGTTTGTACCAGAGGCAATGGAGGATGAAGTAACTTGCAATAAGACACAAGGAGCAGCAGTGGGATTTGAATGCTGGCTTCCCTGGCTCTCAGTCTGCTGTTCTAAGCACGAGGCCACTTCTCCACTCCAGCACCCGAACACCTGATCTAATGTTTTCAACCTGCTGCTAAACCCCAGACTTATTTGGGTCTTAAGGACCGGATTTGCAAAAGCACTGGATGTGAGAGCTTAGAAGCAGAAAGCAGAGTGGCAGCGTTCTCAGTCCTGGTGAGTATGTTATCGAGTGAGTCATACTGAGCAGGTTCAGAGCAGGATAGTAGATTAAGTGGAAGCACAAATAAAATCCCCCATCTTTCTGTTTAGAATTAAACTCGCAGCTTGCTCAGATTAATCACAATCTCCCGTGTTTGCAAAAAGCAGCTTTGACAGCGTGCCAGCAAGCGCAAAGTGATGCCAATGCCTCCAAACACTTCAATTTCCAACACTGCCCATATGCCCACGCTCTTCACAGTTTTACATAGTGCTTGATGGATGCGGTGCTAATGCAATTTGGATCAGATTTTCTAAAGCCTTTGAAGATATTTTTTACTTGACCTCATGTTACACTCTCATTTGACATTAAAATCTAAAGGGAAAGATACTTCATTATGTTGCACTAATTAATGATAACATGATGGTTAAAAACATCAGATACGCAGTGGCTTTCTTTAAAAAGCAAACAAAACAAAACTTTCTTTCCAATCTGTATCTTTTTCATTACTTTTCTTAAAAAAATAAAAAGTCCCCTGGGACAATGCTGTAAAGTGAATATACATTTAACTCCTTTAACTACATGCTGTCCCTAATGGCTAGACATAAACCTCTTAATTGTTTCAAACTCTGTATTTTTGAGTTAAAAATAAAAATCAGACATTTGCCAGGTTCTTTAAAAGGCCTGTAGAGTCTCTGGTCCATGATGAAATTTAAAAAGGTAAAACCATCGACTTCTGGACATGTCAAGCTCGAACTGTTAGGCAATAGAAAGGAAGAAAAGCACAATTATGCTAAACAAAAAGTAATCATCTGACGGCCTTGATTTTTGCCATTCTGTTCTGCAGAAACATTTTTCTTAATACCGAAGAACGGCACAGAACTGCTGCCTGTGTTTGGGAAAGACAGCCATGACCTTGTCAAGGGCGCAGTCTACAAAAGACAGCCTTGGCGGGGACGGCTACCACGCACGCCGCTGTCACGTTTTCCTTTACCAACTGAATGGTAAAGTCAAATTTTCACCCGCCGGTCAAAATATCATCATGAGCCGGATTCTTCAAAATAGCAACTCGCCTGTCTTCTATTGCATCCCCTTGTAACCATACTGCTAGGTCTCCTCGCTTTGTCAAATGTCGTACACAGGTTGCACCTTTTTATCATCGGCACCCCTCCCTTTCTCATGATGATGGGAGTGGCTACAGAGGAGAAAGCTTTCAAAAACTACAAACTCTAATACCTCTTTGGTGATGACAAATTAACCAAAAAGGTCAATCCTGATGTTCTGATGGCTTTAGCTGACAACTGAATTACCTACAAATATTCCTGCTGATGGCTGCAATTAAAACTGGTATTTATTTCCAGGGACTAAAGTGGATCTCACATATATACTGTATATTCTACATGTAGTATTTTTTGGCTTTCCAAGACACCTTGGAAAATCAAACTCTAGCATCATGAACATTTATCAAACAGTCTAGCAAACGGACATTCTGCCTACATACTTAGCACAGGAAAAATGTTATCCTCACAGGAAAATTGTTTGGGGATTTATTTGTATTTTTAGCAGAAACCCCACTGTACCATTTCCAGTACACATTAGCTTCAGCTTCTGTCATCCAGCCATGCAGCACCAGATATTTTAGGGAACATATACTTAAATACAACCTCTTGGGAGACAGATAAGAGCACGCTTTAACACCTCCTTTCTGTCCCAATTGCCAGCCGAAACTTGGCATGAAGCATGCAGGGAGACACATTGGAGAAATTATTTACCTGATAATTTTGTTTTTCTTAGTGTAGACAGATGGACTCAGAACCAGTGGGTTATGTACTCTTTTCCTAGTAGATGGAAGATGGAGTCAGATTTCAAAGCTGATGGCACTCTAGATATACCCCTGCAGTAACCTCAGCTCTTCAGTATTCTCTTCGAAAAAACATTGTGGATATATCTTTGCTTAATTAACTTGATTAAACTTGATTGAACTGGTTCAACTGATTCAAAACTGGAGACCACCAGTGCACTCAACCAATTAACGCCAACAATGTACAAACTGAGGGTGTCTTGAACTAAAAGTAGGCAACGACTTACCCGAATTTGCCTAGTCTCGAGGTTTGCTTTCCAAGGTTCTCCTTCTCTGGGGCAGCCGTGGGCGGGATGCTGAGTCCATCTATCACCACTAAGGAAAACGAAATTATCAGGTAAGTAATTTCTCCATTTCCTAGCGTGTAGCCAGATGGACTCAGGACCAGTGGAATGTACAAAAGCTACTCCTGGACAGGGCGGGAGGCTGCTGTGGCCCACTTAATACTGTCCTTGCGAAGGCTGTGTCTTCTCGGGCCTGAACATCCAGGTGGTAGAACCTGGAGAAGGTGTGTATGGAGGACCACGTCACCACCCGACAGATCTCAGCAGCTTGGTTTCTGCCCAAGAGACTGCCTGGGCCCTAATAGAATGAGCCTTAACCTGCAGTGGTATGGGGTTGCCTGCCTTGATTACTTTGATCCAATGAGCTATGGTCGCCCATGAGGCTGCTTCTCCTTGTTTCTTCCCACTGTGAAGAACGAACAAGCGATTCGTTTTGTGCACCAGTTCAGATCTTTTCAGATACCGCACTAGGAGTCTGCCGACATTTAGATGGCGAAGAAGGCGTGAGTCTTCCAAGCCCTTATGTTCATCCGGAGATGGTAAGGAGATAGCTTGGTTCAAGTGAAACTCGGAAACCACTTTCGGTAGAAAGGAGGGGACGGTGCGCAGCTGTATGGTTCCAGGAGTGAACCTAAGGAACGGTTCCCGACAGGATAGTGCCTGTAGTTCGGAGATGCGACGACTGAACATATTGCCACCAGGAATACCGTCTTCAATGTTAAGAGGCGTAGTGACAGACCGCGCGTTGGTCTGAAGGAAGCCCCTGCTAGGAAGTCTAATACTAGATTGAGATTCTATAGAGGCACCGGCCACTTTAGGGGTGGTTGGAGTTATTTAACCCCTTTCAGGAAGCGGGACAAATCCAGATGGGTTGATAGCTGGATACCGTCCACTTCAGCTCTGAAGCAGGACAGTGCAGCTACTTGAACCTTGAGGGAGTTGAGAGAAAACCCCTTCTTCATACCATCCTGTAGGAACTCCAGAATCATGGGGATCTTGGCTGTCCAAGGGAGTATCCTGCGGTCCTTGCACCAGGCTTCGAATTCTCTCCAGATCCGTATGTATGACAGGGATGTGGAGAACTTGCAAGCTCAGAGCAGGGTGGCAATCACGGCCTTTGAGTAACCGTGCTTCTTCAGACAAGTCCTCTCAAGGGCCAGACCATAAGAGAGAATCGAGATGGATCTTCGTGAAGAATCAGGCCCTGCCGGAGAAGGTCCCTATGTGGAGGTAGCCACAGAGGTTCCCCGCAAGGAGTCTTTGCATGTCTGCGTAACATGGTCGTCTTGGCCAATCCGGGGCCACTAGTAGAACTAGTCTCCTGTGATATTCTATCTTGCGGATGACCTTGCCCAGTAATGGCCATGGGGAGAAGGCATACAGTAAGTCTTCCTCTGGCCAAGTCTGGATGAGAGCGTCGATCCCTTGGGAGTGTGGCTCTCGTCTGCGACTGAAGAACCTGGGGACTTGGGCACTGAGATGGGTGGCCAGTAGATCCATGGCTGGGAGGCCCCAGCGATTTACTATCAGTTGGAAGGCTGTGGTTGACAGTGTCCATTCTCCCGGGTCCAGGCTCTCTCTGCTGAAGAAGTCTGCTGAGACGTCTTTTTCTGCGATGTGGGAGGCCGAGATCCCTTGTAGGTTTATCTCCGCCCATGCCATGAGAGGATCTATCTCCAGAAACACCTGCTGGCTCCTGGTTCCTCCCTGGCGGTTGATGTAAGCATCCGTTGTAGTGTTTTCCGACATTACTTGAATCGCTTTGCCTCGGAGTCTGTGGTTGAATCGCAGGCATGCTAGTCTGACTGCTCGATCTTCCAGGCGGTTTATGTTCCATTCCGCCTCTTCCTTGTTCCATTGTCCCTGGGCCATCAGTTCCTGACAGTGGGCTCGCATCCGTGGCGAGCAAGGTCCACTTTGGTGGGGGTAGGCTTACTCCTTTGCTTAGGTGGTCTTCCTGTAGCCACCACTGGAACTGAGAACATACCTCTGCTGGTAGTTGGAGGCAAATTGAGTAGTCCTGGGACAGTGGGCTCCATTGTCACAGTAAGGAGCGCGGGAGTGGTCGCATATGGGCCCTTGCCCACGGGATGACCTCCAGAGTTGATACCATGAGGCTGAGGACTTAAAGATAGTCCCATACCTTGGGGCGTGCATTGGTCATCAATTATCGTAAATGTTCCATCAGTTTCCTTCTCCTCAGGGAAGGGAGGAAGAGTTTGTTCTACTTGGTGTCGAAACGGGCCCCCAGGTACTCTAGAGATTGAGAGGGCTGTAGGCTGCTCTTGCCCATGTTCACAACCCAACCGAGTTCCTGCAGTAGGCTCTTGACTCTGCTGGTCACCTGCTGGCTCTCTTCCGAAGACTTTGCCCTGATCAGCCAGACGTCCAGGTAAGGGTGTACCAAGATTCCTTCCTTCCACCACGACCACCATAATTTCGGAGAATGTTCTGGGGCGGTTGCTAAGCCGAAAGATAGCGCTCGAAACTGATAATGGTGACCCAGAATTGCAAAGCATAGAAAATGCTGGTGATCTTGATGGACTGGAATGTGAAGGTAGGCTTTGGAGAGGTCCAGGGAGGTTAGAAACTCTCCTGGTTGTACTGCCATTATGACTGAGCAAAGAGTTTCCATGCGGAAGTGTAGTATCCGTAGATGACGGTTGACGTTCTTGAGATCCAAGATGGGTTGAAATGATCCTTCCTTCTTGGGAACGATAAAACAGATGGAATAGCGCCCCGTATTTTGTTGGGGCGTGGGAACCGGAGTTATTGCCTTCAGACTGAGTAGGCTTGTCAGAGTGGTTTCCACTGCCAGTCTCTTGGTGTGGGAGTGGCAGGGTGACATCATAAATTTGTCTCGAGGGATGCTGCAGAACTCCAGAGTAGCCTTCTCGAATGATGTTTAGTACCCATTTGTCCGACGTTATCTCGACCCATTTTTAGTAGAAGAGGGCAAGTCGACCACCTCTCCCCTCTTCCTATGGATAGGTCGGCCCATTCTTATTATGGAGCACGGTTGGAGCCTGCCCCCCGGAACTGCTCCTTTTTTGGTCTGTCAGTTCTGAAAGGGCTGGGACCTTCCGGAGGGACGAGGTGCCTGGAACTGCGAGTTCCTGTAGGGTCTAAAGCGTTGCGAGCCTCTGTCCTTGGTTCTTCTGGGAGAGGGACGCTGAGAGCTTTTATTCCTTTCTTCCGGTAGCCGAGGCACTGGGGATTCGCCCCACTTGCTGGCTAACTTTTCCAATTCACTTCCGAACAAGAGAGATCCTTTAAAGGGCATTCTTGTGAGATTTGCTTTAGATGTCGCATCAGCAGACCAGTTCCATAGCCATAGTCTTCTGGCTGCCACTACTGAGGATATGCCTCTGGCTGAAGTGCGCACCAGAGCTTGCGTCCATCAGGAAGGCTGCTGCAGGTTCCATCGTCTCACCGGTATACATTCTGGAGTTATTTGCATCTCTTGAGAGAAGCAAGCAGGAACGTGCCACCAGTGCGCAGCAGGAAGCAATCTGCAGTGTCATTGCTGTTGCGTCGAAGGCCTGCTTAAGGATGGATTCCAATCGTCTATCCTGAGTATCCTTCAATGCAGCCCCTCCCTCAACGGGAATCATTGTTCGCTTTGAGACGGCATAGACCATGGCGTCCACTTTCGGGAAATGCAGGCGTTCCTTGGTCGCTGGTTCTAGAGGGTATAGGGCTTCCAAGGCCCTACCCCCTTTGAAGCTGGCCTCCGGGGCATCCCACTCCAAGTTGATGAGTTCCTAGATAGCTTCCATCATTGGGAAGTAACATGAGGCTTTACGAAGGGACACCAGGATGGGGTTTTTCTTTGGTTCCACCATTGGGTTCGTGCCTGGAATACCCAGAGTCTGGGAAACAAGGGCTGATAGTTCATCCTTGTGGAAGAAGCGAAGCATGGTTTGGTAAGGTTCCAGGCCTGGAGGAATTTCTCCTTCTTCCAGGGAGTTGCCATCATCTGAGGTGTCTGGGTCCCTCGTTAGGGAAATTCTTGGTTAGGCGAGGCATGTCTCGAGGCATCCGAGCAGGACCGGGAGGATCTTGTGCTTCCGGCAGGGGTTGAGCCCGGGGCGCAGCCAGGCTGATTGCATCTGAAGGAAGGCTTGCAGCCCTTGGAAAAATTCTAACCAGAAGATCCCTGGGTCCATGTTAATCCCTGGGGGAGTCGGTATAAGAGCCTCTGAGGTGCGCTCTTGTGGAGAAGCCATCTCAGAGATGCATAGATCCGGGGAACTATAGTCTGTAGTAGTTCCGGATCCATCCCCAGACAGTGAGGGACCAGGCTTTGGTTCCCCCTGGGCTTCCTCGCAATGCTGGCACAGGCAGGACTTCAGTTCAGGCTGTGCAAAGAAAGTGTCTTCTGGCCTTCTTGGGTGCCAGTGCCATTGCCTCTAGCTTCAATGCTCGTGTAATTCTAAACGCGGCTGTGTGTGTAGTTGTGCGTGCGGGGTGCGCTCAGTTATGCGCACGGTGTGCGCACATGTGTACTGGACGCACACAAGTTAAGCGTATTGGTCGCCCAGTCTGCCCTGCGCGTACCACTGGTCGAGAAGGGAAGATGGTGCCAACAGCCCCTGCATGTAAGATGGCGCCCCTGTGGGTCTCCATGTGGACCCCTGCACCGGATCGGGGCCTAGCCCAACCAGGGCTGCTCAACCCGATCGGTGCTTTTACCTCGCCAGAAAAGAAATCTAATCGGTACGGCAATCAGAGCCTCGGAGACCGGAATTTAAAGTTTTCTGCTTACCTGGTCTAGGCACTTACTGATTGAGTGCCTGGACCGTCTCCAGCTGCGGTGGGAGAAGGCTTTACCTTCACCGCCACGCTTGGTTGTGCACCTGCTGCCTTTCAGCCACTCTGGGGCTAAGTCCACGCTGGGAACCGGCTACCGGACCAAGGCACACCTCTGAGGGATATCGGAAATCACCTCAGGAATTCTCAACTGGGGGAGGGACCCTTAGGTTTCACTGCAGGAGAGTGGGGCTCAATCTTCTTTAAAGGTAAATTTTCTTTTTCTTTCTTCTTTGCTGTAAATCTTAACACTTTTCTAGTGTGTGGGATAGTGTCCGCATCTGCTAGAAGACGGAGAGATACTGAAGAGCTGAGGTTACTGCAGGGGTATATCTAGAGTGAAGTCAGCTTTGAAATCTGACTCCATCTCCCATCTGCTAGCAGAAGAGCACATAACCCACTGGTCCTGAGTCCATCTGGTTACACGCTAGGAAACTGTAGATTTTAGTGGTGGGTAAAATTATCTTATGCTTTATATTTTCCTTCAAGTATCTTCAGTTTACAGGGTATATTCTAGGATAGCACTATACTCTTTAAGGCAGGGCTGGAGAATATTTTGAAGACTTGGGTGCCAAATGTATCTTTTGGTGACACTAAGAGCAATTTTGGAAATTTTTTAAAGTGTAGATTTCTCTGCCTCATGGAATTCTCTAAATTCTCTAACTTTGATGATAAATATTATCCTTAATAAAAGTTTGCTGTAACACACAGGCCGATATAGTACAGTGCGCTCCGACGGAGTGCACTGTTAACCTGCTCTTGGACGCGCGTTTTCCTTTACCCCTTATTCAGTAAGGGGCGGAAAACACGCGTCCAACCTGCGGCACCTAATAGCGCCCTCAACATGCAAATGCATGTTGACGGCCCTATTAGGTATTCCTGCGCGATACAGAAAGTAAAATGTGCAGCCAAGCCCACATTTTACTTTAAGAAATTAGCGCCTACCCAAAAGGTAGGCGCTAGTTTCTGCCGGCACCGGGAAAGTGCACCCTCTGACTTAATATCATGGCGATATTAAGTTGGAGGTCCCGAAGGGTAAAAAAAAGTAAAAAAAAAAAATGTAAAATGGGCCGGCGGCTGTCGGCCTAAAACTGGACGCTCATTTTTGCTGGCGTCCGGTTTTCGAGAACCGACGCCGGCAAAATTGAGCGTCGGCTGTCAAACCTGCTGACAGCCGCCGCTCTGGGCCAAAAGGAGGCGCTATGGACGAGCTAGTGACGTTCGTCCGCTCTCCCGCGGACTTTACTGAATCGGCCTGTGAGTTTCTTGATCAATTTTACTTGCAAAATTCAACCAGGCGTTTTCCTGTGGCCTCATTAAATCCATCCAGCTCAAACTTTATTCACCAACTCCTGATTCCCTTTCATGACAGAAATTAGTTGAGATGTACATTTATTACATATATTAAATGTTTAATCGCTCAACACAATGAAGGCCTGAGCCTTCCAAGATAGTTTCCAAGGTGAATACAGGGGGCTCACTCAGACTAAATGCCCTTTGAGAACAATGGACTCCAGAGAGAAAATGGGAACCTGATGTCAAACACAGAGCTTTGGATCGCCATCACCAGCTAGGTTTTCCCGACTGCAAGCACCCTTGAGGATCTCCGCTGTATTCTTAGTCAGTGCTGCAGCATCCTGCACTGTAACTGCCTGCCCTGCAACAGAGAACCTTACGCCCGTGTCATCAGCACACAACTGCTTCAGAGGCAAGCGCTCAGGCACGGACCACCTCAAAACCCGGACAAGGCAATCTATTCGCCGGGCTCATTGAAGCACTCAACCCAAGGAGGGACAGGGACACATCTTCCTCAAAACCCCCATCGGCTGACCCCCAGCAGTCATTGGTGTAGACACCATGAAAGAGTCCATGGATCCCCAAGGTCGAAGGCAGAACCAAAAGAGCAGTGAGCCATGGGTCGACCTTTTCTTTTCCTCACCATCTCAAAATAAGGAAAAATCTTCTCAAGATAAGAAACAAACAACAATGGGAGTAGAGACTCAGAGCCATAGGTGCTGCTAAGTCACCTTCTTGAATTCCCTAACACTTTGGCTTTTTAAAGATTCAGAGCCAACTTGTTGCAATGCATCCAGCACTCAGTTGCCTGCATGCATCTGGTTAATGAGACAAATGAAGTCTGAAAGGTCCTACCGGATACCACTGGCATAGATTTTAGTATTACTGAACCGCCTGTACTTAGCTCACAAACAGGTCTATCCAGTACCGAGCGGTAGGAAGAGCTGCGTTAGTGCCCAGCACACCCGCGGTTGCCGCACGCACAGTGCAGCTCACCTACCGCTCGATCCTGAACAATAATTTTATGCAAATGTAAACCGCGTCTAAGAAGGGTCCGTGAAGCGTTAGGTCCGCGCAACCCATTTTACTGGATAGAGCGCCTATACAGTATCCTGGGTGCGCGGGCCTAACGCTTCACGCCACGCTGGTATCTGTCATTTCAAATGTCATTTGAAATGACAGATACCAGGAAGTCGGGACTGCCAGTCCCCCCCTCCCCTCCTCCCGAAGCAGGGCGCGAAAAGCAGCCTTGCTCCGGGAGGAGGGGAGAAGGGACTGGCAGTACGAAGCGGCGAAGCGACTTACTTTTTGCACCCCCCTCCGGACGACCTCTCCTGCCTCCAGCTGCTCGCGAAGATGGACGCCCATGCAGCCCCGATCGGACCTCTCCTGCCTCCCGCTGCGCGACTTACTTTTTTTGCAGCCGTCCGGCCATCGGGAAGAACGTATCGTGGCTCCCCTGCCTCCCAGGGAAGATGGATGCCAGCACGGGGGAAAGCGGCCCATGTGCATGCAATTGGCTGCTCAAGACGTGACATCACATGCCGTGACGCCAAACGTCGTGACGTCACGTCTTGAGCGGCCAATTGCATGCACAGGGGCCGCTTTCCCCCGTGCTGGCATCCATCTTCCCCGGGAAGCAGGGGAGCCACGATACGTTCTTCCCGATGGCCGGACGGCTGCCAAAAAAGTAAGTCGCGCAGCGGGAGGCAGGAGAGGTCCGAGGTGTAGTGGAGAGGTGATTTTTTTCTTCTTTTTAAATAAATGAAACCTCTTAGATTTGTGATGGATGAATCTGCCCTTTGGATAAGAGGCAGGCCTTTTAATGTAATATGGCTGGCACTCTCCTCTCTTATTTCTCATGGGGATGCTGTAGTGACTTTGTTAACTTTAAAGCATCCATCTGAACGTAAAACTTCAGAAACATGAATTGCATTTGTTGTCCTTTTCTATGACTTCCAGGTCATTGCTATCAGTTTATTGGCTACAATCCTTTTAAGCTCAGTTACATTTACTGCAAAGCAAGGATCGGGGCTGCAAAAAGTAAGTTGCTTCGCCGCTTCACACTTACTTTTTGCAGGCGTCCATCTTCGCGAGCAGCTGGAGGCAGGAGAGGTCGTCCGATGTTCGGAGGGGGGTGCAAAAAGTAAGTCGCTTCGCCGCTTCACACTGTCAGTGTCTCTTCTTCCCTCCTCCCGAAGCAGGGCGCGAAAAGCAGCCTTGCTCCGGGAGGAGGGAAGAAGAGACACTGACAGTGTGAAGTGACTTACTTTTTGCTTTTACGTTTTTTTCGCTTTTTTTTTTTTTGCTTCGGGAGGAGGGGAGAGGACTGGGGCTGCCCCGGAGACCGGCACCCATGATCGCGGCCGGGGCAGGTGAGCGGGGGCTGGGGGAAAGCTTGCCGCCTACCCTTACCCCTGCCTCTACCGCAGGGGTAAGGGTAGGCGGTAAGTTAGCAGGTTAAACGTGCGACAAAATGGCAGGGAAAGATAGCGATAGTCGGGGCGCGGGTTATGGGATGCTAGGGAATAGCTAATTCGCTCGTTTGCATGCAATATACATGCCGCGTGCGGAAGGGGTTGGCCGGGGATTTTAGGATGCGGTAGGAGTGGGTTAAAGGAGATTCGGGATCGCAGGAAGGGATAACGCGGCCGGAAAGTGAGTAGAACGCGGCTTAGGAGCAGGGTAAACGCGGCCGCACTTTACAGGATAGACCTGAAAGTAAGCAAACGACCAGTGAAACCAATAACGATTCTATGCTGTGCCCTGCTCTAAAGCTACACTGATATACAACAAAGGTTCCAGCGTAAAATGTTTCCCCCTTATAACTTACTTTTTTTTTTTTTTTAGTTTTTGCTCTCCCCTCCCTCCAGCTTCTTTTTCACCTTGTCTCAGTCCATTCTTTCCTTTCACTCAGCCACTTTCCAACTTCCTGTCCGATCCTCCTTCCAGCCTCTCTCCCCCCCATCAGCCAAGCGTATCAGGCTCTTTCCCTCCAGCCAGCCTACCTCTTCCGCTAAGCCCCGCAGAAAGGTGCAAACCTAGGCATAGCCCCCATTTGGGAGTGTGGGGCAGTGCCTCATGGCAGCCGTGCTGCCACTTCCCAGCACCCAGGATTTTTCCACCCCTGCTTAAAAGACAAACCTGTTTCAGGCCTATGCAATACAATGCGCTCAGCTGAGCGTACGGCTTTAAACGCACATCCAAAACCCCAATATGCAATAAGGGGGAATTAGCGTTTCCAAAACAAGCAGCCAAACCAGCACATAGCTAATAGAGCTCAGCACATGTAAATTCATGTTGAAGAGGCTATTAGCTATTACCCACTATGCCAAAAAAAAAAAAAAGTAGTGCACCCAGTGTGCACATTTTTGCTCTGACAAATTAACGCCTGCCCTGGTGCTGGCGTTAATCCTTGAGGAGCCCCTAAAGTTAACAGAAAAGCAGAAAATACTACTTTTCTGTAGTTCCTCCGACTTAATGTCGTGCCGATATTAAGTCTGAAAAACTGAAAAAAGGAGTAAAGGAAAAAGAAAATTTAAAAATAAAAGTCGCCGGCGGTCAGGTTAGGAAAACGGACGCTTGTAAAATTGAGCGTCCGTTTTCCCGAACCCGCACGGACAGCCCCCTCTTCTGGGCGCCCAATGACGAGGCGGCACTAGGGATGCACAATTTCCCCCTAGCGCCTCATTTTTACCATGGCAGCCCATTTAAATATTAAATCGCCCGTTTTACACGCGCCAACATTGCATCGGCCTATTTATTAGCTAAAATAAAATGCAATGGTGCTTTAAAGCCAGTGGTGAGACAAAAAGGTTTCTGAATCAAAAAAGCTTACGCTGTGTTTGCTCCTTGTGCTTGCTTGTGAGAAAGCAGACGAGAGGGCTTGAACCCCAGGAGCTCAGATTACCTCCTTCAATGCCTCAGGCTTCATCGTCCCCTGCTTAGCAAGCGGCTTCACCTTGCACGATTCTATCCAGGATGAAAGCAAAACGGGGGCATCGCTGGTCACCCTTTTCAACTCATCATCTACAGAACAGCACAGAAAGACTACTGCAATGTGTACAACTTTGCTCTTTTTATTAAGTCAGGGTTCTGCTGTGTCGCAGAATTAGCAGTTTCAAACCCCTGTACAGCACTTTGACTACATTTGATGTTGCCATATTCCTTCTCCTGGTTATTCTCCTTCTATCCTGCTCAACTCCCCAATTCCAGAATCCCCACTTTAGAGTGGGTTTTAGACTGTCCTGGAAGCTGACTCTACATTCTGTGTATTCGCTGGTATTTTACCTGTCTCCTCGAGGACTATAAAAATATGTTTCTTCAACTCTGAGAGAACTGATGGGGAATCTGTAAAAGAAAATGCAACTTTTCTCCAAATCATAGAATAAGAAATAAATATCCGGGGGGAAAAAAAACAAAACAGGCCACAAGAGGCTAAAAATTTTTTTAAATATTCTCCATAACAACATTGTAGATTATCTTTAAAAGTTCCTATATGCAAGTCCTAAAAATGCTCATGATATCCAAGAATCCTGGGCTCATGTACCGTAGGAATAAAGACATCTTTCATAAAAAAATGAAATTGCAAGTGTCCTTCTTGGAATACTCTGAATAGGAACCTTTAATTATCTGAGACAGATAACCTAACAGCACTCAGTCGCTCCAGACTTGAACGAATAGAGTGTGCTGCTTCTTAAAATGCCGATTTGCTCTACGCGTCTTTTGTTGACATTCGGCAAATAATTCCATCTAACAGCGTGCCGATCTTTTCTTCCTGTGGGGTGAGTTTGTACATCTGTTAAAACAAAACAAACCAGGAGTAAGGACAGAAAGCAGGGGTAGAGAAATCAGTGATGGGGAGCGGTGGGGAAGAATCTGCATCAAGCTCCCTACGCTGGGACAGAGGGAATGCATGGAGTGCAGCATGGTATGGGTGGCTGACCAATCAGACTATGGCTTAGTCTATTTCAAGGAGATAAACAGTGGCTGCAGCCTTACTGTGGTCATTAGCGATGTGAGAATGCTTCTGCAGTAATAGCAAAGCTGGCAGGTCTAGCTGGTTTCATTTCACATGAATTTCCCTAAAATACACAGGAGGTATTCCATTGCAAGTCCAAACAGCTTTTGGGCAAATTCTGTGGCTTGTTGCAATAGAAAGTGAATCTGCACAGGATCCTGTAGATTTTTGCAGCCTCCTGCAGTATTGTTTGATCTCCACTCTAGCTTGCAAGGGACAGCAGTAAACTGCTCAGAGCGGCAGTTACCACCCAGCAACTTGCCGAGCAGACTGCATGGACCATTTGGGTCTTTTCCTGCCATCATTTGGTATATTACTATGAAGTACATTTTTGGGGTATCATGTGACTGCACTGTGTGGGTTTCAGCAGCATTCTGAAGATTTCTGCAGCATTTCGCTGCGAAACGCTCAAAGCTTTTTCCCCAATTGTTTTCAGTAAAAATTCATCAAATGCCGTGTTTTCAGATTTTCCATAAAATTTCTCACATCCTTATTAAACTGCATTAGTGGCTAGTTTTCAAAATCACAGGTTTCTCCTTAGGGATAAAAAAAAAAAAGACAACAGAAGGAAAAGAGAAAAATCTACCTTGATGTTTAACTGTGAAACAAATCATGTGGAAATAGCGGTGCTTTAAAATGCTGCTCAGAGAGGGTTAACATGAAATCAGACTGAATGCTCTGTGCTATCCTTGCCTTCTGCTGCCTTTTCATACCTTTTTGACCTTTGTGATGTCTGCCATTGTCGACAGTTCCATTACAGAAACCTGCTGACCCTCGACCTGAGAGACTATTTCTTCAGGATTTACAGTTTTCGCTCCATCTTCAATCAAAACAATGAGAGCTGCAGAGTCACTGTCTGAAATGCCAAATCTTTTAAAAGCTTCTGAAATCTGGGAGGGAAAAACAGAAAAAAACATGCAAACAGAATGTTGGGAATTATTAGAAAGGGAATGGTGAATAAAATGGAAAATGTCATAATGCCTCTGTATCGCTCCATGGTGAGACCGCACCTTGAATACTGTGTACAATTCCGGTCGCCGCATCTCAAAAAAGATATAATTGCGATGGAGAAGGTACAGAGAAGGGCTACCAAAATGATAAGGGGAATGGAACAGCTCCCCTATGAGGAAAGACTAAAGAGGTTAGGACTTTTCAGCTTGGAGAAGAGACGGCTGAGGGGGATATGATAGAGGTATTTAAAATCATGAGGTCTAGATCGGGTAAACGTGAATCAGTTATTTACTCTTTTGGATAAAAGAAGGACTAGGGTGCACTCCATGAAGTTAGAATGTAGCACATTTAAAACTAATCGGAGAAAGTTCTTTTTCACTCAACGCACAATTAAACTCTGGAATTTGTTGCCAGGGGATGTGGTTAGTGCAGTTAGAGTAGCTGGGTTTAGAAAAGGATTGGATAAGTTATTGGAGGAGAAGTCCATTACCTGCTATTAATTAAGTTGAATTAGAAAATAGCCACTGCTATTACCAGCCAGGTTCTTATGGCCTGGATCGGTCACTGTTGGAGACAGGATGCTGAGCTTGATGGATCTTTGGTCTGACCCAGTAAGGCATGTTCTTATGTTCTTACCCTACTGAAACTGCATCAGTTGGAGCACCTCAAGAAGGCTGTGCCTTGTTGCTGCCCTATGGACACCTCCAGAGACTGCAAATCAGGAGAGGGCTGATTGGCTAGAGAGCCACGGTGGTGCCTCTTTGAGTTGGCAGTGGTACATGGCCTTAAAGTAAATGGGAGAAGGCTCCTTGTAGGCCAGGATATTTGGCACTTTCAAAATCTGACAACCTAGGCAGTTGCTTATGCCTAAATCCAGGCCTGATCTCTCATCTCGCTGGGACTCTGAAACCCATTCTCCTCCCCTGAGGGGACCCCGGGAATGCCCATTTCACAATGCTCCTGAATAATGCATAAAATACATCATGTTTTTCTTACCCACAGCAAATACTGCAATCATTGCAATACTGAGGATACCAAAATGATTACATAGCTCCTAGATTTCTTCAGTTTCAAACCATTTTGCATACTGGATTGGTACTGTATCTGTTGGGTCACACAGTACCAGCCTGACTAACTGAAGAGTCATTAACCAAGCAATGGGTGGAGGGAAACTGGTGGCAGTCAACCACATTACAAAATAGCTGGCATTCTCCTCTCTTCCTTGTTGATTATCCTGTATACAATGTGCTTTTATGCACACAGATGGAAATGGACTATTCCACCGTATATGGAAGAGTTTATTTTGACAATTTATAGTTTTAAATTAAAAAATAAACAAACAATTATGCCTGAAAGACTATAGGACATCCAAGAATGTGAAATCTGTAGGGCATGCAATATATATATTTTTTTTTATTGTGGTTGGCCTTTGCCCCTAAAACTTTAGGGCGCTCCTGAGAACACGAGAATGTCACTGTTTTAACTGGGGCAGATAGGATTGTTAAGATGGTGCCTAGCACAAGTTTGTAAAGAAACTTAAGTTATCAAGATTCACAGACATATAGAAACTTGTCATGTAATGCCTTAGCACTACCCTTAACACTCATTTAGGGTTAACTCTGTAGACAGCTGGAGGATTCTGCCAGGCACTGCTCAGACCCTCCTGCACCTGTACACATGCCCCTACACTGGCAACCTCCCATCCTCCAAATTGGGTTCCTGCTTGTATCTGGGCAAATGCCCTGCCTGTAAGCTATCCATTGGTAGCTTCCAGGGAAACTGAGACCACCCGTTACAACCCAAGGGTCATACAATTCCTAGAAACACACCTACAAACCAAATACAAAACAGTCTACAGAATCTACTCATTGATTTACATTGTGATGCAATATTTACACTAAAGTTCTTTACTCAAAGAAACAAGTGTCTCTTTTCAGTGAAGCTAGTCATGATATTTGAAAGACAGAGGGTTTCCAACTAGCAGCAGATGGATGGTGACTTGGGAAGGTCTGGAGTTCTGTCCTGTCTTACCAGACAATTTATTAAAATTTCTCTTAACTATTGGGACTGGCAATCAATCAGTCACAGGACAGAGCTAAAAAAACTAAAAAATTTATTAAAAACCTGAACAGAAAAAAAAATACATAATTTGCAAAGCAACAGATAAAGTAACAAGATTCATACAGTTAACACTAACTAGACAAGACTAGGGGGCATTCCATGAAGTTAGCAAGTAACACATTTAAGACTAATCTGAGAAAATTCTTTTTCACTCAACCCACGATAAAGCTCTGGAATTTGTTGCCAGAGGAGGTGGTTAGTGCAGTTGTGTAGCTGGGTTCAAAAAAGGTTTGGATAAGTTCTTGGAGGAGAAGTCCATTAATGGCTATTAATCAATTATACTTAGGGAATAGCCACTGCTATTAATTGCATCAGTAGCATGGGATCTTCTTAGTGTTTGGGTAATTGCCAGGTTCTTGTGGCCTGGTTTTGGCCTCTGTTGGAAACAGGATGCTGGGCTTGATGGACCCTTGGTCTGACCCAGCATGGCAATTTCTTATGTTCTTATGTTGTCTTTACAAGGACATGTAGAGCTAGGATACAGCCATGGCACAGATATGGTTCTTCTGCACTCCCAGCCAAGACTGAAGAGCTCTTCTAGCAACTTTAGGGCTATTTTTTTATGGGCTGTGTCTAAAGGACCAATCAGGTCACAGAGTAATAGCTTTCTGACCAAAGGCACTACAGGATGTTACAATCTCACAACTCCCTGAAGATACTGGGAAATATGCTGTCCAAGCCTCATTCTGAGTTGAGAAGACATTACAAGTCTCAGTTTGAAATACAGTGTATGTTTGTCTTATTAGATTGTAAGCTCTACTGAGCAGGGCCTGTCTTTTTGTATGTTTGTACAGTGCTGCATATGTCATGCAGCGCTAAAGAAATTTTAAGTAATAGTAGTAGTAAAGGTCAGAATGTCACCTGCAGGCTATCTTAAGGGAAATGAGCTCTCTCTGGGAAAAACACAAGTCCCAGGGCAAAACAAAGAATCATTGCGTACATGAAATTTGCTGTTTTGCCACAAGGCTACAAAAGCAGAGTCCTGGAGGGAGTTTGCTACTTTCTAGGATTTCACATTTAAGCTTCGCATTAAATGAAAATATTTTGCAGGCAGTATTAACATGGTCCTTTGCGACTGAAATTTGAAAGAAATAGTCTAAAACACATTTTCATACTGCAAAGTAAGCTTACATTGTTGGTTGGCGAGAGGTTGAAAATGATTTCTGAATACAGGGTCCGTGTCTTCATTTTGCCCAGCTTCTGTAGATGAACTGCCTTGTTTGTTGCCACCAGAACCTGAAACGGATCAACAATCTGCAGAAGAAGAATTTAAAACATAGCAGCTAAATAAAATACCAACATGTAATTTTTCCCCCCTCTCTGACAGGCTGATGCATTAAAGTGTGCCCAGTCTAACGCACGAGTTTACTCACGGTTGGGAGCATATCCGATGCAGGAAGGAGTTTCGCGCAACTGAAACGTGCACCCTAATAAAAGTGTGCCAGATAGTGCCTGTCAGATTTAAATTCTATGTAGATGAAGACATTAGCTATTACCACCTGATGCCAGAAAGCGCATCTAAAGGTTGGGCGCCCAATACACATTTTTTTTTTTGCAAGGAATTTAACTCCAGCTCCAGAGGTGGAGTAAAGTTAACCTGCAGTCAAGGGCTCACGAGAAACATTAAAAAAAAATATGGTCCTCTGTGTTATGATAAATGTGTCCTCCTCCTTAGTTTCAACCTGACTCTTGAGTTTACTGCTTCCGGTGAGGAAAAATGTATGTATATTGATTTGATTAAAAAGAAGCGCATTTTTGGTTATGAATGCCCAATTTAGACACCTATAACAATGGGCACCTGATATAATAAATGTCATCACCAATCTCTATGAAACTTGACAAAAATAACCAAAAAGAAGCGCCTTCAAAACTGACACTCGTATCGAGTGCCCGATATAACCAGCACCTGATGCAATAAACTCCTTTGAGCACCAAACGCACAATTCTCCCTCAGGGCGCCCTTTTTTAACGCTGCCACGATTTCACTTATTTAAATACTGCATCGGGTGCACAGGGGATATGGATGTGTGTGTGGTAGGAAAATGGGCGCCCACTATGAATGCAGGATTTGAGCGAGCGTTTTCTTGTATCTGCCTATGAATGCAATGCCGCAGATCCCTTTAGTGCGGACTCCCGTTTCCGTTTGCCTTCTGCCTCACTGACTGACATTCTGACAACGATATGGATTAAACTCAAGTACTATCCTCAAAAGAAATGCGGTTAGTCCCTGCTTTTTATTTCTGTAAGATGGCAACTGCCACAAAGATGATGTCTTCCTCGATTGGAAGGAATGTGCTAAATATGTAGGATTATCCTGGTCAATAATTATTCAGAGACCCCCACTCCCCCGCCGAGACTCCTGCTTGGGAGAAAGCGCTGCAGATGAGAATACCACGAGCAACGAAAAGGGGCGGGACATTGGGTGTTCCAGGGTGGGGCCAACTGTTGTGCACGCAACTCTGCACTTTAAAACCAGAGGCCGCAACGCACGGCGGCTTGTTAGCTCCTTAACTTTACTGCTGCTCCTGATGAGGTGCAAGTCTGCAGATCTTACATTTTTTGGGCTTACACGACAGGATGAGGGGTCTGGGTCAACTGGGGGGCATACAGGATGAAGAACCAGAGGGATCTCGATGACCTCAAGATTGACTGGGCAAACTGGTGGACTAATTTGAAAAATTGGGAATGTCCCTTGCATAAGCATGTATTAAAATTCGCTTACATACGCGACAGTCGGCAATGTCTTATGGAAGATATGCGAAGTAGGTATGCTCGAGTAACCTCTTAAACTTAAGAGCATATATACTCGTGGGAGGCGTATTTTGAATCATACATGCGCAAGTGCACACATGATTTAAAATTCAAGTGTACCGGGGGTCACATGATGCGGTGAGCCAGGTGAGTCGCACTCATCACAGCTCCGGGTGCTGACTTAAGGTAAATTATGATAAATCGGAAATTCTTATTATTAACCTTCCAGGCTCTGAAGTGGACGCACTTAAGGCACACTTCCCTTTCAAATGGGCTTCTAAGGCCTTATATCTGGGTATCCGTAGTGGAAGTCATGCCAACCAGCTCCACGATTTCAATTACAAACCATTAATACAGAACATACAAAAGGACTTGGGGAAATGGTCAAAAGGCACAATCACTTGGCTAGGACGTATTGCCATCATCAAAATGAATATCTTGCCAAGGTTCCTCTACTTTTTTACGACTATACCAATTTTTATACCCTCTCCTAGTCTGAAAAAAATGGCAAGCTATTGCTTTTGGCTTTATCTGGCGGAAATGGCCACCCAGGGTTAGCAGAAGCACTTTGTATCTAGCAAAAACCAGAGGGGGACTTAGTGTGCCCAATTTAGAATGGTATTACTGCACGGCGCAGCTACGAGCGCTTGTTGTCCTGCATAGACAAGTGGAGATCCCGCAATGGACTCTGTTTGAACGCACCTTTTCAGGAGCTCAACCCCTGTCAGCACTTCCCTGGCAACCAAAATTTACATGGAAAGGATTCACATACTTGCCTTATGCCTTAGATACCACATTTAAAGTGTGGGCGCGTTGGAGGACCACTATCGTTGGCCCAGAACAATACACCGTTATTGATATACGTATTTGGAAATGCATTATTCCCCTCCCCACGCCCCACCGAGGCTTCCCATCACTGGGCGGGTATCACCCGTCTGGAACATATACAGAAACAGGGGCTCCTTATGACTCAGGAGGAGTTGCGTTCTCTCTATAATTTAGAGCAGGTAGATTTTCTATTATATGCCAGAGTATATCACACTGTTAAACGGGACCTCAGACGAAGCACAATGCGATTGACAGGCACATTATTTGAAAACTACTGCCTGAAGGCGCATCAAGTACGTGGACTAATCTCTAAAATATACAATCTGATAAGTGGGAAATTTGTGAACTCATTTCGGCAACACATAGCTTGGGATGAGGACTTTGGTCAATATCTATCAAATAATGAATGGGACCTTATCTTTACGTCAGCCCATAAATGCTCTATTTCTGCTAATCTGCAGGAGAACTGCTATAAGTTGCTCTATCGCTGGCAGTACCACTCGCCAGACAAAATTCACAAACTGGCTCCTCAGGTAGCAGCATTCTGCTGGCGGAACTGTGGCGCAGTAGGAACATTCTACCATATTTGGTGGCAGTGCCCGAAGGTATCGACTTATTGGCAGACAGTCATCTCCTGGTCGTCCACTATATTGCGCAATCCTATACGGGTCAAACCTTGGCATGTTCTTTGGAATATCCCGCTGGACATCGAACACAAAGACGCACAACGATTTCTTCAGCAAGTTTTTATTGCAGCTCGAATAACTTTGGCACAACATTGGAAAGACAGCGCGACACCCAGTCTAGCACAGGTTCAGAATAAACTTCATAGTATCTATCAACTGGCTCGTCTTACAGCTGTACATCATGATCGGCTACCATCCTTTCTCAGGATTTGGAAACCATATCAATCCTGGGTGGAAACTCAGGAACAGTAGAGAAGACGGCAATGCCTTGACTGATCTGACTGATCAGGATGGAGATGGAACTCTCTGCCATGCGACTCTTCATTCTTTTTACAGGCAACTGTAATGCAATCTCGGAATCAGACCATCCAGGAAAACAACTCACGCCTTCAATACTCTTTTACTTTTATTTATTTTTACCTTTATCTTCTGTTTAGCTATAGGTTACACCCTTGTTGACAGTAGGGGCGGGATGGGGGGGAGGGGTGGTTATTTGGTAATGTTTAATGATGTTATATACCTTTGTTAAAGCAAATGGTTACATGTAGCTTATCCTATGTATTTAACAGAGCCTTTTTGTAATTGCACGAACCAAGCTTGGTTACTATTGTTGTACCATTATTACCATTTTGCTTTGATAATAAAAAAGATTAAAAGGTGAAAAAAAAATGCCATGACAACTACAAGACATTTTGTGAATATCCATAATGCTGAGGTTAGGCAAATACTAGAAGTGTTGTTTCTCTACTACAAATCTGAGATATGTTTGTGACTTTAATGTATCTTTATGTGAATATGTACCTCCTATAGATTCAGAGAACATAGTCAGTCTCCTTTCTTCAGCAGGGCAATTACAGAGTCCAGAGTAATCGTCTTGAACATTTCTCTTTACAGGAACTTCTTCAAAGCGCTTAGGTTTAGGATAGGATACAATCCTCCTGTCTTTTTTTGAGATCAAGAAGTACCTGGAGTAAAATTCTTGCCTTCTCATCAACAGTGGGACTAGTTTGATCACTCTGACCAGCAAAAGAGAGATTTCCAACCTGAGCAAATCCTAGTGTTGAATGAGCTTGAGGGCTCTTTTGGACAGCTGATTTCAAAGTATTTCCACTAGATATAATCTGTAGCCTCTCGTTATGATATAGAGCAGTGGTTCTCAACCTTTTTTCTGTCGGAACACACCTGACAGATGGTTCTCACATGCATGACACACTGATCCCATGATCGTCACGGGGCTAGATGTAAAAGTAGAGTTTGCATCCACGGGAACCCCCCTGACCCACAATAATGGATGTAAAGCAGAATTATGACATTCCCCATACAACTCACCCTACAAAAAAGATATTCTGGTTCTGGTGTCATCTCAGTAACAGCAACTCAAACTCCTCCTACTTCCAGGCTCAATAGCCCTACTTATGAAAAGACAGCAGTTTACCACCAATTAAAACAGTCTGCCTTGAGGCGACTGTTTTAATGTATTTCCGCCCTGGAGGCGACTGTTCAGTTCCTTGTAAACCGGTGCGATATGTATTCTTTACAGGAACATCGGTATATAAAAATTAAAAATAAATAAATAAATAAAATGCATGTCCTCTTGAGAAAACACAACAAATAAGACTGATACAAACGCTTACATACTAGTAAAATATCTCATCTCGGTAACAGACACAGAACCGACCTAACATACTCCCAGGATCTGTAGTAATGCACATAAACTAATCCCCCACAGTTACACCTGTATTATGGAATACACTCAAACAGGAGCAACCCTATCTATGAAAAGGCAACACTACAAATATTAAATCAGGCCCTAAAATTTTATGAATATTGTATTTCTGACCCTGTTTTATCTTGTGTAAACCGATGTGAAGGCTTGTCCGATGTATCGGTATATAAAACTTAATAAACCATTAAAAACCAATACACCTCTTATTAGGAAAACAGAATTAGCAAGCAGCTATACATTCCCACACAGAAATAATTGTAAAACTATACTAATAAGCAGAATAAATGTTTCAAAACAGCTATGAGCAGAAAAACATCCAACAATTAAAAACTCATAAAGACTATTAAACATTCTCCAAACACCAATAAAATATTTCAAAAAAACAGACATCACTTAATAATTAAAATGGCAGTCAATCAAGAAAAATAAACTTTAAAAGCCACCTTTACTTACCCCCTCCAGCAGCTCTCCTACTCCCCTTCCATGCAGGCCGTGGCACACACAAGCAGCAGTAGAAGCTCATGGTCCTCTTCCTTAGGGCCCATGTCTCTCACACACACACCATACCAGTCATGCCCCCATGACCAGTTTTTCTGTCTCTCACACACCAATCATCTCCCAAACAGTCTTTGACACACACACACACACACACCAGTCACCATCCTGAACAGTTTCTCTCATGCCATACACACACACAGGCTTCCCACTCCCATGTTCTTTTTCAGATATACAGGCTTCTCCTTCTCATGCTGTGTCTCACACACACCCAGGTTTCTCACTCCCATGCTCACCCTCTTCACATGCACAGGCTTCTCATTCCCATAATCACTTTCTCTTTGTTACACACACACCAGTCTCTCTCTCATTTCCATGCTCGCTCTCCACGTGCACAGGCTTCTCATTCCCTGAATCACATTCTTTCTCTCACACCAGTCTCTTTCTCTCACACACACCGTCACCTTACCAACCAGTCTCTCTCTCTCATGCATGCACACACACAAAGGCTTCCCACTCCCATGCTCTCTCTCACATAATCAGGCTTCTCATTCCCATGCTTTCTTTCACACCCCCCCCCCCAAACACCAGGCTTCTTACACCCAAGCTTTCTCACATACCCAGATTTCTCACTTCCATGCTTTTTCTCTCTCTCACACACATCAGTCACCTCCCTGACTAATGTCTCACACTCTCACATACACATCAGTCATCTCCCTGAGCAGTCACTTTCATTGTCTCTCACATATACACACACACACATCAGCTCTCTGACCAGTTTCTCTCAATCACACACATGCTCTCAATCACACGCTGGCTGGCTGCTTCTCTCTCTCTCACTCACTCCCCCCCCCAGCACAAATGGTAGCTGTAGCAGCCTCCTCCTCCAGCCCCCGCAGGCCAAGAAAGAAGAATCCCCTCGGCCATGGGAGGCTCATGCTGCTGTCTCCTTTCCCAATTACCGGCTATTTCGATTGCTCGGGGGCAATGCTGCCGCCGCTGCTATTTTTCCACGCGGCACGGCTCTTTCTTCTTCCCGCGCACCGCATATCACTTCCTATGCCGGGTCACGGGGGGGGGGGGGTGCGCGGGAAGAAGTAAAGGCCAGTCACCGCTGCCGTTCCCACTGGGCTTGAATCTACTGACAGCCCGGTGGCACCGGCAGCAGGGAAGGAAAAGCAGCGGGAGAGACCGGGAGCACGCAACACACCTGTTGAGAAGCACTGATATAGAGGACCTACCGGTAGTTGTCTTAGGTTAGAATGAGCCAATAGTTTACAAAAAACCTCAGCCTCCCTCCTATAGGGAAATCTTCTAGATTAGAGGGAGCCTATATGAGGGGATGAGTGTGTGTGAGAGAGAGGGAGCCTTTATGAGGGGGTATGTGCACGACAGAGAGGCAGTCTGTTTGAGAGAGAAAGAGAGAGAGAGTGTGTGTGTGTGCGTGAGAGGGACAGAGGGAGCCTGTGTGAGGAGCAGTACTGAGAGAGGGGTCAAACTCTGGGAATGGAAATATAGTGGAGGGGGTTGAACCTAGAGGGGGAGTGGAGTAATAGTGGAGGGTGGAGGAGTTGGGGCCTGAGAGGGCAAAGTGAAAGGAGACTGGCCAGGGGAGTAGGGAGAGAAGGTGGAAGGGACACTCTTACAGTATATTTCTAGGGAAATTCTGCATCTTTAAATAATATACTTTTTCTATATTACATTTTAAATTACTTAATTACCTGTCATGAATATTGTGTTATTTTGACTAAATATAAAGTATGCAGAATTTTGCTGAATTAAAAAAAAAAAAAAAGAAAAGAGAGATCAGTATGGGATAGACTCCAAAGGTTTTTATGGGTGTCTTCAAACACGCCATTACATACAAACTGTGTTTACTGTACCTCAAGATCCCCAAAAAGTTGGAGATCTCCGGAATTTATTTATACCCGTGGGTCGTAAACCTAACTCTAGTGCATCTTTCTCTAAGGCACTTGGTTGTTTACCAAATCATACGGCCATAACAAATATACAGCGTAAGTGGGAGAAACAGGCAAATATAACTTTAACCCATGTCGAAATTGCTCACATCATGAAAGGGTGTTATGTCTTATCGGAAAATGTTAATCTGAGAGAAGTGGGGTTTAAAATGTTGCATTGTATGTACATGTCTCGTACCTGGATGTATGCAGCAAAACTTTGTGATTCTGACCTATGTTTGAAATGTCAACAGGAGAAAGGTTCCTTTTTTTTCATTGCATATGGGAATGTGTTATGTTAACCCAGTATTGGAACGAAATAGTGAATCAACTGGGATTTATAGTGGATACGCCAATTCCCAGAGAACCGAAGTGTGTTTATTCCGCCTATTTCACAATGACTTAGAGACACTCGCAGAACCTGATAAATTGTTCCTTGGCAAAGCTTTGTTGACTGGAATGCAGACGATTATGGCGGACTGGATTTCCATCGACAGACCGCAGAAGGCTCACTGGAAGAACCGGGTTGACTTCCCTGATGCACTTTGAATATATGACAGCGAGCACTAAATCGCTGAAAGCTCAAAAAGTCTGTGTGAGGAGATCTGGAGGAGATACTGGCAGACACTCCCACAGTCCACGAAAGACGTAAGCAAGCAATTCCACAAACTGGTGTACACAGCAGCTTCTCGAACGTCATCATAGACAGTTGGTCATATTAGAATCCCGCTGACGTTGGGGGGTGGGGGAGGGAGGGGATGCAAATTGATGGACTTGACTCGGTTTCCGAGGTTTAGTTGAATTCCATTCCATTGCAGTTGTAAAGTTTATCTGTTTGCTACATAATGAAAACTTAATAAAGAAATGATAAAATAAATAAATAAATAAAATTCAAGTGTACCTCCAATCGCGTGCGAATACGTGCGAGTATGGGCACACGCACTTGTTTTAAAATGAGCCTGGGGATAGGGAAATACCTCCGGTACCTGAAGGTAATCTGCTTTCAAGTGCCGAAAAGCAGAATATACAGAAAAATCAATACATTTCCAGAAGCAACTGGAAAAATGCATCGTTCATAACCAAACTCTTCTGAGAACATATGCTCACCATTGTAGGGTTCAATAGTGCTGCAGCAATTGAGCCGGACATTGCTTTTTTCCTTAAAGTTTCCGCATTTTTTACATCTTTAAACAGCATAAGGGTCACACTAGTATCAGGAAACAGCTCCAGCTGATGTGTCACGTGCATCTGTTCGGCCAAGTTTATCCTGGTGCAGGACCCAGCAACCAAATCTAAGGGACAAACAGGACAATCACAAAATAACTCTTTATTATTTTTCTACTTTAATATAAAAAAAATGATAGCTGAAATGTGCATTTCTATCGCTGCTTTACATTTTCTTTCACATCATAAAACTAAAAAGAAATAATTTTGTCCTCACACATACAGCTGAATCTCCATGAAAGGCAACATTTTGTAGAAGACAGATTTTGGCAAACACGTTTGGTTTCACAGACCTCCCGCAACCTTAATCTTGGGGGGGGGGGGACTCACAATAATGATGCTGGAGAGCATATGGGAATGTAGATCCTCATCCATCCAAAGTGAGAGAATCTCAACCGAGCAGACTCCAAGGGGCCACTTTTGTCTTTATCTGCTGTCATCTGCTATGTTACTATGAGGTCCTTAGTTATGATTTAAGATTTTGTATAAAGGGAATGTCTTCAGAAAGACTACTCACTCTTAAATACAAGGGTAATCTACAGAAAAAGAAAATGGTTTATAAAACAGCAGGCATGAGTGAAGCTGCGAGTTTCCCCCCTCAAACTATCCTCCCGATAATTAAAAGTACCATTCAGGAATTATTCAGCCTTCTCCATCTTATCTCTTAAGTGACATGCACAGATGGGGATTTAGTTTTCCAACAGGTGACTTCCATAAGTAACAGAGAAATGTGACGGAAGAAAAAAAAAAAAAGATTACGCCGCCTATCTAGTCTGCCCATCCACACCAACTGCTCAGCCATCCCTACCACTCCCACAGTGGTCCCCCTGTGCTTTTCCCATGCTTTCCTGAATCCAGATACTGTCCTTGCCTCCGCCCATGCATCCACCACCCTCTCTGTAAAGAAATATTTCCTTCGATTACACCCGAGCCCACCTCCCTTCACCCTCTCCCCTGAACCTCCTGCTTGCACAGCCTCCTTTCTGAGGCTTGCCTGAAACGCACAGAAACATTGGAGGTTTTTAAACTTCTCTATGGTATCTTCCCCATCTCGCCTTTCCTCCTTGTTCAGATCTTTAACAGGCCAATGCACTATCGACACGCTAAAAAAGTGCACCCAGACTGGACATACTTTTTTTTTTTTTTTTTTTTTAACACACGCACAATCACCTCTCCTGGGAACTTGGTGCAACAGGCAAATGAGCCGCCGTGCTAAAAAGGACGTGCCAGGGATAAATAGTGAGTCCCTAGCGCGCCTAAGGCATTGACAGCCCAGGAGACACGGCTGTGTGCAGGTTAGGAAAAGAGACGCTCGTAAATTGAGCATCTCTTTTCCTAACCTGACTGCTTTAAAGCCTTTTTTTGTTTGTTTTTTTTGTTGCTTCTGTGGTTTCTCCTGCTTAATATTATAATATTATTAAGTCGGAGGAACCACAGAAAAGCTGTATTTTCTGCTTTTCTGTGCATGGCTTGGGGTGCTTCAAAACTTAACACCAGCTCCGGGGCTAGCGCTAATTTTTGTGCGTAACAACGTGCGCGTCCAGCATGCGCTATCTTACGTTGGGCATACCAGCCAATAGCCTCATCAAACATGCATTTACATGTCATGAGCGCTATTAGCTACGTGCTGGTCTGGACGCATGTTTTGTACACGCTGATGCTGGTATTGCATCAGGCATAAGTCTAGCGCGTCCAAAACAAACGCCCGTGTGTTCAGTGGTGCACTGACCTTAGCACTTGATATTGCATCGGCCTGTAAGTCTGACCCCATACACATTACAGCAAAGACCTCTGCCCAAGAACAGAAAAGATGATTTTTGAAACCAAGACTTATTTGGTTTTACAATTATCTACTAAATAAAGGAGCCCTGACCGACGTGCCGCAAATGCGCAGTAGAGAGCAGCTCTACCGCGCATGCACGGGCGAGCACGTCGGTCAGAGCGGAGGGTGCCTTGAAAATAAAATGGTGCTGGGAGGAGCAGTGGCAGCGGCGAAGAGCGGCGGCGAGGAGCAGTAGCGGCGGCGCGCGCGAGGGAGGGACCGACACCCCCCCCCCCAGGAGATCTTCCGCCATCCGAGGGAAGGTTGTGGATGAGCTGAAAGGGGAGGGGATTGAGAGAGGGGGAGTGACTGAGGGGAGGGAGGAGAGAGTGAGGGGAGGGGGGGGAGTGACTGAGGGGAGAGGGGAAGGAGGAGAGAGTGAGAGGGGAAGGTGAGAGGGAGGGAGGTGAGAGGGAGTGGGAGGGAGACTAGAGGGGGGAGGTGAGAGGGAGTGGGAGGGAGAATAGAGGTGGGAGGGATAATGAGGGGGAGGGAGTGGGAAGGAGAATGATTGGGAAGGAAATGGACTGAAAAAATGTTTAAATGTAGCCCGTTGTTACGGGCTTAACGGCTAGTTGTTAATAAATGATAGCTTGGAACTCATGTCATCAGCTGCTTCCATACTTTTATTCTCCAGTCATGTCCCCTTTAATTTCATGATCCTGCTTGTCTGAAACAGTCAGCCGGTCCTGCTTGCGATTCAAATCTCACATGATTCCCTTTCCAAGAAACCTGATTAAGCCCAATATTCATGTTGCAAAATCAAATGATAAACCTTACATTTAGAAATGCTTGATACGATGAGTGAGGTGATCAAATTTGCGGATGACACAAAATTACGTAGAGTAGTTAAATCTCAAGCGGACTGTGATAAATTGCAGGACCACCTTTTGGGACTGGAAAATTGGGCTTCCAAATGGCAGATGAAATTTAACGTGGACAAGTGCAAAAATAACCCTTGCTGTAGTTACAAAATGTTAGGTTCTATCTTAGGAGTTACCACTCAGGAAAGAGATCTAGGTGTCATAGTGGATAATTCATTGAAATTGTCAACTCAGTGTGCAGTCGTGATCAAAAAAGCAAACAGAATGTTAGGAATTATTAGGAATGGAATGGAAAATAAAACAGAGGGTGTCATAATGCCTCTGTATCGCTCCAGGAGGGCGACTAAAATGATAAGGGGCATGGACCGGCTACCTAATGAGGAAAGGCTAAGGAAGTTAGGGCTGTTCAGTTTGAAGAAGAGATGACTGAGGAGGGATATGATAGAGGTTTACAAAATCATGAAAGGACTTGAACAAGTTAATGTAAATTGGTTATTTACTCTCTCAGATAATAGGAGGACTAGGGGGAACTCCATGAAGTTAACAAGTAGCTCATTTAAAACAAAAAGAAGAAAATTATTTTTCACACAGTGCATAGTTAAGCTCTGGAATTCATTGCCAGAGGATGTGGTTAAAGCAGTTAGTGTAACTGGGTTTTATAAAGGTTTGTATAAGTTCCTAGAGGAAAAATCCATAAACTGCTATTAATTAATAAGCAATAACTTGTGAGTTATCTAATGTTTGGGTACTTGCCAGATACTTGTGACTTGGATTGGCCACTGTTGGAAACAGGATACTGGGCTTAATGGACTCTTGGTCTGACCCAGTATGGCAATTCTTATGTTCCTATCTTTAGGTTTGAGAAAAGGAATGGTATGTTCAAGGAACAAATCTCGATAGAAATTGTGTCTGACCCAAATGAATAATGCAGGGAGAGAAAGCTTGGGGAAATCAGCCCAGGATTTTAGGGACAGTCATGATCATAAGGGAAAATGACAGTCCTATTCTCAGTCCTCTTAAACCCCCCTCCCCAACAAAACAAACTTTAGAGTCAAAAGAGAAGCAAACTGTACCCACATCTGAATATTTTACAATTTTATCCCAAATGTTAAATGAATGCTTCTCACAAAGATCTTGTCACTGTCAGGTCGAGCTCAGCTCAACACGATTGGACGGGCGTCCATAACCCTTGATGCAAAACGGGGGTTAAGCACATCCAAAACACACATCCAACCAAGTGTGTAGCTAATAGCGCTCATAAAGTGTAAATTCGTGTGGATGAGGCTATTACTTATTTCCACCTGACGCAAAAAAAAAATAAGTGCGCCTGATACGCACATTTTTACCCTCAAAAATTAACGCCTGCCCTGGAGCAGGTGTTGATTCTTGAGGAGCCCAAAAAGTTTGCAGTAAAGCAGAAAATACTGCTTTTCTGAAGCTCTTCCAACTTATTATTGTAGTGATTTTAAGTCGGAGAAACTGAAAATGGAGAACCCTTACAAAAAAAAAAAAAGTGTGCAGGCAGTCAGGATAGGGATGCTCAATTACTAATGGCTCTGTTCGCAGCATGCCGGTGAGAGAGAATGTGTGTGTGTGAGAAAGGGGAGAGGGTGTGGGGAATGCCGGTAAGAGAGAATGTGTGTGTGAGAGAGGGGAGGGGAGAAAGAGCAGGCGTGTGTGAGAGCATGGGAGGTAAAAAGGGGGGTGGGGGGATGCTTGAGTGTGGGTTTCAGAGAGGGAGCCTATATGAGGGGAGCGGTGTGGAGGGTGAGAAAGAAAGCAGGGGGCTGAGCAGGAGGGGGTGAGAGAGCACGGGAGGTAAGAGAGCGAGGGGGGGGGGGAATGCTTGAGTGTGGGTTTCAGAGAGATGGAGCCTATATGAGGAGATTGTGAAGGAGTGCATATGTGTGTGAGAGATTGGGAGCTTGTGTGTATGAAAAAGGGATCGTGTGTATGTGAGGGTGCTAGTCTGTGTGAAGGGATTGTGTATGTGTGAGACAGAGCCTGTGTGAAGGGGTGTATGAGAGAGAGACATACAGGCCGATACAGTACAGTGCGCCGCCACTGGACGCGCGTTTTCCCTTACCCCTTATTCAGTAAGCGGCCAAAAACGCGCATCCAATCCGCCGAACCTAATAGCGCCTGCAACATGCAAATGCATGTTGACGGCCCTATTAGCTATTCCCGCGCGATTCAGAAAACAAAATGTGCAGCCAAGCCACACATTTTGCTTTCAGAAATTTCTTCGGGCACCGGGAAAGTGCACAGAAAAGCAGTAAAAATTGCTTTTCTGTGCACCCTCCGACTTAATATCATGGTGATATTAAGTCGGAGGTCCTGAAACTTTCCAAAAGAAAAAAAAAAAGAAAATAAAAATTTGAAGTTGGACGGTGGTTGTCGGGTCGAAAACCGGATGCTCAATTTTGCCGTCGTCCGGTTTCCGAGCCCATGGCTGTCAGTGGGCTCGAGAACAGACGCCAGCAAAATTGAGCGTTGGCTGTCAAACCCACTGACAGCCGCCACTCCGGTCCAAAAGGAGGCGCTAGGGATGCGCTAGTGTCCCTAGCGCCTCCTTTTGCCCGTTTTTACCGCCGGGCCTCATTTAAATACAGAATCACGCGCATAGGAGAGTGGCCTGTGCGTGCGCCGGGAGAGCGGCTCTCCCGCGGACTTTACTGTATCGGCCCGATAGGTAGCCTGTGTGAGAATGTATGTGTGAAAGGGAAAGGGAACTTGTGTGGGTGTGTATGCAAGAGAGGGCCCTGTATGAGTGGATGTGTGTGCGCGAGAGTGAGGGAGCCTGTATGACAGGGGTCGGGAACCCATGGCTCGCGAGCCAGATATGGCTCTTTTGAGGGCTGCATCTGGCTCGCAGACAAGTGTCGCCACACTTCGCGGTTCCCCGCTGACCCAGCTGCTCCCCGGTCCTCCGCCGCCCGGGCTTAAAATGCTGTCAGCCCGGGCGGAATGCGGCAGGACAGCTGGAGTCAGCGGCACCGGCGTGCTCTCTTCTCCTCCCCATCGGGTGCCTGCGCGGGAAGAAGAAACCACACTAGCGTGGTCTCTTCTTCCGCGCAGGCACCCGATGCTCTCCACTTCCTCTTCCGGGCCGCGGGGGGGGGGGGGGGGGAGGAGAAGAGAGCACGCCGGTGCCGCTGACTGGAGTCAGCGGCACGACTGGAGTCATCCGGGTGCCTGCGCAGGAGTCATCGGGTGTCAGCCGGGTGCCTGCGCTGGAGTCATCGGGTGCCTGCGCGAGAAGAAGAGGCCACGCTAGTGTCCGACGGGAAGAAGACTGCAGCGCGGCTCGGAGGAAAATGAAGAGTTTCAACCGCGGCCGATGGAACTCCGCCTTCGCCTCCGCGAGGGCTGAAAATGAAGGAGATTAGCGTTGGGAGGAGGCTGCTGCTGCCGCGAGTTCCCGGGGTGGGGGAGAGAGAGAGTGAATGAGCGAGCAAGCATGTGTGTTTGAGATCCTGTGTGTGTGTGTGAGATTGAGAGATTGCATGTATGTGAATGATTGAGAGCCTGTATATGTGAAAGAGAGTATGTCTGTGATTGAGAGCCTGCCTGTGAGAGAGAGAGAGCATGAATGTAAGTTTACCATTGGGAACCTGTATGTGTAAGTTTGTGATTGAAAACCTGTTTGTTTGAAAGAGTATGTATGTATGATTGAGATCCTTTGTGTGTGAGAGAAATCATGTGTATGTATGATTAAGAGCCTGTGTGTATAAGTAAGAGAGAGATCATGTGTGTCTGTGTGTGATTGAGAGCTGGTTTAGGTGATGGAGCATGTGAGTATGTGATTGAGAGCCTGTGTTTAAATGAGAGAGAGAGACCATGTGTGTCTGTGTGTAATTGAGAGCTGATTTAGGTGAGGGAGCATGTGAGTATGTGATTGAGAGCCTGTGTGTAAATGAGAGAAAGAGAGGACATGTTTGTAAGCATGTGAATGAGAGTCTGTGTGTGAGAGAAAAAGACAGCATGTATTTATGTGATTGAAAGCCTGTGTGTGTAAGCGTGAAAAGATAGACAGCATGTGTGTAAATGTGTAATTAAGAGCTGTAAAAAATATAGCCCTGTATGAGAGAGAAAAAACATGTGTATATGTGAGTACTGAGAGCATGTGTGTATAGGTGTGTCATTGAGAGCCAGTGTGAGAGAGAGCACTGGTATGTGACTGAGAGAGGAGAAAGTTCCAAGCAAACCACCCCACCTCCTGCTAATTCAGAACAATCTCAGGACACCTGGATATCAAACGTTCCCAGGTATGCAGAGCAAAAAAATTTTTGTATCCTTATTATTTTTCATTACTGGATCTTTGTGTCTGCTATTTTGAAATATTTTGTTGGTATCTGGAAATGTTTTATCTGAGTTTTTAATTATTGGATATTCCTCTCATCAGCTGTTTCGAAATATGTTCTTTTTGTTAGTACAGTTTTACTGCTGATGATTTTATATTTCTTGATTTGTTTTATAAGGATGGGTGATGTTTCTTTTTTCCTTTGTTACACTGCATACAGAGACTCTGGCTTGTTGCAGTTTCCAATTCAGTTTTTTCTGCATGCTTCTAGTTATGCGTTTTGGTCTCTTTATTCTATGTTAGGTGAGGGACAGCACGTGATTCAGGTGAGGTTTTCTGCTGGCGTGTAGTTTCTGTGTAGGACTCTATAGCAGCCTGACTTGGTCCGTTTTCCTAATAGGAGATGTATTGGTGTCTTAAGGCCTGGTGTAATATTTTCAGAGACTTATTGTACTTTAAAAGTGTGATCTTACATAAAATGCACACATTTACTTGTATTTAGTTTTAAACATATTGTATGGCTCTCATGGAATTACATTTTAAAATATGTGGCGTTTATGGCTCTCTCAGCCAAAAAGGTTCCTGACCCCTGCTGTATGAGGATGTGGGTGTGTGTATGTGTACTAGAGAGAGAGAGAATGTGTGTGAGAGAGGGAGGGAGCCTGTGTGAGGGGCAGTACTGAGAACAGGGTCAAACTCTGGGATTGGCAAGAGAGTGGAAGGGGTTGAGCCTAGAGTAGGAGGGGGAGATACTGGCAGGTGGAAGAGTTGGGGCCTGAGAGGGCAAAGTGGCCAGGGGAGTAGGGAGAGCGAGTGGAAGGAAGGGACACTCTTACAGTGAATTTCTAGGGAAATTCTGCTCAAAATATTTAAAATTCTGCATCTTTAAGTAATAACTTTTTTTGTATTAATTTAAAATGTAATTACTTAGACTGTCATGTAAATTGTGTTATGTTGATCAATATGAAGCTGGCAGCACTTTGCAGAATTTTACATTTTTTTTTGCGCAGAATTCCCCCAGGAGTAAGAGAAAGAAAAAGGGAATAAACAGAGGTGCGATAAAATGGAGTACAAATGAAACACATCCAACCCAGCTCTAACCTCCCAAAAAGAGCTAGTCAACAAACTATAAACTGCGCTTTGATTTGTTTGATGTACCTAAAATGTCAAAATCCATTTTGTGCTATGAATAGTGCCCTCAGCGGGGGGTTCTGTCCCGGGAAAGGAAGCTCGGGGCTGCCTCTGTCCCAGGAGGCCGGGGCCAGCTCAGCGGCTCCCTCGCCCTGGAAGCCGAGTAGCTTCTCCTCGTCAGCAGTAACAATAAACGATCGCCGCCCCGGCCACCCGTTTCCCGCCGATCTCCCTTTACAGACCCTAATCCGGGGAGGGGGTTGGATACCTTTCGCCGCTTCCTCTGCCGCACTGCAGTGGTTGCACGACTAGAGCACCTCGTCGGGGTTCTTCCTGCTCTGCCTCGGGGAGCCCGGCGCCCCGTGCCCGGCCACTCCTCTCGGCTTCCGCTTCCGTGCGAGGGCGAGCCCCGGCCGCCGCCACCTCCTCCTCCGTGGGTCCGAGCCCGGCATGGAGCGGCCGGAGGGCTGGGGCTTCTCGGCCGTGCTGAGCGGCAGCTTCCTGCTCTCCTGCCTGCTCTTCTCCCGCATCACCCGCGAGCAGCGGCAGCCCTACATGGACGAGATCTTCCACGTGCCGCAGGCCCGCGAGTACTGCGGGGGCCACTTCCAACAGGTACAGCGCGGGCCCCGATCGTGTCTGATTGTGCTCCGCATCCCCAAACTCCTTGCCCGTCCCTCGGCATGCGCCGGTTATCTGAGCGGGGCCGCCGCCGCCTCCTCCTCCTCTCCGGCCCGGAGAGCTCTCAAGTGCACGTTAGCAGAGTTTGGGAAGCATGAAAATGCACCGAGGGTTACTACCTCGCTGAACCCATGGGAGCTAACTTTTCAAAATGATTGGGTGGGGGGTGGGAAAAGTAAAGGAGTTTGCTCAGTATTAGGGTCAGGGCTGCTTGAGACCAGGGAAGAGATGGCGGCACAGATCAAATCATCGAGAGGGCCAAAGAGGGGCTCGTCTTGGAGTCTGCCCTTTCCGTGATTTGAAATGCTGCAGAAGGGAAAAGGCAAGGATCAGAGTTCCTAAAGGAATGGCAGATAGTGTCAGTGATGATATTTCTAGGAAGCTGGCAACCCTGCCACACTCCCAGGACTAGGGTTGCCAACTTTTCTACAGACCAAGGGTGGGGGTGTTCCCACCTCCTCATTTGCATATATATTTCAGTTCCTGCAATTTGGAACCAATTTAATGTTAGGCCTACGCCGTAACACATTTTAGGTATGGACTGGGACCTCGGAAAGCAAGGAGTATTCTGAATTACAATTACAGTATAGTAAACTTCTCATGTTAAAACAGCACTAAAAGCCAGCACTCAATAACAACCCTACCTATGAAAAAAGGCAATGCTGCAAATATTAAACCAGGCCCTAAAACACACATACAACTCCTATTAGGAAAACAGATCAAGCCAGGCTGCTATTGAACCCTACACAGAAACTTCATGCCAGCAGCATACCTTACCTCTGACACGTGTAGAACACAGATGTACCCACACTGAATACAGAATAAAGACAAATAAAAATGTCAAAAACTGAACTGAAAACTGTAAGAAGCCAGACTGTATGCATTGTAAAACCATCATTCCTCATAAAACAAATAAAATCAAGAAATATAACGCATCAATCATAATAGTAAAACTATATTAATAGAGTAATCAAAAGCTGGTGAATGGAACATCTTTCCATAATTACATTCAAATTCTTTTTTTTTTAACTTCTCAAAAACCAATATATTATTTAAAGAAAGAAAGAAGAAAAAAAAACAGACACATCAGATAACACCCAACCATTAAAACTAATAGGAATAAAACCAATTCCCCACTCTCCATACCTGTGATCTTTTGATTTCCAGTCACCCTGAGATTGTCATGGATTGGGGAAAGTGGCCACTCATCTGTGTCCAGCCCCAGGGATGAAATAGGTAGCGAGTAGGAGGTGTCTGGGTCCAGGTTGAGGTAGGCAGTGAGAAAATGCTATCCAGTTCCAGGACAAAGGTCAGTGCAGGCAGCGATCAAGAGTCCATACCGGGCAGAAGGAAAGAGAGGTTAGAATCCAAAGCAGGGGTCAGACGAACAGAAGGCTAGGCAAGGCGACAAGGAGTCAAGGTAGGGAAAACGGCAATGAAGCAGGCAGGACAACTGGACAAGATGGGGCAAGAAGACAAGGCAGGACAACACGCACTGCAGACAAGGCAGTGAACTTGTTGCTGAGGTACTGAGAAACGGGATGGCTGGGCTTAAGAATCCAGCCTTCTGTGACATCAAACATCACCACCGAGACTTTCCCGCCGTGGGGACCTATTAATGGACAGAGAGGACGTGTGGTAGCGGTGGCGTTCTAGCTGCAATAGAAGCAAGCTTGGCATCGGGCGGGTTGGCAGCTCCCGGGGGTGAGTGTGGCCAGTTGTGGGGCTGCAGTCGGCCAAACGTTACACACACTCCCTCTCTCATACACACACCCATGCTTTCACATACACTCCTCTGTCAGGTACACAGGCGCGCGAGCGCTCTCTTTCTCTCTCTCTCTCTCTCTCTCTCGTTCACTTACACACACATACACCCTCTCTTTATTTATTTATTTATTTATTTTGAAATGTTTGTATACCGCTTTTACAATCGGGAGATTAATCAAAACAGTTAACAAAAATAAAACATACATAATCTAGAGATAAAAACTTAAAAATGTAACAGTAAAAACAAATACGGTAATATAAAACATAGTTCAAAAAACATAAAATAAACAAAGATACAAGAATGCTAAACATAGTGCCTTCTAAAAAATGTAATATGAGAGGAGAGTAGTTAAAGATGGATGGGCATCAGTTGACTAATAGGGAAGAGAAAGACTTGGTTATGGTTGGGTGCTGATCAAGGAGTTAAATGCTTTCTGGAATAGGTGAATTTTTTAATGCTTTCTTAAATTGCTGAGATGAAGGTAGGAGACGTAAAGAATCAGGCAAAGAGTTCCACAGGATAGGCCCAGCTACCGAAAAAGATCTTCTACGAGTTATTTCCAGTCTTGCAAGTTTGACTGAGGGTGCATCTAAAATATTTTTTGATAATGATCTTAATTGTCTGGCAGGCTTATATATACGGAAATTAGAGCAGAGCCATGTGGAAGAAGATTTGTAAATAAGTGTATGAATAATTGTCAAGATTTTGTAATGTAGTCTATATTTAACAGGAAGCCAATGGAGAGAGAACAAAGTTGGGGTGGTGTGATTTCTGAGTGAGGTGCCGGAAAGAATCCGAGCAGCAGCATTTTGTATTAATTGCAAAGGGTGCAATGCAGAATCAGATAAGCCAAGGTATAACGAGTTGCAGTAGTCCAATCCTGAAAATAACAGGGATTGCAGAACTGTACGGAAATTTAAAGAAGAGCAAAGGTTTAAGTCTTTTTAAAAGATGTAATTTATAAAAGGATTTTTTTGTAATAGCCGAGATGTGGTGTGACATGGATAGATCTGAATTTATTGTGACCCCTAGGCTAGCAGCATGAGTGTGGATAGGAATGGATATGCCTTTAAAGTCTAAATGAGAAGGGGGGGGGCCTATGGAAGAATCAGAGATAGAGGACAGATATGTAAGTTCAGTTTTTGCTGGATTTAATTTTAACCGATTATGAGCGAGCCAGGTGTTGATTGTGGAGAGATATAATAATATTGTAGAGAGAGCGTCTGACCAAGAAGTTTTGTAAGGAACTACCTGTAATAATTGGATATCGTCAGCATAAATTCTGAAGTAGACATTGAGAGCAGAAGAATATGACGAGGGAGAAGGTAAATGTTGAAAAGAATTGGTGATAATGAAGAACCCTGAGGAACTCAGGCTCGCATGTGCACTCACACATACACCTAGGCTCTCTGTCACAAACACACATGTACTCCCCCCCCCCCCCCCCCACACACACTTATACACACAGCCACTCATGCATGTGGGCTCTCTCTCAAACTCACACTCACACACACCTATACACACAGACGCTCCTACACATACAGCCCCGTACTTAGGCTGTCTCACACGAACACACTTGGGGCCTCCGTCTCTCTTCGGCCATGGCATGATGGGGTGTGTTGTGTCCCTGCAGGGCCTCTTTTCGGGTCACAGCAGGATGGGGATCCACCATGGCCCCATTGGGGCTTTCCTTGTGGCTGCAGCAGGTTTGGGCGCTCTGCGGCCCTGCCAGGGCTCTATTCAGGCCGCAGTGGGATTGGGTTCACCATGGCCCTACTGGGCTTCTCTTCAGAGTCCCATGTCTGCGGCAAAGTTAGGTGGCCACTGCAGGAGTGTTTTGGTGGGGGCACTTTTTGCCGCCTCCCAACATTTTGCTGCCTGAGGCAGCTGCCTCACCTTACCTAATGATAGAACATCCCTTGTTGAGGGTGCTCGAGCACCCACTGCACCCAGGGAGCTGGTACCAATAACTGAATGCCCTTCCCCCCCAGGACTGCCCTGGGACCGAGGTCCCTCTTCCTATATCTCTGCAGCTTAAGTCCCCCAGGGAATGCACTCGATCCTGGAGACCTTCAGGATCTGGAGCGGACCTCCTGAGGTAAGGCCTTGGTCTCTGATCTTAACTCTGCGGACAAACTCTCCACGTAACCTTGATTGAAAAATATCCATCTGAACAGATGGAAGCTCATATATATATATTACGCATTCCCCCCCCCCCCCACTAGACATAAAATGAGAAAAACCTTTTTGTCAGGTTTGACAACTCCTGAAATATATTTTTCTTATTGATACAGTTTATTGTTGTCATTTTGTATACAGCTGGGCTTACTACACTAAGCCTGACTCCCAAGATCTGCATTATGGCAGAGCCTGATCCTCCCAGCACAGGAGACACGGGCCCCTTCACTCATGACTTCTGTATTGACATAATGTTATTTTGGCAGATGTGGGGATTTTTTTTTGTTTGTTTCTATCAGTAAATTTATTGACAGTTAGTAACCCTTCTTTTAGTACATTAGGCCTGGTTTTTTTTTTTTTTGGTCAGATTTATTTATTTATTTATTTATTTATTTATAATTTTTATATACCGACATTCTTACATTAAAATGCAAATCATACCGGTTTACATAAAACAGAAAAAGCAGGAAAAAATATTTCCATAGTCAAATACAGAGAACATTTATAATAAAATTGTTAACAAAGGCATAAGGTAGGAACTTGAAAAAAGGTTACTTAACAGAAAACGTAAAAGAAAAAATAGTAAATGAAGCACAAAGAGTTGACGTCGGGGGAGGGGCATGGTCACACATCGCAGTCACCCATTTCCCGTCACCTCCTGATGATATTATGTATTAATTAGAAGAGGTGAGGGCCTGAAACATAGCCAATACCCTTATCATTTTGTATGTCAAATGCCCATTAAGAAGAAGGTTATTACTGTTACATTTGTCTGCTGTAAAAAAACATTTACAAAAGTGAATCATATTTTTTTACTGTGATCTGAGTGCTTTCATTTAGTTTTCCATGGAGATAATGTCCTGGTACTCTGGACAATGGGAGTTTTCAGACTCTCATCCTGGTGTTTCAGAAGATGTTTATGCTATCTTGTGTTAGCAATATTATATTTATTATCGAAATAAGGTTGTCGCTATACCCAGTGGTGTAGATGATAAAGTACGTATAGAGCTGAACAAGAATGTATTTTGTTATCCACCAGGCTTCACAGGAATTTTATGGAAGGTTTTTTTTTTTTATTTTTAAGGCCAGGAGAAAAAATGTATGTGAAAACAAAATGTTATCTCGTAGATGTCAGGTTTTCATTGCTCAGGTTTCATGGCTTATACCCAGAAACTTGAAGTATATCTCACTGGCTCTGGGATCACTTCCCTTTGCTTTTAAAAGTAAGGCTGAAAGGGGGTGCATAGGGAGCATAGAACTGGACACCTTTGTGGCAGAAACGTGTAACATTTTGAAAACATGGTAGAGGTTTCTTTACAAAGCGCTGTAAAGGTTCATGGTTTGGATTTAAAATTTAAGCACCAATGGGCACCGGTTGGGAAGAGGGGGGGAGGGTAATTCCCCTCTTCCCCCTTCCCCCAGAAATCATCGAGGGATAGGGAGGAGACTCTCTTTCCCTTTCCCTGCAGAAATCAGGGGCAAGCATGGGGAAATCCCCCCCCCCCCCCCCCCCCCCAAAAAAAAATCAACTGAGCATGCAGGGCCCCTGCTCGGACCTTCCTCTTAACCCTTGGCTTGCCACCTCCTCCCCTTACCTCTGGGCCTGCAATGATTTTCTCTTTATCGGGCTCCACCCCTCACACGGGTATCCCGGGTAACAGGAAGCCCATGCTGGAGCAGGGGCCGGTGCCACTGCTATGTCTGTGAGCACACAGGCCCCGTGCTGTGAGTGTAGCTGAAATTCCTGGTGTGGTCCAGAGGGGCCCGGATGGCAGCAGTGTCGGCGGTGCTCCGGTGCCTATCAGAATTTGGCACCGGAAGCGGTTGCCTACGTTGCCTGTGCCTGATTCTGGGCCTGGAAGGGCTGTGATGTGGAAACAATTGGCCGCACACTTTCTTGGGTGGTCTCCTCATAGCAACCTATGGCGAAATCAGGCCAGCATGCTGCGAGGCCCACACTTTCATTTTTTAAGGTGGCGGGAGTTTGCTTCGCACTGAGGGTAGGTCAGTCCCTGGAATATCTTGCTAGTGGATCTCATGAAGTTATCTTGGGTGGAGGTATTGAACAGTAACATGGTAACAGCGTTTTCTGGCTGGATCTGCTCTAAGGTTGCAGATTTTAACAAGCATAGAAGTGTCAATCTTCAGGGAGTTTCCCCACGCGCTCGCATCACACTCTGCTAATGTCTCCGTTCAGTATGTTGTGTGTATTATCCCATTGCTAACATGGTGACCTTCATGGTTTCTTGTGCAGTGGGATCCCATGATCACAACTTTGCCTGGTCTCTACCTTGTATCCGTGGGACTCATGAAACCTGCAGCCTGGCTCTTTGGATGGTCGCAAGATGTTACCTGCTCCGCGGGAATGCTCCGATTCATTAACATCCTGTTCTGCATTGGAAACCTTTATCTACTTTATTTGCTTATTTGCAGGATCCATCATAAAAACAAGGTACGGTGTCCGGCAGACAGTATTACATTTGAACACTTATAAATGTTTTGTATTGGAAACCACATGAATATAGCATTTTTGATTCAACTTTTTCAGTATCTTCCTGGTTATAATTAAAAATCTCTATTTTCTGTGCCCAGTGGATTGTGACTGCAGACCAAAATAACAGTGTTAGGTCTGTAAGTGGCATTTTCTCATCCTTGCCATGTGCGCAGGCAGGTGTCTGATGGGATGGACCACAGATTTCTTCCTACCCATGCCTCTATGTCTGCACCAATTAGTTTCTCAGTTTAAACTAAGAATACAAATAGCTTTTGATGCTCTCCGTTCTGTTTTCTTTTTCTTGGTTAGAGTAAAATAAAGCTCTTCTGATGAGCTCCAGAGCTTTAGAGAATGGGAAGTGCTATAAAATGAAATGAAGCTGATGGTGCTTATTTCAAGAAGTTTGCTGCTTTCACGAAGCCTCGGCTCCTAATTAGTGTAGAAGTATTTTTGCATGGTTTATATTACACTAGCTGTTAAGCCCGTAACAACGGGCTACATTTAAAAAAAATTTTTCGGTCCATTTCCTTCCCCCTCTCACCTCCCCCCTCTAGTCTCCCTCCTCCCTCTCCTCAGCTCACTCTCTCCTCCCTCCCCCCTCCCCTCACTCTCTCCTCCCTCCCCCCCTCAGCTCACTCTCTCCTCCCTCCCCCCTCAGCTCACTCTCTCCTCTCCCCTCACTCTCTCCTCTCCCCCTCCCCTCACTCTCTCCTCTCCCCCTCCCCTCACTCTCTCCCCTCCCCCTCCCCTCACTCTCTCCTCCCCCCCTCAGCTCACTCTCTCCTCCCCCTCAGCTCACTCCCTCCCCCCCTCAGCTCACTCTCTCCTCCCTCCCCCCTCCCCTCACTCTCTCCTCCCTCCCCCCCTCAGCTCATTCTCTCCTCTCCCCCCACTCAGCTCACTCTCCTCCCCCCACTCAGCTCACTCTCTCCTCCCTCCCTCACTCTCTTTCCTCCCTCCCCTCCCTCACTCTCTCCTCCCTCCCTCCCCTCACTCTCTCCTCCCTCCCCCCACTCAGCTCACTCTCTCCTCCCCCCTCCCCTCACTCTCTCCTCCCCCTCAGCTCACTCTCTCCCTCCTCCCCCCCACTCTCTCCTCCCCCTCAGCTCACTCTCTCCTCCCTCCCCCCACTCTCTCCCCTCACTCTCTCCTCTCTCAATCCCCTCCCCTTTCAGCTCATCTACAACCGGCAGACAGGGGGTGTCCGTCCGTCCCTCGGAGTGCGTCGCTGCCGCTCCTCCCTCCCTCCCTCGCGCTCGTCGCCACCGCCGCGGCTACTGCTCCTCCCGCTCCTGGCCGCCGCTCCTGCTCACAACCGGCAGACAGGGGGTGTCCATCCGTCCCTCGCGTGCGCCGCCGCCGCTCCTCCCTCCCTCACGCTCGTCGCCGCCGCCGCGGCTACTGCTCCTCCCGCTCCTGGCCGCCGCCGCTCCTGCTCCTAAGGAGCAGGCGCCATTTTTTTTTTCGGGCACGCTCCGCTCTGGCCGACGTGCTTGCATGCGCGGTAGAGCTGCTCTCTACTGCGCATTTGCGGCACGTCGGTCAGGGCTCCCTTATCTACTAGATATGCATAAGGTGGAACTGAGATGATAAGTTTGAGAAATGTCCAGCTTGCATGAACTTCTTATGGTGCTTTGTTTGGAGCTCCAGCTACTTCGGGGAATGCTTTATTAATTAGTTGAGATGTAAACTGCATTCCCTGAGGACAAGCAGGTTGGCAGTCCTCACACATGTGTGACATCATCTGATGGAGCATTACATGGAATACGTATGTCAAAGTTTCTAGAACTTTGACCGAGCTTCTCTGAGCATGCTCAGGCATGTATTATACCACACGGTCATACAGGTCTTTCTTTTTCCTTGGAGCCCAGTGTTTTGCAGTGAAGTAAATCTCATTTTTTCCTTGTTTTCAAGGATTTCTAGTAAAGTATTTTTGCTTCGAGTTGTCGTCGGGATTGCATGAGTCAACGCGGGGTTGCTCAGTTCTCCCCTCTATCTTCCCTAGATAGGTTTTTTGACGTTTTAAAGTTGTTTTATTTTTGTTGTTGATCCCTGGAGTGGCAGTGCGCTCGGTGCTCACCTGCCATCGAAGACTGCTGCCATTGATTTCAATCTCTTGTCCCTTTTGTTTTGCGATGTCATGTCATCATTGGGGTTCCAGCGATGTCCAAGTGTGGGAGGACTATCATGGATCCCCATGATAGATGTGTCCTCTGTTTGGGGGCATTGCATGATGTCTGGGGTTGATGCAAATGTGCACCGATGACCCTCAAAGGATTCCGGGTCAGTTTGGAGAAGACCAATCCATTGGCATCGGAGGCATTAACATCGAGGGGACCTCTGAGCTGTACCGATGGCCATCAAGCCAACGTTGCTGAGGCCATTGGCTCCATCGGCGGTGACTGCTAAGGGACTCCAGAGATGGGCCATTACCCAGCTTTTCCAGATTGAAGACTTTGGGTTTGTTGTCTTCAACCTCAGCACCGGGGAAGGACTGTGCCAAGCATTAAAGGAAGCCGAAGAAGCATCGGTCCCCGTTGATGCACGGTACTGGGCATGGGGATGTACCAGTTTTGGCTGAGATGTCCCCAAAGTGGTCTTGTGGTGAGGAATGCCAGTCCACAATTCCCAGGGGTTCTCCACGACCTCCACTGATCCAGATGTCCATCACTGATCCTCCTCTTGGTTCTGAAGAGGATCTGGTTACGCCTCCTGGATCTTAGACTGTTTTGGTATCTGCAATCTTCTAGGAGTTGCTGGAGAAGCGATAGGGGAAGGCACCGCAGGGCCTTGGTGTTAGGACCGTCACCAATGGCTTTGGGGTTGGCACCGCTGCTCCTTGAACTGTTACTAGGCTCTTGTTAGGTGTTTATTGATGCCCTACTGACATTGTCACCAGTTTCAGTGCCCGCTATGGCATTGATGTCCATTGGGGCATCAGAGCCACCACCTACTGGTCCAGTAGTCATCCACAGTTCCTCAGAGGAGGAAACTACTCCTGAAGACAAGGGCAGTCTTGGGGTTCAGGCCCAACTGGCCAGTCGCTCTGATTCCTGTATCACTGGCTGAGGACTGAGTACCATGGGATCCATCCTCTGTCTATGACAGTGAGAAGGACCCTCTTGATCCCATGGGGAGAGGCTCCTTGGAGGCTTTGTAAGATAAGGCATCGGATGACCTCCCCTCTGACCCTTTACTTCCCATCTGTAGAAGGAAATCTCCACCAAAAGACCTCTCCTTTGCAGGTTTTGTCAGACTGATGGAGGCCATCCCATTCACTTCACAGACAGAGGAAGATATCTGGCACCAGATGCTGGATATTCTTCAATATGTGGCGCCTCCTAAGGAGATCGTGGCAGTTCTAGTGCACGAGATCTTTATGGAGTTGCTGATGAGGATGTGGGAGAACCCCCTCTCGGTGGCTCCTTTTAACAAGAAGGCGGATGCAGTCTACCTCATCTAGGATTCGACAAGCAACAGCTGCCGCACCAATTGGTTGTGGTCAAATCCATTCCCAAGAAGGCCGAGCATACTCTGATGCATTCCTCGGTGCCCCCGGGGAGGGATCCGAGGGCCATGGAATCTCTTGGAAGGAAGGTGTTTCAAGAATCTATGCTGCATTGCCTGCATAGCGGCCTACCAGCTCTTCATGGGCCATTACATGTGAGACATCTTGAAGCAGGTGCAGGAGGTGGCTGTGCAGCTGCCTTGCAGCAGCAGGATACCCTCCAATCACTAGTGCCTAAGGGTCTGGAGTGTGAAAAACACAGGGACTGCTTCACCTATGATGTTTTCAAGCTGGCATCAAGAGTCTGTGCTGCAGGGATTAGTGCCGCAGGCTCGCCTAGCTGTGGGCTTCGAATCTCCATCAGGAGGTACAGAAAGGCTTGCCGATGTGCCGTGCAGGGAAGAGAATCTCTTCGGAGATAGATTGAAGGGTGCTATGCAATGTCCCAGCAGCTCTCTGTAAACACTCAAGACCCGGCCTCCTCATCTAAAGGGTCCTTGAGATCGGGCTCGAAGAAGTCTGTCTTCCACCTGACGAGACACTATCCTCTGCTGTCTTGGTCCTGGCAACAATAAGCCATTCGTAGCTGCCCCTGACAGTGCCTCAGCAAACTCGTGGGATGGGGTTTTGACTGGATGGGAGAGAGTGTAGAAAAGGCCCTGGTACCTGTATTGAAGGACCTTCCAGTTGGGAGCAGGCTGCGGTTGTATGTGAGCCAGTGGCCCAGTATAATCTCAGACTAATGAGTCCTCGCCATAATTTGCAGCGGGTACAAATTAAACCTATTGGGTGTCACACCAAATTGCCCTCAGAGCATTTTGGGGACCAGTAGTTCATCCAGAGGTACTTCTGTTGGAGTTCTTCTCCTTTTTAATAGCCAGAGCAGTTGATCCCATTCCACCAGGACAGAGAGGGCAGGGTTCTTCCTGATTCCAAAGAGAACTGGGGTACTCCATCCCATCCTAGACCTAATGGCCTTGAACAAATTTCTAAAAAGAGAAAAGTTCAAGATGGTTTCCCTGGACACCTTGATCCCCTTCCTGCAAAAAGGGAATTGTCTATGCTCTCTCAGTTTAAAAGATGTATACACTCACATCTCAATCTTCCACAGCCATTGGAAGTATCTCCAATTCATGGTGGGAAAACAGCACTTCCAAAATTGCATTTTGCTGTTTAGGCTAGCGTCTGCCCCACGGGTCTTTACAAAATGCTTAGCCATGGTGGCAGCGCACCTTAGCAGGCTGGGAGTGCACATTTTCTCCTATCTGGATGATTGACTGGTCAAGAGCATAAGAACATAAGATATACCGTACTGGGTCAGACCAAGGGTCTGTCAAGCCCAGTACCCTGTTTCCAACAGTGGTCAATCCAAGTCATAAGTACCTGGCAATTACCCAAACATTAGACAGATCACACGCTACTATTGCTTATTAATTACTGTCATAGCAGTTTATGGATTTATCCTCTAGGAACTTATCAAACCTTTTTTAAACCCAGTTACACTAACTGCTGTAACCACATCCTCTGGCAATGAATTCCAGAGCTTAATTATGCACTGAGTGAAAAAGAATTTTCTTCGATTTGTTTTAAATGAGCTACTTGCTAACCTCATGGCGTGCCCCTTGGTCCTTCTATTATCTGAGAGAGTAAATAACCTATTTACATTAACTTGTTCAAGTCCTTTCATAATTTTGTAGACTTCTATCATATTCCCACCTCAGTCATCTATTCTCCAAACTGAACAGCCCTAACTTTAGCCTTTCCTCATAGGCAATCATTCCATGCCCCTTATCATTTTGGGGCATGGAATGGTCCATGAGTTCGACCGTCCGGGTTTTGGAGTCACAAGGGTTTGTCATCAGCTAACTTAAGTCCCATCTCAACCTGTCATCTCAATTGGAGTTCATTGGAACCCTGATAGACATGGCTCAGGCCAAGGCCCTCCTGTCGCAGCAATGGGCCACCACATTAATGGCCATCGCAGCAGAGATTCAAAAGACCCAACGGGTATCAAGATGGCACATGTTGAGATTGTTAGAGTACATGGCCGCAACTGTCCATGTTATTCCCTTGGCATGTCTGCACATGAGGAGAGCCCAGTGAGGACCCTAAGGACCCAGTGGCTTCAACTCACTCGGGATATGTGGGATTGCATCCAAGTCACCATTTCTCTCTGGGACTCTTTCTCCTGATGGTGAGCTGGAATGGGAGTTACCCTTCCAAATTCCTCAGGTAGAAATTATCCTGATAACAGATGCATCCACCCTGGATTGGGGTGCCGATGTAGATGGGTTCAGCACCCAGGGGAGTGGTCTGCCCAGGAACGTTTCTGTCAAATCAGCTTCCAAGAGCTCCAGGTGATCAGGTACGCACTGTGCGCTTTCAGAGATTGGCTGTCCAAAAAAATTGTGTTGCTCCAGACCAAGTGGTGATGTACTACGTCAGCGAGCAGGAAGGTATGGAGTCTCCTGTGTCAAGAGGCGGTCCAGATATGGTCATGCGCCCTTTCCCACAGGATGGTGCTTAGAGCCATGCAACTGGCAGGTCTGGAGAATGATGGAGGTGACAGACTGAGTCATTCCTTCAGACTTCACAAATGGTCTCTGGAACTAGGGGATAGAGAACTGGATCTTCCGCCTCTGTGAAATCCCAGAGGTGGATCTTTTTGTAGCCCCTTGGAACAGGAAGGTTCCTCTGTTCTGTTTCTTGTATAGCGCACATGGCAATCTAGCCTCAGGTACCTTTGCCTTTCATTGGGGCTAGAGTCTCCTGAATGCATATCCTCCAGTTCTGTTGGTGGTGAAGACTTTGTTGAAGCTCAGGGAGGACAGGGGGATTATGATTCTCATAGCTCCCCATTGTCCAAGGCAGGTATGGTTTCCATTCCTTCGGGAGTTGTCCATCTGGACGTCCTCTGATCTCATCATTTAGCATCCTAACCTCCAAGTCCTATCACTTACAGCTTGGATGTTGAAAGGCTGATTCTGCAACTTTTCAGTCTCTAGGACTCTTGGCTTCCAGAAAGCCTTCCACCAGGAAGTCCTATGTACTGAAGTGGAGGAGGCTTTCCATGTGGTGTGAGCAAAAGTCCTCAGACCCTTTCTGCTGCTCAACACAAAAACTGCTTAATTACCTTCTACACCTTTCCGAAGCTGGTCGTAAGTTCAACTCTGTTAGGGTTCATCTGAGTGCGATTGGCACATATCACCATGGTGTAGAAGATAAGCCCATCTCTGTGCAGCCTATAGTTGTACGTTTCATGCAGGGTCTGCTTCAATTGAAGCATCCGCTAAGGCCTCTTGCTATCTTCTAGGACCTCAGTGTGATTTTAGCTCAGCTGAATAAAGCTCCTTTTGAGCAACTGCCCTCCTGTGACTTGAAGTACCGGTCACTTCAGCATGTAGGGTCAGTGAGCTCCAGGCCTTGGTGACTTCTCCACCTTACACAAAAATGTTCATGATAGGGTGGTCTTGCATACACACCCTAAGTTTTTGCCTAAGGTGGTGTTGGGCTTCTTTCTTAATCAGTCCATCGTTACTAGGCCTCATTCTTACCAAGATGAACACCTCTGCACGGTTTGGACTGCAAGAGAACCTGGGTCTTCTGTCTGGAGCGGACAGAAGCCCATAGTCAGTTCACCCAGCTGTTTGTTTCTTTTGATCAGAGCAAGCTGGGGATTGCCATTGCCGAACAGACGCTATCCAATTGGCTATCAGACTGCATCTCCTCCTGTTATTCCCAGGCAGGCTTGCATCTTCAGGGTCAGGTCAAGGCTCACTCTTGTCTGAGCCATGGCAGAGTTTGTGGCCCACTTGCGAGCAGTCTCCACAGAGGAGAGCTGCTACGTAGAGTTCTGTCGACTCATTAACATCACATTACTGTTTAGATAGGGATGACCAACGAGACAATATTTGGCCAGTTTGTTTCTCCCTAGGGCCCATTGTTTATGTTCAGACTGCCTCCCCCCCCTCCCCATTACCAACAAAATCACCAGTTCTGTTGGTTCCCTTTTTGTTGGTGGAGAGGGCCGCCTGTAGCTAGGAATTCACCCATGTGTGAGGACTGATATCTTGCTTGTCCTCAGAGAAAGCAGAGTTGCTTACCTGTAATAGGTGTTCTCCGAGGACACAGTAGTCCTCACGAGATCCGCCCACCTCCCTGTGGAGTTGGGTCTCCATGGGTTTTTCTTCTGTGTTATAAGACTACGGGGAGACCCTGTGTGGTATAATGCATGCCCGAGCATGCTCAGAGAGACTTAGTCAAAGTTCTAGTGAACCTGAGTTCCATGCCGGGCTCCATCGGATGATATCACCCATCCTGCTGTCCTTGGAGAACACCTATTACAGGTAAGCAACTCTGCTTTGAGTGATTTGTCAAGTGATTTTTCCCTCATCTCTCCACTCACCCTCCACGTCTTTCAAGGGGAGCCTGAAGGTCTCTATTCTTCCTCATCCTCCTTGCCTTCCATTAGTTGTAGTTGCCGCCCAGGTCTGGCCGATCTTTCACACACCAAGAACCACAAAACCAGAATGCAGTTTCAGAGAACCTCACCTTTGAGGGAGAGGGAGGAAAGGGATAAGGTGTGCCATCGCCCCACCTTTCTTTCCTTTTAAGAAATGACCAGTTCAACCAGTCTGTCTCTCTCACGTTCCCTCCCACCCTGACCACACCAGTCTCCCTCTTTCTTAATCTTTCCCCCTTTGGCATCACCAGTTTCTTTCTCTCCCTTACTTTGACCCTACCAGTTTCTGTCTCTCAATGTCTCCACCCTAACCTCATCAGTCACCCAGCATCAGTAATCCCCCCTTCCATCCAGTCCCCAACTCCTTGCTGTCATCTCCTTCCAAGTCTCTGCTCTCCCCATAGGGGTTCAAGGTGCTTCTCCTGTTTCCCAGGTCACACAATCTCTCTCCCCCTCCCCCTCACCTTCCACTGGCCCACTCCCCTTCTCGCCTTCACCTCATCTTTACTTGCCCCCCCCCCCCCAATATTTCCTCTCCCTCACCTTACATTGCCCCTCCTTTTCCTTTACCTTCCACCACCCGTCTTCTCCTCTCTCTCTGAACCTGGCCAGCAGGAGAACAAGGCTGGTGGTCTGTGCTTCTAACCTGCATCTGCTTCTCACCTGTCCGTCTCATCATCTGCTTGATTCACGTAGGAGAGAGAGAATTTGGTGGCTACAAGAATGGATTTAGAAGGCCTGACCACTATCTCTTTCACCCGCTGATATGGCTGCAGCTGGTGGTGGAAACGGAGGAAGCAGCATCTGGCTCTTTGACTGTACACAGAGAGAAGGAGATGTTTGCGCAATTTTCTTTCACCTGCAGGCTTTGTGGGGAAGCGGAACTAAAGCGCCCTTCTTCAGCCCAACAAGCTGATTCTGGACCTGGAGCAGTACCTCAGCAGCACTTTTCTTTCTCCCACAGGCTGCATCAGAAGAGGGGGTTAGGCCCTCAGGTTACGTCGGGAGGGGGCACCGCACATCTCCAAGAGCTGATCTTGATGGTCATTCTCAAGCACTGCCCTGACTCCCGGTGCTTTGGCTGCTCCCTCCTCGGTATGCTATTGCTGTGCGATTATGTGCAAAATTTGCAGGATGGCACTTCCTGTATGCTGTGCATCATGAGATTAGCTTGCAGGAAGTACCAGTCGGTGAGTTTTGAACATGCTTGTGGTGCCAGTACAGACAGGGAGCCATGGCTTCTGAGAGCTGCGGTTTCACATTCAGGAAGCTGCATGTGGCTTGCAAGGTGCTGGTTGGCCATTCCTCTTCTAACCCTTGGTTGATGTCACCATGACTGCACTGTTCCAATTGGACTGGAAACCCAGAAATAAATGAAGACAAAAGAAAACGCTGAAGGGTAAAAGAGGCTAAATAAAGAGGAGACTTGCTCTGTTTGGGCCTTATGTTTCTACTTTTCCTTATGCAAAGATGACATGAGGCCTCCTTGAGTATGCTTAGTTGAGTCTTTTCTCATGTATGCCATGATTGGAAATGTAGAGGAGCTAGCTAGGTCCCTCATTTGGGTTCTGAAGCTCCAAATCTCCATTACAGGGAAGGTACCATATATACAGTTTTTACATATTCTGCTCCATAACCAGTAGAAGCTGAAAATGGTTGGGTATTTTTTCTTTAAATAAAGTAACTTTATTTTAAACCATGCAATCAGTATGCTGTCGGCCATCTTGTATCCCAGAATGCATCTCTGTGACAGAGTGCTACTTCCTCAGCTGCCTGAGAGCTGCAGCATTCATCATAAAGTATTGCCAGTGCTAGAAATCATGCACAAGCACTTCTGTTTCTAATCATTTCACTTCACAGAGAGTTTTGCATAGTGGTTGTACACTTGATACGCAGATATTAGACCATACAATATATGGTGAATATCCTCTTGTTTCCAGGTAAGCCAAACAATGAAGTACCTGTGTCTTCAAGCCAAAGTTTTGATGGTACTTTCTTGTTAAGAACTGGGCACAAAATGAACATAATTAAAATGTTTTATAGTGAGTCTCAACAGTTTGATGCATGATCTATATTTTCTCTGTTTTTTTTTTTTTTTTTTAAATCTTTATTTATCAATTTTAAAATATACAAGCATAACTTGATACAGAAATTGGGTGAAAATAATAGCTCACTGTACAATATAAATTTAAGTAATAAACATTCCATAAACTCTTAAACATGTCTATTATTATTACACCACTATACTAAGTCCTCAATAATGGGGAAGAAAGAAGCGAGAAATACTCAGGCATATACTTAATTTGCAGAAAAAAAAAAAAAGACAAGGAAATACCAGACAATCATTACAAAGTACCTGTAATTCAATAATAATAGTTAGGTTTTACTGAGGTATAACCCCTGTACTGCTCAGGAATTTCTTCAACTGTGAGGGTTGGTAGAAACAATATTTTACCTTTTGGCATTCTAGGCAACACTTACAAGGGAATTTCAATTTGTATGAAGCTCCCAATTTTAAGGCTTCAGCCCTTAAGCTAAGAAATTCTTTCCGCCGTTTTTGAGTTTCCTTAGTTACGTCTGGGTACATTCTGACAGATAATTGATAAAACTTTTCTCCAATATTTCTGAAGAAAAGTTTCTGAATCCACTCCTTATCAGTATTTAGAAGGAATGATATAACCAAGGTGGCAGATTGTACTGACTCTAAAGTCGTTGACTCCAGTATATCCGTTACATTTAATGGAATTTGTGGTGATATCCCTTTATCATTTTCATTAATATTTTTCCATTGAGGGATATAATAAATTTGGGTTAATGGGGGTAATGTTTGCTGAGGTATTTTTAATACCTCCATTGCATATTTGTTCCAAAGCTCTCTAGCAGAGAGATGGGGGATCTTGGGGAAATTTACCAATCTTAAATTTTTTTCCCTTTGTTGATTTTCCAACCCCTCCATTTTTCTCGTTAAAAATTGATTTCCTTTATCATTAACTCATTTAAGTGTTTTAATTTCTTAAGTTCACCAGTGTTATTTTCTATAACTTGATCTCTTTTTCTATCATCCATTACTATTTTATTTATTTTATGGTTCATTTCCTCCATATTACTCATCATTGGGTTCAATTGTAATGTGACATTCTTATTAACTATCACTAATGTTTCCCAAATTGTTTCCAAGGAAATAACTTGAGGTCTTTCTAAAGATATTGTTTCAATTTTCCCTTTTTTCAAATTCTGGTCCTGAACAGGCGGAAGAACCTCAGTTATATTCCCTTCTGGTATACTAGTTAGACTAGTTTGTCCTGATATTGACTCTGAAGTTAACCCTGGGTCATTCCTCACCTCACCCACTTCTTTGGGCTGTGGGTTGACCATAGTCAGGTCTGTTCTTAAGTTTGCAGGATTTACCGGGGGAATCCTAACTTCCGGGGAGAGAGAAGTCTCAATTTCACGAAGTTTTGCAGTGCCTTCCTGCAAAAAATCAAGTGAATCATCACCCGGATATAAAGATACTTTTCTGATATGGGCGTCCATTGGGCCCGATATCGGACTAGCCAATTTTTCATCCACAAGCCGCTCCTTTGCCCTTCTCTTCCGGGCCGAGTGCGGCATTGTCTTTCAAAACTATATGTAGGAAACAATGAAGTACCTGTGTCTTCAAGCCAAAGTTTTGATGGTACTTTCTTGTTAAGAACTGGGCACAAAATGAACATAATTAAAATGTTTTATAGTGAGTCTCAACAGTTTGATGCATGATCTATATTTTCTCTGTTTATCTGCCTTGTTCTTTATTAGGACATATTCATGGAAACGTAAGTACCTCTATGTGTCACTTGACAGATCCTGCTGCTTATCCTCCTGCAATATTAATGCGACCATGAAAATAATTTCCTCTGTCTCAGATAGTGTTGGGAGAGGTTGCAGATTCCGGGCAGGGGTAAGCAGCAGGAGCCTTGGATTATGAGAAACGGAGGATGTTTTCATATAAACATTAACATGTTAATAAGTGAAGAAGGGAAAGTGTTAAAAAGAGCAATATACTATTGTTTTAGTGTCGTACTCCTGGACAGTAGTGGAAATTCTAATTTTCAGGTATAAGTATTTGGTGGGGCAGTACATAATGAATATTGCTCGCTCACATGAACCATTCAGCTGAATACAGGTGAAAACAGCTGGCTTCATTAGCATGATGGTCTTGGATTCAAATGCTAATGAATCGTGCAGGGAGTCGTAAACACATTTTTATTATCTATAAAGAGGACCCCATTCAGAAAGAAATCTTTGCTCGTTAATTTTGTGCATATATAAACATAAATGGATCAATTTGATTGGAAGTGTGCAGTTTTCTACACACCACAAAGGAATGCTGCACATCCCGAGATTTCTGTCCGGACCAAGCTACTGTAATCCTGCTGAAGAGCAATAAAGCCTTCCCTTCCATGCCCCATAATGAAGTGCTGATTATTATTGCCCAGTCAGGGAGGGTATGCAAGCTGCTGTCTCCTTGGCTTCTGCAGTGGTATTTTTCTGGGCAACTCGGAAGGCATAGGAGGCCTTTGCTAGTATCATTTAATGGGAGACTGCCATTTTAGGGCACTATATAGCACTCCCACACTACACTACTGCAGAAATGTAAGCACAAAGGTAGAGGGTCATGAGACTATAAGACTTTTCAATCTCCAATGGGGGGGGAGAAGGGCCTTATACATGAGGCTTTAACTTAGTTTCTTAAGTACAAATGTTAAAACCTACATTTGTGCGTATAACACATTTCTGTTTTTTCCTTCTAGGCAGCCTCTGGCTTCCAGAGAATCCTATCACCACTTACACTCTCCATGTTGCCCCCCCTGTATTTTTTCACATTTCTTTACTACACAGACACTGGCTCTACGTTTTTTGTCCTCTTCATGTATTTGATGAGCTTATATGGCTGCCATAGGACTGCTGCCCTGCTGGGCTTTTGTGCCTTTCTGTTCCGTCAGACAAACATCGTCTGGATCGTCTTCTGTGCGGGAAACCTGGTTGCCGAAAAGCTTGCCGAAGCGTGGAAGACGGAATTATCAAAGAAGAAAGATGAAAAAGTTTCACCCACTGTAGGATCACTTCCAGAAATCATGAAAGGACTGAAGTTTCTCCTAGGCTACATCATGTCATTTAACAATGTAAAGATGCTTATAGTTTTGACCTGGCCTTATATCTTTCTGGTTCTTGTCTTCTTTGCCTTTGTGTTATTCAATGGGGGAATAGTAGTTGGCGACAGAAGTAACCATGAAGCCTGCCTGAATGTCCCTCAGCTGTTTTACTTTTTCTCTTTTACTCTTGTCTTTTCCTCTCCTCACTTGCTGTCTCCTCACAAGATTACAAGCTTTCTTCGTTCCCTGTGGAGGCGACCAGCACAGTACCTTGTGCTTGCCGCACTCTCTTTATTGCTGGTCTGCAAATTCACATACGTGCATAAGTATCTGCTGGCGGACAACAGACACTACACATTCTATGTCTGGCAGAGGATCTTCCAGAGACACGAGCTTGTGAAATACGCCTTGGTTCCAGGCTATATATTTGCCGGCTGGAGTTTTGCCAACTCCCTGAAATCCAAGTCTGTTTTCTGGAACCTAATGTTTTTTGCTTGTATATTTGCAGCCACGGTCCCTCAGAAACTGCTGGAGTTTCGTTACTTTATTTTGCCATATCTCATCTACAGGCTCAACATTGCTCTGCCGCCTGTTTCCAGGCTGCTTCTTGAAATGGGACTCTATGCTGTGGTGAATGCCTTGACTATTTACCTTTTCCTAAATCGGACATTTCAGTGGCCAGGCAGTGAAGGCATCCAGAGATTTATGTGGTGATTGTGTAGGTACCTTCATAATTGTCAACAAGCCTTATGATATGAGATGTTGGGGCCTAACCTGTAGTTGTTAAAGGAGATTACTAGATTAAAAAAAAAGAAAAGGATTTTACCCAGGATATAATTGGCAGGTTTCATTTTCTGATACTGCAGAAGTGAAAAAAAAAATTGCTTTAGGACATTTGCCATTGTGGGGGGTGGCAAGGGTATGGGGCACTGGACCATAGGTGCTTGTGTACTTAAGTAATAGGGATTTTGGTTATGTCGTAGTGTTGGGTAGCTACATACAGGATTAAATTCGAAGTGAGTAGTTCTAGAATTAGTACGGAATCAGGGAAGACTGGGAAATTTATATCTAACTATAATAAGGAGGAAAATTGCTTTGTTACCTGCATTGCTGGTATGCAACTTGAACTGCACTCCTCTCCAACTTTGATCCACTCTTCAGGTCTGGCCCCTCTCTGTAAGGGCATTGAGCTCTGCCCCTCTTTCTCTGTACTCTTCCGCTCCGCCCCACTCTCCGGTTGTGGCCCTCTCTCTCTCTATCGTTTAATCCACTTTCTACTACCACATGAAAATTGAGCTTCGCCCCTCTCTCCAGCTGTACTCACCGGCTCTGCCCTATCTCTCTGAATAGTCAATCCACTCTACTGCCACACAGGACACCCAGGCTCAGCCTGCACTCTTCTGCCACACATCTCAATTATGCACTTTCTACATTTCACAATATTTCCCCATCCTTGGTCAGGCTTTTACTACTAGTTTTTTATGATGTGAAATGAGAATGAGATTTATGTTTTCACAGTACTTTTACATCAGAATTCTAACTTTGGAGCTTCTAAAAGATAAGTATTCTAGTCATGCGACTTGGTGACTTGGTGACAATCCACTCTATGGCCATAATTCAGCAAGAATTGCAGTTGTGTAAAAATGTATGCACAGGAGCAAAGCTCCATGGGACAGAGTTGAATGTTTCCCCAAACCGCACTGACTATATAAAATTTTGTGTCATGCTACTGAGAACAATATTGGGGGTTCTGTCCAAATATTTGACCATTAACATGGCTCTGGGCTCTTGCAGAATTGAAGCCCCTGGTATTCTTGTGGACAGAGCAAACAAGTGGTTGTAAAAGGAATTTACATGATCAGATGTTAGTAAGAATCAGCAGTCACCCTAGAAACATTTGCTATTTCTAAATGAGTCTCTTACTTTTTTTCTTTTGCTTGCTGTTTAGGTCCCACTAGGCCAAAAATAGCCCAGGCCTAACCTAGGACAAATGTCCTCTTAAATTGGGTCCCAAGTAACTTATTTTGATGCATCAGTGCAGCTTGTGCTTGTCTTAAATTTATGGTGGGACCAGCTCCAAGATTCACATTCCGTTGAGTTCTTTCGGATGAATTTACAATAAAATTTGCTACAAGCAACTCTGCTTGGTTTTGCAAGCTATTTGTTGCCTTTCTGAGTGTGTAAGCCATGCCTTGCATTCCTTCATTTCCTGCACATTTCTATTCTAACTATGCCTGGTTTGATTTCTGGTGCGAAACTAGACATTTTTGTGAGGGAGTCACTCCAGCTTGATGTAGTAGGTTTCAGTTAATCTTATACAAAAAAATGCAGAGTGTTGTAGGAATTTATTTCAGAATTAAGTTTACATTTATAAGAATCTATAGTTTTTCACAAGTGCAGTCTGACTATGCTCAGAAACATGGTCCAGGGCCTACAGGAGAAAAGCTTTTCTTTTACAGGGACTATTTGGGGATTACAGATTGGTGAGAGATGCCATTTCCCATATCCTCACAAGATGGCAGTGTTGGATCTATGCTTCTAACAAAACAAAACACCTCAAGGCATGTCATACATTTATTAAAGAATATCATTCATACCACGGATTTGTTTTTAATAGTTGCTTCAGCATTTAAGAGCATAAGTGGTTTAACTCTAAAGCTTATTCAGGTTTAAAAAGGGAAAAAAACAGCAAGAGATGAGTTTTGTTCCATTAACTGCTGTCTAAAAGCCCAGATATTTTGGTCCAGATTCAGATACTAATGAGCAGGGGCCAGAGACTATTCCCAGTGTGGAGGGAGAGGAGCTGCCAGAAATGAATGAGCTTTTTTCCAGTGTTTTCTTCTAAGTGGCATTTATTCTCCGACTAGGAGAGTTTGAATCGAGGCACTTGCTTTTACATATCTGTTAGGGGAAGATGCTGGTGGGGTTTGACCCAACAACAGCCAGGAGATAAAGGACCAGAGCCTTGGCAGCAGAGCCAACCAGGGAACTGGAAGTAAGCAGGGCCAGGAGCCATAAGAAGCCAAGAAGGGAGATGCCCAGGAATGGATTGGCCAAAGCTAGGTTAAAAGGGGTTTGCAGGGAACAGGAAATTGTTCATAGCAACCAGAAAACTATCCAAGCTCTCCACGGTGAAGCTCTTGTTATTTGATTGACGTTCCAGTCTGCCAGGTGCCAAGCTGGAGTTCCAGCCTTTGCTTCAAGCTCCACGCTGGTTTCTATACAGTGAGTCCAGCTCTGGCTCTCAGTGCCGAGGCCCATTCCAAGCCTCCAGATCCCAGCTTTGCTTAGAGCTTCAGTTCCAGTCACCACTCCATGCCTCTACTTCCAATCTCTTCTTGAGGCTTCAGTTCCAGTTCCCTGCTTGCAGCTCTGAGACCCAGCTCATGCTTCATATTCAGGCTTCCAACACTAGTAGTACCAGCTCTGAGTACCAGCTTCAAGCTTCAGCCTCCAGCTCCTGTTCTATGTTGTGGTTTCAGCTGCAAGTACCTGGTGCGCGTTCCAGCACAAAATTCAGTCCCTATGAGTTCTGGTTCCAGTTTCCAGCATTAACACACTGGCACTCCTCCACCTGCCTGAACCCTAAACTTTTACTTGTGGGTACTGGTATGGGTGGGATCTTGACATTATCCTGCTTATGTGTTGCAAAAAATGAGGAATACATTCAAAATGATTTCATTTATATCAGATTATATTAGTCTTGGCCAGTAAAGATTGCTCTAAAATTAATTGTCCGTTAGTTTCCAATTGTGTGTCTGTAAATCTTTGAACTTGAAATCTTTGCTGTCTTTAAAACTTCAAGTCTATATTCCATTCATCAATTTCTGAATATACATTATTTTTTTTATAAAACAGGTTTTGTATGATTATTATAGGCATTCCAGTAGCATATAACAACTTTGTTGTAACTTTAGCTTGAACTGAGACTGGCATTTGCTCTCACTGGGGCTGATGTAATAAGATGGGCTGAAGCTGCCATGGGTTTTTGCGAGCCTCTATGCACGTTTGTATGCACATTTTCCCGCACAAAGCTGTATACGGGTATGTAACAAGGGTCTTGTGTGAGTGAAAAATGCGTACAAATGTGCTTACTGACCCATAGTTTTTCTGTGTGAGTGCATGGTAATTGCATGCAAAGGAGGCAATTATTTACGGCTATGCAGGGAGCCACACTAGCAGGGAGATTGGATTAGTGCAGGTGTTTTAATGCGGGTTTTTAGTATCTAGGCCAGGGCAGGAAATAAGTGAAAGCGCCGGTGGGGAGATCTTTTTTTTTTTTGTGCTTTTGCGGGTCATCCAAGGGTCGGACGGAATGGGTAGAGAGAAGGCAGCTTCTCAATGAGGCAGAATCACTGTTCCTATTCATACCCCAGATCAATCCAGACAAGTGGGCTTTGCATCCCCTACCAGCAGATGGAGGCAGAGAATGAAACCTTTTCAGGCACTGCTTCTTAACCAAGAGTGCCACCTGCAGTCTCTCAGTATTTCTCTGTCTCCAGCAGATGGTAGAGGTGCAAACTTGCAGTCTGAACTTAGTTTAAAAAAAAAAAGAAAAGAAGATATAATTTTAATATAGAATAGGTTTAGAAAGAAGACAGAAGAAGTCGGTGCTCCCAGAGGTGTTAGGTTCCTTCGTAGGCAGTGCATGCAAATATATGTCATGCATATTCATTGTGGATATCCTGAAAACCAGGTCTGTTTGTAGCTCTTGAGGGCCGAAATTGGCCACCCCTGGAACATAGGGTGAAATACTATGCACAAAATAAGCGTGGAATCTGGGGGGTAATTGTATCTGATGAAGTTAAGGTGGCCAAACGGATAAGGTGATAGCAAAAGCCAGAAAGATGCTTGGGTGCATAGGGAGAGGGAATGGTCAGCAGAAAAAAGGAGGTGATATTGTCTCTGTATAAGTCTCTGGAGAGATCCCATTTGGAGTACTGTGTACAATTCTGGAGACCACATCTTCAAAAAGATATACAATGAATGGAGTCTGTCCAGAAGGTGGCCCCTAAAATGGCCATCAATCTTTGTTCTAAGCATATGGAGATAGGTTTAAAGATCTAAACATGTATACCCTAGATAAGGCAGGATAGGGGAGATACATCCAAAGTTTCCATTCACAGGAGGTGGGCCTCTTTCAATGGAAAAGAAGTTCTAGAATGAGGGATCATGGGATGAGGGTGGAAGGAGGTAGATTCAAGAGTGATCTAAGGAAAGGAGAAATTACTACTTGATAATTTCCTTTTTAGTACAGACAGGTGGTTCCAGAACCAGTGGGATATGCATCTCTAGCAGCAGATGGAGACAGAGCAAAGCTGACATCACAGTATACATACCCCTGCACTGACATCAGCCTGCCAGTATTCTCTGCAAATGCCATCTGTGGACAAACTAACAAAACTTGATTAGTAACTGATAACCATTCCAGTATTCAGCCAACAGGAAACCATTGACTCAGACAAGGAGTGCAATATCAGTAGTCTAGGGACTGGATTGACACTTAGCAGAACTCCCCAGAACATGCAGCCATGCAGGAGGACCATAGCAAAACCATTTGGCAGCCAAGGGCGGGAAGGTGGATCCACCTGTCTATACTAAGGAAAAGGAAATTATCAGGTAAGTAGTAATTTCTCCTTTCTTAGCGTTCAGAGAGGTGGATACAGAACCAGTGGAATGTACCAAAGCTACTCCCGAACAGGGCAGGAGGCTGCCCGCGGTCCAGACAAAACTGCACGTGCTAAGGCTATGTTTTCCTGGGTCTGCACATCCAGATGCTAATGCCTGGAAAAGGTGAGTAAAGAGGACCATATCGCAACTTGGTAAATGTCGATAGGAGACAATAATCTAAACTCAGCCCATGACGCTGCCTGAGCCCTAGTGGAATGAGCCCAAACCTGACTAGGCAACGACTTCTCAGCATCAGCGTATGCAGCTGTGACTTCCTCCTTAATCTAGTGGGCTAATGTAACCCGTTACGCTGGCTCATCCTGTTTACTTCCACCATGGAGAACAAACAGGTGGTCTGTCTTCCATTTCCCTGCCCAGAGACGGCAGGGAAATGGACTGATTCAAGTGAAAACCTGAGACCACTTTTGGCAAAAAGGAAGGAACAGTTGGCAGCTGTATCACCCCCAGAGTCACTTGTAGAAACAACTCCTGGCAAGACAAAGCCTGCAGTTCGAATACTCGATGCACAGAACAAATTGCCACAAGAAACACAATTTTCAAGGTCAGTAACCTCAAGAAAAGGTTACTCATCGGTCAAAAAGTAAGGCTTGCTAAAAAATCCAAAACTAGATTCCACAAGCACACTGCTAATCACAAGGGAGGAGGATGAAGATTCTTTACTCCTTTCAAGAAATGGGACATATCTGTATGAACCGACAAGGGTCCACCATTCACCTGACCTGGGAAACAGGCAAGAGCCTTTAATGAATTAAGGGCCAACCCTTTACTCAATCTATCCTGCAAAAATTCCAAAATGAGCAAGATCTTAACCAAACGAGGAAGAACCCCTCAATCTTCACACCAAGCCTCAAACACTCACCAAACCCACACATAGGCTAAGGAAGTGGAGAACGTTCTCGCTCATAGTAAGGTGACAATCACAACAGTAGAATATCCACGCTTCAGCAACCAAGCCCTTTCAAGTGCCATACCATAAAACAAAATTGATTTGGATCTTTGTGAAGAACAGGCCCCCGCCGTAGCAGATCCCTGTGCACTGGAAACCGGAGGGGAAAGTCCACCAAGAGCCTTTGCAAATTTGCATACCACGGTCTCCTGGGCCAATCTGGTGTCACCAGAAGCACCATCCCCCTGTGATTGAGGATCTTCTGAATCATTCTGTCAACATGGGCCAAGGGGAAAAAGCATATAGCAGCTTGCCCTCTGGCCACTCTAGCATGAGGGCATCGGTGCCCAAGGACTTTTGATCTTTCCTGCAACTGAAGAAGCGAGGAACCTTTGCATTGCAAGATGTCACCAGCAGGTCCAGAAATGGAAGGCCCCAGTGATCCACTATTAGCTGAAACACCTCATTTGACAATTCCCAGTCTCCTGGATCCAGACTCTGTCTGCTGAGAAAGTTGGCTCTTACATCGACTTTTCCTGCAATGTGCAAGGCTGAAATCTCCTGAAGATGCATTTCTGTCTATTCCATAAGGTGAGCTATTTCCTGCGACACTTGCTGGCTCTTGGTTCCTCCCTGCCGATTGTTGTAAGCCACTGTTGTTGCATTGTCCGACATTATCCGGACCACTCAACCTTACAATTGGTCACCGAACTGCAGGCATGCTAACTAGACTACACTAGCTTCCAGCCAATTGATGTTCCAGAGAGACTCTTCTGCACTCCAGTGCCCTTGTGCTGTCAGCTCCCCAACCCTGGAGGCTCACATCTGTCGTGAGTACTAGCCACTCCGGTGATCTTAGGGAAATGCCATTTCTTAGATGATCTGCTTTTAACCACCACTGCAGGTGAGTGAAGACCTCCATCGGTATGTGAAACTGAATCAAATAGTCTTGAGACTGTGGACTCCAACAAGACAGCAGAGTGCACCCTTGCCCACAGCACTACCTTCAGGGTCGCCGCCATCAATCTGTGCACATGTAGATAGGACCACACTGTCGGGCGTATTATGTTCATCAGTAGACGCACCTGTGCCATCAGCTTCTGAATAGGCCCTCCGACAAGAACATTCTGCCCTGTTTCATGTCAAACTGAACACCGAGATACTCTAGCGACTGTGATGACTGAAGATTGCTCATGGCCAGGTTCACCACTCAGCCTAGCTCCTGCAACAAGGAGATCATCCTTTGCCGAATCTTGGAGGCTCTCTTCCAGGCTCTTGGCCTGAATCAGCCAGTCATCCAAGTATGGATGTACTAGGATCCCATCTTTCTCAACTCTGCTGCCACCACCACCAGAACCTTGGAGAAAGTTCTGGGCGCGGTGGCCAAACCAAAAGGTAGCACTCAAAACTGATAGTGATGCCCCAAAACCACGAAATGCAGAAATTGTTGATGCTCTAGCTGGATGGGAATATGCAAGGACACTTTGGACAAATCTAGAGACATCAGAAACTCCCCGGACTGTACTGCCATTATCACTGAGTGCAAGGTTTCCATGTGAAAACGAGTCACATGCAAATGACAGTTGACTCCTTTGAGATCCAGGATGAGGCGAAAAGAGCCCTTTCTTCTTGGGCATGACGAACTAAATCGAATATCGGCCAGTATTTTCTTGACATGTGGGCACTGGAATCACTAAGGACTTTTGATAATGTACACTCTACTGCCTGTCTCTTCTGCAGAGAGTTGCAGGGAGGCACCATGAACACGTCCCGAGGAACACTGCGAAACTTCAGTGTATTGCCATCTTGCTTCATCTCCAGAACCCACTGGTCTGATGTGATTTCAAGCCACTTCCGATAAAAAAATAAAAAAAAGAGAGAGAGAGAGATTACCCCCTATCTCCTGTTCCCAGGGATGGGTCGGCACACTTTCATTGGGAGGCTTGGGGGCTCCATTACCCGAGCCTGCACCCCATCTGGACTGCCTGGGATGAAATGAAAGACCTACCCAAAGGTCGAGCCCTCTGAAAGGCTGCTCATTTGTAGGGTCAAAAATGTTTGGATCCCCTTATACGACCTCTCATGCTGAAAGAGCATGGCATATGTTTCTTAATCTCTTTCAACTGAGGAACCTGGGACTCACCCCACTTATTGGCCATTTTCTCCAGCTCGCTCCCAAAGAAGAGTGAGCCTTTAAAGGGCAACTTTATAAGGTTAGACTTGGAGGTTGCATCAGCCAACCAGTTTCTCAGCCATAACTGATGCCTGGCTGCTATTACCGAAGCCACCCCTCTGGCTGAAGTGCGGACTAATTCGCAGCCTGCATCTGCCAAAAAGGTGGTTGCTGGTTCCATCACTGCATGGAATTCACACTAGATTCATCGACTTCCTAAGAGAGAAGTAAATAAGAGTCAGCCACCAGGGAACAAGAAGAAGCTATCTGAAAATTCATTGTCATTGCTACAAAGGCCTGCTTAAGAAGATCCTCAATTCTCCTATCCTGTGCATCCTTCAAGACAGCTTCCCAAACTATGGGAATAGTCGTCTGCTTGGTAACGGCACACACAAGTGCATCCACCTTTGGAAAGCGCAAATGCTCTCTCGCAGCTGGATCCAGGGGGTACAGTCCTTTCAAGACTCATCCCCCTTTGAAATTAGCTTGCGGGGTGCCCCATTCAAGATCAATCAATTCTTGAATGGCCTCCATAATAGGGAAGAAACATGAGGCTTTACGCAAAGAAATCCAAATGGGATCTTTCTTTGGTTCGGACATGGATTAAGGCCCTGGTACTCCCAGCATCTTCAATGTCTGGGAAATCAGTCGGTAACTCATCTCTATGAAAGAACCGCAGCATAGTTCTATTCAGCTCCAATCCCTGAGGAATTTCCCCATTATCCAGGGAATAAGGATCGGCTTCATAATCTGTGCCATCTGGGACCCTATCGGAAAGACCAGCAGCAGATCTAGGCGTACACTGACACCCGCAGCACCAGGTGAGCGGGATTTTGCTACATGCGACCCTGACCTGTTAGGATTGGCTGGGGTCAAGGACTGCGCCTGAAGAAAAGACTGCAGTCCTTGAAAATTATTCTACCCAAGAAAAGACAGAGGAATCCATGCCAAAACCAGGGGGCATTTGTCCTGTGCCCACTGAACTACCTTCCCCTACTGACAAATCAGTTAGCCGAGCTCCAAAGTCAGGCGACCCTTCTGGCAGCTCTTTTCCCAGTCCTGCATCAGGCTGGGAAGAATTGGGCTTAGTAAAATCAGACAACGGCAATTCCACCCGAGCCTCCAAGCAGCCCTGACACAAGTTAGAGTGAACGTCAGGCTGAGATGCCTGAATATGAGAAAAGCACAGAAGGTAAGGTTTCTTTCTTATAGGTGCCATCAGTCTGAAAAGTGTGTGTCCAGCTGTATTCGTGCTGCAAAAAGCTAGACTTCCAAAAATTAGGCATCCAAAATTTAGGAAATACTGTGCTTTGATGAGCGTCCAAAAACTGAGCTCCCTCGAGGCTGCTCAGATTGTGTTCATAGATAAGCGCATGCGTGTGAATGCCCAGATAGATGCCCCTAACCAACTGGATGCTCAACTAGGTGCCCAACTAGGCACACAAACTGGGCGCACAGCCAGACGCACTAGCACAAACTGATTAAACTGAAGAGGGCAGCCTAACACGCAGGAAAAAATGTCGCCGTAGCCTACCATGCAACGAACAAGAAAAACCTGAGATCAAGGCCTAGCCAAAAGGAGGCGGGAATGATTGTTGTCATATCGGTGCGTCAAGCATGGAGACTGGAGAAAGGAGACATCCCAGCAAAACTCCTCTCCTCTGTTTTGTTTTCTTTTTTAACTCCTTACCTGAGCTCAGAACATCCCGGCCAATTACAGAGTTGGTCTCTGTCTGCGGGGGGAGAAGGCAGATACCTTCATTGCCGCACTTGGCCTCCTGCACCCACTTGCCTTTCAGCTGGTTTTTTTTTTTTTTTTTTTTTTTTTTTTTACAGCTAAGTCCACACCAGCTGAAAACCAGCTACAAGACCAAGGCACTCATTTGAAGGAGGGATCCAAAGATATCACCTCAGGAATTCTCGACTGAGGGAGGGACCATAATGTATTTACATTACATTACATTATTTACACGAGAGCAGGGCAAATACATTTCCTTCTTCTTTTCTCTTTTTAAAACTTTAAGTAGTCCCCAGTAGAGAGATGCATGCCCACTGTCTGCTGGAGATGGAGAATAATTGCAGGCTGATGTCAGTACAGGGGTATATATACCATGATGTCAGCTTTGCTCCGACTCCATCTGCTGGTAGAGATGCATAACCCACTGGTTCTGGATCCACCTATCTGAATGCTAAGAATTATTTCTTTACTGTCCTTGCCTCCCAGTGGATGTGGTGGAGCAAGGAAAATCAACATTCAAGAAAGCATGGGACAAGCACAGTTCTCTGAGGGAGTGGAAGTGATTGTTGAACTCAGCAGTTTGGTAGGGATGGGCAGACCACATAGGCTGTAGGATCGTTTTCTTCCATTATGTTTCTATACGTGTAGAGCGACAATATTATAGTAGGACTCCAAGAATACTCAGTGGCAGCAACCAACCCAAGGTGCTGAAGTATGATGGTAAACAGTCACGGACAATTTTCTAAGGAATAGAGGTAATGAGTGAAAGCCTGCTAGCACATGTGGGAAAAGATGCAACAGAATTTGCAAAACAGAACTTTATCGAGATGGACGAACAAACAAGGAAAAAAAAAGTGGGCAAGGGCACACATATAAGGAAATACGAGTTCCTTCAACCACCACATGCAGATTAAAATCTGACACAGGAGTGGCTGAAGAGGTGAATTTAAACTAAATAGTGAGAAACTGAGAACTGCAGCACAGGACAGTGGACTATAAACAAAGTTGGTTTGCATCAAGTATAGAAAAAACTGGAAAAGCAGAATAATGCAGATTCTGTATCACAGAACTGGAGATGGTTTGCCATCGTTTGGCTGGATGTGACCTGCTGATATCAGAAGGGCTGTATACATAAAGGCATAGTACTGTAGCACAGCTCATCTAGAAAATAAATAGTATTTAGGTGCCAAAGAAACACTGGGATGCAGATTCTGACAGAACATAAGAAAATGCCATACTGGGTCAGACCAAGGGTCCATCAAGCCCAGCATCCTGTTTCCAACAATGGCCAATCCAGGCCATAAGAACCTGGCAAATACCCAAAAACTAAGTCTATTCCATGTTACCATTGCTAATGGCAGTGGCTATTCTCTAAGTGAACCTAATAGCAGGTAATGGACTTCTCCTCCAAGAACTTATCCAATCCTTTTTTAAACACAGCTATACTAACTGCACTAACCACATCCTCTGGCAACAAATTCCAGAGTTTAATTGTGCGTCGAGTAAAAAAGAACTTTCTCCGATTAGTTTAAATGTGCCCCATGCTAACTTCATGGAGTGCCCCCATGAAGAATTGCAGAGAATGAAGAAGTTGTGATCACATGGTACATTTCCATATGAACTGATAAAAAGCTTGATGCCAGAAAACCAGACAGTGATAAAGGAGAAAAACATAAGAACAGCATTGCTGATAGAAATAGTACCAAGTGACTGTTCTATATCAGTAAAAGAAGAACTGGCCCATCTATTCTGCCCAGTTACACCTTTCCATATTCCAGTTATTTTGGAAGTGCCCAGGATCGCTGCAGATTGAAAATCTGGGTCATACAAGGGCATATTTTAAGGTGGATAGGAGGGAGGTTGGAGGATGTTGACTGTCCAGTTTTGTTCAATCTTTTTCCCAGGGTGGGAGGGGTGAGGCCTAGAGGGCTGTAGCCATGATTTTGGTATAGAAGGGATTTGGGGGGATCGTAGCCAGCAAGGGCTTTGTTGTCATGGTCAGGGGAACAGAGACCTTCATAGGAGAAGGCAGGAAGGAGAATTTTGTATCTTACTTGGGAAAACATATAAGATTGTCATGCCAATAAAGTTAGCTGAATCTGTGTCTCTGAGCTGGGCTATGTTGCTAGGCAACAGAGAAGCTTATAAGAGAAGCCTCTTGAGTGAGAGCAAACAATGCAGTGATTTACCGGTATAAAAATAATAGGGGTGTGCTTTGACCAGCTCCCCTAGGATCCACAGAGTAATTTTTAGCAGATTTAAGAACAGAAAGTCTCAAGAAAAAAGAATTACATTGCAAAAAGATTTCTATATCGGTAACAACCCTACCTAAAATAAGGTAACACTGCAAATATTACACCAGGCCCTAAAACAACATAAGAACATGCCATACTGGATCAGACCAAGGGTCCATCAAGCCCAGCATCCTGTTTCCAACAGTGGCCAAACTAGGTCATAAGAACCTGGCAAGTACCCAAAAACTAAGTCTATTCCATGTTACAGTTGCTAGTAATAGCGGTGGTTATTATCTAAGTCAACTTAATTAATAGCAGGTAATGGACTTCTCCTCCAAGAACTTATCCAATCCTTTTTTAAACACAGCTATACTAACTGTACTAACCACATCTTCTGGCAACAAATTCCAGAGTTTAATTGTGCATTGAGTGAAAAAGAACTTTCTCCAATTAGTTTTAAATGTACCACATACTAGCTTCATGGAGTGCCCCCTAGTCTTTCTATTATCCGAAAGAGTAAAAAACGATTCACATCTACCCGTTCTAGACCTCTCATGATTTTAAACACCTCTATCATATCCCCCCTCAGCTTTCTCTTCTCCAAGCGGAAAAGTCCAAACTTCTTTAGTCTTTCCTCATAGGGGAGCTGTTCCATTCCCTTTATCATTTTGGTCGCCCTTCTCTGTACCTTCTCCATCGCAATTATATCTTTTTTGAGATGCGGCGACCAGAATTGTACACAGTATTCAAAGTGCGGTCTCACCGTGGAGCGATACAGAGACATTATGACATTTTCCGTTTTATTCACCATTCCCTTTCTAATAATTCCCAACATTCTGTTTGCTTTTTTGTCTGCCGCAGCACACTGAACCGATGATTTAAATGTGTTATCCACTATGACGCCTAGATCTCTTTCTTGGGTAGTAGCACCTAATATGGAACCTAACATTGTGTAACTATAGCACGGGTTATTTTTTCCTATATGCATCTTCTTGCACTTGTCCACATTAAATTTCATGTGCCATTTTGATGCCCAATTTTCCAGCCTCAGAAGGTCTTCCTGCAATTTATCACAATCTGCTTGTGATTTAACTACTCTGAACAATTTTGTATCATCTGCAAATTTGATTACCTCACTTGTCATATTTCTTTCCAGATCATTTATAAATATATTGAAAAGTAAGGGTCCCAATACAGATCCCTGAGACACTCCACTCCCACACCCTTCCACTCCAATACACTTCCTAACAGGAACATAGAACAAGCCAAGTTGCTATTGATCCCTACATAGAAACTACATGCTAATGGAATACCTCACCTTGGTCACATATGCAGAACACAGATAAACCCTCAAATACAGGGCCGGTGCAAGGGGATTGGGTGCCCTAGGCACCTTCAGCCTTGCGCCACCCTCCCCCCCCCGTCGTGCTGCCCCCAGCCTCACCCCCGGTCACAGCTCTGACTCCAGGGGCAGGGACCACATGCCACCACTCCCCCACCCTCCCAACCTCCCCCTCCACCCCTAAAACAAACTCACAAAACACCTGTTCGAGCGGGGAGCCCGGGAGCGATCTGCTGCTCCCGGGTCATCGGTTGCCACTAATCAAAATGGTGCCAGTGGCCTTCAGCCCCTACCATGTGACAGGGGCTACCGGTGCTATTGGTTGGCCCCTGTCACATGATAGGGGCTAAAGGCCAGCAGTGCCATTTTGGTTAGTGGCAGCCGAGGCCCCGGGAGTGGCAGATCGCTCCCGGGCCCTTGCTAGACCACCAGGGGGGCGTCGGGAGGGTGGCACGATGGGGGGGAAGCAGGGTGAGGTGGGGGCTTGTCAGAATTTTCAAGGGGCACTTTTTGCCTTTTCAAAATTCTGCCGCCTGAAGTGGCTACGAGTGGCGACGGCGCTCTCTAAATCTCGGCACCTTAGGCAAAGGCCTAGCTCGCCTAGTGGCTCCTCCGGCCCTGCTCAAATACAGCTTAATGAGACAATAAGGTACAAATAGAAAAGTGCATGCAAAAACTGAACCGGAAACTGCAACAAGTCAAATTCAGTATGCACTTAAAAAAATGGAAAAAAACCGAAACATTACCATTCCTCATAAAACAATAAAATTAGTAAAATCATACAAATAAAAAGAATAATTGAAAACAACTAACAAATAGAATAACATCCAGTAATTAAAAGCTCATGTAAACATTTTCTAAACACCAATAAAATGTTTCAAATCAGACACATCAAATCACACCCCAAAATTAAAACTAATAAAAATTTAAAAAAGATTCCTGTGCTGCCCTGAGATTGTCATGGATTAGCAAACAGAGAAGAAGGAGGTTTCTGAGCACACACATGCACTTTCTCACACACACATACACACTTTCACATGCACTCTTACACAAATGCTCCCTGTCTCACACACATACTCTCTCACTCTCACACATACTCACTCACACACATACGCTTTCACATGCATGCATACACTTTTACATATACTCTCATATGCTCACACACACATATGCGCTTTCTAACATATACACATAAGCTTTCTATTACACATATACTCTCGCACACATGCTGTCACACATATGTAATGCCCCCTTGACCAATTACCTCGTGAGGTATTCCTGAGTCCAGGGCCAACCTGGCGGGAGCCTCCCTAGGGCAGACTCCGTCGATCCTCATATTCTTGGCACCTGGTGCCTCCTTTAGGGAAGAAGGAGTTAGTGGGTAGGATTTCCCTCCCTTCATCCCAGGAATAAAAATGGGACTGTGAAAAAGGCTGGCAATATGTATAAATATATACAGATTTAATAGACTATACAAATTTATACATTTCTACATTACTATGTACATTGCTAATAGGAAGTCCACTATGTACATTGCTAATAGGATGTCAAGTAGCACACATATCTACTCGTGGTTAGTAGTTTCAGTCTACATAACTATAATACATTTCTACAAGGTAGCAAGAACATTTAATATTTGGCAATTTGGGGTTGTTGTCCCCATAGTATACCCCTCTATAAAATAGATGGGACTTCTTACATTCTGGCATAATCAAGTATTATTATTATCCTCCCCCCTTTATCCCAAGTCTCACCCATGTGAAAAGATGCAACTGGACTGGTGGGCAGTGTTGGCCTGGGGGATGCCGTTGTCAGGTCCCTCCTGGGGGACCTGACTCTACCTCCTGGACTGCTGCTGGGGTCCATTTCCTCCTGAGGAACCCAACTCCGCCTTTCAGACTTCTGCCAGGGTTCACGTCCTCCTGGGGGACACTTTCATACATATTCCTATATGCTCACATACACACATATGCTCTAACATATACACACATGCTTTCTATTACATACATACTCTCACAAATATATGTGGTATCTCACACATGTTCTCATACAAACACATTCTCACACATACATTCATGCACACAAATACATACACACATGCTTTCTCACACACACTCATACACATTCTCTCTCTCACACACACAATCACAAATATAAGCTCACACGCAAACATACAAGCTCGCTCACACACACACACTCATACAAATTGGTTTTAAATATATATGAAACACTGAGAAATCCAGACAAACAGATTTAGTAGGGGGTCATTAGCAGCATTTACTGCTAATAGCATTAGTTATTTATATATATAGCACTACCAGATGTACCCAGCATGGTACAGAAATGCATAAGACACGGTAGTCAAGATGTACAAACCTTATAGATTTTAATCTAAGAGGCTTGGATTAAAATCTACAAGGTTTGGTGCAATTTAATTGAGGAAAAGGATGTCTTAACTAACAGCAAAGTCACTGCTTTCTGAGAATTAATATAAGAAGATAGTGGGGTGGGTGGGACTCTAAATCAGACCCTTCATTTGCACATCAGAGACAGCCTCTCTGCACCTAATATACAGACCAAGCTCTGTGCAAGCACTTAAAACCAAAGTAAAGCAAATCTGGAAATTAAGCCATAAATCCCACTTCACCTGAAGCTTACACAGTTATTATTCACCAGTTAGATACTTTAAAGTCATAATTTAACTCAAACCACATCAAGTTGAATCAGAGTTTTGTTAAAATTGATATCTCTGCCCCGTATTTCGGGGCTCACTTTGGAGGCTTAAATCTTTACTTATCTCATGTACAGTGGCAAAGTGCTTTTTTTAAATATGGAGAAAAACAGGTTACCTTTTCTAGAGATAAAAAAGGGAGAAGAATAGAGTTGTGGCTATCATTCTGTCACATTGGTGAGAACAAGCAGAGAAGAGGAGGAGAGAAAGTCAAGCATTAGTATTTGTAATGCGACACAGAATGCGTCTTCCTCCACTGCCCTTGGTGTTCGGTAACTCTTATTGAAGTGTTTAGAATCCTTTTTTTTAACTATATCCCCAAAGGGCTTTGAGGTATATGGCTTGTCAGAACTACTGTGAATGAAATGTCACTTCAGTATTGAAGATATACTTGAAACGCATAAACACAAGGAGTTGTCAGGAATCTTTATGCTATAGCTGTCACCTAGGACCTAGCATAAAAATAATCTTTCCTTATACGATTTTCGTACATAAAGGTTTTTTGACACATTGAAGAATATACAGTATATCTTTGCTGCCACTAAAACTGTAATATGAGTACATTTTGGAGAAGTCCAGTAGAGATGTGAATCGGAACTGGAATCGGTTCGGATTCTGGTTCCGATTCACATGTGGGTTTTTTTCCATCGGGCCCGATCGCGGTTTTGTTTATCGGCTGCGCCCGAGCCGATAAACAAAAACCCACCCCGACCCATTAAAACTAATCCCTTTGCTTCCCCCACCCTCCCGACCCCCCCCCCCAAAAACATTTTACAGGTACCTGATGGTCCAGTGGGGGTCCCGGGAGTGATCTCCCGCTCTTGGGCCGTCGGCTGCCACTAATAAAAATGGCGCTGATGGCCTTTGCCCTTACCATGTGACAGGGTATCCGTGCCATTGGCCGGCCCCTGTCACATGGAGGGAGCACTGGATGGCCGGCGCCATCTTTAAAAATGGCGCGGGCCATCCATTGCTCCTACCATGTGACAGGGGCCGGCCAATGGCACGGATACCCTGTCACATAGTAAGGGCAGAGGGCCATCGGCGCCATTTTGATTAGTGGCAGCCGACGGCCCGGGAGCGGGAGATCACTCCCGGGACCCCCATTGGACCACCAGGTACCTGTAAAATGTTTTTTTGGGGGGGTCGGGAGGGTGGGGGAAGCAAAGGGATTAGTTTTAAAGGGTCGGGGTGGGTTTAGGGGTTATTTTTGTGTGCCATTTTTCCCACCCTCCCCCAAAATGATAAGAGAACCTCCACGATCAATATCGTGGGGTTTTCCTATCGTTTCGGGGGAGCCCCCGATTTCTGACGATTTTGAAAATATCGACGATATTTTCAATCGTCCGAAGCCCGATTCACATCCCTAAAGTCCAGCCTGTATACTTAAACCTCTGCTTAGATCCTTTTCCCTCTTCTGAGATCTACTCTTTCTTCTTTCTTCATTCCCAGATCCCTTCCCCTCATTCCTCTCCAGCCCTCAATCACCAAGATCCTTTTTCCTTTAATAAAAAAATAAAAGTGGGAGACTGGGCATGCAAATGGCAAATGAAATTTAATGTGGACAAGTGCAAAGTGATGTACTTAGAGAAGAGTAACCCAAATTATAGCTACACAACGCAAGGTTCCACATTTGTAGTCACCATTCAGGAAAAGGATCTAGGCGTCATAATTGATAATATGTTGGCATCATAATTGATAATACGTTGAAATCTTCTGCTCAGTGTGCAGCAGCAGTCAAGAAAGCAAATAGAATGCTTGAAATTATTAGGAAAGGAATGGAGAATAAAACAGAGAATATCATAATGCCTCTGTATCTCTCCATGATGCATTCTCATCTTGAGTATTGTGTGCAGTTTTGATTACCACATCTCAAAAAGGTATGGAAAAGGTACAGAGAAGGACGATCAAAATGATAAAGGGGATGGAACAATTCCCTTATGAAGAAAGGGTAAAGAGGTTAGGACTCTTCAGCTTGGAAAAGACACAGCTCAGAGGAGATATGATAAGAGTAATATGGGTAGCCAAGACAGACGCTTCTGCCCATGCCTGTCCCTTCACATACAGGCAAATAAATACTCAAACAACTGAAATGGGATCAAACAGGCAGCAACTTTATTACCAAAACACCCAGGAGCACGAGCCAGGTATCCATAAAAATAAAACCCACTGCCCATCCGCCACAGACCAGCAAGATGGGCTTCTCAGGCTACCCAGCCTGTAAACAGTGACATCAATAGAGCGCATCCCATGACCCCTGCCACCACCAAGCAAGGAGCCGAGCATGTCGACCCCCACCACCATACAGCAAGGAGTCGTATCAGCAACAACTGCACCCTTTTGTTCTGCTAGGAATCCCTGGCATGACCCCTGTCAAGTCAGACAGCCGTTAACCAAGACTTAACCCCAAGTCGGCTCGGGCTACCTGCCATCCCCAGTCTTAGCTGCGACAACATAACCCCCAAACAATAAAGTGAATAGGGACGGGCGGGAGGGATGTCACGTCGGGTGCAGCAGCATGTGCACCAGTCAAGCCCACCCCGGCTCCTCCCACTCCCGCTTGCACAAGCCCCAGAGGAACCAATCGGTTCCAGGGAAACCCCAGTGGTTTAAATTTAAACCACCAACTGCTCTAACAGACTGCAAGCAGCCAACCAACCCATAAGTAGACAAGCCAGCTCTTAGATCTGCCACAAACTGGTATTTAGCAAGGGGTCGCAAATCATGATTGACTAAAAAACGAGAAACCCCAGCCGGGCGAAGCCACCCAAAGGCGGCTGCATTAGCCACAAGGCAGGTCCACGGAGCACCACTGATGCCCCTCTGCCAGCCTGGTCCGTTTTTGATCTGGGAATAAAAGAACCACAGAATCAGCGGTTATTGTCACATGCTGGAATAATAGACCAGAAGATTCAACCACTTTAGTCGCCTTCGCAACCAACTCGCTAACGTGGAAGGCACCAAAGAAAGCAAGGACAAATGCCAAATGGAACAAACAACACTCATAATAGCAGTCACAAATGTCAGACAACACCTCCCACAATTTGTCCAAAATATCATGTGTAATGGGTAAACATTTCTCAGGCTCAGTCGCAGAACCACATGACCACCCCAACACCAAACAACAGACCAGGAACCTCCCCATAGGAAAGCCCCATCCATGTACCCTCATGAAGAAAGAGAACCCTGACAGCTGCCTAGAGACTGAAGCCTTCAAAGCACCCCCTCCCCCCACTATCGCTCTTTCAATGAATTGCACAATGTAGCAGTCTGGGACTGGACCCACTGCTAACCCAAGCTTATGAGGAAGGACACAACATTGTCCGCAGCCTTCACATAACTGTTCCAAGTGGAAGGAGCTAAGGATGCCTGGACCAGCTTCCATGCTTCCGGGAACTGAAGCTCCATCGGAAAGATGATACGACCCTCTGTGCTGATCCACTTCTGGAGCAAGCTCCTGGAACAAGGCCCACTTGCAATGAGAAAGAGGATCATCCACAGAGTCAGACATCCCAGGAACATGTCGAGCCCAAACAGTAATATTTAAACCCAAGCATCGCAGCACAAACTCCTGCAACAAATCTAGACTACAATGCATTTCGCTGAACGCTTATTGATAACTTCCACTACACCAAGGTTATCACACCAGAACATTACCCTTTTGACCCAGAGTCGTGAACCCCACAGAAAACAGAAACAATGATGGGGAACAGTTCTAAGAAAGTTATGTTCTTAGTGACACCAACAGCCTTACATTCATCAGGCCAAGGTGCTGCACACCATGAACCCTGAAAGTAGGCACCGAAACTAACCAATCCTGCCGCATTGGTAAACAATTCCAAATCGTGATTCAAAACAGATTCATTTTGTCACAACAAACAGCCTTAAAATCAGACAGAAAACGATCCCATATTCACAAATCTTCATGCATTCTCTAGGTGATGCGAATATGATGATTGCTCTTCATCACACTGGTCATTCCGAAAGTCAACTTGCGCAGAAAAATCCTGCCCATATGAATGACCTGGCAAGCAAAGTTCAGACTGCCCACTAAAGACCGCATCTGACACAAGGTTACTTTTTTACAAAGCAGTGCTCGGGACACCAGCACTTTCAAGGCCACCACCTTCTCCGCAAGTAATCACAAGATCATTTCAACTGAATCCAGTTCAATACCGAGGAATGCCAAACGAGTACAAGGACCCTCTGTCTTTCTTTCTGCTATAGGGATACCAAACTCAAAAGCAGTCCTCTGAAAACAAAACAGCAAATGCAAGCAAGCCGACAAAGACAAGTCACCCACAAACAAAAAATCATCCATATAGTGCACGATATTCACTGCACCTACCCTTTCGGCAACTACCCAATAAATGAATGAACTAAATGCCTCAAAATAGGCGCACATGATAGAACACCCCATGGGCAAGCATCTATCGAAATAGAATGCATTGTTAAAATGAAAACCCAATGAGGAGAAACACTCCGGGTGTATAGGGAGCAAGCGGAAGAAAGACTCAATGTCCACCTTAGCCATAAAGGCCCCCTTACCACAACACCAGAGCACAGCCACTGCCGATTCAAAAGAAGTGCACTGAGCGATGCAAAGGTCCCTCGGAATGAAGTCCTTGACAGAATTGCCCTCCGGGAATGAAAGGTTATGAATCAGACAGAACTTTCTTGGCTTCTTCTTTGGCACCACTGACAAAGGAGACAGAACCAAATTCTCGAATGGAGGAACCAGGAAAGGATCTGAGATTCTGCCCAAGTCAATCTCAGCCTGCAACTTGGCAGCCACTACATGAGACAACTTCCGTACATACGAACAATTCGGCCCCCCCCCCCGACACTCACTGGACCCATGAAGGGAATGTAAAAACCAAACTCAAAACTGCGAAACAAGAAAAGTGCCACCTCGACTTTTGGGTACCTTTCTAGCCAGGGCAGCACTGTCAAAACATGGATGGGGCTGGGGGCCTGACTGAAAATTTCACTTAGAGGTGCTTTTTGTGGAAACACCCCTGACATTCCCATTCCCGGATTGCTTTGTACACACAGAGGTGGGGTGACCAGACCTGCAGCTGGAGCAAACATGCTTGAACTTACAATCGAGAAAGTTGAAAGTGGAGCAATTGAACCTCCAGCACATGTCAGATAATCCTAGTCCTGAATGACCTCCACCAGTTGAACCTGCTCCCGGATGAAAGGACCGCGCTCCGGACCCACTGGAAACTCCTGTGACATTATCTCCAGCAGAAGACCCCGTCTTAGTGCTCATCTGGGTAAACCATAGCCCTACGTCCCTCGTACTCCAGGTCATAAATTTGTTTTCTTCCATCTGGTCACAGAAGAGCTCATCATAATTAAGCCATGACCGCCCTCATACACGTGGCTGGCAGCCAAGATGGCGTCTGCATACGCAAGCAGAGGACCATACTGAGTAGGATCACTCCACCCTCACCACACTAGCAAGCAGAAGAAGGAACAGATCCAATTGAGGACATTGCGAATAACCCTCTTTTGAGTCCCCAGAAATCTCTCGACACCACCTTTTTTCTTCTTCTCCCCTTTCTTTCCTCTAAACCCCTTTAACAGCTGAAAAATATCTATATACTTACACTGATAAATTTCTTTCTCAGGGACTTAGGTAAATCCTCCCGCAACTCCAATAAGCTAACTAATGTGGGAGCCCCCTTATCAGAACTTTTCTCACTAAGCCCCCCTTTCTCGCCAGATCCCGCAGGTGTCAGGACAGAAGAGGTAGAAGATGAAGAAGAGGAAAAAGAGGATGAAGAGTTCGAAGAACTAGATCTGGAACGCTTCTTCTTATGCCTAGACTTCTCCTGCTTCTTTAAAGCAGAAGGATTAGGGGCAGATGGGACAGAAACCCCCACCAAAGAAGCCGAAGCAATCTGTCCAGAGCCAGTAACCCCACTATTGGGAACGGCTGATAGCTCACCCGGAATAGAGCCCGACACCCCACTGCCAGAAACAGCAGGTAACTCACCTGGCTGCGCGCTGGCAGGATTTGGGACAACAGAACCAGTAGTATTCAAAGCTGCAGAGACAGGATCATTGCACCATCCTTCCCATTGCGAAGGTCCAGGACCATCAGCCGACACACCATCCGGATGCGTCTGCAAAAAAGAAGGAACAGCAGAAACCAGAGGCCCAGAAAACCCAGACACCCCTGGACCCCCAGAGAACCCTTGAGAACCATCTGAGAAGGGGGGCCAATGCCAAGAGCCTGTGCTGAGAGAGCCCTGGGCTGAGGCCCCATGCCAAGGGCCAGAATTGGAACCCCAAGGGGATTTGTAAGAGGGGGGGAACCTCCTGTGAGGGTAATAAGCGAGCCAAAGAGCCGGAGGACCCTCCCCCAAGCCAGAAAATAGGGTCCCCAATTATCCCAGGAGCCAGGGAGACATCCTGGAACACCACCAACACCAAGCCCCCAATCGCCTGAAAAACCGGGGCAGGGGACAGGGATGGAACCTTCATCTCTCAAAGGTTGGTGTCATTTCCCAAAAGACACCAACCAGAAGGCCCACACCACTCTGGCCATGCACTGGTCATGCAATGGCTGCGATCCGATCCAAATCCACACCCAGCACCCCTGACCCCCAGATCAGAGCCCTGCACCATCCCTGGCTGAGAAGTATTTCAGCAGCCTCACCAACAGCAGCACTACTTGCGGCTTCAGCACCGGACAGCTCCGCGTGCATAGCTGAGGCAGGAGCTGATGCCGGCAGAGTAAGCCCGGAAGTCTCACACGAAGACAGGGAAGACCCGGAGCGAGACATCACATTGGGCAGAGAAGAATCTGAAGGTACAACCACCCTCTTTTTTGCCACCACGGCCTTGCTGCTGCGCACCTGGGAACGGGAAACCGGCCTCCTGGAAGATGCTCGAGAGTCGGCATCCCCTGTGCTGGAAAAGCACAACGAAATCAGACAGACCCTTCCTCCCCCAGCTGCTGCAGTGCCCTCAAAACTCACCGAGGGAGGAACTGCCCCTCGAGCTGCACTGCCGCAGACCTCCTCTGCTCCCGTCAAAACAGGCCTACCACCTCCGGAAACACAGGGCTCCTGCCCGTTCAATATTGCCACCTTCTCCGACTCCATGGGGGCTCCCAGCAATGCAAAATATGAAGGATGGCGCAGTGGAAAGGTGACGCAGTGGAAGACAATCAGATGCAGCAGCAGGTAAGTGGCGCTTGGTCGGCTACGCACCAGACAAGGATTAAATGGACAATTTTCTCAGTGGAAGGGAGTGGGCAGTGGAGTGCCTCAAGGATCTGTATTGGGACCCTTACTTTATATTTATAAATGATCTGGAAAGAAATACGACGAGTGAGATAATCAAATTTGCAGATGATACAAAATTGTTCAGAGTAGTTAAATCACAAGCAGATTGTGATAAATTGCAGGAAGACCTTGTGAGACTGGAAAATTGGGCATCGAAATGGCAGATGAAATTTAATGTGGATAAGTGCAAGGTGATGCATATAGGGAAAATAACCCATGCTATAGTTACACAATGTTAGGTTCCATATTAGGTGCTACCACCCAAGAAAGAGATCTAGGCATCATAGTGGATAACTGTTATTATTTGTGATAATTGTGGGTGGATCCTTGGGCTGGTGGCAGATGACCACGCCCATGGGGGAAGATCCCGAGAGGGGCCAACGGTCAGGCTCAGAGTTGGGAGACAGACACACACTAGATCTTTTATTAAACTGCATAGTGAACCACCAGAGGTGGCAGTAGTGAGCTGGAAGAGCCCGGCTGGGCTGTAGTCCCTCAGGCACTGGAACAGTGAGCCCAGGATGGCTGAGCTGTAGAGAAACTGAATATAGTGAGTAGGCAGAGTATGCAGAGTTCAGGAACAGAACTTTGATGGTAACACTCACACAATAGTCTCTGGAAGCAGCCCAGGGGCTGGAATGAAGTAGGCCCTCGAGGAGCGAGTCCCTGGTTCCAGGGAAAGCTCTGAGAGAGAGATGGTAACTCACTGGTGTTGTAGGCAGCGGTGACTTCCTAGCAGAAGCTGTATTCGGTAGCAGGTCCAGGAACGTGGGCCCTCAAGGAGTGAGTACCGGTTCCAGACTGCGACCTGAAAAGCAAGAGAGAGCGAGGCCCCCGAGGAGCGGGTACCCCTGATAAAGTCCGAGGAGGCAGAGTAGCAAGGTATTCGGAGAGCGAATCCCATCCACAGTGATACTCGGAGGAAGCTAGGTAAACCTTAACCTTTGCTAACTCAACTAGCTAGCAAAATGAAAGACCTTAAATATCTGGTGAGGATGACATCATCTCAGGGGGACGCCCTGAGGTTCATGCCACAGATGGTACTTGAGTTGGGGCTGCACCGCGCGCACGCCCTTAGGCTTCAGGAGAACATGGCAGAAGGCAGCGTCTAGCCGGTCTGGGGACGCCAGAGAACGGCAAGATGACGCTGTGGCAGCCAAACCTCCATCAACCAAAGAGGGAGTCGCAAAAGAGGTAAGGTGGGTGGAGTGGAGACGTCGGGCCGCGACGGTCGCAACAATAACACATTGAAATCATCAGTTCAGTGTGCTGCACAGTCAAAAAAGCAAACAGAATGTTGGGAATTATTAGGTAGGGAATGGTGAATAAAACGGAAAATGTCATAATGCCTCTGTATCGCTCCATGGTGAGACCCCACCTTGAATACCGTGTACAATTCTGGTCACCGAATCTCAAAAAAGATATAATTGCAATGGAGAAGGTACAGAGAAGGGCGACCAAAATGATAAGGGGAATGGAACAGCTCCCCTATGAGGAAAGACTAAAGAGGTTAGGACTTTTCAGCTTGGAGAAGAGACGGTTGAGGGGGGATATGATAGAGATGTTTAAAATCATGAGAGGTCTAGAATGGGGAGATGTGAATCGATTATTTAGTCTTTCAGATAATAGAAAGACTAGGAGGCACTCCATGAAGTTAGCATGTGGCACATTTAAAACTAATCTGAGAAAGTTCTTCTTCACTCAAAGCACAATTAAACTCTGGAATTTGTTGCCAGAAGACGTGGTTAGTGCAGTTAGTATAGCTGTGTTTAAAAAAGGATTGGATAAGTTCTTGGACGAGAAGTTTATTACTTGCTATTAGTTAAGTTGACTTAGAAAATAGCCACTGCTATTACTCGCATCAGTAGCATGGGATGGACTTAGTTTTGGGGTACTTGCCAGGTTCTTATGGCCTGGATTGGCCACTGTTGGAAACAGGATGCTGGGCTTGATGGACCCTTGGTCTGACCCAGTATGGCGTGTTCTTATGTTCTTACAAAGAAATATCAGAAAATGACTTTATTTTTATAAAGTAAAAAATAAATATTATTTAAATTGTAAACATATGCAAAATTATGGAAATGTGCCACATAATTGCTGCAGAAGTTTGAAAAATCTGCCACAGAATTTGCTACCTCTGGCTGCAGAAACTTTTAAAATCTGCTGCAGGAAACCGGGGTCTCTGAGCGTATCCCCTCACAGTCTCCTCTTTTCCAAGCTGAAGAGCCCAGTTTTTAGATTGAGTGACAATAACTGCACGCAAGGTGCGATCACAGCAAGGATCAATACAGTTTTAGTCTCCATTCTTTTCTATTTGCTCTTTTGACTGCTGCTGCACACTGAGCTGAGGCCTTCAATGTATTGTCCAAGATCTTTTTCCTCGGTGGTGACTCCTAATACAGAATCCAGCAGTTTGTACCTATAGTTTTGACTATTTTTCCCTATGTGCATCTGTTTGCACTTGTCCACATTACATTTCATCTGCCATTTAGATGTCATTAAGATTTCTCACAGTTTACTCATATTTTACCAACTTTGAATAATTTTGTGGTCATCTGCAAATCTGATGACTTCACTCAGTTTCCTTTTTCAGATCATTTATGAATATATCAAACAGCACCAGTCCCAATTCAAATCCCTGGGACACTCCACTATTTATTCTCTTCCACTGGGAAAATTGTATGTTTAGTTCTATTCTGTGTTTCCTGTCTTTTAACCAATTACCAATTCACAACAGGACACTGCCTCCCATCTCTTGACGTTTTAATTTTCATATGCACTGTGTAGGGTGTACAACAATATTTGAAAAAGGGTTATCCATGAGTCTTTGGTTTGAAAACACATCTTTTTTTTAAAAATAAATCTGGAATTTTGTGGAAGTATTCCAGTGTGTGACTGTGTTTCTCTTTTCTAGCCTCCTCTCTTGCTCTCCGCTGACTTTGCCCTGTCTTTTGCTCCGCACCTCCCAGAACATCTCCTGATCTAACAACCTGCTCCATCCGTAACCCCCAAAGTAACCTCTTGTCCCCAGCCTTTTTTTTATGAGGGAGCGGAGGGAGCTGGAGGGCTGGGTAGTGACGCTGCTGTTGTGTTGCATATGGTAACTTATGTGCTTATCTACCCAAAGTAGAGGACTCTCAACTAGCCAGACTGGTGGACCAATTTGATCTTTATCTGCCATTATTTACTATGTTTCAAGTTCTCAGCTTAACTTTAATCACAGAAATAACTCAAGCATGCAGGTTCGCTTCACCACAGGGTTTGGCTACCCGAAATACAAGCTTTACTCAAGCGTGGATTGTAAACAAGCAAGACGGGTATCAGATCCAAGTATCTTCAGTTCTAATGTTAGGTACCGTAATTCACTTCAGAAGCAAGAATAACCCGGTTCCGTTCCAAGGTCATCATATCCAGCTAGTCACAAATGGGTTCAATTCTAATACTAACATACAAATTGAAGTATTTGATATGTGACGGCATGCATCACAGAGCTTACTCTCCAGGTCTGCTAGGACAGATAAGTAGCCTACACCCAGCAACCTCTTTTCTAGTTCTGTGGAATAATTTGATTCCCTGGGATTGGATTCATTGGTTCTCCTAGTAATTCAAGGTTTCCACTTTTATGTTAAGCCTACTTTGTTCACTACCTTCCCGTGGCTCAAACGGAAAAGCTCTGCCCTCCTAGCGGGCCAGTGCTTTTCCTGCCACGGTACTCTATTCAAGACCCTCTAGAACCCAGCCATGACAGCTGTTACCTGAGCCCTTGAAATAGTAAGCACACTGAAAAGTTGATATCTATTTTGAGGCAGGTGTTAAATTTTAGGCCTTAGGCCTGGATTCTCTACGGTCACAGACCTTAGAGAATCCGGCGGTAGCAGGGGGGGGGGGGGTGGTGGTCCTGCAATAGCCGCCCGTGCGATCGCTGCCAGCTTTCGTGCCAAATATCGGCACGAAACTGGCGGCAATAAGGAATCTTACCTTTTGCTGCCAGTGATGTGTCCGCAGCAGCGGCCCCGGTGCCGCCCCGACTCCGCCTCTTCCGAGGCCGACTCCGCCCCGAGCTAGCTCTCGCACGCATGCGATAGTGATAGAGAATGACCCCCACAGTGTGTGTAAAATAGCGCATGGAGGAGAGCATACTACTCTACTGAGCAGGCACCCGCTGAAGCCTCATTTGCATCTGATGTTTTTTAATTTACATGTGCGTACTGCTAATTATAGTCTAGTTTAGCATGCATCTTAGGGCCTTTGTGCATTGCAAGCTATTTTTTTCTGTAAGCTAAATGGCCTTAGCATATATGCTAGGCTTTAATGCATAGGTCCCAAAGTGTTTTTAAAATGGATTTCTTCCAAACTTTGTTTTCAGTTTGTGTTTTATGTGCAGATGAATACATTGCTTTTTGTGCCCCTTCAAATTAAATTTGGCTCCATATTTCTGTGTGTGAGTGTATGTGTGTGTGTGTGTGTTCAATGCTGATTTCATCATAAACAGAACGATGACAGTAATTAGTGCTCTGCTGCCTTGAAAGACGCGATTACATTTTTCTCACTTTTCAGCTGCTTTCAGATCTGCTCTAATCAGCTGTGCCTTCTAGGTTTCCAATCCAGTGTTTGGCATAAATATGTGTAACAAAGTGTTGACATGGCCTGCCATGTTGCTATTCCTGCAGCGTGCAAGAGCATAAATGGAGAGAGAATAGTGAAGGAAATAATCAACAATGCATTAGTTATTTCTGCATAGTGTGTGACAGTTGGGATTTTTTCGCATGCATAAAAATTGTACCCAAACAAGAAATTCAGTGGCATAAACTTGCAGAAAGAAAGGAAGAAAACTATGTGACACAATATATTATGCAGACATGGTTTATGCTTCTGGCTCCTTCGTAGGGTCCTTTCAACAGAAAGTAGTTTTAGTCAGCACATGTGGCCGAGACTTTCCATAGTTTAATTGTCTTATTTGATGTAGCCTGTCATAGATTTAATTTTTTGCCACTCCTAGGCACTGTTGGTGCCAGGCCAAGCTCTCCCAATAGGGAGCAGAAGGTCCAAGGCACAGCACATACAGGCCAATACAGAATGGTGCACTCAGCCAAGCGCACCGTTAGCCTCCATTTGGCCGCGAGGTTTTGATGTGCTATTATTACCCCTTATACAGTAAGGGGTTATAGCGCGTGGAAAATGCGCGGCCAACCCCCCCCCCCCTCCCGAAACTAATAGTGCTCATCACATGCAAATGCATGTTGATGAGCCTATTAGGTAGTCACCCACAATACAGAAAGCAAAATGTGCGGCCAAGCCTATCTACGCAGGCTGCACATTTTACTCTCAAAAATTAACTCCTGCCAAAGGCAGGAGTTAATTTCAGATGGCACCAGGCAAGTGTACAGAAAAGCAGAAAAAACTGCTTTTCTGTACACCCTCCAACTTAATATCATAGCGATATTAAATCGGAGGGCCCCCCCCCCCCCCCCCCAAAATCAAATCTGCCCTCGGCCTGCGGGTTGGAAAACATCGCTCAATTTTGCCGGCGTCCGTGTACCGAACCCGTGGCTGTCAGCGGGTTTGACAACCGACACCGGTAAAATTAAGCGTCGGCTGTCAGACTCTCTGATAGCCACCGCCTCCTTATTAGCGCGGGCCCTAATTTAAATACTGAATCGCGTGCCCAGGAGAGGTGCCTGGGTGCGCGTTGGGAGAGCGGGCGCTCACCTCGGGGCACTGGCTCTCCTGCGGAGCCTGCCCTGATTCCTTGGGTGGAGATCCAGATGGGATCTCCTTCTTTTTCCTTTCTTCCTTTGGTTCAGTTATTCATTTTCCTTAGCTGTGAATTCTGGTGATTTCTCTTGTGGAAAAATCAGGGGACGAGGCTATTAATCCTCCGCTGAAATCACAGTGGGGGGATCAGGGGGAGATCCAAAAACCTCCTCACTACTCTGTAGTTCCAAAAAAAAATACTTTAAATCTTAATCTGGACGAGAGGGGAGAAAGTCTGTTACTTCACTTTCAACACATATCCAGCATAGCTCTCTGCTTCAACGGCAGGGGCAATGTAGAAAAGAGGATCTATATATAGACAACAACCAACAAGGACTGAATTACATAGTCGAGTAAACAAAAGCATGGGTGTAGCTTGCTTATTGAGGCGGTTACTACCCCTAACTAAGCTACATATTCAATTAGATGCAGTTCCAACACTGCTCTCTAAATTAATGGTGGGGTGGAAGGGAAATAGAACTAAAAGGTACTAAGAGCCAAGCGTAACAAGTAAGAAGGGAAAAAAAAAGTGCATAGCTTGCTGGGCAGACTGGATGGGCCATTTGGTCTTCTTCTGCCGTCATTTCTATGTTTCTATGTCATGGAGTGCCCCCTAGTTCTTCTATTATCTGAGAGAGTAAATAACCGATTTACATTAACTTGTTCAAGTCCTTTCATGATTTTGTAGACCTTTATCATATCCCCCTTCAGTCGTCTCTTCTCCAAACTGAACAGCCCTAACTTCCTTAGCCTTTCCTTATAGGGCAGCCATTCTATGCCACTTTTCATTTTGGTTGCCCTTCTCTGCACTTTCGCCAGTTAAACTATATCTTTTATGAGATGTGGTGACCACAATTGCATACAGTATTCAAGATGCGGTCTTACCATGGAGTGATAGAGGCATTATGGCATCCATCGTTTTATTTGCCATTCCCTTCTTAATAATTTATAACATTCTGTTTTCTTTTTTGATCACTTGTGCTGTAAAACAATAACAAACTAAATCAAAAAGAAAAGAAATATCTGTACCATTTAAACCCTGTTTTACCTTATACTGCTAATAAATGGATTGACTACCTCATAAAAGTATCTATATCTGCTCCTTAAAACTAATGAATTTGTATCATAAGGTTATTGGTTAAATGTAATAATTTACTGTACTATACTCTTACACTACCACTTTCAAACTGAGGGTAGGCCAATCTTCACCCATCTGTTTATACACAAGCTCATGAAAGGCTTATGGCATACTAATCCTCCAGTTGTCCAATCTCCTGTTCCATGTAACCTGAATGTAGTACTGGCACAACTAATGAAGCCACAGTTTGAATAACTGGAGTCAGTTTCTCTCAGATTTCTCACATGGCACGTATTATTCCTAGTGGCAATCATGTCAGCTAGAAGAGTCAGTGAACTCCAGGTGTTGGTTCATTACTCTCCTTCAATTCTTTCACAATTCAGTAGTGCTCTGTATGGCCCCAAAGTTTCTACCAAAGCTGGTATTGGTTTTTCATATTAATCAAGTCATTATCTTACCTACATTCTTCCTGAGGTCCTTCATTCCCTACCCTGTAAAAAAAGGCTTGGCCTACTACAGGAATAAAACTCAGTCACATCATCGGCCTCATATCTATTTGTCTCTCACAATTCTAACTGTCTGAGCTTAGTAGTTGCCAAACAAACATTGTCCAATTGGCTAGCAGACTGTATTACACATTATTATGCCCTAGCAGGCATCCAGATCACAGACTCTATCAAGGCTCATCAAGTGAGAGCCATGGCTACGTCAGTGGCTCATCTGAGAGCAGTGCCTATTGAAGACAACTGCAAAGCTGCAACTTTGTCATCAGTGTACACCTTCATGTCCCATTACTATCTGGACAATTTATCAAAAAGTGACAGCAAATTTGGAAAAACAGTTTTGCGTAGCCTGTTCACCCAGTACTCCACTCTCCATGGTGGGGTCTGGTAACTTATTCAGTAAATGCTCTGCTGCAACTCTTAGCTTAGGACTTCCCACAGGACATGGTTAATTCAATCCTGCCAGTCCATGGAGAAAGCAAGTTTGCTTACTGTAAACGATGAAGATAACAGGATTATTTAGCCATACTAGACAGCAGCCTGTCTCCCTGGAGAGTTGACTACTTAGACTTAGTTCTAAAATCCAATGAAAGGACTCACGAGGCAACACCTGCAGAGAAATTCTTGCACATACTCAGTAGAACAAAAGTTCTATGAGCTTAGAAAGAAGGGTCTGTTTGGTGCCATCAGATGACATGACCCATATGTCATGGCTAATTCATCCTGATGTCTAAGGAAAACACTATTTACAGTAAGCAAATCTGCTTTACCTAGATAAACAAACCCTTTACAATATAAAATGAGGGAAAATGTCCCTGTAGCTTTGTAAGCATTTCATCTGCACTTGGCATCTTTTTCTCAGAATGTTATGCAAACCATGTATTTGTGGAGTTATATTTACAGCGCTGATCTGGAATGATTCCCCTTAGCTATACTAAAGCCCGTAAAATCTCAATATTTATTGCCCCATTAGTCATTTCTGAAAAGAGCATTAAATACTAGCTTTCTTAAAAGAAGGGTCTCGTACTTCCAGCTTTTCCCCTAGGGCAGATGCTGCTGCTTCTTCTAGCCGCATTGCGTTTTTCATAGAGCACTCTTCCCTCTCTCTCTCATCAAATGAAGTATTTTCCATTTCTGTACACAAACATTCCATCTGGACAGATAATCTTCCTAAGAGCTGCATCCAGAATTGTGGTGTGTGAGCTTTGAATTCATCTTTAGAAGGTTGCTAGAGGTGGGAGTTTCTGGGCACTAGTAGGTTTCTGGTGCACCTTAGGGTTCTAGGTGTGCCGTGGCAGAACCTGGGGAGTAAAGAGAAAAGACATGTTGTCCTTAATTACTGTGATACTCTTAAAAGAGTGCTGGAATGAGGCTAATGATCCAGTGGGATAGTTGTGTTTGGAATCTGAAACATACAGCTTTATCACAGAAACAGATTATAGAGGAAATTGCCAGAATCATTTTTATGAACCACTGGATAAGTTCCTCTGTCACAATCATCATGCCAACTGCTATTGGAGCAAACCATTTTCACACATGCATTGTCCTGTGATAGAAGTTCATTTGCAGAAGGACTCCTGACCTGGGGATGTCCTCATAGCCAGTAGACAGGTTCTGTAGTACAGTGGAAACTGCAGATGATAGCCTGGTCGTATTGATGGGCACAGCAGTCACTTTTGCAATTCTCAGTCTGGAATAGACATCTTCACTGCACTTGTTCCTTTGGAAATTAGTTCCACTTGGGTTGATTGCTTACATGACACTCCAAAGAATAGGATCTTTTATTGACAGGCTGCATTCATTCTCTGACAAGTTTACTTCCCAGCCAATAAATGCCTGTGATAATGGCTGCAGTCAAATCCCTTGTGAATACTAATTCATATTATTATAGCATCCTACATCCAGCAGTATGATTATCCTCCCTCCTCTTTAGCCTAGAGCAACAGAGACTCAGAGTAATCCTCCTTTGATTTGGGTGAACTTTCTGCTCCCAGAGACGGGAGGGAAGCCTACTCATAATTTGTTTGGAAGGCAAGTGAACAAAGAGCGTTAATTGCTCCTTCTATCATGACTTCAGATTTTCACAGGCACTCAATACATCTCTGGCAAGAATGGAAAGAGGATGAGAAGGCCTGATTTTTGCAACAATTATGAAAAGAAAGCATACGCTGCTCTTCCCATCTCTCATTTCAGTCGCTGGAGTTAGTGTTCAGAATTATTTGCTCTGCTCAGCAACTCCAAAGTTGTAATATTTCTTCATCAAGAAAATAATTCTGATGATTTCCAACCCCTGGGATGGGTATGGAAGGGGATGTATTCAGCAGATAGCTCCATTTCAGAAAGGGATAGGGTTTTACTCTCACTACTGTACTGGCACAGAAAGCAAGGCTGCTGAATGAAGCCTTTTATTTTTAGCAGGATATCTTACCTCCAACTTAGCACCACTTAGAATTTCATGGAGGGAAATTACATCTCTTTTAGGGGGTACTTGTTAGACCTTTTTTTTTTAGGCCCAGCTGTTTCGCCCTGTTCCTTTAGGACTTTCAGCTCAGTTGGAACCAGAATGTGCTGGGCTATGGATCCATGAACCTTCCTTTGCAACTACTTGTAGGATCCCCTTCCACCCCTATTTTATAATCTCCACCCAACTCTGCCCATCCATCAAGGAATTGTCCTTGATCAGGAGCCCCAAACCATGGCTTCTTCCAGAGCCCAACTAATATGGAATCTAAGTCTGGGCACTAGATGGCACTGTTGAGCTTCGGTGGGGGGCGGGAAGCAGCAGCAGTGACAGGACCGAGCTGGCCTGTCACTGCTCCCTCTCCCACTGCAGCCCGAGTCAAGAGGAGCAGTGAAAGACTTAATCAATGACGGAAAAGCTATCTATGCCTACCCACCCTCTGCATCATGCAGCAACTGTGCCTAATGTCCTCCAGCATGCACAACCTCGATAGGGCACATGCTGCAGAGGAGCGCATGCTATGTGCTGACTGCACACAATAAGGAGGCAGAGAGAAAGAGCAGCATAGTGAGGAGGAGAAGGACAAACATCATAGTTTGAGGACTGCTGCTACTGCCGTATCCTGTTACAGCACCCTCTGTGGCATTCACATTTCAATGCAGATACTGACAGACCCAGTCCCAGGTGGCCCAGAATGCCAATGATAGGAGAGGGGATCTTGGAGAAAGGTAGAGGAGAATGTTACTGCGGGGGCGGAGGGGACGAGGGAGAAGAGAACAAAGGATATTGCTGGATGGAAAGAAGGGTGGAGAGCAGAGGATGTTACTGCCTGGGGGAAAGGGGTAGTGAAGATAGTAAAAGATGTTGCTGATGCAGGATGGGAGAAAGAGAGAGAGATAGAGAGAAGGAGGAGGATTTTGTGGGTGGGGCTAACTCTGATATCCACGTAACCAATGTGGCTAACTCTGGTTGGCCCATAGGGCTGTCCTAAAGTTAGCCAGTTAGACATAACCGGTTAACTTTATAATACCCTGCTAGTTAGCCAGTTATGTTTATCCGACTAACTAGCCAAGCCACACAGTGACTTAAAATGGACCTCAATAGATTTATTTATATATATATATATATATATATATATATATATATATATATATTTACATATGCCTTTTTATTCTATCCTTGCAAAAAGCTCAAAAAAAGAGTCCAAATAAAACATCAGTAACGTATGAATGTATATGAAAGATGCACCAATGGACAGCAGCTATGACTGAAGCCTTGGCAATTAAGAACATAAGAATATAAGACTTGCCATCCTGGGTCAGCCCAAGGGTCCATCAAGCCCAGCATCCTGTTTCCAACAGTGGACAAACCAGGCCACAAGTACCTGGCAGGATTTGAAGAGGTAAATAGATTCCAAGCTGCTTATCCCAAGGTTAAACAGTGGATTTCTGCAACTCCTCCTTAATAATGGTTAATGGACTGCTATTGAAACAGATACGTCAGCGCTGCAGATGGCAAAACAACTGTTAGCGCTGGAAAACAAGGTAGAGGATTTAGAAAACCGGGATAGACGAAATAACCTACGCTTTATGGGTTTTCCTGAAACCTTGTCCGACAGGGAAATCCACACGCTGCTGGAAGGCTGGTTGATGAAGGAGCTGGGGCTGGAGTCCCTACTGGAACAGTGCCGCATAGAGAGGGCCCATAGGTTGGGAGCACGGAAAGATGGCCAAAGCAGGCCATGCACGGTGATTGCTAAATTCCTCAACTTTGCCCACAAGGTGCAAGTTCAGCAAGCCTACCAGAAAAAAGCTTTGCTTATGTATGAAGGACCTAGAATAATGCTGTTCCAAGATTTTTCCACATGAGTATCCCAGCAGAGAAGGGCATTTGCCCCCGTCTGTACTGTTCTTTTAAAAAGCAAATCTGCTTCACTTTGCAATATCCAGCATGGTTACGAGTGGAGCAGAATGGACTCTGGCAAGTTTTTGAGTGCTGGACCTCTACTTACATGAACAAGGACAGGCTGTTAAATTTCTAGTAAAGCAGGGATGGCAGTAGGGGTAGCCTAATTGTTTTTGTGGTGATGGCTCTTTATCTGCCAGTGCAGACACCGTTGGGCTTAAGCTAGTTCATAAGGGGGGCACTGGCCCGGGTACATGATGTGGTCTCCTAGGGGTGTGCATTCGTTTTGAACGCATATGTAAAACGCAACTTTCTTTTTTTTTTTAATTTAAAAAAGTGATGAGGCGCAACGATTGCGATTTCCAACTTATTCAACATAGCTATGTTGAATACGTCGAACCTAAATAAACACTTAAACACCCCCACCCTCCTGACCCCCCCAAGACTTACCAAAACTCCCTGGTGGTCCAGCGGGGAGTCAGGAAGCCATTCCTGTATTCTTTTGCGAGGAGCACGTGACGTCGGCGTCACATCGGAGTGACGCGGACGTCACGTGATTCACTGCGCCTCTGCTCCGGGACCCCCGTTGGACCCAACCGGAACTTTTGGCCTTACGTTTTGGGGTGGCCAATCTGGCCAAAAGATGCCCCGCTTTGTTACCATAGCGGTACAATTTATGCGCGGTGTGGAGAATATATTTATTTGCTCGTTGATGCAAGAGACAATTTAGGTTCTAAAGGGTGTCTCTATAACACTGCTTGTTGCTAGGGGTAGGGTCTGCATTATAACAGGCCTTAGTCCGCTGGTGAGTTCGTTCGAGCTCCAAAATGCAGCGGGATATCTTTTTTTGATGCATTAGAAAAAAAAAAAATCCACAGTGGGCCAAATATTTCAGGATATTCGGCAGTTCATTCATCTCAGTAATTTTGTAGAACTGAAGCTGTAGTGCCTTTGGTGAACACAGATAGTTCACCAATAATATCCTGCCCCAAGCATTGAACTACCCTTCTTTTCAGTGGTAATGCTCTAGCTTCTCCTGGGGTTATGGGTAAAAATACTTTACAGAGAAAGGACAGTCATCCGTTCCTGACACCGTCATTAATCTAGTTTCAGAAAACAGAACTGTGACAAGATACCTCAGCGTGCAGACACGGCTTTCATAGGAGATACAGACAACTGAGACTTAGTCTATATATAACATCTGCACAGTCATTCAGACACTGGTTCTGTTTTCTGCAACAAGAAAAAATGATGCTTAGAGGAACTTACCTATCAGCCACTGTCACATGCAGCTTGATTAGGGAGTGCACTAAATTAGAGTATATATGCTGTGGTGATAGGATGAAGGATAAGAGCACTTTGAGAAAATAGTATCATTCGTTTCTGTATACATTTTGTCTCGTTGCAAAAATATAAATCTTGTAATTGAACAATATATTGTTCAGTCAGTATTTTTTTGTAGAGAAAAGGCAAGGTGGAAACAAGGTAGGCTTCATGGATCTCTAGGGACCACTGTGTTTTTCTTTTGTGAAAACTATATCTGAACATCAGTTGATGTGGCTGTTCGCCATTTTCCACTGCTATGTGTAGGGAAGACCAAAAGGACAGTTAAGACTGATCGAACATCAAAGCTGTTTGAATGCAAATAAATTGAACATTCCACTGTGCAACATTACATTGTCAGCATATAGCTGTATATATATATATCATTCAGAATTTATTTATATCAAAAATGTTTAAAACTCATCAACATACATATATTCCAAATTACAATATATATATCACATACACATTTATGAGAAAATCACTCACACTCCACATTCATACAATGCAATATTTATTTCTCTTGTTTGAAAAACAGTTTGTACAAAACTTAACAAATTAGTTTATTTATTAAAAAAAAAGCTCCCTGGGGGGGGGGGGGGGGAGATCCAAGATGGTGCTCTAAGGAGAGATCGCAGCAGGAATAGCTCCTTGAGATTTTGCGTTCTGCCTTGAATATTTATGCCTCATACAAAGAGGAAGGGAAGGATTAGGCTGGAAACCACAGCGCCAGCCTTATCTATACCTTCCCAGCCAACTATCGAGGGCTTTTTCGCTCCGGCTAGCGTGTCAACCCCGGGAGGGAGGTCTGTGGGGATGCCAGGTGAAGAGTACACTTCGTCGCCCCTGGACGTGCAAACATTTCTAAGCCCCGGGGCACCCGAGACATCCTCCCCCCCAACCCGTAGCACCAACCAGGTACAGGCCTGGATCCCACGGCAGACGATGACTGAGGAGGAGCCGGCAGCGGTGGCTACATCTGGTTTGATTGCTGCGTGTGCTGTTGAAGGCGCAACGGCTCTGGAGAGGGGAGGGCCGCCATGGAGAGGCAAGCCAAGCCGGGCCCGAACGCCGTTGTCACCATCCAAATGGAGGGAGAGGACCCAACAAATAACCGTGAGGCTTTCAGAGGTTTGTCGTGGAAGCGGGGTAAGCACAAACCTCAATCTGAAACTGATTAAACCTCAGGAAATAATGCTAGAAACTGTGTGGAACGCATTCATTCTTTTGGAAAAATCGATTTCATCTTTGACTCTGGCATTAACAAACTCTCACAGAAAAGTATTCAAGAGATAGAACCTGTTTTAAATCAACATGAATCCAAGATTAAAGATTTGGACTCAAAAGATACAGCAATACAAGAAGTGCAAACAAAATTACTGCAAAGTGATTTAGTTACCTCTAAAAAAAATGGAAAATATGGAAAATACTCTGAGATACCTCAGTCTCAGAGTATTAAACTTTCCTCATGTGAGATTAGTTTCTGTGAGAGATCAATTTTTAAAAATATGATGGAGATTCTTCAAGTTTCAGTAGAAGCCATGCCTCCTATAATCAAATATTTACTTCGTATCAAAAATCAATGAAGATCAGACAGCTCTGAATATTGGTACAGATCTTACTGCATTTCTTGAAACATCTATGGATGAATGAGTGGAGTATCGGGAACTTTTGTCTTTCCAGCAGAGACTCCACTTTAAAACCTTTTCTTCGAAATAGAGAAAAATTATTTTTGGGACAAAAGATTTGGATCTATCCTGACATTACTAGATTAACACAAATTTGTAGGAAATAAAATGTTAGAAATGTGTCAGGAGGCTAGGCAGCTAGGTGCTAGAATAACAATAAGATACCCATGTAAATGTATCTTGAATATAAATAACGTTCGTTATGTTTTCTTTGAACCGTCACAGTTGCGTTTCTTTTTGGATAATCATAAGATTGAAGAAAGCGACCCCCTAGCTGGTCTTGGGTATTTAAATAGTAGCATATGCCTCCTTTCTTTTCTTTGCTCTCATAAAATCTTGGGTTTCCCTATTTCCGTTTTATGTTTTAATATGGATATAGGAGATTGAAATGGAAATTATTTGCTTATTTCTTCTTATTTTTTGTTGTGTATGAAATTATTTAGTGGAATAGATTAAATGATGTATTGAAATTTGAAACTTCCTGTATAATTATGAAAAATTCATAAATAAAAATAAAAAAAAAAGCTTCCTGTAATATCACCATTATTTTCAACAATTTCTACAAACAAAGATTATACAACCCTTATGTTTTTTCTTCTTTTTCTCCTCCCAACTATTCAAGTATTCCCTTGTATTCTGTTTCTTCTGCTCATAAATATTGGGATATTGATATTATAGGGAGCTGCTTTTTTTTTTAATAAATAAATGATTTTGTTGTTTTGTACAAACTGTTTTTCAAACAAGAGAAATATAAATATTGTATTACATGAATGTGGAGTGTGAGTGATTTTCTGATAAATGTGTATGTGATACATATATTCCAAATTACAATATATCTATATATATTGATGAGTTTTAAAATTTTTTGATATAAATAAATTCTGAATAATATATATACAGGTATATGGTATATGCTGTTTGTGGATTATAATACCTGTGGTTGACCCTGATATTACATTGTGTCAGAACGTGAGCCCTTGGGCTGTGGCATGGTTGACACAGTCTAGCAGGAGAACCCTCTAGGCCCATGCTGACAGTTGGTGGACTCGCTCTTACTAGGACTGGAGTTGGAGCTTCACATATACCAGCCCCATTCCCTGCAGGTTGAGCCCTTGGATTTCAGGGGCCAGCAGGGCTCAGGCAAAAGTCTTATAAGGAGTGGTCAGAAAAACTCAAGATTTGGGCAAAGGTCAGTTCAGGCAGCAAGCAGAAACTACTGGGTCCAGGCCAAGGGTCAGGGCAGGCAACAAGCAGACAGTATCCATATCCAGGCCAAAGGCAAGGGGAGGCAGCAATCCAGGCATGAAGTCAGAATCCAAAGCAGAGGTCAGAACTGGAGAATCAGGCCAAGAGAGACAGAGTTAACAAACTAATAAGTTTATTAAGAAAAAGTAGGAACAATGAAGAGATAAAAGAGTTAAACTGCAAACAGAAAACATGTAAAACAACAAGGATTAAACGGTAGAAACTAGCTAAACACTTTTCACTACCTTATAGTGCCAGGGGAGGTCAGGAAAAGGCTGTCCACAGGAGCAGAACAGGGCCTCAGCGCAGAGATCTGCTCCCTCTGCACTTCCAGCTGAGACTGGTGAATTCCAGAACCCTCAGGGCAGGTTCTTTCTCTCTAGGGCCAATCAAGGCGCACAGTATTTGCAGTTAACTTTCTGGCCAATTGCGCTGGGGGTGTTTCAGTGTCACATGCACTCTGGGCTGCTGCAATGTGTATACTGATCAAAGCCACCTTCAGTCAAGGCAGCATCTAAAGCCTCTGCTTGAACTACAGGCAGAGTTCAAATACCACCTGCAGGCCAGCATACAGGAAATGAGCCCTCTGGGGAAAAGTGTCACAGGGCAGAACAATAAACTACAAAGTATGCAAAACCCCTGTTTTGCCAGACCTCACCCCTTTAAGAGAGTCCCCGGACTGCGGCCTAATCAGTCCACTGGTCAGGTCTCAGCAGTTCACTGTCAGGGCAGTCCTGGCTCATCCTTCCTTGAGAGTTCATCTGCATGGCCATGTTCACTGCCCTTCCGGTGCTGTATGGTGAGGTTGTACCTCTGTAGGGACAAACTCCAACGAAGTAGCTTCCCATTCTCTCCATTTTATGCCGGACCAATGGGTTGTAGTCAGTGATGACAGTGAAGTCTCATCCATACAGATATGGTTTCAGCTTTTTAAGGGCCCACACTAAGGCCAGGCACTCTTTCTCAATAGTGGCATACGCCACTTCTCTATCCAAGAGCTTGCGGCTCAGATACATAGTGGGGTGTTTCTCTCCTTTACTGTCCACTTGACTGAGCACAGCTCCAATTCCATAGGCTGAGGCGTCAATCTGAATTGGTGCAACCAATACTGACGCAGTAGCTAATGCAACTTTAATGCTTGGAAGGTTACTTCATACTCCTGTGACCAGGATATGGTTCACGGTAATTTCTTTTTGATCAGGTCAGTCAGGGGCTTAGCTATTGTGCAATGCTAGGGCACAAACTTTCTGAGATACCCTGCTGTCCCTAGGAAGGCCATTACTTGCTTTTTTGTTTGGGGAGCGGGCCAGTTTTGATGCTTTTACTTTAGTGGTTCAAGCTTTAACAGTCCACCTCCTATTCTGTGTCCTAAGTACTGAACTTCTGCCATTCCCAGCTGACATTTGCTAGGCTTAATGGTCAGGTGGCCTAATATACCAGTTAAATGGTCAGCCCATGTCTGATTGTACATAGCAGTGTCATCACGGTAGGCCCTAGCATGTTCCTGGAGCCCATCTAGCAGCCGGTTTACCAAGCGCTGAAACGTACTAGGGGCATTTTTCATTCCAAATGGCATTACAGTGACTTCATAAAGGCCAAATGGTGTAGTAAATGCAGATCATACCTGAGCAGCAGTTGTTAGGAGAATCTGCCAATACCCACGGCTAAGGTCCATAGTGGTTAGATACTGGGCCCCTGCTAAGAGCTCTAGCAAGTTATCCATCCAGGGCATTGGATATGCATCAGATACAGTACATTAATTAAGTTTCCTGTAGTCCACACGGAAGCAGGTTGTACCATCTTTCTTAGGTACAAGAACTACAGGGGAAGCCCAGGGACTATGAGATTTCTTTACAACAACTAGAGCTAGCAAGTGATCAGTCTTCTGCCTCTATGCTTCTCAGCTTCAGGAGATGCTCGATAAAGACACTTATCAAAGTGACAAAGAGTGCTTATCAATGGCTACTAGGATCTACATTGTGAGTGGCAAAATGAGTAAGTCCTGGTTTAGTAGAAAATACATCAGCGTGTGTTTGCAATACTGCTGCCAGCCTTTGTTTCTGTGTAAGGATTAATTGCTCTCTCAAAACAATTTGCTGTATAGATCCTTCAGTTAGTGTTTCTTCTAGGAGATCAGATAAGGACTCACTATCCTGACACTCCTCTGATGGGTTACATACAGCCAGCACCATGGCTGTATAATCAGCATAAGCCTTTATCATGTTTAACTGCCTCCTATCTTGAAAGTCCATAGATATAATATAGTTGGTGTCATTCAGGCATTGTATAACCTCATAAGGTCCCACCCAGTTAGCTTGAAGTTTTTTCTGACATACTGGGACTAAAACAAGTACCTGCTGATCCTTATAAAACTCTCGACTTTGGGCCTTATGATCATACCAGGTCTTTTGCTTAGACTGGGCTGCTTGCAAATTATCTCTGACAAAGTCCATGCGTTCTAATCGCTTCTGCATATTGACTACATACTCAATCACAGGGGTGTCTAAGGTGTCAATCTTCCCTTCCCAATGTTCTCTTATTAGGTCAAGGACCTGTATGCTTTGGGCACTCTAGGCTGTCTGCCAGCTGTCCAGGGCCTGCTAGCATCAACAGGATCAGTCTCACTCCATATGATACGGTCTTTCCGGGTTTGCATCTGCTGGTTGACAACTCGCTGCTGCAGGGCTTCTAGGTCAGGGTCCGATGTTGTGCTGCATGGAAAGCATGTCTCAGTCCTATGTCAGTGTCCATAGCTGGAAGGGTCTGTGCTGGTGACTGTCAGATCAGGGTCAATAGTCTTTTCAGTAGGGGCATCAGATGAGTCAGGCTCTCCCATACTCACAGCCCTGGTCACCTCGTGAATTGGATCTACTGGAATCACTGGATAACCCTTCCCTGTTGCATGATCACCTGGTTCCACTTGGACTGGCTCAGGGTCTGGAACTGCAGGGGTGATCTCCACTGTACTTATTTGATTTCCTGCTCAATTCTATACAATCCCCCCCCCCCCAAATACATACTGTATAAACAACACATTTAACAGATTTAAAAAAACCTTCCTAAAACATATCTAAAAATTTTAAATCTCCCATTCCCTATATTTATAAATATTATTAAAACCTTCTCTTTCCCACTGCATTCTGGTCATGTTCCTACCAAGGTCACCTGAGTGAACAACTATTTCTTCATTTTTTATCAAACTGCAGGAAATTCATCTTGCATGGTTCTTGAGGCACCAAGTAGCTTTGTATTACCGACTGGTAAACACAATTTGCCTTGGTTAACGCAATTTGTGTTGATCCATTTTAAATATTAATGAGATGCTTTTCTTGAATTTGCATGCAAACCAGCTCATTAACATTTTTATTGTGTCAATCTGTGTTAATCTGTTTTACTTGCATTAATGCTGCATTAGCTTTAATAAACTTGAGTTTATTGACGTCTTAGTGCTGTGGCCTTATGTACTGTTTGCAAAATGTTCTCTAATTTTACCATTTTTTGAGCAGAAAAATCCTTTGTTTTGCAACTGGTGAAATCTATCACCCCTTGACATTAGCTGATGTCACCTTTTTGTATTTGTGACTGTTTTGATAAAAAGATCACCTGTGGGATCCCTATAAGATCCATTGATATATTTGTATAGTCTAGCTAGATCTTCTTGTACATTAAATGTTTGTTTACTCCTAATAAGTCCCAAGTGGACAATTTTTCAGCACATGTAACTCAGCTGACTGAAACATGGTAACCCACCCTCTGATATCTCTCCTTGGTCCTTGGAATGGTTGCAAGCAGCTACATATGATGAAGAGGCAGATGGAGGCAGAGACAATGCACCTTCTGTCCTATCTGGGTGCTCTTCTCCTCCATTCTGTACCCCTAAAAAATATCAAAGGCTCTGCGGCCCTAGAATATCTCCCATCCCCCACTGAAACTACACTGGGGGCTCAGTGGCCCCAACATAACACTTCCTGTCCCCTTCTAAACAGCAAGAGCTTAGTAACTCCTATATAATGCCTTCTGTCCCTCATAAAAGCAACATTGGGGGCTTGGTGGCCCCCAACACATTCCCAACCCCCATAAAAACAACATAATCAGTATCCTCTGTGCTCTCTGACAAGCACCAGTATCCCCCAATCCTCTCCTTTCCTTTTTTATAATTCTTTATTTATTAATTTTTTAACATTATACAAGTATTCCCTAGTTTGGTAATTCCTTAAGTACAGAAAAACAAAAATGTTAGAATAAGCAACAAGATTCAATAATAATTAAATTAAATTTTCTGCTCTTAATATAATAAAAGAAATAACGGAGAGCTTGGTAATAAAGGAACATACAAAAAAAAGAAATTCCAAATATCTCAATTATATGGTGATCTGAACAGGTCCATCACTATTCTTTTAACTAAGTTGGAGGGGTATGTGAGTTCAAGAAGGACCTCAACCTTAATGGATCCGTAAAAACAAAAACCTGTTCCTGATAATATATGCAACACTTACAGGGATAATTTAAACTTTGCACCTATATGTGACACCTCCTCTCTCATGCTCAAAAACAATTTTCTTCTAGCCTGAGTTTGTTTAACTAGGTCAAGATAACACCATATCTTGTAACCAAAAAATAGTGCTTGGCTATTCCAAAAGAAATGCTTAAAAATATTATTTTTATCAAAGTCTAACAGTGGTCTCTTTTGAGTCACAACCAGTTCTCGTGATGAATCCAAAAGTAATGAAAGGTCAGGCAACGATTGTTCATCTTGATTACCAGAAACTGGTTGATTTGAATATAGGTAATAAGCCTTTGTTTCCTCCGGGATTTTCAAAACATGTGCAATATAAAACTTGAACAAATCCAACAGTGTAATGTTTTTCAAAACTGGAAAGTTCAAGAAAGGTAAATTATGAGTCCTCATGCTGTTTTCAACTCTTTCCAGCCTTCTATTTATCCCATCTTCACTTTGGATCATAGTTGTCTGAACCTTCTCCATTTCAGACATTCGAATCTCCATTTTTTCCAATTTCTGCTTCTGCTTATTTCTTCAGCATTATGATTTACTTGATATTTAACATCCATGACTTCCTTAGTTAAACTCAGAATTGCCTTTTCAAGCGATTGGAGAGCACCCCATATCGTCACCAGAGTTATTTCCTTACTGGTTGCAATATTAAATCCAGTTTAGGAACTTCTCGAGCCCCGACAGTCCCTCCTCCACCCAATGCTCCGCCAGCATCTTCTTCCAGGTCACTAACACCAAGTCTTACAGAGAGATTCAATCCCTCGCCTTCTCCTGCTCGAGACTATACCTTCATCTGAGACTCCTCGGTGGTAAGCCCTTCAGCTGTTTCACAGTACCGCACCACTCCTTCTCCAACTCGAGCTCCCTCGGTTGGGTCGGCAGCCTCCTTCTGCATCATCGTTTCTGCTGGACTTATAGGTGATCCGAGGCTCAATGAAATTTCAGTCAGGGAGGACGGCTCATGCTCCGTGCCAGCCCTCCAGCGACTTGGTCTCCCAGTGTGAGTGGCGGTATTGCTGGAAAAAAGCTGCCAATTCGGGGTTGAGATATCTGCAGAGGTGTTCTCTACACCTCTTACCCATGCTTTACGTTTAGTATGAGGCATAGAGGCAATAAAAAAACACTGCAATGTCGGGAGCCTCTCTCTAGCACGTCTGCTCAGAGCGCCATCTTGGAAGCTCTCTCCATTCTCTCCTTTCCTAAGTAAAATGTCCAGCAGCAACTTCTCCTTCTCTCTCTAGAACCCCTACTCCCACAGCTCCATGAATTCTTTCTCCTGTACACAGCTTCCCCTGCCTCCACTCATCTTTCCATTCCCCCTGCTTGCCACCACTTCCCCCCCTCTACCCAGCTCCAGGAGCCCTCCTTGTTTTCTCTTGTATACTATGGGGCGGATTTTAAATGCCCTGCGCGCATAAATCCGGCTGGATTTATGCGCGCCTATTTTGCATAGGCCGCCGGCTCGCGCAGAGCCCCGGGACGTGTGGAGGTCCCGGGGCTTTGTAAAAGGGGCGGGGAGGGGGCGAAGGAAAGTTCCCTCCGAGGCCGCTCCGAAATCGGAGCGGCCTCGGAGGGAACAGGCAGCGCGCGCTGAGCTCGGCGCGCGCAGGTTGCACAAATGTGCACCCCCTTGCGCGCGCCAACCCCGGATTTTATAAGATACGTGCGGCTACGCGCGTATCTTATAAAATCCAGCGAACAAAAGTACGCGATCGTGCAAATTTTTAAAATCTACCCCTATGTCTGGCAGCTTTTCCTTCTCTCCGACTTCCAGTCCCCTCTTTCTGTACCTCCACTCCATTGTTCCCCACTCCTCTCCTCCTGCTCCCACCCAGCACCAGTATCCCTAATTCTCTTTTCCTCTTTACACTGTGCCCAGCAGCTTCCTCCTTCCTCCCTGCCCCCAATTCCCTCTTTTCCTCTGCTCCCAAGCATTCTTTCTGCCATCTCATTCCTTTCCAACACCCCCTCCCCAGTTATCTCTCCCTCCATCATCCCCCAAGCCATCTGTCCCTCCATTCCCCCAGGCTCAAACCCAGTTCTCTCTTTCTCCCCCAGACTCAGCCTCCAGCTCTCTGTCCCTCCCACTGGAAACAGAGGGCGAGGAAAGCCATAGGTCCAGTCAAATCTTATATGTATATGATGCTCCCTCATTTACATGTGAGGGTTTGCTAGCACAATCTTGCTAACATATTAAGGGACTCTCTTGATGTTGATGTTAAGGCCTTCCTGCATAGTACACTGTGTTTAGCATGCACAAGCCAGCCTTAATGTACACAGTAAAAGTTTATTGCATAGGTCCCTAAATGGTCAGAGGATGCCCAGTATGGTATATCACCAGCATGCTTTAGCCAGGTTAAGAACTACCCTTGACAGGAGGCATAAGAGAACTTCAGTTCAGAATTTTGCACAGAATTGTAATTCACCTCCTAGGGTTTGTCAGATTTCATTGCAACTGACTCCTGTCCCTGAATTCTCTCTTGCTCCCGGAAATCTAAATTCACTGCCTAAGGCACTATGCAAAAATCATAGTGTTTTGGGATGAGGGCAGGCAAGAAATTTGTATTTAACATATATATATAAATATCAAAGGATCTTTCTTGGAGAAACACTTTTAGTAGTTGCATATTGTATTTGACTTGTGGATCAAGCCCTCCTTCATATTTTGTCATATGTTTATAAAAAAAAAAGTTGTTTGAACTAGACCTAGTAATGGACAAACTGCACAAACACTGAAGGAGAAAAGTTTATTGTGAAGTTCTTTGAAACGCGGGAGGTTTTAAGTTATATACATTACCATCCCAAGCACAAACTCTAACACACAAGGCTTTTCATCATTCCAAATGATGTGACAAATGGTCTTTCTTAGGTTATGAGTCAAATGTGCTAAGTAGTTTTCCCACAGACAACATATCCCTCTGGCATATCTGACCTAATAATTCTGAGCTCTGAGTTTTTTCTAATCTTCTTTTTCCCTGATTGATGTTTTTGAATATTATGGATTTTTTTTTCTGCAGCCAGTGTTTCTTTTTCTGTGTGTTGATTCTGGTTCGCCTTCTTGTTTACGGAGATTGCTTAATGAAAATTGATGTATTGTCCTAATTAGGCTAAACATGTCTGCTTATTCTACAGTATATGGGCACAAATGAGACCTTGGTAATATACTTGCTCATCTTATTTATATGTTTTTCTGGACAACTAATAAAAAGATTAGTAATAAGACCTTGCTTTGCATATTGTATTATTTATATCCATTGTGATGTTTGCACTGTAAAATGAGTTTTGAAGTTTATGTACTCATTAGCTTTTACTAGAGAAATTAAAGATTGAGGCTATTGCATATTTAGCATTTCATTCGTATTATTTCTTCTTCATTTAAATAGGATTAAGATTTTAAAAAATGAAGCATTAACTTTAAGAATGAAGGATTTGCAGATATTTGCCTTGCTGCTTGTTAGCTCTGGTTTGCTGTAAACAAATTCAGATCGAAAGCATTTCCACATACCAGAAAAGGTAAAAGTGGCTTATCAGATGGAGCAGTTTGACTGTTTCTAGCAGCAACAGCTCTTTTAAATGAACAATAAGCATTATCAGAAAAGCTTTCAGTCGGCATTGATTTGTCTAGATGGAAACTATTGGTGCAGAAGACTTTGGCCCTCTGAGAGCAGCTATTTGTGACTAGTAAAAATGGACAAACTGATCTTCAGCAAACCCAAGGATAAGCAGGTTTATAGATCTTCTTGTAGAATATCAGTGGTAGAGGTTAGAAACTGAGAAATGTCTTCTTTGATAAATTTGCCCTATATCTTTCAATTTTCTGGGGAAAAATAGCACATGTTTCTATGCAAAAATGGCATGCTAAAGCTATGTGATTGAGCCTCCGACTGTTAGTTAATTATTTATATTCTTACGCTGTATTACTTTCAATCCTCTTTGCAGAACCCCCAGTGGCACGGCTGGAGGATACAATCCTGTAGACTTTTTTTTTTTTTAAATTTCTATTTATCAATTTGTGCAGTTCTAAGATATGCCAAAACATCTGACCAATGTCACCAGTGTATGTACATACAGATGCAGGGAGTAATAAATTAGGAAAAACAAAAGATTATAACTAGTCAGAAAAGTTTATATCCGTTATAGACAGTAGAGGGGATCAAGGAGATATTATTATAGGAAAAGTACCTTTCAGTCAATAAACACAAATCAAAGAAAAACAAAGCTGGCTGCTAGACCTTATAATGAACCCCCCCCCCAAAAAAAAAAACCCCAAAGAAAAAACATGCAACAAAGCAAAGCAGACAGAGCAAGAACAAGGCTATAACAAAGAAAGAAAGGCTATAACAGTAACACAGCCATTCAACCAACATCAGATACAGAAGACCAGGGCATCAGTTCTGAAGCTTGATCAGAGACACCTGCCTGAACAAAATCAATTAACTGGTCAGGATCAAAGAAGATCTTCCTATGAAATATCATTTTATACTTGTAAGGATATCAGATGACACATGTAGCTTTCAATTTAACCACATCTTGATGAATATTAAGAAAATGTCTTCTTCTGGTCTAGGTGGAGTATGAGACATCTGGGAATATGCTAATGGTAATAACCTGATGTTTTTCAGCTTTTTTAAGAAGAGACATTCGAGAAGGGCATCCCGATAGGATATTGGGGTGTCCGGAGTAATATGGGCGCCAGATGCGATTCGTGCCAGCACCCAAGAAGGGAAGGGTGCGCTGCTAGGTGCTGGAGGGGTTTCAGCGTCCAGTGCATCAGCCCATTGGCTGGCAGGCACGGCGAGGCTTGAATTCAAACCTCAGGGGAGAGAGACAGGAACCTATTGGTTTCCTTGTTCCCGGGCTGCCCAGAGGAGAGGAGTTGATCGGGGGACTTGCTGAGGGAGCAACGGTCGGCTCCACTCGCCTGCTGTTGCTCCCCGAAGCCGCTACCCTCCCACCCACCCTCATCTGATTTGTTATATTTGGGGTTTGAGTTTGTTCAGGGCTGTGTTGTCGCAGCTTGGGGAAGGAGGGGGCAGGTTGCCCGAGCCAATCAGGATTCAGTGTGGTCTTGTATGGTATGACGACCTGACAGGTGTCAGGTCGGAATTACGAGCAGGACAATTGGGTGCAGTTGTCCTGCGTGACGCTCCTTGCTGGGTAGTGGCGGGGGTTGTGGGTGAATATGGCAAATGTTATTGTTACAAGGCTGACGGGCTTAGACATGTGCACCTTGCTGGCAGGCTGCGGGTGCATGATGAGGCCTATGCCTATATGTTTACTCGAGCTCAGGCACCTGATTTATTGTTCAATAAAGCTGCGGCCTGTTTGATCCCCAGTTGAGGTGTGTGTATTATTATTGAGCTGTGTGAGAGGGTGGGTGCAGGGAGTCCTGGCTACCCATATTATAAGCAATCAGTTACAGTCTCACTCCAAAATAATATGATGGGCGTCCCAAAAGGAGCCCTTTCATCACTGAGCAGTCCCTTAAAAAGGATCTCTGCTTTGGGCTTTTGGAAAATGGTTTGATTACAGTTCGTGTATTGTGGAAAAATGACTGATGGGCTAGTTCTGTTTAAGAGCCACTAGATGGCGTCGTGTATAGTGAAATTACATTGCCCGTGCAACTGATCTCTAATTTATGTGTCTCCTTTAAGAGGTTTAGAAGAAAATTCCGAGTGGTAATGGAGACTATATAATCCTGGGTTTGAAGTTTAGTAGGAGGAACTGGAGAGATTGTAGGGATTCATCTCCCCAAGGAGAGGGCACTGCAGGGGTTTTCTCTCTCAAAGGGAAAGGCCTGAAGCTGAGAGTGTTATCACAGCACACAATTGTCTTTTTGCTATTTGTACTGGTGCGTTTCCTGCGCTTCAGCCACCTTTTCCTTTGTGGAATCTGATTTGCAACCATTTAATGTTCCTTGCGGAGATAGCCTCTCTCCACAGAAGGCAGTAAAAGGGAAATGCTATAACCCAGGCTCAAAGGTACCTGTCGTGTCAGATACCTTCTCTCCCTAAAACTCCAGTTCCTAGAGCACTTCTCTTTTTACTGAGAATGCATGGGGTGCAACTGTGTGAATTACATATCCCTAGAAGATTGCCTTAAATGTAACATGCATAAACATGTTCCTGACCAAATACCCGATCCTCCAAAAGCCTTCCAAAGAAAGCCTGATTCTGCCCTTGTTTTACATAACATGCATGCACAGCAAGTCCAAGATAACCTGTAGTTAATATGCAGCACCAGGCACTGAAAAATGAGAAACATGACCATTGTTTAAAGTTACCAGTATTAAATCCTTCTGCTGAAAATATTTCAGCAGAGCACACACAGAGAAAGACTGCAATCAGGTTAAAGAGGTAAATTCTTTATTAGAGGACTTCAGTATTCCTGTTGCCAGTAGCAGCAAGAAGGAAGCCCTGCAGCTGAGAACTGATTCCTTCTTGGCTTTAATTAAAACTCTGTCACAGGACCCTCTGTTTTGCACAAGAGATAATTCTCTGTACCAAACTTTAGAAAAGGAGAAGCAGTTTCATGCTGCTCCTGAAACAGCTGCTCCGACTTTTCCTGAGAATATCCCTGTGCAGAACTCTGTGGAGGGAAAGCATGACAAAGAAAAGTATTCAGTTCCCCAGATACCAGGTTTACCAAGTGTTCCTTGTGTTTCAGCTTCTGCTACCACTGGTTTGACCTTTGATTTCCCCAGGTTAATGGACACACTTACCTGGAGAACCTGTGCTCGAACAGGAAGTGGTAAGATTCCATTCTCCTGCTCTGAGGTTCCTACTCCCTTAACTAATACTGAAAGCCAGGCCTTGAAGCCTGAAACTCCAGCTGTGCCTGATCAGAAGCTAAATCGAGCACAAGCCCCCACCTAAGCTAGCTTTCACTTTTTCTGCCGGGAGCCTAATTCAGCCTGCTTTATTTGAGTCTGACCATGTGAAGGAGGTTTTAACGGTTACTTCAGGAGCACAACTTACCTCCAGCCCAGCTCTCGTAGTAGAGTCTCAGTCCACCAGAGTCACTACCTGCCCAGAACCTAATTATGACTGACAATGACACAGACTGTATCCCACCCCAGCTCTTTTGTTTCCCTTTTCTGCAGAAAAAAGCCCTTTGCCTGAAAAGAATCTGGTATTCAGCACCCAGAGTTTGCATTTACTCTCTGGAAAAAACTCTAACCCTGTTACAGTTTCTACTTTTGTCCCAGATCCTGCCTTGAATAAATTTGGTCCAGGAAGTGAATCCTACTACAGCCAGACAAGTCTAGTTACCCTAGGAGGGGTCCAGTTTCTTCCAGTTACCTCAGGAGAGGAGCAGCCAAGTCACATGCCTCAAAGATTCTAGTCCTCCTTCCCAGCTGGACCCAGGGGGGGGAGAGAGGCGCTTAAGAGGGGAGGGGAGGGGAGGGGGGGGGGGCTACTGTTGTAATTCTGCTTGTCATGCAGCTTCTCAACCACCAGAGGCTCGGGGAGCTGCTCCTACCCTCTCTCTCTATGCATGGTCACTGTGAGCCCCTGACTCAGCAGGGTCCAGACTATTTAACCCTTCCTCTGGTTATGCTCAGGGCCTTGTCATCGAGTCTTCTCGGCTCCCTGCTTGGCCCCATGTCTCTGAATATTCTGTGACTTTCCTAAGCCTTTTGTGTTACCTGTCTGGTCTAGTTTTTGTCTTGTCTGTCCTGTCCTGCTGCAATGTTCTCAGCCTGCTTCAGTGTGCCATGCCTCCCTGCATCGGGTTCCAGACTCCAGTTCCATGCCTGCCTTGAGGTTCCAGCCTTGTCTTGGCTTCAGTCTCCAGTCCAACACTAGCCTCAGTCCAAGCCCCTGTCTAAGTCCTGCCAGCTGCCAGAACCCAAGGGCTCAACCTATGGAGGAGGTGGCTGAAGATTCCCTAGCTTATGGTCCGATACAGTAAAAATCACAGAAAAGCACAGGCCACTCTCCTGTGCGCGCGATTCAGTAAATTAATTTATTTAAATTAGGGCCCGCAGTAAAAAGAGGCGCTAGGGACACTAGCGCGTCCCTAGCGCCTCTTTTTGGACAGAAGCGGTGGCTGTCAGCGGGTTTGACAGCTGACGCTCAATTTTGCCGGTGTCGGTTCTCAAATCCGCTGACAGCCACGGGTTCGGAAACCGGACGCCGGCAAAATTGAGCGTCCGGTTTTCAAACCGCAAGCCGCGGGCCCATTACAAATTTTTTTTTTATTTTTAACTTTTTTTAACTTTTGGGACCGCCGACTTAATATCGCCAGGATATTAAGTTGGAGGGTGCACAGAAAAGCACCTAATAGCGCCCGCAACATGCATTTGCATGTTGCGGGCGCTATTAGTCTCGGGGGGGGGGGGGGGGGGGGGGGGGTTGGACGCGCTATTACCCCTTATTCTGTAAGGGGTAATAGCGTGTCGAAAACGCATGTCCAACTGTGGGTTAACAGTGCGCTTCACCGGAGCGCACTGTACTGTATCAGCCTGTTAGTTCTGTCTTGGCCCGTAGTCCTGGACTGTTCCTGTGGGGGTTCCCCAGCCTAGCTGTGTCCTCAAGCACAACACTAGAAGTAAAAAATAGTAAATCAAATCCTTAACACGCTTGTAAAATAGGTAACATGAAACCTGCAAAAACCTATTTCAAATTTTCCCATAACAATTGTAAACCAGATTGATTAGGTATGCTGGGAACATTTATGAACTCTAAATTCCTGGCGTGAGAGACTTGCTCAGTATTTTCTGTTTATCTACAGCAGCATTGTGGTTAACTAAGACTGCACTTGTATTTTTTTCAGTAGAATCCAGTCTCAAAGTCTTTTCATTTGTTCTCTACAACCCTGCAGACAAATGTACATGGTAGAGCATGACGGTGACTTTCAAACCCGTGCGAGGGCTCGTTTTGGCGCCTGCATGCTGGCAGAACTCTGTGGAGGAAACGTGCCTGCGTATATGTACGCACATTATAAAATAGCCTGGGCACGCACACAGTTTTAAGTCTGGGCGCGCCCAGGTGCATAAATCTGATTTCTGCCACATAAGTGAGGGTATTTTACGACGGGCACGCATCCACGTTATGACTAGTTTCACCTGTTTGCCTACCAGGTCGCCCGGTTAACAGATAGGTCCTCCAGACTCCCCAGCTTTAGAAGCCTGCATTCCCCCCAGTTACCCCAGACCCTTTGGACCCCTCTGAAATGGCTTTTTTTGTTTTGGTTTTTTTTACAGTTACATTTCCTCCATAGCAGAAGTAAAGTTACGCAGCAGAGCACCTCAGTGCGGCCCCGGGGCGTGTAAGTATTTATGTGTACATTTCTTGGCCCAGCCCTGAAGCGCCCACAACCACGCCCCCTTTTTGTAAGCGAATGAGATGGGCGCACAGCGGGAAAGGTGCGTGCAGCTGGGAGGCTTTTAAAATTCGGTCGCTGTGCGCAAGCCCAACTTGTGCTCGCATCCCCCAATTGATGCATGCACCGGGCTTTTAAAATTCACCTTTAACCGGGTAAATGAAAGGTGTGCAAAGAAAAATAGTCAACAAGTTGCAGATGATTCCTTGTTGTCAAATGAATTTGGAGCATTGTTGAGTTTATTTCAGGGGAGAGGAAAAAAAAGATATTCTGGTTCTGATGACATCTCAGTAAAGGAAAAACAAACTCCCTTTACTACCAGGCACAATAGCCTTCCTTATGAAAAGACAGTAATTTACCACTAATGCATATCCTATTGAGAAAACACAACAAATAAGATTGATACAAATGCCTACATGCTAGTAAAATACCTCACCTCGGTCACACACCCAGAACTGACCTTCACCAAGTACAGAAAAACCACAAATTATAAATATGGAGACAGAAACTGGAATGGAAAACCAAAAAAGCCACTCTGCATGCAGTGCGAATCTGGAGAAATGGAAAGAGAAATATAGCACCTAACTGACTCTCAGGATTTGCAATAATGCACACAAACTAACCCGCACAAAGTTACACCTGTATTATGGAACACACTCAAACAGTAATAACCCTATAAGAAATACAACTATTAAACAAGGCCCTAAACACTAATACATTTCCTATTGGTAAAACAGAATAAGCCAAGCTGCCATAGAGCCCCACACAGAAATAATTGTAAAGCTATATTAAAAATGTTACAAAACAGCTGCTGAACAGAATAATATCCAACAATTAAAAACTCATAAAAATTATTAAAACATGGCCAAATATCAATAAAATATTCGTCACAAGCTTAACAAAAACGGCTCCTAACTCCACTCTAGACGAAGAAAACGACGACAAATGCAACGAGCTCGCAAAATACTTCCATAACAAAATAGCTAACATCACCTCACGCTTCACCACCCCTCCCTCACCTACCAAAACCTCTCTGAAAGCCCCCAATCGTCAAATGGATGCCTTCGAAACCACATCCACTTCTGAAATCAGATCTATACTAAGTAAAATGAAACCCTCCTCCCACCCCTCAGACTCAATACCCACCAAAGCACTTTTATCTATACCAGATTGCATCGCACAACCCCTATCTGACCTCATTAACACATCCCTGGCCTCCGGCAACGTTCCCAACCAACTAAAACTAGCCATTGTAAAACCCATTCTAAAAAAGCCCAAACTAGATCCTACAGACCCAACTAACTTTCGCCCCATTTCCAATCTCCCGTTTATTGCGAAGGTCCTAGAAAGAACTGTTAACACACAATTATCCAATTATTTAGACCAGCATCAAATCCTCCTATCTTCACAGCATGGCTTTCGCAAACAATTTAGTACAGAAACCCTCCTGACGTCACTCTCGGACTACATCATCAGAGGACTAGACATGGGTCACACATACATCTTAGCCCTACTAGACATATCAGCAGCCTTCGATACCATCAATCACTCCATACTAATTGACAGGCTGACCGAAATTGGAATCTCAGGAATCCCCCTCCTATGGTTCAAATCCTTCATCAATGACAGACACTTCAAAGTCAAAATCGGAAAGCATGAATCCAAACCCATCAATATCACGTGCGGAGTTCCCCAAGGCTCCTCCCTATCTTCAACCCTATTTAACATATACCTCCTACCCCTCTGCCACCTCCTTCTGAAACTTGGTCTCCCACATTTTGTTTACGCCGACGATGTACAAGTCCTCATTCCCATCACAGACTCTCTACCCAATGCCCTCCTAAAATGGGGAAGTGCCCTCTCCTCCATCAACAGCCTTCTCACTCAACTCAACCTAGCACTAAACACTAATAAAACTGAACTAATGATCATCGCCCCACAACAACTCAATCCCTCACCCACCAATATCAGCTCTCTGCACCTCCTCCCAGACTTCGTTCAACACGTAAGAGACCTTGGTGTAATTCTTGACTCCCAATTCAACCTGCAAAAATTCATCAACACCACCCTTAAAGAATGCTACTTCAAACTACACACACTCAAAAAACTAAAACCACTCCTGCATCCTAGCGACTTCAGAACTGTGCTTCAGGCTCTCATCCTATCCAAAATAGATTATGCAAACGCCATACTACTAGGCCTTCCCAAAAATACCACAACCCCCTTACAACTTCTTCTAAACGCAGCCGCGCGCATACTAACAGGCACACGCAGAAACGATCACATCACGCCCATTCTGAAACAACTACATTGGCTCCCCATATCTTCAAGAATCATCTTCAAGACCCTAACTCTCATACACAAAGCCATCCACAACCCAAACATGCAGTGGTTCTCTGACACCCTACACCTTCGTACGACATCAAGGCCAACCAGATCACCATACCTTGCAACAATACCTACCCCTACACCCAAACTATCCCACCTCGCTTCCACCAAACAACGCTCCATCTCCTTAGCTGGTCCCAAGCTATGGAACTCTATGCCCACCAGTCTACGCCTTGAAATCTGTCCAAAGAAATTTAGACAGAAACTTAAAACATGGCTTTTCACGCACGCCTACTCTTAATCTGCCATCCCAGTTCCTTTCCCCCCCCCCCCACACCCCCCTTCTAATCCACTCTACCTTACACCCAGACTCTTTCCTCCCCCCCACCCCCATCCTTCCTCTTCCCTCCTTAACCTACCCTCCCCCCACTCCCTCGTCTTGTATATAGAACGTACATAATAGATTGTATATAGCATGTACATTACTCCTGCTTTTTGTAAATTAACCCCCGTACTCCCCTCCCCTGTTCCCAGCATACTCATTAGCTCCAAGTTACTGCCCTGCCCCTTCCCCCTCCTCCCCCCCAGTTAAATATCAGTTACAATGTAAAGCCCTGTTGGCTGAATTTGCTGTTGTCTGGAAACCGATGTGATGTCTCGTGCGAATGTCGGTATAGAAAAATGTTAAATAAATAAATAAATAAACCCTTGATAAATCAATCCCTTGAGCTTTGTATAAGCTGGTGAACACTGCTGGAAATGAATGAGAGAACAGAAATATGCTAATATGCACAAAGGGTATGTCAGGAAGTGGTGAGGGATGTATTCATGCCAAGGCATTAGCATGTGTGTAGACTGGTATCTGAAAAGTCTGACTGTTACTGGAGATGGAAGTAATTTAAAATCTGGGGTCAGCCTGGCTCAATCAGCATTGGTCTACTCTGCACTGCCACGTGGGAGACTCACATTTTGTTCCCTAATCTGAATTCTGCTCCTTGGGCTGGCCAGGGCTGAGGAAGCTTCAGACTGCTGCATGATTTAAAGGTTACAGTCCACGTGATGGTCTGTACCATTTACATGAGGACGATGTCAATGAGATGCATCTTGCAAGTCAATAGTAAATAAATAACTAATGGGATTGGCTGATCCTCTTAAGTATGTGAAACACTAAAGGAGGACAATAACATCAGTGTTGCGATACTGTTTGTGGGCCTAGCCGCGAGCAGTCACTCACCTTTGCGGCCTGGAGGTCACTGACGCCATTGTCCTGCGCGGCAGAGCCGCCGCTGTCCTCTCTCTGTGCGGCAGGCAGGGATGCCGCCGCCGTGCTTCCTCACGGCAGGAAGCCGCCACCAACCTGCTTCTTCCTTGCGGCGTGGAGCTGCCGACATCCGGGCCTCGTTTTGCGGCCTAGTGCCTCCTCCAGCCCTGATCTTCGTGGCGAGGACGCTGCTGTACGGCCATGCCTCTCCTGATTATTTAAAGGGCCTGCAGCGGGAAAAGCTCCGCAGCCCCACCTGATGACCTCATCTGGGCATCTCCTCTTCAGCCCTATAAAAGGGGCCCTCGCCAGCCCCTAGTTGCCTTCGCAAGGAGCCAGTCCGCTCCTGGAATCTTCGTCTGTTCCAGCTCTTCATTCCAGGAGGCTCAGAGGTCCATCTTCACTTCTTCAAGGTCCTCTGTTCTTCGTGGGAGCTCCCTTGTCTTCGTCCATAGCTCCTGGTCTCTTGTCAGATCCTGCGTCTTCATCCGCCCTGTCGTTAGATGTTCCTGTCTTCAGATGTTCCTGTCTTCAGATGTCCTAGCTCCCTCCAGCTCCTCTTTTCAGATGTTCTTGTCCTCGGATGTTCCAGTTCTTCCATACCCACCTCCTGTTGTTCCAGTACTTCTGTTCCTGTGTCTAGAGGTCCATGATCCTTTAGTTCCTGGTTCCAGGTTTTAAGCCTAGCCCCTCTCACTGGACTCCGCCTCCTTCTTACTGGAGGAGCCTGTGAGTAATTCCGTATCTAACCCGGTGTCCGTTCCTGGTCATTGGAACCCCGTTCTGGCTGGATCCTGCTTCGAGTGCTGCCCGGATCCCTCCTTCATCTTGAGCTTCAGTCTTGCCTATGTCTTGTTCAAGTCTCCAAGTGTCTCATCTCATTCAAGTCTCCTAGTGCCAATGTTTCATCCTTGTTCCAGTGTCATCACCTATCCTCGACCTCTGTCTGTCCTGTCGCACCTTCCGTTCCCAGGTGACAGGTATGAAAGGGCTATTGAGTGGCCGGAGGGCTACCCCAGAGACCAGCATTGCATTGCTGGGTCTCTTCTGGTGCGTTCGGGTTCGGCAGAGGTCAGGGTCCCTAGTCTCTAGCCTGTCCGCCCGTGATCGGATGCGTCTCGCCTACCTCGGTGCTTCTCCAGAGTCCTCCTCTGGATTCATGCCATGGCCCAAGGGCACACTTTCTCTTCTTAATCGGGACCATTCCTTAGCGCTCCCGCAACAATCAAACCCTTTCTTTAATGAAAAAATGGATAAACTGAGGGTTCTAGGTTTTATAATTTAAAAAATTCAACACAACAACTTTTCATACAATTTAAGGTGTGTGCCACCTCAGCAAATGATCTTCAGATAACATATGATATAAGTGAAAAAAAGCTAGTTCATAAAACTTCAATAATAATGATAATGGAATAGTTGCCTTACCATTTTTTCTCCCCTTTCACTCTCTTTGGGCAAGATGGCTGCCTCTGGTGCTGAGTGCCGAGGGCGTCGGCGTTTCCAAACCAGCATGGGCGTCCCCATCCGCCATGCTCACGCCCGTGGCCTCCTAGGGCGCGCACATCTCCTACGCTGAAATACACGTCATGGTGGGAACCTCGGGGGCAGCCCCACCGCATGACGTCAGTACCTCCGGGTATATCTAGCCTCCACTACCATCTTGAGTTAGCAAAGACTTCGCTTCCCTACTCTGACTGCTCTAAGCTGCACACTCAGGGCCGCTTTCACGCTAAGGGCCTCGCTCCAGTAAGAAGCTCTAGACACCCGCTCCTCGAGGGTCTCTCGCTTCCAACTTCCCTTCGGGGTTCCTCATTAACTAAGACAACCACTCCTCGGGAGTCTTTCTCTCTGTTCTACTTACAGGAAATTGGACCATTGGGTATTCGCTCCTCGAGGACCTATCTATCTTCTTATCCTGCACCACGGACCTTTGGTCCCACCATTCTACCATCAGGAAGACACCTTCATTCTGTGAATACCTCTACGATCCAGTGCTCCAACTCCACCCATCAGCCATGGTGTTACCCGCACTGCGGGCTCCCGCCTATTGTGACCATCTGGGTGAGACTATACTTCTGAGCCTGTTGAACGTACTGGCACTTTGTGGATCAGTGCCTTACCTTCCTGCCTTTACCACCTACAAGCAGTACAATATAGACTCTATCCATACTGTGTCTGCTATTTGTGTCAGCCTATTGCAGTGGTTCCCCACGGGGCTCCTCCCTATGGGCGGAGTCATCTCCATTGTGACCAAGGGTCCACAATGCCACAAACACAACAGTACTGTTATCAATACCATTTTTGTGACATAAGTTTTTATTACATTCCTTATTTGAACTTGATCTTGATGCTAGGTGGAATTTTGTCTTCTTGTGAGATTTTTTTTCTGATTGAAACTTTTACCACAATTGGAACATGACAATGGTTTCTCATCAGCGTGGCTTTCCTGATAATTGAAAGGTTTGTTTTATTAAGAAAACTTTTCCCATATTCTATAGCTAAATACAGTCTCTGCTCTTTGTTGATTTTCTGGTGTTGCATTAGTTCTCTCTTCATACTGAAACATTTCCCATATTTCATTATATTTATTTATTTATTTATTTATTTATTTATTTATTTATGTATGTATGTATGTATGTAAACTATAGTCTGCTCAATCCAATGTAGTTGGCAGATTACAATTATTACACTCACAATAGTTCAAATTATATAAAAACCGACATAAAACAACAAATAAAAGCATCACAACATCAAAACATAATATCAAATTAAAATTAAAATCAAGTTAAAAGACTAACAGACTACAGAAAAATGATAATCAACTGCCTCTCTCATCTAAAACATGTTTCTATTAATCTCATAAGCTTGCTTGAAAAAGAAGGCTTTAACCTGCTTTCTAAATGTTAGATTGAACATAGAACTGACCTTATTTCATCAGGCAAGCTATTCCAGATGGTAGGGCCTGCTACAAAATAAATTCATTCCTTCATTTCATCCAGATGTGCTTGTTTAAGGGATGGCACATCCAACAAATTACAGCCTGCAAATCTCCCTGACTTATGGGACATTCAGAACATGTAAAAGGTCTCTCCTGTGCATGCTTTCTGCTGTGCATGCATTTCTTCCTTCTAACTGAGAGTTTTGGGGGACAAAATACCCCAGTATAACCAAGAAAGAAGAAGGATGGAAGAACTAGGCTGGGATCCAGGAAGCAAACAACAAGAAGGCATAAACCCTCCCAAGGTGTAGCATCAGTGGCATGGCAGCAAGACCGCCTTGGTAGTACATCTGGGGCTTGGCAGAAAGGCATGTTGCAGCAAGACCCTTAAGATGGTACATCAGGGTCATGACAGGTAGGTGGAGTGGAGGAGTAGCCTAGTGGTGAGAGCTGTGGGTTACAAACCAGAAAAACCAGGATTCAAATCCCAGTGCTGCTCCTTGTGATGATTACCCTCCATTGCTTCAAGTACACACTTATAGGATTGCTCATCAGGCATTGTGAGGGTCTAATGGGGTCTAACACATGATGTTTATTGTGTCATGCATTATCATGTAAAAATGATGAGTATGCAAAGCCAGGAAAATTATACAAATGAGAGACTCCTACCACATTTCATGGTAAAATAATAAATAATAACATGCGAAAAAACAACCCCTTGTTTTGTGATAGAGTGGAAAAAAAGGTTTTATAACGCCATAGTGGCCATCAATGTGGATCGCGGCTATTATCGCATGCGATAAAATGTATTTATTATTTTATTTATTTAGTGGTTTTTATATACCGATAACCATTTACACATCATATCGGTTTACAAGGAACATTGAGATTATAACATATTGAGTTACAAGGAACATTGTGAATATAAAGTAACATGAGGCCTTCCCTCATACACACCTACACAGGCTCAATAAAAACAGCTTTTCTTTCCTGCCCTGTCTTCCTAGCTATAATGTTAGGGGGAAGTGTACTAGTAGTGGGATACTGGATGCTTCGGGCTACTCATCCACAACAACAAGAACAACTACTACAATAGGTAAGGGAGGTTCAAACGCCTCCAAGGGAGGACCCATATTGGAGCCAGAGCTGCAAGCCCTGCCAGTGGAGCTCCCAGGCCCACGGCAGGGCTTGCTACACAGGAGGGCATGCAGGCGATACAAGGAGTACATCTTTCATCCATGAGCCACATTGCTGGGGATGCCATAGGAACACGTGGTTATGAGGTATCGCCTTAATTCTCAGCCTATCATAGAATTATATAAAAAACTCAGACGGGATCTGGATCCAGTCATGGAAAGGTTCTGCGCTATACCAGGCCTTACCAAACCATTGTGCGTGCTGCATTTTATGGCGTCTGGCTCTTTCCAAGCAACAGTCAGGGTTGTCGGAGGAATGAGCCAAACATATTTTTGCAGCTGCCTGGGCCAGGTCATAACAGTTGTACATGGCCACAATCATTACATAAGATTCCCTCCTGAAAAGCAGGGCTTTTTATGCCATTGCCAACTTTCCCAATGTTCTGCGAGCTATTGACTGCACTCACGTGGCCATCATCCCACCCTGTGGCAGGGAGGAGATCTACTGCAACAGAAAGTTCTTCCACTCCATCAATGTGCAAGTGATCTGTGACGGGCAACTGTCAGTCCTCAATATGGGTTCCAGGTATATGGGAACTGTGCATGATTCCTTTATACGTAGGCAATCTGACCTGTCTGAAAATTTTGAACCCAGCCTCTACGGTAATGGTTGGCTTGTAGGTAAGAGTGCTGCTTCTTTCTATAGTCCCTCTCTGGCTATGAGTTTACAGCAAACCACACTGACACGGGGGGGGGGGGGGGGCTGTTGGGGATGTGACTGCATCGGTTACATGACAAGTGGCCTGCACAGTTAGTTCTGCAAACCATAGTGCCAGGGTCCAGCTTTCTCTCTCCATGCTGTAGAGGCCTGCTAATGTTTCGTGCTCAAACAATGCACTTGCCACAAAGCTCTGTGTGTGACCAAGCACTACAGACTTCCAACTTGTTAACTTTAAGCAAGTGGCTGCTCAAATCCTCCCTCTTGGAGCTGTTGAAATGTCACTTGTCAACCAAAATCTTTTTGTGCCACAGTGCAGGGACTCCCAGGTCAAGTGTGCCCTGTTAGTGCTCTGTCAGCCAGGATGTCAGCCACAGTTTGTCTTGACAGTCACAGGGGTACATAGTGTGATGCAGTGCAGTACTGCCGCGGTCAGGAACAGGCAAGACACCATAAGGCAGCAAGTAATACTAAGACCAGACAGCAGGGGATGCAGTTGGAGGTTAAGAAAAACTACAAGTCCCAGGTTCTTAGAACCACCACCTGACCCATGGGGAGAGCCTGGAGGCGAGCAGATGGCAGACGCAGGGACTAATGAGTCAGACACAGGTGCTCCTATGGAGCTAGAGGAAGAGGGCGTGTCTTCATGGAGGGACTGGCCAGAAAAAGCCAGGGCCAGTGAGCAAGAGGAGGAGGAAATGGAGGTAGGTTCCGGTGGAGAGGAATCTTCTAACTCTCCCATGGATACAGACTAGACAGAAAAGGGGGAACGTATACCGAGTACCCTAAAGGAAGACAGGGGGAAGTGCTTGGGAAGGCAGGGGTGGTTGCTGTTGAACCAGAGAGGTTTGGGACTTAAAAAAGTACCTTTGCTCCAGCACGTGTGTTAGGGAGCAGGAGTGCTGGAGGGCGGGGGCCGGGTCATTTGTTCAGCCCCGAAGGTAAAGAATGTAAATGTAACGATTCAGCTGTTTTGCTTTATAAAATGCTTTGAGGAATCTCTCTCTCTCTGTCATCTTTGGGGTCTGCTTCTCCCCCAACTCCATACAAGGAGAACCCCAAGAAGCCCAGCTAAACCAGGGCCTGTGGAGACAGGAACCCAGGGAGCTCCGGGCCGCTGAAGGACTCCAGGGATATCTATGCTCTGGAAAAGAGCTGTTCCAGAGACAGAGGAACGACAACCAGGACAGCCCGTGCGGTGAGCCTTCACAATAGATTCAATTAAAGCTGGGGGCTGTGCATTTTGGCCCAATCTCTGGCGGACATACTGCGGAACAGCCAGGAACATGCACAATCATACCATGAGGTTGATGTCTTTCTGCAATGACATGTGTGGCAGCTGTGATGTACAGCTTCAGTGTTAAGAGGAATGCTAGAAATGGGTGCAGATTGCTTGATTGTGAGGGACATGGACACATTGGGGCGGATTTTAAGAGCCCTGCTCGCCTAAATCCGCCCAAATCCGGGCGGATTTAGGCGAGCAGGGCCCTGCGCGCCGGTGAGCCTATTTTACATAGGCCTACCAGCGCACGCAGAGCCCCGGGACTCGCGTAAGTCCCGGGGTTTTCGGAGGGGGGCGTGTCGGGGGCGGGACCGAGCGCAGCGGCGTTTTCGGGGCGTGTCGGGAGCGTTCCAGGGGCGGGCCCGGGGGCGTGGCTACGGCCCGGGGCGGCCCGGGGCGTTGCAGCGCCCTCCGGACCCGCCCCCAGGTCGCGTCCCGGCGCGCTAGCAGCCCGCTGGCGCGCGGGGATTTACTTCTCCCTCCGGGAGGCGTAAATCCCCCGACAAAGGTAAGGGGGGGGCTTAGACAGGGCCGGGTGGGTGGGTTAGGTAGGGGAAGGGAGGGGAAGGTGAGGGGAGGGCAAAAGGAAGTTCCCTCCGAGGCCACTCCGATTTCGGAGCGGCCTCGGAGGGAACGGGGGTAGGCTGCGCGGCTCGGCGCGCGCCGGCAATACAGAATTCATAGCCTTGCGCGCGCCGATCCAGGATTTTAGCGGATACGCGCGGCTACGCACGTATCTACTAAAATCCAGCGTACTTTTGTTGGCGCCTGGAGCGCCAACAAAAGTACGCCTATTCGCGGTATTTGAAAATCTACCCCATTGTGTAGGAACCCCACATGTAGATTTTCATTCAGGAAGATCTGACACAGCAAATGCAAGTGCTATAAGGTACATATAGTATCACAGTAAAAGTCGGCATGGACTTTGAGTTTGGAAATAGCCTTTTAAGGCTCATATCAAGCTATAGCTTAGCTTCTAGAGTGTAATAGCATGCTGTGTGTTGACAGTGATATCACAAAGTCATGGTGGTGTGAGTGATGCAGCCATTCTCTCTTTGCTGCAGGAGATTTGGGATATGGTTGCAGGACTTGGCTTCTCACAGCTGTTGCTATTCCCATCACACCAACAGAGACGAGGTACAATGAGGCCTTATGTTCTACCCACTGTGTCATAAAACACACCTTCAGAATTCTCAAAAGTAGATTTCGCTGTTTGTACAAAATGGGGGAGCTTTAAAGTTTGCCCCCACCCAGAGTAACTGAGATAGTGCTGCTCCGAAGGGTAACAATTAAGTTTGTGTACACCCCTCCCCCCCCCCCGCCGGAGGTGGAGAGACACACCGTGGTGGGGTTACATAAAATGGCACCCAGGAATGTGGGGCTCAGAGATGTGCAGGGAGTGAATTGGGATGAATTGGATGTGAATGCTGCTATTTTACAAATGTGACAACTTCTGTGATGTTTAGAAGAAAAACCGCAACCTTCCGAAATATGGCTGCCATTTCTGCCGAAACCATGTGCAAGAAGCGAAAGCCCACCAAATGTTTGCAAGAGGGAAGGGACTTCATCGATGCATGATGTCATCGAATGGCGCAGCATCACCCGTATGCATGGCGTCACCACGGGCATATAAACTGCATACGTGGAGTGGCCTGCGAGGACGTGGAGTGGCCTGCGGGAACATTTTGTTACGTTATTACTTACGTTTTGCCCTATGTGGAGGACTTATTATTGTATTCATCATGTGGACATTTCTTGCATGGTTATGGTTATGGTTAAAGTTTATTTATATGCTGCCCCTATCCAGGGTGGCATACAACAAAATATACATAATAAAACATAGGTAAATAAACATAATAAAACAACATAAAATAAGTATCACTAGCCATAGGATGATAACTCACAATCAAACTAACATCCAATCAGTCCCATCTTATGACAATATCTGGACAGCAAGTCAGAACCAAGCAGCACAATAAAAGAAAGAAAGATATCCACAGTTTCTGGTGTGGCTAGTCAGAGAGCAAAATAAAACATAACAATAGGCTTGCTGAAAAAGTAAGGTTTTTAGTAATTTCTTAAACACTTTCAGGCAGGTCACAGATCTCAGCCAGTCTGGTAAACTATTCCAGAGTTCTGGACCTGCAACTGAAAATGCAGTCTTCCAAATTTCACGTAGATGAACCTCCTTAAGAAAATGTACATCAAGGAGCACTTTGTGATGAATGCAAAGATCTAGATGAACAGTAAAGCTTAATCATGGTGGAAACCCATGATGTTTCTATACAAGCTTTTAGACTGTGGACCAAACAGCTTCCTTAAATTTGATTCTAAAAGCAAACGGAAGCCACGTAGGTTTATAGAAACATAGAAACATAGAAATGACGGCAGAAGAAGACCAAACGGCCCTTCCAGTCTGCCCAGTAAGTTTCGCACTTTTTGTTTCCTTATACTTATCTGTTACTCTTGGCTCTTAGTAACCTTTTGGTTCTATTTCCCTTCCACCCCCACCATTAATGCAGAGAGCAGTGTTGGAACTGCATCTAAGTGAAATATCTAGCTTAATTAGTTAGGGGTAGTAACCGCCGCAATAAGCAAGCTATACCCATGCTTATTTGTTTACCCAGACTAAATAATTCAGTCCTTGTTGGTTGTTGTCTGTATATAGATCCAATTTTCTTCATTTCCCCTGCTGTTGAAGCAGAGAGTTATGCTGAATATGCATTGAAAGTGAAGTATCAGACTTTCTCCCCTGCCGTTGAAGCAGAGAGCTATGCTGGATATGTGTGAAGTATCAGTCTTTCTCCCCTGTCGTAGAAGCAGACAGTTATGCTGGAAATGCATTGAAAGTGAAGTATGAGACTTTCTCCCCTGCCGTTGAAGCAGAGAGCTATGCCGGATATGTGTGATGTATCAGGCTTTCTCCACTGCCGTTGAAGCAGAGAGCTATGCTGGATATGCATTGAAAGTGAAGTATCAGGCTTATTTGGCTTGGGGTAGTAACCGCCGTAACAAGCAAGCTACTCCCCTCTTTTTTGTGAATGCAAATCCTTTTTTCCATGTTTCCTCTTGCCGTTGAAGCTTAGAGCAATGTTGGAGTTGCATTAACCAGGTGTATGTTTATTGAATAAGGGTATTATCTCCAGGTAGTGGCCATCATTCCCGCGAGCCACCCACTCTTCATTCACGTCCTCTAGACTTTATGGATCCACAGTGTTTATCCCACGCCCCTTTGAAGTCTTTCACAGATCTGGTCTTCACCACTTCCTCCAGAAGGGCATTCCAGGCATCCACCACCTTCTCCGTGAAGAAATACTTCCTGACATTGGTTCTGAGTCTTCCTCCCTGGAGCTTCAAATCGTGACCCCTGGTTCTGCTGATTTTTTTCCGACGGAAAAGGTTTGTCGTTGTCTTTGGATCATTAAAACCTTTCAAGTATCTGAAAGTCTGTATTATATCACCTCTGCTCCTCCTTTCCTCCAGGGTGTACATATTTAGATTCTTCAATGGCTTACCAGAACAGGAGCAATATGATCATGATTTGATCATCTATCAACAAGATGACTTGGCCTTTCAAGCGGCCTAGAAGTACAGAACACCAGCTTCCATACACAAGAATGGGACTTTTGTTTTATTGATTTTTCTCTTTTGCCATTTATTTGGATGGCTTTAATAAAGAATTTTCTTATGAGTTATGTTGAACTACAAATATATTCTATTTTGTTGATTATATTCATATTGATATCTGTTGCAATAAATGTTTTGATATAAAACTGTAAAAAAAAATTTCCATAAAAATTGAAAAGTTTGTTCATAAAAACTTTAACAGTGTCCTTGGTTTATTTTGCAAATTTGCCCTATAAAGTAATCACTTTTCATTTGTAGGTTGGGTGCCAACTGCCCTTCCAATGTTATTTGGACCTGTTTAAAGAACCTGCCACAGGAGGTGACATCTGTCATTTAACATTTATTGTCTCTCCCCAGATATCTGAGGAGCCTAGTCCAGGTTCCTGTTCTACAATAAAAACTCTGAACATATCATTGGTCCTTTGACATGAAGGACCACTATAAAGATTCACCTTCCAAATGAAGGTGCGGGTGCAATGTACAGGTAGATAAATGACGTGTTATATACAGAATAGCGAGAGCATTCTTTTCATATTCAGGTGGTGGCAGCACCCACTGGTGTCTAGCAGTGGCAGTGCTGGCTATTCATTTTCATAAAATTGCATTTCCATCCTAATCCTGGTGGATTTATTCTAGGACATGTTTGTTAAAGATTTTTCTTTGCAGGATGGAACTGCTTGCCATGTAGCATAGTGCCTGTTCCTGGTGCAGCATCTGTCTGGGCGTAGAAGGCCTCACCTCAGACAGGAATGGATGCAATGCTGTTCTATGGTGTCTATTATATCAGTATATTATTTAAAAGAGTTTCTGTTGCCATGCAATATTATCTGTACTGCAGAGTCTACTGTAAAATCTGTGTGAGAATTACCCATGCTCAGATTTGAACAACTTAGTAAATACAACTGTAAAGTTAAAGTACTCTAATTCTAACACTATTAGTATCCTAAACTTAACTAGGAACTCAAAAAAATTAAGATGAAGGCAGCAGTCACATGTATGATTTTTTACCTGCTGGTGAGAGATTGTATGTGTGCACCCGGTGCAAAGAGCTCCTGGCTCTCAGGGAATGAGTCCAATCTCTGGAGGCTAGAGTAGCAGACTTGGAGGAGCTGAGGCAGAGAGGTACATTGATGAGACCTTCAGGGACATAGTAGCCGAGTCCCAAATCCAGTCTGGCAGCCTCAGTGCTGCCTTAGATCAGAAAGGTCTCCCAGTTGGAGAACATCCCCCAGGTATAGCAGGAAGTGATCCTGTAGCAAGGACCTGCTCTCCAGGTGATGCATTGTCCTCTCGCACTGTCCCAGGGCTACTGCCCAGGAGGGAAGGGTTAGGCTGGCCATCATAGTTGGTGATTCAATTATTAGAAATGTAGATAGCAGGGTGGCTGATGGACGTGAGGACCACCTGGTAACTGGCTTTTAAGGTACCTGATGCTTACATGACATCGCTGGGCAGCTTGAGATGCTGTCCTCAGCATTGCCTCCCAGACCACTGGTATCCAGGCAAACGGTATAGCACCTGGCCCCAGCATACACTGCAGGTCACTGGTTTTTAAGGCCCCCAACGCTCAGATGATGTCAACATTGAGCAGCGTAAGATGTTGCCTCAGCGTTGCCTCCCAGGCCTCCGCTATCCAGACAAAAAGGCTGTGCCCCAAAGTACTAAATTTAAACAGAACCAAGAACTTGAAGGCTGGCTGTCTGGCAAGATTGAGACTCTTCATCACTTCAGTCTATGAATGTGTTAATCTCATCAGGGATGCATTTAGGATTTTGCCTGCCCTAGGCACTTTAGGTGCTTTCAGACCCCCGCCTCCTGCAAAGTTCTGTAAAAAGAGTAACAGAGGACTGTTCCCTGCTGAATGAGATTTAGCAGAGCTGGAAGACAACCAGCTTGCTGCCCCTAAATGTTTTGCTGCTTAGGCACAAGTACAATGAGTGCCCATTGATAAATCCAGGGCTTCTCACTATGTTTCAGACGCTCAGACAGAGACAAAAAAATTCACTTAGCACGGTGCTTCAATCTCCAGTGATACTCTTCAACCCTCCCACAGTGAACACTGAAGAAATCGGTGCTGCTGCCTCTGTCTTTCTGTTTGGCACAGTGAGACCACTGCATCAGGGAAGATCAGAAAAAGCTCCTTTACTTGTGGCAAAGTTCATTTTTTCAAAGCTTTTTTTGAGCTATGAGAGAACTTCTCACAGGAGATGCTTTTCTTACAACTACTAGAGAGGAAACAGAACATTTCTTGGATTTGCTCAGACCTTTCAGTGGGAGAATGTCGGCATCACTTGATCAAGATGTTTCACCGTGATTTGTCCTCCATCTGATCTCCTTGCCGACTTGTCCCCCTCCGCTCTCAGGTGACTGTGATGTCACACAGGCAAGAGTTGGTTGCTAAGCTACCTGCATCTATTTGCTTGTTCAGAGCTCACAGCATAGCCATTGACTTGAATGGGTAACATAAACAAATGAGACAAAAACTTTGGTTTAAATTCATGAGATTATCCTCCATTCATTTTGAGGGTCCACGAATGAAACAAAAAGAGACTCATTTGTAAAATGTTACCCATTTGTTTCAAATGAATGCACATCCCTAATATATACAAAAACAGGTGATTTTGTGTGTGTGTGTGTATGTGTCTATATATAAATATATATATATATATATAGAGAGAGGGGCACACACACACACACACATACAGTCTGGTAAAATCAGGTTTTTTTAAGCAATATATTTTAGTTGTGCTTGATGTCAGAAGATCCTTTTAGCAATTTATCTTTTTAAAACATAACTTATTTTACAACATAACTTGTTGACCTTCCAATTCTCCGCAGATATATAGATCCAGTGGCGCTGCGATAGAACAGGCCTACATAGTTCACCATGCTGTAGAGAAAAGGGAATTATGTTCAGATTAAATGAAAGCATAAGAGTCACTCACAGCTTCTACTTTCAAATTGCTAGTAAGAGGGGTGGGGTTTTTTTTTTTTTCCCCACTACTGGGAGCCAATTACTTGGTGTGCGTATCCTGGCCCTGCTCTCGGTTAGTGCTCTCAGTACTTTTGCTCCGTTGATTCTGCATCGCTACATCAGAGATGACAGCTTCCAGCATTCCCTGCAGACATCATTACCCTAAAAGAGGAAAAAGGAAACATTTTTCTTTTCTCTTTTTTAAATTTTTTATATGGGGCTTGAGCAGAAGAATCTGCCGTCTGAATTGCATTTGCAGGCTAAAAAGAGACCCACTTAGGGTGAGTAATTGAGCATATCAGTGCTGCGAGGGGGGCTTGCAGACATTAAAAACAGAAACACTGCCAAGCTGCACTTTTAGCCTCGGTAAGCTGGATTTTGACGGTCTTGTCAGCTGCCCGCCGCTTTCTACCCCCATTTCCATGAAGAGCTCTGCTCTCACGTAGTCTTTCCTAAATACAAAAAAAAATAAAGAAATCCAGAGGGGATCAGCAGCAGATAATAATAATAATAATAAACAAAAAAAAACCTCATGCTCAAGCAGATCGAGAATATTTTAAGGAGTCATCTGTCAAAATGCTATTGAAAGTAATAAAAAAGTCATTGCCTCGGTTCCTCCTCAGCCTGGAAGCCTTTCATGCAGTGCTCTTGAGAGAAGAGCTTCATTAGGTTGTTATTGCGCACGAGAGATTCCTCAGCAGCGCGCTGGAAGAGTTTTGCTCTGAAGCGGAGGCCACTGAGAAGAGAAAAAAGTCAGATATTTTTTGCTTTTATTCATTTGCTAATGCTGCATATTTTGATCCTGCACGTTATCTTTGCAAACACGCTTCTCTAACTGGTAATGCAGGTATTTCTTAAGCAGCAGCAGCAGCAGCAGTGCTACACAAATTCCTCAGTCCATGACCTTGCCCGTTACTTAGTTCTCATGCTTCCTCTATGGGTTTTAATCCTGGGTCTTCTGTTTTAGTCTCAATGTATTTTGATTCATATGTTTTTCTTACACTTGTTGGAGTAATAGGTCTTGTTTAGGGACTTTTGCCTAAATTTAGGGACTTCCTGCATAGCTGATGAAGAACAAAGTGACATTTCTCATCCCTGGGATCCTAATAGGATTCTATAAAAGCATGGGATAATCACAAAGGATCCCTAGGGCGGTAATGAAGCACTGGGGTAACCTGCACGGAGAGGCAGTTACAACCCTAAACAAGAAGGTGTTACAACTCTAGAAATCCTTGCTGGGCAGAAAGGATGGACCATTTTTGTCTTTTACTAGGTTACTATGTTTACTATGTTACTAGACACCAGGAATGTCGCCAGACCTAATTTTTGGTGGGGCCCAAGGTTAACATGGTTGGGTATCGTGGCCAACCTCGCCCCATCCCTTACCCTATCTTGTGTGGGTTTTCACAGCAGTGACTAAAAAATCCTTTCCATTTCTGGCAACGCTGTCTCCTGTCTCTTCACTCTATCCTTGGTCTGTCTCTACTGTTTCTCACTCTCCTCTGTTGTTAGAGCAACTGCTTTATACAAGTGTTAATTTCTCAGGCTGCTGGAGAGTAACTATGTAAATAGGCTTCCACCCAACCCAGGCATTTCTGAAGGGGGTAGAGAGGAGAGGAATAAATAATTACTTGCCAAAAGTTAACAAAGATTTTGATGACATCAAACTTTTACATGTCTAGCCTGAGGGCAGTAGTATTTAGCATTAAAGTTAACCTCCTTAAAAGGTGCATGGGGATCATGGACTGGCAGTGATTCCAGTGCCTCCGGACCCTCTAACTCAGTGGTTCCCAATCATGTTTGTGTCGTGGCACATCCAGCACACGGCTCACTTCATCATGGCAAACCGTCCCTTCTTCCTCTCTCTCACCCCCAACCCTCTTGGCATCATCATCATCTTCTCTTCCCTCTCCCCTGGCATTATCACTTTCTCCTTCCTTTCTCCCCCCCCCCTCCCCCATGTTCCTGGCATCATCATCACCTCTTCCATCTTCCTCCACCTCTCTGGCATCATCGCTTTCTCTTCCCTCTTCCCCCCCCCCAGCACCATCACCTTCCCTTTCCTCTCTCCCCAACCCTCTGGCATCAGCATCTTCCCCTCTCTTACCACCTCCTTGGCATCATAACTTTCATTTTCTTCAGGAACCTTAAAAATATTGAGTGAGTGACTTAATATTGAAGAGATTTACTGACTCTTCACACATCAGAACTTTATGCGCTATATGTATATACCCCAGTGATTATATATGTTTTCTGTATTCCACGCTTTTACTTGCTACATTTTTCTTTCCAGAACATAACAAATTACATTTTTTTAATTAATATTTCAAATATGCTCTCTTTTGTGACAGTGCTTGGGCTATTTGGGAAGCTCCCAGTTAACAAATTATAAGGAAGATGCTTAAGCACATTTAATGAGTTGACTTACAGACAACAGACATCAGTGGGCTCATTTTGTTTAGTCAGGTAATGAATATTCATGATGCAGGATGCTCATTAATATCATTGGGCCCAATCTAAACCTTTCATATGGTTGATGTGAATTGGCCAATCAGGTTGCTTCCCTGCTTTCTGATGAGTAGCCCCCATATCAACTGCACAAACAGTTGGTAAACTAATAGGAGAAAATAAGAAACACAAATCAGGCATTGAACGAAATGATACCATTGTAATTCAAAGAATCCACCACTGAATGCAGTGAAGTGCATCTGGGAAGGGGGCCGGAATGCAGGGCCAAGCCACAGCAGAAGCAGCTTGCTTTTGAAACTGACGATAAAGAACGCCTGGGAAAGAATAAAGGCTCCCTTCAAAGGCTATCAAAAAGTATTTGATTTCTATAATCTTAATCCAGGCTCGCAAGAACAGAAAACAATCCAAAGTTATAATTCCAGACTATGTTTGGAACCGCAAATGGTTATTTCTTCCTCCATGTGTCCCTTTGTTGTTTGTTCAGACGTTAATTGGAGTTAGCAGAGACGGATGCCTAACACAGCTGCATGTTTCTGCTCATTCTGTAACAACGTCTTTAATAAGTAGAGGTGCGACACAGTAATGGCCTGGGGGCGGATGAGCCGCAACTGTTCCCTCGTTCCAGGGCCCAAGACCCAGTAGCCCAACTTTCATGCACCTAAGGCCGCACGCTGCTCAGCCAAAGGTGCAGCCTGGACGGACTGGATCACTGTGGTTAAAGCCCCCAGATTTAGGGGCTGCTTGGGGGTGCATTTCTCTGGCAGCCTTCTCACATTCTTTGGTATATGTGCATGAATTTGCAAATAGTTTTCCTTCCTGTGAACACAAATCCAAATGTTTTATGAACAGTTTTTGAACTACTAAATATATTTATGTTAAAAGTAAAATATTTCCCCTGCCTTTCTTGGGTGTGCCTGGGTTTATTCCTTTCATTTTTTTTTTTCAATATTTCTTTCTTTTCTCCATTGTCTTTCTCCCTCTCCTTCTATTATGTTACTTTTTTTTTCTTTTGCCCTCTGTCCCTTATCCTTCTTTTTGCCAGCCTCTCCACAGTCTGTCTTCTATCTATCCTTCCCATCCCATATGTGCCTTTTTTTCTCCTCTCATGAACTTGCCTTCCCTCCCTTCAAGTCTTTTATACTCTCCTTTCCTTTCCCCACTATTTCCTCTGACATTCATCTACCTTTTGCTCTTCTTCCCATCCATCAACTGCCCTCCCACCCCCTCAAAAATGTTTTTTTTTTGGCTTAACCTATTCCTTCTTTCCCTCCCTTCCCCGCTGCCTTGCAGATCTGTGGGCAACCCGATGACAGCAGTAACTCCAGTGTCACATGAGCCACAGTAAACACAGAGTTGCACAGCAGGCACTGGAGGAAAGGGGGGGCTTTTATTTCCACGTATGTTCCAGATTCCGCAGTGGCTGCCGTTGCTGCAAATCTTCTTGTAGTATGTTACTAGCGTCCTGACCATGGTGTACGATTCTGCAACATGCACTCTGGCATTATGGCTGTTCAGCTTGGAGAAGAGATGGCTGAGGGGGGATATGATAGAGGTCTTTAAGATCATGAGAGGTCTTGAACGAATAGATGTGACTCGGTTATTTTCACTTTCGAATAATAGAAGGACTAGGGGGCATTCCATGAAGTTAGCAAGTAGCACATTTAAGACTAATCAGAGAAAATTCTTTTTCACTCAACGCACAATAAAGCTCTGGAATTTGTTGCCAGAGGATGTGGTTAGTGCAGTTAGTGTAGCTGGGTTCAAAAAAGGTTTGGATAAGTTCTTGGAGGAGAAGTCCATTAATGGCTATTAATCAATTTTACTTAGAGAATAGCCACTGCTATTAATTGCATCACTAGCATGGGATCTTCTTAGTTTTTGGGTAATTGCCAGGTTCTTGTGGCCTGGTTTTGGCCTCTTTTGGAAGCAGGATGCTGGGCTTGATGGACCCTTGGTCTGACCCAGCATGGCAATTTCTTATGTTCTTATGTTCTTATGGCTTGATCAGGGAAATGCTGGCCTGCCAGTCACAGTTCCATTGGAAGGAGGTTTCTGATGTAATAAAGAGTAATAGCATAATGACATGACTAAATGGCAAAACGGAGGCATCACTGAACTATAAGCGGCACACTTACTTATTTTTGGCTCCAACCATCACTGCACAGTGACAGAGATAGCCTAGTTCCCTCTGCCAAAAAGACATGACAAAAACAAAGCAACTATTATTATAATTCCCCTGCTATTAATGAAGATCTCATGAGTCATGGCCAGCACTGAACCACCTACCTCCATTTTAAATCCATTACAAATGGACTAGTGACAATTTGATCTTTATTTTTTCCCCCTTGCAATCTCATGGTACTCTTCATGATTTTCCTTTTGAAATACTGTAATCCCAGACAATTATTTCTAAAGAACAGCGACAATTATGTAAAGGGGGAACTGTCTCTTTTCTAAACTGCAGCAAATTCATCTTCATGTCGCAAATGGAATTATAACTAATAAAGGAAGTAACCAACGGTACTGTTTTTCCTTCTGCGCACAGCACTTCTGCCTGCCATTGTCTTTCTTTATAATTAGAGGATATGTGTGGTTTTTTTTTTTTTTTAATGATCTAACAAAGCTTAAGGATACATTAGAAGGTTTTCATCTCTTTATCTTACTTTTGTATAACCGCAGCAGCAGTGTCTGTAAAATACTTTGCCACCAAAGCTGCTTTCCCTGCTAGCTCTTCTGCCTGTTTCCCTTGATGCTGCCAGCACTGAGGCCCTGGTGTTGATTTTCAGGGGCTTCAGGATATGGGTTCTTGTCAAGGAAAGCTTAAGAGGGAGGTCCCATCCAGTGTGGAAGTGCCTGCTGGTTGATCTTCTCAGAAGATCAACTTACCTTGATCACTTACCTTGATCAACTTACCTTGATCACAGCTCACTTACCTTGATCTTCTCAGAAGATCAAGGTAAGTGAGCTGTAGGAGGTGGTGGCAAGGTTTAGTTGATGAGCATCCAAGATAATAAGGACGTCATCGACTGAGGGTGTGCAAGGAAAAAAAAAAAGTTGTTTTGTGCCATTATGCCATTTTGGATTTATGCTATTTCTATTGTTTCGTTTTCCTGCGTCTATCATTCGTTTCATTTTTAACGTGCACTAGATCTTTACTATGCTCATACTTTTGGTTGCTCTTGTCCATGACACACATGGTTCCTTTCCCACCCCTTCCCCTGCTCCTCCACCCCCAGCTGGCTTAGTTAACAAAAACAACTTTTCATACAGCAACGAGAACAGACCCATAAAACAAAATGGATATAAACAACAGCACATCCTTAAAAACCATTGGCTTTAATCCACCGATTTTACTAAATTATGTGACCAGTGTGTGCTGAAACAACACAAATAACATAAGTGGTACTTTATTAGTTTTTTGTGTCATTTCACATGGGAAAGCTATATTACTGCCTCTGCCTATGCCTCAATATACTATAGTGACATATAAAGACATTATTCCAAAATCCTTTATTAAGTACAAAACATCAATTTATAAAAATCCCATTTCTTTCATCAGATACACATAGAATCAACTCAGGAACAATATATATCCCACATTATACATAAAATAAACATTCATACATCCATTCACGCAATTTTTTTAAAAAAAGGAATTACAACACTTCTTTTTCAAATATCCTTTGCTTTTCTACATCACTCCTGACATGTTTCGCTATAAAAGCTTCTTCAGGGGAGCATACATCCAGTTCACACAGTTAGTGTTTCTGAGTACTTAAATAAGGCATTTCCATGCCGCTTCGTCTTCAAAGCCTGTAATTCTTCTAATTATGGATCATACATGTGTAACCTTTCTCATTTCCCGATACTAAGGTTTCAGATACATACACAGAGGAGATGCTGTCCTTCAATTTTCACATATTTCAATTCATAAATGCATGACATAAACCCGCGTCTTTTGCACGATTATTACGTCAAACCATCCAGCTGTTCAAATCCCCTGATGCCGGGGACCAACCCAGGTCCAGGTGCAGAGGTTGGAGCCCAGGTGCATCTCCAGTGGACGCCACCATTTTACAGATAAAGACAGAAGAGGATGTTGCACTGAGGCCTGGGCTGGTCCCCGGTATCCAGGTGCTGAGGCCTCTGCACCTGGACCTGGGTTGGTCCCCGGCATCAGGCATGGGTCCAGGCCGAGGCCCAGGCATCAAGATACGGCCTCTAGGCTGGGCTCTGGCATTGTGCCTGGGTCTGGACTGAGGCCTAGGCATTGGGACCTTGTTTCTGGACTGGGCCCTGGCATTGGGACCAGGCCTCAAAGGCTGGACCTTGTGTAGGGCCTAGGTCAAGGTCACAGTGACCTACTGCAGCCTAGGCCTATGCAAGGCTGAGGTTTGGCCTGGACCTAGGCCTCGGCGTCGGATCCCCACTGGACCGAGTAAGTAAAAAAGGCTAGTTCAGTTCAAAGATTTGTTCCGGCTACAAGGGTAGCCTTACGTACAATCATTACCAATCATAAAAAACTCCTAATATCCATGACTGCAAATATAGAAAAGACAATTCAAAATTTATAACTTGTAAAAAAATTCCTCGCATATAAATTCACAATTTCAAAACAGTGCTTATACCGTCCCAAATTTTAGTAGCTACTTGAATGTTGCTACATCATACCAACAGTTGCCTCAAATAGTTCTTCACTTTTACCGTTGTAACATCTAAGTCACTGTAAAGGAGTGTATGTGAGACCCTCCTTAAAAGTCCAGGACCAGGCATTTAGCCTGGACAAACATAAGACAGCTCTAAGGGAATCCTGGTTACAGGGTATTTCCTCTGAGGAAAGGGATAAGATGCCAGGCCCCAGAAGGAAAGGATAGGCCCAGATGAGCCTAGATAAAAGCAAGGTCACATCCTTGTGATAGGCTACATGTGTAAACATCATTATACCAGAAAAGCATCGGGATCATGACTGAGAGAATTGTAAAGAACAAAGAAATTATGATCACCTGGAGTATTCCGTTGCCAACTGATAAAAAGCTCCATAGAAGGAAACTAGACATTGTGGTATTAACAGAAGTGTCCACTCTAAGTGATTTTTCCATGCAGCATATGGAAAGAGAAAAGATCTTCAGGCATCAAAAGATATACTCAAAGACGAAAAAAATATGGTAGAAAGATACAGAAATAGTTTTAATTAATATTGTGTGCCACTGGCCTATACATTTTACATCTTATGAACTCCAGTAGGAAACTTTTTTTTGACACAAAATCTAGCAATAAGTTTAAGAGATTGAGATCATACGCAATATATTCTGTTTTATGTGTGAGCTTCATTCTTACCAAGGTGTGCACAAAACAAGCCCATTTGGAGGCTATGATGGAGTGTACTGGAGAAACTCTCAGAACACCTTAAAGGACCAGATCCAGGTAACTGTCCCTGATCCACCTTAAGAAAAGGAATCCTGATTGCAGGGTGGTTCCCTTGAGCAGGGGATTAAAGCTTATGCTCAGGGAGACACAGACAGGTCCTGAGATATGAGGAGAAGGCAACTCCTACTAATAACTGACCTATTGTTGTTTGTTTGGTTGAGACACTGCTGAGATAAGCAGTTTATCTTACTTAATTTGCTTGTGAAGAATAAAGTTTTGTGTAAGAAGAGCTAGAGTCCAGCATGTTTCTATCCCCTGGCAAGCTATAGACTGCTTGTGCTGTCTTACAGAGACATTATCTTGTGGAAGACCTCCGAGGCTTAGAATATGAACCGATTAGAAAGGATGGAGAAACTGATGCTCTGTAGGGAGGTACTCAATACCATCTCTGACACCACGCTATGCTTGGCACACAAGTATGAGCATAGTAAACATTCAAGCATGCACCTTCCATAGAGAAGAACAACAGGAAACGAGCGATCAGAAACAATCCCTAGGATCAAAGAGGAGTAACTGTCTGACCAGAAGCAGGGCCGGTGCAAGGGTATTAGGTGCCCTAGGCGAACCTTCTGCCTTGCGCCCGCCACTCCCCCCCCCCCGGGTCACGCTGCCCCCCTCCCCCGGTCTTGGCCCCGACTCCTACCTCATTCGCACCCGCCGAATGTGGGCTTCTCTGGGCCACAAGCAGGTTGTGCGCCATTCGCGACTCATCAAATCTCCACTCCTCTTTGCCATGAGCAGGATAGACTCCGCTCGTGGCCCCACATGGCTGCTCTTCGGTGCCCCCCTAATGGTTGGCGCCCTAGGCGACCTCCTAGTTTATCTAATGCAATGCACCGGCTCAGACTAGAAGGTTGGGAAAATAATGACACATTTTCCCTGCAACTCCTATGACTTTGAGAGAATCCACCCCACCGTTACCTATGGGAACCCAAATTTTAAATATGGCCCTGTCTAAGGCTCCTGACCCCATACTAGCTTTTATATAAACAAGAAGTACATTGCCAGGTATAATCCTGAGCAGAGCAGAGGTGACTTCAGGACTCTGAGTGCAAGAATGCAGGAGCCAGGTTGCAGATGGTACCCTGATCAAACATTCTTATCAAGAGGAAAGGCCCAGATAAGGGCAGACATGGTGGAGACGAATCAGCCTTTTTTGAGCAAAAGGAGAAATGAATTTACCGGATTTAATTTCTGGTATAACATTATTCTTTCATTTGTTAGACTGAACAATTTTTAGTTAACCTGAATAAAGGTCATTCCATTTTGGTTTGTTATGAAAGCCCGGTGGTGATAAAGAAAAACATCTTCATATCAGGCAAGCATGCTATCATCTTTCCACTCCTTTTTTCATGTTTTTTGTCTTTGTGCAGACTAGAAGCAAAGAAAAAGATCCACCAAAATCAAGTAAAGAATCTATAATTGCTAACTCTAAATTTCATTACAATATGGCATCGCCCCAATTTGCATCACTCCACCCCCACATTGTTGACATGAGCTTTTTAAAATGCCACATGCATTTAAATAAGTAAGGAACTGTGCAGAATTGTGTCAAATGTGCCGCAACAACAGCCTGGTAGAATTTGGGCAAGTGGGAACTTTAACTTGCACCTGAAGTCTATGTTGGAGCAAAAACGTGGGTGTCAAAGTTTAAATTGATTCCATCAGTCACTCTTCCCCACCTTCCACAAAAGTCCTCAGCCCTTTGGAATTTATAAGAAACTCCTTTCTCATATGGAATTGTTGAAAAAAAAAAATTGGAGCCTGCATTTTTCAAAACCCAAAGCCTATTTGAAAAGGATGTTTTAGGATAAGTTTATATGACATTTCGAAGATCCAGCAAAAATGTCAGAAAAAGACTGAAAATAAATGAAATCCCTGCAAGTTGGAATCCAGAGCTCTTTTTTCTTCTCATTTTCGTACCATCTGGTGCTCCAGTGACTGAAAAAGAATTGATAGACTGTTCTCATCAGAAAACAAGTCCCCTCTGGAATGCATGCAATGAATCTGTAATTATTTTTCTGGCACATCTAGCTGTATATATATATTCCACTTTAATAAACGAAAAGACAAATGCTTTCATTCTTTTTTTGTTTCATTATTTTGCGGCACATTAAATAGATGTTCCAGATGCCAGGAGAGATGGGAGTGATTCTGTTTGATAAATGTCCAAGACAAGTGACACTGATGACAGGACTGGGATACAGGAGACTGTATGCAGCCCAGTTTTAACTTTACGGTGACATCCCAGGACTGCATAAAGAATGGTGAATCGTCAAACTGATATTCTAAAAGTGTCTGGTTAGTACGGTTCAGCAGGATGGAAAGGCTCTTTGGAACACCGCGCCACTTATTCTTTAAGATGAACATTTTTCAAATTAAAAGGGAAGCAAAACGTTCAAGCATGCACTTTTATCAATAGCTACAACTGAGACTTGCAGTCTAATTGATTATGGGGCAAGGCACTGAACTGGCTTTCCCATCTCCAACAGAGCCTTTTCTACCAAGAACGGACAGTAAAGATTTGGTTTTCAGTTATCATGCAAGACTGGATAATTCCAGGATGGATTTCTTACCAAATCTGAGAATAAAATATGCACTGAATATTGGGCAAACAGGCAAAACCAAAGTGATCACTGTCTTGATTTCTAGTAAAGAAACAATAAGCACAAGGTTAACATGAAGTCATTATGGGGCCAATTTTCAAATAGTCCTGCAAACAATGTGGATGCTTTTAAAGCTTTACTTTACTCAGTTCTTCGACCAAAAACTACTCAGTTTCTGTTTGAAAAAATGCATAAAGTATGCACGTTAAAAGTATCCATGTACTTTACAAAATGGTTCATTCAGTCTGCCTAGCATACGGGCCGAAACAGTAAAATTTGCGGGAGAGCCGGCGCTCCAAGGCGAGCACCCACTCTCCCAACGCGCGCCCAGGCCACTCTCCTGGGCGCGCGATCCAGTATGCAAATGAGGGCCCGCGGTAAAAGGAGGCACTAGGGACACTAGCGCATCCCTAGTGCCTCCTTTTTGACAGGAGCGGCGGCTGTCAGCGGATTTGACAGCCGACGCTCAATTTTAGCGGCGTCAGTTCTCGAACCCGCAGACAGCTACTGGTTCGGAAAACGGACGCCGGCATAATTGAGCGTCCATCTTTCAACCTGCGGGCCACCGGCAGATTAAAACATTTTTTTTTTAATTTTTGATTTTTTTTAAATTTTGGGGCCTCCGACTTAATATCGCTATGATATTAAGTTGGAGGGTGTACAGAAAAGCAGTTTTTTCTGCTTTTCTGTACACTTTCCCGGTGCAGGCAGAAATTAATGCCAGTCTTTGGGCAGGCGTTAATTTCTGAAAGTAAAATGTGCGGCTTGGCTGCACATTTTACTTTCTGTATTGCGCGGGAATAACTAATATCAACAAGCATTTGCATGTTGAGGGCGCTATTAGTTTCGGGGGGGTTGGCCGTGCGTTTTTGACACGCTATTACCCCTTACTGTATAAGTGGTAAAAATAGCGCGTCGAAAACATGCGGCCAAATGCAGGCTAACAGTGCGCTCCGCCAGAGCGCACTCACGTCTTGTATGGCCCTGCTCACCTCTCCGGGTGAACTTGCATCTGTGGCTAGCCACTACCAGCGTGTACCTCCGGGTTCTCGAGACTCCTCGTGGCAGCTGGGACGCCGCTGACCAACACGCCGACTTCAGGCTTTCCTAGGCGCGTGTGCGTGCCACCGGGTCTTCCTTTAAAGGCCCAATGGCGGGAATCTCAGGGGCGTCCCCGACTGATGACATCACAAGTTAGGGATTTATAAGCTCCGCCCTTGGCCTACGCTAACCGACTTGGCAATGAGTTCCTTCACCTCACTAGTGCTTGTTCCTGTTTCTCCGGATCCGTGGTTCCTGCCTTGGATCTCCACCTGCTGTCTTGGACTCTGGCTTGGGTACCCGCTCCTCAGGGGCCTGCTTGCGCTTCCATCGGGAGACCTGGTCTCCAGGCTTCCCCGCTCCTCAGGGTGGCTCCTGCGCTGCTCATCAGAGGTCCTGTGCTCGCTTTTCCACTCCTCTGGGTTGCCTCTAGTACTGCCTATCAGAGATCCCATCTCTATGCTTCCCCGCTCTGTGGGGCAGTCTCTAACTTACCACACCGGAGACTTTGACTTAGCGCTTCCCTTCTCCTCAGGGAAGCCTATATCGCTACATCAGAAACTTGACTCTACACTTCCCAGCTCCTCGGGGCAGTCTCGACGTCTTTACACCAGTGACTTTACTCTGCGCTTCCCCGTTTCTCGGGGCAGTCTACGTCACTACATCAGAGACTTGACCCTGTGCTTCCCCGCTCATCGGGGCAGCCCCTACGTCATCACACCAGAGCCTCTGATGCTACGCTATCCCGCCCCTCGGGACAGTCTCTGCATCACTCCTCCAGAAGTTCCTGTCTTGTGCTCCCTGCTCCTTGGGGCCTGCCCAGCGCTCCTCTGACTTGGAGGTTCCTGCTCTGGTACACTGTCTCCTCTGTCCTGCCTAAGTACTGTGACTCCTCTGAACTGTGCCTCTTCACCCCGCTCCTCGGGATGCCTCACAGTATATCTCAGTGCAGGAACCTGCGATCACGTGACACCTGAACTACAGTCGTGTCCCCTGCTGCAGCTGACCTTGCCTCCCGACGGTGAGGACCTGTGGGGCTCCACCCCTCAGATAGTATCAACCTCCACCTCGGGCCAAGGGTCCACGAAACCCACAAATCCTAACATTCTGGTACAGATCCTGGATCATTTTGGTTGCCTTTCTCTGAACTGCTTCCATCTTTGCACCTGCTATTATGTGTAGGTAGCCAAGAAGGTTAAAATAACGTGCGTACATGATAATATCCCAAAGTACATGTGCTATTCTCCAACCCAGACCTAAATTCACCCCCAGAATGCCTCTTGGATGCCTGCAAACTATGGAAGACCCTGGTGTTCTTTTAGGTTTATTTGAGGAGGGAGATTTTCAGCAAACCATTTTACCTGGGGATGGCTTTGAAAATTGTCCTCCCTGGGTTTATTTGCCTGAAATAAAGGTAATATAGGCCGGATGTAATCAGGATTTTCTAGATCATTCATGCAATCTGGAAACAAAATTCCTGAGCTAGTTAAGAAACATGGGCAAGGCGAGACTTGTGCATCATTTACTTTTCGTCCTTTCCCTTCACAAATCAACAATAAACGCTGTATGATTTTACAAAAGGCCATGGTTTATTATATAATAAGACATGACCCGAGCCTGAACAACAAGTCAATATAAATTAAATCATCAGCCCCCACCCCTCCCAACCACATGCCACCATGCCACAGTGGCATACAGAGTTAAACAGTTCTCCAGTATTCCTCGCCCCGCCACATCCCAGCCAGAGTAAGTCTACGGCCTGAGCAGCAGCTCCCACCGCTCACCGGCCATCTCGTGTAGCAGCCCCCCAACTACACGAGTTCCCACCCTCCAATTGCCACCCCTTAACAGTACAATCATTAACAATTGACAACTTGGGTTCAGGTTTCTGCCACAAAAACAAGGACAACCTTGGTTGGCTTTGTTCCCCCACACTGCCGCCCAGCTAACTCCCAGTAATCAATTACGGTATTCCAAAGCCTCCTGAAGCATATTGTTAAACAAGTCCAGCCCCACCTCCAACAAGTGAACACCATCTGCCTGATATAACCCCTCGCAAACATCCCTTGTCCACTCATGGCTTACTCCCAACTCATCTCCCAATTTGCCTATTCATTTTCTAACACTATGCTTTTAGAAAGGTTCGTTCTTCAATTTAAATCTAACTTTTATATCAGACCAACCCACCCTTGTATTTGGCACTCCATTGATTACGCTTGCAAAAACTTTCCTTGCCATTCTAATAAACTCTTTGTGAGAATAAGCCCCTATGTCATTACCTCCAACCAAAATAATTTCAGGAACCCCCCCGCCACACCGAAACAAGCCCCTGCAAAACTGACAATAATTGTCCCTACTTCATTCCCGATTACCAAACCAGCGAATTTGCCACTTCTTCACTTCTAAACTCAGATGTTCCCATAAGGTCTCTGCGACGCCCTGTGCTGCACCCAGTGAACAAAGGAGTGGCTCACAATCCAGGCACACCCCCGATCAATGCAAAGCCCCCACATCTCTGAAAGAAACAACACATACAAATATTAAATTGCTCCTTGAACTGCCCCACAACCTGCCAGACCCCACCCCCAGCATTACATTTGGACATATGATGCAAAGGTGCCAGATCGCTACTGCTGTATGAACCGAATCAGATTCTCCAAGAACCCCATCTCAGCTAGCACAGTAGCAGCCCCTATATGGAAGGAATGCATACTATAGACATCCACATTCCACCCCAAGCTCGAAACCACCAGTCGCAACACCCTTGCAAATTGAAATCTAGTTAAGGGAGACCCATCAGCATGCAACAAGAATGAGCCCCCAACCAACAGCCTCACCCTCGCAAAAGCCTTTGCCCAACATACTGAATAAGACAATGCACTCACTGAAGGGACCAATATAACCACATGCCCTTGGCCCCTATGATCCACTTTTGACTTATGAATCCGAAAGCACATGCAATCCCTAAATATCCACACATTAATTGACTGTAACCCTGCCCCACGTGCATTATCTCTGGAATCAGACACCAATTCCCATACTCTCATGGCCCCAAAGAATGCAGGCACAAACGCCACCCAAAAAAGCAGAACCTCATACTCAGACCAACACACCACACCCAGCTGCCCCGAAATCATTACCTACTTGATTGGCTGCCTTTTGACCTCAACACAACCATGGCCCCTGGCCCATCCTCCTAACATGTGTTTCACCATGAAACTTGCAGCTGGGTTACCCCAGCCTCCAAGCTTTTGAAAGAAGGAGAAACCTAAAATGTGAAATCTGACAGTTGTCATGGAATAACCGTTCTGCCTAGCCCACAAAATTTTTGAATAATGTCACCTTCACTAACAGGTCCCCCAAGTCATCCATCAAGCTGCAAAAATGTGAAAGCACCTCTGCCCATGTCGTAGTATGTCCAGGTTGAAGGTGCCACCGACAAATGGATCATTTTCTACACTTCAGCAGGCCAAAGTGCCAAAGATGGTCCAGCACTACCTCTCCTCGCTCATCCGCCTGCGGGGCCAAACGCCAGAAGACATCCCACTTGAAACGAGAAAGGGCATCAGCGATTACATTGTCTGCAAGTGGCACATGTCTAGCTGTAACTGAAATATTCCAACCCAGACACAATAATACCATTTCTCGTAACAATGCTGACAATTGCTCACACCAGAAAACAACCAAGAATGTAATATTTCAAGTGAATCCTGCCTCTACCCTCTCTACTGGCCAACACTCCACACGCCACTTCCCTTTCAAATATACTCCAAAACCGAAAAGCCCCAGCTGCATCTGAGTAAAGCTCAATGTCCTGGTTGGATACCAAGTCCTCCTGCATCATACAAATACCACTGAACATTTCCAGGAATGCTGCCCACACACCGAACTCATCCCGAATAATCCTTGTTACCCTGATGAAGTGGTGCCCAGCCTTAACCCCCACTGTCACTGCCGATATCCACCTTATGAACACACTATCCATTGGGCTGACACTACAAACAAAGTTCAACGATCCAATTAACGACTGCATTTGACACAAGGTCACCCTCTTGGCAACCCACACTGACTGAACCAATTCCTACAACTTCTGCACTTTCTCCACTGGTAAACGAGAAACCATACTAATAGAATCTAATTCGATGTCCATTAAGGTGAGCCTATTCACTGGTCCCTCTGTCTTGTCATGAGCGATTGTAATTCCACCCGTATAAACCCAGCCAACAGAGAACTACATATATCCAACTGACTTGGCCCTACGAACAGAAAATCATCAAGGTAATGCAACATGCTATCACTATCTGTAGACTGCATTGTGACTCACTGCAAAAACGTACTAAAAGTTTCAAAGAATGCACAGGACACAGCAAACCTATAGGCAAACAACGGTCCAATTATTAGTGACCCCCGGAAGAGAAGCCCAACAGGTAAAAACTTGTGGGATTAATAGGCAACAACTGAAAGGCCGCCTCAATGTCAGCCTTGGCCATCATCGCGTCCCTACCTACCCTATGCACTAAAGACACCACCGCATTGAATGAAGCATACCTTACCAAACATTCATCCTTTGGAACAAAATCATTTACTGTAGAACCTGGCAGATAGGACAAATTTAAAATTAATCTAAATTTGCCTGCCACCTTTTTGGGTGCTACAGCCAATGGAGACAAATGCATACACTCAAAAGGAGGACACGGAAAAGGCCTTGCTATACTTCCCAAATCCAATTCAACCTGCAATTTATACCATACGACCACAGAAAACTTTCTTCCCTTCTGAATACTCTGCCTCCTAATTGTCCCACCTGCCTCTCCAAAGGCACTCACTCAGAAACATCAGCCCCCTGGGTACCGCCGCTTTCATCCAAGCACAGGGCTGAGGAAGCCCTCCACCCTTTAATGCTCTGAACCACATTCAGAATCTGGCCCTTAAGATTCAGTCCCGACCCACCCCCATGGGATTTTCCACAAGAGGCAGCCTTTCCTTTACCCTTCCTGCCCCCGATCACACCTTTTTCCGGGCCAGGGGCGAAGTATCCACGAGGTTCCCATGCTGGGACAGGTGCACTAGGTGCAGGACCTGGAGTTCCAGCAAGGCCCATTGCATCACTCACAGCATGACCACCCACTACAGGGGTCTCAACACCAACAGAAGCTGAAAAGGACTCGGCCCCAATCCCCATAGACCCTGCAGGAACAGGCTCAAGGTCTCTCACCTCAAGGAGTGATGCACTGTGAAGTCAATCACCCTGAGTCACATGGACGGAAAGTTTCCCTGCCTCCTCCTGTTCACCGCTGCTGGAGCTAATACTGAGGTGCACCTTGCTCACAGGAGCAAGATGGCCATTCTCACCCGACTCCTCACATGGAGGGACCCACTCCCTTGCAAGCCCCTTTGCCCCAGCAAACCCCGAACTTGGCCCACTGGCAATCCCGCTAAGGTCGGATGCATCGAGGGCCGAAGGCCCGACACTGGCCTGCATGAGGGGCAGCATGACTCTGCCAAAAGCTGGGAACTCCAGACGCTGCACCACAGCATGGCCCACTGGAGCTGAATGGTTAAGGACCAAGGACCGCGCTGAGGGAGCATGGCTACTCAGCTCAGCTGGCTCCCTATCCTTCCTGGAATGGCCCATCACTGCAAACCTTGACCGAACCATCTAGAAAACAAGAATAACAGGGAGAAGTAAAGACTACCACCCGCCGCCTGTCTCTGCCGCACTGGACTCTGAAGCCTGAGATCACTGTAGAAAACCCTGTGCTGCCCAGAGGGACCATTAACCGCACAGCATTTCAAAAGTGTTTACAAATGCTGCAATGGTCCCTGAGGGGCAGCACCTCTACCCCCACCGACCCAGCGCGAAAGTCAAGTGACCGATGCCCATCCTGCAACTATGTTTTTTATCACTTTATTGTTGTTCACTCCTTGTTATTTGTAAACCGGCATGATGCGATTCCCTTCGCGAATGCCGGTATAGAAAATACTCAAATAAATAAATAAATAAATGTTAATGGTGGTGGTGGTGGGGGGGGGGGGACCAGGCCCCCCCAGCCTTAAGAAAGGAGGTTCCATCAAAGACCCTGTTATATCTGCATAACATAATCTATATTGTTCTAAACTGCTAAGAACTTGCCTGGTACTTACCATGCACAGAATAATAAGAGCTGTGCTTTTGGTTTACTTTGTTTGGAAATGAAATGAATGGAAAAAGAACAAAATTTCATTCATTTTTCTTTTGTTTCGTTTTGTTTTCCAAAGTAGCGGCCAGACTCAGTCCCCCCCTCCTCCCCCACTTCTGCATTGAAAAAACCGCAGTAGCACTGCAAAATAAATAAATAAATACATTATGTACTGGGGTGGTGCTTCCTCAACAAGGAGATTTGTCCTCAGTTCGGGTGTTGGATAAAAACGGGTCCCCTTTTCTCTCCCTTGTTTTAATGGTGGCATGCACGGTGTGTGTTATTGAAATGGCACCCCATACGTTAAATTTATGGTTGCATAGAATGTCTGTTTATTTGCTGTGGGAGAGACTGGATGTGAAATCTGCTAGACATAAAATAACTAATAGGTATGTGGGCATATGGAAGTTGTTTTATAATCAAATGTCTGCAGAATTAGAAAAAACAGTGGTGGAGCAGGTGTATGTCACTGATTGATGATGTGTATGGGGATGTGCTGGTCTGCCTAGGACTAAGGATGAATGATGGTATGAATGTGGACTTGGGGGGAGGGAAAGGTATGAGAGGAGGGTATAAGGAGAGATAGAAGGGTCGTGTTAAAGAAAATAATTGGAGGGTGAAGATGAAAAATGACAGGATGTTCAAGTTGTAATATTGGGTTTCTCTCTTTTTGGTGACTAATTGCTGTGATATTACTATATACTATTTGTGACATGTTGGCACAAAAGTATGTTATATGTTATATGTCCATCTTGTTAAATAAAAATTATTAAAAAAAAAAAGTACTGCAAAAAAATTTAAAATGAAAACCCCCATTAGACCTATCCTCAGCCTCCTTTTCTGGACCTCTCTTACTCCTTCCGTGGGTCTTTAGAAATCCAAATGGGACAGAAGTGACCCCCCCTTCACGCCTGCCTTGTGGGGGTCCTAATTTGAAATGGTGCTGTCTGGCCCTGAGTCCAGCACCATTTTGATGTCCAGAGAATTCTCTGTATCTCTGTACAACAAAATGATACCAGTGTCAAGGCCAGTTGGTGCCATTTTGAATAAGGGTCCAATGCAATAAGAGTGGAACCCCCTCCCAAGGGAGACAAAGGTTAAAGAGCATGCTACCATTTAAGTAAATTTCAGCAGAGAGAAAAAAAAAAGAGAACAATGCAGCTATGTAACATGAGCTGCCAGCCCAGGAAACCCAGAATGAGATTGAAAAGGTTGCCAGATCCCTTACTGGTAGGGGAATTTGCATGTCACAGCCTACTGTTGGTAACATGCAGTGAAATATCACTTTAAATCATACATAACTATGACTGGAAAAGTCCTACACTGGAGAATTCTAAATGAGAGAGGGATATGTGAGGAACATGTACAGTCCTAGGAAGCAAACAGATTCTCACCCTGGCTAACAAGTGGAGTCAGACCCTTGGGTATCCAGTTCTCAGACAAAGAAAAGAGCCAGGCAGGGGGAAAGGGTGGTCCTGCCTGGGTCTTGGCTTTTTGGCTATGAGAAGGTGACCCATTCAGGCTGAGTAACAGCAAATGTCTGGCCATGAGTGTAGTAAAGCTAAAATCACTAAAAGCTGAGACTGCAGAGGGCCTGAATCACTGAATGTTAAACAAGCCATATGAATAGTGGAGCTGTAAACCTAAGCCAGGAAAAGCCCTTCTACCAAGGGACAGGAAGTGAAGGACAGTGGCAGATCCAGTGGTGAAGCAGTCCCCCTGGAGGAAGGGGACCCTTGCTGTAGATCAAGTGGTCCCCCAAGAAGGTATAGACCCCAGTGGCAGATCAAGTGGTACATCAAGAGGTTGTTTAGCCCAGTGACAGACTGAGCAGTCCCCCAGGGGGGCATGGACCCCAATGACAGATTGAGGGGTCCCCCAGGAGGGCGTGGACCCCAGCAGCATTTCAGAAGGAGGAGTCAGGGCCCCTAGGAGGGCGTGGACCCCAGCTTTTGTACAGACCTTTCAATGGTGCAGAAGCAGCACCAAGGAAAGGGCAGCAGTTTAGATACAATGGATCCCCAGGCCAACACTTCCCACCAGCCCAGTTGCATCTTTTCACATGGGTGAGACTTGGGATAAAAAAAAGGGGAGGAAAATAATAATACTTGATTAAGTGGGAAGAAAAGAGGTCCCTTCTATTCTATATGGGGGTATACTGTGGGGGACCAGCAACCCCATATTGACAAATATTTAATGTTCTTGCTATCTTGTAGAAATGTATATAGTTGCGTGGCCTGAGACTACTAACCACGAGTAGATAAGTGTACTGTTTGACCTCCTATTAGCAATCTACATAGTCATGTAGAAATGTATATATGTATATAGTCTAATAAACCTGTATATATTTGTATATGCTGCCAGCCTTGTTTATAGTCCCATTTGTTTTCCTGGGGGTGAAGGTAGAGAAATTCCACTGACTAACACCTTTTTCCCCAGGTAGAGGCACCAGGCGCCAAGAACGTGAGGACTAACGGAGTCTGCCCTGGTGGGGGGGGGGAGGGGGGTTTCCCGCAAGGTTGGTCCTGGACCCAGGAACGCTACGTGAGGTAAGCAGTCAAGGGAGTGTTACAAGAACAACAGGGGATCCTTTTGGATTTCTAAAGACCATGGGTCCAGAAGGCCTGGGGCGGGGGTGCAGTGTAGGGTGGAAACAGGCCTGGGCATGGGCTTTAATTTTTCCAATCCTTTGCAGTGCTGGAGCAGGAGTTTTTTTTTTTTTTTTGGTGGGAGAAGGGAAGGGGCTCGAATGCCTTTCCTGTAAATGTACACCCAGTGGCAGCATCTCTGTCTGCTTTTCCATCTCCATCCACTCCTGGATGACACTGTCTTTGTAACTGCTGTTTAAACCACTGCAACTCGTTCTATGCTTGAATCTCTAACACCCTTAACCACTACCAGGGCAGGTGCTAGCTTTTTTGCTGCCCTGTGCAGTAAAGTACTGTGTTGCCCCTGTACCCCGATTCATTCAGTGCCTGTCCCAGGCCCATCAAATAAAGCCCGGCTCCATCTTACAATCTATATTTATAAAAACTGACATGCGCCCCCCCCCCGAATCCATGATAGGGAAGAGTATTAGGTACCCTAGGCAAACCTTATAGCCTTGCGCACACACACACACACACACACACACACACACCTCCACATCCTTTACAGACATACACAATTAAATTACACATTTATAACAAATATTACATGAAAAGGACATTCAAAAGTACAGCCTGCTGAGGCAAAAATATAACTTACAGATGCATATTATATTTACATGCAATCCTGTGGTGCCAACCAGAAAACTCTGCAAAAAAGACACTTGGAACTCCTATGGAATTAGACTTTTTCTAATATGTGCTGGGTGTGGGTTTGGCCCTCAGATAGCCATGAATAAATTGAATTACCATTACAATATATTAAACTTCCCATATCAAAATAACCCTAACAACCTTATCTATGAAAGGGCAACACTGCACATATTATACAAGGCCCTAGAACACCAATAAACCAGGCTGCTATAGATGCCTATACAGAAATTACATGCCAGCAAAATACCTCACCTCGGTCACATATGCAGAACTCAGAGAGACCCTGACCAAATACAGAATAAAGAGATCAGAAAGTATCAACAGTAATGTGCTGAGAAGAACTGAACTGGAACCCACAACAAGCCAGCCTCTATATGCAGAGCATGAATGGAAAAACAGAGACAGTACCATTCTTTATAAAACATTCAATAATAAGATCAAGAAATATAAAACATCAACCATAATAGTAAAATCATATTCATAAAAAGAATATTTCAAACCAGTTAATGAACAGAATATCGAAAATTTCCCAAACACTAATCACCAACAAAATATTTAAAAATATCTGATGAATAGAAAATCCAATAATTAAAAAATGTTCTATTCCCCCCACAAAAAAATTAAATATTTCAAAAAAGCAGAATCATCAAATTATACCCAATAATTCAAACTAATAAGGATTAAAAAATCTCTTGCTCACCATACCTGTGATCTGATTTCCAGTCACCCTGAGATTTTCATGGATTGGAGGAGGTAGGGTTGCATAAATTTTATCTTCTCTCTCACACACATTTACAATAACATATTCATTCTCTCACACACTCCTCTCTTTAACATACACAGGCTCCCTCACCCTCACAGATACATTATGTGTGTGTGTGTGTGTGTGTGTGTGCCTATGATAGCCTAAATGTGACACATAGGCTCTCACAGGCACACAAACATAAACAACACACAAGCTCTCACACAGACACACACACGCACACATAGGTTCTCACATAGAAACACACACATAGGCTCTCATACAGTCACACACATACACAGACAGGATCTCACACAGACACATACACATGAACACACACACACACACACACAGGCTCTCACTCACGCACACATGCATACAAGCTCACACACATTCACGTATGGTCTCCTGTTGTCTACGGGTCGTGATGGGATGAGCTGCACCACAGTTCCACGAGCTTCCTGTTGTCTTTGGGCCGTAGTGGGATGAGCTCCACTATGGCCCTGCGGGCCTCCTGCTGTCCTTGGGCTGTGGTGGGATGAGCTCTACCATGGTCCGCTGATTTTCCTGCTTGGGGGGGGGGGGGGGGGAGCGGAAGCTGTGAGCAAACGTGCCCACACGCACACACACATAAATGGAAGATGGACCTCTCCTTCTTTGTCTGCTGGCAGGTTGAGAACTGGCAGTCTGCAGTTTCTACTTCTTCGGCTGCCAACAGGTAAGGCTCCGCTGGTGGAGCCCACAGCCTTTCCTGCTGCCACCAGTGTGCCGCCTCCCCCCCCCCCCCCAGTGTGCCATCCTGTGCAAATGCACAGTATGCACACCAATCATGCCAGGCCTGACCCCTACCTACAACTCATACAAAACACTGCAGCCCGCTTGGCAATGAACTTAAACAAATCTGAACACATAACACCTGTCCTAAAAACCCTACATTAACTCCCAGCACTCTACTGCACCAAATTCAAACTCCTAACCCTAGCCTATAAAACCCTGAAATCTCTAGTGCTTACCTACCTCAACGGATCACTAACCCCATACATACCCATTCCATTCACTCCCTATGCTCACTGGCACAGACTTGCCTAATAGTGCCTGCCTTCTCCCTGAAAAACGTGCCTGTTAGCCTGTCGGTCACAGACGGCTGTGACCTCTCTTGCTCACCGCTTTTTTCCCCGCTCCATCAAGTCTGGGAAGAATGGCGGTCTCTGCTAATCCCCGCCGACCTAGCTGGTGTTCCTGGGACAGCGTGGGTGCTGCCGACCGCCATCTTGGACCCGGAATTACCTAGGCATGCGCAGGGGCCTCTTTTGAAAACGTCATCGTGGGAAGCTTGGGGGCGTCCCTTCCCGATGATGTCAACCCACTAGTGTATTTAATCTGACCAGCCCTTGCCTTCTTCAAGTTAGCAAGGAGTTCTGTCTTGCTGAATCCACCTCATTCAAGGACTTCCTGTTCCTGACTTTAGTCTTGGCATTTAATGCTCTGAGTATCCGCTCCTCGGTTGCTCCCCTGAGTACCCGGCTATCCGCTCCTCGGAGGGCCTACCTGTCTGACTGCTACTAGACCTGCTTCTCAGGTCTCTCTCTCTCTCTCTCCAGGAATCATCTATTGTGAGTACCTCTACTGACTTCTACTGTACGAACTGTATTGAGGATTTCACACACTGTACCCCGAGCCTCAGGCCACTATCGCCTTTCTTCTGTAGAAGCCATCCAGCTTTCCTGCTCTGCAGAATATCAGCACAACAACTACGGGAGCCACTTCCGGGTTACGGCATCTCTACCAGTTCTTCAATATCTACTGTACAGACATCCTTGGCATACCCCGCTCCGCGGGCCACTACCAGATCTGTATTCCTGAGGTGCTTACACTCGTCAGAGGGGATCCCTGGCGTACCCCGCTCCGCGGGTCACTATCGGATCTTCTCATCTGTGGCCTCACTCTGGGCATTTCCCATTGCTCAGGACTGTATTATTAAATCTCCAATTCTGTGGACATTACTTTTTCCTTCCTTCATAATAAAGTCTCTACTTCTAGTTCTGTCTCATGCCACTGAGACTGCGCCTGCTGACGGTGAGGCTCACAGGGCTCCTCTCTGTGGGCGGAGACACCTCTCATCTCAGCCCAGGGTTCACATTCTTACAAAACCATAACAGTGCCTCATCAACACAAGGAGGAGAACCTTTACAGAATCAGTCTCTAATCTATAGAAATATCTATTACCCCACCTCAGACTTGCCCCAGATCTACTCTACTTCATAAAACTGGTGGAAACCTGGCTCTTTGAAGTAGCTTTTTTTTGTGTTAACAGCAACTCAAATCTTATTAAAATTTTATACATTGCCCCCTTTATCCCATTGCACGGCCCCACTTAAACTAGACATCTCCTCAGCCAAATGGAACCTATTTACTCAACAAATGCACCGTGTTATTTTGATTTATAACTAGAATCTGTATTGTTGTATTGTGCTCAACTAACTACGCCGTACTTACTCCACTGTTCTAGCAAACTAGAATTATTGTATAGCACCATACAAAACTGTACTATCTGTAACATGTACTTATGTTGCACTACTCCTACTATTACATTGCACTGTTCAAAATGGCTCTAGCTGAAACATGCTTTGAACTGCCTGGCTGGACCATAAATAAACAATGATGATGATGATGATGATAAAGTGGAAAGATGGATCAAATTCATTCTATGTCAAATTGATATCAGATGTTAGATGGATATCTCTTGAGTATTTAAATATACAAATTGAAAGGGGCAGAACAAAAATGTAATAACATTTTGACTTTCTTGGATCAAAGATTTCAATCAAATTGATATGAGAAAATTACATTCCCCGGAATGAAAGGAACTTGCTGATATGTTCTTTTTTTTTTTGTTAAAAATATGAAGAACAACTGCTCTTGTAGCCAGTTGGAGGTTGGTATGCACGGAGAGCAAGAAAAGCTGTGTTAGCGAGGAAAAAGGAATGGCAGTTTAGACTCATATAGCTACTTTATCTCATACGAACTAAGAAGGGCCATGAAGGATTTCCTCCTGGCTCCCTGTGTCTGCGCTATCCTCCTGGGTCATCTTCGCTGCCTGGCTCCTCTCCCCCAGTGGGTCTGAAGTCATCTTCCGGATTCTGCCTGCAAGTAAAAGGAGGCACCCTGCAGCATGCCGCCGGCAGCACACCAAAGCCGTGCACCAAAGGAGTGCGCCCCTAGGGTAAATTTTTGGCTGAGTCACAGAGGTTTGTACTTCCTAACCAAATTGCCTCAATCCCTGCCATTCTAGTTTTGTACCATGATGAAAAGGAATGGTCAGGTGCAGAAGGCTGCCGATTCCCACCTTTCTCTTCGGCAAACTATTTCCCCAGATGATGCTGGGATCTTCGGGGCAAGTTGCTGACTCTTGTAAGTGGCAATGTTAAGGATCCAAAATTAGCTGAGAATTACTAAATATCAACAATACAAAAAATCCAGCTCAATATAGGGAGTGTTTGTGGAAACTCTGGGAATACCTCATATAGAGCCTCTAGGGGCTATAACTTAGTGCAAACAGCTCTAGAAGGCGCTAGGGCTTTGTAATCACTGGAGTCTCAGAGTTGGTGATTCTTTGAAAAAAGCTATCACATGAATATTACCAATCCTGTGAGTTTCAATATTTAAAGGTGCCGGTGTATAATTGCATAAAATTTCTTATAAGAAATTTTATAGTTGGATTTTTTGTATTGTTGACTCTGTAAGTGGAGCAATGGATGGTCAGCCAGAGGCAGAAACATCGTGGAGCCCTGAGATCTTCAATACTTCTCCTGCACCAGATCTGCGACCATCTGTGTTGTCTGTCCCTCCTGGACCTGGATCTGAGCATTTTAGTGCAGTACCAGGTATGGGGGAACATCTTAATGCGCAGGATATGTGGCAGGCTATTGTTCTTTTGGAAAGAACCAGTAATAAAAAGTGCAATGACTTACTTATTCTTGGATACAGTAAAAGAACAAGTGTCTCAACAACAGTCTGTTCTTGCTGGTCATGATGGGAGGCTTAAAACATTGGAGTCACATGATCTTCTTTCACAGGAGTTTAGAACTGATTGCGTGTCTGATTGTTTTGCTATGAAATGATGTCTTGAACTTCTTGAGAATCAATCCCGAATTCTTAATTTGCGTTTACTTAATTTTCCCTGTGCCTTCTTGATTGGCCGTCAACAGCTTGTTGTTAAATGCTTAAAGAAACTTTGAGTATTGCAGATGAACATTTGCCTTCCTTTTCAAAAATCAATTACCTTTCTAAAGCTCCCAAATTGCAAAAAGTTTCTGAGACTCCTGCTGTACCTTCAGAGCACTTTAATCTGACTAATGAGGTTATCAGTGATTGTGCTACTTTTGTTAATCTCCTGTATGTCGGAGGGGGATACAATTTTATTATGAGATTGTTTTTCAGCAACAAAGATGCTTTGTTTTTGGGTCAAAAAATATGTATTTTTCCAGATGTTTCTAGACAGAGATAGATAGGAGAAAATTTCTTCAATATAGAGATACTGTGGTGAGTTTGGGGGGGGGTGAGTTCATTCTTTGTTATCTGGTTAAGCATCTCATAAAATTAGGTGGAAATAGGTCTGTTTTCTTTGAGCCTAATCAATTAAATCAATTATTGATTTATATTTCTTTTTATAGGTACTGTCTTTGTAAAATTTTCCTCAGTCTTGCCCTAGATTTTTTCTGCACAAGATTAATGCTTGTATGTATAACTGAAAATTATAAATAAAGAGTAAAAAAACAATAAGTACACAAGAAATGTCATAACAAGGTCCATTGAGCCCAGCATCCTGTCTCCCAGAGTGGTTAGAACAGGTCACAAGTACCTGGAAGATCCTAAAATATAGATCTATTTCTTGTTGCTGTCTCCCAGGGATAATAATGGCTTTCCCTAGTCTACTAGGCTGATGTGTTATGGACTTTTCCTCAAGGAGCTTGTTTAAACCTCTTTAAACCTTATGGTAGTCGCCCACATCCTCTGGCAACAGATTCCACAGCCTGATAGTGCGCCGAATGAAAAAGGATTTTCTACGATTTGTTTTGAGTCTGCTGGTTGATAGTTTCATGGAGAGTCCCCTTATTTTAGTATTATTTGGAAAGGTAAATAAATGTCCCTTAATTACCCGTTCCACTCACCCATGATTTTATAAACTTCTATCACGTCCCTTCTCAGCCGTCTCTTGCCTGTGCATCTGCTCCTCATAGGGAAGCCCCTCCATCCTGCATGCCACTTTTGTAGCTTGCCTCTCCTTTTCTAGTTCCGCTATGTCTTTTTTGAGATGTGGTGACCCGAACTGCACACAGTACACAAGGTGCAGGCTCATCATGGATCGATACAATATGCTATTTTCAATTGTACTCTCCATTCCTTTCTGGATCATTCCTAACATTCTATTTGCTTTATGACTGATGCTGCACACTAAGGTGAGAATTTCAATGTATCGCCCACGAGGATTCCAAGGTTCTTTTTCTGGGTGCTGACTCCTAATGCAGAACCCAGGGATTATTTTTCCCTATGTGCCTTTGCAATGTTTCACATTAATAAATTTAGAATAATATTGAGATGGGAAATAAAACCAAACATATAATGTAATTTCTAGGAGTTCATTGAAACTGGTATAAGACAGTTTTGTAAAAATTATTCAAAATTAGTGCTAGTTTAAAGGGGGGAAGGGGGAAAAAAAGCTTGCATTGACTCCATAAGGAAGCACTACTTCTCTTAATACAGCATTATTTTTAGAAATTAATTAGAAACCATTCCAGATCTCAATACAAAAGGGTCTGTTCTTAAAGTATGTAATGTTCCAGTGGTGTGAGGTTCAGAGAGGTGTGTGAAGAAGATGGTGATTGATGGTGGGTGCCTTCCCCCAAAGAGGAAGACTTGAGGAGCATTCTAAAAGCGCCTTCCATAAGACAACAGGAGGCGTCTAAGCAGGAGTTCTGAGAGAGGTTGTGAAGACAACTTTGGAAGATAGGTTGGATTTGATGAAGTGAACAAAGAGTGTTGACTCTGGTACTGGCTAGTGCCAACCGGGAGGATAAAGACTACTCACTCTCTGGCAGTGAGTTCCCAACCCTGTCCTGGGGACCCCCCCAGCCAGTTGGGTTTTCAGGATATCCACTATGAACACGCATGAGAGAAAATTTGCATAACAAACAAAATTTGCGTGCATAACACGCACATTTTCTCTCATGCGTGTTCATTGTGGATATCCTGGAAACCCAACTGGCTGGGAGGACAAGTTTGGGAACCACTGCTCTATGGGGAACCTAATTCTGTCTGTGGAAACCCCAATTTGAAAGGCAATTATGGAGAAGTCTGTTTCTGGTTTACAATTTTCCTCCCTTGAGAGCCTGATGAACAAGATTTTATGGGGAAAGGAAGATTGGATTTAATGAAAGAGAACTATGAGCAACATGGTCTATGAATTGTGGACTATTTATAGGAGACTTTTCTATTTTCTTTGAACTTTTACCTTTTGACTATTTTTATGTGTAAATAAATTCTAATTTGGAACACAACTCTTTTGGGTGTGGATTGAAGCTTTTTGGACTGTGAGACTCCCAGTGGATCGGACCAGATCCTGATGAAGTACCCGAAGGTAAACCCTGTGGCAGATGGGGGTTACATGAATAAAGCTAACAATACTAGTAAATTAGTTAATCAAATTTAATTACTGATGTTTAATAATTCTACTTACGTTTCTGAAACGGAGAGGATATGCATAGGAGTAGGTTTGAAGGGTTTGTTGCAGAAGATTGACGATGTGCACGAGAATTAACATTTCCTTATAAATTATAATTGGGGAAAAACATGCCCTTTTGGAAATCATCCTTCCTATTTCTTCTTGTGCACAAGTAGAAAAAAACATGCAAATTCAGTTTGGGGCTGATTCACTAAAGGTCATTAAGCGTGTGCTAAAGGTGTCCTAATCACAAGGAGGGCAATGACGACATTCTGCGGGCCTGCAAGCTAGAGAATGCAGGCCGGCATGGGAACGCCTGTGAAAGTGCACCCAAAGATCTCAAAACAAAATCTCTGCATGTGCATTTGTTTTCTAACCCCCCCCCCCATCATTTTACACAGATAAAAGTCTGGGCATGTACTTTTACCCGCACTGGGGGGGGGGGGGGAGGGGGAATATTCAAATCTTGTTTTTACACCAGGTAAACATGCGTTTACTCAGGTAAAAACTATTCATTACTGCCCTGCTCCCCCCCCCCCCAGGGCAATTTTCAAATTGTCCACATTAGGAGAAAGCCCTCACATTTTTTTTTACCTGCAGGATTGACACTGATTTTTAAAGGGAAGGCTCACCTGTACTTTCCCTGTGACATTTACCTTGGGTAGAAAGCAGTCACTGTCTTTGTGCCTACTTTTTTCTGCAGGTAGATTTTTACTAGGCAGTCCATGTGAGGAATTGAAAATGCCTTCTACGAAGGCACATTTCCTCCCTGGAAACACCTCCTCTCATTGTGCCTTTATGACTCTGTGTTGTTCCACAAGCGGGTACTTTAAGTCACATTGACGGAGATCGGTTTTCAGTTTCAGTTGATTAGCACAGGTGAAAGGCTTGTTATGCACAGAAATCTCTTTGTAAATTGTCCTCTAAAACCACAGGAGGCAATTTTGAAAAGATCCTATGGGGTAGATTTTCAAAGGGTTACGCGCGTAAGATACGCGTGTAACCCCCGAAAAGCTGTTCCAAGCTGCCCCTGCGTGCGCCGAGCCTATCTCGCATATGTCTCGGGGCTTTAAAAAATGGGAGGTCCGGGGGCATGGTGGCGGTCCGGGGGCGGGGCCGAGGCCGGGGGCGTGGAAGCGTGGCGGGGCCGGGGCGTTCCCGAGTCTTCTGGCACTGTGGTTCTGCCGGAGGTTTGCGCGCCAGCAGCTGGCCGGCGCACGCAAGTTACGCCTGCATTGGGCAGGCGTAACTTTTGAAACAAAGGTAGGCAGGGGGATTTAGTTAGGGCTGGGGGGTGGGTTAGATTGGGGAAGGGAGGGGAAAGTGGGGGGGAACGGTTGAAAAGTTCCCTCCGAGGCCGCTCCGATTTCGGAGCGGCCTCAGAGGGAACGGAGGCAGCCTGCACAGCTCAGCGTGCGCAAGTTGCACAATTTTGCATGCCCTTGCGCGCTGACCCTGGATTTTATAACATGAGTGCGGCAGCGTGCGCATGTTATAAAATCGGGTGTAGATTTGTTCACGCCGGGTTGTGCGAACAAATCTGTGCCCGCGCGCAGGTTTTAAAATCTGCCCCATGTGTGTAAAACTGGGTTTTACGTGCATAAATGGACTTTATGTGCATAAATGGGCTTTTGAAAAGTGCCACTTTTATGTGTGTACTTTGTAACTCCTTTGAAAATTGGGCTTTTGAAAATTGCTATGATATATGCCACTTGTACCCATGTAACTCTTTTGAAAATTACCTCCACAGCACCTATACTTTTGGCCGCTTTGAGAGGAGTCATTACCAGGGGCATGTTTGGGTCCAGGAGGAAAAGTATACACGTGCTTGTGCTTTGAAAATTGGTTCAAATCCCACAAATAAAAAGTACATGCAATCTTTGTCCCAATGTGGACAGTTTAAAAATTGTGTCCTTCAATGTCCTATTTAACCTGCCTAGGTATTATTAGAATGGGTCCAATTAATCTCTTAAATACATTTACCATTATCAACAATCATCTCTTGAAACAGGCCTCCAGTGATAAAACTCAATTTGCAAATCTAATGATAATTTTAGGTCAGCCATGCAAGGCTAATCTGTGATTGGCAGGTTGCTTCTGCTTAGTTTACTGATTCACTTTTTCTAAAACTGCCCTACACAGTATAGGAATATACTTTCAGTAGCTTCATTAGGCAACATCTTACTATTGTCTGCTGAGTTCAGCTCCTAGAAGAATTATCCCAATCTCTGTATGCCATTGTTACTCCTCTCACTAGAGAGGGCCACTTTACTCATCAGCTTCAGACCAAAATCTTCTGATCTTTGTTAGGTCCTTCGATTGCTTTTCAGAATATGCCCTGCTAGGTTGAATCTGCTTCCATATCAACAACAGCTTCGCAGAATGATTTCCAAGAGGTTATTTGTTCTTTTGAGCAGGTAAAGTAAGACTATAATCTTTCCCCGCTAGGGAATTCCCGTCAAAAGTAACACAGGAACGTATAATAGAAAAAGTGATCTCACGCCTACTTATCATGAAAAATATCCTATTCAGTTATAGAACTGAGCTTGTTACCTATCTCTTCTGACAGCTAGTGTGCCTTGTCAAGGTGCAAAATATCTTATAATGATGTTTCCTTTTGAAAGAGAACTGGGAACAAGTACTTGCAGGAGTGCTTGTGGATGCTCTGCAGTAGCAAGTCAATGCATGGTATAATGAATAGCCCGATCAGTTGTGATAAAGCTTCACTGCAGTGGGTATGTGACCTGTTAAAGAAGTTATCTAAGATAAGTAGTTATCTAGGATAAGCTTTCTTTCCAGGCAAGGATAAGAAAGATTTGCATCAGAACCCATTATTTACTGCTAAATTCCAATGGGAAGATTGATTGCAGAAAGCATAAAACATCATGCTGCAATTGTTTTTTTTTTTTTTTGCTACTGCTGAATAACATTACTAAGCTTATACTTATATTAAAGAGGGACATACCATCCATCTTTTCTATCCCCAAGCCTCAAAATAGCTGGATGATAAGACATATTTAAAACTGTAGAGCCATTCTTTAGTTATTTAAGTGCACAGTAGGCAATTAAAAAACCCTGTTTGAGGCCATTTTTTCCCAGTCCCACAATGTCTTGGATACCATTTTATTATTATGACTTTTATGTTTGCATCTGGGACCTTTACAGTGACGTGCATGCTTAACACAAGCAGGAAGGAAGACAATCAAGTCAGGCAAGTGATGATTATTTCAACTGAGAAGTCAGGGGAAAGTCCCCTGGTGACCAACCCTAAGCAGCCGTCACAGTAGCCTTAATTAGTAGTGGGGAAAAATGCACATAAAATAGATGCCTAAAAATGTCTGTTGGAAACTTTATTCAGGAGACTTACAGGTCCAATGCACAAAACGCAGTATGGCATGTTCTTATGTTCTTAGGTGCAGAGTTTTTTCTACAAGTTGAATTTTAATTGGGGGCTGAACAGGTTAGGCAGCCACCCAAGAGCCAATACTCCTCTGCTGCACAACAGGTTTGGGGGGAAGAGAAGATCCATCGTAATTGAACCCAGAGAATCTCCTTCCTTTTCTCCACGGGAGGGGAGCTGCAATGGAAATGTGACTGGGTTTGGCTCAGTCCGTGCGCCCCCATACTCGTAGGAAAGAAACTGCTGTGCAATCATGGCTGGACCCAGAAGACCACTTTCTATGCTGCTGGAGGAGGAAAGTCGCCGAAGGAAGCACCATCAGGCTTGACTGGGGGAATCTCTGGCTTGGTTGCAGGAGGAGGTGACCCACAGGAGGGAGTAAACTCTCCCCATTACCCCCCAAAAAAGGAGGCGTCAATCCGTCAGCCCAGCTATGGGAGATACAGGAGGCTGGAAGGAAAAAGAGAAGATTCATTTGAGGGAGAGGAGCGTAAGAGAAATGTTCAGTTTAGGAACTTACTAGGAGGAAGAGAAAGTTGGGAAGCTGAGGAATGAGGAGGATGGCTTGTGAAGGAAAGGTAGTATGGAACGGGGGAGGAGACAGGTTTGAGAATTCTGACTGAGACTTGCGCCCCACTTCTGGGTCTGACTGACATTCCTCCTGTCCCTTTCCAGGACTTTGTAAAAATAAAAAGACAAAATAAACAGCTGAGTGAGGCTCAGGGTCTCCTTAACTGAATGACAATGACTATGAAAGCAGAGGGTTGTGCAGGAAGAGTCGTGAGCAGGAGAAAGAGTATGCAGAATAGGCTGAGTAAATTGTACAAGCCTGAAGATGTGTCTGGCTCCCAAGCATGTCGGTTCCACTGAATGAGGGAGAATAACAAGGATTGCGGCGGAGAACGAGCAGAGAACCATTTAATGTTTGGGTACTTGCCAGGTACTTGTAGCCTGGATTGGCCACCGTTGGAAACAGGATGCTGGGCTTGATGGACCCTCGGTCTGAACCGGTAGGGCAACTTCTTATGTTCTGATGAGGATGAGAAAATTATTGGAGAGAAAGAGAAAAAGGATCATTTAAGAGGTTAATTTTATTAGGGAGCTGAGAAAGAGACAAAATGAAAAACTGAAAAAGAAGGAAATAGAAAAAAGAAAGAGCCATTAAGGAAGCAGTAACAGTAGAATGGAGAATAATGGATAGATTTTGCATTCCGTAGTGTGGCATGCTAGCAGCCGTATTGATCCCGGAGAAAACTAGATTTCAGATTTATTCCAGGACCAACAAAACTCTTAAAACTCTGCACTACAGGTCAGAGAACAAATGTGCTGGGAATACAACAGAGACAGAAACTTTTTCTTTCTTTTTTTTTACTTTGTTAACTTGGGAGCTCCTTAGACTTGCAGCTGAAGCAGATGCAGAGCCAGCACACTTGAGTGACATCTTTTTACTTACAGCTACCAGCCAGCCAGTACTCTGCCAAGCCCCGCCTCGCTGCCCTCTGACCTCAGAGGAGAAAACTGTTAACCCCATAAATGCCAATCCACAGACTGCAAAATCCCTGTTCCTGATTGTTTACCATTTTTAAAGTGATTGAGCCATAATTGCTTTAGGAGTCACTACAACAGCCTATGGGGCTGATTTTAAAAGACTTATGCACGTAAATCCAGGTGGATTTACGTGCATAAGTAGGGGGGGTTACGCGCGCCGGGCCTATTTTCAAAAGGCCCGGTGGCGCACATAAAGCCCCAGGACGCGTGAAAGTCCTGGGGCTTGAAAAAATGGGTGGGGCGGTCCGGGGGTGGGGCGGAGGCATGGCCAGAGACCTCTGCAGGGCCGCTGGGCCGGGGGATCGTGCGCCGGCAGTCAGCCGGCACACGCAAGTTACGCCTGCCTCTGGCAGGCGTAACTTCTAAAACAAGGGTACAGGGGGTTTTCTTTAGGGCTGGGGGCGGGACAGGGAGGGGAAGGGAGGGGAAGGTGGGGGGGGGAGAAGGTAAAGTTCCCTCCGAGGCTGTTCTGATTTTGGAGCGGCCTCGGAGGGAACGGGGAAATCCCAGCTGGTCTCCTCGAGGGCTCGGCGCGCGCAAGTTGCACTAGTGTGCACCCCCTTGCGCGCATCGACCCCTGATTTTATAACATGCGCGCGGCTGCACGCGCATGTTATAAAATCGAGTGTACATATTTGCGCGCCGGGTAGCGCGCATAAATGTAGGCCGCACGCGTACATTTTAAAATCTGCCCCTATTTGTGTATAGATTGATTGATTCAGTTACAGGGTTTTATATACTGTTCGTCCTTCCAAGTATAGAACAGAATGGTTTACAGGCTAAAAACATACATAGTATGTACATAAAACAATATTACAGGTTCATAAAACAAGTCATAAATTTATACATTTGTGCCAATTTAAAATCAACTGGTATGTAAAGACTCAGGCATTGTATTCCAGACCATGGGCCCGCAATTGAAATCGCTCTCTTCCGTACCTTGCTAAGGTGGGCATCACATATGAATGGAATATCCAAAAGGAAATGCTACTCCCAGCCACATGGTGTCATTGTTAGACAAAATTTTATGGATTAATGTGAGAGCTTCATATTGTATATGGAATAATATGGCTAATCAATGTAACCAACATGAGTGGTATGTGATCAAATTTTCTTGTTCCTGTTGGAATATGAGCTGTTGTGTTCTGTAGCATTTGTGAGGTCTTAAAGATGAGGCTGGGAGACCTAGGAATAACGAGTTACAGTAATCAATAGCTGTGAATATCAGGGTTTGAAGAACTGTGCGGAAATCATATTGTTCTAAGAATGGTTTGAGTCGTTTCAGAATGCAAAGCTTACGGCATCCTTGAATGTGGTTAGTCTTTGTTATAAATGTCTGTTACATTAATATTCCTTTATTGCTTGTTTTATCAAGTTGTAAAAGTTTTATAAGAGAAAGCTGTGTGGAGGCAGCAGATGCCATTCTTGCACTGGACCAGGTGTACCACATCAGCCTGCAAATCCAGTAACGTGCTAGACCTCATCCAGTGCAGTATGCAAGGGAGACCCAACAGGCTCTCCCAACCAGGACGAATGAAGATGGAAACCCTGCATCAAAACTAAACACAGACCCACCTAGGGGGCAGCACGCCTCCCAAGCAGGAAACGCTGCCTCTGACTTATCCGTCCTAGTCCTGAAAGGTCATTTTAAAAACAAGCAGGAAAGAGAGGGCGTGGGAACAGGACGAGATTACTAATCTGTTAAAAATATCGACTAAACTATGGCTTTAGGTCCATTATTACGGTAACCTTTAGCAACTGTTCTTAGTCTCTGATGAGGTGCGAGTCCCAGTTATGCTAACGATTCCAGGACCAGGCTTGTGTTAATGGTTACTAGCCAATGCTACTGGGATCACCATGTGCCGATTCCTGAGGACCTCTACTGTGGGAATTCTCTAGCTGTGAATGCTTCCTTCAGCCTTGCAATCACGGCTCAAGAAGGCACCTACGTGGTCTCAAATGCTTGTGTACTGCAAATTGGGGGGGTTTTTTTTGGTCCAATAAAATTATCCCAATCTGCAAAGATTTCAGTTTGCATATTATTTCTTTGCTTCTTAACATTTCACCTTTACTACAGTATTAGTATAGGGCAGAATAACTTTTATTCTGAAAAGTAGCTCAAAACATAAAATTGTCTAAGAACGATCATACAGCAGCCAGCTTGCTCTTTTCTTCCTTCCATTTCATAAACTTTATTGGACAGAAGCCTTTGCTGTAGGTATTTAAAAAGCAATTTCAATTCCTTTTTATGCCTAGTAACATAATTATATAAAAATGTAGGAATACAACGAATTGTCTTCTATTTTTAAATAAAATTCAATAAAGCAATATTTGGACTATAATCTGCATTCATGCACCATCTCCTCCAGGCTTTATATACACAAACAAATGTTAACAAAGAAACTTCTTTAATTATAAAGAAACATTTGCTTTTTCAAACTTTTGTGTTTTAAAGGATATTAATGGTCTGTGGGTAGGTTTTTATTAAGGTTCTTAGCTTCTCAGCTCAGCTGGCCTTTCACTGCTGTGAAATGCCCTTTCGTCTGGCCTTTGTTAAGAAATTAATTGCATTGCTGCAAACACCACAGGAATTTGGTAACCCTATTCCAAACTCAGACTCTTTGGAGTAGGTTCTTATAGCAGCCTTTGGCCTACAGCCTTGCATGTGTCCCGAGCGGGCCAGCACGGCAGCAGTGCCACCTCTTGCAAAAACTGATGCCAGCCTTGTCCTGTTGGCACCCACGGTGGAGCAGCAGCCCCGGAGCTCCCAAGTAGCTGCGCCTTTGCCTCAGCAAGGACAAGATACCGAGCAGCTGCTTGCCTCTGCATTTCCAGCTGGGGTTGAACATGCCATGGAAGATGTACAGTAGGGGCAGTGCACGCCCATAGAAGCGCCTGCAGTAGCCTGTACCAGAAGACTAGGCGAGTGCTGCCTATTGCAGTGGTGCTCAAACTGATTCTAGGGCCCTCCTCCAGCCAGACAGATTTTCAAGATATCCCTAATGAATATGCATGAAAAATATTTGCATACATTGGTGGCAGGGCATACCAGTAAATCTCATGCATATTCATTAGAAATCTCTCAAAAAACGTGACTGTCCTGGTGGGGAGGGGGCAAGGACCAATTTGAGCACCCCTGGCCTATTGGATCAAGCTGTGTTCACAAAAGTAGCAGCTTACCTAGGAACTGCAACTGTCTGGAATGCCCTCCACTGGAGATATGGAGTCGGAATAAATGCCTTCACACCGTACTCTCCACTCTCAGCTGCTGCCAGATTTTGTGGCTCTTGTTGCAGCATTGCACAAAACCGTGCGCCCAGGGTTTTTTATGATGCTGCAGCAATAAGATAATTTCACACCTAGGAGAGAATTTCAGTACCTGCAAGGTGTGCAATGTACGTGGGTTATTTTAGCCCATGTCCATTGCACCGGTTCTCAATGCAAAACAAGCTATGTGGTTTTCTTTTGAGAATGAGAAGTTGCAAAGCATGTGTGTTAAAAATGTCAGCACACTTTGTGCCTGCTCTTTTTGTGGGCGTACCAGCAGGGGCACGATAGTGTGTGCATGCTTGGAAGTCCTGTGTGCATGCACCCACAGGAATGCTGCCTTTTAATGTAGCAAAAAGTGCACGGGCCATAGTAGCCATGTGCACTTTTGGCCATCTCTGAAGAGGACAAGTTTCAGCCAGGCCATTTTTACATTTGAGCATTGCCCTCTTACATTAGCAACCTATTTGTAATACTTCAGATGTAATAAGCATTTTTTCTCATAGGCACAAAATGGGAAAACTCTTTAGCATGTCATGCCTTGAGTATTTTATTTTGTTATCATGTCCGAATTCATGTACAACACAAGAGAAAACTCATTTACAGGAGATGATCATTTCATATCCCATATGTCTGTCAAAGCAAAGCAGTAAAAAAAATAAAACCCGCAGGAATGAAAGAGATTAATGGCAGAGATATTACAGACTGATGACAGTGTATCTCAAGGGAAAGTAATAAATGCTATCATGGAATGCAATTCAAAATCAGAGCTCCTGAAGAGCACCAACAATAAAACTGAATTTGAATCATATCTCAAATTACACTGGGAAGACGCAGGTTAGAAATGAGCATCTTGGGCCAGCCCAGTTGCTCTGCCATGAGGAGATATTTGGGTTCAATTAGCAGTACAGATCTTCTGCTCCCTGGTTCCACCGGGGATGGGGATGCTTACAACCCCTGGGGGTGAAGGAGTCGAGGTGGTCATATAGTGGTGACACCTATTGGCCGAATTTAGGGCCCTTGACTACAGGATTCTGGAATTAGTCCTGGGTCATGGCCTCCAGCTGAGTGTTGTTGCTCTTATGACTAGAATAAAGTAAGTTGGGAGGGGATATAAAAGAGGGGACATAAGAACATAAGAAATTGCCATGCTGGGTCAGACCAAGAGTCCATCAAGCCCAGTATCCTGTTTCCAACAGAGGCCAATCCAGGCCACAAGAACCTGGCAACTACCCAAACACTAAGAAGATCCCATGCTACTAATACAATTAATAGCAGTGGCTATTCCCTAAGTAAACTTGATTAATAGCAATTAATGGACTTCTCCTCCAAGAACTTATCCAAACCTTTTTTGAACCCATCTACACTAACTGCACTAACCTCATCCTCTGGCAACAAATTCCAGAGCTTTATTGTGCGTTAAGTGAAAAAGAATTTTCTCCGATTAGTCTTAAATGTGCTACTTGCTAACTTCATGGAATGTCCCCTAGTCCTTCTATTGTCCAAAAGTGTAAATAACTGAGTCACATCTACTCGTTCAAGACCTCTCATGATCTTAAAGACCTCTATCATGTTCCCCCTCAGCCGTCTCTTCTCCAAGCTGAACAGCCCTAACCTCTTCAGCCTTTCCTCATAGGGGAGCTGCTCCATCCCCTTTATCATTTTGGTTGCCCTTCTCTGTACCTTCTCCATCGCAACTATATCTTTTTTGAGATGTGGCGACCAGAATTGTACACAGTATTCAAGGTGCGGTTTCACCATGGAGCGATACAGAGGCATTATGACATTTTCCGTTTTATTAACCTTTTCCTTCCTAATAATTCCTAACATTCTGTTTGCTTTTTTGACTGCTGCAGCACACTGAGCAGACGATTTTAAAGTATTATCCACTATGATGCCTAGATCTTTTTCCTGGTAGTGGTTCCTAATGTGGAACCTAACATCGTGTAACTACAGCAAGGGTTATTTTTCCCTATGTGCAACACCTTGCACTTGTCCACATTAAATTTCATCTGCCATTTGGATGCCCAATCTTCCAGTCTTGTAAGGTCCTCCTGTAATGTATCACAATCCGCTTGTGATTTAACTACTCTGAATAATTTTGTATCGTCCGCAAATTTGATAACCTCACTTGTAGTATTCCTTTCCAGATCATTTATATATATACTAGCTGTACCCGGCCACGCATTGCCGTGGCTCAGTCTGGTTTAATTTCATAATGCGCATTAGCTCTGCTCCGGCCGTCCCAACTCCCTCCCCCCCTTCCCCGGTAGTGGATGGACTGGCTCGGCGACTCTTTTACCCTTTCCTCCTCCTGTGTGTAACTGTCCGGCAGTCCCTACTCCCTCCCCCCCTTCCCCAGCAGTGGAGGAACGGGCTGAGCTGTTTCTCGGAGCGGCGACTTGTCTGCCCTTTCCTCCTCCCCTCTATGACACCCAGCACGTAGCGCAGAGCTCTATGGTCCGCACATTTGCAGTAGAGCTGCTCTCTACTGCACATTTGCGGTCCGTCGGTCAAAGCCCATTTATATTGTAGATAGCGTGTGTTGCTTTTACGTGCAACAGATGGCGCTGTTTTTCCAAAAAAGCATGTTTTTACCTGTCACAGGTGTGACTACTATGTAATGTAGGTATATAAAAACATGTGCGTATTCGAATGCAACGTTGAGACAAAATTTCAAAGCAATCGGTGAAGAACTTTCGGAGATTTAAGATTTTGAACAAACGAACATTTACATTTTTATTTATATAGATTGAAAAGCAGCAGGCCAAGTACAGATCCCTGAGGCACTCCACTGTTTACCCTTTTCCACTGAGAAAATTGACCATTTAATCCTACTCTCTGTTTCCTGTCTTTTAACCAGTTTGTAATCCACGAAAGTACATCGCCTCCTATCCCATGACTTTTTAGTTTTCTTAGAAGCCTCTCAGAGGGACTTTGTCAAACGCCTTCTGAAAATCCAAATACACTACATCTACCAGTTCACCTTTATCCACATGTTTATTAACCCCTTCAAAAAAATGAAGCAGATTTGTTAGGCAAGACTTCCCTTGGGTGAATCCATGTTGACTGTGTTCCATTAAATCATGTCTTTCTATATGCTCTACGATTTTGATCTTTAAAATAGTTTCCACTATTTTTCCCGGCACTGAAGTCAGGCTCACTGTTCTAGTTACTCGGATCACCCCTGGAGCCCTTTTTAAATATTGGGGTTACATTGGCCACTCTCCAGTCTTCAGGTACAATGGATGATTTTAATGATAGGTTACAAATTTTAACTAATAGATCATAAATTTCATTTTTTAGTTCCTTTAGTACCCTAGGTCCTGGGGTAGTTGCAAATGAAGGCTCATGGAACCAATTCCCAGCCTTGGCTCCAACTGAGGTGGAAGTACAAATGTACAGGAGAAAATAGCTAGGTTAAAAAAAAAAAGAGGAATGAGCATCTTTGATAACTTTTCCAACCTAGCACAAACAACTGAAGGGAGAACACAGGAAAGGAGAATTTAAAAAACAGAGTGTGTGGTCATAATAAAGATGCATATCATTTTATTATAAAGAAAATAGGAAAACCATAAGAACATTTATCAGACGTCGTGCTATTTGTGCCCACCCTAGCTCCCTTTGGAGGAAAACCCTCCCCTCCTCTGCCATTGTTGTCGCCACCAGTGCCACATTTACCTTTTGCTTTCGGAGGCATGATGGCATTTGAAACACTCAGAGGTAGATATTCAAAAGCCATTTAGACCTTCCCAGCCCTGCTCCATTCTGTCTGGCTTCAGTGGCTTGTCGTGAGCAACCCCTCCCCCCCCCCTTTCTCCCCCTGTAGTTTTGTTTGCCCATACACTCGAATGGGATCCAAAAACAAATGTGAATGAACTTTTTCATTATTTTTGGGAGAGCACTGTTCTATTTGTTTCATTTCAAATGAAACAAAACAAAAGTGGCCTGCTTCGTTTTGGATTACCCATTTGTTTCAAACGAATGCACGTCTCTAGTTTTGAACTGGAAAATGTATTGTCTTCAACCCTCATAGAATAGAGTTAAGGCTGTCTGAAACAGATTTCAAACGAAATGTAATAAAAATGAAATGAGAACAGTACTGTGATATGTCTAACACCCATCAGTGAAATGACAAATTTCATGTGCAGTGTGTAAAGGGTATCCCTATCTTTTATTTTCTTCCTAGCATTGGGAATATAAATCATTAGGCAGGCAAGCAATGAGAAACATATGCTCCTAACAGGATTTAGACTCATCATTTGTCACCATGCAGTGGTGTTAATAATTATCAGTAATTATAACATCATCATTCTGTTAATAATTTATTGCCAGTGTCTCCTGGGGGAACAACAATTTGCCAGTGGCAATTGTCAGGAGCAATTATTCACAATGATAGACTCCTCTGCTTCCAACATATGGAAAGTTTCAGCTTTTCTTCTAAAGGGAGTGGGGCACAACAAAGAAGAGGGAACCTCTGACATGTCTTCTCTTCTCAAAAAAGCAGAAACTGATTTTTAAATGATTTGTGGCTAGGGTTGCCACCTGACACAGGTCGACGCTGAGATGCCGATCCTAACCAGCAGTCGAGTTATGTTTGTGTCTGATAGAGACCCCCCCACACACACACAATGTGTGCTTTCAATAGTCCTCCAGAGGGTTCCAACGCATGCAGTCAGGGATCCAGTAGCCTATTGGGCAGAATGAGTGTGCAGCAAGTTACACAGGGAAGAAGGCTTGGCTATTTGCTGTTTTAATAATTCATGTATGTATGGTTTGGTTATTGATTTATTTTTATTTGTGTGTGAAATCGATACTCAATGCCGCTTAGCTGGATAAGTTCCTGTATTGCAGGCAAAGTGGTGCTGATTGAATATTTGGCCATGCTAGGCAGCCATCACCTAGCCAGCTTACTATTTATCCAACTAACCAGATAGCCAGCCAAGTGACGATTGGGGGCGTCTTGGAACAGAGCTATTTATTTGGCTAACTCAGTTGTATAAGTGCCGATTTTCAACCTTATTTGGCTTAGTTAGCTGGATAAATCTAGGATAGAAACATAGAAACATAGAAACATAGAAATGACGGCAGAAGAAGACCAAACGGCCCATCCAGTCTGCCCAGCAAGCCTCCCCCACCCCCTCCCTCATACACATCTGTTTCTCTTAGCTCTTGGTTCTAATTCCCTTCCACCCCCGCCATCAATGCAGAGAGCGGTGATGGAGACGCATCCAAGTGAAATATCTAGCTTGATTAGTTAGAGGTAGTAGGGGTAGTAACCGCCGCAACAAGCAAGCTACACCCACGCTTATTTGTTTTTACCCAGATTATGTTATACAGCCCTTATTGGTTGATTATCTTCTCCCCTGCCGTTGAAGCAGGGAGCCACGCTGGACACGCATCGAAAGTGAAGCACCAGGCACACCCGGCCCGGGGTAGCAACCGCCGCAACAAGCCAGCCACTCCCCGCTTTGTGAGTGTGAATACTTTTTTCTTCTCCCCTGCCGTTGAAGTTATGCTGGATATGCGTGAAGTATCAGTTTTTCTTTTCCTCTGCCGTTGAAGCAGAGAGCTATGCTGGATATGCATCGAAAGTGAAGTATCAGGCACATTTGGTTTGGGGTAGTAACCGCCGTAACAAGCCAGCTACTCCCCGCTTTGTGAGTGTGAATCCTTTTTTCTTCTCCCCTGCCGTTTAAGCAGAGAGCTCTGCTGGATGTGTGAAGTAACAGTTTTTCTTCTCCCCTGCTGTTGAAGCAGAGAACTATGCTGGATATGCATTGAAAGTGAAGTATAAGAATGGAGTGATCAAGCTAGTTGAAAGGCATCAGGAATAGAGGAAGGTGGAGGTAGTAATTTGGATATTTGGTTTGGGGTAGTAACCGCCGTAACAAGCCAGCTACTCCCGTCTTTGAGAGTGCAAATCCTTTTTTCCACATTTCCTCTTGCTGTTGAAGCTTAGAGTGATGTTGGAGTCACAGTAACCATGTGTATGTTTATTGAATAAGGGTATTGTCTCCAGGCAGTAGCCATCATTCTGGCGAGTCACCCACTCTTCATTGGCGGCCTCTTGACTTTATGGATCCACAGTATTTATCCCACGTCCCTTTGAAGTCCTTCACAGTTCTGGTCTTCACCACTTCCTCCGGAAGGGCATTCCAGGCATCCACCACCCTCTCCGTGAAGAAATACTTCCTGACATTGGTTCTGATAGCTACTTGGCTAGTCTATAATTAGCCAGATAAGATTCTCCGGCTAACTATAAGAGAGCTAAGAATTTTCTGTTGCACATTCGCACCGCTGAATATCTCTGCCAAATTTGTTGGATACGTTTATCCAGCTAACTTGCTCAGCTGAATAGTTGCTGAATGATACTGGCCTCTGTTTTTTTCTTACATGAACCACCTTGATTATTGTAGACAGGTGGTACATCAAATCAAATAACCAAACTAAATGTATTTTGTAGTAAAAGTGGTTCAGAGTCTTTAATAGTAGCAGGCAACCATAATTTACTAGGGAAGCTGGGGTAGAAATTTTAGAACACAGTAAAATGTTATATTCAAAAGTTGCATGGAACCTGACAGAGAAAACCTGGAACCTACAAGGACCTGCTCTCCAGCACAGAGAACAGTCTCTTCTCTTTGATTTTTGTGAAGCACCTATCAGACAGGAGTTTCATTGCTCAAGGCAGTTAGTAAATGATATTAATTAGTTTTCTATTGTTATTAGGTATTTACACAAAGAGGAATTTACCTCCCTACAAATCCCTTTTCTCAACTGTGTACTGAAATTAAAATGGGCATTCCCACACAGCGGATGAGTCTTTTAGAGAGGAGCTATAAAGGCAGGCAATCAGTAATCCAGGTAGGTTGGATCAGTGCAGGCAATTCACATGATGTCTGCTTACAATTAACCAACAAATACAAGTGCAAGGATAGAGTAAGTTCCTGGATAAGTTTTCAAATCAATTATTTATTAATGTTTCATTAATAAATAATTATGAAACATTAATAAATAAATAATTGATTTGAAAACTTATCCAGGAACTTACTCTATCCTTGCACTTGTATTTGTTGGTCATATTGAGAGTGCGAGGTTTACTTCGGTGTGTGTTGCTTACAATTAACAACATGTTGCTGTATTTCAGATAGGGATTTGAATCGTTTTTTGACGATTTAAAATATCGTCCGATATATTTTAAATCATCAAAAATCGTTAGAGCCGCGATACAATAACAATTCACCCGATTTATCGTCAAAAAATCGTAAATCGGGGGAAGGGGGAGGGGAAAGGGGAGGGCGGGAAAACCGGCACACTAAAAAAACCCAAAAACCCACCCTGACCCTTTAAAATAAATCCCCCACCCTCCCGAACCCCCCCAAAATGCCTTAAATTATCTGGGGTCCAGAGGAAGGGTCCCGCTGTGATCTTCCACTCTCAGACCTCCGGTGCTTGTAGAAATGGCGCCGGCGCTACCTTTGGTTTTTCCGTACGGAAAATGGCGCCGGCTATACGGCGTATGGCCAGCGCCATTTTCCGTACAGAAAAACGATTCGCGGCAGGAGATCGCTCCCGGACCCCCGCTGGACCCCAGGGACTTTTGGCCAGCTTGGGGAGGCCTCCTGACCCCCACAAGACTTGCCAAAAGTCCAGCGGGGTCCGGAACGACCTCCTGCAGTCGAATCGTGTTGTCTACGGCCGGCGCCATTTTGCGCAAAATGGCGCCGCAAAATGGCGCCGGCCATAGACAACACGATTCGACTGCAGGAGGTCGTTCCGGACCCCCGCTGGACTTTTGGCAAGTCTTGTGGGGGTCAGGAGGCCTCCCCAAGCTGGCCAAAAGTCCCTGGGGGTCCAGCGTGCATCTCCTGCATGCGAATCGTTTTTCTGTAAGGAAAATGGCGCCGGCCATACGCCGTACGGCCGGCGTACGGCCATATGCCGTACGGAAAACGGCACCAGCCATACGGCGTATGGCCGGCGCCATTTTCCGTACGGAAAAACGATTCGCGGCAGGAGATCGCTCCCGGACCCCCGCTGGACCCCCAGGGACCTTTGGCCAGCTTGGGGGGGCCTCCTGACCCCCACAAGACTTGCCAAAAGTCCAGCGGGGGTCCGGAATGACCTCCTGCAGTCGAATCGTGTTGTCTACGGCCGGCGCCATTTTGCGCAAAATGGCGCCGGCCATAGACAACACGATTCGACTGCAGGAGGTCATTCCGGACCCCCGCTGGACTTTTGGCAAGTCTTGTGGGGGTCAGGAGGCCCCCCCAAGCTGGCCAAAGGTCCCTGGGGGTCCAGCGGGGGTCCGGGAGCGATCTCCTGCCGCGAATCGTTTTTCTGTACGGAAAAACCAAAGGTAGCGCCGGCGCCATTTCTACAAGCACCGGAGGTCCGAGAGTGGAAGATCACAGCGGGACCCTTCCTCTGGACCCCAGGTAATTTAAGGCATTTTGGGGGGGGGGTTCGGGAGGGTGAGGGATTTATTTTAAAGGGTCGGGGTGGGTTTTAGGGTTTTTTTAGTGTGCCGGTTTTCCCGCCCTCCCCCCCACTGGGCCCCAGGTAATTTAAGGCATTTTGGGGGGGTTCGAGAGGGTGGGGGATTTATTTTAAAGGGTCGGGGGGGGTTTTAGGGGTGTTTTAGTGTGCCGGTTTTCGATTTTCACGATTTTCACGATATTTTAAAAATCCAAACAGCGACGATCCGATTCCCTCCCCCTCCCAGCCGAAATCGATCGTTAAGACGATCGATCACACGATTCACATCTCTAATTTCAGACACTGAAACAAAGTGAATTGTTGAGCATTTGATTTCTCAGGAATGCTTTCAGTTATTCTGGGTAAATTATTACAAGTAAGTGTACTTGAACACAATGGATCTCAGCCTTTTATCTGTCAGGACACACCTGACAGATGGTTCTCACGTGCATGAAACACTGAACACATGACCGTCAAGGGGGCTAAATGTAAACATACACTCTGCATCTACAAGAACCCCTCCGACCCCCAACAATGGGTACAGAGCAAAATCAGGGCATTCCCCATACAACTCACTATGTAAAAAGGATATTCTCGTTCTGGTATCATCTTAGTAACAGCAATACAACTCCCTCTACTACCAGGTGCAATAACCTTACTTATGAAAACGCAGCAATTCACCACCAAAACATATCCTCTTTAGAAAACACAACAAATAAGACTGATACAAATGCCTACATGCTAGTAAAATATCTCACCTTGGTCACACATACAGAATCAACCTTCACCAAATACAGAAAGACTTCAAATTACAAATATGGAGACAAACTGGAATGGAAACCCAAAAAAGTCACTCTGCATGCAGTAAAAAACTGGAGAAATGAAAAGAGACATTTAGCACCTAACATACTCCTAGGATCTACAATAAGGCACACATCTAATTCGCACCTGCATTATGGAACACACTCAAACAGTAATAACCCTACCTATGTAAAGGGAATGCTACAAATATTTCACTAGACCTAAACACCAATACAGTTCCTATTAGAAAAACCAAGCTGCTGTAGATCCCTACAAAGAAACTTCAGGCTTGCACAACACCCTTACCTTGATCACACATGCAGAACACAGACAGACCCTCACCAAATACAGAATAAGTGAACATAATGTTTTAGTTTTTCCATTGTTGCACTGCACACAGAGTATGGCTTCTTGCTGTTTCCAGTTCAGTTTTTGTCTGCGCATTTCTATTTATAATTTCCTCATACAACATCAAACAATAAAATCAAGAAATATAAAATAATAATTGTAAAACTATATTAATAAATAGCATACATGTTTCAAAACAGCTGATGAATAGAATAACATTCAATAATTACAAATTTAAAAATTATTAAAAATTCTCCAAACTCCAATAAAATATTTAAAAAAGGCAATAATATCCAATAATTAAAACGGAAGTCAGTTAAGAAAAACAAATGTAAAACATCACCTTTACTTACCTTCTCCAGCAACTCCCCTACTCCTTTCCCTTGCAGGCCAAATGCACACACCAGAATCAACAGTGGCTGCTAAAGTTCTGTCCTCACAGTCCACTTCCTTAGATCCCACGACCAGTCTCTCTCTCTCTCTCTCTCTTTCACACACACACACACACACACACACCAGTCACATCCTGTGACCAATCTCTGTCTCTTACACACAGTCACTTCCCTGACTGTCTCTCTCTCTCTCTCACACACCAGTCACCTCCCTGACCAATTTCTCTCTCTCTCTCTCACATACCAGTCACCTGCCTGACCAATCTCTCTCTCTTACACACTCCAGTCACCTCTCTGACCAGTCTCACACACACATCAGTCACCTACCCGACCAGTCTCTCTCTCTTACACATACCAGTCACCTCTCTGACCAGTCTTCTCACCATACACCAGTCACCTTCCTAAGCAGACTCTCTCTCACACACACACATACACCAGTCACCACTCTGACCATTCTCTCTCTTTCATACAGATCAATTACCTCCCTGACCAGTCTATCTTTCTCACACACACCAGTCACCTCCCTGACCAGTCTCTCTCCCTCACACACACACACCAGTCACTTCCTTGATCAGTCAGTCTCTCTCACACACACCAGCCACCTCCCTGACCAGTTTCTTTCTCTCTCATGTACATATACACACAGGCTTCCCTCTCCCATGCTCTCTCTCACACATAGGCTTCTCACTCTCATGCTCTCTCTCTCTCTCACACACACATCTGTCATATTCCCCAACCAGTCTCTCTCAGACCACCTCCCTGACCAGTCTCTCTTTCAAACACACACATGCTCTCTCTCTTACTTATACACATGCTCTCAATCACGCATATGCTCTCTCACACTTACACACACATTGTCACACACATGTTCTTTCTCTATTACACACACATACACACATGCTGTCTTTCACATGTGCAGTCAATCACACAATGTACTCTCTCACTTATACACAAATTATCAATCATACTGTACACACATGCTGTCTCTTACACACATGCTCTCAATTATGCACATGCTCTCTCTCACACTTACACACATACTGTCACATGTTCTTTCTCTCTTACACACACATGCTCTCATACACACACACATGTTGTCTCACCTACACACGTACTGTCAATCACACAATGCACTCTCTCACTTACACACATATTCTCAATCACACTAGCACACACACACACACTGTCTCTTACTTACATACACGCTCTCTGTTGCGACCGTCGCTGCTCAACATCCTCACTCCACCCTCTTTACCTCTGTGGTGACTCCCTCTGGGTCTGATGGAAGGCTGGCTGCCGCGGCGTCTCCATGCCGTCTCCCTCCGATGTCCCGGGACCGGCTCGACGTTGCAGATCCTCCATGTTGCCTGAAGACCTAGGGCGTGCACACGTGCGCTCTGATTGAAGTACCAGCAAGAGCGCGAACCTCAGGAGCATCCCCCTGAGATGACGTCATATGCTTCCAATATTTAAAGGTCTCTATTTCGCTTTCTGAGTTAGCAAGGGGTTGGGTATGGCAATGTGTCTCGCTACCTACGGCTACTCCCCCCAAGCTACTCTGCCTCCTCGGACTTACCAGAGGTACCTGCTCCTTGTGGGCCTCGCTCTTTTTTCTTTACTTTCAGATTACAGATAGGAACCGGTACTCGCTCCTCGAGGGCCCATGACCCTGGACACTCTGAAGATTCTCTACTGCCTGGAAGCTATGCTGCTACAAACATTTGTGAGTTACCATCGCTCTCTCAGAGCTTTCCCTGGAACCAGGTACTCGCTCCTCGAGGGCCTAAACCTTTCCAGCTCCTGAGCTTCCTTGAGACCTTATGTAAATTTTGTCTAGTTCTGTTCATGAACTCTGCCTACTCTGCCTACTCACTTTCTACAGTTTCTCAACAGCTCAGCCATCCTGGGATCGCTGTTCCAGTACCTGAGGGACTACAGCCCTGCCGGGCATATCAGCTCACTACTGCCACCTCTGGTGGTTTCAAAAACCTGTTTAATAAAAGAACTAATGTGTGTCTGTCTCCATACTCAAGCCTAGCCGGTGGTCCCTCTCAAGATATCCTCCTGGGGGCGTGGTCATCTGCCACCGGCCCAGGGATCCACCCACAACTATATCAGATTCATTACAGATTGCTACTCCTTAGAAAGACGATATCTGAGACACTACAAGATTGCTGACTCCTTCTTCTTTAGGAACCAATAATAACAGATTGCTACTCCACAGTCTAACAGCAGATTTATTACAGATTGCTAACTCCTAGCTTGTCAACTAAGCTCATTCATAACACTCTCAACCACACATACTCTTTCTCACTTACATATAATCTCTCAATCATACACACATGCTCTTTTGCTCTCATTTATACACACACACTCGCTGGCTCGCTCTTACTCATGGACCCCCCCCCCCCCCCCCCCGAGCACAAATGGCACTGCAGTAGCCTCTTCCCCCAGCCCCACAGCACAAGAAAGAAGAAACCCATCGGCTGCAGGGGCTAACACTGCTCTGTCTCCCATTGTGGGTTGCTCCTCATTTTGGTCTGAGCCCGCGCTGCTGCCACTACTTTTGAATGCGGCACGGTACTCTCTTCTTCCTGTGTGCTCCACTCTACATCATTTCCTCTTCTGAGACGGGGGCGGCAGGAAGAAGAAAGGTCCATACTGCTAATGTTGCCAGCTTCCACTAACACTGCTGCCGTTCCTGCCCAGGTGGAAGAATGTCTGCATCTCTCTGGGGTGGAGGAGAGGGAGGGATGAGCAACCGGGACAGCGGGAGACCGGGAAGCTGCGACACACCTGCCAGTGCTTGGTCATACACTGGTGTATTGCGACACACTGGTTGGGAATTGCTGCTTTAACAGAATGAAAGATAGTTATATGACAATAGCAGTAGATTTTGTTTCTTCCTTTAGCAATTCAGTTTCTCCCACAGATTTCACAAAACGTTTCACTTGAACTAAACTCAATAGAGGGGCTTCAACCTACTTCAACCAAGAAAGTCTGAAATACTTTTAACTCTTCACTTGTATTCCTAATAATTTATTCTTTTTTTTTTTTTTTGTTTTCTTTAAACATTTTCTTTATAATTTCAATTTAAACACAATCAGGACTAGTACAAAAAAAACTGAGAAAATTCAGCATCAAAATATAAACCGAGTCACAAAAAAAACAAAAGCAAGAAATAGATTAACTCCCATAACTTATAGAAACATAGAAAGGATGGCAGAAAAGGACCAAACGGCCCATCCAGTCTGCCTAGCAAGCTTATGATAGCATCTGCCATACTGTACAAGTTACTCACATACTTATCAGTTTCCCAAACTGTAAAAGTCAGGGCCCTTATTTGCTGTCTGAGTCCAATTCCCCGTTACCTCTTGCCGTTGAAGCAGAGAGCAATGTTGGAGTTGCATCAAAAGTATCAGGCTTATTAATTAAGGGTAGTAACAGCCGCATTAGCAAGTTACCCCCATGTTTATTTGTTTTCCCAGACCATAAAATTCAATGTCCTTGTTGGTTGCTGTCTGAATCTAATTCCCCTTTCCCCCTGCTGTTGAAGCAGAGAGCAATGATGAAGTTTCATCAACAGTATGAAGGCTTATTGGTTAAGGGCGGTAAAAGCCGCATCAGCAAGTTACCCCATGCATCCTTTTCTTCATTTCCATCCTCTAGCCTTTAGAGATCCATAGTGTTTATCCCATGTCCCTTTGAAATCTTTCACTGCTTTTGCCTTCACCACCTCCTCCGGAAGGGCATTCCAGGCATCCACCACCATCTCCGTGAAGAAATAAAGGGGGAGACACAAGACCAATTTAGTGAAAGAAAAAAACTAGGAAGAATAAGAAAAAAGAAATAAGAGAGAAAAACTTCTGTTAAACAATATTGCATGCCAAACTAGAGAGTTGCCTAACCGTAAGCAGCCTAAGAAACTAGGTAACATCTCAACTGAGAAGGCTCAAAATATACAAATTTCACATTAGAATGTTTCATAATACATTTACAAAGATAACAAAGGGGAAATTGTGTGCACGTGGCACATTTCAATATTTTCTGACGCAACTGAGTGTCTCTAGTTATAACTGAAAAGAACCAGGTCTTCCGGCCATAAAATAGATTATGCCTATTATGAAAAAATTATCTTAACACTGAATCCTGGTCTTGTGGAAACATAGATTTTACCAAAAGATTCCAGAACCTGTAACTTGGGCTTCTATAGATGATTCCAAAAATTCAATCAAATTAATGTCTACTCCTTGACCCTGGCCATCTAAAAGTTCTCTTGAGAGGTAATAAGACTTGGCAATAGGTGGTATTGCATAAGCAGGAAATTTCAGAACTTCAAACAAATATTTCTTAAAAAGTTCCAATGGTGGCATTAATTACAAAACAGAAACATTTAACACTCTCAAATTCAGGTAAAGGAGAGAATTTTCAATATTTTCTATCTTTTTGACATTGACCAAGTCATTTTGACTTAAAGTCCCTTGTGCATTTTGTAAGGTAATCACATGCTTAACGAAATCTTCCAATTTTCCTCTCTGGAAAGAAAAGGCACTTTTAATTGTTTGAATACGGGCATTAATATCAGAAGTAATGTCGACAAGAGAGGAAATAGACCTCTCCAGAATGACCAAGGTTGAGCATACAAAATACAATCTGTGATTTCTCAATCACTGCATGGTAAATAGCTCTTATCACAAATTTGTTGCTGGAAGCAGAAGATGGAAAAAAGCTTCCTTTAACCTCCTTTTCACCAACTGGAAATAAGGACTGAATCCGATGGTCTACTACAGCATCCCCAATCAATGAGGTGCCTCCACAATTTTGCCCTGGGGACACAACCCCATCCAGAGACCCCAGGAAGAATTCCCCTTCAGTACAGAGTGAAACCTCCCCAGATGCTGTCGGTTTGGGTCTCAGCAAACATCAAAGCAGCAGTGAGGGGGGGGGGGGGTCACCTGTTGATGACATCCGGCAAAGAGGGGGAGGAGTTGTTGGCACTCTGGGGCTCAATGATAACTCAGCATCTATTAGAGCCTCCATTTGCTGAATGGATCTCCCCACAATGGAACCGGCAACCTGAAAAACTTCAGAAATATGGGTGAGCAATTCCTCAATTACATGTGTAAGTGGCATGTATACACCTAAAAAGTATTTTGCAAGAGCCTGAAGTGCATATGTACTAGCAATGTCTCCAGTAAATGTTAAAGGGAAAATAAGAGGATGTTTAGGAGCGTTCTAAGTCAGGGTTCCAAAATGTGTGCCCCAGCTGCTATTTTACTGAACATGTCTGTACACTTTTACACCTGCTAATTGACTCACGCAATTGAAATCAGACTTGCATTTTGTCTGCAGTTTTTGGATGTGAGGTCTGGGGTTCAGGATGGAGAGCTGGAGGGGCTAGGTAAACTGGTGAAGGTCTGTGTGACCTGGTGGAGAACTGGTAATTCCATGTACGCGCACAAGTAAATATTTTCATAAACGGAGTTTGAGTATATTTTCTAAAATGCCTGCTTCCATGTCCACCGATGGTTATCACCTGCATATGTTACAAATATGACGTGTATAATATGTTTGTGCGCTTTTATGAAATAGGTTGGGAAAGTAAGCATTTTCCTGCATTACAGACATGCACAAATACCGAAAGATACGGGTGTATTTTTTGAAGTACCGTATATTTCGGACTATAAGGCGCACCAGATTATAAGGCGTATTATCAATGAGCGCCTGCTAAGGCGTCCAGGTTCATATATAAGGCGCACCAGATTATAAGGCGCATTGGATTATAAGGCGCAGCGCATTAAATGAAACAAAGCTCAGACCATAGGGCAGACTTTAGTCAACTTTATTCAACTCTTTCACAATAACTCTCAACTTGTTCAGTTGTAACGAGTCGGTCTTAGCTCTTCAGTGATGATTCCAGCCTTCATGAAAGCTCGGATGACACTGGAGACTGATACCTTCTTCCAGGCATCCACAATCCACTGGCACATAGTGGCATAACTCGTCCCTCAGGCATTACATCACATCTTTCCTTTCCGATCAGTCTCTCTCTCATGCATGCACACACACACACACACACAGGCATTACATCACATCTTTCCTTTCCGATCAGTATCTCTCTCATGCATGCACACACACACACACACACACAGGATTCTCACTCCCATGCTGTATCTCATACACACCCATGTTTCTCACTCCTATGCTAGCTGTCTCCACATGCACAGGCTTCTCATTCCCATAATCACTTTCTCTCTCACACACACACACACACACTCCAGTCATCTCCCTGACCAGTCAGTTCCATTGTCTCTCTTATATACACACATCACCTCTCTGACCAATTTCTCTCTCTCACACACTTTACATAGATGATCTCAATCAAATGCTCTCACTTACACACAGGTTCTCACTCACAGTTACACATGCACACTCTCAATCACACATACATTCTCTTCAGGCTGGCTGGTTCTCTCATTTCCTGCCCCCCCCCCCCCCCCCAGCACACATGATAGCTGCAGCAGCCTTCTCCTCTAGTTTCTTTCAGTTAAAAAAAACAAAACAAAAAACACAACTGTTCATTCCTCCACCACAAATCCATCAAATCCTTCATCTTCAGTGTCTGAGTTAAACAGTTGGGCGATTTCTGTATCAAGCATGCTCGGGTCCCCCTCATCATTATCCGAGTCGGTCTCGTTGCTGCTGCTTAGCTCTTCAGTGATGATTCCAGCCTTAATGAAAGCTCGGATGACACTGGAGACTGATACCTTCTTCCAGGCATCCACGATCCACTGGCACATAGTGGCATAACTCGCCCGGCGTTGCCTCCCTGTGTTGGTGAATGTGTGGTCACCTTCTGTCATCCAACGCTCCCACGCTGCTCTCAATTTAACTTTAAATGACCTGTTGATGCCGATATCTAGCGGCTGGAGCTCTTTGGTTAATCCACCTGGAATTACGGCAAGCTCTGAATTAGTTTTCTTCACTTGGGCTTTGACAGTATCGGTCACATGGGCACGCATGGAGTCACAGACCAATAGGGATGGGGATTTGTGAAAAAAGCCGTCCGGTCTCTTGACGTAGACCTCCCTCAGCCACTCAAGGGTCCACTATCTCGCCAGCAGTGTCCAACTGCAACAGTTTGCAAGGCCATGGACTCGGCGGAGGCCCCAAGCCTGCAGGCCATTCCGGGGATGGCACAACGCCTCCAGCAGCAACAGCACTGTATTGATACACTTGCTGCTGCTGTGGAACAGCTGGTCTCCCGCCTGGAGGTCTCTCCTCCGGAACCGCCTCCAGCCCCCTCCTCCGGCACCAGCACCCAGTTCAGCTTCAGTGACTCAGTTACCCACGCCAACCCGGTATGCCGGGGATATCAAGACTTGCCGTGGCTTTCTAAATCAGTGCTACGTGCGTTTTGCCCTCCTGCCTGCACAGTTCTCCTCAGATGCAGTTAAAGTGGCATATATATTCTCGCTACTGGATGGTAAGGCCCTTGACTGGGCTTCACCCATGTGGGAGCGTCAGGACCCCTTGCTACAGAATCTGCAGGAATTTGTCCTCAACTTTCGCCTCGCTTTTGATGATCCTGCACGCCAGACCACCGTGGCCTCGGAGCTCTTGCACCTCAGGCAAGGGACACGCTCGGTGGCCGATTACACCATTGACTTTCACACGCTGGCCATGGAAGTTGGCTGGCGAGATGATTGCCTTAGGGGAATCTTCCTGGAGGGGCTTGCTAGTCGAATCAAGGATGAGTTAGCAGGCCGGGACCTCCCGGAGGACTTAAATGACTTAATTGACATCGCTGGCACGGTGGATCATCGCCTTCAGCAGCGGGACAAGGAGACCCGCTCCTACCGTAAGGCATCACCACAGTCGTCCACTGCCTCCAGAACCCCGGCTCCTAAGGCTCTCCCGGCCTCTGCCAGCAGTGGAGAACCCATGCAATTGGGTAGATCTCCGCTGACTCCCGAAGAAAGGAGGAGGCGCAGCTCGCTGGGCCTCTGTCTCTACTGCGGAGGCAAGGGGCACTTCCTCGCCAATTGCCCGGAACGTCCGGGAAACGACCGTGCCTAGGTTATACCAAGGAGCTACACCTAGGCTCTACAGGATCAGCTCCTCTATGTACCTTGCCAGTGACTTTGAAGTACCCCGGTGGGGAGCTCCAGATCCGCGCTTTCATCGACTCTGGTGCTGAGGGGAATTTCATTGTGGCCGACCTGGTGAATCAGCTGTCTCTCCCCACGCTACAGAAAGTTCCTCCACTGCGGATTTCCTCTATCCGGGGCACCCTGCTCCCTGGTGTCATCACTTGCTCCACAGCCCCCCTGACTCTCCAGACAGGCTTGTTCCATTCGGAGGAGATTTCCCTGCTAGTCTTGGAGCGAGCTGTGCACCCCCCTGGTTCTTGGACTACCTTGGTTGCGACAGCATTCGCTCGTTATTCAGTGGGATAACTTTCAGCTAACCTGATGGAGTCCCTTTTGTTTTGAACATTGTTTACGTCTCCCACGTCCACTGAAAACCTTGCACCTCTGCTCCTCGCTTCTGCTGCCCGAGCCATATCGAGACTTCGCTGACGTCTTCTCCAAGGAGATGGCTGAAATACTCCCTCAACACCGGCCTTTTGATTGCCCAATTGACTTGTTGCCGGGCACCACGCCTCCCCGTGGCCGGGTGTACCCTTTGTCTTTGCCAGAGACTACTGCTATGTCTCAGTATGTGACTGAGAACCTGTAATGCCCCAGCCATCTTCCAGAACCTCATGAACGAGGTCCTACGTGACATGCTCCACTCCCATGTCATTGTCTATCTCGATGACGTGCTCATCTTCTCCAAGGATCTGAAGACTCACCGTTGTTACGTCGCACAAGTCCTGCAGGCTCTCCGAGACAATCACCTGTACGCCAAGCTTGAAAAATGCGTCTCTCAGCTTCTGGCTCCTCTATCCTTTGTTGGGATTTTACATGTAGCTCTGCTATGAAGCAAGAATAGCTGTCTATCTTTATTTCCTCAGAGTGTAGATGATAATTAGCTCTTGAGAAGAAGAACGGATTGCATGGCTGCCAGATGCACTTCTCTCTTTCTGGCTCCAGGCTCCAACTTCTGGTTGTCCCCGCCCCGCATACACAGATCCAGCCAAATTGCGCCTTCTCTATTTTAAATGGTTTCCCAGCATTCCTTTGGCTTCCTCCTCTGCTCACTGTATAGTGCCGTTCTCTGGGCAGGCTAAACAGTAAAGCCCTTTTCTCAAATTTCTTGCAGAAAATTTGTCATTCATAGGAGAACACAAAGGGGTTTTTTGATGCATTTTTATACTCCTTCACCTTGTTTGTGCCAGCTTGCAGTCTCTGCAGGGTTAAAAAACATTTTTTGACAGGTCTAAAACACATCACTCAGATCCAGATGCAGCTCAGTCCACATTGTAAGGCTCTAACACATGATAAGCTTGTGGGGGCAGGATCCTTGTTTATAGTAGCTTGCTACCTACACACACACACATACACTCACTACTGGACTGACTTGAATTGGCCATTGTTGGAAAGTTGATGAACCCTTGATCTGACCCAGTATGGCATATCTTATGTTCTTATGATACAAAGTCAAGTCATTTGGTTCAAGCAAGAAAAAAAAATTGTATCAGTTTTGTTTTTATGGTTTGTTTTTAAAGAAATAGTTAATTTAGATTTGTATGTGGTTAAGTATATTCATCTGTGCAAAATGGCCTTTAAAAATTGTCCCTCTGCCACCCACTCAATGTAGGAAAAAGCTGTTTCATAGTGCACATACTTTTATCTGAGAGGATATGGGAGAAGTTAAATCGAGGAGGAAAAGTACGCACAGTAATTTTAGTTTGGTTAAGTACAAGGTATTACAGTCTGTGAAGAGTCCAGCCTTGTCCAGGAACAAAATACGCAACACACCATAATTTCAATTTGAAATCGCTGCATGTCAGTGATTTATTTATTTTATTTAAAAACTTTTCTATACCGAAATTAGTGGGGACATCATATCGGTTTACATCGGAACTACAGCATGGAAATTACAATGAACAGGTGTCGGGGGAGGGAACACAGAGGAACAAGAGATTAGTGAGAGAAAAGAGTACAAACGCGAGGGCTTCTCGGGGTACAATTGAGAGCCAATGAACAACAACTTAATAGTATATTTTAAATAAATAAATAAATAAATAAATAACAGTTGAGACTAAAACTTTGTACAAGAGTTCAGATGAGTACTATCATGGCGGGGAGTGGAGTGGGGGGGGGGGGGGGGGGGGGGGGTTGGGGAAAGGATTATTGAGGGTAAGCTTGTTTGAAGAGCCAAGTTTTTAGATTAGCTCTGAATTTGGAAGGTACAAGTCTCAAGCCGGAGGTTGGTAGGTAAGGAGTTCCAGTGTGTAGGCCCAGCAATAGAAAGGGCTCGTTCCCTCATGGAGGTGAGGTGTGCCTTTTTTAGGGAAGGCACATGAAGGGTCCCATTGTTGGAGGCTCTGGTGGATTGGTTGGAGCGTATGGGATGGAAGGGCTCATCAAGCCAGTTGGAGTTGTGCGTGTATATGGCTTTGTGGATAATGGTCAGTGTTTTATATAGCATGCGAGAGGGGATCGGGAGCCAGTGCAATTCTTTAAGGATGGGCGTGATATGATCATACTTGCGGGCGTTAGAAATGGTTCTCGCTACTGCATTCTGCAGCATTTGGAGAGGTTTTAAGGAGGAGTAGGGGAGGTCTAGGAAGAGAGCATTGCAATAGTCCATTTTTGCTGTGAGGGTGGCTTGAATGATGGTGCGGAAATCACATGCGTGAAGTAGGGGTTTTAGTTTTTCATCACATTGAGTTTGTGGAAGCCTTCCTTAAGGATTCAATTGATATGTTTTTTTTAGGTTCAGTTGCTAGTCAATCTGAACCCCGAGATTTCGTGCACAAGGCTGCGTAAGATAGGCATTATAGGCGGGATAGTTTGCAAGGGCGGGTTTTGGGGGTAAGGGTTGTGAAATAAGGAGCAGTTCAATTTTAGAGGTGTTTAAAGCGAGGTGAAAGTTAGAGAGGAGTGAGTTGATGGAAGCAAGGCAGTTTTTCCAAAATTCGAGGGCGTTGGTTAAGGAATCCTGGACAGGTATGATGATTTGCATGTCATCCGCATATAGGTAGAATTTGAGACCGAGATCAGATAGGAGTTGGCAGAGGGGAGTAAGGTATACGTTGAATAGAGTAGATGAGAGGGAGGAGCCCTGGGGGACTCCTTGGGAGACTGCGTAGTGGGTGGATTCAGCATTGTGAACCATTGGAGTGCAGTGCCGGAGAGGCCGATGTCGGCTAGGCGGGAGAGGAGTAGATTGTGGCTTATGGTATCAAAAGTGGCGGATATGTCCAAGAGGGCAAGTATGTAGCAGTGTCCTTGGTCCATGCCTCTGATAAGAAGTCAGAGAGAGAGAGAGAAGGAGGGTTTCTGTGTTGAGATGCTTACGAAAGCCGAATTGGGAGGAGTGAAGAATCTTGTTGTCTTCTAGGTAGTCTGTTCGTTGGATGTTTACTACCTTTTATATGATTTTTGAGATGAATGGGAGATTAGAGATGGGACGGAAGTTGGCTGGGTCCTTGGGTCTAGGGAGGGTTTTTTTGAGCAGGGGTTTGACTGCTGCATGCTTGAGAGTGGCAGGGACTATGCCTGAGGAGGGGGAGGAGTTAATGATATCAGCTAAAGGTTTAGCTATGGTGTCAGGTATCGTAAGTATGGCTTTGGTGGGAACAGTGTCAGAGGGGTGGATTACAGGTTTAATCTTTTTGAGGATTGAGGCAATTTCGATGGCTGGTTTTTGGGCAGGCCCTGAGGTTAACATGGACAGGCACTAAGTGGAGCTGGGGCAGAAGGAGTGATAGATGAACTTACTCACACACACACACACACACACACACAGAGTTTCCCCCTCCCCAGCCCAACCCCAGCACTCTCTCCCACCTCCTCTCCAGCCCAACCACCTCCTCTCCCCTTTTCCATCTCATCTAAGGCTACCACTTAGTCCCTCCTCCATCCCGGAGGGACTGATTCAGCTACCACAGTGGCTTCCTTCCTCCTTTGCTCAGCACAGGCCTCTGTCTCCTTCTATCTGCAGGGCTATGCAACTGTGCCTTCCACTAACCTGTGGAGCCATGTGGCTGTGGAGGTCAATACCTCTTCCACCTGCTGGTGCATGTTTACTGTGAGTGCGCTCAAGTATAAAGTGGGTGGACCATAGCCCAACCAGGCCCATTTGTGACTACATCCCTGTCAGTGGCATAGTGAGGGGGGGGGGTCTGAGAGGGTCAAAACCCCGGGTGCTGCACTGTAGGGTCTTACTTATTCTGCACCTGGGGGGGGGGGGCTCTTTTTGTATTTTTTTTTTTAGTTGCATGCAGGTAGAAGGTGAATATCTGCTGTTTCAGTACCTTAAGCATTTCTACAAGGAGGATGGTGGTGGTAGTAGGAAGGGGAGAGGGGTGCAGGGAAAGCAACACAAATGTATTGGCCCCTGGGTGCCGGAGACCCTTCCTACACCGCTGATCCCTGCTGCATCCATTTTCTGGTAGTTACATTGCACAAAGTACTTACAGTACTGCAAGTTGCCTGGGGACTCTGAGAATTGCCTCTAAATGTGGCAACTTGAAATAGAATTAAAATTTTAATACTAGGAATAAATATCTGTTAATATAATTTTAGGTGTTTTCTTCAGTTAGATGTTAATTCTTCAGTAATTTACCCTATAATTTTTAATTATTTACCCCGTGGGTAAATTAGGGTCCACAAGCTTGATTATTGTAAATTGCACATATGGGTTTAACAATGTACTATAATTAGGTGTTATTGGGCGTATAAATTCCACTTTCAAGAAACTTGTTTGCCAGCAGTGCGACAGCCAGCAAAATAGTCTATCAGAGGAAGCTTAATTTCAGCTTTGCTGGAACAGAATTTTTTGCTTGTGTGTGAAACATAACTATTTGTTCATGGTGTGATCTCATCTTGAGTATTGTGCGCAGTTCTGGTCACCACATCTCAAAAAAGATATAGCAGAATTAGAAAAGGTACAGAGAAGAGTGTCCAAAATGATAAAGAGGATGGAATGAGTACACAATGAGGAAAGGATAAAGAGGTTAAGACTCTTCAGTTTGGAGAAGAGACGGCTGAGGGGAGATATGATAGAGGCCTATAAAATAATGAGTGGAATGGAAGGAGTAAACGTCAATCAGTTGTTTACTCTTTCAAAGAGTACAAAATTAGGGGACTCGCAATGAAGTTACTAAGTAATACATTTAAAACTAATAAGAGAAAATATATATTTTTTTTCTCAGTGCATAATTAAGATCTGGAATTCGTTGCCAGAGGATGTGGTGAAAGCAATTAATGTAATTTCGTTTAAAAACGGTTTGAACAAGTTCCTGGAGGAAAAGTCCATAAACCATTATTAAGGTAGAGTTACAGAAATCCACTGCTTATTCTTGGGCTAAGCAGCTGGGAATCTATCTACCCCTTAGAATCCTGCCAGGTACTCAAGACCTTGTTCTGCAGGTGGACCCTTGGACTGAGGGGGAGTTGTTGCCACCTGTGGGGAGGAACCCCACATGTCCCCACCATCGGTAGGCGAGGCAGAAGACTAGCAGAGACTAGCTGGAGCTTCACCACTACCAGCCCGTGTTCCTCAGGTTGAGCCCTCGGGTACCAGGGCCGGCTGAACTTACATGGGGCATCCACAAGATGGAAGTCCAGGGGAAAGGCAGGTAGCGCAGTTTGTAGTTGGCATCCAGGCAAAGGTCTTGGCAGACGGTGCAGCTCGTAGTCGGTGTCCAGGCAAGGGTCGTGGCAGGCCGCGTAGCTCATAGTCAAATCCGGTCTGAAGTCAAAGCCAAAAGACAAGCAGAAGGAATGAGGAGGACAGGAACGAGGAAGGAACTCAAGAACAACACACAGATTGCAGGAAGCGAGGAGACCTGTGGTCAAGGCAAAGGCTGGAAACCAGATCCAGCCCTATATACTGTATCAGGGATGATGTCATCAGGGACCACCGGCAGCATTCCCCTGCCGCAGGCCCTTTAAGAAGGAGAGGAAGGAGTGCGCTCACGCCTAGAGGGAGGTCCCTCACAGGAGGAGCTGGGCGGCATCCGAGCCGTGGGGAGAGGAGCACCGGCGGCATCAAGGCTCACGTCGGGAAGGTGGACTGTGAGCGGAAGCGGCACTGCGCGTCAGCAGCAGCTTCCTGCCGCTGCTAATGAACCCGCGCCCAACCCTGTCATGGAGCGGCATTGGGTAAGGGAAGCTGGCTGCAGCTGTCCGCGGCCGGCAAGCGCAACAGACCTGCATTGGCCACTGTTGAAAACAGGATACTGGACTTGATAGACCCTTGGTCTGATCCAGTATAGCAAGTCTTATGTTCTTATGTTTAAAGTGCCTCACAGAGATGTAGAAAAAATGTAAAAAAAAAAAAAAAATAGAAAGCCAAGCAAAAGGCAAACATTCACTATTTAAAAACCAGTGCAATGAATGGTGCTCTTCACACCGCTGGTAGTCTTTGATGTTGGAATCTGGATCCAGAGTGGAATAAAATGGCAAACACTTAAGAATTAAATGATAAAATATTCCATCCTTCAGAGATGTTAGAGCCAAAAAAAGGAGGACACTCTGTTGAATATTTTTATGCTGCTTTTAGGCGCAGAGACAGATCCCCCTGCTTCTGATCCCCTATCAGAAGCAGGGGGATCCTAGAGCCAACCTTTCAGAGTGCAGAGAGCTAGAGTGCACATGTAGCAGATTCTGTGGATCCCATGTAGCAATGCTGGCATTACCTGCATTGCTTGAAGGCATTCCTTCGAGTGGGGTTAGGTCAGGGGAGATAACAGCAGGTGGAGTTTGGCCTGGAAAAGGCACTCAGAGAAAAAGTAGGTAGAAATCTCTGTGGTTACTTTATCCAGGGGCAATAATCAAAGCAAAGCTACCCATGGAGTTTGCAGCCACTTTGATTATTGCCCCCCTCAGTGTCTTTTTATCTCATCATATTGTTCTCAGTCTATCCTCTATTGTCATCTTGTCCATTTTTTCCTGGTTCTCCTCTTTCATGCCTCTTCTGCTTTTTCTGTTTCTTCTTCCCCTGCACCATTCATTTCTTTGTCATCTATCTCTTTCTTCTCCATATCCATTTTCCCTTTCTTTTTAACCTCTTTCTCTTCCCTGCACTGTGATCCGTTCACTTCTGCCTCTCTTCTCCATCTTTCTCTGTCTTTCACCATTCTATCACCCTTGCATCCCCTCCACTGTATCTTATTCTTCCAACTCATTCTTCCTTCATTCTTTCCCTTTTCCCTCTCCCAGGTCTCTCTCAGCCTCCAACAGTCCTCCCTAGGCCTCTTTTAACATCCATTCCACTATTTTATGCTATCATAACTCTTTCCTTCTGTGTCCAGTTTCCTCTCTCACATCCAAGCAACCTCTGGCCCCTGCAGCTCACCTCTCCAGTTCACTGTCTCTTGTCTAGGGGAACCCTTCCCCCTTTAAAGTATATCATGCTCTAGTTTGGCAGTACCAGACTGGGTGGGGAAGACATAGAGAGTTATTGTTTTAATGTTTTCTTGGACATCTTACATGTTGCACTTGTAATAATGTTGAATGACCACTAGATAGCATTTTGGGGAACTAAGCAATGTGATGTGTTAATACTGTTGGGCTAAGGGATGGCGTGTTGGCCTCCTTTAGAAATATGGGTTTATGTGATTGACAGAAGAAGGTTTAGGGGAAGATATAAATTTGGGAGGAGTTGGTGGGAGTTTGCCCTTTCTCAGGTTGGAGTTGGTGTGAGAGGGACCTCCAGGATGCAGTAGACTGGAGTAGCCAGCCTGCAAGCTGGTTGGCATGGGGATCACCCCAGTATGGAGTGGAGCTCTGCAGGGGCTCTACCCCTCAAGGGAAGAAACCCTAGGCTTTGGCATGTAAGAAGGCTTTCCTTCTCCTGAGTAAAGAATCCAGGAGTTAAGGGTGAGGAATATGGACAGGAGGAAGGAGAAAGGGGTTGCTCTGAGTTGAGGAGTGCCCCATGATGGATCCAGGCTGTGAAGGATACCGGGGAGACCTGCATGAAGCTGGAGAGGAGGAATGGAGAACTCGGAGGGAAAGGTTGAGTGAAGAGGGAGTTGTGAGTAAATCCTGAAGGGCTGCACTTCACTTCCCATAAAGGATCGAGGCTGGTGTTTAAAATTAGGAAGGATCTGGGAGTATTGTAACTTTTCTATGTGGGTGAGGGTGTGTTGATAAATGGGTAGAGAAAGTACCAAAAGGCTAGTTTGAAATGAGCAGATCATGAGGCAAGTTTTACTATGTCAAAAATGAATAGCAGAAGCTATGGCTGGTATCCACACTACCCGGTGTTGGTTAAACTCAAAACAATTCATGACAAACATGAAAAACCTGGCATCGCCACTATGACTGTGTCTTCTCCATCAGTAGCCGCAGCAGATGAGTTAGTGTTCGCAATGTTAATGAAGCATCTGAGCCAGCCATCTCGTTGTCTGTCCATTTTGGCATTTGTCCAAACCAGGGCAGCTGCTTTCAATAAGGAAGTGACATGGGAAGTTTCAAATGCAAACACTACAAAGAGGAAGACATAAACCTAACCAATGATCTTTAAATACATGATTACATTGCATCTTTTTGAACTATGATTAAAAATTTAGCAGTGTCATTCACTTTCAAATTATTCTTCCTGGTTTATTGTCCTTATTGTAATTATTTAAATCTGCATCTTAATTATCAGAGGCTTCATCCCATTCAGCTGATTCTTTACATTTGTCATTGCAGCTAGAGAAATTGTGCATTGAATGTCAATATTATGCAAAATGAAATATGGCAGGAATATTTTTCAGACTTGGAGAGGACTGTATAAAAAGAGCTTCCAGATATGTGCAGACACCTAAATCAGATTTTTTGAGGGTGCCAAAAGCTCTGTCAATTACTAATCTGTTCAAGATATAATGAAGTTGGATTTGTGGTCAGGATTTTGGAGTCACCACCATCAATCTGTAAAGCAACACATCAACACATGGCATTTATGTATTGATTAAAATAGTTGCAAAATATCTATTTTTAAAAGTGTGTACTTGCCTAAAAGTCATCTCTTTCTACAATCAAATCTTTTTAATTATCAATAAAGGAGAGCAATACATCATACATGATAACCGGTGGACCCTTTCCCGTACCATGCCCAACAGGGAAACATTTTAACGTATTCACAATCCCTAATTCCCTACCTATTCCTCTCCCCTGTCCAACCAGAACTGCACCAAAATATGGTTAGGGCACCCATAAGAGTAGCTAATAGCCTTAGCAACAGAGACATAATGCTAACATCATCAACGTCTTCCCGTTTAAAAAGAGTTTAAGATCATTCTTCTCGCTCTGTGTGACAGGAGTTGTAAGTATTGTTCCCAATCTTTTTCTTACAGATGTCACTCTTTTCCACATACTTTTCAAATAGGCACACCTGTGTTAACATCGGGGAGTCTTCGTCAAACCAATATTGTAATATAAATTTCTTTGCCAATAGGAGAATTTTATGTATTCACAGCTTAGCAATAGCGTCTCTAAAAGAAATTCATCAAAAAGAAGTGCAGGATTGCAGTTCTCAAGTGTTATCCTGGCCGCTCTCCTCGTTGCTATGTGTAGCAATTCTGCAAGCAATAGCTACCAGTGTTGCTCTAATAGCAAGGAAAGAATCATCCGGGATCTCACTCGAGAGCTGTGATCCTCGTAGAGGCGCTTTCATTCCTTAAGGCAGTGTTTCCCAATCAGCGTGCCATGGCCATACCAGTGTGCCTTCAGACCTGATCAGGTGTGCTGCGGAAAAGTCTCAGCTTCCTGATGCTCAGATCCAGGCTGACACCTGGGCTCTGCGCTCAGCACCTCACAGAAATAAGAGACCCCAGCGGTGGCTCTTAAACACGCAGGAGCTCCTTTCTGAGAACATGCACAATCTTGCATGCTGTCTCTTCCTAGCTATAGAAGGAGCTAGCTGGTTAGGTTTTAAAGTTATCTGGCTCCACATAAAGCATATTCATCAGGACGTTTCTCCCACTGAATATCTGGGACAAGTCATCTGGCTAATTTGAATAATCTGAATAAATTGTCGCTCACTGGCTTAATGAATATTGGCCTCTTTGAAAATTATTTGTAATAATGTGCCCAAATTGACTCACTCAAAGTTATATCTCATTGTCCCTGAGTCTACTGTACGAAAGATGTCCTCAAAATCCCCAGGAAAACTTAACCTTGCTGTATAAAGTGTTCTATCTCTCATTCAAGAAGTGATTAGAGGATGAGAATAATAATTGGGCTAAGGTATTGTTGGACAACTTGGAACTGACTGGCGTTCTGGAAAATCAATTGAAGAAGAGTCTAAATCTATAGCTACCCTACTGGTATCATGTGTTTACCAATCTGATAAGAATTCTTTGCTATGTCCTTTTTTTTTATTTTGTTATAATTTATTTTTTGTGGCTGAAAGAGGGCTTGTATCTTGGGGCTTATCAAGATGTCAGCTTCCTGATGGGACTCCGCAATGATATGTCCTCTTCCTACTGCCCTGCCAGTGGATGTCCAGTCCAACAGACTGGCAGTTGACAAATCAGTTAATCAGCCCCATGGCTGCAGGAGCAGGCTCATAGGGAAAGACCTCAGTCTTAGCCTTCTTTTCCCCCTTTGCTCAACGAACAAAGTGAAAACAGAAGAACACCAGCACAGGACCATATGTACAGCTGCCTAATGCACAGTCTTGGATCCCTGTAAATGCACAGTCTTGGATCCCTGTAAATAGTCAAAACAGCTTATTATTATGAATGACAACAATGTGTTGACATCTTGAAACGTGACATCAACAGATCTCACTTTTTACCTGCAGTATGGTCTTATTTACAGGATTCATTTGATGAGTTGAAAGTATTTTCTGATGCTCAACTGGAATATGATGGATTGGTGCTGTAATTTTAACAAAATGCTAAGTGAAGTACAGGCATATAAAACAATAGCAGTTGTTACAGAAATGAAAATCTAGAGAAATGCATCAAAAGTCTGAGTTGGGCAGTGGGTTACAAAAGGTTATAAAGTTCAAACTTATCCAGGGCCACATATCCCTTATGTCAGGAGTGGGCAACTGTGGTCCTCGAGGGCCGCTAACCCATCAGGTTCTCAGAATAACCCTAATGATTAGGCATGAAATAGGCTTGAATTCAATTGAGGCAGTGTGCATGTGAATTTATCTCATATATTTATTAAATATTTATATACTGCATATCAAAGTTGCTAAGTGGTTTCCAAATTTAATGTTCATAAAAATCATTTTTGGCCTCTGTTGGAAACAGGATGGGTGGGTGGGTGAGAGCGAAAGCAGGCACGAACGCAACACCCTCGAGGACCCCAGTTGCCCGCTCCTGCCTTATCTAAGGGACTGAATAAGCTGAAAAAGATTGAATCTGCAAATCAGATGGGTGAATTTAACCATTATCAGGCACATAAATCTCTTTTATGTTAGGGGTGCAAACCTGAACCTGGAAAAGGTTTGAAATGGGTCTTAAAAGAGTTTTGAAAGATCCCAAAACAAAAACTTAGTCTCCTCATCGTCAATCTTTTCTTCTTTCTATATTCTTAGGCGTCTTTTTTCTTTTTTTTTCCCTTTGTACTACTTATCAACAACTTGCTTTGTGAAAGTAGCTTTGCTGTTAGATCATGTGAATTGCTTCTCGCTTTGATCACTGGGTTTCTGAAAACATACCGAGAGGAAGATACAGTATGTGCTGACGCCATACATTACAAATGAAAGCTGGACGCTTTCTCAGTTTCTTCCACTTCACTGATTTTGGATGAGCCATATGATGAATCAGGCCTGGGAAGATTGATTATCAGATATATACTAATACTTATTTTTTTCTTTGCTGAGCCACTGGTGTGCAAAATCCTAATAGCAGCATTGGTCCTGGAGGAAAATTGATTCCTTGCAGGTTATGAGACCTTTTCTTGGACCAGCATGAGACTTAAAAAAAAAAGATGAGGTACATGAACTTTTGAGACCCCATAGGCCTTTTTCAGATATAGGAATCTCATAAGTTATTGGAGTATGCTGTTCTTATCAAATTGAATTTGTATGCCCATTTATAAGAAAATAAAGCAAACAGTGTACATAAGACATGCAGGAAGAATTAAGCAGAAATTGCACACTTGTTTTGATCTCATGCATTGGTTGATACTTTGGCAAATATGGGACCTCTACTGTCACCTTCTCAGGTAAACAATCACTTTCACTTATTCTGAAGCTGTCTTTTCATGTGCATCTCTTCTGTTGTGGATTTCAGCTAATCTATAAACTATATAGGTCCACCTCTCACTAAGTTCATTGTTCTCTTTGGGCACTTTTCAGCAATAACTATCAATCTGGATAAAAAAAAAAGGGCCTGTAAGAACTAATGTAGCTAATCTGATTGGTTCATTTAGGCCTTTGGCGTCAGTAAGCCTGCTCAAGTAAGGGCTGGATAATGCAGTACCACTGCTCTGCAGAAGGACCAAGCCGCACATTTTACTCTCAGAAATTAACTCCTGACAAAGGCAAGCGTTAATTTCAGCCGGCACCGGGGAAGTATACAGAAAAGCAGAAAAAACTGTTTTTCTGTATACCCTCCGACTTAATATCATAGCGATATTAAGTCGGAGCCCCCAAAAATAAAAAAAAAAATCAAAAATTAAAAAAAACATTTTTTAAATCTGCACGCGGCCCATGGGTTGGAAGATGGATGCTCCCTAGCGCCTCCTTTCACCATGAGCCCTAATTTACATACCCGGCCTTCCTGAATCGCGCCCCGGAAGAGTGGCCTGTGCGCGCGTTGGGACAGCGGGCGCTCGCTGTCTCTCCCGCGCGTTTTTCTGCATCGGCCTGATTGTAAGCTCCGAGGAGAAAGTACTGTCTTTTATATGAATCTGTACAGTGCTACCTGTGCCTAGCACTGCTTTAAAAACGATCAGAAGTGAGAGGGTAATTTGTCACCTCGTGCATAAAAAAATGTTGGCAGACATACACATAAGTTGCACCCGTGTTTAAAGCAGACGTACACACACATTGATCCTCTTTGAAAACTTTTGCACCAAAGTTTTCCATACCCCTGCTAAAACAAGCACAGGAATTTTCAATGAAAATTTACACACATTCCTTTTAAAATCCAAAAGTATGTTCCTCAAGTCCATACCCCTCCCTATCTCCATCCCCAGGAACGTCTTTACCTCAATCCGGGTAAACATCCGGGCAAACAAGTTGCATGCACATAGGTTTACCCACATATCGGACTGGTAATTTTGTAAAAGGCCATTTCCGTATGTAAAACACTTTTTTTTTTTTTACCTGTCTTTGTCCCTTTGAAAATTACCATTTTAGAACGCAAATTTTCTGCGAGCATTGGCAGCAAGTCCTGCCTGCAGAAAATGTGCATTCCAAAACAGGAGTCGTGCTTAGTGCCCTCGCATGAAAATCCCAAGCAAGTAAGGGCAATAAGCAGCACTCCCCAATGCAGAGAGGTACATTGGCCCAGCCCGGACGATTTCAGCACTAGAGACTTAACTCCAGGTTAGAGATGGGGTTTGGTTTCTAGCGCTACGGCTGAAAGCACCTTTCTGCATCAGCTTGTCTGTGAGTGCCTGAAGCAAGATCACCACAAATGTCAGTGGCAGATGAAGAATTTGAACCCAGCCCTTCTGGTCCCAGTCCATTATTCAAACCCACTTGCTGAAAATTAATCTGGTTTTCTATCAAGTTCCATAGCTGGTTAGGTTGAAAACACCAGAGTTCCATCGATTCCAATCTTAAGGAACTTGTAAGGTGAACGCCCATATACAGTACAGGTGAGTCGAGGTGATAAAAAGTAGCTTTCTAGACTTCTGAATACGAAGAGAACCCAAACGTTCTGTAAACACAGGTCAGGAGAAATGTATAAATGTCAGCTAGTGGATGTCCTAAAAGGTTGCTTTTGGCTTTCTCTTTAAATAAAAAGAAAACAAAAGCTTAAAAATCAGAAAATGCCTTAAGAATGCTGATAAGCCTAACAAAAAAATAGTTTTTGATAATCCCTTGTTATAAAGGACAATACCTGTGATAACATCTATAGATCGCTAGGTAGTAACCAGTTGATAGTGAATTTGCATTTACTAGATAATGGGCAGCAGTAAAACAAAACATCATAATATTAAATTAGAACGATTGATAAGAATATTTAGATTTGATAATCACCATAAATGGATTGTGAAATAAGTCTTTCAGTATCAAGTGGGTGAGCAGAAGAGAAAGAACATAGGGAACATTTGTTCCTGAATGTGCTAGTAACATAACATTTTATCTCTGCTGTGTTCTCAAAAGAAGCAAACTATTGAAAACCATTAGACTTGCCAATTATTTTATTGCCCCCAGAAAAAAAAAATAAGCATGCTGATTTTGTTATCTTTCCTAAGCATTCATTAAGTTTAACCTAATTACACTCAGAAGCACAGCTGCTGTGAGCAGATAGGTGAGCATCAAAATGAGATGCAGAGCGGTCTTCAGGCAGTCTGCATCCGATATCCCCGGCATCAGATGTGCTATGGAGGGTTTGCAGGAAAGAAGATAGAAGGAGCAGTGAATAAAGCCCCCTACACCTACGCTGACATTAAACCAAGGAAAAAAATAATGCAAGCCATGCTAGAAACCAGAGAGCATCTGCAGCCTGACTGACAGCGCCCTTTCGAGGCTCTTAGCTGTTTGCTATTGAACCTGGGGGTGCTTTGTGCCTCTTTCCTTCCTACCCTGTGAGTCTGACTTAGATGCTGGTGAAATTAATGGAAAGATTTCCCAAGGAAAAAGATGGTGAAGCATCTGGCGGTTTGCAGGGACCGAGGCAGCTTGGGTTTACTAGAGGGAGATTGTGCCAGACAAATCTGATTTTTTTTTTTTCGATTGGGTGACTAGGAAATCAGAGCAAGGGCATGCGCTGGCTGTGCCTTACTTGGATTCCAGCAAAGCTTTTAGATACTGTCCCGCATAGGAAGCTCATAAATAAACCGATCAGCCTAGCGGTGGGAAATAAGGTGGTGAACTGGAGTGGAAACTGATTGAGTGATAGAGGACAGAGGGCAATGGTAAATGGAATTCATTGTGAAGAAAGAAAGGTGATTAGTCCCAATCAGGCATCCATCTCTGGACTGATCCTTTTCAATATCTTTGGGGTTCGCTGTAGTAAGACATGCTAACGTCAGTGCAGATTTTTACTCCTGTTTTAGCACATGTTTTTCTGCGGTATATATATCAGGGGCTTTAACTCCTAAAAACCAGCATTACAATTAGCTTGGGTTCATGCAAATCCCAAGTAAAAAAAGACATTAGCTATTCCCCAGCACTCCCAGAGAGGTGAGTTAAAGGGCAGACAGCTTAAAGCACACTTTCTTAACACTGGAAATTTAACTCCTGGGTCAGTGCAGCAGTAAAACTTAACTCACATTTCTGGTGGCCATGTTATACTATTGCTGTGCCCGGTGTGGGAGTATCTAGCTGCTTCCATCAGATTGGACACAGCAATAGAATAACTTTGGTCACCAGAAATGTGAATTTACTTCACCTCGGAACCAGGAGTTTAATTTCCAGTGTAAGCTCTCGAGGTGGGCACCTGAAGCTGAACAGTGCACTGGCACTGCGCATCCCATCTTTGACATACTGTTTAATGGTAGATACACATCCCAGGAGCTTACACTTTGTCCAGCCAGCTGTACGTGCCCACTCCAGAGAGCAATTTCTTGCAGCCAAGGTCATTTTGGCAAGGAATGACAAGTAAAGTCAAAGAATAAGCTCTCTGGGATAGATACCCACAGCCATCTTAGCAAAGCCTAAACTCTCTGGTGGGGCACCTGCAGCTCAACATTACCTGCTATTAATTAAGTTGACTTAGAAATTAGCCACTGCTATTTCTAGCAACGATAACATGGAATAGACTTAGTTTTTGGGTACTTGCCAGGTTCTTATGGCCTGGATTGGCCACTGTTGGAGACAGGATGCTGGGCTTGATGGACCCTTGGTATGACCCAGCGTGGCATGTTCTTATGTTCTTAACAGGACGCCAAAGTTAGATGCAGCGTGCCAAAGTGCATACTGCTCAGCTGAAGGTGCCCACTCCAAAAAGCTCATGCTTTGATTTTTCTTGCCATGCCTTGCGAAACTGGCACGGCATGCGAGATTGGTGCTGTGCGTTCCAACTTGTGGGCACATTCATTCAAGGCCATTTTGCCAAGTAAGTAAAAGAATAAGCTCTCTGGGGAAGCACCTTCAGCGAGATGAGCTGTCCGGGTGGACACCAACAGTCGAACGGTACAAACTTTAGCACTTTGTGCATAGTAGCCAGTTGCTCAGGACAACAGGGAAATTCTTATGTCTCCAGTAATTTTCTGATGTCTTTCTCTTCATAGTACCCGACTGGTTCAGGCTGAACACCTCGTCTCTCCATGTCCTCTGTAGATGGATATGAATCCTGGTGGGGTCCAAGGTAGCACCTCTCTCCTCTCTCCCATTTTTTGGAAAAGCCATTAGTCATCCCTCTGTCAAGGATACGTATGATCCCAGGTTCCTTCTAAAGGAAGGAGACCTCTCCTTTACACGTCAATGCAATCAGAAGGAAAAAAAAGAACTGAGCCCCAGCCGATGAGGAACCCAGTCTAGTTAAGGGAAAAAACCACTATCATATCAGTCTGTTGGAACTCAAAAATACAAAGGATAGGGGACTCCCATATCCAAAAAAAACCAAAAATCTCCATGGAGGTCTCAGCTCTTAAAGATAAACTAACAGACAAAGGCCAGCGATGGCATGCTGCCCCGAGGAAGGGTAACAAAAGTTCCACGAGATAGAATGGAGGTCAGCGTTTATATATATATATATATATATATATTTATATATCTATGTCAGAGGAACTCACCATTTACAGTCTCCCACATGGGGGAACTAACCACCCATAGTCTTATCCTGGGTTTAGACTGAACTAGTAGAGAACCAAGAGGTCTCTATACAAATGTATCTTGTTATAAGCATAATGTAACCAAAAGCAAAAAAATAATATATCTAAGAACCTGTGGTCCTGTAATCTCTCCCTCACATAGGTGCAAGCCCTTTCCTCACCCCCTCCCCTGGGAGCTCTCTCTTCCCTCTGGCTGTAATTACACGTGAAGTGGCCCTGCACATAGGGTGCGACATTTTGAAAGACCGCACTTCCACAGAGATGAGTTTGGAAACCTGCCCTCCTAATGTCCACCTTGTATTATTTACTCTCTGCAGTTACTGTGCCTATTGCGATCCGCCATGGGCCTGTTACTCTGTATTGTATTCCGCCTTGTGTCTTTCACTGTCTGTGACTGTTGTCATGCGCTCTCTGAGCTGTGGGTAGGGCGGAACATAAATCCAATAAATGGACGAACGAATAAGGACTGGGATGCTAGAATCAAAACCAGCCGCAGGGTCTGCCTGGCAGGCTGCAGGGTCTGTGATGAAGTAGAAGCCCCGGTGGAAATGCAGGCACTCACGTAGCTGGCTCAGGCTGGCAGGATGTTGCTGGCTGTTTGGATTGTTACAGAGCCCTGCGTTTAGGCATGGGAAAGGTGGGGGCGATAGAGTGGGGTTCTTATGTGCTCCTTCTACCCAAGATGGGGAAGTACAAATGTGGCATGGATGCCACTAGATGACATGGTGGTATTATACGCTACTGGGTTTTCCCAGTCAATTTATAAGGACAAAAAGGTTGCGCTATGTTTTACAGTGGGAAGTTTCCCTGACTCAGAGGGCAAGGAAAGTAAAAGAGGATGTGTACCAGTAGGTGAATGGCAGTGTGACTCAGTCCAAAAAGGGAGTGTGTTTGAGTGGTATAAAAAGAAGTGCCGCACACCTGGGGAGGGCTGTTCAGCTGGGGAAGGAGTCTCTGGAGGGTCCATGCCCTAAGAGTGCTTGGAGGAACAGCCACCAGTGCTTCATCTAGAGGTGCTACAGATTGTGGAGTCTGGGGTGTATCCAACAGCCCCTGGGGAGAGATGTTTGAGTTGAAAGATTTGAGTGACAGAGAGAGAGAGAGAGAGAGAGAGAGAGAGATAGAGATATTGGAGGAGTCCAAGGTTTCAGAGGTTGAAGGTATGTTGGGTCCTGTGGAGCTTGAGGGGAAGTGGTGTCTGCAAGAAGTTCCAGATGGGCCAGAAGGTGCAACTGCTAAGGATGGAGGTGTTTTCCGGAGCTGTCAAGTGTTGATGAGACTGAGAAGTCAGAGGAGAGACCTTGGAAGAGAGACTAGGAGGAAGGAAAATACCTGCCCTGAAGAGAAATTGTGGAAGTAAGTTGAGACCACAGCGGTTCTGGGAGAATAATGAAGAAGAGCAATAGTGAAACATTTGCGGAAGAAGAAGAGAGTGGAGGGAGGAGGAATAGCCTAATGGTTAGAGCAGTGGGCTATGAACCAGGAGACCAGTGTTTGAGTCCTGCTGTTGCTCCTTGTGACCTTGGGCAAGTCACTTTACCCTCCATTGCCTCAGGTACAAAACTTAGATTGTAAGCCCTCTGGGGATAGGGAAATACCTACAGTACCTGAATGTAAACCAGTGTGATATCTCAATTGAGATCAAATGTCAGTATATAATATGATTTGACCAGTAAAGACAATGGAAACAAACTGTGATTTGGACCCAATGTTTTCCCTATTATTAAGTATTTTATGTTTTAAAATGCATTTTCTATTTTTTGCAGCACAGTTGAGGTGTGGACAATGGACTTTTTTGTAGCCGTATTCGCAGCCCGTTTGGGCTTGAAGGTGGTCCTGCCCTCAGCACACGGCACCTGGATATTTTGAGAGTTTCCCCGCCATGGCAGAGTTGCTCCCCAAGGCTGGGAAGGTGGGGGGTTTCATGATGAAAGAAGACAAAAGCATTGTCCTGGATAAGTAGAAACCTTCCAGGTGCTCTGGCAGCTGAGATATACTGTGTGGACAGACTAAATGGGCAGTCTGGAAGAGCCAGATGCTCTTTTTATGTCCTCATTTACAATGTTACTATATGACTGTGTTTGCCATCCTGCAGTCTGAGCATTCTCTCTTCCAAAAGGTTCGCTCAAGGTAACATTTTCACATCAAAATCCCTATTTGTCTCATTGGATGACCAGGCGGTTACAAGGTCTTTTGGGATTTTTTTTTTTTTTTTTTTAAATCAGATTCTGCTATTTTAGTTCCTGTTCAGAGGTTTATTCTAACCACTAGGAGTAGCCCAGTGCTTGGCGCAGCAGGCTACGGACCAGGGACACCAGCATTCAGATCCCACCGCTGCTCCTTGTGATCGGGGGGCAAGTCACGTTACCCTTCATTGCCTCAAGCACAAATTTAGATTGTAAGCCCTCTGGGGATAGGGAAATACCTACAGCATCCGAATGTAACCTGCTTTGAAGTGCCAGAAAAGCAGAATATGAATAAATACATTTTCTGCAGGAAAATGGGGACTGTATTTTCTATATCAGGACTGTGCATGGAGGTCCAATGCCCCATTTCCTCCAGCTGTATCCCTCACCTCAGTCATGTGAGAGTGCCTTAAACATGCAAAGGCTCCTCTAGGCTACATGACTCAGTTTAGTAATTCTGAATAGCCCGGCACTGGTACCATCTGCTGTTCACATGATGCATCATGTGAATAGCGAGTCCAGTGCTAGCAGTGTCCAGCTCAGATTTACAAAAACAAGAGTTGTAAGGCTCAGAGGAGCGAGAGGAGCTGTCAGATCCTGGTGGGGAGGGATAAAAAGGCTAGGAGATGAGCCTGGTTTAGGGAGGGGAAAGGGAAAAAAGAGAGAAAGTTTGGAGATGGGGAAAAGAAGGTAAGAGATAGGCTGGAAGGCCAAAAGAGTACTGGGGAAGAGTAGCAGCTGCAAAAACATGCTGAGTTAGAGAAGTCTTAAAGATCGTCCTTTTGTTAAAGATTCATGCTGAGTGCAACTTTTGTTCTCTCCACTGGTCTCCAGAGAGCAGAGAGTGCTCAAACATATTGGCCTGAGTGTGTGCGAGCTGTCAGTCCCACTGCTGCCCTCTGACACCAGGAGATCAGCTGTTCCACCGGCTGCTGGAACTCTGGGGCACGTTTGAGATCAGTAGGTAAGTAGATAGCCCATGCTCCCTTGGGTTCTTTCTTGATGGGAGGAAAGTTAGTCTTCCAAGGCCGTTAAGCTGTTTGAAGGCCACCTGACACCTTCCAGTAAGAATAGCGCACTGCTCTACAGTCTGGTGGTGTTCCCAATAAATCCTTTACTGGAATATCTGATGCAGATGAATGAAATCATAGAGTGTGCAATGGAGAATAGTGCAATCCTTGCAACAACAACAAAAAAAAGACAGTGTACAGTCCAAAAGGTTATAGTCACTGCACAATCTTTACACGCTAGGGGTTTTCTACCTCCACTACCCACTAGCTCTGGAGTATTCTTAAGAGAATGGGTCCCTCCCTGGGCTCTCGTGTGTCTGGTACCTGCATTCTGGTGTGCAGATCTCTGTAGCCCAGTAGCTGAACTGGAACGCACTCCTGAATGCATGAGCTTCTGCTGAGTCCTTCCAAGCAGCAGCTCCGAAAGCAGATCTCCCAGTCTGGCTATCCTTACCCTGACTCCAGCCAGAAATCCGCTCTGCCGACCTTAAGGCCAATCTTTAGTGAAATGCAAGGAGTGTGGGGCTAACTCCCCCTTTTCTTTGGATCACCTCTTGGTCATCTCCACTCTCAAGATCCTCCTTGAATCCCCAAGAAAATGCCCCTACCTCCTGAAAGGTCTGAGGCCTCCCGTCTTGTACCTCAGCCACCTTCCCAGCATGAAGGCTAGAGCAAAGAACACAAGCCAAAGTGGGCTCATGAATTTCGTTAAAACTCACTCGCTGCCAAAACACCTCCCACTGGAGACCTCATACATTTTAGATCTGCGAATGCCCTGATGCATATAGTAAGGGGCATTTTGGTGACACCTCACAGAGAGCAGGAGAAGAGATGTGAATCGGGCGCCGGAATCGGTTCCGGTTTCAGAATCGTGGACCCGTGGGCCATCCAATGCTCCTACCATGTGATAGGGGCCGGCCAATGGCACTGATAGCCCCTGTCAAATGATAAGGGCAAAGGGCCATCGGTGCCATTTTGATTAGTGGCAGCCGACAGCCCGAGAGCGAGAGATCGCTCCCGGGACCCCCACTGGACCACCAGGTACCTTAGGAAAGTTTTGGGGAGGTCGGGAGGGTGGGGGATTGTAAATAATTAGATCTAAAGGGTCAGGGTGGGTTTGGGGTTTGTTTTTTTCTGTGTGCCCTTTCTCCCCCCCCCCAAAAAAAGTTAAGAAAACCACACAAAAATTTCGTGGGGTTTTCCTATCATTTTCGGGGACCCCTGATACATGACGGATTAGAAAATATCGTACGATATTTTCATCCGTCAAAAAAATGATGCACATCCCGAGAAATTACTCTGCCAGCACCAGATGTTATTGAGGTCATGTCAGAGGGCCTAAGCTCTAGGTAAGGCAGTTTTCTAGGAGAAGTTAGACTAATGCATAAAGGCAGGAGGGCATGACATAAAGATGTAAGCATATGTCTCTAACATGGGGCAATATATGAGAAGCCTCCTGACAGTGAATCAATATAAGATGGGATCTAACTGCCCTCATCTCCCAGGCGTTCTGCATTAAACAAACGGAGAAGAAAAACACAATCTCCAAATATCCGAATCAACTTCTCAGCTTACAAGTTCTCTGGGGAGCCAAAATATCCCTTCTCCCCATAGTACGTGACCGACTTTTTTTCAACCACAGTGTGCATCAACTATTCAGTATAATTTTTCCTTGTAGGAACTCTTGTCTATCTGACTACCAGACATATAAAGTTATTTTTAAGAGCCTTCAGAAATGACAGCTGAAGATCCACGCCAGATCATAGGAAGAAATTGACTTATGGTGTGCCAGGAGCTTCTTCCCCTCGGGGCTAAGTGTGTCATTCATTTTCCCTCTGAATATTGACTTGAATTTGAGAATTTGTGGCATAGGGTTTGGGCCCTCACAGTTATATTACTTTTTGGATATTAAGGAAGGGATTAGAACACAGGAAGGTAGCTCAGTATAAGAGATCGCTCCAGACTGGCTCAGAATTGCAACAGGTGCCGGCTGTCTTAGCCCTCGGCCAAGGACCATGCACCCAGTTACTTCCAGAACCCTGCAGTCGTTGGCCCTAAATCCGGCCACTAGGTGTCACCATTGTTCAATGTTTCTGCCACCCTGACTGACCCAGGGAGCAGAGGACCTGAGCCAAGAATGAAACCCATGTCCTTCTATATGGCACTACACAGTCAGTACAAATTCATTTATAATATGTAAATATAGAAACCAAAGAAAAATATAGAAACCAAGGATGCATCTCAAAAAAGGAATTCTAGTGTTCTCCAAGGCTGCACCATGATCCATGCAAATGACAGCATCAGCTCAGTCATTTCCAATAAACCAAAGACGCTTATTGGGAGGTGAAATATGATAAACGTGCACACAGTAATTGAAAGTCCAGTTGCTAGGCCCGTATATCACACTGCAGTTTGATACACCGCAGCAGCTCTGCTTAAATGTTTCTTCTTTTCACTTGTCTGTTTGCTTTTCATTACGGAAGAGATTTTGCTTTATTGAATCGATCAGGAAGAAAGCACCAGACTATACTTAATAGAAATCAATACTGCAGGCACGTCCCTACTTATAGAGAGTGTCTGAAAACTCATCATGCTGGTTTGTGATCACCAATCCTGCCTATTATCCAGGTACACACACACACATATTACAAAAAGCCACGCCTTTAAGGGCAATGCGATATTATAACCAACACACAGAATAAACATATTTGCCAGATTTCAATTTATATGTGTATTATCCAGATACAGCATTTCCTAGTACATGGATGTGCAGCAGTAAAGATAACGAGAATCGGATAATGGAAAAAGCCTTTTATTAAATTAGCCCGACTCTGGCCGAGTTTCGCTCTTTAGTCGAGAGCTGCCTCAGGGGCAACTAGAAACAAATATATAAATTGTTAAAAATGAACACACATAAAATCAAATCAATCAACAACATATATGGGTGTACAGACGTCAGAGATCAAACAAATCATAGCATGTATGTGTGTTGACAACATAATGGTGTAAAGAGCGAAACTCGGCCAGAGTCAGGCTAATTTAATAAAGGGCTTTTTCCATTATCCGATTCTCGTTATCTTTACTGCTACACAGCCAACTGGATCGGCTTCCGATTTGTTTCCTAGTACATGGATGGCCAATTCCAGTCCTTAAGAGCCACAAATAATCCAGGTTTTCTGGATATCCACAATAAACATGCATGAGATAGATTTTCATACAATGGAAGCAATGCATGCAAATCTATCTCATGTATATTCATTGTGGATATCCTGAAAACCTGGTCTGTTTGTGGCTCTGGAGGACTGGAGTTGGCCACCCTTGTCCTAGTGGGCAGTATTTTTTCAGATTGCAGTCCAGAATTAAAAAAAACAAAACATAATCTGCAACAAAAACCAAGGCATAAACAAAGCACCGACTTGGCTTTTCTTTGTTCTGTTGGTTTGGTTTCCTTTTAAATCTTATTCCCAGATTGTCTTTGTTTTTAATGCTTTTAAATAAGTGAAAAAAGTACTTAGGGCAGGGCTTCCCAAACCTGTCCTGGGGACCCCACAACCAGTCGGGTTTTCAGGATATCCACAATGAATATGCATGAGATAAATTTGCATATACCGAGTCTCCACAGTATGCAAATGTGCCTCATGCATATTCATTGTGGATATCCTGAAAACCCGACTGGCTGTGGGGTCCCCAGGACAGGTTTGGGAAGCCCTGACTTAGGTGATGGTTTAATCTAGGAATAGGCAACTCTAGTCCTGGAGTGCCACAAACAGGCCCAGGTTTTCAGGATATCCACAATGAATATGTACGGAATAGCTTTTGCATGCTCTGCTTCCATCATATGCAGATAGCCCTCATGCATATTCAGTATGGATATCCTGAAAACCAGATAGGTTTGTGGCACTCCAGGACCAGAGTTGCCTACCCCTAGTTTAATCTTTATGTGAATCATGATAACCTGTCCTAAAGGACATAGATTTGTTGGGTAAGGATTTGCTACATGGGGAGCTGTTGAAAATAACCAAAATCTGATGAGGTGCAGATCTTTTTCAAAAGGATAATTTTATTTCTTATTTTTCACATTTTGGGGTGGGAAGGGTGGAATTAAATGTGTTTGCTTACCACCTCCTATTAAACAGCTCCTTTCCCAAGTCCACTCTCCAGCTATTTGTACCGAGTCTGTGCATTATGTGTATCAGTGCTACGCATGCTTGGCATTTTTAAAGAAGATCAGCACTGCAGCACTTACATTTTACTTTGATCCATCCCTGTAGAAGTGGCTTAGTAGGAGGAGCTTTCAAAACCAACAACTTCAATTTTTCCTTAAATAAAAGAAAAGCAAAAGGAAAATAGGAATCTTATGTGCTCTTCTACCCAAAGAGGTAGAAAACCAGAGAGGCGGAATCTCAACTGGGCAAACTAGATGGGCCAAGTGGTTTATTATGTTACTATCTGTGCATACTCTGACAGGCTACTATCCCACATGGTGCCATTATTCCCCAAAATTGAGCACTCCTAATAAATCACCAAGCCTCTTCAGAAAAGCTCCTCAGAGAGAATTCACCAGACTTTCGTCTCTTTCCACAGCGCTCTCTCTCTCTCTCCTGGCAATATATAGTCAGTCAGTCACATGACTTAGGGCATCTCTATCAGGAGAGCAATTAGGACAAACCTCAACACTCCTCCTTGGGGGTTTCACAAATAGCATAAATGTAGCACTGGTTTAAATCTGGAGATTGTTTGCATACTGTTAACTGTGCTTTACCTCTACCAATGGTCAAACTGAGTGGATGGTTCTGTTGTACAGGATAACTTTTAATTTTCCTGTTCCTTTAAGTAATCTGTTAAGAGAGGACCTCTAGGAGGAGTAGATCCCTGGCACATATGAATGAGCTATGAGTAGGAGAAAGGAATTCATAAGGGAATTTGTGATTCAATGAGTTTGCAATTCAAAGGGCCAGGATCCATCCTGGGTTCAGGGATCTTCCTAAGGCCTGCTTGTTCTGCCAGTCCAGCAGGGCCTCTCGTTTACAATGGATCCTGATGAGCCAAAGGATTGTTCCTAGGCGCTAAGACCTTATCGAGAGCACTGGGAGGCAGAACGGACATCCCTGATGATGAGAACAATGCTCCCCAGGAGAAAGTTCCAGTTGAAGGACTCAGGGCTATGTGTGAGTAACACATGGTTTTATCATGGGGCCAAGCTGGAGGTTTTGTCCTTTCATGTGTGTGAATGAGTGGAGCTGCTGACGGTCTAATGGCTATGCTGTTATAGAGTTTGGGGATCTGTTTCCCCCCAGGCTGTCTGATTGTCTTGCAGCAGGATCCTGTGACTCATTGCCTTGCGATTATTCGTGCTGTGCCCCAGAAGAAGACATAAAAGTTAGGAGGCTGGAGCAATACTTGAGTGGTGCTACCTTTGTGAATCCCAGGATGCAGGTTCCACAGAGAAGAGGCACTGTTAAGGTGTAAAAGGAGCGCTGAAGATCCACTCGGGGGGGGAAGCAGTTAACTGGTCACGGAGAGGGTGAACGTGTTGCGTTCCCTTTTTCCCTGTCTTGCAGAGAGATGCACCGCACTGCCCTCTGCGCAGGCTCAATCCAGCATCCCGCCCGACCAGTTTTTGCGAAGCCACGGGTGCTGGTGCCAGGACAGAAACTCCCCAGCATCAGGACTCTTTTTATTTTATGGGTTCCTAGCTGGGGTTACACAAGAAAGCATTTTAAAATGGGCATCTTTGGGTGGGTAGACTGAGGGGTGGGGGAGGGGTAAGGGTGGATTAGGAGTGGTAGAAAAGTGAGCTAATGAAGTGAAAGTTTTGGGACTGAAGCAGTCTGGCTCGCTGCCAAAGGTTTGCTGTCACTGACTTTCTCTGCCCTGCTTAGTCGAGTAGAATCTGCCACTCCTGTTCAGTAGCACTGCTGCTCCTGTGTATTATTACAGGCCAATGAACGTTTACATGCTTTCTGTTCCTTTGATCCCGGTTGAATTTACTGTTCATTTATGAGTTACTAGTAAAAGGTATTACAGTATTTATTCTGGTGTAGTCATTCTGACCGTTTTACCCTGTTCTTAGGAAAAGGACTGTGGATTTAGTGGGCATGGCACTCATCATCTCCCCCAGCAACTATGCAAAAAACCTGCACCCCTATCCTACCCTTCTCCTGTAGGTGCAAGGGGGGTGTGTGTCTTCTGTTTATAGCACACTTTCCTCTCCTGACAGCAGGTTTTCCCTGAATGACCTCAGGGAGGCGCTACATGTAGTAGCAATAATTAAATAATAAATAAATAAATAACAAAGAAACAATAATAATAAATAAATAATAATAAGAAATAATAAATAAATAATAAAAATGACACCGAACCCTTATAACATAGAATGACATAAAGAAAGAGCTACAAACAAACCAGGGTCACTCTTCCCAGCACCCAGGGGTGTTATCGGCTAACAGGTGGTAAGGAAACCCAGGCTTAGTCACTAGGAGGTGTGGATGTGGCCCTTACCCATGTCGCGCTGCCAGAGTCCGGAGGCAGAGTGGGCACCATCATACTGGGCTGCTGATTACGTTGAGGTCCCAGAGAAAAACTGTAGCCTGTCTGGAAGAGAGGTGGAGGAGAGGCAAAGAGGACGCTGGGGGATGAGGAAGGAGAGAAGTGAAAAGCAAGAGGAGAGGGCAGGAAAAGGAATGATGACCAGATGAGAAGGAAGGAAGCAGTTTGCTGGGAGGGGAAAGGAGAGGTAAAGGGAGAGAAAAGAAACGCGGGGAGGCAGGCAACAGGTCGAAAATGGCATACAGATGGAGGAAAGAGAAAGAAGACAAATAAAACGAGAACAGTTTGAAAAGAGCAGAAGGAATGAGGGAGACAGATGGAACTCCCAGAAGGCCAAGAAAAGAAGTTAAAAACAGAGAAAATAAATAGTATCCAAAACACAAAATAGTTGGAAAATGGTTTATTTTAATTTGGGTGATGACCGTCTGCTGTTTCATGTTTTTGTGTGCTAATTATTCATTCAGCTAAATGTGTTTGTCTCTTAGATCCAGGTCAGACTCCTAGACTTGGCTTGCCTATCAAATGTTCTGGTTTGCCGCCTCAAGCTCCCTCTGAAGACTGAGGAAAAGTGAATCAGGAAATGTCATCTATGGGGCAGGCGGGGTGCCTTCTCCCACGGCTTACTGGCTGTCAGTCGGGCCGATACAGTAAACCACGTGGGAGAGTGGGCGAGCGCCCGCTTTCCCAGCACGCGCACAGGCCACTCTCCTGTGCGCACGATTCAGTAACTTAATTTATTTAAATTAGGGCCCATGGTAAAAAGAGGTGCTAAGGACACTAGCATGTCCCTAGCGCCTCTTTTTTGACGGAAGCGGCGGCTGTCAGCGAGTTTGACAGCCGACGCTCAATTTTGCCAGCGTCGGTTCTCAAATCCGCTGACAGCCACGGGTTTGGAAACCGGACGCTGGCAAAATTGAGCGTCCAGTTTTCAACCCGCGAGCCGTGGGCCCATTTAAAATTTTTTTTAAAATTTTTAACTTTTTTTAACTTTTGGGGCCTCTGACTTAATATCGCCATGATATTAAGTTGGCAGAAAGTAAGACCTACCTTTCGGTAGGCGCTAATTTCTTAAAGTAAAATGTGCAGCTTGGCTGCACATTTTACTTACTGTATCGGGCAGGAATGACTAATAGGGCCATCAACATGCATTTGCATGTTGATGGCCCTATTAGTCTTGGGGGGGGGGGGGGGGGTTGGACGCGCATTTACTGAATAAGGGGTAAAGCTAGAGCGTCAAAAACGCGCGTCTAAATGCCGGTTAACATTGCGCTCCACCGGAGCGCACTGTACTGTATCGGCCTGAGTGTGAGGGAGGGAGGGAGAGTAGCAGCACGAGAAAGAAGCACTTCCTGTCTGCCGGGGCTATCACGTGGGGTGGGCAAGGAGGGAGGGGCTACCGCACATGCAAGCTCAAATGGGAAGGGGTCACTGAAAGGAACTCTTGCCCAGGGCACTATTTTGACCAGTGACTGCCGTGCTGCTTGCAATTAGCCCTAAAATCTCTGCGCTCCATCACTGCTCCAGCCTGGTTGCAGTGGTGCAGAAGATGGGTAATGTGCAAGATCGGATTTACTTTTACGACTGATTGTGGAAAGTTACCTCTACTGACCCCACTCCCCCTGTCGCTATCCCTGCCCCCACTGCCACTTATGAACATTGCATCCAATCCACTCTTTGCTTCTCTTTCATCCTTTCTCCCTTGTGCTAATACCCTCTCTCCTCTCTTCCCCTGCTTACTGTTCCTTGCTCCCCCCTTCCCCCACCATGCTGCTTCCTTCCCTTTCCCCTCCATAGCCCTGCACTGGCACTTTCTTCTCTTCCCTCAGCCTTTCCCTTTCACCTCATCTATTCCTCCTCCCTACTTCCCACCCCTTGCTCTGCTCTCCCTCCCCTCCTTCTGTGCCGTCCTCCTCTATCTCTCCCCCTTTTTTCATGTTATCTCCCTTCCTACTGCCCTCTGTCCTCCACCTGTTCTACACTTCTTACCATCCCTTCCCTATTTCTCCCTGAGGAAATTCCACGGGCCGACAGCTTGACGAGGTTGGGTCTGCAGGCCATGGCTGAACCCGCTGCTCGATCTCTCGATGGTGGCAGTCCAAGGTACAGGCAAGGCAAAAGAGGTGCGACGGCAGGGCCTTTCTCCACAGCAGGAATGTATTCACCAGTGATTCGGTAACCTGATCAGCTTGGATTAATACATGATCTCACGGAGTGGTCTAAGCCTGGGAGTGTGATTGTGTGCATTTTCAGGATAAGTGAAGCAGGGCAAAAGGGAGTAAATAGTAAGGCACCCCAGGCTGGAAATTAAAAAAAAAAAAAAAGAAGGAGACATGCAGGAGAAGACAACGGTGTGGAAGGGGTAGAAAAGGAGGTGACAAGATTGTTGATATGGGCACAAGGGAATGGAGAAAGTATTCTGGATTTGGGGATGCTCTGAGGAACCCAGCAAAGTGCAAAGTATTTGCATGGGTCATTTTATGATGGAAGAAGAAGAAAAAATGAATAGAGCAACAAGATGAATATTAAGGTGTTATTGTCCCCTATTCTCTTTACACTAATATGGGATTAAGCATGCACAGCTAGCCCAGAGATGTAACATCTCACTGTGACTGATCCTCTGTCGCCCTAATGGACAGTAACACTATCCTCCTGCATCCAGCAAGTGCAGACAGTAGTAAAAGCAACATTAGAAATATCAAGCTGTCTAGAAAAGAAAAAAATAGACTCGGGGCTAATAATTCAATCAAATCATTTACATTTTCTGCTTATATGACATGGAAAATCATACATTTTCTTTTGTGAAAGGATGTGTATCAAAAAATCAGACTTTTTTTTTTTTTAAAGCAGGTGCTATTTCCAAAAATCACAGCTTCCTGTAGTTAGTGATTGCAATGCTAATCTACAATAAAGCACTCAATACAAAAATGTGGATCCATGCCCCTTTTATTTGCTTTCATGGTATCTCCGCGATCCACATTCATATTTAAATAGTTTGTTTAACATATCAAACAGCATAAAGCCAGCTGTTGGTTCTCATGGTTTACAATAAAAAGAAAGTGCCTCATTTTACTTAGCAATTGTAAGGGCTCCTACTAAAATTTACATTTGAATCCATGTTTTACATCAGAGATGGTATTGCCCTAGTTCCATGCACCCCTGTTTACATATGCACTTTTTGTACAGATGAGCACCATTAACTGGAAACTCCCATCGTCTGGAAAAAATGATGGGGTCAGATATGAGGGTTTGTCCAGCTAACTCAAGAGTGGCTCCTAGCCCCTGATCTATTATTTGGAAAAAAAACCTTCTATTATTCAGAATTTGTGCATTGTACAGACAACTGTTCACAAGCTGCATGAAGCAGACCCATGGCAGATCAGCAACATTGCTCCTCTCCTGCTCCCAGTCTTTCTGGCAGCGGCAGTGCTGAACCTGGTAGAAACAGGGGGCCCAAATCCCTTGAGCACCAATTTTGGAAAATCAAGTCCAGCCATGAGTCCACGAGTGAGTCTACAAAGAACCAGCTTTCTCCGGAGAAAAATCCAGAAGTAAAATTGAAAAATAGTATGCATTCCGCAGAGCTACGCTGCTCATCTAGCTACTGTTTTTTGCCACTGTCTTGCCACCCAGCTATGCTGCCCTTATTCAGCCAATGGATCAAGGAGTCAAACATGCTGTCAACCAGTCCAACTGTGAAGAACGCATGGCCCAATCTTCACGCTTCCCTCCATGTTCCCAAAAGAAGTTTCCAACGCCTCATTGTCATCTTGCCTTGCTTGCAATTAAGTGGCTTTGCTCTTTAGCTCCTGCTGAGAAGATTGCGGTTGAGGCTTATAACTTATCCGCGCTCACTAAGTGTGCCCACTCACAAACTGACCGCCTTGGAGTATTGCAATGTAGGCAATAGGAATAAAGGTGTAGAAAGGCACAAAGATGGTTAATTACCCTGGTAAGTCCGTGTCTCCGATAACTGATGATGTAAGAGTCCTCCTGCTGTGGATGTAGGCAGAAGCATACTGTTGGGATACCCCATCGCTCTGTGACCGTTTCATCGCTTCACCCTACCACCTTTGAAATCGCAGCATCCACCTGCTCTTGCCAAACTCTAGGCAACTTGAAGTCACAACATTCACCAACCTGAAGTGATAGGGGCTAGTCCTTAATTACAAACAAACATTTAGGCACTCCACCACCATTTTTTAAATTATTTTACTACTTTGTACTATTCAATAACCAGCTTTTCTTTGAGCGTCCATTGTTCCTCTGTTTCTTTTGTAACTTTATGCACATTTCATTAACATATAATTCCAAGAAACACTTCTTGTACACAAGAGCACTGAAGACAAAAGTACGCCCAAATTAGTATCAAAGGGAAATCAAATAGCTCCATCAGTGTGACCAGTCCACAATTAAGAGAGAAGAAGGGGGTGGGGGAGTCTTCTATTTTAGAATAAGTACCAACAGCACTAATAATACCAAAATGTGGACATACCTCTGATAGGTCTACAACAATATTCTAATAGGACCAGAAATTAACTGATGACGACAGAGGCAGGCAAAGAAGTAGCAGCTGGTTCCTGAGTGACTTTAGTGCTCTAAAAGGCTTATAAAATATATACTTAACAGACAAATATTTGATGGTGTTTTTCCACAGAAAGTCGAGCCAGAAAAGAGCCCCCAGCTGCAGAACTCTGAGCCTTAGCAATAAAAATTGTTTGTTTTCTTTGTGTTGACTTGGCTACATCTGGGAATACCGTTTCAGTATTCAGGAACATGGCCTCCGGACGTTTGAAAAAAAACAAAAAAAAAACAGAGGACTCAGTCTCTATCTGGGTCTAAAACAAAGATTACAATTAATGTAGCAGGAACAGGTTTTTCTTCCTCTCTGTCTGCTTCTTTTTTTAACATGGGGGACCACCTGATATCTAGAAGACCTTGGTCCAGACCAGTCAGATAAAAGGTGTTCTACGGTATGTATGTGCCAGTCAGGGGCTCGGAGGATCTCTAGAGGAATATTGAGTGGTCTCCAGCTTGGAGAGGAGTGAGGAGAGCTTGTGGAACCTCAGAGCAACGAGTTGCAGAAGCTGATCTCTAGAGAGTTGGCTTGCAGTGAGATAAAGGGCTATAAAAGCTTTTTTCATGAGAGAGTTTGACGTTCTCTTATTGTGTCACTGTGGTGCTGCTTCTGCAAGATGGCACAGAGAGCCTGTCTGACTTGTGAAGAATCACCAGGAGATGAGATCATTAGATGCTTTTCATTTTCATTTCTGTGAATAGTGTGATGATCAAAGCTCCAGCCAATGCTACTTCTAAGCCAGCTGAAGCTCCAGTTTAAACAGGATCTGGGTCTCCCAGTGGTCTCATCGGTGCTGATCTTACACCAGCCGTGGATCTGTCCTGTGCTTCTAGTGGGATGGGAAGGAAGATCTCACTGGAGAGGGGAAGTTACCAGACCAGAGAGGAACCTCAAATCTAAACATACACCTATGAAGGAGGCTGAGAAATTTCCCTGGGAAAAACAGTGGCCAGCTTGGCATTTGCATCTCTGTTACAGCAGTAGATAAGCCACAAAGGGGTATATGCAAAAAAGTTTAGAGTGCATGCTAAGGCTATTTTACATGTGCTAAAAATAACCAGCTATACAATAAAGCCTTTAATATAAATGCTACAATAGTCCCCCAACATATTATCATATACATGCTAAAATTAGCATATACATGAACATAAGTGAAGGAGCATCATATGCAAATAAGACTTTTCTGTCTGATTTGTCTGATATGGAGAACATGGGGTCATAGTATGAAGTAGAGTTTAGTGACGCCATTTTGGAAGTGATGGTAAACCAACAGAAGGTAGAAGCATATCCTCCTGCTGATGGAAGGGGGTGGGGAATGGGTGGGTGTCTGCAGAAGTGAGGGGAAGAGGTGCAGGGAAATGTGATTGGAGATCATGAGGTGGGGAATATCAGGATGGCCAATCAGAAAATAGGGAGAGAGTAAACCCTGTTGGAAAAAACTAGTGGTTAAGGAGCTAGCATACTAACTGGGCTTTGTTCTCCTGAAGAAGGCCTTACCCCACCCAGCAGGCAGGCCGATACAGAAAGAAACGTGGCAGAGCGGGCAAGCGCCTGCTCTCCCGGCGCATGCACAGGCCAGTGTCCTGTGCAAGTGATACAGTAAATAAAATTATGCTAATTAGGACCCACGGTAAAAGGAGGCGCATCCCTAGCGCCTCCTTTTTGACAGGAGCGGCGGCTGTCAGCGGGTTTGACAGCCAACGCTCAATTTTGCCAGCATCGATTCTCGGACCCGCTGACAGCCATGGGTTTGGAAACCGGACGCCGGCAAAATTAAGCATCCAGTTTTCAACTCGCGAGCCGTGGGCTGATTTTAAATTTTTAAGTTTTTTTTATTTTTAATTATTTTTTACTTTTGGGACCTCTGACTTAATATTGCCATGATATTAAGTCGGAGGGTGTACAGAAAAGCAGTTTTTACTGCTTTTCTGTACACTTTCCCGGTGCCAAGAGAAATTAACGCCTACCTTTGGGTAGCGCTAATTTCTGAAAGTAAAATGTGCGGCTTGGCTTCACATTTTACTTTCTGAATCGTGCGGGAATAAATAATAGGGCCATCAACATGCATTTGCATGTTGCGGGAGCTATTAGTTTCTGGGGGGTTGGATGCACGTTTTCGACGTGCTATTACTCCTTACTGAATAAGGAGTAAAGCTAGCGCGTCGAAAACGCACGACCAACCGCGGGTTAACGGTGCGCTCCACCGGAGCGCACTGTACTGTATCGGCCTGTATATGTCTTAAAATGTATGTGGTGAATAAATATCATGTTTATAGTATTTTTGTTTTGCCAGATTCTTGTTCTGTTTTTGTATGAAATCACTTTTAGCATTTATTGCCTTGTTTCTCCTTGTACCACTTCTCATTAATGTATAATATATATCCAATATTTCACTGTGGCTTTTCCAACTGTAAGCATTTCAGACTGCTAAAGTTTTGATATTTTAATCTTTCAGGTACATTGTGCAATGCTGCCTAATATCGTGTTCATTTAAATAGTCTTCCTTATTTATACATTTTATTTAAAATTGTTATACTGTAACTAGTTTGTGTTAAAGTTGTAGGGTTCTTTTTTTTTTATTATTATTTACATCCAAATAAGAGAGAGCCAGAAGGCAGCAAAATTCAGCCAATAACATGAGATGGCCGTCTGTGTTCCTTCAGAACTGAAGCACCCTGTCACTGGATTTACAGCTGTGTATCTGACAGATGAATTAAATTAACTGCAGCTCTTTTACTCGCTGGCTGACAGTGCCGCAGCAATCCTACCCTGGAACACCGGGAAGCGCGCTTCTCTCACCTCCCCTTCATTTGAAGTACAAAAAAAAAAAAGGAAAATGAATTAAGAATAGGTGATCAAACCCATATAAGCATAAGTTTTGTTAAATTTAATTACTGTAGGGTGGGTGCTTATGTTCTTATGCTTCATAAGCAACGTTTGGGTTTTTTGGGTTTTTTTTTCTAACATGCTCTCTTTTGACATAAACATCCACCCATCCGACTCAGCGATACGACAAGGGAGCTATTGGCTGACAGTTCCAGTCGTTGGTTGCTTTCTGCCTCTGCCATGCTCAGTCACTGTTGTGCGATGGCAGTGGGGGGAGGGGGAAGGCGATAGATGTCAGAAAGACTGCACCGTTCAGATGTGGGCAACTGGAAATACCCTTTTACTGCTTCAAGCAATTCCATTTACCAGGGAATATGAGAGCTCGCCCGCCGTGTGCCGTCTCTGATAGCCCACTCCGTGTCCTTCTCCATGATGTCCCCTGTACCACCACACCTTCGGTCGTCCCCCAGCCATGACCTTGTTAGCCGAGATTGTAGAGCTTTCCGGGAGGCGTTTGTAAATTATTTTCAAGTTATTTACGGTTTAGTTAAAAACTGATATTTAGTACTTCTGATGAGAGCAACGTTCTGATGAGAGCAACGTTATCTCTTGTGGTATCTTCATCTCTTTACGGACATCTCATAAATACCTGCAGTAACAGGTTCTCAAGAAGAAGCACTCAGTTTTTTATTAGTTATTGGAGAAAAGTTACTGCAGGCTGTTCCCATTTTACCTATTCATTACCACCTGGGGACACATAGAGGCTCTGCCAATTGATGAGACACTTCGGATGACAAGATTTAGTTCAAGGAAGCAAAAATAACAATGCCAGCAGTTATATAACGCCTGGCATTTAGGGGAGAAAGGGAATGTAGCAATCATTTGTAGCAGGGGCAGCTGTTACTCCTGTCCAGTGATGTGCTGGAGGGGGCCTTTGGGAGCCATTTGTTCAATTATTTTATGAAAACCAAGAACTGGTGATGGCCCCTTGATAACAAATTGGTAGAAGCGAAGGCCCTTGATAACAAGTTGATGTCATATCCCTTCCCCAGCCCATCTCCAATTTCATCTGTTTTGTCACTTAAGGTAAAACGGAGTGGCAACAAAATGTAGTTTATCAAGCAAGAGAACTAAAGCTGTCAAAAGTCATTCCTGCTTTTAAAGGAACAGGCTATTTCGTCACCCCCACTTTGCTGTCTCATTTTATTTTTGAGACTTTTTCTTTAACACGTTCAGTTAAGAAGAAAATCACAGTTTATTTATCAGACAGCTATCTCTCCAGCTAAGAATTTTGAATGGGAATGGCAGCTTTAATCATATTGCATGTGAAGCAAGTGCAGCAGGCTTGATGAGAGAAATGAGTTCAGAAGGGCAGCTACTAGAACGAGAATAGCCCACGATTTGCTTCTGATTAGAAGAAGGTGCAGACCAACTTATCATTCCATCCAGAAGGAAGAGGGCCCTGGCTGAGACATGGAGCACAGTATTTCCAGTGGGAGATTTGAATTAATTGGACTGACTCCTTTCATCATTTGAACGGCATGCAATCCCTTTAGAGAATGCCGTCCTTTCAAGCATTTTCCATGAAATTGCATTAGCGATCAGCACAAAATGTGCAGGAAAATAAATTGCTGTCTGCATAAAACCTAACTAATTATTTAGTCTTCTCTGTTCAATTTGATAGCAAAAACATTGAAATTGATTATTGATTTATCTAAGATTCCGGCTCCCACCTCCTAGCAAAGGGACCCAGGGGAACTGGAGGGAAACAGATTGGTCATCTAGTGATCTCACTAAACGGCAAGGAGCAGATTGTGCAGGCACACTGAGGAGATGGTTTTCCATAGTAACATAATGACACAGGCAATGATGGCAGCACAAGCCCCACCCAGCTCTTCCAGTCCTGTCCCACACTGCGGGGATGCTCTTCAGCTGCCATCCACAGAGTGCGACTGCCTACTAGATATCTCTCCATTTTGTCTTCCTGCTCTGTACTCCACCATCTGGGGCAGATGAACAAACAAAATGCCCACTTGGTTCACTCGGGGATCATTGACTTCTGTTCTCCCAGATGCCGTAAATCCAAATGACTCTCGAAAGGCTTTTTAAAATGAATGTTTATTTAGCAGCAGCCTGAGAAAGGAGACAATATATTTTGAACTTAAGGGCCTCCATTTTTCTATTGCTCTGTGGGAAAGTGCCTCTTGTCTCAGACCCAGGCACTTAGCCCTTGATACTTCCATAACCTTATTTTCTGACCTGTGTTTTTCTCCCGCTTCGTTGGACTTCCTGCACAGCTGGGGTTCTGGAGAAATTAGATTTCATTCAATGCTACATGATGGGGTCTTCCACTATTTGAAGCTCCCCGTTTGTTTAGCCCGGTCAGACAGAGGCTACAGTGCAAAGTTCCCTCTGGTGCCTGTGCATCCTGAGCCTAGCCAGTAAGTGTTGCTTGTACACACTCGTGGGGGTTTCCTCCTCCGGGACTGTGAGTGATGCTGCCCCAGCATCCCCAGTTCTAGGTGGTTCATCGAACGGGAGACGGCTTGGAACTGATCCCAGGTGTTCTGCACAGCCGCCCGCAGCATTGGATAGCCGCATCCTGTTAGGATAGTGGGATATGTTTCCTCTTTGAAAACCATCATAATGCCTGTCCACCAGCTGGATGGCAGGAAGAGGTCTAGAACATGGCATCCTTTCTCTTCTCACATTATTTAATAGCCACTAAATCAGAAAAACAGAAGTCCTTCCCAGACCTCAATCTATTTTCATTACATTACAGTCAGGGAGCTGGAAAGAAATACTTAAGATATTAATTTCTCATTGTACCCTTAGTAATACTCCATATTTATTTACTAAGGGGTTTTATAATACGATTAATGGTCTAATTTCTCGATTTGGAAGGGGGAAACTCCAAAAATAGCTTTATGCAAACCTGAAGCAGTTAAGAATTGTGACGTTGATATTCAAAGGCATTTATCTGGATGACTTTAGAGTTATCAAGATAAATGCCAAATTTTGAATATCTGTGGCATTTATCTGGTTACATTTTGCCTGGATAAGTAAAGGGCATTCCGGGGCAGAAATGAGTTTGTTGGGAAACTCTGATATTTGGAGTTTGTCGAATAAGTTTTTCAGCTAATTCTAGAAAGCCCCAGAGCAGCTCTAATGTTATCCAGATAATCTTAAGCTTATGCAGCTATTTAAAAAAAAATATAGCCACATAAGTGCTTAAAGAAATAACAAAAGAAAAATAAAATAGTTTAGGCCAGTGGCCAGGGCCCCCTCTGAGTAGTATTCAAAATCTGGCTGGTGAGCCCATGCCTCTCACTATCCCAAGCTCCCCAAAATGAATTTTAAAAATATCGGGCCAACTGGCCCAAGAATACAGACCGGCCTCCTCCATCAGTGATTTAAATCTTATGTCCTTAGGAATCCCCTCCTTCCCACCTCCTAATCCAACCCCCCCTTACCTCCATGGGTGAAGGCCACCGGGCTGCAGTACAAGCACACAGCTTGTCAGTCATTGCCGCAATAGCAATGCTGGTGGTGTAAGCTATTGATGCTGCTGTAGGAGCGATGCTTTTACAGCTACACCAGCAGCTTACTCTTCCGGTGTGGCTGAGGAGGTGACGACTGATGCAGCGGGCGGTGGCATGCTTGTACTGCAGCCCGGCGACCCCCATCATTTGGAGAGGCTATCAGCAGAGGTTGGCTTGGAAGGGAGGGAGAGGAACTCCCTAAAGACATAAGATTTGGAAGGGGAGAGGCTGGCCCGGCAATTCTTGCATTCATTCCAGGGGGGTTTGAAGGGGTGGGGGTCACGAGTCCATCAGCTCGATTTTTAATGATAGCTGGGGGGCGGGGGGGGGGGGGGGGGGAGGGGAGCCCTGGCCCCAGCAGACTGGGGTAATTCTTTTTACTTTTGTCAGCACTTATGCGACTATGTTCTTGGATATCTAGTGGGCTGTGTATTCTACTAACTTTTAGCCGAATAAGTTATCCATTTAAGCTTTTTTTGAAAATCGGACTCTATGTGTATGGGAGGAGGAGGGGTGGGGGGCAGGGGAGGTGGATAACCTTGTTGACTTTTCATTATATTCTAAAGTCTCTGTCATGAAGAAAGGAGGGTTTGGGATTATAAATCAGGATGATCTATCTCAAGGTCAATTTACTTATAGATAGAAAGGAAAGTGGCCTCTCCCTTCCCTATTGAATACATACCTGAGATGATTCTGCTAAGCATCTTGAGCATTAGTCTAGCATTATGGATACGCATAAAATGATGAACATCTTAGAAGGGATAACTTATTTTACTAAACTATCCTGGTGACATTGGATATACATAAAATGACACACAATGTTGATATACAACTGCAATTTCCTTGGAGGAATACTACTAAAATGGCATTATGGCTCACTCCCGAAATTAAATTCAACAAAAGAGATATTAATTGACCTCTTTGGGAAGCTAATAGGATATGGATTTTAGATCAGATCTTAAACGAATACATTATCCTCTCATTCTCATTATTGAAAGAAAAATGTCACTGGTATCAAACAAGATTTGAAATGGTTATGTTGTATGACAGAAATTAAAAATGGCACTGGCCTGGAGGTAACCCGGTGCTATTTCCTATTACTTCACCGGTGGGACAGGAGTGACTGGGGATGCCTCTTTGCTTGTGAAGATACAATGGATGAGGTGAGATGCTGGAGAGAGGGTAGAAGTGACAGGAGAGAAGGCTGATAAGGTTTTTGTTTGTTATTTTCACAGCAGCGTTAATTTTTTCTTCTAGGAACGGGCCCCCTTCCTTGGCACCTGGTACGTTTAAATACTTCAGATGGGGGTCACATTTGTTTTTCGTTGTCTGTCCTGTCTATCTTGACTAGACTGTAAGCTCCTAGGAGCAAAGACTGTCTAATATGTCTGTACAGTGCTGTGTACATCTGGCATGCGCTATACAAATGATTAATAATAAAACAAAGGAAATTTGTCTCCAACGAAACAAAAACACATCCCCTTAGAACATTATTGGTCTAAAATGGTGAGTTTCTCTTTCAGCTAGTGTAACTCAGTCCTTGTATTTTGTTGCTCATAGAGCTATTTGGACTTCTATGAAGCTGCATTGAGCCAAATTAAATTTAGAAAAGTTATGTTGGATTTTGCCATATGGAAGCTGATACATTTTTCCATTTAACTTTTTTACTATAAAACTTTTTTACTATAAAAACATAAATCCCATTTGCAGATTAGATTGGGTATTTTGAGATGGGAGTGTGGGGACTCTCTGGTTGTCCACTAGATGGCCCTAGATTCCTGTCCTGGAGGTAACAGGGCAGAGCTGAGACAAAGTGGTGTAAGACCCACTCCCCAGCTGATTTTCAAAACTATCACACTTCCCTGGACTGATGCAGGTTAACTGCTAACACAATAAAACATCACTATTTTACCAAGCAAAGAGAAGCATCTGGTAACCAACCCAAATAGTTATTTTCAATTGTGAAACGTCTCACCTCTTGGCTTTCAACATAGAATACCTATCTCATAACTCAACATGGTACCTCTATCTCCAAATCCCTTGCAACATATTTTAAAACAAAAAACACAAATTTATGTACCAACTTTCCTCCATATACTGTCCCTGTCCCTTGTCCTTCCAATCCCCAACCAGCTCTTTGGTCAGATTTTGCAAATAATTTCCTGCATGACTTCCTCAAATTGTCTGCTCAGTCCTTGCTTTACTAGTCTCCCAAAAGCTTTCACATGGAAGTTCAGTGAACCGGGTATCCAAAATGATCAATTTATCCCTCTCTTCTGGGTCCCTTCCACCTGTACTAAAACAAACATCTGTACGTCCCAATCTCGAAAACCCCTAGCTGACCCGTCAGACTTCCAGAACTTAGGTCCAATTTCCTCACAACCTTTTCTGACTAAGATGATAGAATTAGCCATTCTCAACCAGCTAACACAATTCATTGAGAAACATGCAATACCAATATGGTTTTAGGAAGTACCACAATACCGAAACTTTTCTCCTTTTCAGCACAGATGTCATACACAGAGATTTCGATTCAGGGACATCCTACTTGTTAATTCTGTTGGACATTAGCTCTGCCTTTGATACAATAAACCACAACATCAACTCTCAGACATTGGGCTTTCTGGTTCTGTTCTATCTTGGTTTAGTTACATCTCACTGGCAAGTCCAACAGTTAAGAACAGCTAACAAATCATCCTCCTGGTTTCCCATCACAACTGGTCTCCCACAGAGATCCCCCTTATTGGCCGCCCTGTTCAATAACTACACTGCACCACTATCACGATTTATATCCACTTTAGATTTATCATATTGAATCTATGCCGATGACATTCAGTTTTTTTTCCCAATCAAGATGTCATGGTCATTCACTTGTCAGTTTGTTTTCCTCTGTCTTTCTTCCATTGGAGCATGGTTAAGCCACAATAACTTATCACTGAATATCAGAAAAACTGAAATTCTGTTCCTGGGGGTCACAACACTCCATATGGCATTCTTATATTATTACAATTGGTAACCCATACCAAATAATTAAACTGCTCGTAACCTTGGAGTAATTTTGGATTCTACCCTTTCAATGTGTGACCACATGAAGACAGTCGTTAAATCCTCTTTCTTTTAAATTACGTCTCCTGTCCATCTGAAGGCCTTATTAGATCTCAGTATGTTTAGGACAGTCCTTCAATCATCAATCACTTGGTTACCCATCCAATATTGCATTCACTATAAACTTGTCACCATAACACATAATCTCTTACATCACGTTTCTCCCTTGGGTTAACAGTACCCTTTAAGGTGAATTTTAAAAGCCCATCACGCTCCAAAATCGGGAGATGCTTGCATAAGTCGAGCTCGTTCACGCCCACCAAATTTTAAAAGCTGTCCAGATATGTGTGTATCTTCCACTGCGCGTAAATCTCACTTGATTTCAAAAAGGGGCGTGGTGTGGGCATGGGCATTTTGGGGCATAGCCAAGAAATGTGCATGTAAATACTTTTGTGTCCTGGTGCGCACCCAGGTCCATTGCTGCGTAACTTTATTTCTGCTATGGAGGAGGTGTAGCTTAAAAAATAAAAGAAATTAGCTATTTTTGCTGGGTTTAAAGGGTCTGGGGTAACTGAGGGGAGTGCTGGATATTAAACAAGGGGGGGTTTGGAGGCCTAACTATTAACTGGGTGAAATGGTGGATGAACTGGTGAAACTGGCAATGGTGGATGCTCGCAAGTAATAAAATATCGTGACTTACTTGGTAGAATCAGGATTTGCATGCCTAGGCATGCACCCACTTAACAATTGGGAGCACATGTGCATGCAGGCAGGCTATTTATAACGTGCACATATATGTGTGCGCACGTTATAAAATGGCTGCATATCTGGGCGTGCGCTGACCCACACGTGCCAAAGTGCACACATGTGCCTGTTTCAAAGTTATCATCCCTAGTTTTACACCCCGATAGAGCTCTCACATCGGCTTCCCAATCTCTCTTGGAAATCCCCTCTCTTTGTTTTGCCAGATTCTCGATTACATGGAGAGGGCATTCTTCCTGGCTGGACCTACCCTCTGGAATTTCCTACTGCAGCACCTATGCATCTTGACTAATGCAAACCAATTCAAGAAAGCCCTAAAGACACACCTGTTTGTTGCGGTTTTCGCCCAGCTAACCGATTAATACTAGATATAGGCCTTCTATTTTGTGCTGTTGTCACGTTTGGCATATGATAATGTTTTGTTGATATTATGTTACACTCGTTTATTTTATTTATTTATTTATTTATTTATGCCTTTTATATACCGTCTTTCCAAAAGTAGTTCACAATGGTTTACAAATATAGCAATGAATTACATTTTATGAAGATAGTAAATTTCAAACTGCATTAATATAAAAGTATGAAAAGGATATGAGAATAATGGAGTTTTTAATAACTACAACAATGGAGAATAATTTCCAAGGAATAATTTAAACCAGAAGATTAAGAAAGTATACAAATCATCGAAAATTAAGAGTGAAATTAGTCTTTTTATTAAGTATATTTGAATAGTTTCAGATGAGTTCATAAGCTTTTTTGAAAAGCCATGATTTTAGGTCTTGTTTGAATTTCTTTTTTTTCACTTGCTAGTCTTATTGGATTAGATAGGGAGTTCCAAAGCTTGGGACCAGCAGTAGAAAACAAACAATTTCTGAATTGGGTAAGATGAGCAGGATTGTTGGAAGGTATTGAAAGAATGCCTTTGTTTTGGGATCTTAGGTCTCTTGTTGGTTTGTAGAGTTGTCTAGAAATTCCTGGAGGAGATGAATCAATATTATTGATGATATTGAAGATAATTGATAATACTTTGATTTGGATTCGGAAGGTTACTGGAAGCCAATGAAGATCTATCAGGGTGGGGGTGATATGGTCAAATTTTCTAGTTCCGGTGAGAATTCTGGCAGAGACATTTTGGAGTAGTTGAAGAGGTCTAATTAAGTTTGCATTAAGGCCTAGAAATAATGAATTTCAGTAGTCTAGATTAGAAACAATTAGGGTTTGTAACACTGTGCGGAAGCCCTGGAAAGTTAGTAGAGATTTCTGACAGTGAAGCATTCTGAGTTTGGCATAACCAGACTTGATTAACTTCGAAATATGTTTTTCATGTTGAGGTTTTCATCAATTTGGATTCCTAGGTCACGAACTTCATCAGCAGTTGATATATTTCTAAGTTTAGTATGGAATGTTTTGGAGATGTATTTTTTTTCTTAGCCAAATTATTTCAGTTTTGTTAGTGCTGAGAGTCAATTTCAGAAGAGAAAGCTCTTTTTGGATAGATTCCATGTATTTGGTTAGGGTTGCTTTTGTTCTTTCAAAACATTTTTTCAAAAGGAATATAAAATTGAATATCATCAGCATATATAAAGAATTCATTTTCATTTAATAAAATTTATTAATCGCCTAACACTGAAAGGCCTAGGCGATATACATAATAAACATACATAATAATAATAAAAACAAAAACATAAATATTACACTCATATATATAAAGTTTCATAGAAACCATATCAAATTATGCCAATCTAACATTAGGGACTTATCCCTATAAAAAGATTCACAAAATGACATACCTAAGGTAGATCTAATTGGGAGATTCAACAATTAACACTCCATGAGTTCACATTGATATTATAAAACATTCACATTGTATTTATACAATATTAAATGCACGAGTTAGCAAATAGCTCTTAAATGCCATCTTAAATTTTTTAACATCTTCCAGCACACGGATTTCAAATGGGATGAGGTTTCATTGGACTGGAGCCGTGATGGAAAAAGAAGTTTCTCTAGTATTAAAGAGTCATGCCTGTCGGACTGTGGGGATTTCTAATAAGTTCAATTGTGAAGATCTTAGGGATCTGACAGGTTTGTAAATTCGTAAGAGTGCATTAAATTTGATAATAGATTGCAAATTGGAAGGAGATAAATGTTAAATAAAGTTGTTAATAGGACTGATCCTTGAAGGACTCCTGTGTCAATTTTAAAGAGGTCTGAGGTTTGATAGCCTAATTTGATAAGCAGTATTATGTTTTGTTGACATTATGTTACACTCGTTTGTTTTAATTCTTATGTATGTAATCATGTTCCCCACCCTGAACCTTGGAGGGCTTGGTCTATAATTAATTTTAAATAAATAAATAAATAGCTAGAAGGGAGAAACCATTTCCTATAACACCTCCCCTTGAGGATTGCTGCAGTGGTTTAATCCCTGTCCAGAAAAGGGGGCTAGGCTAATAACAAGTGTGGTCATTTTGGTTAAGCATTCAAGGAGCTAGGAGCTGTTTTGGTTTCCCTCAAATTGAATGAGACCTACCCATCCCTCTCAGTTATTTTGTTATAGAGGATAGTCTCCACAGGTTATAATCTGCCTGTGAGGGTCTGCCTCCTTTTGAGAGAGACTTTATTAAGAACATTTTCTATTTTGGAAGTAACTAGTATGAAACTCTGTACCTTTGGTGATGAACATTGCCTGGAAACTGAAGACCTGTGAGCTAGGGATGTGAATCGTTTTTTTGACGATTTAAAATATCGTCCGATATATTTTAAATCGTCAAAAATCGTTAGGGCCACGATACAATACCAATTCCCCCGATTTATCGTTAAAAAATCGTAAATCGGGGGAAGGGGGAGGGCAGGAAAACCGGCACACTAAAACCCCCTAAAACCCACCCCCGACCCTTTAAATTAAATCCCCCACCCTCCCGAACCCCCCCCAAATGCTTTAAATTACCTGGGGATCCAGCGGTGGTCCAGAACTGCGGCGGTCCGGAACGGCCCCCTCAATTGAATCCTTTTGTCTTCAGCCAGCGCCATTTTGCAAAATGGCCACCGCAAAATGGCGGCGGCCATAGACAAAAACGATTCGACACAGGAGGTCATTCCGGACCCCCGCTGGACTTTTGGCAAGTCTTGTGGGGGTCAGGAGGCCCCCCCAAGCTGGCCAAACGTTTCTGGGAGTCCAGCGGGGTTCAGGAAGCGATTTCTTGCCGCGAATCGTTTTCCGTACGGAAAATGGCGCCGGCAGGAGATCGACTGCAGGAGGTCGTTCAGCGGGGGTTCCGGACCGCCGCTGAACGACCTCCTGCAGTCGATCTCCTGCCGGCGCCATTTTCCGTATGGAAAACGATTCGCGGCAAGAAATCGCTTCCTGAACCCCGCTGGACTCCCAGAAACTTTTGGCCAGCTTGGGGGGGCCTCCTGACCCCCACAAGACTTGCCAAAAGTCCAGCGGGGGTCCGGAACGACCTCCTGCAGTCGAATCGTTTTTGTCTATGGCCGCCGCCATTTTGCGGCGGCCATTTTGCAAAATGGCGCCGGCTGAAGACAAAAGGATTCAATTGAGGGGGCCGTTCCGGACCGCCGCCGTTCTGGACCACCAGGTAATTTAAAGCATTTGGGGGGGGGGTTCGGAAGGGTGGGGGATTTAATTTAAAGGGTCGGGGGTGGGTTTTAGGGGGTTGGCTCACGATTTTAACGATTTTTCACGATATTTTTAAAACCCAAACGGCAACAATACGATTCCCTCCCCCTCCCAGCCGAAATCGATCGTTAAGACGATCGAGGACACGATTCACATCTCTACTGTGAGCCTCTGTATAAGGAGAGAAGGAGCTGCAATAACAGTATTCACTCTAGAAGAGATTTTTTTTTAGACTTTTCAACGTTGTCCCTTTACTGTTGTGAAGTGATTTTGATCCACCCCTCCTTACCAGGAAGCTGGACTGTACAGTCTGGTTTCAGTGAATCACAGGCCAGGCCGGTCACTTGAAGTCTGGAGAGCAGAGGAACAAAGAGAACCAGTGGAACTCCATCCTAAGGGGCCAGAGCATGGGCTGGGTAACAGAGACTGAACAATGAAACTCGGGTAGGCATATTATGGGCTAAGGGGATCCCCTCAGCTATAGGATTTCTCTAACCGCTGGGCTCTTATACACTCAGTGCAGGAATGGTAAGGCTGAATCCCAAGGAACCTGAGTTCATCAGCACATACATAGAAAGAAGAGGGAATCCAAATGTAATTCACGCAATTATATATGATTGGACATTGATTTAACCTTTTGAAGAAATCAGTAAACTTTATTTGAACACCCAGTACGATATGCAGCTTGTCTATCCCAGTAACCCAGCATCACATACACCAAGGAAGGGACAGTAAGACACATATCCATCTGTAAAAATCGCACCATCACCTGGACCAAGTAGGTCTGCATTCACCTCTACAGAAAGGACCCACACCTTGGGGACAAGCAGCATGGGAGAGAGAGTTAGTGAAAATAGCCCTAGAAAACAAACTATTTTTGTGTGCCCTTTGGAATCAGATAACTCCATGGAAAAAGGGTTAAGTATTATTCATTTGTTATTTTGAAATCTGTTATCCAGGGGGTAAGCTGTCCTTGAGCAAAGTAGAATCTATATCTCTCTCTTGTGACTCAAATAATTTTACTAATTGGAAGTCTTGTATGTTTATTGATATTAATTACTAGTGAAATATGGCTTGTTTGGTTTATAAATATGAAAAATTGGCTGCTAAAAAGCCTAATAATAATCAAAATTATCTTATAGTATGGAAGTTGCTTCTAAATTACATGGAGATATCCATCTGCTGACCAGGCCTGTTGTCCCAGGAAGTACACTGTCTGCCAAGTGCCAAAATCTGAGATATTACAGAGAAAATGCTGAAAATCCACATACCTGTTGAAAACTATTCGATGCCACTCATCCAATTTGGCATGAATTATATGACTAGGTTCCACACAAAGCATATTAAAAGTGACTTTGTGGCTCTGCAAGAGAGGGTAAAACAGAGATGTGAGCAGGTGGTATTCTTGTTAGTACTCCCAGTCAAGGATAAAGACCCAGGAACGGAAAGTCACATTCTGGAGATGACTGCATGGCTGCATAGTTGGTAAGGATGAGAATATTTCAGCTTCCTGGATCATGGAATAATGTTTTAAGGTCTGCTGAGCAGAGTTGGGGGTCAGTTGCCAAAGAAGTGATACAGTGTCTTCCAGAATATACTGGTAAACCTACTGAGAAGGGCTTTAAACTAGGATCATTGGGGATGAGCAAGCAAATCCCTAAGTTAAGGAAATCTTTAAATACTTATAAAGAAATGACATTTGGAAAGCTATGTACACTAATGTTCATAGTATAGAAAATAAAGTCTGGGATCTAGATGGAGACATGGTACATGAAATACTACAACTGGGTTTTAGTTATACTGGAAGATCAGGGTACAAAGAAAGGGAGAAGATATGACACTATAAATAAAAAGTAATATTAAAGCAACAGCACTCTAGGACTTGTGAGGTAAGGAGAAGGTACTGTGGATTAATTCAGAAAGAGGGAATACCTTCGCAGGCAGAAGAAATGGATTGAGATTTAATGGAGGATATTCACAAAATTGCTGTGAAAGGGGAGGTGCTATTGCTAGGTGATTCCAATCAGCCAGATGTTGGTTGGGACATACTGGCTGTGGGGTCTTCTAATAGAAGGGAGATTCTGGATTCTCTGCAGGGAGAACTGCTCTGTCAACTGATAATGGAACCCACACCTGAGGGGGAAATATTGTATCTAAGGCTTACCAACTGGGAGAGTGTTTCTGATGATGTTGTGGATGATCATCTGGGATCCAGTGATCGCTGGATGGAGTGGTTCAGTTTTAGAACACAATGATGAAAGTTCATTTAAAGGCCAGGATCCTAGAGTTCAGGAAAATAAACTTTATTAAAATAGAGAGCACTTTCTCATTCTGTGGTCTCACTACCCTGTTGCTGCCTGCCTTCCATCTGTCGCAGCCCCTCTTGGCCCGGTGGATCACTAAGCATCACTCTTTGTGACATCAGTTGGGCATTGGGCTAAGAAGTGCCATGGGACACCAGAGGCACCACATGCCGTTAGCAGTGTGTGCCTCTGTGGCACTCTGTCTGCAGAGGGTGACAAAGGGGCTTGCCACTTTGTGTGCCCCTTCATGTGCATTTGGTGAAAACCAAATTCATCTACAGTGTGCTGCCTTTTACTGGGCCCCTTCAATACCATTTAACTTAGGTCTGTTTTGAATTTTATTATTTGATCTGTTATCCATTTACATAATGGTAATACCGGTTAATTATTGTCCAGGGAAGATTTATTTAATTTATTTAAAACTTATATACTGCAAAACTTTCATATAATTATGTGTTCTGAATGTCTTCTGCATGTGATTAAGAGGCTTATTGGCAATTGTGCTGTTTATTCACAGACAAAACCATTGGCACTTTTAATAGCTGCTTCAACACTCTCATTAATGTTTCTCAATGCACAATCTACTGCAATCCAAAGATCCAGATTGTTTGCTCATTACTGAATCTTGGCTACTTATAATGGAATTACTTCCGACTACTCTGTCTGAGGATGTATTTAGAGATTAGGCCGTAGTAGATTCTGAGTTCTCTCTCAGATACAGACTAGTTTGAAAACCACAGGCCAACTTCTAAGTGAAAACATATTTATTGTTTTGCACCGTGAAATGCTAAAAAATGCTTATGAACAGACAAGAATCTGAGAACTGTAGAGCCAGTAGTTCCCAGACGGGAAAAGTAAGTAATTAATTGATGCTAAAGTCTGAGAGAGTGAAGGCCACAGAACTGTGCTTGGAACTGATAAGAACACAGAGGGAAGGAACATTGCTTCTATCTGTGGCAAATTGCCAGATTTTTAATGTATAAAGCATGGGAATAGCTAAGAGAAAAGAGAGATTGCTTCTGGACGTGATAGAGCAGATTGATCCCTTGAAAATGTAAGCTTTTTATAACCCTTCTGTATTATCTGATTTTATTTATTCTCTGTTCTAGCCTCATATTGCTCAAATAGACCTACTTTCATAAATATCTGAAACTGCGATGTATTGAGTCAGAGTGTGTATGCATGTGACTATTTGTATAAGGAATAAGCTCCTGGGTTCAAGCTTCCAGGTATAATCCCAGTAATTGTGTGTATATTTATTTATTTACATTGGGTAAGCCCCTGAGGTAGTCCTTTGTGCATGCAGGTAATTCCCAGTGTAGACCCAAGTGAGGTTAGCCTCCAGATTAGAGTCCCCGGGCAGAATGCCAGTATCAGCCCAGAACACTGCTAGACTCAGATATGGTTTCCTTGAACCAGATATGCCCTGAAGGATTCCAAACCTTTTCACAACCCAGGCCTAGTCATTGTGTGGGTGGGCTTCTGGCAATTGTTAAAGACACCCTGTCCCCTATCCAGGTTCATATAGAGACTCGCAGCCCATATGAAATCTTCTTAATATCCACAATATCTTTAAACTTCTGTATAGTATACTATGCTTCAGGGCTTCTCCTTTCTTTTCTTTTCTTTTTTTTTTCTTTTCTTTAATCTTTATTGGTTTTAACAACTTACACAGCATATATACTTTGTTAATGAAACATAGTGTATCATGTCTGGATACTAACAAAAAGCATATTACATCTTATTCAGAAATATTACTACTACACATTATAAAAATTTCCAGACAGTTTACAACTTATTAGACCCCAAAATGGGGGGGGGGGGGGTATAACTGCAAATTTAAGGAGCTTATAAATGAAAATATATTTTTACTCAGAAATTAGGCGACCAGTTCTTACAGCATTATTCTAAAGACATCACTAATTACTGTTACGGTTTTCTAAATAAGTAGCTAAAAAGATAAATAAAATAAGTTTAGCATTCATAAACTACAAGAGATTGCAGAAAGAGGAAGACAAGTGACAATATCTGGAAAAGCTAAGAGAAGGTGAAAAGAAGTCAGGAGAGTGATGATGCAGATGGAATTAAAAATAGCTAAACAGGGAGCAAGATTTTATTTTAGATCTGTTAATAATAGGAGGAAGTGCAAAACTGTGAGACTCGAAGGTGAAAGGAAGGAATATGTAGAGGCTGATAAGAAAAAAAGAGGAATTTCTTAAGAAATATTTCTGTTTAGTGTTCACTGAGGAAGGACCAAGAATAGGACCACAGAAAATAGACACAAGTAGGATTGAAAATGAAGTAAGCCTCAAACAATTTTCAGAAGAATGTGTTCATGAGGAGCTAGCTAAAGAAGAAATACAAATGCGATGGGGCTGGATGGGATACATTTGAGGGTATTAAGGGAACTTAGAGAAGGTCTGACAGCTCCGCCTGCTAAACTTTTCAGCCCAGTTTTGGAGGACTGTAGACAGGCAGATGTGGTTCCTCTCCACAAACGTGGAAATAAGGAGGTTGGGAGCTACAGGCTGGTCAGTCTGACCTCTGTGGTGAGTAAATTAATGGAGTCACTGCTAAAACATGGGATAGTGCAGTTTCTAGAATCCAAAGAATTACAAGATCCAAGGAAGCATGGTTTTACCAGAGCTAGATCTTCTCAGGCGAATCAAAACAATTTCTTTGACTAGGTGACCAGATAGTTAGATCAGAAGAGAGCACTTGATGCAGTGTAAATAAATTTCAGTAAAGCTGTTGACATGGTTCTGCATAGGCGACTTATAAATAGACTGAACACCAAGGTTGGTGCAAGAGTATTTGGCACCCTAGGTGAACTTTCGGTCATGCATCCCCCTCCCCCAACTTATCTCCAGAACAGCTCTTTTTCCTACTGAGAACAGTAGCTCCAGCAGCACAGCTGGTGGTATTGGCTCTGGCTTAGCACTCCCTTGGCCTCATACTGGAGGGATTTTGCTGCCCCAAAGTGTTGGCACTCTGGGCAACTGCCTAGTTTGCCCAATGGAAGCACCAGCCCTGCTGAACACTATTGGTATAGGCCCTAAATTGACTGAATAGATTAGAAACTGATTGAGTGGAAGGTGACAAAGGGTAGTAGTAAATGGAGTTCACTCTGAGGAGAGAGACATTCTAGTCATGTGCCACAGGGATTGGTCCTTGGGTCATTTTCTGTTCAACATTTTCATAAGTGATATTGCAGAAGGAATATCAGGAAAGGTTTGACATTTTGTGTATGATAACAAAATCTGCAACTGGGAAGATACCTAGAAAGGTGTGTAAAACATTAGGAGGAATCTAGTGAAGCTTGAGGAATGGTCTAAAGTCTGGCAACTAAGATTAAATGCTAAAAAAATACAGAATTCATGTATTGGGGATGCAAAAATCCAAGGGAGTGATCAGTATATGGGTGAAATTCTAAGTATGAAACAAGAGCGGATTGTGATGAATTGCAGGAGGATCTTGCAAAACTGGAAGATTTGGCTTCCAAATGGCAGATGAAATTTAACGTGGACAAGTGCAAAGTGATGCATATAAGGAAAAATAACCCTTGCTATAGTTATAGTTATAGGTTCTATCCTAGGAGTTACCATCCAGGAAAGAGATCTAGGCAATATAGTGGATAATACATTGAAATCATTGGCCCAGTGTGCTGTGGCGATCAAAGAAGCAAACAGAATGTTAATTATTATTAAGAAGGGAATGGAAAATAAAATGGAGGTTGTCATAATGCCTCTGTACCACTCCATGGTGAGACCGCACCTTGAATAATGTGTACAGTTCTCGTCCCCACATCTCAAAAAGGATATAGTTGCACTGGAGAAAGTGCAAAGAAGGGCAATAAAATGATAAGGGGCATGGAATGGCTGCCCTATTAGGAAAGGCTAAAGAAGTTAGGGCTGTTCAGTTTGGAGAAGAGACGACTGAGGGGGGATATGATAGAAGTCTACAAAATCATGAAAGGACTTGTACAAGTTAATGTAAATCAGTTATTTACTCTCTCAGATAATAGAAGGACCAGGGGGCACTCCATGAAGTAGCTCATTTAAAACAAATCAAAGAAAATTCTTTTGTACTCAGCGCATAGTTAAGCTCTAGACTCATTAACAAAGGATGTGGTTACAGCAGTTAGTGTAACTGAGTTTAAAAAAGGTTTGGATAAGTTCCTAGAGGATAAATCCATAAACTGCTATGATGGTAATTAAAAAGCAATAGTAGCTTGTGATCTTGTGACTTGTGACTTGGATTGGTCACTGATGGAAAAAGGATGCTGGGCTTGATGGACCCTTGGTCTGACCCAGTATGGCATATCTTATGTTCTTATGTTATGTTCTTATGGGATCTGGGGTGATTATATCTGATGATCTGAAGGTGACCTGTAGGAGTATCTGGTAGATATTTTATATTTTATTCACAGAATTTAATCTGGTAACCATAGGATAAGAATTCTTTAGTTTTAGGGAGCAGTTAAATACACTTGTGTGAGGAAGTAAGTTTAATTTTATTAGCAGCAAAAGTAAAAACAATTTAATATGGTACAATTATTTCTTTTCTTTATTGTTTTTGGTTTAGTTGTTACAGTTCTGCAGTGCAAGGCAGTCTAGTAAAAGAAAATCAGAACTTATAAGCATTCTCTAAGCCCAACTGTGCATTTAGGAATTTATGCAATGCCAATCTAAATAACCCAGTTAAAAGGTAATTAAGTCAGTGTTCTCATCCTTATCTAGTCCAGGTTATACTCCTGCCGAAGTCAGGACCTTGTCTAAATACACTATGGGGTAATCCAACAACTCCCAATGCAGGCAAATGACGGAACCCAAAAGGTTTCACAGACATCTCAGTGAGATGTATATAAGGGCAAAAATAGATTACAGAAGGTTTTAGCTTTAATTCTTTCAAGGGCTGTTTGGCAAGACTCCTACAGTTTGAAGCAGGTATTGAGTTTGAAACTCAGTCTTAATTTGCAGTCAAAGTTCAGTTAACAAAGTTCTCTTGACAGAGCTTTGGGGAATCCATAGGGAAAAGACACATATAATGTCCTTTCAGATAATGTCAGACTTCTGGATAACACAGAGTCTCTTTTCTCCAAGTCAGACCTCATTGAATATTCTGTTTCATAAACTCAAATGTTGATCTGGATTGGATGTTGCCACTTCCTATAGACTCAGAATTGTTGGGATGCAAATGGTGTCACCTGAGTCTCAATACGTAGGAATATTTCCCGCTAGTTAATGAAGTTCAGAGAGTCATTAACAAAACAGGTACTAGAACAATACTCATTTCATTGCTGGATACAAAGCTTTGACCAAGGACATGTTTCACAGTTCTTGCCCAGGTTCTTCTCTCATTTGGGAGGTGATGACAACTCTCTGATATGGAGAAACAATCACAGTCTCTTTGTATGACTCTCAGTCTCATATAAAATTGCCAAAATCAAGTGACTGCAGACTCCATGTTTAGATCTTTAAGTCTGTCCCATATGCTTAATAACAAACACCACTGACCATTTTGTAGCCACTCTCTAGACTGTCTCCTTCCAGAATTGTACACAGTATTGCAAATGAGGTCTCACTAGTGAGATCTAAACATGTATACTCTAGAAGAAAGGCATGGTAGGGGAGATATGACAAAGACATTTAAATACCTTCATATATCTGCGCAGGAGGAGGTGGTGAAGAGGACTGTACCTGAATTCAAGAAAGCATGGAATAAGCACAGGGGATCTCTGAGGGAATGGTAGGGATAATTGAACTGATCAGTTGACATGAATGGGCAGACTAGATAGGCTGTATGGTAATTTTCTGCTGTCATATTTCTATATTTCTAACTCTGTGTTGTGCTTGGGGGCGGACCCTTGGCCTGTGGCGATGCAGGAACTGACCACAGGGGGCGGAGCATGAGAGGAGACAGAGGCAGTGTTGATCTTCACCACTGGAAGCCCGCGGTCCCCCCCGGGAGGAGCCTGTAGGGACCCGGGCCGCTGGGACTTAGGTGGGCCTCACAGGGTCTCCTTGGAGAGTTAGAGTCCGGCATGCCCACAGAGGCAGGAGGAGCGCTATCGGGTTCTAGGCTGGTAACAGGTTGAAGATAGGAGAACTAGAAGAACATTGGTGATGACAAGGCTAGGGACAGAGCCAGAATCAAGCAAGGTCAGACGAGCAAGGTCAAAGTCCAGGAATCAGTCCAAAGAGTGGTCAACGAAACAAGGGTCAAGATCCAGAGGTCAGGCAAGGTCAGGAACAGGCTGAGGTCGTTGGCAAGCAGCAGGCAGGCAGGCGAGTCAGGAACAAGCTGTGGTCTTTGGCAGGCGGCAGGCATGCAGACGAGTCAGGAACAAGCTGTGGTCTTTGGCAGGCGGCATGCAGGCAGAAGAGTCAGGAACAAGCTGTGGTCTTTACCAGAAAGTCAATCCGAGGTAAGACCAAGGAGATGAACAACGAACACTGGAACAAGCAGGGCAAGGAAGCAGGTACAGGCAGGAACAGAACTGGAACAGAAGGATCCTGGAATGAAACTAGAAACAGGCAAGCAGGAGCACGAGCAAGGTCAATCTCAGGAACAAACCGACCCGATTGCCAAGGCAAGGAGGTGAGGCCAGGAACTTCCTTTTAACCTCCCTTCAATCAGGGTGCGCCGCGGAACTAGGGCCCACCCTGGAACCCATATCAGAGCGGCTGGTCCGCGCGCGCGTAGGGGCGTGGCTAACTGTTGGGATGCCAAGGCCCGGCGTGGGGCCTGGCGCATGAGTGAAGGCCCGGCAACCGCCGCCTCGGGATGCCAGGGCCTAGCCGGGCTCGTGAGGGCGACGAGGGAGACAGGACCGGAGCCTGCTGGATGACCCTGAAGGTGAGCGGTCCCGCGGGCAGGACGACCGCGGGCGGGGCGTGTAACAGTCTGTGAACATATTTAATGGTTCTGTATACCGATATTGAATATTTGTTATTCCTTTCTTCTGGACTTTTTCCATCATCTTGATTTTTAATTATTTTATGCATTTGATTAAAATTCTTTAAAGATCATGGGACTAAAAAGATATTAATTTCCAATTACATATGAGGGAAAGCATTGCATAAAACACAGACTTCTGCACTAAAGTGGTAAGTTTGAAGATAATGAGCAAAGATTTTTATGGTTGCCTAGTGAATCAACACATATTTTTATTGGACTAACTCTATATATCTGTGACAAGCTTTCAAAAGCTAGTTACAGATGTATTGAGCTAGTCCAATAAAGAAATATCACCTTCAGCTTGTTTGTTGATCCTTATTTCTACAAGTGAATGGGCAAATCTGGATTTGTATTAATTATAGGTTCCAATATAGTTGAAAGCAAACATAATGCAAATTAGTTGAACATTTTGGAAAATACAAAATAGAAGGGACAAAGAAGACATGTTATTTTCTAAATACAATATATATATTTTTTTATTTATTTATGTAATATATTATGTCATGTATTTTTAATATGGTAATGTGTTTGCTGTGTTAGTACAATACAAAGGTGACGCCTGATTTTTTTTTTTGTTTTTGTTTTATTCGTATTTTTAAGGTCACTGTCATGTTAGAGTTTCTTCCACTGAGGCATGCTGGTAAAGTAAAATCCAGCCTTGGTATTGATTAGCACAGCTGCCTGCGATGACAGACAGCAGCCGATGCTCTCCCACTCTTGTTCTCTGTTGTTGTAGGCATCCCACTGCGTCAGTAAAGGTGCAGTTCTGTTACAGAGATGTCAATAGAAGCTGAAGCTCCAGCTGTTACTTTTAATTACCTGAACAAAATCCACCTTGCAGGTTGCTTACATTTTAATTTACCCCCTGTCATCTCGGTAAAATGTCAAAAAGAAAGCATGTCATAGAAGACACAACTAGAGTTTGAGGAGCAATAGGAAGTTCGCGGGCAGTTCTCCGACACATTTGCTCTAGAACGTTGTCCTGCTTTTTCACTCTACAAACATGCAGGAAAGTGGCATTGCTACCAGTTTTCCTCACATTATAAGCTTTGCCTGTTTTAGCCTTTATTTCTTCCCTTGGGTCAGATGCACTAAAAGGTTTTTCCAATTTTGTGTCTATGGGGAAAAAGAAAGCTTGCATCTGGCCCTTTGTTAGCTAGAATTCCCTTTCCCCATTCTTTTTTGCATTAAGTGCTTTTAATTCTTGTATTTTTATGACTTCTGCAATAAATGTGCAAAAATCCAGTTGAAGAATAGCACAATAAAATGTTTAAAGAAAAAGGGGTTGATTTATCAGCAAAAACTATCCCATTTTGAATGGGGAAAACACTGGCACAAGCCTTTATGAAATCAGTCCCTATATTTACTGAAAGGCTCAAATAGAGCTGAGTGTAATAGAGGGTAGAATAGTCAACAACTGGCTAAATTATCATTTTTAAATTACACTATAGCACTAGTGCTTTAATATACGTTAATCATCATTATGATATTTCTTCTGTATATTTTATTATTCATTAAAGAAAAATCTGTACTCGATTAACAAAAGTAGTATCCTAAGCAAATATATATGGAAACGCAAAGTTAAAGCAGCAGCATCTTAATCACAATGGGAAGCTGGCAGTGCAAGGGTTAAATAGTTGTCATAGAGTAATTGGATGTTGCAGTTTTAACTCTTAGTTCCCAAGAATTGCACGAGCAATAACTTTAAAAAGTTGCACATTAATAACTGGCCAGACTGTAGAAAAGCTTAAGAGATTGACCACTAAAGCATGCTTGTAGAAGACCCTGGGAAGAAGCAGGATGAAAGCAGTAAGGATGTGCTTTTGTTCTGAAATAACACAAATATACCAATGAAATAAGCTGTTTGTCACAGTCGGTGAGCCCTTAGGATGTGGTGTGGTTGACACAGCCTAGTAGGTGAGCCCACAAGGCCATACTGACAGCTGGGACAGGAGGTGGAGCTTGGACCTGTATCAGCCCCGAGGCCTGCAGATTGAGCCTTTGGGTTCCAGGGGCCAGCAGGACTTAGGCGAGTATCCCTCAATGGGCGGTTTAGGAGAGTCAAGGTATGGGTGGCGGTCAGGGCTGGCGGCGGGCAGACAGTATCAAGGTCCAAGCCAAGGGTAAAGGCAGGCAGCAGTCAAGAGAGTGGTCGTGGTCTGTAGCAGAGGTCAGTATCAGGTGGCAGGCAAGAGAGTGGTCATGGTCCGTAGCAGAAGTCAATAGAGAGAGTCAGGTGGAGACAAAGAAGAGACTGGAGAGCAAGGCAGTGCAGGGCAGGGCAGATGAGCCATGACAAGGGAGACTGGCAAGGAACAAACAAGGCAAGGGCATGGACAGATAAAGACCAGGGAACAACAAGGCAAGGTAAGGCACAGGCTAGGAAGAGGCAAGGCAAGGAGACACAAAAGCAAAATGCACTACAGACTAGGCAGGGGACCTATTGCTGAGGCAAGGTATGGAGCGCGGCTGGGGGTTTAAATGCCCAGCTGTCTGACGTAATTGCTGAGCACCAACGGAACAGTCTTCCATCGCGGGGCCTTTAAATGAGGGCGCGCCTAAGGGAGTTCTGCAGGAGGACTGGCTTGACAACTCCCTAGCCTCGTTTTTTGGCGTCATCGGCCTTTGGAGGTGAGTGGGGTCGCTTGTGGGGCCAGATGTTGCACTGCTTCAGTTTGTGTTTCTTGAAAATTATATTTTTAAAAATCGCTAATGAAATTTTGCTCTGTTTTGGGGTTTTTTTCCCCCATTTTTAAAGGTGAATTTTAGAAGCCAGGCACGTGTCAAAATCGTGAGATGTGCACACATGGAGGACAAGCACATATCCACCCGATTTTAAAATCCACCATTCGCCCACACAAGTCCTGATGTGCGAATATTTCACTTTGGACAAAAAGGGTGGAGTATGGGGGTGGTGTGAACAGAGCATGGGCGCTCCAGGGCGGACCCAAAAAATGTGCGTGCAAGTATGTACATGCCTAGCATGCACAAAGGTCCAGTGCCATGTAACTTTACTTCTGCAATGGAAGAGATGTAAGTCTTAATAAAAGTATTGCCAGGCATCTGTGAAGGGTTTAAGGGGTCTGGGATAACTGGGGAGAGTGCAGGCTAAAAAACTAGGGGGATTTAGAGAACCTAGCTGTAGACTGGACGAATTGGTGGACGAACTGGTGAAACCGGTCATGGGGTGGATGCGCGTCTGTTGTAAAATGTCCTCGCTCATGTGGCTCAGTCCTGACTTACGCTGCTGGGTGCGCTCACAAGCTTAAAATTAGGCGCAGAGAGCCGCGCACCTAGGCCATTTTACAACATGCATGCGGTATGTGCGCGCATGTTAGAAAATTGCCGCGTCTCTGGGCGCCTTCCGACGCACACACGTATATGTGTGCCCATGCGCCCTTTTGTAAGTTACCATCACCATAAGCACGATTTGCAAAGAGAGTGCAGAAAATGAAATGAAACAAAATTAAACAAAAAAAAATAAAATTAAAACACACAAAAAATGGAAATGCCCCCTACAACGAAATAAAACATTTTGGGGTGCGCACCCTTAGTAAACAGCTGGTTCTGCTGCAAATCCCCTTGCTGTTTTCGCTGAAATAGAACAGATCAATATGGTACCAAGGCATATAGTTCTGCACTGGTAGGGGGGTCTCCACTATGTTTTGAGAAGTTAAGTACTATATTTTTCCTTGAGCAGACAAACAGCTGGAACCTGCATGGAGGGGTTGATTTATGGATTTGATATTGCTGGATCATTTTTTTATTGCATGAGATGGTCTTTAGTTTTTTATTTTTGTTTTTTTTTAATTTTATCTACATCACAAAAAAATCCCAGATATTTTCATTTGGATCAATGATTGGAGATTCTTTTCCATGGATGTACCAGGCTTATCTTTGACAAACTAGCCTTGAAAATTGTGTTATGCGATCTGCTGTAAAATGGCATAACACTATGGGGCCAATATTTTGCACCCGTTTTGCTCTAGTGCATAGATTATACTAGATTTATCAATGCTAAAATTCCTTTATTTTCAGTGGGGGTAAATAGTGGTGCCAAAGCTTAACTAAATCACCTTGGTATGTTTTTTGTTTGACTGGGACGCCTTCCCAGGGTCTGTGAACCATTCAAACCTTTCACTGATAGATGTTCCTAAAACTTCCCCTCACAATTCCTGTTTGCTCCATAGCTCTTCGCCCAGATCTTCCCAGCAGAAACCTCTAGTTTGCTGACCTAACTACCTGTACCACCTGCCTACTTATCTTGAGGGCCATACGTTTCACACCATTGGAGTCTTACTGCAGTGCCAACTGTGAAGAAGCCAGCTGTGAGTTTGGTACTAACTGTATAGTAATTCAAATGATACTGTCTGTTTTTAAATCTGTTATAATCTGCCTTGAGGCCATGCTTGGTAAAAAGCATAATATCAGATACCTATAAATAACTAAATCAAACAGACTATGTGACTATCAAGGACTAGATTCACCTGCTGCTGATCTAAGAGTTCACTTAGTATTGCTTGCAGGACCTTGTCTCCTGTACATTTGATTTATTCACTTGCACAGATGTTTCCAGTAGTGGGGACACGGCAGTACCACGGTAGATGCTGATGCCACTATCCATCATGCCATGGTAAGAGAGTTGATGAGAAAATGGAATCTTCTCATCTTGGCCCCTACGCCACGTCTGTTCCTGCAGCACTGAAACAGATTGCCGTCTCTTTTTCCAGTTTTACTTCTGATCTAGGACTTTTTAGGGGGTTTGGGAGGAGTGGCGTGAGCAGTGTTAAAAAGGAAGAAAACATTAATTTCTATAGAAGACAACAATATGAAATATAACTAATACTTCTGAAGCATGGTTTTTACCTAATACGATGTTCTATAAATTCAAGTATATGGCATGGATTAAAGAGGAAAAGAAAATTGTAAACTTATTCTTAAATAAGCAAGAAAAGGTAAAATAGTGAAAATTCAAAGGAACTTCATTTTAAATAGCCCACATTTATTTATGCATTGGTTTTATTTGATTTATTTTCTGTCTTTCAGACATGGTACACTCACTCCATTTCTTTCCTCAGCCACTGAGTGCTGCTGCTGCTGTCAGATGAAGGATCATGCTAAACCGACCAGAGCTACAGCAGCCTTTTCTAGTCATACAAAATATTAGTAAGCAGAGATTGATTACGGCCTACCTATTACCCAGTAGGGATGTGCACTCAAAAAATGTTTGCTTTATTGCTCAGACAAAAATGTGGCACATTCATTCTGAAATACCTATTTGTGCCATTCATTTTCGGAAGTTGTATGCGCGTAAATGAAGATTTATGTGCATAAAATTGGATCTTATACATGAAAGTTGTGCTTTTTTTTTTAAAACAAGGCACATAGACTACAATACAGATCTCATAAAAAGCTACACAACAATGAAAGTTGTGCTTAATGCACATAAAATTGGATTTTATGCATGTAAAATATTTACGTCCACAAACCTACTACCCAGAGATCTCTCTGTATTGCAGACTAGATTCTAAAGGTTGGCATCAATATCTTTACTCTTGGAGGCCTTCTCTTTAAGATCTGCTTTAGATCATAACTCTCAAGGTAGATCTGTTTTGCTACAAGCTTTGTAAAAGCCATCTGTAAAAAGTGTATGGAAAAGTTTGCTGGGGCTCGCTGTACCATCTCCTTGGCTGCTGTGGGATTGTTTTATGGCCTGGCAGTTTTCTTCCTGCTCCTTTGGGCTTCCAACTCAGTCAGAACCAGGGATATTTTCCCCTATTTTATATCCTCCTCTGAACATCAGGGGGGCAGGACTCCTTCTGGAGCCCTGCAAACATGGGATCTAAATCCAGCCAGGTGGTGTCACCATTGCACCATGACTAAGTTTTCCCTCTTCCCAGGGGTTGTGAACACCACCTTTGCAGCATCCCCCGTCCTGGATGACCCAGGGAGCAAAGGTCCAAGTCCCTCCTTCACAAGACTTTGCGCAGCTTTGCTACCAGCCCGGCCCACTGTTAGATCTTTTAATAAAAGGTCCTCCTAGAATATATTTTATTTATTTCTTTAAAAACTTTTCTATACCGTTGCTAAGTTAAATACCATTGCAACGGTTTACATGTAGGCACATATTTAATGTAGGTAAAAGTGTACTATAGTACATTCTAACAGGTGCCGTCAAAGGTTCGGTTACAATATATCATTAGACATAGACATTTAGTGAAGTAGTTCATGACCAGTTGTACCAAGGTACTTACACCGGTAGTTTTGTCACATATAGTATTATCGTTATGCTTTATTGTGGTGTGGAGTTCATAGACTAATCTACTGTGTGTCAGTGCCTTTCTGTCTTTTCCTGAATAATTTCTCTCTATTTTCCTGTCTCTTTATAAAATGCTTGTTTAAAAAGCCATGTTTTTAAACTTTTCTTAAATGTCTTGAGATCACTTTGTAGTCTGATCTCTGGAGGCATTGTGTTCCAGATTATGGGTCCTGCTAGTGATAGGGCTCTTTCTCTCACTTGGGTTAGTTTTGCTGTTTTAACTGATGGAATGGTTAGGCGTGCTTTATTTGCTGATCGGAGGTTCCTGTGTGGAATGTGTACCCGTAATGCTGTGTTCAACCAGTCTGATTTCTCATCATAAATTAGTTTGTGAATGATACATAGGGTTTTGTATTTAATTCTGTGTTCAATTGGTAGCCAATATAACTCTGCAGAATCCATAACCCCTCAAAGTCCTTGACGTCTTTCTCCGTCTTTTATTCCTAGCCTTTCTAGTCTCAACACCATTTTGATAGAACAAAGGATAGGCACTGACTTCTTGAAAAATCTATTATTTACAGTGAAAAAGCTCAATACACGTATGCAGCCAAAGGCTGCTGTTCCATTTATATAATTAGCCGTATCCAAGCTTGAAGACTATTTTAAGACCTGATCACAGACTACTCATTAAAATTAGTCATAGCAGTGATTTTATAACAGAGGAAAGGAGAAGAAAACATATGAAATTAGTTTCTACAGTTCAGCTGTAGATAAGGAATTAATTGACTTAAGTCATTAGGATATAACATTGTTTTTTGAAAGTACCATTTTAAGTAATGTAAACTGTAGCAAACTGAGAAGTCTGGAGCACTTATAAAAAGTTAAATAAGATAAAGCAGGCTTAGGATTTGCTGAACCAAAATTAGATTTTGCCATATAAAAATGCATGTTAATCACTATCAGGGTAACTTGAGGTGATGACCAACAAAAAGAATTCAGTCTAGATTTGATAAAACCTTATTCTTTTGTGTGAAAATAATTACAATGGGCCCTTTGAAAAACAAACATTTGTAGGAGGTGGTTAATTACCTCTGTTAGCCTTGTTAAATTTTACATAAACACAACATAAGAATCTTGCATGTTTTGTATGGCGTATATGCTACAGAATACTTTTACGGGAAAGGGTTAAATCACCTAACATGACATATGGATTACAAACATAGAAACCTACTGATGTGTATTAAATATTTGTGTTAAAGGCAACACACATGCTTGCGTTACCAGTAACACAAAAAAAAGAACCCTTAACACTGGAAAAATATTAATGAGCTGTACTGCATGCAAATGTATGCATGTTGCTGATGATCCAGTCCAGATTTCCCTTTGCAGGCAAAAGCCTGCAAGGGAAGGTTTACAAACTGCAGATCCAGTCCATGTCTTCCTTCTGACTGATGTCAGCATGCTAGGGAAAATTTGCATATTCTATGGATCAAAAGCGGCAGCTGGGAGACCTGGCGGGTGAACCTCTGCCCCTCATTAGGGGAACTGAGCACGAGTGGCAGAATCCTAGGGCCAGACTCAGGAGGAGCGACTAGGACCTGCATGAGGCAGAGTCTTGCACCGGTGTTTGGGGAGTTTGAATGCTTGCTCCCTAAACCTCTGAACCTGAGAGGTGCTTTTTGAATGGAAAACCTTTGTCATTGTGAGGTTTGTTTTTTTGAATCCTGAACCTCTGTCCCTAAGAGATCCTTGGAATATTGCCTATCTGTTACTGAATGACACCGTTAATCCAGAGAGACAAAGCTATGCCTTTAGGATGAAAGGTGAACCCCAGGGCTGGTTCTTCCGTTAGGCAAACTAGGCGGTCACCTAGAGCAGCAAGAATTTTGGGGCGGTACAATCCTGAGGTTCTGGAGCCAATACCATCAAAGAAGGGAGCACTGCGCTGGAGCCACTGCCACCGATAGTGAGGTTAGGGGGGGGGGGGGGGGGGGAGAGAGGGGTGAAGGACCTAAGGCTTTCCTGTGCCCAGGGTGCCAAATATGCTTGCACTGGCCCTGGGTAAACCTATGCCCTTTATTCTGGGAACTGAACGGGTACCCGCTAATCAGAAGGATGAGAACCAACCTGCTGCACAGTAATGGAAGGAGCAGGCTAATGCTTGGCCCTTGGCTTAGGTTCTGAAGTGAAGGAGTTTAAAAACTTAGGGGGCTACATTTTCCAAGAGTTGCGCACACACAAATTAGCATATGCATATGTAAAAAGCCTGACCTCGCACAATTGGCATTTTAAAAACATCAAAAGTATGCGCGTACTTTACACTTCATGTGCACACAGATGCACAGAAAAAAGGGGTAGTCTAGAGGGGTTCCAGGACGGGGGCCAACAACTGCGTGCGTAAGTTGCTATTTTAAAAGATACGTGCGTGCATTTGGCATTCTACTTGCAGATTTTTACGCCTGCTAATTCTCTTCCATAATAGGTAGAACTTTTTTATTGTGTATTATTCATTCTTGGATAGGTAGGAGGTCTGGGTGAACTGGGAGCAGTTTAGCCTGAAGAACCAGGAGGATCTCGATGACCTGGAGAAGGACTGGGTGAACAGATAGAAGCAGTAGAAAACAGGTAATTTAAATTATGTGCGCTTGCTTTAAAATATACCGACTTCTGCACGTTAATTGTTTTTTTTGTGCATGTCCTACTTTAATTTTGCATGTAAAATATATGTGTGCACACTTTTAAAATTAGCCTGTTTAAATGTTCCTTCTCCATATTGTATTGAGTTATGTTTCTTTTAAAACTGTGCATGTTTATGTTAACCAGCTGAGATCTGTGGATTGGTGAGCTATACATTTTTTTTTATTTAGATTTATATCCTGCTTTTTGTACTTTTTTTTTTTTCAGCGGTTCAAAGCGGATTACATTCAGGTACTGTAGATATTTCTCTATCCCCAGAGTGCTTACAATCTAACAGGCCAATACAGTAAAATTCACAGGAGAGCGGGCGAGGGCTTGCTCTCCTACCGCATGCAGAGGCCACCCTCCTGTGTGCGTAATTCAGTAAAAAAAATATTCAAATTAGGGCCAGTGGTAAAAAGAGGCGCTAGGGACACTAGCGCGTCCCTAGTGCCACTTTTTTGACAGGAGCGGCGGCTGTCAGCGAGTTTGACAGCTGATGCTCAATTTTGCCGGCGTTGGTTCTCAAACCTGCTGACAGCCACGGGTTCGGAAACCGGACGCCGGCAAAATTGAGCATCGAGTTTTCAACCTGCGAGCTGATTTAAAAAATTTTTTTTTCTATTGGGACCTCCTACTTAATATCACCATGATATTAAGTTGGAGGGTGTACAGAAAGCAGTTTCTACTGCTTTTTTGTACACTTTCCCACTGCCAGCAGAAATTAATATCTACCTTTGGGTAGGTGCTGCACATTTTACTTACTGAATCGTGCAGGAATAACTAACATGCATTTGCATGTTGCAGGTGCTATTAGTTTGGGGGGGGGGGGGGTTGGCTGCACATTTTTGATGTGCTGTTACCCCTTACTGAATGAGGGGTAAAGCTAGCACTGTACTGAATTGGCCTGTAAGTTTGTACCTGAGGCAATGGAGGATAAAGTGACTTGCGCAAGGTCCAACAGTGGGACTCAAACGCTGGTCTCCTGGCTCATAGCCCGCTGCTCTAACCACTAGGCTACTCCTCCACTCCACAGCTAATGAGCAAATAAATAAATAAATAAATAGTAGGAAAAATATGCATTATACTTGCATGTAAGCATATATATGTGCCTATCCTGCAAGGTAGAGTTATACATATTTTGTTACACAGGCATGCACACACAGGTTATAAAATACTATCTGAGATCTCTGCCACCTGGAGTTATTTGAAAGTTACCCTCTTTGTGCATACAGTGGTGCTTTCTGTGGGGCCGATGCAATAATTTTTGCAGAAAGTGGGCGCTTTCTTAACACACGCATGGCGCCCACAAGAGGGGCGCCATGCAATAAGCAAATTAGGGGGTTGCACTAGCAAGGAGGGGCTAGGGTCGCTTGCGCGACCTTAACGCCTCCTTGCTAACAAGACCCTGTGGCGGCTGCTGGTTATGAAGCCGGAGTTTACCAGCATCTGTCTTCATAACTCGGCAGTCTGCCAAGGTTTTTTGTTTGTTTGTTTGTTTTTATACTGAAGAAGTACAGAATAGCAGTTTTTTCTGCTTTCCTGTACATCTTTTACATGCGCTCAGCTATATAAGTGAGAAAGAAAAAGCATGTGTATATGTGAGTGACTGAGAGCCAGTGTGAGAGAGAGAGGAGAAAGTTGCAAGCAAACCATCCCTCCTCCTGCTAATTCAAAACAACCTCAGGGCACCTGGATATCAAATGTTCCCAGGTATGCAGAGGAAAACATTGTTTGTATCCTTATTACTGGTAATATGGGCAGCCAGGACATCACTCACTCACATCCGCCCTTTTACAAATCAATGACCACACAGACCATAGTTTGGGTTAACAGGGCCGCAGCTTTAATAAACACCAGGGAGGCCTGAGCTTCGCAAATAACATACACCATTTCCAATTAATAAATCCCCTGACCGCTTCCCCAGCAAAATGATCAGCACCAGCCAGACGCCTCGTACCTCCAGCTCTTACACTGAGTTCAGAGCCCCGCCACTTCCCAGCAAGAAGCCAACCCAGTGGACCCCCGCCACTAACCAGCAAGGAGCCAGGCCAATGGACCCCTGCCGCTTCCCAGCAAGGAGCCCATACCCGACAACTGCCCCAGTTGTCAGCCATCACAAAACTGTAGCAGGTAACCATCTTAACAGATAACAAATATAAGCTGTAGCTGCGACAAACGATCCCACAATACAACCACAAAAGAAGAAGGGCGGGTGGGAGGGAAAAGACCCGCTGGCTGCCAAGACGCCCCCGAGCAACTGCGCCGGCGGCGTGCTCCCTCAGAGCCCCCTCCTACCCATTGCTGACCTCATGCTGGCTGGCCTATCATGGCCAGCCAGCACCACATCAGCTCCCTACGACTGGCCAATCCCGGGTTGTCTCGCCCGGAGCCTAACCACTCTCCCCTCAACTCTTCGCCTCCAACCTCCCCCTCTCCTCTGACCTACCTCTGCCCTGCTTGGCCTGAAACTGACCCCCCCCCCCCCAGCCTATCCCCCCCCTAACTAGCCGCCGTGGACCCGGGCCTGCTCCCTGAGCATGCCTGGGCCCATATTACCTTGGCCGACAGGACACTAGGTCCGGTCGACCCTCCAGTCTTTGTGTCTGCTATTTTAAAATAGTTTATTGGTATCTAGAAATCTTTTATATGAGTTTTTAATTATTGGATATTCCATTCATCCGCTGTTTTGAAATAATCTGTTCTTTTTGTTAGTATGGTTTTACTGCTACTGATTTTATATTTCTTGATTTGTTTTATAAGGACTGGTGATGTTTCTTTTTTTTTTTTTTCTTTTGTTACACTGCATACAGAGACCCTGGCTTGTTGCAGTTTCCAGTTCAGTTTTTGTCTACATGCTTCTAGTTATGCGTTTTGGTCTCTTTATTCTTTGTTAGGTGAGGGTCAGCACATGTGATTTAGGTGAGGTTTTCTGCTGGCATGTAGTTTCTGTTCCTAATAGGAGATGTATTTTCTTAAGGCCTGGTGTAATATTTTCAGTGTTGCCTTTTCTTAGGTAAGTTACTTACTGTTTAAATGCTGGAAATTGGTGCTGTTTTGGTGTTGGATGTTTACCGTTTATGCAATTTCTGATCAGACAGAATATGTATCTTTTCCTTGTGTCATTCTTAATAAAAATAAAACTGGACCTTTATTTTTTATTTCCGCTGTAAATTGTAATGAGCAGTGTGTCACACATGTGAGCGTGGTCTGTCAGGTGTGTCACGATGGGAAAAAGGTTGAGAACCACTGCTCTAGGCTATTTCCTAGTTTCCTTAATGGAAGCACTGACTCTGCTCGCTTGGGCCAAAGCGGGCTCTTTATTCACAAGGAATTTTCAGGGCACTGTAGGCCCTTTAAACACATGGGTGAGGGTGAGGTTAGGGGCGGGGGAGTTTACTTCAGACAATGGCAAGTCCTTTAAATTTGAGGAGAGTGGAGGGTAGAGTAGGTCTTGTGCTTCTATGGCTGGTAACACAGATGTGTTACTAGCCACAGTGGACATATACATGTTTCTGGCTACGTCAAACTCACTTTAATGCTGTATTTATTAAAGGCAGGGCCAGTGTTAACACACTGGGGCTCAGAGCAGAAACCAAGGATAGGGCCTAGCCAGTGTCAGGTGCTCTGAATCTCTACCTTAGTGACATTGCACAGCCTCGTCAAGGGGGCTCGGGCCCCAGGGAGTTGCCCTTCTTGACAGTCACTAAAACTGACTAAAAGCATAATACCCTTTAGTAAATACCATTTTAAATAGCCTGCAGAAGTGTGCATTCTTGAACACACTTTTCTAAATAAACCTCTTGATCAGAAAGACTTAAATATCTAATTAAAAAATTGGTTTTAAGAGAAGGCTTGTAAGGAAAGAGGAACATGGCATGTCTAGCCATGATAGGCATAACCAGAGACTCCTTTTCTTTGTTGTGAAGTGAAAGGCATGTTTTAGAAGCAGAAACATTTATAAAGCAAAATGTAATGGCTCTGCCCAGCAGCCAGCTGCAAGCTTCAGTGGATATAATTCAACTGGAAAAGGCCGCGAGCGCTTTGCAGCTTAAGAGGCAGTTGCAAAATTTATAGAACCATATTAAAAGTTTTGGGGGTTGGTGCTGATGCTGGTGGTTGTGTGTATGTGTGTGTGTGTGTGTGTATGTGTGTGTGGGGGGGGTTATCTATGACTTGGAAGTTGCCAGTGATGCAGATAACTTAAGAGGTTTTAGGTTTTTTTTCCCCCCTTCTCGCAGTTTTTGAAGATTTCCTCATGATAACACTGAAACGTGGACTGTTTCGAAAGGCAGCTGACATCATACAACATCCAGGGGCATCATTTTTCTTCCATTTGGAAATGTTGATGTTGAACTGCATTCTGTGGCAACCACCAATGCTTTATGCTGTGACCATTTATATAAGACATTGCGTTAGGATAGGCTTTATTGAATGCTGTCACAATATCTTAGCACTGCACTGTTTGCACATAAGGATGGGCATTTCTACAGACACATTATGTAAAAAAAAGAAACTTAGAGATGGCCCGGCAGCTCTGCTGGCTGAACTTTTCAATGCTTCCTTAAAGACTGGAGTAGATCCAGAGGACTGGATAAGGGCGGATGTGGATCCTATTCAGAAAAGTGGAAGTAAGGAGGAGGCTGGGAACAACAGGACAGTTAGTCTCACCTCTGTGGTGAGCAAACTAATGGAATTGCTGCTAAAATAGAGGACAGTGCAATTTTTGGAATCCAATGGATTGCAAGGTCTGAGGCAGCCTGGTTTTACCAGAGGTAAATCTTGTCAGATGAATCTGATCAATTTCTTTGATTGGGTGACCAGAGAGTTGGATCAAGGGAGAGCACGCGACATTAGGGATGTGAATCGTTTTTTGACGATTTAAAATATCGTCCGATATATTTTAAATCGTCAAAAATCGTTAGAGGCGATATATAATAGGAATTCCCCCGATTTATCATCAAAAATCGTAAATCGGGGGAAGGGGGAGAGGAAGGGGGAGGGCGGGAAAACCGGCACACTAAAACAACCCTAAAACCCACCCGACCCTTTAAAATAAATCCCCCACCCTCCCGAACCCCCCCAAAATGTCTTAAATTACCTGGGGTCCAGTGGGGGGGTCCTGGTGTGATCTTCCACTCTCGGGCCACGGGTGCGTTGATAGAAATGGCGCCGGCGCTACCTTTGCCCTGTCATATGACAGGGCAAAGGTAGCGCCAGCGCCATTTTGGTTCCTGTCCCCGGACGTCACAAGCGTAGGAGATCGCTCCCGGACCCCCGCTGGACCCCCAGGGACTTTTGGCCAGCTTGGGGGGGCCTCCTAACCTCCACAAGACTTGCCAAAAGTCCAGCGGGGGTCCGGGAACGACCTCCTGCACTCAAATCGTGTTGCCGTAATGAAAAATGGCGCCGGCCATACGGCCATACGGCCGGTGCCATTTTGCAGTATGGCAATATGGCCATACGGCTGGCGCCATTTTGCAGTATGGCAATATGGCCATACGGCCGGCGCCATTTTGCAATACCATTTTCTGATGGTAGTCGAATCCCTTTCAGCCTTATATGTTGACCTCTTCTTCTAGAATGTCCGCTCTATTGCAAAATATCTGATTTATCTGATTGAACAGGTCACCACAGGGACTATAACAGAATTAAAAAAAGAATGGGATAAATGTAGAGAATTCCAAGTGGAAAGATAATAGTAATGAAGCCCTGGGGTAATCTGCATGGAGAGGTAGTTACAGCCCTAAAAGCCACATGGGGGAAGGGGAATTTGTGAGCGAATCTACCCATAGTGGAAGGTTTGCTGCTGGACAGTTTGGATGGGCCATTTTGGTTGTTATCTGCTGTCATTTACTATGTAAGTCTCTGGAGGTGAACATGTTTTATTTTGTACAAACACGTGTATGAATAATCGAGTTCTCAACTGCTCTGAAAACCTTTTTTCAAAGTGTGCTGATCTACTACCTTAATATTATATTGCTATGGTGTTGTGCAACTGAGTCTGCTTCATGCTGCCTGCAGCATTCTCTCAGTGTTCGAACCACAGCAAGGCTTAAAGTCTTTTTTCAGGAAAAGTCTCTAGCTTTCCACTCAAATGCTTTGCGGGGACCTCAGGAACTGGATCAATCACCCTCCCCGCTGTATCACTCTTTTATTTTGGAATGATTCATCTTTCAATGATACCAACAGAACAGGGAAATTAGGGCATCCCAGTAGAGAAATGCTAAAGTGGACAAGGTGCCTTTAAGTAAAGAACAGACAGAACAGAAAGATTTCTAATTACCCCAGTCAACTGATAAGCAGTTTGTTAATACAAACAGAAAACATACTTTGAAATGTTAGTATAGAAATGCTAGTAGTCTGAAAACTAAGAAGGGAGAGTTAGATTGTATAGCACTGGATGAAGAGCCTCCAGTGCTATACACTATAATTTGCATCTCAGAGACCTGGTAGAAAGAGGATAACTAATGGGACGCTGTGATACCAGTGTACAAATTATATCGAAATGATAGGATAGATCAAATGGGTGGAGGGGAGCACTATATATTAAAGAAAGCATTGAGTTAAACAGGATAAACACTCTGCAGGAGTGAATCAAAATGCAATGTTGAATCTTTATGGATAGAAATTCCAGGTGAAAAGTGGGGCCAGAATGAACAGACAGACAATGAAATGTTAAAAGAAATTAGAGAAGCTAACAAAATCAGCAGCATAGTAATAATTGGTGATTTCAGTTATCCCAGTATTGACGGTGAATGTCACAACATCTTGATAGGATCTAACTTTCAAAAAGGTGACTGTTAAAATGAGGAAAATATTTAGGAAAAAACTGAAAGGAGCAGCTGCAAGAACATAAGAACATAAGAACATGCCATACTGGGTCAGACCAAGGGTCCATTAAGCCCAGCATCCTGTTTCCAACAGTGGCCAATCCAGGCCATAAGAACCTGGCAAGTATCCAAAAACTGTTCCATGTTACTGTTGCTAGTAATAGCAGTGGCAATTTTCTAAGTCAACTTAATTAATACCAGGTAATGGACTTCTCCTCCAAGAACTTATCCAATCTTTTTTTAAACACAGCTACACTACCTGCACTAACCACATTCTTTAGCAACAAATTCCAGAGTTTAATTGTGTGTTGAGTGAAAAAGAACTTTCTCCGATTAGTTTTAAATGTGCTACATGCTAACTTCATGGAGTGTCCCCTAGGCTTGGACATTGTTTAAAAATCAATAGGAATAGTTGGAGTGAAACAATCACACATAAAGCAGCAAATGAACAAAATACAAAAAATAAAATGTGTGAAAATTAAGATAGAACTGGTCTATCTTAAATAATTCAACAAGGAGATAAGAAATTTCAAAATAAATGAATATATTAGCCTAAAGTTATCTGGCTACCTTTAGCTAGATAACAAAAAATCTAACTGGGTATGTTTTAATATATCCATGTAGGTTTTTACTTAGCTGGCCTTGTGTGGCCGGATAACGTGTAACTTAACTGGATATCTTTAAAAGATATCTGGCTACGTAGCACTGTCAGTATAGAATGAAATGGAATACATAATTAGGCCACTGGCCCAATCCCCTCCCCCACCCCAAATAACTTATAAAGGCCCTATCAGGCTGTCTGCAGCTCACCCCTAAAAGCTGACAAATTTAGAAAGAGACCTGGCCTGGTGAATTAGAAACTTCAGTCTAGATTTATCAAATTGCTGTAAATATTGCATGTGGTAGAAATAGGGGTGTGTTTTATGGCAATTTTCCAATTATTACAATGTGTATTAACTTTTAGAAATACCTACACCATTGCATTTTCCTACCTGTAAAGTAAGAGAGAGAAAGTCTCTCTCTTGGTCTATCTACAAGGCCCTTCTAGTAGTTAGTTATTTATATTTCTATAGGAGGCCCACCTAGTAACGTGAGGTGAGGTTTAGGTAGTAGTGTAGGGGTTAGAAGCCACTTTTACATGCAAAGTGAGATGTACGAACAGAACAGCACACTCTCGTGAAGATTTGATGTCCTTCGGAGTGAAGAAACTCACACAAAAATGAGATTTGTACAATGTTCTCTCAACTTAGCGTGATGGAAGCTCTACCTGGTAACATCAAGCTAGGTTGAGAGAACATTGTACAAATCTCATCTTTGGGTGAGTTTCCTCACTGAAGGACATCAAATCTTCACAAGAGTGCACTGTTCTGCTCGTACGTCTCACTCTGCATGTAAAAGTGGCCCCACCCCTACACTATTTTATTTTTTTTATTTATTTATATTTATATTCCACTTTTCTCACTTTTTTCAGTGCTTTAAAGTGGATTTCATTCAGGTACTGTAGGTATTACTAAACCTCACTACTATCTAAACCTCACCTCGACTTACTAGGTGGGCCTCCTATAGTAGCATAAATAGCTGCTTACTATGGTGCCATACCTAGAGGCAGGCTTGCTCACTCTCTCTCTCCCAGCCTAAAAATGCCCAAAATGGAGTTTGTGAAAAAATTGTATTGTAGGCATATTGCACAGCTTAACACAATTAAAAAAGGTATAGTTACTTTTGATGATATCATGTGTTATGGCTTCACATTTTGCGAAGCCAGCCCACTTTTTCGGAAATCCCACTCCCCAATCCCTCCCCTTTTAAAAATTTGCATCGCACCATGCGTTATGGTGTTTATCATGTGCGTTAAGGTATTTTCGCATATGTTTCAGGCATTTTTTGCATGCGAAAACAACTTAATGCATGCAAAAATGCCATAATGCGATTTGATAAATGACCCTGTTCTATAGCAGCCTACCTCTCCCCTTTCCTCCCACTCACCTGCAAGGATAGAAAACATTGTGGTGACCCTCCCTTCCCCTTGTCCCCTCCCCTCCCCATCCCCCCTTGAAAACTTTCTATCCATTGCCAGGAGCTCCCAGCAGTTCCAGTGGATAACTCAGCCCCTACCAGCAACGCCCCTAAAATGCCCTTTTTTTATGCGGCTCAATTATAGCCGGATAAGAGGTTGAACATGCCACATTGGCTGGGACCCTGTCTCATCGTCCACTCAGACCATGAATCCAAAGATAAAACATATTAGTAAATATAATTTCTCATGTGGTACTCCCCACCCCAATCTAGACAATTATTAAGGTGGACTTGGGGAAATCCACTACTTATCCTTGGGATAAGCAGTTTGGAATCTATGACCTTTTGGGATCCTGCCAGGTACTTGTGACCTGATTTGGCCACTGCTGGAAACAGGCTACTTGGCTTGATGGACCTTTGGTCTGATCCAGTATAGCAAGTCTTATGTTCTGACTTTTAAATGCCTTTCGATACAGCACCAAGATATTCAGTAACCCATCCAAGGGGCTTCCTGAGGCTCTAAAACTCACAAACACTTAACTGCTGTTGCTCAAATGAGCTTTCTTGGATCTGGAAATCACATGATCAGACTAGAACTGGCATCCTAATTTGTTTAAACAATATGCCTAGTTTGACAGTTCTGCAAAATATGACATTTCAGTTTTCCATGTATGAATTATAAATAAGCAGAAAGGAGGAATAGCTCTCCTTATTTAAAAATTGATTTCAAAATATAAATTATTTCTCTTCTAGTGTTTTCTTCCCTTCCCCTGAGCCTGCTAGCCTCCTTTATAAGCTGATTTGAATTATAACGGCATTTCTAAAGCTTCTGTAATATTAAGGAAAGGGGCCTCATCTCTTTCCATGTGTCCACGCCAGTCGCACTGTCACCCTACTGCAGAGGCTTGGAAACAGATGTGATTTCTTTTTTAAAATGGTAAAGGACAATTTGAAAACACAGCTAAAGGAGAACTCTTATACTTTAGTCTAAAAAATTATGTATCCAAATGTGGTTACGAGATTAAGTTTTTATTTTTTGAAATAATAAAACTTGGATTTACCAAGAGGTAACATGAGAATGCCTGACAGACTCTACCTGTAGCTATGATTACCTAAATGAAAACTGATACAATGATGGTAACAGCTATTGTGCAGGTGCATGGACACAGAAATCTCCTAGCACACAGTTTAGATAATTCCATGGAGCAGCAGGCAAAAAAATTAAACAGTCCTTTATTAACCTGAAGTGGTCAGACAAAAGTGCAACCGGTCCTGAATCTTCTGTTTGTTTGGTGCTTTGGCTTAAAGAAGGGCCTTTTTTGTCTTTATTGCCTTCGGCTCTGCGGTAATGTCAGGTGTGTGTAAGTTGTTTTCTGTATCTGTTTGCTTGCCTGCTGCTGGTTGTCCCGACTTCTCCTGAGCATTGTGATGGCTGCCCTGCTGACTCCTGATGCATAACGGTTCATGTTGACTGTGGACATGTATGACAGTTTGTTGGATTGTTTCAGAATGGGCTTTTGCGGGGTGATCACAGCTGCATGGTAAATCGAAATTATTTAGTTAGACAAAAACACAAATGTTAATACAGCGTAAACATTTCTATGGCATTAGAATAGAGATTACAGGAGTCAATGTGAAGAAAACAAGGTACTTTAAAATATAGATCTATGTTATATTGCTGATAGTACAAATATACACCCACTTTCATTAAATATTGTATTTGCAGTAGTCATTTTATGACCTCAGGGGAGATTATTGCCCAGGCATGCCCTAGATGGAGAAAGAACCAGCTTAAGGACCTCAGCATTTGGAAACCCTACAATGGCAACAGAAAATATAAAAGGAGGAATGTCAGAATCCAGCATGCCACAGAGCAAATTAACAACCCAAGGCTACCCATCCCACCTAGCCCAAATGCCTAGGTTGATCCCAGATCAGCCACATCAGCAGGCTTCAGACCTACAGATAGGAGAGTTATGGAAAACAATCATCTTTGACTGTGAGAGATTGCCAATGATGAATACCCTACAGCCTGATATTTGCCATCAGGTATCCCTAGCATTCTATTGTGTACCCTAACTTTCAGCTTGCTTCATAATTACTCCCCCATGTCATACGTCGCCCAAGGTTATTAACACTAAAATATGCAGGTCTGCGCCCTGCTTTGTAAGAGCTACGGAATCTTGAGTGAAAAGAGAATGCCTAGAAATATCCCATGGAATCTTGAGAGAAAAGAGAATGCCTAGAAATATCCCATGGAATCTTGAAAGTGCCATGGCAAAGAAGAGCCTGCTGTCCTGCCATTCTGTACAAGTCCAAAAGATTCTTCAGATTGTTCACAATAATGCGTTGTTTATGATTTTGAATAATGTATTCTTGATGAAATAAAAATGAATATTCCTAATTCTATTTACTCCTGAATGTATGCATGAAACAAAATTCAGATGTTTATTTACATTGGGGCGGATTTTAAAAGCCCTGCTCGCGTAAATCCGCCCGGATTTACGCGAGCAGGGCCTTGCGCGCCGGTGCGTCTATGTTCCATAGGCCTGCCGGCGCGCGCAGAGCCCCGGGACTCGCGTAAGTCCTGGGGTTTTTCGAGGGGGGCGTGTCGGGGGCGGGGCCGATCGGCGCGGCGTTTTGGGGGCGGGATGCAGCGTTTCGGGGGCGGGCCGGGGGCGTGGTTTTGGCCCGGGGTGGTCCGGGGGCGTGGCTGCGCCCTCCGGAACCGCCCCAGGGTTGCGTCTCGGCACGCTAGCGGCCCGCTGGCGCGCGGGGATTTACTTCTCCCTCCGGGAGGTGTAAATCCCCCGACAAAGGTAGGGGGGGTTTAGACAGGGCCGGGGGGGTGGGTTAGGTAGAGGAAGGGAGAGGAAGGTGAGGGGAGGGCGAAAGAGAATTCCCTCCGAGGCCGCTCCGATTTCAGAGCGGCCTCGGAGGGAACGGAGGTAGGCTGTGCGGCTCGGCGCGCGCCGGCTACACGAAATCGGCAGCCTTGCGCGCGCCAATCCAGGATTTTAGCGGATACGCGCGGCTACGCGCGTATCTACTAAAATCCAGCGTACTTTTGTTTGCGCCTGATGTGCCAACAAAAGTACGCGAAGGTGCACTTTTTAAAAATCTACCCCTACGCCCGGATTTATGCGAGCAGGGCTTTTAAAATCCGCCCCTTAATGAATATGTTCACAAAACAGCAATTCACGCTTTTGTAATTATGCTATTGCCTGGCATATCGACTACAACTGAAAAGGAAAGTATGCACCTTCAATTCAATGATTAGTGCCAAATTGAAATAGAATGGGACCCTCTCACTCTCTTCTCAATATGTGTTCAATATTTGAAGTTTGGAGGGTGCAATAGGAGGTTAAGATTTCAAAATATTATTCCTTCTTCCAGCCTCTTATAAGGTCTGAAAGTTGTGAATTAAATGGAAGATTTAATGAACACTTGGATGCTGAGGATGCTGAGGATGCTAATGTGAGCTTCTGGCTTCCATGATATCTGCTTCATTTCTATAGTTAAACTGCCTTTTGAAATAGAAATGTTTTAATGGTCAAGGATTCAAAAGGTAATCAACGTTACATTGTGTCTTTTTTTAATATGGAATAAGGCTATTTGTAATAGCTATTAAATGATCAGTCAGATCAGTAGAAGACAAATAAAATAATCTATATGGTGGAGAAAAGCCGATCAGTGCAAAGAAATTTATTCTGCAGTATGCTTTCCTTTGAAGCTTTGAGAAAAACATTAGTAAACTATAAAAAGAAGTCTTGAGAAAACCTTATAGGGGAAACAATAAAAGTCGTGAGGATAAAATAAATGGAGGTGGTGTACCTTTTTCACTGATCTTGTCTCAACACATGTCATCAGTTGGATGGCAAAAGTAATATCTAACAATTTCAAAAGTTATATTTTTATAATACAATGCCTAAAGGAAATAGTATTAGAAAAATGTATTTACATTTTATAAATGTCAAATGGACACAAAAACAGGTAACAAATCACTGCTTTATGAAACACCAGATTTCTAATCATAGTGCCCTGGACCATATTTTTTATATATTTTAATTGGTATTCAAAATCCATTAAGTGAAATGCAAATGTGCAGCGTGATGCTCAGAAAATAATGAAATAAACAGTTACTTCCCTCATGAATCAAAGATCAAAGCAATGAGCCCCATCAAAAGTCAACCCATTCTATTCAACTGATGTGGGCCACATTTCAACAACATTTGTCTATGTCAGAGTTTTTCTTTAAGAATTAAATAGGCATTTATTTATTTATGTATTTATTTATTTATGAGTTTTGTATACCGTCATTCAGAGAGGGGTACCATCACAACGGTTTACATCAAAAACATAAATCACTAATACAAAGTTTGTTCCTAACACTTAAATTACTATAACTAAAATAAAATTAGACTGTTCAAACCATTGCAATGCTTGCAGATATAATTTATAAATCCAGAAACACCAGTATGATATTTAAATCTCCCCAAGGTATTTACAGAGCAAATGGGGGGAGGAATTGCTGCTTATGCCACACCTCTTTACACAATAAATACTCCTCATTGGTTAGATGCTCAGTCTCAGGCAACGCCCCCTACTGATGTCACAATAGGGGCAGTTTTAGAGTGGCTCCTGATGTCCAAAGTCACTATTCAGGGAATTCCATAGCTCTCTTTTCATTGGTCATTGTGGAAAACCTTCTAAACCATTCCCATAACAAGGCCATATGTGGAGCTATGTTTCTTCTTATTGGACTTTTAGACAGATCAGATGCTCCTCATAGTGTTGCCAGTCACCTAGTTCTGTGGAATATATTCAATAGACCAACCTCACTGTCCAAAAGATCTTTTTATATTAAAAAAAATGTAATCAGTTTTCCTAATGCTGTTTCCTTTAAGCATTGCATTATAAATAATTTTTTTAATTGTTGGACATCCCTATTTTTTAAAACAACAGTACATTTAGGTGAGGTGCTTATAGTGACTTTTGGTATTAGCTAATCATGGGACAACATCCCATGCCAAGTAGAAACCAAAATACCCCATCAATCATTTATGTTTAGATATCCATCAAAGGCAGCGACGACGAAAGTGATGTTTGAATTTCATTCTCTATACATGTTCCTGTAGTCAGGAGCTTGAGCTGGAAGTGACCCAGTTTCTGGATGTGGAATTTTGCCCACTTCTCTTTTCTTAGTTCGCATCTCAGTGCATTTGATATTTGAACTCTTGCTTCTTCCTTTTGAAATAAGCACTGCAGGTATCAATCTGCCCTTGGAAAAGGTGTCCGAAAGCAGCAGTCGACCTAAAAGCTCTTGCACCTCTTTGGAGTCTGACTTGTGAGGTAGAGAATTTCAAGAGGCTTCCTGGATTGGTCCTCCCAGCCCTCAGCAGTGGCGATATCCTTATCTTTTCAACCTCTGGAGAAAGTCTTATCAGATGTTTGCTTCTTTTTGATCTAGTGACCCAGCTCAGCCAGGATCAGGCCGACATCATTTTGAACACCTTGAAAATGAAGTCTCAGAAACTTGGTCCTGCTCAGGGGTGGCTCAAGGCAACCTGCTGCCTGAGGTGAGGGATGAGATGGTGCTCCCCCCCCCCCCAAGGCACAGCACAGGTTAAGTCATCACGAGGGGCAACTGGGGGGGGGGGGGTGACTCTTTGTAGAATTTCCCTTTCGGTGATGCTGCAGAAGGGGGAAAGTTCTCAGAGGAACGGCAGGGTGTCAAGTGATAATATAATATTTCTAGGAAGCTGGCAACCCTGCTACACTCCCAGGAACTCTAAAACCGGCCTCCCACCTTTCCCCAGCATTTTACCCTGGAGAAGTGGGCAGGGGTGGCTTGCAGGCAAATATCAACCCGGAGGATTTTTTTCAAGCTCGGCCTATGGGGGTTATCTGTACTTTCTGTGCGGCATGTACTTTAAGAGCTCCCAAAAACACATCAAACACATCTTTGAAAGGTACAGCACGGGAGCTGGAGCCTAGCAGAACTGAAAAAAATCTCCAACATAATTTCCACATTTTTCCTAATAAACTAAGTGGAGCACATCCTAGAGCAGAGGTGAGCAGACAATCGGTTGGGACCCCCATACGTTTGGTTCCATCTCTCATGGATCTTGGATTCCTGCTCTGGTGGTTGTCTATGGCCAACAAATGAGCCCTTGAACCAGTTGCCAACCATTAAGAAAACCGCACTGTCAGCCAGTGGCTCAGACACACATATTCAGAAACAAAGGCATTTGCTGCTGTTGCACTTTGGACATTGAAGCGTGGGCCCTTGGTCGCTGGAAGAGATGACTCCTCCCACAGGGCGGGGCCCTGTGGGGACTTGCAGCGATAGGCTAGCTCTAGGCAGAGATGGACTCCGAGATATATCTTTATTGTACTGCAACGTAGATGGTAGCCCGAGGATCGGGTGAGGATCCCAGCTAGGAGAGGAGAGCCAGATGATACTGTTCCGTCTGTATGTAGCAGTGTGGAATGGCAGTTCCACAGTCTCACCAGGCCCGCGGTGCAGGGTGCTCTGGAGTCTATGGAGAGAGAGATGAGACACAGCAAAGTCAGAACTGATGCGGCAGTAATCACGCTGATGCTGGTAGTTGTAGTAGGAGAGAGCCCCAAGGAGCGGAGGTCCCCGAGGAACAGGTACTTAGGCGTCCTTGTTGGTAGCAGATACCCCGGAGGGTAGAGAGGAGCGAGGCAAGGCCCCCGAGGAGTGAGTGCCTTAGGCGACCTTTTTGGTAGCAGATACCCCGGAGGGTAGAGAGGAGCGAGGCAAGGCCCCCAAGAAATGGGTGCCTTAGGCACCCGGTGCAGCCCATGGCCTCTTTTTTTTCCCTAACACAGCAGCCTGCAGCCTCTTTTCTTTTCTTTTGGTCTCCAATGGCCTGGGCTCTGGTTGTGGTGACCTGAGGACTCTTTTTTTCCTTTCTCAATGGGCACAACATTTCTTTCTTTATTTTGGCCGCTGCTGACCTGGGCTCCAGTAGCAGCCCACAGCCTCTTTTCCTTTCCTCTCATGGCGACTCGCAGCCTCTCTTTTTTTATTCTGGCTGCGTCAGCCTGGTCTCCAGTGGTGGCTCATGGCCTCTCATCTTTGTATAAGTTTCCTCATTCCGAAGGACATCAAATCTTGTGCATTATAGCTTCGCGAAGCCAGCCCACTTTTTCAGAAATCCCACCCCGTACTCCACCCCAATCCCTCCCCTTTAAAAAAATTTGCATCGCGCCATGCATTATGGTGCTTATCGCATGCATTAAGGCGTTTTTGCACTTGTTAACGCATGCAAAAATGACATAACCCAATTTGAAAAATGACCCTAAAAGTTTACCACAATGATTATTCATGAGCTATATTTGGCCAAGAAACAAGGTTGGTACGCTTGCTGTGATCATTCCAAAATCAAACCAGTTTGGTAGCCCTGAGGAGTAGATTTGAGAGCCAGTGAAACAGTTGAATCTCCAGTTCAGAGCAACCAACTAACTCCAGGTCACACTGAGCCAGTTTGCTTTTGTAAATTCTCTTACTCTAAAACTTTTTGCATTGATAAAACAGCAGAAATCCCAAAATGCTTACAGAAAGGGATCTTAAAAAATACAGGACTGACTGAATGCGTCATGCTGGATTTGTAGTTAGCAACGCTGCAATTTCTTCAATACATTATTGATTTTGGATTAACTAGAAGAGAGGCAGAAACTATTGCACCATACCACAACAGTCCAGTAGTTCGGATAAACTCTTCCAGCTTTTCTTTTCCTTGATATTCCTGTGTGAGCAAGACAGAGGGAGATAGTGAAACGTATTTGAAATATTTGACCATAGTCTGTGTCTGCCTCCTTTGAAATGTAATACTTTATTTTCTGCAGAGGTCTTAGAAAAGTTAAAATGAAAACAATCAAAAAAAGTGACATTTTGGTTGAAAGAGCCATCATTTTTTTTATTAAAGAGAAAACTAAGGATTTCTGTGGAAGGAATGGAGTTCTCACGCCCTGCTGTGTGCCATCAAATCACAGATAAAATAACTTTACCGTGATTTTCATCTCAGAAGACTACAGGGTGTTATAGTGTAACTCCTCGCCCTTTTGATGAACATTTCAGAATAGCTGATTTTCAGTTCTTTCAGTGCTAATGTGGAAGATTTTGACTAGCTTCTGTTTTATATCATGGCATTAAGTGACTGTGAAGATTTGATTTTTTTTTTCTTTTTACACATACCATACACATACTGCTGACTTTGTATTTTACAGAGAAGGTCTGAGGTAAATGACACCAGTTCATGAGCTCTGGACTCCAGGGTTAATAATACCAATATTTATTTGTTCTTATTTGTCCTTGCCTTTCTATTGATGGCTCAAAGTACATTCCAGGAATAAAAACCCATAAAACACTAAAATAATAAGAACATAACAATAAAACAAAACATGATGAATAACAAAAACCATTAAAAGTTGCTACTAATGATATTTCATGGGGGTACAAAATAGATCAGAAAATAAAAATATCAGGTACGCTTTAATCATCATCATCAGCTATTTGTTTCGTGCTTTTCCAGCAAAAGAGTTCAAAGCGTGTTACAGGACACTAATGTTGCAGTGCAGACTTTGAATGTATAGTAGTTTGGTAATGGTAGCTCTTAACAGTCTGCCGTTTGTGATCAATATGCTCAAGATGGTGGCTAAGGGGTAGATTTTTAAAGGTGCGTGCGCGCGTCCATGTGTGCAAGCTTCCTAGCGCGCGCACATAGAGGTGCGCCGATTTTATTCCATGCACGTACCGGCCGCCTCCAGCCCTGCCCCTTCCCTCCCCTCACACCACCCCTTTCCTTTGGCCTGGCACTTCTGCATGTAACGGGAGCCGTGCCCCTTCCAGAATGTTTGCAGCACGCTCGAGGCCTGGCCTCGCACATAACCCCTAGATGTTACGCGCGGGGGATTTAAATGTTCTAATTAAATATTAGGAAGAAAGAGGATTTATTAGGGGGCGCCATATGTGAGGGATGGGTCAGAGAGTAAGATTATACGTTTTATGTTCATACAGGAAGTGGGGGTGCAGTTTTTACAGCAGAGCTAGCATTAAACATTATGCAGTTGAGAGCAAAAATTACTATTTAAAATTATAGGTAGTGGGGGAGTCATTTTACAGTGAAGAGAGGTTACTTTGTGCAAATTACATGAGTAAGCAGAGTATCACAATGGCTGAATCTGCTAGATAAGAACATAACAACATAAAGACTTGTCATACTGGGTCAGACCAAGGGTCCATCAAGCCCAGCATCCTGTTTCTAACATTGGCCAATCCAGGCCATAAGAACCTGGCAATTACCCAAAAACTAAGTCTATTCCATGTTACCAATGCTAGTAATAGCGGTGGTTATTATCTAAGTCAACTTAATTAATAGCAGGTAATGGACTTCTCCTCCAAGAACTTATCCAATCCTTTTTTAAACACAGCCATACTAACTGCACTAACCACATCCTCTGGCAACAAATTCCAGAGTTTAATTGTGCATTGAGTAAAAAAGAACTTTCTCCGATTAGTTTTAAATGTGCCCCATGCTAACTTCATGGAGTGCCCCCTAGTCTTTCTACTATCCGAAAGAGTAAATAACCGATTCACATCTACCCGTTCTAGACCTCTCATGATTTTAAACACCTCTATCATATCCCCCCTCAGTCGTCTCTTCTCCAAGCTGAAAAGTCCTAACCTCTTTAGTCTTTCCTCATAGGGGAGTTGTTCCATTCCCCTTATCATTTTGGTAGCCCTTCTCTGTACCTTCTCCATCACAATTATATCTTTTTTGAGATGCGGCGACCAGAATTGTACACAGTATTCAAGGTGCGGTCTCACCATGGAGCGATACAGAGGCATTATGACATTTTCCGTTTTATTCACCATTCCCTTTCTAATAATTCCCAACATTCTGTTTGCTTTTTTGACTGCCGCAGCACACTGAACCGACGATTTCAATGTGTTATCCACTATGACGCCTAGATCTCTTTCTTGGGTTGTAGCACCTAATATGGAACCCAACATTGTGTAATTATAGCATGGGTTATTTTTCCCTATATGCATCACCTTGTACTTATCCACATTAAATTTCATCTGCCATTTGGATGCCCAATTTTCCAGTCTCACAAGGTCTTCCTGCAATTTATCAGAATCTGCTTGTGATTTAACTACACTGAACAATTTTGTGTCGTCTGCAAATTTGATTATCTCACTCGTCATATTTCTTTCCATAATCATTTATAAATATATTGAAAAGTAAGGGTCCCAATACAGATCCCTGAGGCACTCCACTGTCCACTCCCTTCCACTGAGAAAATTGTCCATTTAATCCTACTCTCTGTTTCCTGTCTTTTAGCCAGTTTGCAATCCATGAAAGGACATCGCCACCTATCCCATGACTTTTTACTTTTCCTAGAAGCCTCTCATGAGGAACTTTGTCAAACGCCTTCTGAAAATCCAAGTATACTATATCTACCGGTTCACCTTTATGTGCCCCATGCTAACCTGTTTCTATTTATCCTTTATAGTCAGTTTATTCTATTTGGTGAGGGTCTATCTGTGTTCTGCATTTGTGACCATGGTGAGGTATTCTGCTAGTGTGTATTTTCTGTGTAGATCTATAGTAGCCTGCTTGTTCTGTTTTCCTAGTAGATGGTATATTGGTGTTGTAGGACCTGTTGTAATATTTGCACTGTTGCCTTTTCATAGGTGGGGTTGTTACTGTTTGAGTTCTGTTATTTCGTGCTGTTTTGGTATAGGAGGTTTATAATATTGTAATTAAGTTTTCTCATGGCTGAGGACCTAGCCTATATCCAACACGCTTTCCAGTAGGCCTAATACCATATGGGTTCCAAGTCTATTTTTGGGGGGGTTTTCTGCAGTGCATATAAATATGATATACTTATTACACGTGATATTTTTATCTCAGAAGAGTGTACTTTGAATGCCATTTTTTCATGTAAAATCTCCCTTTTTGGGTTGGGGAAGTAGTTAGTGTGAGATTTTAAAATAAATGCATAATTTGAAATTGTGTGTGCGTGTGGCGGGGGGGGGGGGGGGGGGGGGGATGTGGGCACATGGTTAAAAGGTTCCCCTAGGTATCCTAATACTTTTGCATCTGCCCTCAGAAAGCGGCAATTGGTAAGGTTCCTCGGAGTGTAGTAGGTTTACCTGTTCTAGAAATATTGAGGTAGATTTTAAAAGCCTTGCATGTGCAAAAATGGCCACATACATGCATAAGTGGGACGCACTGCAGTGTACAAATCAACTTCTCTTGTTAGAAATGTCATCGCTTATAAGGATTAAAATTCTTTAATGATGCAATTTTACAATGGATACCTCTGTCTATGACTATAACACCCCCCCCCCCCCAACCCCAACCCACCTCCCGAAAACTCACCCCAAATCAAAGTGCCCCTTACAATGGTCCATATATAGAGTATTAGACTGAGTCCTATAAAAAGACTCTCTCTCTCTCTTTCTTTCTCTCTCTGTCTCTCTCTAAGAATATTTTTTAATCTGCAAGATGGGCCCACACATTGCCCTTTTAAAATCTACCCGATAATATCTGGCACTCTTCTGGGAACTCTGATTCATGCTTTCTCCCCTTCCCCAGCATTTCAAATCACTGAAAGGGCAGACTCCGGGGGGAGGACCCCTGGCTCGCTTAATAATTTGATCTATGCTGCACCTTGGGGGGGGCGCCATCTCAACCCTCGCCTCTTTTGCGACATAGTTTGATAAGAAACTTTGATGTTAGAAGCTAAAGTGGGGTTGGAGGGGGAAGTAAGGACTAAAAGGGGTATTTTTTTATTTTTGGATTTTTGTCATCAGTGTGGGGATAGTGGGAGAGGATGGATTTTTCCTTATCTCACAGATATTTGTTTGTCCAATATTGGTTTGCTTTATGTTTGTCCAATGTTTTAGCTTTAGTTTTATTGTAGTCTACCTCAGATGATTTCTTGGGAAATCGCATAGGTGGTAAATAAAGTTGGTAAATAAATAAATAAGAAACAAGACCTACCAAGGGGCCCATGGATACCTTGACAATAGTAGATCTGTCCTTTAAACCTGTTTAAATGGTGTCTTTGGCTGGGTAAACATTAGCGCCCTTCTTGTGCATCGGCATATTTGCTGAACAAGAAAGATCTGTTGAAGCAAAAAGGAAGTCAAAGGAAACAAAGATAACTAGTGAGGGTAAGCAAGCTGCTAGCAGCCCATCCACCATCTTGTCTGGGTGGTTTCTAACTGCCCTTCCAAACTGTAACTTTATTTCAATTTCTTGTTAATGTTATCATGCCTTCAGGATTAGGGGGACAGACTACCACGGAAGTGAGATCTCATCTTTTTGAGTCACTTTACTTAGCATTACTCCAACATCATAGGCAGTGGGTGTGCTGCCAGACTCACTGCTGGCAAAAGAGATGATGGGTGTGGTTTATCTATAAGAGTCTCCTCCCATTCCATGCCTCAGATGAGCTGTGCTGCTGAGAGTAGGGATGTGCATTCATTTGAAACAAATGGGTAAAATACAACAAATAAGGCCATATTTGTTGTTCTTTTTTTGTTGTTTTTTTTTGTGGACCCCCATAACAAATGGAGGGTGTGCACAAATTAAACAAAAATATTAGCTTTATTTCTTTTCATTTCCCATTGACGTTTATGGCTCAGTGAAAAGTGTTATGATGAGATTAGTAAGTAGAGCAACCAAGAAATTCCTGAGTGAGATAGTAGCCAGGAAAGAGCTGAGGTGGGAGAAGAGGGGAAGTAGACATGCAGAAGAACAATCAAGTGAAGCTGCACTGCTCCTGATGATATACCTTTGAGAGGTCTTGCTACCACACCCCAGACTCTACACATTAGGGGTCTTGATGCCTTTCTACCTTGCTGATATACCACTTGTGCTACACTAAGGGGTCTTGCTGCCACATTGCCTAGTTTCCATGTTCCTAATGCTACACATAAGGGCCTTGATGACCCTATGCTCTGCTGCTACTCTTTGGTGATCTTGCTGCTGCTCTTCTTTGCTATTTTCTCCTTATGCTACCCCTTTGGGGGTCTTGCTACTACTATGCCTTGCTGCCATACCCCAGACTATACCTGAAGGGTCTTGCTGCTGTTTTGCTTTGCTGCCCTGCTCCTGACAGTACTCCGTGGACATCTTGATGACATTCTACTTTGCTTCCCTGCTCCTTGCTGCCACTCTTCCTTGCTGTTATACCACAGATTTTACATCTTGGAGCTCTTTCCGCCACTCTGACTTGCTGCCATGTCCCAGACTCTACACCTCTGGGGTCTGGCTGCACTTTGCCTTGCTGCTATGTCAGCTACACCTTGGGATTTATTTTCTATAGCTCAGGCTTGCTGCCACACCACATACTTTACACCTTGGGGGTCTTTCTTCCACTTTGCCTGAATGCAAAACCACAGACTCTACACCTTGTGGTGTTCTTGCCACTCTGGATAGCTGTTTTGCACCTCTTATGGTGCTTTGAGGTCTTCATGACACTCTTTCTGCTGTTTTCTCCCTCTGTCAGTGCTTGTGGAATTTTTTAATGTACCTCTTTGCTGCCTTGTTCCCCCTTCATGGTTCCTTAGGATGCTTATGCCATTCTTGGTGCCATTTTGCCCCTTTCGTGGTTTACCTTTGAGGTTCATGCAACATATTTATTTATTTAGCTTTATTCTGCCTTTTGGCACTTCAAAGTGGATTACATTCAGGTACTATAGGTGTTTACTTATCCCTAAAGGGCTTTCAATCTAAAGGTTTATAGCTGAGGCAATGGAAGGTAAAGTGATTCACACAATGTCACAAGGAGTGACAGAGAGATTTGAAACCTGGTTTCCCTGGTTCACAGCTCACTGCTCTATTAGGCTAATACTATTATTGGTGCCCTCTTTTGAATCCTTGGGGTGTTCTTTATATTTTTGCTGCTGTTTTGTTCCTTTCATGGTTCCTTGGATACTGTTGGTACCCTTTTGCCCCTTTATGGTACCTTCGGCTACTCATGCCTTTGTTGGTGCTACTTCGCCACTGTTTTGGTGCCTTGGAGTTCTCTTCCCCCTTCTAATGTCTACCGACAAGTTTCATTAGAATCGATTAGAAAACTCCAAAGCTCAAAATAGGCTGCGTTGCTTACACCATTGACTTTAATGGGATACAAATGAAACAAATAAACGAACATTTATATTTTTTTCATTTGAAATTAATAAAACAAATGGAGGTGATCTAAGAAACCAATGAATCAACTGAAACAAACATTTTGCCTGCACATCCCTAGCTGAGAATTTGGAGATAATACATTTTTGTGGTTCCCTCTAAAATAAACTAAAAGAGAAGAAGCAGAAAGAACAGGGAAAAAAAATAGAGGTCTCAGCAGCAAAACAGTTAGTGGAGCAGATGGGATATCCAGACTTGGTGGGGCATCAGGTAGAGGTGATGGCAGAAGCCAAAACAGCGAGTTGCTGTTTGTGTGCAGCTAATCTTGGCTGTTAGCAGGAAATGGAACAGTGAACAGATTCTGAGCAAGAGGAAGGTGGACGTGCTAGATGGAGAAAGAGCATGTCGTTTCCAGTAAACCTTGGGTTTGAGGGTGATTAATATTTTTCCATGATCGGGGCTATTCCAGGCAGACTGGCTAGTGGACAAGTTACCTGGCTAAAGTTAGCCGGATACCTTGTCTCATATAGTCGGTGGGTTAAATGTCCCGTCTAAAGTTATTCGGCTACCTTTAGCTAGATAATTTTAAATCTAACCAGGCAGCTTTTGAATACAGCTCGTTAGTCTTAACGTTATCTTGCATTTTGTGGCTGGTTAACTAGCTATTTAATCGGATGCTTTTAAGTGATTATATTAATCTGAAATTTTGTTGCAGCAAGTTTATATCTTTTTAATTATGTTTTATGTACGTATTTTAAGTCATTTTTGTCTGTTTTTTTTATTAGGTGTTTTGTTTTTATTATTCTGTATGTTATGTTCCTGTGAACAGTTTTTGGCATTGGTAGGTGGTGGTATTTACATTTTAATAAAGATAAAGATAAATGGCAAACTCCCCAGCTTGCCAGGGACCCCCACCCCCTCCAAGCTTTCCAAATTTAAAGAAAAATTCAAATATAGGCATTGGGTCTCCAGCCCTCCCCCCTCTCTCCCCGCTAAATGCAAAAAAAAAAAAAAAGATTGCCTCCTTGCCCACCCCCCCACATCCTCCCATGCTGCCATCCTCCCCCCAAAGCCTTCCCTTTTACCCAGTACCAGAATCTTGGGGCCTTTTCAAACCCAGACTTGCAATTCAAAGTGATCCCAGGTGCTTTCAGCATTTACTCAGGTAATAGCACTAGAAGCATATGTTATCAAGGTTAATGTTCAACACTGGGCTAAATTACAGCTGGATAAATGGTTGAGTATTCCAAAACTTGCCATCTAGATGGATAACTAAAGGACTTTGAATATTGACCTCTTCAAGGTTCATTAGTTGACTACTGCATGATGTGAGGCACAGAAGGACACTGCGTGCTAGGGGAATCTGCAGCTTCGTTCGGTATCATTCGGTTGCCATTGCTCAAACTCCCGCTAGAAGAGGCACAAACAGAAGAGGCTTGGCCTGCTGTGCTCCTCTGCCCCAGAAGCAAGAGTAGTAGTCTCCATGGCTCATTGCCTTCCTCCCTTACATTTCCTTCTCTTCCTCTGCCTGTTCTGAGGTGCTACCTTCTTCTCCTCCCTCACCTTTCAGGCTGGGTCTTTAGCCTCCTCCACCAAAGCAGCTGAACCGCTGAAAATTGCATTGCATTGAGAAAGGAAAATCACTGCATACTGAGAAAATGTGGGTGCAAAGTGCCGTTTTCTTTAAGCCACTATGAATAGTTTCTTTCACTGACTTGTCTTTCCCAGCCATCTGTTCTATAATGCTGCTTACTTGATAGTGCCTGCACCACCTCATCTATCATGGTAACAGCTGCTTCAGCAAAAGGCTGCTTGCTTTTCTCTTTTTTTTCTCCACCTGGCTGTTGTTGCCTTGGTGGAGTGAACGCTGCCCAAGGCAGTCTCTGATTCTGTAGCGTGACGTGATTATGTGGATTAGATGTGATTCTCTCTACCGCCACATCTCCTGCCACTGATTGGCTCTCCACGAATATTTCCAGACATTGCTATATCATTAACACACCATTCTGGGCTACTGTACGAGAAGTCAGGGGCCAGCACTTTTTGATAAAAAAAAAAAAGAGAAGCAGCTGCTTACAAAATCTGCTAGGACTAGGAGCAGGTCAGTTGCTCTGCTGCTCCACCTAACAGAGAATTCAAGGTGCAATTTAACAAAGTTTGCTTATAAAACTCAAGAAAGGCTGTATGTTGAAAAAAAGTGTTGTTTGCCACTGAGTGAGTGAGTGTACAACGTTACAAGCTGTCTGTGGTATAGCAGATACACTGGCCCATGACCAGCACTCCCTCTTAATTTTTTTCCAGGATGTTTGCGGGCGTGCAATACCGTTGTGCACAGAACTTTTGCAAGCTTTCCAGGAGAGGTGGGGAGCGCGCCCCCTGCTTGTGCCTGCTCTCCCTCTGCCAGCTACCTCTATCGTATCACTGCCACTTCGCAGTTCCTGCACCAGAGACCCTAGCCCCCTCATTCTTTCCATCGCTGTCATCTCAGCTTCCATCCGTCTTTTCTTAATTGCCATCTCTTCTCATTCCTCCCTAGCTTTTCTTACATTTTTCAGCTCTCACTTATCCTTTCCCTTCACTGTTACTCTCCTACCCTACCCTTCCATTCCCTTTCCTCCACATCATCCCTCATCCATATACTATAATGTGTCGTTTCCTCTTCTTACCCCTTGCTTCAACCAAATCTTCACTTTTCTCTTTCCCCATTATGCACACTCCTGACTCTTTTCCCTTTGCCCTATCATTTTCCCCCTGCCTTCCCCCCCATTACAGATCTGCTAGGGAGTTAGCAATCTGTTAGGAAAGCTCTGAGATAGAGCTAGGAGTTAGCAATCTGTTATGAATCTGCTCCTAAAGAAGGGAGGAGCTAGCAATCTGTTAGGTTTACTCCTGCGGAGGGGAGGAGTTAGCAATCTGTTTCGCTTTGCTCCTGTAGAAGGAGGAGTTAGTAATCTGTTATCAGCATAGTGCTTGTAGAGGACACTCAACTGTAAAGGAATGTAGATAGGTGGATCCTTGGGCCGATGGCAGATGACAGCGCCCCCAGGAGGATATCCTGAGAGGGACCACCGGCTAGGCTTGGATATGGAGACAGACACAGATAGTTCTTTTATTAGACAGGTTAGTAGAACCACCAGAGGTGGCAATAGTGAGCTGATATGCCCGGCAGGGCTGAAGTCCCTCAGGTGCTGGAACAGCGATCCCAGGTTTGTTGAGCTGTAGAGAAACTATAGATAGTGAGTAGACAGGATATGCTGTGTTCATAGCCAGAACTGGATGACAAAACTCACATAAGGTCTTAATGAAGCTCAGTAGCTGGAAAGGGTTAGGCCCTCGAGGACCGAGTACCTGGTTCCAGGGAAAGCTCTGAGAGAGTAAAAGTAACTCTCAAATGTCTGTATCTGCGATAGTTTCCAGGCAGTAGAGAATCTTCAGAGTGTTCAGGAACATGGGCCCTCGAGGAGCGAGTACCGGTTCCAATCGGCAATCTGAAATAAATAAAAGAGAGCGAGGCCCCCGAGGAGCGGGTACCCGCTGGACCACCGGGGCTTTTGGCAAGTCTTGGGGGACCCTCCTGACCCCCACAAGACTTGCCAAAAGTCCAGCGGGGGTCCGGGAGCGACCTCCTGCACTCGGACCGTCGGCTGCCAGTATTCAAAATGGCGCCGATAGCCTTTGCCCTTACTATGTCACACGGGCTGCCGGTGCCATTGGTCAGCCCCTGTCACATGGTAGGAGCACAAGATGGCACCAGCCATCCAGTGCTCCTACCATGTGACAGGATCTGGCCAATGGCATGGATACCCTGTCACATGGTAAGGGCAAAGGGCCATCGGCACCATTTTGATTAGTGGCAGCCGACGGCCCGGGAGCGGGAGGATGGCCCGGAGCGGGAGATCACGGGAGATCGCTCCCGGGACCCCCACTGGACCACCAGGTACCTGTAAAAAGGTTTTGGGGGGATCGGGAGGGTGGGGGAAGCTAAGGGGTTACTTTTAAAGGGTCGGGTGGGTTTTTTGTTTATCGGCTGGGGCGCAGCCGATAAACAAAATGCGATTGGGCCCGATGGAAAAAAACCCACATGTGAATCGGAACCGGAATCCGAACTGATTCCGGTTCCGATTCACATCCCTACTCTTCCCTCACCCACTTCCCCAGCATCTTTTCCCTGCCATTTGTGCTCCCCCGTCCCAGCATCTACTACTACTAATCATTTCATCATTCCTATAGCACTACCAGATGTATGCAGCAGCGTATGAATACACAAAAGAGACAGCCCCTTCTCAATAGAGCTTACAATCTAGTCAAGACAAACAAAAAGGACAAATAAGGGATGTTGGGATTTTCAGCAGTTAAGAAAATGGTTAAAACCAAAAGGCTTGTGATCAGGAGAACCAGGCCAGTTAATTTTAAAAGGAGATCGTGTTCACCTATAAAAATGAGTTTGAGGGCACGCGAACCAAAACACAATTTTGTATTTTGTATTGGGCGCACAAGTATACCTGCATGATGGAAAATACAAGTACGTTTTTGCGGAAATGTACTCCAGACATGTCTTATCAGATCATGCAGTTTATTTCACCTTAAAGAAATGTGCCAACAGTCGAGGAGGGAGAGGCATCTGCAAAGAGATGAGGCATGCAGGCATGAGATGCATCCGTGCTGGAAGGACGTGCTGGGGCGCAATTACCATCTCTACATACAGCAGCGATGAGTCGCGACATTGACACTGCCCTAAAAAAAATAAATAAATAAAATAAAATTCATTTGCACTGCAACCTTCAAACATTTTTGCGTACCCGGTGACCCAGAAAGAATGGCACCACTTAAAATAAGGAATGCAGTTACTCACATATAGAGAAGAGAAGTGCATGGTGGGGCAGGCAATGGGCGGGTTTAGGAGGGAGGGCGAGGCATCTGCAAAGAGACGAGGTGTGCATGTATTGGTATCCTTTCTTTAGTAGCAACTAGGGCCTAATTTGCGAGAAACTGGCCAGTAATGCTGTTCCACAACCTCTTATCAGGCTTAAGAAGACAACCTGCAGGGCTGTCCTTCTCTAGGCTCTCCAGCCTTCATCCCCCTTCCCCATTGCTCTCACCCTGTATTGCTGGGAGAAGAGCAGGAAAGGGTCATAGTGCAGCCTACACAGCAGAGCACAGATCACACACACAAAAACTGTGGAGCACGTGAATGCCGCTCTGGGCCACTGCTTTACACACTCCTGGGTGTGTTGCCTTCCAGCTTCTGAGGCTATCACCCCAGGCCTTGCTGCCTCTGCCGCTGATGACCACACAGATTTGGATGAAAGGGGGAATAGAGTAAATCAGGGGATGGGGAAAGGAGAATGATGATGAAGGCTCAAATAAACCAGTGCAGAGAAGGCCAGGTCTTGTGAAAAGGGAGAGAGCCCCATTCAGCCCTGTGATCCAGCATTTCCATCCCCCTGCTGCCCTTCTCCCACCAGGGCTCATGAAACATGTCAAAGGTGTGAACAATAGTGTCATAGTCATAGTATTCTAAACAGCCATTTTAACATCCCTCTTTGGCCCAAGACCTAAGATGTAAGAGAAAATAAGTGCTAGAGTTCAGTTTCTAAACACATACAATGCTATGCCGACCTGTTTTTAAAAAATGTCTTAAATATGAGCTGTACCTTACCTAGTCCTCGCCATGCTCACAAGTGTTAGCTGGTAATCCCCTGCTAATCAGGTGAAGGATGATCTAAGGACATCTTTTCTAAGCCCACCCAAAAAAAGTACTTCTGTAACACCCACCTGTGTCTATCCCACAGCATCTTTGAAAAGTAGGAGATGCAGGCTCCTGTGCTTTTGTTTGACTCCCAGTTCAAGGCAATCACACACTCCACCACTCCCTCTTCCATGGTGTGGTAAATGCTAAGGACTAGCAGAAGGACCTGCCTGAAGGTAATCCTGAGAGCTTGCCTCATATCTGGAGGTTGATGGGAAGTGTAATTGTCAGCAGCTGTTTCACAATCACTCAGATAAATAAGTGTCTCACCAGTATTCAAAAAAGAATGAGCTACGAGTGTAAATCAAACATATTTACGTGTGTACTAGATGCATGTAACAATGCTGTGTATTTTAACTTTATATGCTTGCAAGATGTACACGCGTAAGCACCGCATGCTTACACGCGGATATGCACGTGATTTACGCTTCTGTGCGCCTATCTGTATGCACAAAACGTGACTTTGCAGGCATAAAAAGGAGTCAGTCTGGGCCTCCTTTGTTTGCGCCTCCATGTCTCATGGGCAGTCAGGACACATGCGTAAGCCAAATTTTCTACCCAGGCAGGTTGACCTCCTTGTAAAGGAAGTGATGAAGGCTTACGGTGTTCTGTATGGCGAGAAAGCAAAAACTGAGGGCTCCTACCAGAAGGAACAGATCTGGGAGTGGATTAGGCACAAAATTAATGCTGTTATTAAAAACAGCAGGAGCGTGGGCGAGTTTTGCCACAAATGGAGAGACCTGAGACGTCTGGTGAAAAAAAAACAAAAAACCCAGGCGCGGAGGCTAGCAGAAGGGGCAGTCTTCCTGGTCACCTTCACAGCAGCGGAGCGTATATATTGCTGTTCACTATCTCAGAGTCAGCTGGGAGTGGAATGGGGAACCTGGACACCTCACTACCTGACCAGCAGCACGGTGAGTAATAAATATAAGATACCCAGTGCTAGTGTAGCTACGTGGCATATAGTTAGTGTGAACCACCAGACAAGTGAAGGACAAGTCCACTGAGCAGAGGGTTCAGCTTGTATGAACAGAAATAAAGGGAATCTACTTCCTTACTCTTCTCACCTTACTGTGCAGGAACAAGGAGACAACCTGATTTTGCCTTAGTGGAATCCAACTTCAGTCGTTTCCCTAGACAGGCACTGCTGGGTAGTACAGTCTGTCTTGTACTAGCCAGACTGAGCAATGGTCAGAAGGTCCAATTTATAAGATATCATAACCCTTTATAAATCTGATCCAGAGACAAAAATGGTCTTAAACACAATAGTTACTTAATTTATACCATTTTTCTCACCAGCCTTTTTGTGCAGTATAGAGATTTGTCTTCAAGGACATGAAACAGACAATCCCAGCCGCTAATCCTCACACAGTACAAAGCTTTATAAGTAGATCTGAGGAGCCAGGAACATTTCCCTGTGGCTTCAGTTGCCACAAGTGTCAGCAACAAACTCAGATTATAAAAGAAAAAAAAAATAACATTTTGCATCAACAAGAAAATAAATGTGGTTTTAGGTTTAGGTTTCATAGATGCATTTTTCTTTTTAATGGATATATAAAATATTTCTGCTGAAAAATAGTTATCAAAATTTGCATATAAAATATACAAAAAAGAATCCATGCTTTTTTAACAATAGGGTTAAAAGATTACAGCCATAGCTGCAAAATGTCCCCTCACCATCTGAGTATTTAGGTGGGATGTAATCTATTGGCTTACTTTCACAGACCATAATAAATGACAAATTGACTGATAGTTATGGTTACGAATAAAAGCCTGGATGTGATCACTCCTAATATAGGGTCTGTGCCAGGGCGCACCGGACTGTGGGTCAGGACCCCAATGGGGTAATAAAACCTTCAACTGTGGTCACAAGTGTCTCAAATGGCAGTGCTCTTTAGACTTCAGAAGCAGCAGCATTAGTAGTGGGAAGCAGCATGGGACCTTCCAGTCAGCAGGCACTCACAGCCCCTGCAGTTGCCCCGGCCTTCCATGAGTATCTGTGATAAAAGGAAGCCCTGTATGAGGAGGGACTGAGGCCACTGCTTGGATTGTGAGCTTGCATTGGTCTCACAGACCCCATGTGACTTTGCTCAGGCTACTGCTGCTCGCAGATCACGTGGGGGAGGGGAGGGCTGAATGTGCACAGCCCCTTGAAGATTGCCATTGTTCCTTTATCCTCACCTACCCAAACGAAAAATGTTGCCCCTGTCACCAGCCTGCCCTCTTTTCTCACCAGTTGAGATCCACCTTTGGCCTGGAGCCTAAAGATAAATGTTTGTCACTGGCCCAGGCCCAGGGCGGTGTTTAGAGAAGGGACTGTTTGAAGGGAAGAATCAGATGTAAGAAGGGTTCAAGAGTTGGATCAGCTGGAGAGGGATTGGCTGTGGAAAGCGAGAGAAGGGGAATTAAAGAAGATCGACTAGAGGGGATGTGAGAGAAGGGTTGGAGAGGAGGATGTGAGACTGGAGGTGATAGAGAGGGGAGGGGGGAGAGGAGGGGATCACAAAGGATCAGTTGGAGGTTAAAAGAAGGGCTTGCGGATGAGATAGGATCAGCTAGGGGGATGAAAAAAAGGCTGAAGGGGGTGGGCTGGGGAGTTGGAGGATGTAAGAGGGAATCAGCTGGAGGGATGGAGGTTGAGCGATGGGGTCCTCTGGAGGGGAAAAGGTCCTCTAGAGAGGGTGGAGGTTGAGAGAGAGGATCAGCTGAAGAGCAGTGAGCGGTAAGATTGGAGTGATTGTTAGAGGGGAACCACACCTCTGCTAATTGATTTTGGTCATCCTCTGGAGTCATGTGAATTTTCAAGTGCTAAAATGGGGATACATTGGATAAATGTTTGGGAAGCTCTGGTCTATGCTGAGTGTCTATTGGCAAAAAGGCTATCATCAAAGAGAATTTTAGATCACAGAATATAAATGTATAAAACAAATAAATGAATAAATAAATAAATAAAATATCCCAAGCAGAAAGAAACTGAAACAAGCAGCTTGTGGTCAGTGAAGAGTTGGGTACACGAAACTCAGGAAGAAGAAAATATTGTTCTCTGGATATGAAGGGTGCAACATTTTTATCTTTTTGGAGGTACAATATGAAATAAAATATTTCTAGGCGCCTTCATAAAAATCTTGTCTCTAACGTGTTCTAAGTTTTAGACTAAAGTCATTCTGTGAGGACAGGAGATGTTCTTCTACTTTAGGTGATTTTGATGTAGAATTTCAAATTGTGTTCTTCTTGCTTAAATTTGTGCTGTTTCTTTGATTGTCATGCTTTACAATATTTTTCTAAAATATGTGTTATTTTTACATTCCAAGACAAGGTCTCTAACAAAATAGTAGACCATGCCAAACATTAGAAACAGAGATAATATACAGTATAAGGAACCTCACTACCACCTCTACCACTAGTATCCATACAAGAGAGAGGGTTACATAAATTACTCTTCCATTCAGCTGCGTTGTGGGTATAAAACCCCTAAGTTTCACTATTGTCCATTCAGAAAAGAGAGATTATTACTTTATAAAAAAGACACTTGGCCTGTATTTCAGAGAAGAAATGCAGAGATGATGAACCTCTGACAAGCTGCAATACATGACTCAATTATCTGATCTGCCAGCACACACTGTTTACCCAGGCCTCTCTTAAAGAATGAAATATTCTCTCATCAAACAGAGAGGATCTAAGATAATGAAGGCCAGTTTGTGTTTACGTGATGGGAGACAGACCTGAGGTTTCAGCAAAGCTTAGAAGTACTTAGCTTCACAGTCTCCAATCTTGAGAGGAGTCTTATCAGATTCAAGTCAACTCTCTGGTCACCTCTCTACCACATGGCAAAAGGATGGCCCTTCTTGGGGGAAGGGGCAAGCTGGGGGGGGGGAGGGGGAGGGGGATTCAAGCAGTCCAAGTGAAAAAGGAAGAACCAATCAGAATATGACTCATGTCCCTGTTTTTATATGCATGAAGCCACTGAATATGTATATCTTAACTCTTAAAATCAGCTTGAAAAAGGGATTCAGTGCTTGGCTAAGATTCCATCCATGCCATCAAGAAACTATCCGTGTCATCAGTCCTCACCCCGACCTGCAACTAAGCTTCTAGATAAGATCCAGTGTTTTGAAGCATTGCTTGTAAGAGCATATCAAGCCCTCCTACTGCATCCAGAGTTGAACTTGCCTGGTTCTTCTCAAGGAATTAGGGGTTCCTCTGCCCTTCATTCAGGTGTCATTCACAGTGACAGAGACTGTTTGGGCCCTCTAGCTGCTCTCACAGACCAAAGAGGTGAGATTGGGGTTTGATTCCTGTGTCATACCTGAGGTTTAGAAAATTAGAACTTTTGATAAATTATAAGCAATTTCCAGCTAAGAGGATGTGATGTGCTTCTGCTAATTTATTCATACCTGTAAAGCTAAACCCCAGAAGTGCATTCTTTGGTAAGGATTCATTATAAGTTACCAAGGCCTGGATTCTTAAAGGTCGCAGATCAGAGAATCCGGCAGCGGGGGGGGGGGCGGTCCTGCGTTAGCCGGCAGCGTTTGCACCTCCGCAGTGCGATCGCTGCCGGCTTTCACGCAAAACTGGCGGCGATAAGGAATCTTACCTTTCGCCGCCAGCGATGTGTCCGCAGCGTCAGCCCTGGTGTCGCCTCGACTCCTCCTCTTCCGGGACCGACTCCGCCCCGAGCTAGCCGTCGCATGCGAAAAGGGACTTTTCACGTGCAAAATGTCCCTTTTCGCATGCGATAGCATTAGAGAATGACCCCCTAAGATCGCTAAGTTTGTCAATGTTTTATCTGGTAACCTAATACTTTACAATAAAAATCTTTATTCTAAGTCAACAGGTGTGGATCTCTGGGCTGATCAGGTCACAGATAAAGGTTAAATAAGTAGTAATTTCTGTAGCACTGTTAGTCCTAGAGGAAGAGGGGAATAAGTCAGTATTTAGACTACAGTTTATGCTTATAAATCCTTACAGCATGATTCAGAATGGCCATATGGTATATTCCCAACACAGATAAAGATTTTCCCAGAGATAGGGAGGAGGAGCTGGCACAGACAAATAAATAAATAAATACAACTATAAGTAATGCAAGCAAAACAAGTATATGCATATTTGCATTACCCATTTAGACATATGTTCTATAGGAAACAAAAACACATACTTAAAAGAATAATTTATTATCATAAGAAATGATAAAAAAATTAGCCTTTTGTAATTTATAAACAGAAAACTACAGACCCCCTTTCAGTTTTCAGTTCAGTCAAATTAAAAGTGTATCCCTAAATTCACCAGTGAAATTCTGGCCAGAAATTAGTACATGATTTCTCAGTTTACTCTCATGTGTTTGCCAAATGTTTCAGATGAATGTCTCTGTAGTGCTTGGGTGATGATGCAGATACTGAATGCTTGGAGAACCCAAGATGACTTTTGTGCACTCCATATTGAACAGGAATTCACTTTGACTTAGGGAGAAGCAGCTATTCTTGCCAAAATGAAATTTTAAAAAAATTCTTCTCATAAGAACATAAGAAATTGCCATGCTGGGTAGACCAAGGGTCCATCAAACCCAGCATCCTGTTTCCAACAGAGGTCAAACCAGGTCACAAGAACCTGGCAATTACCCAAACACTAAGAAGATCCCATGCAACTGATGCAATTAATAGCAGTGGCTATTCCCTAAAGGGCAAATCTTAAAACATACGCGCAGGCGTAGATTTGTTTACGCAACCTGGCGGGAACAAATCTACGCCCGATTTTATAACATGCATGCGCTGCCGCACGCATGTTATAAAATCCAGGGTCGGCATGCGCAAGGGGGTGCACACATGTGCACCTTGCGCGTGCTGAGCCCCGATGGCTTTCCCTGTTCCCTTCAAAATCCCTAACTAAATCCCCCCCCCCCCCCCCCACACCTTTGTTGGACAAGTTACGCCTGCCCGAGCCAGCCGGCTGCCGGCAGGACTTTCCAGTCAATATTGGGGTAATTGAAATCTCCCATTATTACTGCACTACCAAATTGGTTAGCTTCCCTGACTTCTCTTAGCATTTCATCATCTGCCTGATCATTTTGTCCAGGTGGACGGTAGTATACTCCTATCACTATATTCTTACCCAACACACATGAGATTTCTACCCATATAGATTCTACTGAGCATTTAGTCTCTTATATGATCTTTATCCTGTTGGACTCTATAACCTCCCGGACATAAAGTGCCACACCCCACCAAGTTGATCCTCCCTATCATTGCGATATAATTTGTACCCTGATATAGCTCTGTCCCATTGGTTATCCTCCTTCCACCAGGTCTCTGAGATGCCAATTATGTCAGTCTCATCATTTACTGCTATACACTTTGGGGCGTATCTACTAAAATCCAGCGTACTTTTGTTTGCGCCTGGAGCGCAAACAAAAGTAGGCCTATTCGCGAAGTATGAAAATCCGCCCCTTTAACTCTCCCATCCTGCTTCTTAGACTTCTGGCATTGGCATACAGACATTTCAAAGTGTGTTTTTTATTTGTATTAACAACCTGCTTTTCAGTTGATAGGGATAATTTGGAAAGCTTTAGCTCAAGTGATTTTTTACATATAGGCACATGGACATGCTTTTATTGGAACCTCTCTGTTGGGATGCCCTAACTCTCCTGTTTCATTAGTATCTCCATTATGATTTTATTTTATTTATTGTGTGAATATGAATCTGACGGTTGTAAACTGCGTTGATCATGACATTGGTAAAGAATACAGTATAGAAAAATTTGTACATAAATAAATATTCTGAATACAATCATGACAGTTCTTCCAGTTGCTCCCTATAATTCCGTTTGCTTATCAATGAAATGTTTGGAGCTATTATCATACTGTTTAATAACTGGAAATGAAATAAAATTAAAGATCATCTAAAAGTGACCTTATTTGACCTTTCTGCAAAACAACAAAAGACTATACTTGTTTCAGTTTACTTACACTCAAGACTCATCTCTTTTCCTGAACAAGCTAATTAAAACACCTCATTAGGTAGAGGACTTTTCTCAAGCTTTAACATCTCATGTACAACGATATTTCTCTTTTTTTATCTGCAGCCCAAAAGAGGGCTGAAATAATATCTGACCTCACATCCTAGCTATCTCTCTGCTTCAGTCTGTCTCTGAAACAAAGTTAATTTCTTTTTACTCTACCTGTCCTGGGGACCCCAAAGCCAGTCAGGTTTTCAAGATATCTTCAATGAATATGCATGAGGCAAATTTGCTGTTGAATATGGAGGCATAGAACACACTTGAGGCAGCTTTCATCGCAGGCAGCAAAAGGACTGGAGCACACTTTGGCGCTCTCCTTTATTGTACATTCATACAAAGGCAGATGATGTGTCATTACATGATTGGCTACTTTCCCCATAGCAACAGACGAGTCCCTACACTATTGGCTTTGGCTCAGGGGGTGTGCACGGATCATTTCATTGGCTGCTGAAATCTATACCTCCTGACTTTGTCCTGCCTCTGACTAGGGAACACCCAGCCCCTCCCCCAGGAATTCAGGGCTAAGCACAAGCCAGAGAAATACATGATGTCAGGTATCCTTTCCTAGGCAGAGAGGCTTAAGCACAAGTGATGCTTTTATTCAGGCAAATGTCAGGGAGAAGGGAAGTTAGTGTTTAAACCCTGATGAAATGGCTTGCTGGCAAGCACATATTTCCCACAACTCACCCTTTCTGTTTTTGTTTAGGCAGCTCAATAAAGCTTTAGACCCTTATTGAAATCTGTTATGTCTTGGTATGGGCTGGAAATAGGGGAAGGGGGATTATGGAGAGAAGAAAGCTGATTCGACGTGGTGTGCCAGCTGCCGATGAGCTCCTGAATCTCCATATCACCCAGAGCTGGTGCAGCGTGATGTGCCAACGCTGCAGGGCTCATGATTCCCTATTAGGCATCTTACAAGACATCTTTGTATTCGGGCTGAGAGCAAGGTTTCAGTATGGATATGAGGTTGGGTATGCACTGAATACAGCATCACAGGCAAATAATTAAGATAATTACAGTAATTATAATAGAAATTACCCCTTTGAGACCAGAAATAGCAGGGAGCCAGGACCATAGCCAGTCCCATGGAGAAGTTGGTATTCTGTCTGAAAATGGTGCATCAGCAACCATGGTTTCTATCTGCTCTATGGTATGTGTGAGGTTTGCTTTATAAACTGATATGTACACACAGCAATGAGATCCAATTAATGCACAAACACCACCCTTTAAGGCTAAAATGGTTTCTAAGGTATAGCTGTTCTGTAATGCTACTTCTCTAATCTGAGACTTCTGTTGTGAGTAGTTTTAATGCATGGACTGTCTGATTAAATATGGCAGTCGTCCAGTTAGCTAGGATGTGTAAGTCTCTGTAATTCATATCTGTCCCCATTGGGGGAAACAGGCTTCTAGCTATCTGAGTTTCTGTATACTTTTCTATGGGATTATTTATCGCCTCCCCTTTGTTACGGAGAAATTTTTGACTGCATAGTATGAGGGGAGGATGTAGCCTAGAGTGCATCTGTCTCTCCATCTTGGGGAAATGTACATATATGCTCTATGCCCACATAACATCCATATGTTTCCTAACAGATTAGTGGACATGTCATTGGTTATCATTTGGGCTATATAACTACAAAAGGTAAATCCTTCATCCCCTCTATACTTTCTGTACTTGCTTGGGTCTCCCACTGCACATCCTGAAATCTGCCAATTGCATACATATGTGGTATAATTATGCAAGTGTTCAGTGATTAATACAAAAGTTTGGTTACAATATGGATATTTCCCACCTGAATTCCCTTTCCCATCCCCTGTATCATAGTCCCAACAAAGAGCGGCAGTCTCTTGAATATGGCTACCAATGTGTAGTATGGTATTATTAACTAGAGAGTTAATGAAAACACCTCTCTGTAAAGGATAATTAGTCCATACTGTAAGGTTAAATGGTACAGCATGCATCAGTCATTCTCCGCGGGCTTGGGTTGGCATGTGTGCGCAGATCCAACAGTCTGTTCGATTCAACAGGTGTGAAAAGTTCTGTCAGAGTCCTTGTTCTGAAATCGCCATAGCTGGAGAAATAAGGCAAAGGATGAGGATGCAGAACACAATTGTTAATGAGTTGGCATTCAGGCAAGAAAAAGCGGCTAATAAGTTCTCTGGAGTTTTCTCAAGGCCTTGCTGTTCTAAGAGTTGTGCAGATTGGTTGGATAGGGCCTTGATCTGTCCCCAGGTCATGTGGTGCTGCTTTTTGCAAGGAGTCCGGTCTCTGTCCTTCTGAGGGCTGTGGAGGCTCATGGAGAAGTTGGGGATCGGGTCCTGTAGACCTAGACACCTTTCCATCTTTCCACGGCTTGATACCTGTGGAAGCAAGCAGAGAAACATATCCTCGTTCCCCATTTTAAGGGAACGGGACCGTACCAGACATTAAATATTCTATACAAAACTGATGGCTGTGGGTGACTAACCCTAGTCCCATAATGATTACTCATGGCTGTGTTCTTAAATTTGATATGTTTGGATGATTTAAAGTAAACAATACTTTGTTCTTGTTCAGCCAGTCCTTCTTAGGGGGAAATCCAGGGGCAATCCCTCCTTTTTCTTTTTGTTTGGTCCAGAGCTCTTAAGGGTATGATTGGCTCTCTCCACAATGGCTTGCCCTGTGGTGTTGTAGGGGATGCCAAATAAGTATTTAATGTTCAATTATTGACAAAATTCATGCAAAGGAATGGCTGCAGTAAGCAGAGCCATTACTAGTTTTCAGAACAGAGGGTAACCCCATTATCAAGAAAGTTTTTATGCAGTGATCAATTTTCATTCAGTAAAATAGCAATAAATGTAAATTAATCATTTAAAGGAAAAGTCATTTGCAGTAAGCAGAATCAAATGACAAGTATATTAGACATTACATTAAACATATGTTACACAAGACTGACACATTCATTTTCATTCATCCTGCAAATATTCATTTACACAAAACTGACACATATTCATTCATCCTGCAAATATTCATTCATAGTCTTCTTGGCATCAAGACAGACAACAGATAACACATAATTTGAGCTAAAAATCTTATCAAAAAGTTATCAAAAACAAAATTAGATCAAGGATCAAAAGTCAAAAGGCATTAGAAAAATGTTAAAATAAACTGCAAAGTGTTCACCTTCACATCTCCTCATGGCAGGAAGGCTGTAAATCTGGAAAATATTAAAAACTGGCATACAGCAAAAAATTTACTAAGGTAAGGATTAAAGTGAAATTCTTACTTTTTTAACCTTGAAGAAATCAATTCTATTATTCAATTTAATAAAATCAATTTGGATTTGCAAGAAAAGGCTTGGGAGGGATTGCTTTAGATGTAGCAACCTCTGTCAGTAAAAATTAGAAGGTTCAGAATTCTGTAAAAATTTGTGAAAAAGAAAATAAGACTGAAGTTTCTTTAATACAGAAGGTCTGTAGGCCTGAAAAATAAAAACTATTATACAACAGAATTATTAAAACAATAATATAATATAACTTGTAGAATAACATAGCGCCTCCTAGTGGAGACCCCATCATTACTTTATAGATTGCAACTATTGTTCCAGGTTGCAATCAATAATACTCTGAGCTTACTTTCAATGTGGAATATCAGAATAGAATTTCTTCTTATAATTATTAGAATAGGAAATTAAACACGCTGTTCGCTCAGCTCTGTCTGCTGCACGCTAAAGTTTGAAAGTATTAAAAGATTAAAGACAGATTGAGAGGAAGGGCTAGTGTAGTAGAAACTAGAGAGAGAAACTGCAGGACTAAGTCCAGTTTTTTTTCTTTCTTTTCAAAAGTTCTCCCTCCCTCCCCCATGAGTGGCAAGCAAGAGTTAACAGAAAGACAGTAAAGGGGGGGGGAGGAGCAGTGTTTCTCAAAAGAAAAGAACTGCACCCAAGGAATTAATCCTTCAGTCAATAGGAACTTAAAGATAGCATTGTTTAACAATTTAGATTGCATCAACCATAGACAATGGCTTGGCAAGGACTTGCTGATTCCTTGCAGACAGATACTATTTTAATTTACTTTTGTCCTGAAAGGGAGAATCACAGTAAAAATATAAGTTCTGTACGCTAGCAATTCAAACTATTGCTATAAACTTATATCTCAGAGAAATGGAGTCATTTTAAATGTGAGCCAAATTAATTTTGCAAGAAGTGAACATTTCACATGAAATGCACACAGTAATTGTTCAAATTTCAGTACAGTTTTTTAACATAAGGTTCTGCATACACTTTGTGGGGGAAAATACTCTCAAAGTATGCAGATGTTTTGTAACTGAATTCAAAGACTAATAGAAACCATTTTTTTTCCAAATCTGTACTGTTTGTTAAGAGAAACCATTTTTTCCAAATCTGTACTGTCTGTTCAATTACCCTGTTTAATCTGGTCATTGAAGTGTATAATTAAATCAATTTTTTTTTTTTTTTTTTTCATAGTGATATTTTCTTTGCTTGTAACGCAGGAGTCTAATTAAATCCTTTTTTTCATATTGATATTTTCTTTGCTTGTAACACAGGAGTGCAGCTGCTTGGCCCAAGGTCTTATATGCTGATTTATTTGAAGACCTGTGGGCATAGCCACTGCTCATGGCACTCCCTATTGCTGCCACACCTAGTTCTTTGTTTCTTTCTGTAATGGGAAAGGCTTGAATCCCTTTCAATAATTCCTCTCTTGTGAGATTTCCATGTTCTAGGTGAAATCCCATGCCGACCGCGGCACATAAATTGTTACCGGGAGCAGTGGTTTGAGATGGTAATTTACCTGGACAAATTGATGATGCAGAATCAATGACTGTCTCAGGCAATGGCAAATGGGGGTACAGGGAGTGGTTGGTGGGGGAAGGGGGTTGCAGGCAAGATGGAGGAAGGCTAGTTTTTCTGACCTCAGTGTTTTCAGTTTCCTGGGGCCTTTTCTCTGAGGTGGACGCAGAGGAAGCCACAGGAGCCATGTGAGTGTGTGTCCCCAGATGTTCTATTTCATTTTCTGTCCCCCTTTGTTCATGGTTCTTTTCTGTGATGGGGAAGGCTTGAAGTCCTTCCAACAATTCTTTTTCTGTAAGGTTTTCTTTCTGCTGAAATTCAATGCTAATCGCCCCACCCAGGCCAGGTTGTGGCTCAATTGTTCTCAAGGACTGCTTTTCTAAAGAAGTGGGGAAGGTGTGAATAGGCTTGGGTGTGGGTATGGAGAGCTGATACAAAGAATTTGCTGTCTCTGAGGGAGACTGAGCATAAGATGGGGAAGGGTATTCTGATTGAGTCTGCCTGCTTCTAAAAGCACATGGTTTGAAACTGCTGTCTTTAAACTTTTTTTTTCTATGTGTTCGATGGCCTCTGTACATTTTTGCCAGATTAATCTTTACTTTATGGGAGCTCTGGGAGCCATATGAAGACATTGCCGATTAAAATCCAATCTTGGATATTCAGAGTTCCCGCCTGTGAATACCAAGGGCAACGGCAAGCTATTTCACTTATTAATTTTTCTAAGTCCCCCAGGCTGATTTGCGCTATTTTTCTTCTGGTGATGAAATAATGATTATTGATGATTTGCTGCAGCTCTCTGGCATGTAGCCTCTGCTGTACAGTCAAATCATTGCCCATGCTCACGAATGTGGGGAACAAACTTGCTGAGAAATACTTTAAAATTTACTAAGAAGTACTTTTTTAAAAATATTACGATTGCAAATCTGTTGAACGGTACGTACCTTAAGCTTTGACCAGCCGAAATAAGCATGGAGTTTATCATCACTGTCGGGCTCACCAGATGTAGAGTATGGAGGCATAGAACACACTTGAGGCAGCTTTCATCGCAGGCAGCAAAAGGACTGGAGCACACTTTGGCGCTCTCCTTTATTGTACATTCATACAAAGGCAGATGATGTGTCATTACATGATTGGCTACTTTCCCCATAGCAACAGACGAGTCCCTACACTATTGGCTTTGGCTCAGGGGGTGTGCACGGATCATTTCATTGGCTGCTGAAATCTATACCTCCTGACTTTGTCCTGCCTCTGACTAGGGAACACCCAGCCCCTCCCCCAGGAATTCAGGGCTAAGCACAAGCCAGAGAAATACATGATGTCAGGTATCCTTTCCTAGGCAGAGAGGCTTAAGCACAAGTGATGCTTTTATTCAGGCAAATGTCAGGGAGAAGGGAAGTTAGTGTTTAAACCCTGATGAAATGGCTTGCTGGCAAGCGCATATTTCCCACATTTGCATACCATGGCGACTCAATATATGCAAATTTATCTCATGCGGATTCATTCTGGATATCCTGAAAACTTGACAGCCAGTCAGGATTGGGAAGCCCTGCTCTAGATTTCAAAAATTCAAAAAGACACCTGAGTTTGGATAATGAACCTCACTAATACTTGATCCCTTGCCTTTTACTGGCTACTGGGATGAATAGTTAATGCATCACTTAATTAAGTTCTGAAGCTACAGTTTACCATTCACTAGCTTAAATTTCAATATTGATATATTCCCAGAAGCGAATTGATTATATCTCATACCCTGCTTATGTAATGTCCTCAGGGTGTCACTGATTATCAGCCAATGGCACAGCATTGGCTTCCAACCAATAGAGTCAACTACTTCTCTATAAAGTTAAATGAAACTACAAGGCACCAATAATCTCTCTTCTCCTCCCTGAATGGAATTTCCCATAACCTGAAGAAGCAGGAGTTGGACAGTGTTCCCCATGGTTACAAGGGCTGGTTACCCATCTTTTCTGTCATTCAAAGGGACATTTGGTCCCCTCCTACTGTGAAGCATTTATTCTTTCAAACTTATGAAAAGAAGTTGCAGGTCTCTTTTCATGAGTCTACTGTAACTAGAATTTAAATCTTAAGGGGTAGATTTTCAAAGGGTTACAGGCATAAATCCCGGGGATTTATGCGCGACTGGCCTTATGCACGCCGGGTCAATTTTCAAAGGCCCGGTCACCCGCGTAAATCCCCGGGACGCGTGTAAGTCCCGGGGCCTTGGGGAGGGGGCAGGGCCAGCGGTCTGGAGGGTGGGGCTAGAGGCCCCTGGTGCAGTGGCCATTTGCTGCTGTGCCGGGGGATCGCATGCTGCCAGGGTACCAGCGTGCAACCTGCGCCTGCCCCAAGGCAGGCGCAAAAGGTAAAATAAAGATTTGGGGCGGGGGGGGGGGGGGGGGCTAGGTTAGGGCTAGGGGCAGGTAGGTTAGGAGAAGGGGAAGGGAGGTTAGTGTAAGGGGTTGGGAATTTCCCTCCCAGTCTGCTTTGAAATTGGAGCGGACAGGGAGGGAACTGAGGAATGCCACGGGCGTCGGCACGCGCAGGATGCACAAGTGTGCACCCCCTTGCGCACACCGACTCCCAATTTTATAACATCTGCGCGCACATGTTATAAAATCGGGCGTCCATGTGTGTGCGCCGGGTAGCGCTCGCACATGGACGCTCGCGCGCATTCTTTTAAAATCTACCCCAAGTATGTGTTTACTTTAGCTAGCAGGAAGAGCCAATTAATTAATAGATTCTGACTTATAGGTTAAACCTGCAGAAAGCATTTTTCCTTTATGTTGCAAGACCCTAAACTCTATTTGATCTCCAACTTTACTTTTGCTACCCATTAGCTAAGGCCGTGGTTCCCAATCCTGTCTTGGGGACCCCCCAGCCCGTCGGGTTTTCAGGATATCCACAATGAAGATGCATGAGAGGAAATCTGCATGCTTTGGAGGCAGTGCATGCAAATTTTCTCTCATGCATATTTATTGCTTGAAATTTCCATGAGTACTAGATTAAAACTGAGAAAATCTCAGGATACTGACAAGTTGTATCCCTCATGCTTTCTTTCTTTCCCAACCACTGTCAAATGTGAATGACATAATTAGTGGTTTTTTGGTCCTCTAGTACAATAATCCAGACAATTCTTTCGTTTAAGAACAATTTTTGAGGATTCTATTGAAATATAAATTTTCATGTTATTCCAGTTTGGACATATAGGGCCGGATTTTAAAAGGGTTACACGCGCCGGGCCTATTTTAAAAAGGCCAGGGGACGCGCATAAAGCCCCGGGATGCATGTAAGTCCCGGGGCTTTACAAAAGGGGTGGTCCAGGGGCGGGGCCAGAGGCCTCCGACACAGCAGCCATTGCTGCTGTGTCGGAGGATCGTGTGCCGGCAGGCTGCCAGCAGGTGCAAAAGGTAGGATAAACATTTTTTGGGGGGTTAGAGTAGGGCTGGTGGGGGAAAGGTTAGCGGAAGGGGTGGGAAGGTTAGGTTAGGGGGAAGGGAACTGAGGAAGGAGGGCTGCGCACGTAAGTTATAAAATTGGGCATATACGTGTGCGCGCCGGGTAGCGCACGCACATGTAGGCCGCATGCGCTCCTTTTAAAATCTACCCCACAATGGAGAAAGATGTAGAGTCCCCACCAAGAGTAAGACGGAACTATCCCAACAAATAGAAGGGTGCATCTGATTCATAAAAATGGCAATTTTCTAAAATAACTTCCAGAAATGGCAAAATAGTCCAGAAAAACAGAGGCATGCCACATTCAAAAGAAAAAAAAATATGCCTTACCGTTCCAGTGTTTTGAGCCAGAGTACAAGCCTTCATCAGAGATGAGCATATATAAGGTATATATACAATTTATACCTACTCAGTCAACTATCCCCTAATTCTAGGATACAGACTACTGTGTCAGTTGTGGATGCCAGGGAGAGCTGCAGTTCTGGTGCTTGTTAGTTACTGACTGCATGAATTCCTTTCTTTCCTTTTTGTTCATTTGTGTGATTGAAAAAAAAATGATGTGCATTTTTTAAATATTGAGTTCACAATGTCACACATATGAGAACTATTCATGTCAGAACTGTCTTTTTTTTACCAGCATATTTAGCACATGCTGGGATTGAAATCGGTTGATTTGGGTAAGTATACATTCCTCGTATTGAGAAAAGAAATACAGAAAACTTCTGGTGGCTATGCAATCTTATCCAAAAGACCAAGTCACTACTGTTTTAGAAGTTGGAATCAATTGCCAGTGTGCAGCTCGGAGCAGCTACTGAGTAGAATTTGGGCACAAGAGACACTGCTGGAATGTTCTGAGTAAGTTTTTAAAATTCTGCAGTATTTAAATTGCACTTAGAATGAGTATTTATCTATTGATGAATCGCATGATTTACACAGAACAGAGATGACAACGTGTCCTGATTGCCTTCAAGGAATTCATCTCCGTCAAATCATATCATTATCGTCAATTGTTTACATGAAAGAATGAAAGCATAAGGATGTTTATACATTCAGAGAAGGTGGTTCCTCCCACACATTAACGTCTTTCAATTGCAGGAGTGTTCATTCTCTATCTCAATAGCTTCTTTAGACATTTTGGATTACCTTTAGCATTAGGTGACACTGGATGCCAACACTACTGTCATGAATAACAAATAAAAAGAAAAGAAATATATAAGGTGATCTTTTACTAGCTTTTGAGAGCTAATATTCTTTTACAAGTGGACTAACACAGCAACCAAACTACTTCATCCAATTTTGTTGTCCACAGTATAGTCACGTTTCAGAAGCAGGAGATAGAAAGTACATGTTGAGCGGATAATCATAGGAACATTTGCATAGGCTATAATAAAATGACTGCCTTATCTGTAGGCCAGTGGCCACCCTGAAGGTAATCAATGGTGCTGCAAATTGCAGTTTTGTAAAATGGTCTCTAAATAATACATCACATTACAATTAAAATGCACTGAATTACTCCCATGGAAATAAATAAATAACCCCGCCTTATTTCCCCATCCTGAGGAGGAGTCGTTTAACTTAAATTCAAAAATTCCCCACACCTTATCAAGAGTTTGATCATTTCCTTGTAGGTCACTACCAGATATATAGGGGCAGATTTTCAAAGGGTTACGTGCGTAACTCCCAAAACCTGCCCTTGCGCACGCCGAGCCTTTTTTGCATAGGCTCAGCGGCGCTCTTATGTCCCGGGGCTTTCAAAAATGGGCGGCCTGGGGGCTGGGGCAGGGCCGGGGGTGGGGCAGCGGTCCGGGGGCAGGGCTGGGCAGCGGTCTGGGGGCAGTCTGGGGGCGGTCTGAGTCCTCCAGCACAGTGGCTGTGCCAGGGGATGGTGTGCGCCGGCAGCTGGCCAGTGCGTGCAAGTTACACCTGCTTCAGGCAGGCGTAACAACAAAAGGAAGGGAGGGGATTTAGGTAGGGCTGGGGGGAGGGTTAGATAGGGGAAGGGAAGGGAAGGTGGGGGGGAAGGTGGGGGGAACCGAAAAAAGTTCCCTCCGAGGCCGCTCTGATTTCGGAGCGGCCTTGGAGGGAACGGGGAAAGTCATTGGGCCTCCCATAGGGCTCGGCGCGCGCAAGGTGCACAAGTGTGCACCCCCTTGCGCGCGCCGACCCTGGATTTTATAACATGCGTGCGGTAGCGCGAGCATACTATAAAATCGGGTGTACATTTGTGTGCGCTGGGTAGCAATCCTACACCCACAGCAACCTAAAACTTAATTAGGAATTCAACAATTTTAAGATGAAGGCAGCAGTCTAGCAGCAAAAGGAGGGGGGCCTCCCAGTCTTTTGCATTGAGTGTCACATGTATGATTTTTTACCCGCCGGTGAGAAATTGTACGTGTCCATCTGATTCAAAGAGCTCCTGTCTCTCAGAGAATGAGTCTAATCTCTGGAGGCAAGAGTGGTAGACCTAGAGGAGCTGAGGCAGACAGAGTGGTATATAGATGAGACCTTCAGGGACATAGTAGCCAAGTCCCAACTCCAGTCTGGCAGCCCTGGTGCTGCCTTGGAGGAGGAAGGTCTCATGATCGGACAGCATCAACCTGGTGCAGCAGGAAATGATCCTGTAGCAAGGACCTGTTCTCCAGGTGGTGCACTGTCCTCTCACACTGAGGATGTATCTCCCAGGGCTACTGCCAAGGAGGGAAGGGTTAGGTCGGCCATCATAGTTGGTGATTTGATTAATAGGAATATAGACAGATAGGTGGCTGGTGAGCGTGAGCATGCCTACCTGGTACAAAGGTGGTGGACCTCACGCATTACCTAGATAGGATTTTAGACAATGCTGGGGAGGAGCTGGCTGTCGAGGTACATGTGGGCAACAATGACATAGGAAAATGTGGGAGGGAGGTTCTGGAGGCCAAATTTAGGCTCTTAAGTAGAAAGCTGAAATCCAGAACCTCCAGGGTAGCATTCTCTGAAATGCTCCCTGTTCCGCGCACAGGTCTCTAGAGGCAGGCAGAGCTCTGGAGTCTCAATTCGTGGATGAGACGATGGTGCAAGGAAGAGGGATTCAGTTTTGTAAGGAACTGAGCAATCTTTTGTAGAAGGGGGAGCCTTTTCCAAAGGGATGGGCTCTACCTTAACCAGGGTGGAGCCAGGCTGCTGGCGCTAACCTTTAAAAAGGAGATAGAGCAGCTTTTAAACTAGAACAAAGGGGAAAGCTGACAGTCGCTCAGCAACACATGGTTCGGAGGGAGGTATCTTCCATGACGGGGATAAGGCTGGCCTGAGAGCGAGCGCACGCGGCTATGGAACTCTGAGGGCAAGATGGCAGTCGGCAGCATCCACGCTGTCCAGGGAGTCCCGGGAACAGTGGCAGACAGGCCAGCGATAGCGGGCGGAGGCCGCGAGCCTACCCAATGGAGCCAGTGCAGTGAAGTAAGAGGTGAGCAACAGTGATCGCAGCCGTCTGCTACCGATGGGCGTAACAGGTGTGGTATCTTGTGCTCCCTTGCAGTCTTCCAGCATGGCTTCCAGTATCCTGGCTCTGCCCTGCATCCTGTAGCTAACTAGGGACACACCCATGAAATACTGAGTTTTATAGTGCTTGAAGACAGAAATCCTTTCTTACATTTAGCGGCTCGCAGCCAGGCCTCACCCACTTAGCCTCCTTTGTGCCCAGGATGCCACCTTGGACTTCGAACCCTGCTCAGCATGGCATGGGACACTGCCAGCCTCGGCTCCTCCTGACTTCCTCTAGGTGCATGCATGCCTGATAGTCCCACTCTTAAAGGGCTAGCAGTGGGAACTTAGCAATGATATCCTCTAATACTTAAACCTCCTACTAAGGAGCATCAGATACCTCAGCAACTGGTCTTCTACCTTTGTGGTGTGTATTGCTTTGAAGTCTTGGTTCCTGTCATCTAGCCTTACCTCATCCAATCTTGCCTCATCCTGCAAAGGCAGGAGACCAGTTGCTGAGGCATCTGATGCTCTTTGTCCAGCCTTGCCTTGTCTTGCCTGTCTTGTCTAGTGTCTTCTGTCTTCATTCACCCTTGGCTTGATTATCTGAATCTTCACTTCTTGTTTGGACTGGACCACTATTGACTACCGCCCAGATCTGACCTCTTGCTTGGACCTGACCACCTGCCCCAACCTTGGCCTTCAACTCTGCTTCCTGCCCTGACTCTGGCATGTCATTGGTCTCTTGCTCTAGTCACTGCCCTAGGGACCCACTGAAGATCTGTTAGCCATCAGAACCCAAGGGTTCAACCTGCGAGGGAGGCAACTGGTATAGGTGAAGTTCCAGTCTGTCCCACTGTAGGGTGCATTCGTTGACTGCTGGCATAGACCTCATAGGTCTGCCTACGAGACCATGTCAACTATGCCTGAGCACAAGGGGCTCACACATCTTGTGGCACACCTTGATGACATATGCACTGTTTAAAATATTTAGGAAAGCCTAGTTCGCTTCAGCAATTGCCTACAGAAATAATGGAATGGGAGAGAAAAGGCTATACCATATAGATAATTTTAATTCCTGGCTCAAAACCTTGTGTAAAGAAAATGGTTTTGGATACATTGGAGGCTGGGGTCTTGTATGGAGCAATAAAAGGTTATATAGTGAGGCCTACATTTGTCTATGGCAGGAAAGAGGATACTAAATGAAAAATGTAGATCATACATTCTCAGGCATTTAAACTAGAGAGTGGGGTGGCATTAGGTGGCCAGTGAAACTGGCATGTCACCCTCAAGCAATACAGGAAGTGGGAAGAGAAAGTAAAATCAATCAGTTCAAAAAAGCAGAAAAGGTAACTAGCAGGAATAGCTGGAAAGCTATGACCACAAATGCCCATAGTCTGGGCAATAAAATCCCAGACCTGCAGGCCTTAATGGTGGAGACAGATTTGGACATTGCTGCTATTATGGAGACATGGTTCACTGAGTTTCATGATTGGACTATGGCCATCCTGGGCTATAACTTGTTAAGGAAGGACAGAGAGGACAGAAAAAGGGGAGGAGTAGCTCTTTAAGTCAAAAACAGTATCCAAGCAACTGAATTGCAAGGGACATGGTATAGAGAAGAAGCATTATGGATCATCCTAAAAAAAGAAGATGGTGCTTCCATTTTTAAAGGTATGATCTACAGGCCACCAACTCAAAACAGAAGAACTGGACAGAGATTTGATCAAAGACATTCAATAGATGGGAAAGAATTGGAGAAGTGTTACTCATTGGAGATTTTAATCTGCCAGTTGTGGATTGGAGTATCCCTTCTGTGTAATCTACAAGAAGTAGAGGGATAGTGGATGCCCTTCAAAGGGTTCTGCTCAAACAAATGGTAATGGAACCCATGAGGTAGAGTGTGGTACTCAAATAGTGCTCGGTAATGGTGATAATGTCTCTAATTTTCAGGTAGGGGCTCACCTGAGCACCAGTGATCATTAGACGGTATGGTTCAATATATTTCAAATAGGATACAGAGAAGTTCTCAAAGGAGGTGGCTGAAAAAATAAAGGCAAAAAGAACAATAAGTATAAGGGATCTCAGAAAAAGGGGAACATAGGGAAGAATATCTGTTAAAACTTATGGAGACAAAGAAAGAAATAAAGAAAGCAAAAGGTCAAAGGGAAGAAAGGATTGCCAAAGAGGTAAAGTGAGGTGACAAACAATTTTATAGATATATCAGAGAAAGAAGGGAGGTCAGAAGTGGAACATTGAAATTGAAAGGTGACGAGAATCAATGTGTGGAGAGAGATGAAGAAATGGCAGAAATATTAAACAAATACTTCAGTTCACTGTTCACTACAGAAGACCCTAGAGAAGGACTATTGCTGGTTGACAAGACCATAGATGGGGATAGGGGGGATGGGACGAGCTAAGAAAACTGAAAGTGGACAAGACCATGGGGTCAGATGAGGTTCATCCCAGGATACTGTGGGAGCTCAGAAATGTGCTGATGGATCTGCTAAAGGATGTGTTCAATGGATCCCCGGAAACAGGAGTGGTGCCATGGGACTGGAGAAGAGTGATTGTGGTCCCGCTTCACAAGAAGTGAAAAATTGAGGATTTGAGGGAGTCCTGCGACAAGGGCCTAATATAGTGACACAGCTGAAAATAAGCTAAAAAAAGGGGGTTATTCACCTCATATTTCTCCTTTAAACCTTGAAAGGGCAACAACTGACCCTCCTCATCTACCTTTAGTTGCCCAGTGATGAAAAATCCCCGATGGGGTGCCAGGAGTAAAATCAAGTTTCCCTCAAATAGGTAAAAAGGCAAGCACGCACCTGATACCCTTAACAGGTAAACTAATTGAGTCCAAGCCCATTGCAAAAGGGCTAATAGGATACTGTGGGAATAGGACTTCGGGAGTTTTGCCGATGAGGCCTGCAGAATAGGGATGTGAATCGTTTTAGGACGATTAAAATTATCGTCCGATAATTTTAATATCCTCTTAATCCGTTATGGAACACAATACAATAGAGATTCTAACGATTTATCGTTATAAATCGTTAGAATCGTGAGCCGGCACACTAAAACCCGCTAAAACCCATCCCCGACCCTTTAAATTAAATCCCCCACCCTCCCGAACCCCCCCCAAATAACTTAAACATTTCCTTGCCAAATCCTACCTCCTTCAATCCCCCACCCTCCCGAACCCCCCCCCCAAATGACTTAAATTACCTGGGGGTCCGGAACGGCAGCGGTCCGGAACGGGCTCCTGCTACTGAATCTTGTTGTCTTCGGCCGGCGCCATTTTCCAAAATGGCGCCGAAAAATGGCGGCGGCCATAGACCAACAGGATTCGACGGCAGGAGGTCCTTCCGGACCCCCGCTGGACTTTTGGCAAGTCTTGTGGGGGTCAGGAGGCCCCCCCCAAGCTGGCCAAAAGTTCCTGGAGGTCCAGCGGGGGTCAGGGAGCGATTTCCCGCCGCGAATCGTTTTCCGTACGGAAAATGGCGCTGGCAGGAGACCGACTGCAGGAGGTCGTTCAGCGAGGGTTCCGGCGCCGGCAGGAGATCGACTGCAGGAGGTCGTTCAGCGAGGGTTCCGGCGCCTCGCTGAACGACCTCCTGTAGTCGATCTCCTGCCGGCGTCATTTTCCTTACGGAAAACGATTCGCGGCTGGAAATCGCTCCCTGACCCCCGCTGGACCTCCAGGAACTTTTGGCCAGCTTGGGGGGGGCCTCCTGACCCCCACAAGACTTGCCAAAAGTCCAGCGGGGGTCCGGAAGGACCTCCTGCCGTCGAATCCTGTTGGTCTATGGCCGCCGCCATTTTTCGGCGCCATTTTGGAAAATGGCGCCGGCCGAAGACAACAAGATTCAGTAGCAGGAGCCCGTTCCGGACCGCTGCCGTTCCGGACCGCCGCTGGACCACCAGGTAATTTAAGTCATTTGGGGGGGTTCGGGAGGGTGGGGGATTTAATTTAAAGGGTCGGGGGTGGGTTTTAGCGGGTTTTAACGATTTTAACGATATATCACGATATTTTACCCCCCCAAACGGCAACAATACGATTCCCTCCCCCTCCCAGCCGAAATTGATCGTTAAGACGATCGAGGACACGATTCACATCTCTACTGCAGAACATATTGTAAATCCAGCGGAAAGACTAAAGCCCTTTCACCATGAAGATCAACAATAAAGAATTTGTCCAGCAGCAATTCTCGTACAATACGTAAATTGCAAGCCAGATTATAGGTTGCAAGATCTGGTACCCCCATGCCCCCTTGACCCAGTTGTTCTTCAACCAAGCTAAAGGAATCCTTGGTTTCTTCCCCCGCCAAATGAATTTTTGAAATAACTTTTCCACAGATAAAATATCCCTACGTTTTAATTGCAAAGGAAGATTTTGGAGGAAATACAACCATTTGGGAAGGATTATCATTTTAAAGAGATTGATTCTGCCTCCCAGCGAAAGTGGCAAATCTCATCAAGCTTGCAGTTTATCCATAAATTCCCTCTTAAATGATTTTACTGATAACACAGCATTTTATAGAATTTCAATTGTATATTTCCTACCCCTAAACTAGGTTACATAATTGTAAAATTTCTATTATTGGCTTTCTGCTATAAACAAATAATCTGAATGGCCATAACGGCAATTTAATTCTCGTCTCACATCTAAATTTTTTCTTGGAATTTGCCAGCATTAGCAACCTTGTATTTGTTATAAGAATGTTTTCCCTAATCTTAGATGGAATGTCAATTGACCTTGTCCTAGTTCTAGATATGTTTCTATAATCTCAGATGGAATATAAATTGACCTCGTCCCTGCTTTTAGATGGAATGTCAATTAACCTCAAATCAGTTCAAGATATCTGATTGACTAGAAAATGTTCTACAACCTTGTAGTTTAGAATTTTTATCTAGCTTATAGCATTTGACTGTCTATACAAACAACTACAACATTGTAATACAAATGTCATGTTACAATGTTATACCTATCAGTAATTATAAAGGTTGCTTATGAAAAATCAAAAACTTAGGAGAACAGAAAAAATGACTTCTTGTCTGACATGTCAAAACTGTTTCACCCACATCACGCTACTGAAGGAAAGGATAGTGAACTATCTAGAATCAGGTGGAATGATGGACCTGAGGCAGCATGGATTCACCAGGGGAAGGGCCTGTCAGACATATCTGATTGACTAGAAAACTGGATCGAGGAAGAGTGCTCAATGTGATCTTCTTGGATTACAGTAAAGCTTTTTTTATAGGGTCCCAGATGGCTTTTAAATAAAATGAGAAGCTTGGGAAGTGAGCGCCAAGATGACGTGGATGACAAACTAGTTGACGTATAGGAGAGAGCATGTAATGTTAAATGAGACCTGCTCTAAAGCGAGAACCGTGCTAAATGGAGTGCCACAGGGATTGATATTAGGACAGTTTCTGTTCAATATCTTTGTGAGCAACATTGTGAAAGGGATAGAAGGTAAAGTTTGTCTATTTGAGGATGATACTAAGATCTGCAACAGTGTGAACAGCCTGAAGAAGTAGAGCGAATGAAAAGTGATTTAAGAAAGCTTGAACAATGGCAAAGATTTGTCAGCTGGGATTCAATGCCAAGAAGTACAGTCATGCATCTGGGATGTGGTAATCCAAAGAGATGTGAGTGTTTGGGGGTGAAAGACTGATGTGCACGGATCAAGAGAGGGATCTTGGGGTAATAGTGTCTGGCAATCTGAAGATGGCAAAGCAATGTGACAAGACTGAAGCCAAAAGAGTGCTGGTCTGCATAGAGCGAGGAATAACCAGTAAGAAAAAGGAGGTGGTAATGTCCTTGTACAGGTCCTTGTTGAGGCCTCATCTGGAGTACTGTGTTCAGTTCTGGGCTGTGGGGTCAGTATCAGAAGACTTATGAGGAGAGGCTGAAGGATCTAAATATATATACCCTGGAAGAGAGGAGGTGCAGGGTGTATATGATACAGACCTTCAGATACCTGAAAGGTTTTAATGATGCATGAACTTCAAACCTTTTCCATTGGAAAGAAATCAGTAGAACTAGGGGTCACAAAATGAAACTCCAGGGAGGACGACTCAGAACCAAATTCAGGAAATATTTCTTCAAGGAGAGAGTGATGGATGCCTGGAATGCCCTTCCAGGGGAGAAAGTGAAGAATAAAACAGTCAAAGAATTCAAAGAGCATGGGATAAACACTATGGATCTCTAAAGGCTAGAAGATGGAAATGAAGAAAAGAGTGCATGAAGGTAACTTGCTAGTGTGATGGTTACTATTCTTAACAGAAGGCATGGGGATTACTATTCTTAACTGATAAGCCTTGAAGCTTTTGATGCAATTGCAACATTGTTCTCCGCATCAACAGCAGGGGGAAAAGAGGAATTGAATTCAGACAACAACCCATGAGGGCCCCCACTTTATGATCTGGGGAACTGATAAGCATGGGGGTAACCTGCATGGAGCAGCAGTTACTACCATTATCAGAAGGCATGGGGATTACTACCCTTAAACAATAAGCCTTGATGCTTTTGATGCAACTGCAAGGTTGCTCTCCACTTTGACAGGTACGTGGGGGGGGGGGGGGGGGGGGAAGCAAAAGAGGAATTGAATTCAGATGGCAACCAACATGGGCCCTGACTTTTACGATCTGGGGTACTGATACACGGACATAAGGGGAAAAGCATAGGATTGCTTCTATGGCCAAGTCCATAAGCAAAGCATGTCAAGCAGCACTGCCTGCTTCACCCAGTAAAAATGTTGCTAGCAGTAATTTTTTTAATGGTTATCAAAAGACTTGGGGAGATAACTGCATGGAGTGGCAGTTACTACCCTTAAGAGAAATATGGGAGTGACCTGCTCGGTGTGGTAGATACTACCATAGAAAGCTTGCTGGGCAGACTGGATGGACCATGTTGTCCTTTTCTGCCGTCATTACTATGTTTTTAGGTTACTATGTATTGGAGTGCTTGCTTCTTCATGCTCCTGCTTTGCTTTGACCCCAGCCATGCTGAACCTTGTTCTGCTTGCTGCCTGCCCCAATCTTGGCCTGGTATTTCTTCTCAATGAACGGACTCTGCCTGCCCTGACTCTTGCTTGATTCTTACTTTGCCTCCCTTGCTTCTGCACTCTGCCATCTTGCATCAGCTGCCACTTGTTGGAGCCCAGATCTGCTTGTAGATTAGGCAGGTACCAATCCGAGGGTGGTCAGAAAGTTCACATCTCTGCCTGTGACAGACTCGAAAGGACTGGAGGAGTGGTCGGGGGGGGGGGGGGGGGGCTACCCCAGTACAGTTTGCTCAGTCCATGAACCCTGAAGTTCTAGCTTCTTCTCTTTTATGTTGGAGTCCACCCTTGCATCATGGATGTCTCGCTTTCCTTCAGGACCCTGAGTGCTCCTCCATCCTGCCAAACCATTCAATAGTACACCTAAAACTGGGTCTCCAGCTTCATGTGCTTCTGGAATCACACTGCACAATATACTGTCCCCGAAAATTAAAATAGAGTAAACGGCTGTTTTTTCCTTTGAAAATGTTTAACCTACTTCGAGATTAAAACCTCCAACTCACTCAGAATTGCCACCATTCTTGGCCTTCACTGACTGGGAGTCAGAGGCAGTGAAGGATCCAAGAAACCTCATACCAAGAAACCAGCTTCATTGCTCTGATGAACTTTCCTGAAGAAAGCCTTTGAAAATTCCTGTCAACCAAATAGGCACAAAAGGGGGCTGAATTAGCCCAAGCTTGAAGTTTGTGAGAGGGAGCGCCAATTGTCAAGGCTTAGTACTGCTCATAAGTTTCAAACTTGTGCAAACTGAACCCCTTTTTTTGTCTGGTACCTTGTGTCCAATATGTGCACATATTTTTCTGTCAATACAATATTACATAATGTTGGTAGTGGGAGTATAGGAGAAGAGAAGAGTTAAAAACTAGCAAGCCAGTTAAAAGAGTTAAAAACTAGCAAGCCAGTTTGGGACCTTGTTAAAAAAAAGCACTCAAAAAAGTGTGTTATTTCATTTCATGATAAATAATGACCACTGTGCACAAAAGAGAAGTTTGTGATTGATTGCTGTAATTGCCCTTGCATTCATCATAAGGACCCTGCTATCTTCATGGTTCATCAGGTTAGGTAAGTAAGGCTGGTTTGTGTGATTTCAGGGGAAGGAGGAAGGGGGAGGTGCAAAGTTGAATTTTGTTTGGTTAACAATGGGCTTAGATCTTTTATAAAACCTCAGTCAGACCATGTACAAATGTTGCTTTATGGGACCAATTGGGAAGGCATAAATATGAGTCAAGGCAAACTGCTGCCTCTTTATGTCCTTGCTGCTTTAACAGTTGCTTTATCAGCCAGTTTTCTTTTTCTGGGGGTTAGAGTCAGTCCATTTCATCTTGCTCTTTTAGGCCTCTAATGAGCCTACAGTGCCATGAACCTTTATTTATTTTATTTTATTTTATTTTATTTACAAGATTTATAGATCGCCCATCAATCATTCCTAGGCGATGAACAAATTCTACATTCATAATTATATGAGATACATCACGTTAAAACAAATACCAAGACAAAGCAATAAAATTAAATTAAAAACAATACTAAAACAGTAAATTAAACTAAAACAAACCTATACACGAACATGCCCTGATAAAAAAAGAGGGAGCATAATAAACGAGCAATAGGCCTAAGCAACTTTTTAATCTTATTTCAGAGTTTTCTGGTCTTCTAACTCAGCTGCTACTAAAGTTCAGCTATGGTAGCTGAAATCCTCAATTAAGGCTCACGTACCACAGCCCTGTCTGGCACCCCAGAGCATGCACAACCTGAATTTGGTGAGCTGGTATTGTTGACTGCAGGGCCAATGCTACCTATTAAGCAACACAGGTGGATGCCTAGGGTGGCAAGCTGTAGGGGGTGGCAAAAACACCTTCAAGGGCCTCCACTATTGTATTACTTCTGCCTCTTTCCCTCCTCTCTCTCTCTCTGCTACTCTTCCATGCAACTCTACCTCACCTTGCTTCCTTCAAGCATCTACCCCATGTCCTGCTGCTGTATGGACATGTTGGTGGTGATGGTGGCAACATTACTTCCTCCCTCCCTACTTGAGCCCAGTGATATCAAGTTGCTTTGGAAGAGAGGAGTGTGGGGTGGCAGAGAATACTATGAAGGTCAGGGGGAGGAGTGTTACATGTTGATGCCACCTAGCCTAGTTGAGCAATAAGGGGGATTCTTCCCCCTTGCGGGATTACGAATGCTGCTTCCCACAGTATCCCCTTCCCTGCCCCAGCCAGCTTATGGAGCAGAAGCTGGGCTCAGGATCAAAACCAAGGTCTTCCACAGCACCATTGGATTGGCCCCATTTATCAGTTACTTTAAAATTCCCCTTAGTGAAACTAAGTCTACTGAAAGGAACAGAAATCTCTCTTTGTGGCAGTGACATTTAAAATGTCCCTCAGGTAAAAAAGTTGTTTGAAACATGGCATGCTTTTGCTTCATCTTTATAATCCCTCTATGATTTTTATGTCATGTTTGTTTAGTTTACTAAAAGAGAATTTCTGCTGCTCACATCAATGCTCCTGAAGGTTACCACAGCTGAATCGCAAGCAAATTGCTTCCTTATATATATATATTTTTTACCGCAAGCAATATCAGCACAGAGAGTAGCCAAGTAATGGAAACCAGGATCAATTTCTCTTTGTTTATGAACCTTGCTACTCTTAAGTAAGGCTCTTGATTCCATTTACCAAGGCAGTAAAATATGAGGTAGGAATATACAATAGAGGGTTATAATAGTCTGTCTGGAATTTGCTGTACCATTAAGGAGTCCTGTGTCAGTACTTCTCATGCCCATCCACCAAAGTCATTTTCTTCTGCACTGATGAGCACATTTAGTGCTTGTGAGGAAGCCTCTGCAAGAACCTGCACTATGCATAGGTCTGCCTCTCACCACAAATGCAGATCTCAGGCTTGTCAGAGCAGCCTCATTTTGCCAGGTTGGCTCTTGATCTGCCAATTGGGGTCCAGAGGCAGTTTAGGACCTTTCATGTAATCTATTCTTCCTCTGCCTCTGCAGGAAACTGCTCAGTTGCTCTAATACCCATGCTAATCCAGGTGTACCTAATGCAGCTGCTAGTCCCAGGTGTGATGTTAATTACCTGCGACGGAGACCCTAAAACAGGCCCTGGTCACTGCACAGGTCCTTGGAGGAATTCTGGGGGGAATGCACTTGGCCTCTGCCTTTGGGATTGAGTGATGTGACATTGCTGAAGATACCTTTTGTGTGAGACCCTCCTTTATTCCAAGGTTTGGGTTTGAAGGCGGCATCTGTCAGTCCATGGAAGAAGATGGAGTGAGTCAGAAGGGATCACAGAGGGGGGAAAAAGCATTTGTGTGGGGTTTTCCCCATTCAGCTTGAGAAACATAAACCTTGCATCTGTGCCAGGTCTACTACACCATCTGCTTGAGACTGGTGCTTAGCTCATAAACCACATCTCATTTTATGTGCCCGGAAAAGGGGTTTTATATATCTCTGCTGTATTGAGGAATTGCCAGAGCAATATCACATGTTTTTTTTTTCTGTAGTGCGACTGTAAAGAGGGTGTCTAGTGTCCTCTGTTTGCCTGACCGCAGTTCTTCAGGAGGTTGATATTCAAAAGCCATTTAGACGGATAATTGAAAAATTATCCATCTAAATGGCTAGCTAGCTACATTTAATGACTTATGCAGCTAGAATTTCGCTGTATAAGTCGGGATGGTCAGGGGGCAGATGGGGAGCATTTCAGGGCGGGCCAGATATTTGGAGTTAGTCGCTTAGCCAATGCGGCTAGCTCTGGTTGCGATGTAAGGCCGTCCTAAAGTTGGGTATACTTATCCGGCTAACATTAAAATAGCTGGGTATACTCAGCAGCGCGGCTGTGCCACTGAATATCCCCAAGTTAACCGGATAGCTATATCCAGCTAATTTAACTATCCTTTCCGTGGCACTGTTCCAGCAAAAATGAATAAACTGTTGAGATTAATTGGTTTAAGGCAGCCTGTGATAATTCAGCAGCTGTCAGTTAGCACCAGGACAAATTTAATTACATGGACATAGAGTTTCCATGCCAAAGAAGCATACTCAACACTGAAGTAAAATAAGTCAAGCACAGTCGTTCTGATCTTAGCTGAGTGCATTCCTCATTTTAAGATTGAAAGTTTATGGATGAGCTTGTTCCTGGTACTGATTTTTCTTCTTGCTTTTCTATGTGGACCTTGAAGGAAAGTATCTAGGCTATTCTGGATTCACACCCTGAAGCAGGTGAAGACCATTCCAGTTGATGTTTAGTTCTTTATTAGCATCACAATTGAGCAGGTGGAAGAGGCTGACCTGTGTTTTATTTGGTTATTTGGATTTGGTTGAAGTTGCCACCTGAAGCATTCACGTCGTGCCCCTGTGACTGTTTTTGACATCTAATCCTGCCAACATCATCTACTAAGAAAACTAGCAACAACTAAAGATGCCTGTAGAACAGCACAGATGTCAGGGTCCTCACAAGTGTGGACCCTTTTGGCTGTTATATCTGCCAATGTCGAGGGCTTCTCTTCCATCTGACAACACCTAGTCACCAAGCTGACATACAGTACACATTAACAGGCATGCAGAGGGATTGATTTCTGAGGGATACTCGTACCAACAGCGGTAGGAATTTTCAATAATAAAATGTTGTCATTTTTTTTTGTTTTTGCTACCTGATTCATCTTTTTCCATACTCAAATTTCCAGCCCAGCTGGAACCTCTTCCAATCCAATTTTCTGCCCTTAACCCCACTTACCGCCATTTCTGATGGAGAGGAGAAGGAGAGGTCGGACTTGAAGCCTTCATTCATGGCGTAGCATTATAACCAGGACTCCATATCTTCCTTATTCCCTTGTTGGCCCTATAAGCAGAAGAAGGGTCAGATTTTTTAATCCAGGTTCTATATGTTCCTGTTGGAAGCAATAAGTGAGAACAAATTAAGAAAAAGATTGCGTTTATAGGAGCATTGGTTTTGCAGGGTGGCTAAGGCAAGAGATGCTATTAGTTGCTGACTATATAGCCATCTAAGATCATCCACTTGGGAGGCTTCAAAAACCACGAGTACATCCCTGATGAGATTGAAGGAACTTTCAGAAAACATTTAAAATATTGTATTTTTCTCTCTGCTTATGCATGGGAGTAGTGCTGCTGCCATTCCAACTTCATTTGCAAGCTATAAATATGATCATTACTTCAGTCTCTGTTAGCTCAAGGGATGTGAAACTCGGATTAATCTTCATAATGAGTTTAAGATTACTACCGAGAAAATGGACTTTGTGAACCATGACTTGTTTTGGTAATCATACCCTGCAGTTCAGCATAGATTGATAAGTGTGGAGAGTGTTCCTGTTGATGGCTTGTTAGAGGAAGTTCTTCTTTCATTTTTTTCTTTCTGCTTGATTTCAATTTCCATGGAGTAAATGCGTTTTTAGTCCCTGTGCATTTGAGGATACTAGAGCAGTGCTTCAGTTTTAGCTTACTTTTTATCTGCGGCAGCCTGCTATTCTACATACCGATTTCTCCTGAAGACGTTTCCAAATGTGCCAACAATTTTGTGATGTCTCAAAATGGAGGTTTCCATAGGGAGCCCCACCCAGAGATGTGGTCTGTATAGCGATGGATTCCCCCTCTGCTAATAGACTTCTGAGAAGAATTGTCCCTGAAATGAGAATACTAATAGTGCACCCAACCCCTTTACCTGTGAACCAAAGAGCATACCAAAGTAAAAACAGTTTTTATTCTTTCTTTATTTAAAATTTATTTATAAACCACCTTATTGATTTAAATAAATCACCCAAGGCTATGTACAACAATCAAACAAAAATAACCAACAAAACATCCAACATATATAATACACATAAGATAAAAATAAAATACAGATTAGCACAGCCTATCTTACTCCAGTCTTGTACAAATTTACATTGGCTACCTATTAAATGGAGAGTCATTTTCAAGGTAATGACATTGATTCACAAAGCTATAAATAATGAGGTTCCATACTATATTAGTTCGCTTTTAAAAATGTACAGGCATGAGAAGATCCCACATCAGCTGATCAATAGTTGCTAGATGTACCTGTTAATCATGTTGTGCTCCTAGCTGAGATCAGAGACAGGTTTTCTGCCATTGTTGACCCGATAGCACAGAACGATCTCCCTGAGGTCTTGCTCCACATCCTTAAAGAAGAAATTAAAAACAAGGAGGATAACTTCAAAACAATCGCATGCGTGCCCACAAATATGAATATGTGGATGCGCGCATGTATGCACATACATTTTATTTCATGCGCGCAATTGCGCACACAAGATAAAAAGTACGCACAAATCTACTCAACAATATATTCTCCTTTCTAAACGTTATGCAGCATGTAATGTTAAACATAGCTGGATAAGTAGAATTCTAACACTTATCCACCTATCTTACTTAGAGGGTCATTCATCATTTTGTGTTAGGGCCTTAATTAACACTAGCGCAGGAAATAACTACACCTTTATTCTGTGCATTGTGCCTGCGTTAGCTGAGCGTTACACAGAGAGAGAGAAAGAGAGAGTGAGAGAGCGAGCCCTCTGTGGAGGCCCACATATAAGTCAACTTTTTATGCCGCTATAAGAGGGGGCATTATAAAATCGGGGTAGCTTTTGGTGGTGGGCTAGGTTTTAGGGGGCAGTTTTACATGCACAGTCAGAGTTACGAACAGCACAGTTGCCATCAGTGAAGATTTTATGTGATTTGGATTCAATAAAGGTACAAAAAGATTAGATTTGTACAATGTACTCTCTACCTAGCTTGGTAGCAGCTAGGTAGGGTTGTGATGGGCTTCTCAGCTTGCGATGTGAAAATAATGCGAATGCGATAAATTTAACTCACATTGCAAAAAAATAGCTATGGGATGCAGTCCCAGAAAAATTAGCTTAACCACACCCCTTTTTTTTATCGCGGGCACTATTTTCGCTATATTTATAGCAAAATGATGAATCTAGGCCTTAGCCTGGATAAGTAGCATTTTTCAAACTTATCTAAGTGGCAGCAAGGCCTCCACATACCCTGGGAAGTCAAAATTTATCTGGATAAGTGGCACAATTCAGCTCTACTCGCTTATTTGTGCTCCTAATTTTAATCATTTACAGGAGAAGATTTAACTCATGTACTTTTCTTAGCAAATGGCTTTTTCACTCATACTTCCTGGAATTTTGTAATATGGGCGAGAAAGAAATTAGCAGTTTTATCTATTAGTCCACCAGTTTCCCAGTCTAAATGCATCTCATGCAGACCCTCCTGGCTGTTCAGCCTGAAGTCTCGCCGTGTTACCCAGACCCCACCCAAAGAGTCATTGTTGCACGTTCAAGATATTTATGATCACTTACACTTTGATATTGAGCAGAAGTAAATAAATGCAAGTAAAAGACTGACTTGCGTTACTTTGGCAGCTTTTAAAATAGCCACTTATGTGTGTACATGTTGGCCCTGCCTTGGAATGCCCCTGTCCTGCCCCTTGTCCTCTCCTTTTTTCCATGTGCAAATTTACTCATGGTCCCTGTTATGTGCATATGTAGTGGTTTTTAAAATAACGTTTACTCGCACTGTTTGCGCATGCAGCTTTTTAAATTTTTCCTCTTCTCTTTTTAGCCTGGTTTTTGTTTAATCCATTAGGCTAGTTATTACTTGGACTTTTTAGATCTGCTTGGACTCCTTTTATGTTTTACTGGGGGTTTTTTGTAGTTAATATGTTTTTAAGTCTTTCATTTGGTTTTCATGATGCATTTTTATATTCTAATTATGTTTTAGTTGTTTTATTTATGGATTTTTTTGTGAGCCACTTAGAACAATGGATAACGCAGCATATAAATATTTTAATTAAAAATAAATTAACTAAATGTTTACAAAAACTGATTCAGAAGATTCCTTGAATCACAGGATATTAACCAGCTAGGGGTGGAGAAACACTTGCGGGTAGATATTCAACTCACAAGTTATCTGTCTAAAAGGGTCCTTTATCAAATGGTATTTTCACGTGCATTATTGTGCATTGTGATGTTTTTGCCCATTTTGAAGGAGAGAGAGAGAGAGAAAGAGGTTGAGCTAGGTTGAGAGAACATTGCACAAATCTCATCTTTGGCTGAGTTTCCTCACTCTGAAGGTCCTCAAATCTTCACAAGAGAGCACTTTGCTGTTCGTACGTCTCACTTTGAAAGTCAAAGTGGCCCCTAACCCCTACACTAATACCTAAACCTCACCTTGAGTTACTAGGTGGGCTTCCCATAGAGATAGAAATACTTATCTAGTGTGAGGGCATTATGGCTAGTCTCTTTTTTCCTCTCACTCTCTCTCGCTCTCTCTCTCATCCCCCCAGTGGTTGTATGTGGGGAAATACCACAATTCTGGCACATGCAATATTTAGTGCCTAAATCCAGGCCTAAATGGCATATTGAGCCTCTTATTTAGCTAAATTATAAGCGGATACGTTGTTATCCAGCTGCATCGTGACGTTAAGATTTAAATGAGGGAAAGGGGCGGGGTTAATAACCTTTTGATGTCAGTACTGTTGTGGCTGATAATGTTTTACACATTATCGCCAGCAGTAGTGCCGGAAATAACAACAGTTTTTGCTGTGGCACTACGGGGGCGATAGTGGGCAGCGCGGCTGACTGCACCACCATGATGCAGCCTCCGGCTCAGTATCGCCCCTACCCCTTTTTTTGTTCTAAAGTTATCCGGCCTTGTGGGGGGCCGTATAATTTTAGACTTGACCAGATTAATTCAAAAAAGTATATCTCTTTTTTATTTTATTATATATTTTTGTAATTTTGAGCTTTTATAATTTGATAATCTTTATGTTCTTTTAAATTTTTGTAATTTTGTAATTTTTTGTAATTTTGAGCTTTTATAATTTGATAATCTTTATGTTCTTTTAAATTTAAATCTTTATTTACATTTGTTTTTTATTTAGTTATGTAAACCGTTTTGATTAAACACTGTTTGTAAAGACGGTATACAAACACTTTTAAATAAATAAATAAATCTCTGGTTAAGTTAATTTCCTTAAAAAAAGAGAAAAACGTTGCAGCCTGACCCCTGCTTCCCTCCCATCCCAGCAGCAAAGGCCCTATGGGGCCAAACTAGTCACCCCCCCCCCCCCCAAATGGCCCATTTAATGTAAATAAAAATGTATTTGCGCCAGGAGTCCTCCCCCCTCGCCTCCCCCCCCCCCACTGCACTGACTTCCCCTTATATGTGGAAATGGTAAAATTCGGGCCTGAAGATTTCCCCCGCCCTGGAGAATGAACTGGAAATAAAGGTATGGAGCATGGGGGGAAGTGGAGAAGGGAAAAGGTTGGGGTGGGCGTTGGAGGGGAATCTTCAGGCCTCAAATGTTACCATTTCCAGATATAAGGGGAAGTCAGGGCTGGGGGAGGGGAGGGGGAACTCCTGGCACAAGTACATTTTTATTTACATTAAATGAGCCATTTTGGGGGGGGGGGGGGTGGCTAGTTTGGCCCTCTAGGCCTTTGCAATTGGGATGGGAGGGAGGCGGGGGACAGGGTGCGACTTTTATTTATTTTTTTTAAGGAAAATAACTTAACCGGATATATTCTTTTTTTGAATATATCTGGTCAAGTCTAAAGTTATACCTCTAACCACAGCCGAAAAACTTTAGACATAACTGGCGATATTCAAAAGAATATCCGGTTCTGCTTAACGTTATCTGGCTATGGTTAGTCGGAAAACTTTATTCGGGGATATTTAGTGAGATTTTATCCCACTGAATACCAGGGATAAGTTATCCAGCTAACGTTAGCCCGATAAGTTCCTACTGAATATGGACCCCCTAGTGCCTCTAGTCATTAGCATCTCAGCCTCCAGTGAGGAGGTGGAGAAGATAGATGGTACTGGCAAGGCTGAAATTAGATACAGCAAAAGGGAAGACCAACTCCATGTTGCGTGTCCCGTCTGTGGCAGGCCCACGTCTGGGCCCACTTACCCTCGGCACCCAGCTTCCAGTCCTGGTTCGTCCTCCCTCGCGGCTGTGGGCAGCCGCCTATGCTCCTGAGCCTCATCTGCCATCCCTAGCTCCACCATGGACCCCTCTGTCTCCCAGCGGGTCTCCCCACGTGGGCCGCGGGGAGACGCCACCATCCAGAGCCTCGCCACCCTCTAGGCACATGCACATTTGCCTTGCCAGATTTTAAAGGGGCTGCAACGGGAATCCAACCCGCGGCCCCGGATGATGATGTCACTGGGCCCTGGTATATAAGGCAGGGCCCAGCCACTAGTTCCTTGCCTTGGCAACAGATCTCCATGCTTGTTATGTGCTCGCTGCTCATTTCTGGTTCCTGATCCTGTCTACTTTCCTGGTTCCTATTCCTGATCCGTACCTGATCCCTGCCTTGCCTTGTTGGACTGACTTCTGGCTTTGACCCTTGCTACGCATTGACCACACTTGGACCAACTTCTAGCTTTGACCCTTGCTACACATTGACCCCGCTTGGACTGACTTCTGGCTTTGACCCTCGCTACGCATTGACCATGCTTGGACCGACTTCTGGCTTTGACCCTCGCTACGTTTGGACCACGCTTGGACTGACTGCTGGTTTTGACCCTCACACATTTGACCGACTGTCCATGTCTGCTGCCTGCCCTGACACCAGCCTGCTTTCCACTACATCCTCTGGTATCTCCCTGAACTTGGCCTTTCAGGCTCCAGCCTACTATTACTCGGATGCCACCTGTCTTCATCTCTGGTTCCTTTGGTGCCGGGTCTCTGGATCCCTGCCTCGTCCGGGCCTGCTTCGGGCTTCCTATTACCTCTGCTGGTCCCTGGCTTATTACCACCTCATCTACTGGGAGTTGTCTGATGGAGGCCCACACCTAAGACCAGCCAGCCCCGGCACGGCTCAACCTGCGGGGAATATGGGCTGGTATTGGTGAAGCTCCAGTTGGTTTCCGTCGCTCAGCCAGCTCTACCTCCCGATGGTGGGGACCCATAGAGCTTGCCCTGTGGGTAGCGTCAACTCCACTTCGAGCCAAGGGTCCACCTCCGGCGCAACACGCCAAGCCTGAACAGCCAGCCCCTCCTGCAAATGATGCTAAACAGAAACAACATCAAGCCTCCTCCAAGAATTTCCTCTGCCATAAATGTAATGTGAAGTGTGAATTGTTTGTGTTATTTTTTGGAAAAATTTGTTTCGTGATATGTAAAAAAGTAAATACAAAATAAAAAATAAAAATTCAAAACTCTTTTCTCATGAAAAAAGTAATATCCTTAAGTTAGTGGTATGTAATACCTAATCTAATATAGAGATTCTTTGTGTAATATATACTGTATATACCATATATATGTTCTTTATTTCTATAGCAAAGAAATAAACCTATAAGAGGATCAGATCATTGGATCCGTCCTCTTCCTTAGAAATTACCACAATAGTTCCTCATCTCATAGACCCTGGTCGTGGTGCCCCTCCTAACACTAACACTTCATTGAAGATGCCTGCTAATTTAGGAACTAATAAAGACACATAGCGCTTATAGAAGGTCATAATGAGGCCATCATCCCCTGGATTCTTTCTTGAACTCTTTTCACTTTCTTTCTTGAAATGATGGCTTCTATTTGTACTTTATCTGTCTCAGTTTTCTAAAGGAAACCCCCTCTAATAAATCTTCAATCTTCCCTTGCAAGACATCAATCTCAGAAGTGTATAATATCTTGTAGAAAACTGCAAAGACATTACAAATTCTTGATTTACAGAGATTAACCTAGAAGAATCTGTCTTTAGAAATTTCACTAAATAATTTAATTCCTCCTTTTTTTAATTTATAAGCTAGCAAACTGTGTACTGTATTCCCTTTAGCATAATACCTTTGCTTTGTTCTCATCAAACCATAAACCATACTTTTATCTAAATGATGATGCAGTCGTTCATGGACTTGGGTTTGTTTGTTTCTGACTACTGTGCAAGGCACCATCTTATTTTGAATTTCTAACTCATTTAATTCTCTCCTCAGATTAACCTCTAATTGTAAACTAGAAGTCTTATGCAAGCTACAACAGGAAATACATTTATCTCTAATAACTACCATCATAGCATCCCAGATAATATATTTTGCCACCTCTGGGGTTTCATTGAGACTGAAAAATTCCTGCAAATCTTATTTGATAGCTTCTGCATGTAAAAGATCCGTAAGCAAGCTGGGATCCATGGACCATCTTCCCTGTCCACACGAGATGGAGCTCAGATAACAGTCAATCATAACAGGTGCATGATCAGACCAATGTCTGATTACATATCCCGGGTTACAAATCCTGGAAACCCACTAGAACTCCCCAAAAAAGTGTTAATATGGGAACAGGAATTATGAACAGCAGAATAAAAATGTAATTCATCTCAGTTGGATGGGCATCCCTCCAGAGATCTAATACCCTACAGCAATCTGTTAGGGATGTGCATTCTTTTTGAACGGATTTCAAAAATATGACAAATAAGGGCAATTCATTCCTAAAATGAATTGAGAGCCCTCTGAATGAAACGAACCTTATTCATTGCATTTGTTTAAAAAGAATGCATCGGGCTTAAGCCCAGGGTCAGGGGCTCACCTAAGCCCTAGGCTGAACCCCAAAGAAGAGGCCACAGCCTAGGCTCAAGTGCAAAGCTGGGGTATCAGCCTAGGCCTAGGCTGACGCCTCGGCCAAGAGCCAAGTCCCCAATCAGTCACTTACCTGATTCACTGGGTATCCAAGGGCCAGGCCAGGTCCCGGACCCAGACCAGATGGAGGGGCCTGATGCCTGGGCCTCGGCCCAAGTTGAAGCCCAGGCCCAGGCCCGATGCTGCCTCGCAGCTTTGTCAATGCAGTCTTCTTTGTTCTTCTTTAAACTGACGTCATGCACTGGGATTGGGCTGGAGTTAACTCCAGCGCATTCACTTCAACAGACAGTGCAATTTTGATGTATTCCATTGTACGGCATTAATTAACTCTGGCGCAACCTCAGCGCATGGTGTCAGTTGAAAGAAGGAAAAAGACGATGGCATCGACAGAACTGTGATCTCTGGGCCTGGGCCTGACCCTAGGTTGAGACCCAGGCGTTGGGACCCGGCCTCCAGACCAGGGCTCAATGTCGGGCCTGGACCTAGGCCAAGGCTCTGGCATTAGGATCTGGCCTTCAGGCTGGGCCCCAGCATTGGGCCAGGGCGCAGACAATGGCTTAGGCCAAGGCCCAGACATTGGTACCTGCCCTCCAGCTCAGGTGTCGGGGCCTGGCCTCCTTGCCTCAGTGTCGGGCCTGGGCCAGGTATCCAGCCTAGCCAAGGCTGAGGCCGAGGTTGTAGTGACCCTCCACATCCTTGGACTACACAAGGCCAAGACTTCAGCCTGGGCCCAGGCTTTGCTGACAGATCCCCACTGGACTGGGTAAGTGGGGGCTGGAGGGGATCCTAGTCCTGACATTTTTCCGGGAGGGTGGGATATGTGGTAGGGATGAGATGGGAAGCCTTGGGAGGCCCTGTTTCATGGCAATATTAAGTCGGAGGTCCCGAAAGTTAAAAAAAGTAAAAAAAATTGAAAAAAAAAATTGAAATGGGCCCGTGGCTCGCGGGTTGAAAACCGGACGCTCAGTTTTGCCAGCATCCGGTTTTCGAACCTGTGGCTGTCAGCGGGCTCGAGAACCGACGCCTGCAAAATTGAGCGTCAGCTGTCAAACCCGCTGACAGCCGCGGCTCCTGTCAAAAAAGAGGCGCTAGGGACGCGCTAGTGTCCCTAGCGCCTCTTTTTACCGCCGGCCCTAATTAAAATACTGTAATGCGCGCACAGGAGAGTGGCCTGTGCGTGCGCTGGGAGAGCTCGCCCGCTCTCCCGCGTTTTTACTGTATCGGCCTGACAGTTAGTCAACCAATAACATTCATGCTCTCCCCTCAAGAAGCTACCCCCCTGAGCGTTCCTTCTGCAAATTTTTTCACCCACCAACAAAATAATACTGCTCCTCCCTGCCAGTTCTCCATATCTCTATTTAAACCCATACCTAGAAGTATTAATTTTGCAAGCAATGCAAACTTTTCCCTTCCCCCACCCACAATCCTTGGCCTGATGAACTCAGCCATACCAGAAATCTTACAGTAACAATCTTCTCTTGCAGCAAACCGTTAGACTGGATTCTTTTTTTTTTATCATGGCGCATTTAAACTAAGAAAGTTCTTGTGGAACCACAGATCATTTAGGAGTGCACAACTTTCATATCAATATATTTAATTTGACACATTTTGAGTCAGGGATTCAGCCTTGTTATCTTTATTAAAAATGTATTTATCGCCTGGAGCACAAGACTGTAGATGATTTACAAAATAACAGTCCATAAGAAAATATATGAAAACAAAATTACCATATCAAGTCAAACAAACAAAGAAATACCCAACAAGCCAAACTAGACAAAGCACATTCTGAAAAGCTCACAAAAGATTACCTAAGGTCTCATCCAGGCCCACTATTTTCAGTGATGGCACATCCAGTAAGCCCCTTCCAGTGGACCACAAAGCACTAGTTGGAGTATATGCCCACAGAGTACATTATCCTCTACTTCTTTTAAGCCCTTGTCCTGTTTTCGTCTTCTTTTGGGATGAGCATCCCACCATACCAGGTTTCCAGTTCACTTGTTGTTTGTACATTTCTATTTGCACATATGTGTGCTATTAATTTTAAGCAGTTATTTACATGAGGAAATGTTATTGGCGTATTTTCCTTAGGACTTGTCGGCTTTTACACGTGCACGTGCACTCATCTTATAATAACATGTGCACGTGATGGAAATTTCCAGTTTTAACAATTTGTCCACCAGTTTGTCCAGTCTATTTCTAGGCCATCAAGACCCCCCCCCCCCCCCCCCCCCACTTATTCAGCCTGCACTCTCCCCCAGGTTACCCAGTTTACTCAGATCCCCTCATCTAGTCAGATTTTGGTTAATAAAGATTTTTATTCTGACTTACACCTGATAAATAGCAGAAGTAATATCCATAGGCACACGCTGCATTCATGGGTTATGGAATCGCAGTTTGTGCATGTACATGTTGACCCCGCCACAGAATGCCCCTGATCCATCCCTAAGTTGCCCCTTTTGTACGTGAGAAAAATTATTCTCCCACCAGTACTTGCGCGCCGATGTGCGAGGTTTGTAAAACAGCAGTAGTGCGAATAAGCGCTACTTGCACGCACATCTCTTTTAGGTGCGTGCATTTCTTTTAAAATTCCCCTTTTAGAGTGCAGTTTCTGTGGAGGGACTTGTACAGTCCTCCTGGTTATGTTTTCCCAGTAAGCAGTGTGTTGGGGTGCCGTGGATGGGTGTAATATTTGCCATGCTGCCTTTTCGTAGACTACTCGGCCGGTTGCAGCAGCCCCCTCTCCAGGATGGCCCTGCATATGAGTAACAGCATCTTTTTTTTCTCAGAAAAAAAGCATTGCTTGTGATTATTACTTTGGGCATTTACCTTTTTTTTTATAAGTCGTTTGGTGGTCTCTAAGTTGGCCAGCGTGAATTGTATTCTGTGAGTTTTTGTGCCTACAGACAGACAGATGGCCAATTTTTTTTTACATAATATTTTCTGACATTCCGTATGTTGGGAAGCATAAAAAGAATTTTCAGAGCTTATGTTTAACGAGGCCCGTCTCCTATTTATTCCAGCTGTCTCTGGGCTTCAGAAGTGTTGTGGTTAATTAGTGGCTGTTTCTTGCTAATACCCAATAGGTATAAACAGAAGGATTTATTTTTTTTTATTGCATAGATGCATGGTGTCACTCTACCAGCCTCGTCATCCACATATTTAATCTTTATTTTCATGATCAAATTCTACTGCTATAAACATGTGCACCAAAGTATTGACACGTTATTGTCCTGGCCTTTAGGTCACTTTTTGCAGAAATGTCAATTTTTAAAACCATACTTCTAAAACATCCCTCAAAATTCAGACCCTTTGTGGTGGGTCGCTTCTAATCCTTGTCACAAGTTCCACCTTGAGGTATTCCTTTAGAGCTGCACATGTCAGAGACGATTGGCATACAGTTGTTGTGAATAAGCTGTTTTAGTGGACCCTTGGCTGACCTGCAAGAGACTGGGATAAGGAGTTCTAATGTCCCTCGATATGAGCAGGTCGGGAGACAGATATCTAGCAGGATGTAGACGATGCTCTTCACCCTGGAAGCTGGAGCTCCCCCAGGAGGAGCCCGTAGGAGCCCAGCCGCTGGGACTTAGGTGGTCTTCACCCTGGAGACCGAAGTCCCCCCAGGAGGAGCCCGTAGGGACCCGGCCGCTGGGACTTAGGCGAGTAGTGGAACTGGATCACAGACAGGCAGGCTGAAGAACTAGGACCAAGCAGGAACTGTGGCAAGACTCGGAACTGGAACCAGGCAGGAACTGTGGCAAGACTTGGAACTGGAATCAGGCAGGAACTGTGGCGAGACTCGGGACTGGAACCAGGCAGGAACCATGGCAAGACTCGGAACTGGAACCAGGCAGGAACTGTAGCGGAGACCGGAGCCCCCACAGGAGGAACCCGTAGGGACCCGGCCACTGAAGCAAGAAGGCAGGCTCTGTAGCAGGCAGGCAGTCTCTCTGTAGCAGGCCAGCGAGTTCTATAGCAAGCAGGCAGGTTCTGTAGCAGGCAGGCAGGCAAACGCTGAGCACACCTCGGGGCCTGGAACAACTAGGGACCGAGAAGGAACCCAGTTGCAAGGCCCCGACTAGGTGCAGACGCCGGGATTAAATATCCCGTGGCGCCTGATGTCACTGGCGAGGGCGGAGCATGGGTCGGCGGGAACCAGCCTATTTGAGCGCCCTTCTTGCGCGCGCGCCTAGGGAAAGGGCGTCCCAGCGAGGACCTCCGTCGCTGCCGCCTCCATGGGAGCGACGCCGAGAGACACGCCGCCAGAACCGGGACCCGGGAGGTAAGGTCCCGGTCGCAACCGGGACCGTAACAGTACCTCCCCTCTTACGCCCCCTCTTAAAAGGCCTGGGTTTACCTGGATGAACTGGGTGGAACTGCCGCAGTAGGTCCGTCTCCGGGATAGCAGGAGCAGAGACCGGGCTGTGATCGAGGCAAGGCTCTAAAGCAGGAACCAGGCTGGAAGTGAAACAAGGCACGGAAGCAGGATCCTTGGGCATCTTCAAGCAGTTGGAGTGGCAAAACGGACTCCACTGGGTAATTCGCAGGGTATCCCATTGAATCGTGGGCGAATGCTTCTGTAGCCATGGCAACCCTAGCACCACGGGGTGGACGGCCTCCTCTAGGACCAAGAAGGCAATCTCCTCCGAGTGGATCACCCCAGTGCGGACAGTAACGGGTGTCGTGGATGTCTTGATACGTCCTGGAAGGAGCGTGCCTTGGACGGAGGTAATTCGTAGCGGGGTCTCCCGCTCTTGCGTGGGAATCCGCAACTGGGAGACTAACTCCTGTCGAATAAAATTACCCCCTGCTCCGGAATCCAGAAATGCGAGAGTTTCCAGTGACTCTCCTGGAACTCCAATGTAATTGGTACGGTGCATTGAGGGACTGAGGCACAACCTAAGAGGAGCTCCTCACGACCTCCTAGGTTCTGGCGTCTTCCCAACCGCTCCTGGCAATTGGCCAGGAAATGACCTTGCTGGCCGCAATAGAGGCACAAGCCCTGTGTGCGGCGACGTTGTCTCTCCTCCGTGGAGAGTGGAGAACGTCCCAACCATATAGGTTTAGTAGAGGAAGTCTCCAACCCCTCAATTGTAGGAGAAGTTGATGGCTTGGAATATGCAGAAACCAACGGGGAATTACTTCGGGCAGGTCGTTGCTCTCTAGCCCTCTGCTGGAGGTGACGGTCGATGTGGCCAGCCATGTCTATCAGCGCATTGAGGTCCTCCGGAACATCACGGGCCGCGATCTCATTCTTGATACGCCCAGATAATCCTTCTAGGAAAATGGCTTTTAGGCTACCATCTTGCCAACCGACCTCCTGGGCAAGAGTACGGAAATCCATAGCATTGTCTGCCAGGGAGCAAACCCCCTGGCGTAACTGGAGCAGTTCAGTTGTAGCAGTGGCCAATCGAGCCGGTTCGTCGAAAGCCTGTCGGAAGCTCGAGATGAACTGCTGTAAATCCTCAAGCGAGGGATCGTTATGTTCCCAAAACGGGGAGGCCCATAGCAAGGCCTTCCCATGAAGCAGGGAGAGGATGTAGGCCACCTTTACCATGACAGTGGGGAACTGCCGGGGCAACAGAGAGAACCGTATAAAACATTGGTTCAGATAGCCGCGGCAGGTCTTAGCGTCCCCAGCGTAACGTGAAGGTGCAGGTAACTGAGTTGTCGAGGTAACTTGTTCCATGAGTGCCGATGCGTCAGCGGGCGGGGGATTCGTAGGCATCTTATCTAGGCAGGACGCTAGTTGCGCCACGGTAGATGCCAACTCATCAAAACCATGCCGCAATTGCTGCACTCGTTGGGCCAATCCAGGGATGGCTCGCAGGCCCGACAGATCCGCCGAGTCCATGGCTTGCAATCTGTTGTGAATAAGCTGTTTTAGCGGACCCTTGGGCTGACCTGCAAGAGACTGGGATAAGGAGTTCTAATGTCCCTCGATATGAGCAGGTCAGGAGGCGGATATCTAGCAGGACGTAGATGATGCTCTTCACCCTGGAAGCTGGAGCTTCCCCAGGAGGAGCCCTTAGGAGCCCAGCCGCTGGGACTTAGGTGGTCTTCACCCTGGAGACCGAAGCCCCCCCGGGAGGAGCCCGTAGGGACCCGGCCGCTGGGACTTAGGCGAGTAGTGGAACTGGAACACGGACAGGCAGGCTGAAGAACTAGGACCAAGCAGGAACTGTGGCAAGACTCGGAACTGGAACCAGGCAGGAACTGTGGCAAGACTCAGAACTGAAACCAGGCAGGAACTGTGGCGAGACTCGGGACTGGAACCAGGCAGGAACCGTGGCAAGACTCGGAACTGGAACCAGGCAGGAACTGTAGCGGAGACCGGAGCCCCCCCGGGAGGAGCCCGTAGGGGCCCGGCCACTGTAGCAAGAAGGCAGGCTCTGTAGCAGGCAGGCAGGCTCTCTGTAGCAGGCCAGCGAGTTCTGTAGCAAGCAGGCAGGCTCTGTAGCAGGCAGGCAGGCAAACACTGAGCACACCTCGGGGCCTGGAACAACTAGGGTCCGAGAAGGAACCCAGTTGCAAGGCACTGACTAGGTGCAGACGCCGGGATTAAATATCCCGCGGTGTCTGATGTCACCGGCGAGGGCGGAGCATGGGTTGGCGGGAACCGGTCTATTTGAGTGCCCTTCCTGCGCACGCGCCTAGGAGAAGGGCATCCCAGCGAGGACCTCTGTCGCTGCCGCCCCCATGGGAGTGACGCCGAGAGACACGCTGCCGGAACCAGAACCCGGGAGGTAAGGTCTCGGTTGTGACCGAGACCGTAACAACAGTTTCAACTTTTCACTCCTTTTTTAATATTACAGTGTCATCTGAGGTTCATCTAGGCAATCCAGGGAAAATGAGGTGGGTCTAGAGTATTTATCCAGCCAGGCTGGCTGCTGGCACAAATTTAAAAGCAGCAATATGAAAGCCTGTTTCAGCTGCCTCTTTCTATGCTCGCCTTCTTAAAGAACACCCACCTGTGGTGCTCTCTTCAACACCTCCTCGCTGCCTGCTGTCCCCCTCTCATTGCCTGTTCTTCTATGCTACCAGGAACTCCTGTGCTACTGACATATAGAGGAGGAGGAGAAAGCCACAGTACCAGGCAAGTTGTGAATGATAGGGGAAGGAGAGAGATTAAATATTGAAAACAGGTGATGTGAGGAGGAGGTTTATACTGGGGGGGGGGGGGGGGGGGAGGAAGGGGTGACAATTTGGGGGTCACCAAAGCAGGGAAACTGCAAGAGGGGGTGAATGCTGGGTATTAACAAGTGACAAGTTGGGGCTGAATGCTAGGAGAGTGAAGAGGAGGAGTGATGAATGCTAGCAGTAAGAGGTGAATGAGGGAGGTGAAAATACTGAGGCAGTGACAAGAAGGGATGAGTGCTAGGGGGGTGAAGAGTTACAAGGAGGGGTGAATGCTGATTGGAGGGTATGAGAAAAAGGAGGTGAATGTTAGAGGACAGGTTGGGTGGGAGGAGGAGAGACGGGAAGGGTGGGGATTGAACATATGCATGCAGTGGGAGGTTTTCCCTCAAACAGGCCGATACAGTAAGGACACGTAAGAAAAAGTGCGGCAGTGCCGGGCGCCCGCTCATTTGACACGTGCACATTTTGGTTCACAAGCCGCTCGATTCAGTATTCAAATTAGACGCAAATCCAAGCTGCGGTAAACGAGAGTCCAAAGCGCATCAATGAAGCGGTAGGCATTCGCAGTCCATTTTACTGTATAGAGCGGTACACAACGCCTATACAGTATCCAGGGTGCGCTGGTACCTGTCATTTGAAATGTCATTCCACCAGGTAGGTGGATGGTTCTTTTCTACATGATGATTGGAGGCCCCGCTGCCTTGAGCGCCGTTCATGGACGTCCAAGGTTGGGGCTTCCATTCATGGACATCCATGAATGGAAGCCCCGACCTTGGACGCCCATGAACGGAAGCCCCGACTTTGGACGTCCATGAACGGATGCCCATGAACGGAAGCCCCGACCTTGGACATCCATGAACGGAAGCCCCGACTTTGGATGTCCACAAACGGATGTCCATGAACGGAAGCCCCGACCTTGGACGTCCATGAACGGAAGCTGGACGTCCAAAGTTAGGGCTTCCGTTCATGAACCTTCCCGCCTGTATCCGGGCATCCATAATCGGAGGCCGGACGTCCAAAGTCGAGGCTTCCGTTCATGGATGTCCAAGGTCATAGGCCTCCGATTATAGAGAAGTCCATAGAGGCGTCCCTATAGACGTCCATAGAGGCGTCCGTATAGGCATCCATAAAGGCGTCCATGACTCCGTTGGACCCCGGAACCTCAGGACTCCTAGCAGACGCTGGATGAAGGCGTCTGCAGAGGCATCCGTATATGCATCCATAGAGGCATCCATGCCTCTGCTGGACCACGGAACCTCAGGACGCCTAGCAGACGGATGAAGGCCTGGCAAGCCTCCCATCTCTCCGGCGTCCAGAGGCATCCATGTCCAGAGCCTCAGAGACGCCCAGAGATGGATGGTACACTTGAACCCAAACAGAATACATACCTCCTTCGGTCTTGCTGCTGGGTTCTCCGGTCTTGCTGCTGGGTTCTCCGGTTGGCTGGGTTCTACAATCTGACGAGCATTTCGAGCATTTCTCATTTGAGCATTTCTCATTCTGATTCTTAACTGAATGAAAAATAGCGCCAGAGTCAATATATGCATGTTGTCCATGGTGCTGTCCGGTACGAAGCTGTCTGAACACCACACTAACGCCAGGGTCAGGGTAGGCGGTAAATATGCAGGTTAAAGACGCGGTAAATAAGCGGGTTAAAAAGGCGATAATTTGGGCGCACGTTACTGTATCGGAGGGAATAGCTCATCCAATCATTAAAATATCATATACATGTGGCGGGCGGAAAGGGATACGCGTCTTTTTCTGCAAGCGATAAGGATGCGTAAAAGCTGATACTGAATCGCGGGTCCGCCTTACATGCTCAAAATGCGCGTCCAAAGCGGGTTAAAAAACGAGCAAACATGGCCGCGCTTTACTGTATCGGCCCGAAAGTTGGCAAACCTAGACAGGCCAGCCTCACTTCACCGGGGAGTTACTGTTGAAATGGGGAATGCGACTTCACCCCAGATCCACCGAACAAACTGATCTAATCCGGGTTTTGCCTCATTGCTGTCATGGATTTGTAGCCCTAATTTTCTGACAGAAATCAATGAGAAGATCAGAATGATGAATCCATGTATGGAATGGGGCAAACTAGGACTGGATCAGCTTGTTCAGTAGACCTGACATGAGGCTGCAAACATTCCTGAGGGTTAGTCACTACCTGCAAAATACCAGTCCAGGACAGAAGATGGGAATACCTCAGAGGTCTACTAGTGAGCAAACATGTTATCTTCCTTCCAGGTTCATTTCCATAACTTGGGCATGCTGTAGCTTCCTGGAATTCCACCCCCACCCCCATCTGTACCCCCATTACCAACAATGACACAATACAATTTCCATAAGGCTCTTTACCGAATGGATAAAATGGCCACAGCCATACAAGCATGCAGAAATACTTTCTGCAAACTTATCATTAACCTTTTATAAGAGACTGGCCTACACCCCAACTGGCAAAGACTTCTTGCTGTTATTCACCACTTGCCACTGATATCCTGGTGAGGTGGTAGCCCTCCAACCTTCTGCTCCATGAAGCTGGTACTCACTGGCATCCTGATCCATGAATGCTGCCATGGCCACTGCTGCTCCATGCAGTGTGCTGCCACCTTACCAACCCCTGGCTATCCTTGCAGGCCATGCCTATTTATTTAGCCAGGCCTCCATTGGGCCACTCCAGATTGGCCACCATCTCAGTTTGCGCTATCCATTCCATAGGTCCATCACCCCCTGCCTTTTAATAGGCTGACCAGTAGTACCCTGCTTCATGCGCCCCCCCCCCCCCCCACAAGCTTACCCTATGGGTAATCTTTGGTCCCTGGAACTTTTCCCTTCCCACAAACACCAAAGCATTCCCCTATACACTGGTGAAGGCCCTGCCACAGTAGGGTCCAAGAACCCCTTACTTGGTCCCTACACCCCAACCTAACCCCACTAGTGCTTCTGCGGCCATTTGCAAGGAGAGGATAAAGAGCTCTGTGCCAACCTCAGAACCCCATCTGGCCTATAAAAGCCCGCCCAGCCAGCGGAGATATCCTCATCTATGATAACGTGCCCCACTATGGGCTGTACCCAAGATCCCACTTCTTTGTTTAATTTTCACTTGCTCTTTTTGATGCCTTTGAAGGAATTTGCTCCTATCCACAGCGAGTGAGGGATAATGTGGGACCAAACCAACACTGCCGATGGCCAGAGGACCTTGAATGCTAAGTCCTTCTTCATGCTAATGATGAGGTCAATGTTTTTGACAGAGAGCAAATCATTACTGCCTAAATGAAAGATGATAACTTCCAGCTACGGAAGCTATTTGGCGTTTTGAAGGTTGGACTGTATTATTGGCCCCACATCATACCTCAATTTCCTAGCAGAAAATGTTAGCTTTGCTCCACAGTATGCCCATCTGTTCGCTGGCGCTCTTTGCCTTGGCTCTAATGTGTGCCCAATAAATGTACGAGTGACCCAGGATCCATAGCACTTTAGCAATAGCAGGAGAAGAGTCTACAATAAATAACAAAACTAACGTTAAGGTGAGCAAGGTTAGCAACTGTCCCAGCAGCCATATACCAAACCTAAGGAGAACTGTTTTATGGGCTGGATGTAGGATTTGTATTTGTCAGACTTCCAGTGCCCACAGCCTTGAACTGTGCCTCGCTTAGCCCGCTGCTGCTCACGAATGATGCCGCACTACTTGTGAAGAAGTGAGTGTGATATTCATGCGGCTCCTCCCCTATCTCTGCTAATCCTTTATGGAACATACTAATGAATTGCTAATGCGACAATACAAATCCATCCTGTTTCAATAAAGGGTCTTTCCCAGGCGGGCGCACCCCTAAATAATCATGTGCAGCAGTGCAGCCCTAACTGGGCATATAGCTGCCACGTGAGCAGGATACAAACTAATCCGCCGTGCGCTGGTCATTTTTTGACCTTCTGATGAATATTTCTACAGTTTCGGTTCAGACCCGTATATCCTTGTGCACTCCCTACCCTTCTCCCCTTCTCATTGTCTCCTGGCTTAGTTTTAAATCACAAAATCAGAAAAGAGGGGAGCAATCACACAGTAATTATAAAGTAAAGGCAGCCATTTTAAAAGACAATCAAGGAGATCCTATGAGAAGGGTGTCAGCAAACCTGATGGTGTATCCGCATAATAGAAGCAGATCTCCTGTTGCGACCATCGGTCTACGACGGCTTCGCCCCACCTACCTCACTCTTCTTGCAGCTCCTCCCGCTCACCTCGGACTACTGGCCGCCGCGGCGTCTGTCTGCCGTCCTCTCTGGCGTCCCTGGACCAGCTTTGGTGCTGCTTCCCGCCATGCTCCTCCAAGGTACCATAGGACACGTGCGCGCACTCTGCCCTCATCTTTATTTCTTCGTTGGCGCGAACCTCAGGGGCGTCCCCTGGACAATGCTTCACGCTGTCCAGATATTTAAGCCTACTATTTTTGCTAGCTAATCGAGTAAGCAACCGGAACTCTACGGATGGGATTCGCTCTCCGTACTGAAGCTATTCTGCCACTCCAGCATTATCTGGAACTCTTATTGCTAATGGGGTACCCGCTCCTTGGGGGCCTCTTCTGCTTCTTTCAGGTGCTATCAGGAAACCGGTACTCGCTCCTCGAGGGCCCATGTTCCCTGAGTCGCTGCCTGCATCTACAACCCTTTCTACTTTGAAGACTTCACTAACAGTTTCCATCTGTGAGTACAACTACCATCTATTCCACAGTACTGCTTCCCTGGAACCAGGTACTCGCTCCTCGAGGGCCTGCCCTCTGTTCCAGAGCCAGACCTCTCATCTAGTGGAACCGCTGTATGAGTACAATACCACTGAGTCTCTCTACTCTAAGGGATCAGGTACTCGCTCCTCGAGGGCCTGCTCTCCCTGTCTCGGAGCTTCTCCTATTCTACCTGGGACTCTGTATGTTTCTCACTGTGTACTCATAACTCTCAGTCTCTTTCCACTACAGCACAGCCAAGCAGAGGATTCACTGTTCCAGCGTCCTGTGGGATACTCGCCCAGCCGGGCTCAACATCTACTACTCACTACTGCCACCTCTGGTGGTTTCCAAAACTGTTTAAATAAAGATTCAAATCTGTGTTTGTGTGTCCAGAGTCTAGCCTGACACTGTGGTCCCTCACGGGACTGCCCCCCGTGGGCATAGTCAGCTGCCATAGTGTCCAAGGAACCACCCAAACATCAATAACCATAACATCTCCCGGACAACTCAATCATTCACCTTATATAAATTGATTGTCTCCTTTATTGGCAGGTTTAATAACCAAATGTGAGGAGGAGTGGAGTTCTTTTAGTGCTAGAATTTCTGAATGAGCAAGATTGCAAAACTGCTTGTGCATGCCAGTTGAAGATAATGCATGTATATCTTCTGTTACAAGTTGTTGGAAAATTTTTATCACAGCATCTTTCATCATATTTGCAACTAAAAACTTTTTGAACAATTCAATTTAAATAAGATGAATAATCAAGTTGTTTGGGTGATCTGCTTCTATTATGTGGATATACCATCAGGCTTGCTGACACCTTTCTCTTAGGATCTCCTTGATTGTCTTTCAAAATGGCTGCCTTTACTTTACAATTACTGTATGATTGTTCCTCTCTTTTCTGATTTTGTGAATGTTTTTTGGGCTAACTATTGACTCTTGATTTGTTTGGTGGTTACACTTTGTTAATGAGTCATGGATCCTGAAGCCCTCAAAACCTTGAAAACGTTAAATTTTCCAAGCCTTATTTACCAAATCCTCTATTTTGTCATCCTCTACTGAGCCAATTTCTTGCTATACTCAATAGCTCACACTACAAAAATTGTTAAAACGTTCGGTTCGTACCAGTCTTCACGTTGACAAACTCCTAGAATACTGTTGAGTTCAACGCATACCTCGGGGTCTCAGAACGTTCAAAGAACCTCACCTGTATATTGAAGACCCTGATTTTATATTAGATTGCAATGCAATTTTAAATAAATGCAACTTGGATTTGATGATCTTGATCTTGCTCATTAAAAAAACTCAACATCAGAGATGACAATGCGTGAAAAAGTTGAGGTAGTAAAAGCTACACTAATTTCATCTATGAATTTGGATCGTTATACCATTCAATTAAAATCCATTGAAGAATCAATTGAGAAATTCCATGAAGATATTAGGAAATCTAAACTTGAGAAATTTTGTAGAGATGAACACAGCTACCATAAAGGGTTTGTTTATCTCTGTATTGCAAAATCATCTTCAACTCCTCCAATTAAACACATTACCTTTGATTCTAGTGGAGACAATTCTTCAGGGGATGATGATCATTGTTCATATAATCGACGTCCGGGTAGTGCTGCCTCTAAACAACCTTTTTTAGAACAACATGTTTGAGGACATCGTCATCCTTATTGCAGTCGAAAAATTCATCACCCTTCACAGACTCGCTTAGATTCTTCAGATGCTCCACAGACGATCACTTGATCACACAGCCTCAAGAATCCATAGTATTGAATTTATCATCGCTTAATCAAACACTGATGCAGCTAAGGATATTGGAACGTGATCTTTCTTTTGTCCCCACACCACGATGCGATCCTTTCACACTTGAGATTTATTTATTTTGCTTTATTCGTACTTTAAAACTTCGACATTTTTTTGCTAGTCAAACACTGTCATATGATCCTTCCATTTTGTCTAATCCTTCTACATGGATTCCACCTGGATCAGAAGATGCTGCAATAAAAATGTTCCACCAACTTGTAACAGAAGATATACGTGCATTATCTACAACTGGCACGCGCAAGTGGTTTTGCAATCTTACTCATTCAGAAATTCTAGCACTAAAAGAACTCCGTTCCTCCTCACATTTGGTTATTAAATCTGCCGATAAAGGAGGCAAGATAGGAGTGCTAGACAGACAGGATTACGAAACTGAGGTGTATCATCAACTCAATGATACTCATTTTTATCAACCTCTTTCTTGTAATCTGACATCAAATCTCCAACATGAAATTTCTGATTTGGTTAAGTTGGGCTGCGATTCTGGCTTTCTGACTCATAAAGAAGCTAAATTTTTATTAATACCACCTGTGAAAATTCCAGTGTTCTACACATTACCAAAAATTCATAAGAATCTTACTAAATCACCGGGTCGACCAATAGTTTTAAGTTGAGGCTCTCTATTGGAGCCCCTCTCACATTTTGTGGTCTATTTTTAGCACCTTTCATCCCATAATTACCCTTATATTTGTGACTCGTATGACATGGTTATGTTTTTGGAACAATATCAAGTTGATACTACTGATTTGATTTTAGTGATGTTGGACGTAGAAACGCTATATACATCTATTCCTCAAAATGAAGCCATTTTGGTGGCTGCTGACACGTTTGAAAAGTGTCCTCATTCACACAGAATATCTAGCAAATTTCTGGTTAAGATGTTGGAGATAGCTCTCACAAAAAAAATTTTTGCATTTGAATCAAAATTTTTTCAGCAAATACACGGGACAGCCATGGGTGCAACCATGGCTCCAGACCTCGCCAATTTATATATGGGGGCGTTTGAGTTTCAATGGCTTAGTGAACAGGCTTACAGCACTCATATTATCATTTGGAAATGCTACATTGAAGATATTTTTGTTGTGGAAAGGTACACCATCTTTGTTTGACCAATTCCTATCCTGATTAAATTCTCAAAATAACATTTGAAGTTTACAGCTAACAACCATTTTCAAGTTATTCCTTTTCTGGACATTTTGATATAGAAGACTTCAAATGGTTTCACTACTTCCTTATACCATAAATCAGTGTGTTCTAACACGCTGTTACATTTCACAAGTGCTCACCCATGGTTTTTGAAGGTCAGCCTCCCATTGAGCCAATTTATTAGACCTTGATGTCTCTAATCATCTATTTGCATTTTCAGAATCAAACATGGCCATTATTTGATCGTTTTCTTAAGCATGGATATCCAAGATCATTTGTGCACAAAGGTTTTCTGTGTGAAAAATATAGCCATCGAGAATGACTTTTTCTCCCGCAAAGCAAAAGTGAATCGACCCACAGTACTTGAATTTTGATTTTTTCTCCTGAGGCCAAACTGATATGATCATCAATTTTAAACAACTGGTGGATTTTACAAGCACACGAAATTTTCAAGGAACTTCCACGTATTACTTTCATTCGTGGAACTAATTTACGAAATTATTTGGTACATTCTGACTTCACACTATCAGCTCAACATACCAATTCTGTATCTTCTGGTTTGCACCAACCTTGTGGCAAGTTTTCCATTTGTGTTTTATCTATGACTGCTGTTTCATCATTCATGGTTCTTTCTGGATATAAAATCAGGTTTAAACACACTACAACTTGCCTTTCCACAATGGTGATCTATCTTATTGAATGTCCTTGCTGCTTGCTGTACATTGGAAAAACCGCATGAATGATTAAACACAGATTATACAACACTGAGTCAGGGTCACCAAAGTGCTCCTTTAGTTACCCATTGGGTGGAATTCAATCATTCATTTGATGAACTTCGGTTTTGTGTTATGGATAAATTGTGTGACAATTGGCATGGTGGCAATTTGGATTTACAGACTTGAACAGCAATGGATATATAGACTACAGACTGTGACTCCACGTGGCCTTAATGCTGAGTTAGATCTGAGTATGTTTCTTGGGTGATCAATGTAATTCATTTTGGGCACTAATGTTTTTTCTTAGCAGCATCCCCAATGACGTCATGTGCGTTGACGTAACTGGTGCCTCCATATTCTGACTACTTTGAGACGCTGAACCATACACTTTAAATGGTAGCTCTCTTCAAGGATAAGTACAAATTTACACTTCACCTTTTTACAAATATTTGTGGCATAAAAGTTTTTATGTTTTGGTGTGATTACAGGCAACAGTTCCATGTTTTAGAATTTCTGATTACACCCCTGATGAAGCATTTGCTTGTGAAACACCAGGCATGTTGGGCTTTTTCATAAAGAATTAACAATGACTGTTAAGAACATAAGAACATAAGAAAATGCCATACTTGGTCAGACCAAGGGTCCATCAAGCCCAGCATCCTGTTTCCAACAGTGGCCAATCCAGGCCATAAGAACCTGGCACGTACCCAAAAACTAAGTCTATTCCATGTAACCATTGCTAATGGCAGTGGCAGTGGCAGTGGCAGTAGCTAATGGCCATGGCAGTGGCTAATTGTCAGATGTTTTATTTGTAACTAAAAACTTTAAAAAAAAATCAATTTATATAAGGCGAATGATTGAGTTATCAGGGAGATCTGCTTCTATTTTGCAGATACACCGTCAGGCTTGCTGACACCATTCTCTTAGGATCTCCTTGATTGTCTTTTAAAATGGCTCCCTTTACTTTATAATTCCTGTGTGATTGTTCCCCTCTTTTCTGATTTTGTGAATGTTTTTTGGGGTAACTATTGATTTTTGATTTTTTTTTTGTGGTGTTACACTTAGTTTTAAATCATCCAGAGAGCCCTATTGGCCACTTGTTCCCCCCCTCCCCCTGAGAAGGCTGTAGCACGCCTGCCCATTATGAGGCCCCTGCCTCGATTGGCTGGGCCTCCTTTACTCACAAATGATTCCTTAAATAAATCCTGTACTCTGTTAAGTTTGTGTCTCATTTTGTCTGTCTGCATTTTGATGGTTTTAGGAACCTGTAGTACCTAGGACCTGGATCTCTCTGCTCTTTGGCTCAATTGAGAGGGGCCAGGAAAATAATGCCTTATGTGATAGTTGAATTTTGTTCCTCTCCCCACAAAAGATTGTTTTGCTGAGGCAGTTTATCTTTTGAAGAGGACCAGATTGTGGCAGCACCAGGGCCTCAAGTAGGTGGCAGCACCAGTGCCTCAAGTAGTTGGCATCTTAGCAATGATGGTCCAGAAAACATTGATGCATTGGTGCAGCAGAAGGCGGCTTTTTCCCAGTCGGCAATCATGGACATTAGAGTAAAGTGAATCCTTTTGTTTTGGATCAGAGAGCTCAGTAGATGTCAGCTCATGGAGATAACAAGACTTCCTGGTTATAATGTGATAATGCTAATGAGACACTCATCGTTTATATCGCTACCATAAGTGTACATTTAATAACAGCAGACTGTGTCCTATGATAGGTGGTCTATAGTAGAGATGAAGAACATTGCACAAGGCGACTGATGATGCTGGCCAAATCCTTTACATTGTTTTAATAGCATTGTGTATAGTAAGGATCAGGAAGAGTAGAGAATTGCTGAAGCACTCACCTACACGTATGCAGAGTTTTCTTCTAGCCCTGCAAGGAATAAAACAATATAAAAGTAGTAAAAACCAGTTGCTCAGCGCAGACTCAGGCTCATTTATTTCTGAGTAGGAGCATTCCCACATGGCATCCTGCCCTGTCCTGAGTTTGCGCTGGATCTCAGTAAGGCTCAGACCTTTGCCTTCTTTTGACTGTGGTACTGTTAGGGCCCAGTACCTTGACTATCCCTGTTCCAGACCGAAAAACTTACAAAGGATTAATCCAGGTTTGATGACTCCAAACAGTCTACAAACTGCATTTCCTTCCATCAAATGCACATTCTCGTTTCTTGCCACCGTTTTTACTTCTCAAACACAGATCTGGCATTCCTCGTCTAAAGAAAATTCATTAACTCTTCTGTGCCAGGTACTGCATTTGAAAGGAGGAAGAAGCCCCCATAATTCCCCTCGGTCCTGAGCTGTGTGGGAGTTTGAGGCCCTCCCGAAGTCAACGCAAGACAAACAGTTGCATCAGTCTCTCAGTGTGGAGCAAATGTCTTGAAATGGACTCCCTCGGCGGCTGCCTGCAGACCCTTCCATCACCACATGCAGCAGCCGGGGAGCTGACAGGCTTCTCTAATCCACTAAATCTGGTGTGTGCCCGTGCATTGAAGAGGATTACAGCCTTTTTATCACTAAGAAACCTCTTTTTTTTTTTTTTTTTTTTAATTAATAAATGCAAAGTAAGCTTTCACAGCAATCAAGTTAAAATTGACTAGTCTTTTGGCAATTGCCCAGGGGGAGGGTGGGGGGGAAGAAAACCCCTAATTCCGACAAGAGGTAAAGAACAACTAACAAAATAATTATTATATTGCAAGACTATGAGGCACATGGTTTATTCATGCCTCTTACACCAAACCGAAAAGCAGAGCTCAAATAGAAATTTCCTGCAGTATGGGCATGCTCCAGATGCCGAAAGCCAATATCATCTTGTTTAGTTTGATCCCACATCAAATGCTCAGAAAGCAGCAGTTTACTGAGCGTAATAATGTATTAATAATCCTTTCCACAAGTGGCATTATCCTTTGGATGCCAGCCTGGAAATGCACACTAAAGCTGAGGTTTTCACTAAGACACTGTATGCCTTTGCTGTTAAAAATAGAATTTTAATCTCTTTACCCAGATATTACAAAAAAAAAAAGCTCCATTACCACAAAAAAAGTGCCACAATCTTTGTAAAACCATGAATTGAATCATTTTAGAAACTGCAGCATGAGTCATTTTCTTCCAGAAATCTAATGCTAAAACATGTCTTTTTTTTTTTGCTAATAATATCCTGCGCTTACAGTGCCAGGCTCTGCACTGCTCTGCTTCTTAACAGATTGGCAGCACCAGTGGGCCCAGAGCCTCCACTTTAAGCTCGGTAATGCATTTATTAGCATCAGGAAATCCCATCGCCTGTTACCAGGATTGGATTTCCCATTAATTTATTTATTTGCCATGTGTGACTCACCTTTCCACCAGGGTACTCAAAGCAGGACACAGCAGTTACATAAAATCATAATAAATAGGAGAATAAGTTTTATAGAGACTTCTGAGAATAAAATATTGCTTTAGCCACAGGCATGGTCCTTTAGAAAATTTGCGCGACCGATAGGCGTGTAAAATTACGTGCATAGGGGAGAGGCATTTGTGAGGGGGGGACGGGGTCTGGGGGGTTGGGATTTACACACACACATACATTTTTTTAATTTAAAAAGAATGCACATAAACTCTCTCGGTATGCAACCCCCACACAAACTACTCTTGTGCTAAACTGCCCTCCTCCCCATTGCTGTCATCCCACACTGTCCCCCTGTTCAGGGCTAACCACCTCTCTCCTTTGCCCAAGGCTGTCACCACACCAAAGTGCTCTCACCCCACAATTCTCCCCTGCACAGTGCTCTTCATTCTCCTCTCCTGAGGTTCCTACCTCTCATTCCTGACCCCACCCAGTGCTTAAATCCAACACTCCCCCCACCTAGTATCTGTATATTTAGTGTTGGAAAATCTGGCTGAAATGGATCTCAGGAATCTTGAGTGTCTAGAGTTTACACGACCTTGGCTGTAGAATACTTTATCTGGTTCATCTCACTGTCTCCTAGAAGTCAGCAGGAAAAGCCCTGAGAGCAAGGCAGTCCTGCTACCACATGCACATACTGCAGCTTTTTCAGTGAGAAAATAGTTCAGGAGCTTTCATAAATGACACAAGAGTCAAAACGTTCCAGTCTCCAGAATTTAACTAAGCACCTTATCCCGACTGAACTTAGGAATATTTTGTATTACAGTTAATAATATACAATATTATCCAAAATTAAAGTTCAATTTAATTTTACGTTTAATTTAAGTTTAACATGCTAATTGGCTTAATTTTAATTTAATTATGGAAATATTTAAGTATTTATTGTTATTGTTCAATGTTCAAGGATTGTATTATATGTTATTGTTCAATGTATTTTATATTATATTATTGTTCAATGTTCTTTGTAAAAAAACCCCGGTCTGACCTCCCAGACCAGGGTAATCTTTTCGTTTCTTGTAAACCGGACTGATTTGTATTGTATACAGGAATTCCGGTATATAAAAATGAAAAATAAATAAATAAATAAATAAAACTGAGACCAACAAATCTCTTATTCAGGGTTAATCCAGACAAGTCATTTTTTCTTGAGATACTTTCCTATTTCATCAAACTATTTATTTATTTACACCTACAGGGGCAGGGGCAGATTGCAGGAAAATAGCCCAGGGCAATATTTTCCAAACCAGCCCATGCAGTATATGTCTGACTCCTTTGTGCACTTTGACTGCAGAGCTTGCTTCAACTGCTCTCAAAGGCACATGAAACTGACCCTTTAGAAGTACATTAACCCCTTTCAGGACGAGAAAACACAATACAATAGGCTCACTGACGAATATATTTGGGGTGGACCGGAAAGGAGTTAAGTGACCTGGAACCTGGCAAAATTCAGCCAAAAACCTCCTTTTTGGAGGAGAAGCTGTACTTCAAGAGGCCATAAAAGAATTTGTTTCTTAGGGCTATCTCTGTAGTCACATTTTCCCGTCTTCATTTCCCAAGGGCTGGGTCCTTTCTGTTGGGGGTAAGGATAATCTTCTAGGTCTAGGGCACAGGTGAACTACTGTGTGTGGGTTACCATTGTTCTTTCGGATAGGCACACTTATAAACCAGGCTGGACTTGCTGGATGAATGTTCAAATCAAACTTTACTGTGACTGATGTCAAAAGAATTAATATGCGCAAAAAATAAAATGGCCAAATACAGCCAGGGTCCTTAGCTTTCCAAGAGCCAGGATCTAAAAGATCTCTGTCTCTGTGCTGTGGATGTGTGCCTCCAGGCAAGGGCTTGGGATCTGGTTATCTCTATGTTAGAGGATAATAATTGTCTCAAGGTGGCTCTGGGGCATCTTATGACTGGATCCATTCCCACAGTACCTGGGGTCCATGAAGAATCCCGACTCCAACTTGGCAATATCCTGTGTCCAGGGTGGAAGCTCCGTGGGGGTCTCCAGATGACCTTCTCCTCTTTCTCCCTTCAAAAGATAGTTTCAGGTGTTTCTGCAGGAAAGACCAAATACTGGAAGCAGTCTTCACAGCTTCCAGCTCTGGGTAAGGAAGAGTGGCAGAAAAATACTTCCTTACCTCCTCAACAGAAAAAACTCAAACTGTGGAAAATCTTCTCATCTCTCTTTGAATGGGCACTGAAACCTCCTTTTGGTCTGGGCGTACACAGCCCTTCCTGACCACCCTGAGCAGGAGATACAGCCTGGCAGGACTGGTACAAGGTAAAACTGTAAAAATTCAGAAAAACTGCAAAAATCCTTCCACCTCTTTCTCTCCAGTCTGGTCCTATCAGAAGAACCTGCAGGGCAGTGTCTCTCCCTTTCTGTGTTAGACTGGAGGACTAACTTGGAGAACACACGAAAACAGCTCCTTCTCCTTCCAAAACCAAACCTACACTGCCACACTCTAACCTGGACTAGCCCTCTCCCCTTGTGTCTCAGAGGCTGTTCATTCCAAACATCCTCTCAGGGGGGTGCTGTATCGAATAGTACCCAAGGGCCTGGAACTAGGGCCATCTGGTGGAGACTCCAAGCTACAATACATTTCACAATTTTCTTAAATAACTAAGAAATAGAGCACATCCTAGAACAGGAGTGAGCAAACTGAGCTACAGTCCTCCTTCATTTCATGCAATTGATTGGGTCCTTGCACCTCCAAGTCTGGTTACATCTTTCATAGATAGATCCTGAATTACTAGTCTGGTGTTAAAGTCTCTTGTGAACAAATCAGCTGTTGAACCAGTTACCAAGTAATGAGACAACCACATTGCCAGCCAATGTCTGGCCTCTTTCAGACACAAAGACACACAAACATAAACACACTTCGTGTCAGAGAGAGAGAATATGTGGGTGGCTGTCTGACTCAAAGACACATACATGCACAAACACACTTTGTATCAGGGAGAGGATGTGTAGGGGTGACTCTTTGACACAGACACACACATTCTCGCTCTCAGTGTGTAGAGCACCCGAACCAGAATTGTTCAATCTTGCACAGCGTCATGTATCAGTAGCCAAGTGGTTAAGAAAGTCCCCCCCATATAAATAAAATATTATTTAAACAATACCCATACTAGATATCTTTATAAGAGAAAATAAGAAATTGTCAAAGACAATTTTCTAGTTAATTTGAAATGTATTATTTCCAAAGTGGTCGAAAATGAAGAGAAAATTGAAAAGATATTTTCAATGACAATATCCATTTGTTCACCTTTAAAGCAAGACAATTTACCTCTTCAAGCAACAATCATAATTTCTTCTCAGATTAGCAAGGAATATTCACAAATCCCAAATCCTTTCATATATATGCACACTCTCTCTAGGATTGACTCTTGACTTATTTACTAATTTCAGATTTCCTAAACACATACATAACATACCATGAAATATAATTCAAACAAATATGAATTATCAATAGACAGATAAATAACCATACAATCATATATCTTTGTATATATCCCAAATGAAACAGACATACATCTCTTAATGTACTGGTGCAATAAAACTGAGGCTTAGTTTGGTACCAAACTTAAATTGTTTGCATGTGTGGAATGTCTCAGGTGACAATACATATGCATGGACTTACCGTAGCTTTCATCTCTTCACTGGATGATAGAGAGTGAAGCTTGCAACTGCTGTTGGCTAGCGTGGGTTAACTGTATATCAGGAAGACAAGAAGCTTTGGATACTTGAGACAAGTTGCTAGCTTGAGATACTGGCTTGCGCAGGCCAGAACCTTAAACTCACAGTGCATGGAGCCTCTGGCACTTAGAATCTTTGGCACCTCCAACTCTTGAACATGTAGTCTTATCTTTACCTACTATCCTTTCTTAAATCAAAAAAGAAAAATCCTGATTCCCTATTCCAATTTCTTGTCACTGATGACTATAGTCTTGATACATGTAGTATATACAGGAACCTTAGTGTACTAAACTTTCTAATACAAATAAAAAAAATCATTTCCCTCACACTTTGATAAGTGAACTAACTATTTTAGGAGTGGATTTATCAAAATGCAGTAAGTACCGCATGTGATAGTAAAAGGGGTGTGTTTATGCTAATAACCTGTGTGAAGAGCTAAGTTAGTGCAAATTGTAATACCATTTTCACATTCTGTGATAAGTGCCAGACCTGTTGTATTTCCAGAGAGAGAGAGAGAGAGAGAGAGAGAGAGAGAGAGAGAGAGAGAGAGAGAGAGAGAGAGAGAGAGAGAGAGAGCGCACCTGGCCATAATGTTGTGGCCCATAGGTAGGTATTTGTATCCCTATGGTAGGCCCACCTAGTAACTCGAGGTGGGGTTTTGGTAAGAGTGTAGGGGGTTAGGGGCCCACTTTGACATTCTACGCGAACAGAACAGTGGTCTCTTGTGAAGATTTGCTGGCCTTCGGAGTGAGGAAACTCACTCCAAGATGAGATTTGGGCAAGGTTCTCTCAACCTAGCTTGACATCAAGCTAGGTTGAGAGAACCTTGCCCAAATCTCATCTTGGAGTGAGTTTCCTCACTCCGAAGGCCAGCAAATCTTCACAAGAGACCGCTGTTCTGTTTGTAGGTGTCACGTAGAATGTCAAAGTGGCCCCTAACCCCCTACACTCTTACCTAAACCCCACCTCGAGTTACTAGGTGGGCCTACCATAGGGATACAAATACCTACCTATGGGCCACAACATTATGGTCAGTCTCTCTCTCTCTCTCTCTCTCTCTCTCTCTCTCTCTCTCTCTCTCTCTCTCTCTCTCTCTCTCTCTCTCTGAAACAGGCCTTGGTATCACATGTGATATTGGAAAATGAGGCCCTTAGTGTTTTAGTTGATTGCAGATCTTCTTCAGGAATGTCCTCAGCAAGGAATCTCAGGAACACATTCTATGAAATCCCTTATTTTTATAGTCATTCAGAATATCAGACTATTAATATTTATACTCGGGCAAAATTCAAATTTCCAGTGACAATTAAGTAAAGGTACTAATTTATATACATTAGCTTAACCCTTTCTTTAAAATTAGGAAACTGGTTTATCTACACCAGTTTTACATCCCAAATCTCAAATAAAATAATTAGATACTTGGTTTATCATCTACACCAGTTGTATATGCCAATGTTATAATTTAACATTTAAAATTTCACTAAATCTTTGTAAAAATTCATGAAAATATTCTACCATTGATCCATTCATATATCATTCAACACTATCAAGACTGACAAAAGATTCCCACGGGTCCGTCAAATTTAAATTATTTTTAGACTTCTTCACCTCAAGATATCTAATAAATACAACCACAAGCACTTTCACAATCATTCATTGTGTTCCCTAGCTATCTTCAGCTAATACGTGTTTTAGTCAGCTCAGGAATCCCCCATAATCCCCCATAAGAACATACCTATACTGGGTTAGACCAAGGGTCCATCAAGCCCAGCATCCTGTTTCCAACAGTGGCCAATCCAGGCCATAAGAACCTGGCAAGTACCCAAAAACTAAGTCTATTCCATGGTACTGTTGCTAGTAATAGCAGTGGCTATTTTCTAAGTCAACTTAATTAATAGCAGGTAATGGACTTCTCCTCCAAGAACTTATCCAATCCTTTTTTAAACACAGCTACACTAACTGCACTAACCGTATCCTCTGGCAACAAATTTCAGAGTTTAATTGTGCATTGAGTGAAAAAGAACTTTCTCCGATTAGTTTTAAATGTGCCACATGCTAACTTCATGGAGTGCCCCCTAGTCTTTCTATTATCCGAAAGAGTAAATAACTGATTCACATTAACCCGTTCTAGACCTCTCATGATTTTAAACACCTCTATCATATCCCCCCTCAGCTGTCTCTTCTCTAAGGGGCGGATTTTAAAACCCCTGCGCACCGGCGCGCCTATTTTGCATAGGCCGCCGGCGCACGCAGAGCCCCGGGACGCATGTAAGTTCCGGGGCTTCCTGTCGGGGGCGTGTCGGGGGCATGCCGTAATGACGTGGCGTTTCGGGGGCATGACGTGGTGTTTCGGGGGCGGTGACGTGGGCGTGGTTTCAGCCCGGGGGCGTTCCGGGGGCTTGGCCGCGGCCTCCGGAACAGCCCCCGGGACCGGAACACGGAGCGGGGCAGCCGGCCGGCGCGCACAAAGTTACGCCTGCTTTCAGCCTCCGTTCCCTCCAAGGCCGCTCCGAAATCGGAGCGGCCTTGGAGGGAACGGAGGCAGGCTGTGTGGCTCGGCGTGCGCAGGCTGCCGATTTTGGGCAGCCTTGCGCGCGCCGACCCCGGATTTTATAAGATACGCGCGTATCTTATAAAATCTGATGTTTTATTATTTTAGAGTGATTTATTGTATATTGATTATTTGTTCTGTTGTACAGCACTCTGACCAGATTTCTGTTTGTGCAGTATAGAAAAGCTGGGAAATAAATAAATGAAATAACTAAGGGGGTTATTTTCCAAGCTGTGTTATGGGCTTTTCACATGCGAAAAACACCTTAACACATGGCGAGATGCTAATTTAGAAAAGGGGAGGAGTTCTGGCCAAGTGGGCTGGCTTTGCAAATTCATATCACACATTTTTTTCATTAAGCTGTGCAACATGGCACAGCTTATCACACTTTGTAATGGTTTCACACATAGTGTTTTTAGGGGGGAGAGAGAGAGAGAGAGAGAGAGAGAGAATAGCTATAACTATATTAGTTAGGTATTTATACCTCTATAGGAGGCCCATCTAGTTACGCGAGGTGAGGTTTAGGTAGTAGTGTAGGGGGTTAGGGGCCACTTTGATATTCAGAGTGAGACGTACGAAAAGTGAGTGAGGAAAATCAACCAAAGATGAGATTTGTACAGTGTTCTCTCAACCTAGCTTGATGTTACCCAAGTAGTGAGTCCATTTGGTGCAATGCATAGTGTTAAAATGGTCAATATAGTGATGTACTGATGAGGATCAGGATGCCAAAAGAATCTGGAAGCACTATGGGGATTCAGAACGACCCTAATAACCCCATCTTCTGAGCAAAAGCCTCTAACCACAATTTTTTATTTGTTATACACTTTATCATTGCAGCTCAGGGTGAATTACAGTATTTCACACAGTGGCATCATAATGTAAACAGATGCAGTAATTAGAATGTATTGATACACACAATTCTCACAATCATAATTTTAAAATCCATTGACCTCCTAGTTAACATTTCTCCCTATTTATTGCAGACAACTCTTCGCTGCCAATCCACCTTATCACAGATGATTGCTGTCACATTCCCTTCTTCATAATCTATTGCACCTATAAGTCCTTCTGCAATAACCAAGCCTTTTTTTACACAAGGATAAGTAATTCAGTTCCTGCGTAATTCAATAAGCATTGAATTCCATAACATTGCTGCATAATAAGTGAAAGCCATCTGTCTGATGAAAACCAATTTCAGCTCCACTAATCCAGGTACTCTTAACAATGCAGCCATATTCAACAGGAATTACACAAGGAGAGTTACCTGTAAACTAGTAGATAGGACTTACCAGTACTGTGGACCATACATCTTAAGTTACAGTTAGTGGTCAGTTTTTCTTATATTTTTCATATATATTTTGAAATTTAAAAGGCTAAGTTATCTGACAGAGATAGATTATGAACAGGAATATACAGGAGAAGACTCCAGAATACCTTAAATGACTGGTTCCTGAGATCAGCCCCAATCCACCTTAAATCCTATAGCAAAATGGAATCCTGATCCTGGGACATTTCCCTAGGCAAGGGGAATAACTAGCTGGCCCAGGAGGTGAAAGGAGGCCCTGGGGAAGAGAAGGAAGCCTAGAGAAGGCCAATGCTGCAGAAAGGTGAGTTATATTGCTGTCTTCATTTTGTAAACTGCAAAGGTAAGCAGAGCTGCTTTTGTTTTGTTTTCTTGTCATTAATAAAGATGTTTATGAGAGAACAGCCAGAACCTAGCCTGAGTTTGTTCTCTGGCTAGCCCAAGACTGCTCATGGTGTCACATATAGCTATTTGATTTACTTTTGAGCAGAATACAGATGGTTCTTGCTTTGGCTGCCTTTGTACATATATTTATTTTCATATATATAGTTTTGTAGGCAAGCTGGAAACCTTGGTGGAAGGGAGCAGAAGTGAAAATAGCTAAGGTAGCCATAACATGGTGTCCCGTGTTATGGGACACAAGTATCTGGCAGGTATCTGGCAGGATCTGGCAGGTATCTGGCAAGTATCTGGCAGGATCCTAAATAATAAATTGATTCCACATTGCTTGTACCCAGACATAAGCAGTGGCTTTCCTCGTCCATCTGGTTAATAATGGTTTATTGACTTTTCCTTCAAGAAGTTGTTCAAACATAAGAACAAAAGAAATTGCCATACTGGGTCAGACCAAGAGTCCATCAAGCCCAGCATCCTGTTTTCAAAAAAGGCCAAACCAGGTCACAAGAACCTGGCAAGTATCCAAACACCAAGAAGATCCCATGCTACTGATGCAATTAATAGCAGTGGCTATTACCAAAGTAAACTTGATTAATAGCAGTTAATGGACTTCTCCTCCAAAAACTTATCCAAACCTTTTTTAAACCCAGCTACACAAACTGCACTAACCACATCCTCTGGCAACAAATTCCAGAGCTTAATTGTGTGTTAAGTGAAAAAGAATTTTCTCCGATTAGTCTTAAATGTGCTACTTGCTAACTTCATGGAATGCTCCCTGGTCCTTCTATTATCCGAAGGTGTAAATAACCGATTCACATCTACTCGTTCAAGACCTCTCATGATCTTAAAGACCTCTATCATATCCCCCCTCAGTCGTCTCTTCTCCAAGCTGAACAGCCCTAACCTCTTCAGCCTTTCCTCATAGGGGAGCTGTTCCATTCCCTTTATCATTTTGGTTGCCCTTCTCTGTACCTTCTCCAATGCAACTATATCTTTTTTGAGATGCGGTGACCAGAAATGTACACAGTATTCAAGGTGCAGTCTCACCATGGAGCGATACAGAGGCATTATGACATTTTCCGTTTCATTAACCATTCCCTTCCTAATAATTACTAACATTCTGTTTGCTTTTTTGACTGCTGCAGCACATTGAGCCGACGATTTCAAAGTATTATCCACTATGCCTAGATCTTTTTCTTGGGTGGTAGCTCCTAATATGGAACCTAACATTGCGTAACTACAGCAAGGGTTATTTTTCCCTATATGCAACACCTTGAACTTGTCCACATTAAATTTCATCTGCTATATTAGCTGCCTTTACCACATTCTCCACTATTAATTCTAGAAGTTGGCCCTCTTCAAAAACAGGTGACAATGACTTGGCCAAAGAGCAGGGAAATGCATTCCTAATATCCGCATCTAATCACAACAAATGAACGCTGGCCAATCAAGGCCTGACAGCGAGAGACTGATCAATTGTGACACTTGGTAACCATACACAATGTTAAGGTAGGATTGTCCTGTTTTTGGGGCATGAACCATGAATATCACAAATTTGGAGATCAGCTCGCAAGAGACAACAGAAAGAGCTGAGAGTGAAGAAAGTCAGAGAAAGGGACCTTGGCAGTTTCAGAACCACACCTGTTGCAGGTTCACTGTGAGTGTGGTAAAACACAAATACACAAGCCACCAGGCCCCTTTCCTGGGGAAATTCCCTACTCTGAAACTCAAATGGGTGCGTATCCCCCAAACACATCCCCCCCCCTTTTGAGACCCAATGCCCTGAACTGTTGTCATAAGAACCCAGAAGAGCAGGACAGCAAAATCTTCTGTTCTTCAGTTATATCCCCCTTTTCATCTGCATATCTGCAAGTATGTTTTGAAAGACTGCATACAATCTTCCCAAAACTACTGGCTTTTCTTGTGATTTTACATATCTGTGGTTTACCTCTTCGTTTCCCACACTTGTTCATAGTCACTTGATATGTGTCTGTGTGAGAATTCTGAGTCCATGAATGCCTAACTTCTGAATACATTCTTAGCCAGAGTAGTCAGACTAGGGCTAATCAATTCATTACAACCCTTTGCTGTGGAATCCAACCAGTCATTGGATACCTTTTGCAGCTCAAGTCTTTGTTTGAAAGCTGATCTTTGGGGTAACTAGTATTTTTGCTTAGAGATACCTGGCTAGCCACACACAGATGAAGCAAGGAAAATTAAATGCGTTGCCAATAAATCTTGTGTGAACCTTATTTTCAGTCCTTATTAATTTGTACCGAATAAATGGGCAATGGATTGGCATCTGTGAGTAGACACCATCTAGGCATTGTTACCTCTGATCTCCAATGGGAGGGGAGTGACAAACCCTGTGTTTTGGCATAGTGGTCAGATAGTAGCATACTGCTGGATCTAACCACATGAGCCAGACACTGATGGAATTTTTTCTGTCTTCTGGGACTCATCATTCAAAAACCTGTTTGGAGGCCTGCACTTTGACATAAGGGAAAAAGAGGTTATGCTTGTGTGGTACTAAAAGGAATATTGATTGTAAATAAACTGTGTTTTTCCATGCTGCTGTAAATATCTGCAAATTCTAATGGGAATATCAGCCTGTTCTGGAAAGTGCCTCTTAGCAGTAACTCTGACATGGGTGAAATTCAACACTTTCATGACTCCTTAAATGGAATGAATTCTTCCTCTACTGCTGTAACTGGGATGGGGTGATTACATTTCTTATTTTGCTTTGAGCTTTATCAAAATGGTATGTTTTTTTCAGATTAGACGTGCCAGGCAGGTGCACACTGAAGCGTTATGCTGACTTAAAACCATATGCCCAGCCTGCCAGATACCAATGAGGACCTCTAACTCTAAAAATCAGGGGCACAATGAAATAACAGCTGGGGTTATAGCTTGCCCCAGTCTCTCTCTCTCTTCCTTTCCTGAATTGCTTTTGTGGAAGTAAAAGTCAATAAGAAAAACAAATGCATGGGAATACTTTTTATTGGACTAACAATATATTTCTTTTACAAGCTAACATTCCCTTTATCAGGTCAGAACAAAATGAGCAGCTTAGAGCAAATAATGACGATGAACATACAAGTGAATCCGGGAATACATTACAATGGTGGGAAGGGGAGATTGTTGCTGTGTTAGCAGAGTGATAATCTAACAAAGAGGCACAAAATTATATCTGGTAGTAAGTTAAAAATAAAACAAATCTCTCTTAAGTCCTTAAGTCTTTAATGTCAGTTTTGAAGTATTTGATGATCTTAGCTTCAAATGTCTGGAGAGATCTGAATTTCCCTTTTAGAATCCCGATCATAAGGTCATTGATGGAGTAGTCTGATGTGAATGGCTTTCTAAATCCTTCTTTTTTTATTTCACTACTCTTTTTCCAACTGTCATTTATTCCCTTACCTTACTCTTCTTTTTTTTTTTTTATTTATCAAAATTTTTAATTATAACTTACAAGAAAAACATCTTGATTAAGAAAAGTATTCTAATACACAAAAAATTAATTAATCAACAATGAGACAACTTAATTATCAATATACTCTAGTCCATAATCATAAGGAATCAATTGACATATAATTCATTCATATAATCAATTAACTTGATATAATCACCCAACGTACAAATTTATTCTTTAGTTGGGCTCACTGTCTCATTGGTATCTAATTGAAGTCTTTCTCCAGAACCTGCCACATTTGTTTTATCACTCAGAAAATTTTTCAATTGAGAAGGGATATAAAAGATATATGAATTACCGTACCTTTATATCCTACGCAACACTTACACAGATACTTAAGAAAAAAGGTACCTCCTATCTGGAGAACCTTCATTTTTAACAAAAGAAATTCTCTCCTCTTTTTTTGTGTGCTTTTGGAATAGTCTGGGTATACCCTTATAAGTGAATTCAGGAATTTCTCTAATCTATGTTTAAAAAAGAGTCAGAATACCCAGTCTCTGTCTGTCTCAAAAACAAATGTGACTAACAGTGTGGTAGGCTGTACCATTTCACTATCAGAAGTTTCCAACAATTTGGATACATCTGAAATACCTTCTAATACATCTATTACCTGTACTCCATCCCGGTCTAACTTTTGTTCTTTCTTTTTATACATTGGAATATAATAGCTCTTAGCTACTGGTGGTATTGCATTTTCTGGTATTTTATAAATTTCCAATAAGTATCTTTTAAACATGTCTTTGGGTAAAACATGAGGTAACATTGGAAAATTAACAAATCTCAGATTTCTTTTTCTGTTAACATTTTCCAAATTTTCCAATTTTGTCTGTAATATTTGATTTTCTCTTATTACAGAATTTTGAGCCACTTTAGAGATCTCCAAGTCTCTCTTGATCTTTTCTAAATCTTCTGATTCCTTAGCTTTACACAATTCCAATTCAAATATTTTTTCTTGTATAGTATTTACTTTATCTATAATAGGATTAACTTGGACTATCATAGAATTTTGCAAAGTCACTATTGCATCCATTATGACTTCCAATGTGACCACATCTGGTCTATTTATTTGAGGTACAGATAATTTCGGTAAGAAGTCAGAGTCAGTCAATTTTGGTTTTGGTTGGGACTTCCCTTGTACCATTTCCAGTGAGGTGGTCTGTCCATCTAGGACTTCCGTCCGGCTTATTTTCTCAGACAATTCCAAGGAATTGGGGCCTGCTTGGGATTCCTCTGGTACTGCAACTTTGGCAGGCAGGTCATCCCCCACCAATCCTTGGGCTCTGGATATAGCTGGATTCACAGGTGGTTCCCTTTGGATCGGGGATAATGATAGTGAAAGATCTATTGGGGAGACCCCTGGTATTACCCCTGGGGCTATATCCCCTTGCGCCTCATCCGATCGCGGTGTACGTTGGACATGAGTATCCATAGGGCCCTTGAAGTAGGAACCAGGGGTAGAAGCAGGTTCCACTCTTTCCTTGGCCCTTCTTTTCCTAACAGAATGAGGCATAGTAATTTAATTTTTAGGGGCCAGTCCGGTTACTCAGTCATTAATAGTACAAAAATGATTCCTTAGCGGAGGAGATAGGAGTTATAGAGGTTTACTTACAGTTCGGGAAGATTTATAGCTCTCCAATCCTCCAATTCCGAACAAAGCCAAACTAAGCCGCGCGCCCCTTTGGAGCGAGCGGCTTAGGAGATGCGCTGGTGGCGACTAGCGCCGCTGGGAGGCCGATTTTATGGGCCTCGGCGTCTCTCGATGACGTCACTGGTGGGCGTGTCCGGCAGCGTCGTCGGGGCCAGGGAGCCTCACCGCTGTGGCTTCGGGGCCGGGCTCACCCTCACCTCCAAGCAAAGTTCCAGACCCAGTAAGGGCCTCTCTCTCCTTCTCCTCAGAATATTCTGCTGGGAGGCCGATTTTATGGGCCTCGGCGTCTCTTGATGATGTCACTGGTGGGCGTGTTCGGCAGCGTCGTCGGGGCCAGGGAGCCTCACCGCCGTGGCTTCGGGGCCGGGCTCACCCTCACCTCCAAGCAAAGTTCCAGACCCGGTAAGGGCCTCTCTCTCCTTCTCCTCCCTTACCTTACTCTTCTGTGTAAATCTCTCTTCTTATCTCCTTCCTAGCATATAAAAAGCAGCTTAGTGCAAACTTCCCTGCTGCTCAGTGCAAACTTCCCTGCTGAGGACTAAACAGTGGAAAGATCTGAGCATGCTCTGAACTTCAGGGAGGCCACAATCCAGAATGAATGACCTGAAGTCATTTCCACAGGATTTCAGTGTGAACTGGAATCTGAAACCATCCAATCGATGCTTGGGACTCACAGTTTCCTGGGAATGAATTCTGATGGAATGAGGTCTACCAAGCTCCTCCTCACCAGATTGAAGGGAAGGGATGCTTCTTTTTAAAATTGCACCATCTCTAATCATTAGGTTAGTGCACAAGACTCCTAGAACCTGTGACAAAAATTCTACGAAGCTGCAGTGATCACTTTCAGTGAAAGCCTGTTCCCTTTCACCAGCCACTTCCAAAACAATTTGCAGAGTAGTTTCACTTCCTCCGTCACTTGAGTACCTGAATTTTAATGGAAAGTTACTAATTTCTTGAAGTCTCCATTAGGAGATTAGGAAGCTGACTGAAAAAGGTGAGGGGCTTGATATTCAAACATAGCCAGATAAGACATATTCGGCTATGCTGCTGAATATCCCCATAAAAGTCACTAGTTAGGCAGATAAGTCTTATCCGGCTAACTTTAGATCTGCTGTTGAGCAGGTCGAACTTATCCGGTTAATTTAACCGGATAAATCCAAATATTGACACTTATCTGGTTAAGGTAACCAGATAGGTAGCTTCTCCTCGATTCGCCCACATCCCACCAAACACTTATCTGGCTAACTAGGTAGCTGGATAAGTACTTATTCAGTTAAATGGTGATTGCTGATTGCAGCCAGATACTCAGCCACCGCCACTTAACCAGATAAGTCACTACTTATCTGGCTAAGTGGCGCTGAATATCGGTCTCAAGGAGCATCCTGACCTAGGAAAATGAAACACTTTCCAGAAACTTCCTGCTGCAAAAAGGTATGCAGCGTTTTCACAAAAAATATTTCCTCATACAAATGAGGATACAGCAATTTTTTGAGACAACTGAATGGTAATGGTGAAGAAAACTAGGGGCAATTCAACCAGCGTGACTAGGTGCAAGGTCTGTGGGAATTTGGCACTCACAAACTTAGCGTAGAGCTGATTTTGAAAAGAGAAAGTTCCCAAATTGTTTCTCTTTGAATAATGTCTACAAGGTACTCAAGTACAAAAGAACTTTCAGCTTTTCCCCTTCCTATTTCTACAAGCAGAGTTACGGGGGCAAATCTATGTATGCAAAATTGAAAATGTAGTGTTCTCCCCCTACCTGTCCAACCCCCTCCCCCCCCTCAAGAAACATCTCTTTCTAATCCCACTATGTCCTCACTGTGAAAAGGTCTTGTTGGAGTGCTGGCCCATACCTTGGAAAGGTGAATAATTAAATCTAAATCCTTGGGGGTTAAACACTTGGATTCCAACAAATAATCACTCTCAGGGCTTGAAAGTGGTGTTCCAGCAACACCTAAAACTCAGAGTCTTCAGAAGTGATAATTGTTTATTTATTTTTGTAGATGTAGTTCACACTTTTTCATTGGCAGCTCAAGGCAAGTCATTTTCAGTTACAGTCGGTATTTCCCTGTTCCCAGAGGGCTTACAATTATATTCCACTTAGAGCCAAATATAATGCGAAATATAAATGTTTTTAAATAAATAAATCTAAGGGCTTATTTATGAAGGCTTTTTCTCCCCCTTCTGTGTTTATGGGAAAAATGCTTAGTAAAGAAGGTGCTGACTTTGTACCTGAGGTAATGGGAATTACCCAAGGTGCATCAGTGGGATTTGAATGCTGGCTTTTTGGGCTGTTAGTTTACTGCTCCAACCACTACACTACTCCTCCTCTGCGGTTGTTCTTTTTTTTATTCACCCATAAGCCATACACTCTCAGGATCCCCTGGTTTTTCTAGCAAAGGACCCAGGATTTCCTTTGGGGTACCCCTTGGTACCTGGAATCCAATGGCGCTGCACTGCAGGACAGTCTCCTTTTCTTTAAACTGGAGTATCATAGGGGGTACAACTCCTCTTCTACCTGAGATGAAATACCATGTTGGCACCTGGTCATAGAAACATTAAAAAAAACAACCTAACCCTTTTTTCCCTATTTTATAGTGGGCAGCTGTGGGATTTCCCGATTTGTTCTTGATAAAAAAAAAAAAGTCAAACTTTCTCCTTCCTTTTGAACAATTCTAAGATCGAGAGCTATCCTGTCCACCTCAAAGGGAGTAGACAGGACAAGGAGTGAGAGTTTCCCTAGAGGAAGATAGTGTTGAAGTACCTGAAAAGCAGAATATAAATAAATACCTTAGGACTTAGAGAAAACATAGGAATGGAAATCTTCAGAATTACTTTCCCTCCTTTTTCTCCCCAAGTGAACAAAAAATGGAAGAGAAGCCCACAAGTATTTTTCTGGGGGGAGCTACTTCCCTAGCCTACTACAACTCCTGAACTTCCTGTGTGCTTTCTGTGATTCCTGGCTCCCTTTTTTTCAATTTAACATCGCAGAACTCTTCTCTGCTACTGAAGATTATAGGCGTCTCTCCATTCTGTCAACTTCCCAAAGAGATGCTTTTATGAATGGATCATACCAACTCCCCTATACTCTAAAACACATCCTGAATAAAAGGGATACATTATATTAGTAAGGAATCTGAGGAGTCCTTATATATATATACAGCAAGCATTGTGGAAATATACTTTTGATTTGCTGCGTGGGAGCAAAATTTTCACCCCAGGATGATCTAGCCAGGAAAATCTATACTTACCTGGCTAGATCCCTTTCATGAGTTACAAGCAAGCAGGTTTCTGGGACAGAACTAAAACAGGGTAGTGGTATCTGCTGTGTAATAAATATCCTTCTTGGAAGGAAAATAAAAACACATTTATTTGGTGTAGCAGTGAAACTATGTTCAGCTAAAAAAAATGCACAAATCAAGAACAATTGAAAGAAAGAAGAAGAATAAATCAGTAGGTGTGGATGGAGAGATCCATCGAAGAAGTTAGAGTTTACTTAAGACTTGGAGAAAGAAGCTAAGAATGTAACAACATCAGGCGAGATAGCATGTGATCACCAGGGCCTGAAAATGAGAAATCAAAATAGACCGTAAAGAAACAGAATAGAGCTGATAAAAAAGCAACATGCTGACAGTATAGAATGGAAAGACTCTGAGAGAGAGAGAGAAGTTATTCTATGTTTCAGTTTAATTAATTCTGAATAGTAAAAGAAGGTTGTTGTCATGAAAGCAATGCCATTGAATATCAAAGGACTTCTTTAAGATATATGTAGCAAAAGCAATCGGTTTTATCATTTCTATGGGTCATTTTTGGCAAAAACTATACCTCTTTTTATTACTAGAGAGCTGATGAGAAATAGGGGGGTACAGCAGAGATTTAGCTATGGCTGCTGAAGGACACGTACCAGGACAGCAAGATCTGGGTGAGAAACGCTTGTGTATGAACAGCAAGCTTTCCAGTCAAAGTGGGAGAAAGTCAAGGTTCAGACCTCTTCTTATTGGTACTGGAGCTGCTGATGAAGGATATTCCGAAGGAGCTCTTAGGGCGCATAAAACATGCTGACAACATGGGCTAAGTGCAGAGGGAAGGGAAGAAGTAGTGAAAGACCTGGAAAGACAGATGCAATGCAGACTAGTTGCTTCCAAATTCATCTTAATTGCAGGATACTGAACACAGTTGTAGTAGTCTTACTGGTCGTGGGGCCCTATTTATGCACACGGTTGGAGAATTCCTATCTTGGATCAATTAAAGATATCGTAATCTGTACACAATCCATCTTGGTTATAGGAAAGGCCAGACAAGTGCAGTAGGTTTTCAAAGCCAAAACTTCCCATAATTTACAAGGTGACGCTCACATACTAGGAAGGACACATATTTCATATTAAATTAGCATTAGAGAAACTACAGTCTTCTCAAACACAGAGCCAACACAGGATCTGTGTACAACTCAATCACAGGACCAGTGAAAGATTTCTTGCTGCCCTGTTTAACTTTAAAATTTGGCACCCCTCCTCCTCCCTGTGAGGCAACACCACTGTTTATGATGCTTCCCCCACTCCCATCCTCTCTCTCCCCCACTGCTGATGCCTCTTGGCATGCCTTGATGCCCTTCCTCCCACCCCTTCCGGGGCCTCCACCACTACTAACACATACCAGTGGCCATTGGCTGCAGGGAACGAAAAAGAGACTCTCTAGATTCTTTATTGATTTGATTACTTCTGGTTAGTGATTTATTTGGTTTTGTTTACAGATATTGTTTTAATTTTATTTTACTTTTTTTTGTAATATTGGTTTGATGATTGTAATGTGGGACAGAATATCGGTGAGTGGGATGGGTTCTAGCAGAAGGTGATTTTATCACCCCTTGAAGCTTGCTAATGGGTCAAACCAGATATGAGCATAAACTCTAGAGGGCACACTCAGACAGCTAGAATTAAAAAATATGGGCCGGATTTTAAAAGGGTTACGCGTGCCGGGCCTATTTTAAAAAGGCCCGGCGACGCGCGTAAAGCCCCGGGATGTGTGTAAGTCCCAGGGCTTGCAAAAAGGGGCGGGGAGGGGCGGTCTGGGAGTGGGGCAGGAATGGGGCTGAAGTAAGTTTGGAGATAAAAAAAATCCAAAACATCAAAGGTAGGGGGGAAAGGGCAGAGGAGGCAGGGGAAGGGAAGGGAAGGTGGGGTAGGGGGTAGGAAAGTTCCCTCCGAGGCTGCTCCGATTTTGGAGTGGCCTGGGAAGGAAAGGGGGAGGGCAGCAAGGCTTGGAGCGAGCTTGGCGCTTGCAAGGTGCACAATTGTGCACCCCCTTGCGTGCGGCAACCCTGGATTTTAGAACATGTGCGCGCATGTTATAAAATTGGGCAATCATGTGTGCGTACTGGGTAGCGCACGCACATGTACGCCCGCGTGCTCTTTTTTAAAATCTACCCCTATATATATATATACATTTATTTTAAACTCCCATCAGATATTGAAATTGAAATAAAAAACAATTGCCTTTGCCTTTTTCCCCACATCACACTTTCCTCTGCCTTCTCTTTTCATCTTCTGGTGTCTCCTGACTCCTTTTCCTTGTTTTCTTTCCATTTTACTTTTCTTTCTATGCATCACCTTTTTTTTCAGCTCTCTCCTTCTCTCCAGCTGACACTGTATCTCTTATCTTTCATTTGTCCCCATATTGCTCTTCTCTGCCTTTCTTCCATCCATCAGTATTTCACACCTATCATGCTTGTGCATCTCATACTTTTTTTTACCTCTCACCCTTCCATCTCCCAGCTTTCCCTGTCCTGTCTCTCACTGCCACCCAGCTCTGTACACCCTCACCCCCCCCAATCATTAGTGTCCCCCTTTCCCTTAACCCCTCCCAGACTTCCAGCGCTCTGCCTCCCTCATGTCCCCTCTGACCCTCTCCTCTGCTTCCTCATACTCCCTTCCTCTGTCTTTGTGCCCGTTTGTCATTCTTTCTCCCTCTCCTTGTTGCCCGCCTCTGTCCTTCTTCCCTCCTTTCCATGGCTCCCCTGCCTTTTCCCCTTCCCTTACTCATGGCTCCTCTCTTCCCCTCCTTCTGCCTCTGTGCAGTCCTCTGGGGCTCCCCTATGACCCTCTCCCTTCCTCCTCATGCCCCTTCTGTCATTGTCTCTCTCCATCCTTTAGGGACTTCTCCATCTCTCTCTCTCCTCCCTCCCTCCTCCCTCCTCCCTCCTTCTTCTTCATGCTCCCTGCCCATTTCCTTCTCCCTCCAAGGCTCTCTCTCTTTCTTGTTTGTGGCTTCCCCATACTCCCTGTGCTTCCTTCTTCCCCTCTCCCCTGTGGCTTCCCCTTTGCCCTTCTCTCCTTCTTCCTCAACTGCCTCCATCCCCCTTTCGTCCTTCCTGGGTTGCCATCTTTTTCAGCAGCTCTATTATAGTTCTTTTAAAGGCTTTTGAAATACAATGAACCAGTTCTCCCGAGAAGCCTCTGAGGCCGTAACAGTTAAGGACTGGAGCAAAGAGCAAGTGATGGGGCTGCGAAAGCAGAAAGGAGAGAGCGGAGAGAAGCACTACAGTTTGCTTAACATTTCATTTCCCTTGATTGTTGCTGGCAGAGGGAAAAGACAGATAGTCCATTTATTAGCAGTGATAACTTTTCTTTATTCTCCCTTTCCAAGAGACACATAACTCCCTCCCTAAACCCAGGGAGCAAAACTGAAAACTAGCAATGCGGGTCCTGTCGGAACAAAGCAAGTCAAATCACTTTTAAAAAAAAAGCCTAAAGCCTGATATAAAAAATAATAAAACCATGGCAAAAAGCTGTGCTTGGTGTTGCTGCTCATTTTTATCCATTTAAAATTTGTTATTCAGATTTTTATATTAAATAAATAAATAAATAAAAACAGGGTAAACAGTACAAGCAGATTCCAATGTACACTTTCCATTCCACTTCCATATCTTTTGAGTGTACAAGCACATCATTGGACATCTTAAAATCAACTAAACTAAGATTTCCCAAAACCTTAATATAAAATTCCATATTAATAGTAAGTTGTAACATTGGGTACTCAATGTAATAAGGTTTATTCAAATCCTATCACTTTCAGTCCCCAGTGTTTGTTTTTCCAAGGTGTCTTTTCCATCAGATCTGGTTTGTTATGATTATAAATAATTGCCAAAGTTTCAAATATCAATGCAGCCTTCAGAACATTACAATCTACTAAAGTTTGGAATCTAGGTGCAGAGTTTGTTAACTTCTTAAGGAAAAGCAGGGTGTGGTTGTTTAAATCTTAGCTCTTAATTATTACATTCACATCACATCCCTGTTGATTTTTATCCATTTTCATAATAAATGAAATCCCTAAATTCTCTTTTGCCTTATATGTTGGTCTTGATTAGATTGTAATCTCTACTGAGCAGGGTCTATATCTTATATGTTTTGTATAGCATTGTATACTTCGAATAGCAGTGATAAATACTAGCAGAATAGTGAACTCAAAATATATGTGTGAACTCCAAAGATATGAAGACAAAGTGATTATTAGGGCTGATGATTCTTTGAGGTTGTGTAGCTCTCAAAACCTATTGTTTTGCTGTGAGTGCCACCATGTGCTGATGCACAGTTTGCACACCTGGTAATGCCACACTGTTAATCCATTTCTAATTTTCTGTAGACATAGTCAATACTATCAGAATAGGTTGCACTGTCCTACCTAAAGTCATGTAGTTGGTTAAATTGCAAGAAGATGATTTTAGATTCATGAGTTCAAGAGCTGTTCCAAGAGGTCCTTTTTGTTGGTGAAACCCCCTTTTGGGACACATAAAATGAGAAGAGTGTCTGATGCTGGTTTTGGAGCCTCACATCAGTTTCTGTAGGTTCAAAATATAAACATGGTCAAGCAGATGACATAGTGGACTGGCACAGAGGCAAGGGCTGTATTTCTCATGTCAGATAGGGAAAGCCACATCAAACTCTCTTTTCCCCCGACTGCACCTCAACTTTTTCCATTGACTGACAGATGCCTCTTACAAACTAACTAACACCTTGGGATTATGAAGGATCTCACTCAAAGTTATCTTCAAACAAAACAAAGAAAACCTTTTATTTCCTGTTCTAGAACTTCCAGCCTTCAAATAAAAAGTCTTTAAAATCACTGATTACATCAGGGTTTACAGGTTCTCACAACATTTATTTTATTTATTTATTTATTTATTTATTTATTAGGTTTTATATACCGTCACTAAGACAAGCCATCGTAACGGTTCACAATACAATAAAAAATAACAATAATCAATAATACAATCACAAATGCAGACATAACACTCATACATAAAATAAGAACTGTTACAAATAACTAAAAATGAACGTAAAAAATAAGGCCTAAAAATTCATAAACACTGAAGTAAATAATAAAATAAGAAAAATTCATAAAATAACACTGCTGTACATAATAACTACAATTATAAAATTAAGGCCTAACAATGTACCATTAAAATACAAATGGATAAAAGATAAATAAAAAATATCCATTAGAAACAATGGAAGCAGACTAAGGGCCTTATTTTCTAAATGTATCGCACGTGGTAAGGGACGTTTCGCACGCGATACCAAAATGGGGGCGGAGTCAGCCTCGGAAGAGGAGGAGCATCATCAATGACAGCAAAACACACATCCTTTACTATTCATCTTCTTAGAATAACATTTCTTCCTTAAAGAAGACATTTAAGGAACTAAAGGAGTTTTTCTCTCTTTAGAAAAGAGATAGTACTCAATACTCATGATCCTCATACAGCTTCTTCCCTGGTATGGAAAATCGGTCCTAAGTAGTCTGCTAGTTCATGATTCTTCCTTAGTGGCTTAGTAGCACTGTTCATAAGTTTAGCCTTGCCATCCTGGAGCCACAACCCTGCTGGACACTGGCCAGTAGCCACAGAGAAGAAGAGACTCCTTCACCTGGCTTCACTCCAGCTTCTTGCTCCAACTCAAAGGAAGAAACATATTCCAGTTCTGAGCACCAACCTTTACTGACTCCAAGGAACTGCCCATGGTGGTTTGCATTCAAAACACACCAATTCCTTTCACAAACCTTACTAATAATGGTACATCACTATAACCCCAATAGTAGAGGTTAAGGGCAAATTTCTAATGTCAAGAGCCTGATTTATGGTGCAAAACCAAAATACCTTCTAAAGCAGAGGGGCCAACTCTGTCCTCAAGAGCTACAAAATAGGTCAGGATTTCAGAGAGTGGAGGAATAGGCTAGTGGTTGGAGCAGTGGGCTACACACCAGGGAAACCAGGATTCAGATCCCACTGACACTCCTTGTGCCTTTGGGCAAGTCACTTTACCCTCAGTTGCTGTTCTGGGTTCTGGCCACACAAACACATACACACAGAATATACCGAGGGGCTCGGCCTGTCCTCCCACAGGTCTACCTTGGGGCTAATTCTCAGGAAAGAGGGAGATACTGAGGGGTTTCTATACCCCGGGGCTTCTCCAATACACCAACAAACATGCACACATACACTGAGTCAGTGCACCAGGATCCAGGTATTAGATGGAAGGTTTATTTGAGCACTTACTAAGCAAGAGGATAACAACACAAATGGTAAACAGCAAGCACTGGAGAGGTGATTGCAAGCAAATAATAATAATAATTAGAAAGGTATTAAAAGATACATATAGAGATAGTAAAATCTTACATTCCTTATAACAGATGAAATGGGCGCAAGAAAAAATCCGTTCAGTTGGAAACTTTGGAAGTGTGACTTGACTGCTGAGGCATTTATTAATGCTTCATTGAATTCTGTAAATGTTCAAAAGCTCACATTAAAAACTAAATTAACACAACCCAAGGGGTGACTTTCTGTTTACCAGAAGCAGATCTGCTATTCTGTTTTCCTTATGACAGCTTATGGGTAAATCTTTCATTGCCGGCACATGCAAATCCCAGCAGATACACTCATGGTCGGGCTGTGCGCATGCCAAGCGCATTTTAGAAACGGCCCGGCCACGCACATATCTGCCAGTATGCACAGAAGTGCCGGCAGAGCCAAAAGAGGCAGGCTAGGGGCAGGGGCTGGAGGGGCGGGGGCCAGCCACAACAGCGCCATCAGACGCTGTCTCAGGGAAGCATGCGCCAACTGCCAACCGGCACTCACAGCTTGCTCCTGCTCCATCCAGCGGGTAAGTTGTTAAACGAAAAAATCTAGGGTAGATAGGTAGGGTTTAGGGGTCAGGGAGGAGAGGAGAGGAGAGGGGAGGAGAGGGGAAAAGGGAGGAAGGCTCCTTAATTGGAGCGGACTGGGAGGGAACTGGGGTAGCCCTCTCCCCTCCTGCGCACGCGAGTCGCAACCTGAGTGTACATAAAATTGGTGCATCCATGTGCACACGTGCACCTGGATGCACACGCGGGCCTTTTAAAATCTAGCTTTTGGTGCGTATCTAAAAACGAGCATTAGAAGTGAAGTAAGGTTAATGACAACTGAACAATTTTCCAGAATAAATGGAGTACCACTTTGGAATACAAATAAATATTTGGTGCAACTCGAACACCCATGTCAGAACCCATATCTGGCTGGATAAATAGATTCCAATTGGTGTGAGGATATCATGAGGCTCTGGTCATGGAGTTGTGAAAATTAAGAATATAAGAAATGCCAAACTGAGTCAGCCTGAAGATCCATCAAACCCAGCATCTTGTCTCCAAAGGTGGCCAATCCAAGTCACAGGAACCAGGTGGGATCCCAAAGAATAGGTCCAATCCTTCTTGCTCATAATCAAGGATAAACGGTGGTGGTGGTGGTTATGGACCTTTCCTCCAGAAACTCATCCAAACCCTTTTTGAAACCAACTGCATTAACTGCCTCATGCCCTGCTAATTCTTATTGTGCACACATAAAGAGTTTGAGGGCAATTTTCAAAGCCGTTTACCTGGGTAAATTGACCGGTCTGAAAATTACTCTCCTCTGCCTAGCATACTCACTTTTAGCCAGACTGGGGGAGGCATTCCTTGGGTTGTAGGTCATGGCTGGAAAGCAACATACATAGATTTGATTTTCAAAACCAGCATATTGCATGGTCCTGGTTTTGCAGCCTTTAGTAAAAGCAGATGTCAATGTGTTCCGTTATTTCATAACCCACGCTCCTTGAAGGAAGTTTTCAATGGGAAACTATGTTAGTTTCCCTTTGAAAATGTGATACAAGGTACATGGTCTGAATACAAACTACCTGCATACGTTTGCAGCAATGTGAACTACTCAAAACTACCCTTTTAATGGTACAAGTCACAGACTGGCCTTGATCCAAATGGAATGCTGTTGTGAACTCTTTTAAACATTTGGCACCATCTTGTCACTCCCTTTCCTTGTCAAAGTTATTAATAAGAGTATCATGATACAGCTTCAGCCATTTTTAGATGAACACCATATATTAGACGTTTATCAGTTTGGGTTTCACTTGGGTCACAGATCAGAGACACTCCTATTAACTTGTTTAGGTCAGTTCAGACCTGGCTTTGGAATTACTGAAAATGTATTGAAGCAATTCAAATCTTCTCTTTCAAATCAAATGCAGCAGGTAAAATTGGATAATTGAGCCTCAAGCTGGTACCCTGTAAGCACTGGAGTTCCATTGGAATCAGCATTATCCATGCTATTGTTTAACATATAGCTGTGTCTAATCTGTAGCCTACATGCAAATTTGGGCATGGGCTACAGATTGCATGCAGATGACATTCAGTTTTTTTGTCTCCGTTAAGTCTTCAATTGGTAATGCATTGAATCAGGTTGCAGGATGCTGTCCAGGAGTGGATGAGAGCCAACTGATTGGCACTTAACATTGGGAAGATGAAGATGATAATATGTCATTTCATTTTGGAGGTAATGAAATCAATGTTTTGTTATCAGTTTGGAACTTGGGAGTCCAGCTAGAGTCTGATCTCTCACTCCAATCTTTGGTGTCAGTTAGTGATAGAACTTTGGTGTCATTTAGGCAATTCTAACCTGTGTTATATTTGTATTAATTACCCTTTGTTTTATGTAACTTTGTTCTTCTGTTTTATTATGTATGTTTCATTGTATCCCACTCTGAATGTAGGAATGGTGGGTAACAAATGCTTTCAAATAAATAAAATAAGTGCCTTTTATAAAATGTACCTTCTTCGAGGCTTAAAGCTTTACCATCTGTTAATGATTTTTATGCTGTTTTACAGTTTTTGGTTCTGTCAAAGGTAGACTACTGTAACTCTTTCTATGTTGGCATGCCATCAGTGATACATACATAGTAACATAGTAACATAGTAATGAAGGCAGAAAAGGACCAAATGAGCCATCCAGACTGCCTAGCAAGCTTCTTATGTTACCCCCATGTTTCTCCTAAGGGTAATAACTGCTGCTTTGGGTAGTTATCCCCAAGCCTTATAATATGGATATTAATATTTACAATCAAAACCAAGCAACTGTCAAACCCATAAAAAATTATTGCTAGCAACATTTTTACTGGATGAGGAGCCATCTCGAAAATTCAGACAATGCTCCTTGACATGCTATGCTTTTGGGCTTGGTGGTACAAGCAGTCTTGTGCTTTTTCCCTTATCTCTTCGTATCAGTACCGCATTGCATAAAACTTGAGTCCGTGTTGCTTGTCGTCTGAATCCAATTCCCCTTTTCTCTCCCACTGTCAAAGTCGAGTGAGATGCTGCAGTTGTGTCAAAAGCATCAAGGCTTAGGGGTAGATTTTCAGAGCCCTGCTCGCCTAAATCCGCCCAAAACCGGGCGGATTTAGGCGAGCAGGGCCCTGCGCGCCGGGAAGCCTATTTTACATAGGCCTCCCGGCGCGCGCAGAGCCCCGGGACTCGCGTAAGTCCCGGGGTTCTCGGAGGGGGGCGTGTCGGGGGCGTGTCGGGGGGCGGGCCCGGTCGTCGCGGCGTTCCGGGGGCGTGTCGGCAGCGTTTTGGGGGCGGGTACGGGGCGTGGCTACGGCCCGGGGGCGTGGCCGCGCCCTCCGTACCCGCCCCCAGGACGCGGCCCGGCGCGCAGCAGGCCCGCTGGCGCGCGGGTATTTACGTCTCCCTCCGGGAGGCGTAAATCCCCTGACAAAGGTAAGGGGGGGGTGTAGACAGGGCCGGGCGGGTGGGTTAGGTAGGGGAAGGGAGGGGAAAGTGAGGGGAGGGCAAAGGAAAGTTCCCTCCAAGGCCGCTCCGATTTCGGAGCGGCCTTGGAGGGAACGGGGGGAGGCAGCGCGGCTCGGCGCGCGCAGGCTATACAAAATCGATAGCCTTGCGCGCGCCGATCCAGGATTTTAGTGGATACGCGCGGCTCCGCGCGTATCTACTAAAATCCAGCGTACTTTTGCTTGAGTCTGATGCGCAAGCAAAAGTAGGCTGTTCGCGCGCCTCTTAAAATCTACCCCTTATTGTTTAATAGTAGTAATCCCCATGCCTTCTGGTAGAGGGTAGTAAACGCTGCACCGAGCAAGTTACACCAATGAGGGCCCCAGCCTGTAAAAGTGGGGGCCCTCAGTGGTTGTTGTCTGAATCCGATTTCCCCTTCCCATCCCCACCCCTGCCGTTGAACCAGGGAGCAATGTTGCAGTTGCATCAAAAGCATCAAGGCTTATTGGTGTAGGGTTAGTAATCCCCAAGCTTTCTGTTAAGGGTAGTAACCACCACCGAGCAGGTTACCCCCATGCACCCTTTTCTTTATTTCCTTCCTCTAGTCTTTAGGGATCCACAGTGTTTATCCCAAGCCCCTTTGAATTCTTTGACAATTTTGTCTTCACAACCTCCTCCTGAGCCATCACCCTCCCCATGAAGAAATATTTCCTGATGTTCATTCTGAATTCTCCGACTTGGAGTTTAATTTCATGACAACTATTTCTACCGTTTCCTTTCCAATGGAAAAAATTCAAAGTTTCAACATCTTTAAAACCTTTCAGGTATCTGAAGATTTGTATCATATAGAGATGTGAATCGTGTCCTTGATCGTCTTAACGATCGATTTCGGCTGGGAGGGGGAGGGAATCGTATTGTTGCCGTTTGGGGGGGTAAAATATCGTGAAAAATCGTAAAATTGTGAGCCGGCACATTAAAACCCCCTAAAACCCACCCCCGACCCTTTAAATTAAATCTCCCACCCTCCCGAACCCCCCCCCCCAAATGACTTAAATAACCTGGGTGTCCAGCGGCGGTCCGGAACGGCAGCGGTCCGGAACGGGCTCGTGCTATTGAATCTTGTTGTCTTCAGCCGGCGCCATTTTGGAAAATGGCGGCAGGAGATCGACTGCAGGAGGTCGTTCAGCAAGGGTTCCGGCGCCTCGCTGAACGACCTCCTGCAGTCGATCTCCTGCCGGCGCCATTTTCCGTACGGAAAACGATTCGCGGCGGGAAATCGCTCCCTGACCCCCGCTGGACCTCCAGGAACTTTTGGCCAGCTTGGGGGGGGCCTCCTGACCCCCACAAGACTTGCCAAAAGTCCAGCGGGGGTCCGGAAGGACCTCCTGCCGTGGAATCGTGTTGGTCTATGGCCGCCGCCATTTTTCGGCGCCATTTTGGAAAATGGCGCCGGCTGAAGACAACAAGATTCAATAGCAGGAGCCCGTTCCGGACCGCTGCCGATCCGGACCGCCACTGGACACCCAGGTTATTTAAGTCATTTGGGGGGGGTTCGGGAGGGTGGGGGATTTAATTTAAAGGGTCGGGGGTGGGTTTTAGGGGGTTTTAGTGTGCCGGCTCACGATTCTAACGATTTATAACAATAAATCGTTAGAATCTCTATTGTATTGTGTTCCATAACGGTTTAAGACGATATTAAAATTATCGGACGATAATTTTAATCATATAAAACGATTCACATCCCTAGTATCATATGCTTGCAGGAGGCTCAGAATTTGGCCACTAAGCTGTTTACTGGGGCTACACTTTTTGACCACATAACTCCAGTGCTACAGTCTTTACGCTGGTTCCCCATATATTGGAGGATTCAATTTAAAATTGTAACCTTGATTCCTCGTGCTTTAAGTAATGATACTTCAGTAGTGGTGAGCTTGCTGTTAAAGATTTGTAAGACAGGTAGAGCTGTAGAATCTGCAGGCCATAATTTGCTGGATGTATCATGAGTGAAGCAAACACATTTGGATGAAACAAGGAAGAGGACATTTTTTTGTCACAGGTCCTGTCATCTGGAACAACTTACCTGATGAAATTAGATCAATTCAATGCTATTTAACATTCTGAAAGCAAGTGAAGGCTTTCTTTTTCAAACAAGTATATAGGATTAATAGGGTCTGAGTGCATTTATTTGTATTTTAGAATTGTGAATGGCAGAGTTTATTTCCTTCTTTGCTCTATTTTTTATTAGTTTGAATTTGATTTTAAACCATGGTGCTAATTTATTTACATTTGTCTGTCTGTATGTAAATGAATTATTATGTATGTGCTTACTGTAATCCACCAAGTAATTTATATTGTGCGGGCTAAAAACTTTGTCTGCAATATGGATCTTACCCATTGTCATACCAAATTGCTATTTTTATATAGGACTGGTAGCGTTTGGAGGATGATGCAAGATTAAAATGGAAAAGTCACTGCAAGGAATGATTAGCACAAGGTACAACAGACAAGAGATGTCTGTGCTTCTCAGAATGTACAGTTATATTGAGGACACCATTATTCTAAAGCTCGTCAGCAGAGCATTTTCTTCCCACACTGGCTAGACAGTGGGGTTTTTTTCTGCTCCTTCAGCTTTGCTACTACAATTATTTATTAAATTATTTCTGTTATTACTCACATAGCCATACATATATGCAGGAAGTGGACATCTACATTCTCCTAAATACCAACTTTTTTTGTTGGGGGGGGGGGGGGGTTTGGCACTTTTCCACTGTTGATATTATTATTAGGTCTCATAAAAGAGTAGGTGGGATATGGACATACAGTGACGTCAAGAAAAGCTGTGGAATTAGTGCGGTTTGAAATATTTCAGCACCGACTTCTGATCTCCTTCAAAACGTAATAGCATCGACCTTCTCTAATAAGGTTTAATGGACCTCATGACAGGAAAGCCTTTAAAATCACAGAGCTAGCATTCTCTGTTCTTTTGCAATCCCAGGCCACTGTTCGAAGCATGATGAATGAATGCAGTTGGAGGGGTTTTTTTGTTGTTTTTTTTTGTTTTGGTTTTTTTTTAATCAGTTATGTTTATGAGAACTTCATGAATGGGCAGTAGCTAAGGTTGAAGTCTTTATGATCAGTGCTACTGCTCATAAGTTTCAAACTTATGCTAATTCAACTCTTTGTAGGTGTCAGCATGTCTCCTGTACATGTAGGTTTCCTTGTATTATGTGCAATAAAATACATTGGCCACATCCTTCAGCCCAGAGACAAGCTGTCAACTCCGTATGCAGAAACTTCACAACACACACAGAAATGACTATTTTCACCAAATACCATTAACATGCATATTTTAAACAGGGTATCATCCAACATGGCAATCTTGGTAAAATATCAGGTTTCAGGACTAGGTTATATGCAGTACCTTCTTTCTCATGATTATTTTATGATTGTCAAAAACTGCAGTCATAGTTCTATTTCAAAATACCATTGTGGGTAATAATCCTAATCAACCAGTAGGAAATGAACATGATTCTAAAATAATTTTTTCATCCTACGATTGATTTTTTTTCAACTACATTATTGCCATCTAGGTGCTCCAATTTATTTTTTTTTTTTGTGATTGAAAATCATTTTTAAATATATGGTGGAGAGGAACAGAGAGTTAAAAGAAAAGCATAATATTGGCAGTTAATAAATCATTTTGAGCTACGGGGACAAAATATTCTGTTTTACAGTGCAGCATTTGTTAGTATGCCATTCGATCTTAAATTTAAAAGATTCAAAACTAACTAACCTATAGTTGCAAACCACAACTCTATATTCTCTTCCTTTACAATGGGAAAAAAAAAGCTTGCCTTTGTATTCTGGCTTTTTCCATTTACTGTGCTGTGTTAACAGCATCTTATACTGTAATATTCTTTTTCATAGTTTCCAGATGCTTTTTTTCAGCTGTGTGGGTGCTAGTTTTGTATTCCATTCCTTTTCTTGTCAGCTGGAAGAATGTGACATTTTCATTCTGCTCTCTCATTTTCTGCACATATTTGGACCTCATTTACTAAGCATTTTTCCCATAGACACAGAATGGGAGAACAGTCTTAGTAAATCAGGCCCCTTGATTGATATCTTGTCATCTGGTTTCTACGTCTTCATTCCACCAGCTAGGAGGCTCAGTGGTGCTCTGACTAGGATCCCATATTAAAGCCGGTCCTATCCTGACCATATTTTGGGGGAAATGGAAGTATCTTTCCTGGGATTTTCTATTGACATATCCATAGATTCGGAAATAAATCAATACATTTTGTCCAGGTAGTAGCTATTTTTATTTTAACCTGAAAGCTAAATGACAGGTCAAGGATTTCCTATGTATGTTTCATGAAGGTTCATGAAGAGTGATGTTGTATGCACTTTTTTCTTTATTAGTGTAGCAAGCTACTATAAACCAGGTTCCTGCCCCCATGAACTTATCATGTGATGGAGCCTTTCAATGTGGACCGAGCTGTGTCTGGATCATAAAATTGAGCATCCATTTTCCTTACCCATGCACAGCCACTTCTATCGGGCGCGCGATGCCGCGGAGGCACTAGGGATGCACAATATTAATGTAGCATCTCAGCATACTGCATCGCGCATCCAGGAGAGGTGGATGGGCGTGGTTTAGGACAGTGGGCACTCAATCATGAGCAACTGTTTTTCGCATGCCCATATTGCATCAGCCTGTTTGTTAGGAAAGTTAATAAAGGCAAAAGAAGCCACTATGGTTTTCTAAAAAAGTAGCTGAAAAGGTAAGCAAGAAAAGGTTAGCATTCATACACTACAAGAGACTGCAGAAAGAGGAAGATGAGACAAAATCTGGAATGCAAAAATTCAAATAGATATAATAATAAAAACAGTAAAATAGGGGGACACAACATTTTTTAGATATTTTTGAGACAGAAGGAAGTACAAAAATAGCCTTACTAGAATCAGAGGTGAAAGGGAGGCATACCTAGTGGCTGATAAGGTAAAAGCAAAATTATTTAACAAATATTTATGTTTAGTGTTCACTGTGGAAAGGCCTGGAGCAGGACCACATAAAACAAACACAAATAAGATTGGAAGTGAGGTAAATCTCAACTGATTTTTGGAACAGATTGTTTGTGAGGAGCTAAATAAACTTAAAGTAGATAAGGCGATGGGGCCAGATGGGATAAATCCAAGGGTGCTAAAGAAACTTAGAGATGTCCTGGCAGTTTTGCCAGTTGACCTTTTCAATGCTTCTTTAGAATCAGGAGTAGTTCTAGAGGACTGGAGACAGCGGATGTGATTCCTATTCATGAAAAGTGGAAGTAAAAAGGAGGATGGGAACTACAGGCCAGTTAGTCTGACCTTTGTGGTGAGCAAATTAATGGAAACATTGCTAAAACAGAGGATAATGCAGTTTTTTGAATCCAATGGATTGCAGAGGCATCGTGATTTTACCAAAGGTAAATCTTGTCAGACCAATCTGATCAATTTCTTTTATTGGGTGACCAGAAAGTTGGATCAAGGGACAGTGCTAGATTTAGCATACTTGGATTTCAGTAACGCCTTTGACATGGCTACACATAGGAGACTCATAAATAGATTGAATACATTTAGTTTGGGACCTAAAGTTAGAGACTGGCTGAATGGGAAGCAACAAAGAGTAATGTTAATTGGAGTTTTCTCTTAGGAGGGGGGTGTTATTAGTGGTGTACCTCAGGGATTGGTCCTTGGACCATTCCTTTCAACATTTTTGTGAGTGACATTGTCGGGAAAAGTTGTCAGGAATGGTTTGTCTTTTTGCAGATGATATCAAAATCTGTAGCAGGGTGGACATCCAGGAAGGTGTGGAAAACATGAGAAGGGATCTAGCAAAGTCCAAGGAATAGTCTAGAGTCTGGCAGCTAAGATTTTATGATTAAACAAATGCAGAATAATGCATTTAGGATGCAAAACCCCAAGGTAGAGATATTGTATTGGAGGTGAAATTCTTCTAAGCAGGAAGGAAGAGCGGGATATGGGGGTGGTTATATCTGATGATCTTAAGGTGGCAAAATAGGTGGATAAAGCAACAGCAAAAGCTAGAAAGATGCATGGCTGCACAGGGAGATAAATGGTCAGCAGAAAAAGGGAGGTGACTTTTCCCCTGTGTAGGTCCCTGGTGAAGCCTCTCTTGGAATACAGTGTACGATTCTGGAGACCACACCTTCAAAAAGATATAAATAGAATGGAGTCTGTCAAGAAAGTGGCTACTAAAATGCTCAGTGTCTTCGTTCTAAAGTATATGGTGATAGGCTTAAAGATCTAAACATTTGTACCCTAGAGGAAAAACGAGATGGGGAGATATGACAGAGGTCTGAATTCAAGAAAGCATGAGATAAATACAGGAGATCTCTCAGGAAGTGATAGGAATTATAAAGCTAAATTAATTGGATGGATGAGCAGACTAGATGGGCCATATGGTTTTTTTCTGCCATCATGTTTTTCTATGTTTCCAGAAATAATTTAAGAGAGCAAATAAAAATTTCAGCTTAATATTAGTTTCAATACAACAAGAGGATGAATCAATAAATGGGAAAATAATGAGGAAAAATAAACACTTGAGACAGAATGAAACAAAAAGTTATTGCACATAGAAGAGATTTTTTACTAAAGGTTTAGTTTAAACATCCCTTCCTCTCAACAACACACACACACACACACACACACACACACACATACATACACAGCATTACATTTTTGCTTTGCAGTAATAATGGAAATAATCTCTCATTTCTTGGAATTCATACATTAACAGTTATTAGGTTAAAATGTGCCTGGCAGTTTACGAACAATATCAAAAATACTTGACAAGCAAGTGGTATTTAATATAGGTTAGCAGTGTTTCCTGTTGATAACAGAGGCTGGGAGACAGGAGGATTTGTTACAGCAACAATTTGACCATAACATAATGTATTACACAAGGTTGTTCGGTAGAAAAGACTTCAGCAAGTTAAGTGTGCTATAAATAGAAACCATTGCAATTTTTTAAAATCAGAAGTCAGGTTCATATTGCTATTTTTAGCTCAAGCATACATAACCAATTCAAAATGAAAATAAATCTCTTGCTAAGAGCTTTTGTTCAGAAAACATTTGTTTCCGAAAGATGACAACTGAGAGAAAATGATAACCAAACAGGACCCATAGCAATTAACAATGAAGAAAACAATTAATTATGTGTTTGTGTTTGTGTGTGTGTATGTGAACGTAATGAATTTAGTTTGTCTTCCAAATAGCCATTCTTCAGTATTTATATATTTAGAGAATACATACATGATTTTGGAAGCTGCCTGTAATGAATAAACAGTTCAATTATTTAAGTGTTGGTATTCAGCTATGCAATGATAATATTCTGTTTTTATGGCCAGCTTATCTGCCAGATGCAGTGACATGGCAAGGCAGATATAATGCAGGCTGCTGTTTGTTTTGTGTCAGCATCCATAATCGAAACTGGAGCCGAAAGCCTAGAGAGTAGAAGCAGAGCTCTTGGCTTGATTAGCAGTTTAAGAGCGAGATATGCAAATGGTGTGGAAATCAATTCTGCTTTCCGGTGACCTAGGGCACATGCTAGCTTTTGAATGCTGCTGCAGACAGTTTGACCTACACTCGACACATTGTTTTATTTTCGTAATCACTTGAAATAGTTATTTTATCAAACTTTCTGATTCACATATGCACAAAAGTACACAAGTGTGTGTACACACACACACACACACACCCACACACACACACACACACACAGAGATATACATGTGCGCACGTACACACAAACGTGCACGCTCACGCTATTATCTCTATCTCTGTTAGTGGAGCAGAAAGCTGTACAATCCTTCACCTAGTTACCGTTACTAGGGAAACCACTTTCTTGGTAGCCATTGCCAATTGCTTGTCTGCCTTTTTCGTTTTATCAGATTCAGGGAGTACAGAGGCCTGCTGTCAACTGAGACATTAAGACATACAAACTAGAAAAAGTATTGCTGCAAAAACAAGTTTAGATTGTGGGTGTGTGCGCACGCTCGCACACGCACCCTTTGAATAACATTTTATGAGCTGGTATAGCCCACCTCCATGTAAGAGTCACATTATTTATATGATTTTTAAAAATCTTAAATGAGGTCATACATAAAGCATATTCAAGTATTACAAAATTAGCCAGTTATTTTATTTCAAATTTATATCAGAATGGTATTTTTAATATAATAATTTTTTTTAATAATAATAATAATAATAATAATATAATTTAATAATATTATTATTTTTATAAAAATATAAACCTTTTTTGTATATTATATTCTACTGTATTTTAATGCTATACTTTGTATATTTTTGGAGGTCTGTTAATTAATGAAGCCAGAGGCTCCTGGTTGTTTACATTTAGATTTGCCACTTCACCCGACCTGAAGATGATGATCTAGTTCCGATTTTGCTCCATTGCATGTATGGAGTTGTAGCTCTGATTTACCTAGCTAAGGGGGTCATTTATCAAAGTGCTATATGGTGTTTTCGCATGCGTTAAGGCGTTTTCGCATGCAAAAAAACACCTTTAACACATGCGAAAATGCCATAATGCATAGTGCAATGCAAATTAGAAAAAGGGGAGGAGATTGGGGCAGGATTTGTGGCCAAGTGGTTGTAGAAGGACCCCGATAGCTAGGCTGGATCTCCAGCAGCTTAAAATGGTCCCCTCAGTGGTTATACGTAGGAAATACAACAATTCTGGCACTTATCGAATGCCCCTTTTCCTAACGCATGCGATATTTAGTGCATTTTGATAAATCCAGCCCTAAGAGGCATATTTACTAAAGGTTTTCTTCCATTCCATATCTATGGAAAAATGCTTATGAAATGACCCCTAAAAATCGGTAAACTAGAGAGATGCAGAGACCTTTCTTTTTGTCTGAGAGAGAAGGAGAAAAAAGACCGAATAAAATAAAAAAAACGAAATACATCTGTAGATAAAATAAATGTATCTCTATGGTAAAAACTCTGGGATGTAGGAGCTAAGCTTTGCCTAACATTCTCTTTTTTTCAATAATTTCCTTTCAATAGAAAACATAAAGTAATTTTGTTGCGTGTGAACTTGAATTTGCTCAGTTCATGGTTTATCAAGGAATGCAGTATATTATTCCATAGCTGTGTCTGTATGAGAGGAATCCCCTGATGTCACTTCCTTTTGTTTAAATAAATAAATAAATAAATAAACTGCATTGGGGGTACAGTGCCCCTCCTGCCAAATGTATCTAACAAAAGCATTGGGGTTCAAGGGACTCCCCACAACTCAAGCACCCCCTATACGCTGACCCCCCTCCCGCACTCTCTGAACCTTTAAATTGGGACAAAGCTCCCACAATGGGACCCTGGGCGCCCCCTAAATCTGTGCCTGTTAGGTGCCATTTTTCAAAATGGCTCCCACCTGACCTTGCCCCTATGACATGGTCAAGGTGGTAAGGGTTAGAGGGGGCTGTCATCATGCGTGAATTTGATTTTTTTTTTTACTTTGAGGTGTCAGGGCTGCCTCAAGTGGCAGTACCGGGTTGAGTTGTGGGTCAGCCCTAACCCCCATTCAATTCTTATTTTTTGCCATAGCTCTTCATTTTTTTCTTTACATGGCCCTTTAAATGTAATGTGGGAGCCTCAGGACCTGGGTTAGGGTCCTGAGGCTCCCACATTACATTTAATGATTCCCCAGATGGTCTTGTCATTTTATCATGGCTGACCACTTTCTCAGTCGGCCAAGATAAAATATGTACATGAAATTGCCTATTAATGAACTTCTTTGCATGCATTTGCATTATTCATGTAAGCAAATCACATGCAAAGCAGGTCATTTTTAATAGAGGAGGGAACCTAGGCAGGGCCATTCAAAATATCATGTATATCGCATGATATTGCTACTATAGTGCTCTATCGCGCAATATTTAATGCATGATAGAACACTATCACTGCTTGATGCATCACTCCGAGAGAGTCATAAAATGGACTTGGAGAAGAGACGGCTGAGGGGGGATATGATAGAGGTCTTTAAGATCATGAGAGGTCTTGAACGAGTAGATGTGACTCGGTTATTTACACTTTTGGATAATAGAAGGACTAGGGAGCATTCCATGAAGTTAGCAAGTAGCACATTTAAGACTAATTGGAGAAAATTCTTTTTCACTCAATGTACAATAAAGCTCTGGAATTTGTTGCCAAAGGATGTGGTTACTGCAATTAGTGTAGCTGGGTTCAAAAATGGTTTGGATAAGTTTTTGGAGAAGTCCATCAACGGCTATTAATCAAGTTTACTTAGTGAATAGCCACTGCTATTAATTGCATCAGTAGCATGGGATCTTCTTAGTGTTTGGGTAATTGCCAGGTTCTTGTGGCCTGGTTTGGCCTCTGTTGGAAACAGGATGCTGGGCTTGATGGACCCTTGGTCTGACCCAGCATGGCAATTTCTTATGTTCTTATGTTCTTATTTCATAAATTCAAAAACAAAAGTCCTTTGCTGTACTTCATCCCACAAATAATAGAATGACTTCCCAAACAATGCACTCCAACTTGGTCCAAAAGAATTCAACAACTTGAGCATATCTGGCACTGCTTCGAAATGGGTACTGCAATAGTCAAAGAAACCGAATGGGTTAGACATTGTAGGATCACATCACAAGAATAAGTAGCAGCAAAAGCTAACCACAACTTATCAGACTTGATCAGCCAAAGAGTCATTAAGGTGTTTTCGAATATTTGTGCTTCATCCAGAAATTTGTAAATTGTGGTGACTCCAGCATGCAAAACCCTAAGTTTGTCAGGATATTGAAATGAAAATCTAATCTTATGCTCAGTTTATTGTAGATGGAGGAAACTCCTTATGCAGGGCCAACAATCTTGCTGAATAATCCTGAAAGATAAGAATTTGCTTGTCTCCTGTCATTGACCGAGTGCCTCCATGGACTGCCTGCAAAATGGCCACATTAATAGAGAAATTTAAGAATCTGGCAATTCTAGATGTCCCACTGTGATTGGTGCGAAACCCCATTCTGTGTATCATATCAATGTACACCAGTCTGGAGGTCCCGTCCATCTGCAGTTCTTTAGTGAGCCAGATCTATAAAAAAAAAAAAAAAAAAAAGCTACAGTTTGGCATCAGCAATAAACTCAGGGAGGTGCATAAATCTGTTTTCCAAATCCTCTAAATGCTTCTCACAGAGTGCCAGTTTTCCTTTTGGGGTACTCACATCTGCCGCTTACGCACAGGACTCATTGTCCAGATCTGAAATTCTTTGTTCTAGGTCTGAAACTCTCTGCTCAAAACTCCCCAGTGTTGCAGACATGTCGCCAAGCTTTGAAAAGTCTTTGTCAAACTTGGTGTCCAAAGACACAATATCTTCAATCAGAGCTTCGCTAACAGCGACATCAGGAAAAGTCACACAAGGAGGGTCAGCCATTTTAAGATCAGTAGGCCTCACCTTTTATTTACCCTTTTTCATGGATTTAGTGGTCATATCTCAGGGAAAAAAATGAATTGGAAAATGTGGTCAAGCTATCCAGTCAACAAAGCTCGATTCTTTAGCCACTCAGCAATAGATTAGGAGAGATGAAACGGCGGCCCTCCGAGCAGAGATGAAATCTGACCACCTCGGCTCACAGCATCACATGATCCTCCTCAACAATTGTTTACAAATGAAAGCCAATATAATTATATTGACAATAAAAAAAAAAAGCCTAGTAAAAGGGTTTCTATTCAAAAATGTATCAATACTGATGTTTTGTTCGGAAAGATTGCTAATATTTATGACTGTCCCTCGGGAAATGTGCTGGAGGAGGCCTCTCGGGGGCGCTTGGGAGCCCTTTGTTGTTTTCTGACAATAAAGAGTGGGGCACAGCTGGTGACAGGTCCTTGATAAGCAATTGGTAGTGCATTACTGCAGCCCTTAAAATGATAAATCCTGCATGCTGAGGCTAAAGTGGTGAAAAAGAACGTTTGCAGAGGACTATGTTGAATCAAGAAGCACTGCAGGGACATCCAGACAATGGTGGGCATAAACTGAGCACAATACCCTCCCAAGTATGGGGCCTAGACCCAAGTGATACCTCTACAATTAGCTTGTCTAACTGAGTCTAAGTAAACTTAAGTTTCAATTCACCTAATTTGAGGCTACAAAGGAGACAGCAGCAATATCTGTTAAGGAAGATTGGGTAATAAAAATAGTCACTATTCAAAGCTGGAGCACAGTCTGCACATGAGGCCGTCTACTGCCAAATTGGGCAATGAGTATATAATTGTTACACTTGCCGGCCCACGGGCTACTCCCGTAGACTGCCGCACTTACCTCCCTGGCTGGGCTCATCCTAGCGCTGCTCGAACTCCATGCAGAGGCCTGTGGCGCTCCAACATGGCAGGAGGCTGCCGACTCTTCACGCAGCCTGACATCACCAGCCCCAGTTGATGCACCTCTCCTTAGGTGCGTGCATGCCTGATCTCTCTAAATTTAAAGGACCAGTGGTGGGAAAGGCCCCGCAGCACAGGATGATGATGTCAGTACTGAAGCCCTATAAAGGGCTCACTTACTCCTGCCCCTATCGCCTCAGCAACAGGTCCCTCTATTCCTGCAGTAAAGTGTGTTAGGGATGTGCAGAGGGACCGCATACGTTACATTCGGTATTCGTATTCATCGGGGGGCAGATACGTTGCATTCGGCAAGGGGGGCCCCCGATCCGTTCATGCATTCATTCTTATTTGTTTCGCAGCTAAAATTTAATTAACTACAAGCCCCCACCCTCCTGACACCCCCCCCCCAAGACTTACCAAAACTCCCTGGTGGTCCAGTGGGGGTCCGGGAGCGATCTCCTGCACTCGGGCCGTCGGCTGCCAGTAATCAAAATGGCACCGATAGCCTTTGCCCTTACTATGTCACAGGGGCTACCGGTGCCATTGGTCAGCCCCTGTCACATGGTAGGAGCACAAGATGGCGCCAGCTGTCCATTGCTCCTACCATGTGACAGGGGCCGACCAATGGCACAAGGGCAGGTATAGGTGAAGCTCTAGTTGGGCCTCTGCTTTGTCCAGGTCTGCCTGCCAATGGTGGGAACCTGCAGGGCTCCTCCATGCAGGTTGCACCAATTCTCCCTTAGCCCAAGGGTCCACTAACACAACAGTAATGAAATATTTCTACTCCATGCCATGGATTGTATTAGCTGCCTTATTTTCTTATGCATGAGCCTGATTATCCCTTTTCAGACATACTAAGTCCCCTATAGAAAAAGGCAGGGAACCAAAATGAGCATGCTTAGGACATAATATGAACTAAGAGCAAAAAGCCAAAATGTCTGCTCGCACTTGAATCTCCACATGGCCTTGTTTGCATACTCTCCGAAATTCATATTCAACCCAACTCCTCAGGAATTAATGGAGGAAACTCCAGCATTCATACACAGAAAAAAATGCTTATTACAATCAGAAAGCAAACTTCCAATACCTTAGCAAGGTGCAGTGGATGAGGAACTGCTGGTATTTAAGGCTAAAGTGTCCAAATCTATCTCCCCGAACACATACATGCACACATACATACATACATTCACATTTTCTCATTTATACAATCTTTATTTCCATCCTTGTTCACTCACTGCTGTTTTTTCCATGAAGACAAACATTTACAAGAAATTAACCACATATCTTTCCCTTACACACACCCTGTAAGCCTCAACCCCTGAAATGCTGTCATGCAGGGCCGGTGCACCCTAGACAAACCTTCCATCTTGTGCCCACCCCCCTCCATGCCCCAGCTCTGGCCCCGACCTCATTCACTCAGACAGGCCCTCTCCCTTACACACACTTAGGTTCCTTGTCTCATTCACATTTGCACCCTTACACAGGCTCCCTCCCTCCCTTTCTCTCACTAACAGCATTGCTCTCTCATACAAACACAATCCCTCTCACTCACACACACAGACAGACTCACACAAACAGAGGTGCCGCTCGTGGCACCACCAAGACTCTGCTTCTCTTGGCAGGATGGGCGCTGCTTGCGGCCCGCCAAGTGTCTGCTGCTCACGGCCCGCCGAGTATCTGCATTTCTCAGCCGCAAGCAGGATGGGTGTCACTCACAGCCCGCCGAGCTTCTGCCACTCATGGCCCACCAAGTCTCTATTCTCCTTGGCCGTGCGTGGGATGGGTTCCGCTCGCGGCCCCACATGGCTGCTCTTTGCCACCCCCTAATGACTGGCGCCCTAGGCGATATTGGGTTGCGCCAGCCCTGCTGTCGTGGCTTTGCAATCTTACAACTTCCTTCCAAACAAACTAGGAACACTGAGCAATTAAGTCTCATCTATCAATTACTTCATCACCTACCTTGCATCTCCAGCTGTCATTCCATAATAAAGGGGTTTCTGCCTTCATACATCTGATTCCTGCATGCACCCTGCTATCTTCTACAACATATTCATTATGGGGTAATTTTCAAAAGGATTTACACATGAAAATGTAACTACTATTGTAGCAATTTTCAAAAGCCATTTACCAGTGTAAAGTGCACTTATGCAGGTAAATCCTGAGAACTACTGAATGGCATATATTGTAGCAATTTTCAAAAGTCCACATACACAGGTAAAGTGCATTTACATGTATAAAGTCCAGTTTTAAGCATGAAAATGCTTTTTAAAATCAGGCCTTATATGAATAAGCCAGGAAGCTCTGTACATCTCCTGCTGTCATTACTATGAACAGAGATGGATGCATTTCAATACTCATGGAGGTAAACATGCTTCGTACAAATAAATGAATACAACTGAAGGCTAAAAAGTGTCAAATGCTGTTCACTCTTCCTGTCCCTTCTCGAAAAACTTCTGTTTACGTAACCCTCCTCACACCTCAATTGATGCTCCTCAGGTAAAAAGAGATCGTTACAGAGAGGAGGGGGAAAATGTATCAAACAGTCAGCAACCTCCCTCACTTTTCCCACTGTTCTTCAAGATGGAATTTTGGCTGCCAAGTTCTGCCCTTTTGAACAGGAGAGTTCAGCCAAAATATCACCTGTGTGCTTGCTATTCTGAGCTTGCAATGATTAGGGCTCTCGGTAACAATAAACAATTCAACACAAAGGAACTGCAACAGATGAGTTTTTACTGAGACAATCAGATAAGAAAAAGCAGCTTTCACATTAGTATGAATATGCTTGAATTAACACAACTATTTCCACAAAATGTAATGTATAATACTCTGCTAGCACTGTATTATTTAAACTTGCAATCCTATAGTGTTGCTGAGCTCAGTTCCTTGGCTCTGAAGGTGAATTCCAGTTCAATTTGGCATGTGTGTACGTGTGCAGGCTTTTGGAAATGCAGTCCTACTATCTCCACATGGAATTGCTTCCAAAACAGCAGGGAGATAGGTTCTTCTTGAGCAACTCCAGGATACCCCATTTTTTTTGAAGCAAATAATAAGATTAGGGTCCTTCCATGGCCTACCCACTTAGGGCTCAGACTCATGCAATCAGGGCTGCCTGACACCAGAAGAAGAGGCCTGCAGAATGAGAGAGTCTGGCAATGCCTGAAGAAGACACCATCTGTCTGTGCGTATATGTATGTGGGGGGGAGCCTGTGTGCATGTACCCTGTTTCCCCGAAAATAAGACATCCCCCGAAAATAAGACCTAGTAGAGGTTTTGCTGAATTGCTAAATATAAGACCTCCCCCGAAAGTAAGACCTAGCAAAGTTTTTATTTGGGAGCATGCCCGTCGCACAGAACACCAGAGCATACAGCTGTGATTTTTTTTACCTTGCAGGATTCACAGTTAGTTGTCATCACAAACCAGCATAACCAGACAACTATTCAGAATATGATAAATGTTCATTTTTTTGTTCAACAATATATGTGAATTCTTCTTCATGGAAAAATAAGACATCCCCTGAAAATAAGGCCTAGTGCATCTTTGGTAGCAAAAATTAATATAAGACACTGTCTTATTTTCGGGGAAACACGGTATGTGTGTATGGGAGCCTGTGTGTGTGTATATGTAGGTATGGGGGAGTCTGTGTGCATGTATGTGGGGGGGGGGGCCTGTGTGTGTGTATGTGTATGGATGCATGTATCCCGTTTAATTTGGAAAAACCATGTAACTCTTGAAGGAGACCTGTGGTAAGGTCTAAACTTACATGGAACTGGCTTTACATATGTAATATCTGTTTATGTTGCTGCACATGCATTAATTGCCAGGCATGGCCTGTGCAAAATGTTGCTGGGATGTCTTTGTGCAGGTGACTTCTGTCTATCTGGCTGTGTATATTTGTTCAGACCGATTAAAGCTCTGCTTAACGTGCAAACCGTGCATTTGAATCAAGTTCCAGGTGCTGTTTTAAGAAATAAAACAGACATGTAACTGGAGTACAAGAAGGGCCAGTTTTTATTCAGAAAAAGTGAATGCAGCAACAATGCTTTTCCAATGACCTTGAATGAGGCAGCTGCAGTTCTGAGTTCTTTTCCCTTGCACATAAGATGGGTTCTGTGCCTGCAAAGTTTGGCAAGTTTTAACTCTTGTTTATTTATTTATTTATATACGTCGAGTCCTCCTTTCTCAGAAATATTGTACAAGGCAATTTACAATTTAATTCTAATGTTGAGTTTTATCAATATTTTATATAAATGAATTTTCTATTGCGCAATAAAAGATTGGTTGAATTATGCTACTGTTTTGTTTTTTTTTTAATTCATTTTTGGATGAAAGGAGTGCATTCAACAATGTGTCAAGCCACATCCCTTCGTTTCAAGCCATCACTCAAGGGCTTGAAACGCACTATTAAAATATTTTCTGCTGTTTTTATAATATGAAGAATAGAAATGGCAGTCGTTGATCAATCCAGCTAGGCCAGTAGACCCATGTTGGATTTGATAACTCCTAGCAACTTCTTATATCATGAAAAGATTCTTTTATAAGACTCTGCACATCAGGTGAGGCAATCAAGGTGTTTAACTCGTTCTATATAAAGCCAAATACAAATAAAGGGTCCGGGACAATTTGAAATTCTGTTTAGGATGCCCAGTGGTTTCAGGAAGCATTTCTCTATACATTCAGGGCTCAGTTCAAAACCAGGCTGTCAGTCACATATTGACCAAATAAGATGCATTACATACCTGGGCATCTTCTAACTCAGTATCTTTAAATGCATTCAGAGTCTATAGCAATGACATAAGTCTCAGAACCGGATTAGTATTTTAAACCTTAACATTTTAGAATTTTAGCTCTGCTGCTATTCCACTGTGTTCTCTTTTCCAAATGTTTTGCTTTGCAGGAACCACTCATTGAGTGTTAAAGCGCTGTTATTCATGGCTTGATATTTAGCTTTGAATCTGGTTGACATGCTTGATAGGCTGTACTTGTGAACTATCCTTCTCCAAGGGGGTAAGTTCTTGAAGGCTTGTTTTGAAAGGACAACAAAGAGAAAAACGAATTGCCTTTGTCAGTTTCATTATTTCTTTTAGGTCTAACAGTGCTGACTAAGAAGAATGATGTGCCTCCACAGTCACGTTGTGATAAGTCGTGTGAGCCTTGGTCACTCTCCGAAGCAGAGTCGGCAGAAGAGATGTGTCTGTAATTCTTGTCTGTGTGATACAGTACACTGCTTGCCACTGATAGAGCAAGAGAATGGGGACTCAAAGGACTGAAAAGTGTCTATTTTTTACTTGGAAAGAACATTTGACAATCTTTGGAAGAGTTCTCAAATATTTTGAATTTTAGCATTTAATATCAAAGTGCAGCAGCTTGTAAAATCAACTATAATCCCAGAAGGTGCCAATCATTACTCTCCAGCAGAGAAGCAACAGCTCCTTGCAACAAAGTAGGATCCACCTGAAAATATAAGACTATGTAAAACTGTATCAGGAAAATTATTTTCAGTCAGGGTGATGGATTGCTGAATTTAATTTGCTTATTTTTACCAGGCTTAAAGCACCTTTCTGTTTTGACTGGCTGTTTTCCCCTGAATCCTGTGCCTTCAGCCAAATTGGATCCTACTTCAACACCATTAAATAGCATTTATACTATAGGGAGCATCTTGGGCCTTCACTCACAGAAGACAGAATTTAATTTATCCTTAAGTACCTCCCTCATCCAGCAACACAACTCTAACCAAGTCACTTGGACTATTGCGCCCCTCAGGATCTGGTACTTCAATGAACAATAACTGCTGTTTTTGGCATGTTTAATGCAGCTATTTATTATGACAATATATTATGTAGAAGGGAAAGAAGGTGGCTTGTTGGTTTGTTTGTTTGTTTGTATTTTTCTGGTATTTACTGAGCTATGCTACTGTAATCCCTCATCCTGTTACCCTGTTATCTGTGCTCTTTATGTTTGGTCTTTTTTAATCATTCAATAAAAATTATATGAAAAAAAAAAAAAGATATATTGTGAAGATTTGGTTTCGGAATTCTCCCAACAGAAGAGTTCTGCCATTGCAGTACTTAGATTTCTAGAAATATAATGTACCTGTTAGCGAAACTGAGGCTTCATTTCTGTGATGCTCCCAACCTCTGCTGACTGGATGCAAAAAATCAGAATTATACTGAGCTATCCTGTGTGACAATATGCACTCCTGCCTATTATATTTTTTTTAGACCAGGCAAACCTAATTGTATTAAACCGTAAAATGAACAGTGACAACCCTGCAGGAACCAGGAGTAAAATGATAACGAAAAACCAAGTACAAGGGAGAGATGCTGGGCAGAAGATTACATCACTACAGGAGTGAAAGGACAGGAAACAGAGAAAAGACCATCAGTATCACAAGCGTATAGAACTGAAAAAAGAATTTGAAGAAATGAGAGAGAAACTGTGCAGAAGAGAAAATGCTGAAGGACAGTGAACCAACTGCAGGAACTAAAAGAGTTTACACAATAAAGAAAACACTGCAGGAGTACACGAAAGCTGCCCAGATGAAACAAAATGTGCAGGAGCTGGGGCAGGCAGGAGAACCTGTGGGATTATGCACCTAAGAACCAGATATTATGTGTTAACTCAGTGCAGACTTTTTTTGTATATAACAAGCAACCACATAGCAATCCTGAGGGAGAAGGCCAAGCAAAAATCTTGTGGCAACTACTAAAGAAAGGAACTAAGGGATTGATTCAGCTCTGGTGATTTTGACCTCTAGGAGGTGAACAGCAGCTGATTATTGGGTATCCCTGAATATCTACTGTCATCAAAGAGAACATCTGGCTGCTATTCGGTATGCTCTGAAACATTTCTAGAGATGTGCAATCGTTTTTCACGATTTAGTCAATGCCAACGACATTGTCTAAATCGTCATTGTTGGGGAAGTTGGGAAAAAGAATCAAAATTCCACGAATTTTCGGGTTAAAGTCGGTTTTTTATTACTGCGCACTAACGGATGTTAGTGCGCATGGACTATCCGTTAGCGCGCAGTCGCTGGACGTAGTGCGCAGTACATGGCGCCTCACCATACTGCGCACTAACGGATTATTAGTGCGCACTCGGTACATGGCAGTGCGCGGTGATATATGTTAGTGCGCACTAACGTAAATTGATACTAAATTGACACTTTTTTTTAAATTGAAGGTTGAATATGTATTCCTATTGGGTGTCTTCTTGTTTTTTATTCATTACCAAGGTTACCAACAGCCAAGGTGCTGTTTTTTACAGATTGTTTTATATGGGGGATGGGGAATGGGAATGGGGGATAGAGCTATTAGCTTGAAGTTCTAATCCTACTGTAGTAGTGTGTCTGTGGATATTGTGATTAGGTCATCAATCATGTGACTAGAATTTGTTTGATATATTATGCATAATATTCATTTGCATCATTTTTGAATTGGCCACTTAAATTAATAGGTTTATTTTCCCTCCTACTTTAGTCAATAGGTAGCTATAATAGCTATATAATAAGGGGTGCTCTGCTTATGTGTTGCTTTTGTTTTGTGGGTTTGAGGAGAAAACATCAGTCAATCAGTCATTATAGCTAGCTGCAGCTGTTGATTGATAGCTAATATTATACAGCCTTTATTGTTATTAATAAGGGGTAGCTGCTAGCTGGCTTAGCTGCTAGCTGATACTAGTATCAGCCTATGATACTAGCCAGCCAGCCAGCCAGCCAGTAGCCATTGCCACTAGCCACAGTAGCATATAGCTACTGCTAGCAGCCAAGTACCACTAGCCAAAATAGCCAATAGCCACAACCAGTGAGCTGAGCTGAGCTCTACTCTTTTTTTCTGTTTCTTGAGTGAGCTCTTCGTTCGCAGCATTCCTAGCCTAGGCATAGGCAGGCACCAGCACTCCAGTCCAGCAGCAGTGCTTGCTTATAAAGGACAAGGTAGGTGCTTTGACTGCTTTCTGAACATTGTAGCAGTAGAGTTTTAATAGATTTATAAATATATAAAATTATATAATATTATATTTATCAATATTATATAGATGTATGTGTAATCTACTAGATTTATCACTAATAGTGTTATAGCTAGCTAGCCATAGCCAGTGACACTAGGCTAATAGCTAGCTTGGCTATTAGCCTAGTGTCACTGGCTATGGCTAGCTATTAAAGCCAGTGAGTCACTACTATCAAATCAATTCTACTACTAAACCTATAATTGGCCAATAGTCTGTCCAATATCCTATATTATGTTTCTTGTGCTTGGCTTAAGGCTTCTGCTCCTGTGTGTGAGATTTGTGGGTAAGACTTGAAGTGGGAGGGAGAAGTTATTTTAGTCCAAAGAACAGAATAGGCCTGAAAAGGATATGAAAAAATAAGAATAGGACTTCTCTAACCTCAATGCTTGGCTTGCATGTAGTATTAACAGAAAAGCCTAGCCAGTCCTGCCAGGAGGCTAATGTAATGAGTGAACTGAAGTATTGCAGCCTAGTTTCAGTCTCAGTCTGCTGCAGTTTGATGCTCTGGCCAATGCATGGTATAAATTGCAATATAATATATTAGTAAGTATACTATATCAAATTATCAATTGTCAGTGTCACTCACTGACTAATAAAAAATAATCACTATATCCTTCTTTGTCCTGTGGTCTGGGGGTAGCCTTAGCAAGCAATAGCTAGCTAGCTAGCTAATGCTATTAGCTCAATAAAGTTTTAAATATGAATACCAAACTAATTTATTAACTTGTTTAATGTACTATATTTATTATATATTTCTTTGACCACAGGATCATAATGCCCCTACCAGTACCCTCTGGAAAAAAACGTGTTGCTAGTGATAGTGCTACTGGAAAGAGCTGTCTGCCAGTCCCTAGGAAAAAACTGCGATTTTTTGAGAAGAAAGAGGATGTAGAAGTGCAAGGAAACTTGTTGCAAGGGAAGGAACGAGCAAAATTTGAGGGAAAGGTGAAAAGATTAGATGAAAGAATGGTGATACAGAAAATATTTGATGATGATGAAGAATCAGATATTGAGGAGGAGGAGGAGGAGGAGGAGGAGGAGGAGGATGATCAGGAGTTTTTGGCTAGTAAACATTCAGAGGAGAAGGAGGAGGAGGAGAACAGAAGCAATGACAATGTTAGTCAGATTGCAAAACAAACAACTACTGCCAGTGCCAGCAGTATTGCTGGTACCCTGTCCCCTACACCATTTGAACATCCACGTGTGACTACTACTACTACTACTACTACTATTTCTACTACTAGTATGAAAATGACAAGTATCCAGCCTAGAGTAAGGAACAGTACAAGGACATCAAAGATTTGGAATCATTATCATGTTGTGGCTGACCAGAGATTTGGACAATGTATCCATTGTAAAAAGATGGTGAGCCGTGGAAGAATTATTGGACATCTTACTAACAGCAACATGAAATATCACCTTGAAAGAGAACATAGAGCACTGTTGCTTGCAGAAGAAGCTGGTCCCACCGTGCTTGCCCAGGCTTCAAGTAAAGCAACAGGGAAGCAGCCACAGAAGGAAAGTAGTAGTACTAAGAAGATACAGATTGTGTGCATCTGCAGAAGCAGCAGTCTCCTCTTCCTCATCCCCAGCAGCAGCGGCAAGCTACCATGGAGCAGATGGGGTGGTGTTCTTCTGCAATGTCACAGAGCAGGAAGCAGGCAATGTCTAAAGTGGGTACACGACATATTGCTCTAATGATTGCTTTGGATGATCAGCCACTGCAGATTGTAGAAAATGAGGGATTTAAGCGGATGCTCCATTATTTCGCCCCTTACTACAAACTTCCTTCAAGAAGTACATTTAGCCGTCAGGTGCTTCCTTCCCTATACAGAAAATGTCGTGCTGAAATGCAGATTATGATGGCAAGGGCAAAGGGGAGGAGCATCCATCTCACCACTGATGTTTGGACTAGTATGAATGCAATGCATGCATATTTGTCTCTAACAGCACATTGGTGGCAGCTGGATGAGGCATTAATACCTGTAAGCACTAGCAGCATTGGCAGTGGCAGTGGCAGCAGCTCCAAAAAGGTTTCGCCAGGATACCATTGGGCTTTACTGCATGCTCAAGTGCTAGACAAGAGACATACTTCAGAAAATATCTTACACGCAATTCAGGGGATGATGGAAAAATGGAATGGGCTCCTTAGAAGCAGTGATATGGAATGCTTAAATGGATTTTTCATTACTGACAATGGTTCCAATATTATTAAGGCTCTGGCTGATGGCAGATTCAGCGGCATCCGATGCTTTGCACATACCCTGCATCTGATAGTGAGGGATGCTTTGGGGCTTAGTGGCAAGGAAGGTGGTACTACTACTAGTTGTAGTAGTCAACTCCTGAAGCGGTTGATTGAAAAGTGTCGCAAAATAGCTGGGCATTTCAATCGTAGTGTAAAAAGTGGGAAGCAACTCAGAAAGAGGCAAATAGCAGTTGGCGCACCTTTGCACAACCTTCTTCAGGATGTGCCTACCAGATGGAATTCCACCTATCTTATGTTGGAGAGGTTGTCTGAACAGCAGACACCTCTTCATGATTTGGCAATGGCAACTGAAATTGGATTGGAAAATCCTCTTGGATGTCAGGACTGGACAAACATTGCACACATGGTGCATGTCCTCAAGCCTTTCAAAGTATATACTGATGCATTGAGTTCAGCTAATGCCACTTTGGGTGGTGTCATCCCTGTAATAAACTATCTGGAGGAGGTATTACAGGAATTTCTGCATCATCCAGATTTCTCTAAGGAAGTGTTAATGCTTGTTAAATGCTTAAAAGAGCAAGTTGAAAAAAGATTGAAACCTCTCATGCAAAGGGATTGCTATATGTTAGCCACGATGTGTGACCCACGTGTGAAAGGCAGTATTGCTCTCAAGAACAATGCTCTTACACATTGGAAAAAAAAGTTGATTAAAATGGTTGAAAACATAATGTCTAACAGGGTCTCTTCCACTGGTAACGATGAAAAAGAATTAGTATTATCCTCTCAGTCTCCAACTCCATCCTGCTCAAGTACTAGTATGATCAGCTGCTCCCCTACCCCTTCCATAACACATCAAATATGAGTCATTCCACATTTAATGAACTGCCTGCCATGTCACAAGCAATCGCATCAGCTGTTGGCAGAAGAGTTACTACTACTGAGTCCTACCTGCAGGAGAATGTTTCAGAACTGCATGTTAAGAGTTTTCTGTCTGAGCCAATTCAGAGCATGGACTCAGATCCCTTGAGATATTGGGCACAGAAAGCTTCAATGTGGCCTGATCTTGCAATACTAGCACAGCACTTTCTTTCCTGCCCGCCAACAAGTGTGCAAAGTGAAAGAGTATTTTCAATGACAGGGAACATAGTGAGTCCACACCGTGCACGTTTGTCTCCAGACTTAGTCGAGCAATTGGTTTTTATCAAAACGAACTTTCCACAGCTTGGGTATCCGAACTTTCCCTGTGACTGGGAGGAGTGAGCCTCTTGTCGAGGGCCGAGATCCAAGGTCAAGGGGTGGAAGAGAGGCTTGGCTCTATGCAGCTGTGCTCCCCGCATCGCTTGCTGGGGTGCCCGGCCACAAGAGGCAGCAGCGGCCACAACACTGCCGCTGCTGCCTCTTGTGGCCCACAGGAGAAGCCAGTCTGGGAGTCACAAGACATGAACACTCTGTCCTGCTGCGTCTCCAACACAGGCTTCTCACTCCCAGGCTCCTTTCCCCCAGTGTCCACCTCTGAGGCAGGCAAGTCCTCGCTGGGTTCTTCTGCCTCAGCGTCCATCTCCGACAGCATGATTGTGTGAATGAAGTATGAAAGAATTTCAGGCCAATACAATATTAAATTGCACTTACAGTGCACAGAGAGGTTGATACTCTAACTAAGTAGCTAGTGGCTGTACTAGTAGTAGCTAGCTACTAGCTAGTAGCTACTGGATATCCAAGTACTAGCTACTACTTGGATATCCAGTTTATATCCAACTAGTAGCTGCTACTACTACTAGCTACTAGTTGGATATAAACTGTTACTGTCTGTTATATCCACTACTGTAACAATATATTGATTAACCAAATATATACAGACACCCTTGAGTGTAATAAAAAGAGAAAACTGAGCACCCAGAAGTTGTACATTTCTGAAGGATTTTTTGTTCATGAGTCTGCTTTCTCCTAGTCCTTACTCCTACTTTAGTATCACAAGCATTACATTTTTTGCTTCAAATGGCTGTCTTGGTCATGGAGCAATTTTTTGGCATTGACGTGTGAGTCATTGCAGTAGCTTGAGTGCTGCACACACTGCCCACAGTGCACAATATTGTATTGGCCAGGTTGAAAGATGTGTGAATGGTCAGTAGCCACGGTTGAAGCCTTGACGTTGGCGCTACTGCTCACAAGTATACAACTTGTGCTAATTCAGCCAGACTGAATGTTGTATGGAAGTGTATGACTAACTTAGTTACTACTACTAAAACAATGAAATGTGTTGGATTATAATAGACATACATCCGTACATGTCTGCTCTTTGTAATTTAGTAGTACCATACTATATTATTTTGGAATAATAATTATTAGTTAAATGACTAATAAAATAATATATAAAAAAGAACAAGCAAACATTTCCAATATAAACAAATTTATTAACATTTATATTTCACACCACCACCACCACAGTACATGCACACATTTAAAAAAAAAAACAAAACAAAAAAAAAAACCCAGGCCAGCAGCCCAGGTCAAGGCGAAATATGATGCCTTGACTTCATGATGTTGCAGCAGGGTCAGGCTCATGTGGAGAGGAGGGTGTCGCCACTGGAGAAACCTCCTCTGAAGCAGAGGGAACTGGCACCTCCTCCTCATGAGGCATCTCATGAGGAGGAGAAGCCATTTCCCTCTGCTCCTGAGGGGCCTCCTCCAGGGCTAACAACCTCCTCTCCACATTGCTGACACTGGCCTGCACCTCTCCGACCCTCTGCTGCAACATCATGAAGTCGGCATCATATTTCGCCTTGAACTGCCGTACTTCCTGCAGGATCTCCTCCAACTTTGAATATTGTGCACAGCAGCACTTACATGTTGGAGGAGATCCTGGAGGAAGTACGGCAGTGCTGGTGCTGGTGCTGGCACTGGCGCTGGCGCTGGTGGTGGTGCTGGTGGTGGTGCTGGTGGTGGTGCTGGTGGTGGTGCTGGTGGCAGTGGTGGGCCGCTGGCTCCTGGCAGCTTTTTCTGGTGGTCCTATAAAGAAATTAAAATAAATAATAATTCAACATGAGACACAGAACTATACATTATACATACATTACATAGTCAGATATGACAAATAAAAAAGCAAATACTACTGGATGCGTGTGAGCAAGTTTATAAAATAATCTACCCCTTATTTAGTTTATTGACCTTGAGGATTATAGAAAAATGAGGAGTCCATTGCAGGGGAGAAGGAGTGAGGGGGAGAGTGGAGGGATATCAATCTATCAACATAGATTAGAGAGAATACATAATTTGAAGGATTGGAAGGAGAAATAATAGTCAATCTCAGGTTACACAGAATATGATGGTAGGAGATACACTACAAACCTCTTCTTTTTTTTCACCTTCAATTCTTTAGTTTACTATCATAGACACTCAGTGTCATTTAATATATACAAATAAATAAATACACACATCCCCCCATTCCCAATCCCCAGCCACTATAACTGACTGATATAAAAAAAAAAGATTTTGTTTTTCAGCCTCAGATAATATATACTACTGTACTGGCTGTGCCAAGATATATTATTTCCTACCTAGACCACTTGTTGTTGCTGCCTCCGTCCTCCTCTGGTGACAGCTCTGCCTCCCACTAGGCCCAGGAAGCCCCGCCTCGTCCCTACCTGGGTGTTGTTCTGTACAAGACAAATCAAAATTCAGAGAACAACAGTTAGAATTTTAAAAACAAGAATGAGATCAGACACAATGATTCATTCACTGTTATAGTAAAGAAACATTTTTAACACAAATTCCATTACAATTAATTGAATAGTTGTGTAATGTGTGTTGTTCTTGTGTAGTATTCTGAAAACAACTTACCAGGCACGGAACGGGGCAAGGTTTGGCGGACCTCCTCGAGCCACCTACCCTCGTGTAATCGCAGATGGCGACCTGAAAATTAGAGGAATATACAGGAAAAAGAATAACATTGATTAATTTTTACAACATGCCCATGTTTTGCCTTGACCTACTAGATTATTTTTTATGCAACATACAAAAGTTAGTTATACATAAATACTATTTTATTTATATTTCAATGTGGCTTTCAAAAAAATCCCAAATACCACCATTTCAAAAAGATAAATATAAATATCAATAATATACCACAGATAATTTTATTTCCTTTGTAGTCTAGTTATTAAGTATTAATACTAGTATGGTATAGGGTAAGGGTGGTACACTAGTAGCTAGCTAGCTAGTAGCTAGCTACTAGTATTTCTGTTTTTTTAAAATATATTTACTTAACATTATAACTTTTATTACTTATAGTAGTTAATTATTACATTATAATTATATAACTCACTGTATGCTACTAGTAGCTGCTACTGTAGCTAGTATTACTATCATACTCTATTTAATTTTCAATGACAAAATAATATACATAATTTATAATTGAATAATATGATCAACATTATTATTTCTCACCTTTCTTTTGAGGTCTTCCACCTCACGAGGGTAGGAGGCCCGCCGGCAAAACTCCTCCTGGAGAGAGGCCCAGGCAGCAGTCTCCCTTTGCAGGTTAGGCCTGCTGCCTGAGGGGGTGTACAGGTTCCTCTCATCCAGGAGCATGAGCCGGGCCAGGAGGTCCACGTCGCCCTGGGTAAAGCGGGGCTTCCTGGACCTTGCTGCCACCTTGGAGGAGGACGGTGGGGAGGAGTCAGACTCCCTCCCCCTGTCCTCACCGGACTCCCTTTCACGTTCCATCCTACCATGAGAAAATAAAAAAGAAGATGAAAAAAAGTATGTGCTATAGGACAGCTGTTTGTTCAGAAGCTCACACACTAATGCAGGGAGGGGCTAGGCAGCTCCCCCCTGTCTGTGAAGCCAGCCCTCAGCCCTCACCCTCACAGTGACAGTACACTATTCAGTTCAGTGGCAGGGACATGGGGGGAGGGGAGGAGTGAGGGTCAGGCAGCTGAGCTCCCCCCCCCCTGTCTGTGAAGCCAGCCAGCCTCTCACTACGTAATGCAGGCAGGGAGGGAGCTGTCTCGGCCCTCACCCTCACAGTGACAGTACACTATTCAGTTCAGTGGCAGGGACATGGGGGGAGGGGAGGAGTGAGGGTCAGGCAGCTGAGCTCCCCCCCCCCCTGTCTGTGAAGCCAGCCAGCCTCTCACTACGTAATGCAGGCAGGGAGGGAGCTGTCTCGGCCCTCACCCTCACAGTGACAGTACACTATTCAGTTCAGTGGCAGGGACATGGGGGGAGGGGAGGAGTGAGGGTCAGGCAGCTGAGCTCCCCCCCCCCCTGTCTGTGAAGCCAGCCAGCCTCTCACTACGTAATGCAGGCAGGGAGGGAGCTGTCTCGGCCCTCACCCTCACAGTGACAGACAGTACGCTATTCAGTTCAGTGGCAGGGACATGGGGGGAGGGGAGGAGTGAGGGTCAGGCAGCTGAGCTCCCCCCCCCTGTCTGTGAAGCCAGCCAGCCTCTCACTACGTAATGCAGGCAGGGAGGGAGCTGTCTCGGCCCTCACCCTCACAGTAACAGTACACTATTCAGTTCAGTGGCAGGGACATGGGGGGAGGGGAGGAGTGAGGGTCAGGCAGCTGAGCTCCCCCCCCCCTGTCTGTGAAGCCAGCCAGCCTCTCACTACGTAATGCAGGCAGGGAGGGAGCTGTCTCGGCCCTCACCCTCACAGTGACAGTACACTATTCAGTTCAGTGGCAGGGACATGGGGGGAGGGGAGGAGTGAGGGTCAGGCAGCTGAGCTCCCCCCCCCCTGTCTGTGAAGCCAGCCAGCCTCTCACTACGTAATGCAGGCAGGGAGGGAGCTGTCTCGGCCCTCACCCTCACAGTGACAGTACACTATTCAGTTCAGTGGCAGGGACATGGGGGGAGGGGAGGAGTGAGGGTCAGGCAGCTGAGCTCCCCCCCCCCTGTCTGTGAAGCCAGCCAGCCTCTCACTACGTAATGCAGGCAGGGAGGGAGCTGTCTCGGCCCTCACCCTCACAGTGACAGACAGTACGCTATTCAGTTCAGTGGCAGGGACATGGGGGGAGGGGAGGAGTGAGGGTCAGGCAGCTGAGCTCCCCCCCCCCCCTGTCTGTGAAGCCAGCCAGCCTCTCACTACGTAATGCAGGCAGGGAGGGAGCTGTCTCGGCCCTCACCCTCACAGTGACAGTACACTATTCAGTTCAGTGGCAGGGACATGGGGGGAGGGGAGGAGTGAGGGTCAGGCAGCTGAGCTCCCCCCCCCCTGTCTGTGAAGCCAGCCAGCCTCTCACTACGTAATGCAGGCAGGGAGGGAGCTGTCTCGGCCCTCACCCTCACAGTGACAGACAGTACGCTATTCAGTTCAGTGGCAGGGACATGGGGGGAGGGGAGGAGTGAGGGTCAGGCAGCTGAGCTCCCCCCCCCCTGTCTGTGAAGCCAGCCAGCCTCTCACTACGTAATGCAGGCAGGGAGGGAGCTGTCTCGGCCCTCACCCTCACAGTGACAGTACACTATTCAGTTCAGTGGCAGGGACATGGGGGGAGGGGAGGAGTGAGGGTCAGGCAGCTGAGCTCCCCCCCCCCTGTCTGTGAAGCCAGCCAGCCTCTCACTACGTAATGCAGGCAGGGAGGGAGCTGTCTCGGCCCTCACCCTCACAGTGACAGTACACTATTCAGTTCAGTGGCAGGGACATGGGGGGAGGGGAGGAGTGAGGGTCAGGCAGCTGAGCTCCCCCCCCCTGTCTGTGAAGCCAGCCAGCCTCTCACTACGTAATGCAGGCAGGGAGGGAGCTGTCTCGGCCCTCACCCTCACAGTGACAGTACACTATTCAGTTCAGTGGCAGGGACATGGGGGGAGGGGAGGAGTGAGGGTCAGGCAGCTGAGCTCCCCCCCCCTGTCTGTGAAGCCAGCCAGCCTCTCACTACGTAATGCAGGCAGGGAGGGAGCTGTCTGTGTGACACTGACAATCTCTGTTAAACTTTTTTTCACTAAATTAGCATAAAATTAAATGAAGTACTTTTGTGTGTTAAACTTTTAATTTCCCCTAATGTAAGTAACTTCATTTAATATTATTTTTATATTATTTTATGCTATTTCACCGAAAAAAAGTGCATTAACTATTTAACTTAACCTACTAAGTAACTAATAGTAAAGTAATACTGTATAAACTAAAACAAAATCTTATATATTTATTATATTATACACTTACAGTGGTAAAGTTGTTGATGATAGCTCAAAGAAACACTATCAGGCTGAGGCTCAGCTTGCTTCTCAGTCAGAACAAACGGCACTGCTGCTGCTCTGCCTGACTCAGACAACACGTAGTAAGAAAATAATTATTAGTGCGTGCAGCAAAATGGCCTCTGGGGACCTCACAGAGCATGCTCAAGGGAGCGCGCACTAATCCGCGTTTGTGCGCACTAACCAGCGGTAGTGCGCACTATCCAGCGGTAGTGCGCACTAACTACGGATGAGTTAAAATACTGATTCTACATTCCCATTGGCTGTTTTCCAGGTGGTGCGAACCAGTGGGAGCCCAGAACCGTACATTTAGCTAACGAACTCCTTAAAAATTGATACGTTTTACTTAAAAGTTGCAATTTTTGGTAGTGCGCACTAGCATTAGTTAGTGCGCACTAATGGAAACTTTGGGCGCACTAACCCCGTTAGTGCGCACTAACTCTGTTCGTAAAAAAAACCAAATCACACGCGAAAAACTAAACTTTTAAACGAATCGGTCGACCGAAGCCCGATCCGATTCCTAAACACGAAGCACATCTCTGAACATTTCAAATGTTATTCACAAGTGCCTAAATACAGATATTCAGTGTAAGCGGAAGGCAGGGTCCAGCTATTCTTTCCATTATCAGACTTCTCTCTGCTTCCATTTCCACTCTAAAAACTTATTCACCCACCTACATTAGATTATATTAATTTTATTCATCTCCCCTGGCCCTTTACCACAAATATATTTATTTTGGCTTACAGCAGGACTAAATCTAGGCAGTCTATCTTTTGCCAACTTAGCTATAGGAGGAAAATGTATTTTTTCTTTTCTGTTCCTCCCATGGAAAATCATATAAGACAATCCCTGCCACACTATGTCACCCTATGTCATTTTGTGAGATTGCTTGGCTTAGATTTTATACAGGGTACAAGCTTTCTGTATCCTGATTAGTTATAGTTTGAATGTATCTAAACTTTCTATTGGATCTGTTCTTGTTTTGCTCTCTCTCTCTCTCTCTCTCCTTGTATCTGTGTTCTCTTGCCTCTTCCTATTGGTACCTTGATGAAAGGCAGCCTGGAATTGTTTACTTCCTAGATACATTTTCAGTTACAAAAAGGCTCTTGTCAAGCTAACAGCTCATTCTGAATCTTTTTACAAGCTCCTAAGAAGCATTACTTTTCACCTATTTCCTTTCCTACTACTATTCGCTAGTATACAGCTTCAAGTACAGCTACAGTTTGTCTTCCTCTGATTACTGGGCTCCAGAGACTCATAACAGCTGAACCAGGCAATGTGGGCTGTACAGTTTCTTGTCTTGCCATTCACTGTGACTGTTGAACTGTTTCATTATTGTAATAAATGTTGTTTGATATTCAAGAACTGAGTCCTCTGGTATCAGAAGCTAGAAAAAAAAGTTTAACTGGCTGTTTATCAACATAAGTGAAGATAGAACATGTACGTAAGAACAGCATGGTGAAAAATATATGAAGAACTAAATGAATTATTAATCAGAGAATTCAGTGAATATCTAACTGTGTGGACTTCAAGAGAGGAAGGTTAGAAGATTCCTTCTCCCAGTTTAAGCACAGACTTGATTTACTGTTGCATCTCTCCAAAATATTTCAGCTGAGCAAGTCAATTAACCAATTAGGGAAACAAACTTTCTATCTGCTGCTAGCTCCCTCCCCCAGCTGTGATTGCTTAGCAACCTGGAGAGCTTGTAAACATTGTTAATACTTGCTTCTTCAGCCTGGGTAATTCTACTAGGAAACAAGTTTTTACATTTAAAGCATTAGAGAATTATGAATATGAAAAGGCTGTTTACCTGAAAAAGGGTACTAGAATATGTGAAGAATTACAGTCTGACATACATCAACCTGTTAGCACTGTAGGTATAGAAGAAATTCAACAAGCTATGAGCCAACTCAAGTGCAGCTATAAATATTATGAACTCCAAACAGATACCTCACATTCTTAACCAATCAATACAGAAGGGGGTACTTCAGAAAAAGACCTGTATAAGGACAGTGATCTAGATTACAATGTAGTGCAAGACACTATTGCATGAGCACAGTAAAGAATTAAAAGTTTAAAAGAAACTGCATCTGTTGATGTTTGAGGTAGTTGTGGGTGGATCCTTGGGCCAGTGGCAGATGACCACACCACTGGGGGAAGATCCCAAGAGGGACCACCGGTCAGGATCAGAGTATGAAGACAGACACACACTAGTTCTTTTATTAGACAGTATATTGAACCACCAGAGGTGGCAGTAGTGAGCTGGAAGTGCCCGGCAGGGCTGTAGTCCCTCAGGTACTGGAACAGTGATCCTGGATAACTGAGCTGTAGAGAAACTGAATATAGTGAGTAGCAGAGTATGCAGAGTTCAGGAACAGAACCTTGATGGTAACACTCACACAATAGTCTCTAGAAGTAGTCCAGGTGTTGGAATGAGTTAGGCCCTCGAGGAGCGAGTACCTGGTTCCAGGGAAAGCTCTGAGAGAGAGATGGTAACTCACTGGTGTAGTAGGCAGCGATGACTTCCAGGCAGAATAAGTATTCAGCAACCAGTCTGGGAACAAGGGCCCTCGAGGAGCGAGTGCTGGTTCCTGACTGTGACCTGAAAAACAAAGAGAGAGCGAGGCCCCCGAGGAGCGGGTACCCCTGGTAAGTCCATAGAGGCAGAGTAGCTAAGGTAGAGTAACCCTTGCTAACTCAATTAGTTAGAGATTTCTAAGACCTTATATATCCAGTACTGCTGACGTCATCTCAGGGGGACGCCCCTGGGGTTCGCTCCCTTGCTGGTACATCAGTCGGGGCCGTGCAGCGCGCGCGCCCTTAGGCCCTTGTGAAATATGGTGGATTGCAGCGTCGAGCCGCTCTGGAAATGCCGGAGGAAGACGGCAGAATGACGCAGCGGCAGCCAACCTTCCACTTGAGCAAGAGGGAGTCGCCAAGGAGGTGAGGAAGGCAGAATGGAGACGTCGGACAGTGACAGTTGCAACAGCATCCCAGTACTCCAACCTTTTTAGATACTCCTCAAGGTCTTCAAAATCAATAAAATCAGTCGGCTAAAACCTGTCCTCAAACCCATGCTGCCAGGGCATTCGCAGAAGCAGAAGCTGTATGGGCATACACTTCCTTTTGTAAACAAGAGGCTGCTATAAAGTTAGACAGAACCAGAACTGAAAAAAGGAATGTATGGCAGTTGCTGCGGCCACCAAAGATGCACATAAGAAAGCTGAGTTGTAGGCAGAGGAACAGAAAGCTGCCATTATCACCACAGTAGTATTCATGCACAGGAAAGCCAAGCTAAATGCTGAGCTAAAAATGCTGCATCAAGCATAGTAAGCCATGGCTATGGAGCCGTGAAGCCAGTCTGGGGCAGGAAAACAAGGAGATCCAGATTGATTAGGCTCTCTCAGAAGATCCTGTTCAGCATACCAGAATCTATGTCCTAATACTTACTTCTGAGCATGGCAGCTCACTCTCACACCCTCAATCAAGAAAGATAGATGCTTAGTCAATCCAGCCTGTCCATGAAGTAGACTCTACAACTAACAGAGATCAACTCAATGCACATGCTACCATGGATATTAATCGCCACCTCAATGATCCACATGCTCGTACGCTTATGGATGCACTACAACCGGCTCATGGTCCAAATGTGCATATGCAAAGAGAAACTCTGCTTTAAGCATATGCCCCAACATCCTTTATGAAATGGGTTCCAGTCATGGCTGTGAGTGTGTCAACAACATGAACATATACCATATGTCCTACCCAGGAACCAAATACACATGATGAACCTTAGAATACCTCAATGCCTAGAACTAATGCAATGAGAAAGATATCTAATGGCATGTCACATAACAGCATCCCACAATCATTCTTCACCTGAAAACTGAAGTGTCAAACAGGTTAGATCTGACCAAGTATATGGCCCATTGTGAATTTGTAAACTTAAGGCTCACTAAATTGACGATGGTCCTCAGAATTACAGAGCATGGAGATTGACATTCAAAAGCGTCATCAAAAACCTGAATGACATTGCAAACAAAGAAGTAAAATGGCTGGGGAGCAACTCCTCAGAATGTGTGAAGGTCAGTGCATACAGACAGACAATCCCTCAGCAGGCCTGGTGATAATATGGAAAAAAATTGAGCTGTACTAAGTCAGTCCTGAAGTCATTGAAGATGCTCTCTCCCAAAGAATTTAAAATTTTCCCAAAATCTCATACAGAGACAACCATAAGATCCAGGAACTTGGAGATCTCTTTTAGAACTGGAAGAGGCCAAAACTGATCCATATCTCCCAGGCTTCAGCCTTCTAGACGCTGCTTGTGGAATGAATCCAATTGTGAAGAAACTGCTACTCAGCCTGCATGAAAATTGGGTTTCCCTAGGCTCAGGATATAAAGTAGAGAATAAAATTGTTCTTTCTCCATTCAAAGGTTTTTCTAGGTTCATCCAGCACCAAATAGTGACAAGAAATGATCCAAGTTTTAAGCTTAGTGTATCAGATGACAGATGTGGCCAGTTCTAGCTACCCTTAAGATGGAAGATCAACTGAAAGTTATGGTAACACAAAAATCCATATTACCCATTATATCTGTACCTCCTGCTTCCTTCCCCACAACAAACAAGAGGGTAGGGGATCCAGGCCCTATACACAAGAAACCTCACCCTCTATTGAAATGATGTGGCTTTATGGAAAAAACTCTGAGTGTTAAAAACTTGTTGAAAGTGTATAGAATCTGTTACAGATACTGCTCTTCAATAAGCAACCTTTCTAAAAACTGTAAGGCACTCATGAAGCATACAAAATGTAATAGTGACAGTCATGTCACAGCCTTCCACCCAGATTCTGCAAGCCTAAATTCCCAGAATTCTGCTACTGCCATGTTGAAGCATAGCAGGGAGAAAGGTGTATCTTAAATAGTGGTACCTGAAATCACATCCAAAACGGACAAGTCTTTGGAGTATTCCATGATAGAAGGTCATGTTCCAAGATATGATACACCTCATGGGACAGCCTGAGAAGTCAGTAAAAATGTTATCTTGGATGATCAAACCAACGGATTCCTGTCAAAGTCACAGTTCTTTGATTTATTTAACATACAAGAAGATTATTTCCCATACATGCTCAACATGTGTTTAAGAAAGGTACAGACAATGGGGAGAAGAGCAAAGGAATTTGTGACAGAAGCCATAGATGGCAGCACCAGATTACCACTTCCCCACACTTTTAGAATGCAACAAGTTACTGAAGTGAACAACAGGAGAGAAATTCCTGTGCCAGACGTAGCGTAGCATCATCCCTATCTGAGGCTTATAGCTATGCATCTCCTGCCTTTGGATCCTGATGCTCAAATCCTACTTCTCCTTGGCAGAGATGTCTTGGGGCTACACAATGTTCATCAGCTGCACAATAGTCCATATAACACCTCCTATGCTCATCACCTCAACCTAGGATGGGTGATAGTAGATGATATCTATATTTACAAAATGCATACATCAGTAGGTATTAATACCTTCACCACTAATAATCTGGAGGATGGATACATTTCCTTATTCAAGCCATGTCTGATCCATTTCTCTTTCAGAGAAATACCTGTCCATAATGTGCAGTCAAGTCATCATTCTCAGACCTTCATAGAAACCTCTCACACCAAATGTTTAGGAGAACTGTCTAGGAAATGCAGTATTCCAAACTACAAGGGCTGATGAAAAGCCTACCTTTTTTATGAAGAACAAGGAATTCCTAAAGATGATGGACAAAGAATTCTTCAAGGATGAGTCAAACAGCTGGGTGGCTTCCTATTCCAAACACCCAGACCTCGACTTCCCAGTAGCAAAGAGCAGGCCCTCTCATGACTTGTCCCACTACATTGGAACCTGGAGCAGAAGCCAGAGATAAGGGACCACTTTGTGACCATTATGAAGGACATGCTAAATAACAGTTATGCAGAAACAACTCTACCTCTGAAGGAAGATGAAGAATGCTGGTATCTTCCTATCTTTAGCGTGCAACATTCTCATAAATCAGGTCAAATTAGAGTTGCATTTGACTCAAGTGCTCATTTTCAATATGCTCCTTACTGGTCCTAACTTAACCAACAATATCTTGGGAGTCTTAATTTGTTTCAGAAAAGAGCCCATTGCTATCATGGCTGATATTCAACAGATGTTCTATTGTTTCATCATTCATGAAGACTATAGAAACTATCTACCAAGACAACAACATAAGCAACAAGATTTTTGAGTATAGGATGCATATGCATGCCTTCGGCAACAGTCCATCACCTGCAGTAGCTACCTATGGGCTCAGAAGGACAACACAAGAAGGAGAGGAATATGGTTCAGACACCAGACATTCTAGAAAAAGACTTCTATGTGGATGATGGATTGAAGTCCTTACCTACAGAAGAAGCATTATTGATTTGTTAAGGAGAACATAGTCAATGTTAGCTGAAACCAAATCTGAGGCTCCATAAAATAGCCTCCAACAGTGCCCAAATAAGGAAGGTATTCTCTTAGAAGACTTCAAGAATTTGGATTTGGGAGTTGATACACTACCACTCCAGCATAGTCTTGGACTAAGATGGGATCTGAAAAGAGACACTTTCATGTTCCAAGTCTCAAGCAAGGAGAAACCATATACCTGCTGTGGCATTCTGTATACAGTCAATAGTTTATATGATCCAGTTGGATTTGTGGGTCCATTTACATATAAGGGAGTTCTTTACTAAGAGAGCTTTCATCAGAGACAAAAGAGTGGGATGTCTTGCTGCCTCCAGAGATGAAACAAGAATGAGAAAAGTGGAAGGATTCCCTGTGAGATCTCAAGCTCCAGATTGCACATATGAAAACCTCTATTACGTTCACTAAAACTCATTACAAAGAACTATGTTTCTTTTCAAATGTTTCCATAAAGGCTATAGCTGCTATGACCTTCTATGTGAAGACAACAGATCCAGAAGGCAGATCCCACCTAAGATTTATCCTTGGCAAGGCTAAATTAATACCTAAGCCTAACTACACTATACCACAGCTTGAATTATGGGGACCAATATTGGCAGAAGAGATAGCAGAACTGATACTGAATGAAATAAACATTCAGCCAGACTTAATCAAGTTCTACACTGAAAGCAAGGTAGTACTGGGTTACACATACAACCAAATCAGAAGATTGTATGTATATATAAGCTACAGAGCTGAGTGCATCAGGAAATCAATGCAACCAGAACAGTGCCATTATGTGCCCACTGATCAGAACCCAGCAGACCATGCCATAATACCCATCTCAGCAGCTCACTTGTTGCAGACAACAATGCTAACTGAATCTGAGCTCCTCAGAAAGAACAATGATAGATTCCTGGCTGAAAGAGACTCCTTTAAGCTTGTGAATCCTGGATCAGATGCAGAGATTCATCCACAAGCAAGCATGCTTGCCACTTATATCATTGTTGATAGCAAATTAGGAGTACACCAGTGCAACCGATTTTTTTCTTTTAAGTGGTCAGCGTTGAGACAAGCTATGGCACTTCTCATTCACATTGTGCCCTCCTTTTGTCAGACCCCTGACAATACATCAGATGTTTGCCATCACTGGCATCTCTGCACGAAGGCATGCACAAAGATGCCAACGGCTGAGATAGTTGATGAACTATCTCATTCAGAGAATGTCATCCTGTGTTGCATAAAGCAAGAGACTTATGCTATAGAAATCAAGACGGCAAAGCAAGAAGCAGTAAAAACATTCATCAGACCTCCTTGTGATCTTGGGCAAGTCACTTTACCCTCCATTGCCTCAGGTACAAACTTAGGGGTAGATTTTATAAATCTGCGCCCGCGCGTACCTTTGTTCGCGCACCAGGCACAAACAAGATTTTAATAGATTTTAATAGATACGTGCGTAGCCGCACGTATCCATTAAAATCTGGGGTTGGTGTGCGCAGGCTGCCCAAATCGGCAGCCTGCGCGCACCGAGCCGCACAGCCTGCCTCCGTTCCCTCCGAGGCCGCTCCAAAATCGGAGCGGCCTCGGAGGGAACTTTCCTTCCGCCTCCCCCCACCTTCCCCTCCCTTCCCCTACCTAACCCACCCCCCCAGCCCTATCTAAACCCCTCCCCCCACCTCTTGTTGTACAAGTTACGCCTGCCTGAAGCAGCTCGCAATTCCCAGGCCTGGGAGTTGTTTTGGAGGCCTCGGCCATGCCCCGAAACGCCCTTGGGCCAGAACCACACCCACGGCCCTGCCCCCAAGTGACGCACCGCTGCGACGCGCCCGCCGACACGCCCCCCCAGGAAAGCTCCAGGACTTTCGCTCATCCCAGGGCTTGCGCGCACTGCCAAGCCTACTCAACATAGGCTCGGCGCGTGCAGGGGGTAGTTCGGCCAGGTTTTCAGGGGGGTACGCGCGTACCCCTTTGAAAATCTGGCCCTTAGATTGTAAGCCCTCTGGGGATAGGGAAATACCTACAGTACCTGAATGTAATCCACTTTGAAGTGGCAAAAAGCAGAATATAAATGTAACCCCTATCACTAAGTCAGTGCTCCTTAAGTCTCATGAAAATACTTGAACATTATGGACCATTGCATGTTTTGACATTCTTTGATGATATAAGTTTCATAATAGTGGTATCTATGATCCCAAGCAGAAAGTGTTCTGTTTCCACAGTAAATTCGTATGTTTATTATGTTGCCACCTAGTGTCATTTTATGAAATTGCTTGGCTTACATTTTCTGCAGGGTACAAGCTTTCTCTATCCTGATTAGTTATTGTTTGAATGTCTCTAAACTTCCTTTTGGATCTATTCTCTCGCTCTCTCTTTCTCTCTCTCTCTCTATATATATATATGCTCTCTTGCCTCTTCCTATTGGCCCCGTGTCCAAAAGCAGCCTGGGACTATTTCCTGGTGAGACTTTTAGTTACAAAGGCAGAGTGCATACCTGAGAGCAGCACAGATTCCATCGGAATGGAGTCATTAAAAACAATCCCAGGAAAATGTTGCAAATCAGTTCCTTTTGGGGCCATATCTGGCTGCTTTTCAGAACTGCATACTCTAAAAGTGTGTGCCCTTCACAGTCTGAATGCATGGCTTTCTGCAGGCATAAACACTCATTTTGGGAATTAGCCATATTTAACCAATCAGAAAAGGGACAGCTCCAGGGGTGCTCTTATGTCTTAGCCGGGTAGCACAGATTTTCATCTTACCAGAGAGCAGTCCTAAATTTAGACAGTTAAATTTTGACCGACTAGATTTAGGGAAATTTTCAGCTGAAACCTAGAGATTAGGCTCGGCTGAAGATTTGCCTAACGATAACCGATTAGAATTAGCCAGTTACCTTACCGGCGTGGCTGCTTTTTGGAAAACAAATCCCACTATTGTTCACCTGTCTGCAGGCCTTTTCCTTCTCCCCTCCCTTTTGCTTGCAGAAATGTTTACCGTGTGCGCCTAGGAGGGCTGAGTTAACACCAAGATGATTTACTGAAAAGTTCATTCGCAGGAAGACTGAACAAGATTGGCAAAGCGTCATCTTTTTTTTTTTTTTTTTTTAATGTTTTTATTTATTTATTTATTTGCCATTATGTTTTTTATACCGCCACTCCAAGAAGATTGTAGCAGCTTACAGAATTAAAAAAACATACGTAGTACATAAATACAAACAGGAACAAAATACAAACATAGACATCCAGAATAAAATCTCTGAAGCCACACATATGGAAGATGTTACTGGAATAGGCTACAATAAGCCCTAGATGGTGTTATACTATTTCAAATTGTGCCTTGAAAAGTCAGGTTTTTAAGGCTTTTTTGAGTGCCTTAACATCAGTTGTTACTTTTAAGATCTCTGGCATTGAATTCCAGAATCTTGGACCAGGATCAGAAATTGCCCTGTCTCCCATGATACAATGAGGGATCCTCCAAGTGCCCATTGTTTGATGAGCTAAGGCGTACGTGTGTAGTGTTGCTCCCAGCAAAACAGTGTCTTGATTTATATTGGGATCCGGAATTGTACCAGGAGCCACTGTAGTGTGGACAAGGTTGGTGCGATGTGATCATATTTCTTTTGACCACTCAAGGCTCGAGCTGCTGAGTTTTGTAGTAGTTATAAAGATCTTGAGGTACTGCCTGCCTGGTAGTCCTAGGAACAGAGAATTGCAATAATCAGTACCTGATACAGAATTTTAATTTGTTATGAAATGCTACGGTAGGGAATAGGGAACTTCTGATCTTCGTCCCCTAACAGAGCAATTTCACAAGCCAGGCTTCAGCCTCCACTGTCTCCACAGACCTGAAAATGCCACACCACCCTCAGCTAACCTCTGATGCATTCGCCATGGAATGATAAGATTTCATGCCAGGCAGAAGATGAAACTGCACGAAGGAAATCAAACATGACAGAGACTTACAATTTGTTACAAGAAATACAAGGATTATACTGGGAAGTGAAAAGATTATCGAGAGACTTTTACAGCAGCATTTCCAAACTACAGGAAATGCAAAGCACATTAGGGCATCTTGTAATCTGGTACTGTAATGTCTGATTAGCACTTGCTTAAAAGAGAAAGGCCAGCCTGGCAATTCCAGGTGGCTTATGGCCTAGCCATATACCACATAAAGGAATAGTTGTTTTAAATACAATTTTGCAAAACTACCATTTTATTACAAAAATGAAAAATTTACATCACAAACTACAAGATATCACAAATATATATATATATATATATATATACACACACACACATATATAATTACAAACCTCAAAACATTTTCCATCTAAAATCACAAAAGCAGAAGTGATCACATCCCACCATTCTTCCACTCATACATAAAAATCACTCAATATTGTTCCTATTAGAACAACACTCTTATTGAGTTTCAAATTTAAATACAATTTTTTAAAAAATTCACAGTGTAACCAAAAAGTAACAGATCTACCCCACAACAGGCCCTGCTGGTTTGCCTGTCTGGCTTCTTCAGGGGGTTAAATTCACCTTGTCCCTCCTTTGAATATAATTCATAATCATATATTGTTTGTGGGTTTCTCAGATAAATGTCACTAGCCAAAACTAGATTAGAGAACCATTTGTTCAAATGAATTCTCACTATTCAAATATGTGAAGATAATTGCATGAGTGATAACACTGTCAGTTCTTCATCCATTATATCGGCATGGTTCTTCCGAAGAACATTTTGGAACGTTTATAAATCTCAAATTGTGATTTCTCACAGTATTCTCTAACTTCTCTATTTTGAAGGTCAGCTTAGTATTTTCTTTACTATTCAAAGATTGAATTGTTTTAATCGATCGAACCTCAATCTTATTTTCATCACAAGATTTTTCTATTTTTTAATTTAGCTGTTTCCAAAGTTGTAATTCTAATATCCATATCCTTGATTTTTCTTTCCATTGGATTTAATTGGGAATAAATCATTCTACTCAATCCTTCAATAGCATTCCATATAGATTCTAAAGTTATACGGGTTGGGCTTTCCAGAAAAACTGAGCTTCTAGAGCTGGGAATCTCAACTTCATGTGTAAATGAGGAAATAGCACTTGCCTCGACAACAGCCACGCTGTCTCCAAACTCAGCTCCCTGCTGAGTTGTTCCAGGACTTGCTCCCCAGAAGACACCGGCAAACCCTCGATCTCAGTTTAAGAGAGGGGGTGATTCAATCTCCTCTTCCTACAGTACTTCCCCTCCCAGGGCCAATGCTCTCACCAGTGTGGGATTCAGCGGGGGAGTCTGAACGCCAGTCATAGAGATGTCTGATGAATCAGAGGATAGCGCTCTTCTCCCAGCGATTCCTCCGGTGGTCTTGATCCATGTTGACCATGGGCGTCCATCAGACCTCTCTGGGGTAAACCGAAGAGGGCGTCAGCTGTAGCCCTGTCTTTGATACGTCTTTTCCGAGTTGAGTGTGGCATGGCAACAAGGAAATGAATGGTAGAACACCCAGCAACAGTGTTACACTGCCATCTTGCTCAGGCTCCTCCCCCAGCTGTCATGGTTCTGGCTATAAAAACTTTATTCACACCAGATAATTAGCAGGTTACGCATACACATGTCACATTGGAAGGTTATAAAATAGCAACTAATGGGGTTTATTTACTAAAGCTTTATCGCGTGGAAAAAGGGCCTTTTCGCATGCGATATAATGCAAATTAGGGGGAGGAGAAGAGTCGGGGCAGGGAGGGGAGGAGTCAGCCACAGCACCGCTGCCAACGATAATGTGAGGAACATTATCGCCGGCAGTAGCACGGCGAATAACTACACCTTTTATGGTGTCGCTATTCACTGCGAAAGGCTGCAGCCGGCCCCACCACGGCCATTGAAATCGCACCGCCATGGTGCGAACGGCTATGGCCTTTCACAGGCCCGCCCCCCCGTCCCCATATATGTGTAAATGTTAGTTCTGCCCCAGTATGCTACTGGCCCGCCCCTTTTTTTTTTATAAAGGCAAATGTATTTGTGCACCATTACTTATGTTAGAGGTTTGCAAAATAGCATTTACTCTAATATGTGCTATGTGTGCCTGCATCTGCTAATTTGTATGCCACAACTCTTTGAAAATTCACCTTTAAGCGTGTAGCGGCCACAAATCAGCTTTCCCCACATATCTATTGTTGTAAAAGGTGATGTCTGGCAAAGGGCATCTGCACATGATGTCTGCATGTTCATACTGTGTCCAAGGCTGCCATTAGGTGGGTAATTAGCAGAATTTAGAGGGCCCACATAAAGTTAGGCTGCCTAAGTACAGCTGACAGGCACCTTGTGATCTTGGTGGTTGTAAATGTACCTTTTACTGCGAAAAGCAAGGTTCCTTTAAAACTTCCACAAATCTTGCAAATCATCACTAGGGTTCTCTTGGCTGCCCATATACTTACTGGAAGTTGTATAGCAGACTGGCAAAAGGACTGCAATGGAAGTTAATTCCAGTGTTAACCAAGTTCTGACTAAAAGACTCTGGATGGATGGCATGTACGAGGTAAGGGTCAGGGCTAACGGGGGAAGGGTGGCTATTAAATAAGGGGGTTTGGAAGTACTATCCCTAAACTGGGTGAACTGGGAACGAACTGGGTCAATGGCGAACGGCGTCGGCGTGTGTCCCTTTTAAAATTCCCCTGTTTACATGGTAGAAGCAGCACTTGCGCGTCTATGCACGCATCCATTTAAAATTGTGCACGCACGTATGCGCGTCCAGGCTATTTTATGACATGCGTGCAGATAAAGGCGTATGTTATAAACTGGACGCATCTCTGGACGCGAGCCGGCCAGTGTGTGCACATGTACGCCCACGCACCTGTTTAAAGAGAGAGTTAGGGAACACTCGTCCAGGAAATTCATCGCCAGTCCTTACCCGACCAGAATATTCTTCAAGATTTACATACCATTAAGAAGATCCTTCTGCACACAAATTGCATAAAGTCCAAAGCTTAGGAGCTTGTATGCGAGCAGCATATTTAAGTATTGGAGGCTCTTAAAAGGCGGTTTTCCCCTATCTGCCATAATATATTGCATTTGATGTGTAAGCAAGGGAGGGCAATGTTTAAAAATGTCCTTTCCGAAGCAGGAGCAGCTCTGGTTAGCTTTGAGTCCCTGGGTGAGAACTTTTAGCCTCTTCATCTCTGTGGAGCGTGCCGAAGCCTCAGGAGCCCTATAAATGCACCCAAAAGTGCTTTAAGAAAATCTACTTACACTGACAAGGAATTCAGGTGGTGCTGCTTACAAATAGCCTTTTCTTAAAAAAAAAAAAAAAGGAAAGAAAACATAACAGCATTACTTTTCTGTGAGTGGCTTGCCCTTTTATTCCCAGAGAGCTGCTAGAGTTAAGTGGTACTGTAGGGAGCTGGTTTTCTATATTGAACACAGATGATTTCCTCTTCCTGTATAAGTTAGCTTGTCTGCTTTTTCCTAGAAAGACGCTAAAGCTCTGGACTAATGGAGCTCTCTGTTCTATCAGCAGCTTGTCAGCTTCTTTCTGAAAAGCCACGAAAGCCTTTACAGGGGGTTTTATGGCTATTTTCTCCATGTCTGAAATTCTGGGAGGCACCAAACCCATAGAGATGATGAGTCAGGCTGTGGTCAATCAGGATCAGGGTCTACAGCATTGCCCCAGGAATAGTGCTAGGCAGACTGGATGGGCCTTACGGCACTTATTCTATGTTTCTCAGTAACTGGGGTATTATATACATAGGTGACCCCCTCCTGCTCTAAAAAGCAGATATAATATATAATATATGAGCCCTATTCCTAACATCTCAGTGCAACCAGTACTGTAACAAGAGTATGGCAACAGGGGACACACATGTACACTCGGTACTCCCCATCGTAACTCATGACACTGTTACCCTTCTGCAGGATCCCACAGAGGGCATGAAAGCACTGTGACATGCGTCTGAACAAAGTTTTTTCCTCAGGGGGATATTATAATCCCTGCGGTTTGTAACATGTCTGCGCGAATAAAAGAAAAAGAGGATTTCGAAAGCATAAATATCAGTTGTGCTGTACTTTTATTTTTCTTGTCCTTCTGAGGATAAAGTCCCAGTATTATCCCATGATCATCATCGCCTCCATATTCATAATAGCTGCAGTTCTGCGCCCACCCTAAAATAACGGTGAAAGCTCACAGCCCTTCAGCGCTCCCATTAGTGATGAGTCATTCAACTAGAGACATAGGGCTCCCATGACTGGTGTCTGCTTAACTCTATTCTCCACGAGCTGCGGGCAGTCTTTGCTGCTTCCTGGGATTTTAAATTAAGCTGCCAATTCAGAGACATTCATTGGTATGGCAAAAGTATTTGTTCCGTGTAAATAAGCTCCAGTGCCTATTCAGTAAGGTACACTGGATTCTATTCCAACCCACGTGCCTATCTGTTTGTATCTTTCTATTTGTACTTATAATATCTCTAGATTGCTTGTAAACAGAGGATACTTGTTCAGTCCATATCCCATCTTAATTAGCCTGCAGCAGCCCATCCTGTGTTCAGGAAGCAAAAAGCAATTTAGCCGACTCTCTTCATCCCTTGCTCATTCCGTAATAATCCCTGCATAGACATTTTCTTGGGGATGTGAACCTCCTTTTATGGCATCAGGAATATGGGGGAGGTAGCCAACCTACAAAAAGCAGGAGGTGATCCTTGCTTTAGTCACCCACAGCTGTGCATGGGGGGGAGGAAAACATCTGGCAGTAGCTGAATGACAGACCTGCATTTTTTTTCACCATTATTTTGAGATACATTTGAGCATAAGTGACAGAAATGTAGGCTAGGTTGAAATGCAGACCTCTGGGAGCATAATCTAATTAGAGTGCTGTCAGTTTAGGACGGATGGTATTGTGAGCTGGCCTGTAGTTACAGCAGGGGTGGCTGTCGTTGCTCATGATTGACTGCATCAAAGCCAAAGGAGTCACAGTAGGTTGTTGTGGTGGCCTCTCGGCCAAATCACAGGGTCACCACAGATTCCTAGCAGTTGCAAGCAAGCAGCATCATATATAAAAGGTTTTTTTTTTAATGTAACCAGTACCACAGGCCTAGCTCTCTCCTTGTGGCTCTCCAGCCACCTGTTTAGTTTTATGTGGCAGAGTAGTCTGGTCTAATGATTAGAGTAACCGGCTGCAACAGGGACACTGGGATTCAAATCTCGCTTATGCTTCTTGTGACCTTGGGCAAGCTAATTTACACGTCATTGCCTCAGGTACAAACTTAGGGGGTTGTTTACTAAAGGTTTTCTCCCGTTCTGTGTCTACAGGAAACATGCTTGCCAAATAGAGCCCTTGGATTGTAAGCCCTCTGGGGACAGGGGGAATACCTACAGTCCCTAAATCTAATCTGCTTTGAAGTTGTTGAGCAGTCATGAATGTTAATCAAAAAATAAATTATGAACGTGTCTACACTGTATGAGCTGCTTCATGATTGGAGAAGAGCGGTGGTGGTCCCGCTTCACAAGAGTGGGAACAGGGAGGAGGCTGGCAACTACAGACCGGTCAGCCTCACTTCAGTGGTGGGAAAAGTAATGGAGTCACTGCTGAAAGAGAGAATAGTGAACTATCTACAGTCCGGAGAATTGATGGACCAGAGGCAACATGGATTCACCAGGGGAAGATCCTGTCAGACAAATCTGATTGACTTTTTTGACTGGGTAACCAAGGAATTGGATCAAGGAAGAGCGCTCGATATCATATACTTGGATTTCAGCAAAGCTTTTGACACGGTTCCGCACAGGAGACTGGTGAATAAAACGAGAAGCTTAGGAGTGAGTGCCGAGGTGGTGACCTGGATTGCAAATTGGTTGACGGACAGAAGACAATGTGTGATGGTAAATGGAACCTTCTCTGAAGAGAGAGCGGTTTTAAGTGGTGTACCGCAAGGATCGGTGTTGGGACCGGTCCTGTTCAATATCTTTGTGAGCGACATTGCGGACGAGATAGAAGGCAAGGTTTGACTTTTCGCGGATGACACTAAGATCTGCAACAGAGTGGACACGCCGGAAGGAGTGGAGAGAATGAGACGGGATCTAAGGAAACTGGAAGAGTGGTCGAAGATATGGCAGCTGAAATTCAATGCCAAGAAGTGCAAAGTCATGCATATGGGGAGTGGAAATCCGAATGAACTGTATTCGATGGGGGGGGGGGGGGGGGGGGGGGGGAAAGGCTGATGTGCACGGAGCAGGAGAGGGACCTTGGGGTGATAGTGTCTAATGTTATGAAGTCTGCGAAACAATGCGACAAGGCTATAGCAAAAGCCAGAAGAATGCTGGGCTGCATAGAGAGAGGAATATCGAGTAAGAAAAGGGAAGTGATTATTCCCTTGTACAGGTCCTTGGTGAGGCCTCACCTGGAGTACTGTGTTCAGTTCTGGAGACCGTATCTACAAAAAGACAAAGACAAGATGGAAGCGGTACAGAGAAGGGCGACCAGGAAGGTGGAGGATCTTCATCGGATGACGTACGAGGAGAGATTGAAGAATCTAAATATGCACACCCTGGAGGAAAGGAGGAGCAGAGGCGATATGATACAGACTTTCAGATACTTGAAAGGTTTTAATGATCCAAAGACAACGACAAACCTTTTCCATAGGAAAAAAATCAGCTGAACCAGGGGTCACGATTTGAAGCTCCAGGGAGGAAGATTCAGAACCAATGTCAGGAAGTATTTCTTCACGGAGAGGGTGGTGGATGCCTGGAATGCCCTTCCGGAGGATGTGGTGAAGACCAGAACTGTGAAGGACTTCAAAGGGGCGTGGGATAAACACTGTGGATCCATAAAGTCAAGAGGCCGCCAATGAAGAGTGGGAGACTCGCCAGAATGATGGCTACTGCCTGGAGACAATACCCTTATTCAATAAACGTACACATGCTTACTGTGTCTCCAACATCGTTCTAGCTTCAACAGCAAGAGGAAATGTGGAATAAAGGATTTGCACTCACAAAGAGGGGAGTAGCTGGCTTGTTACGGCGGTTACTACCCCAAACCAAATAAGCCTGATACTTCAATTTCTATGCATATACAGCATAGTTCTCTGCTTCAACGGCAGGGGAGAAGAAAAACTGATACTACACACATCCAGCAGAGCTCTCTGCTTCAACGGCAGGGGAGAAGAAAAAAGGGTTCGCACTCACAAAGCGGGGAGTAGCTGGCTTGTTACGGCGGTTACTACCCCAAACCAAATGTGCCTGATACTTCACTTTCGATGCATATCCAGCATGGCTCTCTGCTTCAACAGCATGGGAGAAGAATAAACTGATACTTCAAGCATATCCAGCATAGCTCCCCTGCTTCAACGGCAGGGGAGAAGAAAAACAACCAATAAGGGCTGTATAACATAGTCTGGGTAAAACAAATAAGCATGGGTGTAGCTTGCTTATTGCGGCGGTTACTACCCCTACTACCCCTAACTAATCAAGCTAGATATTTCACTTGGATGCAGCTCCATCACTGCTCTCTACATTAATGGTGGGGGTGGAAGGGAAATAGAACCAAGAGCTAAGAGAAACAGATAAGTATGAGAAAAAAAAATGTGTGAAGCTTGCTGGGCAGACTGGATGGGCCGTTTGGTCTTCTTCTGCCGTCATTTCTATGTTTCTATGTTTCATGAAAAGGCCGAGCTAAAGTCAGAAACCAGTTAACTTTTAATTTTCTCCCCTCGTTCCCTGATGGCTACACTAGGTGGACCAAGGTTTCCTTGCTGGCCAAGGGCTTATAGGAGAGCCTGCTCCAAAGTTAGACCGTTCTGTAGCCCCTCTTGCCAGTAACAGTTAGGGATGTGAATCGTTTTTTGACAATTTAAAATATCGTCTGATATTTTTTAAATCGTCATTAATCGTTAAAGAGTGCAATATAATAGAAATTCCACCGATTTATCATGAAAAAATCATTAATCGGGTTAGTGCACACTAACGGGAGTTAGGACACAACCTAAAAACCCACCCCGACCCTTTAAAACCGCTCCCTTAGCCTCCACCACCCTCCCGACCCCCCCAAAAACGTTTTAAAATTACCTGGTGATCCAGTGGGCTCCGGGAGCGATCTCCTGCTCTCGGGCCGTTGACTGCCACTAATAAAAATGGCGCCGATGGCCCTTTGCCCTTACCATGTGACAGGGTAACCGTGCCATTGGCTGGCACCATTTTTAAAGATGGTGCCGGCCGTCCAGTGCTCCTACCATGTGACAGGGACCGGCCAATGGCACGGTTACCCTGTCACATGATAAAGGCAAAGGGCCATCGGCGCCATTTTTATTAGTGGCAGCCGACGGCCCGAGAGCGGGAGATCGCTCCCGGGGCCCACTGGACCACCAGGTAATTTTAAAACTTTTTTTGGGGGGGGCGGGGTCAGGAGGGTGGTGAAGGCTAAGGGAGCGGTTTTAAAGGGTCGGGGTGGGTTTTTTGTTTATCGGATCGGGCACAGCCGATAAAAAAAAACCGATTGGGCCGGACGAAAAAAGTGCACGATTTGAATCAGAACCGGAACCGAACCAATTCCGATTCCGATTCACATCTCTAGTAACAGTTGTCCTTGTAATATACTAATGTCCTACCTCTTCTGCCTGGGGCCTGAACACCTTACTTGAACAATGTAGCCAGATGTCGCTAGCCCCAACAGGCGGAGCACCGACAGGGCTGGTGCAAGGGTATTAAGTGCTCTAGGCGAACATTCTGCCTCGCACCTGTCCTCCACCCCCCCGTCATGTTGCCCCCTACCAGCTCGGGTGAGGATGGACAGGTTGCTCGGCAGCAAGAGAGAAGAGTCAGCCACTGCCGGCAGGATATTTCACTTCACAGCAGACATTTTCTCTTTAGCTGCCATTCCAAAAAGTAAGAAAAATTTAGAGATCAGTCAAACTACTGTATGAAAGGCTGGAGAGAAAATAGAAGACAGCAATCACAGTAAGCATCTTCACACAGAAAAAGATGTCCCAGACTTGTACCATGTCTAATGGTGGCAGACAAGGCCGGCGGAAGCACTAGGCGAACTAGGCGGGGGCCTAGGGTGCCTGGATCCCAGGAGCAGCAGCCCTGGTAGCAAGAGAGAAGAGACAGCCACTGCCGGAAGGATATTTCACCGATGAGTGACCAGTCCATCCTCACCCGACCCAACTACTGTCTCGAGTCAAACTAGTTTGACTCGAGCTGTTAGGGGGCGGCACAATAGATGCGCCAGTCATCGGTGAAATATCCTGCCGGCAGCGGCTGTCTCTTCTTCCTTGCTACCGACTGACGAGCGACCCGTCCATCCTCACCCAACCCCGAATACCGGCTCGAGTCAAACTAGCAACCCGGCAGTAGGGGGCGGCGCGATGGATGGGTCACTCGTTGGTGAAATATCCTGCCGGCAGCTGCTGAGCTGTCACTACCGCTGCTGTGGCAGTGGCTGTCTCTTTTTTCTTGCTGTCACGGCTGCTGCCCCTGGGACCCTGACTCCCTAGACCCCCGCCTAATTCGCCGACCCTGGGCACCGAAATGCAGGTCTCCTAATAAACCACAAAATCATCAGGTCTGAGGGTTTTATTCCATATTTGCAAAAGACATGAAGATGCACATTACATCAAAATTCCAAATATGCTGACATGACCTTTGCCAGGGTCAGTGAGGATTTCATTAGGCCAGTAAAGGAGCCTTTGTCTTTATTAAGAATTCCTGCTGCCTAGATATTTTTGGTTTTACCATTTCTTTGGAACTTTTTTTGGCAGAGGTTTTTAGCATCTACTTGGTTGCATTATTGCTTTTATATCATTTTTAGTGACTTTTTTGCTGTGATTCTTGCCTTAATGCTCTCTATTTCAGCCTGGCTAGAAGAGTTGGTAAATTATTTTTTGTCATAAGGTTGTTTTTTTTTCCTAATAAAATATGTTGTCGGTGTCTATGATAAATCTGACTTGGAAGCCTTTGTGGAGCTTTCTGAGGCACTATCACTGTTAAAAACTATGTAAGCATTTAAAAATTGTTGATGCAATGCGAGTGCTTGCGTTATAACTCTCACCTTGTTGGGACATTCTGAGAGGGGGGGCCTGAGCTCTCTCTCTCTTTTTGTTTTTGGCATGGAATACATCGTACCATATCCTGTCTTCGATAATTTCCACTTCCTCGACTACGTGATAAAGCGGTGACTCACAGTTCGCCGGGGAGGGATATTCTGGAGTGAAACTGATGAAGCCCGAATGCTTCAGATCTCAGTGAAACAATAAGCACGCCGAGGAGTAGGAAGCAAAATGGAATTGTGTTGGGAAGAATTGCAGAAAAAGTTTGCTTGCGTGGGAACTAATTCAGTCTGAGGTTTGTGGGGTGCCCGGTCAAATCATTTCAAGTCTAATTGTTATCGCTGGGCAGAAATCATTCAGCTCTGCTAGTTCTATCTCCTGTGGCACAGATTACAATACAGACAATCTCAACATGGGCTTCACTTACGCATTTCTGCTCTTGCTCATTTATTAATGCTATTTAGAGGCGGGGGGGGGGGGGGGGGGGGCGTCAGCTTCTATTGCTAACCATTTTTTTTAATTGTTCTTGCCATTTGTCCTTTTGTTTTTTTTGGAAGTTTTGTGAATTATTTTTATTAGTTTTTCAATAAATGCAGATCCAGAAAAAATGAGAAAAATTGCCAAAGAAGTAGAAGTAGCTGTTCCGGCGATGACGTAGAAGCGCCGGCAGCACGGCTTTCGAGCTCCGGAGTCCCGCTCCCTGCCTCTGCGGCAAACCCCCGTAAAATCGCGGCAAAACGCTCCCCAATTTACTTGCCAACTTTCGGGGGACGGGCTACGGCGGTTCCGATCTGCGTGGGAGGTGTGGGGGATGCGGCAGAGGAACCTTCGCAAGACTGCGGTGCGACGACCTTGCTGCTCCAAAATGGCGGCGGCCCCATCTTCTCCAGCGGGCGCGAAAGTTTTAGAAGCGGTGTCGGAGGACGCGTTGTTGCAGATTTCCCAGAGTGTGACTGCGGCTCTGGATGCCCGGCTTATCCGCATACAATCCACGATGGAGGATCTTAAGGCGGCTGTGGAGGGTCAGTCTAAGCGCCTAGATGAGGCGGAACAAGTGCTTTCTGATCATGGGGATCGGATGGCGGCGGCCGAGCGCCACGTGGCTGAGCTACGATCGCAGCAAAAAGAGCTGCTAGACAAGGTTGAGGATTTGGAGGATCGTGGGCGCCGCAATAACCTTAAGATAGTGGGGCTACCTGAGGCAGTAAAGGACACTGAGCTTCTGGACTGGATTGAGCATTGGCTCCCTGCCCACATAGGTTTGGCCTTGTCCCCCGGGGAGCTAAAATGTGAGAGGGTCCACCGGGTTGGGCCCATGCGCGATGGGGCGCCCAGACCCCGACCGGTGATGGCGCGGATCTTGAATTGGGAGCACAAGACTAAACTCTTGCGAGCCTTTAAGCAAAAGGATCTTGTGGAATACAACAATCACAAGATTTTAGTATTTAATGATTTTTCCGCCTCTACTGCTGCTAAAAGGAAACTGATGACGCCAGCTTGCTCGGAGCTCTACAGGAGGGGTATCAAATTTGGTTTGCTGTACCCTGCTAAGCTCCGTGTGTATCACAACAACAAAGTCCTCTTCTTTAATACCAAGGAGGAAGCTGATGGATTCCTTGCTAGTCTACCTGGGGCAGCTGGGGACTAAACAAGCTAAGACGCCCACAGGACTCAAGATTTCTTCTCTCTTATCACCATAGTGGTTTTGTGAGCTGACCGACCCCCCCTCCATGGAGGGGGGGGGGGGTGAAGATTCGTTGGTTGCTTTGTCAGGATGGTGTGACTTTTATCCTTGGCTCCACTTTGCCGGTTGACAGTCTGGTGGTTTCTTACGAAGGACATAAAGCAATCTTATTTTTTTTTTTTTCCTTTCTTTTTGCTAATAAGGCTTGAGAGCCCACGGATGTTATTTGATTCCTGTCTCTGGTTATATTGGTTTGCTGTTAAGGTGTATGTTCTGTTGTATGGACCATGTTTCACTAATTATGTTGGATGGGGGTTCGCGGGGTGGGAGCGGGACGGAGGGGGGTATGCTTGACCTACTGGAACGATCGGTGGGTGAGATGCCTCTGTACCTCCTTGAGCGGTTCTGGGTATGTGTGGGGGTGTGTGTGTGGGGGTGCTTGTGGGGCCAGGGGGAGGTAATGTGTGGGGGGAAGGCTGGGAGGGCTGGGATAGTTGGGGGATGGGGGGGGTTGGGTCCAGGGACCGTGGTGCTACAACTCTCCTGTTGTTTTTTCTATCCCCTTGTGGTCTAGGCTGGGGGGCCATGAGGGAAGGTGGAGTACGCTTCTAGAGCCCACTGGTTGGGCTCCCATACACTTTGTGCGGGGAACCGTGCGCCATGGCGAAGGTTAGAGTAACTACCATGAATGTAGATGGGATACACTCCCCAGTTAAGCGGAAAAAACTATTAGCTATGTTTAGTCGCATGCATTCCCAAGTTGTTTTTCTCCAGGAGACACACTTGGACGATGCGGAACATCGTAAACTTAAGCGGGAGTGGGTGGGTCAATGCATATATTCTTCTTACACCTCTCGCAAGAGGGGAGTGGCTATCCTCTTTCATAAAAACCTGCCCTTCCGCCTCACTAGAACTTGTCATGATACAGAGGGTCGGTATGTGATTGCAGCTGGGGTCCTAGGTCACCAAAAGATAGTTTTTTGTAATGTGTACGGGCCCAATGTTTTTTCTCAGGATTTCTTTTCATCCCTGGCGGGCTTGCTCACAGAATTTCTGGATTATGTGTTGGTGGTTGGGGGAGACCTTAATGTAGTAGCGGACAATCTTTTGGATCGAAAACCGCCCAGGTCAGACGCCGCTCGGGACCGTTCTTTGGGAGTTCGCTTTTTATGTGATGAACTTCAACTGCTAGATGTGTGGAGGGTTCTTCACCCTGGTGAACTTGATTTTACATTCTATTCTCATCCCCATCAGGCCTACTCCCGTTTGGACTATTTGCTGGTGTCTGAGAAGTGGTTTGCCAGGGTGGAGGAGGCGTCTATAGGCGTTCGATCGGTCTCCGATCATGCCCCGGTGTCCGTCCTGTTGCGGAGTGGTACGGGAGAGCGGTCCCCGTTTTCGTGGCGTATGCGCCCGGACTTGTACCACGATGAGCAGTTTCGTGAGTACTTACAGGGGTGCTGGAAGGAGTATGTACAGCATAATTCTACCCCAGATATTTCTGCGGCGACCTTGTGGGAGGCTGGGAAAGCGGTGATGCGCGGGGAAATCATTGCGTATGTGGCTAAGACGAATCGTCAACGGAATGCTGAAATAATCCGCCTTACGCAGGTTCTTAAAAGTGCCCAACAGAGACACGTGGTTGATATGACCCCGGCAGGTAAGGGACAGGTTGACCAGGCGCGAGCTACGCTGAATTCCTTGCTCCATCAACGGGCGTCCAAATCGCTTAAATATTTTCAATATCAACTTTATAAATATGGTAATAGGGCCGGTCGACTCTTGGCTCACTTGGTTCGCCCTCGGGGTCAGCGGCAGGTCATAGTTAGTATTAAAGATAGTCGGGGCGAACGTCGAACGTCCCCTGGAGATATTGAGGCTCGGTTTCTTGAATATTATCGCCAACTGTATGCGGAACGACGTAGCGATCCGCTGGTTCGGGAGGATTTATTCCAATCGATTGAATGGCCGAGGGTGACTCCAGCTCAGTTGGCAGCTCTCAACATTCCCATTACTGATCAAGAGGTGCATCGGGCCATTCATGCTCTCCGGTTGGGCAAGGCTGCGGGGTCGGACGGACTCGGCTCCGAGTTCTATAAAATTTTAAAATTTCATTTGCTTTCCCCACTGGGGGCATTCTATAATACATTGTTGGAGGAGGGGGGCCTCTCTCCTGCGCTTAATCACTCGGTTATTGTGGTTCTTCCCAAGCCGGGAAAGGACCCGGAGGAGGTGGGGGCTTACAGACCTATCTCTCTGATAAATATGGATGTTAAGTTATTTGCGGCTATTTTGGCTGCTAGACTTAGTGGTCTTCTTCCCACACTCGTTCATGACGATCAAACTGGGTTTGTTCGGGGCAGACATGGGGTTCGGAACGTGCGCCGCCTGCTGGCCTCTCTTAGTTATTCTGCTGGTGCGGACGCGGCTATTTTGAGTCTTGACGCAGAGAAGGCCTTCGATTCATTGTCTTGGGATTTTCTTTTTTGGGTGTTACGGCAGTATGGCTTTGAGGGGGCTTTTGTGAAGTGGGCGGAGGTGCTATATAGTAACCCTAGTGCTAGTATTTTATTGAATGGGACAGTGACCCCGCCGTTTGACTTACACTGTGGAGTCCGTCAGGGTTGCCCCCTTTCTCCCTTACTTTTTGTTTTAGCGCTGGAACCACTGGCTATTAGGTTGAGGGAGGAGCCACAGATACGGGGATTGCGGGTGGGCCAACAGTCCCTTCGTACTGCTCTTTTTGCGGATGATATTTTGCTTTTTGTTGGCAAACCGCAAGCAAGCGTTCCCGTTATTATTAATCTTTTTGACCAATTTCGAGAGGTGGCGGGTCTATGTATTAACTTTGGGAAGTCGGAGGCGCTGGCCTTGAATCCTCAGCTGCAATCTTCTTGGGTGGGCACTTTTCCACTTAGATGGGCGCCAGCTAAACTGAAATACTTAGGTATTTGGATTCCGAGGGACCTACGGCACTTATACGAATTGAATGTCACTAGCCTATTGGAGCGGATCAGCTCACAGCTGGAGGCTTGGGCCTCGCTTCCCCTGTCTCATTTTGGTCGCTGCGCTCTTATTAAAATGATCATTGCTCCCAAGATCTTGTATGTCTTGTCCATGGTTCCTTGTTGGATACGGGATAGGGACTTAAAACGGTTGTACGCGGCCCTCCAGCACTTTATATGGCAGGGACGGAGAGCCCGTCTTAGTTATCAGGCTATGACTTATTCTCGGGATCAAGGGGGATGTGGCCTGCCTGACTTCCGCTTGTACAATGCGGCCTGCCAGCTGCGCTTCATAGGGGAGTGGCTTACGGGGGACTATAAATTCTGCGTGAGGGGGCTGATCTCCGGCATGGCAGCCCCTTGGTCGCCCCTGAGTCTTATCCAATCCAGTGCTGGGGAGCGGCGTGGGCTTACATACCCTAGGGTTTTGCTGTCTCCATGCATTGCGGCATGGCGATGGTTACGGGGGCAGCGGGGATTGGAGGGGGTGATTTCCCTCCTAGTGCCCCTGACTGGTAATGTGGGCTTTTTGCCGGGACGGGACTGTGGGGCTTTGTTTCATGAGTGGGTGTCAAAGGGGGTGATGTTTGCATTTCACTTTTATGACACAGATACTCATATACTGCTGGACTTTGCTACCTTGGCTCGCACTTATCGATTACAGACTCACCAATTTTTTGCGTATCTGCAAACCAGGCACTACTTAAACTCTTTCCACTGGACGTCAGACCGGGTGGGCCTGGAGTGCTCCTATGCTAACCAGGTTTTTGACACGGCCTACCTAACTAATACCATCGCGAAGTGGGCTAAACTTGGCAGATCATGGCGCTCAAACCCGCGTCTTGCTGTGTTGGCGGATAAATGGACTGCTACTTTTGGAGAACCCATTACTGAGCAATACTTGGCGAAATGTTTTGAAGCGGTGCATCGCCAACTACCTGATATTGGACTGCGGGAGGTGCAGTTTCGTATCCTTCAGCGGATCTACTGTGATGATGTGCGACGCTTTAAGATGGGGAGTATTGACTCTCCTCTCTGTATTAAATGTGGCCAGGAGGAGGGCACTTTGGTACATCGACTGTATTCGTGCCCCACTCTTCACTCCTTCTGGGCCACGGTGCTGGGCGTGATTTCCCAGTGCACTGGAGCACCGCCGCCCACAACGGGGAGGTTTCTTCTTTCCAGTCCTCAGGCCTGTACTGCTATTGTCAGCCGATCCAAGGACCGCTTTGGACGAATTGCGGCTATGCTGGCATGCCGCACCATATTGTCTGGATGGGCGACACCTGTGATGGCCCCCACTTCAGCAGAGTGGTTTCAGCGCATGGCCTTGGTTTTGCAGATGGAACGTTTGGATTTTTTGAAAGGCCACCGTACGACTGATAAACTGTATGGGGACTGTTGGACTCAGTGTGTTTCATTGTTGCCGACCTCAGTCCAGGTCGGCCTGCGGGAGAGTGGGTACACTACTGATTGGATTGCTAATATGGTCTCTGGGGGGAAGGGGTTGGGAAGGGGGAAGGGTGGCCCGGTATGAATGTAGTGTGCATGGGTTGGGTGGACGGGGGAGGGGGTGAGGGGGTATATTTAGACTTAAGAAAAGGCTGGGGCGCATCTACTGGCCTGGACGGCTATTGTGCTTACGGTTTGTCTCGCTTCTTTGCTGTATTTCCCTACTTGTGAGGGGTTGATTGTTATTACCTTATGGTTTTCCTTGGCTGGTTGGATGTGTTTTGCCAATAAAAATTATTCTGACAAAAAAAAAAAAAAAAAAGAAGTAGCTGAGATCATAAGAAGGATTGGAACGTTGCTTGTCCTAAATACTAGGGGTGTGCAGGGGTTTTTCTTTTCATTTCGTTTCTGTTTCGTTCTGTTTGGGGGGGGGGGGGTGGTGGTCATTCTTTTTTTTTTTCTTTCATTTTGTTTTAGCGCACGCTACAAAACCCAAACCCTTCCCATCCGACTAAATGCACCTCAAAAATCTGGGCTTTTGGACACCTCTCTGCCCCCTGGGTCCCCCAGTATCTTACTCCATCTGTAGTTCCCCCTCTCCCTCCCGGGGGCAATCCCCAGTCGCTCCACCCTTCGGGTGCTGAGACTGGGGTTATTTTGAAGAACGGCACCGGCAGGGCAGGAGCGACCGGGGGATCACAGAAAGGGTAAAAGGTGCTGGGCCTGGATTTGGAGGGGGGGGGGGCAGAAAGTTATAGGAGGCTTTGTTTTAAAGGTGCATTTATGCATTTAGTGGGCAGGAGGGGTGGGCTGATTTCTAAACAAAGCAAAATAAAAAATGAAATTTCATTCGTTTCTTTTTTCCATTTCATTTCATTTTCATTTGCTAGAACTTAATAACCCACTTGTTAAAACATGTTACCCAAGCGGCGAGACATTTAAAAACAGTCATAAACATTTTATAATAGTAATAAAAAAATAGTTACATCGTAAATTAACAAAACCCAAACAATGGCTAAGTCGTCATAACTTAAGACAAAATAAAATAATTACATAATAAAATAACATTTAATTTACAAATAGGAAATTTTGTTGACATTTCTTATTTCCTTTTAAATGAAAGCACACCCCTATTAAATATTGTAAAATAAGTATCTCACCCAATCACTCTGCTACTGTTGTTACTACTGTTTATCACGTCTAGAGTGCTACTGTATGCAGCAATGCACAAATGCACAGTGAGGGTTGGAGGGTTACGCCTGCACATTTGCATATGTTGATTTGAGAAGGTAGTTCAATTTGAGGAAAAATATGCACATCCTTTTGAAAATGCAAATGTATGCACATAAGTGCAAACCCCTCCCTAACCCCAACCCTGAGAATACCTCTTGTCATTATGAGTAAAAATACAGGCATAGAGACCCTACATGCGTACTTTTACTCGCATATGGATTGGGAAGCTTTGTAGAAGTTCATTTCCACGATGAAACAGTATTTCACCTGTAAAAATGGAGGATCTAAGGCAGAAGGGGGAAAGACATTTTAATCCAATGGTATTAATTCCAGCCCTCGAGGGCCGCAAGCCATTTTTTTTAGGATAACCCTAAAGATTTTGCATCAGATAAATGTGCATACAGTGAATGCAGTATGCATACAAATCTACCTCATGCATATTCAAACCTGACTGTTTGCGGCCCTTGAGGGAGTGAATATCACTGTATTAATCTGTTGAGATGGTCCTGGTAATTCAGCTCCTGTTTTTTTACCTGAGTAGAAGATTCTTCCGCATTTAAGTTCCTTTGAGACGTTCTGTCTTTGCACAGAAAGGAATGTACCCTAATTTCAGAAGTTTGCAAGCAAGAAGCATATTTAAGAAATCCACAACTTTTAGAAGATGCTTTTCCCTTTGCTGCTATGTTGTACTTGACATTTAATGTAGAAGGGCAATGTTTAAAAATGCCCTTTCCAAAGGAGCAATAACTCTTGAGTTTCTAAGCCCTGAGTAACGACTCCCAGGCTGAAGTGCGCTCTCTGAGGTGCCAGTAGCACAAGGTATCCAGCTAAATGGCAACTTTTTGAATATTGGGCCACTTATCTGCTTATATTACAGCTGGATAAGCCATTATCTGGCTATAATTTAGCCGGATAAAAAGCATTCCAGAGGCAGGCCTCTGTGTGTGTGTGTGGGGGGGGGGGGGGGGGGGGGTTCCTGCGATATTTTACCCCCTCGCCAACAAAATCGCCAACAAAATATTGCAGCAGTATCACTGTGTTATTTTGTTTCGCAGTAAAAGTCCACGAGATAAAACAATGTAGCAGAGGTCTTCACAAAGTACGAGGGTGGCCCCCAATGCATGGGGTCACCATTGCCTTAAAGGGCCCTGCGGCCCAAACCTACATTCCTGAGAGAATTTACAAAAAGTCACCAGGGGTCTTACTAGACCTCCCTCCCCACCCTGGTGCTGACAATCAGAGACCCCTTAAAAAAAACGAATAAATGTAACAAAGATCCCTGCCCCCCCCCCCCCGTCTTGCCCAACCTCGTCCATATAAATTAACTCCCCCAAGAGTTATTCCCCTCGCCCCTGGCACCCCTTTTCATTAACTAATAGAGTGGTAGTCCAGTCCCCGGTCCAGGGGCAAGACCTGATAAGTGCCATTTTGGAAAGGGCGTCCCAGGCCCTCACCATGACCACCAATGCTGCTTGTAAGGGAATGGGGTGTGGGAGGGAGATCCTGGGGGATGGACCACCAGGCCTTCACCATTCTTTTTGAAGAGTTGGCATTTGGGCTGGGCCACTACAGCTATATTATTTAATGGAAAGGGGGGGCTGGGGGCTAGAGGGGACAACTCTTGGTATATATGGGTGTGATTGGGGGTGTCGTTGCCATGCACAGTAAGTGTGTCTTGGAAAATAGAGCATGATGTGTGGCATCATCAGATGGAACCCAGCAGAGAAGTTTGATTTCAGTTTCTAGAAACTTTGAGCATACCTTTGTAGTGAGACCCCCAGTTGACTGGTAGGCTTCATCTGGTGAGTTACTAACTGGCAAGGAAGCTTATCTTCCTGGGTACTTGACATAGACATGTGCATGAAGGCTCCCATCCTGTCACCAACCACTTTGCTGTGCAGGGGGTTCTTCCGAAGGGGTCAAAAGAGACGCGAGGGAAAAATCCAAGAACATCACCAGCACACTTTCCACTCATTCTTTATGATCCAGATGCAAGAAAGAGTCTCTGAGTCCAAATTAGTGTTCAACAACAAATTTACTTTAGTTTAAAAAGCAAAATCCAGGTGAGAACTGAAAAAAATAAAAAAATAACATGAGGAAAATCAGTATAAGGAAATCCATGGTATCTTTATCCATGCCTCTCCTACCCCCTGCACCAGCATCCAAAGGGCAAAAACTGTTTATGGTAATAACAAGTTATTTTCTGTCTTTTTTTAATGAGGCAATCTGGAGCCAAAACAACAGATCCTAGAGGGAATGCAGTTTATTCTATACTTCAAAGAGACTCCTCAGGACAGAATGGCCAAACCTAGTCTAAACAATAGTGCAATACGAATGTGTGGAGAGAACTCCATGTTGCAGCTTTGCAGATCTCCTCCATGGAGGCTGATGGTAGGTGGACTACTGATGCTGCCATAACGCTAACACTATGAGCCTTTTCATGACCCATTAGATTCAGGCCAGCCTGGGCATGACAGAAAGAGATTCAATCTGCTAGCCAACTTGAAAGGGTGTACAGCAATTCCAGGCTTGTTGATGTCAAAAGAAACAAAAAGCCGGATGGACTTTCTAAGGCCTTCAGTCTGCTCCAGATAAAAGGCCAAGGCTCTTTTGAGTCCAAATGTGTAGTGCTTGTTCACCTTTGTAGACATATGGCCTGGGAAAAAATATTGGAAGGATGATTGACTGGTTACAATGGAAGTCCAACACTACTCTAGGCAGGAACATAGGATGCATGTGCAGGACCACCCTATTTGAAAAAATGTCTATAAGGTGAATGAGTCACTAGGGCTTGGAGCTCACTGACTGTGCAAGCTAAAGTGACTGCCATCAAAAATATGACCTTCCCATCAGGTACTTCAGCTCATAAGAGTGAAAATATACGCTAAAAGTCCTGTAATGAGACATTCAGAACACATCTGAAAACATATTTATTTAATTTAGGATTTGATATAGGTAAATAAAGAGGCACTATTTCCTTGAAGTTAATTGTATAGCCCTTTAGTAGCTGATCAGTTGATTTTTATACTAAGTGATAGGTACTTGGCATGCAAGTTATTAGGCAAAAAGTTTTAATCTGCCTTTTTCATTGAGTAGTGGTTCTTTTTGGTTTAGCTCTGGTAGATTTTGCAGGCTATTTTTTTATTATTTTGTACTAACCTATGCACATTTGTAGTTTATGGATGTTTTAATCTGTACCCTACCTTGAACCGTGGACATGCACGGGCTATACATTTTGTAAATAAAATAAATAATAAATAAGTCTATAGGCTTAAAGGGAGCTTTCATCAACTAGGACAAAACCATGTTGAGGTTCCAAGACACAGTAGAAGGCTTGATGAGAGGCTTCAAGCGAAGCAAGGCCTGCATAAAACAGAAAACTAAAGGCTATACAGAGATGAGTTTACCTTCTACAAGGTAGTGGTGATAAGCTCAAATTGCACTGAGATGAACTCTGACTTGGTCTTAAGACCTGACTCAGACAGATTAGAAGGTACTCAAGCAATTTTGTGTAGACCAGGAGAAAAGATCTAAGGTCTTTCCCTCACATCAAAAGGCAAACTTCCTCCACTTGTACACAGTAGAACTTCCTTGAGAAATCCTTCCTGCAAACTAGAAGAATATGTAACATCACCAGGAAGATCTAGGGTTTGGGAGCTACCCTCTCAATATCCAGGCTGTGATGGCCATGGACCCAATGTTGGGATGGTGCAACAGTCCCCATCTTGAGTGTTGAGAGTTAGAGAATTCCCCAAACTGATTGGATTCCTGATAGACCTCTCCCAGAGGAGTAGAAACCAAATCTGTCTTGTCCAATAGCAAGATATGAGATTCATAGTTTCCTGATCTTTTCTGAGTTACAGTAAGGGCTTTACAACTAGTGGAACAGGAAAATATGCCTACAGCAGCCATTGACTTCAATTCAGGGCAAAGGTGTCTGAGGCTAATTTGCCCTGAGTAACCTTTCTGGAGCAAAAAAGTGGGAACTGTTTCTTCAGAAGAAACACAATCAGATCTACTCACTGAGAGGTAGATATTCAAAACCTAGCCAGCTAGGGAAGTTAGCCAAATAAACTTATCCAACTAACCTAGCTGGGATATTCTTCAGCAGTATTACTGCACCACTGAATATACCTGGATAACTTTTTAGGGGGTCATTTTCAATAGCTTTCGCACGCGAAAAGTCCCTTTTCGCGTGCGATAGGGTGATCGGGGCAGAGTCAGGGCGGAGTCGCCCTAGAAGAGGAGGAGTCGGGGCGGCATCGGGGCCGACGCTGTGGAGACATTGCTTGCGGCCTTATCACCGCCAGTTTTGCGCCGAATAACTAAACCTTTTATGGTGTAGTTATTTGGTGCGAAAGCCATCAGCCAGTGCACTGCAGTGGTGCGATGGCTGCCGGCTTTCGCAGGCCCACCCCCCACTTCGCCCCTCCGCCCCCCGGTACCGCGCGATTCACTATTCTCTGCGAGAATAGTGAATCCAGGCCTTAATTAGCTGGATAAGTAGCTCCTCCCAGTAGCATAATAAAACAGTGCTAGCCTCAGGGCTGGCTGGCGCCATTTTGATAATGGAATCTGGTGGAGTAGAAGCCCCTGTGGATCGTTCCTGCCACATTTCAATTTTGGAAACCTTCATGGATAAGCGATGGCCTGGGGAGAGGTATCAATTTTTTAAATGTCTATGGTGCTGTGGTTTTTTTTTTAGTTTCTGAAACAAACCTGCCTTAAACTCTATTTTGTTCTCTAATGAAATAAGATTTCTTATTGCATTTTTCATTTTGTTAGAAAACAAATGCACATCCCTTCAGCAAATATATTTCCAGATGTAGCAAATTTAGTCCACAAAATCAACACATTTCATGCAATATGACAAACTTGAAGTTTTAGAAATGAATTGCCTCTATTATAAGTTTTAATTAGTATTTTGCTTTTTCTACAATATTAATCCTGCATTTGATCAGTCAATGAAACAATGGAATTTTTGTCAGGTTGGTATGCAACTACAGAATATATTTCCAGCATCTGACGAGATTTGGTACTACAGTTTGATGTTTCACTCATTATATTTTGGCTCAGTCTGCAGCCATCAGTCATTTTTGTCACTGTTGTTTTCAAGTTTCTAAGAGCTTCCATTTCAGCTTTGTTCATTTCTCATAGACTCAAGAGGGTGGATTTTGCAAGCAAATGTAGATATAATTTGAGGCTGTGGCAGATAAAGCAGTGCAAGCGCAGCTTCAGCAAAAATAGCAAGAGTATTTACAGCTTAACTTCCGAAATTATGAAATTTCACATGCTCATACTGAAAGTGTATGTCTGGAAATCAAAGTAAGATCGAGGTAACTTTTAAAAGGTTTCATGTAAATAAATGCGCGTTTATCAATGTAACAGTATGGTTTGAAAAGGAACCCTGCCCCCATGAATGCAGGTAAAAGTACGCACACCGTATGAGAGCGCTCGTTATTTTCCCTATGCCAAAAGAGGACGGAGTCAGGGCAGGATTTCGGCAGATACCGTAAAGTATGTGCAGGAAGTTTATTCTGGAATCCAAGGGAGTCCTTTATCCCATGTACTTCACAGGCGCAAAGTACTTGTGTATCCGCCCTGCCCTGAATTTTCCAAGAGAAACTGCAGGGAATTTCCCCTTGAAAATCTGCTTGCAGGCACAGATTGGCATATGATCCCAATTTTAAAAGACAACAATGTTCAGAAGCTAGCGGAAGCTTACAGGTGAATTTTAAAAGCCCTACATGCGCCAGAGCCGGGAGAGATACGCACGTATATCGGCCCAGTGCGCGCTGTTCAGATTTTAAGAGGCACCTGGGGACACGGGTATCTCCTGGACCACGAGTACAATTTTTTTCATAAAAGGGGCGGGGCATGGGCGTTCCAGGAAATATGAATGAAACCAGCGCGTAAAGTATTTACACACAGCGGCGCGCGCCGGAGTCCCTATCCGCGCTTGACTTCTGCTATGGACGGCGTGTAAGTCATGAAACAAAAAAAGCTAGGCTAGTCAGCAGGGTTTTAAGGTATGGGGTTAATAGGGTAAAAGGGAGGCAAGTTAACTAGGGCATTTAGGAAGTCCTCTCCTTTACTGGGGTGAACTGGGAACAAACTGGGAAATAGGTAAATGCGTTGGTGTGTGTATCTACTAAAATCCCCCTCACATACTTGTTTGAGGCGGCATTCGCACACAGATGCGTGCGACAATTTAAAATTGTGTGCACAAGTATGTGTGTATAGATGATTTTATACCATGCGTGCATATACGCGCATATGTTATAAAATCGCTGCATCCATGTGCACGAGCCAGCAAACGCATGTACATGTGCTCCTGCGTGCAGGTATTAATGTTCACCTTTTACTCTGTAACTTCAAATCTATACATTTTTCAGTCTTGTTTTTGAACTTTTCAAAATGCATATTAAGTAGAGAAAATGTTTACTTGAACTATCGAGATATACAATAGAAAAGATATTGTCTTATCATTAACTTGCACTTCTACTGCCATGTGAAGGGGGAGATCTTTGTGGTCTTGACAACTGGTGTACTGCAACATTTTTTTTCTTGATTGGTGAAGATGAAAATAGTGAAAGAATTCAAAGAGGCATGGGATAAACACCGTGGATCCCTAAAGGTTAGAGGATGGGAATGAAGAAAAGAGTGCACGGGGGTAACTTGTGGTTACTATCATTAACCAATGAGCCTCGATACTGTTGATGAAACTCCGATATTGCTCTCTACTTCCACAGCAAGGGATAATGGGGAATTGGATTCAGACAGCAACCAATGAAGGCCCTGAGTTTTACAGTAAGCATGAGGGCATCATCCAGGGCGTGGCAGATACTATGTTAAGCTTGCTAGCAGACTGGAGGGTTCATTTGGTACTTTTCTGCCATCATTTTTATGTTTTTATGTTTAATTAAGGGGGCGGGAAAATTTTCAAAAAGTCTGCAATGGGACAAAGACCTTGTGTACTTTTTATGCATGGGATTTGTACCACTTTTCACAGGAAAATAGGAATGCGCAGGGTAAAAAAAATGAGTTTTCATTTTCAGTTCGTTTTTGGGAGGTTTTTTCCCATGGATTTCAGTTTCTTGGATTGCTTGATTCAATTCATTTGTGTTAAGTTGGGTCAGGTCATGGCATCGGGTCTGGGTCTGGGCCAAGGCCATGGCATCAGGATCCAGCCTCCGGGTTGGGCCCTGGGGTTGGGCCTGGGTCCTGGCCACTGCTCCAGCGTCGGGACCTGGTCTCAGGTCGGGTCCAGTCTTTGGGCCTGGGTTTGGGCTCTAGCCTAGGTCGAGACCTTGGTATCGGGACCCAGCCTCCTGGTCAGGTTGTAGTGTTGGGCCTGGGCTCCTGTTCCTGCCTAGGCCAAAGCCCAGGCGTTGAGACCCGGCCTTCGGGACAGGTTGCGCTGTCAAGTCTGGGTCTGGGCCAAGGCCCTGGCATCAGGACCCGGCCTTTGGATTGGGTTGCAGCATTGGATCTGGGTCCAGGCCCTACCTAGGCTAAGGCCCAGGAGTCAGAACTCAGCCTCTGGGATGGATCACAGCATCGGGCCTAGGCCCGAGGCCCCAGTGTTGGGACCTGGCCTTCAGTTCGTGTATATAGCATTGAGCCTGGATCAAGGCCCCAGGGTCTAGGCTGAGGCCCCGGTATCATGACCCTGCCTTCGTCGGATTACCTGACAGATGAGGTACATATTTTTTATTTTTTTTAATTTCAGGGTTCTTGGCCAAGGCTCCATTTTCGCCCCTTGCCTCAGCTGTGACACTGGCATCGTGCTCTGGCCTAGGCCGTGTCCTCTGCTTTGGGCTTCAGTCTATACCCTAGGTGAGGCTCCAGCTTTGGGCCTAGACCTAGGCCCGATGCATTGGTTTAAAATGAAACAAATTAGCCTTATTCGTCGTGTTTTGCACTTTTATTTTAAACAAATACACATCCCTACATTAAAATTATGTGCATGCTCTCCTTTTGAAATATGCCACATGCGTAAAATCTGCAGGTAGATTTTTGCTGAAAAAGTACATGCAAAGGTTCAGATATGCCATCTACCTGCGTACTTTTCCTCCCCTGACCTAAACACCTTGGAGCACCTCTATTTAATGATAGGAAAAACATGCTTGTTGTACAAAGATATGCATACTTTTATCCTCATTGAGAGATGGTGAATTAACTTGAGTAAAACACGTTTTACCTCTATAAATCACTGAATATTGTTTAACCAAAAGGCATTGTAACATTCTAACATACCAGACTTCTACGAGCAAACTAATGGTCTCCATTCTAGATACAATCAACATGGTCTCCATTCTGTATGAGACAATCAACATGATTTTAAAAAAGTGTAATGAAATCAAGAATGTATAAATATTATTTGGTTGGTGATCTAGGGATGATTTAAAGCTGTGGGAAATCAAGCATCACTTCAGCCTGGCAAGTTTTCATTTTGGCCCCATCCGCTCCCTGCACAACACAAACACACAACCCCCAACCCATCCACATCCAGTGTGCTCATGCCAGACTCTCTCCCTGCTTATACCATAGCCACAGCTTTCACCTCATACCTCCTCCTGGCCAGGGTTCTCATCCCCTACCCAGAACTCTCAACCAAAACTTACCCCCAACCCAGGACTCTCATTGTACAGCCCCCTATGCCTAATGATCTCACCCCAAGCTTTCCCCCCTTCTTAGGGCTCTCACTCCACATCCTCTGCCCAGTGCTTTCACCCTCTCTCTCTCCCTCTACCCAGTGCTTTAGCCACCCTCACTACTCCCAGAGCTCTCCTGTCTACCCTCCCATGTACTCTCAATGCTCTCCCCCTACCCTGCCCAGTCTCTCTGACTCCCACCCAGTTCTCTCTCTTCCCCAAGTACTCTTACCTTTCTTCACCCCATGCTTTTTCCCCTCTCCACTAGTGCACTCTAACCTTTTTGTACTTGCATCTTTTGTTCACACTCTCTCTCCCAAACATAGTGCTCCCACACAGTGCACTCTCTCTTTTCTGTGCTCTCACCCTCATCTCCCTCTCTCCCCAACACAGTACTCCCACACAATGCACTCTCTTCTTGCTATGCTCTCAACCCCATGGCTATGAGGAGTGTTTCAAGGCATGTTAGAAAAAAAATGCACAGACATCGCATTTTCAGAAAGTAGCATATATATATATATAGATATTTATATATCTATATATCGCGCATAGAGGCATTTACTATGCAGCTGGTTAAAAGCAAGCACACTTTTCTTCTTGGATTTGGTGGCTGATGATGTTGTGTTTGGTTCTTAGTGCGTTCCTAGAGTAAGTTCTCATGTGTGGGTTGTAAGCAGGGCCAGTGTTAGCTTTTTTGATGCCTTTTGCAAACAATTACTGTGCTGCCCCCTCCCCCCCCATTCATTTATTGTCTGTCCCGGGCCCATAAAAAAAAAAATCCCAACTCCCTCCAGGGATACAAACTTTGAAAATTGCACCCCCAACCCAAGGCTGGTGCAAGGGTTTAGGTGCCCTCGGCAAACCTTATAGCTTTGCACAACCTCCCCCCCCCCCCCCCCCCGGGCCAATCCACACACCCACAATTAAGTTATGCATTTATAATAACATTTTACATGAAAAATATCAAAGTACAGTATTCTGAGGTAAAACTATCACTTACATTATATTTACGTGCACTGCTGTGATGCCAACCAGAAGTCCTGCAAGAGCACACTTAGAGCCCATATGGTATTAGGCCTGTTGTAACGTGTGTTGTGTGTGGGCTTGATCCTCCAAAAGCCCTAAAACACTTCCTGTTAGGAGAATGCCTCACCTCGGCCACACATGCAAAATATAAACAGACCCTCACCAAATACAGAATACAGCAACCATAAAGTAGAAATAAAAATTGTGACAAAACTTCGACTGGAAACCACAAGAAGTAAAAAAAACCAGAACCATCTCCATTCCTCAAACATCAAGCAATAAAATCAAGAAATATAATAAATACATAATCATAATAGTAAAACATACTAATAATATTTCAAAAACAGATGACAAAAGATGGAATAATTAAAAACTCACATACGACAGATGGGAGGACAAGATGGTGGCATAGAGGGAATACTGAGCGCACGCTGCGGTTCGAAGTTCCTTTTTTTTTCCTGATTATATTGCTGACATGCCATCTAAAAGGAAGGGGAAAGTGAAGGTTTTTCCCTAACCTTCCCTAACGCAGCTTGATATTCTACGATTCATGACCCAGCCGGAATTTGAGGGAGCCGGTGAGCCTGATGGGAATCCTCGTGGAGGAGAGTGGGAATCTCCTGCGGAGGAGGCGTCTCTCAGCCCTGACCTGTGGCCGTCTCCGGCACAGCGTAACCCCAGCGGAGAGGCATCTCAGTCACAGACCGATGACACGGTGGTTGCGACTGAGCTCGAGGGGGCATCTCTTGGCAAATGCTGGAAGTGGAAAGCTTTCTTCCAGCCGGAGTGGAGACGAGCTTCGGTGGTGAAAGCAGCCCGATGGAATGTCCAGGGGAACCTCTGGAGAGGGAAGAGATCGAGACCCCTGTGGATGACAGCCAGGGACAATCACCAACCAGTGCGCAGGGTGAGTCTCCACTGTTACCTCCCAAGCCTGAGGCAGTGACCCTAGAGGCAATATGGGATTTGGTGGCAGGTTTCAGGGTTTCTTTGAATCGATTAGAAAGTAAGCTGGACTCGGTTGCTTATAATTTTCAACAGAAAATTCTGGGTGCCCAGGAACTGACCACTGCAATTTCCAATAGGGTTGTGGAGGCTAAGAATAAAATTCAGACTGTTCAAAGCCCTAAACTCGGTTATCATTAAGGATCAGTTGGCCTGCTCCAGACGACTGGAAATATTGGAGAATAACATTAGTCAGTTAAATGTGAGAATATTAAATTTTCCACAAATTGTTGGAGAAACACCTTATACTACTCTGAAGCAATTCCTGATGGAAGCCCTTGGATTTCCTGAAGATAACATACCTTCAATAAATTCTTGTCGTTTCCTTAATAAGAGGGTTTCTATTTCAGGAGAGACTGTTGGTGTATCTATTCCTGCAAATTTAACTAGTTTCCTAGAGAACTCAAATTTGGATATATTGGACAGGAAAACTCTGTATCTTTTATTTCAGTTCTAGATGTCAATAATGTAATGCGTACCTTTTTTAGGAAGTTTCCTGTTACGTTTTATGACCAATCAGTAAGAATTTATCCTGATTTGTCTCAAGTGATACAGATCAGGAGAAAGGAATTTCTGTCCTTTAGACAGGAAGTTGTTTCTTTAGGTTTTGTATTTACCTTACGATACCCATGCAAATGTATTTTAAAAAAGGGTGATGAGTCCTTCGTATTCCTTCAGTCTGATCAAATACGTCAATTTGTACAAGCTCGTAAACCAACCACCTCTTCTCCAGTAGCCTAAATAGGGAGAGGTCATATATTACGGATAAGTACCGGTGTAATTCTATTTTAATGCTCTAAACTAGATGAATTTCCTAAATTTTATTTTATTTATTTATCACAAGTTTTTATATACCGGTATTCATTTTCACATCATATCAGTTTACATGGAACATATTTATTTATTATTTATTTATTTAACCACATATTAACGAGGAGGAGAGATACATTTAACCGGTGAACTTCAAAAGAGGATAAGAGTACAGTTAAGGACTGTAACAGGCAATATATATACAACAAGGTGGAAACTTATGAACAATGTATGTAGTCTTATTGTTTACACTTTCATGGGAGTTAAGGGAAGGCCTGTTTAAAAAGTCAGGTCTTTAGCTTTTTTTTAAATTTGTGAATACAGTGTTCCTGGCACAGGTCAGAGGGCATAGAATTCCATGTCGCGGGCCCTACAATGGAAAAGGCACATTCTTTGGTGGCTATAAGATGAGTGAGGTTGGGAGCAGGACGCGAAGTATACCTTTGTATTTGGATCGGGTGGGTCTGTTGGAGGTGTGAAACTGTAGGGAATCATTGAGCCAGTGTATGTCAGAGTTGTGCAGAGATTTATGGATGATCGTGAGGGTTTTGTGGAGGATTCTAAAGGAGATTGGGAGCCAGTGAAGGTTTTTGAGGATGGGGATTATGTGGTCTGTTTTGCGAGTGTTGGTTAGGATTCTCGCAATAGAGTTTTGGAGCATTTGGAGCGGTTTGGTGGAAGCTTTGGGGAGGCCTAGTAGCAGGGCATTGCAGTAGTCAAGTTTGGAAAATATAATGGCTTGTAGGACCATGCGAAAATCATTGAAGTGTAGTAGGGGTCTAAGTTTCTTGACAGTGTTTAATTTGAAATAGCAATTTTTCATGATTGAGCTGATGAATCTTTTTAGGTTTAGGTGATTGTCTAGTGTTTCCTAGATCGCGTGCATGTTGCGATGTTGGTGTTGCGGCAGGGCCAATTTTAAGGCCAGAGCAGGTCATTGTGTTGTGTTGGGATGAGATGACGAGGAGTTCTGTTTTGGATGTGTTAAGTGCGAGGTTGAGTTTGGAGAGAAGAGCATTGATTGTGGAGAGAGCGTTTTCCCAGGACTTGAGTGCATTAGGTAGAGAGTTGATGATGGGAATGAGTATTTGGACATCATCCGTGTATATGAAGTGGGTGAGGTCCAGGTCTGAGAGGAGTTGGCAGAGGGGGAGCATGTAGATATTAAAGAGTGTGGATGAGAGTGAGGAGCCTTGGGGAACTCCTCTGGATAGGTTGATGGCTTTGGATTCGCTATTACCAATTCTAACTTTGTAGTTTCTGTTGTTAAGATATAATTTGAACCAGTTTAGGGGGTTCCTGCGATACCAATTTCTGAGAGACGGTTTAGAAGGATATTGTGGTTGATGTTGTGTTACGACTGTTGCTGCCCGATGTCTCCGCTCCGCCCTCCTTACCTCTTTGGCGACTCCTCTCGCAGTTGATGGACATCTGGCTGCTGCGGCATCTGCCTGCCGTCCTCTCCGGCATCCCCGGTCCGGCTTGGGCGCTGCATCCCGCCATGTTGTTCAGCTGCCTTAGGGCGCGCATGCCGTGCGGCCCTGCTTCTTATTCCTTCTTTGGCGCGAACCTCAGGGACGTCCTCTGTGATGACATCACGCATCCCGGATACAAAAGCCTACTCTGTTTGCTAGCTAAACGAGTTAGCAAGGGACTCCTTACGGATGGGATTCGCTCTCCGTACCTAGCTACTCTGCCTCTCCTTATTGGACTTTCTCTATCGGGGTACCCGCTCATCAGGGGCCTCTCTCTTTTCTTTCAGGTCACTGTCTGGAACCGGTACTCGCTCCTCGAGGGCCCATGTTCCCGGACTCGCTGCCTGAGCTCACTTCTGCTTGGAAGAAACCGCTGCCTACACCATCAGTGAGTTACCATCTAGACTCTCTCAGAGCTGTTCCCTGGAACCAGGTACTCGCTCCTTGAGGGCCTGCCTCTATTCCAGCTTCTGTGTTACCTTCTGGGAGAAACCGCTGTGTGAGTATTCAACCAACGAGGCTCCATACCAGAACCCTGTGTATGCTCCACTGTACTCACTATCTCAGTTTCTCTCTACTACAGCACAGCTATTGAGGGATCGCTGCTCCAGTGTCCTGAGGGACTACAAACCCTGCCGGGCTTCATCTCTACTCACTACTGCCACCTCTGGTGGCTTCTCAACCCTGTTTAAGAAAAGATAATTCTGTGTTGTGTGTTCTAAGCTGAGCCTGACCTGTGGCCCCTCACGGGGCTTCCCCCTGAGGGCATGGTCATCTGCCACAGTGTCCAAGGGTCCACCCAAAACCTTACAAACAATAACATGGTGTCAAAAGCCGAGGAAATATCGAGTAGGGCGAGAATATATGCGTGGCCTTTATCTAGTTCTTTTAGGAGTGTGTCTGTGAGGGAAATTAGCATTTTCTCCTCTATTTCTTTTTGTTTGTCCTCCCTTCCGGTGTTATTTCTTTTTTCTTCTGTTACACAAATTGGATATGAAAATATATGATAAATTCTAAGTTTAAATGATATATATGATTTATCTAATTGTGATAAGTGAATAGTTTTCATTCAATTTGTAAACTGAAAAATGATAAAGAATTTAAAAAACCCCCAAAAAGACTCACATACAGACATCCTGAATGGGCAGTCTTAGGTCTCTCTCTCTGGGAATCAGCGGGTTTTCCCACAAAAATTCCAGTCAATGCCCATTATTAAGGGAGAAAATATTCTTTGTGGCTGAAGGAGAAAGAAACCAAACGAGTTGTGCAAGTAAGAAAGTGCGATGTCGGGGAAACCTAAGCGATTAGGTGAGGATAAAGGCATGGGCAGGTAAATGGAAATGGTACAGAAAGTATGCAGCGTGGCTGAGAGGTTGTCAGAAGTGGTGCTAAGAGAACTTACCCGAGCGGTCACTGCCACTGTAATAAATCAACTCCAAAAGCTGCAGTCATCTGTAGATGAGTTTTGGAAGAAAGCGGAAGCATATAATAATAATCTAATGGGATTCTCTACTACCATGTTGCAACATGAGGAGTGACTTGATGGCCTGCATACCACGAAGGAGGAGCTGAAGATTCAAAACAAATGAATCAAGGAAAAACTCAACGACCTTGAGAACAGGAGCCACAGGAATAACCTGCGCATTTTGGGGGTGCCCAAGTCGATTCAGGGAGAAGCCCTAATAAAGAATCTGTGAAGTGATGCTGCCAGGCCTATTGGAAGTCAGCATCCTGGAGAGACTAATCCTTGTTGAATGTGTGCACCATTTGGGAGCAGGAAGTCAGAACTTGGCCAAACTCACTGGCTCGCCAGTGGGGATGGGGGTGGGTCGGAAGGTGTTTGGAATTGAAATCTCAGATTTAGTCTGGGTAACATAATGTTACATGTGACGACCAGGGCAGACCCATGGCCCGGCCCCCTCACCTCTCTCTGGAGAATCCAGTGCCTGGCTCCTCATCCCTGACGGTGGTAGGCCGCCAGCTCTGTCCTCGGGCCACCCCCAGTGCCTCAGCTTCAGCTACAGACTCTTGTGCTCCGCGTCTCTCCATGTGGCCCGCGGAGAGATGCCACCGATCAGCGCTTGTGACCCTCCCTAGGTGCACGCATCACTGACTCTTATGAAGGGCCCTCAGCGGGAACATGGTTGCGGCCCCGGATGATGACGTCACCGGAACTCCGATACTTAAGGTCGGGCTCGGCTTCCAATGATTGCCTTTGCAACAGGTCTCCACGCTGGTCGTATACTCGTTGCCTCCTGGTGATTCTCCTGTGTTTCTGATCCTCTCAAGTTCCTGTTCCTGTTCTCCTTCGTTCCTGATTCCTAACCTTTCTTCGGATTGCTTTCTCAGACATGACCTCTGCATTGCCTTACATTTTCTCTCTCCAAGCCCAGACCTCTGCATTGCCTGACTATGCCATTGACTCTCTCCAGGCTCGGACCTCTGCATTGCCTGACTACGCCATTGACTCTCTCTAAGCCTGGACCTCTGCATTGCCTGATTACGCTACTGACTCTCTCCAAGCCCGGACCTCTGCATTGCCTGACTACGCCATTGACTCTCTCCAAGCCCGGATCTCTGCATTGCCTGACTTTGCCATTGACTCTCTCCAAGCCCGGACCTCTGCATTGCCTGACTATGCCATTAACTCTCTCCAAGCCTGGGCCTCTGCATTGCCTGACTATACTACCGACTCTCTCCTCATCCAGACCTCAGCCTTCTTGTTTGCTGCCGGCCCTGACTCCAGCTTGCTCTATGATGCCTCTTCAGTCTATGTCCTGGACTTGGCCTATTCAGGCTTCGGCCTGTTCTTGCTCGGGCACCCCCTGTCTGACTTTGGTTCTATTGGTGCCCAGGTCTCCGGGACTCTGCCTCGTCCAGTACAGACTTCTCCATTCCACTGTTGCTGCCTTTGGGCTGACCTCTCTGTCTTTCCATCGACGATGACATACCGAGGTCCACCTAAGTCCAGCTGGCCCCGGTATCCAAAGGCTCAACCCGCAGGGAACGAGGGCTGGTATTGGTGAAGCGCCAGCCGGCCTCCGTCCTTCAGCCCACTCTGTCTACCGATGGTGGGGACCCATAGGATCCCTCCTACGGGTAGCATCAACCCCACCTCGGCCCAAGGGTCCACCTCCGGCGCAACACATAAATGTTACCTGAACAAACCCTTTTCAATATTGACCTCAAGAATGATAAAGTATGTAATAAGAATAAAGTTATATTATATAATACTGAAAAGATGTGGATTTAAAGGTCTTCACAGCTTCAGCCTTCCTAGCTACAGGCTGCTTGCAGACCACTGTTGGTGATATGAAAGATATTAGCCAGTCAGTCACTTCTCATTCTAATGAACAATTTATTGATGCTATTCTTGGGAGAACTAATCAATATATTTATTTAACTTGAGAAATGAAGCACCAACAGTAAATCAAGAGAGATCTTTATGACAAAGTTAATTTCCCTGTAGTCTTACATTGCAATCAGGGCATTAACTATTACAGAGAGGAGTTACAGGAACAAAAAATCCTTCTACTCTCTCAAAATGCAGATAGTGCAATGCCAAAGTTACATTACTGAAGGGACAGGTATTCCAACTTAGGCCATGATTCTTTAGTTCTCTCAGTCAGAGAGATAGAAGATTTTAGATAGTAGCCAAATTAGAGATATATAATTTCTAGCTAAGTACATGCTTTCAATTCACTAGCTTGGAATATTTGCAGCTTTGCCAAGCTATTGGCATACATAGTCTACTTCCACTTCATTTCCCTCCTTGTATGACTACCTGCCTCCTCAGCCCTTAATCTATTTTCTTCCCCACAGGTGATCATGGCTATCCTTGAGAACTGGTTAGTGACTCCCAAACATCTGCAGAGGAACATTATAATAGAAATGGAAAGGATGTCTAGCATCTTAAAATCCCAATGTAGATGCCTTGATAGATCTGGTGGTATATTACTTTATCTTGCATGCTCTATTTTGCTCAATATGGCAAAGAACAAATATGGGGATTATCTGCCCCTGAGAGAGAGAACATTCAGTCAAATGATAGCAATTCAGAATCTGAAGAAAATGTGGCCAGGATATTGTAGCACATACAGGGCTGATGTAATAAGACCCGAGGAAAAAGAGGCACTAGTTATGAGCACAGGTTTTGATCACCGCTCATGGCTGAAGCTGCTGCTTCTGTGAGATATTAAAAAAAAATAAAAAATGATGCGAATGATTTGCGTGCAGAAATCCGCACACGTACAGAAAAATGCATGTACCTAAGAGTGGTAAGGACCTATGAAATAAGCAGCTGCATCCGTGCTCAAAACCTGCTCCGATAATCCACGCATAAAAGCGAGCAAGCAAACGGATCTCCCCATTAAATGAAAGTGTGACCCTGGAAAGTATTTTTAATATTTCAAATAACTGTGCTGCAGAAAACATGGCAAATATTTTCATGAATGCTAATTCACACTGGCATAGCAGCCAGATAGGTGCTCAGTTGGGCACCAATCTGGATGCTCGGGTGCCAACATAGGCACTCAGCCGGGAGTGAATATGGACACTCAATAATGAATATGCATGAGATAGATTTGCATACAATGGAGGCAGTTCATGCAAATCTTTCTCATGCATATTTATTGTAGAAATCCTGAAAACCTGGCCTGTTTGTGGCATTCGAAGACTGGAGTTCGCCATCACTGGCTTAGAACTTTGGGAGATGCACTTCAGTAGAAGATTTTATTAAACTTCATCCCTTTTACCTAGTAGTTAGAAGGAGTTTGGAACTGTTAGAATAATACTAAATAGGAATGCCTGACGTGGTGATATTGAGAATGACCAAATTCTAGTGAGGAGCTGTTCCATATGTCCGCTTCCTGTGGAGATATTTCCATGTACTCTTTCAGCATATGCCCCGTTTCAGCCTGTTATCAAGATATTTTAAGAAAATAATAAGTACCATGCCCAGCAGATCCTAATGGGAAGATCCCTTCCCTGTTTCTCATTCCCACTAGTAAGAGGTATCTATCTCTACGCCTACCTGGCTAACAGTTGTTAATGGACCTGTCCTGCAGGAACTTGTCTAAAATGGTTTTAAGCCCAGCCAGGCTATTAGCCTTTGACAACATCCTCTGGCAACAAATTCCAGAACTTAACTATGCTGACTGAAAAAATAAAGACTTTATTAAATTTGTTTTAAATTTGCTACTGGTTAATTTCACAGTGAGTGATTGCCCTGTAGGAACACTGCCATAGCTAACAGGTCCCAGAAATTTTCCTTGAGAAACACCAGCAGAATGCACCTTAAGACTTGATCTGGTTGGCTCTATTGTGCCTTGCTGGGTCTTTGTCAGATAAAATTATCTGCTGACTGGGCGGTTAAAGAAGGCAAAGTAGAAAATGGTGAAATATGGACTTAGAGGGCCAGATTTTAAAAAGCATTTACATGCGTAAATCTGGGTTTTACGCATGTAAATGCACTTTACTCGAGTAAGTGGGCTTTTGAAAATTGCTACAATATATGCCATTGAATCGTCCATAGGATTTATTCGCATAAGTGCACTTTACGTGAGTAAATGGCTTTTGAAAATTGCTACAATAGTAGTTACATTTATGCACGTAACTCCTTTGAAAATTACCCCCAGAGAGCATATTACAATTTTGGAATCCAAGATTGAGAAACAACAGGAGGTAGATCATGCCCTGGCTAAGAATAATTTATATATGCATAATACAATGGAGAATCTTGAGGACACTGTTAAGCATCACAATTTGCATATGATTAATTTTCCCTGGTGATACCATGTGCCTATATCATCACTGTCTGGAATATTTTAAAAGATATCTTTCTAAAGTACTTAAAACTTGATACAATCTCTCTATTATGTTTTTGTAAGTATGTGAACCCTGGGCTGAGATGAGAGGTGTTTCCGCCCACAGGGAGGAGCCCTGTGAGCCTCACCATTGGTAGGCACGGTCTCAGCGGCGTAGGACACAGCTGTACGGTAGAGACTTTATTAAGAAGGAAAGAAGGCAAAACCCGTGGAGCGGGAGCTGCAAATAAGTACGGTTCTGAGCAGTAGGGTAACCCCAGGGTGATACCACGGATGTGGAGATCTGGTAGTGGCCCGCAGAGCGGGCTATGCTAGGACGTCCCATCAGACGAGTAGAGATTACCTCAGAAGTGCAGATCCAGTAGTGGCCTGCAGAGCGGGATATGCCAGGAAGTCCCTTCAGATGAGTAGAGATTACCTCAGAAGTGCAGATCTGGTAGTGGCCCGCAAAGTGGGGTACGCCGAGAATGACTGTACTGAAGATGATGATGAGACAGTCTGAGGTGCAGGAACCTGGAAGTGGATCTTGTAGCTGGTGCGGCAATACCCTGCAGCACAGGGTATACTGGAACAACGTTTACTGAAGAGGAAACGGTATTGGGCCAAGGTACGGGATACACCGCAGAGAAGCTTCAGTAAAGCTAGTATTGTCGAAGTCCAGGCGCGGATTGGCCTATCGGGGGATTGGGCATCCCCCGGTGGGCCGATCGCTCCAGTCACGTGGTCTGCCGTGCACGGCCGTGACAGAGCCGTGCTCGGCAGACCACGTGATGTGTCCTGGCCTGGCCTGGGCGGCGAATACCCAGGCTGGTTCGACATCGTGAATCCGCCGCTGTCAAAGTCTGTAGTAAAGTACTCACAAGTGGTAGTTCCAGGAGTGTCCCAAGAAGTGGGTCAGGTGGTAGTCCAAGGCAGGAAAGCCCTCCAAGGAGCGGATAGCCAGGAATGCGGAAGGGCCCCCGAGGAGCGGGTACCCAGAGTGTCCACATGCCAAGAGAAAAATCTGGAACAGGAAGTCCAAGAATGGAGCGGATTCAGCAACGAGGGAACTCCTTGCTAACTCGTTGAAGCAACGGGCCAGTGAGCTTAAGTACAGCAGCAAGTTGACGTCATCTGGAGGGGACGCCCCTGAGATTCCCGCCATGACGTGTACTAAGGAGGCCCTTGTGCACGCGCCTTAGGTGATTCCAGAGACAAGATGGCGATCAGCAGTGCCCATGCCGTCCCGGGGACGCTGGGGATGTCGGCGGTGGTTGGCGGAGGCCGCCATTCTTCCTAGGATTGACGGAGCAGGGAAAAAGGTGAGCATGAGAGGTTGCAGCCATCTGTGACCGACGGGCGTAACACTCTCCATCTTATTGCTGGAGTGTATTGTCTTTTAAGAAGGTGTCAGTGTCAGACGGTGGACATATGGTACTACCCTAAGTCTCACAAAATAGCTTGGAACTAACAGTTTTATTAAGCTCCAATCAGAATATTGCTACTGTCACAACATTAATTGTGGCGGGCCCAAAAAACAAGAAGGAAGTCGGTCTAGCAAAGCCATGAGGAATATAAAACAGAGAAGCTGAAGTCCTCAAAATTCTTTATTTACAATAGCGTTAAGCACTTTAGTGCACTGGTGTCTTACAGTCGGGACAGAAATTCTATAGCCTTCAGATTCCAAGATATTGACCCAAAACACTGTGTGATCTGGAGCAAGTCTATATTGAATGAACCTAAATTATGCACACTGCTGCAAATAAAAAGCATCTTCAAAAAGATCGGTATGACAATCATAGTCCTGCTACCAATGTCCTTGGACTCTAGTTGGTATCAATCCGAATGAAGTATGAGATAATTACATCGCTTTCTGTTATATGACCGAATCTGTCTTGAACAGCCCTTACTGGGGCAAAACTCAGGCCTTGAGTCGGGCATTTACTGTTTTACCAAATAAAGAATTTTGAGGACTTGGCTTCTCTGTTTTATATTCCTCACAACATTAATTGTTACTTTTGCACTGGATCCAGATTGGGACGGTTTCTGGGCCTTTTTCTTAGACATTGGGATGTCATATCTCATAACACGAAAATTCATATATATCCCAAAGTATCAAAGGCCACATAAAGGGCTTGTCTTATTGATGTGAGCTAGCACGGCACTTTTGTTTTCCTAAAATTCCCATGTAAATGTTTCATTAAAAATCAAAAATAGTAACTTTGTCTTTATTAAACCATACCAGTTTACTCTATTTCTTAACAACAAGATTGTGCAGGAGACTCAGGTCTTTTCAAGTTTTTCTTTCAATCAATCTTTTCTGTTAGAGATTCGGGATCTAATATTCTTCTGTTTCTTCCTTTTTTTCTATGTTTTGTTTTCATTACTTAATTTTTTCTGTAGGTTGAGAACTAGATCTCTCCAGGGGAGGTAATTTTCAAATGAGTTAAGCATGTAAATGTAACATATTATAGTAGCAATATTCAAAAGACCATTTATGTGCTAAAGGTACACTTATACATGCAAAACCTACTGACAATTCAATGGCATGTATTTACTCCAGGGAAATTATGAGCTACTGCAGAGCACAGAATTTGCACAGAATTCCCCTCCCCCCCACACACACACAGAATTTACAGGTTTTGTGCAGAATTTCTGGGTAAGACCTGGTGGGCCATGTGTGCAGCCCATCCCACTCACAGCGAAGATCAGGCCCTCAGATCGGCTGGCCATGAGCACAAACCATCCCACTTGTGGCGAAGATCAGCAGATCAAGAAGCAGAGAAGGCACAGCATGAGAGGCAAGAAAGCTCGTGAACCTGCTTGAGAGAAAGTTTGCTGGTTAGGGTACCTGTGTGTATGTGTTAACATGAGAGGGAGAGCCTGTGTGAGGGAGTGTGTATGTGAGAGACTGGGATCCTGTACTGTGTGATTGAGGGATTGTGTGTGCATGTATGTGAGAGAGGAAGCCTATGTGTGTGCAGCAAGCACTGAGAGCGCAGAAAACTTTATGCAAGTGTATGCATGCGTCTGTGTGTGTGAGAGAGAGCAAGAGGTAGCTGATGTGAGGTGGTGTGTGTATGAGAGAGGAGAGAGTGCTTGAGTGAGGGGGGTGTGTTTGTGCAGGAGAGAGAAGGAGCCTATGTGATGGGGTGTTTGTGTATGCGAGAGAGAGAGAGCTTGAGTAAGTGTATGTGTGTGATCAAGGACAGAGGGACCCTGTGTGAGGGAGTGTGAGAGAGTAGAACAGAGATAACCTGTGTGAGGTTGTGTGTGAATGCATGTGTGCGAGAAAGAGAGAGAGCCTGTGTGAGGGTCTGTGTGGGCACGCAAGAGAGAGAGGGAGCCTGTATGAGGGGCTGTATGACAGAGGGGTCAAATTGTGGGTGTGGAGGGCTGGGGTGGAAATAGAGTGGAAGGATTTGAGCCTGAAGGGGAGGGGACAGATAGTGGTGAGCGGAGGAGTTGCGGCCTGAGAGGGCAGAGTGACAGAGGTCTGGCCAGAGGAGTAGGGAGAGAGGTGGAAGGGCCACTCTTATAGTGTACTTCTAGGGAAATTCTGCTCAAAATATATAAAAACTGCATCTTTGGGTAATAACTTTTCCATATTACATTTTAAATTAATTACTTAAAGACTGTGATATGTATTTTGTTATTTTAACCAATATAAAGTATGCAGAATTTTGCAGAATTTTACATTTTTGTGCGCAGAATTCTCCCAGGAGTAATATATTGTAATAATATTGAAAAGCCCACTTTCATGCATAAAGTGTATTTACACATGTAAAACCCAGTTTTAAGTGTGTAAATCATTTTGAAAATTTACCCCTTAGTGGGTGGGCTAGAGACATTAAGGCAGGGTTGGGCAATTCTGGTTCTCAAGGGCCACAGACTACTCAGGTTTTCAGGATTTCTTAATCAAAATGCATGAAATACATTTGCATACAAATAAGATAGCGTGCATCTCTTTCAGGCTTATTCATTAGGGTATCCTGAAACCCAACCGGTTTGTGCACCTTGAGAATTGCAGTTGTCATTTTTAAAGATGGCACCAGCCGTCCAGTGCTCCTACCATGTGACAGGGGCCAGCCAATGGCACAGTTACCCTGTCACATGGTAAGGGCAAAGGGCCATCGGCGCCATTTTTATTAGTGGCAACCGATGGCACGAGAGCGGGAGATCACTCCCGGGGCCCACTGGACCACCAGGTAATTTTAAAACGTTTTTGGGGGGTCGGGAGGGTGGTGGAGGCTAAGGGAGTAGTTTTAAAAGGTCGGGGTGGGTTTTTTGTTTATCGGATCGGGCGCAGCCGATAAAAAAAAAAAAAAGATCAGGCCGGACAAAAAAAAATGCACGATTTGAATCGGATCGGGAACCGAACCGATTCCGGTTCCGATTCACATCTCTAATCTGTCTTGTACTTCAGGGCGCAAGTCCAAAGACTTAAGCCAGGCCCATCTTCTTGCCGAAATAGCAGTTGCAGATACCCTGGAAGCGGTGTCGAAGATATCATAAGAGGATCTTATTTCATGCTTCCCTGCCTCAAAACCCTTGTGTACCAGGGTTTGAAGCTGTTCCTGGAATTGCTGAGGCAGGGACTCTGCAAAGTCCTATATCTGCTTGAATAAGACCCTGTTGTATTGGGTCATATACAGCTGGTAAGAGGCGATCCGAGAGATGAGCATTGATCCCTGGAAGACATGCCGTCCAATGGCATCCAAGAATTTCTGTTCCTTATCTGTGGGAAAGGAAGAGTGGGGTTTCGATCTTTTTGCCCTTTTTTGGGCAGATTCTACAACCACAGATTGGTGATCCAGCTGAGGTTTCTGGAATCCTGGGGCTGACTGGACCAAATAAGTGGTATCAGCTTTTCTGTTGACTGGAGCAACAGAACCAGGGTGTTCCCAGTTCTTTTTGAGGAGATCCAAAAGAACCTGGTGAATGGGAATGGAGGTTATTTCCTTGGGAGCATCCAGGAATTGTAACAGCTCCATCATTTGATGCCTGTCATCTTTTCAGTCTGGAATTGGAAGGGAACCAATTCAGACATTTCCTTCACAAAATTGATGAAGGATAAGTCCTCTGGAGGAGAACGCTTCCTGCTTTCAGTAGGAGAAGGTGGCAATGGCAAGTCATCGGTGTCTGGAGATGAATCATCAGTCCAGGTATCATAGGGATCAGCACCTGTCCCCCTAGGAACCTGAGAAGGACGGGACGATGGAATTCCTGAAGGTCCTGGACTAGGCTCTGAAGGCTTCAAGGGAAGAACTGGAGGCACCGATGAAGGCATTGAGGGCATCGATGGATGCATCGTTGGTGCTGATGGACGCATCGGCAAAACTCCCGATGGTGGAAAGCGGAACGGTGTTTCTCCACCCGATGATAGGGTAAGCGGGGAAGGCACCGGAGCCAATCGTGACCCAGGATCCATCGGTGGAAAAGCGGCTATAAGCACGTCCCTCTTCGAGAGCAGAGGTGCCAATGCTGCTGGAATGGGATTGATGGTCGGTTCCGCGGCCGGCACCGATATCAGTGCCGGGGGAACTTGGAGTCTGTGCATCGCCTTATCGCAGGCCTCCTGGACCATCCGGTCCAGTTCTTCATGGAGACCTGGAGCAAGCAGCCCTGGCTCCGGAAGGGAAGAAGGAGGCAGAGGCAGAGCCGGAGGGACCACCGTTAAAGGCAGAGTCGCGGCTCCTGATACCCGTCTGGGTGAGTGTTGCCTCGGTGACCCGGTCGCAGAAAGGGTCGATGCCTTTTCTGGATGGGGTTTTTTCAATGGCGGCTTCCTTCCTCGATGGTCTGAGACTTCCAGTGTCGATGCCGATGTTTCTCTCTACGATCCCCTTGGTCCTGAGGGGGGGTAGAGGTAGTCGAGGCCGAGAAGTCGTCGACTCCGGGCGGTCACCGGCCGGTGGCCGATACTGGCGCAAAGTGGATGGTGCCGGTTCAGATGATGTCGATTCAATAGACGGCGTCGGGTTTTGAGAACGGAAGAGAAGTTCCATTTTCTCCATTCTGGCCTTGCGACCTTTTGGTGTCATTAAGGCACATTTGGTGCAGGTCAAGACATCATGCTCGCACCCAAGACACATTACACAGACTTTATGAGGGTCTGTTATGGACATGGTGCGAGAACAGTCCGGGCACCGATGGAACCCCGACGCCATGGCCTTTGAAAAAATTGAGCCACGGTACGGTCGACAGCTAGTAGGCCGCGAGGGCCAAACTCGACAGGAATCGACGGAAAATGGGTAAAAAACTTACCGGAGTACTGCGGAGTCAAAAATTCAAAGGAGGGACCCCTGTGGGGTATGAAAGTTTTTAGTAATTCCTTGAGGAAAATTCCTGTCAGGAATCTCTGTGCAGCTCCTTAACCCGCGTGGCTAATGCTGCGCAGAAAAAAGAAGACTGAAGGGGGACCCCTGCTGGCTGCAGGTTTAGTGCCATGCTGGGCATGCCCAGTAGGTGCCAGTCAAAGTTCTAGAAACTTTGACAAAAGTGTTCCGTGATTGGGCTCCATCCTGTGATGTCACCCATATGTGAGGACTACCATCCTGCTTGTCCTGTGAGAACACTTATTACAGGTAAGCGGATCCAGCAAAGTAACACAAATGAAACTCTATAGCTAAGGGTTGTCTTTAAATAAAGATGGAAAGACAAGAAGATCAGAAGCTAGCAGGCAAACAAAAAAACATATTTTGTGAAGCAAAATCCAGTTTTGTCTATTTTTTCTTTTTATAAGTTTTCCACAGAACAAATAACACAGACAAAGAAGACAGTCCAAAGCCATAACAATGGGGGTGAGGGTGGGGAGGAATTTTGCTCTACATGACAGACTTTGAAGGATGAATAGACTGGGCATGGAAGTCTAGGACATGGCATGTAGGCAAAGGGGTAGGTGGTGCAGATGAGAGCTGGAGTCAGACCCTTCTGCTGATTTCTCCTCCTGAAACTGGCCCTCTAGTGTGCTGTGCATCTGGGCCAGCAATTCACTCCACTGACTGACAATGACATCACTGACAGGTGGGGCAGCATCATCCAGGAACCAGTGTGCAGGGGAAGGGAAGCTGAAAGCTGGAGACAGGACCCTCTTCCCTCCCTTGAAAGTGTAGATATATATTTTGGAGACCAACATTTGAGTCCTGCTGTAGCTCCTTGTGACCTTGGGCAAGTCACTTTACGCTCTATTGCCTCAGGTACAAAACTTAGATTGTAAGCCCTCTGGGGATAGGGAAATACCTGCAGTACCTGAATGTAAACTGATGTGATATCTCTCTCATATTGAATGTCAGTATATAAAAAAATAAAATAAATGTATAGCTGCTACAGCTCCTCAGTAGGTGAGGGGGAGAGAGATTCCTTATAAAGCTCAGCCTGTTACTCTATATATGGACCATTGTAAGGGGGCACTTAGAATTGGGGTGAGTTTTTGGGAGGTGGGTTGGGGTTAGCGGGTTTTGTTACAGACACATTCAGAGGTATTCATTATAAAATTGACATTATTAAATAATTTAAAAACTTATAAGTGATGAAAAGAAATTGATTTGTACAATGCAGCTAGCAGAGACTGCAGTGTACAAATTTTATTTAAAAAACATTTATTCCTTGCCCATCCTATGTTCAGGGCGGGGTACATTACGAACATACATAGATAAGCAGAATAAGATCATACAGCACATTACATATTATTGAATAAGGGAACATAGCCCATCATATGACAAAATATTAAAATATAGGTGTTAATTTCAATGAAAACAGAGGCGCTAATAGAATTGTCATCACTTATAAAGTCTAAAATTCTTTAATGTCAATTTTACAATGAATACCTCTGAATGTGTCAGTAATAGCAACCCCACTAACCCTAACCCACCTCCCAAAGACTCACCCTAATTTAAAGTGCCCCCTTACAATGGTCCATATATAAATTATCAGGCTGAGCCTTAAGAGTCTCTCTCTCTTTCTTATGCCATATTTTCCAATGTATAAGTCACACATTTTTCAGTGACTTATACACTGTCACAATCTCTCTCTCAGCCTGTGCTGTTAATCTCCCTGTACAAACAGGTGCAACATATACACTGGAAAATACGGTTATTGCCTATTCTGAGGGCTTTTACCTCCCCTTCTCCCTTTTTTCAGGGCAAAGGGATGCATATAAAAGCAGAAAGACTGCCATTCACTGTTCAGAATGTTGTTTTGAGTCAAGTATGCCTCACAGTTTTGTTTTTTTTTAATGAACTTTTGAGCTAAATCCAACATCTCAGAATGGATCCCAATTACTATATTTACTAGTCTTTCTCCTTGTTGTCGACAAGCAACTGTAATGAGTCAGTCAGTCATTATGAAGCAATTCAACAATACAGAAACACATTTATTAGTAAAATTCCCTATGAACTTTTCAAATTAAAAATTAACAAGATATTCAGTTTTCTTGATATGGAAGAACTAGTTACAAAAAGTAAGTTCCCCTCATAGAGATACTACTTTTTGAAAGTTATAATTAAAAATGGAAGTTTTGTATTACATAGTTATATGCCACTGATACGGTAGATATGTTTTATTCAGTAAAATACCTTAGATCATGCTTTCAGTGAAATGATAACCCCTAGTGTGATATTTAACAATATAGCATAGAAACAGACAAAATAGTAAACAAATTTAAGTAACTAAAAGTTACATTACAAAGCAGTCATAAAGAAATATTTCCATTATTTGAAGGCAATTCACAATCATTTTGAGGAACTGAGTGTGAGTTTAAGGCCATTTGTTCTAAATAAATATATTGTATTTGACACAAACTCTCACCGAACTATGAAAAAATACATGCAAAATAACTGCACGATTAACAAGCATATGATGTAACATTTGGGTAGTTTAGTAAACATAATTCTAGTGTACAAAGTCATACAGTTGTGCAAATTGTATCCAGCCAATTTACCAAATAGCAATATCTGTGTATCCTAAATGGCATGACTGTGATTAGATGTTAATAATGAAGTCAAATAATTAGAGTCATTTTTCCTTTTGGTGAACATATCCAGTTAACATGCACTGTGCAGTATTTAGAAATCAATGTATAAAATGGCTTATTGTAATTACAGTAAATAAAAGTCAAGGGCATGCATACTTGACTGCAAATGTTTTATGTATTCATTTTAAAACTTGGTCATTATTTGATGCATAATCAGTTTGGAATATGTAAACTGCAAGTGTCTAAAATGAGTTCTCAGAACTCTGCCCCCTGTCTTATTCCCAAAGAATTCATACCATGAAAGCATGTTTTGTCTGTTCTGTATGTCATAGATAAACTGATTGGTAAGCACTTCAGATACATAACTCATTCTAACACTTATTCATGCCTTTTAAGAAACATTGGGTGTCTGTCAGATGTTTGTCCAAATCATCTTTTTCTGATGAATATTCAGGCCAGTAGTTCCCAAGCTTGTCCTCTGGTAGCCCCAGTTGGGCAGATTTTCAGGGTACTCAAAATCTACATGCATGAGATGTACTTGCATATAATGGAGGCAATGCAAGCAAATGCATATCCACAGTGGATATCCTGAAAAGCTGATTGGCTAGGGGTACCTGAGGAGATTCAGCCTTTTATGCTGAATAAACACGATACATATATGCATGTTATCCAAATTAAAAAAATCTGAAACTACACCTTTGTGAATATGTTTGCCAATACAGTTTTCTTTCATTTTATACTTCCATTTGTCTAGGCATCCTTTAAAAGGGATATTGCTGTTTTTGTATCTATTAACTATTGCAAGCTAGAAGACATATAATTCAATATTGAAAACTTTTTTTAAGAATAGTTATAAAAGTATTTAAATTTAAAAAGTAGTAACATGTAAACATTGATACCGAGGAATAGCATTCCCATACATACTGTATGTACACTAGTCAGAGAGGGCACTAAAACATTGGACTGAAAGTGTGGCACATTTTCTGAACAAATCTATGGACAATTAATTCAGAGAGGAAGTACGTATTTTGCTCTGACTATTCAAAAGCTTTTCAGTTGCTTGTGTAACCTTATTTACAATTTTGGTGTGTAAACAGAATCATTCTCATCCAAATACCCATCAAAAATAACTAGTAGGAAAGGTCTTGTTCTCCGTTTTTTATAGTGCATATGATATACAGCACTCATTTAGCAGCTCTAAATGTTTCCAGCAAATGTTTAGCACAGTTAGATTTGAGTCTGTAAAACATGAGTAGGTGGTGAGTGAATAGGTGGTGTATATGGAGGTGGTGCAGGGAATGGCTTGAATCCTCTTGACCTCATATATAAAAGAAATTGGTCTGGGATCTCAGCTAGGACGTCTTTAGCGAGTCTTGCCATGCTTAGTATGTGATTTCCAGTTCTGTCAATGTAATCCCGGAATGGCACAAACTAGAAAAGAAAAACAAGAAGAGACAGAGGATTTACATTTATTCAAATCTACTTTGTAAAATAGAAAGCAAGTGCTTCATTTCTATCCTCTAGTGGCAAGAGGAAATGAAGCACTGTGGTAAAATGAGGTAACTTATTTGAATGTAGGTAACATATATGGACAGCAGTTATAACCCTGAACAAGAATATGAGGGGGGTAGCCTGCATGAGGCAGCAGTTATAACCCTGAATATCTTGCTGGGCAGAATGGATGGATCATTTGGTCTTTATTTGCCATCATTTACTTTGTTGTTGATGATAATAAAATGAAGAGTGCCTTACCCTTGGCAAAAATAACTTAAGGGATCAATACATTAAAGCTGTGGTTCCCAAACCTGTACTGGATGACCCCCAGCCAGTCAGGTTTTCAGGATATCCACAATGAATATGCATGAGGTAGATCTGTATACACTGCCTCCATTACATGCACATTTTTCTTGTGCATATTTATTGTGGATATCCTGAAAACCTGACTGACAGGTCCGGATAGGTTTGGGAATCAGGATAGGTTTGGGAATCACTTCATTAAAAAACAGCATACATGCTAAGGGCATTTAGCATGCACAGGGAATGGTGGGCTATACACATTAACCCAGGGTTAGAAGATAGTAGTGGATATATGCTAAAAGTAACATATATCCATATTCAAATGAAGCTTTAGTGGGCACAGGAATCCCATGGTATGCACTTCTCTATCCACTAATTCTCAAAAATTTAATATCCACGTTAGAGTGGGTTTTAAGTTAGCCTTTTAGCAAGCCACTGGGCACAGACCATGCCCTCTGGGCTTGCCTCTACTGCCCTGGCACAGAAAGCAAATGTTGCTTACCTGTAACAGGTGTTCTCACAGGACAACAGGATGTTAGTCCTCACATATGGGTGACATCACAGGATGGAGCCCTGTACGGAAAACTTTTCTGTCAAAGTTTCTACAAAGCTTTGACTGACACTGGCACACTGAGTGCACTAAGCATGCTCAGCCTGTAATTATCCCTGTGAGCCACAGGTGTCTCCCTCAGTCTCGTCTTATAGCTAAAAGCACAAGCGAAACTAAAATTAAAGTAAAAACATATACAGACCCAACTCCGCGGGGTGGTGGGTGGGTTTCATGAGGACTAACATCCTGCTGTCCTGTGAGAACACCTGTTACAGGTAAGCAACATTTGCTTTCTCACAGGACAAGCAGGATGGTAGTCCTCACATATGGGTGAGTATCGAGCTGAGGATGCCCGAGAGTGCACCAAATGCACTCAAGACGCGTGGAAGGCGCAAACACGGGGGTGGAATTTGGAATGGAGGGCATCCTGAAACCCTTAACGGGTTGGTGGAAGGATGTTGGGTAGTTAAACCGAAAAGAATAAGAGTAGACAGACTGGCCAAACATGGAGCATGCCGGCTAGTTGTATCTAAGCAATAATGGGCTGCGAAGGTATGGAGAGAGCTCCAGGTTGCATTAAACTTCATCTGCCATTTGGATGCCCAATCTTCCAGTCTTGCAAGGTCCTCCTGTAATGTATCATAATCCGCTTGTGAGTTAACTACTCTAAATAATTTTGTGTCATCCGCAAATTTGATAACCTCACTCTTCGTATTCCTTTCCAGATCATTTATAAATATATTGAAAAGCACCGGTCCAAGTACAGATCCCTGAGGCACTCCACTGTTTACCCTTTTCCGCTGAGAAAATTGACCATTTAATCCTACACTCTGTTTCCTGTCCTTTAACCAGTTTGTAATCCATGAAAGGACATTGCCTTCTATCCCATGACTTTTTAGTTTTCTTAGAAGCCTCTCATGAGGAACTTTGTGAAATGCCTTCTGAAAATCCAAATACACTACATCTACCAGTTCACCGTTATCCACATGTTTATTAACCCCTTCAAAAAAATGAAGCAGATTTGTTAGGCAAGACGTCCCTTGGGTAAATCCATGTTGACTGTATTCCATTAAACCATGTCTGTTATGAACCGGAAGGTAGACCCCTGTTTCGAGGTAGAGTCAGCGCTACCCAAAAGGAACTTGACCCCCTTTAGGTCTCTACCATCTAAGGGCAAGGCCGAATGTTGTGGAAGTTGAAAGACGACTTCACCCTGGAAGCTTGTGATCCCCCCAGGAGGAACCTGTAGGGACCCGGCCGCTGGGACTTAGGAGACTCTCTTGAAGACTAAAGAAAGGTCCGGATGCAGGCGCCTCCTGCAGGTCATAGATTCCAGACGGCTGGCGCCTCCAGCAGGTCATGGTAGTCTTGAAGGAGGAGTCGAAGAGTAGTCAAGAGCCGGTTCGAGGGTACGATACACGAGAGGGTTCGAAAGCCAATCCAGAGACGTGTCAGGAGAAGGGTCCGAAGCCAGTCCAGGAGCAAGCCACGGGGGACACGAAAGCCAATCCAAGGTCAGGAGCCAAGAGTCAATCCAACAGGGAGGAGAAGCAGAGTGGAACGAAGAACCAAAACAGGATCACGGAGCACTGGCGAAACCCAGCCAGGAACCTTGATACCAAGGCAAGGTCTGAGGAGCAGACCATGCCTTAAATGCAAAAATCCAGGGAGGAGTCTTCAGGAAGGAGCCATGACAACTTCCTGTTGTGGACCCTTTAAATCTTACAGCAGCTGCGCGCGGCTCTAGCAGAGACAGAAGGGGGAGGAGTCAGCCCGGCCGAGCAGAACCCAATTGGCCAGGCCTAGCAGCGGCCGAGAAAGCAATCCCCGCGAGGCCCCCTACCTCCACGGTGCCTCCGGAAATCCAACCCCTGGTGAGTATCCAGCTCAGGGCCGCTGCGGCTGGCGTCCCGGCCCCGGCTCCTCACTGCTGGCGGCCATGACACCTGGCCCCGGTCGCCGCTGGTCCTAACAATGTCTTTCTATATGCTATACAATTTTGATCTTTAGAATAGTTTCCACTATTTTTCCCGGCACTGAAATCAGGCTCACTGGTCTATAGTTTCCTGGATCGCCCCTGGAGCCCTTTTTAAATATTGGGGTTACATTTGTCACCCTCCAGTCTTCAGGTACAATGGATGATTTTAATGATAACTTACAAATTTTAACTAATAGATCAGAAATTTCATTTTTTAGTTCCTTCAGTACCCTAGGATGCATACCATCCGGTCCAGGTGAGTGTGGAGCTTGCCAGCCAGGAGGCACACTATGCAGTTGGAGTAAGTCCTCGCCATGCATCCCTCCTTCTCTGTAAACTGTTAGCTGTGCCCCTGGCTCTGCTCGCACTCTATGCCCAGGTCTGCAGTGGTGGGTCTGGCACTCGTACGTTTCTGTGTGCCCAGGGCCTAGTGGGGGTTGGAAAGGGTTGTGGGAGCTGCACTTCTCAACTCCAAGCACTGACAGCAACTACAGGGCATTAGGGAAGTGCACTGCAGAGGCTGCACATCCTCTTTGCAACTGATGGAAGCAGAGTGATCCACCTCCTTCCCCCTCCTGAGTTAAAATGAGCGATCAGCCTGTGTTGAATGAACATTTTAATCTGATATACACCCATTTTAACTCCTGATACATTAGCAGAACATTAGCTTTCTGCGACCTAGATTTATCATTTGCTATAAATTTCGCAAAAATAATGACTGTGATAAAAAAGGGGTGTGGCTAGGGTAATTTTCAAGATACCACAATGTGTTCTATTTTACTGCATTGTATAGGTATTTTATCACAATGCATTTTGGGCTGAGAGAGAGAGAGATAGACAGACAGAAGGCTCTTCATAAGGCTCTTATGTAAGTAAATTATTTATATCACTGTAAGAGAGCCCATTCTGAACTCAGAGTGAAGTTTTGGTGGTGGCCTAGGTTTTGGGGGGCAGTTTTATATGCACAGTCAGAAGTATGAACAGCACAGTAAACATCAGTGAACATTTTATGTGATTTGGAGTGATGACAGGTACACAAAGAAAATGTACTCTCGACCTAACTTGATGCACTCTCTACCTAGCCTGGAGTATAATGTCTACATTGAAAAGAAGATTACAGTGAACTTTTGCAAAGTACAGTCAAGCAACAACAAATGATGAATATATTTCTTATTCTGTTCTCCATCTGGAACAAATATGATTAATTATTTATTTGGAGGCAGCATGGAAAAGTCAAACATATGAAACTGCTGTTTGGTACTACCATTATCTTGCTATTATACTGATAAAGTTCCATGCATTATTTATATAAGAGTAAATCGGAAGTTATTTATGTGCACAAGTAGCATGTACATGTTTAAGTAGTATTTTGCAAAATCCCGAAATATGTGTGTACTAGCATTATCCCAAGTAAATATGAAAAGGAAAAAAAGGGGAGATCTGGGGAGGGATCTCCAACAGTTTGTACACATGTTGATATTTTGTAAGTGGTATAGATGCATACATTACCAAACTTCTTCAAATGCTTTTGCACCAGCTGATTAAGTTGCAGAAGTGAAATTGCACTTGTCTTTTGACTGCAGTTTATGGGTGTGAGGTCTAGGTTAAGTGGTGGGAATAAGGATGAATTGCTGGAGAGGCTGGATAAACTGGTGATTCCAAGTACATGCAAAGTATTTTCATAAGCAAAGTTCATGCTTACATTATATAAATATATGTATGTATTTGTATGCAATATGGGGCACATTTTAAAAGCCCGGCGACGCGCGTAAAGCCCCGTGACGCGTCTAAATCCCGGGGGTTTACTAAAGGGGCGGGGTGTGGGTGGTCTGGGGGCAGGGCCAGAGGCCTCCGACACAGCGGCCATTGCCGTTGTGTCGGAGAATCACATGCCGGCAGGCTGCCGGCGAGCGCAACTTGCGCCTACCCAGAGGCATGCGCAAAAGGTAAGATAAAGAGCGGGGGGGGGGGGGGGGATGGGGGACTAGAGTAGGGCTGGGGGGGAAAGGTTAGGGGAAGGGGTGGGAAGGTCAGGCTAGGGGGAACAGGGGAAGGCAGTGTGGCTCGGTGCACACCCTTGTGCGCGCCGACCCCGAATTTTATAAAGTGCTCGCAACCTTTTAAAACCTACCCCTATATATTTGTATTTTTATAGATTAGGTGGAGAAACGATGTAGTTTCCCACATTACAAATATGTGTTTATACTGAAACATACACATATACTTTTGGGGCTCCCACCACCCAGTTAATGAAACATTGCACTAACTTTAGATGCAGTGACTTATGCAGATTGTTGAAAATTATCCTCATATTGAGTACGGCCAATATAAATATATGCTCTTACAAGGCAGAATGCTAAATAAAACCACAGGTACAAATGAACATAAATGGAAAGATTAGCAGAAGAACCAACATTACTAATTCATTAAGCTTATTCCCTTTACCTAATAACCCTGATAGAATTCTAGAAAAATGCAATTATTTTGTCAATTTACAGGTAAATATTTGTTTCAATAAATTTGATTTTTTAATAGAAAATAATAGCCAATAAATAAAAAATTAATGAGCTGGAATATTTTAGAATGCCTAATTGTATACATGGAAATTCAGATAGACAAATTAAATAGCCAAAAATTCATTTCTTTGGGTCTTTTGACATCAACTTTAAAATTATATACTTTCACGGATTCATTTTCAAACCCTGATATTCAGTACTGAAAAATTGCACATGAATTCTGTGTTTTTTCTTTTGATTTTCATTGCAATATCAAACAGCTCGTCTGTGAGACCCTTCTGTAGAGATAATAAAAAGCAAAATTGCTTACCTTGTAATAGGTGTTATCCCAGGACAGCAGGATGTAGTCCTCACATATGGGTGACATCAGTAATGGAGCCCTATGTACGGAAAACTTCTGTAAAAGTTTCTAAGAAACTTTTGACTGGCACCAGAGTGCCTACTGAGCATGCCCAGCATGCCATAATATTCCCTGCCACAGAGGTCTCCCTTCAGTCTGGTTTTGTAGCAATTAGCGTTAGCCAAAAATAAAATAATAAAACGTATCGGACCCAACTCTGCGGGGTGGCGGGTGGGTTTCGTGAGGACTACATCCTGCTGTCCTGGGATAACACCTATTACAAGGTAAGCAATTTTGCTTTATCCCAGGACAAGCAGGATGCTAGTCCTCACATATGGGTGATTAGCAAGCTAGAGGCTGAGTCATTTTTTCGTGAAGCAAGAGTGAAGTATTGTTGTTGAAATGAATCAGCCGACATCACAGCAGGTTGGATGTAGAAGGAGTTGGGGTTACACTGGAAACAAGTTCTTTAAGACAGATTGTCCATATGCTGAATCTTGTCTTCCTTCTTTGTCTAAACAGTAGTGAGCTGTAAAAGTGTGAAGAGAACTCCATGTTGCTGCTTTACAAATGTCTAGAATAGGTACAGAGCGAAGATGTGCTACTGAAGTTGACATTGCTCTGACTGAGTGTGCTTTTACTCGCCCTTGAAGAGTAAGGCCTGCTTTGTCATAACAAAATTGTATGCAATCTGCTAGCCAGTTTGACAGAGTATGCTTACCCACTGCTTTACCTGGTTTGTTTGGATCATAGGCTACAAACAGCTGACTGGATTTCCTTTGGGCTGTTGTGCGGTTTAAATAGAAGGATAACGCACGCTTACAGTCCAAAGTGTGTAAGGCTCTTTCACCCTGATGGGAATGAGGCCTAGGAAAGAATGTTGGTAAAACTATGGATTGGTTTAAGTGAAATTCCGTGACAACCTTAGGAAGGAATTTTGGATGTGTACGGAGGACTACTCTGTCATGTAGGAACTTTGTAAAAGGTTCGTATGTGACTAGCGCCTGTAGTTCGCTGACCCTCCTAGCTGATGTAATGGCTATGAGAAATACCGTTTTCCAAGTAAGGTATTTAAGGTCACAGGTATTTATGGGTTCAAATGGAGAACGCATAAGCCTAGTTAATACTACGTTCAGGTCCCATTGTATGCTTGGGGAATGAACTGGAGGTTTAATGTGACTTAGGCCTCTCATGAACTTACTGACGAGAGGCTGTGTGGAGATAGATGCATCTCCCAGCTTGTTATGGTAAGCTGAGATTGCACTCAAATGTACCCTTACAGATGACGTCTTAAGACCAGAGTCTGAGAGATGGTAAAGGTAATCTAGTAGTGAGGAATGGGGCAAGTGAAAGGATCTAGTGCTTTCTGAGTGCACCACAATGTAAACCGTTTCCATTTGTAGGAATAATTCTTTCTAGTGGAAGGTTTACGTGCAGCTATCAGCACTTGAGTTATAGTGGTTGGAAGGTTGAGTGGTTGTAAGATCAAGCTTTCAACATCCATGCTGTCAGGGATAGGGATTGAAGGTTGGGATGGCGCAGCTGACCCTGTTCCTGAGTTATGAGATTGGGAGCTACTCCCAGGCGAATTGGATCCCTGACTAAGAGATCTAGCAGTGTGGGGAACCATACTTGTCGAGGCCAGTACTGGGGCTATGAGTATCATGGACCCCCTGTCCTGCTGAAGTTTCATTAGAGTTTTGGTTATGAGCGGTATCGGTGGATACGCATATAACAGGCCTGAGTTCCAATGGCGAGCAAAGGCGTCCCTGGTAGGGCTGTTCTGCTGCCAGAGGAGAAGAGCAGTAATTGTTCACTTGTAGTTCAGATGGGATGCAAAGAGATCTATTGTTGGTTGACACCAGCGTTGAAATATCTTGGTTGCTAGCGTTGGGTCTAGAGACCACTCGTGTGGTTGGAAGAGTGACGGCTGAGGCGATCCGCTACTGTGTTGTGGATGCCTGCTAGGTAGGTGGCCGTAGTATAATTGAGTGTGCTAGGGCCCAGTCCCAAATTTGAGCTGCTTCTTGACAAAGGAGGTACGAGCCTGTACCTCCCTGTTTGTTGATGTACCACATGGCTACTGTGTTGTCCGTTTGGATCAGAACAGTCTTGTATGAAAGGCAGTCCTTGAACACATGTAGTGCATAGCGTATAGCTCGAAGCTCCAGAAGTTTATTTGAAAGGAGGCTTCTTGCTTTGTCCACGTGCCTTGAGTCTTAAAAATGAGCAATGTGCGTCCCCACCAAGGCGGACAACATCTGTAGTTAAAGTCACTTGTGGAAACTGGTTGCTGGAAAGGTAGGCCTTTGAGCAAGTTGATCATTGATGTCCACCAGAGAAGGGAAGATCTCAGATCTTGTGTTATCTGAATGGGAGTGGACAGTGGTTGAATGGCTTGAATCCATTGAGATTTGAGTGTCCATTGCATTAGTCGCATGGTTAGTCTGGCCATGGGAGTGACGTGAACTGTTGAGGCCATGTGTCTGAGATGGGTGAGGCACTGATGAGCTGTAACTCGAGACTGATTGCGAATAGAGTGCGCCAGGAGAACGAGCGTTTGAGCACGGTCTCTTGGAAGAAAAGCTTTTGCTGTGATGGTGTTGAGATCTGCACCTATGAACTGCAACTGGTGAGATGGTGTGAGATGGGATTTTTTGTAGTTGATGAGAAAACCCAAGGAGTGAAGCAACTTTATTGTGAGCTGGAGACAAGTGAGAGCTCTGCTTTGTGTTTGACTCCTGATGAGCCAGTCGTCCAAGTAAGGAAACACATGCACTCTTTGTTTTGTGAAGATGTACCACCGCTACTGCAAGACCTTTGTGAATACTCGAGGTGCTGAGGCTAGGCCGAATGGTAGTACTCGATATTGGAAGTGTTGTCCTTCCACCAGAAATCGCAGGTACAGTCGATGAGGAGGAAAGATGGGAATGTGAGCGTAAGCGTCTTGAAGATCCAGAGAGCAGAGCCAATCTCCTTTTTGAAGTAGAGGTAGCATGGTGCCCAACGAAACCATCCTGAATTTCTCTTTTCTTTAGAAATTTGTTGAGATTTCTGAGGTCCAGGATAGGACGTAGGCCCCCCGGTTTTCTTTGGAATGAGGAAATATCGAGAGTAGAATCCTCTGCCCCACTGAGGCCTGGGAACTTTTCTATGGCCCTGGCATTCAGAAGGGTGGATAATTCTGCTTGTAGAATTGTGGAGTGATGAGACACTGTCCAAGATGAAAGGGGAGGATTTTCGTTTGGTTACAGTGAGGAAATCCAAGCGGTACCCTTGAGCTGTAATTGAGAGCACCCATTGGTCTGTTGTGATGGAGGTCCAAGTTTGATGGTAATAAGATATTTGACCTCCCGACCGGTAAGTGTGGAAAAGGATTTTGAGAGGGGCTTCTGCTCTCTGGCTGGTTTTCAAAAAGCCTGATGTGGATGCTGTAGGCGCAGGCTGCTGGGGCCTAGCAGGTCTCTGTCGAGGGTTGTGACCGTTGTGTAGGCCGTTGTTGTCTGGCCCTGGTAGCAGGAGGATAGTATCGTCGAGGGGCGATAGTATGGTTTCCTGGTTTCTCTTCTAGGAGTCCTCCTAGAAGGTTGGTGTGTCTCTTGGGGAAGCTTGAGATAGTTGTTTCAGGGTCTTCCGTGTGGTCCTTTATGGTTGCCACTGCCTCTTTGACTTTGTCACCAAAAAGGTTTTCCCCTAGGCAAGGTAGGTCTGGCAACCTTTCTTGTACCTCTGGTCTAAGCTCAGATGATTTTAACCAGGCCCATCTTCTAGCTGTGATTCCTGATGCCGATAATCGGGAGGCTTGTTTCAAAGGAATCATAAGTGGCCCTCACCTCGTGCTTGCCCGCTTCTAGGCCTTTATGCACGAGTTGTAGGAAAACCGTCCTGCAACTGATCAGGTAATTGTTGTGAAAGTGTTTCAACCTGTTTCCACCAGGTCACGCTGGTACTGGTTTCATGAATAGTTGGTAAGAATTTATTCGTGAAACCAGCATTGCTCCTTGGAAGATTTTCCTTCCTAAATTGTCCAGGAACCGACTATCTTTTCCGGGAGGTGTGGACGCATGCTGTTTTAGCCTTTTAGCCTTTTTCTGGGCTGACTCGACCACTACAGATTGATGTGGTAATTGAGTTTTTTTGAAACCCTGGAATGGGTTGAACCAGATAAGTAGCATCAGCACGTTTATTGACTGCTGCCACAGAACCAGGGTGCTCCCACATCCTGTACATTAACTCTTGCAAGACCTCATGCACTGGAATGGCAAGTATTTCCTTAGGAGGATCTACAAACTGAAGGACCTCCAAGGTCTTTTGTCTGGTGTCTATCTCTGAGAGGAGAGAGAATGGAATTGTTTCAGACATCTCTTTTATGAAATTAGAGAATGAAAGATCCTCCGGTGGTGATTTCCTCCTGTCCTCTGGTGGTGAAGGTTCAGAGAGGATATCTTCTTCAAATGATAGATCTGAGTCAGTAGCGGTATCTAGAGGATGCCTTGTTGGCCTAGGAGGCTTGAAGGGAATCTCAGAGACTGGTGTATGTGGTCTGATGGGTGGTATGACACCTGATGGACCAGGTAATGGTTCCTGATGTGGATCAGAATCGAAATCCTGAGGTGAAGTTGAGAAGACCTGGATTAGGGAATCCAATTTGTCCATTAAAGGTTGGAATATGGAGGATTCCTGACCTGGCATCGATGGTGGCATCGGGGCCGGTGGCCGAATTGGAACCGATGGCATTTGCGGCATATACGCTGGAATCTGCGGCATCGGCATCGACGGCATCGACGGTTGCGGCATGCAGGGCACCGGTGTTGGAACCGACGGCATCGACAGTTGCGGTGATTTCACTGGAATAGGCATGGAGGGTACCGGCGATATTCTCGGGACCGGTGTCGAGGGTAGGACTGGCGTAGATGGTCGTGGCATCACTTCGATGAAAGCATCCCTGACCGCTTGACGTATATAGACATCAAGTTTCCGCCCGCATGGATGGTGAAACAGAGCACCCATGGGGGGAGGCGGGGCGGGAGGCCGATTCCGCGGTTACCTCCCTCAGGGCCCTGAGGAGGCACGGTTCCCTGCGCCGGAATCGGCGGGGATCGCCCGGTCCAATGGCTCGGAAGCCTTACCCTGGAGCCGAGGTTTCTTAGTCGGTGTGCCGTTTTCCGTCGATGGCTCGCCGGGTATCGAGGCAGCGGATGCCGTATGCGGCCTACGATGCCGATGGCGATGCTTATCTTTTTCGCTGGCTTTTTCACTGCCCGATGTCGACGCCCTGGACGATGGCGAGGGAGAGGAAAGTGGAGCGTCTCCCGACTCACCTGGCGGTCGTTTTTTAAAAACGACTTTTCGAATCGACCCAGCCGGAGAAGATTGAGTTGAGGTGGATGGAGCCGAAATAAGCTTGTATTTTGAACAACTGCTCCATTTTGTCCAGTCGCAGACGTCGGCCCTTCGAGGTCATTGTGGCACATAAGGGACAAGCCTTAACATCATGCCCTTCACCGAGACAGAGGACACAGTCCTGGTGAGGGTCTGTGATGGACATGTTCCTGGTGCATTTCGGACATTTTTTGAAGTCTGAGGCCATTTTGGGGCCGGACAGCTGTCGAATGCCAATGACTCAGGACAAAAAATTTGGAAAAAAAGGTGGAACGGAACCGCGAAAATGGTACAAAAACTTTACCGCGATGGAATTACGAAGGGGAGACCCTTTGCGGTTTGAAGTTTTTAAAAGTTTTCCGTGAGGAAAAGTTGTGGAGAATTCCACAGTACTCCTAACAACCGCGAGGCTAACTGCTTCGCGGAAAAAAGAAGACTGAAGGGAGACCCCTGTGGCAGGGAATATCATGGCATGCTGGGCATGCTCAGTAGGCACTCTGGTGCCAGTCAAAAGTTTCTTAGAAACTTTTACAGAAGTTTTCCGTACATAGGGCTCCATTACTGATGTCACCCATATGTGAGGACTAGCATCCTGCTTGTCCTGGGATAATGTCATGTACATGAGAGAGGTATTTGACTAATGCTGTATTCAAATTCTATAACCTAATTAATCATAAGGAATGAAAATGACTTTCAGTTTGCCCGTGGAGTTTGCAGGTCCGTGAGTACTTTATATCCATGGGGTTATAAGTTCATTTTTAAAGGGAACCTTGCCCTGGACCTTTCCTTTGAAAATGTCTTGCCCAGTAGGTATATAAACACCCACAAAGTTTGCAGTGTAAATTCCCTGCTGGGAAGTATGCACAGGAAGTTAAAAATAAACTCTCCACATGTACTTTGCTGGGAAGGTACCCTGATGGCACCCTGACCCCACTTAAACTGTTCCCTTAAACTAGGGGAAGTGGGCAATTTTGGTAAGGCATATTCCTGTGGATAAACATCTGTTTACCCACAGAATAATCTTCTGAAAATTACCTCCACTTGTGGGTAGAGTGAATCGTGGAACAGACAGATGTGCAAATTCGATTTATTTTGTGATCTCTCCAGACTGCATGTCAGTAACAAGTTTTAAAATATTTTAAAGATAAACATTTTTAAAGGTTTAAAAGAAAAAAGTCATTCAAAAAATGTAAGCATTCATAATTTTTCAAGTGAAATATAAGCAAACATTTCTGGATTATGTATATTAATACTTGCATGTTACCTGCACAATATCCCTTTCTGCCTGTTTTCCTCTTGATGAGACTCTGACTTCATCCCCGTCCAATTCTATCATGGCTTTAAAGTAAAATAAACAATATTATTACTTTATTTAGACAATATATCAGCAACATTATTTAAGCAAATAAAAAAAATGCATACCTTTAAATAGCAAAGTCGCTTCAAAATATGAGAGCAATTTTCAAAGTATTTACACAAGTAAAAATTGCTTTTCAGTGTTAGTCAACTATTTAAAATTGCTCTCCCTAATTACAATTAAAAGTATATGCACTGATTTTTATCACATTGAGACGAAGTATTCCTGGGGGCATGTCTAGGTCAGGAAAGGGAAAAAAAACACATAGAGAAGGTAATTTTTTAAAGGATTTTACACATGTAAATGGACTTTAAAGTGAATTTTTCAAAGGATTTACGTGAGTAAGTAAAAGTAGCATTTTTCAAATGCCCATATATACCACATAAAATCTTTTGAAAATGACTTCCTTTATGCATGTAAATGGGCTTTTGAAAATTGCTACTTTTAGGTGTGTAAACTGTTTTGAAAATTCACACAATAAAATGTACTTTTAACATCTACATGCATTATTTTCAATGAAAAACGTATCTGCAGTAAAAGCAGGGAGGAAAGAGGGATCGGGTTGACAGGTATTTTAAAAAATTACAGTTAGTTGGAAGGGAAGAGGTATTGGGATGATAGGAATTTTTATTATTACAGTTAGGAGGGCTGGAGAGATGGAAGGTGAATCAGAATGGCAGGCATTTTTTTTTATTACAGCTCGTCAGTCAGGAGGGTGCCCAGCCAGATTTAGACCTGCTATTGCAATGCCTAGATTTGGCCAGCCAAGTTAAGGAGCTAGAGCTGAAAATCAGCCAGTGGAGCAGCCTGTTGTTGATGGGGTTCAAGGGAGAAGGTGGGAAGGAGGATCAGGCTGCTGTGGGAGTATGCAGCTAATGTGAGGTGCCAGGGAGGGGTGGGGGCATGAAGGCTCAGGCTGATGGGGGAAATATTTCTGATTATGGGGTGCTAGGGAGAGGTAGGAGTGGCTTGCCAGGAAAAACTTTTGAAGATTTTGGTGTCTAGATTTGGGTTTTACAGACGAATTGGGGCTTTGGGATAGGGGGCACAAACGATTCTTAGTTGCAGCAAGAAAAAAAAAATGAAGTCAGAAATCAAGTAGGCTCTGTAGCATTGCAGCAGAAAAGAAAATTGGGCCAGAGTAGGTGGACCTTGTAGTCTTTTACTATCACGAAGTCCTGCTAGGCCACCATTTTCCAGAGGAATGGTAGAAGAGGCTGCATCCCTCAGAGTTTTTCTCACTACTACTGTTAAATCTTGGAGCCTAGCAAAATGTTGTTAGGGAGAGAATGAAGTGGGAAGGAAAAAGAAAGGGACAGAGACAGGATGGGAAGGAATTTATTTATTTATTTAAAAACTTTTATATACCGGTATTAGTATGCATACATCATACCGGTTTACAATGTAACTTTAAAGGTAGAAATTACAATGAACAGGGAGGGCGAACAAGGAGGAGTATACAAAGAGCAGGAGGTGGAGGAATTAAAGCAATAAATAAAAACTGCAACGGACTATTTACAGGAATATACAAGGCGTAGGCAAGAAGACTGTGGCATGAAGGGAAAAGAAGAAAAGGAAGAACAAGCCAAGAAGGCTTGTTCTTCCAAGAAGCCAAGAAGGCTTCTTGGAAGAAGAAGGCTTCTTGGAAGAAGGCTTCTTGGAAGAACAAGCCAAGAAGGCTTGTTCTTCCAAGAAGCCAAGAAGAACAAGCAAGAAGGCGTAGGCAAGAAGACTGTGGCATGAAGGGAAAAGAAGAAAAGGAAGAACAAGCCATGAAAAGGGAGAGGGAAAGGGCAAGGAATAGCATGAGAGGCTGAGAGAGAGGTGAAGGAAAAGACATGAAGGGAAAAGAGAGGCGAGGGAAGAAAGCACCATGGAGGGAGTGGAGAGAAAAGAAAGCTGTATGTGCAATGAGGCAGAGGGAAAGAGGATGAGGGAGAGGAAAGAAAAGGGAATGACTTGAGGGGAAAGAAGCAGAATCGGGGAGAAAGGAGCAGTATGAAAGCAACATGCAGAAGAGAGAGAGATCAGAAAAGGTAACAGGCAGGGGGCTGATGACGTCAGCGGCTCGAGTGGCAGCCTAGCCTGGAGCTCCTGGCTATGCCGGATAGCATCCAGATAATATCGTAGCCATCCCTCCACCTTTTGACGCAGCTCCAACACCAAGCTCACCCCCGAAGGCTGCTGATGGCGAATCGGGCCCCCAAACCCGACTTTTGCAAGTTTTCCTACCAGAAATCGGCCCGGGAAAATTCTCCTGAAAAAAACAAAATGGCCGCCGTGACGGGAGAAGCGATCTCTGAGGCCTCAGCTGCAGCACCGGCACTCCCCGATTCGGAAATCCCTACTCGGGGTGAGTTTAAGGCTTGGTTTGGGGAGCTCAGCCACGATCTCCATTCTTTTAAATCTGAGATCCGTGAAACGGTGGGTGAAATGAAGGAGGAACTGTGTGAAATGGGGAGGAGGCTTTTTGAGTATGAAACCCTCACTGAATCTCAGGCAGATAAAATGAGCTCGCTGCAGAATAGCCATAAGGAAATGGCTAGTGAAATTCAGCAACTCTCCTCCAAACTGGAAGATTTAGAAAACAGGAATAGGAGGGCTAATCTGCGCTTTCGGGGCATTCCTGAGACCTCTGACTTTGCTAACTGTGTGCAAGTTATTACAGAGCTTTGCACTGATTTATTACAGCAAGATGCAAACCAAAATGCTGCAGGCTCTGGAGGGTCTCTAGTGGTCAAGCTGGAACGGGCTCACAGGGTCCAGGGTCAGAGAGCTCCTAATCAACCCAAGGATGTGATCGCTTGCTTCCATGATTTCCCTGTGAAAGAGAAGATCCTGGCCCTGGCGCGCCAGAGGGGGAAGGTGCAGCTGCAGGGACATGATGTGCAAGTCTATGCTGATGTTTCCCCGACTACTATGAAGAAACGCCAGGCTATGAAACCTATTACTGCTGTTTTGATTAAAGAAAACATCCGGTACCGCTGGCTCTTCCCCTTTGGCCTCAGCTTTACTGTGCAAGGTACAACGCACAAGGCACAATCCGTGCATGAAGCGGCGGGCATCTTGAAGGACCTTGGCTATACTGTGACGGATTTGCCGCCATCTTCCTCGCCACGTGCCGACCGCAGGGAGGAACCTCGCTGGCAGCGGATGGGAAAGGGGGGAAAGAGACTGCGACGCACCCCGGATCCAGATATCGCGAACAGAGCCCCTACATGATCTGGCTGCTTTGGCTCTGAAGGCTTTGACACTGTTTCTTGTTAAGAAAAGGTAACAGGCTGGAGTAAGGACAGGGAAGAAAGTAGAGGGACAAACAGTAGAGAGAGAGATGAAAGAGAGAGGCAACAAAAAACAAGTGGAAGAAGGGACAGGAAAATATGAAAATGAGAATGATTTGAAAAGACAACAAGGAATGAGGAGACAAGACGGAACACAGAGAAGACCAAGAAAAAGAAAGAATAATTAGAAACCAGAAGATAAAATCAACCCAGAAATACTAAAAGGTTTGAAAATGGTTTCTCTTAACTTTGTTGAGAATCGGTTCCTGTTATTTTCTGTACCAATGAATTCAGCTTGACTTATGTTTGCTGTTAGAGTCAAGTTTGACTTTTTGGCTTAGCTCTAGCTCAACTAGCCTATCAAATTTTCTGGCTTACCCAATTTTAGTTTATGAAGCAGGGCTGCTTTTTAGACTGATGCGAACAATTCAAGTTCCCAGTGGGACCACTGGCAGCAGGAGAAAGACCTGGCTTCCCTGTGGTGCTGCTGGTGGAAGAAGAGAAAAACTGACTACCCCGTTGAGCCACTGCTAATAGGAAGAGAGAAGCCATGGGGGAGGAAGAGAGAAGCCAGCCTGCTGAAGGAAGATACAGGTGTCCTTATCTCCAGCAGGATTGCCTCGTTCCCTTGGGGTAGAAGGACCCTCAAAGGCAGTGGGAGCCAGAAGGAAGCACTGCAGAGCTGCTGCTTCCCTGCTTCCTGTGGCTGATCAGTTCTCTGGAATACAATGTAAGCCAATCAGCTGCCAGAGGTGAGGAAGCAGCAATAGCTTGGCAGTGCTTCTTTCTGCATCTCCAGAGCTGTAATGGTAGAGAGAGGAGATTTTTACAGATAGTAAGAGGCAGAGGCCACAGCAGGCTGAGAACTAGGAGAATGAGAGGGAATGAAAGAAAAGGTGAGAGGCAAATTGGGTAAGAGGTGAGAACAATGGAAGGAATGGGAGGTAAGGCCAAGAGGGGTATGAGAATTGAGACAAGGGGCAAGGGGTGAAAATAAAGGGGGTGAGAGACATGAGATTGGCTAATTTATTCTGCTGCCTACAGAGAACACCTGTTACAGGTAAGCAACGCTGCTTTCTTCGTTGACAAGCAGAATAAATTCAGCCACACAAGTGAAGATTCCCAAGCTGAGGGCTGTATTTGATTAATTTGTTATCTAGGCATCGTAGATGTGTTATGCAACCTGCAATTACTGCTCGTAGCTACAGGGTAGATTTGAAGAGATTAATTAAATAAGCTTTCAAAAACTGCTTGTCTTAAAGTGCTATCCTGATGGGAGGCATTTTCTAGACAGTAATGAGTTGTAAAGTATGTATAGAAGACCAAATAGCGCCTTGCAGATATCTGCAAAGCAGAACAAAGATGTGCTAAGGAAGCTGTGGGAGACCTAACCTGATGGGCTTTCATTGTACTTTGAAGATGTAATCCTGACTGATTGTAGTTAGGGGTTTGCACTTGAAAATCTTCATTTAGTTTTGATTTTCATTTCATTTTTTCTATATTTTTTCACTTGTTTCTTGTTTATTCCATTTTTACTTCATTTATTCAAAACAAAAATAAACAAAAAATGAAAAACCCCCCACTGAAAAGCAAACTTAAACAAGTATCTCCTTCCTCCTGCCCCACCAATCCCCTTCAAGCAAAGCTCCCCTGTCCTAAGAATCCCTCTCTGACCTTCTATCAGCTCAGCTTTTACACTAACATGGATCCGCAGGTCTTCGAGGACCAGAAGCTATCTCCGGTTGCTCCTGTCCCTACTGCCATGGCTTTCCAAAATGGCTGCTAGTCAACCTAAGGCCAGCAGTTTTCAGTTTTAAACTAGATCAAGATATTATTTGTATTTTTATTCTATCTTTTATATTTTAGTTTTATTTGAATTTATTATTATTTTGATTTTTATTTTTTATGACTGTAAACTGCCTTGTTCAATCTTTGATTGGTAAAGCGGTATATAAATGTGTTAAATAAATAAATAATAAATAAACCGATTTTCATCCATAAATTCCCTGATTTTTCCAAAACTGACAATTGGTTTAAATCAATTTTTACCCTAATTTTAGGCTGATTAAAGAGCAGCTCCAGAGCTGCAGATGCAGCATTTCAAGGCCTCCAGCTACTGCTGGAAACCAATTCAGGCCAAAGTACCTGCAGCATTTCAAGTCCTGCAACCCCCACCCCCAGTAAAAGCATTCACCCTTCAATTCCGCTGATGTGGCATTTTCAAGTCCCAGCTCTTCTTCCCCCCCCCCAAGCAGCCAAAGTCCCTACTGCTTGGTGCCACCCATACAGCATTTGAAGCAGGCCACGCCCATCAGACACACTTCCCAGCAGGCTTTCTGGCCCCATGGGAGCCTCAGCAAGCTGCTGCTGAAGGAGAGAGGAGAAACCTGGAGCCACCACTAGGATAAATGCTGTTGCAATGGGGAGGGGGGGGGGGGAGGCGGTAGGGAAGAAATGGGAGACTCTCATTGGGAGAGAAAGGGACATACTAGGCAGGGGATGGGGGTAGAGATGGGCATGCTGCTGGATAAGTGAGTGGGTACATCTGGTTAATATTGTTTTATTGTTCTGGTTAATGTTGTTTTATTGTCCTAGTTTCTGGCCACCAAAATAAACTCTGATATTTACCCAGAAAAATTATGTCACATTTTTGTACTGATTTACTCCTGTTTTTCTTCTAGTCATAATAAACTCTGATAAAGTCCCAGAAAAATAAAAAATATATAAAAACCAAAAATAAAGGTCCCTAGTGTATGGCAGAATCTGAGGTTTTATGTATGTAAATTGATTTTTGAAAATTGCTGGGAGAGGAGGGTTGTATAACTAAAAATATGCGTATTAGCAATTCTATATGCCTTCTTTATTTTTAAACTCTTTATTTAACAATTTTCAGGCATACCAAAGAGATAGTATATGTTTATACTTCAGACTTTGTCAGAAGGTATGATGCTGTACAGTTCCAACTATTCAGTGCTATACAATGCTAGTGGTTGGGCGTTAACAAATGTACAATAGCCATATTGTCACTGAACATGCATAACAGATTTTCACCCTATGCCCCATTTAGTCTGACTCTCCAATATAGTCAAGGTAAGTCCCCAAAATCTGATGGTACATTGAAACCCTTGTTTGCTAAATCATACCACAATTTTTTCAATATCAGTCCATGCGTACTTTTTACATATACTGCAAAGAGGTATTCCAAGGGTGGTATCAGAGCAGGGATAGCATTTATGTGCATACTTTCAATTTTCCAAAGTATGCGCGTATATCTATTTGTATATTTACATCCGCTGGCGAGCTGGTGTAAATGTGTGCACACGCATGTCATGGTGGGTTCTGCACACCATTTACATATGTCAACTTTGAAAACTAAGGCTAAGATCTGCGTTCTACTTTGTACATGTAGGCTTTAGCCCTTCGCAAACTGCTGAAAATTACCCTTAATGTGTCTATACTGGAGAAGTAATATTGGATTTTGTGAGATTGATGAGAAAACCTAGGGACTGAAGAATGTCATTTTATTGAGGTTGGCCTCTTGAAGGGAATATACTAGATATGAGACAATCATCCACATAGGGAAAATCAAAAACAATGTTCACTCTTGGGTGAGCAGCAACAACTTCTAGACACTTTGTAAAAACTCTGGATATTGCTGTGAAACTGAAAGAGAGAATACAGTATTGATAGTACATTGTGAATCAAGATGTATGTGTAAGCATCTTAGAGACCCAATGAAGCAAGCCAGCTATGACTTTCTGGCTAGGGAAGGATGGTTGTCCATCAGTGCATCCTAAATTTCTTTTTTTGGAACATGTTGATATTCCTGAGATCCAAAATGGGTCAGAGATCACTTTGTCTTTTTTGGAAACTGGAAGTATCTCAAATAGAATTTTAAGTTCCTTTCCTGTAGCGGGATTGGTTCTAGGGGTAGACACGGGAACAACGACAGGAAATATTCTTCATGGAAAAGGTGGTGGATGCATGGAATGCCCTTCCAGAAGAGGTAGTAATGGTAAGAACTCTAAAGGAATTTAAAAAAGCTTGGGATAAACACAGAGGATCCTTAGAGGACAAAGGATGGAAATGAAGATAAGGGGTAACCTGTATGGCTCGGCAGTTACTACCCTTAACAGAATAGAAATAAATTAATCAATTAATTGAACTAAATAAATAAATAAAATTAGAAAGGGAGCTTTCTGGGCAGACAGGGTGGACCTTTTGGGCCTTTTTCTGCCATAATTAGCATAGTAAATGTTACTTCATTATCTGTTAGGAGAGACTACACCTCCTGCTGAAAGAGTAAGAGCTTGTTGGTCTTCAGTGAGTACTTCTTTGGAGGATGTTCAGGAGAAAACCAGAAATATAATCTGTAGCCTTGTTTGATACATTTTAATACCCAGTTGTTTTTAACATTATCAAGGACAATGCTGGACTGTCGTACTATAGTTTTTTCCTTCACTGGAAAACTGTTTTAATGGAAAAGATTTGACTAGATTGTAGTCAAAAACTCTAATTAGATTTTGGTTGATTTCATTATAAAGGTTTGGGCTCTGTTCTTTCCCTAGTGCTTGTTCTGGGTTGCTGTTGCAGATTAGGACATTGGTAAGGATATTGACATTATCTTCTTCTGGTAGAGTAGAAGTATTGTCTTCTGTGTGGTTGTTGCTGTGACCTTCTGGAAATAGAGGGTCACTCTATCGTAGCCACTGAAAGGGTGAGCAAGGCGGCACAGTCTGATGTTGATGGTATCCACCGCTTCTTTTATTACTCCCTTAAATATTTTCTCCTCTGAATGGGGCATCTGCCAGCTTGTCATGCAGGTTGAGTTCTGAAACGCACAGTCAAACAAGTCTTCTGGCTTTTCACTACTGATTACGGATGTTCCAGAGGAAGTGTTATAAGACTCATAGATATATCTAATAAGGTGCTGGCTTATTCCTCAGCTTCTTGAATTACTGGTAGGAACCATTTTATCTTGTCTGCTGGAAGAGCTTCAGCTAAAGTTTGTAGCTTTTGTAGGACAGAATATATACACTGAACCATACACAATTAGAGGTGAATTTTCAATGTCGTTATGCAGATAAAGGTAACATACCATCATAGCAATTTTCAAAAGTCATTTACCCACATTAAGTGCACTTAATATTGGTAAAACCTATTAAAATTCAATAGCATATATTGTAGCAATTTTCAAAAGCCACTAATGTGGTTTAAAGTGCATTTAACCACATGTGAAACCCAGTTCTAAGCATGTAAATGCTGTTTGAAAATCATGCCCTTATTGAGCAGTAATCCTTAAATTAAGGATAGCAACTGGGAAATCTTCTTTGCTACATCACCTAGCATCCTGACATCTTTAGTTGGTGGAATACTGGAATGTGTCTTTGTATGTGCTAAGGAGTACACAAGAGAATACACCAGAACACCTTAAAGGACTAGCTCCAGAGATCTGGCTCAGTCCATCTTAAGTACTATAGCAGCATGGAATCCTGGTCCAGGGGAGAGGGAATAACTAGCCAGGCCCAGGAGGGAAGAGAAAGCACCAGAGGAGAGAAGAAAGCCTAGGGAAGGCTAGCACTGCTCAGGTTTGAAGTGCATTGTGAACTTGCTTTGAAACTGCTAAGGTAAGCAGGACTGTTTCTATTTTTACTTTTCCGATTATAGTCAATAAAAGTTTATGAGAAAATCATCAGAGTCCATCATGTTCTGTCCTCTGGTAGCCAAAAGATTATTCACAGTGCCACAGTGCATTTTGCTCTTTTTAATGCCAACTCCACTTCTTCTGATTGCTGCAGAAATGGTACTTTGAGATGTCCTGGAGCTGGTTATACTCTATATTTGATGAATAATTTTCTTGCTACTGGAAAGATAAATAACAGAATTTTCCACATCTGGCTCTGATGTTCTTGTAGAAGACTATAACCTGGGTGCCTCAAAATATTTAAGGCCACCCAAACATTATCTTCATATGGTCTGCTTCTTTTGAAGATTAAGGGATTTCCCCTGCCATTTTTTGAACAAAAGCAGAATAAGATTTATCTTCAGGAGGAAATATGCTCCTGAGACATTTGAAGCGAAGGATGATATGGAAGATCTATTCATTAGTCATCATCTGAGTGATAGGAGAAAGACTCACAGGAAAATTCTGAACCTTCTTGAGAACGTTACCGGACAATAGGAAGATTTTCTGGCACTGATCTGTCTCGGAATAGACCAATTCACAGGCCTGAGTCTGGACCATTTCATCCCTTGCCTGATAAGGAGGGATTGTGGACTGAGTCTAACCTGGAAGCCATTGTATTCAAAATGGAGACCATTATTTTTCATTTGAGGAGGAGGACGGTAGTTTTGGCATATGCAACAGTTCCATTTCTGCAAATTCTAACCACATTATTTTTTACAAAGGAATGGTGTTCCTCTTATGATTATTAATTATTATCTGTATCTTGATGTTATTTCACTGTAAATTGCATTGGTTCCCTAGGGAAGAACTAGGGAACCAACAGTACTTAATCAAATTAATTAATTAAGTACTGATGAGTAGCGTGTGAAGGAGTATATAGAAGAGATTCCCAGAATACCTTAAAGGATTGGCTCCAGTTTATCTAGCCAGTCTACCTTAAGGATCACCATGGAGGGAAGCAAGGCATAGGGTGGCTCCCTAGGGATAGTCAGAAGAGCCAAGGTCGAGGAGTGAGTAGCGAGAACCAGGCAGGGAGCCAGAAGAGTGGGCTTATCCTGAAGCTGAAGCAGAGATGTTCTGAACCTCCAGGCAGGGATTTGAATCTGCGCAAAGTAAAGTGGAGAAGTAGACTCTACATGGTCCTGGGGAAGTGGAGTGGCCTATAGTTGGTTACCCATGGGAATAAATCCTGGCATCTAAGGCCTGAAATATAGAAGCTTTAAACAGTGAAGTAACACTGTCTCATGGAATAAAGCTGTTTTGACTGGCTTTGAACTGTGTATTCCTGAAACTGGTATAAAAGTTCGTGCAGAGCTGAGACAACAACCCTTTTACAGAGCCATCATATTCTGGAACACGAATTGCATGTCTACTTCACTCTTGTGCATTGCAGGTGATTTGTTATGTGACATATGCTGATGTTTCTCTGCATAAAAAGACTCTTGTCAACACCAAGATAATTTTAGCACCAATGGGTCTCCCTTTGCTCTGCTAGTTTGAGGCTAACATATTGTCTGCACTGAAAAACCATTCTACTGATGGAATCATACCATGCACCAACCTATTTCCTGCATCTTGAACTTAGGTCAGCTTTTTTAGTTTCTCTGCTCTGAAGCCTTGGCAAGGCTTGGCGTTGATGTGCTTCTGAGTCGAAAGGCGCAACTTACCTCCCTCTTTGTTAGAGGAGAAATGGTGCCTGTGCTGAGCATAAGAGGTCTCTGACTTTTTTGGCTTAGGCAAAGGTCCCTCAACTTTCGAAGATTTTCTCTTTCCTCCTGAAGTCAATATTTGAGGAGATTATAGGAAATCCTTCAGGGTGAGGACTTCTGTATCTTTGGACCTTGGGTGATATAAGAGTGTAGGCAGTGCAATTTGGTATATCATGTGAAGGGCCCCAAACACCTCACACAGAGATGGTGACACTCTTTTAAAGACATTTTTGCATCACAGAGAGGACCCTCTTCAAGGGTGGTATGGCAAAAAGAAGGAAAGTTAAGTGGAACTCAGTTTTTAAAAGAAATAAAATTATGAAAACATAAAAATAAAGTTTAAGGACATTTTTTCCTTTTTGAAGACACTTGTGATAGAGAAAATAAAGAAAATAAAGAAACAGACACTTAACTGAACTCTAAAAAAACATAACAAGCAGCTTTCGAAGAGAAAAAAAAAAATCATCCATTCGCATGAACAAATGAAAAGGTCTGAGGAACTTGCACAGCAGGTGGTTGTGTGGGAAGTTCTGCACATGCGCATAAAAGCTTTCTTTGTTTTTCTGAGATATGAGAGAGCTTTTCCATCCCGGCGACATCAGGATCATATCACCTACTTGTGTAGCTGACTTTGTCCTGCTTCTCCAAGGAGAAAATCTTATTTAAACAGGCAGAATGTCACTTTTGAAAACGGCTCTCCCCCAACAGCCAGAAAGTGCACAGTTTCAAATGCTTATACTTTAGCCACATTAAGGAGAAGCATACTTTAGGCAGGATCGTAAAATAATATGGGTGGTTGCCGCATGGACCCCCCCCCCCCCCACCTACAGTAAGTGGGCGGGAACAGCCAATAATGGGGTGACCAGGACTCACCCACCATGGGTGATGCACAGTCCAATGCCCCTTGACCTCCCCACTAAGTCGTCCCAGTCCTGGGGATGGTGGAGGGTCGGCCACTTACTGTTGGTGTTCTGGGGCCTCAAGGCTCAGTGTGGGTAGGGGGGAAGGGTGAGGAATGTCTGGGTTCCGGGAGCTGAGGGGTTGGATGGCAAAGGATGTAGCGATCACTAGGTGGTGCATTTCCCCCCCCCCCCCAATTCCCCAGGCCGCCCTTCCATCATGGCAGCCATCGCTTGGGGAATGGCATTGCATGCATGGCCATGCGATGATGGTGTTGGCCCTGAAGGCTCAGGATTGGCTGGCTGATGACATCAGGGGAAGAGTGATTAGTGGGCTTTTAATCCTCAGTGGCTCCAAGAATCTCCCTCCTGGGATTGCTGCTTCCTGTCAGCTGCTCGTGCCCTGCCCTCCCTCCTTGATCTGATTCTGACAGCTACACATCTTCCTCTTTCCTGTATATCCTGGTGAGTGACTGTATTCAATAACTTCTGTCTCAGCACTTTTCTGAGCCTCTGGGGGATGGGGAGAATTCTGTTAGGCTAGTCTAAGAGACCTTTACCACCCATCAGGAACAGAGAGCATGAGTCAGATCTGCGGCTTGCAACTCCACAGGCAAGGCCTTTTGAGTCATGGCAGGCCTTGTATGAGGTCTATTTAGGGGCAAGTTTGACCCTATTGCTTGACATAGATCTGATGATTGAACTGAAAGACCGGTTGGTTCAGGGCACATGGCCCTGGTAGTAACTATGTGGGCTCAGGCAATAGACTCAGGACAGCTCAAAGTGGGGTATGGGGGATAAGATGAGGCTCAGCACCTAAATGTATAGTTTAGTTATTGCTTGGGTAATGATAATAAAGCTGCAGTCATACTTGTTCCAAATTGAATCAAGGTCTCTGTGTTTGTATTGGTAGACTCAAGTTCCTAGGTTAAGAGTAAAGGAAAGGGTTGACTGGGAGCTAATGGCGACTCCAGGCCTGGGTGCTCTGATTAATGTGTAGATTGTATTTTCAAATCTATGTGCATTATTCTCCAAATACATGTTACCCACTCAAAAAGTGGAAAGCCTTCACATACTTTGTACCCATGGTAATTTTCAAAAGGAAAGTAATTGCATATTTTCCCTTTGAAAATTAGGTACACCTGCAGACTTTGCACTTAAGCAGGCAGTTTGAAAATTGTTCCCTTCGTGTCTACAGGAAAAATGCTTTGTACATAGTATATTGACTCAAGCAGGTCACATCTGTAAGTACTGAGTATAAGTTTGGATTTACTACTTTACATTCCTGAATGCTTTGTAGTTATAAGTAAGTACTACTGTTTTAGGTTTTGTTATGTATTGATAATGATCATTTATGTTTTATGTTGTGTATAAATTTAAATTTGCCTTGGGCCTTTGGGGAGTGATGAATAATAATTTGAACAAATAAATAAAAAAATGAACTATTGCATACAAGTGTAAAATTCCAGGACATGTTAATTTTGAAGAATATGAAAAAACTGCCAATACAATCCATGGTCCTTAAAATGAAACCACTCTGTGGCTGGCTTGTTAGTTGGATAAACCTATCCAGCTAACTTATAGGGTATATTCAGCAGTATGGTTGTGGCCAATTGAAAATATCCAGTTCTCTTAAAGTTAGCCGGATAAATTTATCCAGCTAACTTTATGTTAGATCAGTGGCATGACCAGATAGCCAGATAGATTATCTGAAATCCTCCCCACTGGAATGTCCCTGGACTTATCCAGCTAGAATGTATCCAGTTAAGTTGCTGAAAAAGTGCAACTTTTGCCATTTAGATGGATAACGTTTAAGTTAACCATCTAAATGGCTTTTGAATATCGACCTCTCTATGACTAGGTGTCATTTGTGCATTTAAAAAACAATGAAGAAAGAAACCAAAAGCATGCTCCCACTTTATGACAATTTGAACTAATAGTTTAACATTTCAGCTTTAAATCTGTACTTACCATCAAATTCTGCTGTTCCAACACCTACAATGATTATTGACATTGGAAGTCTTGAGGCCTTTAAAGAAAAAATAGTTTTAATATAAAAATTTAGATGTTATGCTGAAACAAAACAAATAGAACTCAATGCACAATTAAACTCTGGAATTTGTTGCCAGGGGATGTGGTTAGTGCAGTTAGTGTAGCTGTGTTTAAAAAGAATTGGATAAGTTCTTGGAGAAGTCCAATACCTGCTATTAATTAAGTTGACTTAGAAAATAGCCACTGCTATTATTAGCAACAGTAACATGGAACAGACTTAATTTTTGGGTACTTGCTAGGTTCTTATGGCCTGGATGGCCACTGTTGGAAACAGGATGCTGAGCTTGATGGACCCTTGGTCTGACCCAGTATGGCATGATCCTATGACAATTTTCCTTATTAGTGCAAATCCACTACATAGAGATTTATAATCTAGAATGAATGTTTGTTTATTTCAAATTTTGAGCATATTAATCCCCTTTATGTGGGGACTACTCACATGAGAAGATAGTTTGACTCAGGCTGTATCAATCTGAAAATGTGTGAACAGCACAAAAACTAGTAAATATACTTTGTTTTGGAGGGGGAAGAGGAAGACTATAAAGAATATTCCTCTCTAAAGTAATCTAAGGAAATGTTTCTTTACAGAAAGTGTGGTGGATACATAAAAAAACCGTCCAGTGGATTGTTGGAGACCAGGATAGTATCTGAATTCAAGAAAGGATAGGACAAGCACAGGGGATCTCTGAAGGAATGGTATGGATTGTAGAGTTGAGCAGTTGGTGTGGGTGGACAAATAGATAAGCTGTATAGTCTTTTTCTGCCATCATGTTTCTTTGATGAAGGAAAACAAGAAGGGGGAGGGCAAGGTGAACTTGTACATCAAGGGATAAAGTGCATTTGCTTACCTGTAATAGGTGTTCTCCTAGGACAGCAGGATGTTAGTCCTCACATGTGGGTGGCATCATCCGATGGAACCCGGCATGGAAAACTTTTGTCAAAGTTTCTAGAAGCTTTGACCAGCACACTGAGCATGGCCAGCATGCTGCTATCTGTGCGTCCATGCAAGGACGCACAGATAGCACGCTCGTAATATAGAAGAAACCAAACCAAAAGGAGAACCCAACTTCGTGGGGAGGCGGGGGGGATTCCTGAGGACTAACATCTTGCTGTCTTAGGAGAACACCTGTTACAGGTAAGCAACTGCACGTTCTTCTAGGACAAGCAGGATGGTAGTCCTCACATGTGGGTGAGTTCCAAGCTCCAGACTGTCCCAGGCCACCATAGGGACCACAGCGATCAACCAAAGTGCCAACGGGCATAACAACTGCAGTGCCATGAGCTGAAAAGGGACTGTCTGCTTCCCACAGAGCATAGAAGGAAAAGTTGGGTTCAGGACTGGAACAGGTTGCGGAGGATGGATTGACCAAAGGCACTGTCCTGATGCCTGTTCTTGTCCAAACAGTAATGAGCTACAAACATGTGAAGAGAACTCCACGTTGCGGCCTGGCAAATCTCGGTGATGGGGACTGTGTGCAAATGAGCTACCAACATCGCCATGGCCAGCACAGAGTGAGCCTTTACTCTGCCGGCGAGCGGAAGGCCTGCCTGCTGATAGGAAAAGGCAATGCAATCCGCCAATCAGTTCACCAATCAGGTCTGCTTACCCACCACCCTTCCCAGTCTGTTGGAATCAAAAGATACGAAGAGCTGGGTGGACTGTCTGTGGCTTGCTGTACGATCCAGAAAGACAACCAAGGCCCTTTTGCAGTTCAAGGTATGAAGGGCTCGCTCCCCCCGAGTGGGAATGAGGCCTGGGGAAGAAGGTGGGTAACACGATGGACTGATTAGGTGAAAAACCTGATACTACCATGGGCAGAAACTTCGGATGTGTACGCAACACCAAACAATCACGGAAGAAATTTGTGTATGGAGGATAGGTCACCAGAGCTTGAAGGTCACTGACCCTACGAGCTGAAGTAATCGCCACCAGGAACAAACTTTCCAGGTGAGGAACATCAGGTCGCAAGACTGCAGCGAGTCAAAAGGGGGTCACATGTGCTGTGCCACAACAACGTTGAGGGTCCCAGGCTGCGACAGGACGGCCGAAGAGGGGGCTTCAGCTGGAGGAGGCCCTTCATGAACCGGCCTACAGAGGTTTGCATGGAAACCTGCATGCTAGCAACAGCCCGATGGTACACATGGACAGCACTCAGGTGGACCTGACCGAGCTGGTCTGAAGCCCAGACTCAGAGAGGTGCCACAGGTAGTCCAACAGCTGAGTGAGGGGGCAGGAGAAGGGATCCAAGCCACTTTCGAATAATAGAAGGACTAGAGGGCATTCCATGAAGTTAGCAAGTAGCAAATTTAAGACTAATCAGAGAAAATTCTTTTTTCACTCAACGCACAATTAAAGCTCTGGAATTTGTTGCCAGAGGATGTGGTTAGTGCAGTTAGTGTAGCTGGGTTCAAAAAAGGTTTGGATAAATTCTTGGAGGAGAAGTCCATTAACAGCTATTAATCAAGTTTACTTAGGGAATAGCCACTGCTACTAATTGCATCAGTAGCATGGGATCTTCTTAGTGTTTGGGTAATTGCCAGATTCTTGTGGCCTGGTTTGATGGAAACAGGATGCTGGGCTTGATGGACCCTTGGTCTGACCCAGCATGGCAATTTCTTATGTTCTTATGCCCCACACACCAGATGGAAAATCTTTTCCACTTCAAGCTGTAGGTCTTTCTGGTGGAGGGTTTTCGGGATGCCACCAGTACCTGAGAGACGCAGTCCGAGAGCTCCAGAGACTGAAGGACTATGCACTCAACATCCAAGCATTCAGGGCCAGCACCCGGAAGTTCAGATGGCATAGGGTGCCCTGATTCTGAGAGATGAGATCGGGCGCCGTCCCCAGCCAGAGGGGGGCCCGCACCGACAATCCTGTAGAAGTGGGAACCAGACTTGACACGGCCAGAAGGTCACCACCAAGATCATGGTCCCGCGGTCCTGTTGAAGTTTCATCAATGTCTTCAGCAGCAGAGGTACACACATAGCAGGCCTCTTCCCCAGTGGAGGGAGAAGGCATCACAGGCTAGGTGTCCGTCCCCTGACAACAGGAAGCAGAACTTGCTCACCTTGTAGTTGTGAAGGGAGGCAAAGAGGTCCACATCCGGAGTGCTCCAGTGGCAATACAGCTCGGCCGCCACCCACCGGGTTGAGGGACCACACGTGAGTCTGAACGGAGCAGCTTAATGATCCACCAGGACATTCAGATGACCCAGCAGGTATGTGGCAGGCAGACACATGCCCTGCAAGAGGGCCCAAGTCCACACTTGCACCGCCTCCAGGCACAGCAGGAATGAATCCGTGATATATCACATCATAACTTGGTTGTCCGTCCAAATCTGGACTTCCTTGGAAGACAACTGGTCCCTGAACACCCGTAAGGCATATCGCGTTGCCCGAAGCTCCAGGAGGTTTATCTGACAGCGGGTTTCAGAGGCAGTCCAGTGACCTTGCGTGTGGATACCGCTCACATGGGCTCCCTAGCCCTGAGGGGAAGCATCGGTGCTGAGAATCCCCTGGGGAGGAGAGGTTTGGAAGGGAAGTCCTTTTTCCAGGTTGGAAAGATCTTCCCACCAGGATAAAGGCACTTGCAGAGGGTCCGTGATTGCCACAGGAACCTTGAGATCCTGAAAAGCCTGTCGCCACTGGAACTGCAAGGCCCACTGGGCCCTCCTATTGCACAGGCAAGCCAGAGGGGTCACATGGACAGAGGCTGCCATGAGGCCCAGCAGGCGGAGCAGAAGGCAGCTGGTACCCTCTGGCTGTTCCAGATAAGGGTAGCCAGCAAGGCAAGAGTGATCGCTCGGTCCCTGGGCAAAAAAGCTTTTGCCTGTGTTGTGTCCCATCTGGCACCTATGAAGTCTAGCTGAGGAGACGGGACGAGATGAGACTTGGGGAAGTTGATAACAAACCCCAAAACCTGCAGCATCTGCACCATGAGGGCCAGATCATGCAAGGCTCCTGAGTGGGAGTCGCTCTTGAGCAACTAGTCGTCCAGGTAGGGGAACACGTGCACCAAGCGATGCCTGAGGTAGGCAGACACCACCACTAGGCATTTGGTTAAAACGCGGGGGGGGCTGATGCCAGCCGAAAGGGCAGCACTTTGTACTGGTAATATGCTTTCCTCACCATGAAGCAGAGGTACTTCTGGTGGCTGGGGAAGATCGTAATGTGTGCATAAGCCTCCTTGAGATCAAGGGAGCAAATCCAGTCTCCTCCTCTGAGGAGAGGGAGCAGCGTGCCCAGAGAGACCATCTTGAACTTTTCTCTTATGAGAAGTTTGTTCAACACCAGGAGGGAGAGCGCAAGCCACCATTCTTTTTCGGGATGAGGAAATCCCTCAAATAGAATCCTCGGTCCCGCTGAAGGTGAGGGACCAGTTCCACCACATCCACCACGAGAAGGGCGGTGAATTCTATCTGAATTATGACCTGGTGGGTGGATGAATCCCACGATGGATATGGGGGATAGGTCTCCAGGATCCGACTGAAGTTTAGACTGTACCCCTGATGGATGATAGTGAGGACCCATCGGTCCAACATGATTTCTGCCCAGTGATGGGTGAAGCTCAAGAGCCTGCTTCCAACCGGGGGATCTGAAGTCAGGGGTACAGTTGACTGACCTTTGCTCCCTTGCTGCCAGTCAAAAGCCCGTGGCTGGGGCCATCTGGGGCATTGGCTAGGGCCTTGGCACTTGTTGCTGGTGAGGGTGGCCCCTGGAGCTGGTGCGAGGTATGTGAGCCCTGGAGGCTGGAGGATAATACTTCCTCTGCCTGTAGAAAGGCTTCCAGGATCTTGGCCTAGAGGACTTCCTGGCCAAGGACGGGGTGTCAGAAGTGCTAGCGGAAAGCTGTTGATGGGTGTTATGATGGTCCTTCAATTGCGCTACTGCATTCCGGACTTTATCCCTGAAGAGGTTTTCACCTGTGCAGGGGAGATTGGCTAGCCTGTCTTGGACCTATGGCTGGAGGTCAGAGGCTCTGAGCCATGCCATTCTCCTGGTGCCAATGCCACCCGCAGCTGGAACGCACTTTGTGCTTCCCTGCCTCGAGACCCAGCAGGACAATGGCTAAGAGGGCCTCCTGTTGTTGTTGAGGTAGGCCCTCTGTGAAGACCTGGACCCATTTCCAGAGACTGCGGTTGTATTGGGTCATATAGAGCTGGTAGGCATCGATGCAGGCCACCAGCATGAGGCCTTGGAAGACCTTCCTGCCCAGGGCATCCAACTCCCTGTGCTCACATCCTGGAGGGGTGGAGGCATGAGTGCGGGAGTGTCGGGCCTTTTTCAGGGCAGACTCCATGAACACCGACGGGTTGGGGAGGTGCCCCTTCTCAAACCCCATGGCCTGCTGCACCAAGTAGGTGGCGTCAGCCTATTGATGGGGGAGATAGAAAAGGGGTGCTCCCACATGCGGAGGAGGAGGTCCTTTAAAATGTCATGGATCAGAATTGCCATGATCTCCTTACGCGTGTCGACAAACTGGAGAACCTCCAGCATTTTATGTCGCGTGTCCTCCTCAGTGAGCAGTTGAAAGGGGATGGCCACAGCCATGGCCCTGACAAATCCTGCAAAGGACAGGTCTTTGTGGGCCGACTGGCACTGTTCCTCCGGAAAGGAGGGCTCCGAGAAGGGGTCGTCCAAATAAATGAAGGACGACTCCACGGAGTCATCACCCCAAGGGTCAGAAGGCCCTTCTTCCTCACTGGGACCATCGTGCCATGGGCGAGGTCCATGAGGGGCATTGGCCCTGGGCTCTGATGGGCACAGTAGGAATTGACGGTTCCCCTGGCATCGAGGGGGCCGAAGGCTGCGAGAGGACAGAAGGACCTGGCAAGGGCTCGGGGAACCGTGTTCTAGGAAACATGGTACCAGCCGTATCTTCCTCCTTGGAGGACCCGAGAATCGGGATTGCTCCGGTGGAGGGCATCAGTGGCTGCGGGGGAACTGAGGGTCCCTCAGGCATCAGCTGCGTCAGAAGGGTGCCCAGGAAGATGTCCAGATGCTCCAGCAGGGATGCTAGCATTGATGGCGGAGGCTCAGGCAGTGGTATGGGGGCTGGTGGCACCGGCAGTTCAACGCTCTGGAAAGCCTTAAGCACCGCGGACTGCACCCTGTGGTCCAACTCCTCCTGAAGGTCTGGAGTGGCCAGAACTGAGGGTGGGCATCAGAGGATGGGGCCTCCAATGGCTGGTGTTGCTTTGGTGGTGGCCTGGTGGTCACTGGTGCTGCTCCGGAACTGGAGCCTTGCGTCGACAGTGACCGGTGGCGATACTTGTGGGATCTCCCTAGGTGCTCGGCCCAGTCTTTCCTCAGTGCCAATGAAGCGGAAGATCCTGATGTCTGGGAGATTGGGGAAATCATTGATGATCTATCACTATCCCCGCGATCCTTGGAGGTACTGGCGAGAGTAACAGCTAAGGGAAGCGTGTCAAGGGGCTCCCCATGACCTCTCGGCATCGGTGGAGCCGACGCAGGAGTAGGAAGAGTAGACTTCGGCTCCCTGAAAAGTTTCTCTGTCTTATTGAGGCACGCCCGACGCCCTTAGGGGTCATATGGTCACACAGACAGCACCCATGGACGTTGTGCGAGGCCCCCAGGCAGAGAATGCAAACCTCATGTGGATCCATGATGGACATGGTCACTGGGGGCACTGATGAAAACCGGTCGACGCCATGAAAAAACACCTGGCGTGCGGTCGATGAGCGGTGGTCACTGTGTGGCGAAAAGTTGGGAATTGACTGCGAAGTTGGAAGAAAGGTAAGTAAAACAACCTATCAACCGAGGAGGCACCAACTGTGAAGGGGGACCTGATGAGGAATCTGGAAAAACTCGAAAACTATCGAGAAAAGAACAAGAAAACTGAGAGCTCCACGAATCGCAAGGCAACTGCACCATGGAAAAGAAGAGACTGAAGGGGGACCTCGTGTGGACACGTGGATAGCAGCATGCTGGGCATGCTCAGTGTGCTGGTCAAAGCTTCTAGAAACTTTGACAAAAGTTTTATGTGCCCGGTTCCATCGGATAATGTCACCCACATGTGAGGACTACCATCCTACTTGTCCTAGGAGAAATATGTGAACACAGAAATTTAGAGAAATGTTATGGCTTTGAATACAAATATCATTATTTAGAAATAGAATAGTTTTCTAGGGATTTGGATGTTAAAGAGTTAAGCTACAATGGTAATTGGAAGGCAAAAATTCTTTATAAAGTGCATCTTTTACATTCAAATTGTTTATTTTTCTCTGTAAATTACAGTTTATTACAGTAAGCTTTTTTTTTTTTCTACTACTGCCAACCAAAACACTCCATCAAATATTTGGGGGATAATTTTCAAATGGATTTATGTGCGTAAAAGAAGCATATATTGTAGCAATTTTCTAAAGCCCATTTACACACTAAAGTCCTGATTTTAAAAAAGTATTTATACATGTAAAACTTGTTTTTACTTAAGTAAATGGCTTTTAAAAATTGCTACAATAGTATGTTACATTTATGCATGTAACTTCTTTGAAAATTACCTTCTTAAAGTACATTTACGTGCTTAAAACCTAAGGGGTAGATTTTAAAAAAATGCGTGTTCGCGTACTTTTGTTGGCGCACCAGTCGCCAAGAAAAGGACGCTGGATTTTAGTAGATACGCGCGTAGCCACGCGTATCTTTTAAAATCCAGGATCGGCGCGCGCAAGGCTGCCGATTTTGGGCAGCCGGCGTGCGCCGAGCCGCGCAGCCTGCCTCCATTCCCTCCCCTCACCTTCCCCTCCCTTCCTCTACCTAACCCCCCCCCCCCGGCCCTATCTAAACCCCCCCCCCTACCTTTGTCCACGGATTTACGCCTCCCGGAGGGAGAAGTAAATCCACGCACGCCGAGACGCGACCCAGGGGCAGTTCCGTAGGGCCCGGACCGCCCCAGGCCGAAACCACGCCCCCGGGCCCGCCCCCGAAATGCCGCATCCCGCCCCCAAAACGCCGCGTCGTTCGGCCCCGCCCCCGACACGCCCCGACAAAAAACCCCGGGACTTACGTGAGTCCCGGGGCTCTGCGCGCACCGGCAGGCCTATGGAAAATAGGTGCGCAAGGCCCTGCTCGCGTAAATCCGCCCGGATTTACGTGAGCAGGGCTTTTAAAATCCGCCCGTAATTGTAATTCAATAGCATATATTGTAGCAATTTTCAGAAGTCCACAGATGCGCATAAAGTGCATTTACATGCATGAAACTCAGCTGTAACCTACCACAAACTGTACATGTGTAGTCAATGTGCATAAGCCTGAAAGATGATGCATTTTCAGGGGCGGGGGAGGTCAGCACAGTGCTTAGAGACCTTTTTTCCTTGTCATTTCTGATAGACATTTCTACTAATAATATTGATAATACACTAAGGGGTAGATTTTTAAAGAAGCGCGCGCACGTCCATGTGCACTCGCTACCCGGCAAGCACAGATGGACGCACCGATTTTATAACATGCGTGTGCTGGCGTGCGCATGTTATAAAATTGTTGGGCCACGCACACATGCGCTTAGAGTGCATGTACACGCATGAAACTCAGTTATAAACGTATACATCCTTTTGAAAATGATTCCCTTACGGACACATTTTTATTCCCCTGCATACGTAAAAAATGGGGGTTACACGCATGGCCAGCACATGCATGTTATAAAATCAGTGCGTCCTTCTGTGCTTGCCAGGTAGCAAGTGCACATGGACGCCTGCTCGCGTCTTTAAAAATCTACCCCTTAGTGCATTATCAATATTACTAGTAGAAATGTCTATCAGAAATGACAAGGAAAAAAGGTTTCTAAGCAGTGTGCTGACCTCCCCTTTCCCTGAAAATGCACCATCTTTCAGGCTCATGTACATTGACTACACATGTACACGTCATGGTAGGTTACAGTATATTCATTGTGACACAGAACACATCTTTTTACCCGCACAGAGGCCAGCTGAGTATAGCGGCATACCTATAGGAAACATGTAAAAGGCAAAAATCATCTAAACTACATTTCTCCTTTAATTTCAGTTTCTGAGGGACAATCTTGGGTGGTACACCAAGGGAAGAGCCTAAGGAACTGAAATCAAGCATTTACATGGGTGTTCTGCTTCTGCAGTATGGGGCGGATTTTAAAAGGCCGGCGGGCGTAAAGCCCCGGGACGCGCGTAAGACCCGGGGCTTTCGAAAAGGGGTGGGAGGGGGCGAGTCCGGGGACGTTCCCGAAATGACGTGGCGTTTCGGGGGCGGGGCGCCAGCCCGGGGGTGTGGTCGAGGCCTCCGGACCAGCCCCCGGGACCAGAGGATGGAGCGGGGCTGCCGGCGACGCGCCGACAAAGGTAGGGGGGGGGGGTTTAGATAGGGCCAGGGGGGTGGGTGAAGGAAAGTTCCCTCTGAGGCCGCTCCAAAATCGGAGCGGCCTCGGAGGGAACAGGCAGCGCGCGCTGGGCTCGGCGCGCGCAGGTTGCACAAATGTGCACCCCCTTGCGCGCGCCGACCCTGGATTTTATCTTATAAAATTTTAGAAGATACGCGTAGCCGCGCGTATCTTCTAAAATCCAGGATCGGCGCGCGCAAGGCTGCCGATTTTGGGCAGCCGGCGTGCGCCGAGCCGCGCAGCCTGCCTCTGTTCCCTCCGAGGCCGCCCCGAAATCGGAGCGGGCTCGGAGGGAACTCTCTTTCGCCATCCCCTCACCTTCTCCTCCCTTCCTCTACCTAACCCATCCCCCCGGCCCTATCTAAACCCCCCTACCTTTGTCCACGGATTTACGCCTCCCGGAGGGAGAAGTAAATCCACGCACGCCGAGATGCAACCCGGGGGCGGTTCCGGAGTGCGCGGCCATGCCCCTGGACTGCCCCGGGCCGAAACCACGCCCCCGGGCCCGCCCCCGAAACATCGCGTCCCGCCCCCAAAACACCGCGTCGATCGGCCCCGCCCCTGACACGCCCCCGACAAAAAACCCCGGGACTTACGTGAGTCCCGGGGCTCTGTGCGCGCCAGCAGGCCTATGGAAAATAGGCGCGCAAGGCCCTGCTCGCGTAAATCCGGGCAGATTTACGCGAGCAGGGCTTTTAAAATCCGCCCCAGTGAGTGTTGAATTTTTCTTCATTCTAATAAATGTTTGGTATTCAAGACTGAGTTCTCTGATATTTGGAAGTTGGGAAAAAGTGGTTTAATTAACTGTTTAGGAATTCAAACAAAGGCAGACAATTTGTGAAAACAATACAATGGGCCAAAAAAGCAGCACAAATGAATATTTTAATGTGACCAATCCACAGATCTAGAAAATTGTATATATATATATATATATATATTTATATTTATATAGGCTTATAAACCTACTAACGATTTTAAAGTTTGGTGAAAGCTTAAACTTTAACACTGTGAAGCTGATCTACACTAATTTTGAATCCTTACAAAAAGTTTAGCAAATTCATATTATTTGGAAATAGTCTCATGTTTTTAGAAATCAAAATGTTAAGAACACATATCTTAAAGAAGAAGGGCAATTTTTTGCAAGACAGATATTTTTATCCTCTGAAATTTGGAAGTTAATTGAAGTCTTTGCCAGAAATGCATGTCTGGCAGATGCTAGGTTTTCTGACACACTAGATGCATGTTTTAGTTGCAATTTTGGCTTTATATCTGTAGTATTGTATCCATTTTGAGCATGGAAGCAAAACAGAAATGTCTTGCTCTTCTTCTGCTTGGCTGAAGAGAGAATGAATTGATAGCATTCACTGCTTCATTGCTACTCTGTGCAAAATAGATATATAAGTATATAGGGCTTCTATGGCACATGAACCAACAGACAGTAACACAACCAGCTGATACAGAAAGAAATCAGGCGGGGCGGCAGGGAAGGGCAAACATCATAAGAAGAAAATGAAGAACTATTGTTAATGAATTTTAAAGATAATTTCTAGTACAGAATTAAAGGGGATTCCGTGTGGAAGGTGGAAGAAGAGGAGGGGATGGAAATAAATAGCCCAGATATATTATTAAGGAATATGTTGAATCTCTTTTTGGAAGAAAATTAAAAATGGTTAGTTAATTCAAGGGTATATAACTAAAGTTCCCCTCAAGTAATTATGTGAAAAAGGTTCATTGAGAATACTCCTTAAAGTGCCTAGTACTTCCTCAGTAAAGAACAGAAAAGAACTATGAGGTTTTTCTAAGGGCTACAATAATCCTCTTGCATCGCTAATAACTTCATAGTTCCTATTTTCTGCTGGTCCTTTTTCTTCAGATATTTAAACAATCAGTTACACAGCTATCTGCAGCTATCAAAGGCATGACTGAAAATGCAGTGTTTAAAGAACTGATTATTTACAAATAACCAATACATTAAAGCTATTTTAGCAGTCTCTACTACCAGCAATTTAAGTCAGAGGCACCTGTAGAAGACAGAGGGTGGCCACAGCAAATTGTGATCAGTTCCTCTGAAGTCGATGAAGCTGCAGGGGGTTGCTCTGATAATTAACCCACAGCAAGTTTTAAACTGCTAGAAATGTAAAACCACACAGGAGAAACTGTCAATAGAAAACCACATTAGGTAAAAGTCCAACATGGTGGCATGTGGAAATCCTTTTCAAAATTGCCCTCTAAGAGGTGATTTTCAGCAGCCTGAATAATGCTGAAGTCATCGAGTATCTACAGTATGCATGTACACATCAAGAAATTACACCTGAGAAGGTGTAGCTTTCTGAACTTACATTTATATTCACATTTTTTTAAAATCAAAAGTATGCATGCAAATACTTTCCCCACTCCTAGCTCCGCTCCCTGGAATGCCTACTGCAAATGCAGGGAAAGGTGCATTCCTATTTGAGTTATATGCTTACTTTTCCCCTCAAAATCCCTCAGAAAACATGCCACAGCAGTTTTTGCACAAGATTTGCTTAGACAATTTTTTTACTTTTCCAAAGTTATAGGAAACTAAAGCTGTGGACAAAAGATGGGAGATCAACCAAAATTGGAACAGATGAGTATTAACGTTCCTCCTGTATCTTTGAAGAAGTGAATGAGATTGAAAAGTTTTAATATATAAGAAAAAAAAAACTAAAAAAATATGATGTTAAAATTAAAGTAAGGTGACCCCAGACAGTATAGGAGTCTGTGATACTATACAGACCCTTAGAGTGAGGGGCCCACATATGTACTTGGCAAAAATTCTGTTATTATTTAAGATTGACCGGTGGTACTATTGTTTTAATTTTGTGGTTACACATTGAGGTACACTGGAGTACAGTGGTGTGTGGGTGAAAAGTTGTGATTGACAAAAGATGTAGAATATTTCAAAATTGTTGAAGATGTAGAGCACTTCAAAACTGGACTTAAAGGCTTTTTTGCACATTTTTTTTCCTATATTTACCCATCTGGCCTTTATTAATTAATCATAACACATTTTAGAATATTTTACAGGCATGCTGAAAAATTCTTAATTATGACCCCATTTTGAAATATTTTGTGATAAACAGATGAAAATGACATGTTAAAATTCTAGGAATCTGAGGGATAGCAAATGTTGCTTACCTGTAACAGGTGTTCTCACAGGACAGCAGGATGTTAGTCCTCACATATGGGTGACATCACAGGATGGAGCCCAATCACGGAACACTTTTGTCAAAGTTTCTAGAACTTTGACTAGCATGGCACTAAACCTGCAGCCAGCAGGGGTCCCCCTTCAGTCTTGTTTAAAGCTACAGGAAGTGCCGAAAAATAAAATAAGAAAACTTAACTAACCCAACACCGCGGGGTGGCGGGCGGGTTTCGTGAGGACTAACATCCTGCTGTCCTATGAGAACACCTGTTACAGGTAAGCAACATTTGCTTTCTCAAAGGACAAGCAGGATGGTAGTCCTCACATATGGGTGAGTACCGAGCTGAGGATGTCCGAGAATGCACCAAATGTACCCAGAGACGTGCAACAGGCACAACACTGGGGTGGAATTTGGTAGAAGGCATCGTGAACCCTAACGGGCAGGCAGAAGGGTGTTGGTACATCAAGTTGCAAAAAGGTTGCGCAAGACAGATTGGCCGAAGATGGAATCTTGACTTCCAGCCTTGTCTAAACAATAGTGGGCTGTGAAGGTATGGAGAGAACTCCAGGTAGCAGCGCTACAAACATCAGGAAGCGGCACCAAGCGTAGGTGCGCTACTGAAGTCGCCATGGCCCTGACAGAGTGTACTTTAACACGGTCTTGAAGTGGAATGCCTGCTTGCTGATAGCAAAAGGATATGCAGTCCGCTAACCAGGAGGAGAGAGTCTGCTTACCCACCGGCTGCCCCAATTTGATGGAATGGAAAGAGACAAACAATTGAGTGCTTTTCCTGTGGGCAGCTGTACGGTCTAGATAGAAGGCTAGAGCCCGTTTGCAGTCAAGGGTATGCAGAGCCTGTTCTCCTGGATTGGAGTGAGGCTTGGGAAAGAAGGTAGGTAGTATAATGGATTGATTAATGTGAAACTCCGATACTACCTTAGGTAAGAATTTAGGGTGAGTACGGAGTACTGCCAGGTCCTGCAGAAGTTTAGTGTAAGGCGGATAGGTAACTAGGGCCTGTAACTCACTAGCTCTGCGAGCGGATGTGATTGCCAAAAGAAAAATCACTTTCCATGTGAGATAGCGAAGATCACAGGATTGGAGAGGCTTGAATGGTAGTTTCATGAGCCGACCCAAAACCAGATTGAGGTACCAAGAAGGGGCCGAAAGGTGTAGTGGAGGCTTGAGGTGAAGCAAGCCTTTCAGAAAACGTGTTATGAAGGGTTGTACTGAAATAGGAACATCCCCGACACCTTTATGGAAGGTGGCCACCGCACTGACATGCAATCTGATGGAGGAAGTTTTTAAACCTGATTCTGACAAGTGCCAGAGATAGTCTAGAAACTTCGTGATGGACCAGGTAAAGGGATCAAGGGATTGAGAAGAACACCATGACTTAAACCTGTTCCATTTGTATAGGTAAGACTTTCTCGTGGAAGGCTTCTGTGAAGCAATCAAGGCACGGGAAACTGGCTTTGAAAGGCTAAGTGGCTGAAGAATTAACCTTTCAACATCCAGGCCGTCAGGGCAAACCTTGAAGATTGGGGTGGCATAGGCACCCGCCGTTCTGAGTGATCAGAAGCGGGTCCATTCCCCAAGGGAATGTACCTGCGAATGGAGAGATCCTGAAGGATTGGATACCACACTTGGCGAGGCCAGTGAGGTGCTATCAGGATCATGCATCTTTTGTCCTGATGTAACTTCACAAGAGTCGAGAGAAGTGGAAATGGAGGGAATGCATATAGGAGACCGGTTGCCCATGAGAGGGAGAACGCATCTCTCGGCTGTGAGTGTTGGCTGCGAGTGAGAGAGCAAAAGTTCTCTACCATGAGGTTTTGAGGTGACGCAAAGAGGTCTACACGAGGATGACCCCAACATTGGAATATTGCGTCCGGTACTGAGGGGTTGAGGTTCCACTCGTGCGGATGGAAAGTGCGACTTAGGTTGTCCGCCAACACATTGTCCACTCCTGGCAAATAGGTGGCCCTGAGGTACATCGAGTGGGAGAGGGCCTCCGCCCATATCTGCGCAGCTTCCTGACACAGTAGGAAGGAGCCCGTCCCTCCCTGTTTGCTGATGTACCACATGGCCACCTGGTTGTCCATCTGAATCAGGATGACCTGATTGGAAAGGCGATCCTGAAATACCCTGAGAGCATATCTGATTGCTCGAAGCTCCAGGAAATTGATTTGGTGTTTGGCTTCCTCTGGAGACCAAATTCTTCGTGTTTGCAAATCGGCCACATGGGCTGCCCAGCTGAGGTTGGAAGCATCGGTGGTGAGAATTGTTTGAGGGTCTGGAGCCTGGAAGGGCAGGCCTTGGAGGAGATTGATCTGATTTTTCCACCACGCTAGAGACTGACGAAGTGAGTCGGTGATGTGGACAGTGGATGATAGAGGTTGGACGGACTGAGTCCATTGTGACCTTAGAGTCCACTGCATGACTCTCATGGCCAAGTGGACCATTGGGGTAACCTAAACTGAGGACGCCATGTGTCCCAGTAGGATGAGGAAGTGGCGTGCAGTCGTGCGTTGCTAAGACTGTAGCTGGTGTGTGAGGGAGATGAGAGTGAGAGCTTGCTGTCAAGGCAGAAATGCTTTCGCCTGTAAGGTGTCCAAGTCTGCTCCTATAAATGATAAAGTTTGAGATGGGACTAAGCAGGATTTCACGTACTTGACGAGAAATCCTAGCAAAATTAGAGTGTGTAAAGTAAGACGTAGGGACGACAGAGCAGCTTGCTGAGTGGGAGCCCTGATCAACCAATCATCTAGATAGGGGTATACGTGAACAACTTGAGTCCTGAGGAAGGCTGCTGCTACTACTACAAGGCACTTGGTGAAGACTCGTGGTGCAGATGCCAGGCCAAATGGGAGCACTCGGTATTGATAGTGCTTGGGGCCTACTAGAAATCTCAGGAACCTGCGATGAGATGGATTTATTGCAATGTGTGTGTACGCATCTTGGAGATCGAGAGAGCAGAGCCAGTCTCCTCTTTGCAGAAGAGGAAGGAGGGAACCCAAGGTTACCATCTTGAACCTTTCTCGTTGGAGGTACTTGTTGAGGGCACTTTGGTCCAGAATTGGATGAACGCCTCCCGATTTTTGGGGGATTAGAAAGTACTGGAAATAGAATCCAAGGCCTTGTTGCAAGTAAAGTACTGGTTCTATTGCTCTGGACTGGAGGAGGAGGGAGACCTCCTGCTCCAGGAGTAGTGAGTGGTCGGATATTCTCCACACCGGTAGAGGTGGGGAGTCCGGTGGAATGGAGAGAAAGTTTAGGTGATAATCTTGAGAGATTATGGTAAGGACCCACTGGTCTGAGGTGATTGTGTACCACCTGTTGTTGAAATGGCATAATTGACCTCCCACTGGTATGTGAGGCAGTGGAAACTGGCTGCTGCTTTCTATGCAGGAGTCAAAAACCAGAAGCAGGGCCCGGCTGAGGAGCTGCTTGCAGCTTTTGATTATGAGGTTGACGAGACTGGGCCTTTTGGAAAGGTCTCGTGGAACGAGTCCTAGACTGTGGTGGATAAGGCTTCTTTGGATGGAAGAATGACTTTTTAGAATCTTTCCTGAAAGACTGTTTGGAGGAATATTCAGAGGGCATCAGAGAGAGATGGCGAAAGGTCTCATGATGGTCCTTGAGTTCTGCTACCGTCCGCTGAATCTGTTCTCCAAATAGATTGTCTCCTATGCAGGGCAGATCAGATAATCTGTCTTGTACTTCAGGGCGCAAGTCCGAAGACTTAAGCCAGGCCCATCTTCTTGCCGAAATAGCAGATCTTATTTCATGCTTCCCTGCCTCAAACCCCTTGTGTACTAGGGTTAGAAGTTGTTCTTGGAATTGCTGAGGCAGGGTCTCTGCAAAGTCCTGTATCTGTTTGAATAAGACCCTGTTGTACTGGGTCAAATATAGCTGGTAGGAGGCGATCTGAGAGATAAGCATCGATCCCTGGAAGACACACCAGCCAATGGGATCCAAGAATTTCTGTTCCTTATCTGGGGGAAACAAAGAGTGGGGTTTTGATCTTTTTGCCCTTTTTTGGGGAGATTCTACAACCACAGATTGGTGATCCAGCTGAGGTTTCTGGAATCCTGGGACTGAGTGAACCAAATAAGTAGTAACAGCTTTTCTGTTGACTGGAGCAACAGAACCAGGGTGTTCCCAATTCTTTTTGAGGAGATCCAAAAGAACCTGGTGAATAGGGATGGAGGTTATTTCCTTGGGAGCATCCAGGAATTGTAACAGCTCCATCATTTGATGTCTGTCATCTTGTTCAGTCTGCAAATGGAAGGGAACCAATTCAGACATTTCCTTCACAAAATTTATGAAGGATAGGTCCTCTGGAGGAGAACGCTTCCTGCTTTCAGTAGGAGAAGGTGGCGATGGCAAGTCATCAGTGTCTTGAGAAGAGTCGTCGGTCCAGATGTCATAGGGATCAGGACCTGCCCCCTCTAGGAGCCTGAGAAGGACGGGACGATGGTATTCCTGAAGGTCCCGGTCTAGGCTCCGAAGGCATCAAGGGAAGTGCTGGAGGTACCGATGAAGGTATCGAGGGCACCGGTGCAGGCATTGAGGGCATTGATGGATGGATAGGTGGGGCTGATGGGCGCATCAGCATCGATGGTTGAGGCATCGGAAGAACTCCCGATGGAGGAATGCAGAACGGTGTTTCCCCTTCTGATGACAGGGTAAGCGGGGAGGGCACTGGAGCCATCGGTGACACAGGATCCATCGATGGAAAAGAGGCTATAAGCGCTTCCATCTTCGAGAGCAGCAGCGCCAGAGCTGCTGGAATCGGATCGGTGGTCGGTTCCACAATTGGCACTGGTTTTGGTGGCGGAGGAACTTGGAGTCTGTGCATCGCCTTATCGATGGCCTCCTGAACCATCCGGTCCAGTTCTTCACGGAGACCTGGAGCAAGCAGCCCGGAAGGGAAGAAGGAGGCAGAGGCATAGTGGGAGGGACCACCGTTAAAGGCGGAGTCGCGGTTCCTGATACCCGTCCGGGTGAGGGTTGCCTCGGTGACCTGGTCGCAGAAAGGGTCGGTGCCTTTTCTGGACAGGGTTTCTTTGATGGCGGCTCGGACAATGGCGAGGTTGAAGATTTTCCTTCCTCGATTGTCCGAGACTTGCGGTGTCGATGCTGATGTTTCTCTCTACGATCCCCTCGGTCCTGAAGGGGAGTAGAGTTAGTTGAAGGTTGAGAAGTCATTGACGCCGGCCGGTCACCGGCCGGTGGTCGATACTGGTGCGAATTGGACAATGCTGATTCAGATGACGTTGATGCAATAGATGCATCGGAGTTTGAGAATGGAAGAGAAGTTCCATTTTCTCCATTCTGGCCTTGCGACCTTTTGGTGTCATTAAGGCACATTTGGTGCAAGTCAGGACATCATGCTCACACCCGATACACATTACACAGACTTTATACGGGTCTGTAATGGACATGGTGTGAGTACAGTCCGGGCGCCGACGAAACCCCAACGCCATGGCCTTTGAAAATTTTAGCCACGGTACGGTCGACGGCCAGTAGGCCACGAGGGCCAAACTCGACGGGAATCGATCGAAACCGGGTAAAAAACTTACCGGAGTACTGCAGAGTCAAAAATTCGAAGGAGGGACCCCTGTGGGGTAGGAAAGTTTTTAGTAATTCCGTGAGGAAAATTCCTGTCAGGAATCTTTGTGGAGCTCTTTAACCCACATGGCTACTGCTGCGTGGAAAAAAGAAGACTGAAGGGGGACCCCTGCTGGCTGCAGGTTTAGTGCCATGCTGGGCATGCCCAGTAGGTGCCAGTCAAAGTTCTAGAAACTTTGACAAAAGTGTTCCGTGATTGGGCTCCATCCTGTGATGTCACCCATATGTGAGGACTAACATCCTGCTTGTCCTGTGAGAAATGTTAATATCTCTCTGCAAGAATTCTAATTGTAACCTTTAGCGGGGTTGTTAATCCTAAGGGCACACAAACACATTTATTTTTCTTTGGGGCTCTCCGGTGAGCAAATTTACTTCCATGCTTGACACTTAATCCTGGGGGGATTCTTTTTATGGGGGTAAGCTCTTGCTTGTGGCCTGGACCATTTTGTCTTGCTACACAGTGTGTTTAAATAATGTAGATGATTCCCATAGGGTGAGGGGCTATGATAAATCAGACAGGACCAGGATCTGGGTGTTAAAATAAAGTTTACTGATTAGTAATCATTAAATTAAATCCATTTGTCCATAAGAGCGAAATTATATCTGACTGATGGTACATTAATATTTTTTCTCTGAAAGTAGGTGTCCTTTATTCAGACCTGTGGGTAGAGCTCCATGGTAATATTTAATGTGCAAAGCTCACCCAGTGGCTTATCCGGAAATCCTAGTGGGGGGGTCCCCAATTTCACAGTAAAAAGTCATCCCTTAAGTCATCTTCTCCTCGGACACCCAGCCCATCCTGGTCCCATGATAGCGATCCAGTTTGGGTCTCCCAATCTTGTTCTTCCTTCCTTTCTTGTTGATTCTGGGGGGCCTTCTCATGGGGAAGAGTCAGCTGGAATCAGGCTAGTTCTCAGCACTGCAATCCCATTGGGGAGGGGGATCCAAAAGCCTCCCCACTCTGTCCAAGTCCAAAAAATACCTCAAAAGTATACATCTTCTGTTCTCACTGTGTCTCGCAGCAAGATCCATCATTGGTGCTTGCTCACCTAGGTTTTAGAGAAGGCTCACAGGTCTTTGGTCCCCTGGTGAGAGCCCTTTCACCCTAAAAATGTAAAAATACATTTCTTCTGTAAATTAGTATGAGAAGGACTCTTTGGCAGGGAGTGCATCATGAGGTGTCACTTCTAACTGAATCTCCATCTGGGTGAAGCTGAGAAGACTCACCAGAGTGTAAAACTTGAACAGCCTTAAACATCAAAGATGTTCTCAAACTAATCCCAAAGAGTTTTAAAATGGCTGGGCGAAATAGAATTGAGGCATTCAATCACAGTTCTCCATGTGCAAATAGATGATGGATGGAATGCTCATGTATCTAGCAGCCAAACCAGAGGGGGGGGGGGGGGGGGGGAGGAGTTGCCACACTAAGAAGGATCCTAAGGAGGCTAAAGGATCTTATCAGATGCAACAGAGGTGAGGGATGAAATAAACATCAGAACACATGAGAGTTAATATCATTTATTTTTCTTACAAAAGTTGTAATCCACGTCTCCTATGTTCAAGGCAGATAAAATAAAATAGAGATAATTGGTAAGACAAAAGTAAAAACAATTACATAGACCAAAACAATAAAATAATGCACCTGGCAGTCCACAGAAAATAATTTATGGCTGAGAAAACAGTGCTGTTAAAAAGAAAGAATGTTACTTTTATGGGATAAGTCTGGTTATATACCCACACAGCTGTCTTTGGAATTGTTTTGTACAAAAGATTAAACGGAGGGAGGGAGGGAGTTCCAAAAAATAGGACCGGCAATCAAGAAGGCTCTGTCTTGAGACTTACCAAGTCATGCATGATGATTGGATGGAACCTCTAAGAATCCCTTGTTAGCAGACTGCAATGATTTTCTTGGATGGTAAATTTGCAGTATAAGAGTTTGGAACAGTGACATCTGGTGAATTCAACATTTTATGGATGAGAGTAGCAACTTTAAATTTTATTCTCCACTGGATAGGAAGCCAGTGGAGTGACTTCAGTACTAGAGTAATACGTTGTTGAAGGCCAATACCAGACAGAACACATGCTGTCAAATTCTGTACAATCTGTAAAGGCTTAAGAGTAGTAACAGGTAGACCAAAATATAAGGCTTTACAGTAGTTGAGCCCTGAGAAGACTAGAACCTAGAAAAATGACTGTACATCATCAGCTGGGAGAAGTTGTTTCGGATGTCTTAGTATATGTATCTTAAACAGAGTGGCATGTGTTATGTTCTGAATATGGGCCTTCATGGAAAGATCACCTTTAATCAGAACTTGGAGATTCTAGACCTGCTTGGCTATGGGTAATTTATGGCCATTGAATATCAGCTCAGTGGGAAGGATCTGCTCAGGATATTGTTCAGGGATAATTTATTAAGAAATAATTATTGCAAATTACAACAAATTACAACAAATTATTGCAAATTACAACAAATTGCAAGGTATTCTTCCATGAAAATTGAACCAGAATGAAGAACTGGAAACAAGTTCTATTGTCTTTTGTAATAACCTGGTCATGAAAATTAAGCTATACATACATGCATATCCTCTGAACATATATAAGATATTATCACATAAATCAGAGGTTAACAAACATATTCCTAATGTATTTTATTCAAAAACACACTTTACATATACAAAAAACAATGTTATTATTATTATAGCGACCAAACCCTATATACGAAATTTACATACAATCTTTAATTCATTTAAGAGAAAATACTCTAACATTTATAAATCTAATACCCAAAATAAATCCCCATTCATACTAAACCCTCATTCACACCACACCTCAAACACACAATACTCAACCCGTTACCCACCCAACATTAAAAATCTCATTAAAATTCTATTATCATATATCGTGCAAATCTATTTCTTCCACTGAAATAGATTTGCACGATATATGATAAATAGAATTTTAATGAGATTTTTAAATCTAATACCCAAAATAAATCCCCATTCATACTAAACCCTCATTCACACCACACCTCAAACACACAATACTCAACCCGTTACCCACCCAACATTAAAAATCTCATTAAAATTCTATTATCATATATCGTGCAAATCTATTTCTTCCACTGAAATAGATTTGCACGATATATGATAAATATAATTTTAATGAGATTTTTAATGTTGGGTGGGTAACGGGTTGAGTATTGTGTGTTTGAGGTGTGGTGTGAATGAGGGTTTAGTATGAATGGGGATTTATTTTGGGTATTAGATTTATAAATGTTAGAGTATTTTCTCTTAAATGAATTAAAGATTGTATGTAAATTTGGTATATAGGGTTTTGGTCGCTATAATAATAACAAAATTGTTTTTGTATATGTAAAGTGTGTTTTTTAATAAAATACATTAGGAATATGTTTGTTAACCTCTGATTTATGTGATAACATGAAAATTAAGCAACACATTTTTAAGGTGCAGAGCTATTAATCTGATGTCTTCATGTGCTTCAGGGCAATCCGAGCCTCTAATGGGATGTCCTGTCCTGTCAGACTGCAAATTTCGGGGTCACACTAGCAGCATCTCAGTTGGCCTCATGAATGCATACTTTATGAATGGAAGCTAACATATCCTGGAGACAGGGAATCCCTAAGGGAAAAAGACTTTTCACCTAAGCATTTTTGGTGCCCTGGGTCACTTTTTGTAATTTGTTGCCCTAAAGCAAAGTTGTTTGCTTGTGGCAAGTGTTTTGTGAATTGCAGCTCACTAGTCACACAAGCAGGTTACATGGATGCACAAAGCACCAAGTGGAAGGAAATTCCAGAACTTTCTGGAAATGACTAGAAGCCTTTTTTGTGCATGTGCTGGACTTCCCAAGGTGTGGTTGCTCTGCTATTTCTCTCAGTTCATGTTTAGCCAAACTATAAGAAGGAGAAACAACTCTCAAGGGAAAGAGGAAAGACATGTGACTGATGAACCGCTGTCTTCAGAGGTCACCTGTTACAGGCAAGCAAATTTGCTTTTTCTGAAGACAAACAGGTTCACTATATTACATAATTAGGCCTCTTTAGCTAAAAGTTTCCAACAAATGGGAAAACAAGAACTGCCAATAGGCAATGATTCTTTTGTTGAGGAAAAAACCTTTTAATATTTTGTCTTTTTTTTTTTTTTTACAAAAGGAAGGACAATCCAAAACAATAAAATAGACCCTAAAAGAGAGGGTTTTACCCTTAAAAAGATCATGAAAGATAGGCAATTCAAATCTACTGTCTTGATCAGAGGTCATGTCTAGACAATGTGATATGCATATGTGGACTGAACTCAACATTGCAGCCTTGCTAATTTCCTCATTGCAGGTAGACTTTAGAGGGCCAATCAACATTGCCATGACTCTAACATGGGTCTTGGGATGCCTCTCTAAGGTCAATACTACCCAACTGTAATAAAAAGACATGCAATCTGCTGCCCAATATGGATAATTTCTTTTTGTAAATTTTCCTAAACAACATGCATTAACTGTGCCCATGTAGTTTGCAACTGCTCAGGCTATTTGAAAACTGCCCCCACACTGACTTTCTGTTGTAAAAAGAATGCTCATGACACATCCTTCCATAGAAAATAAATGTGCTAGTGTGCATACACCTTCAGAATTTTTGTGATAGTACGTTTTAGCTGATTGTAATATTAAATAACCAGCTAGAAGTTCAATGCTATTATAAAGTACTTCACAGCTAGATAATTATCTTTCATAAAAGTCATACTTTTGGGCATTTAGTACTTATTTATTTATTTACTGAATTTATATTTTGCTTTTTCAGGCACTTCAAAGCAGATTACATTCAGGTACAGTACTTAACTGGCATGCTCTCTATATGAGCTTTATAATAATGCACATTGATCAAAATGTTATGCAAATGCATATTTTTTCCTTCCTTTTGACAGCAAGACACATGCAAATGATACTTTGACTCAATGTGATGTTTCTGATTAAATATGTGTAGGAATATGCATATTAAAGTTATTTTAAGTTTTGTCATATAAATAGCAAGGACTTTACTTGTCAAATACAATTATTTGTGCCTTCAGCTACTGACAGATTATCATTAAGAGTTTGTTAATATTTACAGGCTCTTTGTAAGGTTCTAAGCTTTCAGCTTTTCCTCTGTTTTGTTTGAACATGCAGTGAATAAGGTATGTTAACCAGGAGCTTTTTATAGTATGTAGCAGAAATGGTCAGTACCATATGGCATTCAGTTTTACTTAATAACATTAACATTAGTTTAATTAGTATTTAAATGTGGATTAATACTTCTTACTGTTTAATAAAAAAGCTATCTTAATTCAAGAGTGGGAGTTTTTGTCACATTTATAATACTATAAATTGATATAGTATCAACATGTACTAATGCATCAACTGCACTTCCAGTTATGAATATAAAGAATATGTTGTTTAGCCTGAGACATAGAAACAGTGACTCTGAATAATACTTGACTTTGCTTGCAGTACAAACATCTGTTGTTCACCATGGTAAAATGCTAAATCATTTTGCCCATAACTTTCTTTACATACAATTATTGCAATAGATCACAACTTTCAATTGCACTTCAAGTTTACAGCTACTCTATAATTACCAAGGCCAGTAAATTAGAGAGGAGGTCCAAATTCATCATAACATCGATGATCTGCTATACTGCCTATCCAGCAGTTATTCTAGTTCTGTTGCTGCCACTCTGTTTTGGCTGGCTGGTCCATAGCAATACACTTTGTGCATGTATAAGGCCTGGCTCATTCATATCTACTATCCTTTTGAGACTACAAGAAAGAGCAGAGGAAGAGAAGAGGATTGGAAAGGAATGAAAGAGGAGGATATAAAGGCCCAGGATCATTAGGCAGAGGAACACACTATTTGGACTTCCTGAGGTGGAGGCTGAGCTCACATACTATACTCTCCTTACATTAGGAGATTAGAGGAGATATGGGTTAGGTCTAATGATATATGTACTTTGGCCAAACGTTTGAGCTCATATTTTCTAGCCAATAAGTCTTTTCAGTTTACAGTGACTGTGATAAACATAATATCTAAGCCACCTTTCTGCAGATGTTTCAGCCAAGTAATACAAGCTCTGAAAAATGTAATAGGAATGATATATTTTTCCTAGAGAAAGCAGCAAGGCAGAACAATAAATGGGACTTTGATAGCATAGGCAGCCTACATAATATGATGGGTGCTACATATTGCCATTGTGTTGCCTTAGGAAAAGTAGCAGGCAAACTGGAAAAGGAAACACTTTCTTTTTCTGAATGTGCAGAATTGTGATGCAGACATGAAAATTCTGAATGTAGTAGACAGGCTCCCAGAATGCTTCCATGAATGGCTTCTAGCTGAGTACAGAATATTACTTACATTCATATATGTATGAATGCAGGTTATTTAAAAGGCATGAATATATAACATTATAGTTGTAATTATAATGTGCTAACATTGCTTGCATTGTATGAATGTGTCCCTCACTAGAAGGGGCACACCTAACTGTGTAAAGTGCTTGGCACTGTCATTAACCCTTGCTATAACAAATAATAAAGCTATAACACACTTCATTTTCTGCTTTTTCATTTCCAGGGGATTTAGGATATGCTAGCACTACCTGTTTTCTGGGCTGAGAGTGAGGACCTGCTGCTGATGGGAATAAGGGAGTGGAGGAAAATGCATCTTCAGAGGATAGAAATGCTTTCTCACAGGTCAACTAAAATGTCTTCTGGATGAGGTGGATATGACCTGGCTGCCAAGCGGGTCTGAAGTGTAGAAAATGGCTTCCTTCACTATCAGGTACTACCTTATATCCTAAGGAGTTGGTATGAAGCCTAGGACCAAAATTGCATAATGGATCCTCAAATTTTGAAAGTAGTGTTCTTTATGTATCTGTGACAGATCTGTCAACTACATAATTTCCTTGATAAACAAAACCGTGCTGCTGTAATCCATACATTAATCACCAGTTGAATTGATTACTGCAAATCCTTGTACAACGGAATCTCATAATACAGTTTGAAGCACCCCCAGTTCCTACAAAGTACTGCTGTGAGAATTTTGGAAGGTGCAAAATCAACTGATCATATCAAGCTTATTCTATATCATCCTCACTGGCTCCCAGTAGAAAGCAGGATACAATTTAAAATCCTCTGCTTTGTTTAAAAATACTTGAATAGACAAGCCCCTGAACTCCTCTCTCAACGTCTCTCCCCTTACATGCCCTCAAGGTAACTCCAGTATGCTGAAATGACTCATTCCTTTCCTCCCCTGACTGCTGCTAGATTGTCCTGCATGAGACTCAATGCTTTTAGCTGTTATGCATCAAAAATTTGGAACAAAGTACCACTAACCCTGTGCATGGAGTCATCCTATCTAAAGTTCAGGAAAAAAAAGCTAAGGCAATATTTTTCAACCAGGCCTTCCCCTTTGATCCACATCTTTGACCCAACTTCCTGAATCCTCTGTGAAGGATTATGTTTTACACAATGACACAACTGGGTCTTGAAACTATTCACAAATGGGATTTCCTGTACTGGATCCCAATGCTTCAGTAATTTCAAATTCTGATTTGACTGTAAGATGTTCTATCGCATCTATTCATTTAAATTTATTGTAATCTGCCTTGAGACTAACTTTGGGAAAATGTGGAATATCAAAGATTCATAAATGAATAAACAGAACAGTGATCTTTTATCTGATCCACTGCTTTGTGAATTTATTTCCAAAGAGATTATCTCCCTTGAAGGGCATAACAGTAAACCTGTCCTACAGATCGGTCCTGAAATCTGAAGCTTGCAACCATAAGAGCCTCTGAGCTCCAATACCTATGGCAGATACACTCAGTACTGTCTTGAAAGCACTGTAGGCTGACCTGACCAGATGCTTCCCACATAGCTTTCCTAAACCCGTAAGTTGAATAAAATCACCATGTTTCTCTTTAAGAAGAAACTGACAAAAAACTGAATGCATTGTCCTCAGGAACAGCTGGTAAAAAGCTATTTGGGAACCAAGCATAGCTTTCTAGTACCCCTTCCACCCAACAAGGTCAAGAGTCTGAGGATCTTTCTCTGGGGCACCAAAAAGTGAATTCTCATTCTTTTGGCCTTCTTGAAAGCCTATTCAACCACAACTGATTGGTGAGGAAGCTGTGACTTTGAAAATCCAGGAGCCTTTTTGCATCCACAAGAGGTAGAGAGAGGGGGGTCTCACTTATTCTTATCTGCAACTTTCTCAGGACTTCATGGACAGGTTCTGCCACAAGATCCTTAGGTTGAAGAGAAATTGAGGACACACAACATATGAGCCCTTGGCTCAATCTTCTTTTCCAAATTAAATGGAATACAGTGGCTATAGAAAGCTTATACTCCTTTGAACATTTTTCACATTTTGTTGTGTCAGTGTGCCAGACCTGCATGCATTTAAATACGTATTTTTCCCATTCATCTATATACAATACTTCATATCTTTCCAAAACATTTTTTTATTGAGGGACAAAGCATATACAGTACATATAACAGCGCCCCCCCCCCCCAAAAAAAATCTAGCAATTGGATAAATCTGCACCCCCTGAATCAATACTTTGTGGAAACAACTTTGACAGAAATTACAGCTCTGGGTCCTTGCTGATGAGAAACATTCCCATAATATGATGTTCTCACCATTATGCTTCACAGTAGGGATGGTGTTCTTTGGGTGATTTGATATGTTGGGTTTACATCAAATGAAATGCTTTGCACTCATGCCAAATAGTTCTATTTTAGTTTCATCAGACCACAAAACCTTTTTCGACATGGCTACAGTACCCTCTGAGTGTTTATTTGCATACTTCCATTAGGTTTCAAGGTGGACTTTCTTGAGTAATGGATTCCTTCTTGCCACCCTACCATACAGGCCAGATTTGTGGAGTGTTTGGGATATTGCTGTCACATGCATATTTTGATGAGTCTTGGTTTGTAGCTCTTTCAAAGTTGCCATTGGCTTTTTGGTGGCCTTCCTGATCAGTTTCCTTCTTGTTCGGTCAACCAGTTTGGGCAGGGTTTTGCTGGTGCCACACTTCTTTCACTTCTTAATAATCATCTTGATTGTGCTCTGATGGATATTCAAAGATGGATATTCAAATTATTTGAATCTACTCCCAAATCTGTGCCTTTCCACAACTTTATTGCAGAGTTCTTTGGACAATTTATGGTTAGGTCTTTGCTTTGAAATTCACTACCTAGCAGAGAGAAGCAAGAGGAACTGCTGAATTATCCTATCATCATTGTGAAAATCTTGAAAACCCGAATGGGTTGCAGCGCTCGAGGACTAAGCTTGGGGACCCCTGCACCAGAGCTTCAAGAGGCTTTTCAGTTATCCATCTAAATGTCTTTTGAATATTGACCTCTATGTATTTAGGATTGCTACAAAACTACAAGGGGATGCAGACTTATCTAACCAAGCTATTCCATGTTTTTATACTACTTCATTTTCTAAGGAATTCTGGAGTATAGTTTTCACTTGGCAATGTGGGGTAGGACATGTAGATACATGGAACAAATACTTTTTTAATGCATTTTATTTCCATGCTATAAAGCAACAAAAGATGAACATTTTGGAAAAAGATATAGACTTTCTGTAGCCACTGTAGCTTCAGTATTCTCTTTATGAAATCTGTGAAGGAGAGATATTCCAGAGGAGATCTACTCCTTATCTATGGAAGACAGCAATCTGAAGGGAGGCCTGTATATTCGTCCTATTCAGAGAGGTTCTCAAACCTATAGTTGTAACTTCAAAAACACTCAGTCATTGAAACAGAGATGTCAACTAATGAAGTAGACTAAGTAAGCACCTGTTTCCTAGTCATGGCCTCAGAAAGGCCTTTAGATGATGGGAAAACCTAAAATCCAATGCACTATGATGCAATGGATAATTGTCCTCCCCTAATATGCCTGATAATGACATCAGAGCAACCTCCATATCCTGCAGGGAATGAATACTGCTGCAGTGTTGCAAGGTACTTTGAAAGATTCATGAACTGTTTGAATGTTCATTTGCAGTGCAAGTAATGAAGCTGGTTGATGCATCAAATCAAGACAAATAGTGTTGTTTTGTGAACTCTATTTAACTCCATCTAATAAACTACTGATGCCAAAATTACATGGGATATAGGAAGCGAGGTGACATCTTCTTAGGTCACCTGAGGTGTATTGGTGGCTATGATATGGACCCCTGGCGACCACTCATTCTCACAGACTCTCTGGAGTGCATTAGTTGGGACCAAGGGCAATGCTTATTTGCCTTCCCCTGATGTCTGACACTGGGAGCTCCCAATGCTGAAAAGATAAAGCAGAACCCTTCACTTTCATCGGGTGAGAGAAGCAAGAAGACACAATACTCCAGTGTTGACGTACCACCAGTATCTGTGAAAAATCTAGCTAACGAACCTACCAAACAATAGGAAAAGCTAGAAAAGGTTGAACTAGCGAAGATCAGATGCACAAAACACCTTTAAAAGGCAGAAACACTGTGATTTTACAACCAGAGAGAATAAAACCATCCACTGAGTATTGTGGACAAAGTGAAACTGGAAGGGGCTCTATGCAATGTTGATGACATGGGGACAACCAGCACATGCACAGCAGAGCATGCAGAAAGCTCTGAAAAGCTTTCCAAGACGTATCAGATTTGGGGCTCCATCAATGACTTCACCTCATATGTGTGGACATCGTATCTTGTTTGTCCTTGAAGAAAACCTTTTTATGTTTTTAATTATGTTTAAACAGAAGACAATTTGAATTAATATAATGGAGTTTGACAGTGATGTCCTTCAAAGACACCCTGAAAATCAGACTGACCAAATCTACTGTCCTATGGAGAGTACAGTTTTTAAATAGTAATGGAATGTAAATGTGTGGACTAAATTCCACCTTTCAGTCTTGAAAATCTCAAAGCTCCTCAATGGAGGTTGACGTCAGCTGGGCCCACTAACATTGCTATAGCTCTAGTATTATGAGCATTGACATGTCCTTCCAGAATCAGACCTGTCTGGACATAATAGGAGATTTTGTCTGCTGTCAAATTAAAATTGTTTTGTTACAACAATCCAAAGTCTGTTAGCATCAAAAGAAACAAAAAGCTGGGTGGACCTTCTGAGGGTCTTGGCCCACTTCAAATAGAAGGCAACAGCTCTCTTGCAATCCAAACCATGAAAGACTTATTCTCCTCTATGAATATCTCTTTATTAATATATGACCTGAGGAAAACTGTTAGAGGACACACTGGTTAAACTGGAACTCCGATATCATCTTAGGCAGGAACTTGGGATGCATGCATAGCACAGTCGAAATGTAATAAAAGTTAATGTAAGGTTTAAGTCATTAGATCAAAAAGTGACAACCATAAAAAATGATGACCTTCCAGGTGAGGCACTTTAACTCACAAGAATACAGAGGCTCAAAATGGCCTATCATTGGTTCAGTAAATATCACACTGAAGTCTCATGAGAGAGTGGATGGCTTGAAGGGAGGTTCATTTGAAGTAATCCCTGCATAAATCTGACAACTGAAGGCTATATGGAGATGGGGTTTCCTTCTACATGTTGCTAAATGCCAGTAACACAGACATGTACCTTAACAGAGTTGGTTGTAAGCACACAATGAAAGATACAGAAGGTATTCAAGCAGATTTTGTGTGGAACAAGACATGTGATTTAGGGTCTTGCCCTCACACCGCATAGCAAACCTTTTCCATTTCCACTCATAAATCATCTGGTGGATTAAATTCTAGAAGCCAATGTCAGCAGGCCTGTTAGGGTTTACTATATCTTGGCCTTGTATAAGCCTTCAGGAGGGGTTTTGCATTTTGGGTTCCTCCCTCCTTGTTCTACCCTTCCCCCTTTTAGGATGGGCTTTAGGCTCACATATAAGGATGTGTGAGCATGTGCAAAAGATCTTTGCCATCCCCCAGATGGACTGACTAGATGGTGCAAGGTTTGTCTGCTTCATAGTGGAAAAGGCCAAAGAAGACAGAGTTTTTTGGAGTTGGGAAAGCAGAGTTGCTTACCTGTAACAGGTGTTCTCCCAGGACAGCAGGATGTAAGTCCTCACATATGGGTGACATCATCAGATGAAGCCCTGTCACGGAACACTTTTGTCAAAGTTTCTAGAACATTGACTGGCACACTGAGCATGCCCAGCATGCCACTAAACCTGCAGCCACCAGGGGTCCCCCTTCAGTCTCGTTTGTAGCAAAAGTACGAGCAAAAAATAAAATAATAAAACGTAAGTGAACCCAACTCCGCAGGGTGGTGGGCGGGTTTCGTGAGGACTAACATCCTGCTGTCCTGGGAGAACACCTGTTACAGGTAAGCAACTCTGCTTTCTCCCAGGACAAGCAGTATGGTAGTCCTTACATATGGGTGAATAGCAAGCTACAGGCTGAGTCATATGTATGAGGCCAAGCAGCACCAAACATGTGCAACAGGCACAACAACTGGGGTACTGTTGGCAAGGATGAGGCAGCCTGAAATTTACAGTGGGTCGAGGTAGGATGAGTTGGGTTCCTACTCTGGAAACAAATTTCTTCGGACAGATTGGCCAAAGACGGAATCCTGTCTCCCAGCCTTGTCCAGGCAGTAGTGATCTGCGAAGGTGTGGAGAGAGCTCCATGTCGCAGCCCTGCAGATGTCAGCAATCGGTACTGAACGGTAGTGTGCTACTGACTTTGCCATTGCTCTGACTGAGTGTGGCTTCACTTGTCCCTGTAGTGGAAGGCCTGCTTGCTGGTAACAGAATGCAATGCAGACTGCCAACCAGTTTGACAGTGTTTGCTTGCCCATTGCATTCCCAAGTTTGTCCTGATCAAAAGAGACAAAGAGTTGGGTGGAATTCCTGTGGGCTGTAGTGCGGTCTAAGTAAAACACAAGAGCACGCTTACAGTCCAAGGTATGGAGAGCTCACTCAACTAGGTGAGGGTGAGGTCTTGGAAAGAAAGTGGGCAAGACTATGGACTGATTTAAATGGAAATCAGTTACTACCTTAGGAAGGAATTTAGGGTGAGTGCGGAGAACCACCTGGTCATGGAGGAACTTTGTGTAGGGTGAGTAGGTCACAAGGGCCTGTAACTCACTCACTCTGCGAGCAGATGTGATGGCTACTAGGAAAAGAACTTTCCAAGTAAGTTATCTGAGTTAGCAGGAGTGCAAGGGCTTAAAGAGTGTGCACGAGCCATGCATGTACGACAGTGAGGTCCCAGGCCGTAGAGGTGTCTTAAACTGTACTAAGCCTCTCATGAAGCGACTCACCAGGGGTTGGGCCGTTATCGGGGCATCCCCTATTCCTTCATGGTAAACAGAGATGGCACTAAGGTGCATTCGGATAATGATGTCTGGAGACCAGATTCCGAGACGTGCCAGAGATAATCTAACAAACTCGATGTGGGGCAAGAAAAAGGATCCAAGCCCTTTTGGGTGCACCACAAGGTAAATCTCTTCCATTTAGAGCGATAGGATTTCCGTGTAGAAGGCTTCCGTGAAGATACTAGGACTTGAGATACGTCACTTGAAAGGTTGAGTGGTTGTAGTATCAACCTTTCAACATCCAGGCCGTCAGAGAGAGGGCCTGGAGGTTCGGGTGGCGTAACTTGCCATGATTCTGTGTTATGAGGTTGGGTGACGTGTCCAGGCGAATGGGGTCCTGGTCATGAAGTATGGGAATTTGGCGTGGCCAGTACGAGGCTATGAGAATCATTAAGCCCCGGTCCTGTTGTATCTTCACGAGAGTCTTGCTTATTAGTGGAATTGGAGGATACGCATAAAGCAGGCCTTTGTTCCAGGGACAGGCGAAGGCATCCTTGGCTGGTGCATACCGGTTCCTGTGATGGGAGAAAGCGTTCCACTTTGTAGTTCTGACTGGACACAAAGATGTCTATGGTCGGATGATCCCACTGGTGGAAAATTCTGCTCGCAACCGAGGGATCCAGAGACCATTCGTGGGGCTGGAAATGTCGGCTGAGGCGGTCTGCCAGTGCATTCTGAGTGCCCGCTAGATAAGTGACTCGCAGAAGAATGGAATGCGACAGGGTCCAGGCCCAAATCTGTGCCACCTCCTGGCAAAGCAGATAAGAGCCCATGCCCCCATTTGTTCAGGTACCACATTGCAACTTGGTTCACTGTTTGAATCAGGACAACTTTGTTGGAGAGGTAATCCTGAAATGCATAAAGGGGGTTCCGCATCACTCGAAGCTCCAGAAAGTTGATTTGATGGGTCGCTTCAGCTTTTGTCCAAGTCCCTTGAGTTTGAAGGCTTTGGACGGGGGCTCCCCAACCTAGGTTGGAGGTGTCCGAAGTTAAGGTCACCTGAGGAGGTGGTTGCTGGAAAGGAAGACCCACTTGTAAGTTGGCTTTGTGTGTCCACCAGGCAAGGGACAGACGAAGCTGGCTGGTTATGTGTACCATGGACGACAGCGGCTGAGTAGCTTGTCGCCAATGGGATTTCAGAGTCCATTGGGTCACTCTCATGGCAAGGCGGGCCATAGGGGTGACATGGACAGTTGATGCCATGTGGCGGAGCTGAGTAGCTGGCCAGCTGAGGCTCTTTTTCTACGGTGGATAAAGCTGGCAAGGTTGGACAGAGTAATCGCACAGTCGTTAGGTAAGAATGCTCTGGACAGTGTCATGTCTAGGTCTGCTCCTATGAAGAAGAGAAGATGAGATGGTGTCAATTGGGATTTGGGGTAATTTATTAGAAATCCCAATGAGTTTAGAAGCCTTATGGTGAGACCGAGAGAGTCGATGGCTCCTTGCTTTGACTGGCTTTTTATGAGCCAGTCATCCAGGTATGGAAAAATGTATATGCCTCTGCTGTGTAACTGCACAGCCATGACTGCCAGGCACTTTGTAAAGACTCGAGGCGCCGAGGCTAGGCCAAATGGTAGTACCTTGTCTTGATAGTGACAGCGGCCCACCACAAATCACAGATATTTGCGATGAGGAGGGGAGATCGCAATATGGGCATATGCGTCTTGAAGGTCTAGAAAGCAGAGCCAATCCCCTTGTTGAAGTAGAGGAAGCATGGTGCCCAGGAATACTATCCTGAACCATTCCTTGCGAAGAAATGTATTCAAGGCACAGAGGTCCAGAATAGGCCGGAGGCTGCCGGTCTTTTCTGGAATAAGGAAATGTCTGGAGTAGAATCCTTTTCCCTGCTGATTCGGTGGAACAGGTTCCATGGCTCTGACCGAAAGAAGGATTGAGAGCTCTGACTTGAGTTTTCCTGTGTGGTCGTCCCAACTCCAGGGTGAATTGGGTGGGAAGTCCAGGGGTATTTTTGAAAAATTTAGACAGTAACCGAGGGTTACGATGGACAGTACCCACTAGTCAGTTGTGATTGGATGCCGATTTGTTGCAAAGTGGCACAGGTGGCCCCCCACTAGAATATGGCTGCTGCTCTCTGGAAAAGAGTTAAAATCCAGACATGGGGCCAGATTGTGGAGCTGGCTGTGGTCTAGATGTTCTAGTTTGGCGCGCATGTCCCCTCTGAGGTGCCCAAGCCGGTCGTGAATGGATGCAGGAGGGTAATATCTACGTGGCCTACAGAATTGTTTCTTGGGTTCTCTACGCATGACCCTGTAGGCTACGGAGGGAAAATCTGAGGAGACAGTTGACAACTGGTGCAGGGTCTCATGATGGTCCTTTATCTGGGCCACTGCGTCCTGGATCTTATCCCCGAACAGGTTGTCTCCGGTACAGGGTAGATCTGCCAGTTTGTCCTGCACTTCCGGGCGTAGGTCTGAGGCCTTAAGCCAGGCCCAGCGTCTAGCACTGATGCCCGCTGCTGAGAGGCAGCTCTGAGTTCATGTTTACCTGTTTCCATTCCTTTTTGTAGGATGGAGGACAAGGCATCATGTTGTTGCTGTGGTAATGTCTCCGCAATCTCCTGGACTTTTTTCCAGAGATTTCTATTATATTGGGTCATGTATAGTTGATATGCTGCAATTCGTGATATCAACATGGACCCTTGGAAAATTCTTCATCCCAACGCATCCAATGCTTTCTGTTCCTTACCGGGATGAGCAGAGGAATGTGGGCACGATCGTTTAGCCTTTTTTCTGAGCTGATTCCATGACTACAGAGTGGTGGGGCAGCTGACTCTTTTGAAAACCTGGGGCTTCTTGAACCAGGTAGGAAGCATCTGTTTTTTTATTGACTGGGGGTACCGTACCTGGATGTTCCCACAGGCGGTGCATGAGGTCCAAAAGAACTTCATGTACCGGTACTGCCATTATTTCCTTTGGAGCATCTACAAATTGCAAGACTTCCAACATTTTATGGCGAGCATCTTCCTCTGTGACCAATGTAAAAGGTATAGTCTCAGACATCTCTTTGACAAAACTGACAAAGGAGAGGTCTTCTGGAGGAGATCTTTGCCTTTCCTCTGGCGGTGAAGGCTCTGAGAGCAAGTCCTCAGATGTCCATGATGAATCATCTGAGGATGCATCGTTCCATGGATTATAGGGACTTTCTCCTTCTCCCGGTGGAGCTCTGGATGAAGCATGCCAAAGACGAGAGGGTGGGAAGGCATCGATGGATGCGGCCCTGGCATTGATGGAATTGGTGCCGGCATTGAGGGCATCGGGGCAGATGAGGTGCTCTTGGGTACCAGTAGCCCCGATGGCCCTGGCATGGGCTCCAGCATCTACAGTTCTCGTGGAGGGATGTGGCTGGGAATCAATCCTTCCTCCTCCGAGGAACCCGGTACTGGAATCGGGACCTGCGGAGGCCTCAATGGATGACTCGATGCCAGCGTGTCCGGTGGCAGAGGAGTCGATAAGGCACCGATGAGCTTATTGAGGCACTCGAGGAGCGGTGCTATCATCGAGGAAGCCGGTTCTGGGGCCGGCACTGGCGGCGACTGGAAGCCTCGTAAGGCTTTCAGCACTGCCTCTTGGACCATGCGGTCCAATTCCTCCCGGGAAGCCAGCATGGGTGGCACTGTGATCGGGGTAGGAGGCAGGCTAGGCGTCACCGGAGCCTCCATGAGGGCCCGTGGAGGCTCAGTACCTGGCACCGGTATCGGTGGGGAATGCCTAGGGGTCCCAGGTCCAGAGGAGTATGGGGGCTCCACTCCTGGGCCCTCTTCGCAGACGGCTTGATGGAAGTCGATGCTGCTGCGGTATCGGTGCCGGCACCGGTCAGGGACACCCATCGGTGCCGGTGTCGATGTTTCCCTCGGTGCTCAGTCTGGTCTTTCTCTGGCACCGAGGGCGATGACACCGATGTCCTCGATGGAGTCGGTGATGGACAGTGACCCTGTCCACGTTGCTCCTGGCGAATCGTCTCAGAGTTCAATGGACCCTCCATGGTCAGTGGTGCTTGAACTGGCATCGATGGAGCAGTATGTTTTGAAGCAAACAACTGCTCCATTTTGTCCAGGCGAGCGCAACAGCCTTTGGGGGTCATTTGTACACAACTGGGTTATCGACGGACGTCGTGCGAGGGGCCTAAGCACAAAATGCAAATATTATGCGGGTCCGTTATGGACATGGTCCTCGGACACTTGGGGCATTTCCTAAACCCGGTCACCATGTTAAAATTTGGCAGGTGCACGGTCGGTGACCGTCAGGCAGCAAAGCGGTAAACCGCCGGAAACTGACCGCAAGTACCGGAAAAACACTTACCAAGCGTTGGAGGGAACGGAGCGCAATGGGGGACCCTGGTGAGGGTTTTTTTGAGAAGATAAACTTCAAATAGTTCCGTGAGGAAAGCTGTGAGAAATTTCTTACAGAGCTCCTAAACCGCGAGGCAACTGCTGCGCGGAAAAAAAGAAACTGAAGGGGGACCCCTGGTGGCTGCAGGGTTAGAGGCATACTCAGTGTGCCAGTCAAAGTTCTAGAAACTTTGACAAACGTGTTCCGTGACAGGGCTCCATCTGATGATGTCACCCATATGTGAGGACTACCATCCTGCTTGTCCTGGGAGAAAGAAGATTTTGAAATGTTTGAGGAACAGTTTCTTCCCACGTCAAAGTGAACTGTAGCTGTTTTAGGGTTGTTATCCACAACCAGTTAATAATGGGTGGCAATTATTCTGAGGACTGCTTTTTGATTGAACAGTATTTTGAAAACTGGTTTTTGAGGAGTTTTGAATTTATGTTATTCAGAGGAGAGAATGGGGATCTTTGGACTTTTCCTCTCTGGCTGGGGCTAGAGGTACAGGACAATTTTCTTACCATTTTTGGAGAGGGTTATATGGATACTGATCCTAAAGGAGAAGGAAATGCAGGATGGATAATGTTGTTTTTCTTGTTTTTGCCATACTGGTATATATCCTATTTTTCAAGATTTAGTAAAGTTTATTTTTGTTAAACACCATCTCTGCCTCCATGTGGTCTTATTAGAGAGATTCAAGCCAGTGAACTCTACCTCTGTGAGTCCCAAATTATCAGTGACTGTTTAAGGAGAGAGTGAGTGCACAAAAGACTGAGTTCCCCACTACAGCACAAAGGGTCATGGGGTTTCTTCCCCCTCCCCGCTGGTGAACCTGGCCCCTCAGGGTTACTAATCTGATGTATGAGAGCTGTTTGAGATCTAGAAGAGAAGCTATGACCCTGAGACTCTGCTGTAACCCTTCAATTAGATGGCCAAAAACCAAGAGCAGTTACACCAGAAATACTTGAGACAACTCATTAGAGAATCCAAAGGAACAAATGATTGCCCTGTCAACATCCAGGGCCAGAGACTAAATGTAGGGAAGAAGCAGAGTTCCTTGATTCTGCATCATCGAAATTGTAGAAATTCCCAGCCTGATTGATTTATTAGTGGACAGCTCTTAAAGGAGTGGAAACTAAATCTCTCTCAAACAAGGAGTCATATGAATCATAGTCCCCTGGTTTCTCTTGAGTTTTAATAAGGTTTTTGCAATCAGAGTATCTCTGCAATCTCCGGAGTATCGAAGACCCATTCCCAAATGAAAGCAGAAGGTATCTGATGCTAGTCTGGCCTGGAGCAGGATTCCCTGGGACTGAGTCTAGGACCAAATCTGGACAGCCTTCTGACACAGGAGGAACGATCCTATACCTCCCTGCTTGTTGATATACCACATTGCCACTTGGTTGTCCATCTGAACCAGGACCGCCTGGTTGGACATGTGATTTTAGAACGCCCAGAGCACATACCTGATCGCCCAAAACTCCAGGAAGTTGATCTGGCATTGAGTTTCCTGAGCAGACCGCAGACCTTGTGTGCGGAGGCCATCCACATGTACTCCCCAGCCCAAGATGAAGCATCCGTGGTAAGCACAACATAGGTTGAGGGGGCATGAAAGGTGACTCCCTGCTCCAAATTGGACAGAGTCTCCCACCATGACAGGGAGGTCTGCGGAAGTAGCGGATGCACGCATTGAGGTCCTGGTTGGCTTGCTACCAGTGAGACCACAGGATCCACTGAGTCATCCGCATATGTAAGCAAGCCAAAGGAGTAACGTTGACAGATGCGGCCATGTGACCCAGTAAGCAAAGCAGAAGTCGGGTTGACACCTATAGGCTTCGGCAGACCAAACTCGCTAGAGACACCAGAGCAAGCGCTCGATCATGAGGAAGAAAGGCCCGGCCCTGGGAAATGTCCTGGCGGGCACCACAAAGTCCAGCTGAAGTGTTGGATTGAGATGGGACTTCAAGTAGTTGATGACAAACCCAAGGGACTCCAGCACTTGAATGGTCAAGCGTAGGGAGCAAAGCGCCCTGTCGCAAGTGGTGCTCTTGACCGGACAATTATCCAAGTAGGGGAACACATGTACCCCAGATGGTGGAAGTGCGCACTTACTACTGCCAGACATTTGATGAAGATCTGTGGGGCCAGGGCTAGGCCGAATGGTAACACCCAGTACTGGAAGTGGCTGTCGCCCACAAGGAACCGTAGATACTTCCTGTGACCTGGGAAGATCTCGATGTGGGCGTATGCGTCTTTGATCGAGGGAGCAAAGCCAGACTTCTCTCTGCAGGAGGGGTATCAGAGTGCCCAGCGAGACCATCTTGAACTTTTCTCTTTGCAGATATTTGTTCAAGGCCCTCAGGTCCAGAATGAAGCAGAGACTTCCTGTTCTCTTTGGGATCAGGAGTAGAATCCCTGCCCCTGCTGATGTAGTGGAACGGGTTCTACTGCTCTGGCCATTACAAGGGCGGAAACTCTGTCCAGAGAATTTCCTGATGTGGAGACTGGCCCCATGATGGGCAGGGGTGAGAGTCCACGAGGACACCCAAGAAGTTTAAGCAATACCCTTGGCAAATGATGGACAGGATCCACTGGTCTGAGGTGACCTGTGGCCAGTGGTCCTGAAAGGACTGTAACCGATCACTGATGGGGGTCCTAAAGTCAAGGGAACAATCTCTCACAGCCCCTCACAGCCAGTCAAAACCCCGTTAGTGAGGCTTTGCTGGGGAGCTGGCTGAGTCCTGGGTGTTCGCTGCTGTTTAGAACAACCCCTAGAACCCACTTGCGGCATATGAATACTTGAGGCCGGAGGGTAATATTTCCTCTGATGATGGAAGGACCTCCTGCCACTCTGATGCGAGGACTTCCTGGTGGAGGACGGAGGGTCCGATGTCTGGTGGAGAGATGCTGGAGGGTTTCGTTGTGATCCTTCAACTGAGCCACAGCATCTCGTACCTTGTCTCCAAACAGATTCTCGCCAGTACAAGGCAGGTCTGCAAGTTTTTCCTGGACCTCCTGGAAACAGGATGCTGGGCTTGATGGACTCTTGGTCTGACCCAGTATGGCATATCTTATGTTTTTATGCTCACAGGCACGCCATTCTAAGGGCACCGATGCCCGCCGCCGCCACCCTAGCTGCTGTATCAAACATATCCTAGGTGGATCGCACCTCATGTTTGCCATACTCCAAGCCTTGCTGGGCGATAGCCAGGAAGGCTTCCTGTTGTTGCTGGGGGAGGCACTCTGACAACTCTTGAACCTGCTTTCAGAGGTTGCAAGTGAATTGGGTCATGTACAGCTAGTATGAAGCAATCAATGCAATCAGCATAGCCCTGGTACACCTTTCTACCTAAGGCATCCAATGCCCGGTGTTCCCTACCCGGTGGCGCAGACGCGTGGGTATGGAAACATTTGACCTTCTTGAGGGAAGACTCTACAACCACTGACAGAATTGGGGAGCTGGCGCCTCTCAAAACCCAAGGCCTGCTGTACCAAGTAGAGTGAATCCACCTTCCGGTTCACCGGAGTTACTGAGATGGGATGTTCTCAAATCCGAAGCAGTGTGTGTGAGAGAAAGAAGAGACTGGTTGTGGTCCCTAAGGAAGAGGACCATGAGGACAGCTTCAGCAGCTACTGCTTCTTGTGGTGTGGCCTCCAAGGGAAAGGAGTAGGAGAACTGCAGAAACAGGTTAAGTAAAGGTTTTGTAAATTCATTTTTCTTGACTGACTGCCATTTTAATTATTAGGTATTATGTGATGTGTCTGCTGTTTTGAAATATTTATTGGTGTTTGGAGAATTTTAAATATTTTTTAAGTGTTTTTAAATGTTAAATGTTCTGTTCATCAGCTGTTTTGAAACATTTATTCACATAGTTTTACAATTATTTCTGTGTGGTAATCTATACCAGCTTGGCTTTTTCTGTTTTTCTAATTGGAGGTGTGTTGATGTTTAGGGCCTGGTTTAATATTTGTAGTGTTGCCTTTTTATAGGTAGGGGTGTTCCATTTGAATGCATGCCATAATGCAGGTGTAATTTTGTGCGGATTAGTTTGTGTGCATTATTGCAGATCCTGGTGCTATATTAGATATTATATTTGTTTCCATTTCTCCAGTTTTATACTGCATGCAGAGTGGCTTTTTTGGATTTCCATTCCAGTTTCTGTTTCCATATTTATAATTTGTGGTCTTTCTGTACTTGGTGAAGGTTGATCTTGTGTGTATGACCGAGGTGAGGTATTTAACTAGCAAGTAGGCTAGTAAAATACCTCACCTTATTTGTTGTTTTTTCTCAAGGATGTGAATAATTTTCCAAGGCACTTTATGTAATTTAAAACTTCTTCAGCAAATCACCTGGACCAGCTAGTAAACACTCCAGGGTTCTTAAAGAACTCAAAAATGAAATTTCAGATCTATCATTAAAATCATCCATTATACCCGAAGACTTGAAGGTAGACAATGTAACCCTGATATTTAAAAAGGCCCCCAGCGGTGATCTGGGAAATTATAGACAGGTGGGTCTGACTTCAGTACTGGGAAAAATCATGGAAAATATAAAGAAAAAAATCACAGAACATATAGTTAGACATGGTTTAATGGGACATAGCATGGATGTATCCAAGGGATGTCCTGCCTCATAAATCTGCTACATTTTTTTTGAAGGGGTGAACAAACATGGATAAAGGTGAACTGGAAGATGTTGGTATATTTGGATTTTCAGAAGGCATTTCACAGTCACTCATGAGAGGCTTCTAAGAAAACTAAAAAGTAATATGATAGGAGTTGATGTCCTTTTGTGGATTGCAAACTGGTTTAAAGATAGGAAACTGAGAGTAGGATTAAATGGTCTGTTTTCACAGTGGAAAAAGTTAAAAAGTTAAGTGCCTCAGGTTTCTGTACTTGGATTGGTGCTTTTTAATATATTTATAAATGATCTGGAAAGGGGTAAGATCGAGGTGATCAAATTTGCAAATACAAAATAATTCAGAGTACTTAAATCACAAGTGAAGACTGGGTGTCCATATGGCAGATGAAATTTAATGTGGGCAAATGCAAGGTGATTCATATAAAATAAAAATAACCCATGCTGTAGTTGCACAGTTAGGTTCCAAATTAGAAGTTACCACCCAGGAAAAAGATATCGGCATCATAGTTGATATTACATTGAAATAGTCTGCTCAGTTTGCTGTGGCAGTCAAAAAAAGCAAATAGAATGTTCAGAATCATTAGGAAGAGAATGGCAAATAAAACAGAGGATGTCATAATGCTTCTGTATCGTTCCATGGCGAGACCGCACCTTGAATACTGTATGCAATTCTAGTCACCGCATCTCAAAAAAGATATAGTTGTACTGAAGAAAGTACAGTGAAGAGTGACAAAATAAAGGGCATGGATCGACTCCCCTATGAGGAAAGCTAAAGAGGTTAGGGTTCTGCTTGGAGAGGAGATGGTTGAGGGGGATATGATAGAGGTCTACAAAATCATGAAAGGACTTGAATGGGTAAATGTGAATCATTTATTCTTTCGGATAATGCAAGGACTTGGGGCACTCCATGAAGTTAGCAAGAAGCACATTAAAATAAATCAGAGAGAATTCTTTTTCGCTCAATGCACAAAAAAGCTCTGGAATTCAATGCCAGAGGATGTGGTTAAGGCAATTAGTGTAGCTGGGTATAAAAAAGGTTTGGATAAGTTCCTGGAGAAGTCCATAAACTGCTATTAATCAATGGGGAATAGCCATTGCTTGTTGCCAGCATTAATAGAATGGGATCTGTTTAATGTTTGGGTACTTGCCAGGTTCTTGTGACTTGGATAGGCCACTGTTGGAAATAGGATTCTGGGCTTGATGGACCCTTGGTCTGACCCAGTATGGCGTATCTTATGTTATGTCTTATCTTATCTTATGTTATCATAGATTGGAACAGCCACAATCTCCTTTGGGGCATCAATAAACTGGAGAACTTCTAGTATCTTGTGATGGGCATCCTCCTCCGTAAGGAGCTGTAATGGAATAGGCTACGCCAGAGCCCGCACAAAGCCCACAAAGGTTAGATCCTCCGATGGGGACAGATGCTTCCCATCTAGAGGGGACGGGTCTGAGGGCAGATCTCCTGAATCATGTGAAGAGGACTCCGAGGTATCATCTCCCCAGAGATCATAGGGGGCATCCTCCTCACTAAAGTCCCCTAGGGACCTTCTTGGAGGACCCCTGCCCAGGCCTTTTGGCATTGGAACTCAAGGCACCAGCGGCACCAAGGTACTGCGGGCACCGGTGGTACCAGGGGCATTGATGGCACTAGCAGCACTGACAGCATCAAGGGCACCAAGGTCCCTGAAGAACTGGGAATTGGACCAGGTACCAAAGGCCCCAATGATGCCGGTGGTCTCAATACATCGTCCTCCTCCGAGGAACCCACAATGGGAATAACTCTGCAGGGAGGAGGACCCAGCAGCCGCTGTGGCATTGCAGGACCTCCGGGTACCGGTATCTGATGTGTGGGCAAGATGGCCAGGAGGATGTCGAGGTGCTCCATCAGTGGTACCAACATTGCAGGGGCAGGCTCTGACACCAGGGGAGGCACCGATGGAGCTGGCGGTGCGATGCCCTGAAGGGCTTGGAGCACTGCCCATTGCACCCTGTGGTTTAGCTCCTCCTGAAAATAGGACAGATGGAGGAGGAGGAGGAAGAGGCGTCACCGATATCAGTGGGGAATACCTGGGACTCCTGGGCTCAATAGAGGTCAATGCCTCTTCTCCATGGTGTCGCTTCAGGGGCATCACGGTGGTCACCGGTGCCAACCCGAGCCTGGTACTGTACGATGGCGGTGATGATGCTTCCTAGGTTTCCCACAGTGCTCGGACCAGTCTTGCCCCCGGCGCTAAGGATGGACATGATTCTGATGTCCTGGAACACGATGATGCTGATGAAGGCCTCTCTCTGGCTCCTCTTTCCCAAGAGTGTCCCGGTAGAGGGGTAGACAATGATGGAATCACATCCATCAGCTCCCCCTGGCCCTTGGATATTGAAGAGCCTGACACCGGAGTCAAAGGATCAGACTTTCTAGATCCAAAGAGCTTCTCATTCTTGTCCAACCGGGTCCAACGACCATTGGGGATCATTTGATTGCAAAAACGACACCCCTGGATGTTGTGAGACACCCCCAGGCAGAGGATACAGACCTTGTGCAGATTCATAATGGACATGGTCTGCGGACACTGGGGGCATCAGTGAAACCCTGGCGATGCCATGAAAAAGAGCTGGTGAGCATTTGATGACCAGTGGCCACTGAAAAGCAACACCATCGGGAATTGACCGCACAGAAGAAAAGACTTACCATGCCACCCTACAGAGCACAGGACAGGGAAGAAGGGGGACCTGATGCAGGGTAGACACGAAAAGAACCAGGAAAAAAACACTCTGAAGAGAGCAGAGCTCCACGACCACGAGAGGAAAGCTGCGCGGAAAAGAAGAGACTGAAGGGGGATCGCCCGTGGATGTGTGGATAGTGGCTGAGCTCCATCTGATGATGTCACCCATGTGTGAGGACTACCATTCTGCTTGTTCTAGGAGAAAGCAGAGTTTCTTACCTTTTACAGGTATTCTCTGAGGACAGCATGATGTTAGTCCTCACACATGGGTGACATTATCAGATGGAGCCCGGCATGGAAAACTTTGACAGGCACACTGAGCATGCCCAGCATGCCGCTAACCTCACGTCCATGTGGGGTCCCTCTTCAGTCTTATAATATAGAGTTCACAAAAAATAAAATAAACCGCGAGAAAAAACCATCTCAGCGAGGTGGCAGGTGGGCTTCGTGAGGACTAACATCCTGCTTTCCTCGGAGAACACCTGTTACAGGTAAGCAACTCTGCTTTCTCCAAGGACAAGCAGGATGGTAGTCCTCACACATGGGTGATTAAGTAGCTCCAGGCCTTTCCGAACATGTGCAGTTGGGAACAGGTGTCATGTACAACAACTGGAGCTGCAGCAACCATATGAGCAGGCCTGCACCCAAGGTTGGGTCCCATGGAAGGAGAGTTGGGTTTTCATGGCTGGAAGAGATTACGGAAGACGAACTGTCCAAAATGACTGTCCTGCTGGCCATCCTTGTCCAGGCAATAATACAAGACGGAAGTGTGGAGGGAACTCTGCAGATCTCGTGGATAGGAACTGCATGCAAGTGAGCCACCAAGACCGACATGGCTCAGAAAGAGTAAGCATTGACGTGACCCTCAAGCTACAAACCCACCTGAGCATAACAGAAAGTGATGCAATCTGCTAACCAGTGGGATAGAGTCTGTTTGGAGACAGCAACTCCCATCGACAACAAAATTAATCTAGACTCCCTTGACACCACCTCCGTGAAGGAAGTTGAATCCATACTAAAAAAGATGCGACCAGCCACTCATATCGCAGACATCATCCCATCAAAAATCCTCCTCACTATTCCCTCCGCCATTGCGAAACCAATAGCACAAATCATCAACTGCTCCATCACCTCTGGGAAAGTCCCCGACCCACTTAAACTTGCCATCGTGAAGCCTCTACTAAAAAAACCCACCCTCGACCACAATGACCCTGCAAACTACAGACCCATATCCAATCTGCCTTTCTTATCTAAAATCATGGAGAAAGTGGTTAACACACAACTCACCGATTTCTTAGAAGAAAACAATATTCTTCATCCCGCACAATATGGATTTCGTAAAGATCGAAGTACCGAAAAACTCCTACTTGCTATAACGGATACCATCCTCAAAGGCATGGACCACAGCCAATCATACATACTTGCCCTTCTCGATATTTCAGCCGCCTTTGATACAGTGAACCATCAAATCCTAATATCACGCTTAGCAGAGATAGGAATCTCAAACACAGCCCTAGCCTGGTTCTCCTCATACCTCGACCACCGAAAGTACTTAGTCAAGCTTGATAATATTGAATCCGCTCACATTCCCCTTACACAAGGCGTACCCCAAGGCTCCTCTCTATCGTCCACCCTTTTCAATATATACTTACTCCCACTATGCCACCTCCTCTCTAAACTTGGACTAAAATTCTTCTTATATGCAGACGACGTTCAAATACTCATTCCCATCCAGAAATCCATCAATGAAACCCTTCAGTACTGGGAATCTTGTCTGACATCCATCAATTCCCTCCTCTCCAATCTACACCTAGCACTCAACGCCTCTAAAACTGAAATCCTTATCCTAGCAAATCAACCAATCGATTCAATCCATCAAATGATTCAAAACGCCTCACAAGCTCACACACTACCTCCCAGTGTCAGAGATCTAGGAGTCTCCCTAGACAATCAACTAAGCTACAAATCCCACATTAATTCACTACTAAGAGGGGGCTTCTATAAACTCCAAATCCTCAAAAAACTGAAGCCCCTCCTCCACGCCCACGACTTCCGTACTGTGATGCAAACCACTATACTATCCAAACTCGACTATTGCAACTCCCTCCTCTTAGGCCTACCAGCATCTACCATTAAACCCCTCCAAATCCTCCAAAACACCATGGCAAGAATCTTAACAAACACCAGAAAAACAGACCATATCACTCCCATACTCCAGGACCTCCATTGGCTCCCCATCGCCTTCCGTTCCCAGTACAAAACACTCACCATCCTCCATAACACTCTATACAATAACAACTCACCCTGGCTTGAAAATATGCCACAATTCCGCCAAGCTAATCGCCCCACGAGAAACTCCCTTGCTGGCACTCTCCAAATCCCCTCACTTAAAATTGGGCACCTTACCACTACCAGGGATAGAGCCTTCTCTATTGCGGGCCCCACACTTTGGAATTCCCTCCCCGTCCACCTCCGCCTAGAACCATCCCTGAGCCACTTCAAAAAAGGAATCAAAACATGGCTCTTCAGACAGGCATACCCCAACTCCTCTCAATCCTAATTTTGTCCTACGAACCACCCCAGCTCACGCTCAGCCTTTATACCACCCCTTCCTGTTTCCTTCCCTTGCACTCCTAGCCCCCCTTTACCCCTCCCTCTCACCCCCTAGCAACCCCTCCCTCAAAGTACCCGTGCCTTACTGTACCCCTCTTCACTCTACCCCACCCACCCCTCTCCCCCTGCTCCCTCCTTCCTTTCTCCCCCCCCCACTAGCTTTTAACTATACATATGTGCACTTGCCTCCTCATACTGTAAATAAGCCCTCATATGCTAATTTCTCAAGTGTACATGCCTCGCTTAATTTGTTTATAAGTTCTTTTGCATATTTAACCCTAACTTGAATGCAAAAAAGTTGTAATTCTGCTGTTGACTCTCTTCCTTTGCATTTTGCATATTACCCAGTTAGCCCCTCCCTTGTTCATTGTAATTTCCCTTCTCAGTTACTTGTAAACCGACATGATGTGTCCTACGAATGCTGGTATAAAAAAAGTTAAATAAATAAATACATAAATAAATAGTCTGTTCTTGTTGAAGGATACAAAAATCTGAATGGAGGCACGGTGGGGTGCTGTCCATTCCAAGTAAAAGGCAAACGCCCTCTTGCAATCCAAAGTGTGTAGAGAACGTTCACCCTGGTAAGCATGAGGCCTCGGGAAAAAAGTAGGCAACACAATGAAATGGTTGAAAGGAAACTCTGAAACCACCTTGGGAAGGAACCGGGTGTGTCCATAGGACTACCTTGTCATGGCAAAAATTAGTGTAAGGCGGGTACGACACCAGAGCTTGCAGTTCACCTACTCTGTGAGCTGATGTGACTGCAACCAAGAAGATCATCTTCCAGGAGAGGTACTTGAGATCACAAGAATATAACAGTTCAAACGGAGGTTTCATGAGTTGTAAAAGGACTATGTTGAGATCCCAGGATCTGCAAGTGGGAGGCTTCAGTTTTAGCAAGCCCCTCATGAATCAGCCCATTAGCAGATGGGAAGAAATTGCAGAACCATCCAAACCCTGATGGTATGCCCCAATGGCACTGAGGTGAACCTTCACAGACATGGTCTGTAGACCAGACTCAGAGAGGGACAACAGGTAGTCCAAGAGTGCAGGAGGGGAGCAAGAGAAGGAATCCAGACCATTACCCTCACACCAGGATGAAAATCGCTTTCACTTCAGATTATAGGACCTTCTGGTGGAAGATTTACTGGACTCCAGAAGGACATGAGATACACCTTCCGACACCATCATCCGGTCAACATCCAAGCTGTGAGAACCAGGGCTTGCAGGTTGGGGTGGCGCAGCATGCCCTGGTCCTGGGTGATGAGATCTGGAGCAGTCCCTAATTGGATCGGGGGGTGTGAAGCCAGGTCCCGAAGGGATGGGAACCAGACCTGACGGGGCCAGCAGGGGGCAATCAGAATCATAGAGCCCTGATCCTGCTGCAACTTCTGGAGCATCTTGGATATGAGAGGAAGTGGAGGGTAAGCGTATAGTAGCCCTGTGCCCTAGTGGATTGAGAAGGTGTCCGCTATCGATCCCTTGCCCCTTTTGCCGAGGAGCAGAAGCAACACACTTTTCTGTTCTCCATAGAGTCAAAAAGGTCTATGTCCGGGGTCCCCCAGGAGTGGAAGATGCGGTTCGCTACCTGATTGAGGGACCATTAATGGGGCCGGAACTTCCGGCTCAAGGCATTGGCTAGAATGTTGTCCACCCCTGGGAAGTACACCACCCGAAGAGTGATGTTGTTTTCAATGGCCGACGACCAAACATGGACTGCCTCCTGGCAGAGGGGGAACGACCTCTTCCCCCTCTGTTTGTTCAAGTACCACATGGCCACCTGATTGTTGGTCTGAACCAAAACCACCTTGTTCATGAGCTGCTCTTGGTACACCCACAGGGCAAGGCGGACTGCTCCCAACTCGAAGAGGTTGATCTGAAGCTGTGATTCCTGAGCCGACCAGAACCCTTGGGTGCAGAAGCCCAGAACATGTGCTCCCCACCCCGTCTGAGAAGCTTCGTGGTGAGCATGGCCTGGGGCTGAGCAGTCCAAAAAGGGCAACCCCACTCCAGGTTCGAGGGGAGTGTCCACCACTAGAGGAACTGTTGCAGCCGTGTTGTGACTAGAATGGGAGCACGTAGGTCCTGCATAGCCTGACACTATTGAAAGCACAGTGTCCATTGTGCTGGTGCATGTGTAACTGAGCAAACGGGGTAACGGGCACGGGTGGATAATATTTATGAGGGTGATAGAAGGGCCAATTAGGATATTGCCATGGGTGCTTCCTGGTAGGCTGGATGTTGGAAGTACTAGCCGACAATTGCTGAAGGGTCTCCTGGTAGTCCTTCAGCTGAGCCACAGTCTCTTTAATCCTGTCTCCGAACACGTTCTCCCCCGTACACAGCAAATCAGCCAGAAGGTCCTAGTCCTCAGGGCGCAAGTCGGAAGCCCGCATTCATGCCATCTGATAGGCTCCAATGCCTGCTGCAGCAGATCTCATGGCTGTCTCGAAGACATCATATGCTGAGCAAATCTCATGCTTATCGCACTCCAGGCCCTTCTGGACAATAAATTGGAAGTCTTCCAGGATTTGTTGAGACAGACACGCACTAAATTCCAGGGCCTGCTTCCACAGGTTCCGGGAATACTGGCCCATGTAAAGCTGGTAGCAAGCTATGTGGCCAATAAGCATAGCACCCTGAAACACTCAGCGCCCCAATGCATCAAGAGCTTTATGCTCATGCCCTGGAGGAGCAGAGGCATGAGTACGAATCCTCTTAGCCTTTTTCAGGGCTGACTCTACCACCACCGACTGGTGGGGGAGTTGACAGCGGTCAAACCCAGTGGACTGCTGGACTAGATATACCGCATCCGTCTTCCTGTTAACCGGCAGCGCTGAGATGGGATACTCCCACAAATGGGTCACCAGCTCCTTGAAAATGTCATGGACTGGTATTGCCACCACTTCCTTCAGGGCATCCATGAATTGTAGGATCTCCAGCATTTTATGCCTGGAGTCCTGCTTTGTCAATAGTTGGAAAGGCACCGATTCAGCCATGGCCTTGACAAAGCCTGCAAAGGAAAGCTCCTCGGGGGGAGATTGCTGCCGTTCCTCCGGAGGACAGGGTTTGGAAGGCAAATCTTCCAATTCCTCAGAGGAGGAAACCAATGCCTCCCCCTCCCAGGGGCCATAAGGAGCTTCTCCCTCATTGCGACTTTCTGGGAATGCGGGTGTGTGTGTGTGTGTGTGTGTGTGTGTGTGTGAAGGGGTGAAGGCCCATCGGTGTGCGCGGCTTGGTCTTCGAAGGCACTGAGAGAGGCACTGGAGGCTTTGAGGGGCCTCAAGGCCGCAAGAGCAGTGAGGGATCCGACAGCATCAGCGGGATCAGGGGCATCGAAGGCAGCGGTGGAACCAACCCCGAGGGCCCTGGGAGAACCGGCAGGTGAGGTGGCACCATGTGTCTCCGGGCCACCATCGAGCAAGATGGCCCTTCCTCCTCTCAGGAGTCGCTCACCAGTATGGGGGCTGGTAGCAGTGGCAGCAGTGCACCCAGTGGCCGCGAAGGGGCTTGGGGCACTGGAGCCAGCTGTGTCGAAACATACCAGCAGCATGTCGAGCTGCTCTAAAAAAGGTGAAAGCACTGGTGGAGCAGGTTCTTGCGGTGGAGGCAGTACCTGAGGGACCAGAGGCTCAAGGCCCTGCAGGGCCCAGCCTACTGCCAACTGCACACGCCTCTCTAACTCCTCAAAGGTTGGCAAGGATAAAATGGGCTGAGGAATTGGTACGTACCCTGGATCGAGGGGGACCGAGCCCTCCACTGGTGCCGGTGGAAGACGCCTGGAGGCATCAGTGGGGTCAGAAGGGATGGCCTCCTCCGCCCTCGACCGCTTCATAGGAGGCACCAAGGTTGATACCTTCTTATGGTCTGGCTTCGATGACAAGTATGATCTATGAAGGTGTTTCTTAGACCTCTCTCGAGGAGCACCACGGTCCTTGCCCGATGCCGATGGCAACGTCGAAGAGCCCGACTGGGAACGGGATGACAGGGATAGCGGATGGTTCCCTGTGCCTAGCTTGGGACCAGGCAAGGCAGAAGGAGGTAAACCCGAAGGGGTTGGGGCTGTGGGCTCCTTTCCAAGCGGGGTGGAAGTCCTTGATGCCAAGGACGGCTCTGAATGCTTGGACCTGAAAAGTTTTTCCATTTTGTCAAGACGGGCCTAACAACCCTTGGGGGTCATCTGGCATAGAGATCGCAGATGCGGACATCATGGGAAGCCCTCAGGCAGAGGACACAGACCCTCTTGGGAGTCTGTGATTGACATGGTCCGGGGATATGCCTAAAACATATCCAGCTAACTTACATGGGGCATTCAGTAGCACGGCAAATGCCGCTGAATATACCCGGATAAGTATTAAGCTTATCCGGCTAACTTTAGACCTGCTATGGGCCATGTCTAACTTACCCGGTTAACTTAATAAGATAATGCTAAATACTACTACTTAGCCAGATAGTTATGGATCCTTAGTTATGTCCACTGCCTGCCCACTGACTATCCAGCTAACTAGTTAGCCAGATAAGTGACTTATCTGTTAAGTAGTATAGCTGGATATTCAGTGGAAGCTACTTAGCTGGATAATTTGGATTTATCCAGCTAAATAGCATTTGAATATGGACTCCTGTATGTTTTTATGTTTATTACGATGTCTGCAAAATGTCCTGTATGTTTTTATGTCTGCAAAATGTCCTGTATGTTTTTATGTTTATTACGATGTCTGCAAAATGTCTGCAAATTGCAGATATGTTATAAAGGCAGTATGTAAATGCAATAAATTTAATTACAAAAGTACAGACATTGTGCATGCCACCCAGATTTTCAAAGGTAAACTCCATAGGGAGTTTGAGAATTTGGTTGCAGACCTGCGAGTACAAAAATATCTCTCCCCATGTAATAGGTGTAAAGAATAACAGAAAGAAATTACTAATGGAAAAATATTGCCCTTAGATTAACCTGCCATTCATAATATGTGATCACTTTTGGCTCTATTATATTCTTTCAAATTTTTCTAAATTGAAAACAAATTGCAGGGTAATAGCATTACAGAATTAAAAGGTTTTTTACTCACATTAACTATGGACTCTTTTGTTTGTGCCATATCAGAGATAACTCCATCTGTAATAATCAGCAGAACAAAATACTGGGATCCATCCTTTACTGAAGAAGCATATCTAAACAAACAAAATAACCAAAGTTACAGTAAAAATGCAGAATAATATAACAGAAAATATTCTGATAAAAATATGACTGTATTAAAATAAGGATGTGCCTGAAAATGATTGAAATGATAGTAAAATATATCATAGATAATTCATTTATTTTCTTCAGTAGATATGGTAAGGTATCTCAATGTTACCACACCTCTTAAATCACTAAATAATCAATAATGAAGAGAAATAAAGACCAAGTTGTCAGTTTTCAAATGTGAAACAAAAAACACTGAGGCCAGTATTCAAAAAATATAGACATCAAATTTAGGTGTCTAAGTCTTCTGAAAATAGGCTCCTAAGGATCCTAAATTTAAAAAATTTAGGAGCTTGTTTTAAAAGATATATATATATATATATATATATATATATATATATCAGCCTCATAGCTTTTATAAGAGAGAGACAGAGAGACTATTGGCAATTTTCATGTGGTTACCCCTGTTTGGAGTATGTAGGATTTCTTACTTAATGATGCCATGGATGAGTTCTTTGCAACAGTGTTATGGATCTGTCACACATTACAGAGCCATGTTTCTGCATCCTCCTACCATCAAGGAGCAATATTAACAGCAAAGATAAGAAAATAAAAATTACTCAAAAGATAGAGAGGGAAGGATCAGAGATGGAAAGAAAAGGAGATGAGAGAGGATAGGAGATGGGGAGGGGAAGGGGAAGGTAAGGATGACAAGGCTGGAAGAAGGATGGGAATGGGTGATGCCTGTCTTATGCCTTCTCCCCATCTAGCAAAGATCCCTTCTCTTACATGTACATCCCTGGTGCAAATCTCCCCTCTCAATCACATACACATACCCTCTAGGCATTAATCCTCTTTCTCTCGTCTCCACATCCCACACCCATCCCCTCTGCCCACCTCCTATCACCCTTCCCCCCCAATCCATAAATTAATACACAACGAAAAGGCAGAATGGCTGAACACAGCCCTTCATGTACATGTCCCTAATAGAAATTTGAGATCAGCAAACAAAGCCCTACTAACTATTCCCTCAGTAAAAACAGCCAGACTAACGCAAGTAAGGGATAGGGCCCTATCCCTAGCAGGACCTATAATATGGAACACAATGCCTTTAGAAATCAGAACACAAAGAGACATCAAAGCATTCAAAAAAAGTTTTAAAACATGGCTATTTAAACAAGCATACCACAAAGGGAATGAAGAGTAGAATCCAGGGAATTGTATGATGCAGTCCGAAGAACTCCCACACACACACATCAGTTTATTCGAATGGTGTGTGTGTGTATGTCTATATATTTTATTTTACTTTACTTCTATTAGATTGCAACCACAGAGGACCAGACTTAAGTGTTAATTTATCTTATAGCCGATATACTTAAAGTAGACATGACTTATCACAACCACTAAGTAATATTTAATATGAAACTATGTTACAGTATTTGATGGCACCTGTTTAGTTAATATAATTCAACACATTTAAGTTTGAAATTATGTGCCTTATTGTGAACCGTTGTGACGGCAACTAGCTTAACGACGGTATAGAAAAGATTTTAAATAAAAAAATACATCCCCCAACTCATCTCTCTTACACATACTGCCCATCCCCATCTACCATACTCTCCTCCAACCTCCTGCACACCCCTACTTTCTCTCCTGGCTGCCTCCATGCCAAACCCATTTTTCTTACTGATCCTAGCTGACCCCCTTTCAAAATCCCAGTGGATGCCCCCTCCCACATCCTCATCAGCCCCTCTCTCAATCCTCCACATCCCCACCATCAATTCACCCCTTTCACCCTCCTTCCTACCAAGTCACTCCCTCACCCTCCTCTCCACTGCCCTGTCAATTTAACCCCTCTCATCCTGCCAAATGTCAACCTCTCTTTTCTCTTGCTTCCCCCTGCCAATACTCACTCCCTTTCCTCTTTCACCCTGATCTTCCTGGCAATAATGTTTGCCTGCAGGAGGAAAAGGGGCATGGTTGTGCTCAGGTTACTCCTCCTCCTCTGCTATCCAAGGCTCAAATTGTGCTTTGAACCATTTCAGACACTATAGTTTTGTGTTTCAAAGTGTGAGTAAGTTCCGGGCAGCAGAACAGGAGGATGTTGCCTAAGCTAAGGTACCACCACTTTCCTCCACAGACTACTTGCTCAGTGTGGGAAGAAGGGAGGTGCTGCCCCTGATGTGCCATGATTTCAAGAGGAACTGGCCAAGACCACGGAAAGGCCTGAATTTTGCAGCCCTTGCTGCAACACTGTGGAAGACCATGGGCCCTGAGTACATTAGATGTGTTTTAAAGGGATTCAAAAAGAGATACCCTGTTCTGAGAAATTCATTACTATTCTTGTCTGTCTAGGGTTAATTGCTCCATGACAGCAGGCTCCCATACTCTATCCAATCAAGCAATTGGATTTGGCACAAAACTAGTTTTTCATTTTGCTGCTTCTGAGACTCTAGCAATCACCAATAAATGGTTAATTAAGTTCTCTTTCATTAAGTAAACATCTTTTATTGGTAACTCAGTAGAAATAGTCTAAAGTCAGTAGAGGAGGACCGGAAGGCTCATCTGCATACTGCTCCCAGCATCCCCTGGGAGAGGAGTCCAGAGCTCACCGCAAGCGATCCAGGGATTGAATTCCACAGCCGCAGCTTCCAGCGGCCCCCACATCCTTTGCAGTTGAGGAGGACCGGAAGCGCGCGCTGAATCTCAAACCCTTCCATTAACTGAGTGAAGATTCATTTAGTGGTGGTTAAAGTGGATAGGTAAGTATAGCTTTCAGAAATTTTTTGGCTTATAAAAGTTTGGTGAAAGGTGAAATTAAGGGATATATTCTTTAGAGTTTGTGTGAGTGTGAGGTAACAAGCAAGCCAGAGATAGTTAATTCTAGTGTCTGTCTTTCCCACCCACTCAACCCTTGATTTTTAGGCACGAGACACTTTCTCATTAAAAATCAATCAGGCTCATCTAAATCATATTATTGTACCAGCCCTTATTGAAAGTTTAAGCATCCCCTTGTAGAACACCAGCTGATTAATTAGTAAATTCACCTGTAAATTTAAAGTACTCCCTTAGTCTCCTAAACTTAACTAGGAATTCAATAAAAGTAAGATGAAGGCAGCAGACCAGCAGCAAGAGGGGGGCTTTCCAGTCTTTTGCATTGTCACATGTATGATTTTTTACCCGCTGGTGAGAGATTGTATGTGTGCACTCGGTGCAAAGAGCTCCTGGCTCTCAGGGAACGAATCCGATCTCTGGAGGCTAGAGTAGCAGACTTGGAGGAGCTGAGGCAGATGAGAGGTACATTGATGAGACCTTCGGGGACATAGTAGCCAAGTCCCAAATCCAGTTGGCAGCCCCAGTGCTGCCTTGGATCAGAAAGGTCTCCCAGTAGGAGAACATCACCCTGGTGTAGCAGGAAGAGATCCTATAGCAAGGACCTGCTCTCCAGGTGATGTATTGTCCTCTCACACTGAGGAAAAGTCTCCCAGGGCTACTGCCCAGGAGGGAAGGGTTAGGCTGGCCATCATAGTTGGTGATTCGATTATTAGAAATGTAGATAGCAGGGTGGCTGGTGGATGTTAGGACCACCTGGTAACTTGCCTGCCTGGTGCGAAGGTGGCAGACCTCACGTGTCACATTGGAAAATGTGGGAGAGAGGTTCTGGAAGCCAAATTTAGGATTTTAGGTAGGAAGCTGAAATCAAGAACCTCCAGGGTGGCATTCTCTGAAATGCTTCCTGTTCCACGTGCAGGTCCCCAGAGGCAGGCAGAGCTCCAGAGTTTCAATGCATGTATGAGACGATGGTGCAGGGAAGAGGGATTCAGCTTTGTAAGCAACTGGGGAAACGTTTGGGGAAAGAGGAGACTTTTCCAAAAGGATGGGTTCTACCTTAACCAGAGTGGAACCAAGCTGCTGGCACTAACTTTCAAAAAGGAGATAGAGCAGCTTTTAAACTAGAACAAGGGAGAAAGTCACTCAGCAGTGCAGGGTTCAGAGAAATGTATCCTTGAAGGAAACTAATGAAACAGGAGAGTTAGGGCATCCCAAAAGAGAGGTTCCATTAAAAGCAAACATAGTCCATGTGCCTATATATAAAAACTCACCAAAGCTAATGATTTCCGAATTATCCCTAATAATAGAAAAGCACGTTGCTAATACAAACAAAAAACAAACTTTGAAATGTCTGTATGCCAATGCCAGACGTTTAAGAAGTAAGATGGGAGAGTTAGAGTGTATAGCAGCAAATGATGAGATTGACATAATTGGCATCACAGAGACTTGATAGAAGGAGGATAACCAAGGGAACAGTGCTATATCAGGGTACAAATTATATCATAATCAGGCCGATACAGTAAGGAGCGGTAGGAAGAGGTGCGTTACGGCCGGGCGCACCCGTGTTTGCCGCACGCACAGTTTGGATCATCTACCGCTCGATACTGTATTGAAATAGCATGCAAATGCAAGCCGCGTCCGAGAAGCATCCGTGAAGTGTTAGGCCTGCGCAATCTATTTTACTGTATTAAGCGCTATACAGCGCCTATACAGTATCCTGGGTGCACTGGTACCTGCCATTTCAAATGTCATTTCAAATGACGTTTGAAATGACAGGTACCAGGGAGGATTGCGAGTCCTCTCTCCCCACCTCCCGAAGCAAGGCAGGGCGAAAATTAAAACAAAAGTGAATAAAATGAATAAAGTGTAATAAAAGTAAACTTACTGCATGTGAATTTTCTTTGAACAGTCCTCTCTCTCTATCCTCCTCCCGAGGTGCGTACTGCGTCTCCCCTGCCTCCCGGGGGGAGTCGGCGCGAAAGCGGCTTCCAGCAGACCCCCGCTGATGAAGGTGAATGAATGTGCGCCTGTGCATGCAATTTGGTCGCTCAAGGCGTGACGTCACGCGTTTGGCATCACGGCGTGTGACGTCGGCGTTCGCTAATGCACTGCCTTGAGCGCCCAAATTGCATTCATTCACCTTCGCCGGCGGGGCTGCTGGAAGCCGCTTTGGCTCCCCTGCCCCCGCCGGCGAAGGTGAACGAATGCACACCTGTGTGTGCAATTTGGGCGCTCAAGGCAGTGCATTAGCGAACGCCGACGTCACACGCCGTGACGTCACGCCTTGAGCTCCCAAATTGCACACACAGGCGTACACAGGTGTGCATTCATTCACTGCTGGCGGGGGCTGCTGAAAGCCGCTTTTGCCGCCGGCTCCCTCCGCCTGGATGAATGCACGCCCGCCGGCGAAGGTGAGTGAATGAATGCACGCCCGCCGGCTCCCACCGCGTACGTGCGTGCATTCATTCACTCACCTTCGCCGGCGGGCGTGCATTCATCCAGGCGTATGGGCGTCCATTCATCCACCTTCGCCCGCGGGGGCTGCTGGAAGCCGCTTTCACCGCCGGCTGCCCCCGGGAGGCAGGGGAGCCGCAGTGCGCGCCTCGGGAGGAGGGGAGAGAGGATTGTTCAAAGAAAATTCACATGCAGTAAGTTTACTTTTATTACACTTTATTTACTTTTGTTTTAATGACATGTCGAGCCGATTTTCGCCCTGCGCCTTGCTTCGGGAGGGGGGGATTTTGACCGGAGCCTGCCTATTGCTGTCACACCACACTAATGCCAGGGTAAGGGTCCTGGGGGGTGAGGGGGTCGTTTGCCCATGAAATTTTGTCTCTCTGACCTGACGGTCCACACTAACGCAGGGGTAAGGGTAGGCGGTAAGTTAGCAGGTTAAACTGCGCGGCAAAACTACAGGTTAAAAAGGAGATAATCGGGGCGCACATTACTGTATGGGAGGGAATAGCTAATCGGAGCGTTTACAACTCATATACATGCTGCGGGCGGAAAGGGTTACCGGTTGATTTAAAGAAGCAGTAAGGATGAGTTAAAAGGGATAGGGAATCGCGGTTTGGACCTACGCAGCCAAATTGGAGTTAGAAGCGGGTTAGAAGCCGGGTAACCGTGGTCGCTCTTTACTGTATCGGCCTGAATGATAGGGAGGATCAACTTGGTGGGGGTGTGGCACTTTATGTCCAGGAGGGTATAGAGTCTAACAGGATAAAGATCATACAAGAGACTAAATGCTCAGTAGAATCTATATGGGTAGAAATCCCATGTGTGTTGGGTAAGAGTATAGTGATAGGCATATACTACCGTTCACCTGGACAAAATGGTCAGACAGATGATGAAATGCTAAGAGAAATCAGGGAAGCTAACCAATTTGGCAGTGCAATAATAATGGGAGATTTCCATTACCCCAATATTGACTGGGTAAATGTAACATCAGGACTTGCTAGAGACAAAGTTCCTGGATGTAATAAATGACTGCTTCATGGAGCAATTGGTTTAGGAACCAACAAGAGAGGGAGCTATTTTAGATTTAATTCTTAGTGGAACGCAGGATTTGGTAAGAGAGGTAATGGTGGTGGGGCCACTTGGCAACAGTGATCATAACATGATCAAATTTAAACTAATAACTGGAAGGGGGACAATAAGTAAATCTGCAGTTCTAACACTAAACTTTCAAATGGGAAACTTTGATAAAATGAGGAAAATAGTTAGAAAAAAACTGAAAGGTGCAGCTGCAAAGGTTAAAAGGGTTCAACAGGCATGGACATTGTTTAAAAATACAATCCTAGAGGCGCAGTCCATATGTATTCCACACATTAAGAAAGGTGGAAGGAAGGCAAAACGATTACCGTCATGGTTAAAAGGTGAGGTGAAGGAGGCTATTTTAGCCAAAAAAAAATCCTTCAAAAATTGGAAGAAGGATCTATCTGAAGAAAATAGGATAAAACATAAGCATTGCCAAGTTAAGAGTAAAACATTGATAAGACAGGCGAAGAGAGAATTTGAAATTAAGTTGGTCATAGAGGCAAAAACTCATAATAAAAACTTTTTAAAATATATCCAAAGCAAGAAACCTGTGAGTGAGTCGGCTGGACCATTAGATGGCCGAGGGGTTAAAGGGGCTCTTAGGGAAGATAAGGCCATTGCAGAAAGACTAAATTAATTCTTTGCTTCCATGTTTACTAATAAGGATGTTGGGGAGATACCAGTTCCTGAGATGGTTTTCAGGGGTGATGAGTCAGATGAACTGAACGAAATCACTGTGAACCTGGAAGATGTAGTAGGCCTGATTGACAAACTAAAAAGTGGCAAATCACCTGGCCAGATGGTATGCATCCTAGGGTACTGAAGGAACTCAAAAATGAAATTTCTGATCTATTAGTTACAATTTGTAACCGTTCATTAAAATCATCCATTGTACCTGAAGACTGGAGGGTGGCCAATGTAACCCCAATATTTAAAAAAGGCACCAGTGGCGATCCGGGTAACTATAGACCAGTGAGCCTGACTTCAGTGCCAGGAAAAATAGTGGAAACTATTCTCAAGATCAGAATTGTAGAGCATATAAAAAGACATGGTTTAATGGAAAACAGTCAACATGGATTTACCCAAGGGAAGTCTTGCCTAACAAATATGCTTCATTTTTTTGAAGGGGTTAAAAAACATGTGGATAAAGGTGAACCGGTAGATGTAGTGTATTTGGATTTTCAGAAGGCGTTTGACAAAGTCCCTCATGAGAGGCTTCTAAGAAAACTAAAAAGTCATGGGATAGGAGGCGATGTTCTTTCGTGGATAACAAACTGGTTAAAAGCCAGGAAACAGAGAGTAGGATTAAATGGTCAATTTTCTCAGTGGAAAAGGGTAAACAGTGGAGTGCCTCAGGGATCTGTACTTGGACCAGTGCTTTTCAATATATATATAAATGATCTGGAAAGGAATACGACGAGTGAGGTTATCAAATTTGCGGATGATACAAAATTATTCAGAGTAGTTAAATCACAAGTGGATTGTGATACATTACAGGAGGACCTTGCAAGACTGGAAGATTGGGCATCCAAATGGCAGATGAAGTTTAATGTGGACAAGTGCAAGGTGTTGCATATAGGGAAAAATAACCTTTGCTGTAGTTACACGATGTTAGGTTCCATATTAGGAACTACCACCCAGGAAAAGATCTAGGCATCATAGTGGATAATACTTTAAAATCGTTGGCTCAGAGTGCTGCAGCAGTCAAAAAAGCAATGTTAGGAATTATTAGGAAGGGAATAGTTAAAACGGAAAATGTCATAATGCCTCTATATTGCTCCATGGTGAGACTGCACCTTGAATACTGTGTACAATTCTGGTCTCCGCACCTCAAAAAAGAAATAGTTGTGATGGAGAAGGTACAGAGAAGGGCAACCAAAATGATAAAGGGGATGGAACAGCTCCCCTATGAGGAAAGGCTGAAGAGGTTAGGGCTGTTCAGCTTGGAGAAGAGATGGCTGAGGGGGGATATGATAGAGGTCTTTAAGATCATGAGAGGTCTTGAACGAGTAGATGTGAATCGGTTATTTACACTTTCGGATAATAGAAGGACTAGGGGGCATTCCATTAAGTTAGCAAGTAACACATTTAAGACTAATCGAAGAAAATTATTTTTCACTCAACGCACAATAAAGCTCTGGAATTTGTTGCCAGAGGATGTGGTTAGTGCAGTTAGTGTAGCTGGGTTCAAACCCAGACAACTTGTTTGCCCACTAGCTTACTGAATACGCTCCCTCACCCCTCCCCCCCCCCCCAAGTTTATTGCTAGTGTCAGTTAATTTGTGAGGTCAGATGACAGTTACAGATAACTAGAAAAATAATTATACAAGAAAAGTGCCTTCTCCTACTTTAGATACAGAAAAACTCAGTATGCTATACTGAGTAGAGCATATTATGCTTCAGCACATTATTCCTCTTAACTGAATCAAATTTCAAATGATCTTTTGCTTAAAACTAGAAAATAAAATCTTGTAGAAGTACAGCAAATACAATTCAGCCTACACCTTTTATACGGAAAGCCAAACTATAGAAACATGAAGGCAGAAAAAGATCATACAACCCATCTAGTCTGCATATCTCTACAGTCCCTACCACTCCTTCAGAGATCCCCTGTGTTAGTCCCACGCTTCCTTGAATTCAAATACTGTCCTTGTCTCCCTCACTTCTACCAGGAGGCTGTTTCATGCAACTACCACCCTTTTTATTTCCTTAGATTACTCCTCAGTCTACCCATTCACCCTTATACAATGACCTCATGTTCCAGAGCCTCCTTTCCATTGAAAGAGGCCTGCCTCCTGTGCATTGATACCTTTCAGGTATTTAAATGTCTCTATCGTGTCTCCCCAGCCTGCCTTTCCTCTAGGATATAAATGTTTAGATCTTTAAATCTGCTACTATATACTTTACAACGAAGGCCCCAGACCATTTTAATAGCCACCATTTGCATCGCGTCCATCTGCTTTAAATCCTTTTGAAGGTGAGGTCGCCAGAATTATATAATATTCCAAATAAGGTCTCACCAGGGACTTATACAGGGGCAATATCAATGCCTTTCTTTCTGCAGACCATGTATGCACCCAATTGTCTTTCTAGCTTTTGCCATCACCTTCTCCAATTGTTTGGCCGTTTGTAGATATCATCAGATATTTACAGTACTTGCAAAATTACTTTCTGAAGAGGAAGTTAAATGATTAGTTTTTCTTAACACCATTTCAAAATAATTTTCCCTTTTTGTGTTTTAATTGGAACAAGAAAGATGTTAGTACTGAATGATTCATGTTTTATGATAGCGAGCAGTAATTGGTACTGTTATTGCTATTTCTGATGCCTTTCATGTTCATATTTATTGAAAACAGCTGAAATGTTGAATCCAAACTATATCCTAACAGAAATCAGATCAGCTTTACTGACTTTATAATTGTGCTTATCTAATATATTTCAAGTACATATGTTCTGGCAGTAAGAATCTCAGTGTTACTGATCCTTTTGTGAATAGCCATTGTAATATCAATTTATTGCATCCTACTTTAGATATCACTTAACAATAAAATTATTCATTCACTGTGGGTGGAAACTTTCTTCTAAAGTCTAAAAATATAGTAAGATCCACAATTTCCCCCAAATACAGTAGCTCCTTAGAGAGATAATTAGGTTTTTTATTTCAAGTCTGAATAGCTTATGAATAGATATTATTACTATTACGATAATTGCTACATTTATATTTCTGCAGCTGATACAAAATTGGCTGCATGTACTGTACATACTTTGATGCAGTTGTGAAGATTTACAAAATACCGCTGCATAACTGCAATTAGAAAGATAATTGGTAATTTTCAGAGGAGTTGGCTATTGTCATGCTTTAGCAGTCAGTGCCTCTGCTTTCTGTTTTTAAACATCAGATCTCTTGTTTTCTTCCAAAATATTCTTCTAATATAGGATCTGACCGATATTTCTTTTTCTAAAATTGAAAACATTTTTTTGGACAAGATGGTGGGTCACCGGAAGTGCTATACACAGTTAAGCCGAGGGACCTGAGTTTGATTCTCAGACCAGGACTCTGCTTCAGCTGGTGCTATGGAGGCAGCAATCATAGTCCCCAGTGGGGATGAGGGAGAAGGCAGGTTACAGAGAAGCTTTAGCTATCTCTCAACAGTGACACAACAACCAGACTCAGAGACTATGATTACATGCTCTGAAAGTCAATTTTGCTTTGGATACCAGTAGAGAAATATGTAGGTCTGCAGCAGTGCTCCTACTGGACCTATTTGGTAAAAAGGTAGGAATAATCTTTTATATTTAATTTAAAGTGTATAGAGCTAAATAATAGGCTCTTGGTTGTAGGCCTTGGATCTTAGAGAGGATGAGCAGGATAAGCTTGATGACATTCCCTGAAGTAGAGAAAACAATTTTGATCACTTACATCTGCCCAAGTGCCATTTCTTGTGGTTCCCTTAAAGAAAGTGGGCAAGCTCGTTAGATCCCAGTGGCAGGCCTTCTTGAGGTAAATATTCAAAGCCTTTTAGACAGATAACTCACAAGTTATCTGTTTAAATGGCATGTTTTGCCATATTCATCCACATATCCAGCTACATTATAGCTGTATAAGTCATTATTTAGTTATAATTTAGCTAGATATAAAGGAGGCGTTCCAGAAGCGTTTCTGGGAAGGGTTTAGTTATCTGGCTAACTTACTCGATTTTCAGATATATCTGGCTAACTTAGCTGGATAACTTTAGAACTGCTTCAGAGCAAGTCTATAATTATCCAACCTTCTGCATCTGAACAACTTGCTAGTTATCTGGATATTTTAAAAAGATAAGTAGCGTTGTTTAAAAACAAAACAAAACAAAAGGATGTAAAAGGGCCTGTGGCCTGATCCCCTCCTTTCCCCATAAAATTTCACATATGGTTCCGTCAGGCTGTGCATTCTCTACCCCCTAGCCCCCCCACATGAGTAAATACTGTCCTGGGGCTTCACAGTTTGGCTCCTCCTTCCGCGGTTCTTGTTAAAAATCAAAATCTGGCAGTCCCTCTCGAAATTCACAGTGTGCTAAACCTCTCTCCCCTAGACCCTCCTGGACTGCCCTCTCCAATAACGTTAAATGCCCTGTCCCTGCTCCTGGCTGTCAGAGTCTGCGCTGGAAGAATATGCTGCAGGTAAGCTTACAGTTCCAGCGTAGCCTCTGACAGATCAATGCTAGAAGAGCCAGGAGTGGTGAAGTTTGTACCTCGATCCCAGCAGGACATTTAATTGGAGGAGATGGGTCTGGGGAGGTCTGATGCAGTACATTGGGAATGCAGGTGAGTGAGATGTCTGGGGAGGGTGCCCGGTTTTGAGGGGAAGTAGGGAGGAGTGAACTGTGAGCCCTGGGACAGAATTTGCTCAGGTGCGCGTGCATCGATAAACATATGTATTGGGCACACGAGAAAAAATACACTTGATTTTTTTATTGTGCATGCAAGTTCTCGCGTACCATCTAAAATATCCCTACCATGCATATGTATTGGAGCCTTTACACATTTACTCAAGAGATGGGGGAGAGAGAGATTATTTTAAAAGGCCAATCTGGCACTCTATCTATCTATCTATCTTTCAACACAGGGTGGGTTTGTTTTTTTTTGGGGGGGGGGGCAGTGTTACAAGGGTCTACAGACCCTTGCGCCCTAGGTAGACCAATAAGAACATAAGAACATGCCATACTGGGTTAGACCAAGGGTCCATCAAGCCCAGCATCCTGTTTCCAACAGTGGCCAATCCAGGCTATAAGAACCTGGCAAGTACCCAAAAACTAAGTCTATTCCATGTTACCGTTGCTAATAATAGCGGTGGTTATTATATAAGTCAACTTAATTAATAGCAGGTAATGGACTTCTCCTCCAAGAACTTATCCAATCCTTTTTTAAACACAGCTATACTAACTGCACTAACCACATCCTCTGGCAACAAATTCCAGAGTTTAATTGTGCACTGAGTGAAAAAGAACTTTCTCCGATTAGTTTTAATTGTGCCCCATGCTAACTTCATGGAGTGCCCCCTAGTCTTTCCATTATCCGAAAGAGTAAAAAACCGATTCACATCTACCCGTTCTAGACCTTTCATGATTTTAAACGCACTTTAACTGTGTAAGTGGGCTTCTGAAAATAGCAACAGTACATGCCATTGAATTGTCCATAGGATATTCACATATAAGTGCACTATATACATGTAAATGGCTTTTTAAAATTGCTACAATAGTATGTTACATTTACATGTGTAACTGCTTTTAAAATTACCTAAGTATTTTTTTTCTTGAACATTTTGCTCAGATTAAAGATAAGTTCTGAGCTATGAACTGAGAATGGTTTCTTAACCTTTTGGCCAGAACTGAGAACCTGTAAAATATGGGGATTAAATTCCCTGCAAAATGACCCCACTGGGCACACAAAATCATTTGAATCCTAGAAGGATTAAACCTCCTGTAACACCACAGTGTTTGATTTTTAAAAGCATTTTCTCAAGTAAAATTGGGTTTTACTTGAGTAAATGCACTTACTTAAGTAAGTGGGCTTTTGAAAATTGCTACAATATATGCCATTGAATTCTCCATAGGAGTTACTTGAGTAAGTGCACGTTACTCGAGTAAATGGCATTTGAAAATTGCTACAATAGTAGTTACATTTACACGCATAAATCCTTTTGAAAATTACCCTCATAATCTTTATTCATAAAAGGAAATATAAAGATCAAAATAAACAATGGAGGTTTTATACTCAGACAGTGGCTTACAATGATAGCCAAACATCTTTATTCAATCTAAAAACTACTATCAGGCCGATACAGTAAGGAGCGGTAGGAAGAGCTGCGTTAGTGCCGGGCGCACCTGCGGTTGCCACACGCACAGTCCAGCTCACCTAATGCTCGATACTGTATGTAAATAGCTTGCAAATGCAAGCTGCGTCTAAGAAGCGTCCGTGAAGCGTTAGGCCCGCGCAACCCATTTTACTGTATAGAGCGCTATACAGTATCCTGGGTGCGCTGGCCTAATGCTTCACGGACACGCTGGTATCTGTCATTTCAAATGACATTTGAAATGACAGGTACTAGGAAGTGGACGGTTCTCCGACGCTCGGGATTGCCAGTCCTCTCTCCCCTCCTCCCGAAGCAAGCAATGAAAGTGGAAAAAATCGAAAAAGCGAAAAAAAAAAATCGAAAAAGCGAAAAAAAAAAAAGTAGCAAGAGAGAGAGGGGAGAGAGGACAGGCAATCCTACGCTCGGGATTGCCAGTCCTCTCTCCCCTCCTCCCGAAGCAAGGCGCGAAAAGCAACCTTGCTTCGGGAGGAGGGGAGAGAGGACTGGCAGTGTAAAGCAACGAAGCAACTTACTTTTTTTGCAGCCCCCCTCTGGAGACGGACATCGGCGAAGACGACCGCGGCTCCCCTGCCTCCAGCTGCCCGCGAAGATGGACGCATCGCACGGGCGAAAGCGGCTCCTGTGCGTGCAATTGGGCCGCTCAAGACGTGACGTCACATGCCCGTCCTCTCTCCCCTCTCTCTCTTGCAACTTTTTTTTTTCGCTTTTTCGCTTTCGTTGCTTCAGGAGGAGGGGAGAAGACTGGGGCTGCCCTGGAGACCAGCACCCATGGACGCGGCCAGGGCAGGTAAGCGGGGGCTGGGGGAAAGTTTGCCACCTACCCTTACCCCTGCCTCTAACGCAGGGGTAAGGGTAGGCGGTAAGTTAGCAGGTTAAACGCGCGGCAAAACAGCAGGGTAAAATAGCGATAGTCGGGGCGCGCGTTACTGTATGGGAGGGAATAGCTAATTTGATTGTTTCTATGTAATATACATGCCGCGGGCGGAAGGGGTTACCCAGTGATTTAAGGACGCGGTAAGAGTAGGTTAAAGGGGATAGTGTATCGCGGGTTGGACTAACGCGGCCGAAAAGTGGGTAGAAAGCGGGTTAGGAGCAGGGTAACCGTGGCCACACTTTACTGTATTGACCTTTATGTAATATGGGCTACTTCTTTTACTGAAAAATTCCTGTAATAATATTCTGTCATATATTACAAGAACATTCTGTCATATATTCCAAGAGATCTCATCATTTTCCTTAGTAACATTCGAGTAGTGACATAAAATATAAAATATATAATTCACAAAATGTTCTGAAACTGCTTTTAAATTTAAACTGTAAATACACAAAGAAATGAAGACTTGAAGACTTGCAATTACAGTATGATGAGTGAAATTGATTTTTAGCAATTTCAAGGCAGAAAGATACTATTGAATACATGTCAAACTAGAGTGAGCACAAAAACTCTTTTAATGAAAAAGTATAAAACTTTAACAAAACTGTTGCACTGACCTCGTCCCACTGCTATTCTGGAATCACTTAAACCTAATGTGATTGACAATGAGAACTGTGTAAACCCTATAAGTCTTTCTTCCTTTTAATATTTTGATTATATATCCTTGTTTTTGTCGGATTTCCTTCTATCATTATTATTTCTTCTTAAATACGTCTATGTTTAAAAATGAGAAATTACTTCTTACCTGATAATTTCCTTTTCTTTAATTAGGACAGATGAATCCAAAACCAGTGGGTTCTGCACCTCTACCAGCAGATGGAGACGGAGCAAAGCTGAAATCATGGTATATATATACCCCTGCACTGACATCAGCCCACCAGTATTCTCTGCAAAAGCCAACTGTGTACAAACTAGCAAAACTTGATTATTAACAGATAACCATTCCAGCACTTAGTTAACAGGAAAACACTGAGCTTAGATAAAGAGTACAATAGCACTAGTCTAGGGACTGGAGTAACACTTACCAGTAGCCCTTGGAACACGTAGCCATGCAGGACATCGGCACAGTCATCCAGCAGCCAAGGGGGGGAAGATGGATCCACCTGTCCTAATTAAAGAAAAGGAAAGTATCAGGTAAGTAGTCATTTCTCCTTTCTTAGCATATGGACAGGTAGATCCAAAACCAGTGGGATGTACCAAAGCTACTCTCGAACAGGGTGGGAGGCTGCCCACAGTCCGATCAATACCGCATGTGCAAAGGTTGTGTCCTTCTGGGTGTTGTTCGGTGGACTCCTAGCCAAGATAAGGTTGGTGCTACCTTCAGGGGATGGCCCTTGTAGGTCCTCGTCATTGAGAGGCGGCTTTGGGAGAGAAGACCCAACAGGACCTTCACCTATACCAGCCCACGTTCCCCGCAGATTGAGTCCTTGGGTACTGGGGCCGGCAGGACTTAGGCGCAGGTCTCTTGAAGAAGACAATCCCAGAAGACAGGAGGCAGAAGCGACATCAGATGTACCAGAGGTCAGGACAGGCAGCGGACGAGAGGAATCAGGCACAGTCCAAAAGTCGGGGCAGGTGGCAAACAAGAAGAGTCAGAGAACAGGCAGATGGTAAGGACAGGTGGCAGGCAAGAAGAATCCAGGAACGAAGCAGGGTCAGAGCCAGGAGAGCAGTCCGAGGGGGCGAGGAGCAGGGACAGAACCAGGAACAGGAATCATAATCAGGAGCTGGAGCAGGAACCAGGAACGACAACTCACACTCTGGAAAGAGCAGGACCCGTTGCTGAGGTGAGGACCTGATGATCAGGCAGAGTTTAAATAGTCCCTAATCCTGACATCATCAGTGAGGGTCACGGGAAGGTTTTCCCACTGCTAGCCCTTTAAAAACTAAAAGGATCGCGCGTGCACCTGGGGGGACCAGTGCAGCATAGGCAGCATTGCAGACGGCCAAGACGGGGAGCACAGCGGAATGGCCCGATGTGGACTGGGAGCCCTGCGCAGGCTGGAGGCGCACTGGAGCGGCCTCCCCAAGCCCGAGATGAGAGATGCCAGTCCTCCTGCAGCCGGCGAGCACAACACTGGGATTGCACATCCAGGTGGTAATGCCCGAAAAAGGTGTGTAAGGTGGACCACATCACAGCTTGGCTAATATCAACGGGAGAAATCAATCTAACCTCCACCCATGACACTGCCTGAGCCCTAGTGGAAAGAGCCTTAATCTGACTAGGTTTTAAAGGCTTTTATATACCGGAGTTCATGCACTAGTGCATACCACTTCGGTTTACACAGGTAATTACATAGGTAATGGCTGCTCAGCATCCACATATGTGGCCATGACTACCTCCTTAATCCAGGGGGCTATCGTAGCTGAAGACGTCGGCTCACCCTGTTTACTACCACTGTGGAGAACAAACAGGTGATCCATCTTCCTGAAAGGTTTAGAAACCTCCAAATACCTCAAGATATGCCTCTTGACATTCAAGGGCCATAACAGGTGATATTCCTCTGCATCTGTTTCCCTGTCCAGAGACGGCAGGGAAATTGACTGATTTAACTGAAAATCCGAGACCACGTTTGGCAAAAAGGAAAGAACAGTGCACAGCTGCATTGCCCCCGGAGTCACTGTAAAAACAGTTCCTGACAAGACAGGTCTGCAGTTCGGATACTCTACATGCAGAACAAATTGCCACAAGAAACACTGTTTTAAAGGTCAGTAAAGTCAAGGAAAGGCTACGTATTGATCACAAAGTGAGGCCTGCCAAAAAATCTAAAACTAGATTAACACTCCACAAAGGCACTGGTAACCACAAAGAAGGATGAAGATGCTTCACTCTTTTTAAGAAATGGGCCACATCTAGCTGAGCCGATAAGGGTCCACCATTCACCTGACCTCGGAAATAGGCAAGAGTTGCCACCTATACCTTTAATGAATTAAAAGCCAATCCTTTATTCAATCCATAATGCAAAAATTCCAAAATGAGCAAAATCTTAACTGAACGAGGAGGAACCCCTCAATGTTCACACTAAACCTCAAACACTCAACAAACCCGCACATAGGCTAAGGAAGTGGAGAACTTTCTCGCTCGGAGTAAGGTGGCAATCACCGCAGTAGAATATCCATGCTTCAGCAACTAAGCCCTCTCAAGGGCCATAACTTAAGACAAAATTGAGTCGAATCTTCATGAAGAACAGTCCCCTGTCATAGCCGGTCTCTGTGAGATGGAAATTACAGGGAAGAATCCACCTGAAGCTTTCACAAATCTGCATACTATGGTCTTCTCTGGCCAATCTGGTGCTACCAGAAGCACTATTCCTGTGTGACTCTTGATTCTCCAAATCATTCTGCAGAAGATGAGCCGGGGGGGAAAGGCATAAAGTAGCCTGCCCTCTGGCCACTCTTGCACGAGGGCATTGATGCCTAAGGACTTTTGATCTCTCCTGCAACTGAAGAAGCGAGGAACCTTTACACTGTGAGAAGTCACCAGCAGGTCCAGAAATGGAAGGCCCCAGCTATCCACAACTAGCTGAAATGCCTCGTTTGACAATTCCCATTCTCCTGGATACAGACTCTGTCTGCTGAGAAAGTCAGCTCTTACATTGTCTTTTCCTGCAATGTGTGAGGCTGAGATCTCCTGAAGATGCACTTCCACCCCATTCCATAATTTGAGCTATTTCCTGTGACTTGCTGGCTCTTGATTCCCCCCTGCTGATTGATTGTAAGCCAATGTCGTTGCATTGTCCAACATTATTCAGACTGCTTGACCCTGCAATCGGTCGCTGAATCACAAGCATGCCAACTGGACTGCATGGGCTTCCAGCCGATTGATGCTCCAGAGAGAATCTTCTGTACTCCAGCACCCTTGCGCTGTCAGCTCCTGACAGTGAGATCCCCATCCCAGGAAGCTCACATCTGTCGAGAGTACTAGCCAGACCGGTGATCTTAGGGATTTTAGGGATACCCCCTTTCTTAGATGATCGACTTTTAAACCATCACCTGCAAGTGTATGCAGACCTCCATCGGTAGGTGAAGCTGAATCGAACAGTCCTGAGACTGTGGGTTGCAACGAGATAGCAGAGTGTGCTGAAGAGGGCGCATATGCACCCTTGCCCATGGCACCACCTCCAGGGTTTGCTGCCATCAATCCGAGTACCTGTAGATAAGACCATACTGTTGGACGTAATGTGTTCCTCATTAGACGCACCTGCACCATCAGCTTCTGAATACGGCCTTCCGGCAAGAACACCTTGCCCTGCTTTGTGTTAAACCAAACATCGCAATACTCTAGTGACTGTGATGGCTGAAGATTGCTCTTGGCCAGGTTGACATCCGACCTAGCTACTGCAACAAGGAGATCTTGCGCGAGACCCAGAGGTTCTCTTCCAGACTTTGGCTCAAATCAGTCAGTCGTCTAGGTACAGGTGTACCAGAATCCCATTCTCTCAACTCCGCTGCCACCACCACCATGACATTGGAAAATGTTCTGGACGCGGTGGCCAAACCAAAAGGTAGAGCTTGAAATAGATAATGATGCCCCAAACCTACGAAATGCAGAAATCGTTGATGCTCTAGCCAGATAGCAATATGAAAGAATGCCTTGGACAAGTCCAGAGACAATAGAAACTCCCCCGACTGTATGCCATTTTCACTGAGCTCAAAGTTTCCACGCGAAAACGAGTCACAAATTGACGGGTAACCTCTTGAGATCTAGGATGGGGTGAAAAGAGCCCTCCTTTTTGGGCACAATGAAATAAACGGAATATCAGCCTGTATTTTCTTGAGAAGTCTTGACTATGTACACTCCACTGCTTGTCTCTTCTACAGTGTTGCGACCGTCGCTGCTCGACGTTCTCACTCCGCCCTCTTTACCTCTGTGGCGACTCCCTCCAGGTCTGATGGACGGCTGGCTGTTGTCTCCCTCCGGCATCCCCGGACCAGATCGACGTTGCAGATCCGCCATGATGCCTGAAGACCTAGGGTGCGTGCGCGCGCTCTGATTGAAGTACCAGCAAGAGCACGAACCTCAGGGGCGTCCCCCTGAGATGACGTCATCCGCTTCCAATATTTAAAGGTCTCTATTTCGCTATCTAACTGAGTTAGCATGGGGATTGCTTACGGCTACGCTTCCCAAGCTACTCTGCCTACTCAGACTTACCAGAGGTACCCACTCCTCGGGGGTCTCACTCTTTTTCTTTACTTTCAGATTACAGATAGGAACCGGTACTCGCTCCTCGAGGGCCCATGTTCCTGGACACTCTGAAGATTCTCTACTGCCTGGAAGCTATCGCTGCTACAACATTTGTGAGTTACCATCACTCTCTCAGAGCTTTCCCTGGAACCAGGTACTCGCTCCTCGAGGGCCTAAACCTTTCCAGCTCCTGAGCTTCCTTGAGACCTTACGTGAGTTTTGTCATCTAGTTCTGTTCATGAACTCTGCCTACTCTACCTACTCACTTTCTACAGTTTCTCAACAGCTCAGCCATCCTGGATCGCTGTTCCAGTACCTGAGGGACTACAGCCCTGTCGGGCATATCAGCTCACTACTGCCACCTCTGGTGGTTTCAAAAACCTGTTTAATAAAAGAACTAATGTGTGTCTGTCTCCATACTCAAGCCTAGCCGGTGGTCCCTCTCGGGATATCCTCCCGGGGGCGTGGTCATCTGCCACCGGTCCAGGGATCCACCCACAACTATATCAGATTCATTACAGATTGCTACTCCTTAGCAAGACGATATCTGAGACACTACAAGATTGCTGACTCCTCCTTCTTTCGGAGCCAATAATAACATACAGAGAGTAGCAGGGAGACACCATGAAAATGTCCTGAGGAACACTGTGAAACTCCAGCGCATAGCTATCTCTTATCACTTCCACTGGTCTGACATGATTTCGACCCACCTCTGATAAAAAAAAAGAGGCGACCCCCTATCTCCTGCTCTAGGGGGTGGGTTGGCCCACCTTCATTGGGAGGCTCGGGTGGGCTAAACTACCCGAGCCTGCGCCCAGTCTGGTCTGCCTGGGACAAAAGGCCTGAGACCTACCCAAAGGTCAATTCCTGTAAAAGGCCGCTCTTCTGTAGGATCGAAAATGTTTGGATCCCCTAGTACGACCTCTCATGCTGAAATAGCGCGGCGTTTGTTTCTTAATCTCTAGCAACTGAGGACTCACCCACTTATTGGCATTTTCTCTAGCTCGCGCCCCAAACAAGAGCAAGACTTTTAAAAGGAAACTTCGTAAGGTAGACTTCAAGGTTGTATAGGCTGACCAGTTTAACTGATACCTGGCCCCTATTATCGAAGCCACCCCTCTGGTTGAAACTGTGGACCAAATCACAGGCACGCTACTGTCAAAAAGGCGGCTGCTGGTTCCATCAGTGCCCTGGAATTCACACCAAATTCATCAGCCTCCTGAGAGAGAAGTAAACAAGAGTGAGCCACCAGGGAACAACAAGAAGCTATCTGCAAATTCATTGCCATTGTTTCAAAAGCCTGCTTAAGGATGGCCTCAATTCTCCTATCCTATGCATTCTTCAAGGCTGTTCCCCCTTCTACAGGGATAGTTTTCTGCTTAGTAATGGCAAACACAAGTGCATCTACTATCGGAAAGTACAACTGCTCTCTCGCAGCTTGATCCAGGGGGTATAGGCCTTCCAAGGCTCATCCCCCTTTAAAATTAGCTTTTGGGGTGCCCCATTCAAGATAAATCAATTGTTGAATGGCCTCCATAATAGGGAAGAAACATGAAGCTTTATGCAAAAAATTCAAAATGGGATCTTTCTTTGGTTCAGACATGGATTCATCCCCCAGTACTCCCAGCATCTTCAATGTCTGGGAAATCAGAGCCAGTAACTCATCTCTATGAAAGAACTGCAACATAGTTCTATTTGGCTCCAATCCCGGAGGAATTTCCCCATTATCCAGGGAGTAAAGATCTGCATCATCATCCATGCTACCTGGGTCCCTATCAGGGAAACCTGTAGCAGCTCTAAGCATACTCTGACACTTATCCACAGCACCAGACATGCAGGATTTCGCCGCCTGCAATCCTGACCTGTTAAGATTGGCCGAGGCCTGTGCCTGATGAAAAGATTGCAGTCCTTGAAAACATTTTACCCAAGAAAAGGCAGAGGGATCTATGTCACACCAGGTGGCATCTGTCCTGTGCCCACTAAACTACCTTCCCCCACTGATGAACCAGTTAGGGGAGTTCCAAAATCAGGCGACCCCCTCTGGCAACTCTTTTCCCATTCCTGAATCAGGCTAGAAAGAACCAGGCTTAGTAAAATCAGTCGAAGGCAATTTATGTATTTTATTTATTTATTTTAATTGTTGATTTTTATATATCGACATTCGTTGGAACATCATGCCGGTTTACACTGTAACAAAATAACAAGAGAGAGAAATACAATAAACAGGGAAGGGAAGGGGGAGCAGTAATGAAAGAGGAGAGAAGACAGCAGTAGGAAGGATAGGGAAAGAGAGAAATTTGATAGGAACATTTGAAGAAAATAAAATTAACAATAGACACTATGTACAGGTGGGCTGGTAGGTACCAGACCAGTGATGGCAGTGCCAGGGAGAGGTGTGGGGGGGAAATGGTAGGGTAGGCTTAAAGGAGGGTGAGGGGAAACTAATAACAGAATTTAGGCATCATTGCTTAGGGGAGAGAAACACTATATTTTGGAGTCTTTGCTTGGAGTGAAAGAAAGGGGGAAGAAAGGAGAGGCAGAGAGGAGGAGAGGGGAAAGGGTGGGCTGTGGGGTTAGAGTGCAAGCTAAGTTTGGTCAACGTCTGGGTATGCTAAAGTAAAGAGCCAGGTTTTGAGCCTTTTTTTAAATTTAGACAGGTTAGGTTCTAGACGGAGGGCTGTGGGCAGGGTGTTCCATAGGGAAGGACCGGCAATAGAGAAAGCCCTTTCTCTGTTGAGGTGTGGGTGAGCAGCTTTTAGGGAGGGGGTGTATAGGGTACCAGCAAGGTTGGATCTAGAGGGGCGGGTAGATGATCGGAAAAGAGGTGCATTCTTGAGCCAAGTGTGATTTTGATTGTAAAATAAATTGTGGAGGATGGTGAGTGTTTTGTATTTTATGCGTGAGGTTATGGGTAACCAGTGGAGGTCTTTTAGGATAGGGGTAATGTGATCCGATTTACGTGCGTTTGTTAGGATTCTGGCCATGGCATTCTGTAAAAATTGGAGGGGCTTGATAGTGGAGAGAGGGAAGCCAAGCAATAAAGAATTGTAATAGTCCAGTTTAGTTAAAATAGTTGCCTGTAGGACTGTGCGGAGGTCTTGGGTATATAGCAGGGGTTTAAGTTTCTTTAGGATGTGCAATTTGAAGAAGCCTGTTTTTATGGTATTGTGGATGTGAGATTTGAAATTTAAATGTTGGTCAAGATAGACGCCGAGATCTCTCACATTGCAGGTGAATGTATCAGGTGGAGAGTTGGTGTTGCTTAAGGCAGGGAGCGAGCGAGCTGGGGGATTGGTGATTGTGAGGATATCCGTTTTTGTTACATTTAAAGTGAGATGTAGGTTTGAGAGGAGGGTGTTAATTGAAGTAAGGCAGGAATCCCAAAACTGTAATGTTTTGGGGAGGGATTCTTGAAGCAGGATGAGGATTTGAACGTCGTCAGCATACATGAAGAACTTTAGGCCAAGATCAGAGAGGAGATAGCAGAGGGGGAGGAGATAGATATTGAAGAGCGTGGAAGAGAGGAGGAGCCCTGCGGGATGCCCTGAGAGAGGGGAATGTGGGATGATTCGCAATTGGCTATTTTTACGGTGTAATTTCTGTTGTTGAGATAAGAAGAGAACCATTGCAGCGCAGAACCTGTGACACAGATTTCTGCTAGGCGGGTGAAGAGAATGGTATGTGAATTAACTGAGTCCACGCTCTAATTATATAGATTTAGCAGATACAAGAAGGGTGGAAAAGGGTTAAAAGGGGGAAATCTAGACGGATAATTGATTGTGGAGGAGGGTAAAATGTATGAGTATTAGAGTAGAATAGATGGGGGGGAGAGGTAAGGGAATGAATATTAGGATGAATGGGTGAATAATAGGAAAGTAATGGGGGTTTTATTATGATGTATGTAAAATGGTTGGTTTAATTGTTTATTGATGATGTAAGATGATTTAATATATGTTTTAATTTGATGTATTTGAGGTTGCTACTGCAACTCAACTTATTGTAAACTGCCTTGAAATGGATTTGAAAGTCGGTATAAAGATAAATAAATAAATAAAATAAATGATTGATGATGTCAAAGGCAGCAGATATATCAAGTAGGGCCAGTATGTATGATTGACCATGGTCTAATCCCTTGAGTATAGTGTCAGAAAGGGTAAGAAGGAGGCTTTCACTGTTACGGGCTTTACGAAAGCCAAATTGAGCCGGGTGAAGGGTGTTGTGCTCTTCAAGGAATTCGGTAAGCTGGGTATTGACTATTTTCTCCATTATTTTTGCTATGAAAGGCAAGCTAGAAATAGGGTGATAGTTAGCTGGGATACTGGGGTCGAGGTTAGGTTTTTTTTAGGAGGGGTTTGACAACTGCATGTTTAAGGGGGTCGGGTACTTTGCCATGTGAGAGGGAGCAGTTTATTATGTCAGCTAGCAGTTTTGAAATGGTGGCGGGGATGGAAAGAAGAGTCTTAGTGGGGATTATATCAGATGAATGTGTAGCGGGTTTAGCCTTTTGGAGGATTCATTCAATCTGTTTAGGAGAGGTGAGTTCAAGGGGCTCAAGGTTAGCGCTTGAGTTTTTGGGGAGGGGGTTGACTGGGGAGGGCTTACCAGGGAAACATTGAAGGACATTAGTGATTTTGTTTCTAAAAAACATGGCAAGTTCCTCGCATTTAGTGCTGGCATTTTCTTCAGTGGAGGGGGGGGGGGGAGGGGGTGGTAAGTTCAGAGACATAAGAGAAGAGAGCATTGGAGTTGAATTGGTAGTCGTGTATTTTGGCGGAATGGTAGTCTCGTTTTGCTTTTAGGGTAGATTGTCTGTATGAGTGAAGAGAAGATTTGTAGGCAGCTGCATGAGCTGGGGATGGAGTTTTTCGCCAGGCTCTTTCTTTATTTCTCAATTCATTTTTTAGTTTCTTTTTTAATTCAGTAGTGTACCAAGGTTTTTTTACTGACTTGTTGTGGGAAATTTTCTTTTTTACTATAGGGCAGACTTCATCGGCTATGGTGGCGGTGAGATTGTTCCAAGATGATAGTGCTGACACAAGTTAGAGGGAACCCCAGGCTGGGATGCCCGAATATGACAAACAGCACAGAGGGTAAGGCACTTAGCTTTCTTTGCTATAGGAACCATCAGTCTGTCAGCACACTTTAACAGATTTATTATGCACTGCAAAAACTACACACTCAAAATGTAGGTGTCCAAAAATTAGGCGCCCAATACTGTACCTCGTTGAGTGCCCAAAAACCGAGCTCCTACGAGGCTGCTCAGATGGTGCGCATAAATAAGCGCATGCATATGAACATCCAGGTGGTCGCCCCTATGCGCCCAACTAGATATCCAACCAGACACCCAACTAGATGCACAAACTGGGCACACAACTGGTCGTACAGCTGGATGCACAAGCACGAACCGACGGAACTGAGGAGGGCAGTCTTATGCGCAGGAAAAACGTGTAAAACACCGTCACAGCCTACCCAGTGGCAAATAAGAAAAGCCTGAGAGCTGCTCAACCTGCCAGGCTACTCACATCTTCTAAGCTCCCTCAGAGGCGGGGACGAAAGTCGGATCGGTGCGCTGAGCACAGAGACTGGAGGAGAGAGGAATCCCAAAAAACTCCCTTTTCTCCTTTTTTTTTTTTTTAAATTACTCTTTACCTGAGCTCAGCCCATCCAGACTGAGTACAAGGTCGGTCTCCTGCTGTGAAGGGAGAGGGCAAGGACCTTCACTGCCGCGCTTGGCTTCCTGCACTCGCTTGCCTTTCAGCGGTTTTTTTTTGTTTTAGTTTTGTTTTTACAGCTATATCCACGCCGACTGAAAAAAACAACTACCGGACCAAGGCACTCATCTGAGGGAGGAATCCAAAGATATCACCTCAGGAATTCTCAATTGAGGGAGGGACCATAAGGTATCACCACAGGAGAGCAGTGCATAATAAATCTCCTTCTTTTTTTCTCCTTTGCAAATTTTTAATCAATCCCCAGTAGGGAAATGTATGTCCATCATCTGCTGGAGATTGAGAATACTGGCGGGCTTTGCTCCATCTCCATCTTCTGGTAGAGGTGCTTAACCCACTGGTTTTGGATCCACCTATCCGCATGCTGAGAAAAATAAAGTTTTTATATCTTTACAGTATGCTGCATTTTTCTTTTGTCTCTCACCATTCTCCTATCTTATCTCTTATTCATTAGTTATTTTTTCTTTTCCAAGTTAGAAAATTTTCAAAAGTTGTGTATGTAAAAATTAGTACTTATGCTTGAAAAATAGCATATACATGAATATATGCTATTTTAGAAACCTCAACATAGGCACATAAATCAGGGTCCGTGGGTAAATTTGTGCATGGGCAACGGTTTGGATTTAATGGAACTTCAAAGGCATAGAAAGATGATCAGTGTTTTTAAAAAATGGCTGCCATATATGCCGTATGAGACTGAATGAGCCTGTTATTTATAATTCCTACCGAAATGACAGATGTTATGCGTATTGTACACATAGCCTCTTACAGCTTCTTACTTCCATTTTGTTAACAAACACAAAAATAATGCAGCAGCAAGTTAGAAAGGAGCTACCAACATGCCCCCCTGATGCAGTAATCAAAATGTGATATCACGTTGGGCACAAAGGGAAGTAATTCCTTTTGAATTTTTACATGCAAAATGAAAAATTTTCTTAAAAAAAGCAACATTTAATATACTATTCCTAACATGAAAATTCATTGTGGACAAAGGTGACATGATTATGTATGACTCGTAGCATTAAAGGCACATACAATTTTTTGGCAGCCTTGCACAGATGTTAGGATGGTCCCATTCCACAATTCTTATATTAAGTACTGTTGAGTTAGTAGTGCACAGTGCTGCATACTACAAGAAAGGAATACTGTATATCAAATTCTATAAGCAAGATTACTTTAGTTAAGTGCATTTGATTTGCCTGACTTTGTTACTGGATAACTTATTTTCACACAGGAGTGAAGGGGGGATGCTAAAGGGGTTGGCAGCTTCCCAGGCATAACTTAATTGCATGGGGCAAGAAAGGAGGGATGCCGGATGTGCTGGTAGCTTCAGCCAGCATAAAATAGAGCTGCTTAACTGTAACAGGTGTTCTCTGAAGACAGCAGGATGTCAGTTCTCACATATGCGTGACATCATCTGATGAAGCCCGGTACGTAAAACTTACCGGTATGTCAACATTTCTAGAACTTTGACTGAGCCTCTTTGAGCATGACTGAGCATGCATTATACAACATGCTCACATGCGGGTCCCTTCAGTCTTATTACAAGGAATTATAAGAAAACACTATGAAGTGGAAACCCAACTCCTTCGGAAACAGGCGGGTCTCGTGTTGTCCTTTAAGAGCACCTGTTACAGGTAAGCAACTTTGCTTTCTCCAAGGACAAACAGGATGGCAGTCCTCACACATGTTACAGGTGGTCCCGCAACATAAAAGGGGGAACAATAACTGGTGCCAAAGGGCACCAAGAATTATATTTTTGTTGGCAATAGGCCTTTTTTGTGTGTGTATGTATATATATATATATATATATATATATATATATATATATATATATATATATATATATCCTAAGAAGGGGCCCATCTGAACAAAAAAAATAAACAGGTCCTAGTGGGAACAGAGTTGGGTTCTACACCTCAAACATATTCTGAAGGACAGACTGGACAAGCCTGCTGTCACATCGGCCATCCTAGTCCAAACAGTAATGAGATGTGAATGAGTGGATGGAACTCCATGTTTTAGATTGAGACAGAATAGCCAGTCCCCTTTTTGCAAAAAAGGGATCAAGATGCCCAGGGAAATCATCTTGAAAACATGTATTAAAAAAAAAGTTTTACTTAACAATAAAATATACAGTAATACATTTCTCTGTATTACTGTATATTTTATTCTTAAGTAAACCTTTTTTGAATACATTTTTTCTCCTGATAGGAATGAGCTAATCATATTGTTTCCTGTCAATTGATTAAATCTGTCATGAACAGGTAATAAGTGCCATGGTCTTTTTATTTATATGGCTTTCTATCCTTACACTGTTTAGTCTTTTGTATGTTGACCTCTTTCCTTTTTAATTTATAAAAAGAACTTTCTCTGTGTGTTGTTTATGTATTTTGATTAAACTATGCAATGTTTTATTTTAGCCTCTGAAGCAGCCCGTGATCGGGCGAAACTCAGACTTTGAGTCGGGCACTCACTGGAATATTAGCTTTTCAATAAATAATCTTGAGGACTTTGGCTTTTCTGTTTTATATTCCTCACAGATCCTCTTTGGAACTGGTGCCTGACATCTTGTGGTGAACCCCTGAGAACCATGGAGAATTAGCTTTTTTCATCACAGGGTCACTTTGGGGTTTCTCAGCAAAAGCTGGAGCATCCATGTGCCCGGCATTATGCATCAACAGGAACAGATGCCAATGTTTCTTCAGCTTTCCTCGATGCTCGGCACAGTCTTTCCCTGAAGCTGAGGCTGAAGAAAAGGAGCCCATTCTCATTTTCGACCTGGAGGAAATAGGTGATGGCTCGCTTCCAGAGTCCCTGATGGCCATCAATGCCAACAAAGCCAATGGCCCTGGCAATGTTGATGGCTCGATGGGCATCAGAGCGGCTCTGAGGTCCCTTGATGTCGATGCTGATGGATTGGTCTTCTGGTGCCTGAAGAGTTGTTTCATCTTCTCTAGAAAGGCCCAGAGTTCTTTAGGGTTCATCTGGGTGCAACTGCGGCAATCCCGGACATCATGCGATTTCCTCAAGTAGAGGACATATCTATCTTGGGGATCTATGATAGACATGATCCTTGCACATTGAAGGCACCACTGGAATCCCATGGAAATGGCGTTTAGAAATAAAAGGGACACAAGATGAAAATCTATGGTGGTAGCTGTCAATGGCCAGCAGGCACCAAATGCACCACTAACCCTGGTGTTTGAATGCAAAAGAAAACTTAGTGAAACCACCAAAAAACCTGCTTGGGACAATACAAAGGGGAACCGAGGGATCCCATGTCAATGAGGTGTGAATCCCATTGGTGAAACTTCTGAACAAGAGACAAAAAAAAATGTGACATATTCACAAACTGTGAACCCCTGGAATCTGTAGAAAAGTAAGACTGAAGGGATACCTGTGGACGTGTAGTATAATGCATGCTTGGGCATGCTCAGAGAGGCTCAGTCAAAATTCTAGAAACTTTGGTGCAAGTTTTCCATGTTGGGTTCCACTAAATTATGTCACCCATGTGTAAGGACTACCATCCTGCTTGTCCTCGGAGAAGTTAAGAACATAAGAACATAAGAAATTGCCATAATGGTTCAGACCAAGGGTACATCAAGCCCAGCATCCTGTTTCCAACAGAGGCCAAACCAGGCCACAAGAACCTGGCAATTACCCAAACACTAAGAAGATCCCATGCTACTGATGCAATTACTAGCAGTGGCTATTCCCTAAGTAAACTTGATTAATAGCCGTTAATGGACTTCTCCTCCAAGAACTTATCCAAACCTTTTTTCAACCCAGCTACACTAACTGCACTAACCACATCCTCTGGCAACATATTCCAGAGCTTTATTGTGTGTTGAGTAAAAAAGAATTTTCTCCGATTAGTCTTAAATGTGCTACTTGCTAACTTCATGGAATGTCCCCTAGCCCCTTCTATTATTTGAAAGTGTAAATAACCCGAGTCACATCTACTCGTTCAAGACCTCTCATGATTTTAAACACCTCTATCATATCCCCCCTCAGCCGTCTCTTCTCCAAGCTGAACAGCCCTAACCTCTTCAGCCTTTCCTCATAGGGGAGCTGTTCCAACCCCTTTATCATTTTGGTTGCCCTTCTCTGTACCTTCTCCATTGCAACTATATCTTTTTTGAGATGCGGCGACCAGAATTGTACACAGTATTCAAGGTGTGGTCTCACCATGGAGCGATATAGAGGCATTATTACATTTTCCTTTTTATTAACCATTCCTTCCTAATAATTCCTAACATTCTGTTTGCTTTTTTGACTGCTGCAGCACACTGAGCCGACGATTTTAAAGTATTAACCACTATGATGTCTAGATCTTTTTCCTGGGTGGTAGCTCCTAATATGGAACCTAACCGTGTAACTACAGCAAGTGTTATTTTTCCCCTATATGCAACACCTTGCACTTGTCCACATTAAATTTCATCTGCCATTTGGATGCCCAATCTTTCAGTCGCGCAAGGTCCTCCTGTAATGTATCACAGTCCGCTTGTGATTTAACTACTCTGAATAATTTTGTATCATCCGCAAATTTAATAACCTCACTCGTTGTATTCCTTTCCAGATCATTTATATATATATTGAAAAGCACTGGTCCAAGTACAGATCCCTGAGGCACTCCACTGTTTACCCTTTTCCACTGAGAAAATTGACCATTTAATCCTACTCTCTGTTTCCTGTCTTTTAACCAGTTTGTAATCCATGAAAGGACATTGCCTCCTATCCCATGACTTTTTAGTTTTCGTATAAGCCTCTCATGAGGGACTTTGTCAAATGCCTTCTGAAAATCCAAATACACTACATCTACCGGTTCACCTTTATCCACATGTTTATTAACCCCTTCAAAAAAATGAAGCAGATTTGTTAGGCAAGACTTCCCTTGGATAAATCCATGTTGACTGAGTTCCATTAAACCATGTCTTACTATATGCTCTACGATTTTGATCTTGAGAATAGTTTCCACTATTTTTCCTGGCACTGAAGTCAGGCTCAATGGTCTATAGTTACCCGGATCGCCCCTGGAGCCTTTTTTAAATTTTGGGGTTACATTGGTCACCCTCCAGTCTTCAGGTACAATGGATGATTTTAATGAAAGGTTACAAATTGTAACTAATAGATCAGAAATTTCATTTTTGAGTTACTTCAGTACCCTAGGATGCATACCATCCGGTCCTGGTGATTTGTTACTCTTTAGTTTGTCAATCTGGCCTACTACATCTTCCAGGTTCACAGTGATTTCGTTCAGTTCGTCTGACTCATCACCCCTGAAAACCATCTCCGGAACTGGTATCTCCCCAACATCCTCATTAGTAAACACGGAAGCAAAGAATTCATTTAGTCTTTCTGCAATGGCCTTATCTTCCCTAAGAGCCCCTTTAACCCCTCGGTCATCTAATGGTCCAACCAATTCCTTCACAGGTTTCTTGCTTCGGATATATTTAAAAAAGTTTTTGTTATGAGTTTTTGCCTCTATGGCCAACTTCATTTCAAATTCTCTCTTCGCCTGTCTTATCAATGTTTTACACTTAACTTGACAATGCTTATGTTTTATCCTACTTTCTTCAGATGGATCCTTCTTCCAGTTTTTGAAGGATTTTTTTTGGCTAAAATAGCCTCTTTCACCTCACCTTTTAACCATGACGGTAATCCTTTTGCCTTCTTTCCACCTTTCTTTATGTGTGGAATACATATGAACTGTGCCTCTAGGATTGTATTTTTAAACAATATCCAAGCCTGTTGAACACTTTTAACCTCTGCAGCTGCAACTTTCAGTTTTTTTTTATTTTCCTCATTTTATCAAAGTTTCCCCTTTTGAAAGTTTAGTGTTAGAGCTGCAGATTTACTTATTGTCCCCCTTCCAGTTATTAGTTTAAATTTGATCATGTTATGATCACTGTTGCCAAGTGGCCCCACCACCGTTACCTCTCTCACCAAATCCTGCATTCCACTAAGAATTCATTCTAAAATAGCTCCCTCTCTTGTTGGTTCCTGAACCAATTGCTCCATGAAGCAGTCATTTATTATATCCAGGAACTTTATGTCTCTAGCACGTCGTGATGTTACATTTACCCAGTCAATATTGGGGTAATTGAAATCGCCCATTATTATTGCACTGCCAAATTGGTTTGCTTCCCTGATTTCTCTTAGCATTTCATCATATGTTGACCATTTTGTCCAGGTGGACAGTAATATACTCCTATCACTATATTCTTACCCAACACACGTGAGATTTTTACCCATATAGATTCTACTGAGCATTTAGTCTCTTGTATGATCTTTATCCTGTGGGACTCTATACCCTCCTGGACATAAAGTGCCACACCCCCACCAAGTTGATCCTCCCTATCATTGAGATATAATTTGTACCCTGATATAGCACTGTCCCATTGGTTATCCTCCTTCCACCAAGTTTCTGTGATGCCAATTATGTCAATCTCATCATTTGCTGCTATACACTCTAACTCTCCCATCTTACTTCTTAGACTTCTGGCATTGGCATACAGACATTTCAAAGTGTGTTTTTTGTTTGTATTAACAACCTGCTTTTCAGTTGTTTGAGATAATTCAGAAATCATTAGCTTCGGTGATTTTTTACATATAGGCATATGGACTATGTTTGCTTTTAATGGAACCTCTCTGTTGGGATGCCCTAACGTTCCTGTTTCATTAGTATCCTTCAAGGATACATTTCTCCGAACCATGAACTGTTGAGTGACTGTCGGCTTTCCCCCTTGTTGTAGTTTAAAATCTGCTCTATCTCCTTTTTAAAGTTAGTGCCAGCAGCTTGGTTCCACTCTGGTTAAGGTGGAGCCCATCCTTTCGGAAAAGTCTCCCCTTTCCCCAAAAGTTTCCCCAATTCCTTATAAAGCTGAATCACTCTTCCCTGTACCATCGTCTCATCCACGCATTGAAACTCTGGAGCTCTGCCTGCCTCTGGGGCCCTGCATGTGGAACAGGAAGCATTTTGGAGAATGCCACTCTGGAGGTTCTGGATTTCAGCTTCCTATCTAAAATCCTAAATTTGGCTTCCAGAACCTCTCTCCAACATTTTCCTATGTCGTTGGTGCCCACATGTACCATGACAACCGGCTCCTCCCCAGCACTGTCTATAATCCTATCTAGGTTACGTGTGAGGTCTGCCATCTTCGCACCAGGCAGGCAAGTTACCAGGCAGTCCTCACGTCCACCAGCCACCCTATCTACATTTCTAATAATCGAATCACCAACTATGATGGCCGGCCTAACGCTTCCTTCCTGGGCAGCAACCCTGGGAGGCTTGTCCTCAGTGCGAGAGGACAATACATCACCTGGAGAGCAGGTCCTTGCTACAGGATCTCTTCCTGCTACACCAGGGTGATGTTCTCCTACTGGGAGACCTTTCTGATCCAAGGCAGCACTGGGTCTGCCAGACTGTTTTTGGGACTTGGCTACCATGTCCCTGAAGGTCTCATCAATGTACCTCTCTGTCTCCCTCAGCTCCTCCAAGTCTGCTACTCTAGCCTCCAGAGATCGGATTCATTCCCTGAGAGCCAGGAGCTCTTTGCACTGAGTGCATACATGCAATCTCTCACCGGTGGGTAAAAAATCATACATGTGACACTCAATGCAAAAGACTGGAAAGCCCCCCTCTTGCTGCTGGACTGCTGCCTTCATCTTAGTTTTATTCCTAGTTAAGTTTAGGATACTAAGGTCGTTGGAATGAGAGTACTTTAAATTTACAGATGAATTTACTAATTAATCAGCTAGTGTCCTACAAGGGGATGATTAAACTTTCAATAAGGGCTGGTACAATAGTATGATTTAGATAAGACCCTGATTGATTTTTAATGAAAAATTTCATGGGATTAGAAAGGGAAGAATGCTAGAGGGCTGCTGGCTTACCTTGGCACAACTTTCACACAGGAGACTGGGGGGATGTTGGAGGCTTCCTCTGGTATAGCTTAGTTTCATAGAGTTAGAAACGGGTGGATGCTGGAGGTGTTGGTGGTTTCCTCTGGCATAACTTATTTTCACATGGGATAAATGAGCAGGATGCTAGAGGTGCTGGCAGCTTTTCCTGGCTAATTATTTCACTATGAGAGAGAAGAGGATGGCCAGATTTAGGATTGTTCTGGCACTGCTTAGATCTGGCCACCCAAGTTAAGTGCCTTGAGGTGAAAATCAACGTTAAGTGCTTAACATTCTCCCCCTGCCCTATCTCCCATCTACTTTTGAAACATCTAAACTTAGTTATCACGTGAAATTAGGATCGTAAATTTAGGTGGTTAGAGCAGGAAATTTTCCATTGGCCAGATGTAGGTGCCCAACTCTCAAAGTTATGCGCCTTGATCTTTTGAATATCTGGTTCACAGTCTCTCTCACAGTCACATGCATTATCCACAAAACTGCACATCTTTCTCTTACTCGGATATCAAGGGAAGGAGCTTCTTCCATATCACAAAGATACCCTATCCCCTACAAATGATTCCAGTACTATAGGGCTGGATATCAGACATATGTGCAGGGGTCAAAGTAACTTTCTCAAACCTGAAGTTTTTCAGGGGTTTGGACATTTGTGTATATCTCTAATGTTAATGAACTTAAAAGCCTGATTAATCAACAATGGGATAGACAGAATCAAGCATTTCTCATGTTTTTGTAGTTTTTCTTTTTATAAACAAATACAAGTAATTTTACATTTGGATTAATCAAACGTTTACTATTAACATGAAAGCTAGCTTCAACAAAGGCTTACACACTTACCTTGCAACATGATTTATTACAGGAGCAAAATTTGTTGGACCATAAAGCTGTACAGTTTTTAGACTTCTATAATAGGCTTCCATCACACCATCAATTCCATTACAGTAAGGGTTCTGTGGGTTTCCATTCTGAAACAAATGGAAAGATAATAGCAATGGAAAGAGATGAATGAAAATAATATATGTTTTGAGAAGGGGATGACAATTAAATGATAGATGTTATGAAATATGTTGTCATATTCAGTCCTTCAAATTCTTGCATTGACTGAACATTCCAAGACTAATTCATTTTAATAGAAGGTCTCTTTAGTAATAGAAAAGGCCTGCAATTGGATAATTTCATTATCTCTGTCTACAGAATGATATTTTTTAAATTAAAAGAATCATCAGGTAGGCCATGTTGCCAAAAAGTGAACTGATGCACATATTAGTATCTATGTTAAAAGGTGTTTTAAAATTATCATTAAAATGTTTGTTATTGTAGCTAAAACCAAAAAAATTAATTTTAGCATTTTTATACTAAAAGAAATCTGTAGCATTCAGTCCTTCTGAAATGTTGTGAATGCCCTACCTAAAATCCAGACTTTTGGCTCAGTTTTTAGGGATAAATTTGCAAAATGTGTAAAACTGGAAGTTACATGTGTAAGTATTATTTTGCAAAAGCCTGAAGTACACATGTGCTAGCAGTGCTGCGTGCAAAAAAGGGGTGGTTCAGGGGCATCCCAGGAAGTGATTTGGAAATTTGCGCACAAGCTGCTATTCTGTAAGCAATATACATGCATACAATACTGAACCTGACCGAATGCTTTTATACCTGCTAATTAAGTCATGGAAGTAAAATTGCACTTGTTTTTTGTCTACAGTTTTTGGCTGGAAGGTCTGGGTTACGTGGAGGGAGGTCAGGGTGAACTGCTGGAGGATATGAATGAACTGCTGAAAGTGCTGGGAAAATGGTGATTCCAAGTACACACACAAGTAAGTACTTTCATAAGTGGAGTACATGCATATTTCAAAGAATAGCTGCCTGTGGCTAAATATGCACACATATTACAGTTATTATGTGTGTAAAATATATCCATGAACTTTTATAAAATGGATACAGAAAGTATGTGGTTTTCTGTATTGCAAATATGCACACATACTGAAACTACACACATATCTTTGAGGCAGATACATGGGATTTTATAAATTATGAAGCTCCCACCACACAGTTCATAAAATACTGCTGTACCTTATGGGGTAGATTTTAAAAAAGGGCGCCTTCGCGTACTTTTGTTGGCGCATCAGGCGCAAACAAAAGTATGCTGGATTTTAGTAGATACGCACGTAGCCGCGCGTATCTGCTAAAATCCTGGATCGGCGCGCGCAAGGCTGCCGATTTCGTGTAGCCGGCGCGCGCTGAGCCGCGCAGCCTACCTCCGTTCCCTCCGAGGCCGCTCCGAAATCGGAGCGGCCTTGGAGGGAATTCGCTTTCGCCCTCCCCTCACCTTCCCCTCCCTTCCTCTACCTAACCCACCCCCCTGGCCCTGTCTAAACCCCCCCCCTACCTTTGTCGGGGGATTTACGCCTCCCGAAGGGAGAAGTAAATCGTCGCGCGCCAGCGGGCCACTAGCGCGCCGAGATGCGACCCGGGGGGCGGTTCCGGAGGGCGCGGCCACGCCCCCGGACCGCCCCGGGCCGAAACCACGCCCCCGGGCCCGCCCCCGACACGCCGCGTCCCGCCCCGAAAATGCAGCGCCGATCGGTCCCGCCCCCGACACGCCCCCTCGAAAAACCCTGGGACTTACGCGAGTCCCGGGGCTCTGCGCGCGCCGGCAGGCCTATGTAAAATAGGCGCACCGGCGCGCAAGGCCCTGCTCGCGTAAATCCGCCCGGATTTACGCGAGCAGGGCTCTTAAAATCCGCCCCTATGTGCATATGTGCTGACGTGTATAGACTATTGAAAATTACCTTCTTATAAGTGAATTTGCAAAAATTTGGGCACATAAAGAATTAGCAGATATGCATGTAAGTAGCTTCTAATCACATATTCCATATTTTGTAAAAGTTGCAAACACTCATATTTTCACTTTCTCGCGCACATTTACACATGTAAAAAAGAGGTGATGGTCTGGGGCATTCTGGGGCAGGGCCAATATTTATGCGCATAAGTTGCTATATTAAAAGACATTTACATGTGTACATATGCCAACTTATGTATTTTTACACCTACTAAGTATCTGGTAAAAGTGATATTAAAATGTGTTTATTGTGAGGTACTGACCAAGTGGACTGAGGGGAGTTCAGATTGAAGAATCAGGAAGATCTCAATGACCTGGAGAAGGACAAGATGAACTAGTGGACTAATTGGTAAACTGGTTAATTTCCTTGACATGTGCATGTTTTCAAATTGTCTGACTTGCACACATAAATTGGGTCTGATGCAAGTAAGTCCTTGTTTATTTTCATACGTAAAATATGCATGCATAAATTTTTAAAATAGAAAAGTGAATGCGTTCAAGGCATTGTAATATGTGGTTTTAATGCACTGCATGTCTTCACGTGTATGTATACCTACACATGTATGTTGCGGGGTAAAAATATGCATATTTTATAATTTGTACTAAATGACTAATTAAGGGAGCCTTTTTGCATAGATATCAACTCACACAAAATATCAATGAAAGTTTTTTATTAATGAGACCACACCATAAAATCTATCTAGACAAAAAAATCCTGTCTAGCACACACATACTTCTCATTCATACCAACACCCCATAAAAACATTAACACATTTGATGTAAACACTACTTAATAACCAGTGCAAAAACAGCTTTTAAATACCTATATATAATGTTTTTCAACAATAAACATGTTCCTCCTCACAATAATTTAATTAAACATATATATCTGACTGCTTCATGGGCCACTGAAAAATTTTTTTATTAACTCAGAAGCGTTTTCCTTTTTAATCCTCTTCAACATCCAGTGACCAAGATATTTAGCACAGTCCATTGAACTCCTTTAGGACTATTCCAACAAGCGATCCTTGTTTCACCCGTCTGTGGCGGGCTTCCTCAGGGACAGTTCACGCCAAATCCCTCACTCAATAGTCACACTCATATGTAGACAGTCAACTCACTGCCTAGCTCTTCTACTTGGTGGTAACTCAATTTTTCCCACATATTCTTTTAAATAACATCAAACGTCGATTCAAACAAAGAACTCTTTTCAAACCGTATTTTCCAGTTGTGTTCAAACCAGGAACTGACGTCACTTCCCACAGGCAATGTGGGAAGTGACGTCTATCTAGACAAAAAAATCCTGTCTAGCACACACAGGCAATGTGTGTGCCAGACAGGATTTTTTTGTCTAGATAGATTTTATGGTGTGGTCTCATTAATAAAAAACTTTCATTAATATATTGTGTGAGTTGATATCTATGCAAAAAGGCTCCTTTAATTAGTCATTTAGTACAGATAGAGGGAAACTATATTACTTAGTTTTTTCCCCTAGTGCATTGTACCGTTGTGGTTACCAGATATTTTATAATTTGTGCATATGTGATACCCATAGGTTATAAAATAGCATAGTAAAACTACATGCAGCCATATCAGCGACTATATGTTGTCATGCGTAGTTGTTTGAAAGTTATCCTCCCTGGGAGTAACTTTTTCACTTTAAGTGGTTAGGGAGGGTAGTTTTCAAAGACATTTCTGTGGGTAAAAAAGTGTTTTACTGGGAGAAATGGCCTTTTACAAAATTGCCCACCTAATATGCCTGTTCATGCATAAGCTTACCCAGACCGAGTAGAAGTATTACTGGGATTAGAGTTGGGAAGGGGTTTGGATATACAACTATTCGTTTGGATTTTTACCAAAAATTTTCAGCACACATAATAGGTGTAATTGTGCATCCGGGCCATGTCCGCTCCGCAGCCGGCCCTGCTCACCTTTCTCACCCATCCACGAGCTCCGGCCTCTCCTCCTCCGCAGCCAGTTTGCGGCGTACCTAGCTCCCCCGCTCAGTCTCCTGTCCAGGCCTCATGGCAGGGCTCAGCATCCTCCATGGCGTCGGCCCCGCCCCTAGGCACGCGCGGGGACCGCCCAGCCTCTTAAAGGGCCAAGGGCAGATCCCAGCTCTGCGGCGTGCCCTGATTGACAGCAGGATTTAAGGAAGTGGTCAGTCACCATTTCCTTGCCTTGGCAATCGGGTCGTACACTCTGGTGTTCTCTAGTTTGCCTGTTCCAGTGTCTCCTGTTCCAGTGTCTCCTGTTCCTTCGTCTCTCCATCCTGGTAGTACCCTTCAGATTGATCTCACGGTACTGACCTTTGCTTGCTCTTGACCTCGTCTGACTGCTGCCTGGATCCGACCTCTGCCTGTTCACTGACCATGCCTGACCGCTGCCTGGAACTGACCTCTGCATGTCCACTGACCTCGTCAGACCGCTGCCTGGAACTGACCTCTTCCTGACCACTCCTGAATTAACTACAGGTACTGACCCCTGCTTTGACTGACCATTCTAGACTGTTACTCTGGCCTCGATCCTTGCTATCCACTCGGTCACTCTCTTTTGGCCTCCTGCGACCTTTGGACATTCTTGCTTGGACACCGACCACGCACTCTTGTTCGTGGGGGGCACTCTCCTGCACTTCCTCTCTAGGAGACCCTATGAGGCCCACCTAAGACCAAGCAGCCCGGGTAACTAAGGGCTCAACCTGAGGGAATCCCGGGTTGCTATTGGCAAAGCTCCAGCTAGCCTCTGTCTCCTCCTGTACTCTGCCTCCTGTTGGCAGGCGCTTTCCGGGTCCGACAGGAAGGCCATATCAATCCTGCACCAGGCCAAGGGTCCACCTACAGCGCAACAGGTTGCCAAGGCCATGGACTCGGCGGAGTCTCCCGCCTTGCAGGCCATCCCTGGCCTAGCTGCTCATGTCCAAGAACAACAGTGAACCATCGAAGCATTAGCTTCATCTGTGGAGAGACTACGGGCTCAACTAGAGGATTCTGTTATGGCCAACTCAGGGGGTTTTGCTCAAACCCTGCCCCCGCGGGCATCACTGACCCTCCCAGCTCCACCCCATTTCAATGGGGATCCATGCCTCTGCCGAGGCTTCATCAACCAATGTTTTATGCAATTCGCACTACAGCCTGTGCTGTTTCCAAGTGAAACCACCAAGATCACCTTCATCCTCTCACGCCTTGAGGGGAAAGCCCTGGCATGGGCTTCCCCACTTTGGGAGTGTTCTGATGACATCCTCCATCACCTCTCCCACTTCATCTCCGTTTTCAAGCGAACCTTCGAAGATCCCGGCCGACAAGTGGTTGCGGGTCATCAACTTCTCCACCTCCGTCAAGGCTCGCATTCGCTCACCGAATTCACGGTGGAATTTAGAACATTAGCCACAGAACTGGGATGGCAAGAGGACTGCCTACGGGTAATCTATATACAGGGCCTGTCTCCGGCTCTCAAGGACGAGCTGGCTGCTAGAGAGATTCCTACATCTCTTGAAGACCCTATTTCCCTGGTTGGCAAGATTGACCATCGCCTCCAACAGCGACACCAGGAGGTAAAGGTCCTCCGGCCTTCTGCCTCATGCCCAGCTCGTGCCACGAGCCCCCAGTTGAAGGCCTTACCGGCACCTCCTCCATCACTAGTGGAACTGATGCAAATTAATCGCAGATGCCCGTCTCCTGAAGATCGTCTCCGACGTAAGAAACAAGACCTTTGCCTTTATTGTGGTGGTCCCGGACACCTCCTGCAGTCCTGCCCCGTACGTCCGAGAAACTGCAAAGCCTGAGCCTGGCGGGGGTCCCAAGCTTGGGTGCTACTGTTACTGGCCCCCAATTATTACTCCCTGTGTCCCTCTTTAGGGAATCATGCTCCTTTCCCACTACCGCATTCGTGGACACCGGGGCGAGTGGCAATTTTATTCTGGATGACATCGTCACACTACTCCAGATCCCGCTTCAACCTCTGTAAGTACCTCTCCGCATCGTATCAATCCAGGGAGAGCACCTCCCTGGACGCATTACTCATCATACCGTGGCTTTCTGCCTCACTGTGGGAACCCTCCATGAAAAGGAAATTTCACTGTACGTCTTGAAGCGTTCCACGCATCCGGTGATCCTAGGACTTCCTTGGCTTCAGGTACACAGACCCCACTTCGACTGGCAATCCCTGCAGTTAAGTTAGTGGGGACCCCAGTGCCAGAACTGCTGTCTGCAACAGGTGTCTCCAGCGGTTACCATTCTGAACTCTACAACCCTTACCAAGTTACCTGCTTCATATTCTGACTTCAAAGATGTGTTCTCCAAACAAAATGCTGACATCCTGCCTCCTTTCTGAGAATTCAATTGCCCCATTGAGCTCCTTCCTGGTACCACGCTTCACAAGGGCAGAACCTACCCTCTCTCGCTGCCGGAAACCCAAGCAATGTCTGAGTACATTAAAGAGAATCTGAATAAAGGATTCATAAGACCCTCCGATTCCCTGACAGGAGCCAGATTCTTCTTCGTGAAGAAGAAAGATGGCAGTTTATGTCCTTGCATTGACTACCGTGGGCTAAACACTGTGACTCGCAAGGATCTTTACCCTCTGCCACTCATTAGCGAACTATTTGATCGCCTACAAGGAGCCCAGATCTTTACAAAGTTAGATCTCCGAGAGGCATACAATCTTGTACAGATCCAGCCAGAGGATATCTGGAAGACTGTTTCAATACAAGGAATGGCCACTACGAGTATGTAGTAATGCCTTTCGGACTTTGTAACGCCTCTGCGGTCTTTCAGCGTTTGATAAATGAGATCTTCCGGGACCTACTATACTCATTTGTCAATGTATATCTAGACGATATACTGATCTTTTCCAAAGACCTGAAGTCCCACCGCTCACATGTTCAAACAGTCCTCCAACACCTCAGAGACAATCGTCTCTATGCAAAATTAGAGAAGTGTATCTTCGAACGGACTCGTCTTCCATTTCTATGCTACATTATCTCCAATCGTGGTTTCACCATGGACCCTGAGAAACTCCAAGGAATTCGAGACTGGCCCCAGCCAGTAGGTCTCCGCGCCTTACGAAGATTCCTTGGGTTTAACAAATTATTACAGGAACTTCATTGTGTGATGGAGTGCAGCGCTGCCGGGGGCAGGAATGGATAAGATACCATAAGGCAGCTAGTAATACTAGAGCCAGCCAGCAGGGCCTATTTCAGACCGTACGAAAGTGCCCGGGAGAGGGGCACCAGCCCACTCTCCCACCGAAAGAGACAAAGTAACTGTGCCCTGCATCCCGCAGGGAGCACAGAAGAGAAGGCCTGAAGAAAAATCACACGAATGTGATGCAGCTGACAAGGAAGGTACACTCCCTGCGCAGAGGCTAGGGAGAAAGACGAGGGGGGGGGGGGGAGGGGACCACTGCCAGGCATGCACCTGTGCACTGATGGGAAAGAGGGAAGGAGGGAGGGGAAACCGTAACCCTGGCGGGGGGGCTGTGGGGTTGCTCCCGGTTGCCAGCCAGCAGGGGCCTATTTCAGACCGTACGAAAGTGCCCGGGAGAGGGGCACCAGCCCGCTCTCCCACCGAAAGAGACAAAATAACTGTGCCCTGCATCCCGCAGGGAGCACAGAAGAGAAGGCCTGAAGAAAAACCACACGAATGTGATGCAGCTGACAAGGAAGGTACACTCCCTGCGCAGAGGCTAGGGAGAAAGACGAGGGGGAGGAGGGGACCACTGCCAGGCATGCACCTGTGCACTGATGGGAAAGAGGGAAGGAGGGAGGGGAAACCGTAACCCTGGCGGGGGGGCTGTGGGGTTGCTCCCGGTTGCCAGCCAGCAGGGGCCTATTTCAGACCGTACGAAAGTGCCCGGGAGAGGGGCACCAGCCCGCTCTCCCACCGAAAGAGACAAAATAACTGTGCCCTGCATCCCGCAGGGAGCACAGAAGAGAAGGCCTGAAGAAAAATCACACGAATGTGATGCAGGCTGACAAGGAAGGTACACTCCCTGCGCAGAGGCTAGGGAGAAAGACGAGGGGGAGGAGGGGACCACTGCCAGGCGTGCACCTGTGCACTGATGGGAAAGAGGGAAGGAGGGAGGGGAAACCGTAACCCTGGCGGGGGGGGCTGTGGGGTTGCTCCGGTTGCCAGCCAGCAGGGGCCTATTTCAGACCGTTACGAAAGTGCCCGGGAGAGGGGCACCAGCCCGCTCTCCCACCGAAAGAGACAAAGAACTGTGCCCTGCATCCCGCAGGGAGCACAGAAGAGAAGGCCTGAAGAAAAATCACACGAATGTGATGCAGCTGACAAGGAAGGTACACTCCCTGCGCAGAGGCTAGGGAGAAAGACGAGGGGGAGGAGGGGACCACTGCCAGGCATGCACCTGTGCACTGATGGGAAAGAGGGAAGGAGGGAGGGGAAACCGTAACCCTGGCGGGGGGGCTGTGGGGTTGCTCCTGGTTGCCAGCCAGCAGGGGCCTATTTCAGACCGTACGAAAGTGCCCGGGAGAGGGGCACCAGCCCGCTCTCCCACCGAAAGAGACAAAATAACTGTGCCCTGCATCCCGCAGGGAGCACAGAAGAGAAGGCCTGAAGAAAAATCACACGAATGTGATGCAGCTGACAAGGAAGGTACACTCCCTGCGCAGAGGCTAGGGAGAAAGACGAGGGGGAGGAGGGGGAGGAGGGGACCACTGCCAGGCATGCACCTGTGCACTGATGGGAAAGAGGGAAGGAGGGAGGGGAGAAACCGTAACCCTGGCGGGGGGGCTGTGGGGTTGCTCCCGGTTGCCAGCCAGCAGGGGCCTATTTCAGACCGTACGAAAGTGCCCGGGAGAGGGGCACCAGCCCGCTCTCCCACCGAAAGAGACAAAGTAACTGTGCCCTGCATCCCGCAGGGAGCACAGAAGAGAAGGCCTGAAGAAAAATCACACGAATGTGATGCAGCTGACAAGGAAGGTACACTCCCTGCGCAGAGGCTAGGGAGAAAGACGAGGGGGGGGGGAGGAGGGGACCACTGCCAGGCATGCACCTGTGCACTGATGGGAAAGAGGGAAGGAGGGAGGGGAAACCGTAACCCTGGCGGGGGGGCTGTGGGGTTGCTCCCGGTTGCCAGCCAGCAGGGGCCTATTTCAGACCGTACAGAAAAATGCCCGGGAGAGGGGCACCAGCCCACTCTCCCACCGAAATAGTCAAATAACTGTGCCCTGCATCCCGCAGGGAACACAGAAGAAAGGCCTGAACAAAATCACAAAGATGTGACGCAGCTGACCAAAGAGGTACACTCCCTGCGCAGAGGCTAGGGAGAAAGACGAGGGGGGGGGGGGAGGAGGGGACCACTGCCAGGCATGCACCTGTGCACTGATGGGAAAGAGGGAAGGAGGGAGGGGAAACCGTAACCCTGGCGGGGGGGCTGTGGGGTTGCTCCCGGTTGCCAGCCAGCAGGGGCCTATTTCAGACCGTACGAAAGTGCCCGGGAGAGGGGCACCAGCCCGCTCTCCCACCGAAAGAGACAAAGTAACTGTGCCCTGCATCCCGCAGGGAGCACAGAAGAGAAGGCCTGAAAGAAAAATCACACGAATGTGATGCAGCTGACAAGGAAGGTACACTCCCTGCGCAGAGGCTAGGGAGAAAGACGAGGGGGGGGGAGGAGGGGACCACTGCCAGGCATGCACCTGTGCACTGATGGGAAAGAGGGAAGGAGGGAGGGGAAACCGTAACCCTGGCGGGGGGGCTGTGGGGTTGCTCCCGGTTGCCAGCCAGCAGGGGCCTATCTCAGACCGTACGAAAGTGCCCGGGAGAGGGGCACCAGCCCGTTCTCCCACCGAAAGAGACAAAGGAACTGTGCCCTGCATCCCGCAGGGAGCACAGAAGAGAAGGCCTGAAGAAAAATCACACGAATGTGATGCAGCTGCCAGCCAGCAGGGGCCTATTTCAGACCGTACGAAAGTGCCCGGGAGAGGGGCACCAGCCCGCTCTCCCACCGAAAGAGACAAAGTAACTGTGCCCTGCATCCCGCAGGGAGCACAGAAGAGAAGGCCTGAAGAAAATCACACGAATGTGATGCAGCTGCCAGCCAGCAGGGGCCTATTTCAGACCGTACGAAAGTGCCCGGGAGAGGGGCACCAGCCCGCTCTCCCACCGAAAGAGACAAAGTAACTGTGCCCTGCATCCCGCAGGGAGCACAGAAGAGAAGGCCTGAAGAAAAATCACACGAATGTGATGCAGCTGCCAGCCAGCAGGGGCCTATTTCAGACCGTACGAAAGTGCCCGGGAGAGGGGCACCAGCCCGCTCTCCCACCGAAAGAGACAAAGTAACTGTGCCCTGCATCCCGCAGGGAGCACAGAAGAGAAGGCCCTGAAGAAAAATCACACGAATGTGATGCAGCTGCCAGCCAGCAGGGGCCTATTTCAGACCGTACGAAAGTGCCCGGGAGAGGGGCACCAGCCCGCTCTCCCACCGAAAGAGACAAAGTAACTGTGCCCTGCATCCCGCAGGGAGCACAGAGAGAAGGCCTGAAGAAAAATCACACGAATGTGATGCAGCTGCCAGCCAGCAGGGGGAGCAGGTGAAGGCGAGAACTACAAATCCCAGGTTCCTAGAACCACCACCTGACCTGTAGGGAGAGCCTGGAGGTGAGCAGGTGGCAGACTCTGACACTAATGAGTCACACAGGTGAGCCTAGGGAGCTAGAGGAAAGGGGCGTGCCTAGGTAGCGGCAGTGGCCGGAAAAAGCCAGTGCCAGGAAGCAAAGCAGAAGGAAATGGAGGGGGTTGGGGGACTGCTTCAACCCCACTCCATTCAAAGAGAACCCAGAAGCCCCGCAAAACCAGGGCCAGCGGAGACCTGAACCAAGGGAGTCCTGTGCGACTGAGGGACTCCAGGGATATCCAGGACTCGCGAGGGGCCTGAGTTGGAGGCAGCGGAGCGGCACCCAGGTCAGCACGGGCGGTGAGCCTTCACAATTGCTAACTACTTCACGCTAGCTGCTCCATCCACGGCCATGACTAGGAAAGGTAGTAACCTTCAAGTTTGGAGCCCCAAGGCTCAATCTGCTTTCCATGCCTTGAAAGAGGCCTTCTGCACCGGACCCTGTCTACATCACCCAGATCCTAACCACCCCTTCGTCTTCGAAGTTAGAAGGAGCACAGCATAAGTTCACGATCTTTACAGACCACAAGAACCTCAAACACTTAAAGGAAGCCCAGCTATTGAATCCCAGACAGGCCCATTGGGCGCTGTTCTTTGAATGTTTTAACTTTGAACTCTGCTTCCGTCCTGCAGCAAAGAACACCCGAGTGAATGCTCTCTCGAGCCAGAAGATACGCCCGAAAATCCTAGGCACATCATCGACCCAGCCTGCATAACCCTCGCACTTACCAGAACAGTACCAGCTGGGAATTCGGTGGTCCCACACCATCTCCGAGAGCGCATCCTCCGCTGGGGCAATGACTCAAAGTTGGCCGGCCATCCTGGCCAGGCTTGGACCCTTGAGATGTTGAGAAGACATTACTGGTGGTCTAGCATGGTTAAAGACTCCCGCAGTTATGTGGACTCCCGCCCCATCTGTGCACAGCAAAAACCTACGACTGGCCACCTTTGGGGACTCCTCCAACCTCTTCCGGATCCAACCTCTTCTGGTCAAGCATCTTTACTGACTTCATCGTCGATCTGCCCCCATCAAAGGGCAACACGGTCATCTGGGTTATTATCGACCGCTTTTCAAAAATGGCCCACTACAGAGCCTCCCTTCGGCTCCTGAATTGGCAAAACTCTTCCTGAACAATGTATTCTGCTTACATAGATTACCCAAAGAGATAGTTTCTGATCGTGGGCCACAATTTGCTGCCAAGTACTGGAATTCCCTGTGTAAAAAGTTTGATATTACCCTGAATCTGACTTCGGCCTACCACCCTCAAGTGAATAGCCAAGCCAAGAGGACAAACCGCTCTCTGAAGACATTCCTAAGATCCTACGTCAATGATCAGCAGAATAACTGGGCCGACATCTTGCCATGGGCCGAGTTATCCCACAATACCCATATCGCCTCTGCCACTGACGTCTCTCCCTTCTCCATGGTATTTGGTTACCAGCAACGCCTGCCTTTACCAGTGCCGCTTTCCGTACCCTCACCTGCAGCTCAGTCTACGGCAAAGACGATCTGCCGTCTCTGGAACCAGGTCAAGGAAAGACTGGATCAGGGCTGCCAAAAAGCCAATCGCTTCACTGATGCTCACCGTCGCACTGCACAAACTACCAGGGAAACTTACTGATACCGAGAGAAAACCCCCCGAAAAATCGCAGATGGACCTGATGAGACTCGGGAAAAAGAGAAATGTTGTTTTCCACAGCAAAAAAGTGCGAGTTCCACAGCCACAAGGCTTCAGCTTCATGGAAAAAGAGAGACTGAAGAGGGACCCCGTGTGGACGTGTGGATAGTGGCATGCTGGCCATGTTGAGTGTCAGTCAAAGTTTCTAGAAACAAAACCTTTCCATGCCTGGCTCCATTGATGATGTTACCCATGTGTGAGGGCTACCATCCTGCTTGTCCTTGGAGCATGATAAAACAAAAATATCTCATGGTAAGACGATTTTGTGACCCAACTGCAAGCTTATCATAGTAGAAATAGTTTAATTTTCATTCAAATGAACAGAAATGCAATTAAATCTGAAATTATCACTAATTTAAATATTCTGTAGCAATTAATTAAAGATGGAAGTAGCTGTTGTTGAAAAAATATCATACTTTTCGTCTACATTTTATCACCAGTTTTGAATTCTCACACCATTCTTTCATTTTAACCCTAAATACTGATAAATTAAATTACTTTCTCTTATTCACTTTTCCATTTGTCAACCATGTGGGCTCTTTATATATCCTTGTCATATCCTTATTCCTGCTTCTCTTACTCCATCTTTCTTTCTGAACTCCTTTGTCAAGAAAATCACTACTCTACACATCTCTACTTCCTCCACCCTTCTAAAGATCCCACTGTTTCTACACTCCCATCTTTGTCATACTCTTCTACTGCTTCCTTTTCTCTGTTTACACTTTCTGTACAATCCCTTACTGTCCTATTTCTAGTTGCCAAGCCTACTGCCTCTCCAGATGATCCTAATCCCACCTTTATTCTACTCAGAAATATCCAGTCCCCTTCTTACCTTCATTCTGTTCTTCTTCAGCTATTTACTCTGGTACTGACTGTCCCAGACATTTTCACATGTACAGTGGTCTGTTCTATTTTTAAGAAGTCTTCTCTGGATCCTTATATTATTTTGAATTAGCATCCCATCTCTCTTCTGATTTTTCCTTAAAAAAATTCTTTGAACTGTCAGTCTACCAACAAACTCTATACTTTGTTCTTTCCTCTTATGCTATTGATTCCTCCAAATCTGGTTTCAGACCCTCTTACGCTAATGAATCTGTCCTGAACTTGTTTAATTGTCTTCATATTTCTGTTAATGTCTATATTCTCTCTCCTTAGGCTCCTTTCAAGATGTCTTTCACTTCAATCCTCAGAACTCTGGCAGTGACTCATGGAGTCACATTTACAGTATGTTCCTTCTGAAACTGTCACTCCTAAATGAAACTACTCCCATTGTTAGCACATTCCCAATATCAAAACATATTGGGGCCTAGATAGGCCTACACAAGTATGGAGGCAGAGGGTGAGCAGTATGGGAGAGAGAAGGGATAAGTAGTGTGGGGGGCAGGGTATGAGGGAGGGAGTAGGGGAGGTGGTGTGTGTCTTCACATCAAACATAATTTCTCAATATCTTTGACATTGGATAAAATTATCTTTGCAAATCACTGTGAGGTCCATATTCAGTAAGCCAGTTAGTGGACAAGTTATCCAGCTAAAGTTAGCCGATAACTTGTCCTGGATATTCAGTGGGATAAATGTCTCACTGAGTATTCCTGATTAAACTTATCCAGTTAAAGTTAGCTGTCTAACTTTTGAACATATTCAGATATTCTTTTGATTATCCGGTTATGTTTAGTTATGTGGCTATTCTTGGTTGGATAACTTTAGACTTAACCAGCTATATTCAAAAGTGGTTAAGAGCTGAAGGGTTTTAAAAAAAGCAAAAAAACAAATGACTAAAACAGCTCTGTCCAGCCCTCCTTCTCCTCTCTTCCACCTGAGCTCCAAAGGTTGGCTCTGCTGGGCTGAGATTGCCGCCTCCTTCCCAAAGCGGCCTATATCATTTAAGGTACAAAATACAGGGTTGGGGGTCTATACTGGTCACTCCCCCTCCCCCACCCATCGCTCCCAGATCCTTTTTTTTTTAAAGACTGTTTCTCTGGGTCCCCTTCTTCTTCCTCCACCCCATCCTTTACTCTCCTACTCTCACAGTACTTTATATTTTTCTTTATCTTCAAGTCCAGATTGCGGTAGCCTACCGTGACCCGGGCCTGACGCTTCTGGCGTCTAAATGACTTTGAATATTGACCTCCCCATTTCTCTGGAGTTCCCTTCACTTGGATTTCTTCAACTCTCTAATTACTCCTTCAGAATTCTGGCCAGGGGCGGATTGGCATATCGGGGGATCGGGCATCCCCCGGTGGGCCGGTCGCTCTAGTCACGTGGTCTGCTGAGCACGGCCGGACAGAGCCGCACTCGGCAGACTAAGGGTATCTCCGGGGCGGCCTGGGCGGCGAATCCACCCCCGATTCTGGCTAATACCAATTACTCTGTATATCCCACACACTCTGTTGGTGTCCTTCAAATTTCTGTTTTGGGGCCATATTTTTCTTTGTTTATACCATGATTCTGGGTGCCTTTGTATACATATCACTACTGATGACACATTGATCTTTCTTATTTTATGTAACCCTTCTTCCTTTTTCTCCTCTCAACTATGGTAAAAGCCTGAATACTAACTGGAAAGTTCAATTTACCAGACTCTAGCAGCAGGTTTGTTTTTTTTTAATACTTCAGGTCTGCAAAGGGTTGGAAAGTACAAACATTAGTAATTTACAGCCCTGTGGCAGCACACTGAATGGAGACTGCTTACATCAACATTTAAAGGCAAAGGGGAAAGGTAGAGCACAGGAGAAGAGGAAGGGTGAGCTGAGGAAGGGTTGGCATGAAGGGGTTGGGAAGAAAAGCAATGGGAAAGGGAGAGATGGCTTTAAGCAGAATAAGGATTGTGCTTACAAATAGGGTTGATGTTCAGAGGAAGGAGAAAAGGATCCCATATTACATCTCAATATAAGCATTGGAGGAAGAGAGAGCTGGCTCCAAGTAGAACAAGGACTGCCTGACTGTGCCTACATGAGATAGAGGAGAGCACTGGGGAAAGGAAGGCATTTAGGGGTGACAAAGAAAAACCCACATCACATCTCAATACTGGCCCTTTTTATCACATATCCTGCAACTATGGCTACCAGTATCCCATAAACAAGCAGAGGAGAAACAGGGAAAAACATGCAGTGTTAATGATCACACAGAAATTGGACATAATTAATCACCTGCAGAAGGAGAAACAGAAGAAGGATGATCGCAGTAATTTAATGTCAGCTCATCTACAATCTATGACATCAAGGCACAGAAGGCAGAGTTACTATAATTTGTGAAATTCTGAGACAAGTAAAGCAACTGATGAATGGTGTATGCTGCACAAACTAAAACTGGAACATTTAGATAAGATATTGTGTAAATGGTTTGCCTTAAAATATTCTGAGGGAAGTACAACTTTATGGAAGGCTTGAAGAAAAATGTGGACAGCAGTGATTTTTGTGGCAAGATCTTCTGATAAAGAAGAATATGAAAGTTTCAATGTGCAAGAGAAACAAAATCACTAAAAAAAAGATTCTAATGCCCTTCAAAATGCTGACCCCACAAACCCTGGCACTAAATTAAAAAGACTGAAATTGAAGAAACGGTTAACATCGATCAAAACCTTGATGTTACATCAACCCTTAGTGAGGCAGAAATTATACAAAAAGTTGTGCATTCGGAGAGATCTAATGCAACTGAAGGAGATCACACTGAGGAAACCAAAGCAACCTGGGTGAATGCTAGACAATGCCTTGAAAAATTCTTTGAAATTTGCTGAGAAGCAGCCTGATTATTCTGCTCAGGAGGCATTGAAACTTCATGCTGTTCACAATAATTTCCTGAAAAAAGGCAACTGATTTGCAGGGAGGCAGACATCCACAAGTTTAAAAAAGCTCAAGCTTGTGCATTTAAAGCAGTATGCAGGTCCTCGAATATGGATTCTGTGATGGGGATAAGATTAACCTGTAAGGCCCTAAAGAGTGCAAACTGTCCAAATGTTGGGCTCCAAATAGAAATAGTTTTTGCTTAAATTAATCACAAGTTCAGCAGATACAAAAACAAAGTGCAGAGTACAAAAATCCAAAACAGAAAACAGTTCTTTACTGTTCAAAACTCACAGAAAGGTAGATCAGTTTCTTATGCAGCTTAAATTGTGTTCAAGAACTCTGGAATCCTTTGTTATTCCCAGCAAAGCCTCTACTTTCTGGACTTTGTAAGATTTTCAAAGAATTCTCCTTTTGTTTCCTACAGTTACATACAGATAGCTGGCTTAACAGGAACAAATCCTCTCCTTATCGTCTATGGGTTGGAACTTCCTGAGTTAGCCCTTTGCCACTTGCAGAAGAAGGCACTCTTCTCCTGCTAACCAATGAAACCCCAACGCAGAACACAGCACCCTTTGCAGCTTCTCTCCAGGTGTCCTCTAAGGTGTCTCTCACTTTCCTCAATCCTCAGAACTCCCACAGAAACTCATGGATTCACCATTTATATTTCTCCTGATAGTGATCTACCATTTAGGGGATGTGCCCTCTTGTCACTCCTAAATGACACTGCTCCCATTTGAACTTCCCACTGCTAGAACATTCCCAATATCAAAATACAATGGGTTCTAGACAACCCTACACAAGTATTGGGGGTGGTTGGGATGAGCAATGTAGGGGAGGGGTGGGGATAAGTAGTGTAAAGGTCAATATGTGAGGAAGAGAGTGGGGATAGGTTGTGTGTGATGGGGCAGGGGAAGATTAGTGATAAGCCCCATGTGGGAGTGATCATTGAGTAAGTATGCCATTAATTACTGGATTTCAATAAATACTAGTATAAGGTTGTAAGGTGGGCTTAGTTTTACTGTCATGAAAGTACTTGAGTGAAAATCAAATACCAGCATAGTCAATTAACCAGAATGCCGGATAACTGTATCTTCTTGTCTTGCTGCTGTTATTTTTATGGATGTGCTCATATCTTCTTATGTTAAACCCCTCCAAAAACATAGGACCTATTTTTCCATGCTTTTTCCATGCACTTTTCTCCTCTTCTGGGCTGTCTCACAATTCATTGTTTCTCAATCTCTTTCTGAGTGGGTTATCTTCAAACATCTACATATTCATTTTCAGCTCAACAACATTTAAAAAATCCGGTCCTCTCTTGCTTTCAACACTTAACTTCTTCATGCTGTCTTATTCTCTTACTTAGAGTACTGTAATAATGTCCTGGTTAGTCTTTATGATTCCTCTTGAGTACTACAGTTTTTATCAGAACTTTTCTGCATGGTTTCTTTCTTTCTTTTTTTTTTTTTAACTTTCACACTACTCTCTTCTTTTTTTTTTTTTTTTTTTAATTTTAATTTTTATGCATTTTCAACTACATTTAAGTAAACATTCTTACTTCCAGAAAAACTGGGATTCACATAGTATATATCTTTTAAACAAATTACAGAAAGAAAAAAGAAAGTAAATATAATATCATAGATTAACTCAATTTCATTATTCCATATAAAATTCTTAACTATATGTCCCCTCTATAGAGGTAATTAGGAATAAGGTGAGACAAAGGAAAACAAATGGGAGTTAACATTAGAAAAATATCTCAATTTACTGCGTGTCCGAGCTTTACTAAACTATGCACCTTCAGGATTAGATGTTAATTACAGAGGGTATAGTTATATTCCTAGCATTGATAAAGGATTTTAACTGCTCAGGAATGAAAAAGATGAAGGATTCATCCTTCGATTTAACCGTGCACTTGCATGGATATCTTAATTGAAAGACATAACTCAGTGATATTACTTGTACTTTCAACTTTAAAAATTCTCTCCGTCTCTCCTGAGTAACTCGGGTAAAGTCAGGATAAATCCTGACTTGTTGGGACAGGAAACTACCTGAGATATTTTTAAAATATCTCTGCATAATCTGGCTTAAATCAGCCTCCTTAAAGTAAGTTACTACTAAGGTTCCACGTTCGAGGATCTCTTCAGTTGAGTTTTCAAGAAACTGTGTTAAGTTTTCTAAGGCCTCGGGACTGAATTTGATTATTCTGGAGTTATCATTACTGGTAGGAAATTCAGCTATTTACTACAGGAATGTTCTTGTTCATCAAATTTTAAAACTTTCCATCATATACTTTCTTAAAGTCACAAGGAAATCCTGTCCTAAGACATTGGGGAATTAAGCATTCGTAAATTCAGTCTCCTATTATAATTTTCAAGATATTCTATCCTCCTATTCATGTAATTATAATCCTTAATAATTTTCAAAACACAGTCCGAGTTCTTAGCCACCGTAGTTTCCACTTTCTCAATCTGTTGTTTCATTCGATAGGTTGACTTTCCACCTTTTCCTCCAGAAGATTAACTTTTTCTTTTAGGCTTTTTAACTCTGCCCCCTGTTTCTTATGGCATTGACCAAGGTCCCACCATTAAGTCCACAACGCGTCGAGCGTTACCACATCAGGTTTTGAAGGTATATAGCAAGACTCACCCAGTTCCATTTGGGCCAAGTCTTCTCTCTCCGTTGCTGTCCCTAGGGTTCCGGCAGCCCCACCTGCGCTCCACGGTCGCCGTCTGGTGTCGAAGTCAGGAAAGCAGCCCCTGCTCTTTCCCCGTTCAGCTCCTCCGAGCACGGCTGCACGCTGCTTGACCCGGGCAAGTCCTCTCTCTGGCCCCCACCATCCGGGATCGCACGTCCGACGTCATCTTTCGGCGTCCCGGGCAAGGGAGAGGAGCCAGTCAATCCCGGGGCCTGGTGTGGATGAAGGCACGGAGGGCTCAGAGTAACCTCCCCAGGTAATTCCCTCGCTCCCTTGAGGGAAGTAACAGCGGGGATTTCGCTCTCCTCTTGACTCGGAGTCCGATCGGTAGGGCAGTTATCAGTGTCTGATTTGAGGGCATGGCGGCTTCAGAGGGGTACAAGCGCACCCAGCCCTTCCTTTTTGCAGGCATCTTAGAAGAATTTTTTCCCCAGCACTGAGAGCATTCCTCCGATCGACCTCACGCAGCGGCCATCTTGCTCACCAATACCACACTACTCTCTTCTTACTCTACTGACTCCCTGTCATGACCCTTGGTCTACCACAATTCTACAGACATGGGAAGGACTGCAAAATCTTCCCCTTCCTGTGGAATTTGCTGGTTATAGTGGAATTGCTGCAGGAGACCGCTGCTAAACCCCTTTCTGGTTCTTTCTTTCTCCCTCCCTCACCTCACCACAGTCATTACATGGTGAGGAGGAGAGTGTCAACATGTGGGGCCACATCCCCTGTCAGGAGATCGTCAACATGTGGGGCCACGTCCCCTGTCAGCTGGGCCTGATTACTGCTTTCAACAATAGTTGAATAGTGTCCCTCAGTTGAAAGTAGCAGTTGGGCCCAGGCAGTAGAGGGAGGATGCACCCCAACATACTGCCACTCTCCTCCTCTTTCTGGCCTGATCAGCACCATTTGGGCTGAAGAGTTGTTAAAGAAGCTGGCTGCAAGGAGGTAAGGTAGGTGAAGGTTGGTGAAGCAGGAGAGTTGGGAGGAGATAAGGGAAAGGTGATGGAAGGAGTTCTATAAATCAGTAGAGGTTGGAGGAATAAGGGAAAGGGGATAGGGGTGTGATGGGGAGTTGTGTGAAATGGGATAGGCTGGAAGGATAAAGGAAAGAAGACATGGGGGGCTGTGTGAAAAAAGGGATGGGGTTGTGATAGAGAAGTTGTACCCCATCTTCAATTTCCCTTCTTCTCTTCTACCCTATCCCTAATTCTTCCTTTCTTTCAAACTACTCATCCCTGACGCCTCTTCCCTCCCTCCCTCTCATTTCTTTTCCTAAACCTCCCTGAATCTTCCACCCTTAACCCTCTGCACCTCCTGCCTGAGATTCCTTCTTCATGTCCCTCTTCTGAGATCTCCTCTCTTCCCATTCCCAGACCCCTTTCCCTACTTCTTCTCCAGCCTCAATCACTAAGATCCCTTTTCCTCTAACAAAGAACTAATTATACTAACTGGATATATAATGTCAGAAAATGATTATTTTTGTAAAGCGTAAATAATTCATTTCAACACGCAAATATATGCAAAATTATGTAAATTTACCACCTAATTGTTGGAAGAATCTTGAAAATTTTGCCAGAGGTTGCTAATTCTTGCTGCATATTCTTGAAAAATCTGCCGCAGGAAACCAGGGGAACTGCTCCCCGTTAAATAATGAGCAATTTATAAGTTTCCTGTTTTCACTTTCTTATGATTCTATGTTCTTGCTATACACTATCTTTCTGTTCATCTGTTACACCAATCCATCTCTCTCTGACTTGCACACTAACCCCATCCCATGTGCTAAAGAGCTGCTTCCTGCTTTTGTGCTTTCTCTTTGAAAGCATTATTTCATAGGAATAAACTTCTTTTAGATGCCTAAGAGGATTCTTCTTTGGCAAATTTCTGGTCATAATTGAAAACCCATCTCTTCAAATATACTTATTGGACTCTCAATAACTTTTCTCTTGGCTCATGATCTTTTTTTACTGTGTACCTGTGAAGGAGTGTATATTAGATCCTCCTCAAAAACCTGGTGATAGGTACCGGTATTTAGCCTGGACCACATTAAGCCACAGACAGGAAGGGTGGTCAGCTTAACAGGAGATAAGCTAGGCCCAGGGGGAACAAGGTGTCCCAGGTAAGAGAAGGAGTCTAGGGAAGGCCAATATCACACTCTTCTGTTCTGAGAACTGCTAAGGTAAGCAGAGCTGACTTTGTTACATTTTTCTGTGATTAATAAAAATCTTATGAGAAAACAGCCAGAGTCCAGACTGAGTCTGTTCTCTGGCCAGCCACCAACTGCTCATGGTGCCATATTAACCCTCATTCTATATTTGTGTAAGGCACCAAATAAAAACTGTAACTAAAACGAAAAAATACCAGTTGCTATAAAGACCCCTAAAAGTTATTTTCTATGGGAAAAGCAGCTTATAGTTTTTCTTTTCTGATTTAGTTCTAGATAAAAAGTATTTATATACTTAATATACTTTTGTAATACATTATTAATTTGGGTTAAAAATCTGTGACTAAAATCCTATAAAGCATGGATGCTCACCATAAGTGGTGATATTCGTAGACAGCAAGAAGAATTACAATAGTCATTATCAGGCCCGGTGCCCCCGGGTCTGCAAACCGTCCAATTGCACAGTGTAGCACACCCAGTGGGGCGGTGTCGGGAGCAGGGAGAGACCCGTGTTGCTGCTGATGGACCTGTTCTCACCAGCGGCACCACGGGCCTCCTCTTCTACTGCCGGTGGGATCAAGTCTATGGGCGGCAGAAGAAAATGTCATGTCCAGATGCTCCTCCTCTTTCCTGCCTGCATGGCCCTGGAAGAAAAATGTTGCCGGAGCTGCGCAGGAAGGAAGGAGGCAGAGCATTGGTCACTGCAGAAGAGGAGCAGCATTTATGTCAAGGCCACCGCAAGGTGGGATCCCACCATGTGGCGGCCCGAGAAGAGGAGGCCCAGCAACAGGGCCACCGCAGATCCCACCTTGCGGTGGCCCAAGAAGAGGAGACCCAGCAACAGGGCTACCACGAATCCCACCTCATGGCAGCCTAAGAAGAGGAGAACCTGGCAACAGGACCACCATAGATTCCACCTTGTGGCAGCCCGAGAAGTGGAGGCCCAGAGGTGAGAGAGAGGCTGAGGCCCTGTAAAGTGTGTGTGTGTGTGTGTATGAAAGTGAGTTGAGAGACTGAGTGTGTGTGAGAGACTGTGGGCCAGATTTTAAAACGTATGCGCGGGCGTAGATTTGTGCGCGCAACCCGGCGCGCACAAATCTATGCCCGATTTTATAACATGCGTGCATGTTATAAAATCTGGGGTCAGCACGCGCAAGGGGGTACACACTTGTGCACCTTGCGTGCGCCGAGCCCGAGGGGAGCCCCTATGGCTTTCCCCGATCCCTCCAAGGCCACTCCGAAATTGGAGTGGCCTCGGAGGGAACTTTTTTCACCTCCCCCCACCTTTCTCTCCCTTCCCCTATCTAACCCACCCCCCAGCCCTACCTAAATCCCCCCTTACCTTATTTCGGCGAGTTACGCCTGCCCGAGGCAGGCGTAACTTGCGCACGCCGGACGGCTGCCGGCACGCGAACCTTCAGCACAGCCGCTGTGCCGGAGGACTTTGAACGTACCCGGCCCCGCCCCCATGACCACCCCTGTACCGCTGCCACACCCCCGCCCCCGGACTGCTGCCCCGCCCCGGCCCTGCCCCCAATCTGCCCATTTTCGAAAGCCCCGGGACATACGGGTTACGCACGTATGTTACGCGCATAGCCTTTGAAAATCTGCCCCTGTGTGTGATAGTGAGAGTCTGTATGAGAGAGCATTTGTGTGTGTGTGAGACAGCATGTGAGAGTGATAGAGCCTGTGTGTTTGTGTGAGACAGCACGTGAAAATGAGAGCCTGTGTGAGAGAGATAGCATTTGAAAGAGAGAGCATTTTAGAGAGCTGTGTGTGTGTACATGAGATTGCATGTGAGAATGAGAGCCTGTGCCAGTGTATATGAAAGAGAGAGAGAGACAGCGTGTGAGAATGAGAACCTGAGTGTGTATTTGAGGGAAGGAGGGAAGAAGATAGAAGCCAGGTGGATAGAGAAGAAACAGAAAAAAAAAAAAAAGACTCTGTAAAAGGAATAGGCAAAAGTCCAAGAAAGGGAAAGTGAAAAAAAAAGCTTGTGACTAACCAATCAGAAAACTAAGATAAGGTAAAAAAAAATTTTTTTTAAATCATTTTTGAATTTGTAGTGATTGGCATATGTTATCTTTAGGAATGTGCAAGAGTAGCGCTTTCTCTAGGCCGATCCTGAAACGAACGAGACCAGCATGGAGGAACTGGAAGCCCTGCTAATTTTTAATACCTTGGGGCCTGCACAGAGGCGGCAGAAAAATGGTCTTCAGTGCCAATAGCAGTGATCGGCACCTCCCCAATATCCACACGGTAGCAGTGACAGGAGCAGCAGAGGAACTGGAGAGGCTCCAAGGCTGCTGGAAAAAGAAAGAGAGGGGGTTTGCCTTCAGTGTGTGCATGTGTATGAATGGCAGTCTGCCTAGGGGGGTGTGTGTGAGAGAATGAATGGGTGCCTTCCTGGGGTCTGTGTGAGAATATGTGCCTGCCTGTGATGTGTGGGTGTAAATGGGAGTTTGTTTGTGGTGTGTGAGAGAGAGGGAGAAAAGGTGTAACAGATGGATTCCAAGCTGCCAGCAGCTGAAATGAAGATGAGGGCCTGATGCGGCTGGTAAATCCCAACAAAAGAAGAGCTGGAGATGCCTGTGGGTTTGTCTGAGAGGCAGTGTATGTGTGTATGAGCTTGTGTGTGTGTGTATATATATATATATATAAGAAAGAGAGTAGAAAGTTTGTGCATCCCTCTCCCACAAATCCATGACAATTGCAGGGTGACTGGAAATCAAAGTTCCAAGGTATGGAGCGTGTGAATTTTTAAAATTCTTTTCAGTTTATTTTGAGGTCTACTGCTGTTCTGAAATATTTTATTGGTGTTTGGGACATTTAAAAAAACTTGTATATGAGTTTTTAATTTTTTGATCTTTTATTCATTTTTTAAAAAATATCAGTATGTTTTTAGTATTATGATTACGTATTTACTTTATTTCTTTATTTTATTGTTTGATGTCTAAGGAATGGTGATGGTTCTGTTTTTTCATTGTTGCACTGCAAAGAGTGACTGGCTTCTTGCGGTTTCCAGTTCAGTTTTTGTCTGCGCATTTGTATTTCTACTTTATGGTTGCTCTATTCTGTATTTGGTGAGGGTCTGCTTATACTCTGCATGTGTGACTGAGGTGAGGTATGCTTCTAATAGGAAGTGTAGTAGCATTTTAGGGGTTTCAGAGGGTCAAGCCCACACCTAACACACATAACATTAGGCCTAATACCATATGAGTCCCAAGTGTCTTTTTTGCAGGGATTTCTGGTTGGCATCACAGCAGTGTATGTAAATATAATGTAAGTGATATTTTTACCTCAGAATATTGTACTTTGATATTTTTCATGTAAAATATAAATGCATAACTCTTAACTGTGTGTGTGGAATGGGGCGGGGCCTTGCTGGAGTTATATGAATCAAGCGAGCATAGTATTACAGCAGCGTCTGCACTGCCTTCGCTATGAGTGCTAATGGTGTAAAACACCTTTGAGGCTTGTCCCTCGATTGAGGAAAAAAGCATCCTGAATCAGTGTGAGATTGCTGGGTACACCTGAGGAAAGGTGATCTAGTTTTCTGTTCTGCTTCAATGCAAATAGGCCAATCGACAACCGACCCCCTAAGTCGACTAGTTCATTGGCTGTTGATTGTCAGAAAGACCATTTGTGCAGTCAGAATACTCTGCTGAGGTGATCTGCCAGCATGTTGGCTATTCCTGGAAGATAGGTGGCTTGTAGGACATGCCAATATCTGGTTTCACATGCTCAATTTTAAATTCTTCCTTGCAGAGAGGCCATAATACTGTACCTTCCTGTTTGCTGACATAAAACATTGCAATTTGATAGGCCGTTTGAATTAAAATGCTCTTCCCTTGAAAACGATGTGTGAACATTGATAGATTGATCTGACAGTGGCTTTTCTCATAAGACACAGTGTCCTGGGATCAGAAAGATCCTATGTGAGCACCCCCTCCTTTTGAGGAGGTATCCATTGCTACAGAGACATAATAAGGAAGAGTGCAAAGTGGTGCTGCTTCATGAAGCATGCAGGATTTTTGCCATTAGTGTAACTCATGCCTTGGAAACCTGGATTATGGTTCATGATGGTTGGATCAGTTGATCCCATTGAGAGTGAGGACCACAATATAGATAATGGATATAAAGGCGGGTCAGCGGGACCATGTATAATGGTCACTGTCATATGACCTGATGCATCAAGAAATGCTCTGGCTGTTGCATACTGAGAGGTCAGTAGTTTGAATATGAGCAATATCATAGTATACATTTGATCCATCACCAGAAATGTTTTCTCTGGCAGCAAGGCTATCCATGCTCCAATGGATTTCATTTTCCAAGCAAGTGGTAGATTTGACTTTTCGAAATTGATGGGAAAAAACAAACAAACTTTGAGGAAGATGTGTAGGGAAAAACAATGCTTTTTCTTGAGAGCTCATTGTGATTAGCCAGTCATCCAGGTATAGGAAAAACTTGAATCCTCTGGCAATGCAGGTGTGCAGCTAATACTTCAAGGCATTTGGTAAAGACTTTCAGAGCTGCCAGGAAGGCAACTGTAGTACTTTGTACTGGTAGTGGGAAACATTCACCTTGAATTGAAAGCAGCAACAATGGGAAGGATGGATTGGTATATTTATTTATTTATTTTATTTATTTTATATGAGCACCTACATCCCTCAGATTGAGAGCATAGATCTGTTCCTGCTTTTGGATGTGAGAGAATTAATTTTGAAGTCCTCTTGAAGTTTGCTCAAGGGTCTGAGATCTAGAATAGGCTTCAATTCTCCTGATTTCTTCAAGATGAGGAAACATTAGGAGTAGAAACCCCATCTATGCTAGGATGCAGGGAGTGATTCTATCATTCATTAGTGAAGAAGTGATTGCACTTCTCGGCAAAACTGCTTCAAGTGAGATAGATGTGGATTAAGATTTGAGCAGTGTGGAGGGAGGGGATGTACTGGAATAAAAGCGAACAGTTACCAGACTTCATAATTTGGATGATCTAGAACTCCTTGGTTATCTGCTGCCACACCTCTAAGAAGATTTGGATTCCATTCCCCACTGGAATGGATTTCAGAGGGATAAAAACTGGGGCTGGATTTATGCTCTGCAGTCTTAGGCTGATGACACTTACCTTACCGGGGTCTGACTGGAAATGATTGCTGATGTTGGTCTGGAAGAGGCGATAATCTGTACTGCTGAAAAAGTCAATATGGACTCCTGTGAAAGCATGATTGCTTGTAAGTGTAGAAGGTGGTTGGGAGCCCTCGAGAGGGTTAGATTGAATTTGTCAGCGAAACCAGTGTGATAACCTTCTATGGACCTCATCTTGGCGTGAAAATGGAATAAAAAAAAACTTATAGACAGAACAAAGAAGGTAATGAATGCACTCTTCTGCTTTTAAAATTGGCTGTAATAAGACCATCCTTTCAGAGGTTGCAGAAAACAACTTGTGAAGATATTGCACCATACAGAACTGGTGCATAGAAAACTAGGCAGTAAGCATGGGGCTTTGGAACACTTTCTTGGCAAAATTGTCTACCAGCCTTTTTCAGGACAGACGCAAGGCAGTTGGATATCTCCAACCCCCGGAAATATTTGGGTTCTGTATTTGAGATTCAGCTTCCTAGGTTTAGGAACACCAAAGATACGTATTTCCCACATTCTTATCTACAACTAGTTTAGAAAGTTGTGGACTGGGAGAGCCGATGAGTCTGACAGCTTGAAGGACCCAAAGACTTCTAAACAGGGGTATTCAATGCTAAGCGATATTCCCACCTTTTCCATGAACTTTGAATATGCCAGGTGTCCAATCTATAATATTTTTATTGTTATATATTTTATGTCTGAAATGCTTGTAAATCACCATGAAAATCTAGCTGAAATGTGTGGGTGAAAATATTTTAAAATAATAAATAAATAAATTTTGTGAATGTGAGGATTTACTAACCCAGGACCCCAAGGATGAACTGGGGCTGTACTGGTTGTATCAGAGAGGAAAAGAAAAACTCCAGTCAACCAGCTCTGAGCAACCTGAGTCTGTTGTCATTCAGTGGGAAGAACTACTTAACAAGGATTGTGATGATGTGTTCACCCCACTGGGAGATATTAGGACTCCAGTCTGAGGTATCGCTGCAGCAACGCTGGTGAAGAGCCACTAGATTATTCCCTCCATCTCTTTAAATACAATGGTATAGAAATTTATCACTAGACCTGCAATTTGGTTGAGCGACTGACCTGTCCTCTGACCTGGTGTAAGTGGTGGAACATTCTATTCAGGGCCAAGGACAGGGTCCCATACCTCAATAGAAGGTTTTTTTGTTTTGTTTTTTTTTGGAGGAGGCAGCAACAGTATGAAGCATACCGGAACTGGGATCTTTAATGGAGTGCAGAGAGAGGATTCTTTGGTGAAGTATGCTTTAGTTACATCAAAGGAGAAATTATGTCTTACCTGTTAATTTCCTTTCCTTTACCTCTGCTACACCAGTCCAGAACCTAAGGAGTATATCTTCTCATCCAGCGCAAATGGAGGCAGAGTTGTAAAAAAATTTTTTAAATGACATAGAACACATTCAACCAGTTTACTATTGTCAAAGCTATATATAACAAACAAAAGAAATATTGTGAAAACATAGCAAATTTAAATTTAAACCTACAGTGCTGCAGCCGAAAAGCTGGAAAAAAAAATTTAACAACAAATAAAATGAATATCAGCAATGCTATTTGTAGGAAACCATGCCCAAATGTAACCAACAGTAAAAATGAAACACTCAAAATTAACTGATTAGAAATCTTATTCTCAAATATATAGGGCGGGGGTCTGGACTGGTGTAGCAGAAGTAAAGGAAAGGAAATTAACAGATAAGACTTAATTTCTCCTTCCATTACCTTCTGCTCCACCAGTCCCGAACCTATGGGAAATACCAAAGCTCATTTAAGGGTGGGTGGATAACAATCCCACTTTTAAGGAAGATGAACCAAAATTGGCATATTGTCTAGCGAGAAGATCCAACCTATAATGCTTTGCAAATGTTCTCATGGCCATCCATGTTGCCGCTTTACATATTTCTAATGGACTTACAAAACATCTTTCAGCCCAGTAAGACTCTTGTGCTCTTAATGAATGAGCCTTAATCATATTAGGAACCAATTTACCCTTCAGCATGTAACTGAAGAAATAGTATTCTTTAACCATCTAGCAACTAAGTCTTCGAAGCTGCTCCTCCCTTTCGTGGACCACAAAAAAGAATAAACAGCCTTTCTGACTTTCAGAAAAACCCTTTTCTCTCAAGAAAATGTTTTAAACAACTCCTAACATCCAAATATCTTAAAGACTGTAGATCTTTCTTACACTCTTTCTTATTAAAAGAAGGTAAAACAATATGTTGATTGAAATGAAATGAAGACACAACTTTTGGTAGAAAAGAAGGGACTGGTCTCAAAATAACAAAGTTCTTTGTAAAGTGCAAACATGGAGATTGCACAGATAAAGCCTGCAATTCCGAAATTCACCTTGCGGAGGTAATAGCAACTAAAAAGACTGTCTTAAGTGTTAAATCCTTAACTGTAGAGTCTACAAAAGGCTCAAAAGGTGAACCAGTTAATGCTTGTAAAGCTATATTTAAACTCCAAAGAGGAAAAACTGGTTTTACCGGAGGATGAAAATGCTTCACACCACATAAGAAACGACCAACATCTGTATGAGAAGAAATTAAGCTACCATTAACCTTTCCACGAAAAGATGAAATGGCCGCAACTTGCACCTTCAAAGAATTTAAAGATAAACCTTTGTCCAAACCACCTTGCAAAAAAGAGAGAATATCTCCTCTCTGCGACTTCCATGGTGATAATCCCCTTTTCAAGCAAAAATTCTCAAATAGATGCCAAACTCTTATATAAGAAAGAGAAGTGGATCTTTTCCTTGAATGTAACATTGTACTAATGACTGAGTGCTTATAGCCTCTATTTGCTAATCTTTTCCTTTCAATAGCCAAGCCGTAAGCCAGAATGGAGTTGGATCCTCCATTTCTATAGGACCCTGATGTAGAAGACCCTTCATTTGAGGGAGAAGAAAAGGTTGGTCCACCAGAAGTCTCATTAAATCTGCATATCACGGTCTTCTTGGCCAATCGGATGCAACCAGCACCACCAATACCTTTCTTTCTCTATCTTCCTCAAAACTCGAGCTATTAAAGGCCATGGAGGAAAAAGATATAAGAGATTGTACCCCCTCCAAGTCTGTTGAAATGTATCTATTCCTTCGCTGTTCAATTCTCTGTGATGATTGAAAAATCTTTTTACCTTTTTGTTTTGATTGGACGCCTTTATATCTATTAGATGTGTGCCCCATCTCTGAACTATTTGTAAACAGACATCCTGGTTTAACTCCCATTCTCCTGGATCTATTATGTTCCGACTTAAATAATCTGCTTGGACATTGCTCTGACCTGCTATGTGTTGTGCTGTCAAATCTAAAAGGTGACTCGTGGCCCAAGCAAACAACAGATTTGTCTCCTCCAACACACTATGACTGTGAGTTCCTCCCTGTTTGTTTATATATGCCTCTGCTGTTGCATTGTCGCATAATACCTTTACCACTTTCCCCTGAAGATGAGGCTGAAAATACAGAAGAGCCAAACTGACAGCCCTGGTTTCTAAACAATTTATTGACCACTTTTCCTCTTCCTGACTCCAGAGTCTTTGTGTGTAATGATTCTTGTAATGAGCCCCCCAACCTGCCAAACTGGCATCCATTGTCAAAAGCTCCCAAAATGGAGTTTCTAGAGGCATTCCCTTTTTCAATTTCTACAACTGAATCCACAATCTTAAAGTTGCACTAACCCCTTTGGACAAAGGAAGCCGTAGCTGATAATCCTGAGTTTGAGGTTCCCATCAGTAGCGAAATCTGCAGGGGCTTCTTGTGTGCTCTCGCCCAAGGCACTAACTCTAGAGTTGATGCCATTAGACCTAAAACCTGAATGTAATGCCACACAGTTGGGGCTCGTTGTATAGAAAATTCCTTTATCTGGGTACAAAGCTTTAAAATTCTTTTCTTTGATAAACCATGCTGGCTTTTGAGTCGAACACTGCCCCCATATATTCCAACTTCTAGATGGGCTGTAAATGGCTTTTTGAAAAATTGATCACCCAACCTAGCCTCTGAAGTAAAGAGACCACTTTCTCTGTCGAAACTATCCCTTCAGAATAAGATTTGGCCCTTATTAACCAATCGTCCAAATACCGATGAATTAAAATTCCTTTCTTTCTTAAAAAGGCAGCTACTACCACCATCACCTTTGTAAAGGTTCTTGGTGCTGTTGATAATCTAAAAGGAAGGGCGACAAATTGAAAATGTTGGCCAATTACACAAAAACAAAGACATTTCTGGAATTCTTGTTTCATTAGAATATGATAATAGACCTTTTTCAAATCTAGGGATGATAAAAACTATCCCTTGCGTACTGAATCTATGACCATGCGAAGAGATTCCATATGGAATCGAGGGATATATATATTTTGATTTACCCCTTTTAGATCTAAAATAGGTCTGAAAGAGCCATCCTTTTTTGGGATCACAAAATAAATTGAATAATGCCCCTTTTGATGTTCTAATATTGGAACTGGGCGAATTGCCTGTAATTGAATCAAATTGTTTAAAGTTTCGAGAACTGCAGCAATTTTTGCGGGAAAATGGGCAGGAGAGATTACAAAATGAGCCCTTATACACCTTTTTAATTGTGGGGCATAACCATATTTTATTATGTCTAATACCCATTGATCTGAAGTAATGTGGATCCATTCTTCAAGAAAGGCCTGTACCCTGCCCCCTATAGATTCTCCTGGAAAATGAATCTTCCTGACTTCATTGTGCATTATTTGATCCGCCAGTGGAGTGGGCCATCTCTCCCCTTGGCTTTCTTGCTCCGCGAAAGGATTGAGATTTTCTCTTATCTCTTGAAGACTGAGGCATAACACGTTTGTCAGGTCTATACTTCTTGGCTTCCAAAAACTGACTACAGCTTCTATAAAGATGGAAACTAGGTTTAACTTTATCCTCAGGTAAGTTTTGAGCCTTTGAGTCTCCTAAATTTCTCATTAAACGATCCAGTTCTTTTCCAAATACATATTTACCTCTAAAAGGTAAACAAGAAGGTCTAGCCTTTGATAAAGAATCAGCCAAACAATTTCTTAACCAAAGAAGCCTTCTAGCTCCCACGGAAAGTACCAAAGATCTAGCCATAATTCTGATGTCATATAAAGCATAAGAAATATATGTTGTAGCCAATTCTAGTTTCGCTAAACTAGAAACCTCAGACATCTGCTGAATCCACCAAAGCAGAGATCTGGAAACATAATTTGTACAAACTGCTCCCTGCAGAACCAAAGAACCTGAAGCAAAGAGATTCTTAAGTACTGCCTCTAACTTTCTATCCTGAGCATCACAAAGGAAAGCACCTCCTTCCACAGGAATAGTAGTCTTCCTAGCAACAGCAGCAACTGTCGCGTCTACCTTAGGCTGTTGAAAAAGACGATCCAATACCTCAGAGGGCAATGGGTACAATTTATTAAAAATTCTCAGGTGTCTATAACCAGCCTCTGGAGAATCCCACTCAGACATAATCATAGCCTCAATTTTCAGATGGAGCGGAAAAGCAGAGGCAGATCTGCGAGTACCCCTAAGGACTGGATTCCAGCCTGGAGCCTCTTCAAATTTATCCTCCTCGAGACCCAAAGCATCAATAACCTGCGACAGTAAAGCAGACATTTCCTCCTTATGCAATAGTCTGATCTGTTCTTCATCATTCTCTGCTGAATTAATCTCACCTTCCTCTAAAGATTCAACAATGTTCCCTCCTTTCTCATCATCCATCCTAAAATAAGGAGGAGAGTCCAGATCTACAGAAAAAGATTCGGACTCATCAGGATCTGTTGTTTTCCTTTTTTGAGATCTAAAAGTCTCAGCAGACAAATCAGTATGGCTAGGCTCAGAAAGATCACTCCCCTGTAAGGCATGAAAAGCCTGATGTAAAAACTTAAAAAATTCAGGAGAAAATACTCCAGCACTAGTTCCAGGGGATTCCTGCTTTGAATCAGACAAGAAATCAAGACCAGGAAGTCATTTGGGAGAAGCCTGGCTTAAAAAAGAAACTCCCCTTGACAACGATGCTCCCAGTGTGTCAATCAAAATGGCTGCTGCATCCGAGGCAGCCATTAGAATGGCTACCGCTGACCGCTCCCCTGAAACCAAAGCTGCCTTAGACAAGCGCTTTTGCTTCACAGCCACATCAAGCACCATGACACCGAAGAGCACAACTCAGGTGTTTCTGATTTACTGCGGCACAGAGAGCATACTGTTCCTTCAGCGGAATTGCACTTTGCCCCGCAACCATTGCAATGACAGGCCTTCTCAGACATAGAGGGAAAAAACCCCATTCAGCTCTCAGCTGTGACAAGCACAAGAATTCTCTGCTGAAAGCAGGTAACTAAATTTAAATCCCCAAAATTGGCTGATTTAGAGAGTACAGACTACACTTCCTTACTTTGCCAAACAGCAAGGAGTAAATAAACTAGTCTCTAGGGCTCGTCTCACTGCAAGAGAACAGTCCGCAGGAGCATGGCCACAATCTGAAGCACACTGACAATAGTAAAAGTGCTGAAAGAATAAAATAATAAATCTTTCTTTTCAGTAACAAGAGCTAAAACTTCAAACTCCCATCCAACGGCTGGAGGTAGAGAACACTGGCTGAATGTGTTCTAGTCATCACTTATGTTCTAGTGATGTCATTTAAAAAATTTTTTTTTTTAGAAATCTGCCTCCATTTGTGCTGGATGAGAGGATATACTCTGTAGGTTAGGGACTGGTGGAGCAGAAGATAATGGAAGCGATTGGCTTTGATTGGGCAAGCACACTTGTTTTTGTGCTGTGAATTGACATGCTTCCTGTGCACTATTGGTGCACTTATTGCACATGCCTGTGAGCTTACTGTGTTCTTCCCACTTGCTTTCCATACACATCTTGTGTGTGTTAGCAAGCTTCCTTGTGTGCATAGATGCTTCCTGTGTATTGAAGGTTCCTCTGTATTTAGTGCATCAAAGTTTCCTTTGCATCAATGCTTCCTGTGCATCGGGTGCATGCATTGGTGAACCGTGCACTGGCATTGAGACTCCCTGTGTTGAGTGTATTGGCATCGGTGCACTGTGCGCCCATGTGCCTTGCACCAACAGTACAGATGCTGACATATTTCTTTGATGCAGGCTTCAGTTCGATACAGGATGATCATACCATGATTTTAATTTTGGCTGATGGGGGAGTCCTTGAAAAGCTCCTGATGAACTCACGTCTCAGCAAGGCAGACAATGTTGCACTGTGGGAGGAGAATCTACTATGGATTCTGAGGGACTTACATGGTTTCTATATGCCACAGAGCGTTATGAACGCAGGACATCTGTCTATAGGCAATAACAGTTTGCCCGGGCATGGTCTAGAGAGAAGCAAGGATAGCCTTCGGTAAGGAATATCACCTTATCATGGATGCAGTTCTTGAATCCACTCACTGTGGCTTTTCTTACCAGCCATTTTGAGGTTGAAAAAGTCCTTTATTTTTTTGTAGCACCGAAGAGTGCTGCTGTGAGTACTGTAGTGCAGCAAAGCAACAAAAAGTAGAAAAATTGAAAAGAGAAGAATTTTGAAAAAAATATCTGGAGAGATTGAGTATACGTCCTTGCTGTGCTCGGACAAAAAATAACTGAAGATGGCCACAAGGCAACTCAAATCTCTACTAAGAAGTGACAAGTCCGTTCTGTACCACCAGAAGGCGTCACCCACATGTAATGGCTAATTCAGCCTGCTTATCAATGAAAAAATTAAAAATCATTTTAAATAATAAATTAAAAGTAAATTAATTCATCGAGGTTAGTATTTCATTTTATACAGTTAGTAAAATTCTTTGGTGGGGGGCATGCAAACCATCCCGATTCCAACCTCTGTTTATAAACCATATAACTTATAATAGATTATTATTATAACAATGAGGAGGTGTGGGCAGGGGGAGATAACAAGGGTAGGGAAAGAAGGGGGGGTGAGAAAAATAAGACAAGCGGGGGCAAGAGCAAGGGATGGAAACAGAGGAAAGGTGTAGAAGGGGATGGGGAGACAGAGGTGGACTGCTGAAGGGGTGAGAGGAGAGGACTAGGAACAGTGGGAAAGGAAGGAATGGGGGCAGGAAAAAAGAGGAGGCAGTTGAGGGGAGAGAAGAGAGACCTACCCCTTACAATAAAAATGATGAAGGCTCTGTGGCCCCTACATAATACCATCCACACCTCCACAAGAGCGAGAGAGAGCAAGATGAGGGGGAGGTGTGGGAGCAGGGACAGAGAGAGCAAGAGGAGGAGAAGAGCTGGAGAAAGAAGGGGGAAGAGGAGGTAAGCCTAAGGGAGAGGAGGAGGAGTGAGCAAGGAGAAAGAGAAAGGGTGGGAGAGAGAAGGGGGCTAAGGAGGAGAAGACAGGGTTCATGAGCAAGAGGAGGTGAGAACAGGAAGAGAGAGAAAAGGCTGAAAGGCGAAGAAAGACTAAGTGCTGAAATGGAGAAGAGAGCTGGGAGCAGGGGGAAGGGGCTGGTGGCAGAGTGGAAGGCACTGGTGGCAGGAGAAAAGTCCTCTCCTTTCACTCTCCTACTAATAGCCCCTTCCCCCCTTCAGCACCCTACCTAATTTTCCCCATCCTCCTCTACTACCTTCAGCCCATTTTCTCCCCATCCTCATTCCCTATTGCTGTTGCCCCAGCCCCATCCTTTCCACTCAGCCCCTCATTATCTTCCCACCCTTGTTCTTTTCCCCAGTCCCTTCCCCCTCCTCTCTCTTTAGCAACTCTCTTTTACCTCTCCCCTTCTCCAACCCCCTTGCTCTTCCTTTTCCCTGCCCCTCCTTTTGCTGTCTCCCCTCCTACCCCTCCTCTTCCTTTTGCTCTCATCCAGACAGCCCCTATTCCCTACTCCCTATTCCTCCATCCATCATCATCATCCACTTATCTATCCTATTGGTGTCTCTTCCCCAAACCCCATTATTGAGGGCAACAGCAGCAGAGCCAATGCAGCTCTGGAAGTGGCAGCAGCAATAAAGGCAGCTCCTGCAGCTTGGAGCAGCAGCAGGTGAAGGAAGTTCCTAGCAGTAGTGGTGGCAGCAGCAAGGGAAGCAGTGGTAGCAAGGGAAGGAACTCTGCCAGTGAAGACAGCCCACATGTATTGCTGCTACTTATTTAAGCTTTAAGATGTAACTTCCATTGCAAGCAACTTGCTTGGAAGGGGGAGGATTAGAGCACTTTGTTGCGAGCGCGGGGAATGCAGTCGCTTGCTTGGGAGAGAGTGAGCCCTTGAACCATGGTGCAACCTCAGGGCGAGGTTCCAAGCTAGGCACAATGGGAGGCGAGTGATTCAGGCATGGGCTAGGCTTGGAACTTGGAGCGTAGTTTGGAACTTGGAATGTAACTTGGAATGTAGCTTGGAACTTGGAACATAGCTTAAAACTAGGAACAAGGCATACTCAGGCCTCCGCTGAGCCTGTACGCACAGAGTGAGACTCAATAACACAATGCTGGTCTCTGTGGTAGCCCTCCGGGCACTCGATAGCTCTTTTGAACCTGCTGCTTGGGAACAGCTTGTGCGCCAGAACAGATGAAGCGGAGGACAGGACACAGCATGACATGGAACTCGGACAAAGACTTGGAAGACTCTTGGAACTTGGGACGAAGACTCTTGGAACTTAGGACGAAGTCTCTGGAGACTTGGAACATAGACAAAGGCTCAGGTTCAGGAAGAGTTCAGCTTCCTGGGGCACTGCACCTCAGCATGCCCTACACAGCAATTGGGTAGCAGAAGAGAGCTGGGGAAGTGAGAAGTCTCTGCTGCAGCCTGAACAGCGCAGCTTAGAAATGGTGCTTGCCAGCCAAAGTTTTCACTTATGGGCAATGGTGTCTGTGCTTGCAGATCTTCTACCACTGGCCTACAAGCACATTTTCAAAGGGAAACTACCCACTGGGTTTCCCTTTGAAAATGTAGATGACTGGTGCCACAAACACTTTAATACCCACAGATTTTGCCCCTGCTCTGAAATAGGTGCAATGTCACAAAATCCACACCTTCAACCATAAATGGGTATTTGAAAATAAAATCACTGTGCACTTTTGGTCACCTTTGCCCTTACCTTGCCCCATCCTTTTCAGCATGGGTGAAAGTAATTGCACTGTGAACCAGCACGGGTACATACATCTACCTAGGGAAGGAGGCACTTTTCAGGCACACATTTACTCTTGGTTACCTGGGTAAAATCTTCTGAAACTTGCCCTGCCCATCTCATAACAGCTTTAAAGTCCAATATAGACTTTAAAGCTGTATGAGATCAGTAAAATTTATCACCCTTTTGTGACTGGACCTTTTAGATTTGTAACTTTTATTTAAATTCAATTGCTTACCCAGCTCAGGGAAAAAACAAATCTAAGGCTTGGAATAAGACATTTCTTTCTTCATTATTCATTATTATTAGTATAAGATGCAAAACTAAAAAAAGCACAGAAGTTTCCACTTTAGAATGTGCCTTAGAATTAAACTATATTTGATGGCAGTACTGTAGAACTGGGGAAGCTGTAATGCAGAGATGGTAGTGCAGTGAATTTAGGAAAAAATAACATTATAAGGTATGGTGGGAGAACTTCATGTAGTGAATCTTTCTTTGTGGGAGCTCACCAGAGGTAAAACAGCAGAAGTCATAATGTTTGTCAAATGTATAAACATAGCACGTTATTTTCAAAAGCATTTATATACGTAAAACTTGCTACAATATATGCCATTGAATTGCCAATAGGTTTTAACCGCGTTAAGTGCCCTTAAATGCGGACAAATGGCTTTTGAAAATTGCTCCATTAGTATGTTACATTTACACATGCAACTCCTTTGAAAATTTGCTTGATAGTGAGAAATAATCATTTAGAATTTATGCACATTTTCCTACCAAAGCAAATTCATGACACACTCTTCCGTCTGGTGGTAGTTTAGCTCCAAAACCTAAAGCTGGAAACATTTTGTCACTATCATAGTCCTGAATAATTTCTCCCACTGCCTTCAGTGCCAGTGCATAGGCATTCGGTTGGTAAGGGTGCATATAGTGAAGAGAAGTCGGTTGTGCAGGATTACCTGTTGGAATATAAAAAAATAGGCAAACTGCATGTCTATAACGACTGAATGTATTTCAGTTAAACCATGCCATTAATTTACATAAAAATCTAAGAATGACAATATACACATTTGACTGTAGTACAATGATCTGTGAGGTAATTTTAGAGCAGTTTAGTATAAAAACACATGACGTAATCATTAAGGGATAGATTTTATAATGTGCACGTGCACATGTTATAAAATCGTGTGGCCGCGCACACGTGTGCCGGATTTTACAATCTGCGTGCGTTTGTGCGGGTGGTGCGCAAGGGGGGGGGGGACTTTCGCAATTTTCACGCGGCAACGGAATTGGGCCTTCCCCAGTTCCCTCCCAGTACACTCCAATTAAAGAACAGACTGGGAAGGAACTTCCCTAACCCCTTGCCTAACCTTCCTTCCCCTTTCCCTCTCCTCCCCACTCCCTAAAGCTCACCTACCTGGCCTTAATTTTTTTGTTTTATTACTTGCTGCTCCTCAGGAGCAGAAGTAATTTACGTGCGCTGGCCGGCTGCCGGCGTGTGCTTCCCCGGGACAGCGGCTAATGGCCGCTATCCTGGCCGGCCTCCGTTCCACCCCACCCTGCCCCGCACCTTCGAAGAAGCCCGGCATTTGTGTGTGTACTGGAGTTTACGTGCGTGGCCAGGCCCCTTTGAAAATTTGCCCAGCTCTCGCAAGGCCCGGCCACGTGTGAAAATCCCGGGATTTACGTGCGTAGGGTTTTTAAAATCTACCCGTAAGGAAGCAATTATGGGTAGCCTGAAGAGTTGCAATGTAGGTAGGCATTATTACCACATGTTAATTTTCAAAGAAACCTACCAGGATAGTTTCTCTTGAAAATTAGCTAGCATAAAGTATGAGTGCTAAAAGTGCCTGCATACTTTGCAACTGCAATTTGTACAGGAGGTGGAGAGGGATGAAATAGCAAACATACCTTAAAAAATGCCAAGTATGCATACTGTTTTCCTTCCCCGACTTAAACACACCCTCAGGAATGCCTCTTTTTAACTCACATGTACTTTCAGTCTTATAGTAACATAGTAATGATGGCAGATAAGGACTAGATGGCCCATCCAGCCTGCCCAGCATTTCCTTATGGTATTAACTGCCACTCCATGCAGATTACCCTCATGTGTTCTGGTAAGTGTAATAACTGTTGCTCCATGCAGGTTACCCCATTTTCTTTTAGGTAACTGCTGCTCCGTGCAGGTTACTCCCATGTGTTTTGTTAAGGGTAGTAACTGCCCTTAACATGTTACTGCCCTTAACATGTTACCACCATATGTTCTATTAAAGGTAGCAACTGTTGCTCTGTTACCCCCAGCAGATCTGTAGTGTTTGTCCCATACCCATTTGAATTCATTAACTGTTCTCGTCTTCACCACCTCTTCTGGGAAAGCATTCCAAGCATCCACCACCCCTCTCCTTGAAGAAATATTTCCTGATATTGGTTCTGAGTCTTACCCCTGATGTTTCATATTATGACCCCTAGTTCTACTGTTTTCTTTCTAGCGGAAAAGATTTGAAGTTTGTTCATTGTTAATCCCTGTTAGGAAACTCACATGTACTTTCAGTCAGGCAGAGAGAGCATTTTCAGACAGGTCAGTTTACCCAATTTTAGCAATTAGGCAAGCATATATTCTATAAATAGGGTCTTTCATTTTCAGTTTAAACACATTTTCACCCTTAAATTCCCAGATTTTTCCAAAAGTGAAAATTGGTTTAAACCAATTTTCACCTTAAATTTATGTTGATTAAAGTGCAGCTCCAGAACTGAGGATGTAGGTTCCCAAGGCCTCCAGCAACTGCTGGAAGCCAGTGTGAGCCAAACTACATGAAGCATTTCAAGACCCGCCCCCGCCAGTAAAAGCATCCCCCCTCCAGTGCCGCTGATGTGCTGTTTCAAGTCCCATCTCCCCCTCACACCAAGCAGCCAAAGTACCTGCTGCTTGGTATCGCCAATGCAGCATATAAAGTGGGCCATACCCACCAGAAGCACTTCCTGGCAGGCTCCCTGGCCCCACAACAAAGAAGTGCAGTGCTGCAGATTGCAGGAGCCTCAGCAAGAAGAGGAGATATCTGTAGCCACCATTAGTAAAGGATAAATGCTGTTGCAATTGAGGGGGAGGGGAAGAGGGAGATTCTCATTGGGGATGTGAGGAAAGGGACATGCTAGGCAGGAGATGGGGACAGAGATAGGGGTGTTGTTGAGTTGGAGAATCTGCTTAATATTATTTTATTTTCTTGGCTTCAATCCACAAAAATAAACTCTGATATTTACCCAGAAAAATAATGAGTCATTTTTCCACTGATTTTCTCCTGTTTTTGTTCTTGTCATAATAAAATACAAATAAACTAGCATACCCAGAACATATAATACATTCAGACCTCACTTGGGGGAGACATAACTGAAACAAAATTAGGAAGAAATTTCAAGATGAACAATTATTTATGTCTATGTTCACAACTCAGTCAACTGTGGGATGGAAAAAGGAGAAGAAATCCTATTCTGCAAGAAATTTTCTAATTGATGGGGATCAAAAAACACATAGTAATTGGTCCTCAACTTCACAAAACATGTAAATGGAAACTTTAATGCAAAGTTAGCCCCATGAGCAATTACTTTCTGTTTCAACATCAAAAAAGCTTTCTGCCTCAATTGTGTGGCTTCAGCCACATCTGGAAAAAGAGCTACCTTACTATTCCATACATTCTTCGATTTTCTTTGAAAAACTATCTTAAGTGTCCAATCTTTATCATGTTCCAAGGCGTATGTCACCAATAAGGACACCCTAGATGAAATCACATATTGTGAGTCCTGCAAAAATCCAATCAGATCCAATCTTTCAGCTCCCTGATATGCCTCTAGGGGTACAACTTCAGAATCCCTCCTACTAAACGAGGGGAAATAAAAAGCATTAGTTATACGAGGGATTGAGTCAACAGGAATTTGCAGGATTTCTAAATGGAATTTTTTAAGAATCTCAAGAGGTGCCATCAAAGAAACTTTAGGAAAATATAAAAATTGAAGGTTAAGTCTTCTTGAGAAATTCTTAAAATTTTCCATCCAACAGTGCTTTATTTATTTTTAAAAATGTGTATGTCGCTTCGTCCAAGGTTCTGAGAGGCTTCAAATAAACATTCATAAAATATTAATAATTCCTTATCTTTTATTAGGGCATTTTCATCATGTGAGCAATAAGTTGAAAATGAGTAGCTAATTGATTTGAGAGATCTCTCATAATCAATAAGGCATCATCAATTTTAGCAATCAAGGAAAATTCTAGTCCCATTACTGCCATCCACACAGTCTCTAGAGTTATAGATGGAGGCTTAATAGGAGTTGAGGTGAAAGTCGATCTAGCTGAACTCTCTGGAATAAAAGACCCAGATCCATTCAGTTTGACTGATGTTGCCATTAAGGCAGCTCTCTTCCCATCACCTGAGGGTAGACTAGTGACACTTTGGTCCCTCTGCCTTTCCTCTGTAAGTACTGCTGAGTTATCTAACTCCAACTGTGGTGGAGATCAGATCAAGGCAAAGCCTCTTCAAAGCAGCAGAAAACCCACCAAGATGAACAGGCCCTAAAATGTGAGATACATCTTGACCTATAGGCATCATAAAAGAAGCAAATGAAGGTGGAGAGGAAGATAAATTGCCAGAACTGGATGAGAAAATTGGACAATCCACTTTCTCTTCTTATGCATTCCAGGAAAGAGAAAGAAAAAAAACGTAGAGAGTAAGCACTCACAACAGCCTTGCTACTTGATGAAGTCAAATTTGGACCTAGGGTGCGCCCCTTTAGTGTGCTGGCGCCAGTGAGCTGCAAGTCCATATTTTTATTAAGGAGAGGCAGGCACCAAATAATGATGTCAGATGCTAGCTGAAACTCGTTTCAGTCAGCTCCCCAGGCAGCTCAAGCAGGGTAGGACCTGGTACCTCTCTCATACCATACGATCTCTCCCTTATCATTATTTCTTATGCATATCCTCTTGGCCTCCCTTATATGCTCAGTTTGCTCTCACCTCCACTGTTTCTCTTGCTGTTTTTAATCATTGAATGTATGTACCCTTTCAGATTATTAGACTCATTCTCTGTTCACTTTCAAGAACCACTGAGCTTACCATTTTTTGGAGAAGTATTCTACTTCATAAAATACATTATCTCCTCTGTTTTTTTATTACTGTACTAGCATTAAGCCCGTAACAACGGGCTACATTAAAACATTTTTTCGGTCCATTTCCTTCCCCCTCCCCCTCATTCTCCCCTCACCCTCTATTCTCCCTCCCCCTCCCCTCAGTCACTCCCTCCCCTCTCCCCCTCCCCTCAGTCACCCCTCAGTTACTCCCTCCCCTCTCCCCCCCCTCAGTCCCCCCTCCTCCCCTCAGTCACTCCCTCCCCTCTCCCCCCCTCAGTTACTCCCTCCTCCCTCCCCCCTCCCCTCAGTCACTCCCTCCTCCCTCCCCCTCAGCCACTTCCCCCCTCCCCTCAGTCACTCCCCCTCTCTCAGCTCATTCACAACCCCTTCGGATGGCACAAACGGAAGATCTCCGGGGGAGGTCCCTCACACTCCTCGCCGCCGCTGCCCCTCGCCGCCACCACCGCTCCTCACCGCCGCCGTCACTGCCCCTTGCCGCCGCCACCGTTCCTCGCCACCGCTCCTTGCCGCCACTGCCGCCATGTTTTCAAAGAGCTGACGCTCTGCTCTGACAGACGTGTTCACCCGCACATGCGCAGTAGAGCTGCTCTCTACTGCGCATTTGCGGCACGTCGGTCAAGCCTCATTTATCTAATAGATTATCTCTAAAACTGATGCATTCACATCTTGATGACCCATGATTCTGCCATACCATATTCTTGCTCCTAGCTTCTGTAACTTTGGAAATCTGGGGCTTTCACCCACTACAGATCAAAGCTGCAAAGGTTCAGCAGTAAAGTTAGGATCTTGTGTTTGCTTCAGAACCTAGAGAACTTTCATCTTATTTTACAACTGAGTCATGTGCCATGTGTGACAGGTTGAAGCCACTGATCTTGCAATTTCTGCTTTAATTTACACGACAAGTACTTTTCTCTTTTGAAAGAGAACTGCTGAAAGTGAAAAACTCTCTGAAGATAGCTTTCAAACAGCTCTGTGAAACCGCATATACAATATGGGGTAGATTTTTTAAAAAAAGCGCGTTCGCATACTTTTGTTTGCGCACCAGGTGCAAACAAAAGTACGCTGGATTTTATAAGATACGCGCGTAGCCGCGCGTATCTTATAAAATCCTGGATCGATGCGCGCAAGGCTGCCGATTTTGGGCAGCTGGTGCGCGCCGAGCCGCGCAGCCTGTCACCGTTCCCTCCGAGGCCGCTCCGAAATCGGAGCGGCCTCGGAGGGAACTCTCTTTCGCCCTCCCCTCACCTTCCCCTCCCTTCCTCTACCTAACCCACCCCCCCGGCCCTATCTAAACCCCCCCCTTACCTTTGTCCGTAGATTTACGCCTGCGAGAAGCAGACGTAAATCTATGCGCGCCAGCGGACTGCTGGTGCGCCGTGCTCCGACCCGGGGGCTAGTCCGAAGGCCTGGACCACGCCCCCGGGCCGGCGCCACGCCCCCGGTCCCGCCCCCGAAACGCCGCCCCGCCCCCGAAATGCCGCGTCATCAAGTCCCGCCCCCGACATGCCCCCTTCCAAAAACCCCGAGACCTACGCGCATCCCGGGGCTCTGCGCGCGCCGGCGGCCTATGGAAAATAGGCTTGCCGGCGAGCAGGGCTTTTAAAATCCGCCCGTATGTGCATATATGGCTGTGCAAAGATCTACGATAGTATTTTGTAACCCATGCATATCAGATATGCATATATCTTCCCCCAATATACATGCGCACGATTGTTTATGCGTGTACACATGCAATGCATTAAAGGCGAGTATTTCAATGCAATGAACGTGTGCACTTCTCCTACCAATTTAAAAAATATATGCAGGTATATTTTACCCACTAAAATAAAGTAGGACTTGCAGACATAAAACCTGATTTACCTGATTTAAAACATGCGTGCTTATTTGAAATTACAATTCCTCTACTCCAGTTTGTCCAGTCCTTCTCTGGGCCACTGAGACTCTCCTGGTTCTTCAGCCTGAACTCCCCCCATTTCACACAGACCTTCCACACAATAAACAAGTTTGATATCAATTACACTAGATAATTAACAGGTGTAAAATTAAGTGAGTTATTTACTAAAATATTAATATTCAAAAGCCATTTAGACGGATAACTCACAAGTTATCCGTCTAAATGGAAAATGTGGCATATTCAGCCACTTATCCAGCAAAATTATAGCCGGATAACTACTTATCCGGCTATAATTTAGCTGGATAAAAAAGGGCATTTCAGGAGCATTCTGGGGAGGAGTTTAGTTATCCATCTAATGTAACCGAATATCTGGCTACTCGTATGGAAGTAACGCTGTCTAGCTGTATAAATGAGCTTTGAAAATTTTCAGATGAAGAGACGCGCGTATCTATTGAAATCCCGCGTACTCTTGTTCGCGCCTGGTGCGCGAACAAAAGTACGCGTGTGCGCAGATTTATAAAATCTGCCCCACTGACTTTAAACCGAATTTTCAAAGCAGACTGACATGTATAAGTCCACTTTGAACATGAGAATTTGTTGCCAGAGGATGTGGTTAGTGCAGTTAGTGTAGCTGGGTTCAAAAAAGGTTTGGATAAGTTCTTGGAGGAGAAGTCCATTAACTGCTATTAATCAAGTTTACTTAGGGAATAACCACTGCTATTAATTGCATCAGTAGCATGGGATCGTCTTAGTGTTTGGGTACTTGCCAGGTTCTTATGGCCTGGTTTGGCCTCTGTTGGAAACAGGATGCTGGGCTTGATGGACCCTTGGTCTGACCCAGCATGGCAATTTCTTATGTTCTTATGAGCAGGTTCATATTTACAACTGCTATGTATACATTTATACACAGATTTTTGAAAATTTAAAGTATGTATATGAATGGTTTCCCTACCCCAACTCCACCTCCTCTGGAATGCCTCTTTGTAGTACACATAAAAATACATACAAAATCGCTTATACATTTATTTTTATGCACACCGTCCCCAGACAATTTTCTAAAGCCCACTTACATTCATAAAATCAGGTTCTATGCAAGCAAATCCTTTTGAAAATTCAGTCCTATCAGTTGGAAAGTCTACAGAATACACTGCAGTATAGAAACTATGCTTTCTAAATTTTTGGAGTGAAGCTAATATCTCCCCAGGAGAAGCTAAGAAGTTACTTCTTAGTCATGTTGAAAATGGGTCCTGATTCTCTCTTATCTACTTCTAAAGTTTATTACATCCTAGGTCTTTGCATCAATTAGATTCTGAAGATGAAGCAATGCAGGTTTTGGTATCTCCACACAGTTTGAGTAAATATTTAAAGCCATTTTGTTGGAAAACTCATAAGTTATCCATCTAAATAGCAATGTTTTGAATACTGAGATATTTATCCAGCTAGATTTTAGCCAGATAAGTCATTATTCGGTTAAAATCTAGCTGGATAAAAAAGAGGCAATCTAAGGGCATTTCGGGAAAGGAGTTAAGATATCCTGCTAACTCAGATGATTTTTAACTATAACTGGCTATAATGAGCTCATTACTACCCATAAACTCTGCAAGGTATGCCATTTAACTCAAAATTAGCTACAGCTCAGAAGCTTTGCATCTGTTAAGTAATGGTTGTGGCATAACAAGCTTGCCCATAATTTGAAAAAGACAGAGGTAATGATCTTAAATAGAATGCCTTGCTGAATTTTCCTTCGGTTTTCAGGTTTGAGGGCTGTGAGATACTGATCGTGGAGTGAGTAAAGAATTTAGGTGTCATTCTGGATACGAACCCATGTATGCTCAGATTAAGTCTGTTGTAACTGCTGCTTTTTTTCAAGTTGCCCATGCTTCATCAATCAAGACCTTTATTGAATACTCATGATTTTCAGTCAGCACTGCAAGCCCTAGTCCTTTCAGGGTTAGATTATTGCAGCTTCACCTATATTGGGTTACAGGGAAATGTCATTAGAGCCCACAAATTGTCCAGAATTCCTCTTCCCATATTTTGACTGGTATTAACATCAGAGATCAACTCCTATTCTCCATTTACTTCATTGGTTCCCAGTGCATTGGAGATCAAATATATGATGGCAATGCTCATTCATAAACTCCTGAGCAGCAATGCTTCCTTATTGCTCGAGTAGGTTGGTAAATGTTTTTAAATAGTACCATTGCCGCACCACCCACTTAACAGAGACCCATGACAGAGATTTTCTGTGGCCAAGCCTCTATTTTGGAATATACTGCTCAAACAGCTGTACATCATAACTTGTATACAGATTTTTAAGAAGTCTTAGAAAACATTGCTTTTTAGGATGGAATTTGAATGACCTGATCTTTGGTTGGCCTCTTTCGTGCATGCCATTTGATACTTTAAGGTTATTGTGTGTGTATTTGAGATATTCTGGTTGTTTACCGTTGACAGTGTTAGATAGTGTGTAACCTTGCTAGGCTTATTATCTCATTTTTGTTTCTATTACCAGACTCTTGTTAATTCTTCATCTATTAACTTTTATAGCATCTTGGAGTGGATGGCTGTTTCTTTGTGTCAAAGTATTTTATGTCATGCAGTCTGGTGCCTAACTTCCAGTCAGATTTTTGTCATTTTGTGAAATAGTTGTCCTTGTTCATGTTAGCCACTATGGGGGTCATTTTCTATCCCTATTGCATGTGAAAAGGGATTTTTCGCACACGATAGCTAGATAGGGGTGGAGTCAGGACCGGAAGAGGAGGAGTCAGGGCAGCGTTGGGGAGGACACATCGCTGGTGGCGATAACGTAAGACCCGTTATCGCCGCCAGTAGCGCGCCCAATAGCACCACCTTTCACGGTGGCGCTATTGGGTGCGAAATCCAGCAGCGATAACACCGCGGTGGTGTGATTGCTGCCGGCTTTCACAGGCCCACCCCCAGCTTCGCCCCCCATTACCACAGGATTCAGAAAGCCATCGCCGTAGGAAAATCCAGGCCCATGTTTTTTATGTGGTTTTTATGAATGTAAACGTTGTTTCTTGCCTTGAATTTCTAGAAGCATTAAATAATTAGAAAGTAATAAAAAAAATGTTCATAAATAAATAAATAAATAGAACAAACATCTAAAGGAGACCTTGATTTCATGTGATGGACAATGCATTTGTATTATAAACAGGGTTCTCCAAAGACAGCAGGATGAATTAGGCATGAAATGTGGGTGATGTCATCCAATGCCACTGAATGGAACCGTCTCTCATAGCTCATACAGCTGTTGCTCTACTGAGCATGTATAGGAGTTCCTGCATAGGCAATGCCTTGTGTGCCCTTCAGTTGATTGTAGAGCTGAACTTTAGCTCAGCAGTCAGCTCTCTAGGGAGAAGGACAGGTATTAAGTATGGCTAATTCATCCTACTGCCTCTGGAGAACCCCATTTATGTTAAGCAATCTTGCTTTCTCCATCGACAAGCAGGGCTGAATTAGCCACAACACATGGGAAAACCCAAGTTGAAGGCTGCATAAGAACATGCCATACTGGGTCAGACCAAGGGTCCATCAAGCCCAGCATCCTGTTTCCAACAGTGGCCAATCCAGGCTACAAGTACCTGGCAAGTACCCAAAAACTAAGTATATATCCCATGCTATTGATGCTAGTAATAGCAGTGGCTATTTTCTAAGTCAACTTGATTAACAGCAGGTAATGAACTTCTCCTCCAAGAACTTATCCAAACCTTTTTTAAACCCAGCTACACTAACTGCACTAACAACATCCCCTGGCAACAAATTCCAGAGTTTAATTGTGCGCTGAGTGAAAAAGAACTTTCTCTGATTAATTTTAAATGTGCTACATGTTAACTTCATGGAGTGCCCCCTAGTCCTATTATCCGAAAAAGTAAATAACTGATTCACATCTACCCATTCTAGACCTCTCATGATTTAAACACTCTATCAGATCCCCGTCAGCCATCTCTTCTCCAAGCTGAATAGTCCTAACATATTTAGTCTTTCCTGTAGGGGAGCTTTTCCATCCCTTTTATCATTTTGGTCGCATTTCTCTGTACCTTCTCCATCGCAACTATATCTTTTTTGAGATGCGGCGACCAGAATTGTACACAGTATTCAAGGTGTGGTCTCACCATGGAGTGAAACAGAGGCATTATGACATTTTCCGTTTTATTCACCCTTCCCTTCCTAATAATTCCTAACCTTCTGTTTGCTTTTTTGACTGCCGTAGCACTCTGAGCCAATTTCAATGTATTATCCACTATGACTCCTAGATCTCTTTCCTGGGTGGTAGCTCCTAATATGAAACCTAACATTGTGTAACTATAGCATGGGTTATTTTTCCCTATGTGCATCACCTTGCACTTGTCCACATTAAATTTAATCTGCCATTTAGATGCCCAATTTTCCAGTCTCATAAGGTCCTCCTGCAATTTATCACAATCTGCTTGTGATTTAACTACTCTGAATAATTTTGTATCGTCTGCAAATTTGATTACCTCATTTGTCATATTCCTTTCTAGATCATTTATAAATATATTGAAAAGCACGGGTCCCAGTACAGATCCCTGTGGCACTCCACTGCCCACCCCCCTCCACTGAGAAAATTGTCCATTTAATCCTACTCTCTGTTTCCTGTCTTTTAACTAGTTTGTAATCCATGAAAGGACATTGCCTTTCATCCCATGACTATCCCATGACTTTTTACTTTTCCTAGAAGCTTCTCATGAGGAACTTTAGTCAAATGCCTTCTGAAAATCCAAATAGACTACATCTACCGATTCACCTTTATCTACATGTTTATTAACCCCTTCAAAAAAGTGAAGCAGATTTGTGAGGCAAGACTTGCCTTTGGTAAAGCTATGCTGACTTTGTTCTGTGTTTTGATATTTAGAACACTTTCCACTATTTTTCCTGGCACTGACGTCAGGCTAACTGGTCTGTAGTTTCCCCGATTGCCCCGGAGCCCTTTTTAAATATTAGGATTACATTAGCCACCCTCCAGTCTTCAGATACAATGGATGGTTTTAATGATGGGTTACAAATGTTTCTAATAGATCTGAAATTTCATTTTTGAGTTCCTTCAGAACCCTGGGGTGTATACCATCTGGTCCAGATGTTTACTACTCTTCAGTTTGTCAATCAGACCTACCACATCTTCTAGGTTTACTATGATTTGGTTCAGTCCATCTGAATCATTACCCATGAAAACCTTCTCTAGAATGGGTATCTCCACAACATCCTCTTCAGTAAACACCGAAGCAAAGAAATCATTTAATTCTTCCGCGAGGAGTGATTACTAAAAAATCAACCTATGTTCCACCATGGCCAGTAGACAACTGGGCAAACAGGTTGCACAAACCTGCTTGTCCAAATTTAATGTCACTTCTTGCTAAACTGTGCAGACAACAATGGGATATAACGGTGTGAACTGATGACCAAGCTGCAGCTTTACAGATATCTTTCACAGGCAACACTTTGAGATGAAATACTGATGTAGCCATAGTTCTCACCTAATGAGCTTTGATAAGAGTCTGCGATCCAAAGGCCTGCCAGAGTAAAGCAATACAGTCTGCTAATCAGTTGGACAAAGTGTACTTGGCAACTGCTATGCGTAGTCTATTAAGATTATAAGAGATGAAAAGTTGCAAGGCCTGATTAATTTATTGAATTCTCTTTTGATAGTAAGCCAAGGCCCTTTAGTAGCCTAATGAATGAAGGGCCTTCTCACCCTCATGTTCTAGTGACCTAAGAAAGAATGTAGGCAACACAATGGCTTGATTTATATGAAAAACTGATTCTACTTTTAGTAGAAATTTGGGGTGAGTGAAGAGCACCACTCTATTGTGGATTAAACTGCATGTATGGTGAATAATGTATTAATGCCTGAAGCTCACTGTCTCTTCTAGCTGAGGTAATGGCAACTAGGGATAGTACTTTTCATGTGAGGAACTTCAATGAAGCAGACTTAGTTCATAAGGAGGCTTCATGAGCTATGCCAATACCACAATGAGGACCCAAAGTACTGGTAGCTTAGCTACTGGAGGCCTTGAATACCATAAATCTTTCATGAACTTTGATATCTCTTTGGGCATCCAATGTTGGTCTGGTATTTGGTATAAAAGAAATTAAATAAATAAATAAAATACTAAAGGATGAAAAGAAATTGAACATGGTAAGCTGCTATGGCACTGAGATGTACTTGGACTGATGATGTGCAGGACCTGAGGAGGAGCGGGAGAATAAGTACTGTAGCAACTCCCTTGGCTCAAAAGTGAATGGGTCCAGGAATTTTTTTTTACACCAGGAAGAAAACTGTTTTCATCTGAATTTATAAATTCTCAGGTTGAAGGTTTTCTGGTAGAAACCAAAATGTCCTCAACTTCCTTAGATTGCAAAAATGAAGCGACTAGCTCAATATCCACACTGTTATCCAATCTGTTGTTATTAATTCAAGAAGAGGATTATCTGTATCATCCAAACCTTTCTTCTCAAGTTGAAAGATTGAATCTTCTTAGCATGTTGGAAAACTTTTCAAGTCTCATTGCTGAAACTGTATCTGGACTGCTCCCAAGAGACTTGAAATATTTTCTAACACACTAAGAAGACAGTGGAAATTCACAGATAATTATGCTGCATTTAGCAAGCTGTTAATTAACAACAGTTGAAGTCTTAAGACACTGAATTGGCAAATCGACATACAAAATAGAATCAATAAGAGATCGAGTCCTCTTCACTAAATATATCAACTCAAGAATAGTTATGAACGATATTTTCCCCTGAGGAAGCCTGGATGGCAAAACAGAGGCCTTTGTAGGGACAGAGAGAATACAGAATATAGCAGAAACTACAGAAACATCATTGGAACAACAGTTCTGTGAAACAATTACAAAGTATCTTTTCTTGTAAACTGTGATTCAACTGATTCCCCTTTTTAATGAAGGTATCTTCCATGTGACTCATTGGCAATTCACAAAGTATCTTTCTTGAAATCCAGCTCTATTGCAAGTGTATCATTGTTTCTTTACAAGCACTTTGTATATATTTTGACAATGTTTTATGTCGATATCTATACATGTTATAAATGCATAACACTACAGAGAGTTTAGAAGTGGTGTGAATGAGGAATGATTGGCTAGGGCAATTGATAAATATATGTGTGTTATTGTGCCAATTTAATTTTTTAAATTATTTTGGAATAGTTTTGATATTCTTTGTAATAAAGTTTGCAACATTAAGCATCTTTCAAATCATTTAAAACATTAATGATGTTACTTACTCTATTTTAGGGTTCTCTGACGGATATATCATTGTAGGTACCCACACATTTTTTATTTTATTTAAAGCATATATCCAATAAACTACACATCTATATCTGCCATACGAGGTGGGAGAATAAAGAGGGTATGAATGGAGCAGTGGGACTAGAACATTGTAGGGACATCTGTCTCTTCCCTTCCCCTCCCCCACCACTAGAATTCAGATCTTCAGATTCTATACTGTAGATACTGGAATCTTCCTTCCTTCCTACCTCTCCAATCTCCTCGGATCCTGGAATCCATCTCCAATTCCTCCTAGTTCATACTCCCCTTCCCCTTCCCTCCTCTTCCCTATCCCAGACTTCTGATCTCTCCTTGATCTTCCTCATCTTCTATCTCCCACCCTCCTCATCTCCAGGCCTCTTTTCCTTTCCTCTCCTTCCCCCAATACCCAATCCTCTTTCCTTTTCATACTTCTCTCTCAATCCCCAGTCCTCTCATCTTTTCTTCATCCCTTCCTTGTCTCATCCCTGATCCTTTTACCTTCTCCTTCGCACTCCATTCCTAAGATCATCTCCTTGTATTAATACTTGATATCCCTTTTCCACACTAATTAAAAAGAAATTATCGGACACAAACAAGATTGGAAAACTACTTTATTTTATAAAGTAAAATAAAAGTTGTAAATGTTTATCAATATGCTGCAAGAAACTGTGGAGCTGTGTCTTAGAACTTCTATTCCCTGTTTTCTGACTTTGGGGAGGGGAAACACAACAGTTGAAAAATGCCTAGAGGTAGCAAAATACTAAATCCATCCCTGCTGTGTCCTTCTCTCCCATGGGCAACGCTAAACTTTATGCTTTATATACCTTGCGATACTGTATTCCTGGCATATCATTTCTGAGTTGGAACATCTCCTTTCCTTCTCTGGTGATATTCACATCCCACCTAAAAACCCACCTTTTTGAGGCTGCTTTTAAAACTTAAGCTCTGGCAGTCCCTGATCATTATCTTGTCAATTTTAACCATATACTTAATAATAAATACATTTTCTGAAGCTTGTTTTGTCTGTGTCTTGACTACTAAGGATGTAACTTTGTTTCATTTGTTTTCATGTTTATGCGCATTACTCGTGGATTTTATAGTACATGCATAAAAACAGATAGTGTGCGCATAACTTGAGTTATTAGTAGCATAAGCATACTATCTGTTATGAGTGTACTATAAAATCTGTGATTTACGTGCATAAATAATGAACCGAATTAAACAAATGCACATGCTATTGACTACACTATAAGCTCCATAGAGTAAGGACTATGTGAAGTCAATACTGAAATGAAAACGGCTAAGTAAGTTAGCCAGATAAAACTTATCTGGCTAACTTAACAAGGGATGTTCAGCAGCACGGCTATGCTGCTGAATAGCCCTGCATTTAGCGCCACTTAGCTGGATAAGTTCTATCCGGCTAAGTTAAACCTGCTGTACGATAGATATAACTTAAATGGATAAGTCAGAATATTGGCACTTATCCAGCCAAGTTAGCCGGATAAGTAGCGTCACCCTGCTACATCCATTGCCCTTCCCTAACTTATGTGACTATCTACTTAGCCAGATAAATGACTTAGGACCTGATTCATTAAGGGCCGGATTTTAAAACATACGCGGACAGGGTACATTTGTGTGCGCTCCCTGGTGCGCACAAATGTACGCCCAATTTTATAACATTTGTGCGCAGCCATGCACATGTTATAAAATCTGGGGTCGGTGCATGCAAGGGGGTGCACACTAGTGCACCTTGCATACGCCGAGCCCTCGGGAAGACCAGCTGGCTTTCCCCGTTCCCTCCAAGGCCACTCCGAAATCGGAGCGTCCTCAGAGTGAACTTTCCTTCCCCCACCTTCCCCTCCCCTCAGCCTGAAAAAAACCAAACCCCATTACCTTTATTTCAGAAGTTACGCCTGCCAGAGGCAGGCATAACTTGCACACACCAGCCAACTGCCGGGGCACGATCCCCCAGCCCAGCTGCAGTGGAGAGGCCTCTGGCCATGCCCCCTCCCCGCCCATTTTTTCAAGCCCCAGGACTTACACGCGTCCCGGGGCTTTACGCGCACCACCAGACCTTTTGAAAATAGGCCCGGCGCGTGTAGGCTTTTAAAATCTGTCCCTAAGGGTTTTCCCATAGACCCAAAATGGGAGAAAAGCCTTAATGAATCTGGTCCTTATTTAGTTAAGTGGTAACTGCTGAACATAGCCAGATATTCAGCGGCCACTAGTTAGGCAGATAAATCGTTGCTTATCTAGCTAAGAAGCATTGAATATTGGCCTCTGTATGTCTAGTAATGCTACAGAAATGACAAACAATAGTAGTAGTAGTAAAAAAATTTAAATTTTGTTGATTCTTGGTATATTCTTTTTTTATATACTTTATTTATTAGATTTTCAAATAATACATAAAAAACATATTATTTAACAGAAAACACATAGTAAGATAAAGGAAAAAAGAAATTATACAAGGTATGTATCTAAATACTATAACTTTTCACATTTCTTTCCTATTACATATCAAACAAATGGAGGGTAGTAGTTTAACCTCAGTTGGGAGTATTTATAAGATATAATATAACTAAACAAGGATAAATTCTAGCTGATTCCTACACCAAATTTCCATCTTTCCTAAATGGACACAGGGGATGATGTTGGTACCCTGGATTGTTCAAGAAAATTCCTTAATTGATCCGGAGTGAAAAATAAAAACATATCATTTTGTCTCTTGAGCATACATTTACAGGGGAATCTTAACACAAAAGTAAATCCCAATGAAAGGACTTCCTGATGAAGAGCCAGGAAAGCCTTTTTTCTTTGTTGTGTGGTAATAGCAAGATCTGGAAAAATTTTAACCGCTTTATCTATAAATTTAAATGGGTATCTGCTGAAATATTTCAGCAGATTCTTGGTATATTCTAAGGGACAATTAAATTATGCAGAATAATATATTTGGAGCTAAAAATAGCTACGGAAAGTAAATATGGTCATGTTTATGATATTGCTCTTGTATAGGTCCCTGGTGAGATCTAATTTGGAATACCATGAACAATTCTGGAGACTGCATCTTCAAAAGAATATAAACCAGTTGGAATTGGTCCAGAGGGTGGCTACTAAAATAATCAGTGGTCTTCATTCTAAAACATCTGGGGGATAGACTTCAAGATCTAAACATGAACATCCTGAAGGAAAGGTGAGATAGGGGAGATGATAGAGACATTCAAATATCTTAAAGGTTTCCATGCACAGGAGGTGAGCCTCTTTCAACGGAAATGAGGCTCTAGAAAGAGGGGTTATTGGTTGAGGGTGAAAGGGGGTAGACTCAGGTGTATTCTTAGGAAATATTTCTTTACAGAGAGTAGAGGATACATGGCATGAGCTCCCAGTAGAGGTGGTGGAGATGAAAACTATCTGAATTCAATAAAGCATAGGATAAATACTGGGGATCTCTGGCATGATGTGTTTCACGAATGTCGGTAAATAAAAGTTAATAAATAAATAAATAAATAAATAAATGGGAATTGTAAGGATAGGTAAATTAGATGGATGGGCAAACTAGATGAGCCATATTGTCTTTTTCTGCTATCATGTTTCTATGTTTCTAAAAATTATGAGGCTAAACCCAGTGAATAATTTTGCAGGCAGAAGTTTATCATACTTACCATTTGAAGCTGTGAAATCAATGGCAACTGTGAAATTGATTTGGGTCCTGAGAACCAAACAAATAGAAAGATTTTTAATAGAATGTACTATTTTCAGACTGTTTTAAAATACTGCTACTTTTATTATTTCTGTTAGCTGACCCTTTTAACATTCTGAGAACCCAGAATTTCTTTCCCATTCTATAATTTTTGAATAAATGAAAACACTCTTATTATTGCAGCAGCTATATATTTCTGAATTTTGTTTGGGAAAGATGCTAAAGAGAGAGGTGGTGTCTCAATTGAATGATTTCTTAATAGAGCACAACATTCTTGATACCAAACAATCAGGCTTCTGTGCTGAGCACAGCATGGAAACTACACTCTTGGCGTTATTTGATGATCTGAATAAGTGTCTTGATATAGGGACTAATGCAATAGTGGTATTACATGACCTAACAACAATATTTGACACTGTCAATTATCAAATGTTAGCAAGATTGGAAGAAATTGGAACTGTTGATATTTTTCTAAGTTGATTTAAATCTTTTTTGAGTAATAGATTCCAGAGAGCGGTGATGGGATAGTTTTCTCCTTATCATGGTCCCTGGAATGTAGTAGTCTTTCAGGGAGCCATTCTTTCCACTATTCTATTTAATATTTATTTACAGCCCCTGGATAATATGTGAACAAATAACAATTAGCATGCGTAATTATATCTGTACATTTTAATTTGCTCTATTTGCAGTTTTTCCATGCATAATTTTGGTTTCCACAGCTGTTTGCAAAAGTTATGCAAAACTGTTAATCAGCTCTACAATCAAATCAGCTCTTTAGTAATTTTCAGAGTTAATTTTCATGTGGAAAACTTCACAATTTGACAATTTTCCATGAAAATGAACATTTCACAGAGATTCCGTTACTTTCTTTGTGATAGTCTGAAAAATCACTCAAATTTTATCACAAAAAATGCCCACAAATCTTGCATACTATGCAAATATGCTATTATTGCAAGAAAAATAATGTACATTAACAGTCCATTTCCATGATCTGCAAAATGGGTCAGTATATTGACCTTCAAATGTGATCAGATTAATACTAGCTATGAGGTCATAAAATGTCATTCATATATCACGTGCGATACTATAATGTGTCAGAACAGAGGGTTAAATATCATGCAATATAATTCACAAGAAGCCCTCTTCCCAGATTGAAATGCATCAAAGTGTGCTATATGCCAGTCATAATAGGCATTACTGGTAATACTTGCCTTCTTTTGCCTAATAGTTAATCATCAGCTTAGGCACAGCTAGAACTGTAAGAACACTTTTTTTGGTGTTTTTTAAGCAAATAAAACTTGTCTATGAAAGATAAGTTTTATTTGCATAAAAAATGCCCAAAAAAGTGTTCTTTCAAATCATGTTGTGCCTAAGCCGATGATTAACTATTAGGCAAAAGAAGGCAAGTATTACCAGTAGTGCCTATTATGACTGGCATATAGCAAACTTTGATGCGTTTCAATTTGGAAAGGGGGCTTGTTGTGAATTATATTGATTCATATATCATGACCATGACCATGACAGGTATCTGTTGTAGGCTATAAATAAATATATGACACTAGTAGCTCAAAGAGAAAGATCTTTATTGAAATATGCTATTACCAGCAGGGCAATTTGGGAGCAGTTTCAGAGAATGTTAGTGATATTATAGGTTAAATAGGTCACCATCTCTAATTTACACACCAATGAGTTATATTTGTTGATTCCATAATATTTTCCTAATTGGCGGGAATTATAATTTTATCTCATATATGCTAATGAGATTGAATTCTTGTAAATCATGTAATTTCTTGTAAATTGATCCAGAAGGCAAAAACAAAACTCAAGGTTGAATCTTAACATGCTTTTTGACTCACTGCGATTACTATCTAACCACACACTTCAAGAAATCTTTAAAAACATACTTGTTTCAGATTGCTTTCAAAATGTCATTAACCAAACAGTAATAATTCATATCAATATTTCCATTTCCATTCCAAAAATGTCTCCCCCCCCATTAGTCTTTTATATACATCTGGAAAAAACCATTCCCTCCCTCAATTTTTCCCTCTCCTATACATATTCAGTGGCTACAAAATGGCACTTGATTTTTGTTTTTATGATTTTGATATGTTTTTTGATTTAATTAGATTCTTTATAATTTATTAATCTTTTATTTCATTTTATTACTATTATGAGATGTGTAATTTTTAAATTATTTTTTACTTTTATGTTTTTCTACATTTATGTAAACTGTTTTGACTAAACTTTGTTTGTAAAAGCGGTATAGAAATACTTCCAAATAAATAAATAAATAACATTCTACCATTTCAGTATACATTCTGAGATTTCAGCAACTTTGGATAGTTTTTATAACCCATACATATCATTTTACATAATTTAATCTGAATTAACTTCATAGCATGGCAGCTCTAGGGCATCAAGGGAACAATAGGAAGTAATATGTTGCCATATTTTTAAAAAGACATTATTTTCTCATACACTTGGGGGTAGATTTTTAAAAACGGCGCGTTCGTGTACTTTTGTTCGCGCTCCAGGCGCAAACAAAAGTACGCTGGATTTTAGTAGATACGCGCGTATCTTCTAAAATCCAGGATCGGCGCGCGCAAGGCTGCCGATTTTGGGCAGCCGGCGCGCGCCGAGCCGCGCAGCCTGCCTCCGTTCCCTCCGAGGCCGCTCCGAAATCGGAGCGGCCTCGAACTTTCTTTTGCTCTCCCCTCACCTTCCCCTCCCTTCCTCTACCTAACCCACCCCCCCGGCCCTATCTAAATCCCCCCCTACCTTTATCCGTGGATTTACGCCTCCCAGAGGGAGGCGTAAATCCACGCGCGCCGAGACGCGATCCGGGGGCGGTTCCGGAGGGCGCGGCCACGCCCCCGAACCGCCCCGGCCCGAAACCACGCCCCCGGGCCCGCCCCCGAAACGCCTCATCCCGCCCCCAAAACGCCGCGCCGATCGGCCCTGCCCCGACACCCCCCCGACTGAAAACCCCGGGACTTACGCGAGTCTCGGGGATCTGCGCGCGCCGGCAGCCTATCGAAAATAGGCGTGCAAGGCCCTGCTCGTGTAAATCCGGGCGGATTTACGCGAGCAGGGCTTTTAAAATCCGCCCCTTGATGTTTAGGTTAGCCCTATTTCATTTATTTTCTAAAAATCTATCTTCCATAAGACCATAAAAAAGTTGCCATACTAGTTCAGAGGGTCCACCAGCCAGCATCCTGTTTCTAACAGTGGCCAATCCAGGTTACAAGTACCTGGCAAATACCCAAACATTAAATAGATCCCATGCTACTAATGCCAGTAATAGCAGTGGCTATTCCCCAAGTCAACTTAATAGCAGTTTTTGTACTTTTTCTCCAGGAACTTATCCAAATCTTTTTTAAACCTAGCTAAATTAACTGCACTAACCACATTCTCTGGCAATGAATTTCAGAGCTTAATTATGCATTAAGTGAAAAAGAATTACCTCCAATTTGTTTTAAATGAGCTACTTGCTAACTTCATGGAATGCACCCTAGTCCTTGTATTATCCGAAAGAGTAAATAACTGATTCACATTTACCTGTTCAAGTCCTTTCATGATTTTGTAGACCTCTATCATATCCCTCCTCATTATAACATCCACCATTTTATTTGCCATTCCCTTCCTAATAATTCCTAACATTCAGGCCTATACAGTAAGGAGCGGTAGGAAGAGCTGCGTTAGTGCCGGGCGCACCCGCGGTTGCCGCACGCACAGTCCAGCTCACCTACTGCTCGATACTGTATTTAAATTGCTTGCAAATGCAAGCCGCGTCCAAGAAGCGTCAGGCCCGCGCAACCCATTTTACTGTATAGAGCGCTATACAGTATCCTGGGTGCGCTGGCCTAACGCTTCACAGACACGCTGGTATCTGTCATTTCAAATGTCAGGTACCAGGAAGTGGACGGTTCTCCTACGCTCGAGATTGCCAGTCCTCTCTCCCCTCCTCTCGAAGCAAGGCGCGAAAAGCAGCCTTGCTTCGGGAGGAGGGGAGAGAGGACTGGCAGTGTAAATCGAAAAAGCCAAAAAAAAAAAAAAAAGTTGCAACGAAGTGGACAGTTTTCCTACGCTCGGGATTGCCAGTCCTCTCTCCCCTCCTCCCGAAGCAAGGCGCGTAAAGCAGCCTTGCTTCGGGAGGAGGGGAGAGAGGACTGGCAGTGTAAAGCAACGACTTACTTTTTTCGCAGCCCTCCTCCGGAGACGGACATCGGTGGAGACGGATCGTGGCTCCCCTGCCTTCCGGCAAAGATGAATGCCTGCACGGGCGAAAGCGGCCCCTGTGCGTGCAATTGGGCCGGTCAAGACGTGACGTCACATGTTGTTACGCCAAACGTCGTGATGTCACGCCTTGAGCGGCCCAATTGCACGCACAGGGGCAGCTTTCGCCCGTGCAGGCATCCATCTTCGCCTCCGGGAGGCAGGGGAGCCGCGATCCGTCTTTGCCGATGTCCGTCTCCGGAGGAGGGCTGCGAAAAAAGTAAGTCGTTGCTTTACACTGCCAGTCCTCTCTCCCCTCCTACCGAAGCAAGGCTGCTTTACGCGCCTTGCTCCGGGAGGAGGGGAGAGAGGACTGGCAATTCCGAGCATAGGAGAACCGTCACTTCGTTGCTACTTTTTTTTTTTTTTTTTGGCTTTTTCGATTTTTTCCGCTTTCGTGGCTTTGGGAGGAGGGGGAGAGGACTGGGGCTGCCCCGGAGACCAGCACCCATTGACGCAGCCAGGGCAGGTGAGCGGGGGCTGGGGGTAAGTTTGCCGCCTACCCTTACCCCTGCCTCTAACGCAGGGGTAAGGGTAGGCGGTAAGTTAGCAGGTTAAACGCGCGGCAAAACGGCAGGGTAATAAAGTGATAGTCGGGGCGCGCGTTACTGTATGGGAGGGAATAGCTCATTCGATCATTTACATCTAATATACATGCCGCGGGTGGAAGGGGTTACCCGGTGATTTAAAGAGGCGGTAAGAATCGGTTAAAGGGGATTGTGTATCGCAGGAAGGGCTAACGCGGACGGAAAGTGAGTAGAAAGCAGGTTAGGAGCGGGGTAACCGCAGCCGCACTTTACTATATTGACCTGATTGTTTCCTTTTTTGACCGCCAAGGCACACTGAGCCGATAATTTCAATGTATTATTCACTATGATGCCTAGATCTCTTTCCTGGGTGGTAACTCCTAATGTGGAACCTAATGTCATGTAACCACAGCAAGGGTTATTTTTCCCTATATGCATCATCTTTCCATTGTCCACATTAAATTTCATCTTCCATTTGGAAGCCCAATTTTCTAGTTTCACAAGGTCCTCCTGCAATTTATCACAATCCGCTTGAGATTTAACTACTCTGCATAATTTTGAGTCATCCGCAAATCTGATCACCTCACTCGCTGTATTCCTTTCTAGATCATTTATAAATATATTAAAAAGCATGGGTTAAAGTATAGATCCCTGAGGTACTCTACTGTTTATCTTTTTCCATTGTGAAAACAGACCATTTAATCCTAATCTGTTTCCTGCCTTTTAACCAGTTTGTACTCCACAAAAGGATATCGCCTCCTATTCCATGACTCTTTAGTTTTCTTAGAAGCCTCTCATGAGGGACTTTATTGAACGCCTTCTGAAAATCCAAATACACCACATCTACCAGTTTATCTTTGTCCACATTTTTATTCAGCTTTTCAAAAAAAAAAAAAAAGATTTGTGAAACAAGACTTCCCTTGTGCAAATCCATGTTGACTGTGTACTAATAAACCATGTCTTATTATTGTTTCTTGGTGCTCCATATTAGAATCTTGGATCCCATACTTCTTTATAACAAGATGTATAATCTGAATGATTTCTAGTTATAATTTTTTCTAAGTAGGGTAAGAAAATGCTTCTTTTTATACTTTTGTTTTTCCACTCTTTAAGAAAGGAATATTTGTGACTTATGGTTAAAGTTATGAGTATGAATGTATGTATTACTTAAAATATTTTGGATCTTGGGATTATACACTCTTTCATCAGCAGGATTGATTTGCTGATTATGTATATTAAAAAATGAATAAATAAATAAATAAAAACATGTCTTTCTAAATGCGTTGTGGTAGATTTTTAAAGTTATGCGCGGGCGTAGATTTGTTCGTGCAACCCGGCGTGAACAAATCTACGCCCGATTCTATAACATGCGCGCGCTGCCACGTGCATTTTATAAAATCCAGGGACAGTGCACGCAAGGGGGTGCACAATTGTGCAACCTGCGTGCGCCGAGCCGAGCAGCCTGCCTCCGTTCCCTCCAAGGCCGCTCCGAAATCGGAGCAGCTTCGGAGGGAACTTTTTTCCCGGGCCCCTCCACCTTCTCCTCCCTTCCCCTACCTAACCCACCCCCCAGGCCTAACTAAATCCTCCCCTACCTTTGTTAAGAAAGTTACTTCTGCCAGAGGCAGGCATAACTTGCGCGCACTGGCAGGCTGCCGGTGCGCCATTCCCCGGCCCAGGGGCTGGTTCGGAGGCCTCGGCCCCACTCCGGGCCGGCACTGTGCCCATGGCCCCGCCCCCGGAATGGTCCCGAATGCCGCGCCGCCCCCGACACGCCCCACCAAGCAAAGCCCCAGGACTGAAATCAGGCTTACCAGTCTATTTTTCCCGGCACTAAAATCAGGCTTAGCAGTCTATTGTTTCCCGAGTCACCCCTGGAGCTCTTTTTAAATATCAGGGTTCCATTGGTCCCTTCCATTCTTCAGGTACAATGGATGTTTTGAATGATAGGTTACAAATTAATTGAAATATGTCTGAAATTTCATTTTTTAGTTCTTTCAGAACCCTGGGGTGTATACTATCCAATCCAGGAGATTTAATACACTTCAGTTTGTCAATCTGGCCTACCACATCTTCCAGGTTCGCCATAATTTGGTTCAGTTCATCTGAATCATCACCCTTGAAAACCGTCTCTGGAACGACTATCTCCCCAACATCCTCCAGTAAATACAGAAGCAAAGAATTTATTTAGTCTTTCCACAAATGCCTTATCTTCCCTAAGTGCCCCTTTAACCTCTCAATCATCTAACAGTCCAACTGACTTCCTCGCAGGCTTTCTGCTTCGGATATATTTTAAAAAAATTTTATTTTGAGTTTTTCCCTCTAAAGTCAAGTTCCTTTCAAATTCTCTCTCAGCCTGTCTTATCAATGTCTTACATTTAACTTGCCAATGCTTATGGTTTATTCTATTTTCCTCTGATGGATCCTTCTTCCAATTTTTAAATGAAGATCTTTTGGCTAAAATAGCCTCTTTCACCTCACCTTTTAACCATGCCTGCTATCGTTTGGCTTTCCTTCCACATTTCTTAATGCATGGAATACATCTGGATAGCACTTCTAAGATGGTATTTTTAAACAATGTCCATGCCTGTTGCACACTTTTTATGTTTGTAGCTGCACCTTTCAGTTTTTGGTTTTTTTTTTAAACTATTTTCCTCATTTTGCCAAAGTTTCCCTTTTGAAAGTATAGTGTTAGAGCCATGGATTTACATAATGTCCCCCTTCCTGTCATTAATTCAAATTTGATCATGTTATGATCACTATTGCCAAGCGGCCCTACCACTGTTACCTCTCTAACCAGATCCTGGTCTCCACTGAGAATTAGATCTAAAATTGCTCCCTCTCTTGTCAGTTCTTGAACCAACTGCCCCATAAAACTGTCATTTATTCCATTCAGGAACTTTATCCCGCTAGCATGTCCTGATGTTGCATTTACCCAGTCAATATTGGGGTAATTGAAATCTACCATATTATTACTGCACTACCAATTTGGTTAGCTTCCTTAATTTCTCTTAGCATTTCACTGTCCGTCTCATCATTTTGGCCAGATGGACAGTGTAATGCTCCTAGCGCTATGCTCTTCCCCAACACACAAGGGATTTCTATCCATAAAGATTCGATTGTGCATTTAGGGGTAGATTTTCAAATAGCGCGAATTGGCCTACTTTTGCTGGCGCATCAGGCGCAAGCAAAAGTAAGCTGGATTTTAGTAGATACGCGCGGAGCCGCGAGTATCTGCTAAAAACCTGGATTGGCGCGCGCAAGGCTATTGATTTTGTATAGCCGGCGCGCGCCGAGCCGCGCAGCCTACCCCCGTTCCCTCCGAGGCCGCTCCGAAATTGGAGCGGCCTCGGAGGGAACTTCCTTTTGCCCTCCCCTCACCTTCCCCTCCCTTCCCCTACCTAACCCACCCACCCGGCCCTGTCTAAGCCCCCCCCTTACCTTTGTCGGGGGATTTACGCCTCCCGGAGGGAGGCGTAAATCCCCGCGCGCCAGCGGGCCTCTTGCACGCCGGGACGCGACCTGGGGGCGGGTACGGAGGGCGCGGCCACGCCCCCGGACCGCCCCGGGCCGTAGCCACGCCCCCATACCCGCCCCCAAAACGCTGCCGACACGCCCCCTAAACGCGGCAACGACCGGGCCCGCCCCCGACACGCCCCCTCGGAGAACCCCGGGACTTACGCGAGTCCCGGGGCTCTGCGCGCGCCGGTAGGCCTATGTAAAATAGGCTCACCGGCGCGCAGGGCCCTGCTCTCCTAAATCCGCCCGGATTTGGGCGGATTTAGGCGAGCAGGGCTCTGAAAATCCGCCCCTTAGTCTCTTGCAGGATTCTTATCTTGTTGGGCTCTATGCCATTCCGGACATAAAAAGCTACCCCGCTACCAAGTTGCTCCTCTCTATCATTGCGATACAAGTTGTACCTTGGTATAGCACTATTCTATTGGTTATCCTGCTTCCACTTTTATCTGAGATGCCAATTGTCTATGTCATCATTCACTGCTATACACTCTTAACTCTCTCATCATATTTCTTAGACTTCTGGCATTAGCATACAAACATTTCAAAGTGTGTTTTTTGTTTGTATTAACATTCTGCTTTTCAGTTGTCAAGGATAATTTTGAATATTTTAGCTCAGGTGATTCTTTACTTATAGACACATGGTCTACTTTTCTTATTATTGAAACCTCTCTGTTGGGAAGCACTAACTAATGCTTCATTAATATCCTCCCTCCAACCAATGTGCTGCTGAGTATCTGTCAGCTTTCCCCTTTGCTCTAGTTTAAAAGCTGCTCTATATCCTTTTTAAAGGTTAGTGCTAGCAGCCTGGTTCCACCTTACTTAATGTGGAGCCCCTCCCTTCGGAAAAGACTCCCCCTTCCTCAAAGGTTTGCCCAGGTCCTTACAAAAATGAATCCCTCTTCCATGCACCATCATCTCATCCACCACTGAAACTCCGGAGCTCTGCTTGCCTCTGGGAACCTGCGCATGGAACAGGGAGCATTTCAGAGAATGCTATCCTGGAGGTTCTGGTTTTCAGCTTTCTACCTAAGAGCCTAACTGGGTCATTTATCAAATTGTGCTAGGGCCTTATCATACGTGATAACGCCGTAAAGCGCGCAATAAATAATTCAATGCAAAATGCATATGCATATTAAACATTGAGTATCTGAGTGGGAGGAGTTTGGGCGGAGTAAATGGAAATGAAGGTCTGGTAGCATGGAATGTGATACAGTAATGCACACTAACACGGGATTTAATGCCGGAAATAACTACATCTTTTTTTTTGTGGGACGGTGAAAAAACCTTTTATCGCACGCTCGCGGCAGATATCGCGGATTCCGGGTATTATCGCAGCGATTATCACACGCGATAAAAAGAGGTATTCTAATGGACATACCTACCAGGCCTTCCTGGGCCAATAAAAACACTTGTTCTTACCTGGCCTAGCTTCCTAAAACCATAGGGGCGGATTTTAAAAAGCATTTACATGCGTAAATCTGGGTTTTACGCATGTAAATGCACTTTTCTCGAGTAAGTGGGCTTTTGAAAATTGCTACAATATATGCCATTGAATCGTCCATAGGATTTATTCGCATAAGTGCACTTTACGTGAGTAAATGGCTTTTGAAAATTGCTACAATAGTAGTTACATTTATGCACGTAACTCCTTTGAAAATTACCCCCATAATGTTTGTGGCAAGTTTAATTGTTGGGGGGATACTGGATGCTTCGGGAGTCTCACCGCACACAACAAGAGGAACAACATCAACAACAGGCAAGGCAAATCCAAGTCCTCCTAGAGAAGTTCCTGCACTGGAGGCAGATCCACTGGCCCCATAGGGTTGGGGCCCATGGCAGCGCCCAGCACACATATAGCCATGGCGGAGATACAGGGAGTGCAACTTTCCTCCACGAGCATCATTCTGGGCATGACAGAGGATTATATGGTTAACAGGTATCGCCTCAGCTCTTGGGCTATCCTGGAATTATATGAAGAAATATGAGGGGATATGGATCCCTTCATGGCAAGGTTCCATGCTGTGCTTGGCCTCACTAACCTGTTGATCACCCTGCATTTCAAGGCAAGCAGATCCTTCCAAATGACAGTGGAAGTCATGGGGGGAATGTCCCAAACCACTTTTTCCCGCTGTCTGGACCAGGTCATGACAGTTGACTCTGACCGCATTAATCACTACATAGCATTTCCACGGGGCAAGCAGGACTTGATGGACTTGAAGAGAGGCTTTTATGCCTTCACAAACTTTCCCAATGTTCTGGGAGCTATCGACTGCACTCATGTGGCCATCATTCCACCCCGTGACAGAGAGGAGTTATACCGCAACAGAAAGCTCTTCCACTCCATAAACGTGCAAGTGGTCTGTGACACTTGAATGCGCATCCTCGATGTAATGGCCTGGTACTTGGGAGCCATGCATGATTCCTTTATACTTAGGTAATCAGGTCTGTATGAAAAATTTTAGGATGGCCTGTAAGGTGATGGTTGGTTAGTAGGTAAGAGAGACGCTTCTTCCTCTATTCCATCTCTGGCTATGTGTTTGTGGCAAAAGGTATGGACATGGGAGGGGGGCTGTGGGGGATGTAACAGCATTACTGCCATGACAATTGCCTTGTACACTTATGTCTGCAGGCCATTGCCCCAGGGTCTGCCTTTTTCTACCCATGCTGCACAGGCCTGCTAATCTTGCCCTAAAGCTCAGTGTGGGTGTTGGCACTATACACTTTCTACGTGTTCACTTTCTACATTGCCCTGTTCCTGTCATCCCATTGGAAGCAATGGAAATCTCACTAGCTAATCACAAGCTTGAAGTGTCCACACTGCTGGTACTGCCAGATCACGTGTGGCCTGTTAGTGATGTGTCAGCCAGAATATTGGACACAGTTTGTGATGACTCTCACACAGCTAAACAGAAGCAGTGTCCTGTGCATTTTGGAAGCCAGGCATATTCCCTGTGTCAGGGCTCACAAACTGGTTTCTCTGGAGGACATAGTGGAGAGCAGGCAGGCACTTGCCCAATCACACCATGAGATAGCATTTTTTTCCCTGTACGTACCAGGATCAGTCCAGGACACCTGGGTTGTGACTCCGCACCAGTAGATGGAGACAGACTAAAACTTGTGGGCGGAGCATATATGCCCCTGTGCCAGTCACAGCCCCTCAGTCTTACTCTGTCTCCAGTAGGTGGTGCAGGTCCGGTCACAGCCCTTTCAGGCCTGATTCTGGTTGTTAGTCAGGTTCGCTTTTTGGGTTTTATTTTCTATTAGGCCTATTTGGTTTTTTTCTGTAAATTGGGTTTTTTGTTTAATTTGGTTAATTTTAGTCCCGGTTGCCCTGCCTCCCTGGGGAGTTGAGAGGTCCTGAGGGGACTACCCTCCCCAGGTGGAGGCCGCTGCTAGGGTTGAGGACCCGGCTGGACTAGTAGCAGCGTCAGGGGTGACACCGGGGAGCCCGGTTCACTCACCCCTGCAGGACAGAGGGCTTTTTCAGTACCAGGGACAGCGTTTTCTGTAAAAAAAAAAAAAAAAAAAAAAAAGTGTTTGACTTTTGTTTCTGTCAGCTCTCCATTGCCTGGCGTTGCGCTCCGTCCCGTCCCGCTCGGGGGGGGGGGCGTCGTCGGCAGGGGGGAGGTCGCCGATTTCGCCGCGGTGATTTTTTTCTTTTTCTTCAGCGCCCCTCAGTGTTTTTCGGCGCGTCCTTTGTTTTCCCGCGATTTTCTCGATGCCGTGCGGCTCGCAGTGCAGGGCCTGCGGCTCGGCGCGCGCGCGTCTCTCCCGGGACGGCCTTTGCTCGGCCTGTGTCCCGGGAGATGAGGGATCATCGGGGGCACCTCGGGGGACCCGTTCCCGGGTGGCACGATCGCCGTCGCAGGGGGGAGGGGCCCCTGACAGGCCTCCTGGTTCTTTCCCGGTTTCCGCGGGAGTGGCGGCCATTTTGTCCACCGGCCGGGTAGTCTCACGCGAAACGGTGGAGGCCTCGGTTTTGCCCCCTGAGCTCTCCCCGCAGTGGGGTGCGGCGGGGGAGGCCCCCTCGGAGGGGCCCCGGTCCCAGGGGACTTCGGAAATCGATTCTTCGGATTCGGGCGAGCTCTCAGAGGATTTAGCGCTTTGCTGCGCAAGGTGCTCCGATATAGGCGAAGCAAGCGCAGTCGGGGGGACGCCTCGCGCGCTCGGGTCCACCGGTCCCCGCCGAAGAAAAAGCCGGCCAGGAGGACGGCGAAGGTCGCCCAGGCCGCGGGCCGGAGCAAGCGGATTCCGCGAGGGGTGCCGCAGGGCTCGGAGTCCGAAGAATCCGCCGAGGCGGACACGGAGGCCTCTGAGGAACCCCTGCCGGGAGCCGGGAAGGCAGCGTCAGATGGCTCCGCGCAGCTCGCTACGGGGAAAAGAGCACAGGCCGTTGATGGGGATGACCCCAAGGTGGTGCATTTGTTCCTTAGGGAGGAGCTGTCGCCGCTTATCCCGGCCATTCTCCAGGAGCTGCGGATTGATGCCCCTCCGGTGGTGGTCCGCCAGGAGGCAAATATGGATCCTGTCCTGCTCGGGCTCACAGGGCCGGCGGTTGCTTTTCCTTTTCATTTTTTCGTCCACGGATATCCTCTTCAAGGAATGGGATACTCCGGAGTTGGATTTGAAGGTCAGCAAGGCCATGGACAAGCCTTACCCTTTGCCGGAGGACGCGCTGGAGCTCCTCCGGCTCCCAAAAGTGGATTCGGCGGTGTCCGCTGTCACGAAGAGGTCTAACATCCCGGTCACGGGAGCGACAGCCCTCCGGGATATTCAAGACCGGAAGTTGGAGGTTCAACTCAAAAAGATTTTCGAGGTCTCTGTCCTAGGAGTGCGGGCCGCCATGTGCACGAATTTTGCTATGCGGGCTAGTCTGCGCTGGGCTCAAGTCCTTCAGGCGAATGCAGGTCTCTCTGCAGAGGAAGCTTCTCAAGCAGACAGGTTGGAGGCAGCCATTGCCTATGGGGCCGATGCGTTCCATGATCTGTAGCGCACCTCAGCTCACTCCATGGTGGCAGCGGTGTCGGCGCGTCATCTTCTTTGGCTGCGCAACTGGGCAGCGGATGGCTCTTCCAAGGCTCACCTCGGGGCATTGCCATTTAAAGGGAAATTGCTATTTGGCAAGGAGTTAGATGATTTGTTGGTTTCCCTGGGTGAGAATCGAGCGTTTAAGCTGCCGGAGGATAGGGCCCGTCCGCGATCTTCCTTCTCAGGCAGAGCCCGGTTCCGGGGGCCCAGGAAATCCAGACCGCAAAGATCCTCTGGATCCTCATATAGGTCGTCCTCCTCGCGGAACGCTCAGTGGCAGCAGTCCTTTCGGGGCAAGCGTTTTGGCCGGCAAGGAGGGGCTCCGTCGGGTGCGGGGGCCAAGCCTTCACAATGAAGTCCGGCCGGCCCATCCCTCCTCGTGGCCTCGGCACGTTGTCCCAAACGTGGGGGCGCGTCTCTCCTTCTTTCTCGAGGAATGGGCCAGCATGACGTCGGATCAGTGGGTCCTCGACGTGATAAGACACGGCTACGAGTTAGACCAAGAAAGACGGCTCTTTCCGCCCCATTCTGGATCTGAAGGGAGTCATCAGATGCCTTCGGGTTCCTCATTTCAAGATGGAAACCATTCGTTCCGTGATCGTGTCAGTGCGCCCCGGCGAATTCCTGGCGTCCCTAGACCTCACAGAAGCATACCTTCATGTAGGCATCCATCTAGCTTTTCAGCGGTTCCTGCGGTTTTGCATTCTGCGCAGGCACTTCCAGTTCCGGGCGCTCCCGTTCGGCCTAGCGACAGCGCCTCGGACATTCACGAAAGTGATGGTGGTCGTGGCGGCGCAGTTGCGGCGGGAAGGCCTGCTGGTTCACCCTTACCTCGACGATTGGCTAATCCGAGCGAAGTCTCAGAGTCTGTGTCGGCAGGCGGTGACCAGGGGGTTACAGCTCTTGCAGTCCCTGGGCTGGGTGGTCAACTACAACAGAGTCATCTCGAACCTTCTCAGTCCTTGGAGTATCTTGGAGCCCTTTTCGACACGAAGCGAGGCAAGGTGATTCTCTCTCAGGAACGGATATGCAATCTGCAGTCTCAGGTGCTACGTCTTCTGTCGCTACACCGGCCACGAGTCTGCGATTACCTGACGGTTCTGGGGTCTATGGCATCCACTCTGGCGTTAGCCCCTTGGGCGTTCGCTCATCTACGACCGCTGCAGTCCTCATTGCTTTCTCGCTGGAAACCGGTTTCCAAGGATTTTTATCTACCTCTCCCTCTCGAGGGTCAGGCGCGAGCCAGCCTGAGCTGGTGGCGGGATTCCAAGCATCTCTCCTGTGGAGTGTCCATTCTGCTGCCCGACTGGACGGTGGTGACCACGGATGCCAGTCTTTCCGGCTGGGGGGCAGTGTGCCAAGGGAAGTCGGTTCAGGGTCTGTGGTCAGAGTCGCAGACCCGGTGGTCTATCAACCGGCTGGAGACCAGAACGGTCCGTCTGGCGCTGCATGCTTTTCTACCCCTAGTATGCGGACAGGCGGTCCGGGTATTGTCGGACAATGCTACCACCGTGGCTTACATCAATCGCCAGGGCGGGGCAAGAAGTCCTCTAGTGGCGGAGGAGGCGTGGCTCTTGATGCTCTGGGCAGAGCGGCATCTCAGCCATCTCGCTGCGTCCCACATTGCAGGAGTCGACAACGTCCAGGCGGATTTTCTCAGCCGTCACCGTCTGGATCCCGGAGAGTGGGAGCTGGCGGAAGAGGCGTTTCTCTTCATCTGCAAGACTTGGGGAACGCCCCACATGGATCTGATGGCCACGTGGCACAGCGCAAAGGCTCCGAGATTTTACAGTCGACGTCGCGAAAGGGGCGCAGAGGGAGTCGACGCGTTGGTGCTTCCCTGGCCGGCGGATGTGCTTCTGTATGTGTTCCCACCGTGGCCCATGATCGGCAAGATTCTGCGGCGCATAGACTTGCACCCGTCCAACGTGATCATGGTGGCGCCGGAGTGGCCGCGCCATCCCTGGTTTGCGGACTTAGTCCAGTTGTCGGTGGCCGCCCCCCTTCGCCTTCAGGGGTTCGCGGGGCTTTCTTCGGCAGGGCCCCGTCTGTTTGGAGGATGCGGATCACTTCTGTCTCGCGGCATGGCTTTGAGAGGTACCGGTTGAAAAGAAAAGGCTACTCGGATGCGGTCGTTACTACGTTGCTGAGATCCCGAAAACAGTCTACTTCCCTGGCTTATGTTCGGGTCTGGGTAGTGTTTGAGGAATGGTGCGTGGAGCGGGGTCTGAATCCCACTTCCGCTTCTATTTCTGATATTTTGGCGTTTCTCCAGGCGGGGCTCGCCAAAGGTTTAGCGTGCAATTCCCTTCGGGTCCAAGTGGCGGCGCTTGGGTGCTTGTGAGGTGAGGTCCGGGGAGTCTCTCTGGCTCTCCACCCAGATATCTCCCGCTTTCTTAGGGGGGCTAAGCACCTCCGTCCTCTGTTGCGGCCCCTTGCCCGTCTTGGAACCTCAACTGGGTACTCTCAGCCTTATGCTCAGCGCCGTTTGAGCCCCTGAAACGTTATACGCTCAAGGATCTCACGTTGAAGACCGTATTCCTGGTGGCGATTGCATCAGCCAGTCGTGTTTCAGAATTACAGGCGTTGTTCTGTAGGGAGCCCTTCTTGCGCATCTCCGATTCGGGGGTTTCCTTGCGGACGGTTCCCTCCTTCCTTCCTAAGGTCATGTCGTCGTTCCATTTGAATCAGTTGATTGAACTTCCCGCTTTCATGTTTGGGGAGTCTTCGGACCCGAAAACGAAAGACTTGGGAAAACTAGATGTGCGGAGGTCCCTTCTTCGCTATCTAGAGGTTACTAATCCGTATCGGGTGACGGATCATCTGTTTGTGTTGACTTCGGGTCCAAAGAAAGGTGCTGCGGTGTCCCGCACGACAATTGCCCGTTGGCTCAAGGAAGCCATTGGTTCTGCGTATCTTCTGCATGGAAAATCGCCGCCAGTGGGTCTTCGGGCTCATTCGACGCGGTCTCACGCTGCGTCTTGGGCGGAATCTTCTCAGGTGTCGCCTCAAGAGATTTGCAGGGCGGCTACCTGGAAGTCGTTGCATACCTTCTTTAAACATTACCGGTTGGATGTTCAGGCTACTGAAGCTGGGGGTTTTGGAGAGAGGGTACTCCGAGCGGGACTCTCTGCTTCCCACCCTCGGTAAGTTGGCTCTGGTACATCCCAGGTGTCCTGGACTGATCCTGGTACGTACAGGGAAAGGAAAATTAGTTTCTTACCTGATAATTTTCGTTCCTGTAGTACCAAGGATCAGTCCAGGATCCCGCCCACAGTGCTGCGCTATAGTAATGGAGAGTCCGCTCTTTATTGTTTCTTTCACTACGCTGACCCTTCTTGAGTTGCTCTCCCGGTTTGGGAGTCTACGCTGACCCTTCTTGAGTTGCTCTCCCGGTTTGGGAGTCTGGTTTCGGTAGGGGTGTTGGATTTCTTTCGTTTCCCTACCAAGTTTGTATGGTTAGTTATGGTTGCCTTTTTGGCTTTTGTCTACTTTGACATTACGTATGACTGAGGGGCTGTGACTGGCACAGGGGCATATATGCTCTGCCCACAAGTTTTAGTCTGTCTCCATCTACTGGTGCGGAGTCACAACCCAGGTGTCCTGGACTGATCCTTGGTACTACAGGAACGAAAATTATCAGGTAAGAAACTAATTTTCCTTTCTGCTAGCACAGATGTGGCAGCCCTTATGTATAACTTCAAGGTTGGCTGACTGCTACATACCATAAGAACATAAGAAATTGCTATACAGGGCCAGACCAAGGGTCCATCAAGCCCAGGATCCTGTTCCAACAGTGGCCAAACAAGGCTACAAGTACCTGGCAAGTACCCAAACACTAAGTAGATCCTATGCTACTGATGCCAGTAATAGCAGTGGCTATTCCCTAAGAGAACTTGATCGATAGCAGCTAATTGACTTCTCCTCAAAGAACTTATCCAAACCTTTTTTAAACCCAGCTACATTAACTGCACTAACCACATCCACTGGCAACAAATTCCAGAGTTTAATTGTGCGTTGACTGAAAAATAATTTTCTCTGATTAGTTTTAAATATACTTCTTGCTAACTTCATGGAGTGCCCCCTAGTTCTTCTATTATCCGAAAGAGTAAATAACCGATTCACATTTACCTGTTCTAGACCCCTCATGATTTTATAGACCTCTATCATATCCCCCCTCAGCTGTCTCTACTCCAAGCTGAACAGCCTTAACCTTTTTAGCCTTTCCTCATAAGTTCCATCCCCTTTATCATTTTGGTCACCCTTCTCTGTACCTACTCCATCGCAACTATATCTTTTTTGAGATGCGGTGACCAGAATTGTATACAGTACTCAAGGTGCGGTCTCACCATGGTGCGATACAGAGGCATTATGACATTTTCTGTTTTATTCACCATTCCCTTCCTAATAATTCCTAACATTCTGTTTGCTTTTTTGACTGCACACTGAGCCAACAATTTCTATGTATGACTAGATTTTTTTCACGAGTGGTAACTCCTAATATGGAACCTAACATTGTGTAACTATAGCATGGGTTATTTTTCCCTATATAGAGCACCTTGCACTTGCACACATTAAATTTTATCTGCTATTTGGATGCCCAATCTTTCAGTCTTGCAAGGTCTTCCTGCAATTTATCACAATCCGCTTGTGATTTAACACAGGAAAAAAATTATATACATACATGGCATTCTTAAATCTTCACAAATGCTCTTCCAGCAAAAATCTACCAGCAGAAAAAGCAGGAGCAAGTGATCATGCATGCTTTGTACCCACAGTAAGCTTCAAAATGAAAGTATATGCATACTTTCACTTTGAAAATCAATGCAAAGCTCGTAGGTAAAAAGTATGGGCCAGATTTTAAAAAGGCCTGGCGACGCGCGTAAAGCCCAAGGATGCATGTAAATCCTGGGCTTTACTAAAGGGGCGGTCCGGGGGCGGGGCGGGGTGGGGCCAGAGGCCTGCAACACAGCGGCCATTGTTTTAGGGACTAGCAACAAAAAAAATCAGACTAGAAGGTGCTATTACAAATCTAATTAATATTGATATTTTATTGAAAAAAGGAAAAAAATCTAAATTGTCAAGGCTTATTCATATAAGAATTAGAACGGAGGGAAAGGAAGAGGAGTTAAGGTCAGCGGGTACAAATCTGGGCTGAGCTTTCCACATCTGCCTGATGATCCTAGAACCAGTTAGGTTTTCAGGATATTCTCCATGAATATGCATAAGATAAATTTACATGCAAGTATATGTAACTTTATCTCATGCATATTCATTGAGGATCTCATATATAGTCATTAAGGATGTTTTGAAAACCTGACTGGCCGTGGAGTTACCAGAACCCTGGGTTAGAAGAAGAGAAAGTATTCTAAACAATTTTTGAAAATACAAATGGAGGGGAAACCACATATTTCAGACTGGATTGCTGTAGTGTGGTCAATGGATCCAACATATGGTTTGACAAGGAAAGGGTTAAAAACTACCAAACAAAAGATACAAACAGAGTCTGTATTTCCAGCAGGGATATCTAGCTTGGTAGGAATTCCCAAATATAAGCCAGCAGCCAGAGAGACTTGTCAGAGTGACAAAGACATACTGCTGTTTTTATTGCCACCAGAACAGGTGCTGTTACTTTACTGTATAGTTTTATTTTCTGTAACACTGTTGAATGCTACAGTAACTGCAACAATCTTCACAGGCTGTGTCCACAATCTGAAGCTTTAATAACAACCAAAGAAGGAGAGGCTGAATGTCTTTTACTCAGCCCTGGATTTGTCAAGGGCAGCAAACCTTTAGGGGCAGCAATCGGACTAAAATCTGCTGTCTTCCAGCTCTGCAGAATGTCATTCAGCAGAAAACAGTACTCTGCTACCCTGTAACATCTCCTTACAGGAGGTAAGCAGGTGAAAGCACCAAAACTGCCTAGGGGCAGCAAAATTCTAAATCTGCCCTGCTTTTACCCCAAAAAGTGGACAAAACAGAACTTTTTGAATTCACATATGCAGAGCCTTGAGAGAGGGTTAACGTTGTACCTAAGCCTGAAGCACAGCCCTGAAGTAAAGGCTGGCCATGGGAAACTGTTAAGGCTTATTAGCCTGTATTTAAAGCGGAAGAACTCTTCTTTGTGATTTCTTGCCTTTCTATTGCTTGCCCTTCTGTCTCCTCTCAAAGTACACTTTGCAGTTTGAAAATTTCACCTACAGAATGCTGTCTTTTATATTGTTGAATCATCTGTCAAGGTCCGCTCTAACTAGGTCTCAATGTAGAGGCCTGGTTGGAGAGAGAGCCTGTGTTTTGCACCCCAGCCACCAGAGGATACATGTTATGAAACTCCATGCTAGGGAAACTCTTGCTACTAAACTTGCTTTACCTGATTGTTGCAGTTTCCTTCTGCATATGGACTTCAAGTATCTTGTTCTGTTCAAGCTGGCCCTACTCTTGGAGTGGGTGAATTATTATGAAAACAAACCTTTCCTTGCAGTAAGGGGATTGGCCAAAACTAGGATTGCTGAGAACAGGAAGTTATACCCAGTAACCTTGGCTCTCTTGTGCAAGTGAACACTTCTCTGCTGTGGTAAAGCTCTACCTTTTATCTAGTTGCCTTCCCTTGTTCTATCCTTGCCTCCCTCCCCCTCTTCAGCCACAGTTCCTGCCTAGTTTCCAATTTATAAAGCTCTGAGTTCCAGTCCTTGCCATGTTTCCAGCCTTCCAACCTCCAAATTATTGCTCCCTGTTCCAGTCCTTGTCATATTCTAGTCTGCCAGGTTTCAAGCTCTAGCTGCAGTGCATTGTCTCAATTCTGTTGTGTTATTGTCAAGCTTCAAGCTTCAGGATGCATCTCCAGCCCTTGTTCTAGTCCTGACTCCAGTCTGCAGATTCAGACCTTGCTCCAATTACTGGTCTGAGTTCCAAATCCAAGTTCTAGTTCCAGCTCAATGTTCAAGCTTTAGACTCCAGTTTCTGCTCCAAGTTTTAGCTCAGATTTCAATTCCTGCTCAAAGTGTCAGTTTCAAATATCAGCTTCCAGTCCTTGCTCCAACAAGCTGGGATCTCTCTCCCTGCCTCAAATCTAGGCCTGCAAGTACTGTTATGGCTGGAGAATCTGTTATCAGCTCAGTTAGCCTACCACGGTAGCCATAATAAATATGATGAAAGAAGAAAGCAGTACATAAGAAAAACAAAAATGGATTATGAGCAGAAAAACAAAGGACTTGTTGGATTCGTGGACCCTTGAGCCGACTTGGACCGAGGATGGCGCACTGTGGAGATACACTGTGAGTGTCGAAGCCAGGAGGTGTCACAGACCAGTGGCGTAGCCAGAATTGATTTTTTGGGTGGGCACAAGGTTAACATGGGTGGGCTGTAGGCATGCAGGTCTACTAGTTGTTTTTTTACTGATAAATAATGCCAAATTATGCAGCATAGCATTCACATCTACGCCTAAGTATGAGGTTTACTTAATGACACAAACATAATTCACGGTGATTTGTGGTACTTTAGCCTTCTTATTATTACGATTTTATACACGGCTCCTACCTGTCCATAAATTTTGAGAGAGCGGTTGTGTTGCTTATATTTAAATTGCTAACATCTCAAAATATAGATATATATTTTTACCTTTGTTGTCTGATCTTTGTATTTTTCTAATCAGTTGGTCCTGGTCTCTTTTTCCCATTTTTTCCCTTATAGCTCATTTCCTAATTCCTTTTCAGTGTCTTTCTTCTATTACTGTCTTCTTCCCTTACACACACACACACACACACACACACGCTTTCTCTCACAGACTCCCTTCTCACACACTCAAGCTGTCACTCATATGCTCTCCCCCCCCCCAAGCTCACATTCTCTGCAGACACACATACAAGTTCTCACTTTCTCACCCCTCCCCAGGCTTATATTCTTATGCACACACAGACGCACATCCAGGCACCCATTCTCACCCACACACATAAACCCAGACTCCCATTCTCACCCACAAACCCATGCTCCCAGACTCACCCACACATATTCAAGCTCCCATTCTCATCCATACATATACACATTTAAGGTCCTATTCTCACCCACACATACACACATTCAAGCACCCATTCTTATTCACACATTCAAGCTCCCATTCTCACCCACCCACAAACCCAGGCTCCCATTCTCAACCACACATACACACATTCGAGCTCCCATTCACCCACATATTCAAGCTTCCATTTTCACCCACATACACACCCAGGCTCCAGTTTTCACCCACACACACTCCCATTCTCATCCACACATACACATTCAAGCACGTGCACAGCTTCCGCTTTCTCCCCCAGAGCAGGAAGATCAGCTGCCTCTCCTGCTGCCACTGGCCTCCTGCTATCTTCGGGCGTCGGGCCGTACTGCCCGCCGAACTTCCTGTCGGGGGGAGGGGGGGAGCGGAAGCGCAGCGCACAACGTCCGCTTCCTCCCTCCCCCCCCCCCCCCAAGCAGTAAGATCGGCGCGCAGTACGGCCCGACGCCCGAAGATAGCAGGAGGCCGGTGGCAGCAGGAGAGGCAGCTGATCTTCCTGTTTTGGGGGAGAAAGCGGAAGCTGTGCGCGGCGCTTCCGCTCCCCACCCCCAAACAGGAAGTTCGGCAGGCCGTTTGGCCCGAAGATAGCAGGAGAACGGGTGGCAGCAGGAGAGGCAGCTGATCTTCCTGCATTGGGGGGAGGAAGCGGAAGCTGCGCGCGGCGCTTCCGCTCCCCCCCCCCCCCCGAACAGGAAGACCTGTTGGCCATACGGCCGCAGCAGCACTTCCCTATGTGTGCCGTGATGGCGCGCGAGGCGTGGGTTCTCTTGTTCGCTGTCGCGGGGATGGGATCCCGCGACAGCCTTGCAGTTCCGATGCCAGTTGGGTGGGCCTGGGTCTAAGTTGGGTGGGCACCTGCCCACCCAGGCCCACCCGTGGCTACGCCACTGTCACAGACAGCAGACTAGGAGGATCTTCACCACTGGAGACCCGAGGTCCCCCCAGGAGGAGCCCGTGAGGACCCGGGCCACTTGAACATACGAGCGGTTTCCTGCGAGTCTGTTTCCCGAGGATGGAGAAGTAGAGCTGGAGCCAGGAGGCCAACAGGAACTTCACCACTGAAAGCCCGCGGTCCCCCCAAGAGGAGCTCGTGAGGACCCGAGCCGCTTGGACTTAGGCAAGACCTCCTGGATGAACGCCAAAGTCAGGAACCAGTAGACGAAAGCTGGAGTCAGAAGCCAGTGGATGAAAGCCGAAGTCAGAAGCCAGTGGACGGAAGCCAGGGTCAGAAGCCAGAGGACGAAAGCTGAAGTCAGAAGCCAGTGGACGGAAGCCAAAGTCAGGAACAGCAACTAGCAACTCTTAACCAGAGTGAACCTTGTTGCAAAGCCAGGAGTGGAGTTGGTGCAGGGTTTAAATACCCTGGGAGCGTCTGATGTCACTCCTGGGAGGTTAAGGTATTCACGTGCTGGCCCCTTTAAGAATTGGGTGCCCGTGCGCACGCCTAGGGGGTGGGGCCAGCCCAGACATCGGTGGCGTCTCCCTCTTTTACTTGGTAGACAGTGTCCTCCTGAGCCACGGGAGCGCCAGGTTCAGGGATCTTGTTGTGGAAGACGGACAAGACCATTGGCTTGAGCAATGAGACATGAAAAACGTTATGAACCCTGAGCGTAGAGGGAAGGCGGAGCTGCTAGGAGACAGCACCCACTCGTTCTGTGATTGGGAATGGGCCAATGTACCTCGGAGCCAAGCGCATAGAAGGAACCCGCAGGCGAAGGTGTTTGGTACTTAACCATACCTTGTCCCCGGGAAGGAATGTTGGAGCTGGACATCGCAGATGGTCCGCGTACCTCTTCACCGTGACTGCCATGTGTGAGTAGAGCCCCAGAGATTGTGTAACTGTTGGGCTGTGAGTTGCACGGCTGGTGATGGAACCGCCAATGGTAAAGGCAAAGGAGGTCGGAGACGTTTCCCATAGACTACCTGGAAGGGAGACCTGCCGGTGACCGAATGCCTATGGTGGTTGTAGGAGAATTATGCCCAGGGGAGTAAAGCCACCCAGTCGTCTTGTAGGTCTCCCATGAAGGCTCAGAGGAAAGTTTTCAAGGTTCAGTTTGTGCGCTCCGCTTGGCCATTGCCTTGGGGATGAAAGGCGGTCATGAAGTCCAGTTGGACCCCAAATTTCTTGCAGAGTGCTCTCCAATATTTAGCCGTGAACTGCAAGCCCTGGTCGGAGGCAATATGGAGAGGCAGTCCGTGTAGGCGAAAGATGTGCTGAGTGAAAAGACTAGCGAGCTCGGGTACCGTTGGTAATTTAGTGAGTGGGACGAAGTGGGCCATCTTCGAAAACCTATCGATTGTGACCCATATCACTGTTTTCTCTTCCGAAGGTGGGAAGTCCACGATGAAGTCGGTCGACAAATGGGTCCATGGTTTTGTGGGGATAGGTAATGGTTGAAGGAGGACCCATGGGCGACCAGTCAGCGTCTTTTGTTGAGCGCAGGTCAGGCAGGAGCTGACATAGAGATGAACATCTCTCCTGACCTGAGGCCACCAGTAATATTCGGTCAGCAGATCCAAGGTCCGAGCGACCCCCGAATGACCCGCGGTCAACGAGTCATGAGCCCATGACAACACCCCCTTTTGCGGAGGCAAGCCGGCATGACCGTCTTACCCATAGGAACCACCTCTGAAGCTGCGAGAAGGACTTTGGCTGGATCGAGGATATATATCGAGGTGGGTTAGTGTTATCCTCCGTTTCTGTCGTGTGAGAGAGGGCGTTGGCTCTAATATTCTTGGAGGCTGGTCTGTACCGGAAGAGGAAATTGAAGCAGCTAAAGAAAAGCGACCATCGAGCTTGTCGAGAATTGAGGCGTTGGGCTCGGTACAAGGATTCTAGGTTCTTGTGGTATGTATAGACGATCACGGGGTATTGGGCCCCCTCCAGCCACTGATGCCACTCCTCCAGTGTGAGCTTGATGGCCAGGAGCTCCTTGTCACCAATACTGTAATTTCTCTCCACCGGAGAGAATTTTCGGGAATAATAGGAACATGGTAGGGGTTTGCCTTTAGTGGATAACTGGCTCAGGACAGCCCCTACCGCAAGATCAGATGTGTCTACCTCTACGATAAACTGACTCTGCGGATCTGGATGGTGGAGACAGACATCAAGAAGAAAGGCTTCCTTCAGCCTCTGGAAGGTACTTATTGCAGTCTGGGACCAGTTCTTCGCATCGGCAAGCTTCCTGGTAAGGGCTGTAAGCGGGGCCACCATCCAGGAGTAATGGGGTATGAACTGGTGATAGAAATTAGCGAAGCCCAGGAAGCGTTGTAGGGCCTTGACCCCTACCGGCTGTGGCCAATCTCGAATGGCCGCCACTTTATCAGGGTCCATGTGGAAGCCCGTGGATGAGACTATGTATCCGAGGAAAGGCAATTATTCCTGCTCGAACTGGCACTTCTCTAACTTGGCAAAGAGATGATTGTCCCGAAGTTTCTGTGGTACTTGCCGCACTTGTACGCGGTGCGTGGACAAATCTTTAGAATACACCAACACATCGTTTAAGTACACTATGTCAGAGGTATGCAACATATCCTTCAAGACCTCATTCATAAGGTTTTGAAAGATCGCAGGGGCGTTGCATAAGCCAAAGGACATGACCAAATATTCGTAGTGCCCGTCTCTAGTATCGAATGCGGTCTTCCATTCGTCGCCGGGTCGTATCCATACCAAATTGTACGCTCCCCGGAGGTCCAGCTTGGTAAAGATCTTAGCTCCTTGCAGCCAGTCTAGTAACTCAGGAATCAGAGGCAAAGGGTATCTGTTCCGCCATGTGATGGCGTTGAGGTCGCGGTAATCGATACAAGATCGGAGTGACCCAGTCTTCTTGGCCACAAAGAAGAACCTGGCCCCAGCGGGGGAATTAGAGGGCTGAATGAAGCCTCTCTCCAAATTCTCCTGAATGTACAAAGACACAGCCTGAGTTTCCGGGAGTGACAAGGGGTAAACCCGCCCCCTGGGAGATATAGTACCAGGGATCAGGTTTATGGCACAGTCAAAGGGCAGGTGTTCTGGGAGGAGTTCAGCTTTCTCCTTAGAGAAGACATCTTCAAAGTTTTGGTACTGTGGCAGGAGTGCCATGGGCATGGTCAAGAGAGGTACACTGGAACAAGGAATATCTGTCATCAGAAGTCAAAACAAGACGGGCCCCAAGATGCGTTGTGAAGTGTATCCCAGTGTACAACTGGGGAATGTTTCTGCAGCCAGGGCAAGCCCAAGATGATAGGGTGAATGGACCTCTCCAGTATAAGGAAAGAGATTTCTTCCACGGGTTGAAGGCCAGTGCGAAGAATCAAGGACTTGGTGCAGGTAGAAATACTCCCCGGGAGGAGAGTACCGTGAATAGAAAATACCCGGATAGGAGGAATTCGGGGTTGGACCCCAATCTGCAACTGCCGGACGAGGTCTTCGAGGATGAAATTCCTTCCTGCTCTGGAGTCAACCAAAGCCAGCGTATCAAATGTACCCCCGGGGTAGACGAGGGTAACCGGTACAGTACATGAGGAGGCGGAACTTGTATTACCTAGGGTCAGCTCCTCAATGATCCCTAGATTCTGGTGTTTCCCGGCCGCTCACCACATCGAGCTAGGAAGTGCCCCTTGCCACCGCAATATAGGCCCAGGCCCTGAGTGCGGCGCCGTCTCCTCTCTTCCTGCGAGATCGGACCTCGATCCAATTGCATAGGCTCAACGCCTTGGTCTCCAGGAGAGGCAGAGGAGGAGGGTACCGGTCGGGGAAATGTAGACCCCAAGTTACCGGGTTTACGACCGGACTTCCCTTCACAAAAGTGGCGTTGGATTCGGCGGTCAACCCGCCCAGCCAGATCAATCAGGCTATTCAGGTCATCCAGAAGGTCCCCCGCTGTTAGCTCGTCTTGCAGTCTTGAAGAGATATCTTCCAAGAATATGCCGTGGAGGCTTTCGTCCCTCCAGTCTACTAGCTCGGCTGCCAGGGTACGGAATTCCACCGCATACTTGGCAAGAGACCGATTGCCTTGACATAGCTGGAGTAGCTCAGTAGCAGCAGTGGGTCTACGAGAAGGCTCATCGAAGATATGTCGAAAGGCCGAGGCAAACTGTTCCAGATTCCCAAGAAGGGGGTCTTTACGCTCCCATAGCAGAGAGGCCCAGGCCAGTGGTTTCCCATCTAGCAAAGAGATAATATAACTGGTTTTAATCTGATCCATAGAGAACTGGGAGGGCAGCAGGTTGAATCGGATGTAGCACTGATTGAGGAATCTGTGGTAGTACTTCGCTTCCCCCGAGTACCGTGAAGGTGCCGGGAGCTGTGTGGGCATTGCCGGTCTGGGATTGGCCGCGGCAACTGGCGCAGGAGGTACAAGTGCAGGTGTTCCATCAATCCGATTGGCCAGTCTCTCTACGGTCACCATCAGAGCATCAAGACAGACTTGCTGTTGCTGCAGACGCTGGGCAATTCCGGGGATGGCCTTTAAGCCTGCCACATCCGCCGGGTCCATGGCCTTGCAAACTGTTGGATTCGTGGACCCTTGAGCCGACTTGGACAGATGATGGCTCACTGTGGAGATAGGTTAACAGACGGTGAGACCTCATATGTACTATGGCAGGCTATTAAATATATGCCCCTCGACGCCAGTAGTTTAATCGTGCGGTGATTAGCTTAGTATTACACCGTCTGAAACTTTATAATCATTGGTCTCACTGTCTATTGGTGGTACTGACACTTTGTGTCCGTTACACTTCTTGCATAGGCAGTAAGTAGGAAAAACACTTATCGTAGCAGGTAGTGCAGTGGGGATGTATCACTGGCGTGTTGGCCCGACACGGCTCGTGTTTCTGGAGAACCTTCTTCAGGGGCTGCAGTTTGCCAGTAATGTAAATGTGATAAAGCAAAGTTAATGCATCTTGAATTAAAACAAACTAATTCCTGCACTGATAGCAAACGATAACCTACTGTTCCCAAAACTGCCGGCACGTTCTGCTACTCGGCTGCGGCAAAAGTCAGGCAGCAGGATCCGCCATGTTAGAATCCTAGTTATATACCCAGCGTTGCAGGCAAAAATCAATTAGTGATGACGTCAAAACAATTGGCTGAAATAGGCACTGTAATTAGTAGTAAATTAGATAAGAGATGACCATTCCACTGAGTCGTTGAGACCTGAAGGTGTTTGGGATTCTAAAGTGAAAATCCACCACTGTTCCCGGATGTTAAGCAATTGTTTAAAAACACCACCGCGCGGGCTAGGTGTAATTTGCTCAAGAACGGTCCACCGTAATTGATCAAAGGTATGACCAGTTTTGATGCAGTGGTCAACCATGGGTGCCTCCAGATTTGCTGTTTTTAAGCGGCTGCGATGTTCAAAGAGGCGTGTTTTTATTTTCCTGCTGGTACGTCCTACATAGGTTAGTGGACAAGGACACTGGATGAGATATATCACAAAGGTAGAATTACAGGTGGTCTCCGATCTTTTATAGTAGATATAGCCTGTGCGGGGGTGTTGCCATGAGGGGCCTTCCAAAGTTATAGCACACATTTCACACTTGCCACAACTTGAATGGTTGCCATGCTGCCTTGCTAGATTCTGCAAAGTGACAGCGGTGTGAACAACCATATCTTTTATATTCTTGCTTCGTTGATATGCAAAAAGAGGGTATTCAGGAAAGATATGGTGCAATTGCAGGACATGCCAGTGTCGTTTAATGCTTTGCATGATCAAATGCGATTTGTCCGTGTGTGTAAGCACACAAATATCTGTCGATACCGGATCTCGTGTTTTGTACTGCAGCAAGGCTGTTCGTGGGGAATGCCATGCTCTTTTAAAAGCTTTATATACTGCCTGGTAGGGATATCCTCTTGAAAAAAATCTCTCCGCCAGTATAGTCGCCTGGAATTTGAAATCTTTATCCGACGAGCATAAGCGTCTAAGTCGAAAAAATTGACTGACTGGCAAGCCTTGTTTGAATGCCCTCGGGTGAAAGCTATGGTATCTAAGTAAATTATTTCTTTCAGTTGCTTTACGATGGATGGATGTATGTAACTGTTGGTCTTGGATAGTGAGGGAGATATCTAAAAAGGATAGCTGTGTGGTACTGAAATGTGTGGTGAATTTAAGATCAGTATCTACAGTATTTATCCAAGTGGTGAATTCTTGAAGGGACGTGATGTCCTGTGTCCAAAAAATGAGAAGATCATCTATATAGCATTGAACCAGTGTGAGCTATAGATGTAAAGTCTTTCAAGTCTGTCCATGACTAGGTTAGCAATAGAGGGGGCTGCGGACGACCCCATAGCTATGCCGTGAATTTGAAGGTAAAACTGGGTGTTAAAAGAAAAATAGTTTTTTTGGATGACAATACTTGGATGACAATACTTGGACAATACTTGGATAAATACTGTAGATACTGATCTTAAATTCACCACACATTTCAGTACCACACAGCTATCCTTTTTAGATATCTCCCTCACTATCCAAGACCAACAGTTACATACATCCATCCATCGTAAAGCAACTGAAAGAAATAATTTACTTAGATACCATAGCTTTCACCCGAGGGCATTCAAACAAGGCTTGCCAGTCAGTCAATTTTTTCGACTTAGACGCTTATGCTCGTCGGATAAAGATTTCAAATTCCAGGCGACTATACTGGCGGAGAGATTTTTTTCAAGAGGATATCCCTACCAGGCAGTATATAAAGCTTTTAAAAGAGCATGGCATTCTCCACGAACAGCCTTGCTGCAGTACAAAACACGAGATCCGGTATCGACAGATATTTGTGTGCTTACACACACGGACAAATCGCATTTGATCATGCAAAGCATTAAACGACACTGGCATGTCCTGCAATTGCACCATATCTTTCCTGAATACCCTCTTTTTGCATATCAACGAAGCAAGAATATAAAAGATATGGTTGTTCACACCGCTGTCACTTTGCAGAATCTAGCAAGGCAGCATGGCAACCATTCAAGTTGTGGCAAGTGTGAAATGTGTGCTATAACTTTGGAAGGCCCCTCATGGCAACACCCCCGCACAGGCTATATCTACTATAAAAGATCGGAGACCACCTGTAATTCTACCTTTGTGATATATCTCATCCAGTGTCCTTGTCCACTAACCTATGTAGGACGTACCAGCAGGAAAATAAAAACACGCCTCTTTGAACATCGCAGCCGCTTAAAAACAGCAAATCTGGAGGCACCCATGGTTGACCACTGCATCAAAACTGGTCATACCTTTGATCAATTACGGTGGACCGTTCTTGAGCAAATTACACCTAGCCCGCGCGGTGGTGATTTTAAACAATTGCTTAACATCCGGGAACAGTGGTGGATTTTCACTTTAGAATCCCAAACACCTTCAGGTCTCAACGACTCAGTGGAATGGTCATCTCTTATCTAATTTACTACTAATTACAGTGCCTATTTCAGCCAATTGTTTTGACGTCATCACTAATTGATTTTTGCCTGCAACGCTGGGTATATAACTAGGATTCTAACATGGCGGATCCTGCTGCCTGACTTTTGCCGCAGCCGAGTAGCAGAACGTGCCGGCAGTTTTGGGAACAGTAGGTTATCGTTTGCTATCAGTGCAGGAATTAGTTTGTTTTAATTCAAGATGCATTAACTTTGCTTTATCACATTTACAGTACTGGCAAACTGCAGCCCCTGAAGAAGGTTCTCCAGAAACACGAGCCGTGTCGGGCCAACACGCCAGTGATACATCCCCACTGCACTACCTGCTACGATAAGTGTTTTTCCTACTTACTGCCTATGCAAGAAGTGTAACGGACACAAAGTGTCAGTACCACCAATAGACAGTGAGACCAATGATTATAAAGTTTCAGACGGTGTAATACTAAGCTAATCACCGCACGATTAAACTACTGGCGTCGAGGGGCATATATTTAATAGCCTGCCATAGTACATATGAGGTCTCACCGTCTGTTAACCTAACAGGCCTCGGTAAACTTTGATGGTAGAATATGATGATCGTTTGAATATTAATTTGAAGAATTCATCATAAAATCAACAGTACTTAATTCATCACTGTGGAGATAAACAGTGGGTGTCGAAGCCAGGAGATGGTACAGACAGGAAACTAGGAGGATTTTCACCACAGGAGACCCGAGGTCCCCCCAGGAGGAGCCCGTGAGGACCCGGGCCACTTGGACTTACGAGCGGTCTCCTGCGAGTTGGTTTCCTGAGGATGGAGAAGTAGAGCTGGAGCCAGGAGGCCAACAGGAACTTCACCACTGGAAGCCCGCGGTTCCCTCAAGAGGAGCTCGTGAGGACTCGAGCCGCTTGGACTTAGGCGAGACCTCCTGGATGAAAGCCGAAGTCAGGAACCAGTAGACGAAAGCTGGAGTCAGAAGTCTGTGGATGAAAGCCCGGGTCAGAAGCCAGTGGACAAAAGCCGAAGTCAGAAGCCAGTGGACAAAAGCCAAAGTCAGAAGCCAGTGGACAAAAGCCAGGGTCAGAAGCCAGTGGACGAAAGCTGAAGTCAGGATCAGCAACTAGCAACTCTTAACCAGAGTGAACCTTGTTGCAAGGCCAGGAGTGGAGTTTGTGCAGTGTTTAAATACCCTGGGAGCGTCTGATGTCACTCCTGGGAGGTTAAGGTATACTCGCGCTGGCCCCTTTAAGAATTGGGTCCCCGTGCGTGCACCAAGGGGGTAGGGCCAGCCCAGACGTCAGTGGCGTCTCCCTCGCAGAAGGAACGCCGCGAAGAAACTTGACGGCCTGACTAGGCCTCAGGAACGCCGCGGCTGCCACCAGAAGTCCTGGGGTAGGTGGAGGGATCATAACAGGACTGTAGGTTAACTGGGGCAAGTTTATAAATGCAAAGGAAAGCAAAGAGTAGGACTTTATACTGATTGTGTGAATTAATCAGTAGCCAGAGGAAGTGGTGGAAGGTCTACATTTTTTGACCATATCAATATGTAATTCTCTTTATAACACCACAGGGTTCAAGTACTTGTATTAATCCTGTAGAAAACTATAGGTTGTGAAACATTTTACTTAACCAACAAAAAAGATGCTGTAGTGCATGAGCTTCTTGGGCCACAAAGGTCTCATCTGATATCTGAAAGAAGGAACATTTTGGTTTTGAAAGCTCATGTACTACATTTTTTTTGTTAGTCCAATCCCAAAGATTCCACTTTATAAAACCTTGAGGTCACTATCCTCTTAGGGAGAAGATGCTATAAAATAGCCATGAAAACACTTCCTATGCGATAAACATTTTTACAAATTCCGAGACCTGAACTACTCTGCTGAGATCTTGCTGAGGCCAACTTGTGAGATTTTTACACTAAAAAATCATATAAGGAGTAATTTGACATGTAGTATTCATGTAATATGTAAAGCTAATTGTATCAATTCCTGCAAGAAATGTTTTCATGGAAATATATACTGTATGTTTCACTCCATAAGACACACCTGACCATAAGACGTACCTAGGATTCAGAACGGGAAAATTAAAAAAAAAAAATGGTGTGCTAAACTGGCTCTGTTCCCGGGTGTTTGTGCGTCTTATGGAGCAAGTTAGGGTAGGGCATAAAATGTTTTTTTTGTCCCCATTCCCCATCCCAACCCTTTAAATTTAATTAACTATAACCCCCTACCCTCCTGCCCCCCCCCCCCCAAGACTTGCCAAAAGTCCCTGGTTGTCCAGCGGGGGTCCGGAGCAATCTCCTGCACTCGGGCCGTCGGCTGCCAGTATTCAAAATATGCTCCTACCAAGTGACAGGGGCCGACCAATGGCACCAGTAGCCCCTGTGACAGAGTAAGGGCAAAGGCTATCGGCGCCATTTTGAATACTGGCAGGAGACGTCCCGAGTGCAGGAGATCGCTCTGGACCCCCGCTGGACCACCAGGGACTTTTGGCAAGTTTTTGGGGGGGGGAGGTCCAGGAGGATGGGGGGTTGTAGTTAATTAAATGTAAAGGGTTGGGATGGGGAATGGGGACAAAAAAACCCATTGGTTGTAGTTATTCTTGTTTTTTTTTTTATATTTATTCCATAAGACACACAGACATTTCCCCTCCCCCCCACTTTTGGGGGAAAAAAAGTGCGTCTTATGGAGCGACAAATACAGTAGATTAAATTATAGCTACAAAATGTGATTTGCGTGTTTCTAATGTAATGGAAATTGGAGAAATACTGGTGAAATGGACTGAGAAAAAATACATGCATGGATAACAAAAGTTGCTTACCTGTAACAGGTATTCTCCGAGGACAGCAGGATATCAGTCCTCGATGTTGGTGTGAGGTTTGGTCGATGCGATGATTGCAAAAGCTTTCTAGAGCTTTCTTCATGCTCTACTGAGCATGTGCAGGTTGTCTCGCGTCACAGCTGTTGCGCGAGGACACCTCAGGTCGGTATATAGCTATAAAAAGAGAAGCCAACAACTTCATGAAGCAGCTGGTCATGGAACTGACAAGGGGGTGGGGGGGGACTACTCTAGATTTAATTCTCAATGTGATGCAGGATCTGGTGCGAGAAGTAAACAGAGGTAGGGCTGGTTGGCAATAGTGATCATAAAGAAATCAAATTAAACATAATCACTGAAGGAAGGACATTAAAGAAAACTACAACAGTAGCATTTAACTACTAAGGCCTAGATTCATCAAATCGCGATAAATAAAGTTGAAATATAGCATGTTCGCGGGCTGCGATAAAAAGATGGGCATGGTTAAGGAAATTAAGGACATACTACACCACGTATATAAATATTACATTGCACATTATTTTGTGTGTCAAGCATCATTTTACGCGTTGCACATTATTTTCTTTGTTTATATATATACTGGCTTCCTGCAGCTGTCTCTTTGAGGGTGTTTCAGGTGTTGGAGATAGAGGAGAGGAGGTGAGTTGGTTAGTGGGAGCTTAGGAGCTTTTTCAATTGATTACCTGAGTGAGTTGTCCTGTTTAGTGTTCTCATCTGTTTTCCTTTACCTTTGTCTCTGGTCTTTATCTGTGTGTGGAAGTTTTTGTGCGGTTATCTAGTTTGCCTGGCTATCACTTTGTGTGGAGGAATGGTAGGGGGAGTGGTGAGGAGTGGAGGAATGGAAGAGTATTGAGGAGTGGAGTAGTGTGGAGGAGGGTTGAGGAGTGCTGTGATGAGTAGTGGTGAGGAGAGAATGGATTGTGGTAGGCATGGGGAAGAGAGGAGAAGTGAGGAGAGGGAGGAAGAAGGCAGGAGTGGTAGGAGGAGTAGGAGTAGAGATAGGGAGAAGGGAAGGGATAGGAGGAGGTGGGAGGAGAAGAGTATAGACCAGGTGAGTATGGAGGCAGGGTAGAGCAAGACAGAGAGGACAGAGGGGTGGGGAGTAGTCAGGGCAGGTACAGGAGGAGGAGTAGGAAGGGAGGGGAGTGGGCGCAAGAGTGAGGATAGTAACACCTCTCCAGAAGTGGAAGTGGCAACCCAATCCTCTGGCAGCCAGACAGCAGCTCGGCCATGTCTACGCGCCTACAAGTTTAGCGTGGAGGACAAGAGCAGCTCATTGCCGGTGTCCAGGAACATTACCACCTGCTCTTTGGCAACTGGGCTGCGACCACCTCCAGGGCTTCCAATGGCCAGATATGGAATAAAATTGCACGGGAAAGCTGTATCCCAAAAGAAACCCTGGATATATAACACAACAGTCACCAAACAAATTATCTGGACATTGAATTAAATAAAAACAAATTTTTGAAACAAAAAGATAAATTAAAAATTTATTTTTCAGTGAAAGTGTAAAAATCACTTTAAAACAAATTTATCATCGATTTGGAGGTTTTTTATGACTAATGATTTTGCCCAATTTGTCCAATTAAAAAGCTGTTGTCTGAGAATTGGCTTCTGAAATCTTTTTCCTCTATTTTGAATACAAATTTGAACTTTGCATTCAGTGCAGTTATTTGAGTGCACATAGGCATTTCTGGGATTTGCATGTATGAGAAATTTGGATCACCTTTAAGCACCCAAATTAAAAAAATATACTTTAGAGGAATTTAATTCAATGTCCGGATAATTTTTTTGATGCAATTGCACGGGCCATATCCTGGCGCAGCGGAATCAAAAGGACCGGAGAGCAGGTTGGCCTACTGCTGCAGGGATATAAAGGAGTATTTCAAGAACAAGGTGACAAGCAAGAACAAATACATATGGCAGATTGGAGGGGAAGCCCCTTGCCGATTATCCTGATGCTGATGGAGGAGCGTCTGATTCAACAACTGGGACCAGACGTGTTCGAGGAGATGAACGAGGCCCTGGACATGATGCGAGCAGGGTCAGGAAATCACATCACCTGTAAATGTGAAGTCTGCTACAGATGTCCACACTTTTTTTGCCTAGGATGCTCACATTGAATGATGCACAGTGCACATCTTATGTAAAACAGTACATGTGCACTTCTTAGCATTCATAATTTCTTTTGTTTCCACAGCTGTCACCCAGGAAACCCCCAGACCCAGCTGTGCGGCCCCAGGGACCAGCAGAACAGCCCCAGGTCTCAGTGGCCCCTCTCAACTGGATGCTCAGACACAGTGGAGCGAGGAAGAGGAGGAGCAGCAGCAATAGCAGCTACAGCAGCAGCAGCTTCAACCCCTTGGGTCACCCATACACCTCAACACCAGCCGAAACATTTTCAGCTTCATGGATGGAAATGTCCTGCCACGGGAGGAAGCAGCCCAGTTGCCACCTGCCTCTAACACATCAAGTGACCAGCAGAATGGACAAGAAAGTCAGCCAGCGTATCCCCTGAGCCTGGCAATGCCATCTTTGGAGCCACAGACAGCACCTCAGCGAGCACCAACCCTACCACCTGCAGCACCAGCAGTGGATCCTACAATACAAGCCACATTAGACTACATAGAAAGGAGGCATAGGCTCCAACTCCACCATATATGGGCAGAGATGGTTCGCTTGAGGGGTCAGGTCACTCACACCCAGGCCATGCAGCAGCAGACAGCAGCACTTACACAGGGCTTTACCACCATCTCCACATCCATCAACAATTTAACTACCACATTCCTGCAACTAGTCCAGAATTTGCCTCAGCAAACACCATGCCATCACCCTCCTTGCAGGAGTCAACTCCGAGAAGCAGTCCCCAGCTCTCAGGATGGAGCCAGAATGGGCCAGCAAAGGAAATGCCACCCCCAGCCATGAAGAAGAAAGGGTCAATGAGGCAACAGTTGTAAAGGTTCCAAGAAATCACTTGACTTGTCCAAACAAGCCAGGCCAGTCCACTGTACAGTGTTCCTGTGCCAGCTAGATGAAAGAAGACTGCTGGGCTTGTCCTGTCTACAGAGTTTCTGTGCTGACTAGATGGAAGAAGACTGCTGGGCCTGCCCTGACTACAGAGTTCCTGTACCAGCTTGCTGATGTGGATGTGTCTGCCTGTGTTGTCCTGCTGCTTACTTGTTATGCCCTTGTCTATGCTCTGCCCATAGAATGCCTCCTTGATGCGGTATCCAGTCACGATCGTGCTGGTGTCTCTTGTTATTTCATCCTGCTGCTGCCTCCATGCTGCTGTCTCATCTCTTCTCATCCTGCTGCTGCCTCCATGCTGCAGTCTCATCTCCTGGGGCTGCTGCTGTCTCATCTCTTCTCATCCAGCTGCTACCTCCATGCTGCCTTCTAGTCCTGGTCCTGCTGCCTCCATGCTATGCTATCCAGTCCTGGTCCTGCTGCCTGCTACTTGAACTTTGCTGCCGTGGCCCTTAGACTGTCCCATTAGAGTGTACATTTTCAACATAGACTGTCTAGGCCTTCTCTTGAACTTTACTGCCATGGTCCCATTTGAGTGAACTCTTTCAACATGGACTGTCTGGGCCTTTGCTTGCCATCACATTGTTGGGTTGGCATCAGCTCTAACATTAGCTATTGGATTGCCACTTCCGCTTTCTAAGTTCTTTGCTGTAATCATCATTTTGCTAGGGATAAGATAATGGTACTGTATATGTCGTAGATACATATATACATAGAAATGACGGCAGAAAAAGACCAAACGGCCCATCCAGTCTGCCCAGCAAGCTCCCATACTTATTTTCCCATACTTATCTGTTTCACAGACCACCAAGTTCAGGGCCCTTGTTGGTAACTGTTTGATTCGAATTTCCTGCCACCCCTTGCCATTGATGCAGAGAGTAATGTTGGCGTTGCATCAAAGGTGAGGCATAAGGCTTAATGGTTAAGGGTAGTAACCACCGCATCAAGCAAGTTACCCCGATGCTTGTTTACCCAGACTGCACAGATCAATGCCTTGTTGGATGTTGTCTGAATGTAAATCCTCTTTTCCACATTTCCCCCTGCTGTTGAAGTAGAGAGCAATGCTGTATATGCATTCAAAGTGAAGTATCAGGCTTAATTAGTTAAGGGTAGTAACCGCCGCAATAAGCAAGCTATCCCCATACTTATTTGTTTACCCAGACTGTGTAGTTCAGTCCTTGTTGGTTGTTGTCTGAATGCAAATCCTCTTTTCCACATTTCCCCTTGCCATTGAAGCAGAAAGCAATGATAGAATTGCATTAACCGTGTGAAGGCTTATTGAGTAAGGGTAGTAATCCCTAAGTAGTAGCCACCATTCCAGCAAGCCACCCCCATGGCTCTTCTCTTCATTCCCATCCTCTAGCCTTTATGGATCCACAGTGTTTATCCCATGCCCCTTTGAAATCCTTCACAGTTTAAGTCTTCACCACTTCCTCCGGAAGGGCATTCCAGGCACCCACCACCCTCTCCATGAAGAAATACTTCTTGACATTGGTTCTGAGTCTTCCTCCCTGGAGGATGGTATCCATCCTAGGGTTCTGAAGGAACTCAAAAATGAAATTTCTGATCTATTAGTTAAAATTTGTAACCTATCATTAAAATCATCCATTATACCTGAAGACTGGAGGGTGGCCAATGTAACCCCAATATTTAAAAAAGGCTCCAGGGGCGATCCGGGTAATTATAGATCAGTGAGCCTGACTTCAGTGCCGGGAAAATAGTGGAAACTATTCTCAAGATCAAAATTGTAGAGCATATAGAAAGACATGATTTAATGGGACACAGTCAACATGGATTTACCCAAGGGAAGTCTTGCCTAACAAATCTGCTTCATTTTTTTGAAGGGGTTAATAAACATGTGGATAAAGGTGAACCGGTAGATGTAGTGTATTTGGATTTTCAGAAGGCGTTTGACAAAGTCCCTCATGAGAGGCTTCTACAAAAACTAAAAAGTCATGGGATAGGAGGCGATGTCCTTTTGTGGATTACAAACTGGTTAAAAGACAGGAAACAGAGAGTAGGATTAAATGGTCAATATTCTCAGTGGAAAAGGGTAAACAGTGGAGTACCTCAGGGATCTGTATTGGGACCGGTGCTTTTCAATATATATATAAATGATCTGGAAAGGAATACGACGAGTGAGGTTATCAAATTTGCGGATGATACAAAATTATTCAGAGTAGTTAAATCACAGGCATACTGTGATACATTACAGGAGGACCTTGCAAGACTGGAAGATTGGGCATCCAAATGGCAGATGAAATTTAATGTGGACAAGTGCAAGGTGTTGCACATAGGGAAAAATAACCCTTGCTGTAATTACACGATGTTAGGTTCCATATTAGGAGCTACCACCCAGGAAAAAGATCTAGGCATCATAGTGGATAATACTTTAAAATCGTCGGCTCAGTGTGCTGCAGCAGTCAAAAAAGCAAATAGAATGTTAGGAATTATTAGGAAGGGAATGGTTAATAGAACGGAAAATGTCATAATGCCTCTGTATAGCTCCATGGTGAGATCGCACCTTGAATACTGTGTACAATTCTGGTTGCCGCATCTCAAAAAAGATATAGTTGCGATGGAGAAGGTACAGAGAAGGGCAATCAAAATGATAAAGGGGATGGAACAACTCCCCTATGAGGAAAGGCTGAAGAGGTTAGGGCTGTTCAGCTTGGAGAAGAGACGGCTGAGGGGGGATATGATAGAGGTCTTTAAGATCATGAGAGGTCTTGAACGAGTAGATGTGAATCGGTTATTTACACTTTCGAATAATAGAAGGACTAGGGGGCATTCCATGAAGTTAGCAAGTAACACATTTAAGACTAATCGGAGAAAATTCTTTTTCACTCAACGCACAATAAAGCTCTGGAATTTGTTGCCAAAGAAGGTAGTTAGTGCAGTTAGTGTAGCTGGGTTCAAAAAAGGTTTGGATAAGTTCTTGGAGGAGAAGTCCATTAATGGCTATTAATCAATTATACTTAGGGAATAGCCACTGCTATTAATTGCATCAGTAGCAAGGGTTTTTCTTAGTGTTTGGGTAATTGCCAGGTTCTTGTGGCCTGGTTTTTGGCCTCTGTTGGAAACAGGATGCTGGGCTTGATGGACCCTTGGTCTGTCCCAGCATGGCAATTTCTTATGTTCTTATGTTTCCAATCGTGACCCCCTAGTTCTACTGATTTTTTGCCATTTGTAACAATGTATGTACATGTCTCCACAAAATATGCTGATAATTTCTGTTACAAGGTCATGTGCTATTTGATATCTTGTTCTAGTAGAAAGTGATTACCAAAGATGTTGAATTACTTTGACTATTGTGACTACAAATGGTTTTTAATAAAATGGTCACATATTTTGAAACTTAACTTTCTAGTTGTGTCTTTTTATTGTGTGGCTTTTGTTTTAAGGCTTGACTAGGTTAGAGGTTGGGACCTACATGACCTTGTATGCTAGACTCCATTGGCCATTCCATCTAAGTACATTTCTCACTTACAAGACCATGTTGTCTAGTTTTTAAAAAGGAAAGCTCATTGTATGCTCCAAAGGAGGACTGCAAGAGCAAAACATGAAACTCCTTACTGTAGAGCTTCACAATTGGCTCGTGTTGCCTTTTCCAGAGAGCATACTCTTAACTAACTACTGGGTACATGGGCATGTATATGAGATGGGTACTATCTAGCATCTGCATTTACTATCCAGTGAAACAGATGTAGAAATGCTTGGCTAAAGGTGATGTAGCAAGATCTTCACTCTGTTGCTCCCCAAGAAATTGTATAGCTATGCTAATATCATAATGCTATAATGCTGCTATAACAAACCATCTCTTCCATTGTGAAGATATATCACAACTGACCAAACAATAGGCCTTCTCTCTGGGTCTAGCACCTAATGCTGTCATCACACAACTCTTTATTCAGAAGCCTACTTGAAAAGTACATAAAGCTCTTGGTCTTCAACTCTTATGAACAGAAAATTGCAGTTGCAGGTACCAGGCCCAGAAAGTAAACAGTGTACATGTACCTCTTATCTGGTCTTAGGTGGAGTAACAGAAATGAGTGCTTGTCCTGAACTCTACCTAAAAGGCAGGAATTACTTTTGCTTTTTTAGGTATGACAGTTTAAAATATATGTAATCAATTTGCAGCCTGCAAGAACTCCATGCTCCATAGTATTTGTATTATCTGAAAATGTAAATAACCAATTCACATTTACCCATTCCATTCCTTTCATGATTTTGTAGACCTCTATCTTATCCCCCCCCCCCCCCCAGCCGTCTCTTCTCCAAGCTGAACAGCCTTAACAACTTTAGCCTTTCCTCAAAGGGTTCCATGCTCTTTATCATTTTGGTTGCCCTTCTCTATACTTTTTCCAGTGCAACTACATCTTTTTTGAGATGTGGTGACTAGAATTGCATACAGTATTCAACTACAGACCGGTTAGCCTGACTTCAGTGCCAGGAAAATAGTGGAAAGCGTTCTAAACATCAAAATCACAGAACATATAGAAAGACATGGTTTAATGGAACAAAGTCAACATGGCTTTACCCAAGGCAAGTCTTGCCTCACAAATGTGCTTCACTTTTTTGAAGGAGTTAATAAACATGTGGATAAAGGTGAACCGTTAGATGTAGTATACTTGGATTTTCAGAAGGGGTTTGACAAAGTTCCTCATGAGAGGCTTCTAGGAAAAGTAAAAAGTCATGGGATAGGTGGTGATGTCCTTTCGTGGATTGCAAACTGGCTAAAAGACAGAGAGTAGGATTAAATGGACAATTTTCTCAGTGGAAGGGAGTGGGCAGTGGAGTGCCTCAGGGATCTGTATTGGGACCCTTACTTTTCAATATTTATTTATTTATTTATTTTGTATACCGACATTCGATCGAGATATCACATCGGTTTCCAGGTAACAAGTTGAATAGGGTGAGCTGCCCTATTTTACATTTAACAAGATAACAATTAATTAAACTATTGAAGTAATAACATTGTAACATATGAATACAAATGAATGTGAGTATAATTTGGAGCATATATCCTATATACAATATATACAGTATGACTTGGTTACGATTAGATCTGGTGTCAGGGGTATGGTGTGAGAGGGAGGGAGTGGGCATGGGGTAGGGGTGGATATATAAATGATCTGGAAAGAAATACGACGAGTGAGATAATCAAATTTGCAATGATACAAAATTGTTCAGAGTAGTTAAATCACAAGCAGATTGTGATAAATTGCAGGAAGACCTTGTGAGACTGGAAAATTGGGCATCAAAATGGCAGATGAAATTTATTCTGGATAAGTGCAAAGTGATGCATTTAGGGAAAAATAACCCATGCTATAGTTACTCAATGTTAGGTTCCATATTAGATGCTACTACCCAAGAAAAAGATCTAGGCGTCATAGTGGATAACACATTGAAATCGTCGGTTCAGTGTGCTGCGGCAGTCAAAAAAGCAAACAGAATGTTGGGAATTATTAGAAAGGGAATGGTGAATAAAACGGAAAATGTCATAATGGATCTGTATCACTCCATGGTGAGACCGCACCTTGAATACTGTGTACAATTCTGGTCGCCGCATCTCAAAAAAGATATAATTGTGATGGAGAAGGTACAGAGAAGGGCTACCAAAATGATAAGGGGAATGGAACAGTTCCCCTATGAGGAAAGACTAAAGAGGTTAGGACTTTTCAGCTTGAAGAAGAGACGGCTGAGGGGGGATATGATAAAGGTGTTTAAAATCATGAGAGGTCTAGAATGGGTAGATGTGAATCGGTTGTTTACTCTTTCGGATAATAGAAAGACTAGGGGGCACTCCATGAAGTTAGCATGTGGCACATTTAAAACTAATCGGAGAAAGTTCTTTTTTACTCAACGCACAATTAAACTCTGGAATTTGTTGCCAGAGGATGTGGTTAGTGCAGTTAGTATAGCTGTGTTTAAAAAAGGATTGGATAAGTTCTTGGAGGAGAAGTCCATTACCTGCTATTAATTAAGTTGACTTAGAAAATAGCCACTGCTATTACTAGCAATGGTAACATGGACTAGACTTAGTTTTTGGGTATTTGCCAGGTTCTTATGGCCTGGATTGGCCACTGTTGGAAACAGAATGCTGGGCTTGATGGACCCTTGGTCTGACCCAGTATGGCATGTTCTTATGTTCTTAAGGTACTGTCTCACCATGGAGCAACACAGACACCTTTCTCTTCCTAATAATTCCTAACATTCTGTTTGCTTTTTTGACCATCACAGCACACTGAGCAGGCAATTTCAATGTAATATCAACTATGACACCCAGATCATTTTCCTGGGTGATTAACTCCTAATATGGAATCTAACATCATGTAACTATAGCACGGGTTACGTTTCCCGAAATGTATCACCTTGCACTTGTCCACATTACATTTCATCTGCCATTTGGATGCCCAATCTTCCAGTCTCTCGAGGTCCTTTTGAAATTTATCACATCTGCTTGTGATTTAACTACTCTCAATAATTTTTTGTCACCTGCGAATTTGATCACCTCACTCATCATACCTTTCTAGATCATTTATAAATATATTAAAAAGCATCGGTCCAAGTACAGATCCCTCAGGCACCCCACTGTTTACCTGTTCTCACTGTGAAAAAAAACCATTTAATCCTACTCTGTTTCCTGTCTTTTAACCAGTTTGCAATCCATAAAAGGACATTGCAACCTATACTATGACTTTTTACTTTTCTTAGAATCCTCTCATGAGGGACTTTGTCAAACACCTTCTGAAAATCCAAGTACACCACATGTACAGGTTCAACTTTATCCACGTTTATTTACCCCTTCATAAAAAATGTAGCAGATTTGTGAGGCAAGACTTCCATTGGGTAAATACATGCTAGCTGTGTCCCATTAAACCCTGAAATGCCCCTTTTTTTATCCAGTTAAATTATAGCTGGATAAGTAATTTGGCTAAAATTTAATCGAATAAGTGGCTGAATATGCTTAGTTTGCCAGTTACTTATTTATTTTATTTAGTTAGGCATTTTATATACCATTGTTCCAAAAGAAAATCACAACAATTTACAGAATTAGTATTTATATTCAAAGGATCCCACACTCCTTGCTTCTTGAAATCTATTTTCTAAATGAATCAATTGTGAATTACATAGAATTCTATAAAACCTTGGTTTAAACTTATCTGGCACAGGCAATTTCTGCCAACCTTAATTGACTAATGAATCTCTTAATTTCAAGGAGCCTCCAAAAATTCACATTGATCATCAGTTAACTTATTATTATTGCATTATCTAATTTATTCAGTTATGCTGTCCTATATACCCGGCTATCCTAGCCCTCCTAGTTAATACCTCCTTGTTATATGTATCTTTCGCCTCTTGTTATATGGTTGATAAGTTATACCCCTTGTTATATGTAAACTGATCTGATATGAAATTTTTTCATGAAGGTCGGTATATAAAAATGTTAAATAAATAAATAAATAATAAATAAACTGTGGCATTGAGAACCCTTGAAAGAATTCTTCACACAACTTAACGCAATATAGAACTTTCCAGTACAAAGAATTACAATGTTCCTCAAGCGCCATAGCTATTTCTGGACCATTTGTGAATTGCTTTTCTTGGCGCACTATGGGGTAGTTTTTCAAAGGGGTACGCGCGTACCCCCCGAAAACCTACCCCTATTTTGCATAGGCTCGGCAGCGCGCGCAAGTCCCGGGGCTTGCAAAAAGGGGTGGTCGGGGGCGTGGCCAGGGGGTGCGGTTAGGGATCAGGGGCGTGTCCGGGGGCGTGTGGGCGGTCCAGGGGTGGGGCCTGCCGCGCCGGCGCGCTTAAGTTACTACTGCCCGGAGGCAGTAGTAACTTCTCCAATAAAGGTAGGGCCGGGGGGGTGGGTTAGGTAGGGGAAGGGAAGGGAAGGTGCGGGGGGGGGGGGGGGTAGAAAGAAAGTTCCCTCCCAGGCCGCTCCGATTTCGGAGCGGCCTGGGAGGGAACGGGCAGCGCGCGCAGGGCTCGGCGCGCAAGTTGCACAAATGTGCACCCCCTTGCGCGCGCTGACCCCAGATTTTATAAGATACGTGCGGCTACGCAAAATCCAGCGCGAACAAAAGTATGTGCACACGTATTTTTTTAAAATCTACCTCTCTCTGAGTTATTTGACTTTTCCTTTTGTCATTTTTCAGGAATCTAGCTAGTAATTTACCAGTTTTACTCCCCATTGATATAAGTTGTATTTTAAGATTGCAAATTCCTTATCTTAAAAGCAAATAAAGCATTTAATTCAACCTTAATGTTTATCTTCTCGTTTTTTATGTTTAAATATCTTTATTGATTTTCACAACATAGTACAGTCAAAAGTAAGACAGATGAAACACTGAAATGCTAAAGAGCAATTTAAAGACACAATCAATAAACCCAAGTTATATTGCCTGTTTAATGTTGTATATGCAAACATTTCTGTTCCTGTAATTTTTTATGTAAATCTGAGTTTTTTTAAATTTTGTAATTTATTATGATGAGTTTGGCATACTACTATATGATCTCTTGAAACTGCTTTAGCTGCATTCCAAAAAGTTATAGAGCCAATCTCAGTAGATTCATAATGTGTTTTATATTCCTTTCATGCTTCTCTCAAATATGCAGCAAATATCTTATCATTAAATAAAGCGGTAGGGCATGTGCAGCAGGAAAAAATGTGTTTTGTTTCAAAATTTGTTTCATGGGGACCTAAATTTGTTTATTTACTTTCAAAATTAATAAAAAAAATTCATTTTTTAGTTTGATTTGTTTTCAATTTGCCATTAAAATCAATGAGGGAAGCATTACAAGTAATTTTCAGCCTATACTGGGCTCCAGAAGAGGGGTTTTCTAATCAATTATCTTAAAACTTGAGGGAAGAAATGAACAGAAAGGGGAAAAAACTCCAAGGTAGCTAGAAAGACCGAGCAGACTGCATAGTGGCACCAAAAGTGGTATGAATAGCCTACAACTCCGAAAAGGGGAAAAGGGGTACCTGCATTGGCAGGATTTCATTAAGTCACTGTCGGGCCGATACAGTAAAAATCGCGGGAGAGCGGGCGAGGGCCCGCTCTCCTGGCGCACGCATAGGACACTCTCCTGTGCGTGCGATACAGTAAATAAATTTATTTAAATTAGGCCCGGCAGTAAAAAGAGGTGCTAGGGACACTAGCGCGTCCCTAGCGCCTCTTTTCGGACAGGAGCGGCGGCTGTCAGTGGGTTTTGACAGCCGACGCTCAATTTTGCCGGCATCGGTTCTCGAGCTCACTGATAGCCACAGGTTCGGAAACCTGACGCCGGCAAAATTGAGCGTCCGGTTTTCAACCCGTGAGCCGCAGGCTTATTTCAAATTTTTTTTTACTTTTTAAAACTTTCGGGACCTCCGACTTAATATCCCCATGATATTAAGTCGGAGGGTGCACAGAGAAGCAGTTTTTACTGCTTTTCTGTGCACTTTCCTGGTGTCCAGAGAAATTAGCGCCTAACTTTGGGTAGGCACTAATTTCTGAAAGTAAAATGTCGGGCTTGGCTGCACATTTTACTTACTGAATCGCGCGGGAATACCTAATAGGGCCATCAACATGCATTTGCATGTTGCGGGCGCTATTAGGTTCGGGGGGGGGGGAAGGGGGTGGGTTGGACGCGCATTTCGGATGCGCTATTACCCCTTACTGAATAAGGGGTAAAGCTAGCACGTCGAAAACGCGCATCCAAATGCCGCTAACAGTGCGCTCCGTCGGAGCGCACTGTACTGTATCGGCCTCTGTGTGAGAGGAAAAAAGAAGTAGAAAAAGAGGGAAGTGTGTGTGAGAGGAAAAAAGAAGTAGAAAAAGAGGGAAGAACACCCCAAAAGAGGTTACCATGAATCCTTAATGTCATCTCAAGTGGCAAACTGGCACCAAAAGTTGTAAAAACATCCTAAGGTAGCATGAAGGGGGAACAACGCAAAAAGGGTGGAAGTAAAGCCTCCAACGTAGGCACTTATAAAGGGGCCAAGCAGCACAAAGAGTGGCTTTAAGTCTCAAAGCATTATGAGTGGTACAAATCAGCCCAACCCCCACCCCCCTGACATGGTATAAGCTCTGGGATATGACAGCAAGGCACAGTAGCAAAGGGAACTCCAGGGTGTAAGATCTGGGCAGAGAAGCAAGGGTGAGTGGCACAAAAAGCCCCATGGTGCAGGGTGGAGTTTACATTTTCTTGTAAAATGGGTTTGTCAGATGTAAAGGTTATTATCACACTTATCATATCACAATGTTTCTCTAATGATTGTGGGGTGGTTTTCCAGGAAAGTATTGAGGGCTGCTTTATTTAGAGATCATTTCCCACATCATTGAGCTGCAATGGTTTCTTTCTATTGATCGTCTTTTATCTTGTGCCAGTATTTACTCCTTCAGAATGAGGGATTTTTTGGGCAAAAAATCTATCCCAGTATAATCAATCATTCTCAACAGGGTGGGAGAACCAGACTAAGGGGTAGATTTTAAGAAATTGCGCGCAGGCGTCCATGTGTGCGCGCTACCCCTCGTGCACACATGGACGCCCAATTTTATAACATGTGCGTGCATGTTATAAAATCGGGGGTTGGCGCACACAAGGGGGGGGGGCACAATTGTGCACACTGCGCATGCCGATGCCCCGTGACCTTCACCCATTCCAGCCCAGGCCGCTCCGATTTTGGAGCGGCCTGGGAGGGAACTTCCTAACCCCCTAACCTCACTCACACCTAACCTCACACCATCCACAAAAAACCTAGGAGTAACCATCGACAGCCAACTCAACTTTAAACGACACATCTCCAATATAATCAAAGATGGATTTTTCAAACTTCAAACACTTAAAAAACTCAAACCTCTCCTCCAACCGCATGATTTCCGAACAGTACTGCAATCAATTATTTTCTCAAAACTCGACTACTGCAACTCCCTCCTCCTTGGACTTCCTGAAATCCACATCAAGCCCCTCCATGTTCTACAAAACGCCGCCGCCAGAATTATCACCAATCACAGAAAATCCTCCCACATCACACCCACTCTCAAAGACCTCCACTGGCTGCCCATCACACAAAGAATCCAGTATAAAACCCTCACCCTTCTTCACAAAAAAATAAACAACAACAGAATGGTCTGGCTAACAACAACATCCAACCATATTTCACACAAAGAAATCTCAGATCCACCAACTCAGGTCTCCTCTCCATCCCAACTCTTAAAAATGCTCACCTCAACACAACACGCAAACGAGCCATTACAATAGCTGGCCCTACCCTCTGGAACTCCCTCCCCCCACAGCTCAGAAACGAACCCTCACCGCAAGTCTTTAAAAAACAGCTCAAAACATGGCTGTTCTTGAAAGCATTCCCCTCCTGAACCCCAACATCCTATAATAAACGCTCTTGAAAGCCTTACCGCATAACTTCTACTCTGCATGAACGCATAACCCTCCTCCCCTTCTCTACCCTCCCTTTTCCCTGTCCCCCCACCCTACTCGTAACCTCCCTTTTCCCTGTCCCCCACCCTACTCATAACCAAGTCATATTGTACATATTGTATATAGGCTATATGCCATTTCTATATACCCACATCTAATATTTAATTTTAATTTTATTCATATGTTACAATGTTCCTTATATTTATTGTTTAATCAACTGTTCTCTTGTTACAATGTAAAATAGGGCAGTTCCGGCTCTATTCAACCTGTTTTCTGGAAACCGATGTGATATCTCGATCGAATGTCGGTATACAAAAGAAATAAATAAATAAATAAATAAACCTAACCTCTCTTCCCCTAACCCTCCCGCCCCCTAGCCCTATCCTAAACCCCCCTGACCTTTATTTTGCCTCTTGTGCTTGCCTCTGGGCAGGTGCAAGTTTGCGTGCCGGCAGCCTGCCGGCACACGATCCTCTGACACAGCAGCAAATGGCCGCTGTGCCAGAAGCCTCTGGCCTGCCCCACCCCTCCCCTTTTGCGAAGCCCTAGGACATGCACGCGTCCCGGGGCTTTACGCTCGTCACCGGGCCTTTCTAAAATAGGCCCGGCGTGCTTAGGCTTTTGAAAATCTGCCCCTAAGAGTGTTCGAGGAAAGGAAGACCTATCGAACAGGGGCTGCCATGCCATGCCCTGTAGTGAAACCTGTGTCTGCCTTTTGTTAACTTTTTTCATATGTTTGTGCTGGGGACAAAAAGCCCCAGTATAACAAACTTTAGGGTCATTTATCAAAATGCATTATGGCATTAACATACGCAATGGCCCTCCTATAGAGACATAAATACTTGACTACTATGAGGGCCTTGTAAATAGTCTCTCTCTCTCACAGTCACTCTCTCTCTCTCTCGAAAATGTTATACCTTTAAGGTATAACTGTGCACAATAAGAAGTAATCACCTAAGATTTGCTGGTACCTTAACTGAAAAGTCAAGAAATAACCGCAGATTATGATATTCATACTTTAACTCCTTTTTCTGTATGAAAAGCAGCCAATAAATGTGACTTTATCCATTTACTTAAGCAGTTTTAAAATTATTTGCCTTGGTTTTTCAGATTTGGATCTCAGAACCCCAAGTCAATGGACTCTCTCAATGACAGGTTTTTCTTTCTTCTCAAATGTTCCAAGGGCCTCTGTCAGCCATCTCTCAACAAAATGCAATAATTGTTCTTCCTTTACACTCTCCAGCATACCCACAATACAGATAGATTTTAAAAGATGTGCATGCATGTTATAAAATCGGCGGGGCCAGAGGCACATGTGCACCGGATTTTACAATCCGCACATGCATGTGCGGGGGGGGGGGGGGTGAACTTTTGCAAATTACGTGAGGCGATGCAGACAGGCCTTCCCCAGTTCCCTTCCAGTCTCCCTTACCTAAATTCCCTCGCTCTTCCCCTCTCCTCCCCACCACCTGAACCCTACTTTATCTATCCTTTTTTGTTGTTGTTGTTGTTGTTTTTCAACTTACTTCAGGGCCAGTGCTGAACTTGCACACTGGCTGCTGGCAAGTCATTGGGACAGCATGCAATGGTGTTGTCCCGGCCCACCCTGCTCCTCCCCACCTAGACCCCACCCCCTGGCCCGCCTCTTTGAAGGGGCCTGGCACTTGTGCGTGTACCGGGGTTGACGCGCGTGGCCGGGCCTGTTTGAAAATTTGCGTGGCACGCGCAAGGCCTGGCCACATGTGTAAAGCCTAGGTTTTTCGCACACAGGCCTTTTAAAATACAGCTTATATTGTTTCTCCTATTACGATTCTCTAAATCTTTAATCTTATCCTCCAGTTATTCATTCTTTCTTTGCAATTAAATTACATTTGTATCCAGGTCCTCCACCTAGTTTTCCCGTTGTAACACTTTTTGTTCCATTGTGATAATTACAGCAATATTCAATTCCATCTTCTCATTTAACTTATCCAGCAATGACAGCAGTTTTTGCAATTTGTTGTTTACTACAGCCAAAACAGCTTTTGTGAGGTCTTGCAACACAGCTTCTGAAATATCTGTTTAATGCAGGAAGTTCAGGTGCCATCTTGACTCTTGTGTTTTCGACTTTTCTCTCACAGCTCTTTTTGGTTTAGACAACATTCCAAGGTTCTTTCATATGATAAATTTGACCACAGACTTTCAGTTCTTCCATGTGTGAAAACCAAAAATTTGAAGGAGACAGATTTTAGCAAAATTAAACTGAAGAACTGCTGGTCCACATGGTGCTCACAAAAAGACATCCAACTCACTATTGAGTCATCATCAGTAGACAACATTCCTGCAACTTTCAAAGGTGAGACACATGATGAAATGGAATTCTTTGTTTCTCTTGGATGGATAGTGCTAAATGATTACCTATTTCCATGGCCTCAATTGCTGCTTGACCTTAATGAAGTCTTTTTCTTACTTGATGTCAATGTATCGACAATATCTGCTAAAGCTCCTCTGATGCAGATGGGTCAGATTTATCTGTTTCAAAAGAGCTTTTACATGGGCTGTAAGCAGGACCTATGGGATCTAGGAATTATTTTACAGGTGGAGCATCCCAAGACATCATGATTGATACCCCAGGCAAAGCATACATTTGTCATGGGGATCCATGACAGATATAATGCATTTACACTGGCAGCATTTTATGAAATCACTGGCCCTTTTCTCCTGGATGGACATCAGGTGAAAAATAGTCTCTGCAAAATCAAACAATTCAATTTTAAGAAAAACCTGACTGATGCCGCTCAATGAATTGATGCTGATGCAATATGCTGCTGCACAAAAACATGAAGGAAACTTTAAAGACAATGAAAAAAACCTATTTAAGAGTTTAAATGGATTGCAGAAGGTTGAATCAAGAGAAGCCATGCAAAAATGCTGTAAAAAGTAAAATAAAAATGGGTTAATGAGGTCATTTGCCACAGAAAAGCGACCTTAGGCTCCACAGTAAAAATGAAACTGAGGAGGGCCCTGACCCAGGACAATCTGCACATGCTCAGCAGAGCATGAAGAAAGCTCTAGAAAGCTATGCGATCATTGCACCGACCACAGTTCCGTTAGATGACATCTCCTCACCTGTGAGGAGAACATCACTAAATATCCTCATAGAAACTTGCAAATATTTAATTCTGAAGAAACTAATTTTGAGCTGCCTAATCTGCCCAGTGCTTGATTTAAATGTTTCCTTCCTCTCATCTACCCTGGATCAACTCTTCTTTGTTGCAGCATAGAGAAAGTTCAGCAAAACTAACTTAAAAGCCTCTATCCCTTCTGCGCTCCAGTATAAGTCAATCTCATATATAACTCAAGGGTATGTTTTGGGGCCCTAAAATAAAAAATTACCTGTCACCCATGGATAAGTTGAGGGTAAAACCTAGGGGGCTTATAAAATGGTGAAATCATAAAAAGAAACAAACTGATAACTTAAGAAAATCATTTTTATTTATCTTTTAAAAGCAGAATAATGTGTCTCATAAGAAACATTATTTAACAGCTTAAGAAAATGTCCCTGCTGTATGAATCCTTGCCTCCCTCCCCCATGGCTGCCCCTGCTGTTTGAATCCTTATCTTTTATTCAAATCCTTCCAAGTCTGAGTCTTCATTTTTGGAATGTCCGAATAAATCACGGAACTGTTCTTTGGTGATGCCATCAGCATAAATGATGTCTTCGCTGTCTCCAGATGTTGAATCATCATCCGATCCTAATTCATCTTGTCTTCATAGATGGCGTCATCTTCTGATCCATCCATAGCTTGCTAATGTCGCATTTCAGGAATGACTTCTTGACCATTTCTGGTGGAATTGACTCCCAGGCATCCTTTACCCATTTCACTACCGAATCAATGTCTGGTTTCATCAGTTTCCCTCCTTTCATTAACTTTGCTTGACCAGAACACATCCATTGTTGCCACATATTCCGTAATTAGTCCTTGAAAAGCTTGTTGAGACAGACATCTAACGGCTGGAGCATTGATGTCAGACCTCCTGGAACCACTGCTGTGATCTCCATTTTCTTTGCATCATCTTTCACACCCTCTATTATATGTGTGCAGAACATATCCCTCACCAATAGTGATGGACGTTTTCTTAGCCCCATGCCTGGTCGCCTATCCCACACATCACACAGCCACCATTTCACTTTCTCCTCATCCATCCAGCCTGTAGGATGCACCTGAACAGTTATGCCTGCTGGAATTTTTAGGCTCTTTGGCATCGTTTTCCTCTTAATATTACCACCGGATGCAGTTTTGTGCTATCTTCCAGGCAAGACAGGACCACCGTGAAATGGGTCTTTTCATGACCAGTTGTTTTTACAAGAATGGCCTTATCACCAATGCCAGCTACAGTGCAATTGCCAGGCATATCAAATGTCATTCGCGTTTTGTCTATATTACCAATGTTATTCATATCTAAATGATTCTTTATTCCTGAATAATGAATTTGTGGAATGAACAGATCTTTTCATCAAGCTCTTTAGACAGTTTCTGTGAAATCTTTGTGCAATGACAAATGCACAATCCATATCGGTTTATGAACCGCAAACACCAACCAGTCGATGCTGTTAATTCTTTCAGAGCTTCAGTGGCTGAATATTTTTCTTCTTTTGCCATATGAAGGGCATGAATCCTAGTCCTTGAGCGAGTCACAAAGTAGCCATTCTGTCTGCATTCCATTACCTAGTCATCCAAATCCTTTTCCATTCCTTCAAAAGGCATAATTTTGAAATGTAAGGCTTTCTTCAACTTTGGCATTTCTAGCAGCTTTTCTTAATTTTTTCGCCAGTCTCTAACAAGTTTTTCACTAATGTCAAATTCTCTTGCAGCTACACAATTATTGGCCTCCTTTGCATGTTCTATAACCTTCAGTTTCAACAATGCGGTATAAGATGCTCTCTTTTTCTTTTCAGCGCTCATTTTCCTGAGGGTTAAGATGTCATTATTCTAATGGCTGTCCCTGCTGTCTGAATCCTTCCCTCCCTCCCCCATGGCTGTCCCTCCTGTTTGAATCCTTTCCTCCTCCCGATTCCTTATCTCACTCGCTGCTATCTGGACAACAACGGCACTTGCATTTGCTCAGGATCATCCTTCCTCCTCCCCTGCGGTGTCCCAGTGTAGTGATAGGGCTGCTTCTCCCTCACAACTCCTCTGGATCCCTTTACTTGAATGCTTGCTACTGCTATGAGGACGCCGACGAACTTGTGGTCACTCAGGTGTGTCCTCCCTCCTCCCTCTGCGAGGTCCCAGTGGTGCACTTGGTTCTAAAGTGTGCCAATCAGACCTTGGCCTGGAAGGGGGGAGGATGTGCCTGCAGAACTGCAAGTGCCGCTGTTGTCCTCATAGCAGTGGTTGAGATAAGGAATCAGGAGGAATTGGGAGACACCGCCATAAGACTACTGGGTCCTGCTATGAATGGTATTTCCGTCGCACAGATAAGTACTTTTTAAATCTTCATTTTGTGGATGTGTTTTGAACTTTTATGTTGGTATTCTTGCAGTTGACAGTCCTTGTGGATTTCAATTTTGAACTTATCCCTGAGGAAACTTTTAACACTGGCTGTGTTGTTGGGCTTTTTGTATCACTTACACAATCTTTGGACTGTTACCTTGTTTTTATAAGCACTTAAAAATCCAAAAATATTACTTCTGAAGGTGGATCATCAATTGTCCAGGCGGTCTTAACCTTTTTGCATGACATGGCATCAGGCTTGCTGACACCTTTCTAAAAATTCTGAAATTTTGTCTATTTAAATACTGTTTGATTTAAAACTTCGTAAGATCTTGTTTAAACTTGTGCTTGATCAGTTGACTTTTTTAGTGATTCAGCTCCCATCTATTTTCTGTTTTTGGTTGCCATATTGTTTGGGGTCTGCTGACTCTCTTTTTGTTTTGTTGATTGATACACCTATCCCCCTGGGTTTGTGAATGCTGCCTCTGCAATATTCCTAGCCATAGCCAGCCCATGGATTGGAAGCTGAGTTTAGGAACTCAAACTCAGATCTTCTACATGATAGTGCACAGTGCTGCTACTATGCCATCAGGATGGCCCAAGATAATGTTGACTATTCTATTTAAAACAATCTATATATAGTTTCCAAAACAAAACTAGATTATTTTCAGATGTATACTCTCACATATAACTGTTTAAGTGAAAGGTAAATTAAAATGCTAAACAGTTAGCTTTAGAAACACCAGAACTTTTTAGAACTGCTTACTTTGATATACTACTGAAAAACTAAATATATTTATTCCATTTACAGAAATGTAAATACATTAAGGATCTGAGTTATTATCAAAGAATTGCTTATTATGTTTGTGCATCTGAATTTAACATATACCTTGTAAAAGTGAATTGAGCTCTAGAAAAACATGAACAACTCTCTGGAGAGCAAAACCTGAATGTTTACAAAGTGGTTTACTCTCTTCAGGGATTACACAGCAGATGCCTGTTTGTGTACTCCTCTAAGTATGTGCAGAACAACAACATATGAACATGTAACCCTTTTCGTCAAGGTAATATATTCTTCCAGGGCACACAAAATTATATATATATATCTGGGCTGTCTTTCTCTGCCACTGATCCCCTCCGATATTTGTTCCTCCCCAGGGGTGAGTCCTTTCTGTGTTGGGGGTTAGGAGCTGGTGCTTATGGTATGGGTGGTTAGGTGAATCCCCTCCATGTGCAGCTGTGTAGTGTGGTGCTGCTGCTGAGCTGGGACAAAGACACAGGATGCAGGTCTGGGTGTTCAAACAATAAAAGTTTACTGATTTTCTTCAAAAGTAATCAAATGGGTGACTTTACAGATAAGTGTCCTTCTCCTCTCTGTGTAACTGCTGGTGACTCAGGTTCCTGGGGAATTCTTTATTGTCTTGGAAAGAGAGCTTCTGGATCCCCTACTCTGAAGGGACCCCACATTGTATGGAAATCCCCTTAAAGGTTTATACAGTCCTACCTGAGTTCCAGCAGTACCCAGCCTACCCAGGAGAAAGATCCTGTGGAGGGTCTTCACTTCTGCTCTTCTTTCCCCTTAGTTGTTTTATGGGACCCTCAGAAGGAAAGGTATTGATAGACAAAGATCAGGAACCTTGCCGAATCTCCAAATGAGAGGAGGGGGGACACAAAGACCTTCTTTCAACCAAAAGAGAATGCTTTAAAACATGTTCAAACCTTCTGGGATATCACTGTCACTACAGATCTCTGGCTTTAGAAAAACACTGGCAAGTCTTTAGTGACCTGGCCTCTGGAGCTGGGGGATAGCATTCACCAAGAGCACCAGGGTAATACCCAGCCTAGTAATCTTTAAAATTGTCAAAAATTCTAATAAAATCTCTTTTTAAAATTGGAGGAATACCCAACCTGGTAGGGAGTACTCAGGAAGGAGTATCCCCTAAAATATACTGAGGAAGGGCTCTAGGCTGCATGCAAAAGAACTCCCTCCAAAGAGAGCTCCTCTCTCTCAAAATTCTAACTCAAATACCACACTGGATCTAGCCCTAATCCCTAGTTATAAGCAGGGACAACCCAATCAGCTGCCTCTAGAACAGGAGTGCGCAAACAGGGGGCACTTGAAAGGTTTTTGCAAGTGAAAGATTATATACAATCACCAGCATCCATGTACAAAAGAGGTACAAGTTATGCTTATATCTTTTCTACTGTGTAAGGCAGTAATTTGTGAATTTGTATTTTTTTGACATTTTGCATAGTCCTTTTTGAACTGGAAAGGTGGGGTATAAATCTAAAGAAAGATACAAGTGTAATGGCCCCTCCAGGCACATTGCCAGTAGTGCCTTTGGTGATCTCCTTTGAGCTAGGGATTTGCAGTTAGAGTGGAATAATGAGGGGAGGATCAATTCGGTGCAGCCCCTCCCTTTGAGGGTGCCAGAATGGCTGTCCCCTTCTTAGAAGTTTCATAAGCAGCACTCTCCTAACAGCTCGGGGGGGGGGGGGGGGGGGGCAGTATTATTTGGAGTTTTGGAGGAGATTGGAAAGTTTTTCCTCTGATTTAAAGTTTATGGCCTACTTGAAGGTTGTGGCTCTATCTAGCCTAGGACCTTTGGGTTAGGTCGGGGACTTCACTCCTATAGCCCACTCCTCAGGTGCAGGGTGGTTGTCTCAGGTTGTTTTGGAGGATTTTTTAAAATCTTTTATTATAAGAGGACAGTAAGACACCAGGGTGTTTATCTCAGGGAAAGTAATTGGGGAAAACTCTCTTCAGGGGGCCCTGGGTAGGGAAGACCTGCCTCACTGTGATCTGCCCAGGGAGCAACAGTATGGTGGTGACCCGCTACAGCATCTTCTGGGGTTGATACTGAGTTGGGGAAGAGAGACTTTTTTAGTTGCTGCCCAGTAGGAAGTAGGTAGAGTTTCTGTCCCCCTTCTTGCCTGGAGCCAGGAACAGCTGGAGCTGCTTGTTCCAGAAGGGATCCCATCCATCAGGGATTTGTCTAAGAGAGAAAAGATCTCAGAAGAGCAATACATGAATTGTGAATAAGAACAAAGTTAAGAATATTGAGGGCACCCATCTGGAGTCTTCACCCCCTGGGAAGAAAGACGGTTGTACTCTGTGCAGAGACTGTGATTTTACCATATATATATTTTTTTTTTTATCAGCTTTGGAAGGGGTTTTTCCTACCCAGTTCAAAATATTCCCTGCCCACCTGAGAACTCCACTTAGCCAAGCCCTAGAGGGTGGAAGTTTCTTTGTCCTGGTATTAGAGACCCATGTACAAATAGAGGAGAGAGACTATAACAGCAGAGATTTCCTGTGCTGTTAAGTTCTGTTTTATATGCCATATTTCATCTGATCACCACTCAGTAAAGTATTTAAAACTGAATCTCTGAAGTGGATACTGGCACTAACAGCACACAGTGGGAAATATCTCTCCCCCTAGGAAAAAGACAGTATCATCTAAAGTCACTCCTAGCACTCTGGGCCTTGAAAGCGAAAGCACAGTTGCTTACCTGTAATAGGTGTTCTCCTAGGACAGCACATGTTAGTCCTCACATGTGGATGACATCATCAGATGAGCCCAGCACGGAAAGCTTTTGTCAAAGTTTCTAGAAGCTTTGACTAGTACACTGAGCATGCCCAGCATGCTGCTATCCGCACATCCATGCGAGGTCCCCCTTCAGTCTCATAATATAGGTGAAAAATATGAGCGAAAAATAAAACAACAAACTGAAAGGAGAACCCAACGATGTGGGGAGGCAGGCAGGATTCCTGAGGACTAATATCCTGCTGTCCTGGGAGAATACCTGTTACAGGTAAGCAACTGCGCTTTCTCCTAGGACAAGCAGGATGGTAGTCCTCACATGTGGGTGAGTACCAAGCTCCAGCCTGTCCAAATGAACAGAGAAGACCAACAGCAATCAAACAAGGTGCAAATCGGCACAACAACAACTGTAACGCTGAGCACGGAATGAAAACAGGACTGGAACAGGTTGCGGAAGACGGATTGACCAAAGGAACTGTCCTGAGGCCTGTCCTTGTCCAAACAGTAATGAGCCACAAATGTGTGAAGAGAACTCCAGGTTGCAGCCTGGCAAATCTTGGCTATGGGGACCACACGCAAATGAGCTACCGACGCCGCCATGGCCCGCACAGACTGAGCCTTTACTCTGCCACTGAGCGGGAGGTCTGCCTACTGATAGCAAAAGACAATGCAATCTGCCAACCAGTTCGACAGGGTCTGCTTACCCACCACCCTTCCCAGTCTGTTGGGATCAAAAGAGACAAAGAGCTGAGTGGACTGTCTGTGGCTTGCTGTATGATCCAGAAAGAAAGCCAAGGCCCTTTTGCAGTCCAAGGTGTGGAGGGCTTGCTCCCCTGAGTGGGAATGAGGCCGGGGGAAGAAGCTGGGTAACACGATGGATTGATGAAGGTGGAAATCTGATACCACCTTAAGCAGGAACATCGGATGTGTACGCAACACCACATGATCATGGAAGAACTTCGTGAACGGTGGATAGGTCACCAGAGTTTGAAGCTCACTGACCCTACGAGCTGAATTAATCGCTACCAGGAACAAAACTTTCCAGGTGAGGAACTTCAGGTTGCAAGACTGCAGTGGCTCAAAAAGGGGTCGCATGAGCCGTGCCAGGACAACCTTGAGGTCCCAGGCTATGACAGGAGGCCGAAGAAGAGGGGCTTCAGCTGGAGGAGGCCCCGCATGAACTGGCCTACCAGAGGTTGCACGGAAACCGGTGTCCCAGCAATCCCCCAATGGTACATACTGACAGTGCTCAGGTGGACCCTGATCGAGCTGGTCTGAATCCCAGACTCGGAGAGGTGCCATAGATAGTCCAACAGCTGAGGGAAGCAAAAGGAGAAGGGTTCCAAACCATGACCCATACACCAGATGGAAAATCTTTTCCACTTCAAGCTGTAGGACTTTCTGTTGGAGGGTTTTCAGGATGCCACCAGTACCTGGGAGACGCAGTCCGAGAGCACCAGAGGCTGAAGGACTATACGCTCAACATCCACATGATCATGGAAGAACTTCAGGGCCAATGCTCGGAGGTTCGGATGGCACAGGGTGCCCTGATTCTGAGAGATGAGATCAGGCGCCGTCCCCAGCCGGATGGGGGCCCGCACCAACAAGTCCTGCAAAAGCGGGAACCAGACTTGACATGGCCAGAAGGGCGCTACCAGGATCATGGTCCCGCCGTCCTGATGAAGCTTCAGCATAGAGCAGGCCTCTCCCCCAGTGGAGGGAGAAGGCATCGCAGGCCGGATGTCCGTCCCCAACAACAGTGAGCAGAACTTGCTCATTTTGTAGTTGTGAGGGGAGGCAAAGAGATCCACATCCAGCATGCCCCAGTGGCGAAACAGCTTGGCCGCCACCTCTGGGTGGAGGGACCACTCGTTGAGCAGAAAGGAGCAGCTTAAGCGATCCACCAGAATGTTTAGGCGACCCGGCAGGTATGTGGCATGCAGATACATCCCCTGTAACAGGACCCACGTCCACACTTGCCCTGACCTCAGTACAGTAGGAAGGAGCCCGTGCCTTCCTGCTTGTTGATGTACCACATCACAACTTGGTTGTCTATCCGAATGAGGACTTCCTGGGACGACAACTGATCTCTGAATGCCCACATTGCCCGAAGCTCCAGGAAGTTTATCTGACAGCATGCTTCGGAGGCAGTCCAGAGACTCTGCATGTGGATACCATTCACATGGGCTCCCCAGCCTTGAGGGGAAGCATCGATGGTAAGAATCACCTGGGGCAGAGAAGCTTGGAAGGCAAGTCCTTTTTCCAGATTGAACAGATCTTCCCACCAGGATAGGGACACTTGGAGAGGGTCCGTGATTGCGCAGGAGCCTCGAGATCCTGGGAAGCCTGTTGCTACTGGAACCGTAAGGTCCATTGCGCCCTCCTCATACAGAGGCGAGCCAGAGGGGTCACATGGATGAGGGCCACCATATGGCTCAGCAGGCGGAGCAGAAGGCAGGCTGGTACCCTTCCTCTGTTCCGGATAAAGGTAGCCAGTGAGGCAAGGGCGATCGCTCAGTCCCTGGGCAAAAATGCTTTTGCCTGTGGCATGTCCAGTCTGGCGCCTATGAAGTCCAGCTGAGGGGACGCGCAGAGATGTGACTTGGGGAAGTTGATAACAAACCCCAATGCCTGCAGCGTTTGCACTGTCAGGGCTAGAGCATGCAAGGCCCCTGCGTGGGAGTCGCTCTTGAGCAACCAGCCGTCCAGGTAGAGGAACACGTGCACCAAGCAATGCCTGAGGTAGCAGCCAACACCGCTAAGCATTTGGTAAAAATGCGGTTGGCCTATGCCAGCCCGAAGGGCAGCACTTTGTTCTGGTAATGTGCTTTCCCCCACCAGAAAGCAGAGGTACTTCTGGTGGCTGGGGAAGATAGCAATATGCGCATAAGCCTCCTTGAGATTGAAGGAGCAAAGCCAGTCTCCTTCTCTGAGGAGCGGAAGCAGCATGCCATCTTGATCTTTTCTTTTATGAGAAACCTGTTCAATGCCTGGAGGTCGAGAATAGGACGTAAGCCACCATTCTTTTTTGGATTGAGGAAGTACCTCAAATAGAATCCTCGGCCCTGCTGAAGAAGAGGGAACGGTTCCACCATGCCCACCATGAGGAGGGTGGCGAGTTCCATCTGAAGTATGATCTGATGGGCAGACGAACCCCATTGATGGACATGCAGGAGAGGTCTATGAGAACCGACTGAAATTTAGACAGTATCCCTGACGGATGATAGTGAGGACCCATCGGTCCGACGTGAATCTTCCCAATCAAACATCCGTGGCCAGGGCTTGCTGGGACGCTGGCTGAGGTCTAGGTGCTCGCTGTTGGCGAGGGCTGCCCCTGGAGCTGGTGTGAGGTATGCGAGCCCTGGGGGCTGGAGGATAATACTTCCTCTGCCTGCAGAAAGGCTTCTGGGATCCCGGCCTAGAGGACTTCCTGGCCGAGGTCGGAGCATCAGAAGCGCTAGAGGAAAGCTGTTGAAGGGTGTCATGACGGTCCTTCAATTACGCTACTGTATCCCGGACTTTATCCTCGAAGAGGTTTTCACCTGGACAGGGGAGATGGGCTAGCCTATCCTGGACCTCCTGCTGGAGGTCAGAGGCTCTGAGCCATGCCATTCTCCTGGCGCCGATGCCACCTGCAGCTATGCAGGCTGCCATCTCCAATACATCATAGGTGGAATGCACTTCGATACCCAGCAGGACAATTGTGGAGACAGCCTCCTGTTGTTGTTCAGATAGGCCCTCTGTGAAGTCCTGGTCATGTATTGAGTCATATAGAGCTGGTAGGCGGTGATGCGGGCCATCAGCATGGAGCCTTGGAAGACTTTCCAGCCCAGAACTTCCAGCTCCTTGTGTTCACGTCCTGGTGAGCGGAGGCATGGGTAAGGGAGCGCCGGGCCTATTTCAGAGCGGACTCCAAGACCACAGACTGGTGGGGGAGGTGCTGCTTCTCAAACCCGAAGGCCTGCTGCACCAAGTAGGTGGCGTCTGCCTTTCTATTAACAGAGGAGATAAAAATGGGGTGCTCCCACATGCGGAGGAGAAGGTCCTTGAAAATGTCATGGACAGGAACTGCCACGATCTCCTTAGGAGTGTCGATGAACTGGAGAACCTCCAGCATCTTATGATGCACATCCTTCTCCGTAAGCAGCTGAAAGGGGATGGCCTCAGCCATGGCCCTGACAAAGCCTGCAAAGGACAGATCCTCGGGGGAGGGGACCGGCATCGCTCCTCCAGAGGAGAGGGCTCACAGAGGGAATCATCCGAATAAATGGAGGATGACTCTGTGGAGTCATCACCCCAAGGGTCGTAAGGCCCTTCTTCCTAACTGGGACCAGCATATCATGGGCAAGGTCTGTGAGGGGCATCAGCCCTGGGCTCTGATGGCTTCAGAGGCCTTGAGGGCACCACGGGAATCGATGGTTCCCCTGGCATCAAGGGGACCGGAGCCTGCAGGAGGCCAGAAAGACCCAGCAAGGGCTCGGGGAACCGTGGCCTAGGAAACACGGTACCAGCCGTATCTTCCTCCTTGGAGGATCCGAGAATCGGGATAGCTCCAGTGGGGGACTCGGTGGCCGCAGGGAAATCGAGGGTCCCTCGGGCACCGGCTGTGTCAGAAGGGCACCCAGGAGGATGTCCAGATGCTCTAGCAGGGGTGCTAGCATTGATGGCAGAGACTTGGGCACCGGTATGGGGGCCGGTGGCACTGGCAGCTCAACGCTTTGGAGAGCTTTGAGAACCATGGCTGCACCCTGCGGTCCAACTCCTCCTGAAAATCTGGAGTGGCCAGGACTGAGGGAGGAGGATGAGGTGTCACCGGCTCTTCCTTGGGTCTCTGAGATGGCATGGTGTCCAACATCAGTGTTGTGTGGAACGTCTAGGACTACCGGGGGCATCGGAGGATGGAGCCTCCAATGGCCGGTGTCGCTTCGATGGTGGACTGGTGGCTGCCGGTGCTGCTCCAGAACCGGAGCCGTGCATTGACAGCGACCAGTGACGATGTTTGCGGGATCTTCCTCAGTGTTTGGCCCGGTCTTTCCCTGGCACCAAGCGAGCTAACCTCAGGAGCGTCCCCCGAGATGATGTCATCCGCTTCCAATATAAAAGGTCTCAGTATTTGCTAACAATTTGAGTTAGCAAGGGGAATTGATTGCGGGGATTCATCTGACCCTCTTCTCTCTACGCTACTCTACCTCCTCGGACTTACCAGGGGTACCCACTCCTCGGGGCCTCGCTCTCTTTTCTTTATTTCAGATTGCAGATAGGAACCGGTACTCGCTCCTCGATGGCCCATGTTCCTAAACCCTCTGAAGATTCTCTATTGCCTGGAAGCGATCGCAGATACAGACATTTGTGAGCTACTATTTTAGATGGCATATAGGAACCGGTACTCGCTCCTCGAGGGCCCATGTTCCTAAACACTCTGAAGATTCTCTATTGCCTGGTAGCTATCGCAGATACAGACATTTGTGAGTTACTATTTCAGATTACAGATAGGAACCGGTACTCGCTCCTCAAGGGCCCATGTTTCTGAACACACTGAAGATTCTCTACTGCCTGGAAGCTATTACAGATACAGACAGTTGTGAGTTACCATCACTCTCTCAGAGCTTTCCCTGGAACCAGGTACTCGCTCCTCGAGGGCCTAACCTTTTCCAGCTACTGAGCTTTCTCAAGACCTTATGTGAGTTATCATCTAAGTACTGGCTATGTATCGGCATACCCGGTCTACTCACTATCTATAGTTTCTCTACAGCTCAGCAACCCTGGGATCGTGGTTCCAGTACCTGAGGGACTTCAGCCCTGCCGGGCATATCAGCTCACTACTGCCACCTCTGGTGGTTCTACTAACCTGTCTAATAAAAGAATTATCTGTGTCTGTCTCCATACCCAAGCCTAGCCGCTGGTCCCTCTCAGGATATCCTCCTGGGGGCGCTGTCATCTGCCATCGGCCCAAGGATCCACCATTCTACATTCTACTACAGCTGAGTGCATTCTCCAAGCACTCTGCTGGTAACAGATTGTTATCTACTCCCTCTACAGGAGCTGAGCATATCAGATGGCTACTTCCTAGCAGATTCATTACAGATTGCTTACTCCGCTCATAGAGCATAACAGTTTGCTAACTCCTCCTTCACAGGAGACGTATTCAACAGATTGCTACTCCCATCTGCTTGCTCCATCCATCAGCATAGCAGATCACTACAGATTGCTAACTCCTCCACTCTGGAGGAGCAGTTCCATAACAAATTGCTAACTCCTCCCCTCTGGAGGAGCGATTCATAACAGATTGCTAACTCCTCCCCTCTGGAGGAGTAGCTCCTAACACTAGGCCCTCCTGAAATTGTTGTGGCAGGGTCTCAGTGAACTCCTGGACTTGTTTCCAGAGGTTCCTGTTGTACTGTTTAAGGTACAATTGGTATGCCGCTATGCGAGCGATAAGCATGGATCCCTGGAAAACCCTTTAACCCAAGGCATGTAAGGCTCTGTGGTCTTTTCCTGGAGGGATGGAGGACTGAGGGCAGGTCCTTCTGGCCTTTTTCTGGGCTGATTCAACTACCACCGACTGGTGTGGCAACTGGTTCTTCTGAAAGCTTAGAGCCTGTTGTACTAGATAAGAGGCATCCGTTTTCCTGTTGGCTGGAGCCACAGAACCTGGGTGTTTCCAGAGACGGTGAAGGAGGTCCAGAAGTACCTCATGCACTGGGACAACCATCACCTCCACAAACTGGAGGACCTCCTGTTGCGTCCATAGGTCTCAGACGATTTCGCCCGACATGCCTCACCTCTATTTCAGCCTTCTCCACCAGCCTCAGGAGAATGGCATCTGTAGCGTCTCCTTGCCGCACCCTCCCACTTCCCCGGTGCAGCTCTGGTGCGGCGTCCCACCATGTTGACCTGAGGACTCCTAGGGCGCGCGCGCACGCCTCACATCTTGTAGCAGAGTTGGCGTGAACCTCTGGGGTATCCCCCTTGAGTGACATCACTGCTTCCGTATTCAAAAGGTTGCCCATTTGCTGACTCTCGCCGAGTTAGCAACAGATTGGATTCACTGTGGTCTGAAGCTGCTCTGCCGCTTCTACTCTGCTGGAAGCCACCTTCACCCTCCGGGTTTCTACTAACCTGGGTTCCCACTCCTCGGGGGCCCTTTGCTTATTTCCAGGTGCCTATCCTAAATACAGGTACTCACTCCTCGAGGGCCTGTGTGTCTATCCTGGTGCCTGCTACCAATTCTTCAACCTGCTGGAACACTACCTATCAGCTACAGAGACTTCTCCCAGTCTGTCCATCTACAGCTCCTCGCTGCTCATCTGCATCGGGCCCTACACCACCATTGTGGAACGGGTCTCCTCTGCTGAGGATTACAGACTATTAATACCTATCCTCTCTCTACTGCTCATTGGGAACTCTATCTACTCAGCTACCAGGGAGTGTGTTATAACATCTGCCAGTCTGTCTCTCCTACAGTGCCTTACTGGACATCTGCATCAGGGCCTTACACCACCATTGTGGGACGGGTCTCCTATGCCAAGGATCACAAACTGTTGCTACCTAATCTACTCTCTACTGCCACCTCTGGTGGACCACACTAGCTGTATAATAAAAGATATATTCTCTGTGTTTGTGCATTTGAGTCTAGCCCGGTGCTTCAGTTCCCTACGGGGCTCTTCCCCGTAGGAGATACCATCACTGTTGCTCCTGAGAATCTACCAAACACCTCAATATCATAACACAGGGGTCGGGAACCAATGGCTCGTGAGCCAGATGTGGCTCTTTCGATGGCTGCATCTGGCTCGCAGACAAATTAAACTTATGGGCTTATGGCGGCGAGGAGCAGTAGCGGCGGCGGCGGCGGCGAGGAGCAGTAGCGGCGGCGGCGCGCGTGAGGGAGGGAGGGAAGGGAACCCTCCCCCCCCCCCCGAGATCTTCCGTATGCTCCATCTGGGCTCTGACCGATGGCCCGCAAATGCGCTGTAGAGAGCAGCTCTACGGCGCATGCCATAGAGCAGAGCGTGCCTGCAAAAAAAATGGCGCTGGGAGGAGCAGCAGCGGCGGCGGTGGCGAGGAGTAGAAGCGGCAGCGGCGAGGAGCAGTAGCGGCGGAGGCGGCGAGGGGCAGCGGCGAGGAGTAGTAGTGGCGGCGGCGGCGAAGGGCGGCGGCAAGGAGTAGTAGTGGCGGCAAGGAGCAGTAGCGGCGGTGGGGAGTGACTGAGGGGAGGGAGGAGAGAGTAACTGAGGGGAGGGAGGGAGGAGAGAGTGACTGGGGGGAAGGAGGAGAGAGTGATGAGGGGAGGGAGGGAGGAGAGAGACTGGGGGGAAGGAGGAGAGAGTGACTGAGGGGAAGGAGGAGAGAGGGACTGAGGGGAGGGAGGGAGGAGACAGTGACTGAGGGGAGGTGGGAGGAGGAGAGAATGACTGAGGGGAGGGGGGAGAGAGAGTGACTGAGGGGGGAGGGAGGAGGAGAGAGTGACTGAGGGGAGGGGGGAAGTGACTGAGGGGAGGGGGGAGTGACTGAGAGGAGGGGGGAGTGACTGAGAGGAGGGGGGAGGGAGGAGGAGGTAACTGAGGGGAGGGAGGGAGGAGAGAGTGACTGGGGGGACAGGAGGAGAGAGTGACTGAGGGGGAGGGAGGAGAGAGTGACTGAGGAGAGGGAAGGGAGGAGAGAGTGACTGAGGGGAGGGAGAAAGTGACAGGGGAGGGGGGAGGAGGAGAGAGTGACTGAGGGGGAGGGAGGGAGGAGAGAGTGACTGAGGGGAGGGGAAAGTGACTGAGGGGAGGGGGATTGACTTGAGGGGAGGTGGGAGAGAGTGACTGAGGGGAGGGCAGGGAGACCGGTAGGAGAGAATGACTGAGGGGGAGGGGGGGAGGAGGATGAGAGAGTGATTGAGAGGGGGAAGGAGGAGAGATTGATGAGAGTGGAAGGAGGAGAGAGTGACTGAGGGGGAGGGAGGAGCAGTGGCGGCGGCGGCGAGGGCAGCGGCGAGGAGCGGTGGCGAGGAGCAGTAGCGGCGGCGGGGAGTGACTGAGAAGTCACATGACTGAGAAGTCACATTAATGGTAAGAAGTACTTTATTCATCTACTTTCCCCTTCACTGTCCCTCTCTCCCTCTCTCCCCCCTCTTTCCCCCCCTACTCTTTCCCCGCTCCTCCCTCCTTCTCAGCCTCTCTCTCCTCTCCCCTTTCCCTCACTGTCCCTCTCTCCCTCATGTCTCCTATCTCCCTCTCTCCCCTCCCTTTCCCCCTCCTACCTCTTTCCCGCTCCTCCCTCCTTCTCAGCTCTCCTCTCTCCTCCCTCCTTCTCCGCTCTCCTCTCTCCTCCTCCCCTTTCTCCCTCACTAGCCTGCCTGCACTTCTTAGTCTTTTTCCATTGTACATATGTATATATTTGCAAACGTTGCTATAATATAATTTAATGCAAACTTTCCCATGTTATCTCCCACCCCCTTTTAATACCTTGTTCGCATGTTTTAATCGTTCAATGTAAAGCGCCATGCCTAGCGCCAGTTTATGTTACAATGTGAAGGGAGTGACTGAGAAGTCACAGACTGAGAAGTCACATTAATGGTAAGAAGTACTTTTTCATCTACTTTCCCCTTCACTGTCCCTCTCTCCCTCTCTCCCTCCTCTTTCCCCCCCTACTCTTTCCCCGCTCCTCCCTCCTTCTCAGCCTCTCTCTCCTCTCCCCTTTCCCTCACTGTCCCTCTCTCCCTCATGTCTCCTATCTCCCTCTCTCCCCTCCTTCTAGCTCCTCTCTCCTCCCCCCTTTCTCCCTCACTAGCCTGCCTGCACTTCTTAGTCTTTTTCCATTGTACCTATGTATATATTGCAAACGTTGCTATAATATAATTTAATGCAAACTTTCCCATGTTATCTCCCACCCCCTTTTAATACCTTGTTCGCATGTTTTAATCGTTCAATGTAAAGCGCCATGCCTAGCGCCAGTTTATGTTACAATGTGAACCGATATGATATCCTGGATGAATGTCGGTATATAAAAATTTTAAATAAATAAATAAATAAATAAATAAATTGGTTAGCAACAGCATAACAACGTTATTAAAAAGAATTCAGAGACTTATTGTACTTTAAAAGTGTTGGTCTTACATAAAATGCACATATTTACTTGTATTTAGTTTTAAACATATTGTATGGCTCTCACGGAATTACATTTTAAAATATGTGGCATACATGGCTCTCTCAGCCAAAAAGGTTCCTGACCCCTGTCATAACGCCTCCAACATCTTGTGGTGGGCATCCTCTTCTGTTAAAAGTTGGAAGGGAATGGTCTTGTTGCGTACGTTGGTCTCAGATGGCTTCGACCTCTGTGCCTCACTTTCTTCCTGCTCTCTCTGCTAGCCTTGGGAAGATGGCTGCCGCCGCGTCTTCATGCCGCTCTCTCCGGTGTCCCCGGAATGGAAATGGCAAGGCTATCCGCCATTTTTCTGCTGGAGGCCTCCTAGGGTGCACGCACGCCACCCACGTCTTTATCCACATCATGGTGGGAACCTCGGGGGCATCCCCCTTGAGTGACGTCACACAATCCGGGTATTTAGCCTGCCCTTCGTTTGCTAACAAATCAAGTTAGCAAGGATTGGAATGCCTCCGATCTGAGTTACTCTGCCGCTTCCGTGCTGCCGCTGGAAGCTCTCTTTGCCCTTCCGGGTTATTCATCTAACCTGGGTACCCGCTCCTCGGGGTCCCTTTGCTTCCTTCAGGAGCCTATCTGGGATACCAGGTACTCGCTCCTCGAGGGCCTGCTCTCCCTGCCTTTGTGCCTGCAATCCAACTATGACTTCTATGACACGACTTTTTAGTTTTCTTAGAAGCCTCTCATGAGGGACTTTGTCGAACACCTTCTGAAAATCCAAATAGACCACTTCGACTGGTTCATCTTTGTCGACATGTTTATTCACCGCTTCAAAATAATGTAAGAGATTTGTGAGGCAAATTTGTGGCTGTTTATCATTAAACCATGTCTATCTAATTGCTTTGTGATTTTATTTTTTATAACTGTGATGGGGAGCGCTGGAAGCGCGATCCCCCTTAGAGGGAGTGTGCCCTTGGGCCCCTGGCACAATCCCAGGTGGATCAGGACCACGCCAAGGGTAGATGTAGCGTGTATCAGAATGGGTGGCGAGAGATGGCCCGACCCCCAGCTGGACCTGCATGCCTCTGGAACCAACTATGGAATGTTGGTAATGAACAGTCCTCCGACCATTCCCGGCCCTTTCGGACCTGCTGCTGGGATGGCAAAAGGCAGCAGGCCGGACTCAGGGTGTGGGCAGACGGAGGTTCAGGCACAGAAGACAAAGATTTGGGAACTGTAGACTGTAGAATTAGACTCAGGAACTTGGAAGGTTCAGACGTTGGCACGGTCCCTCAGGGCGCCCTACACAGCCAGTACCACTGATCTGGTCATGGACCACCCTGTCCTACATCCGCGGAAGCGGGACCAGTGCAGGAAGGGAACGAGGTACTAAAGACAAGGAATCAGGAACAAAATGCTGTACACCGGCAGTCAGGAGAAAGGTACTGCACACTGGCAGTCAAAAATCGAGGGTACTGCACACCGGCAGTCAAAAGCGAGGTACTGCACACTGGCAGTCAGGAGCAAGGTACTGCACACCGGCAGTCAGGAGCGAGGACTGGGACAGGAACAACAGGAATCAACATCAAGGAGCATCAGGAAACATTAGGAACATGCAAGACACCGGACACCCAGCTGAAACAAAGAATGAAGGCCTGACAGAGCGCTGGAAGAGGAGACATCCAGAGACGAGTAACTCCAATGCAAGGCAATCCATGAGTGCTGGAGAAGAGCTTTTATACCCCAGGAGCAGGCAACTGCCTGGGAGGAGTCCAGAAGGGCCACACCTCTCTGGTCCTACAAGAGTGGAGAGGAGCCGTAGGCCTGCCCCTAGGAGAAGGGCGTGGCCCACACCAGAGCATCCAGGCTGCAGTGGAGTAGGCCTCGGGTAGGTCCTGCTGACACCAAAGGCCTCCCAGGCTGTGGAGCAAGATCCGAAGGATTACTCAGGTGAGGCCCCGGCTTCGGAGCGGCCTCCAGAGAAGGTGAGAGGCCTCCCGTGGCACAGCTACGGGAGGAATCGTAACAATAACATTTTCCACTATTTTTCCCGGCATTGAAGTCAGGCTTACCGGTCTATAGTTTCCCAAATCACCCCTGGAGCCCTTTTTAAATATCAGGGTTTCATTGCCACCTTCCAGTCTTCAGGTACAACAGATGATTTTAATGACAGGTTACAAATTTATTGAAATAGGTCTGAAATTTCATTTTTTAGTTCTCTTAGAACCCTGGGGTGTATACCATCTGTTCCAGGTGATTTACTACTCTTCAGTTTGTCAATATGGCCTACCACAACTTCCGAGTTCACCATGATTTGGTTCAATTCATCTGAATTGTCACCCTTGAAAACTGTCTCCAGAACAAGTATCTCCCCAACATCATCTTCAGTAAACACCAAAGCGAAGAATTTGTTTAGTCTTTCCATGATGGCCTTATCTTCCCTAAGAGGCCCTTCAACCCCTCGACTCCCTTGCAGGCTTTCTGCTTCGGATCTATTTTAAAATGTTTTCATTATGAGCTTTTGCCTCTACGGCCAAATTCTTTTCAAATTCTCTCTTAGCCAGTCTTATCAATGTCTTATATTTAATGCCAATGCATATGCTTTATCCTATTTTCTACTGATGGATCCTTTTTCCAATTTTTGAATGAAGGTTTTTTGGCTAAAATATCTTCTTTCACCTCACGTTTTAGCCATGATGGTAATCATTTGACCTTGCTTCCACTTTTCTTAATGCATGGAATATATCTGTGCTTCTAAGATGGAATTTTTTAACAATTTCCATGCCTGTTGCACACTCTTAACCTTTGTAGCTGCTCCTTTCAGTTTTTCTTTTAAACTATTTTTCTCATTTTATCAAAGTTTCTCTTTTGAAAGTATAATGCTAGAGCCGTGGATTTACTTACTGTCCCCCCCCTTCCAGTCATTAATTCAAATTTGATATTATTATAATCACTGTTGCCAAGTGGCCAGATCACCATTTCCTCTCTCATCAAATACTTTGCTCCACTAAGAATTAGATCTAAATTTACTCCCTCTCTTGTTGGTTCCTGAAACAACTGCTCCATAAAAAAAAGCCTTTCCAGACACTGAATGAACTCTAATTCACCACTAACCAACTTTCAGTCATTACCCTAACGCAGTAAACTATAACATTGCAAATGGCATAACCTAGTAAATACCATAAATTCTGTAAATGCATTCTGTTAAAGTTTGGTAAATGTATTTTGTTAAATTCCTATCGCCTTTCTCTGCTCCCAGTTGTGCATTTCCCTGTTTTATTGTAACTGCAATTGTTTCGCTCTGCACCTGTTATTTGTTCTTTTTTATTGTAACCTATTATTACACCCCCTTGTTTATTGTAAACCGGCATGATGTGATACTCATCACGAATGCCGGTATAGAAAAAGCTTAAATAAATAAATAAATAAATAAATAAATAAATAAATAAAACTGTCATTTGTTCTATCCAGTAACTTTATCTCTCTAGCATGTCCTGATGGTTCACTTATCTAGTCAATATTGGGGTAATTGAAATCACCCTTTATTACTCCACTACCAATTTGGTTAGCTTCCCTAATTTCTCTTGGCATTTCACTGTCCATCTCATCATTTTGGCCAGGTGAATGGTAGTATACTCATATCACTATACTCTTACCCAACACACAAGGGATTTCTACCCATAAAGATTTGATTGTGCATTTAATCTCTTGCATTTCCACCCATTCGATAAGTTGGTCTATTTCCAGAGACACTTGCTGGCTCTTGGTTCCACCCTGCTGTCTGATGTAAGCAAAAGTTGTTGCATTGTCTGACATTATTCGGACTACTCAACCCTGCAGTCTGCTGCTGAACTACAAGCATTCCAGAGAGACTCCTCTTTATTCTAGCGCCCTTAGTTCCTGACAGTGAGCTCCCCAACCTTGGAAGCTCACATCCATAGTGAGTACCAACCAGTCTGGCAATGTCGGGGAAACTCCCTCTCTCTGATGATCCACTTGCAACCACTACTGGAGGTGAGAGCAGACTTCCATCGGTAGGTGGCATTGAATCGAATAGTCCTGAGACTGCGGGTTCCAACGAGACAGCAGGGAGCGCTGAAGAGGACACTTATGTACCCTCGCCCATGGCATCACTTTCAGGGTTGCCGCCATCAATCTGAGTAGTTTTGAAAAGTCCACATTGTTGGGCATATAGCACTCACCAAGAGACACATCTGAGACACCAACTTTAGAATATGAGCTTCTGGCAGAAAAACCTTGCCCTGCATCATGTGGAATTGCACACCCAGATACTCCAATGACTGAGATGGCTGAGACTGCTCTTGGCTAGGTTCACCACCCAACCGAGCTCGTGAAACAGGGAGATCACCGTGAGAGTCACTAGACAGCTCTCTTCTAGAGCCCAAATCAACCAGTTGTCTAAATTCGGGTGTACTGGAATCCCATCCTTTCTCAGGTCTGCCGCCACCACCACCAAAATCTTGGGAAAAGTTATGAAAGTGGTGGCTAGACCAAAATGCAACTCCTGAAACTGATAATGGCACCCCAAAATGCAGAAAACATTGGTGCTCCACTCGGATAAGAATATGGAGGTACGCCTTGGACAGATCCAAGGAGGTCAGGAATTCCCCTGACTGCACGGCCATTATCACTGAGCACAATGTTTCCATGTAAAAATGAGTCACCCGCAAATGATGGTTGACCTCTTTGAGATCCAGGATGGGATGAAAGGATCCCTCCTTCTTGGGCACAATGAAATAAATGGAATATTGACCAATATTTTCTTGAGAAGTGGGTATTGGAACCACAGCCCTCAGACTGAGTAGCCTTGACAGCGTACACTTCACTGCCTGCTTTTTCTGTGGAGTGTGATAGGAAGACATCATGAACACGTCCCAAGGAACACTTCGAAATTCCAGTGCATATCCTTCTTTTATCACTTCCAGGACCTACTGATCCAATGTGATCTCGACCTACCTCGGATAAAAGAGAGAGAGAGAGAGGCATCTCCCTATATCCTGTTCCCGGGGGTGGGTCAGGAAACATTCATTGGGAGAGTCGGGAGGTTGCACTATCCAAGCCCCCCACCCGCTCCTGCCTGGGACAAAAGGACTGAGACCTGCCAAAAGGCCAAGTCCTCTGAAAGGTCATCCCTCTGTAGGGATGAAAACACTTGAAACCTCTGAGATGACCCCTCATACCAAAGGGGAGCAGTAACTGCTTCTTATCCTCCAGGAACCGAGGAAGCAGAGATTCTCCCCACTTACTGGTCAGCTTCTCCAACTCGCTCCCAAACAAGAGTGAGTTTTTAAAAGGCAATTTCGTTAGATTAGCTTTGAGTGTTACAATGGCTGACAATTCCTCAGCCATAACTGGCGTCTGGCCGCTATTACCAAAGGCACTCATCTTGCCGAGGTGCGGACCAAATTGCAGGCTGCATCTGATAAAAAGGCGATGGTGGGTTCCATAACTGCCCTGGAATACACTCTAGAGTCATGAACCTCCTGAGAGAGAAGCAAATAAGAGCGCGCCACCAGTGAACAACAGGAAGCTATCTGCAAAGTTATTGGCACTGCTTCAAATGCTTGCTTAAGGATGGCCTCATTTTTCCTATAATCTATGTCCTTCAAGGCTGCTCTTCCCTCCACAGGGATAGTCATCCATTTAGAGATGGCACAGATAAGCGCAGGTCATACACTGTCTCCACATTTAAGTCCAATTTAATTTTATTTATATTGTATCACTCTTTAAAACTCCCCCAGATTTAGGGATTTTAACTTGCATTATTCATTGTTCAGATTTCTGCATTCACAGAGTTCACTAGTAGAGCAGTGTCAATCACAGCACAGTCTTAGTAATGAGAGCTTATTTTTCACTTATCTTTACTGTTAACATTGTTGCCCCGACATGGATCCACGTTTCGATAACTGCATCAGGGGGTCCTCTTTTGGCTTTGAAAAAACTTCTCTTCTATATTCTGTCAGACTGCTCTCAAACCAAAGCACTTCGCACTATAGTCGCATACTTTTAATTCACTTTAAACTACCACAGCGTGTCACAATTTGTAAATCCATCCAAAACTATTTCCAGATTCGAACCCAGGTGTTGCCAAACCGGGCTGACTAACACCTGTGCGCACATCTCACAGGAGCCACACCTAAGGCACCAATGTGGAGAGTGTCTCTGCACGGTCCTTTGGGAGGAAGGCTGTTGATACTGATGTGTTCAACTTTGCTCCGATGAACCGCAGTAGGCGAGATGACGTGAGGTGGGATTTTTGGTAATTGATTAGAAATCCTGAGTGGAGTATTTGATTGTGAACTTGAGAGAGTTGAGAGCTCCTTGTTTTGACTGGTCTTTGATGAGCCAGTCATCTAGGTAAGGGAAGACATGTATGCTTTCCATGTGTAAGTTGGCTGCTGCCACTGCTAGGCACTTTGTGAGTACTCGGGGTGCTGAGGCAAGTCCAAATGGTAGAACCCAGTATTGAAAATGTTGATGCCCCACTAGGAAGCACAGAAATTTGCGATGAGGAGGGAATATTGGAATGTGAGCATAAGCGTCTTGAAGATCCAGAGAACAGAGCCAATCTCCTGCTTGAAGAAGGGGAAGCATGGTGCCTAAGGAGACCATTCTGAACTTCTCTTTCAGTAGAAATTTGTTGAGATTTCGGAGGTCTAGGATGGGACACAGGCCTCCTCTTTTCTTTGGAATGAGGAAATAGCGGGAATAAAATCCTCTGCCCTGCTGATGTCGGGGAACTGGTTCCACGGCCCTGGCTCTCAGAAGGGTGGATAATTCTGCTTGCAGAAGAGTGATATGATCTTTGTGTATCCAAAGAGACTTTGGTGGAGAGTCTTTTGGTACTGTGAGAAAATCCAGATGGTAACCTTGTGTTATAATTTATTTATTTATTATTATTATTTTTTTTTTTTTTGTTATACCGAGTTTCATGATATATATATAATTAATTTCATGATATATATATAATTGATAGTACCCATTGATTTGTTGTGATGTTTGACCAATGGGGCTGAATGAAAGAGACCCAACCTCCCACTGGTAACTCTGGGATCGGGTTGGTGGAGTGGCTGCTGTCCTCTGGCAGGTTTTCAAAACCCTGATGCTGGGCCTGTCTGAGGAGGAGGCTGAGGCCTAGAAGCTCTCAGTTGTCTAGGCTGAGTTCTCTGCACTGGTCTAGATGCTCTACCATGGGGTGCTGGTAGATAGTACCTACGTGGTCTGTAGTAGGATTTTCTGGTGCCCTTCCTCACTGTCCAACATGTGGCAGATGAGGTGTCTTGTGGGATAGCAGAGAGTTGATGCAGAGTTTCAGAGTGTTCTTTTAACTGTGCTACTGCGTCTTGAACCCTTGTTCCAAAAAGGTTATCACCAGCACAAGGCAGATCTGCTAGCTTCTCTTGAACTTCAGAAGCTAGCAGATCTGAGGTCAGAAGCTTTGAGTCAGGCCCAGCGACGTGCACTGATTCCAGTTGCAGCTACTCTTGAAGAGGTCTCAAAACCGTCATAGGCAGCACGTACTTCGTGCTTTCCTGCCTCCAGACCTTTGTGTATGACCTCATTTACTGAGTCTTGGTGTTGTTGAGGTAAAGACTCCGCAAGCTGTTGCATTTGTTTCCAGAAGTTACGTTGATACTGAGTCATATACAATTGATATAACGCTATCCTGGAGACCAGCATTGAACCTTGGAAAACCTTTCTTCCTAGAGTGTCTAAGAACTTTTGTTCTTTGCCAGGAGGAGTCGATGAGTGGGGGCGTATCCGCTTTGACTTTTTCTGGGCGGATTCTACCACCACAGATTGGTGTGGGAGTTGGGCCCTCTGATAATGTGCTGCACCAGATAGGTGGTATCCATTCTTTTGTTCACCGGTGGTACTGAACATGGGTGTTCCCACAGTCTGTGTTGCAAGTCCACCAGAACTTCATGCACCGGGATTGCTAGTACCTCCTTAGGAGGATCCACAAACTGCAGAAACTCTAAGGTCTTCTGCCTGTTATCTTCTTCTGATACTAACTGAAAAGGAATAGTATCAGCCATCTCCTTTATAAAGTTGGTAAAAGAGAGGTCCTCTGGGGGTGACTTTTTCCTTCCTTCAGGTGGGGACGGCTCAGACAAGATGTCCTCTGAAGAAGTGTCGGTGTCTCTGTCATCCCAAGTGTCTGATGCAGGGCATCATGGAGAAGCATGAGGTATAAAAATGAGGGCATCATGGAGGAGAAGCATGAGGTATAAAAAGAGGCATTGATGGCATCGGTGGTTTTTGTGGAGGCATTGGAGGAGGAAATAAAGGCATCAATGGAGATATTGGGATTCTCGACCAAGAAATTCAGGAGGGCCCTGGAATGGGTTCATATTTATTTATTTATTTATTTGCAATTTTTGTATACCGACATTCGTTAGGAAAACATCACATCGGTTTCCATGTAACATAAAGTGGCCAACTGAGCTTTACAATGAAACTGATAGGTAGTTCAGATAGGTAGTTCAGATGGCGGAGAAGCGCCCCGAGGCATCGTCGTCACTGAAGGGAATCGGAGTTTTAGGTGCTGATGGTTGCACCTGAAGAGCTCCGATGAGGGCATTGAGCTTCGACAGAATTGGCTGAAAAACTAAGAGGTCCGATATCAGTATCTGCACCGGAGCCGGCATCGGCATTGGAGCCGGCATCAGCATCGGAGCAGGCATCGGCATCGGTGATGGCACTGGCATGGGCATCGGTTCCAGCGATGTCAATGGCTGAAGATCCTGGAGAGCTTCTTTCACTGCCTGGTGGATAAAACCATCCAGTTCCTCCCTAATAGATGATGAGGTCAGAGCAGCTATAGGTGGTGGCAGAGAAGGCGTAATCAGCACTTCCACAGGTCCCTGTGGTGGCTCGATTCCCCGCACCTTTACTGGTGGTGATCGCCTTGGAGTAGTAGGCCTCGAAGGTATTGATGGCTCTTGTAGTCGAGACCTCTTCGGTGATGGCTCTCTCGGCAACAATAAGGCCTCTGGCGTCGACTTCCATCAATGACGATGACGATGCTTTTCTTTCTGTTCTGTTCTTTTCTTTTCAAGCACAGATGTCGATTTTACCAATGCCCGGGATGGAGTCGGTGATAGCCAGTCTCCGGAGCCGTCAGTGCGACGCTTTCGAATGACTAACCTTTTAGACACTCCAGCCAGAGACGACTGAGTAGATGTCGACGCCGATGGGATAAGTTGAATATGGAAGAGAGGTTCCATCTTCTCTTGTCGGGCTCTCCTGCCCTTAGCCATCATTTCAGCACATTGAGGGCAGGAAGAAATATCGTGAGACTCACCCAAGCACAGGACACACTCGACATGCGGGTCAGTGATAGACATTGTGCGAGGGCACTTTTGGCATTTTTTGAAGCCCGTTGTCTTAATGAAGGCCGGACAGCCGTCGACAGCCTTCTGACAGAAAAATTCTTTTAACCCGATCGAAACGGGAAAAAACTGTACTCACCAGTCGGTGGAGATATAGAGACCCTTATGTAGGGGATGAAATGAGAGCTTTTTTAAAACTTTTTTCTCCCAAATTTGTTGTGTGAGGAATTCACACAGGGCTCCTTCACTGCAATGCTAACGACAGCGCGGAAAAAAGAAGACTGAAGGGAGACCCCTGTGGCTTGAGGGATCATGGCATGCTGGGCATGCTCAGTGGGCTCAGTATGTCAGTCAAAAGTTTCTAGAAACTTTGACAGAAAGTTTTCTGTGACTGGGCTCCGTCCAGTGACGTCACCCATATGTGAGGACTATCATCCTGCTTGTCCTGGGATAATACTGAGATCATCTGGTAGCCCCCAATGTAGATATCAGTGAGATTAACCCCCCAGGTCAGAGCCCTTGGGCAGAATGCAAGTGTGCACGATCTGAACCCAGAACAATGCATTGATGGGGTACGATGTTTCTCCTTCAGTGTACCATGCACTGAATGCACCAATATGGTGTGCATTGATGCAGCATGCATTGTATATTTTGCCAGCACTGAATGCTTCGACGCATCCTCTTCCATGTGATGCACCATGTGTCAATTGCTTCTATGCATCCTGTGGCTAGTTAGGTGATGCGTCATGAGTCAAGTGCATCAATAATGAATTCGCCGAGAGCACTGATGATTCTCAATTCAACTGCCACAATATATCAAATACCATGGACTTCGGCACAGATTTTACCGATGGTGCTGATGAGGGGCCGTATTGATGATACTGGTGCTAATGTGCCATGTCTTGAATGTTTATGCTTCTTGGATATGGGATCCTGCATCTCTAGCAACTGGTGGCATTTTTTCTTTGACCCATAGCTGTGGGAATTCGTCTCCATGGATCCTGCTTGTGCCAGTGGAGGAGTTTTGGATGAGCTCCTTACTCATCGAGGCAAGCAAAGCTGCTCTGTGGGAGCAGGATCTGCTGTGACTCCTAAGATATTTGCACAACTTCTCAATATGATGTGCCCTGGATTATTGTGAATGTGGGGACATCCGACCACAGGCTTAACAGTTTTTCTGGAAGTGTCCAGGCCCAGGGAGATGTAACACAGGTCATGGCTACTAATAACTGACATTACCTTTCCACAGACACACCACTTGAAACCACTCACCGTTGGCTCCTTTTCTAGGACATATCAAGGCAGATAGGCCTCAAGGTGAGGATTCCAGTTTTTCTTCTTTTGTATTCTTTTTTTGTGTGCTTTAGCACTGAAAAGTGCTTTTGAGTGGCTGCCGAAGCTGTGAGACAATGAAAGCTAAACCAATAGGTTAGAAAATATGAAGTTTGTGAAAAATTTCCGAGGAAACACAGAGTACATGTCCGTGCTAGTGCATGGACAAAAAATGATTGAGGAGGCTCATGAGGCAATGCCTGTGCAGGAACTCCTGTGCATGCTCAGTAGAGCTCAAAGCTCTAGGAGAGATAAGTCAGTTCGGTGCCACCAGATGATGTTACTCACATGTAATGGCTAAATTAGTCTGCTTATCAATGTAAAACAACCCCTAAACTACTGTCAAGTGAAATCTAGAGTCTTGATGCATTAATTAGACAATTTTGGTGAATGCAAGGCCCCAAAACTCCATGCTGGGAGAAGTTCCTGTTCGGTGATAGCATACAATGCAGACCAAATAACTATATGTATGAAGCTATTCACCACACTCATAAAATTTATATACAATTAAAATACATTAAGGTAGAGATAGAAATGTTAGACAAATACAGTGCATTTTAATAGGGGCTATACATGTTACGGCTATGGCTGCTGTGCAACCACCTCACCACCAGGGGTCCTTCTAGAGCTGGCTCTCCTGACGGGCCCAGTCCATCTCCTTTGTTCACTCTATGTTCTGGACTTCCCTTTATATCCCTGCCTGGCAGTTCCCTCGGTGCTTCGGCATCGAGCTCGCCTGGGCTCCCTGCTCTAGCCTTCCTTGCTTTGCTGTGCGTGTGGTCTTTGGGCCCTGCTTTGCTTTGCCTTGTGCTGTGTGTGGCCTTCGGGCCTTCTACCCTGCTTTGCCTTGCCTTGCGCTGTGTGTGGCCTTCGGGCCTTCTACCCTGCTTTTGCTTTGCCTTGCGCTGTGTGTGGCCTTCGGGCCTTCTACCCTGCTTTGCCTTGCCTTGCGCTGGTGTGGCTTTGGGCCTTCTACCCTGCTTTGTCTTGCTTGCGCTGTGTGTGGCCTTCAGGCCTTCTACCCTGCTTTGCTTTGCCTTGCGCTGTGTGTGGGCTTCGGGCCTTCTACCCTGCTTTGCCTTGCCTTGTGCTGTGTGTGGCCTTCGGGCCTTCTATCCTGCTTCTGCCCTGCCGTATGTGTGTGGCCTTCGGGCCCTCTGCCCTGCCGTGTGTGTGTGGCCTTCGGGCCCTCTGCCCTGCAGTGTGAGTGAGGCCCTTCGAGTCCGCTGTCCTACTGTGTGCGTGTGTGCCCTTCGGCCCTCTGCCATTGCCGTGTGTGTGGCCTTCGGCTCTTTGCCTTACTACTAGGTACCTTGACCAGCTGGACTCTGATACCGTTGCCTGCCGCCTGCCCCTGACCCAGCCTGGACTCTGACACCGTTGCCTGCCGCCTGCCCTGACCAGCCTGGACTTGACACTGTTGCCTGCCGCCTGCCCATGACCCAGCCTGGACTTTGTATAACTGTTGCCTGCCGTTCTGCCCTGACCCAGCCTGGAATTTGACCACTGTTGCCTGCCGCCTGCCCTGACCCCAGCCTGGACTCTGATATGTTGGCCTGCCGTCTGCCCTGACCCAGCCTGGAATTTGACACTGCTTCCAGCCTTACTGTGCTCCACTGTCACCATCATCAGAGACTTTCCAGCCATCCCTATCTCTCTCTACCTGGAGTCACTCCAGAAGGTGGTATTCACAACACCAGAACACAGCCTGAGCGTAACAATACAGACAGGAATGTCTGTGAAAAATGTGCAGTCCAAGGAAGGTCTCAATGGAGTTCCTTATGACAGGGGCACACATACTCTGATACTACAGGAAGTGATAAAACTGCAACATTCAAAAGGAAGTCAGCAGTGATGAGCTACAGTGTCTTGACCTTTAGTTCAAGCTGGCAATTTTAATGATAGGACTTTTTTATGAAAGCTATTTCTAAAGATATCACATCTTTATATAACTATGTTTTTTAAGTTAGTCATTTTACTTGTTAATAATTTTGTTCAGATGTTATGTGAATATCCAGATCTAATTACATATTTTTTTTACTTTCATGATTCAGAACTGTTATTCAAGGCTGCTAGTTCAATCAAACTTTAAGTGGCTGTTCAGTGACATACTATATTGTTTTCCAAGTGCTGGGCAGAGACAAATTTGTCGTAGAGCCGAAAACTGGATTCATCCCAAGATCTCAGAGATGAAATGCCATTGTTTTATTTTAAAGTTCAACACTTTGCTCTCCCTACATATATACTCGATTCACACAAAAATTGCTATGTAACTGAAAGAATTTATTCTAATCTAGATTAGTATTTTTGTAATTTTGGTTTGCTTCCAATTGCTATTTTCTTGCATTGGTAGTTCCTTATTTGAGATAAGTTCACTTAGATACAACAACAGAATGTGTTAGGGATATTTTTCAAAAATGGATTTATTTCAAAGAGTTTGCTATTTGTTTTCAAGTGCATAACAAATGAGCTTAGAGAAGTTACGTCAGCAAATGATAATACAGAACCAAAAATATAGCTTAAGAAATAGATGGAAAACCCTTTAATATACTAATGATTTCCTAGAATATGTAATAAATTATCAGTATTAAAGTTGAACTATTCATATAAAAGTGTGCACATAATGGAGCCTAGAAACTAAAACTTGCACAAAAATTTAACATGCATGCTAAAACTTCACTTAATAGGCTATGCAGTATATTTTAGCATGTAGGTAAAATATACTATTGTAATATTTTGCCACTTACATGTTAAAATGTACTGTATAGCTTGTTAACACATAAAATTGTAGCTTCTAGATGCTAACAGTGTGTGAGCTAAACAGAATGTACACACACAATTCTATTTCTTCATGGCTCAGCCCTCTTGCCACAAACTTGTATGAAGTAATCTTGGCACATGGGGCTACTTGTCGGTACTGAGGGCAGAACCAGGAGAGCATCTGGACTCCAGGAGAGAAAATGAAAGAACAGCATGCCAGAAAAGTACAAACCAGGTCTGAATGTTTGTTTCTAGCTGTCTTCTGTATCAGTAAAAGTTCTGAATGAGCAGAATGAAGGGATGAGGTGTCAGGCTGCAGGCAAACAGTTCACAAGGAAAAGCACACCTGGAGAGACTGCAGGTTGAGCAGGAGTACACTCTGGATAGAAGATGACCCAATGGTGACCCAGCCAGAAGCAGCTGGAGCCAACAGATCCATGACTGATATGACAGGTGTGTGCGCATTCAGCTGTAACACTGGAGCAGGAGCACAATCAGGAGCCCAGGACTCAGATATGGAGCAGGTATATATGAACAAGAACACTGGAGCAGGAACAGGACTAGGAGTGTCAGGCATGAATAGGGTATGTTAGAACAGGAGCACTAGAGAAGTACTAGCATCAGGATCAATGGAGCCAGATGTGAACTAGGAACAAGGCCAGATAAACAGAGGTTTCAGAGGATGCATTTAAGGAGTCTGTTATGTCAGCGAGGGCTTATCTCTGTGGCTCTCCTTATGTACTGCCAACAATCAGGGCATTCCCTGTGCTAAAACAATGGGGTCTTCAGAGGAGTATCAAACTCCCTGGCAACTGGAGGGTAAATGTTCCCTGGTCTCTCATTGACTCTGTGACTCCTCTGGCTCCTCTGTGGCTTCCCAGGCTCTGCCTTCTAGGGTTGCCAGTTTAAGCCCCATTGACCCTGACACAAGGTTGGGGAGAAATGGGAGCACAGAAAGGGGCAGATCAGGAAGGAATATGACTGCCCTGATTCAGAACATCAAACGCATTTGACCATTTTTGCCCCATGAGCATCTTGTAGTGTAGACTTAGCAATGGCTGGAAGACACAATCTGCTAGGACCTCAATGCTGAGAGAAAAGATATCTGCACTTAGACCAAAATAAGTGCTGAGTACAAAAGTTCAACACAGCAATTCACCAAGAGATCACTGCTCCTACTGTGAAGTATGGTGATAGTATGTTATAAGGATGTTTCTAATTAGCTTGGACTGGAGCACTTGTCAGGTTAAAAGAGGCAATGTAAGGAGAAAAGTACAGAAAGGTTTTTGAGGAAAACCTGCTGACCTCCACAAGAATGCTAAAGCTGGGATGAAATTTCACCTTTCAGCATGATAATGACCGAGGCATACAGCCAAAATTACACTGGAGTGACTAAGAAACAAAAAGAAAATAACTTAGTGGCCCAGTCAATCCAATTGAAAATCTGAGGCATGACTTGAAGATTGCTGTTTATCAATGCTGCCCAAGAAATTTGACAGTTTGAACAGTTGTATAAAGAATAATAGTCCTAATATTGATAATGTAGATGTGCATAGTTGATGGAAACCTATTCCAACAGACACACAGCTGTAATTGTTGACAAAGGTGCTTTTACTAAGTATTAACTCAGAGGGGTGGAGACATATCCAATTGTTGGATTTCAGTTTTGTTTTGGGGATATGTATATGCTTTGTCCCCCAATAAAACATTTTTTGCTCTGAAAATTGTAGAGTATGGTGTGTTGATGAATTGAAAAAATCCTCATTTAAATGCATGCAAGCCTAATGTGCTGATACAATACAATGTGAAAAGTGTTCTAAAGGGGTATAAACTTTCTTTAACTATTGAACCATGTAGGTTTGGTAGGAAATTATATGCAACTGTAGCACAGCATTTTGATAGTTCATCTCACAAAATGGTTAAGAACCTGCTATCAGGCCCTGAAGTGACAGAGGCATGCATACTAGACTTATTTGCCCATTTCAGGGCAGCTCGAATAATCACTGACTGATAGATGAATCCCTCAGTTGCTTGGATACGGAATTTTGTGTTCACCTTCTTTCCAACCACGAAGGCAGAATGTGGATTTCCCACATCATCTTATGCACCTTCTGGTAGAGACAGTGGACAAGCACTGTCACCAACTGTTTAGAGCATGAAGGAATCTGAGAAGACCAAATAATTCTGCTCTAGGCTCTCTTTCAATCTCCAAATTAAAGAGAATGGTCTTAGCGATTTCATTCACAAAATAGGAAAAGAATAGCCTTCTGGAGGAGACCTTTTCCTGGCCTGTTTGGGAAAGTGGTCCATCAGAAAAGTACTCCTCTTCAGAAATTAACTCCTCAGACCTAAAGGGAATCAAGATTGGAGTCACTCAAACATGGGAGAGAGCTCTCAAAGCTGTGCCTTTTCCTGTGTCAATCTACCTTTGGTACTGAAGGTTGATATTTGGTCATAGAAGTTAAAGCCCAGATTTTAAAAGGGCTATGTGTGTAAATTTTGGGTTTTATGCGTGTGGCTGGGCCTTGCACGCATTGCGTATATTTTACAATGGGCCCGGCCATGTACGTAAACCCCAGTACGCACAGAAGTGCCAGCCAAGGGAAAATGGGTGGCCTGGGATGCGTGGTCTGGGCAGGGATTGGCAGGGCAGGCCAAGACAGCGTCATTAGCCCCTGCCCCGGGGAAGCGTGCGCCAGATTACGTCTGCTCGGGAGCAGTAAGTATTAATATAAAAAAATTAGGGATAGTTAGGGTAGGTTTAGGGGGTGGGGAGAAGAGGGGAAGAGGGAGGAAGTTTAGAGTTAGGTGTAGGAAAGTTCCCTCCCAGTCCGCTCGTTAATTGGAGCGGACTGGGAGGGAACTGGGGGAGCCCAATTGCGTTGCTGCGCATTGCTTTTTAAAATTCCCCCCCCATGTGCGAGTCGCAGTCTGCCTGCATGGCCATCGGATTTTATAACATGCACACGTCAGCACTTGCATGTTATAAAATCGGCACATCCATGCATGCGTGCCGGGAACCGCACTCACGTGGACTCATGCAAGCTCCTTTTAAAATCGACCCCTAAATGTTCATGCTGTCGTAGCAAGGCTTCCTTTTCTGACATAACAGTGTTTTGATTTAGCTTACTTGGCATCTACGTTGAATGATGAAATTCTACATTGGTCCTAGAGAACCCTTGGCGTTTGCATGCTTCAACTTCATCTTAGTATAGAAATTTCTTCTGTCCAGTTTTCTACTATCATCTGCCTTGTTCTATCCACTATAACTTCAGCCCTGCCTTGTTCCAGCCAAGGAAAGCTTCAATCTGTCTCAGCTCCAGGTCCAGTTCCATGGTTTAATATAGTCCTATCACACGCCATCCTGCAGTATGCCCCTCAGTGCTCCATCCCAGCCCCATCTGGTTTCAGCTTGCACCAACCTTAGGACTTATTCTAGTACGATCCTATCCAGTTCCTGTGCTGGTTTTCCTACAAAGTTAGTTTCCTATGGCGAGGAACCTGACATATAAACACTAATTTTAGCACATATACATGTCGTTTCAGACCAATTTAGTGTGAATGCCTAGCCATTAATGCTCAGCATGCTATTTTAAGCATGCACTAAATGGTCTTACTGTGCACCCTAAGCATTAGTGCATAGGCCCCAATATGTGACATTTGACTACCAAACCTAATTATGTTGACATTTCATAGACCCTCAGTTGTTTTTAGGTGTATTGACCCCAGCTATATATGGTAAATATTTAGCTTCTTCAACACATCTTTAAACATCATATCTTATTCTATTACTCACATAATTTTAGTTGTTTATAGTTGTGTTCTTTTTAGTATACCAGAACTAGAAAATCTTTTATGCACTCTTGCTCAAATAATTATTACCAAATAGCATGTATTACAGAAATAGTTACAGTATTCAATGTTTAAGATGAGGTTTGATTAGATTTGCCATCCCCAACAACAATCCATTATACAGAAACCTATAAAAGGGCTTTTTTTTTTTTTTTAGTGGAACCACAATTGTGAAATGGAATACCTTGCCAGCTGAGAGCAATAACGTATATAAAAAGTTTTCGTAAGCAATTTAAGGCATATTTATGCAAAGAGGTTTATTCAGATTTGTTGACTTAGGTACAGAAATCAAGGGAAAATGTTTTGTTTATGAGTATGTTAGATTATTTATGATTTGTTTTAGGTTTATATTTTATATTACATATTGTATGTTTTTATATATACTGCTTAGTTCAATTTTATTTGTAATTTGAAGTTTATAAATTTGAAAAGTAAATAAATAAAATAAATAAATAAAAGTTGTTTTTTTTAACTTAAAACAAGGAAGTATTGCAATAAATCACCTACCCGCCTTTAATATAGTCAAGGAATGAAACCTCTGTCTCCACTAGGAAGGAAAGCAATGTTACCTGAAAGCAAATTAAACAAAATCAGTCACAACCTATCATCTTTGAACGCAAATATACTAGAAGAGTTGTATGCAATATAGCCAGTGTTTGATACCTAATTAACAGAAAGGGGTCCTCTAGAAGACAGAGCAAAAACTTTATAATAGATTTTACCCTCATCTATTGATAACAAGAACAAAACTGAAATAGTTTAAACTAGTGGGTATTATTATAAAAAACAAGTAATCATCCAGTACATCATGGTTGATATGGAAAAGTTTCAATCATAGAAAAACATATTATACAAGAACATATCATTTGTGGCCTCAATAACCAAATATTAACCAGCAGAAATCCTACATGCTACAAATTGCTTTACCACTGCTAGTATACGTCCATTTGGTTCCTCAGAATAGAAGACAGGGTGATAGATGAGAGTTGGCAAGGCATTAGGGAAGTAAATAGTTTCTATCACATGTGATGGATGTGCCCAATAATCACAATCTATTGATGAAAAATAATTTCATGGATCTATGAGGTCACAGGAGTCCAGCTACTATTAGAACCACTAATGAAATTATTAAGCCTGCAGATACCAGAAATTCTTCCTCAAGCAGCATTGTGCACAATTGTGCAGCACCTCTGCACAATTAAGACAAGTAAGACAAAATGTATACACTTCAATGGAAAATACAAAGGAAGCTGCCAGGAAAGAGTTGAATAAAATTGGTATGGAAAGTATTCTCTATGAAGCTAATTACTTTGTGTTAAGGAAGCTTACAAAGTTGTAGAGAAGTTGGAACCATTCTTGTTGTTTGTTGCGGGTGCAAGCAACATATTAACTTTAAACTATAACAGGTAACCCTAGCAGGTATGGAATAGGAAGCTTTACATCTTTGTTTTTGTACCTCGCCTAGTATGTTTGGATAGAGCAAGTAATAAATCATTTAAAATAAATAAATGTTACAATAGATTGGCCAGATGCAAAAAAAAGAGATTGGTTCTTGAAGTATGTTGATATCGACACTCATCTGTTATGGGGTAACAAGATATCTATTTAATCCCTGTCTCTGTTTTGAATAAGAGATGTGTGGAGCCATTACAATGACCTGCAAAACCAGTTTCATTATCTTGCCCAAGTACCTCACTCTCACAAGCCAGGGAGGAAACATATACAATAGCTGTCCATCTGAGCACAGCTGGGCAAGATCATGTATCTCTTTGGAACCTTACTTCCAGTGATAACCAGAGGGCCTTGGCAAATGGAGGTTTCCATCAATTTAAAAAGTCTCCAAGCTGAGCACTCACTCTCTGGGAACCAACACATCTATGAAGAGAGAGACAAATTGGATATTTCCCAGTTCACCAATATAAGTCATGGAAATTGCAGAAGATTCTGCTCAACTCATTGAAAAATACAAGGCTTATTTCCTTGGAGACCCCTCAACTCCAGGTGTCTATTCACATAAGCCACTGCTGTGCAGGCCTAGCACTACTAGGTATGCATACCATGCAATTGCACAGAGTGGCACACCCAGAAGGGTGGTGGAAGAAGAAGCAGCCGGCGAGGTTGCTGGTAGACCCCATCCCACCGGTGACCGAGACGAGGAAGAGGCCCATGAAGCTGCTGGTAGTTCACATCCCTCTGGCAGCCCAGAAAAAAGGAGGCCCATGAAGCCATGGTAGACTCCATCTAACCAGCCGCCAGAAAGAAGAGAAGGCCCATGAGGCCGCCGGTGAACCCTATCCTACTGGCAGCTGAAGAAAGAAGGAGCCCATTCTTCTACTCCTTCTCGATGCCGGTGTGTGCTGTCCAAAACACATGCAGTTAGCACATGCTCTATGCTGATCTCACGATGCACAAGATCAGCATAGAGGAAGTGCTGACTTTGTGCGATTTGATTAGCACAGGAGCCGGCACATGAGGAGCAACAGAATGGCTCCTGATGGGGGGTGTGTGTGTGTGTGTGAGTGAATAAATGAGAACCTTACTGGAGTGTGAGTGTGTGGTGTGTGTGAATGAGAGCCTGGCTTGGGGTGTGTGTGTGTGTGTGTGTGCATGGCTACCTGACTGGTGTGTGTGTATGTGTGTGTAGGAACCTGTCTAGGGAGTGTCTGTGTGTGAATGTGAGCCTGACTGGGGGGTTTCTGTGTTTCTGTGTGCATGGGAACCTGATTGGGGGCTATGTGTGTATGTGTATGGGAACCTGATTGAGGTATATGTGTGTGTGTGTTTGTGTGAGGATGGAAACCAACCTGGGGGTGTGTGTGTGAAGGGAACCTGCCTTGAGAGGGGTATGAATGGGAACTTGCCTGGGTGTGTATGTATATGTGTGTGTAGGAACCTGTCTGGAATGTGTGTGAATGATATTCTGCCTGGGATGTGTGTGTGTGTGTGAGTGTGTGTATGTATATGAAAATGAGAATCTGACTGGGGTGTATGGGTTTGTGAATGAATGAGAAACTTTCTAGTGTACGGTGTGTGTGATGGGAACCTGTCTGGTGTGTGTGTGTGTGAAGAAAATTTGTTCTGCCCCACTAATCCAAGTCTTACTCAGGATGACTGGAAATAAAAAGTTTTTAAGTATGGAGAGCAGTGAATTTTCCATCCCTTTTAGTTTTAATTATTGGATGTCTGTGTCTTCCATTTTGAAATAACAGTTGTTTGGAAAAAATTTAAATTGTTATATGAGCATTTAATTATTGGATTTATTCTATTCCTTAGAACATTGGAAATATTCTTTTTATAAGTATGGTTTTACTAATATGATTGATTTATATTCCTTGTTTTTATTGCTTGATGAATGATTTATGAAGACTTGTTATGTTTCTGTTTCTCCATTGCTGCATTGCATACAGTGTCTGGCTTGCTGTGGTTTACAGTTCAGTTTCTGTTTATAGTTTATAGTCTCTTTATTCTGCATTTGGTGAGAGTGAGTCTGTGTTCTGCATGTTTAACTGAGATGGGGTATGTGTTGTGTTTAAAAAATAAAATGAGGAGGAGAGCAGCACAGTAATTGTTCGTACAGGGCAGCAAAAATGCTAGCTGAGGCATTGTCAGAGAGCACCCTGATTGCCATTTTTTTCACCAAGGCCAAAAGAAGCAAAGAAAGAAATGTGGCAAAATCAATCTGAAGGCCCTGGTTTCCAGCCTGTTAATGGACATCCTCCTGTGACCAGAGCTCCCTCTCAGCAACTAAGTCCTGGTAGGAGGCTCCTCAGCCCAATAATCTTCTATCTGTTTTGAAGAGCTCTCATTGAGGAGATTCTAGACTCATTATCCTCAGCAAGTTCAGTAGCATTGACCCTAAGAAAATTTTGCCTGACAATCCTTGGAAGGAATACAAACTTTGTAGTCCTGAGATTAAGGAGACAGTGAGACAGATGGAAAACCTGCAGAAGACACATATGAGCCCTGGTCCACTGAACCAAATCTAAGAAGGCTGCAAGGAAGCCCAGGAGCTGTAGATAATCCTAATCTCTGGAAATCCTCTGAGCAAGAAATCTCTCTACTTGATTCACAATTGGAACCACTCTTTCCTGAGTCAGATAGGTTTGGCCTGCTTTGGCATCAAGGAGAAATCCAAGGTATTCCAGAGACTGGAAAGAAACAGCTTGTTCTTGGCAAAGTTGATTACTCAGCTCAAGACTTTTAAACTTGCACAACTCTGTTGGTAAAAGTCTTCCTGGTTTCCTAATTTGTTGGGTTTTTTCCCTCTTCTTTCTCCTCTCATCTTCTCCCTCCCTTTTTCCTTCTTCCCTCACATTGATGCTTTTTCTTTTCCTTCTCTTCATGCTTTTCCTGTTGGATAACTGCTGCCTCCTGCTCTTTAATGAACCAATATTGTCTTTTTTCTTTTCTTCAATCTTGCAAGCCATTGCCATTTGTTCCCACATGAGACTGACTGCCTCTTTCTCCCATATGATGGAATGGGATGTTGCCCCCTATAACTGCTGCTGCCAGAAAAGGCTAACTGCATATTCTGACCTATGTTGAAGCTGTGAGTATACTGCTGAAGGTAAGCAGCTTACATGCTACATCATGAATGCTGTTTGAAGTGCTATAATAAAGCTGGAACCCTGTGTGAAAGAGGCTGGCGTCAGTGTGGAGTGTGTCTCCAGCCTGAAGTTACTTGGCTTTATTATTCTGTTATAAATATAAATGTTTTTGAACAATAAATAAAGGATTTCTATTTTTTAATTTATTCTTGTTTACTCGCTAATTGCTATATTGGGAACACAGACCCAAAACAGCTTTCAATATTTTGGTCCCCGAGAAAGTCTGTACACTCAAAATCTTAAATTTACACCTTGGTTCATACCAAAATTAACAGAACTAAATTAAGCTGGAAGAAGTCTAGAATGCAAATGGTGGAAATCAGCAATGCAGTTTGATCGATGACTGTAGGAGACATCAAGCATCTTACTACAGATCAATAACCAAGGCAAAGAAAGCCTACTTCTCAAAAACTATTGATAAAGCAAAAAATTCTCCCAATTTCAGACAGTAAACAAATTACTAGAAAAACATAGAAAAACATAGAAATGATGACAGAAGAAGACCAAACAGCCCATCCAGTCTGCCCAGCAAGCTTTGCACTTTTTTTTTTCCTCATACTTCTGTTAGTCTTGGCTCTTAGTAACCTTTTGGTTCTATTTCCCTTCCACCCCCACCGTTAACGCAGAGAGCAGTGTTGGAACTGCATCTAAGTGAATATCTAGCTTAATTAGTCAGGGGTAGTAACTGCCGCAATAAGCAAGCTACACCCATGCCTATCTGCTTACCCAGACTATGTAATTCATTCCTTGTTGGTTGTTTTCTGTATATAGATCCACTTTTCTTCATTCCCCCTGCCGTTGAAGCAGAGAGTTATGCTGGATATGCATTGAAAATGAAGTATCAGACTTTCTCCCCTGCCGTTGAAGCAGAGAGCTTTGCTGGATATGCGTGAAGGATCAGACTTTCTCCCCTGCCGTTGAAGCAGAGAGCTATGCTGGATATGTATTGAAAGTGAAGTATCAGGCTTATTTGGTTAGGGGTAGTAACCGCCATAACAAGCAAGCTACTCCTTGCTTTTTTGTGAATGCAAATTCTTTTTTCCACATTTCCTCTTGCCGTTGAAGCTTAGAGCAATGTTGGAGTCGCATTAACCAGGTGTATGTTTATTGAATAAGGGTATTATCTCCAGGCAGTAGCCATCATTCCTGCGAGCCACCCACTCTTCATTCACGTCCTCTAGACTTTATGGATCCACAGTGTTTATCCCACGCCCCTTTGAAGTCCTTCACAGTTCTGGTCTTCACCACTTCCTTCGGAAGGGTATTCCAGGCATCCACCACCCTCTCCGTGAAGAAATACTTCCTGACATTGGTTCTGAGTCTTCCTCCCTGGAGCTTCAAATCGTGACCCCTGGTTCTGCTGATTTTTTTCTGACGGAAAAGGTTTGTCGTTGTCTTTGGATCATTAAAACCTTTCAAGTATCTGAAAGTCTGTATCATATCACCTCTGCTCCTCCTTTCCTCCAAGGTGTACATATTTAGATTCTTCAATCTCTCCTCATAAGTCATTTGATGAAGACCATCCACCTTTCTGGTCACCCTTCTCTGGACCACCTCCATCTTGTCTCTGTCTCTTTGGAGATACGGTCTCCAGAACTGAACACAGTACTCCAGGTGAGGCCTCACCAAGGACCTGTACAAGGGGATAATCACTTCCCTTTTCTTACTTGATATTCCTCTCTCTATGCAGCCCAGCATTCTTCTGGCTTTAGCTATCGCCTTGTCACATTGTTTCGCCGACTTCAGATCATTAGACACTATCACTCCAAGGTCTCTCTCCTGCTCCGTGCACATCAGCCTTCCCCCCCCCCCCCCCCCATCAAATACAGTTCATTCGGATTTCCACTCCCCATATGCATGACTCTGCACTTCTTGGCATTGAATCTCAGCTGCCATATCTTCGACCACTCTTCCAGCTTCCTTAAATCCCGTCTCATTCTCTCCCCTCCTACCGGCGTGCCCACTCTGTTGCAGATCTTAGTGTCGTCCGCAAAAAGACAAATCTTACCTTCTATCCCGTCCGCAATGTCGCTCACAAAGATATGCTCTGTCATACTCCTTCCATGATGGCTATAGTTCATTAGCCAAATTCTTTTTAGCAAAGATTGTATAAATCTGGAGAGACTTAGACTTTGGCATACTAAAGGATCTACCATTAGCCCACCAGGTCACACCCCCACACAACTGCATCTTTTCGCCTCTTATTAGATAAAGACATCAATATTTTTTAAATCTAATCTAAAAGCTACATGTTGTAAGGACTCTTTCCACCTCTAAGTAATCAAACAGACCACATCTAGTCTACTTGATCATATCTAGATCATTGTAAATTCATTGCTAGGTGAGGGTCACCTACTTGCTTGCTTAAAAGAAGTGATGGTCAAACCAACCTTTAAAAAACTCCACCTCGATCTTAATGAACTGAGCAAATATCAGCCTCGATCCTTCCATTCTTGGACAAGATCACTGAAAAAAATGCCTGACTTCCTGTTCACCACAAATGGCCTAGACCCTTTTGAATCAGGTTTAAGACCTCTCTTCAGTCCTGAGACCGTACTATTATTCCTAGTTGGTGAACTCTTATAGATTGGGAGCAGGTAGCCCTGCTGGTAATTTTTGTCTTCTCTGCAGCATTTGACATTGCTGACTATGAATTCCTAATCACTTGTCTAATGGGCCTGGGGCTGCAGGCCCAGTGCTATCCTGGTTCAAATCCTCTTCCAGAACGGTCCCAATCAGTAACCCTAGGATCAGTATCACACCCCCACATTCTCACTTGTGGAGTGCCTCAGGAATCTATCATATCACTGACACTATTCAATATCTCTATGACTACCAAGGTAAACCTGGCAGAGACCGTCAAATCGCTTTCTACTTATATCTGACAGCATACACCTATTACTCCCTATTGGACTAGAACATGATAAAGAGATGGACTGAATCAAATCACGGTGAACCTAGAAGATGTGGTAGGCCTGATTGACAAACTGAAGAGTAGTAAATCACCTGGACCGGATGGTATACACCCCAGAATTCTGAAGGAACTAAAAAATGAAATTTCAGACCTATTAGTAAAAATTTGCAACTTATCATTAAAATCATCCATTGTACCTGAAGACTGGAGGATAGCAAATGTAACCCCAATATTTAAAAAGGGCTCAAGGGGCGATCCGGGAAACTACAGACCGGTTAGCCTGACTTCAGTGCCAGGAAAAATAATGGAAAGTGTTCTAAACATCAAAATCACAGAACATATAGAAAGACATGGTTTAATGGAACAAAGTCAGCATGGCTTTACCCAGGGCAAGTCTTGCCTCACAAATCTGCTTCACTTTTTTGAAGGAGTTAATAAACATGTGGATAAAGGTGAACCGGTAGATATAGTATACTTGGATTTTCAGAAGGCGTTTGACAAAGTTCCTCATTAGAGGCTTCTAGGAAAAGTAAAAAGTCATGGATAGGTGGCGATGTCCTTTCGTGGATTGCAAACTGGCTAAAAGACAGGAAACAGAGAGTAGGATTAAATGGGCAATTTTCTCAGTGGAAGGGAGTGGACAGTGGAGTGCCTCAGGGATCTGTATTGGGACCCTTACTGTTCAATATATTTATAAATGATTTGGAAAGAAATACGACGAGTGAGATAATCAAATTTGCAGATGACACAAAATTGTTCAGAGTAGTTAAATCACAAGCAGATTGTGATAAATTGCAGGAAGACCTTGTGAGACTGGAAAATTGGGCATCCAAATGGCAGATGAAATTTAATGTGGATAAGTGCAAGGTGATGCATATAGGGAAAAATAACCCGTGCTATAATTACACAATGTTGGGTTCCATATTAGGTGCTACAACCCAAGAAAGAGATCTAGGTGTCATAGTGGATAACACACTGAAATCGTCGGTGCAGAAAAGGAATGGTGAATAAAACGGAAAATGTCATAATGCCTCTGTATCGCTCCATGGTGAGACCGCACCTTGAATACTGTGTACAATTCTGGTCGCCGCATCTCAAAAAAGATATAATTGCGATGGAGAAGGTACAGAGAAGGGCTACCAAAATGATAAGGGGAATGGAACAACTCCCCTATGAGGAAAGACTAAAGAGGTTAGGACTTTTCAGCTTGGAGAAGAGACGACTGAGGGGGGATATGATAGAGGTGTTTAAAATCATGAGAGGTCTAGAACGGGTAGATGTGAATCGGTTATTTACTCTTTCGGATAGTAGAAAGACTAGGGGGCACTCCATGAAGTTAGCATGGGGCACATTTAAAACTAATCGGAGAAAGTTCTTTTTTACTCAACGCACAATTAAACTCTGGAATTTGTTGCCAGCGAATGTGGTTAGTGCAGTTAGTATAGCTGTGTTTAAAAAAGGATTGGATAAGTTCTTGGAGGAGAAGTCCATTACCTGCTATTAAGTTCACTTAGGGGCAGATTTTAAGAGCCCTGCTCGCCTAAATCCGCCCAAATCCGGGCGGATTTAGGCGAGCAGGGCCCTGCGCGCCGGTGAGCCTATTTTACATAGGCCTACTGGCGCGCGCAGAGCCCCAGGACTCGCCTAAGTCCCGGGGTTTTCGGAGGGGGGCGTGTCGGGGGCGGGACCGAGCGCAGCGGCGTTTTCGGGGTGTGTCGGGAGCATTCCGGGGGCAGGCCCGGGGGCGTGGCCGCGCCCTCCGGACCTGCCCCCAGGTTGCGTCCCGGCGCGCTAGCGGCCCGCTGGTGCGCGGGGATTTACTTCTCCCTCCGGGAGGCGTAAATCCCCCGACAAAGGTAAGTGAGGGGTTTTAGACAGGGCCGGGCGGGTGGGTTAGGTAGGGGAAGGGAGGGGAAGGTGAGGGGAGGGCAAAGGAAAGTTCCCTTCGAGGCCGCTCCGATTTCGGAGCGGCCTCGGAGGGAACGGAGGTAGGGTGCGCGGCTCGGCACGCGCCAGCTATACGGAATCGATAGCCTTGCGCACGCCGATCCCGGATTTTATCGGCTACGCGCGTATCTACTAAAATCCAGCGTACTTTTGTTGGCGCCTCGAGCGCCAACAAAAGTACGCCTATTCGCAGTATTTGAAAATCTACCCCTTAGAGAATAGCCACTGCCATTAGCAATGGTTACATGGAATGGACATAGTTTTTGGGTACTTGCCAGGTTCTTATGGCCTGGATTGGCCACTGTTGGAAACAGGATGCTGGGCTTGATGGACCCTTGGTCTGACCCAGTATGGCATTTTCTTATGTTCTTAATAGATTAATTGTCAACATGAATGAATACTGAAGCAAGATTAATGGCTTGCTGAACCAAAATAAATAAAAACAAAAGGCGCAATAAATGGAAGTATGATGGATAGGCAAAAATGATCAGGGCTACTTAATTTTCCTTAAAAAAACAACTCTACCCTTCAAATATTGAATTTGCAGCTTTAGATTTGTTCTACACTTCAAGCTCATGATGAAAACTCAAATCAGCCTTCTTCCAACTATGCCAACTGGGTCATCTACATCCCTTCTTTTATGACCCTGGTTTTTCTACAGTAATCCAGGTCTATAAGATTTTCTACATGGATTACTGCAACTCATTTTACATTAGGATTCCAAAAAGTCTCAACCGATATCTACAGATTATCCAGAGCACTGCAGTTCAAATGTTACTGAATACAAAAAATCTGAATGGATCATCCCATCTTAAAATCTGTTCTGGCTCCCAATACTCTACTGAGTCAAATTCAAATTCCTAGTACTGGCCTTTAAGACCATCAGAGGCAATTCACCTGGTTTCTTAACTTCTACGCCTTATATGCCATCCCGTTTGCTATATTCTTTACTTCAAGCCCACCTAGCTGTCTTGACACTAAAGGAACTGTGCCTCACAAGCACCAGAGAGAATGCCTTCTTGGATGCAATTCCAAACTTGTGTAACTCCCTGCTGCTTAGTATTAGGCTAGCTCCTATCCAGATGGTTTTCAGCTTTCAGAAAACTTCTAAAGACATAGCTCTATGAGACAGCTTTTGGATCAGAAGCTGAAATATGGCTTGCCTCTCAAGGCACATTCTTCAGCAAAGAATGGATATGCAGCAGAAACTGCTATAGTCAGTTTCACTGCTATACTCCTGCCATCTTTCCCAAGCCTCTAACCTATTGCAATTTATCCAGATGTAATTTAGAAAACTACCTTGCACGTTACACTATCATCACCTAAATGACTACTTGACACAGAGCAGAATTGTTCTCGGTCACTAGAAGATACTTTGTACCTTCCTAATCTTTATCTCTGATATACAGCAGAGCTGTTTTTAGTCCTTTAAAGCCTATACCCCTATGTTTAACTTACTGATGCTGTTACCTCATTATGCCTCTCTAAATTGATCTGAGAAAAGTGGATTCTAAATCAGTGTTCTCAACCCGGCCCTTGAATATCACAAAGCCCACCTGGTTTTCTGGAACCAGGTGGGCTTTGTGATAATCAAAATCATGTATGAAATATATATGAGTATGAACTGCCTTATATACAAATATTTCTCTTGTATATTCACTATGGATATCCTGTAAAACAGTCTGGTTGAATGGTCCTTAAGAGAAATAACAGCTAAAAGGGGTTGATTCACTCCTTAGTTTTCATGAATATGAACTGTAGTAAAAGGGTCTATTCAAGAGATAAGCCACGTATTACAAATATATTTGCAGAAGTTAAAAAATTAATTTAGGTCACATAAGATGCAGAGACACCACAGATGCACAGGACCATATTACTCCAGTTTTGGCTAATCTTCACTGGTTACCAATTACAGAATGTATTCTATATAAAATTGGTACAACTTTTTTCAAACTAATTTCATCATCAGCCTCCTTCTTCTGTCTGACGAGCCAGCTAAGATCATCGCAGAGGGGATTGCTAGATATTCCATCTCTGCAACATGCCAGGCTTAGCACTACTAGAGACTGCCTCTTCTCGGTTGTGGCACCCACCTTCTGGAATTTTCTCCTGGAAGAACTGAGCTTGGCTAACAGCATGAAGACTTTTAAGACCTTGCTTAAAACCTGGCTATTTAAACAGGCATATTACTAATGTTTCTATGTTGCTATCTTTGGGTACATTAAGAGCAAGAACAGTATATAAGAATTGTTATTCTATGAATTTGTCTTCTATGTTCCGTGAGTTTAATGTTCCTATGACTGTTCATTTGTACATTGCCTAGTATATATATATGCATAGGCAATTCATACATTTTAATAAAGATAAAGATGAGTTAGCCCTCATAGGATTAGTCATCCACACATATATATATATATATATATATATATATATATATATATATATAGAGCCTATATATGGCCTTTTTGACTGTCTAAACAACTGAATATATTTACTCCCGTCTAGTGTATAAGCATCTCTGGAAGGTCTCTTCTTGCAGCCATGCATGCCCATTGTTCTCTGTGGGAATGATTTGGTCATTTATTTTCTTTTCCTCTCATGCTCCAATGAGCATACCTAGCTCAAACAAGCTGTGCCATTTTACTTTATTGCATACCATCAGAGAAAGATTAGACAAACTCTGCTTTTATCATAAACCCACTGGCTATAAAATTCCTTATGGCAGAATTCATCTTTATACAAACTGTGTTGTTTTCTTTCCCAAAAAACACAGTGCTTGTTTTTTAAAATATGCTTTGACACTTTTTAATCTTTATTTCCAATTTCTACAAAATGTCCCATTAATCCTACAGTAATATGTTACTGTACATGAATCAAATGTCTCCCAGTTTTATACTTCTCTTGCAATATTATTTTTATTTGATCTCAAAGGAAAATACATTTTTGCCTAGAAACTATTTTAAGTCCTGTGTAAGGGTGAATGAACTCCTCAATGTCAAGTTTTATTCTGAAAGAACTTAAACAGGAGACATGATAGAAATCTATAAAATCATAAGTGCAGTGGAATGGGTAAATAAAGGACAATTATTTATCCATTCAAATAATACTAAAATAAGGGAACACTCCATTAAACTAACCAGAAGATTTAAAAATCGTAGAAAGCACTTTTTCCACTCAACACACATTCAAGTTGTGGAATCTATTGTCAGAGGATGAGGTCAAAGCAACTATTATAGTGGAGAATGAACAAGTTCCTGGAGAAAAAGTCTGTAAAACATTATTAGCCAGGTAGACTAGGAAAAGCCATCACTGTCCCTGGGAGTGAGTAATAAGAAATAGATCTACTTTTTTAGTAGAGGTGTGAATCGTGTGATCGATCGTCTTAACGATCGATTTTGGCTGGGGGGGGAGGGAAATCTTATCGTCGTGTTGTTTTTTTTTAAAAATATCATAAAAAATCGTAAATCGGGGGAGGGCGGGAAAACCGGAACACCAAAAAAACCCTAAAACCCACCCCGAACCTTTAAAAGAAATCCCCCACCCTCCCAAACCCCCCTAAAATGTTTAAAATTACCTGGGGTCCAGTGGGGGGGTCCCGACGTGATCTCCCTCTCTCTCTAGCCACGACTGCGTTGAGAAATGGCACCGGTGGCCCTTTGCCCTTATGTGACAGGGCAAAGGTAGCGCCGGCGCCATTTTGTTTCCTGGCTCCCGACGTCACGTCTGCTGGAGATCGCCCCCGGACCCCCGCTGGACCCCCAGGGACTTTTGGCCAGCTTGGGGGGGGGGCCTCCTGACCCCCACAAGACTTGCCAAAAGTCCAGCGGGGGTCCGGGAGCGACCTCCTGCACGCGGGCCTTATTGCCAATCTTCAAAATGGCGCCGGCGCTACCTTTGCCCTCACTATGTCATACAGGCGACGGTCGCCCGTATGACATATATATATATGACATATATATATATATATGACGGCGCCATTTTGAAGATTGGCAATATGGCCCGCGTGCAGGAGGTCGCTCCCGGACCCCCGCTGGACTTTTGGCAAGTCTTGTGGGGGTCAGGAGGCCCCCCCAAGCTGGCCAAAAGTCCCTGGGGGTCCAGCGGCGATCTCCAGCAGGCGTGACGTCGGGACCCAGGAAACAAAATGGCGCCGGCGCTACCTTTGCCCTGTCACATGATAAGGGCAAAGGGCCACCGGCACCATTTCTCAATGCAGTCGTGGCTAGAGAGAGAGGGAGATCGCGTCGGGACCCCCCCCCCCCACTGGACCCCAGGTAATTTAAAACATTTTAGGGGGGTTCGGGAGGGTGGGGGATTTCTTTTAAAGGTTTGGGGTGGGTTTTAGGGTTTTTTTGGTGTGCCGGTTTTCTCGCGCCCTATTTAACGATACAATACAAATGCCCCTGACGATAAATCGGGGGCATTGGTATTGTATCTGCACTTTAACGATTTTGGACGATTTTAAAATTATCTGACGATAATTTTAATCGTTCAAAAACGATTCACATCCCTACTTTTTAGGATTTGCTGGATACTTGTGACCTGGACTGGATACTGTCAGAGAAAACAAAGAGGTAGGCGATCTATAATAGCCGTCAGGAAAACACAAAAATAGATGCCTTAATCTTTTTCAATCTTTATTAAAACAGAGACGTGTTCTTACACTGCCCGACTCAGGCCGACAGGAAAACACAAAAATAGATGCCTTAATCTTTTTCAATCTTTATTAAAACAGAGACTCGGCCTTAGTCGGGCTGGATACTGTCAGAGACAGGATACTGGACTGGATGGACCTTGGTCTAACCCAACATGCCATATCTTATGTTCTTTCAATGATTTTTTAAAAAAGTGTATGCTACATATGCATGTATAAAGCAAGTTTGCTTACCATAAACGGGTTTCTCCATAGACAGAAGGATGAATTGTGCATAAAGAGAAGAATGCTCTCTATTCACTAGACTGTAAAAGAAGCCTTAGCCTATTATCTGAAGAGATCTCAACCACATCATCATGCTTATCAGCTTTTCATTTCCTAGGATCAGAGCAGACTAGATGATGCTATTGCCAAATGCATATTGTCTAATTGGCTAGCAGTTTGTATTGTACATTTCTATGCTCTGGCTGACCTTGACATCATAGTCTGTCATGGCTCATTCAAGTAAGAGCCATGGTTACCTCAGTAGCTTATTTAATAGCCATCTCTATCAAAGACATTTGCAAAGCTGCAACTTTGTTGTCAGTTCACAACTTCACATCCCACTACTGTCTGGACAATCTCTTTAGAAGTGACAGTAACTTTGGGCAAGCAATTTCACGCAGCTTCTTCACCCAGTAGTCTACTCTCCACAGGGGTCTGGGTTGCTTATTCAGTAAGTGCTCTGCCTCAGCCCTGCTGGTTGACAGAGAAAGCAAGTTTGCTTACTGTAAACAGGGGTTCTCTGTAGACAGCAGGATGAATTAACTATGCTTAATATCCGTCCATCTCCCTGGAGAGTCCACAACCTACATAAAGCTAAGCTCTGTAAACAATGAAGAGGCTCATGAGGAAGCGCACACATAGTAAATCCCGCACATGTTCAGTAGAGCAAAAGATGTATGAGCTAGGAGAAGAGTCTTCAGCACAGTCGGATCATGTGATGGCTAATTCAGCCCTGCTTACTGATAGAGAATGAAATATATTTTTTTCACAGATGAAAAATTATTATGGTGAATTACTGCTATATGATCATTTGTTCTTACAAACATTACCTATTCATAGAATTTACCGAATTGAATTAAAACACTTATTACTAGTGTGTATGTCTTCCATTTATGGGGTGAGAAGAATTAAATTCATTTATAAGATTTGTTTTTTAGAGTATAAAGCTCTTCTGGGTGGGAAATATGTTTTGATGGCAACTATCATAAAAACCAAAAGCAAGGATTATAGTAAACTCCTTACTGTTCTTTCTGGTATCATAGTGCATTATAGCCAATGAATCAGTCTAAAGTTCTAAAATATAATCATATACCAGTATAATTTCTATCTATTTTCTTTCAATTTAAATTGTGTAAACTTAATGCCCACCAGCTTAAACAGAGGATCCCAAAGACAACAACAGTTAATATAATTGATGAAAAACCTATGAAGTTAAAAAAACAAGAGCACTTAGCTAGAAGTTCCCAGCTTCTCAGCAACCATTTTCATGCTATTGCCCATTAAGATGCTTGGGTGGCCACGCTATGTTAATGAAAGAAACTGCAATATAGAGTCCAGCTAAAGAGCTCTTGAAGCAAACGACTGATGTGTCGAAGCACTGACAGTGTCAGGCAGTGATTTCTGAGACATTTCTCTATGTACAATAACATGGAAATGGCTGCTGAGAAGCTGTGAACGTCTAGCTAAGAAAAGTGCTCTTACTTGATCAATAAAGAATTCATCATAATCCACGCTTTTGTTTTTTTGATTTTATTATAGAATGATGTAATTTCGGCTTCTCTTGTCTTTGGTTCATGGCAACTATGTCAGGGTTATGGTGCAAGCTCTATTTCTTCTCAATTTTTTAATCCATGTCTTGAACAGTTTAGCTTCAAGAAAAATGATTACTTACTGTTCCAGAGTTAAGATACTTTTTCTTTTTTCCTTTTTTCTTTGGATTAATTACCTAGATAAGAAAGTTATAAAGGATTAGAATGATGCTATATGTTAATATATATTTAAGATCTTAAGACAGATTGAAAAACACATAACTACTAATATATTTCAAAGGCACAGGGATCAATTTTCAAAAATGCGCTGAGTGGCCAGTCAGGTTCAGCTGATTTTCAAATCATCCTAAATCTTGTCAGCTAAAACTTAGCCAGCTAGACTTAGGGCACTCAGACTTGGATCCCAAAACTTAGCTGGTTAAGGCTGAAAACTGAGTTGCTAACCTTGTAATGGGTGTTCTCCATAGACAGAATAATGAGTCACACATGAGCATGACATCAGCCAACTGTGCTATCACATAGTTAACCCTCTCAGAGCCCATAAATTCTAAAAGACTTTTCTGGGCATATGCAGATATTCCCAACATCTGCCATGCAAATCTTTTCAGTCTTAAATCTAAGTTTAAGTAAGCCAATTTCAAAAGAGAAAGAAAGAGGATGAGACTCATTAACTTGATGTCTATGGAGAACATCTGTAACAAGTAAGCAACTCAGTTTTATACAATGGTGATCAGGATTATGGAATCATATATGTGGAAATCCCTAGTTAAAGTTTGCATTAAAAAAAAAATGGGAAAAACCAACAGATCTCCAACATATGTGTAAACATTTTTCTGGGGTAAGCCCTATTATATTTCTGGAAGACAAATGGGCCCTATGGGGGATGGAGCTGGATTCTAACCCTCAAAGAGTCACTGAAGGACAGATTGGTCAAACTTACTGTCACATCAAGAGTGAACATCTAAAAAAAAAAATCAGATGTCACAGATGCACTCTTTGGGCCGGATTTTAAAAAGGTTACGCGCGCCAGGCCTATTTTAAAAAGGCCCGGCGACTCACGTAAAGCCTTGGGACGTGTGTAAGTCCTGGAGCTTTACTAAAGGTGCGGTCCGGGGCGGGGCCAGAGGCCTCCGACACACTGGCCATTGCGGCTGTGTCGAAGGATCGAGTGCTGGCAGGCTGCCGGCGCACGCAACTTGCGCCTGCGCAAAAGGTAAAATAAACATTTTAGGAGTAGGGCTAGAGGGAGGAAAGGTTAGGGGAAGGGGTGGGAAGGTCAGGTTAGGGGGAAGGGAACGGTGGAAGGCAGTGCGGCTTGACGCGTGCAAAGTGCACAATTGTGCACCCCCTTGCACGTGTCGACCCCTGATTTTATAACTTGCGCGCGCCTGCGTGCGCAAGTTATAAAATCGGGTGTACATGTGCGCGTGCTTAAAATCTACCCCTTTGAGTCTCTGCATAGCTTGATTTCACTGGCACTTTAAGGTCCATTGAGCTTTCCTCATGTAGAGATTTGCCAAGGGAGAAACATGGTCCCAACATCCTTAAAGTCTCCCAGGATGATGTCTGCTGACTCTGCATGAGTTTTTTTTCACCTTGGATATGAATTTGACTCTGAGAAATACTTTTGCTTGGGCTGTATTTATTTATTTATTTAATTCTTTTATATACCGACCTTCATGACATGTGTCATATCAAATCGGTTTACATGGAACAAGGGGAAAAAAACATTGTTATCAATCATTTAACAGTAAAATAATCAGAGGAGGTAAAAAAAGTTACATATAACAAGGAGATCGAACTTGGGAATAGAAGAAAGAGAAAGACAGAGGGATAACCATTGTGATAAAAAGGGCATCACTATGTAAGTTGTCCTGTAGGCTTGAGATGTGGAGTTCCGAAAGTGAATAGATTAAGGGAAAGCTTGGCTAAATAGCCAGGTTTTAAGTTTTTTTTGTATCCGGCAAAGCCCGTATAAGGGACAAGTGAAGTGTTGGGGTCAGATATAATTTGAGATAGCAGCTTTAGCACTTGAATGTTGTTGCACATGGATTCATCTGTTCCTGTTTGAGATGTACTCTTAACTAGTCAATCATTTAGACAGGAAAACACAAAGATCCCTTGTTTGTGTAAATATGCTGCAACAACTGCTTAACATTTCTGAAGACACAAGGGATTGATAACAGGCCAAACAGCAGTATATGGTACAACAGATGTTGCACCCCTATAAGAAATAGAAGGTACTTCCTGTGACCTGGCTGCATCTTTGTCAGTTAGTCTCCTTTGTTCAACCAGAGAGTCAAAGTGACCAAGGAAAAGCAAAATTGCTTACCTTGTAATAGGTGTTATCCCAGGACAGCAGGATGTAGTCCTCACATATGGGTGACATCACTGATGGAGCCCTAGTGCAGGAAAACTTTCTGTCAAAGTTTATAGAAAATTTTGACTGGCCTTGTGAGGCCACTGAGCATGCCCAACATGCCATGATATTCTCTGCCACAGGGGTCTCTCTTCAGTCTCGTATGTAGCAATAAGCTTCAGCAAAAAATAAAATAATAAAATGTATCGGACCCAACTCCGCGGGGTGGCGGGTGGGTTTCATGAGGACTACATCCTGCTGACCTGGGATAACACCTATTATAAGGTAAGCAATTTTGCTTTATCCCAGGACAAGCAGGATGTTAGTCCTCACATAATAGCTAGAGGCTGAGTCATTTTGTAGTGAAGCAACAGTGAAGTATTGTTGGTGAAAATGAGGCAGCCGAAGATCACAGCAGGTTGGATGTAGAAGGAGTTGGGATTAAACTGGAAACAAGTTCTTTAAGACAGATTGTCCATAGGCTGAATCTTGTCTTCCTTCTTTGTCTAAACAGTAATGAGCTGCAAAGGTGTGAAGAGAACTCCATGTTGCTGCTTTACATATGTCAAGAATAGGCACTGAACGATAGTGTGCTACTGAGGTTGACATTGCTCTTACTGAATGTGCCTTTACTCGCCCTTGGAGAGGAAGGCCTGCTTTTTCATAGCAAAACTGTATGCAATCTGCTAACCAGTTGGAGAGAGTATGTTTACCCACTGCTTTACCCAGTTTGTTTGGATCATAAGATACAAAAAGCTGAGCGGATTTTAAGTGGACTGCAGTGCGGTCTAAGTAAAAAGCTAAGGTATGTAAGTCCCGTTCCCCTTCGTGAGAATGAGGCCTTGGAAAGAATGTGGGTAAAATTATGGATTGGTTCAAGTGGAGTTCCGTAACTACCTTGGGGAGGAATTTTGGATGTGTACAGAAAACCACTCTGTCATGTAAGAACTTTGTGTAGGGTGAGTATGTGACAAGTGCTTGTAACTCACTAATCCTTCCAGCTGACATAATGGCTATGAGGAAGATAGTCTTCCATGTGAGAAATTTAAGATCACAGGAATTCATGGGTTCGAAAGGAGAACACATGAGTTTTGTTAAGACCAGATTCAGGTCCCATTCTGTGACTGGTGGCCGAATTGGTGGTTTAAGTTGAGTTAAACCTCTCATAAATCTGCTGACAAGAGGTTGTATGGATATTGGTGCATCTCCCATCTTGTTATGGTAAGCTGAGATGGCACTTAAATGGACTCTTACAGATGAAGTCTGAAGACCAGAGTCTGAAAGATGGTATAAGTAATCCAGTAGAGAAGTTGTGGGGCAGGTGAAAGGATCAATACTCTTTTGCCTGCACCACAAAGTAAACCTTTTCCATTTCTAAGAATAGTTCTTTCATGTTGAAGGTTTACATGAAGCTATAAGCACTTGAGATACATTGGTTGAAAGATTGAGTGGTTGTAAAATCAAGCTTTCAACATCCATGCTGTCAGGGATAGGGATTGAAGGTTGGGATGGCGAAACCGACCCTGATCCTGAGTTATGAGAGTGGGAGCTACTCCCAGACGAATTGGTTCCCTGATCGAGAGGTCTAGAAGTGCGGGAAACCATACTTGTTGAGGCCAATATGGGGCTATGAGAATCATGGTCCCCCTGTCCTGTTGTAGCTTCACTAGAGTTTTGGTTATGAGTGGTATCGGAGGATACGTGTAGAGAAGGCCTGAGTTCCAAGGGCGAGCAAAGGCGTCCTTAGCTGGCTGTTTCTTTTGTTTGTGTAGAGAACAGAATTTGTTCACTTTGTGATTCATATGTGACGCAAAGAGGTCTATTGTTGGTTGTCCCCAACGTTGAAAGATCCTGGTCACTACTGAGGGATCCAGGGACCACTCATGTGGTTGGAACTGATGACTGAGGCGATCCGCCACTACATTGTGAATGCCTGATAAGTGGCCCGAAGGAACATTGAGTGGTTCAGGGCCCAGCCCCAAATCTGTGCAGCTTCTTGACAAAGGAGATACGAGCCCATACCTCCCTGTTTGTTGATATACCACATGGCAACTGTGTTGCCCATTTGGATGAGAACAGTCTTGTGTGAAAGGCAGTCCTTGAACGCATGCAGCACATAACATACAGCTTGAAGTTCCAAGAAATTGATTTGAAATGTTGCTTTGAACTTTGTCCAAGAACCTTGGGTTTGGAGATTGTTTATGTGAACTCCCCAACCCAAGGTGGATGCATCTGTAGTTAAAATTATCTGTGGGACTGGTTGTTGGAAGGGTAGGCCCTTGTGCAAATTGTCCTTGTTTGCCCACCAAAGTAGAAATGAACATAGCTGGTGGGTTACTTGACTTGGAGAATTCAGTGGTTGAATGGCTTGGATCCATTGTGACCTTAAAGTCCATTGGGTTATCCTCATGGCGAGTTGTGCCATAGGAATGAATTGAACTGTGGAGGCCATGTGGCCTAGTAAGGTTAGAAACTGATGAGCCGTTGCTTGTTTCTTTGAGTGAATCGAGTTTGCTAGTAGGGAAAAGTGTTTCTGTTCGATCCTCGGGTAGAAAGGCTTTTGAGAGGATAGTGTTCAATTCTGCTCCTATGAATTGAAGCAGGTGAGATGGAGTAAGATGGGACTTTTGATAATTGATGAGAAAGCCCATGGAGTGAAGTAGAGTAATTGTTCAACTGAGAGAAGCCAGAGCTCCTTGTTGAGATTGACTTCTGATGAGCCAGTCGTCTAAGTAGGGAAAGGCATGGACACTTTCCTTGTGCAAGTGTGCTGCTATTACTGCCAGACACTTGGTAAATACTCTGGGAGCAGAGGCAAGTCCGAATGGTAGTACTCTGTACTGGAAATGTTGATGACCTACCATGAAGCGCAGATACTTGCGATGAGGAGGGAATATTGGAATGTGAGCGTAAGTGTCTTGTAGATCCAGAGAACAAAGCCAATCTCCTGTTTGAAGTAGTGGAAGCATGGTGCCTTGAGAAACCATCCTGAACTTTTCTTTTTTCAGAAATTTGTTGAGATTTCTGAGGTCTAGGATGGGACGTAGGCCTCCGGTTTTCTTTGGAATGAGGAAATAACGGGAATAGAATCCTCTGCCCTGCTGAGTCCGGGGTACCGGCTCTACAGCCCTAGCTCTCAGAAGGGTGGATAATTCTACTTTTAATTGAATTATGTGATTGTCGCTGAGAGAGAGAGGTCTCGGAGGAGAATCTGTTGGAATTGAGAGAAAATTGAGTTTGTAACCTCGAGAGACTATGGACAGTACCCATTGGTCTGCTGTTATATTTGTCCAATGGTTGTAAAAGTAGGATATTTGGCCTCCTACTGGTAGATCTGCTCGAGGGTTGAGGCGATGGATTTGTTCCCTGGCTGTGGCCTCAAAACCCCGCAGTTGGCCCAGTCTGAGGCGGGGGCTGAGGCCGAGCAGTTCTTGTCTGCCTGGACTGAGAACATTGTTGCGGCCTAGTGGACCTGCCCCTCGATGTTGGAGGGTAGTACCGTCTCTGACGGTAGATTGGACGTCTGGGTTCACGTCGTTTAGGATGGCGGGATGGCTGTGCAGTAGGTTCCTGTGAAACTAGGGATAGTTGTCGCAGGGTTTCTGAATGCTCTTTCAGTTGTGCCACAGCATCTTGGACTTTTGAACCAAATAGGTTGTCTCCAGTACATGGCAAATCGACCAGTTTATCTTGGACTTCAGGTCTAAGATCAGAGGCCTTAAGCCATGCCCAATGCCTAGCAGCAATTCCCGAAGCTGCTGTCCTGGAAGCTGTTTCGAAGCTATGGTAAGCAGCTCTGACCTCATGCTTCCCAGCTTCAAGTCCTTTATGGATGATGTTCTGGGCTGCTTCCTGATATTGCTGTGGTAAAGATGTAGTGAAGTCCTGCATCTGTTTCCAGAGATTCATCTGATACTGAGTCATGTAGAGTTGGTAGGAGGAAATTCTGTATTTAGGATTGCTCCTTGATATATCTTCCTACCCAGGGAGTCTAAAAATCTATGATCTTTCTCTGGGGGGGGGGGGGGGTGTCGAAGAATGTGGACGTATTCTCTTTGACTTCTTTTGAGCAGATTCCACCACTACTGAGTGATGAGGGAGCTGTGATTTTTGATATCCAGGCACAGATTGTACTAGATACGTAGTGTCCATTCGTTTATTTACAGCAGGTACAGAACATGGGTGCTCCCAGAGTCGATGTTGAAGATCTAGGAGGACTTTATGAATAGGTATGGCCAAGACCTGCTTTGGAGGGTCAACAAATTGGAGTACCTCCAGTGTTTGTTGTCTGGTGTCCTCTTCCGTAACCAATTTGAAGGGTATGGTATCTGCCATATCCTGAATGAAGCTGGTAAAGGATAAATCCTCTGGAGGAGACTTTTTCCTTTGATCTGAAGGTGAGGGCTCCGACATAAAATCTTCAGATGATGTATCTGAGTGGGTATCATCCCAGGTGTCATTTGGATCACCCCGATATGGAGATAGTGGGGAGGATCTCGGTGGATGATGGAGCCCCGAAGGTCCTGGTATCGGATCATCAGAAGGTATGTCCACAGAAATGCCCTCTGATGGTTTTGGAGGAAGGGCATTGACCACTTTTTCCAATCTGCTCATAAGAAGTTGAAAAAGTGCCATTTCTGGTTGTTCTGGGTCCCCGGTTGGCATCGGCATCGATGGCATAGGGGTTGGTATCGGTATGGCATCGATGGTTGCCCCAGAGCAGTTGTAAGCTGTGGCGGAGGCTGTGCTGGCATATCATCCACAGAGCCCTGTGGAAGTGCAGCAATCGGCGTCTCTTGTTGAGCAGGCCCAGGGGTTGAAGGAATGGGTGTTTCCTGGGTCCATGGCCGCTTTGCGCTCGATTCTCCTGGGGAGAGAGGTGATTCCGATGCTGATGGATGTTGTTGTCGATGTCAATGTTTTGAGCGGTGTTCGGCGACTGATTGAACCAATGCTATCGACGACAGCGGTGACGGGTGGTCCCCCGATCCTTCTGGACAGTGCTTTTTGAAAAGTACACGCTTGGAGACTCCGGCCGGAGATGATTTCGTCGAAGTCGAGGGAGATGGTAGAAGTTGCAGATGGAACAGATGCTACTTCTTCTCCTGGCGGGCCTTCCTTCCTTTCACCGTCATTTCTGCACACTTCGGACAGGAATTGACATCGTGTTTTTCACCCAGACACATCACACACTCGAGGTGTGGGTTCGTAATTGATATTGTGTGGTTACAAACGGGACATTTTTTAAATCCCGTGGCCATTTTGTATCGACAACCGTCGATGACAAAAGAGAATTTTGAGAGAAAAACTATTTTTACTCGGAGAGTAAAAAGAGACACAGATTTTACTCACCAGCCGGTGGAAAACCGAGAAAGATCCCATGTGGGAGAATTTCTGTGAAAAAATATATGACTTTTAGTCACACAAATTTGTGAGGAAACTCACAAAGGCTCCTAACCCGCGATGCCTACAGCAGCGTGGAAAAACGAAGACTGAAGAGAGACCCCTGTGGCAGAGAATATCATGGCATGCTGGGTATGCTCAGTGGCCTCACAGGACCAGTCAAAAGTTTCTAGAAACTTTGACAGAAAGTTTTCCCGCACTAGGGCTCCGTCAGTGACGTCACCCATATGTGAGGACTAGCATCCTGCTTGTCCTAGGATAATCATCTTTCCTTGACTAGAAATGTATTCATGGCCCTTAGGTCTAGGATGGCTGGTTAGGTTGTAATTGAATATCAACATAATTTGGCTGAATGAAATCTGACTCCATGAAGTGCCTAGCACTTTGAAAATCTACCCCTTGTTTCTTTGATATTAAATTATTCAATACGCCTATATACCTAAATTAAAAGTTCAAGTTAAGTTACTTAGCTTATAAATTAATCATCAAAACATACACAGGAACGTAGAAGATGCTTAGATTTTCATGAAAACCCCTCAAAACTGAAATTCTCCTTTAAGGATTAAAAAAGTATACATTAAGATAACTTACCTCATAAACATTAAACTGTGATTGCCCTTTAGACAATTCCCTGTAACTTGTTGTAAATTCTCCAATAAAATCATGACTATAAAAAAAGTTCAAAGCACAAATATTATATAAGAAACAGTAAATTTTCATTGACAATTCATATGAAAAGTCAAGCTTTACTTATATCTAGGGCTTCTATTTTTAGGTGTTTATAAATTGTAAAGTTAGGTATTTATTTTCCATCTAATTAGGGACACAGTGTAAAAAAATAGTATTTATAGTTTTTTTTTGTGGGACACATACTATTGCTGGGTTCCTTTTCTGGTTGAATTAAATATATACATTTGTGCAGTTGAATGATGCTGCACGTGGCTTCATCAGCGTGGAAAAGGTGCAAAAACCGAACAGAGGACCAAGACAGATAAGCGGAGGGGTAAAAGAGTACTAGGGGAAGTGGTGTTTTTCTGATGTTTATCTAATAAACACCAATTTAATTTTTTCTTTGCATTGAGCGTTTTATTGGTGTTTATCAAGTTAAAACCTAAAATCAGAAGCTCACAAAGTCACATATATATTTTTTAAGAGCAAATTTTAACTTTTCAATATTGATACAAATAACCATTAACATAGCAGTACTACCAATGTGCCACACAACATAAACTTTCCTGTTTTTCTTTGCTGCTTTCTCTGATTGAGGATTTTATTCATAAAGCTTTTCTTTTTATTTATTTATTTATTTATTTATTTATTTATTTATTTAGCATTTTTATATACCGAAATTCATGTAGCAGAGTTACAAATCAATTCGGTTTACATTTTAACATTAACATGCATGTAAGAATGCTATTACATAGAACAAAGAGTATATAACTTGGAACAAATAAACTGGGAGACTTATCACCATATAACATGAACAATAAATAGTGTGATATTTTTGTGTAACAGGCTAGACAATAGTTAGACTTGAATCATCTAAACAAAATTAGATAGTGATCAGACTAGACAATCTGCGAGAAGATAAGCTGCTAATGCTAACTGGAGTGACGATATTGGTGTATTCTGAAGGAGACATAATAACTAAGGAAGGAAGTGAGTAGTGGTAGGTTATTGGCATAGATTGAACGCCTGCTCGAACAGCCAAGTTTTGAGTCTCTTTTTGAAGGTGATCGGGCATTGTTCCTGTCGGAGTACAGGGGGTAACGAGTTCCATTGTTGTGGGCCTGCTTTGGATAGAGTTCGTTTATTTAAAGTGGATTTAATGGCTGGGGCAATGAGGGTATTCCTGTAAGCTGTTCTCACCAGTCTATCGGGAATAAGAAGTCGAAGAGGGATGTTGAGTTCCAGTGAGATGAACTTGTGGATATATTTGTGAATGATGGTGAGGATTTTGCAAGAGATTCTGAACTTGATCGGGAGCCAGTGTAGGTTTTTCAAAATGGGGGTGATATGGTCTCTTTTGTTGGTTTTTGTAAGTATCCTGGCTGTGGCGTTTTGGAGGATCTGTAGGGGTTTTAAGGTGTTAGCTGGGAGTCCGAGTAGCAGGGAATTGCAGTAGTCTATTTTTGAGAAGATGATAGTCTGTAGGACTGAACGATAGTCTTGGAAGTGTAGAAGCGGTCTGAGCCTTTTTAGGACTTGCAATTTGAAGAAACCTTCTTTAGTGGTATTATTAATAAATCTCTTGAGGTTGAGTTGATTGTCCATTATGACTCCGAGGTTTCTGACTTGAGAAGAGAAGGATGGTTGTCTTGTAGTGATAGTGTTAGTTATTGCCTGGCTGCCGTCTTGGGTGATAAGGAGTATTTCTGTTTTATTGGAATTGAGGATCAAATTAAGGCTCGTGAGCAGGTTGTTGATGGCTTGTAGGCAGCTGTTCCAGAGTTCTAGTGATTTTTGCAAGGATTCGGTCACCGGGATAAATATTTGTACATCATCTGCATAGATGTAGTGGGTTAGTTTTAGTTTGGAAAGGAGCTGACAGAGCGGTAAAAGATAAATGTTGAAGAGAGTTGGGGATAAGGATGATCCTTGCGGTACTCCCAAGGAAGCGTGGACGGGGTGTGATTCATTATTGTTGACTTTGACCTTGTAGAATCTGTTGAATAGAAATGACTTGAACCAGTTCAGCGCCGTGCCTTTGATTCCGATGTCAGATAGCCTATCTAGTAGTGTTAGGTGGTTGACGGTATCAAATGCGGCAGAGAGATCGAGGAGAATGAGTAGACCGGTTTGTTTTTTTTCAAGATTTAGTAGAATAGTGCCTGTTAAGGAGATTAGGAGAGATTCTGTGCTACGAGCTTTTCGGAAGCCGAACTGATAGGAGGATAATATATTGTTGTCTTCGAGGTACTCTGAAAATTGTTTGTTAACTATTTTTTCTAAAAAAATTTTACTTCAAAGATATTTTATTATATTTGTATAAAACAAAACGTGCATTTTTTATAGTAGTCATGTCCTTGTTTTTTTTTTAATTTTTTCTTTGAGGTTATGTTTCAGATCTTCATGGGATACTCAAACTTTTTGGTTGATAATGTCACATGGTTAATGATATGAATCTTGAGAACTTAATTTGATTTCCTTATTGAATAATGTCTGAGCAAATTACTTACCTTCTTTATACTCAAGGATATTGTAACCTTTTTAGAACAGTGAAATAGTGATATATAAATTATATATGATATTCTCTGTTATATAATAATTTTATTTTTTTTAAATATATATTAGCATGATACTAATACACATTTAAATGAAGATTCTGACAACTTCATCCCTTATTTACTTAGATTTACTTTTATTTATTTTATTATTTATACTTAAATGCATACATGTGGCTATAGCTGAGGAGGAGCTTTCAAATTCATAATATTTTTCCTTGCGAATTCAACAATAATTAGAAAGTAAAAAGGCTATCCTAGCAATTTTATTTCTGTTAACTTCTCACAAATTATTAAATACATTTCTAGGTAATATTGCTACTTTAAAGCAATATGTCAGCACAGCCAACCAAAGTGGATAACACTGTTATACACTGGGTAGGTAATAACACATGACAGAATGCTTATTAAATGATTTTAACACACATCTTTGGTGTGTTGTGAAGTAAAGAAAAACAAAACAAAAGATATTGCACTTGGGTCTGTTTTGTTTCCTTTGCAGACAACATGGCAGCCGAGGAATTGGTGAAGTGGGCCGTCGATAAGATGCAGTCACAACAGGCAGCCACAGCCCAGCTTGTGCAACACACGCTGGATCAACAAACCCGACAACAGCAGGCAATGCTCCAGATCGTAGATGGACTCGCCCAAGGCTTCAATAGGCTGATGACCATCTGGGAAAAAGAAGGTTCACCTAAGGTGAGACAAGAACCCTTTGCAGAATGGCGGGACGGGGAAATTCATGGACTAGGCCTTGCAAAATTGGGACCACACGATGACCCCGAGGCTTTCTTAGTCACATTTGAACGAGTGGCCAAAGCCGCCTGCTGGCCAAGAACTCAGCCATTCGACTTGCACCTTATCTAATGAGGGAAGCACAGGCTGCTTACAGGAGCTTGGACCCAACCCAAGCTCTGGACTAAGGAGAAGTAAGGGAAGCTATCCAGGACAGATTGGGGTTTCCCCCTGAGGCCTATTGATGCCGGTTACGAGGCCGGACGTTTCAAAAGACTGATCGACCTAGGGTGGTAGCCCAACAGTTATATGACTGGGCCTCCCGGTTGCTTCTTCCCTCAGAGCGCAACCCCAATCAGATAGTGAAGATGATCATATTAGAACAATTCATTGAGATCCAACCCCAACCTCTAAAGCAATGGATATCCCGACAGGGCCCGACCAACTTAACTGAAGCCATTAATTTGGCAGAAAAGTATATGGAGGCCGAGGAGGGATGGGGTGATAGAAGGGGGTGGATAACATCCAAGAAGGTAGCTAAGGGGAGGAAGTGGAGGACAGAAGGAAGGGGGCACTGCTTGGGAGCTTTCACCGACTAGGTCAGAAAGGGGAATAGGGAATCCACCAATCCCCAATTGGGAAAAGGGGAAACCCACACAGGAGACCAAAACCCCTTTTTGCTGTTTTAAATGTGGGGAGATTGGATATTTTAAATGGGAATGTCCCTTCATGGAGTGCAATTTCTGTGGAGTTGGAGTCCCAAACCCCAAAGTAGGGATTGGGGAACAGCCCCAGGTCAAGAAAGCCATCGAGATTCAGGGGGAAGTTCTTATGGCAATCATTGACATGGGAAGTAATCAATCCTTTATTGCGGGGGTATTGGCCAGGGCACTTATGGTATCGAGCCAAAGAAATAGATTTGCGGGACGAGTGGGGGATGCGATGTGTGCATGGAGATAGTAGGCAGCAACCTATGTATTGGGTCCCTATTAGTGCCAATGGGAAGGTTCAAACCATAAGGAGAGCAGTGGTTGAAAACCTTCCCTACCCTCTACTCTTGGGGAGGGATTGGTTATTTCTCCAGGAGCCCACAGTGAAAGGGGTATGGGTATCCACTCGGGCCAGAAACTATTCAGAGAGTGAGGAAGAGGAGATGCGAATAGAGAACCTGTTTCCTTTTGCGGGCCAGGATAACGTAGGGGAACCGGGAAAAACTAGAAAGAGCAAAGCAGTCCTGAGGGCTGAAAGGTGGAGGGGATTTCTTCCCGGACGGGAGGCAGTGGATCCCCTGGGAGAAGAAGTCATACAACAGTTCCCTCAGTTTCAACAACACCAACAAGCAGACCCCACCTTGGCTAAGTTGTGGGAACAAGCAAGGGGAGGGGATTCCGCACAAGGCCAGCCAGTCCCTAGCTTTGTGGTGAAAGAAGATGATCAGCTATTGTATAGGAAGGATACCCAACCTGAGGGGGTGGAGAGGTGACAATTAATAGTTCCCCAAACCTTTAGACAAGCTTTGGTGAATTTAGCCCATGCCCATCCATTGGCAGGATACATGGGGGAAGTGAGCACAGAGGCTCGGCTACTCCAAGGTTTTTTGTTGGCCAGGGGTGTTCCAAAGTATCTGAGAATTTTGTAGGTCCTGTCCACAGTGCCAAGTGGTACGTCAGTGGGTGCCGCCAAAAGGCCCACTGATTCCGTTATCAATAGTGAATCAACCCTTAGATAGACTAGCATGGATATTGTAGGCCCCCTAGATCATACATCAAGGGGAAATCAATACATTTTAGTGGTCATAGCTTACGCTACCCGTTTTCCATGGGCGGTGCCATTAAAATCTCCCACTGCGTGGGTAATCGCCAGGGAACTTTTACATCTGTTTTGTATGGAAGGATTCCCTAGGGAGGGGTTGACGGATAGGGGATCTAACTTCAAGAGTAATCTAATGAAAGAACTGTGGCAAACGCTACGGGTACGGCATTTAAAGACAGCGGCCTACCACCCACAAAACGATGGACTGGTAGAACGGTTTAACCAGACCCTAAAGACGATGTTATAAAAGTGCTTCAGTGAGGGGATGAAGGATTGGGACACGTCAATCCCATTTCTTCTGTTTGCGGTCAGGGAGGTTCCGCAGGCGTCCTTAGGGTTTTCATCCTTTGAATTAATGTTTGGGCAACAACCCCGAAACATGTTGACCATAGTCCATGAGGCATGGGCCGGAATGACGGATCAAGCCACTTCGGTCGTTGACTATGTACAACAGTTGAATCAGAAAATGAGAACAGTAGCCTATTTAGCTCAGGAAAACCTGAAGCAGGCGCAAAGCAAACAAAAGGAGTATTATGATAAAGGTGCCAGGCTCAGGACCTTCTGAGAAAACAAGAAAGTGTTAGTGTTGCACCCCTCCTCCTCTAATAAGCTGCTAGCCAAGTGGAAAAGGCCGTATACATTACGAAGGAGGATGGGTGAGATGATTTATGAGGTTGCGTTGGGAGGGAGAAAAACCCAAATCTATCATGTGAACTTACTGAGGCCGTGGGTGGAGTGAGAAGCTTTAATGGCACAAGGTATCCCAGCAGCCGAAGAGTTGGGCCCTAGTGTCCAGGACTGTAGGACTGAGGTAGAAGTCCAGATAGGAGAAGGGTTAACCCTCCGGCAGCATCAAGACATTCTGTATTTTCTACATAAGTTTGGGGATGTGTTTTCAGTGTTTACCGGGAGAACCCATAAAATTGTCACAGAACCTGGGAAGGTGGTTAGACAGAAGCCCTACCATCTCCCTGAAGCTAAGAGGGCCCTGGTGAATAAAGAGGTGGAAGAGATGTTGAAGTTAGGGGTCATAGAGAAGTCCTATAGTGAGTGGGCCAGCCCCATAGTTCTGGTCCCAAAACTGGATGGTTCGACGCAATTCTGCATCGATTTCCGACAGGTCAATGCAGTATCCCAGTTTGATGCATACCCAATGCCCCAGATAGACAAGATAATAGAGCAGTTGGGCAAGGCTAAATATCTATCCAACTTAGATCTCACCAAGGGGTACTGGCAGATCCCTTTAGATCAGGAGTCCAAAAAGAAAACTGCTTTCATAACTCCTCAGGGCTTATACCAGTTTAATGTTCTCCCGTTTGGACTTCATGGGACTCCAGCGACCTTCCAGCACCTCATTAATCAGGTCCTGGAAACCCATCAAGCATACGCGACTGCCTATTTAGATGATGTAGTGATTTTTTCGCTAAATTGGGAGAGTCATTTAAAACTTGAACGCCGTATGTATAGCATTAAGACAGGCAGGGCTCATGGTCAATTCAAAAAAATGTGTCCTGGCTAGGACAAAGGTGCAGTACCTGGCCACATAGTGGGGAATGGACTTGTGAAGCCAGTACCGTCAAAAGTAGAGGCTGTGCTACACTGTCCAACGCCAAAAACAAAAAAACAACTCAGGGCATTTTTGGGATTGGTAGGGTACTACCGCCGATTTATTCCCAACTTTGCGGAGTTAGCCAGTTCATTGACAGAACTGTTGAAAAAGAGCCACCCTAACCAAGTATTGTGGGAACAAGAACAAGAAGTGGCCTTTCAGGAACTGAAAGCTGCACTTTGCCATCAACGTGTGCTAAGAAATGTAGATTTTGCAGCTCCTTTATCCTGAAGACAGATGCCTCGAGGGTAGGGATTGGAGCGTCCTGAGTCAGGGGGAGGGGCTGGACGAACATCTGGTACTGTATCTTAGCCAGAAATTATCAAAGGCTGAACGGAACTACTCCATAGTAGAAAAGGAGTGTTTGACCGTAAAGTGGGCCATGGAGATGTTACAATACTATTTGTTGTGCCGCCATTTCACTTTAGTTACAGATCATGCCCCACTTAAGTGGCTAAATGTGATGAAAAATACAAATGCATGGCTCATGAACTGGTATTTGTCCCTACAGGTGTTTGACTTTACTGTAGTGAATAGAGTAGGGAAAGAACACCTAAATGCTGATTTCTTGTCCAGGGAGGGGGTAGGAGTCTTGCCAAAAGGTGAGACTCCTGAAAAACAGTGTGGGGGGGGGGGGGGGGGGAGGTCTGTGATGGGGTCTATATACCGGCCTGGGGAAGAAGGTTAAAACCTCAGGAACTAAAAACTCCCGGAACTAAAAACCCCAGGGAGGGAATTCAAGAGAAGGAAAACCAGGAGACAAAGAGCTAGGAAGTCACACTGGTTCCTTTCCCCAGTAATAGAGAGACAAGAGACACGGCTGTGGGAGGAAGAGGGTGGAGACCCGGGAACCAATCCCTGGCCACTAGGGGAGGAGCCTCCACTCTATAAAGATGAGCCTCAGCCAGAGCAGTCTCAGTCTCCTTCTGGGGACTGAAGAGGCTGGATCCCGGACCATGACTGTCTATCATGGAAAGGACTCTGTTTCCAGGAAGCTGCCTACACTGGAGAGAGGAGGGAAGGACTACAACTGTGGTGCCAAGAACGGTGAGCTTGGAACACAGAGACTTCTATTTTGTTTTGGATTATTTTCTTTTCTGCTGGTGAACTATTTTGGAAAACTGCCGTGTGGGTGGAGTTATCTCTGGGAGGAGTGGTAACGGCCCAGAGATACATGGGAGGTGGCAAATAGGCCAACCGGGCCTAATTTGGATTTACTTTGTTGGACTATTTTTGGACATTGTTTTGTTGAGTCTTGTTTTTTCTACATAAAGAGGACTATGATGTAAAGGCTGGGACTTAGTCACAATGCCCAGCTCAGCTGGGGAACGTCTGCCTCTTAGCCAGCCAGTCACTGAGAGTGGAGGTTTGAACCCCGCCTGGGGAATCAGAGGATGAATTTATAAGTGACTTCCCTTGGAGTTTTACAGTGCACGGGAGTGTTCCTACCAAATACTGGACACTGAAAAGCCCATCCAGAGTCCATCAGCCAGGTAACGGTTGACAAGGATACACAGTGGTCGAAAGGCAGGACCCACCAAGAATCCAGAACCAGATTAAGGTTCCACAAGGGCACCAGTAGCCACCAGGGAGAACAGTTTCTTAACTCACTTTCAGAACTAAGACACATTCAGAGGAGAAGACCAAGTCCCTCCATTGACTTGTCCCCTATAAGAAGCAAAAGCTGCCATTTGAAATTTGCAAAAATGAATGGAATTTCCACTTTGAGAGGCTGAGAACCTCACTCCTCACACCAGGCCTCAAAAACATTCCAAATGCTAACATAAACCAGAGACATAGAAAAGGTCCCAGCCCAGAGCAAGGTGGAATCACTGCAGCAGAATAACCACGCTTCAATAAAAGAAAGAAAAAAATCAACTTAGATCGTCATGTAGAATGAGTCCCTGTGCAATAGATCTGTCCAGGGCAGCTTTGAGAAGACTGCCCACCAGCAGCTTGTGCAGACCAGCATACCACAGCCTCTGAGCCAATCCGAAGCCACCAAAAGCACGGTTTCAGTTTGACTTGCGATCTTTCACACCTAATAATGGTCATGGTGGGAAGGGAAATAACTCTCCACCCCATGGCACCAATTGAACGACAGCATTGACACATAGAACTTTCGGATCCCGTTTCTGACTTGAAGAACCATGAAACTTCGCATTGGTTGAAGTTGCAGCAAATCCAGAAGGGTGACCCCAACACGCCACCATAAGTGGAAAGACCTTGGCCGAAAACTCCTACTCTCCAGGGACCAAGCTCTGACCGCTGAGAAAGACAGCCTTTCCAATGTCCTTTCCGGCAATGTGGAAAACTGATATGTCTAGAAGATATTGCTCTGCCCTTACCATGAGCACATCTATTTACTCTGAAACCTGAGAGCTCTTGGTTCTAGCCCGAGGAAAGATGTAAGCCACTGTGGATGCATTGTCCAATATTATCCTGATCATCCAGGCCTCTAGTAGCTCGGTGAACCTCAAGCACACCAGCTTAACTGCACATGCTTAAAATCAACTGATGATGCTCAGCACTCCAGCAACCTTGTACTACCAATCCAGTGCCTCTAAAAAAAACTCCTTTATTGAAAGGATCTACTTGCAACCACCACTGCAAATGGTCACTTACCTTTAATGGTAAGAGAAGCCATGTAGTTCTGAGATTGTGAACCCCATTGGGAAACTGTGCTGAAGAGGCCACATGTGCACTCTCACCCAGAAGAAAACCTCCAACGTGCCATCAAACCCAGGTCACACTATCGGGCAAATAGACTTCCTTAGGGTTTGAACTGGAGCAATCAACTTTTGAATATGACTCCCTGGCCAAAACACTCAACCCTGCTAGGAAATGACATGGATGCCAAGATATTCCAGCGTCTGAGGCAGCTATAAGCTGTTCTTGGCCAAGTTCACCATCCAGCCTAGCACTTATAGTAATGAGACCACCGTGCAAGAAGCCAGACTCTCTTCCATGCTTTTGGCCCGAAACAGCCAGTCATCCAGATACAGGAAACCAAGATGACACATCTACGGAAGAACGGCACTATCATTCCATGACCTTAGAGAATGCCACAAGGGCAGGGCCGAAACTGATAATGACGTCCAAGCAGCAGTTACCACCCTTAACAGAATGCAAAGGGATAATCTGCATGGTGCGGTAGTTACTAGCATAAGCAAATTGCTGGACAGACTGGATGGACCAATTGGTTTTTATCTGCTATCATTGGTGTTTACTGAAGAGGATGTTGGGGAGGTACCCGTACTGGAGAAGGTTGTCATGGGTAATGATTCAGATGGACTGAACCAAATCACGGTGAACCTAGAAGATGTGGTAGGCCTGACTGACAAATTGACGAGTAGTAAATCACCTGGACCGAATGGTATATACCCCAGAGTTCTGAAGGAACTAAAAAATGAAATTTCAGACCTATTAGTAAAAATTTGTAACCTATCATTAAAATCATCCATTTTACCTGAAGACTGGAGGATAGCTAATGAAACCCCAATATTTATAAAGGGCTCCAGGGGCGATCCGGGAAACTACAGACCGGTTAACTTGATTTCAGTGCCAGGAAAAATAGTGGAAAGTGTTCTAAACATCAAAATCACAGAACATATAGAAAGACATGGTTTAATGGAACAAAGTCAGCATGCCTTTACCCAAGGCATGTCTTGCCTCATAAATCTGCTTCACTTTTTTGAAGGAGTTAATAAACATATGGCTAAAGGTGAACCAGTAGATGTAGTGTACTTGGATTTTCAGAAGGCGTTTGACAAAGTTCCTCATGAGAGGCTTCTAGGAAAAGTAAAAAGTCATGAGATAGGTGTCGATGTCCTTTCATGGATTACAAACTGGCTAAAAGACAGGAAACAGAGAGTAGGATTAAATGGACAATTTTCTCAGTGGAAGGGAGTGGGCAGTGGAGTGCCTCAGGGATCTGTATTGGGACCTTACTTTTCAATATATTTATAAATGATCTGGAAAGAAATACGACGAGTGAGGTAATCAAATTTGCAAATGATACAAAATTGTTCAGAGTAATTACCGTATTTTTCGCTCCATAAGACGCACCTGACCATAAGACGCACCTAGGATTCAGAGGGGGAAAATTAAAAAAAAAAAAATTATGCTAAACTGGCTCTGCGTCTGGGCGTCTTATGGAGCAAATTAGGGGAGTGCATAGCTTTTTTTTTTTTCTCCCCATTTTGTTTTCGGGTCTGGGGAGGGCCATTTCGGTCCACTCCCCAGATCAGAAAACGTTTCTTTCTCTGGGAACCCCTCCCCCCCCAAAAAAAACCCCATCCCAACCCTTTAAATTAACAACCCCCACCCTCCTGACCCCCCCAAGACCTGCCGACTTAATTTACTACAACCCCCCACCCTCCTGACCCCCCCAAGACCTGCCAACTTAATTTACTGCAACCCCCCAACCTCCTGACCCCCCCAAGACCTGCTGACTTAATTTACTGCAACCCCCCAACCTCCTGACCCCCCCAAGACCTGCCAAACGTCCCTGGTGGTCCAGCGGGGGTCCAGGAGCGGTCCGGGAACGATCTCCTGGGCGTGGGCCGTCGGCTGCCAGTAAACAAAATGGCGCCGACGGCCCTTTGCCCTCACAATGTCACTGGGACCGACCGCTGCTATTGGTCGGTCTCAGTGACATGGTGAGGGCAAAGGGCCGTCGGCGCCATTTTGTTTACTGGCAGGCGACGGCCGAAGCCCAGGAGATCGTTCCCGGACCGCTCCTGGACCCCCGCTGGACCACCAGGGACGTTTGGCAGGTTTTAGGGGGGGGTTGCAGTAAATTAAGTCGGCAGGTCTTGTGGGGGGTCAGGAGGGTTGCAGTAAATTAAGCCGGCAGGTCTTGGGGGAGTCGGGGGGGGTTAGATTTTTGTTTGTTTTTTTTTTTTATATTCGCTCCATAAGACGCACATACATTTTCCCCCCACTTTTGGGGGAAAAAAAGTGCGTCTTATGGAGCGAAAAATACGGTAAATCACAAGCAGACTGTGATAAATTGCAGGAAGACCTTGTGAGACTGGAAAATTGGGCATTGAAATGGCAGATGAAATTTAATGTGGATAAGTGCAAGGTGATGCATATAGGGAAAAAAAAACCCATGCTATAGTTATACAATGTTAGGTTCCATATTAGGTGCTACCACCCAAGAAAGATCTAGGCATCATAGTGGATAACACATTGAAATTGTCGGTTCAGTGTGCTGCGGCAGTCAAAAAAGCAAACAGAATGTTGGGAATTATTAGAAAGGGAATGGTGAATAAAACGGAAAATGTCATAATGCCTCTGTATCACTTCATGGTGAGACCGCACCTTGAATACTGTGTACAATTCAGGTCGCCGCATCTCAAAAAAGATATAATTGCGATGGAGAAGGTACAGAGAAGGTTGACCAAAATGATAAGGGGAATGGAACAGCTCCCCTATGAGGAAGGACTAAAGAGGTTAGGACTTTTCAGCTTGGAGTTGGCTGAAGGGGGATATGATAGAGATGTTTAAAATCATGAGAGATCTAGAACGGGTAGATGTGAATTGGTTATTTCCTCTTTCAGATAATAGAAAGATAGGGGGCACTCCATGAAATTAGCATGTGGCACATTTAAAACTAATCAAAGAAAGTTCTTTTTCACTCAACGCACAATTAAACTCAGGAATTTGTTGCCAGAGGATGTGGTTAGTGCAGTTAGTATAGCTGTGTTTAAAAAAGGATTGGATAAGTTCTTGGAAGAGAAGTCCATTACCTGCTATTAATTGAGTTGACTTAGAAAATAGCCACTGCTATTACTAGCAACGGTAACATGGAATAGACTTAGTTTTTGGGTTCTTGCTAGGTTTTTATGGCCTGGATTGGCCACTGTTGGAAACAGGATGCTGGGCTTGATGGACCCTTGGTCTGACCCAGTATGGCATGTTCTTATGTTCTTAGTCTGTTACTAAGAATGGCAAACCGCAGTAACTATTGATATTCCTGATGAATGGGAATATGCATAAATGCCTGCATCAGATCTAGAGACAGGAGAATTCCCCTGATTGCACTGCCATTGATGCGGCATGCAGAATTACCATATAGAAAAAAGTCATTTTTTGCTACTTTTGCTGAGGATGTATATAGAGGACAGGCCATATGGATTCAGAGTTTTCACCCAGGCACAGACTTGTTTGAAGGCTACATGCTAACCTCTGAGTGAACTCCTATTTACCTTCTTGCACTGTGAAAGTTTACAAACAGGCAAGAGTCTGTTTACTTATTTATTCCACTAAGTCTATGATGAGAAAATTAAGAACATAAGAAATGCCATACTGGGTCAGACCAAGGGTCCATCAAGCCTAGTATCCTGTTTCCAACAGTGGCCAACCCAAGTCACATGTACTTGGCAAGTACCAAAACATTAGATACATCACAAGCTCCTATTGCTTATTAATTAATTGCTGAATATCGGTATATAAAAACAAATAAAATAAATAAATAAATGGATTTAACCTCTAGCAACTTATCCAAACCTTTTATTAAATCCAGAAACACTAACTGCTGAAACCACATCCTCTGGCAATGAATTCCAGAGTTTAACTAAGAGCTGAGTGAAAAATAATTTTTTTGATTTGTTTTAAATGAGCTACTTGCTAACTTCATGGAGTGCTCTCTGGTCCTTCTATTATCCGAGAGAGTAAATAACCGATTTACATTAACTTGTTCAAGTCCTTTCATGATTTTCTAGACTTCTGTCATATCTCCCTCAGTCATCTCTTCTCCAAAGTGAACAGGCCTAACTTATTTAGCTTTTCTTCATAGGGCAGTTGTTCCATGCCCCATATCATTTTGGTCACCCTTCTCTGCACTTTCTCCAGTGCAGTTATATCCTTTTTGAGATGCGTTGACTAATTAACTTATACTAAAGCCTGAAAGAGAAAGTGAAGGCCTCACAGCTGTGCCTGAAATTTGATAAGAACTTAGAGGGAGGAAACGCCACTGCTTCTATAAGCGTTTTGTAATGTATAAAGAGAGTCAGCAAGAGAGAGAGGGGAGAGAACCCTGGATGTGATGGTACAGGCTGATCCTTTGGAAATGTAAGCTTCTTATATCTATGTAGTAACTGTTAGAATCTACTATTACTTCTTCTATTTAATCTGATTTTATTTGCTCTATCCTCCTATTGCTCAAATAAACTTAGTTTCCTAAATACCTGGAACTGTGATATACTGAATCAAAGCTTGTGTGTGGCTCTTTGTGTAGCAGATAAGCTCCTGGGTTCAAGCCCCCAGTTATAATCCCAGTAATTGTGTGTGTTTATATGGGATAAGCCCCTCAGGTAGCCCTCAGCATAGACATCAGTGAGATTAGCTAGCCCCCCCCCCCCCCTCCCAGGTCAGAGCCCCTGGGCAGAATACCAATGTGCACGGTCTGGACCCATAACAGGAGCCCTCCATTTTTGCACAACAAAGAAATGGAATAACGGCCTGTATTTTCTTGCAGTTTGGGAACACTGCCACCCTTTTCCTTAGGGAGCTGCAAGGAGAGACCACAATGGCATCCTGAGGAATGCAAGGAAACTCCAGAACATATCCTTTTCTTAAAACTTCTAGGACCCACTGGACCAACATGATTTGGACCCAACTCTGATAACAGTGAGACAGATGAGGTGCTCCGTTCCCGGATTCAGCATTCTTTCAAGGCTTCCTGGACAGAAAGAACTGAGACTTACCAAAAGATCAAGAACTCTGAGTAGTCACTCCCCTAAAGTGACACAAAGCCTGAAGCCTCTAGCACAGTCTTTTGCCTAAAAGGACACAATGCTGACTTCTTATCCTCTGGCAAACAAGGGACCTGGGATTCCCCTTATCTATATACCATATACCCTTATCCATATACCATCTAGTCCCCTTATCTACAACTCACTTCCAAATAAAAGAGAACCTTTAAAGGGTAACCTTGTGTTACTAGACTTAGAAATTGTATCTGCCAACCAATTTCGCAACCACAAGTGACACCTAGTCGCTCCCATGGAAGCTACCCCTCTGGCGGCAGAGTGAACAATGTCACAGCCCGCATCAACTAAAAGCGGCCCTGGTTCCAACAATGCTCTGCTATTCAACCCCACTCCCTCAAGTTCCTGAAAGCGGCATAGACTCGCCCGACCTACCAGGGAGCAACAAGAAGCACTTTGTAGGCCTGCTTATTGATAGCTTCAATTCTCCTATCCTGGATTTCTTTTAGAGCTGCCCCTCCTTGTACCAGAATGGTTTGCTTAGACACAAAACAAAACAGCACTTCCACCTTCACAAAATGTAACTTCTCTCACCACCGGTTCCAAGGTGTACAGCCCACCAAAGCACGCCCTCCTTTAAGGTTTGCTTCTGGAGTGCTCCATACAAGGGCGATGAACTCTTGAATTGCATCCAGGAGAGGAAAGAAACAAAATAGGCTCCATGTTTTGTGCACCCATAGACTCAGTTACACCACGTGGCTTCAGAGTTTGAGATAACAGTTGAGATACTTGGGCTCCCAGCTATCTCCCTAAAACCGCTACAAATGCTCCAAAATGCCACTGCCAGGATTTTAACTAAAGCAAAAAAAAGGGACCACATAACACCAATATTAAAAAATCTCCATTGGCTCCCTATAAAATACAGAATCACCTACAAAACCCTCTCATCCATTCATAAATCCATTTACAAAGCCTCATACCTAGACCTCAGGATCCCATTCCAGCTACATACTTCCTCCCGTCCGCTGAGATCTGCGCAAAAAGGCTCTCTAAAACCCCCCTCACTCAAAATTTCGTCAAACAAAAGAGCCTTCTCCACTGCAGGTCCGATCCACTGGAACTCTCTACCATCAGATCTCAGGCTTGAACAATGCCCCCTCACTTTCAAAAAAAGACTTAAAACTTGGCTTTTCTCTCAAGCCTACGATTGAGTAGTATTCACAACGCCCTCCTCCAGGTCAATCTCATATCATTCCACTTAGTTCAACAACTATAGAATTAATTTTCCAATCCCTCATGTCTATTTGCAGATACCTTATTCATAATTGATTCATTTTAATCGCCTGTATATAAGATTGCTATTATTTATTGCTGTTGTTTTAATGTTATTTGTTATTTGTTATTTATTCAATTTTCTCCAAGTTCATTTTCCTGTTCTGTGTAAGACACACATGTTAAGTCAATCCAATGTTTTATGTACACTGAAGTGATTAGCAACATTGTTGCTGGAACTTCGGTATATAAAAAACGTTAAATAAATGAATAAATAAATAAACAACAGATTTGGTAACTCATCACTTTGAAGAATCGGAAATGTCTGTAGTCCCTGGAAAATGCCACTCAGAAAAAAAAGGATGAGCCCATACCAGGCCCTATAGGCCCCAATCTGACTTCTCCCTTGAAGACGTTTCCATCCCCTGACTGAGGGGACGAATTAGCATCCAGGCAATTCTGGCATACACTTGCAGAAATTCTTGGCTGTATTGCTCTTATATGGCAAGCAGCACAGATCACTAGTCGCTTAGACTTCTTTATCACCGTCACCATACCACCACACTTTTCTTGTGCGCCCAAATATAAGATGCGCTCAAGTACACTCACAGTATGCTCATGCTCAAGCAGGCACCCAGTATGGCTCAAGTAGGTGCTCAGTACGCGCTCAAGTAGCATTAAGTTTAAAATATGCAGTTCGCAAATATAGGCCACAGCCTTGTGTGCAGAAAGTAGGTGCACACTTGCGTGTCTCTGTCATCACACCACCTTGTGGCAATCATGCACACAAACAAATGCACAAAAACGCTGCCATGATCTATCATGCAGCTCAAAGTACCTGCACCACCATCACACCTCACTAAACTCCCCAGAGAAGTGAGAGGGAAGAAGGAAAAGATGTCGACCACTCACACCGAGGGAGAGAAAACTCAGTAAGGAAAGAATAGTCAGATATTCTTAGAACACTGTAAATAATTGCTCTTTCTGTTATTTCATTTAGTCTATCCTTCCTCTTCCAAGTTTGGAACATCCTTGTTTTATTGTAACTTCAGATTCTCTGTTCGCTTGTTATAGTTTTCCAGTGTTTTCTCTTTGTACACCCCCTGTTTAATGTAAACCAGCATGATGGGATTTTTATCTCGAATGCCGGTATAGAAAAATACTAAATAAATAAATAAATAAATAAATAAATAGGGGAAATAAAACCTCCCTACTCTCTGTCTTCTGCTCCTTCTTATTTATTTGTTTGTTTTACCTGAGCTCAGACGTCCCTGGATGAGAGTTCATCTGGGTCTACAGCTAATGGGGAGAGGGTGAAAGCCTTCACTGCCGAGCCTCCTTCATCCTTCAACTACTTCGCTTTATTTATTTATTTATTTATTGTAAAGTCTATGCCTGAAAAGGCTGCTGGACTAAAAGGGTTCAACTAAGGGAGGGATCCTTTGCTGTCATCTCAGGAGTACAAGCGGTGCAATAAAGTTCTTTTCTTCTTAATCTTCCTCTTTTTTTTTTTACTACAAGCAATCCCTAGTAGGGAAATGCATGTTCAACATCTTCTGGAGATGGAGCGTCAGGGCAGGGCTATATATCCGTGACGTCAGCTTTTACTCCATCTCCATCTGCTGGTAGAAGTGCACAACTCACTTGTGGGGATTGGCCTGCCTGAGTTTAGAGGAAGGCCCTTTTAAGGGCTGAAGTCTATGACATCATCCAAGGGTGCCATGGTCTGTTTCCCGCCTTGGGCTCTTTACGTCTGGGTGGCTAGCGCGTGCTCACACCTAAAAAGAGCAGGGCTGGTGTGAAGATGGCGGTGTCCATGCCACACAAGTAGGACCTGCTATTGCAGCATTCAGGGGTGAGTGTGCTGGCTCATAGGGACGTGCCGCAAGCAGGAAAATATAACATCAGGAATGCCTCTACAACAGAAACAAGCTGTATGTGCCAAAAGAGGCTTTACATCTAAAAATATTAAGGACATGCCATGACTTCCACCTAGCAAGACATTTCAGAATATGCAGAACAAGTGGGCTGGTAAGTCATGATTACTGGTGGCCAGGCTTAGGTCAGGATATAAGGACATATACAATGTCTTGTGAAGTACGAGCAAAATGAGGACGTCATGGAAAAGCCCACAAGGGCTCTTGATGCCACTCCTAGTACTGTCCAGATCATGGGAATGTATTTCCCTGGACTTCATCATGGAGCTACCCCTATGACAACAGAAATCCACAATATAGTGGTAGTGGACTCATTTTCAAATATGGCAGAAGAGGTCAAGTAGCTCATTTAAAACAAATCAAAGAAAGTTATTGTTCAATCAGTGCATAGTTAAGCTCTAGAATTCATTGCCAGAGGATGAGGTTACAGCAGTTAGTGTAACTGGGTTTAAAAAAGGTTTGGATAAGTTCCTAGAGGAAAAATCCATAAACTGCTATTAATTAATAAGCAATAGTGGCTTGAGATTTATTTAATGTTTGGGTACTTGCCAGGTTCTTGTGGCTTGGATTGGCCACTGCTGGAAACAAGATACTGGGCTTGAAGGACCCTTGGTCTGACCCAGTATGGCATATCATATGTTCTTTATGTTCCTTAGAATGGGAATTGGCAGAGATGTTGATGAGAGAGGTGGTTTGATTCTATGGTTTACCATCACATGTCATCAAGGTACCCAATTTACAGCATGATTTTGGAGGGAGAAAACCAAACTACTGGACCTCCGGGAATACTTATCAGTGGCAGCATTTTAAATTATATCTTCGCAATCCAACAGACAGACCAAATGGATAAATCAAATCCTGGAGCAGTATTTTAGATACTTTTGTAACTGTCATCAGAATGACTGAGTCCAGTTGTTGCTGACTGCAAAATTCCCATATAACAATGCAAAACATTGCTCAACAAAAACATCTTTCTTTTTTGGCAATGGTAGGAGAAGTATGACAGTCTAGGGTCCCAGCTACAGTAGAATTTGCAAGAGATGCATGATCATGTCCATCAAGCACTAGAGAGGACCAAAGAAGCACTAGAGAGGACCAGGAGCACCCAGAAGCATCCAGCAATGCTGGATGCTTCTGGGTGCTCCTGGCAGTCTTTGTAGTTTTTGTGCATTCTGGTACTTCAGGTGGGTGGGGCTGTTGGGGTGGGATTAGAAGGGAGCCCAGAGCCCATCTGAGATTTTTCATATGGAAGGAAGAGGCTCATGGGCTGCAAAGACATGCAACTTCTTTTAATTCTGTTACAATTCCCGCTCGTGGAGCTAATCCCTGCGAGCAGGCCTCTTCACTCTAACTCACCTTCCGACGCTGCCGTCTGCTGCTTTCGTGGCCTAGTGCTGCCAGGACATCTTTCGGGCTTGGAAGCCGCCGTCGCCTCTACTGCTTCCACCCAAACGGCCAGGAGGCTGCCGCCGGACTATCTCTGCCTCAGGAAGCCGCCAATGAACCCCTCTTCGCGACTAATGTCACCGCCGACTTGTCTCCGTGGCATGGAGCCGCTAACGCCATTGCCGGGTTCCTCATTGGATGGCAGGAGCCATCCCAGCTGTTGCCTGCGCCTCTGTCTCCATCTGCCTCGTGACAGTTTGCCGCTGCGAGGTCCTGCTCCTTTGTGGGGCTGAGCGCCGCTGTCCAAGGTCCTGCATTCTCTCTCTGGGCCTTCCTAGGCACCGGCGTGTGCCTCTTCTAAGATATTTAAAGGGCCAGCGGTGGGAAAAGCCCGCGGCCCTTCCGGAAATCTCTTCACCTCTACTTCTTGTCTCAGCCCTATAAAAGGGCTTCTCCTTCAGTCTTGCTTTGCCTTCGGGATAGGGTTCCACAGTTGTCTGTGCTTCGTGACCGGTCCAGGTCTTCCATGGTCGTCTTCTGTTTTGATGGCTTCGTGTTCAGTGTTCTTCATGCTCCCAGTCTTCTTGTCTTGATGTTCCTGGTCTTGTCCTCTGTTGGAGCTCCTTCATCCGTATTCCAGATGTTTCTATGTTCCTGATGTCCGATGTCCTTGGTTCCTGATGTTGCTTCTTGATGCCTTGTCTTCGCCTCTGCTTCCAGAACCTTTGGTTCCTCGATGCCACCCTTTCCTGGCGTGCCATGTGGTGGTCTCGTCTCCTCATAGGACATTGCCTGTCTTCTCATCCGCAGCTCAAATCTCCAGAGAGTCATCCTTGCCCGAAGCCAAGTCTCGTCTTGGTCCTGTTTCCTGTTTGAAGCTAAGTCCCGTCTTGGTCCTCCGTCCTGACTCTCGTTCCGGCCCTTGGATGTTTTTGGGGCTGCTCCGTCCATGCCTAAGACTCTACGACTGAACCTGTTCCGCTTCAGCGTGATCCGTGACCAGCCATGGATGGCTGTATAGGGCGTGCCTCGGTACAGGCTTCTACTGAATCTTTGCCATGTTACCAGCTTCATCTTCCACGTATCCGCCTGGAGTCTGCCTCGCATTCAAGCATGGTCCGCGACCAGTCCCATAGGTCCGCCCTGTGGTGGGCTGTGTAGGGCGTGCTGCATCGCAGCCTCAATCTAGTACTTGACTTTGATCCTGAATCCTCGTCTTCAGTACCTTGTTCCTGAATCTTCATCTTCAGTACCTTTGTCTTCGCCTGAGTCTTCGTCCAAGTACCTTCGGCTTCGTCCAAGTATCCATGTCTTTGCCTGGCCTCCGTCCGGCCTGCCGCTTCTTGCCATTACCCAGCGGCAGGTCCGAAAGGGCTTGGAATGGTCGGAGGACGGTTCATTGACCACCATTGCGTTGTTGGTCTTTCTTAGTGTGCAGGTCCGGTGGACGGTCAGTATCTTCAGCCTTGTTCCTGTCCTGGAAAATCCATGCCTTGTCTTCACGCCAGCCTTGTTCCTGCTCCATCCGTGCTGGTACCAACTCACCTTCTGCAGTGTGTCTTGGGGTTCTTCCCTGAGTCAGGCCGTGGCTCAAGGGCTCACATTCCTCTCCAGATGGATCGCGCTTCTGAGCTCCTGACTGGGCCTGAGGGTGCGCTCCGTAACAAATTTATTAAAGAGAGAGGACTAAGAGAGAGCAGAGAAATCAAGCACTATATCTTGATACAATTTTTTTGGTGGGGTAAGGGGAGTGGAAAATTGGGACAACAAGCCAAAAAGGGTTTTTTTTGTTTTTTTTTAAATTACCTTGCTATATTATGAATATAACTGGTTAAAGTTAAGGTTATCCATGTATGCTTACCTGGATAACTGAGTATATCTAGAGGCATGGCTAAATTTTTCAAAAAAACTTTATGTGGATAACTTAGGAGGGAAAATATTCAGCAGGAGATGTGTCCTGCTGAATATCTGGCTAAAGTTATCTGGGTAAAGTTATCAGAATAAATTTGTCGCTCACCAGCCTACTGAGTATGGATCTAAATATTAATAATGTAACAAAAATAACAATAAAGAACAAACACTGTCCTATACAAATTACTAACTCACATCAACAGACACAAACTACAGAAATAAAATATAGCAGTCTCAACACAGCAATTAATGTTGCATCAAAGCTTATGTAAGAAGGTGTGCCATAAATTTATTTAAGTTTAAAAGCTGTTAAAAGCTTTGCAATGCTTTCTGAAAGGCAGATATAGTTCCTCCAACAATCACAATTCCTCAGGAACACTATGACAGAGATTAGAACCTATAAAAGAAAAGGTTTTTTTTATCTTGTTTAAAATAATCTAATCTAATTAACCAATAGAATGCAAAGACAGTGTCCTAGTGAGAATATAGGCCTTCAACCAATTTCTGAGGTACACTGGTTGATTAAAAGGCAGTATTTTAAATGTTTCAGAGGGATGGCCGTGTTTGATGAAGCAAAAATGATAAGAGGCGGATGGCACCTTATAGACTAGCAAATTTATTGAGGCAAGAGTTTTCGAGGATAGAGTCCACTTTATCAGATGTGGACTCTGTCTTCAAAAGCTCATGTATTGTATTCTAAAAATCACCGAAAGTGTAACTGTTCTAAAGCTGGAATAACATGAGCCTTGGATTTAAGTTTCTATTTTTAGATGTTTATAAATTATAAATGAGGGTGTTTATTTTCCAGTTAATTAGGGTATCTTTAAAGGTATAAAAATCAATATTTATTTATGTCTTCACTGTGTGGAATATTGCAGAGTACCTTTTCCGGTTGAATCAAAGGCATACATTTGTGCAGCTGAAGAGACAGTGCGGAAAAGATACAACAAGTAAAGGATCCAAGGCAAACAAAGGGAGGTGTGAGAGAATAATAAGGGACATGGTGTTTTGCCAATGTTTATCTAATAAACACTTATTTTATTTTATTTTTTTGCATTAGGGGTGTTTTATTTTTTTACTAGTTAAAAACTAAAATCAGAAGCCCTAATAGTTTACATAGAAACACAGATGATGTCCACCAATCTACTCATTATTACCTGCCTACTGTGTTGTCAAAAGTCTTACTTGGCCTGTGGTCTTCTCCCTGCTTCTGCCACTAAGGTCCCTTTGGGTGAAATATTCAAAATATTCAAGAGATCTAGCTGGCTAAATAAGTACTTAGCTATATCAAAGCCTCTGAAATTAACTGGGCTAACCCTCTTAACTTTGACCACCTAAATTTCACTAGGTGGCTAAAGTTAGCCAGTCAACTTCTAAGCAGACCAGGAGCAAGGTTAGGTTGGTGAGAAATTAGGTGGCTAGAATTGATTTTCAGTGCTAGCTGTCCAATTTGAGCAGCCAAATCCAGGCACTTCCACAGAAGATAAGTCTGTTGGAAGGATAGGGAGTGGCAATAGATCCCCCTCGCCCTCCCTTCCACCTTCAAGTAAATATTGTGTGAAGGGCTGCCAGTCTCCCACTGGATCATCTTCCTCCCAAGTAAAAGTAAAATTGAGAAGAAGTGGGGGAAGAGATGTCCAAGAGGCCCCCCCCCCCCAGCCCCACTACTCCTCATAAAACCTCCCCAACCTAAGCCAGAAGGAGGAAGATATATCCTTACCTCCTCTGGATTGGCATTAATTGTTGCTCTGAGAACATGTCATTTTTCTGGTTCCATTCCAATGAAATTGGATAGATTAAAAGGAAATAGTATAGCATGGATGAGCTTCCTTGATATTCCATGTAAAGAAATACAAAATTTCTTCCACAGGAAATAATGGAATCTAGATGGCAAAAGGAAGGCCACTTGGATTTATTCTTGCTCTGAGTTGGAACTGAAGTAAATATATTCCAGGCTGAAACCCCAGAAAAGTGAATAAAAGACACCTATCTAGGTGGGTGCATATTTGCATAAGTCTTTGGAGACGGAAGCACAGATGATAAGCCTGATACTGGAAAACATAACTGGGTTCCACATCCTGCATGCTCCTGAAAGTCTCCTGAAATTCAAAACCAATAGTGGTGAATAAACTAAATGATAGTGTGAACAATTATACCTACGTTTTTTTCTCTCAATGAAGATTCACATAGCAAAGCCAGAAGGTACCCTTTGGTGAAGGCAAAAGCCAGAAAGACGAATAGATGCATAGGGAGAGGACTGGACAACTGAAAAAAAGGAAGTGATATTGCCTCTGTATAAGCCCCTAGTAAGGCCTCATTTCCAATATTGTTCCCAATTCTGGAGACTGCACCTTCAAAAGGATATAAACCGGGTGGAGTTGGACCAGAGGGTAGTTGCTAAAAAGGTCAGTGGTCTTCATTATAAAGCATATAGGGGCAGACTTAAAGATCTAAACATGTATCCTCTAGAACAGTGATGGCAAACTCCACTTCTAGAGTGCCACAACAGGCCAGATTTTCAGGATATCCACAATGAACATGCATGAGATAAATCTGCATACAATGGAAGCAGTGCATGCAAATCTTTCTCGTGCATATTTATTGTAGACATCCTGAAAACCCGGCCTGTTTGTGGCACGACAGGACTGGAGTTTCCCATCACTGTCCTAGAAGAAAGGAGAGATAAGGGACATTTAAATTAAAATAAAGTAGCAATGCACCGGAGGTGGGTCTCTTTCAACAGAAAGGAGGCTCTGGAAGGAGGGGTCATGGGATGAGGATTAAAAAGGGTAGATTCAAAGTGTGCTGGATGCATGGAACACACCCTCCCGATGGAGCTGGTGGAGACAAGGTCAGTATCTGAATTCAAGAAAGCTCTGGACAAGCACTCTCTGAGGGAGTTATAGGGATTGTAGAGCTGAGTAGTTGGTGTGGATGAGCACACCAGGCAGGCTGTATGGTCTTTTCTGCCATCATGTTGCTATGTTTGTACATTTTCAACTGCATAACTTGTAAGGACTCCTTAATCATTTCTATCACTGATCAAAGTACTGAATACAGGTAATCCACTTAAGAGTCCTTAAGATGACTCACTGTTCAAAACTCAACAGTAACATTTGCTTTCTTTATTAATTAGGCAAACTATCTGACCTATTCAACCTGGGCTCAAGGTGGAACTGCTTTATTACTTGATCTGCTGGCAGTCTTCTACCAAATATCAAAATATAAATTATATTACCTTAAAAGTTCATGTTCCTGTTTGATTGGCATGATTTATTAAGACTACTTTCACCTTTTGTGTTTATGAAAAAATCTTAATAAAACTGAATCAATATGTTGCAGTGTATTAGCATTTCATTTAGGAAGATGAAGTTTTAAATTAAGTAAACTGTGTTTGGTGTACTTAGCCCAGCTTTCGGTAGATCTCTGTCCATGTCATAAATGTCACACAGTTTGGTACACTACTTCATAACACTGTCAATCTGATTTTTAAAAAAGCGAAAAAACTGGAACAAGGGATTACTGCAGCTCAATAATTAAATATATCAGCAAAACTGTATAGAAAAGTTTGTGTACTTGGTGCCTGGGTTATCCAGTGCTGTAAGTCTTTCATTTGTCTAAATATTAAGATTATAGTAATTACATTTTTAAAGAGAAATACACACTGACATTTATAGAAGCCTTATTTATGATGATAAAGCTATACTTTACCTTCCGTCTCTATCCCAGTCATACACTTCTATTTTAATTGTTCTGTGAACAGAAAAACAAAATCCCAATTTAATTTGTTTTCATATTTCCACCAAAAGAAAATACTTACGGAGACTGACAAAAATGTAAACTATCAGTGTAAGTTTATAATAAACCTTGTTAAATGATCACATTTGTAATTGTCCAATCTGCTTACTAGAAACCTATTAATGGCAAATTCAGATCTCAATGATGACCCTTCATTCTTTGATAAAGCTCATACTTAGTACAGACTAGAGAGAAAAGAGCCTATTCTTAAAGTATGTCAATTGACATTAACGACAGAAGTCGAGTGGCACCTTATAGACTAACTAATTTATTAAAGCATTAGCTTTCAAGGACAGAATCCAGATGCATTGACATTAGAATATGACATTTAGCCAGACAAAGTTTTCATTTGAAAACACACTGTGTACTCTAACCTAGACAATCTGACAGGCTTTTAAATGGAAATTTTTCCAAGTATATTGTTCTAAATTGCAGCACCATATACACAGGAAGGATAACTTTCAAACCTACATGCGTTACTGGATTTGCACGTGTAAGTAATCATGGAGATTTATCCTAGTATTTTAAAATCTGTGCAGCAGGTTGCCATACAGTTTATAAAATACAGCATAGTTCAGCTTTGAAAGTACATGCATATATTTCAGGCCTTGTGAATATTCGTAATGCTTTCTAAATAAACAGACTTATATTTTATGCACAAAAAATATAACATGTATGCAATACTTGAAATCACCAGCTTGCTAATACCTTCACCAGTTCACCCAGTTTGTCTCAAGTTCACCAAGATTGTCCTAGTACTTCATGCTGAACTCCCCCCAATTCACCCAGACTTCCCAACCAAAAATAGCAGACAACAGACAAGTCTAATATCTATTGTGCTAGTTTATTAGCAGGTGTAAAATTGCATAAATAGGTTGCCTAATGTATTCATATAAATCTCTTATAAAATAGCAACTTCCCCTTACATCTCCTGGCCCCACCCCAGAACATCTCTAGACCACCCCTTTTTTAACAGGTAAATGTGCACACAAAACTGAAAATATGCATAAACGTTTTAAGTTATATGCTAATTTTCCATGCAAAACCCCTTTGAAAATGTACTTATTAGGATTGAGAACTGGTATGTATCAGGAGCAGTAAATTCACTATTAGTTCTTCAAATGTCTGCTGAATTATGGGGAACCCAGCTCTCCTAGAGCAGCATCCAGGGACTTTGTGCATCCATGACATTCCAAAAGTACAAAGTTATTTTCTCTTCCTAAGGCTTTGCAGTAATATGTTTTAGTCCTACACATTTTGAAGACCATTAATGAACATTAACTATACTTCCTGAGGTATAGGTAACTTTCCACTGTGAGGTGGGCTAATTTGGGCCTAAACCACACTTCCTTCTATCTCTTCATCCTAACCAAAAGGCTTCCATACTCTGACCGCCATCTACTCCCTCTCCAAACCATAAAAAAATTAATTGATGATGTGGTAGTCCCAACCCTATCCCCACCACAGGAGTCCCTTAGAAGTTTTTACCAGCAGGGGGGAGCTGGTTCCTTTTCTACTAGCAGTGATGCCAAATTCAAAATAGTGCCAATGAATTCTAAGCATAATCATCGTGTCACCGTGTGAAGATGCACTTAGTGGAACCATTCCAGACTGACAGCCAAGGCAGCAAGAGATGTATAATAATTCTCCTAATAGCGGGGAGTAGGAGAATGATTTATCAGACAGCAGGGGAATGGTTGGTAAAACTGGGGAAATAGGGCTTTGATTGTTCCTTTGGTAGGTGGGGAGAATTTGATTGTTGACAGCTGAGGGGTGGGGGAAAGGTAGAACTGTTAGTCTGCTCCGCTGGGGATGGAGAGGAAGTACAGTGTAAGACCAAGACCAACGTAAGCAGCAGGAACCAAGACAGTAGCTGAGATCACGACCAGAACTGGAACCAGAAACTGCAGAAACGAGGCAAGGCAACAGGAAATCATAGAGCAAACTCTGTATGGGCTGTTGGACCAGTAAAGGTGTGTCAGGCTAGGGATCCTTATATACAGCCCTAAATTTGGGACATACTTAATGCTGGTCCAATAGGGAGTCTCCGGGGGTGGGTCTCCCTAACTTTGCTTTGCTTAGTATTTTCTAAAGGTTTCTTATTGATTCCTTGAACACCCAGGGCTACGGGTTCCATTCTGCTGCCCCTGACAGAATGCTCCCCTTCTGACAGGTGGCCTCTGGACACCCCCAAAGACCTCCAGAGTCCCAGATCCAACTTTGAGGGGCACGGTCTGGAGTGGGGCCAGATCCTGCCAGGCTAGAAGCAGGAATAGAGCCTGGCCTGGGGTTTGACACTGGACTTGCAAGGACAGTCATCGCTGACTTCACAAATGCATAGACAGGAACTCGGGTTGATGACACCAACTTCACCGGTGCCAAAGCAGGCCCTAGAGCTGACTTCACTAATGCACTGGCAGGAATTCAGGTTGACAGGAGGTTTGATTTGGTGTTCACCAGTGCAAAAGAAGGCACTAGAGCTGCAGAGTCAGCTGGCACTGATTTCACTGGTGCACGGATAAGGACTGTAACTGAAGAAATCTCACAAGAGTTCACTGGTGCCAAAGCAGGCACTAGAACTGTGGAAACAACTGGTGCTGACTTCGTTGGTGCATGGTCCAAGGCTGCTGGGACAGCCAGGAGTGGAATCTATAAATCTACTGGTGCGTCTTGGAGGAGAATCCTCACAAGAGTGGCTGGGGCAGTCTGAAGAAGAGCCATTGCAGGAGCTGGCACAGATGCCACAGTCTGGAACTGAGTCTTTGGCTCTGCGGGCAGCACAGCCTGAGGAGCAGAGCCTTTGGTGCTGTGGGTGGCGCAGCCTGAAGTAGAGAATTAGGTGCTGCTGCAGGCACGGTCTGGAGCAGAGTTCTGAGTGCTGCTGTGGACGCAGGCTGGAATAGAGTCTTTGGCACAGCTGTGAATGCAGCTCTGAATAGTGTGTTGGAAATTGCTGCAGGTGCAGCCTAGAGCATAGTCTTAGAAACTGCTCGAGGGCAGCCTGGAGTGGAGTCTTGGAAACTGCTGCAGGCGCAGTCTGGTGCTGGGCCAAGAGCCCATGCTGTAAATATAAATGCCAGCATGGAATCATGCATGACCAAGGCCATGAATTCCTCATGTCTTCATAAGTAAAGGTCATACCCTAGAGGCCTAGTCAAGCCATTAGTTCGTTGCTGGGTTCTGCATTGATCTTGCTCTCATATAGAACCGCTGAGACAAGAAAAAACCCACAATAAGCCTTTCTTGAATGGTTTAACTTGAAACAACATATCTGGTTCTCAAAAAAGAAAAATTAAACAGACAAGTCCACCTTTTTATTGAAAACTCATAAAATGGACAAAGAAGTTTTGGAATGCTTTTCATGTAATCACTTTGGTACCACAGGACTGTTTTGTCTTCATCTTGCCTTTGATCTGGGACTGGTCCAAGCTGTCATGGTCCATTCTGCTGGGGACAGAGAGGGAGTATGGTAGCAGTGCAGGGGCATACCTCAGAGATGCCGGGTGTCTAGAAGTCCTGAAACTGTAGGATCCAGGAATAGGGCCAAAGACCAAGATCGGAGCTGATGACCAGGAATGGAATGGGGATAGAAACAAGGAGAGTAGCAGAGGACTAGGATCGCAACAGGAACCAGGAGTGTAGCCTAGGACCAGGACTGGAACAGGATCCAGGACAGTAGCTGAGGACCAGGGTCAAAGAAGAAACCAGGAAAATAGCTAGTTGCATATCTTTTTTCAGACTGCAACTGTAGTAAATGTTGCAGTATGAAACTGTTTAATGTATGCATTAGTTTTGAAAGTTTACCTCTGGTAACTTTCAAATTTACCATGGCTGTAGTGAGTAAGCCTGTGAGAAGGATAAAGCAAGACAAGTCTGACTAGAAAACAAATTATTTTGCACACCGAAGGATTAAAAATGTCTTAAAAATGTGAATGGTCAAAACTGGTGGCAGCGATGGTTTGGTAGGATGCTGTCCTCCAATGACCAACAAAAATGGAACTTAAAAGCAGTATGCCCATCAATGAGTGGCAAACACCATGCATGGCCAAAATATTTTCTTGAAAACTCTAAAGAGCCCTCTGCCATGATATGTGACACAAATCACAAGACTCATTAGCATGACTCGCCGTAGCTGCTTGTCATAAGAACATAAGAACATGCCATACTGGGTCAGACCAATGGTCCATCAAGCCCAGCATCCTGTTTCCAACAGTGGCCAATCCAGGCCATAAGAACCTGGCAAGTACCCAAAAAGTCTATTCCATGTTACTGTTGCTAGTAATAGCAGTGGCTATTTTCTATGTCAACTTAATTAATAGCAGGTAATGGACTTCTCCTCCAAGAACTTATCCAATCCAACCAGAGAACAAGAGAATACCTCATGTACAACTGATGCACTAAGAATTAAATGACAAAGTTACAATAAGTAGACAAGAAATGTCAGAAATTAAATGCCTGATGTAATAAGGCTTTTCCCAGTTTTGGGAGCAATAGTCAAACTATTCAAATGTAAACCGGAGTGAAGGCCAACACTAATACTTCGGTATATAAAAACAAACAAATAAATAAAATAAATAAATAAAAAACTACCCACATTAGAACAAACTCTATGGGTAGTTTTTATCAACGGAGATTGCACCAACATTCAAAGCAAAATTATGGGGATATTCCATGAAACTAATACTTAGGAGATTTGAAACAAATCAGAGAAAGTACTTTTTCACTTAATACACAGTCAAGCTAGGGAATTTGTTGTTATAAGATGTTATCAAGGCATGTATCATAACTGGGTTTAAAAGGGGTTATATATCTTATGCTCTTATATTTAAACAATCCTTTCAGTGATTTGCAGTTTAGGGCTATCAGTCATACATAATACATGAAATTAGCTATTCTAACATATAAAAAGCATTCCATTACCTACAGGGAAAATATTCATTTTCCATCATGGCTTTCAACTAGCTATAGTGTTTATAAACAGAACATGTTTCTATGGCCTGAAGCTGTTAACTTAGTATGGTTTCGGTCTCTTCCCATCACCAATACAGTTGGTTTTGGAACACATTCTATCACTGGTGTTAAGCTGCTTTGACAGTATCTGAAGTACATAGCAGTTCAGCTGTTTTTTCCACAGTATATACTCATATGGAGCGCTCGACATACAAATTTTAAAAGTTCTTCCAAATTTTTTAGGCTAGTAACTCAAAACTCTTATGTCTTGATGAGATTTAGCATCTCTTAAAATTTTCTTCATGTGACTATCTACACATTACATGTAAATATCTTCATTTGCCTGCATTTACATGTGGAATTCCTTTAAAAGGCTAAATCAAATGTGAGTTTCCTCAATGAGCTACTAATACTGGCACAGTACACAGAAAAGGGTGCATGATTGTTTTCAATTCTTTTCATAGTTAGTGAGAGAACTTTATCAGTGTGTAATATGAACACCCATAATTTACTGCTTTTATATTTTAGGGAACTGCTTATTCCAACTCTGCAATTTCCTATTATTTTATTTGTGAGTTACAGAGTTATTTAGGAACCTATTGTTTTATGTATAGCATTATGTAAAATGAGCCAATTAATGAAAAGCATATTTTAAAGAATTTCTGTACCAGGACCTAACTTTTGGAAGTATTTACACCTGGAATTAAAACTCTTGACCCATTTTAGCCTTACTAACATTAGCTTTACAAGTAATATTTTATTCCCTGTGTGTATCTCCTCTATCTCCATTTTAAACCAAAATATGCTTATATTTATAAGTACATAATAGCCTAGTTTCAACAAAACAGCTCCCGTTTTCAACATTTGAAGTGATTCAAAATCTAATAAAGCCCATGTTTTCTCTCATCTTTCAGAACTACTATACTCTCTTCTTAATCAAATAAACTGCTGCATAGCTGGTGACATCAAGGCTTATTTTTGATTTGCTAAAAAAAAACCCCAATAATATCATCAGTAGGCAACAGTTTATTCCTCTTAGTGAGTAGAAAACAAGATTAGAACGTGCAGTTTTATTAATAGCTTCAAAATTAAAATATGAATGCTAAATCAAAGCCCTCTCAATAGTGTGCATGGTAACAAGTTAATACCTAGTCTGAGGTAGGTATTAAACTTTGGGCCATTAGCAACTACTTGCTAAATATCATGTAGGAAGAACATAGCCTAGTAGTTAGAGTGGTGGGCTATGAAATAGGGAAACCAGGGTTCAAATCCAACTACCATTCCTTGTGACTTTGGGCAAGTAACTTTACCCTGCCTTGCCCCCAGGTATAAACAGGAAGGATAAGTTTTAAACAGGTGCACATGGTATAAAATTGGTTGTACGTGCATAAATATGTGCACAATTTTATATGGACGTGCACATATGCATGCAAATGCCGCCTCTACCTCATAAGTGGGGGGATTTTAGTAGACAAAAGCGCCAATGCAATTACCAGTTTCCCAAGTTTGTTTCTAGTTTGCCCAGGTAAAGGTTAGGACTTCCTAACCCCCCTAGTTAATTAGCCTCCCGTTTACCCTGTTAGCCCCGACCCTTAAAACCCAAATGACTAGCCTGGTTTTATTTGTTTTAGGACTTACACGCCATCCATAGCAGAAATAAAGTTATGCTGTAGGGGACCCCGGCGCATGCTCGTGCGCGTAAGGTTTTACGCACTGGTTTCATTCATAAATCCAGGAATGCCCATGCCCCGTCCAGACCACGCACTGTCACTTTTCCATGAAACATTTTTGTGCTTGTACCGGGAGATATGTGCATAAGCAAGTGCGCAGCGCATGCTGGTCTAACTTCTGTGCGTATCTCCCAGCTTTGGCATGCATAGGACTTTTAAAATTCACCTATTAGACTGTAAGCCCTCTGGGGATAGAGAAATGCCTATAGTATCTGAATGTAATCCACTCTTGAAGTGCCTAAAAGCAGAATATCAATAGCATGCCATTGTATTTACCTTGCACATACTAAAGTCTCATTTTCACATGATGTTCCTTCATTTACATGTATGATATTCTAATTTTAACATGCTTGCTGTCTTTTCTTTTCATGAAACAAATGTATTGCTTAACATGCTATTTTTAGCATGCACAAGAGGGCCTAAAATGCATGTTAAATTTACCACATAGGACCCATAATCTGGCAAACGTAAACTTTTCTGTATTTGCTTATTTAGAGGAGCAGTTAATGCATTACCTACCTATTCACTCACTGCATTCCCAAGGAGAGTATCTCTTAGCAATTCCATCTTTAAAAATAATTAGGTCAATTATGGTCTACAACTGTACATTCTCGTGTGCAATTTGTCTTTTCATCTAGTAGGTATTGGTAAGTTTAAATTGTACTTCTACTATAGGTTTCTATTGTTATTGAATTACTATTATTAGCATTTTGTTGGTTAAACTATATTAAAGGGTATGGTTGAAGCAATTAGGAGATTTTACATGCTTGGGAGAAAAACAGTAACTAAATGTTTTTATATATCTACTGTCAAGCAGACTGCTCTAATCTGTTTAAGCTTTTGTGTGACTACTAAAAAAGAAAAAAAAGCTTGGGCAGAAAGGCAATCAGTTAGAACAGTTTCCAGGAGAAACCACTGAGGAATAAAAGCAATTAGAAGATAAAACTTAGAAAGAAAAGTTAGGAAAGGAATTACATATTAAATTTAAATTTATTTATTTAAAGTATTTCTAGCATGCCATATCTTTAATCTTGGGTGGGATACATGATAACATACATAAACAAATCTAAAAATGAAATATTTGGATAAATAAAGGGAATATTTTGCAACAGCAAAGATAAAAGCAGTAGACTGAGGATAGTGTCACTGAGAACCAGAATGAGTCTGATACTATTTAGAAGGCCTTCATGGCCTCTAAAGATGTGAAGCATAAGAAGATCGATGAAGAATATAAGCCATGGATACCTTTTGCTTCCTCCTCCAATAGGAGCTTCATGACCATAGTGGAAAGGGAATATCTCAAAGATACATGGATGACAGTATTGAAGGGGCAGGAAGATTCACTGTGAAGGAGAACACAAGAAGTAAGGTAGTGCACCCCAGAGTAAGAAGAAACTGGTAGGGACTATTATCAGGAGAATAAACTTGGGAGCAGGAGAGCAAAGGAGACAGGTTATTTAAGTGCTTAGCGGTTGCCACAGTTCAGAGGAATATAAAAATCATCATTAGGATTACTGGGGCAGTAAAATGAGAGTATGACGATGCTATTGTCTACCTGGGGGAAAATGTACTAGCTAGAGACAAAGTAATGGTAATGCAGGAGGAGTTCAGTGAATTAGATCCTTAGAGCAGCGGTTCTCAACTGGTGTGTCGCAGCACACCGGTGAGTCGCCAAGCACCGGCAGGTGTGTCGCGCACTTCCTGGTCTCCCGCTCTTCCCTCCCTCTCCTCACCCCAGCGAGACGCGCACAGTTCTTCAACGAACACTGCTGCTGTTCCTGCCCGTGATATCAGCACTTTCAAGCTCAGAGTGGAACGGCAGCAGTGTTTGTGGAAGCCAGCAACAGCAGCATGGCCTTTTCTTTGTCCCGCCCCTGCGGCCCGGAAGAGGAAGTGATGTTTACCAGGCACATGGGAAGAAGAAAGGACCATGCTGCCGCTGTCAAATTCATGTCCCAAGTCCCCCCCCGTCCCCCCCCCCAGCGGTGAGAAGGCAGCAATCAGCTGTTTGTCTGTGCTGCGATCATCGCGATGCAGTACAGTCAGCTGAGAATGTTGTCGTGGCAATTTCCTGCCACGCAGCTGATTGGGAAATCTGTCGATTAGCTGCCTTGGGTCTGCGGCGTTTACCTTTTTTTTTTTTTTTTTTTAATATGGTCCCTGCTCCAGACCTACGGGTCCTGCTGATGTCAGCAGGATTGTGGCCTAAATCGTAAGCCCCCCCCCCTCCCCCCTCCCCATGCCTTCTGCAGCTCCCCTCTCTCCTCGTAGTGACACTAGGCTCATGTCCACTCCAGCCCTTCCCCTCGGGAACACTTCCTGCCTCTCCTCAGGCTGCGATCAATTGGCTCCTGCCGATGTATTGGTGGTAAATTATTGTTTTTTCATAAGGAGGGCTATTGCACCTGGTAGGAGAGAGTGTTTATGTTGCTGTTACTGAGATGACACCAGAAATATCTTTTTTGCATGGTAAATTGAAAGGGGACTGTCCTAGTTCTGTTCTGTACCCATTGTTGGGGGGTCAGGGTGGATCCTGTAGATACAGAGTATAAGTTTACATTTAGCCCCGTGACGGTCATGTGTTCAGTGTGTCACGCATGTGACAACCATCTATCAGGTGTGTCCCGACCGAAAAAAGGTTGAGAACCACTGTACTAGAATATAACCACAGTAGAAAACAGGAAGGAAAAAGTACTTCTGATTCAAAACAGAAAATAACAGAGAAAGTGGATGGATGCAGGTGGCAAAAGAAATAAGAAACATGGTACAATTAGAGTCATGACTGAGATATAAGCACATTAAGTTATAATCTGTTCAGCAAAGACACCGGAGGCAGAAAAGAAGTGGGGAGCCTGGCACTTTACATGAAGAACAACATAAAAGAAACTGAAATACAGAGAATATGAGTAGGAGCCCAGTGGGTTATCCCACAAAAGGAAAATGAAATTACCATTCACAATGACATAATTTACAGATTTCCTGCACAGGAAGAGAAGTTTAGCAAAATCCATCCAAAAGATGGCAGGAAAGAGGGAGGTGCTCCTGATAGCATATTTTAGTTTGCCAGATTTTAATTGAGGCACACCAACTACAAATAGAACTAGGAACAAGAAGATCCTGAACTCCTATCAAAAGTCTTTGTCTTTAGCTACCTAGTAACAGAACTCATATGTGAAGGGAAGATATTGGACCTGATATGTTATTCCCATTTGGGGATAACTACCAAACACACAGGTCTATCCAGTAAAGTGCGGCCGCGTTTACCCTGCTCCTAACCCGCGTTCTACTCACTTCCCGGCCGCATTAGCCCTTCCTGCGATCCACAACCCCCTTTAACCTACTCCTACCGCGTCCTAAAATCCCCGGGCAACCCATTCCGCACGCGGCATGTATATTGCATGCAAACGAGCGAATTAGCTATTCCCTACCATCCAGTAACGAGCGCCCCAACTATCGCTATTGTACCCTGCCGTTTTGCCCCGCGTTTAACCTGCTAACTTACCGCCTACCCCTACCCCTGTGTTAGAGGCAGGGGTAAGGGTAGGCGGCAAACTTTCCCCCAGCCCCCGCTCTCCTGCCCTGGCCGCGTCCATGGGTGCCGGTCCCCCGGGGCAGCCCCAGTCCTCTCCCCTCCTCCCGAAGCCAAAAAAAAAAAACGAAAAAAAAAGTTGCAAGAGAGAGAGGGGAGAGGACGGGCAACCCTACCTTCGGGATTGCCAGTCCTCCCTCCCCTCCTCCCGAGGGCAGGCGCGAAAAGCAGCCTTGCTCTTGGAGGAGGGGGGAGGGGACTGGCAGTATAAAGCGACTTACTTTTGCAGCCCCCCATCCGGACATCAGCGAACGCGACCGCGGCTCCCCTCTCCTGCCTCCAGCTGCTCAGGAAGATGGACATCACGTCTTGAGCGGCCATCAGCAGAAATGGATCGCGGCTCCCCTCCCCTGCCTCCTGGCAAAGATGGACGCCTGCACGGGGGAAAGCGGCCCCTGTGCGTGCAATTGGCCGCTCAAAACGTGACGTCACATGCCGTGACGCCAAACGTCGTGACGTCACGTCTTGAGCGGCCAATTGCACGCACAGGGGCTGCTTTCCCCCGTGCAGGCGTCCATCTTCACCAGGAGGCAGGGGAGCCGCGATCCGTTTCTGCTGATGGCCGTCTCCTCCAGAGGGCTGCAAAAAAAGTAAGTAGCTTGGTCGCTTCACACTGCCAATCCTCTCTCCCCTCCTCCAGGAGCAAGGCTGCTTTTCGCGCCTTGCCTCGGGAGGAGGGGAGAGGGACTGGCCATCCCGAGCTTAGGATTGCCCGTCCTCTCTCCCCTCTCTCTCTTGCAACTTTTTTTTTTTTTTCGATTTTTTTGCTTTTTTCGCTTTTGTTGCTTCGGGAGGAGGGGAGAGAGGGCTGACAATCCTGAGCGTCGGAGAACTGTCCATTTCCTGGTACCTGTCATTTCAAATGTCATTTGAAATGACATTTGAAATGACAGATACCAGCGCGTCCGTGAAGCGTTAGGCCCGAGCAACTCGTTTTACTGTATAGAGCGCTATATACTGTATAGAGCTGCAAAAGTGTGAAGAGAACTCCATGTTGCTGCTTTACAAATGTCCAGAATAGGTACAGAGCGAATGTGTGCTACTGAGGTTGACATCGCTCTGACTGAATGTGCTTTTACTCGCCCTTGAAGAGTAAGGCCTGCTTTCTCATAACAAAACTGTATGCAATCTGCTAGCCAGTTTGACAAAGTATGTTTACCCACTGGTTTACCTGGTTTGTTTGGATCATAGGATACAAATAGTTGACTGGATTTCCTTTGGACTGTAGTGCGGTTTAAGTAGAAAGATAGCGCACGTTTAGAGTCCAAGGTATGTAAGGCTCTTTCTCCCTGGTGAGAGTGAGGCCTTGGAAAGAATGTTGGTAAAACTATAGATTGATTGAGGTGGAATTCCATGACTACTTTTGGAAGGAATTTAGGATGAGTACGGAGGACCACCCTGTCAAGTAGGAACTTTGTAAAAGGTTCGTATGTGACAAGAGCTTGTAGTTCACTGACTCTTCTAGCTGATGTAATGGCTATGAGGAATATAGTTTTCCATGTAAGATATTTAAGGTCACAGGTATCTATGGGTTCGAATGGGGAACGCATGAGCCTGGTTAATACTACGTTCAGGTCCCATTGTATGCTTGGGGAATGAAGTGGAGGTTTAAGGTGAGTTAAGCCTTTCATAAATTTACTGACGAGAGGCTGTGTAGAGATAGATGTGTCTCCCAGCTTGTTATGATAAGCTGAGATCGCACTCAAATGTACTCTTACAGATGAAGTCCTAAGACCAGAGTCTGAAAGATGGTATAGGTAATCTAGTAGTGAGGTAGTGGGGCAAGTGAAAGGATCTAAAGACTTCTGAGTGCACCACAAAGTAAACAGTTTCCATTTGTAGGAATAATTCTTTCTAGTGGAAGGTTTACGTGAAGCTATCAGCACTTGAGATATAGAGGTTGGAAGGTTGAGTGGTTGTAAGATCAAGCTTTCAACATCCATGCTTTCAGGGATAGGGATTGAAGGTTGGGATGGCGCAACCGACCCTGATCCTGAGTTATGAGAGTGGGAGCTACTCCCAGACGAATGGGATCCTGGACTGAGAGATCTAGCAGTGTGGGAAACCATACTTGTCGAGGCCAGTATGGGGCTATGAGTATCATGGTCCCTTTGTCCTGTTGTAGCTTCACTAGAGTTTTGGTTATAAGTGGTATCGGTGGATACGCATATAACAGGCCTGGGTTCCAATGGCGAGCAAAGGCGTCCTTTGGTAGGTTGTTCTCCTGTTGTAACAGGGAGCAGTAATTGTTCACTTTGTAGTTCAGATGGGATGCAAAGAGATCTATTGTTGGTTGACCCCAGCGCTGGAAGATCTTGGTTGCTACCGTTGGGTCCAAGGACCATTCGTGTGGTTGGAACTGACGACTGAGGCGATCGGCTATTATGTTACGGATGCCGGCTAGGTAAGTGGCTCGTAGAAGAATGGAGTGTGCTAGAGCCCAGTCCCAAATCTGAGCTGCTTCTTGGCAAAGGAGGTAGGAACCTGTTCCTCCTTGTTTGTTGATGTACCACATGGCTACTGTGTTGTCCGTTTGAATCAGCACAGTCTTGTGTGAAAGGCAGTCCTTGAACGCATGTAGCGCATAACGTATAGCTCGAAGCTCTAGGAAGTTTATCTGAAAAGAGGCTTCGAGTTTTGTCCACGTCCCTTGTGTCTTCAGATGACCAATGTGTGCTCCCCAGCCTAAGGTGGACGCATCTGTAGTTAAAGTCACTTGGGGAACTGGTTGCTGAAAAGGTAGACCTTTGAGCAAGTTGTTCATGGTGAGCACGGTCTCTTGGAAGAAAAGCTTTTGCTATGATGGTGTTTAGATCTGCACCTATGAATTGTAACAGGTGAGATGGTGTGAAATGGGATTTCTGGTAGTTGATGAGAAATCCCAAGGAGTGAAGTAAGTTGACTGTGAGCTTGAGGGAACTGAGAGCTCCTTCCTTTGTTCGACTCCTGATGAGCCAATCGTCCAAATAAGGGAATACATGCACCTTTTGTTTGTGAAGATGTGCCACCGCTACTGCTAGACACTTTGTGAACACTCGATGTGCTGAGGCTAGGCCGAATGGGAGCACTCGGTATTGAAAGTGTTGTCCTTCGACCAGAAATCGCAAGTACTGGCGATGAGGAGGACAGATGGGAATGTGAGCGTAGGCGTCTTGAAGATCCAGAGAGCAGAGCCAATCCCCTTTTTGAAGAAGAGGTAGCATGGTGCCTAGAGAAACCATCCTGAATTTTTCTTTCTTCAAACATTTGTTGAGATTTCTGAGGTCTAGGATGGGACGAAGGCTTCCGGTTTCTTTGGAATGAGGAAATAACGGGAATAGAATCCTCTGCCTCTCTGAGACCGGGGCACCGGCTCTACCACCCTGGCTTTCAGAAGGGTGGATAATTCTACTTGTAATTGAAGCATATGATTTTCGCTGAGATGAGATTGACTTGGTGGAAAATCTGTGGGAATTGAGAGGAAATTGAGTTGATATCCTCGATATATTATTGATAGGACCCATTGGTCTGATGTTATTGGTATCCAATTATTGTAAAATTTGGATATCCGGCCTCCCACTGGAAGTTCTGGCTGAGGATTTGAGAAAAGGCGGAGTTCTCTGGATGAAATTTCAAAAACCAGCAGCAGGTCCTCTCTGTGGGGCAGGTTGAGGCCTAGCTGCTCTCTGCTGTCGGGGTTGCGGCCTTTGTTGTGTTCTGGAAGGCCTGGGTCAAGATGCTGGAGGGTAGTATCTCCGCTGTCGGTAAAAAGGTCTCCTTGTGTCCTTTCGTTGAGGCCTATGCCCAGTGTGTGTAGGGGGGTCCTGTGGGAGGGAAGACAGCTGTCTTAGTGTTTCCGTGTGTTCTTTTAACTGAGACACAGCATCCTGGACCTTTGAGCCATGCCCATCTCCTGGCACTGATGCAGCCACCCTTGAAGCAGCTTCGAAGCAGTCATAGGCCGCCCTGACTTCATGTTTTCCGGCCTCCAAACCCTTGTGGATGATGGCCTGGGCAGCCTCCTGATATTGATAGGGAGAGATGGGACAAATTCTTGAATTTGTTTCCATAAATTTCTTTGATACTGGGTCATGTAAAGGTGATAGGAAGAAATCCGAGAGTTTAACATGGCCCCTTGAAACATTTTGCGACCCAGAGAATCCAAAAAAGAACAAGAATGCATTCTTGTTCTTTTTGACCTTTTTTGTGCTGATTCCACAACCACTGAGTGGTGAGGAAGTTGTGACTTCTGATATCCAGGAGTGGATTGCACTAGGTAGGTACTGTCCATTCTCTTATTTACTGCTGGGACAGAGCAGGGATGTTCCCATAGACGATGTTGCAATTGTAAGAGAACATCATGTATTGGAATGGCCACTACCTGTTTTGGAGGGTCAACGAACTGGAGTACCTCCAAGGTTTGTTGCCTGGTGTCCTGCTCTGTTTCTAATTTAAAGGGAATGGAATCTGCCATTTCCTGTACAAAAGTAGTAAAGGTGAAATCCTCTGGAGGAGATTGTTTCCTGGGATGTGGTGGTGATGGGTCAGACAAAATCTTCTGATGATGTCTCTGAAGCAGTATAACTCCAAGTATCATAATCTTGGGATTGTTGTGGAGGTGCTGAAGTCCTAGGTGGTGGAGGAAGGCCAGAAGGTCCTGGTAAAGGAATCATCAGGAAAAGAGAGTCTTCTGATTATCCCTCTCTTGGATTAGATGGTAAAGAATCTAATAAATCCTGATATCTTTTCATAATGATGGTATGCAGTGCTGACTCTGAAGATCCTGGAGCCCCAGGAGGGAGAGACACCGTTGGTGAAGGCTTTGGCATCGAAGATATTGGTGTCTTCGATTGATGTCTTGCAGTCACCGATGTTTTTCCCTTTTCCCCTTGTGTTGGTGCGAGGGTGAAGATGGGCATCGGTGCCGGAACCGATGAAGTCATAGACATCGGCAAGATAGAGGGCATCGACGTTGGAATCGACGTCAAAGGCATCAGTGGAATCGACGCCACTGGCATCGGGGTTTCCCCCGGCATCGGGAATGATCCCAGCATCGGTGATGTCACTGGTATCGAAAGTGCCATCGTCATCGGCAAGGTTACCGGCATCGGTGACGTCACGGGTATCAGCGATATTGCCGGCATCGGCGTGGTCGCTGGAAGCTAGTCTTTTAGGGCTTGCATTACTGCTTCTTTAATGAGCATGGACAAGTCCTGTGGGATGGCTGGAATGGCTGACGCCGGTGGAGGAAGAGACGATATCTCCTGCAATGCCTGTACCGGGTGTATCGAAGTAGGCCAGAGACGGTAGCGTGTATCTGTGGGTTTTTGCCGCTTCGTGCTCGTTCCCCCGGGGGAGGGAGCTAACGGTGATGTTGAGGCATGATGAAATGTCGATGCTTATGCTTGGGCCTTATTTCGGTTATTGACCTTATGGATGCTGTCGACGGTGTAGGTGATGCTTTATCTCCAGAGCTGTCCAGTTGATGTTTTTTCAGCAGGACTTTTTTTGTAACTCCTGCTGGGGATGATTTTGTAGCGTTGAAGGGTGAAGGAAGGAGTTATAGGGTGAAAAGGGATGTTCCATTTTTCTTGCCTAAGCTTGCTTCCCTTCGGAGTCATTTCTTGACATTGTTGGCAGGACGAAATGTCATGTTTTTCGCCCAAACAGATGACACACTCTAGGTGTGGGTCTGTGACTGACATGGTCCGATTACAAATCGGGCATTTTTTAAAACCCGAAGCCATGTCAGTATCGACAGCCGTCGATGCAAATAGAAAGTTTTGTGAGAGAAAAATATCGTTCTCACAATGTGAAAAATGGTAACAATTTCTCACATCCGGTGAGAAAGAGGAGAGTGAGATCCCGTATGGGAGAATTTCTTTGAAAAAATTGACTTTTTCAGTCAAAAGTGAGTAAAGAAACTCACAGGGCTCCTATCTCCTCGATGCTTACAGCAGCGCGGAAAAACGAGGACTAGAGTGAGACCCCTGTGGCAGAGAATATCATGGCATGCTGGGCATGCTCAGTGGCCTCACAGTGCCAGTCAAAAGTTTCTACAAACTTTGACAGAAGTTTTCCCGCAATAGGGCTCCGTCAGTGACGTCACCCATATGTGAGGACTAGCATCCTGCTTGCCTGGGATAATGTGTGTAACTTGTCTAACCCTTTCCTTGTAGTGGGGAGGAAGGTTCCATTTGGTAACTTCAAAAGGAAAGTAAAAGAGTCCAAAAATAAGTGGATATTAACAAAGTGATAAATCCAGGAGAGATTTATTTATTTATTTATTTATTTCTTTTATATACCGACCTTCATGACGGGTGTCATATCAAATCGGTTTACATGGAACGAAGGGGAAAACATTCTTATCAATCGATTAACAATAAAATAATCAGAGGAGGTAAAAAGTTACATATAACATATTTCAGACCAATATGTTTGTATCTTTGGACACATCCAGCATGTGTGAAAGAAAGTCCCTCTCCCTCCACAATTTCTCCAGGATGATTTATGAGACCCATTTTCTTTCATTTATCTGGCATAAAATACCAGTAGTAGCCATTTTCTTTTGTGGTGGCACAAATAGAATTCCCTTTGAGAATTCTACGAAAAATGTGTTGCCAACTTTTCTTAGGAATCTTGGGGGAGATATTCAAAAGACATTTAGACAGATAACTCACAAGTTATCCATCTAAATAGGTTGTACGGCATAAAGAGCCTCCTAGCTGGCTAAATTATAGCTGGATATGTTGATATTTATTTATTTTATTTAACACTTTTCTATACCGACCTTCATGAAAAATTTCATATCAGATCGGTTTACATGTAACAAAGGGTATAACTTAAACAAGAACAATTCACTAGAAGCGGAAGTTACATATAACAAGGGTAGATAACTTGGAGGCTAGGCTAGTCAGAGGTATGACGAGTGTAACTGAAAGAACTAGAAAAAGCAATGAAACAAAAGAAACGGCGGCTTAATTATAATGTCTAAACATAGCGGGGCGTTAGCCGGTAAAGCAGAGTCCTGTCCGGTTGACAATTAATGGCTTAGAAAGTTAGGGGAAGGCCTATATCCGGCTATAATTTGGCCAGATATAAAAGGGGCATTTTGGGAGCATTCCGGGAAGGGGCTGCAGAACTTTAGACTTGCTCGGAAGCAGGTCTAAAGTTATCCAGCCTCATATGGCCGTATAACTTTAGACTTAAACGGATATAGCAAAATTGCTTACCTTGTAATAGGTGTTATCCCAGGACAGCAGGATGTAGTCCTCACATATGGGTGACGTCACTGAACGGAGCCCAGGCGGGAAAGCTTTCTGTCAAAGTTTCTAGAAACTTTTGACTGGCCCTGTGAGGCCACTGAGCATGCCCAGCATGCTATGATATTCTCTGCCACAGGTGTCTCTCTTCAGTCTGTTATATAGCATAAAGCATTAGCAAAAATAAAATAATAAATGTATGAGGCCCAACTCCGCGGGGAGGCGGGTGGGTTCTGTGAGGACTACATCCTGCTGTCCTGGGATAACACCTATTACAAGGTAAGCAATTTTGCTTTATCCCAGGACAAGCAGGATGCTAGTCCTCACATATGGGTGAATAGCAAGCTAGAGGCTGAGTCATTTTGTATTGAGGCAACAGTGTAGTATTGTTGAAATGAGTCAGCCGAAGATGAGAGAACCTTGGATGTAGAAGGAGTTGGGATTAAACTGGAAACAAGTTCTTTAAGACAGATTGTCCATAGGCTGAATCTTGTCGTCCTTCTTTGTCTAAGCAGTAATGAGCTGCAAAAGTGTGAAGAGAACTCCATGTTGCTGCTTTGCAGATGTCTAGGATTGGCACTGAACGAAAATGTGCTACTGATGTTGACATTGCTCTTACTGAATGTGCCTTTACTCGCCCTTGAAGAGGGAGGCCTGCTTGTTCATAGCAGAACTCTATGCAATCTGCTATCCAATTGGATAGGGTATGTTTACCCACTGCTTTACCCGGTTTGTTTGGGTCATAAGAAACAAAAAGCTGAGTGGATTTTCTGTGGACTGCAGCATGGTTTAAATAGAAAGCGAGTGTACGCTTGCAGTCCAGGGTGTGTAAGGCTGTTTCTCCTGGATGGGAATGAGGCCTTGGAAAGAAAGTACGTAAATTTATAGATTGATTCAAGTGGAATTCCGTAACTACTTTGGGAAGGAATTTTGGGTGTGTACGGAGAACCACTCTGTCATGTAGGAACTTTGTATAAGGTTCGTATGTGACAAGTGCTTGTAACTCACTAACCCTTCTAGCTGAGGTAATGGCTATGAGGAAGATAGTCTTCCATGTGAGAAATTTAAGATTACAAGAGTTGATGGGTTCGAAAGGAGAACGCATGAGTCTTGTTAGAACCAAATTCAGATCCCAGCTTGGGACAGGTTTTCGAATTGGTGGTTTCAAGTGAGTTAAACCTCTCATAAATCTATTTACGAGAGGTTGTGTGGAAATAGGTGCATCTCCTATCTTGTTATGGTAAGCAGAGATTGCACTTAAATGTACTCTTACAGATGAAGTCTGAAGACCAGAGTCCGACAGATGGTATAAGTATTCCAGTAGAGAAGCTGTGGGGCAAGTGAAAGGATTTATATCTTTTGCTGAGCACCAGAAAGTGAATCTCTTCCATTTAGAAGAATAGTTCTTTCTTGTGGAAGGTTTACGTGAAGCTATAAGCACTTGAGATATATGGGATGAAAGATTGAGTGGTTGTAATATTAAGCTTTCAACATCCATGCTGTCAGGGATAGGGACTGAAGGTTGGGATGGCGCAACCGGCCCTGGTCCTGAGTTATGAGAGTGGGAGCTACTCCCAGACGAATGGGATCCCTGACTGACAGGTCTAGGAGTGTGGGAAACCATACTTGTCGAGGCCAATGTGGGGCTATGAGTATCATGGTCCCTTTGTCTTGCTGTAGCTTTACTAGAGTTTTGGTTATGAGCGGTATTGGAGGATACGCATATAGTAGGCCTGAGTTCCAAGGGTGAGCAAAAGCGTCCTTGGCTGGTTGATGGTTCTGTTTGTGTAGAGAACAGAATTTGTCCACTTTGTGATTCAGATGTGAAGCAAAGAGGTCTATTGTTGGTTGACCCCAACGCTGAAATATCCTGGTTGCTACTGCAGTATCCAGGGACCATTCGTGTGGCTGGAATTGACGACTGAGTCGATCCGCTACTACATTGTGTATGCCTGCCAGATAAGTGGCTCGTAGGAACATTGAATGATTCAGGGCCCAGCCCCAAATTTGTGCAGCTTCTTGACAAAGGAGATACGAGCCCGTACCTCCCTGTTTGTTGATGTACCACATGGCTACTGTGTTGTCTGTTTGGATGAGAACAGTCTTGTGGGAAAGGCAGTCCTGAAATGCATGCAGTGCATAACGTATCGCTCGAAGCTCCAGAAAATTGATTTGATATGTCGCTTCGAGTTTTGTCCAAGTCCCTTGAGTGTGGAGATTGTCTATATGAGCTCCCCATCCCAAGGTGGATGCATCTGTAGTTAAAGTTATCTGTGGGACTGGTTGTTGGAAAGGTAGGCCTTTGCACAGGTTGTCTTTGTTGGTCCACCAAAGTAGAGATGATCTCAGTTGGTGGGTCACTTGAATTGGATAATGAAGTGGTTGAATGGCTTGAATCCATTGTGACCTTAAAGTCCATTGGGTAACTCGCATGGCTAGCTGTGCCATAGGAGTAACATGAACTGTGGAGGCCATGTGACCTAGCAGTATGAGAAACTGACGAGCTGTGGTTTGTGTCATTAAGGAAATGGACTTTGCTAGTAGAATGAGGGCCTCTGCTCGATCCATAGGTAGAAGTGCCTTTGCTAGATCTGTGTTCAACACTGCTCCTATGAATTGAAGTAGATGAGTTGGAGTAAGATGGGATTTTTGATAATTGATGAGAAACCCCATGGAGTGAAGTAGAGCAATTGTCCTGTTGAGAGAAGTTATTGCTCCTTTTTGAGATGGACTCTTTATGAGCCAGTCGTCTAGATATGGAAAAACATGGACACCTTCTTTGTGCAAGTGTCCTGCTATTACTGCTAGACATTTGGTGAAGACTCTTGGAGCAGACGCTAGTCCAAATGGTAGAACCCTGTATTGGTAATGTTGATGGAGTACCATGAAGAGCAGGTACTTGCGATGAGGAGGGTATATTGGAATGTGAGCATAAGCATCTTGAAGATCCAGAGAATAAAGCCAGTCCCTTGCTTGAAGAAGTGGAAGTATGGTGCCTAGAGAAACCATTCTGAATTTTTCTCTCTTTAGAAATTTGTTGAGATTTCTGAGGTCTAGGATAGGACGTAGGCCTCCGGTTTTCTTTGGAATGAGGAAATATCTGGAGTAGAATCCTCTGCCTTTCTGTGACCGGGGCACTGGTTGAATGGCCTTGGATCTCAGAAGGGTGGATAATTCTGTTTGTAATTGATGAAGTTGAGAGTTTTGTTGTTGGCAGAATGTTGGTGGACATTCTGGAGGAATGGAAGTGAAATTTAGTTTGTAACCTCAGGCGACTATGGAAAGAACCCATTGATCTGAGGTTATGTTTTGCCAATTTGTGTGAAAGAGGGATATTTTGCCTCCCACTGGAAGATTTGGCTTGGGATTGCAAGGTAGAATTTGTCCTCTGGTGTAATCCTCAAAAGCCTGTTGCAGGCCCTGTTTGTGCAGGAGGTTGTGGACGAGCCGGTCTGGGTTGTCTGGCTTGGGATTGTTGTGTTGGCCTGGTAGATCTACCCCTATTTGCTTGTTGATAATACCTGCGAGGCCTGTAATAAGAGCGTCTTACATCTCTACGTGGAGGACGACGAGAAGTTTGGTTTGCAGGTTCTTGAGGGGTTTGAGACAGTTGTTTAAGGGTCTCCGTGTGATCTTTCAGCTGTTGTACCGCCTCTTGAATTTTATCTCCAAAGAGATTGTCCCCAAGACAGGGAAGGTCTACAAGCTTATCTTGAACCTCAAGCCTGAGGTCAGATGCTTTGAGCCAGGCCCACCGGCGAGAAGTGATTCTTGCTGCTGCTGTTCTTGAAGCAGTTTCAAAGTATCATACACTGCTCTTACTTCGTGTTTCCCCTGCTCAGACCTTTCGATATGATTGCTTGAGCAGGCTCTTGAAATTGTGTGGGTAAGGAAATGATGTACTGTTCCATCTCTTTCCAGAGATTTCTCTGGTGTTGAGTTATGTAGAGCTGATATGCAGATATTTTTGTACTCAGCATGGAACTCTGATAAATTTTCTTGCCCATTGTGTCCCAGGAACCTGTGGTCCCTGCCCTGGTGGGATGGAGGAATGTGGTCGCACATGCTTAGATTTTTTTCTGTGCTGATTCTACCACAACAGACTGGTGTGGCAATTGCTGTTTTTGGTATCCTGGAGCTGGCTGAACAATGTAGGTGGTTTCCACTCTCTTGTTTACTGCAGGGATTGAAGCTGGGTGTTCCCAGATTCTCTTCTGAAGATCCAGCAAGACTTCGTGTACAGGGACTGCTAATACCTGTTTGGGTGGATCCACGAACTGAAACACTTCAAGCGTTTGTACTCTTGTGTCTTCCTCGGCAGTCAACTTAAATGGAATGGAATCAGACATAGTTTGTATGAATGATGAGAAGGAAAGATCTTCTGGGGATGACTTCTTCCTTCTGTCAGGGGAAGAAGGGTTAGACATGAACTCCTCTGAAGAAAATTGAGAGGGGTTCATCATCCAGGAGTCTTCTGAATCTTCCCTATAAGTTGACTGGGTTGTTGGTGCTGGTGGGATATGAAGTCCTGAAGGCCCAGGTTGAGGATCATCGATGAAAGTTTCTGCAGATGTTCTTGGGGTGATAGGCGGTAATTTGTCGATGACAGTCTGGTACCTTTGTAGAAGGTGACGGTAAAAAGCCTCATCTTGTATTTCTGTAGGCTGATCCGGTGGTGGTAGGGATGCTGTCGATGGAATCATCGATGGAATTTGAAATAACATCGATGTGGATTGTGTTTGGAGCCTCGGTGTTGTGGTGATGAATCCCGTCGAGGATCTTGGAATGAAAGATATTGTAGTCATCGGTGTTATCACCGGCATCGATGTTGTAGGAAAAAACATCGGCATCGATACCGAGGATGTAGGTATCGGCATCGATGAGAGAGTCATCGGCATCGATGTTAAAGTCATCGGCATCGATGCGGGGGGCATCGGCATCGATACTGAGGGTATCGGCATCGACCCAGAGGTCGGCATCGACAGGCCTGTCGGAATTTGTTGCTCCTGTAGAGCTTGTAGGACAGCTTGTCTAATAAGTGTAGACAATTCTGGCTGTGAAGACACCGATGGTGTGCGCGGTGGCAGTGCCGCGATGTCCATCGATGACGTTGTAGGTATTGGTGACTGTGAAGGCCCAACCACCGACGTATTTTGATGTTTAGGCTGCTTTGGCATCGATTCGTCCTGGGACACCGATGCGGACGATGATCGATGGCGATGGCGATGTTTGGCTTTTGAACGGTCTGTCGACTTAGTGGAGATTACAGATGATGGCGAGGACGGAAGATCAACGGAGCCATCCGGACGCGGTTTTTTCAGTAAAACTTTCTTTGTTGCTCCTGCCGGAGACGACCTCGGTGCTTTTGAGGAAGAAGGGATTAGCTGAAGAGAAAAAAGGTGTTCCATCTTCTGTTGTCTGGCTTTTCTTCCCTTAACTGTCATTTCTGTGCATTTGGTACATGTGCTGACGTCGTGTTGTTCCCCGAGGCACAGTACACATTCCAAATGCGGATCAGTGATGGACATATTTCGGTTACATACCGGACATTTTTTGAAACCGGTCGCCATTTTTGATCGACAGCCGTCGATGAAACGAACGTGTGTGTGTGTGTGTAAAAAAGTTTCAGCCGAAAATTATTACAAGACAGTACTCACCAGCCGGCGAGGCAGAGACTTCCCCATGACAGAGAATATTTAGAGAAAACTGACTTTTCAGTCAAAAAAGAGATTCCCGACTAAGGGCTATCAGTCTGCGGTGCGAATGGCAGCGTGGAAAAGTGAAGACTGAAGAGAGACACCTGTGGCAGAGAATATCATAGCATGCTGGGCATGCTCAGTGGCCTCACAGGGCCAGTCAAAAGTTTCTAGAAACTTTGACAGAAAGCTTTCCCGCCTGGGCTCCGTTCAGTGACGTCACCCATATGTGAGGACTAGCATCCTGCTTGTCCTGGGATAAATTTAGATTCCCTGAAAAAAAAAATTGCGGACTGTCCCCCACCTCCCTCCCATCCCAGTTATGGTATCGCTGCTTCTGATGACACTTCTGCCATTGCTAGGCTACTACTTCAGCCATTGCTAGGCTACTACGTGAATGAAGAGTGGGTGGCTCATGGGAATGACGGCTACTGCCTGGAGATTATACCCTTACTCAATAAACATACGCACAGTTAATGCGACTCCAACATTGCTCTAAGCTTCAACGGCAAGAGGAAGTGTGGAAAAAAAGGATTTGCATTCACAAAAAGTAGCTTGCTTGTTACGGCGGTTACTACCCCAACTAAATAAGCCAGATACTTTACTTTCAATGCATATCCAGCATAGCTCTCTGCTTCAACGGCAGGGGAGAAGTCTGATACTTCAAGCAAATCCAACATAGCTCTCTGCTTCTACGGCAGGGGAGAAAGTCTGATACTTCACGCATATCCAACATAGCTCTCTGCTTCTACGGCAGGGGAGGAAGTCTGATACTTCACGCATATCCAACATAGCTCTCTGCTTCTATGGCAAGGGAGAAAGTCTGATACTTCACTTTCAACACACATCCAGCATAGCTCTCTGCTTCAACGGCAGGGGGAACGTAGAAAGGTGGATCTATATACAGACAATAACCAACAAGGACTGAGTTACACAGTCTGGGTAAACAAAGGCATGGGTGTAGCTTTCTTATTGTGGCGGTTACTACCCCTAACTATGGTAGATATTCACTTGGATGCAGTTCCAACAATGCTCTCTACATTAATGGTGCGGGTGGAAGGGAAATAGAACCAAAAGGTTACTAAGAGCCAAGAGTAACAGAAGTATGAGAGAAAAAAAAAAAAGTTGCATAGCTTGCTGGGCAGACTGGATGGGCCGATTGGTCTTCTTCTGCCGTCATTTCTATGTTTCTATATGTTTCTATATGATGGAACCAAACGCCTCCATTGTAGTAGCCTAGCAATGGCAGAAGCATCATCAGAAGCGGCGCTCCTGGATCACGGTAGGAGGCTACCGTGATCCTGGAGACCGACTTCAGATAAAGGTTCAGGGCTGGGGGAAAGGGTTGGGAGTGTGCTTTGGGGGGGGGGGGGGGGGGCGGGGACTCTGGAGCCTGAAATGTAAGTTTTTAATTCTAAGGGGAAATAGGAGCAGGGGATGGTGAGGGGTCGAGTCCCAGCCATAATTATTATTAATTTTTTTTTTAATTAAATGGGCCGTTTTGAGGGGGTGGCAAATTTGGCCCCATAGGGCCTTTGCAACTCAATTGGGAGGGAAGCGGGAGAAGGCTGTGATTTGAGGTTTTTTTTTAAAATGGTACCTAACTTAACTGAATATATTCTTTTTTGAATATATCCGGTTAAGTCAAATCTTTAAGAAAAAAATGATAAGGGGAATAGAACAACTCCCCTATGAGGAAAGACTAAAGAGATTAGGACTTTTCAGCTTGGAGAAGAGACGACTGAGGGGGGATATGATAGAGGTGTTTAAAATCATGAGAGGTCTAGAACGGGTAGATGTGAATCGGTTATTTACTCTTTCGGATAGTAGAAAGACTAGGGGGCACTCCATGAAGTTAGCATGGGGCACATTTAAAACTAATCGGAGAAAGTTCTTTTTTACTCAATGCACAATTAGACTCTGGAATTTGTTGCCAGAGGATGTGGTTAGTGCAGTTAATATAGCTGTGTTTAAAAAAGGATTGGATAAGTTCTTGGAGGAGAAGTCCATTACCTGCTATTAAGTTCACTTAGAGAATAGCCACTGCCATTAGCAATGGTTACATGGAATAGACTTAGTTTTTGGGTACTTGCCAGGTTCTTATGGCCTGGATTGGCCACTGTTGGAAACAGGATGCTGGGCTTGATGGATCCTTGGTCTGACCCAGTATGGCATTTTCTTATGTTCTTATGTTCTAACATTATTGCAGAAACCCATAGGCATACTTGTTACAGAGTCTTAATTTAGTGGACCCTTGGGCCGACCTGCAGGAGACTGGGAAAGGTGTTCAATGTCTCTAGTATGTGGCAGGCCGGGAGGCAGATGTTCAAGCAGGATGTAGAGGCGCTCTTCACCCTGGAAGCTGGTACTTCCCCGGGAGGAGCCCGTAGGAGCCCAACCGCTGGGACTTAGGCGGGTAGTTGATCAGGACTGAGGACTGAAACCAGACTAGAATAGTAGACAGGTACTGTAACAGGACTCGGGTACTGGAACCAGGCAGGAACTGTAGCAAGACTCGGGTACTAGAACCAGGCAGGCAGGAACTGTAGCAAGACTCGGGTACTGGAACCAGGCTGGAACTGTAGCAAGACTCGGGTACTGGAACCAGGCAGGAACTTTAGCAGGTAAGCAGGAACGGAGCGAGTACCAAGGCAGCTCACTCCGGGGCACGACGCAACAGGGAACCAGGAGGTAAACCCGTTGCAAGGCAAAGACTGAGTGTCCGCGGCCGGCTTATCAAGGCCGCGGCGTCTGACGTCAGGAACTGGGCGGATTCACCACTGGCGGGAAACGGCCTAGAAAAGCGCCCAAGTGGTGCCCACATGCGCCTAGGAGCAGGGCGTCCATGGGAAGCTTCCCGGCAGCGTGGTCCCCGCGGGGACGCCACCGAACAGGGCGCAAATCAGGCCTCCAGAAGCGGGAATAGGTCCAGGAGCACAGAGGTAAGGGTCTGGTTGCGGCGCTCGCGGCCAGAACCGCAACAGTACCTCCCCTCTTTCGCTCCCTCTTAGCCAGTCCGGGTTTACTTGGGTGGTCCAGATGGAACTGCCGTAATAAGTCCTTGTCGAGGATGTTACGGGCCGGTTCCCAAGAATTATCCTCGGGGCCGCAACCCTCCCAGGCAAGCAAGTACTCCCAGCGTCGTTGATGGAACCGGACATCCAAGATCTCACGTACTTGATACGTAACATCGTCCGGTACTGAAGGATCCGATGGTTCAGGAGCCTGGGAGTGGTATCTGGATAAAACAAGAGGCTTCAGCAATGACACATGGAACACGTCATGTATACGCATGGAGGAGGGTAGGCGTAATCGGTATGAAACTGCTCCCGCTCATTCGGCGACTCGAAAAGGCCCACAGAATCTCAGAGCTAGCCTTCGAGACGGAATTCGTAGTTGTAGATTTTAAGTACTAAGCCAGACGCGGTCTCCTGGGAGGAAGATAGGCGCTGGCTGACGATGCCTATCCACCCATTTCTTGGCGGACTGGGCGGCTTTACGGATCTTTCCCTGGATAGAAGTCCATAAGGAAAGAAGCTGGTGGGCTGAAAGTTGCACTGCCGGGAGTGCACTAGGTTCAGGCGAAGGCAAGGGCGGTCGAAATTGCTTCCCATAGACGAGGAAAGGCGAACTTCCAGTAGCAGCATGCGTGTGATTATTATACGAGAACTCCGCCCATGGGAATAGCTTGGCCCAATTATCTTGTCGTTCATTCATGAACGATCGGAGAAAAGTCTTTAAGGTTCGGTTAGTCCGTTCCGTTTGCCCATTACTCTGGGGATGGAACGCAGACAAAAGACTAAGTTGCACACTGAAGCATTTGCAAAGTACTTTCCAATATTGAGCAGTAAACTGTGGCCCTCGATCAGAGACTATATCCTGCGGAAGACCGTGAAGTCTAAAGATATGCTGAGTGAAGAGGTTGGCTAGGTCAGGGGCAGAAGGCAACTTTGGCAAGGGGACAAAGTGCGCCATCTTGGAGAATTGGTATATGGTCACCCAAATGACCGAATTACCTCCTGAGACGGGAAGGTCCACGACAAAGTCGGTGGAGATGTGTGTCCAAGGCTCCACTGGAATGGGTAATGGTTGCAACAGGCCCCTGGGCCTCCCGATGAGCGGCTTTTGAATGGCGCAGGTAGAGCAAGAGCCCACAAAGGCTTGGACGTCCTGTCTCACCGTTGGCCACCAGTAGAATCGGTTCAACAAGTCTAAGGTCCCTTTATAGCCAGCATGGTCCCTAGTGAGGGAATCATGGGCCAAAGTGAGAACTGCTCTCCGGGAGTGAAGTGGAACGACGGTCTTCCCTTGGGAGGACACCAAGGTTGCTGCAAGGCTCACTTTCACAGGATCCAAAATGTACTGGGGAGTGTCAGGAGTCTCTTCGACCTCAGAGGAGTGCGAGAGCGCGTCGGCTCGAACATTCTTAGAGCCTGGTCGGTAGCGTAAAGTCAAACCGATCAAAAAACAGCAACCACCGGGCTTGCCTTGGGTTCAGGCGTTGGGCTTCTTTCAAGAATGCTAAGTCTTTGTGGTCAGTGTAAATCGTAACCGGATGGTTGGCTCCCTCCAACCACTGTCTCCATTCCTCCAGGGCAAGTTTCACGGCTAGCAACTCTTTATCACGAACATAGTAGTTGCTCTCTGCCGGCGAGAAGTTCTTCGAGAAATATGAACAGGGTAACAATTGTCCAGAATCAGAGTACTGGCTCAGCATGGCCCACACAGCCACATTGGAGGCATCGACTTCCACCACAAAGGGCCAGCTGGGGTCCGGATGATGAAGGCAGGTGTCTAACAAGAACGCTTCCTTGAGGGCCTCGAAGGCTTGGCAGGCTGGAACAGGCCAATCCACCGCACTGGCTCAGTTTCGGGTGAGGGCAGTCAACGGGGCCATAATTTGGGAATAGTTAGGAATAAAGTGACGGTAGAAATTGGAAAAGCCGAGGAAGCGTTGCAACGCTTTGAGACCCCTCAGCCGGGGCCAATTCTTAATTGCCGCCAGTTTCTCAGGATCCATTTGAAAGCCTGTTGCAGAGATTATGTAGCCCAGGAACGGCAGGGACGTCTTCTCGAAACTACATTTTTCAAATTTTGCATACAGACCATGCTCCCTAAATATTTGGAGCACTTGACGGACATGCTGATGGTGTGAAGGCAGGTCCTGGGAGTAGACTAGCACATCGTTGAGGTAGACGATTACGCAGGTGTTCAGAAGGTCCCGTAACACCTCATTCACAAGGTGCTGGAACACCGCCGGAGCATTACATAAGCCGAAAGGCATCACAAGATACTCGTAATGTCCGTCTCTGGTATTAAAAGCGGTTTTCCACTCGTCTCCGGGACGAATTCTGACTAAGTTGTAAGCACCCCGAAAGTCCAACTTTGTGAAAATCTTCGCTCCCTGGAGCCTATCGAGGAGCTCCGGGATTAGCGGGAGCAGGTAACGATCCCGCTTGGTAATGGAATTTAGGCCTCAATAGTCTATACACGGTCTCAGCGAGCCTTCCTTCTTGCTGACAAAGAAGAAGCCTGCCCCTGCGGGCGACTTGGACAGGCGAATAAACCCCTTGACCAGATTCTCTGAAATATACTCGGACATGGCCCAGGTTTCAGGTAATGATAAGGGATACACCCTTCCTCGGGGGGGGCATAGTTCCAGGTAACAGGTCTATAGCGCAGCCATACGGATGATGCTGCGGAAGAATCTCCGCCTTGGTCTTGGAAAAAACATCCGTAAAGTCCTCATAAGGTGCAGGAGGACCTAGGGCAGAGTGCATCAATGGGAGTGCGGGAGCCCTAGGCACTTTCATACAGTTAGCTAGGCAGAAAGGGCTCCACTTGACAATCTGTAGAGTATCCCACTGAATTGTGGGCAAGTGCTTCTGTAACCACGGCAACCCTAGCACCACAGGGTGGACAGCCTTATCCAACACTAGGAAGGCTATCTCCTCCGAATGGATTGCCCCGGTGCGGACAGTAATGAGTGCTGTGGACATCAGGACAGGTCCTGGAAGTAGCGTCCCCTGGATGGAGGTAATTCGTAACGGGACCTCCGGTCTATGCATAAGGATTCGCAACTGGGAGACTAAGTCCTGCAGGATAAAATTACCTCTGGCTCCAGAATCCAGGAACGCAATCGTCTCAATGGACCCTCCAGGGTATTCCAGGGTAACAGGCACGGTGCATTGAGGAGCTGTAGCACAGCCTAGGAGGAGCTCCTCCTGACCTCCTAGGCTTTGGTGTTTTCCACACGCTCCTGGCAGCGTGCCAAGAAGTGGCCTTTCAGACCACAATACAAACACACCTTCAACGAACGGCGATGTTGCCTCTCTTCAGCAGAGAGCGGGGCCCGGCCCAGCTGCATGGGTTCGCAGGTGGGAGCATCTGGACGAGAAGCCTTAGGAGAAGATGCGAATCTTGCCGACACAGAAGCAGGACTGTGGTGAGAAGAGTGCTGCTCCTTGGCCCATTGTTGTAGGTGGTGGTTAATACGGGCAGCCATCTCTATCAAGGCGTTGAGGTCCTCCGGCAGATCTCGGGCAGCAATCTCATCCTTTATGCGCCCGGAGAGGCCCTCCAGGAAGATGGCCTTAAGACTACCATCCTGCCAACCTACTTCTTGGGCTAAAGTCAGGAATTCCATAGCATAATCTGCCAAGGAGCGAACCCCCTGACGGAGTTGAAGCAGATCAGATGTAGCCGTGGCTACTCGGGCGGGCTCAAAGGCCTGTCGGAAGTTTGAGATGAACTGTTGTAAGTTTGTTAGCGAGGGATCATTGTTTTCCCAAAGGGGAGAAGCCCATATTAAGGCTTTCCCATCAAGCAGGGACAGGATATACGCCACTTTCACCGCATCCGAGGGGAACTGCCAAGGCAACAGAGAGAACCGTACGAAACATTGGTTCAGAAAGCCGTGGCAGGTCCTTAAATCTCTAGCGTAGCGGGAGGGTGCCGGTAGTTGAGTCACAGAAGAGCTGTGTCCCTCAGGGACCCTGCCAGCAGGAGGCAAGGACTCCAGGCGAGAGGACAGCCGTTCCACCGTGGCTGCCAGAGTATCAGTACAGCTCTGGTGCTGTAGCATCTGCCAGGCCATCCCGGGCAGATCCGAGGGAGCGGGTGCATCCGCCGAGTCCATGGCCTTGGAATCTGTTATGGAGTCTCAATTTAGTGGACCCTTGGGCCGACCTGCAGGAGACTGGGAAAGGGGTTCAATGTCTCTAGTATGTGGCAGGCCAGGAGGCAGATGTTCATGCAGGACATAGAGGTACTTTTCACCCTGGAAGCTGGTACTCCCCCGGGAAGAGCCCGTAGGAGCCCAACCGCTGGGACTTAGGCGGCTTCACCCTTGGAAGCCGAAGCCCCCCCCGGGAGGAGCCCATAGGAGCCCGGCCGCTGGGACTTAGGTGGGTAGTTGACCAGGACTGAGGACTGGAACCAGACTAGAACAGTAGACAGGTACTGTAACAGGACTCGGGTACTGGAACCAGGCAGGCAGGAACTGTAGCAAGACTCGGGTATTGGAACCAGGCAGGAACTGTAGCAAGACTCGGGTACTGGAACCAGGCAGGAACTGTAGCAGACAAGCAGGAACCAAGCAGGTACTGTAGCAGGTAAGCAGGAACGGAGCGAGTACCAAGGCAGCTCACTCCGGGGCACGACGCAACAGGGAACCAGAGGTAAACCCGTTGCAAGGCAAAGACTGAGTGTCCGCAACCGGCTTATCAAGGCTGCGGCGTCTGACGTCAGGAACTGGGCGGAGTCACCACTGGCGGGAAACGGCCTAGAAAAGCGCCCAAGTGGCGCGCGCGCCTAGGAGCAGGGCATCCATGGGAAGCTTCCCGGCAGCACAGCCCCCGTGGGACGCCGCCAAAAGGGCGCAAACCAGGCCTCCAGAAGCGAGAATAGGTCCAGGAGCACGGAGGTAAGGGTCTGGTCGCGGCGCTCGCGGCTAGAACCGCAACAATACTGCCCTTCAATTAAGAGAGATAACAGAAACCTTACAAGACCATAGATTAGCTCTGGATTTGCTTTTAATGGAACAAGGAGGTCTTTGTTATGTGCTTCACACCTCCTATGATAAACAATATTATGTTGAAATCACTGACCACACCCCGCATTATTTTTAATCTGCCATCGTATTCTTTTCCTCAGCTAACTAGGCAACTTGAATACTCCTTCCCTTCAGGTTTTCAGAAGATAAGTACCTAAAACTGGGATTCTTCTTTAAACTGAGGTGGTGATAGCATTATGTATCTTTCCTACTGTTCTTCGGCTGCCTATAAAATTCTCTCTCTTAGCACCTCGATGATCTGATCTCTCTTATGTTACCCAAATCCGCCACATATTTATCACCCTTACTGTCTGCACCTGGACAAGGGTCAAGAGGGAAATGTATATCTGCACAGCGACAGACAGCTCCAGCAGACATATTGCAGCTGCACTTCTCAAGAAATAATGCAAGCGGGGAGATTTGACAACCAGACAAAAGGGAATCATGAGAAAAGAGACTCATGATGCCTAAACCACATGTGCCTAGTGGATCTGAAACTCAGACAGAAGAGAGATAACAGCTTGAGGAAACAGGAAAGATACTAATGATGGGGGAACAATAGTGGGCTAGGCTAGAATGAAAAGAAACAAATCCAGCTGCCTTGATGTGCTGAGATAAGAGGAAACTGGTAAACAAGCACTGTAAGAAGCCTTCACTTTATACATAACCAGCAATATAGAAAAGAATATCCAGTTATGTTTAATGTTTGTTTAGTATGTTATGTTTAATATGTTTAGTAAGATAACTTTAAGCAAGAATATGTAGCAATAGACCAGAAGGTGTGCTTTTAGAAATTATAAAAATTCACTTGAAGTCATTAAAATGTCAGTACGCATAAAGATTTGTTTCATCTATTACACCTTTGGAGGAAAAAGTAAGAATGCCCTCTGTAATCAAGGATCAGAAATGTTTATCTCAAGTTTGGAAAATATTAGCTTTGCATAAAGAATTTAACAATGTTCTTACCTTTCAAAATCTCCGTTACATAGTGCCCTGACTGGTATCTTAAATGCTTGCCACACTGGGTTTAGTGTATTTTTTATAACTTCAGTCTTATGGCAAATTGTAAAGCTGGAAAAAGAAAAATAATATCAAACCAAAGGTTTTCTTTCTATTACTTCTTCATGCTTTCAAATTAGTGAAAGGATAAGATTCTTACAGACTAAGAGTTACTGCATTTCATTAATTAATTCAGATATATAGTACAGTATTTATATACAGTAACCTTTGTCCAGGCACTATAATAAAGTTGCTTACCTGTAACAGGAGCTCTGCTTGAACAACAACATAATCAATCACATTTGTGGGTGATGCCATCTAATAGTTTTGAGAGCATTTACTAATTTGAGCTAGAAAAGCTCAGAAGACTTTTCTGCTCATGTGTGATCAACAGCACATATCTGTGCTCCACAAGGCCCCTTCGATCATATATTAGAGATTTATACAGAATTTTTTTTTAATTCCAAGGGGATTTGGGAGGCTGCATATGACTGATTATCTTGCTGTCCACAGACAACAGCAATTACAGGTAAGTAACTTTATTTTCTCCATGGACAAGCCAGATGAATCAGCTACATATGTGGTTGTCTTGAAGTTCCATATCCATCCTCTCCATGAAACCACCCTCAGAAAAAGGGCTTTAGCAAGGTTTTGACTTAAATGGAAGTTGGAGACTACCCTTGGGAAAAAAATTTGGATGTGTATGCAAAACTATTTGTTATGAAAGAATTTTGTGTATGGTAGGTAAGTCACTAGTATTTGAAGTTCATTAGTTCTTTTTACAGAAATGCCCCTTTCCATGTCAAAATATTTTTAATTGACAAATATTGAAAAATTACTACTTACCTGATAATTTCCTTTTCTTTAGGACAGTCATATGAATCCAGAACAAGTGAGTTATGGACCTCTACCCACAGATGGAGATGGAGCAAACTGACATCACAGTATATATATAACCCCTGCAGTCACATCAGCCTGGCAATATTCTCTTCAAAAACCAACAGTGGACAGACTAGCAAAAAACTTGATTAAAAAACAGATAACAATGTCAATACTCAGCCAACAGGAAACACCGAGCTCAGACAAGAAACGTATTAACACTAGTCTAGGGACTAGATGAAAATTTACCAGTAACCCCTGTAGCACATAGACACACAAAAGGACCATAGCGCAATCATTCGGCAGCCAAGGAAGGGAAGCTGGATTCATCTGACTGTCCTAAAGAAAAGGAAATTATCAGCTAAGTAGTAATTTCTCATTTCTTAGCATCCAGGCAGATGAATCCAGAACAAGTGGGATGTACCCAAGCTACTCCCAAATAGGATGGGAGGCTGCCTGCGGTCCTGTCAAAACTGCACGTGTAAAGGCTATATGCTCCTGGGCTTGCACATCCAGACGATAATACCTAGAAAAGGTATGTAAGGAGGACCATGCCACAGCTCAGCAAATGTGGACGGGAAATAGCAACTTAACTTCCGCTCAAGACACCTCCTGAGCCCTAGTTGAATGAGCCCTATTCTGACTAGGTAATGTCTTGCCAGCATCAAATATGCTGCCATGATTACCTCCTTAATCCAGCGAGCTATTGCAGCCTGCGAGGCCAGCTCTCTTTGTATAGTACTGCCATGAAGGACAAACAGGCGATCCGGTTTCCGTAAAGGCTCAGTAACCTTCAGATACTGTATGATATGTCACTTGACATCCAAGGGTCGGAACAGACGATACTCCTCTACAACTCCCTCTCTGTCCAGAGATGGCAGGGAAATGTACTTATTCAAGTGAAATTCAGTGACCACCTTCGGCAAAAAGGAAGGAACAGCATGCAGCTGTATCACCCCTGGAGTCACTCAGAGGAATGGCTGCGGGTAAGACAAAGCCTGCAGCTTGGAAACTCTCCATGTAGAACAAATTGCCACAAGAAACTCCATTTGCAAGGACAGGTTACTCATCGGACTAAACGTAGGACCCACTATGAAAGCCAAGACCAAATTAAGACAACATAAGGATACCGGAAACAGCAAAGGAGGACGAAGATGTTTCACTCCTTTCAGGAAACAGGCCAAATCAGGATGAGCCGACAAGGAATCACCATTTACCTGGCCCCTGAAACAGACGAAAGCCGCTACTTGTACCTTTAAGAAATTAAGGGCCAAACCCTTTAGTCAAGTCATTCTGCAAAAATTCTAAACTGAGCAGGATCTTGGCTGAATAAGAAAGAGTACCTCAATCCTCATACCAGGCCTCAAACACTTGCCAAACCTGCACCTAGACCAAGGAAGTGGAGAACTTTCTAGCTCTTAGCAAAGTGGAAGTCACTGCCTCAGAGAATCCACTTTTCAGCAAGCGAGCCCTCTCAAGGGCCATATAGTAAGACAAAACAGAGTCGGATCTTTGTGAAGAACCAGACCCTGCCTTAACAGGTTCCAGTGCATGGAAGTCGAAGGGGTGAGTCCCCCATGAGCTGCTGAAAATACGCATACCACTACCTCCTGGGCCAATTGGAGCAACCAAGAGCACCATCCCTCTGTAATGCTGTATCCTTCAGTTCAATTTGCCCAGCATGGGCCATGAAGGAAAGCCATACAGCAACCTGTTCCTGGCCATTTCTGCACCAGGGCATTGATCCTCGATGACTTCAGATCTCTCCTGCAATGGAAGAATCATAGAACTTTTGCATTGCAAGAAGTCGCCAGCAGGTCTAGAAATGGAGGACCTCAGCGATCCAGAAGCAGCTGAAATGCTCATCTGATAAAGCAAAATTGCTTACCTTGTAATAGGTGTTATCCCAGGACAGCAGGATATGATAGAGGTCTTTAAGATCATGAGAGGTCTTGAACGAGTAGATGTGACTCAGTTATTTTCACTTTCGAATAATAGAAGGACCAGGGGGCATTCCATGAAGTTAGCAAGTAGCACATTTAAGACTAATCGGAGAAAATTCTTTTTCACTCAACGCACAATAAAGCTCTGGAATTTGTTGCCAGAGGATGTGGTTAGTGCAGTTAGTGTAGCTGGGTTCAAAAAAGGTTTGGATAGGTTCTTGGAGGAGAAGTCCATTAATGGCTATTAATCAATTTTACTTAGGGAATAGCCACTGCTATTAATTGCATCAGTAGCATGGGATCTTCTTAGTGTTTGGGTAATTGCCAGGTTCTTGTGGCCTGGTTTTGGCCTCTGTTAGAAACAGGATGCTGGGCTTGATGGACCCTTGGTCTGACCCAGCATGGCAATTTCTTATGTTCTTATGTTCTTATGATCACTTTGTAGTTCAGATGTGATGCAAAGAGATCTATTGTTGGTTGACCCCAATGTTGAAAGAGCCTGGTTGCTATCGCTGGATCCAAGGACCACTCGTGTGGTTGGAACTGACGACTGAGGCGATCAGCTACTATGTTGTGAATGCCTGCTAGATAAGTGGCCCGTAAGAGTATTGAATGTGCTAGGGCCCAGTCCCAAATCTGTGCTGCTTCTTGGCAAAGGAGATACGAGCCCATCCCCCCTTGCTTGTTGATGTACCACATGGCTACTGTGTTGTCCGTTTGGATGAGAACAGTCTTGTGTGAAAGGCAGTCCTTGAACGCATGCAGCGCATAACGTATAGCTCGAAGCTCTAGGAAGTTTATCTGAAAAGTGGCTTCGAGCTTTGTCCACGTCCCTTGAGTCTGCAGATGACCTATGTGCGCACCCCAGCCCAAGGTGGATGCATCTGTAGTTAGTGTTACTTGTGAAATCGGTTGCTGGAAAGGTAGACCTTTGAGCAAATTGTTCATTGATGTCCACTAGAGGAGGGAAGAACGCAGTTCCTGAGTTACATGAATTTGAGAGGACAGTGGCTGAATGGCTTGAATCCATTGTGTTTTGAGAGACCATTGCATTAGTCGCATGGCCAGTCTGGCCATAGGAGTGACGTGAACTGTAGAGGCCATGTGACCGAGGAGGGTGAGGCACTGATGAGCTTTGAACTGCTTTTGAAGCCGGAGAGAGTGTGCCAGGAGAACGAGTGTCTGCGCACGGTCTCTTGGGAGAAAAGCTTTTGCTGAGACTGTGTTTAAATCTGCACCGATGAATTGTAATAGGTGAGATGGTGTGAAATGGGATTTCTGGTAATTGATGAGAAAACCCAAGGAATGAAGTAAGTTGATTGTGAGTTTGAGGGAATTGAGAGCTCTTTCTTTCGTTCGACTCTTGATGAGCCAATCGTTGAGATAAGGAAACACGTGCACTCCTTGCTTGTGTAAGTGGGCCACTGCCACTGCTAGACACTTTGTGAATACACGGGGTGCTGAGGCAAGGCCGAATGGAAGCACCCTGTATTGGAAATATGGAGTTCCTACTAGGAATCGTAGATACTTGCGATGAGGAGGGAATATGGGAATGTGAGCGTAAGCGCCCTGAAGATCCAGAGAACAGAGCCAATCTCCTTTTTGAAGTAGAGGTAACATTGTGCCTAATGATACCATCCTGAATTTCTCCTTTTTTAAGAATTTGTTGAGATTTCTGAGGTCTAGGATGGGACGTAGGCCTCCTGTTTTCTTTGGAATGAGGAAGTATCGGGAGTAGAATCTTCTGCCCTGCTGAAGTCGGGGAACTGGTTCCATGGCCCTGGCTCTCAGAAGGGTGGATAATACTGTTTGTAGGAGTGTGGACTGATTGTTTACTGTCCAAGACGAGATGGGAGGGGTGTCGTTTGGTACAGTGAGAAAATCCAAGCGGTACCCTTGAAATGTTATGGAGAGTACCCAGTGGTCTGTTGTTATGGAGGTCCAGCTGTGATGAAAGAAAGCAATTCGACCTCCTACTGGTAAGAGTGGAACTGGATTGGAGGAAAGGCTTCTGACAGTATCTCAAAACCCTGACGTAGAAGCAGTCTGAGGAGGGGGTTGAAGTCTGGATTGTCTTTGTTGTCGAGATTGGGTACGTTGAGCCGGGCGAGATGTACGTGTACGGGTCGGAGGAGGATAGTAACGCCTCTGACGGTAATATGGGCGTCTTGTGTCTCTCCTGGGCAGCCTTCTGGAGGCTTGCTGGGACTCTTGAGGTATTAAGGAGAGCTGTTTCAGAGTCTCAGTATGTTCTTTTAAAACGACAACTGCTTCCTTTACCTTGTCTCCAAAAAGGTTGTCCCCAAGACAAGGGAGATCGGCCAGTCTCTCCTGCACCTCCGGTCTTAAGTCAGAAGACTTAAGCCATGCCCAACGACGAGCTGTAACCCCTGTCGCTGATAGTCGAGATGCAGTTTCAAAACTATCATACGCTGCCCGTACCTCAGGCTTGCCCGCTTCCAGGCCTTTGTGTATGAGCTGGGAGAAAAGATCCTGGAATTGTTCAGGGAGTGTCTGTGTAAGCTCTTCTGCTTGCTTCCAGAGATTACACTGGTATTGCGTCATGAAGAGCTGGTATGCAGCAATTCTAGAGACCAGCATAGATCCCTGAAACATTTTCCGGCCTAGATTGTCAAGGAACCTGTTATCTTTTCCTGGTGGTGTTGAAGAGTGTGTTTTTACTCTTTTTGCCTTCTTTTGCGCCGACTCTACCACCACAGACTGGTGAGGTAGCTGAGTCTTCTGGAAACCTGGGATTGGCTGAACCAGGTATGTGGCATCTGATCTCTTATTTACCGGAGGAATGGAGCCAGAATGTTCCCTTAGCCTGTACATCAGTTCCTGGAGCACCTCATGAACGGGTACAGCTAAGATTTCTTTTGGCGGGTCAACGAATTGTAACACCTCTAGTGTTTTTTGCCTGGCATCTAATTCTGACTGGAGCTGGAATGGAATAGTCTCTGCCAGCTCCTTCACAAAGTTGGAGAATGACAAATCCTCTGGAGGGGATTTTCTGCAGTTTTCTGGAGGTGAAGGTTCCGAAAGCATCTCATCATCTGTGGGGAGATCTGTATCAGTGTCTTTCCAGGTGTGTTCTGAATGACCAGTATGTCTTGGTTTGGACGGCATCGATGGCTGAGACTTGGGCATCGAGGGAAATAAAGGAGACCGTGGAGGAATCAGTCTTGGAATCCCGAAGGACCCAGCATGGGTTCTGGAATTGGGGTTTTATCGATGTCCTGAGGTTTTTTAGGAATAGCATCGATAAGTGTATTTAACTTCTCCATCAGATGTGCAAAAATCGAGATATCTGGGGTCGGCATCGGTGGATTCATCGAAGGAACCGATGCTGGAATCGGAACCGATGAAATCGGTGACGGAATCGACGGTGACAGCGGTATTGGAATGGGTAGCGTATCCGATGGTACCGGTACTGGCGCCGATGGAAGATCCGGTGTCGATGGCGGTGGCCTCAATGGAAGAGCTGGTGTCAATGGCGCTGGCCTTTGGGGTGGAACCGGTATCGGCATGGCATCGAGGAGTGCATCTCGGACCGCCTGGCGGATGTATCCGTCCAGTTCCACCCGCATAGCTGATGCAATCAGAGCAGCTATGGGGGGAGGCAGCGATGGCGATACCGGTACTTCCACCGGTTCCTGGGGAGGTACGGTTCCTTGCACCAGTGCCGGTGGGGATCGCCGTGGAGTCGAAGGCCTTGGAGACGCCACATCCAGCCGAGGTTTCTTAGATGGCGAAGCCAATTCCATCGATGGTGCGGCGGGTATCGGGTCGATGCCCAAGCCGTGCGGCCTTCGGTGACGATGCCGATGCTTCTCCCTTGATTTTTTGCTGCCCGATGTAGATGCCTTTGAAGATGTCGAGGGGGAGGGAACGGAAGCATCTCCAGCTTCACCAGGGAGTCGTTTTTTAAGACGACTTTGCGAATCGCTCCTGCCGGAGACGATTGCGCTGACGTCGATGCCGATGGGAGCAATTGAATTTGAAAAAGTTGCTCCATCTTCTCTAGCCGGAGTCGACGTCCCTTCGATGTCATCTCAGCGCATTGTGGGCAGTTTTGAACATCATGATTCCCGCCGAGGCAGAGCACACACTCATAGTGTGGGTCCGTTATGGACATATTTCTGCAACAATTTGAGCATTTTTTAAAGCCCGAAGCCATTTTAGTCCGACAGCCGTCGACGACTTTGGCACGAAAAAACCGGCACGGAACCGACGAAAAATGAAGAAAAACTTACCACGATGGTAATATGAGGGAGACCCTTGTGGCAAGAAGTTTTTCTTATAATTTTTTGAAGAAATTTAGAAGTGTGGGAAAATCACCACAGGACTCCAAATTAACCACGAGGCTAACGGCTCCGCGGAAAAAAGAAGACTGAAGGGAGACCCCTGTGGCAGGGAATATCATGGCATGCTGGGCATGCTCAGTAGGCACTCTGGGTGCCAGTCAAAAGTTTATGAAACTTTGACAGACGTTTTTCCGTATAGGGCTCCATTACCGATGTCACCCATATGTGAGGACTATCATCCTGCTTGTCCTGGGATAATGCCCATTCTCCTGGGTCCAGACTCTCCCTGCTGAGAAAGTCTGCTCTTACATTATCTTTTCCTGCTGTGTGTGAGGCTGAGATCATCTGGAGATGCACTTTTGCCCATTCCATAAGCTGATCTATTTCCAGGGACACTTGCTGGCTCTTAGATCCTCCCTGCTGATTGATGAAAGCCACAATCTTTGCATTTTCCAACATTATCCGGACTGACCAACCCTGCAGCCTGTCGCCAAACTGTAAACATGCCAATCGGACTGTCCTGGCTTCCAGCCGATATTCCAGAGAGACCCCTCTGCATTCCAGTGCCCTTACGCCATCAGCTCCTGACAGTGAGCAACCCAACCAAGGAAGGTTGCATCTGTGGTCAGTACTAGCCAGTCCAGTGGTGCTAGGGAAACTCCTTTCCTTAGATGATCCACCTGCAGCCATCACTGCAGTTGGGAGGAGACATCCATCGGCAGGAAGAGCCGAACTGAATAGTCCTGAGACTACGGATTCCACCGAGGCAACAGGGAGCGCTGAAGAGGAGCATCAGCACAGCGTTGAGCATGGAAGTGCAGTGCTGAGTATTGAAATGCAATTGTTCAAGAAATTCCCCGACAAAGTCATTTTTGTTTCGCCCAACAAAGCTTCATCAGGGGGTCTAAGTTACTCCAAATAAATTTTTCCACAGCGTCTGTATTACAGAGATCTTAATGCAACAGCCATCAATCAAATGTAAATTGTCACAGAAAGATTTTTTATCCTCAGCGTCTAGATTACAGAGATCTTAATCCCAGAGCCAAAATCAATCAAATGTAAATTATCAAAAATAATTTTTATCTGAGCCTTCCTCTCACTGTCACAGTACGCAGGAACCAGAAATGAGGCTCTTTCTCCAGTTTGAACTGGACATTCAGTCGTGCTTGCAGTGGCTATTGCTAATTGTATTGCATTACTTATGTAAATGGTAGAGGATTTTTCCTCATTTTGAAGAAAATATTGAATAGTGTTTGTTGTGGCTAGCTTCAGGATAATTGTTATTTAAGTATAGCACCTGCAGTCATTTCCAGAATAATGTATATGCAAATTGAGATTTTTTATATATTTTTTGATATTGTGAATGCTATTTTTGTAAGCAAAAATTTTTAATTTTGTTCAAATAAATAATTTTAATTGTGTGGGATACAAAATGAATGCGTGAGGAGAGCAAAAGGATGCATTAAGACTAAGCGTTTTGAGATTAAACTTCTGTGGGTAAGATGCAGCAGAAGTGTGAAGCATTGAAGTCTATGGAGGACATTGCCAGCGGCCAGGGAAATTAAGCAGTTTGGCAGTGATTAAATGGACGGCAGATTTGAATAGAATTGAAGAGATACAAGTTAAACATTTTTTTGATGTTCAATGGGAAAAGTGAAGACAGTGGGTTGTGAGCATATATACAGATGAAGAATTTGAGCGTCATTCAAAGAAAGCTGGAGTCTTAAGAAAGACTAGTGGTATACCTATAAAATTGGCAGAATATCGTGCACATAGTGTTTCAATAAGAATATTAGCAATTCAACGATTGAAATGTGGGCCCGGTTGGGATTAATATAAACTGCTGGGATAAATATAATAGGGCAGATTTTCAAAGCCCTGCATGTGTAAATCCAGCTGGATTTATGCGTGCAGGGGACTTGCGCGCCGGCGTGCCTATGTTGCATAGGCCGCCGGCGCGCGCAAAGCCCCGGAACACGCGTAAGTCCCAGGGCTTTGCTTGAGGGGCATGTCGGGGGCGGCGCGGCATTTGGGGCATTCCGGGGGTGGGGCCGTGGGCGTGGTGCTGGCCCAGGGGCGTTCCTGGGGCGTGGCCGAGGCCTACGAACCAGACCTTGAGCCGAGGAATGGTGTGCTGGTAGCTGGCCGGGGCAGGTGTAACTTTCTGAACAAAGGTGGGGGGGATTTAGTTAGGGCTGGGGGGTGAGTTAGGTAGGGGAAGGGAGGGGAAAGTGGGGGGGGGGCTGGAAAAAACGTTCTCTCCAAAGCCTCAGAGGGAACGGAGGCAGGCTGCTCGGCTTGGCGCACGCAGGTTACACAATTGTGCACCCCCCTGTGCGTGCCGACCCTGTATTTAATAACATGCGTGTGCATGTTATAAAATCAGGTGTAGATTTGTTCGCGCTGGGTTGCGCGAACAAATCTATGCCCGCGCACAACTTTGAAAATCTACCCCAAACTGCGTAGAGATATTAATGTAAACATTAAGGGATTTATGTTCTAAGATTGGTGTATTGAAATATAGTGAAGGATTGAGCATTTTTGTGATTTTTGTAAAGAAAAGAAATCCATGTTAAAGAACTATCAAGGTTTGTTCAATTATGCATTTGTGTTATGAATGGAACTTGTGTGTCTGAGTACGTACGAGTATGAGTGGGTGTGTTTTTAAACAAGATATGAAGAAATAAAAATGTGAATAATTAATATAGATTTTATGAAGGTTTAATGTATAGTGAACATTTGGTTTTGATATTTTTCTATAAAAATAATAAAAAATTCATTTGGAATAAATAATTTGTGCTTTTACTCCACTCCAATCGGAGTGTTTCATGATAGTGTGTGTATAATTTTTAACACATATCTGAGCTCTGCCTTGCCTAGCTGAGCACAGAGACAGTCTCCGGCTATGGGGGTAGAAGGCATATGCCATCACCACCGTGCTTGGGTTCCTGCACCCACTGCCTTTTAGCTGCTTAAGCAGCTAAGTCTACACTGGCTGACAAAACAGCTACCGGACCAAGGCACTCATCTGAAGGACCATGGATATCATCTCAGGAATTCTCAACTGGGGGTGGGACCTTTGGTATCACCATAGGAGAGCGGGGCGAATGTAATATCCTTAAGTCTCCTTTTTCAAAATGAAGCAATCCCCAGAAGGGAGATGCACATCCACCATCTGCTAGAGATGGAGAATACTGGCAGGCTGAAGTCACTGCAAGAGTATATATACTGTGATGTCAATTTGCTCAATCTTCATCTGCTGGTAAAGGTACATAACCTACTTGTTCTGGATTCATCTGACTGGACACTAAAAAACTATATGCTTAAATGAGTGAGTACTACATTGAAATTCCAAGGAAGTACAAGTAATTTTATGGGAGGCTTTAAATGGAAGAATCCTTTCATGGAATAAATAAAGAATGGGAAAAAATAGATTGTCTTTCAGTCTGGCTATGTGATAATTGCCAATTGTACTAAGATGAACCCAGTCTGAATGTATTTTTAAGCCAGATTCATAGAGATGAAAAAGACAGTCAAGTAAATTTTGGGGTGAAAAGGAGAAGGAATTTATACTCTTGTCTATACATAATGGGGCAGATTTTAAAAGCCCTGCTCGCGTAAATCCGGGTGGATTTATGCGAGCAGGGCCTTGCGCGCCGGCAGGCCTATTTTCCATAGGCCTGCCGGCGTGCGCAGAGCCCCGGGACTCGCTTAAGTCCCGGGGTTTTTTGTCGGGGCGTGTCGGGGGCGGGGCCGATCAACGCGGCATTTTGGGGGCGGGACGCGGCGTTTCGGGGGTGGGCCCGGGGGCGTGGTTTTGGCCCGGGGCGGTCCGGGAGCATGGCCGCGCCCTCCGGAACCGCCCCCGGGTTGCGTCTCGGCGCGCCAGCGGCCCGCTGGCGCACATGGATTTACTTCTCCCTCCAGGAGGCGTAAATCCGTGGACAAAGGTAGGGGGGGGTTAGATAGGGCCGGGGGGGGGGGTGGGTTAGGTAGAGGAAGGGAGGGGAAGGTGAGGGGAAGGTGAGGGGAGGGCGAAAGAGAGTTCCCTCTGAGGCCGCTCCGATTTCAGAGCGGCCTCAGAGGGAACGGAGGCAGGCTGCGCGGCTCGGCGCGCACCGGCTGCCCAAAATCGGCAGCCTTGCGCGCTCCGATCCTGGATTTTAGAAGATACGCGCGGCTATGCTCGTATCTACTAAAATCCAGCGTACTTTTGTTTGCGACTGGTGCGCCAACAAAAGTACGCGAACGCGCATTTTTTAAAAATCTACCCCAATATGATAAATGTCTTCCATTTGTCAATTTGAATCATGATAATCTTCTTGTCAGACAACAGAGGCTGGAAAACACTGAGCACATATCAAACATATCAAATTGTTCATAGATCTAGGAGACTGATGTAGTATTTTAACTCCTATGAGGACCAAGGACTTTGGATTCAAAGATCTTTGCTTGCCCTCCCCATTCTATGAGGGATTCATCTGTAGTTTGGATAACTTGATATGGGGAATGATGAACCTTCTGTTTAACTAGCATTTTTTAGCTACCAAAATAAGAAGTTTTCTTAAACCCCTCCCTTCATTCCCTGTATCTTCTATTGAAAGCTTTAAGAATCCCCTGTGATTTCAGTATTAATTAGGACTACTTCATGTAAATATGGTTATAAGGACAATAAGCACCAAAGATGCTATGTAACTCTGCATTCTCAGAAAACTGTGTGTTGAAGTTAGTTGGCTGTGGAACGTTTCCCTCATTGAAAGAATCAAGTTGTGTATTCTGTTGGTAGCAAGATACATTTTGTTCTATGTATTACTTAGGGCTCCCATGAACTCCAACTAGAGCGATGGAGTCAGATTGGATTTGTGGTAATTTATGAAAGCCCATTTGTTCCAGTAGTCAAAGTGCAGAATTCAATGCTGTTAGTGCTGCAAGTCATGAATTGCTCTTGAACAGATAGCTGTCTAAGTATGGAAGCCTGTCTTTCCAGGTGTGCTGTTCCCACTGCTAGGCATGCTGAGGCCAATTTTCAAACAATTTAGGAAAAGTCTGGGAATTAGGGTCCTAAATTGACCCTTTTGAAAATTTACTAGAGCTAAGTGCCAAAATTTATGTTTCTAGTTCATTAAGCTTCTAAATGCCTTCACTTTATCTCTGAAGAGATTTTCTCCCTTACAGGGCATGTCAGCAAGCTTATTTTGAACATCTGATCTGAGGTTTAAAGACCGCAGCCATGAAGTCCATGGGAACCATTACTAATAGCAGAAGCTTTCAATGCCATCTCAAACACATTTTAGGTTGATCTCACAAAGTGTTTTCCACACTCCTTACCCCTGACTACTAGTGACTCAAACTTGTCACATTTCTCCTGAGGGAAAAACTCTAACAAGCTTTGTATCTCTTGTAGATGTCTCACATGCACTTGCCTATGAAGAGCTGGTAAAATGCTATGCAGGAAGTGAGCATAGCATTCTAATAAACTTTTCTCCCAAGAAAGTTCAGGGTACATTGGTCTCTTCCTGAGGGCACCGAACAAACGGGCCGATGCAGTAAAGTGCGCTCAGGCTGAGCGCACTGTTAGCCCCTGTTTGGCCATGCGTTTTTGATGCGCTATTTTTACCCCTTATACAGTAAGGGGTAATAGCGCATGGAAAACATGCGGCCAACCCCCCCAAAACTAATAGTGCCTGCAACATGCAAATGCATGCTGATAGGCCTATTAGTTATTCCCTCGCGATACAGAAAGTAAAATGTGCAGCGAAGCCACACATTTTAATTTCGGCCAGCACTGGGAAAGTGTACAGAAAAAAAAACTGCTTTTCTGTACAGCCTCCGACTTAATATTATAGCGATATTAAGTATTAAGTCGGAGGCCCCAAAAATTAAAAACATTAAAAAATCTAAAAAAAATAATTAAAAATTTGCCCGTGGCCTGCGGGTTGGAAGACGAACACTCAATTTTGCTGGCGTCCATTTGCCGAACCTGTGGCTGTCAGCGGGTTCGAGAACTGACACCGGTAAAATTGAGTGTCGGCTGTCAAACCCGCTGACAGCCACCGCTTCTGTCAAAAAGGAGGCGCTAGTATCCCTAGCGCCTCCTTTTACCGTGGGCCCTAATTTGCATATCTTTCTTTACTGAATCGCGCGCCCAGGAGAGTGACCTGGGCACGCATCGGGAGAGCGGCCACTCGCCGGCTCTCCCGCACATCTTACTGTATCGGCCCGAATGACACTTTACCTTCTTAGCATTTTTTAGAGCAGATTTGACTACCACTGACTGATGAAGCAGCTGCTGTTTCTCGAATCTAGGAGCCTTCTAGCAATGATACTAACATAATATAGTACCATATTAAATGTCGGCAGAAAATGACCCAAGCAGTCCATCCAGTCTGCCCAACAATTTTTTTTTTTTTAGGGCAGTAACTACTGCTCCATGCTGGTTACCTCCATGCCCTCTGTTATGGGTAGTAACTGCCATTCTGTGCAGATTACCTTCATACCTTCTGTTATGGGCAGTAACTGCTGCTCCATATAGGTTATTCCAGTTAACATAGGCTACCCCTTTTCTTCATTTTCATTCTTTAGCCACAAAGGATCCTCTGTGTTTATCCCATGCCCTTTTGAATTCCATTACTGTTCTTGTCTTCACTGGGCATTCCAAGCATTCATCACTCTTTCTGTGAAGAAATATTTCCTGACGATAGTCCTAAGTCTACCTTCTTGGAGCTTCATATTATGTCTCCTAGTCCTACAGCTTTCTTTCCATTGGAAAATACTGGATTCCTGTGCATCATTAATTCCTTTCAACAGAATTAGCAACAAACTAACAGTTAAGCTCTATAACATGAGGTTAGACATCCAAATCCAAGAAGCCCCTATTCCTCTTTCCCTCCCCCCAATACTGAAAACTTATCCTTTTTGAGATACGGTCTTCAGAATTGAACATAGTACTCCAGGTGAGGACTCACCAAAGACCTCTACAAGAGCATTATCACCTCCTTTCTCCTGCTGGCTATGACTTTCTCTATGCAGCCCAACATCGCTCTGGCTTTAGCCATTGCCTTGTCACATGGCTTCACTGCCTTCAGATCATCAAACATTATCAAACCAAGGTCTCTTTCCCTGTCCATGCACATCAGTCTTTTGCAACCCCCCTCCCCACCATCATGCACGACTCTGCACTTCTTGGCAATGAATCCTATGAGGAAAGGCTGAAGAGGTTAGGGCTGTTCAGCTTGGAGAAGAGACAGCTGAGGGGGGATATGATAGAGGTCTTTAAGATCATGAGAGGTCTTGAACGAGTAGATGTGACTCGGTTATTTTCACTTTCGAATAATAGAAGGACTAGGGGGCATTCCATGAAGTTAGCAAGTAACACATTTAAGACTAATTAGAGAAAATTCTTTTTCACTCAACGCACAATAAAGCTCTGGAATTTGTTGCCAGAAGATGTGGTTAGTACAGGTAATGTAGCTGGGTTCAAAAAAGGTTTGGATAAGTTCTTGGAGGAGAAGTCCATTAATGGCTATTAATCAATTTTACTTAGGGAATAGCCACTGCTATTAATTGCATCAGTAGCATGGGATCTTCTTAGTTTTTGGGTAATTGTCAGGTTCTTGTGGCCTGGTTTTGGCCTCTGTTGGAAACAGGATGCTGGGCTTGATGGACCTATGGTCTGACCCAGCATGGCAATTTCTTATGTTCTTATCCCAACTGCCAAATCTTTGACCACACCTCAGGTTTCTTAGATCGCATCTCATTCTCTCTTAGTATCATCTGCAAAAAGGCAAACTTTTCGTTCTAACCCTTCTGAAATATCGCTCAAAGATATTTTATTTATTTATTTATTTAATCTTTTTTATATATCGATGTATGGCTAGATGCCTTCACTCCGGTTTACAATTGTAACAACCTATTACATTTAACAGTAAAACTTAAAATAACCTATTACAATTAACAGTATAACTTCAAAGATAGTAACTTACACATTACAAATGGAATTAACATAAATAATATTGTATAACTGTGAATAGCAAAAGAAATCAGGAAAATAAATGATGTAAAATCAGGCGTCAAGTGGACTGTGTCATAGTCTAGGTAGTGTTGTAGCTTAACTGAGGGGGATAAGTCTTATCTGTGATGAGGAGACTTAATCGGAACTGTCTGTGAATGTGTGACTAAATATGCATGTTTTGAGCTCTTTTTTAAATTGTTTAATGTTCTTTATGAGCTCAAGTGATCTGGTAGTGCGTTCCATAATTTTGGTCCTGCGATGGATATCGCTCTGTTCCGTGTCTTGGATAGTTTGGCAATCGGGAGTGGTGGGATTTCTAGTTGTATTTTACTTGTTGATCTAGTCGTACGTTGTGGTTTATGAAGATGTATGACATTGTGAAGTGCAGTGTTGTCTGTTTTGTATATTGCGTTGTGGATGATTGTTAGCATTTTGAACTCAATCCTTTATTCTACTGGTAGCCAATGAAGACTCTTTAGTACGGGTGTGATGTGGTCTGATTTCTTTTTTCCGGTTAGGATCCTTGCAGCAGCATTCTGTAGTAATTGTAGAGGTTTTAATGTGCTTTTGGGTAAGCCAATCAGAAGAGAGTTGCAGTAATCAATGCTGGTGAGGATTAGTGATTGTAAAACGGTTCTGAAATCTTGATGGTGGAGCAAGGGTTTAGATGTTTGAGTATTTGGAGTTTGTAAAAACCTTCTTTTGTTTTTGTTGATATGTTCTTTTTGTAGTTTAGTTCATTGTCAATCCAAAAGCAGAGGTCCTTTATGTTGTCTTTGAATTGTATGTGTATGTTGTCTATTTTGAAGGATGGGGTAGCATTGAATTCTATGTTTTTTCTTTCTATAAGGATACATTCAGTCTTGCTCATGTTTAGACATAATTTGAGGTGGTTTAGCAAGTTTTTGATCTCTTCAAGGTGTGATGCAGCTAGAATCAGTGCATCTTCGGTGGTCGAAGTGATTGGAATGAGGAGTTGTATGTCGTCAGCATACATGTAGAACGTTACTCCAAGGCTTGATAGTAGTTGGCATAGAGGCAGTAGATAGATGTTAAAAAGTGTAGCCGATAGGGCAGAGCCTTGTGGTACTCCAGTTTCAAGAGGGATGTTTTCTGAAGTGATGTTGTTTATTGACAATGAAATATCTGTCTTTTAGGAAAGATGTGAACCAGTCTAGAGTTTTTCCTGCGAGACCTATGTTTACAAGACTTGATATTAGCATTTTGTGGTCAACGGTATCAAATGCAGCAGAAAGGTCAAGTAGGATTAGTAGGTAGGCAATTTTGTTATCTAAGCCTCTTAGTATATTGTTAGACAGGTTTAGCAGCAGAGTTTCCGTGCTGTGGTTCTTCCTAAATCCGTGTTGTGCAGGGTGTAGTATTTTGTGGTGTTCGAGGTGTTCATTGAGTTGTTTCAGGGCTGCTTTCTCTGTCATTTTTGCTAGTAGGGGTAAGTTTGATATTGGACGGTAGTTATTCAAGTCCTCAGGGTTTAGGTTCTTTTTCTTTAGAATTGGTTTGATAGTTGCGATTTTTAGCTTGACTGGAATCTCACCTTCTTTCAGTGATTTATTGATAATTGTTGCTACTGTTGGGGCTATTGAATGAGCAATTTCCTTTAAATCTCGTGTGGGGATGGTGTCTAGATCGTGGCGTGCTGGGTTTATTTTCCTTAGCATTTTTTCAGTTTCCATGGTGGATATGGGTTCGAAATTAGACCACTGTGTTATCTTTGATGTGGGAGAGTGTTTTATTTCAATCAATGAATTGTAGAAGGCATCCGTTATTTTGGTTATTTTGTTCTTGAAGAATGAGGCTAGGTCTTGGCTTAAGAGAACCAGTCCCAGAACCAATCCTAGAGGCACTCTACTTGTGACTCTTCTCTCCTTGGAGTAAGATCTATCTATCACACTACTTGCTGTCATCTGCCTGTCAACCAATTTCTAATCCATCCCACTACCTTGCAACAAAATTTCCTAGTTTTTAATTTTGTTCATGAGCCTTCTGTGAAGGACCATATCAAATGTTTTGCAGAAATCCAGGAAAATTACATCAAGCGTTTGTCCATGATCTAATTCTCTAGTCTTTGTCAATAAGATGTCCACCTTCTTGTTGACAGGACATACTTTCGCTTCTGTACGAGCTCTGACACAACATTCTTAGAGAAGCTGAGAAATCAGAGGATGTCCAACAATTTTGCCCTTGACTCATCTTCCTTCTCTAAAGTAAATATAATGGAGTCTGCCATTTCCTTTACAAAATTGGTGAAGGAGATGTCTTTTTTTAACTCTTTATTTGTATAATTTAAATATACACAAAACAAGCAGAATATCCACCTGAGAGAAAATAGAGCATTACAAACAGAAAAAAGCAAATGTTGCTTACCTGTAACAGGTGTTCTCACAGGACAGCAGGATGTTAGTCCTCACATATGGGTGACATCACAGGATGGAGCCCAATCACGGAAAACTTCTGTCAAAGTTTCCAGTTCTGAAGGGGTCTTGTGATAGCGGCAGTTTGTATTTATTAGTTAATAACCACTATGTTAGCAGTTTGTATTTATCCCAGATCCCAGTCTGATGTTACCCCTGTTCTATGTAATGGTTTTCCAAATAAGTTGTTTCACTGTAAATCGATGTGATATGTATTTTACATGAATGTCGGTATAAAAAAGTTCTAAATAAATAAATAAAGTGAAAAAGAAGTTTCTCTGATTTGTTTTAAATGTGCTACTTGCTAACTTCATGGAGTGCCCCCTAGTACTTGTATTATCTGAAACGGTAAATAATCAATTCACACTTACTCGTTCTAGTCCTCTCATGATTTTATAGATCTCTATCATTTCCCCTCTCAGCTGAGTTTTCTCCAAGCTGAACAGCCCTTACCTCTTTAGCCTTTCCTCATAGGGGAACCGTTCCAATCCCTTTGTCATTTTGTTCACCCTTCCTCCCCAGTGTACTTGAAACTGACAACAATTCAGCTGGTACCAATGTCGATAGCCTCTGGGAAATTGTTACAATTTCCAAAACTGATTGCACCTCTGTCTGCATTGTCATCGATGCTGTTGTTGCCAGTGCTCTGAAGCTTGCAAGTCGGTGGTCTAGCACTTCTTGGATCCTTCTTAAATACTGTTGATAATAATGGAGCGTAGGGGCAGAAGGAGAAGTGACATCCTCTTAGGTTACTTAAAGAGCATCAGGGGCTGTCACATGGGCCCTCAAAGACTGTCACAATCCCCCAGATTCCTTGGAGGGTGAACAGCCCTTTCTGTGGGGATGCCTGGGAGGAAGCAGACATCACTCAAATTGCCTTGAGCTCAGCACCATGTATTGACGGGAACTGATATCATTGCTTCTTTCCCTTTGTTCGATGCTGGCATCAGTGTTCTCCAATGCTGATATCAATGAAGCAGAATTCTTCACTTTTACTGGGAGGAGCTGGAGGATACTCTATCAGTCTGATCTCTATTGGTGTTTGACTTTGAGGAAGCACAATATTTCCTTGATGCTGATGCATCACCTGCATCTAGAACAGTTGGAGGGCACATGGAGATCAATGGCAATGTAGGTGGATCAGACATCTTCGAACAGAAGAGCTTCTGCATACACTCTTGTCTGAGCCATAGATATCAGGGAGACATCTTTGAACAGGTTCTGCATCTAAAGAAATGGTTCCTAGCACCCAAATATGGCACATATAATTTATAGAGCAGGCTGTAGCCATTTCATGGCTGCATTGAGTTTACCTTTTGAAACTGCTGGCCATCTTCACTCTCTGGGGCATCATCAAAAATATGGATGAAGCAAAATAAAAAACTCAATTTTCATAAAAATAAGCCAACAGATCATGCACAGATGTAGCCATGAAATAATGCAAGAAACTATATAACTTTGATGAAAATTCTGACTAAAGAACTAAAGAAGGCTTTTTGAAGATTAAGGGAGGCCACAATGCAAAAGTGTACTTTTTTATTTTTAATTTCCTGATCAAACCACAGTGAAGAAAATCAATGTTACTTTAGAGTCCATGGAAAAAGACAAATTGACAGGAGCCTCACGCAATGCCTATGACATGTGACAGCCTGTACTTGCACAAGAGAGCATGTTAAAAGCTCTGAAGTTATCAAAACTGATCCAGGCTCTGTCAGATGACATCACCTACCGGTGAGGACTGCATATCCTGCTTGCCCTTAAAGAAAAAAATAATTTTACCTGCAGAAAAGGCTTTATCGCCCTTCCCATCTACATTTTTTGGTAAATTTTTCATCTCCTTCCTTCTCTCTTTTCTTAGAGGAATGTTTTGCTTGCACATTTTTAATGTTAGAATCACTAAATTTTGATTTTCAATTTCTCATATCAAACAAAAGGCTGCTTTATCTGGAATATCTCCACTAGAGTGTGGGTAAAAGTGCATGCCTTACGGAACTATGCACTTACATATACCTGTATATAGGATGGACAATCCGGCTAACTCTGGTCAAGCCACAGAGCTGTCCCAAAGTTAGCCAAATAAATTTATTCGGCTATCTTTAAGAAAGCCATCTATATTCAATAATGTGGCTGCACTACTGAATATCCCTCCAAAGTTAGCCAGATAAGTCTATCTGGCTAACTGTGCAATCTGGACAGTGACTTAATTTCGCCGGTGGCAAGTCCTGTCAATAACCAGCATCACTCACCCCACAGCTCCTTAGCTTTTGGCGAAGCCTGGAGGCCTCCGTGCTCTCCCTTTACGGCAGGACGCCGCCAGCATGACACCATGCTTCCCTTCCCTGTGGGCTCCAGTGAAATACTAAGAAAAATTAGGGAAGCTAACCAAATTGGTAGTGCGGTAATAATGGGAGATTTCAATTACCCCAATATTGACTGGGTTAATGTATCATTGGTACATGGCTAGAGAGATAAAGTTACTGGATGGAATAAATGACATTTTTATGGAGCAATTGGTTCAGGAACCGACAAGAGATCTAATTCTCTGTGGAGCACAGGATTTGGTGAGAGAGGTAACAGTGGTGGGGCCGCTTGGCAATAGTGATCATAATATGATCAAATTTGAATTAATGACTGGAAGTGGGACAGTAAGCAAATCCACGGCCCTCGTGCTAAACTTTCAAAAGGGAAACTCTCATAAAATGAGAAAAATAGAAAAAAACCAAAAGGAGCAGCTACAAAGGTAAAAAGTGTGCAAGAGGCATGGTCATTGTTAAAAAATACCATCCTAGAAGCACAGTCCAGATGTATTCCACACATTAAGAAAGGTGGAAAGAAGGCAAAACGATTACCGGCATGGTTAAAAGGGGAGGAGAAAGAAGCTATTTTAGCCAAAACATCTTCATTCAAAAATTGGAAGAGGAATCCAACAGAAGAAAATAGGATAATGCATAAGCGTTGGCACGTTAAATGTAAGACATTGATAAGACAGGCTAAGAGAGAATTTGAAAAGAAGTTGGCCGTAGAGGCAAAAACTCATAGTAAAATCTTTTTAAAATATATCCGAAGCAGAAAGCCTGTGAGGGAGTCAGTTGCACCGTTTAATGATCAAGGGGTTAAAGGGGCACTGAGAGAAGATAAGGCCATCGCGGAAAGAATAAATTATTTTTTTGCTTCGTTGTTTGCTGAAGAAGGTTTTGATGGGTAATGATTCAGATGGACTGAACCAAATCACGGTGAATCTAGAACATGAGGTAGACCTGATTAACAAACTGAAGAGTAGTAAATCACCTGGACCGGATGGTATATACCCCAGAGTTCTGAAGGAGCAAAAAAATGAAATTTCAGACCTATTAGTAAAAATTTGTAATCTATCATTAAAATCATCCATTGTGTATGTCCTTCAGTTTGAACCACTTCTCCTAGCTATACAAGCTGCTAGAACGATGAAGGGGGGTCGCTTTCGGACTCAGACATTTAAATATGCGGCCTTTGCCGACGACCTGTTGGTCTTCCTCACGGATCCGGTTAAGTCCCTGGACCCCTTGCTGTCTATCCTCGATGGGTTTGGGTCCTTTTCTGGCTTTAAATTGAATAGCGACAAATCTGAGGCGTTGGGGTTTCCCGCTACCTTGCGCACCAGTTGGAGGGGCCCAATTTCCCTTGCTGTGGGCTGAGGGAGGCGTTACCTGGGCATTTACTTAACTGTAGACTTACCCCAACTTTATGCGTTCAATATAGGCCCCTTGGTTATTTCCACCCTGGACCGTATGCAACGGTGGGGCTCCCTCCCGCTGTCCATGATTGGTAGAGTTAACCTATTCAAAATGACCATTCTGCCTAAGTGGCTCTATGTCTTCCAAAACCTGTTTATTAGGCTTCAGGCTAGAGATATTCAAAAACTTGAAGGGGGCATGCGAAGGTTTTTTTGGCGTGGGAGGAAGGCCCGGATTCCCTTGAAACACTTGCAGGGCAGATGGGGAGGGGGTGGATTGAGCGTACCTGACCTGGGCCTTTACAATTGGGCTAGCAATTTACGGGTGGCTCGAGAGTGGTTACTTGGAGAGGGCTATTTTGTTAATCTGGACTCTGAACGTGAAGTGTGTGGGGCTAAAGATCTGCGGTATGTCCTGCAGGCTCCCTGGGATAGATTGACTGTCCCTGATCCTGTGGCTGCCTTGCTACGTCCAATCCGTGGTGCCTGGTTCCGGTTGCTTAAACTTTTGGAACTCCCACAGGGATGTGTATTTTTCCTCCCCTTGCAGGGCAACCCAGACTTTTCTCCGGGATCGACCTCTGTGGTGTTCAGGCGCTGGGCAGCTCGTGGGATCACTCAGGTGGGCCATGTTTTAGACAGCGAAGGTCACTTGTTGCCGCCTGCTCAACTGTCCTCCCTGTATGGCTTTGGCAATCTTTCTATGTTTTCCTATTTCCAAATTGCCCATTATATATGTTCCCTTCCGGAGGCTGGTTTTCAATTACGTGGTTTCCAAGCTTTGGTGGCGTGTTTTTTACTGGACAGCACCACTGTGCCTTCTCTCTCTCACTATTATACCCACCTACGGCAGCTCCTTTCTCGGAATCCCTGCCTTGATTTGGCTGCCCGCTGGCAGGGGGACGGGGTATTTCAGGTCACGGCTACCCAACTGGGTATTTGTTTTCGGCGTATAGCGAGAGTCTCTCCCAATTCTTACTACCGGGAGATGCAATTTAAATTTCTCTGGAGGGCGTATGTGTCTATACCAGTGGCGTTCCATGCTAACTTGGTCTCCTTGGTCACCCTGTGGGAAGTGTACCACGGGGGTGGGTACTCTGGCACATCTCTTTTGGGGATGCCCCATAATCCAGCAGTTTTGGAAGAGGGTAGTTGCTTATTTGACAAAACTGTTGGGAGTGTTCCTGCGAGCTTCCCCACTGATGATTCTGTTCGAGGCTGTCCCCCTGGCGCGATTACGGCCTGCGGGACATCGTCTGCTTTTCATGATGGGAGAGAGGGGATTTCAGAAAGGAAGAGGGGATCTCAGAGGAGGGAAATGAAGAAGGGATCTCAAGCATGAGGCTAAAGGGATCAGGGAGGGGGAGGAAGAAAAAGAGGGATTCTGGAGGAGGAATCTAGGATCAGGCAAGGAAGGAACAATCTACCCACAAGACTCCACCCAATACTGATTCCTTCTCTTAATTACATCCCACAGCTTCTCCAATTCCTTTTTGCCTCCTTCCACTCCCCTCATTCAAAACACACTCTTTTGCCCCATCCCCTCATTCCACTTCCCCGTGTACCTCCTCAGATCCCTCCACTTACTCTTGCCCCTCATCCCAATCTACCGCTCTCCTCTGGCACACCCTCAGATTGCCTTCAACTCTTGGTCCCCAACCCTCACCCCCTCGCTCTCCCTCTCCTCATCCCTTCATTCAGCTTTACTGTAGGAGGAGCACAGTGGTAATGCATTGCTGCCTGGGGTCAGTGTTGAACAGTGTGGAACTGAAGGGCCCACCAGCAAAGAGAGAGGATGCAGGATTTGGTGGCACACAGCCATTGTGCTATGAACAAGCCAGAATCAACATGTGAGAACTAAAGTTTAGCCTGCTACCAGAATGCTTCTATTGACACTTCTTTTGTCTAAATTTTCTATGCACAACTTCTTCTGTGCAAAAAATGTATATGTGATTAGCAGAGGCAAAATTTAAAACTATACTTTTGTGCATATAACTATAAAAGCATAACACACAAAAGCTTTGAATACCAATCTTTTGGATTTTCCTTCTTAAAGTACATAAAAGATGTAATTTTCAAGGCGGTTTCTGTGGGTAAATGTATTTATCCATGAAAAATTGTCCCCTCTCCATGCAAAGTGTTGTGGGTTCTGGCCGTGGAGGTCCATGGCCAATCCCCTCTACCTTCTCCGCCACAAACCGCCGCTCCCTCCGGTTGGTACGGCGTCTACTGTGCCGGTCCGGCCGGCAGCGGTCCACCACGCGGTCTGAAACGCCTCCGTCCTGCCCTCAGTGGTGCTCTCCCTAGGCGTGTGCGGGAGGCTCTGCCTCTTAAAGGAACCAGCATGGGAAACTCTGGGTCAGCCCTCCTTAATGACGTCAGGAGACAGTTGTATATATACCAGCTTCAGTCCCTTGTTGGTTGCCTTTGCAACAGGTTGTCTCCATGGAGTGCTCGTTGCTGCGTTGATCCAGTTCCAGTTCCTGCTCCTGATCCAGTTCCGTCCTTCGTCCTACTGCTCTGCTTGATCTCCCGGTACCGACTCTTGGCTCGCTTTTCGTCCTTCCTGTCTGCTGCCCGCATCGACTCCTCGCCTGGTTTTTCCGCTTCTGCTCCTCTGCTGCCTGCCTCGGACTTCAGGACCGGACTTTCGTATTGATCCTCTGCTGCCAGCCCTGACCCGGACTTCTTACCACGACTCCGTCTCTTCTGCCCTGTTTCGTCTAGGCAACTCGCACCTAAGTCCTGCCAGCCCCGGTACCCAAGGGCTCAACCTGCGGGGAACGAGGGCTGGTATAAATGAAGCTCCAATTGGGTTGACCTTGCCTGCTCCACCTGAAGGGTACCACGTAGGTCCGCCCCTCCATGGCATACCAACTCCCGTCTCGGCTCAAGGGTCCATGAACTTAACACAAGGAATAGTAGATACACTTACTTTTCCTCACAGGGAAAAAGGCAGAATTGGGGGAGGTATTAAGCTGAGCTCTGTAAAGTACATGCACCTGCAAAATACACAGAGTAAAGAATCACCTTGGTATCAAACTGCCATGGGATTTTCCAAAGGAAACTACACAGGGAGCTTCCCTTTGGAAATTAGCTTACAGATCCACGAGCCTGTAAGCACTGCAGAGAGTATGAAAATTAACCTCGTAATGCTTATTTTCATATTTCTTATAAATAAAATTTGATAAGTTAAACAAATGTAAAGATGATAAAAGAAGAAAAAAGCTTAGAAAAATCATAGTTTAGCAGATTTTTCCATGCAAATAACTACAAGAAGTACAAAAGTTCATATTTTATTGTGTTTGGCTTAAGATCACCAGTTGAGGTAGTTGCTATAGTAACTATTATTGTTAAGAAACAGTCTTATAACGCATTTCTGAGTACAGCTCTCACTGAACAAGTTCCTGCTGTCATTAGACTACAGTAATTTGTACTTGCTTTTTCACATTTTTTCATTAAATATGAAACATTCTCATTACATCTTTATCACCGCTTTCTGAAGAAGGCAGGATTCCACTTCCAACCGAAGCTGGGCAAGCTGAGATGGGTCAGAGTTGAAAACTGTCCTCTGTCAGTCTGGAGGAGGGCAAGCGAAGTGTAAGTGGTAGTCATACTCCATGACCTGAAGGACCCACCGATCCTTGGTGATCTATAGCTACTACGATAGGAAGTGGTGGAGAAGTGGGCCTCAGAACAGTTAAAAACTAGTCCCTGGCTTAGCCTTGGGTTGGCGTCTTTCTCTTGGATAACCTTGAGCAGGCAGTTGTTGCTGCAGAATATGAAGTGCTCAGTGATGTTGGAATGAATTGGGACACCTTTGTAAGAATGGGTATTTAAACATAGAAATGATGGCAGAAAAGGAACAATGGTCCACCCAGTCTGCCCAGCAAGCTTTCCATGGTAGTATCTGCCGCACCGTGCAGGTTACCCACAAGTATCAGTAAGTTTTGCTTGATGTGCCTTGCTTATGGACTTGGCCGTAGAAGCAGAACTGTGTTTTTTCATTAATGTCTGAGCATCAATACCTCAGACTGTAAGAAAGTCATAGCTCATGTTGGTTGTCTCTGAATCCAAATTTCTCTCTCTTTTCAGCCCCTATCCTCTCAAGTGAGCAGGAGTCAGTTGATCCTTTGTTGCAGGTGATAATGCTTGCAATGTGGACTGATGCTCCTTAATTAATGGCATGCCTTCTTGACTTTGTCACCAAACAGATTATCCCCTATACAGGGCACATCTGCTAGATGTACATCCTCCCTCAGTCTGCTCACCGGGAGCCATGTGAATCCCTGGGCTCCTATGGAAGCATCTGAAGTCCTGGCTGCTGTACTGAAAGCATATGTCTCTTGCATATCCTCTACTGATCAATGGAGCTCCACCTGATTTAGATCTGGAGATTTTGCAAAAGGTTTACACTTCTGTTACATTTGGAAACAGGATGCTGGGCTTGATGGACCCTTGGTCTGACCCAGCATGGCAATTTCTTATGTTCTTATTTGTGAAAATACCATGTAGAGTTGGTGAACAGGAATCCAGGCATTCATCATAGAGCATAAGAAGACCTTCTATCCAAATGCATCCAATGCCTTTGGGTCTTTTCCTGGAGGTGTGTTAGAGAAATTATGAGAACTCTTAGCCCAGTTTACAGCTATTTCCTCCACTACAGAGTGGTGGGGCAATTGGACCACCCTGGACCCTGGGGCAGCCTACACCCTATACTTTAAATCCAGCTTGCAGGCCACTATAAGGCAGGAAATAGATGCTTGCCATATTCTCATCTGAAGGTCCTGGAGGATTCTGTGAATGGGAAAGGCCACAGAATCTTTCAGGGGTTGGAAAAACTGTAAAAGACAGAAAACATCCATTCGCAGGTCCGTCTCCTTATGGATATTAATGGATAGAGAAATAGCTAATTTATCCAAGAACTTGGCTTAGTAGAGATTCTCTGGAAGATAATGTTATGGTAAATCTGTATCAGATGGAATCCTTGCAGATACCTTCTCTTCCACCTCTGACAATGGAGGAACACTAAGCCACGACCCTGAAGAGGCTAGAGAACCCAATGGATAATATATCAGAGGTGAGCCATCAGGAAGTTGTTCAGAATGAACAGACCCCACTTCTTCACCCCTTGGCTCTTGAGGGGATTCATTCTGGAACTTTCCCAGAGGTAGAGGCGATTCCACCAGTTCTCAAAGTGGACTAGCTCCTAATATCAGAAGCTCTTATGTTAGAGTAGGGCTTGGAGCAGTTCTATTATGTGGAAATATTTCCTTTATTTTCAACAGCACAGGCTGTAACTTCTCTCTCTTCTAGGTTAAAGGAAGTAAAAAGGTTCTTAACCAATATTGACAACTGACTCTACATAGGCTGTGGAATCCTGTGAGCCAGCATGGGCGGTATAACATCCTCCTCAAATATCCACACAGGCTCATTACTGAGGGTTGAAAGAGCAGAAGAAGCAGCAGAATCCGGTGCCAAAAAAGCATCAGTGTATGCTGAAACATTCCATGCCAGTGCTGTCAATCATCAACTAAGTATCTGTTCCATAGATGGGTCAGTCTTTCCTTTTGGTATCAAGGTGTTAATAGGATCCAGTCTGTGCCAAAGCACTCTGGTCTTGCCTCAAGAGTAGCCTCCTTCTGTGCCAAGATTGAAGATTACACTGTAGAACACACACACACCTTGCTGACAACAGAGTTCTGAGTAGCTCTGAGTCAAAGATGAACAAGTGGTTCCGCGTCAAGGGGATCTTCTGGAATAGACTTAGTTTTTGGGTACTTGCTAGGTTCTTATGGCCTGGATTGGCCACTGTTGGAAACAGGATGCTGGGCTTGATGGACCCTTGGTCTGACCCAGTATATGGCATGTTCTTATGTTCTTAAGGTACTTATGCTGAAGAATCATGTGACTTCAACTCTAAAGAGAGGCTAACTCTTGAGGAACAGCAACAGCATCTTCTTCAGCTTTGAGGGGCTCTGAAGGCAGATCTCAGTGTGCTTCAGTGCCTTCCTCAGCACCCCTACTGGTGCCAAGGAGGCTCACACTGTACTCTACCCTTGGGCGATGACAGACCCTGACTCTGGGGTCACAGGCGAGGGAGCTTTCCTGTGCTTGGGGGAACATGAGGGGAAGCTTTCTGCCTTGAAGCCCTGTGCCAGGAAGCTGAAAATGCCTCACTCCTTGAGGAAGAGAGGATATATGTTTAACTCTGCGCTGGTGTTTGGGGATCTTATCTACCAGTGCCTTCCTTAGGGCATCATTATTACTAGCAAAGGTAAATTGGAATAGACTTAGTTTTTGGGTACTTGCCAGGTTCTTATGGCCTGGATTGGACACTGTTGGAAACAGGATGTTGGGCTTGATGGACCCTTGGTCTGACCCAGTATGGCATGTTCTTATGTTCTTCATCTTTCTTTCAGGTGTGATATTGCTGAGCCCTGAGGGACATCAGATCACAATTGTTGGAATTTGCAAAGTCATGGTCTGGGCCCAAACAACAACAGCAGATAGAGTGCTTATCTACAATAGATATGAGGCACCCACATATGCAGGCCTTCAACTTGCTGATAGGATTTTTTTTTTTTTTTTGGCGTATCTTTCGTTGACATTCTCTTTGTTTTTTTTAAGAACTTAAAAGTTCTGTTGAGGGGCTGCCATGGCAGCAGTAAAAACACTAGCAACGAGACAAAAAAAAAAAAAGTTAAGACACAAGCCCTACCGAAAGGTTTATGAGAGAGAAAGACTGGGATACATCCATGCAATATCCAGTCAAAGTAAGACTAAGGGGCTCACAAGGCAGCATGCATGCACAGGAACACCCACAAATGCTCAGGAAAGCTCTTACTGAGCTATGAGAGAAGGATCTGTATTAGATGATATCAACCAGGTATAATAGATAATTCAGCCTGCTTGTTGGAGAAAAAAAAATATTCATCATGACACAACCACTAGCAAATGTCAGTATCAGAGGCAGAAGACTAAGCAGTAGATTCACAGAAACACAAGCACAGCAGGAACACTGGTTACAAGAGGTGCCAGGAGCTTAAAACTTTCTATGCCATTCCCAAACAATGTCAATATGGTATTACAGAATGCTAATTTTTACAAGATATGAAATCTTATACTGCACACAAACCCAGAATTTTGAATTCTTGGAAATGTTCAAACCACATGTCCAGTGGTCCCAGTAAGTTGGTCCCTTACCAACAAGTAGGGAAGTTTACTAGTTTATTCTGAATTAGATGCAGAGGTATGAAACGTAGCCTTTGAATTTTATAATGTTGCATGTCTGTAATCCTGCAGGATGACTACATTTTAGATAAAGTGGACCATATATTAATCCAAAAAGTAATAAGTGATTTCTTGACTATTTCAATTCCTATATTTTATTTGTTTTTCTTTCCTCATCTCTTTATTATTCTTCAAAGATGAAATAAAGGGAATTCTTTTTAAGTATGAGGTGGGGAGAGAATGGAAAGAGATTGGTCCCTAAATTCAGATCAGAAGGATAAGGATGACAGGGGAGGGGGTATGGCTGTGGCCCTTCCTCACTGACAGGGTCATTCATCAAAATGCATTATGGCATTATCACATGCGTTAATGCCATAATGCATGCGATAATCATGTTAACGCATGGCGCGGATGACATTTTTTTGAAGGGCTAGGATTGGGTGGGATTAATTGAAATGAGGAGCAATATCACATGGTTTTAATGCTGGAAATAACTACACCATTTTTCCTGGCATTAAGCTGTGCAATATGCCTGAAACGGCTGTAATGCAATTTGTGTTAAAGATTGCAAATTGCATTTTGGCCATTTTTGGGCTAAGGGAGAAGGGTGAAGTGGGAAGGGGGGGGGGGAGAAAATATATATAGAGAGAGAGCCTCTGTGGAGGCCTTCACAGTATTCAACTATTTAAATCACTATAGGAAGGCCAGCTAATAGCTCGAGGTGAGATGTTGGTGGTGGTTTAGGGGCCAGTTTTATATGCAGAGTGAGACGTACAAACAGCACAGTACACTTCAGTAAAGATTTGACATTTGGAGTGAGGAAAGTCTCACAAAGTTGAGATTTCTACAGTGTTCTCTCACCCTAGCTTGATGGACTCTATAACAGGGTATTATCAAGCTAGGGCGAGAGAACATAGTTGAAATCTCAACTTTGTGAGACTTTCCTCACTCCAAATGATGTCAAATCTTTACCGAAGTGTACTGTAGTGTTTGTACGTCTCACTCTGCATGTAAAACTGGCCCATAAATCCTAAACCACCACCACCACCTCACCTCGACCTATTAGCTGGCCCTCCTATAGAGATATAAATAGTTGACTACTATGCTGGCCTTATAGTTTCTCTCTCTCTCTCTCCCCCCTTCTTCTTCACTGGGGGTGGAAAACTTTACCACACCCTGTGATACTACTTATGCAAAGTGTGTGGTAATTCTAAAATCACCATAAACATACCTCTTTTTCTTACCATGGGCGTTATCCATGTGTTATTATAGCATTTTGATGAATCTAGGGGTGAATTTGCTATTGAGTAGAAGGGCAAGAGAATCAGGTAACAATTTTTTTTAAGTCAAACAGAAGAGAGGAAGGAATTGACCAGCCAAATTTAGACATGCTATGGAAGTGCCTACATTTAACTGAACAAGGTTGGTAGCTAGTGCTAAAAATCAAAGCTGTCTAACTTCTTCCACCCACTTTCTAGGTGCCTAAAAGTAGAGTATTTATAACAGGCTCCTAAATTTAAGGAGTGAGCCCTATTACATTTTCAGGGGTTCCAATTTAGGAGCCTAACTCATAAACTTAGGTATTTAACTCCTTTGAAAATTGACTTCATAGTTATTTCAAAAGCTTATTCAAATAACAAAAATACTAAAATATACAGAATATCAACTTCTACAGTACCTGCCATCTTCATTGCTTCGATAAAAAACCATAAAGGGATCAGATTTTCCAAAAAAATCTTTTTTATCCAATTTATTGGCACAAAATTGCATCAAAACAGCATCCTGAAAATAAGACATACATATCACCAAACAAGTAATATAACAAAAATTACATCAGTATGGACTGTGCTTTCTGAAGTCTCACTTTCCATGTATATTCTACTTTAAGTTGTTTTTCATTATTTTATATAAAGAAATGACCACTGAACATAAAAACAATGTTTTCATTTTTGGATAGTTATTCACACTATTTTATACTTGTCTATATGTTGTATGTGTAATATATTCAAGATCATACAAGATATCAATGGAGTTTACAATTAATTTAAGAAGACAAAACATAGGAGTCAGAATACAAAGGTATATGCTTCTGAGTAAATTTCTAGAAAATTGTTAGAGAACAATTGTATTGGGTCATTAGGTGATACCATGCAGAACTGTAGTATACTAACTTTTTAACAACTTGCAAGATGCCAAGTGAATTTCATTAACTAATAGAATCGCATATACATACTAATGATAATATTCAGAGATGTTTGTATTTAATAGCTGGAAGACTTAAATGTACATTTATGTTTTTATTGTCTGAAAAATCTTTTTCACCAAATATATGAAATATTTAACAAGTATACTCCATAATAAGCAGTAGTTCAAAATTTTACTGTACTTTAAGCAGCTACCCTAGATTTTTCTGAATTTTTAGAGGCAACTAACAAAAGAGTACTTTTGAATGTCTATTGTTACATATTTTTATGAAAACAAAAATAAGATCTTACTAAACAGAGCAGTGCTGACAAAAGCCCTTGATGAGACATACATCCCGAAACTGAAGACATGAGAGTAATCTCTAACGAGGGGCAGTTGCAAAGTAAAACAGAAGGTATGGAGGTTACCTGAAAGGAACTGCAGTTACAACCCAAAACAGAAAGCATGGGGTAACCTGTACAGAGCAGCAGTTATATCCATAACCACCTTGCTGAGAAGACTGGATGGGCCACAAACTGATGTATGCCATCTCCAAAGTATAACTTCAATTGCTCCAAATACTGTCCCAGCTCCCAATATACTTAAAACCTTCTTCTTTATACCTTATTTTGAGTCATGTATGAATTAGCCTTTCCTCTCTCAGCATGAACAGATAATACCACAGAAAATAATATGGCCTTTGCCAGGTGCCTAAGCCCTTCCCTAAATTCTTGTATTCCTTGACTATACTGATGCAGGTTTTTTTTGCCAGCTCACCAAGGGTAGTATGATATCAACTTCATAAATCTTTTTTACTTCACCTATATTACTGTATCCCATCCACTCTTAGCTGTAGTGATCCTAATTGGGAGGGAAGACAGATTTTCTGGATGTTATATATGGAGAGAGGAAAGTCTACATTTAGTTAAATCTGCCTTAAGCTGAGTCAGCTCCTTCTGCATTGCAGAGAACAGAAGACAAAGGGCACAAGCTCCAAACCTTCAGATAGTCTACTAGAGACCCAGAGTCATTATACTGAATATGTGTATTTTCTACAAATTGTATTATTTTTGTGGAGAAAGATTTAAGGAAATTTGTTTTGTAATCTGTATGTCACATGTTTGGAGGGGTGGGGATCTGCTGGGATGTCATTTGGAGTATTTTATGACGGGTGAGTGTGGGAACTTTGTTAAAATTGCTTTTAATATTGTAAATTATATAATCTGCATAATGTTGTACTCCACATAGAATTATGCCACTTTGGATATTGAGGAATATAAATTCTATATTAAATTATTCAATTAGCATTAAATCCCATTATGTAAAAACTTTTATTCCAATGTGGAATACCAGTATTTTTCTAGGGAATCCCAAAAATACCTTGGTTTATCCTTAATTTAATTGAGCAAGATTTAAGAGAGAACTGACCTCTGCCCTTGGAAGACTATATAAAAAAGTGGGAATTTGAGTATCTGTGAGGAGGAGGGTGAGATGAGACTCTAAAGGTCCATTTTGAGAAATCCAGGAAGTGGGAAAGTTATCTGGGTAAAGTGACCTGAGTAACTGTAGCCAAATATTCTACTTAACAGATCATGACCAGAAATACATTCTACTGAATATACCCGGCTAAAGTAAAACTTACCCAGATAAAGTAAATAGGATTATTTTAGTACAATCCTCTGAATGCTAGCACTAACCTTTGAAAAGGAGATAGAACAACATTTATACTAGATGATAGGGGAAAGCCAACAGTCACTCAAAGCACGTGGTTCAGAATGATCTATTTTGAAGGATATTAACAAAATAGGGAGGTTTGGGCTTCTTGATGCAGAAGTTGCAATAAATGCTAAAGTAAAGGTGTTGCGTTCGTGCCTGTTCTCGCCCTCGCCCAACCCTCTCTACCTTAGTGGCGACTCCCTTCGGGTCTGATGGACAGATGCTGACGCAGCTTCTCCTCGCCGTTCTTCCTGGAATCCCCGGGCTGGCCTTACGCTGCGGATCCACCATGTTCCTGATGACGTAAGGGCGCGCGCGTGCTCCAGAGTTTGTACCGGCAAGGGCGAGAACCTCGGGGGCATCCCCCCATAGTGACATCATCCGCTTCCACCTTAAAAGGTCTTTACTTGCTACAACGAATCGAGTTAGCAAAGGGAATTCTTTCTCCGCTGCTCTGCCTCCACCATCTTACCTAGGGTACCTGCTCCTCAGGGGCCCCACTCTCTCTTCTTGATTTCAGATTGCTAAGACGGGATCCGGTACTCACTCCACGAGGGCCTACATCCCTGAATGCTCAGAAGACTCCTTACTACTTGGAAGCGATCGCAGATGTGAACACAGTGAGTTCTATTACAGAAAGGAACCGGTACTCGCTCCACGAGAGCCTATGTTCCTAATCTCCGAAGACTCCCTTCTGTCTAAGACATTATTGCAGGTATGGAGATCGTGAGTCATTATTGTAGATTGCAGATAGGAACCGGTACTCGCTCCATGAGGGCCCATGTTCCTAAATCCCTTCTCAACTCTCTTCTGTATCAGAAGCTATCATATATCTATATCTTGTGCATTAATATTATAGTTTGCAGATGGGAACAGGTACTCGCTCCACGAGGGCCTATGTTCCTAAAACCCTCCAAAGACTCTCTTCTATTCCATAAGCCATCTCATACACAGATATTGTGAGTTCTCATTCCAGACTGCATATAGGAACCAGCACTCGCCTACGGCTCCTGTTCCTGAATATACTGAAGACTCTCTGTTGCAGGGAAGCCTTTACAGATATCTACAATTGTGAGTGTATCATCTACTACTACTGGTTATGTATCCAGCATACCCTGTCTACTCACTACTTATAGTCTCTCTACACCTCAGCAACCCAGAGACAGCAATTCCAGTATCTGAGGGACTTCAGCCCTGCCGGGCACATCAACTCACTACTGCCACCTCTGGTGGTTCTACTTCCTGTCTAATAAAGAACTATCTTGTGTTTGCCTCCATACTCCAGCCTAGCCGGTGGTCCCTCTCAGGATATCCTCCTGGGGGCACTGTCATCTGCCATCGGCCCAGGGATTCACCAGTTTACCTCAAGTGTTCATTCCTTACACTACTAGAGCAGTATTATACGACTGCCACTCTGTGGGAAGCCAAGGTTCTTGTGGCCTGGTTTTGGCCTCTGTTGGAAACAGGATGCTGGGCTTGATGGACCCTTGGTCTGACCCAGCATGGCAATTTCTTGTGTTCTTATCCCACCACAGATTATTAACTCCACCTATGGAATATTATAATTGTTAGCTCTTCCCCTTGGCATGGTGATCCATAACAGATTGCTAATTCCCTGGCGGACTTATAACAGACTACTAACTCCTCCCCCTACAGGAGGAGCTCGATAACAGATTGCTAACTCCGAGCAGCAGAATTATAACAGATTGCTAACTCCTCCCCTCTGGAGGAGCAGATCTACAACAAAAGGTGCCTTTAAAGAGCAGAGTATAAAGATTCCAAACTATCCCTGGCAACTGATAAGTAGGTTGTTAATACAAACAAAAAGCATACTTTGAAATGTATATATACAAATAGAAATCTAAGATGGGAGAGTTAGAATTCATAGCATTGAATGAAGAGGTAGGTATAATTGGCATCTCAGAGACCTGGTGAGAGGAAGATAACCAATGGGACACTGTGATACCAGGATACAAATTATATACAAAATGATAGGATGGATCAAATTAGTGGAGGGGTGATGATGAAAAGGTAACCAAAATTAGGGATGTTAAAAAAATTAGCAACACAATAATAATGAGTGATTTCAATTACCCCAGTAATAACTGGGTAAATGCCACATCAGGACATGCCAAGGAGGTAAAGTTTCTAGATAAAATAAATGACTGCTTCATGGAGCAGCTGGTATAAGAACCAACAGGAGAAGAAACTATTTTAGACCTAATCCTTAGTGGAAGATATGAGGTAACAGTATTGGGCCCTCTTGGCAATAGTGATCACAATATGATTCAATTTCACTTGATAACTAGAGGGAGGACAAGAATGAAATCAACTGAGACAGTATTTATCTTTCATAAGGAAGACTCTGATAAAATAAGATAAATGTTTAGGAAAAAACTAAAAGGGGCAACTATAAAGGTTAAGAGTTTACATCAGGCATGAAAATTGTTTAAAAATACCATCTTTGAAGCCCATACTGTTGCACTGGAGGTGGACCCTTGGCCTGGTGCAGGATTGTTACGGCCCTCTGGTCGGACCCAGAGAGCACCTGCTAGCAGGAGGCGGAGCACAGGAGGAGACAGAGGCTAGCTGGAGCTTCGCCAATAGCAACCCGGGGTTTCCGCAGGTTGAGCCCTTGGGTATCCGGGCCATCTGGTCTTAGGTGGGCCTAGCAGGGTCTCCTAGAAAGGAAGCGCAGAGGAGTGCCCACCACGAACAAGGGTGCATGGTCAATGTCCAAGCAAAAATGTCCAGAGTTCGCAGGAGGCCGGAATAGAGTGTCCAAGTGGATAGCGAGGATCAAGGCCAGAGTATCAGTGCAGAATGGTCAGCCGAAGCAGGGGTCAGTACCTGTAGTCAGTCCGGGAGTAGTCAGGTCAGACAAAGGTCAAGTTCCAGGCAGCGATCAGACGTGGACAGTGGACAGGAAGAGGTCAGTTCCAGGCAGCGGTCAGACGTGGTCAGTGGACAGGCAGAGATCGGTTCCAGGTAGCAGTCAGACGAGGTCAGGAGCAAGCAAAGGTCAGTACCGTGAGATCAGTCTGAAGGGTACTACCAGGAATGGAAAGAGGAAGGAACAGGAGATGTTGGAACAGGCAAACTAGAGACACCGGAGTGTACGACCCGATTGCCAAGGCCATAAGCTAGTGGCTGAGCCCTGCCATTTATACAGGGCTCAGGTGACATCAGAATCGGGCACTGCACGTGAGTTTCCCGCGCTTGGCCCTTTAAAGTCAGAAGAGCTCCACACTCACGCGCTAGGGAGTGGGGCTGACGCCGAGGAGGACACCGAGCCCTGGCGCGAGGAGCGCTGCGAGGTGGAAGGCCCCAATGGGCCTGGGGATGCTCTTGGATGCCGCAGACGAGCAGCACTGGGATTGAGAGAGGAGCTGGTAGACGGGGTGCACCAGGTGAGCAGGCCCGGTCACGGCACCAGCATGGCCAGGAAGCGCAACAGTACCCCCCCCCCCTTCTAGGCCTCCCCCTTATTGGCCTGGGCTTCTCAGGATGGGTCCGGTGGAACTCAGCGAGGAGGTCCTTGTAGATGTGGTGGGAGGGCTCCCAGGAGTTCTCCTCCGTCCCGAAGCCCTCCCACGATAGAAGGTACTCCCAATGGCCTCTATGGCGCCGGACATCCAGGACCTCTTTTACTTGGAGGATGTCATCGGGTTCAGCAGCAAGTTGTGTAGGATCAGGAGGCCTTTGAGAGGGCCAGGACAAGATGAATGGCTTCAATAGGGACACATGGAATGTGTTGTGGATTCCCATGGAGGCGGGAAGTTGCAGCTGGTAGGTAACCGCACCTATGCGTCAGATGATCGGAAATGGTCCGATGAATCTGGGAGCCAGTCGTTGTGAAGGAAGACGTAGTCTGATATGTTTAGTGCTCAGCCAGACTTTCTGGCCAGGCCAGAACAGGGGTGCGGTGCGACGATGAATATCCGTGAAGCGTTTGGCTCTTTTGGCAGCCTGACCCAGTCTCTCCTTGACCTGATTCCAAAGACGGCGAATCATCTGTGCCGAAGACTGGGCTGCTGGTGAAGGGATGGAAAGCGGCACTGGTAGAGGCAGGCGTGGCTGGCGACCGAATACTACTGAGAAGGGTGAGACATCAGTGGCAGAGGCGACATTGGTATTGTGGTATAACTCAGCCCATTGCAAGAGGTCGGCCCAGTTGTCCTGCTAATCAATGACGTAGGATCTTAGGAATGTCTTTAGGGAGTGGTTTGTCCTCTCGGTTTCGCCACTCGCTTGAGGGTGGTAGGCTGACGTTAGATTCAGGGTACTATCAAACATTTTACACAGGGACTTCCAGTACTTGGCAGCGAATTACGGTCCACGATCGGAAACAATCTCTCTGGGTAACCCATGTAAGCGGAATTCATTGTTTAGGAACAGTTTTGCCAGTTCTGGAGCCTAGGGGAGATTCTGTAGTGGAACAAAATGGGCCATTTTTGAAAAGCGGTCGATAATAACACAAATGACCGTATTGCCCTTTGATGGGGGCAGGTCAACGATGAAGTCAGTAGAGATGCTTGACCAAGGTTCGGTGGGAGCCAAAAGAGGTTGGAGGAGTCCACATGGACGGCCAGTCGGGGGTTTTTGCTGTGCATAGATGGGGCAGGAGTCCACATAACTGCAGGAGTCTTTAACCATGCTAGGCCACCAATAATGTCTTCTTAACATCTCGAGGGCCCGAGCCCGGCCAGGATGGCCGGCCAACTTTGAGTCGTGGGCCCAGGGGAGGATGCGTTCCCGGAGATGGCATGGGACCGCTGTCTTCCCAGCTGGTACCGTGTTGGTAACTGCGAGGGATATGCACGCTGGGTCGATGATGTGCCTAGGAATTTCGGGGGTATCTTCTGGCTCGAGGAAGCGAGAGAGAGCATCCGCGCAGGTGCTCTTTGCTGCTGGACAGTAGCAGAGTTTGAAGTGGAAGCATTCAAAGAACAGCGCCCAGCAGGCCTGTCTGGGATTCAGTAGCTGGGCTTCCATTAAGTGTTCGAGGTTCTTATGGTCTGTAAATATCATGAACTTATGCTGTGCTCCTTCTAACCAGGGGCGCCATTCCTGAAGGGCCAATTTCACAGCTAAGAGTTCACGGTCCCCGATCGTATAGTTTTGCTCTGCGGCAGAAAACATATGTGAATAGAAGGAGCAGGGTACTAAAACCCCCTTGGAGGAATATTGGCTCAGGACCACCCCTGCTCCAATGGCAGAGGCGTCAACTTCAACAATGAAGGGGTGGATAGGATCTGGATGACGTAGACATGGTCTGGTGCAGAAGGCCTCTTTCAAGGCGTGAAAAGCAGATTGAGCCTTGGGGCTCCAAACTTGAAGGTTACTACCTTTCCTAGTCATGGCCGTGAGTGGAGCAGTTAGCGTGGAGTAGTTAGCGATGATGTTTCTGTAATAATTTATAAATCCAAGGAATATTTGTAAGGCGCGGAGGCCTACTGGCTGGGGCCAATCTCAGATGCCTTGGAGTTTCTCAGGGTCTATGGTGAAGCCACGATGGGAGATGATGTAGCTCAGGAATGAAAAGTGGGTCTGCTAGAAAATATACTTCTCTAATTTTGCGTAGAGGAGATTGACTCTGAGGCTTTGGAGGACTGTCTGAACTTGTGAGTGGTGGGACTTCAGGTCTTTGGAAATATCGTCCAGATATACCATGACAAATGAGTTTAGTAGGTCCAAGAAGATCTCATTCAAACGCTGAAAGACCACTGGGGCGTTACAAAGACCGAAAAGCATTACTACGTACTCGTAATAGCCGTCCCTTGTATTGAAGGTGGTCTTCCAGATGTCCTCTGGCTGGATTCGTTCAAGATTGTACACTCCTCAGAGATCTAACTTTGTAAAGATATGAGCTCCTTGTAGGCGATCAAATAGTTCGCTAATGAGTGGCAGAGGGTAATGATCCTTGCAAATCATGGCGTTTAGCCAACGGTAGTCTATGCAAGGGCGCAAACTGCCATCTTTTTTCTTCACAAAGAAGAATCCGGCTCCTGCCAGGGAATTGGAGGGTCTTATGAATCCTTTCTTCAGATTCTCTTTAATGTACTCTGACATTGCTTTGGTTTCGAGAAGCGAGAGAGGATAGGTTCTGCCCTTGGGAGGAATGGTGCCCGGTAGGAGCTCAATAGGACAGTTGAGTTCTTGGAGTGGAGGCACGATGTCAGCATTTTGTTTGGAGAACACATCTTTGAAGTCAGAATACTAAGCGGGTAACCCAGTAAGGGTGGTAAAGTTCAGAACGGTAACCGCTGGCGACCACTGTCGTAGAAAGCAGTTCTCGCACTGGGGTCCCCACTGAGTTAAATGCAGGGATTGTGTTGCGACCGTCGCTGCCCGACGTCTCCATTACGCCCACCTTACCTCTTTGGCGACTCCCTCTTTGCCTGTTCAATGTTTGGCTGCCGCGGCATCATCTTGCCATTCTCCTCCGGCGTCCCCAGACCGGCTAGACGCTGCACTCCACCATGTTTCTCAGCAGCCCTGACTCAAGTGCCAGCAGTGGCGCGAACTCAGGGGCGTCCCCCTGAGGTGACGTCATCCTCACCGGATATTTAAGGTCTCTGAAATCGCTAACAAATCGAGTTAGCAAGGGCTTTCCTCCAGGTATCGGCGAATGGGATTTGCTCTCCGCATACCTTGCTACTCTGCCTACTCAGACTTACCAGGGGTACCCACTCCTCGGGGGCCTCGCTTTCTTTTTTGTTTTTCAGATCACAGTCTGGAACCGGTACTCGCTCCTCAAGGACCCACGTTCCCGGACTTGCTACTGAATACCACTTCTGCCAGGAAGTCATCGCTGCCTACAACACCAGTGAGTTACCATCTCTCTCTCAGAGCGTTCCCTGGAACCAGGTACTCACTCCTCAAGGGCCAACTTCATTCCAGCTCCTGGGTTGCTTCTAAGAGACTATTGTGTGAGTGTTACCATCAAGGTTCTGTTCCTGAACTCTGCATACCCTGCCTACTCACTATATTCAGTTTCTTTACAGCTCAGTTATCCAGGATCACTGTTCCAGTATCTGAGCTGGGCACTTCCAGCTCACTACTGCCACCTCTGGTGGTTCGATATACTGTTTAATAAAAGAACTAGTGTGTGTCTGCCTCCATACTCTGAGCCTGATCAGCGGTTCCTCTCAGGATCTACCCCCGGGGGCGTGGTCATCTGCTACCGGCCCAAGGATCCACACACAGCTACCATGAACACTAACAGATTGCCAGTCGAAGTGGGGTGCGTGTACCTGGAGCCAAGGAAGTCCTAGGATTACCGGATGCGTGGAACACTTCAAGATGAACAGAGACATTTCCTCTTTATGGAGGGTTCCCACGGTGAGGCGGAAAGCCATGGTTCAATGAGTAATACATCCGGGGAGGTGCTCTCCCTGGATTGATGTGATGTGGAGAGATACTTCCAGAAGTTGAAGTGGGATCTGGAGAAGTGTGAAGATATCATCCAGAATAAAATTGCCACTCGCCCCATTGTCCACGAGTGCTGTAGTGGCAAAGGAGCGTGATTCCCTAACAAGGGACACAGGGAGTAATAATTGGGGGCCAGTAACAGTAGCGCCCAAGCTCGGGACCCCCGCCAGGCTCAGACTTTGCAGTTTTGTGGACGTACGGGGCAGGATTACAGGAGATGTCCGGAACCACCACAATACAAGCAAAGGCCTTGTTTCTTACGTCAAAGGAGCTCTTCGGGGGGAGAAGCGCCCGCGATTAATCTGCATCGGTTCCTCTGGTGATAAAGGAGGTGCACGTAAGGCTTTCAACTGGGAGCTCGTAGCACAAGCTGAGCGTAAGGCAGGAGGCCAGAGGACCTTTACCTCCTGGTGTCACTGTTGTAGGCGATGGTCGATCTTGCTAACCAGGGAAATCAGGTCTTCAAGAGATGTGGGAATCTCACGAGCAGCCAGCTCATCCTTGAGGGCAGGAGACAGGCCCTCTAGATAGATTGCCCGTAGGCAGTACTCTTGCCACCCCAGTTCTGTGGCTAGTGTTCTGAATTCTACCGTGAATTCAGTGAGTGAATGTGAGCCTTGGCGGAGGTGAAGAAGCTGGTGACCCGCAACCGCCTGTCGGCCGGGATCCTCGAAGGTCTGCTTGAAAATGGAAATGAAGTGGAAGAGATGGCGGAGGATATCATCGGAACTCTCCCAAAGTGGGGAAGCCCATGGAAAGGCCTTCCCTTCAAGACGTGAGAGGATGAAGGTGATCTTGGTGGTCTCATTCGGAAACAGCGAAGGCTGAAGTGCGAATTGCATAAAACATTGGTTGATGAATCCTCGACAGAGGTGCGGATTCCCATTAAAAGGGGGTGGAGCTGAGAGGGCCAATGATGCTCGCGGGGGCAGGGTTTGAGTCAGACCCCCTGAATTGGCCATAACAGAATCCTCTAGTTGAGACCATAGTCTCTCCACATATGAAGCTAATGCTTCCATGGTTCGCTGTTGTTCTCGGACATGAGCAGCTAGGCCCGGGATGGCCTGCAATGCGGGAGACTCCGCTGAGTCCTTGGCCTTGGCAACCTGTTGCTCTGAAGGTGGACCCTTGGCCTGGTGCAGAATTGGTACGGCCCTCTGGTTGGACCCAGAGAGAGCCTGCCACCAGGAGGCGGAGCAGAGGAGGAGACAGAGGCTAGCTGGAGCTTCACCAATAGCAACCCGGGGTTTCCATAAGTTGAGCCCTTGGGTACCCGGGCCGCCGGGTCTTAGGTGGGCCGCGCAGAGTCTCCTAGAGAGGAAGCACATGGGAGTGCCCACCACGAACAAGGGTGCGCGGTCAATGTCCAAGCAAGAATGTCCAGAGGTCACAGGAGGCCGGAATATAGTATCCAAGTGGATAGCGAGGATCAAGGCCAGAGTATCAGTCCAGAATGGTCAGCCGAAGCAGGAGTCAGTACCTGTAGCCAGTCCGGGAGTAGTCAGGTAAGGCAAAGGTCAAGTTCTAGGCAGTGGTCAGATGTGGTCAGTGGACAGGCAGAGGTTGGTTCAAGGCAGCGATCAGACATGGTCGGTGGACAGGCAGAGGTCAGTTCCGGGCAGCAGTCAGACGAGGTCAGGAGCAAGCAAAGGTCAGTACCATGAGATCAGTCTGAAGGGTACTACCAGGAATGGAGACACGAAGGAACAGGATACGCAGGAACAGGAGATGCTGTAACAGGAGATGCTGTAACAGGCAAACTAGAGACACTGGTGTGTACGACCCGATTGCCAAGGCCATGAGCTAGTGGTTGAGCCCTGCTATTTATATAGGGTTCAGGTGATGTCAGAATTGGGCGTTGTCTGTGAGTTTCCCGTGCTTGGCCCTTTAAAGTCAGAAGAGCTCCGCTTGCATGCACTAGGGAGCAGGGACGACGCCGAGCCCCGGCGCAAGGAGCGCTGCGAGATGGAAAGCCCCAATGGGCCTGGGGACCCTCGTGGATGCCGCAGATGAGCAACGCTGGGATTGAGAGAGGAGCTGGTAGATGGGAACACCAGGTGAGCAAGCCCGGCCGCAGCACCAGTGAGGCCAGGAAGCACAACACATACTACATATATTCCATGCATTAAAAAAGATAGAAAGAAGGCCAAATGACCTTCGGCATGGTTAAAAGGTGAGGTGAGAGAGGCTATTCTAGCCAAAAGAACATCTTTCAAAATATGGAAAAGGAATCTGAGTGAAGAAAACAGGAAATAGTATAAGACACTGGCAAAATAGATATAAAACAGTGATAAGGAAGGCAAAGACAGAATTTGAAAAGAAGTTTGCTGTGAAAGAAAAACTCATAATAAACCTTTTTCAGGTACATTTGAAGCAAAAGCCTGCATGAGAGTCAATTGGATTATTAGATGACTGAGGAATAAAAGGGGCACTAATGGAGGACAAGGTGAAAGCAGAGAGATTAAATGATTTCTTTGCTTCAGTCTATACTGAGGAAGATGTAAGTGAGATACTCATGCCAGAAGTGATATTTAAAGGTAATGATTCATAGGAACTGAAACGAATTGCAGTGAACCTGAAAGATAAGATAGAGCAAACTGACAAACGAATAGCAAATTGCCTAGACCAGATGGTATACATGCCCCCCAGTCTTTGTATTATCTGAAAGGTAAATAACTGTTTCACATTTATCCATTCAAGTCTTTCATGATTTTGTAGACCTCTATCATATTCCCCCCTCAGCCATCTCTTCTCCAAGCAGAACAGCCCTAACCTCTTCAGTCTTTCCTAAAAGGGGAGCCATTCCATGTCCTTTATCATTTTGGTTGGCCTTCTCTGTGCTTTCTCCAGCGCAACTATATCTTTTTTGAGATGCAGCAACCAGAATTTCATTCAGTATTCAAGGTATGGTCTAATCATTGAGCTATACAGAGGCATTTTGACATCCTCCATTTTATTTGCCATTCCTTTCCTAATAATTCCTAATATTCTGTTTGCTTTTTTTGACTATATCAGCAGACAATTTCAATTTCAATGTAATATCAACTATTTCACCTAGAACTTTTTCCTGGATGGTAACTCCTAAAATGGAACCTAACATCGTATACCTACAACATGGATTATTTTTTCCTACATGCATCACCTTGCACTTGTCCACATTATATTTCATTTGCCATATGGATGCCCAATCTCTTTGGCTTGTGAGGTCTTCCTGCATTTTATCACAATCTACTTGTAATTTAACTACTATGAATAATTTTATGTCATCTGCAAATTTGATCACCTCTTTCCAGATCATTTATATGTTTATTAAAAAGCACTGGTCCAAGTACAGATCTCTAAGGTACTTCACCATTTACCTTTTTACACTATGAAAACAGACCAATAATCCTACTCTCCTGACTTTTAACCAGTTTGCAAATCACAAAAGGACATCTCCTCTTATCCCATGACTTTTTAGTTTTCTTAGAATCCTTTCATGAGAGACTTTGTCGAATGCCTTCTGAAAATCCAAATACACCACATCTACCGGTTCACCTTTATCCACTTTTTATTCACCCCTTCAAAAAATGTAGGAGATTGGTGAGACAAGACTTCCCTTGGGTAAATCCATGCTGGCTATGTCCCATTGAATCATGTCTATCTAAATGTTTTGTGATTTTATTCTTTATAATAGTTTCCACAATTTTTCCCAGCACTGAAGTCAGGCTCACCATTTCCTGGATCACCTCTGGAGCCCATTTTATATATCGAGGTTACAATGGCCACCTTCCAATCTTCAGGAACAACAGATGATTTTAATAATAGGTTACAGATTGATGAGGGATGTGGATCCTTGAGCTGAAGTGGAATTGGCGCTAACTGCAGGGAGGAACCTTACAGGTCCCTACTGTCAGCAGGTGGAGCTGGCTGGCACTGGGGCCCAACTGAAACTTCACCAATACCAGCCCTCACTCCTGTTAGGTTGAGCCCTTGGGTGCTGGGTTTGGCTGGGCTTCGCCGCAGGGCCCTGTGGAGAAGATCCAAAGAAGCGAGGACATGACAGGCCAGCGATGAACAGCAAGACAGGTCAGATAGGCAGCAGGCAACAGAGTCAGAACCAGGCAAGGGTCAGAGGCAGATGGAATCCGGTCAGAGATAAAGTTCAGACAGAAGATCAGGGCAGGTGGTGTTCAATCAAGTTGGAATCCAAGAAGTGGTCAGTGGCAGGCAGCGTTTAAGAACAGCATCAGAGTCCAGGCCTATGTTAAAACCAGAAATCTGTGTGCAGGGCAACAGGGTGGAGAGAAGGATGGAGAGCGAGGAGCAGCACAAGCAGGGATGAAGACACTGAAGACAAGGACCGAAGACTGACCACAAGGAGAACAGGAACTCAAGAAGACAGACAGGAACATGGGAACTCAGGAACACCAGACAGAAGCAAAACCAGGAACAAGCACCCGAAGAGGCAAAACACTACTTCAAAGAAGCTGATCTATTGCCGAGGCACTGAAGGAGTGAAAACCCCAGCCTTTTATAGAGCAGAGTTGCTGCTGTCATCTGGAGATGCCACCAGGAACATTCGCCACTGGCTCAATAAGAGCAGAGCCATCGGTGTGCACACCCTAGAGGACTGGCCCTTTACTGCAATGGAAGAGGGCAGCCTGCAGGAGTGGCGCAGTGTAGCCTCCCGCCACATGCTAGAGATATGGCCCAGTGCTGGAGACATGCAGTAGGGATCCTGGGACAGATGTTGCGACTGACACTACCTGCACAGGAAGGCTGGCTGTGATTCCAGGAGAGCACTTGGTCAGGCCCAGGCTGGAGGTAAGAGCAGCAGGCCAAGGGATAGGACCATGGCCCGCCAATCGCTACAGTATTCCCTCCTCTAAACCCCCTCCCTGAGGGTTTGGGTTTACTGGAGTGTATGGCATGAAACTCTCTTAGAAGGTTTTTTCCCCCTAGTTCATGCAATTCCGGGGGCAGAACATTTTTTGCAAGCAAAGGAGTGGTCACTTCACGTTTATTTTGACAGAGAACAGGCCCCAAAATTGGGGTGAGGATAGCTTTTCCCTTCTCAGGGTCCAGACAGGCAGGATAAAAAAAAAGTGAAGTTCCTTTTCCCTCTCTTGTTGCAGAAGGGAGTACAGGGTTCATATTTCTTCATCTTTCTTGGTACTAATGATTCAAATCTTTTCATAGCCCGGTTGTGTTCCTTTTCCAGCTTTTTAGTGTTCCGATCTCTTTTGACCCAACTGGTCTTTCAATTGTGCGAAACCATCTTAAGAGTATTCTCCTGGAAGTACCGTGGGATGGTCTGAGTCTCTCTAAACTCCCTGCCAAGGGCGAGAAGTTTTGGAAGGGTGGCGGCCACGATCAATGAGTTGGGGGGCTCTTCAGACCTCAAACAGGATCTTATGCACCCCAGTCCCCAAATGCGTGAGTTCCATCTGTTGCGGAGTGGACCCTTGACCAGAGGTGGAGTTGACGCTACCCGTGGGGAAGCCCCCACTGGTCCCCACCGTCAGGAGGCAGAGCAGAATGGGAAGCAGAGGTCAACTGGAGTTTCGACAATACCGAGCCTCGTTCCCCGCAGGTTGAGCCCTTGGTACCAGGGCCGGCTGGTCTTAGGTGGGCCTCAGAGTGGTTGATCCCATGGAGGGTGCTCAAGGCAGGAGCCAGGAAGCAACGGAGACTCAGGATCCAATGAAGCTGGGTTCAAGACAGGGCCAGGATCCAGAAGCCCAGATAGGCTGAAGCAGGTTAGGAGTCAGAAACATATTAAGTCCGGGCTTGTAAATAGGCAAAAGCCTAAGAAAGGCCAAGTCCAAGTAATCAGCTGGAGGCAAAGTCAGGTTCAAGCTGGAGACAAGGTCAGGTGCAAGCTGAAGTCAGAGCAGGCGACTGGAGACAAGGTCAGGTGCAAGCTGAAGTCAGGGCAGGCAGCTGGAGACAAGGTCAGGTCCAAGCAAGGGTCAGAGCCAGAGAATCTGTCCAAAGGGTAATCAGGAACAAGCGAGGGTCAGGAACAGGAAAATGGAACTGAAGCACAAGAACTGGAACAGGAACGCAGGACTGGAACAGATTAGATACAGGAACAGAAACACGAACGAGCAACAACTAAGTACACAACTGGAAGCGTGGAGACCTGTTGACAAGGCAAACACCGGATGGCAGAGCCTGCCTTAAGTAGCAAGGCCTGGAGACGTCATCATCTGGGGCCGCGGGTAGGTTTCTTGCCGAGGCCCCTTTAAAGTCGGGGAAGGTGTGCACGCCTAAGTCAGATAGACTGGAACTACATGGTGGCAGCGTCTCCCCTAGACACACATGAGGAGACCCGATTGGGACCGGAGGAGGCCGCGGAGCTGCTGGAGGAACCTGGGAGCGTAGCAGGAGTGTGAGCGCGTAGGCGACTGCCTACCGCTGCCAAAGAGGAAGGGCCAGGTCCGGGACCCGGGCATCGGAGGTGAGTAGAGTCAGTCGTGGGCCTGCTGCGGCCGGGATACACAACACCATCGTGGACTAGTTAAATTGTGGTTGGTGTCTCTACAGCCATGGCAAGCCCAAGATGATTGAGTTCATGGCTTTTGGAAGAATATGGAAGGTGATGAGTTCTGTGTGGATGGGTCCTACTCTTAACATGAGTGGTACAGTGGTATGAATCAAACCGGAAAGGGGGTCTCCATGGATGGAGGAAAACACCAAAGGTGCTATTAAAGGAATCATGGGGATTCGGTATTTGTCAACAAGCTCCTGTTGCACAAAATTCCCCCCGGCGCCGGAATCCACCAAGGCCTGGGTGGAGGAGCACACAGGGGTTTGTTCCAGGGAAACAGTCAAGAAGACCTGGGAGACATAGTAGCCAGACTGAGGGTCACTGCTCCAGTGCCTCGGGGCATAGGACAGTTCCCCTTCAATCAAGGCACTGAGCTAATAGGTGACCAGAAGTTCCACAATAAAGGCAGAGGCCCAGCTCACAGCGTTGGGTCCTCTCTTCATTGTGAGATGAGAACAACCCAGTTGCATGGGCTCCTCTAGTAAACCCACCAATGGCATGATGGGGTCAAGTACAGAAGGAAACTATGTTCTGGAGAGACCCTTTTGAGCGGAGCGTGTCTCTCAAACTTGCTCCTGGAGTTGTCTGTCAATCTTCCCTGTGAGATCATTGAGGCCTTTGAGAGAGGTGGGAAGTTCCCATGCCGCATCTTGGGCATGGGAACTTGGGAGCTAAACCCTCCAGGAAAATTGTGTGTAAACTGTCTCCTTGCCAGTTCAGTTCCATGTCCAGGGTTCGGGACTCGATCGAGTATTCCATTAACGGTCAATTTCCTTGGCACAGGTACAGGAGGTCAGAGCCCATTGTGAGCAGCCGGCCAGGCTCATCAAAGACTTGCTTGAAGGCAGAGATGAACTTTTGGAGGTTCTCCAGAAGAGGATCTGAGTGCTCCCATAGCTGGGAAGCCCAGGCCAGAGCCTTACCATCAAGGAGGGAGAGAACAAATGTTGTCTTTGTGATGTCAGCTGGGAACTTTGCCGCCTGGAGGGAGAAATGCAGTGGGTAAGGTTAAGGAGTCCAGGCATGCAGCGAAATGGTTCATATCCACGACAATGAGTTTAAGGCCAACTGGAGGGCCTGCAGTTTCTGAGATAAACCGAGAATGGCTTTCAACGCGGCTACATCCACCAGTTCCATAGCCTCGGCAATCTGTTCCGGACGTGGACTCTTAAGCTGAGGCGAAGTTGGTACTACCTCAGAGAGGAGCCCTGCAGGTCCCTAACATCGGCAGGTGGAGCTGGCTGGCACAGGGGCCCAGCTGGAGCTTCACCAATACCAGCTCTTGTTTCCCTCAGGTTAAGCCCTCGGGTACCGGGGTCCGCTGGGCTTAGGTGCAGGGCCCTTTGGAGATGAATATCCAATGACGCGAGGAAGTGACGAGCCAGTGATGAAAAGTGAGACAGGTCAGATAGGCAGCAGGCAACAGAGTCAGAACCAGGTGAGGGACAGATGCAGGCAAAATCCATCCAGAGACAAGGTTCAGACAGAAGGTCAGGGCAGGCGGAGTTCAATCAAGTCAAAATCCAAGCAGTAGTCAGTGACAGGTGGAGTTCAAGAACAGTGTCAAGAGTCCAGGCCGAGGTCAAAACCAGAAATCTGTCTGCAGGGCAACAGGGGCGGAGAAAAGGATGGAGGGCAAGGAACAGCAGAAGCAGGGATGAAGACTCTGAAGACTAAAGACAAGGACCAAAGACTGACCACACAAAGAACAAGAACTCAAGGAGATGGACCACAGGAACACAGGAACTCAAACACAGGAAGGAACTAAAACCAGGAACCAGCACAAGCAGAGGCAAAGCACTACTTTGAAGAAGCTGACCTATTGCTGAGGTGCTGGAGGAGTCAAAAACTCAGCCTTTTATAGGGCAGAGCTGTTGCTATCATGAGGATGCACCACCAGGAATTTCCCACCACTGGCTCAATAAGAACAGAGCCATTTACATGCACGAGCCCTAAGGGGCTGTGCCTCATGGCTTCAGCAGCCCTCTGCCGCATGGGAATAGGGCAGCCTGCAGGAATGGCGCCGTGCAGCCTCCCACAGCGTGCCAGAGAGATGGCCCGGTGTCAGAGACAGGCAGCGGGGATCCTGGGACAGATGCCACAATCGACCATGGGAGGCTGGCCACGACATCGGGAGAGCAATTGTTCGGGCCCAGGCTAGAGAGAAGAACAGGCCACAGGATAGATCCGTGGCACACCGATCGCTACACAAGTTACTTGTAATAGGTCTGAAATTTCATTTTTGAGTTCTTTCAGAACCCTGGGATGTATACCATCTGGTCCAGATGATTTTCTACTCTTCAGTTTGTCAAGCTGGCCTATTACATCTTCCAGATTCACCATGATTTGTGTCAGTTCATTTGAATCGTCAACCTTGAAAACTGTCTTCAGAATGGGTATCTCCCCAACATTCTCCTCAGTAGACACCAAAGCAAATAATTAATTTAGTCTTTCCGTGATGGTCTTATCTTCCCTGAGACCTCTTTTAACCCCTCGATTATCTAATGGTCCAACCGATTCCCACACAGACTTCCTGCTTTGGATATATTTAAAACAGTTTTTCTTATGAGTTTTTGCCTCTACAGCCAACTTCTTTTAAAATTCACTTTTAGCCTGTCTTACCAATGTTTTAGATTGAACTTGCCAATGCTTATGCTTTTTCCTGTTTTCTTCAGATGGATCCTTCTTCCCATTTTTGAAGGATGATCTTTTGGCTAAACTAGCTCTTTCACCTCATCTTTAAACCACACCGACAATCATTTGGCCTCCTTTCCACCTTTATTAATGTTTGGAATACATTTGGACTGCGCATCTAAGATGGTATTTTTTAAAAATGTCCACGCCTGTTGTACACTCTTAACCTTTGTAGCTGTACCTCAGTTTTTTCTATTTTTATTACTTTTGAAAGTTTAGTGCTAAAACCATAAATTTACTTATTGTCCCCCTTCCAATCATTAATTCAAATTTGATTATATTATTATCATTGTCAAGAGGCTCCTCCACCATTACCTCTCTCACCAAATCTTGCAGTCCACTAAGAATTAGATCAAAAATAGCTCCCTCTCTCGTCAGTTCCTGAACCAATTGCTCCATAAAGCTGTCATTCCATTCCATCCAGGAACTTTATCTGCTTATAAGGGAAGTTCAGATTACCCTTGGCTCTAGGAAATTTATATGCTGTTTTTCCTGAGCAGACAATACTCTGGATTTGGAGCCCATCTACAAGAGCACCCCACTCCAGGCCAGACACATCTGTTGCAGTAATTTGGATTGGAGGAATTTGGAAGGATATCCCTCTTGCCACATGTGACTGGTTCAGCCACCAGAACAGTGAATCCCTGAACTGTTGGGTGATTTGACTGCTGTCTCACAGATCTTGAGTGACCTGAGTCTACTGTGATCTTAAGGTCTACTGGGCCTATATCATGTTGAGACATGCCAAGGGTCCGACATAAACTAGAGATGTAATTAGGCCCAAAATCCTTAGCATGTCCCATGCTGATGTCTGCTGACTTCTTTGTATCATCTTCACAATGGACACCAAGATTATTATTCTTTCTTGTGGAGAGAAGGCTTTAACAGGGATTCTATAAACTCCAATTGAGATTATGGGATCAAGTGAGATTTGAGGTAATTTATGATAAACTCTAGCGACTAACACCGGGATGGTTTCCTTCATTGATTCTTTGGGATCTCTTTTGGATGTGCTCTTTATCAACTAAGTATCCAGAAAGGGGAACACTTGAACTCCCATTTTGTGAAGTTGTACTGCAGTCACTGCTAGACATTTTGGGAAAACTTGTGGTACTGTTATTAAGCCAAAGGGCAATAAGCAATATTGGAGATGATGTTTCATTATTACAAATATGAGATATTGCCTCTGATCTAAAAATATCTCTATGTGGATATAAGTGTCCTTTAGATCCAGGAAAAGGATTAATGTGCCCAAGGAAATCATCTTGAACTTATAGTTTTACCAGGAATTGGTTCAAGGCCTTAGGTCTAGAATGGGATAGTCTTCCCTTTTTGTTTTGGGGTTTTTGTTTTTTTTAATCAAGCAATACTTGGAAAAAATCCCTGCCCTCTTTCCCCTGGTGGAATGCTTTGACTTCCAATCATTAATTCAAATTTGATTATATTATTATCATTGTCAAGAGGCTCCTCCACCATTAAGAGGGAGGAAAGTCCCCTTTATAGTAGTTCCTGACCAAAACAATCTCAGGGGGAAATCTGGTTGCATTTCAAACACTTGAAACCTGTATCTGTTCTAAACTATGCCAAAAGTCCAGTTGTCCGAGGTTACTCCAAGTCACCAATTTATGTAAAACTTTAGCCTTCCCCCAACAGGTAGGGTCTTCAAAATTGACACTGGGTCCCTGGTTTTGACGGGAAGCAGTCTGTGGCTTGGAATTTCTCTATGTCTGGGACAAGAGTGAAGACCCTGCTGTTCATGCGAACAGGGAGGTTAAGAATAACACTTTCTCTGAGGACAGAAGTGCCTCCTTGGTACCCTATTTGGGAATCTCCTAGAAAATATGGAAGATGTTCTGAAATGGCTGCAGAGGGTCTTGAGCATAGCACGGTGATCCTTTATTTGATTCATTGCTTCCTTGACCTTGTTTCCAAAGAGATTTCTTCTATTGCAGGGTATTTTAGCAAGCCTATCCTTATATCCTGACAGAGATCTGAAAACCATAGTCATGTTCCAATCCCAATGTCAGAGGCCTTTATGATATCTTGAAAATATCATAGGTCAGTCTTACCAGATGTATTCTGCACTCCTGACTTTTCTGCACTAGTAACTCCAGCTTATTATGCTTCTCCTGAGGAAGCTCACTGGACAGGGCCTTCACATTTTACAAAACATCTTGCATGTACTGGCCTATGATGAGCTGATAGGATGCTATATGGAAAGTGGATCCCCAGGGCAATCCAAGAGAAGAGGAGTCCAGGCAAGCATGAGTTGAGGCAGGTGACAGACAACAGAACAGGTAACAAGCCAGAATTCAGGGCAGGCAGCAGTCAGCAGACAGACGGAGGCCAGGCCAGGGTCAGGATCCAGGAAGTCAGTTTGAGATAAACAGAACAGACAAGATGGACAAGACCAACAGAACAAGCAAGGAAAGGAAAAAGCAGGAACTGGAACAAGTGCAGATAGGCAAGGAATTGGACAAAGAACCGAGCACAAAGGAACAAGGGACAAGTCAAGGAACCACAACAAGGAACACAGAACAAGGTACAAGGCAGGAACAAGACAAGGATAGCAAAACGCACAAGAACACAAGGGCACTAGGAGATTTGTTGCTGAGGCTCTGGCAGGTTGCAAGAGACTTCCTTATATATTCCTGGAGTATATGACATCATCATCCAGCGTCACAGGTAGTCTCAGCTGGGGATCCTATAAAGGCAGTCCAGAGTTGGAGGAAGTTCTATCCAGGGTCCTTGGAAAAGCATGCTGCCAGAGGCTATGCTGGAGTTGCTTTGGATCAGATATGAGGGCATAACATACACACGGGTGAAGCAGTTGTTATTCTCAAATCTGGGATCCTTTTTCATTACAATACATTGCATCTGCCTTCCTTTTGATTAAAGCTACAGAAAACGGGAGGTTCCCATATTGTCAACTGTTTATCCTTAAGAATGTCATGGATGGACTACAATATCTTTAGGGAGATTCAGGAACTGGAGGATGTATGACATATTTGTCTTGGGCTCAGCTTCCTTTTCCAACTCAAATGGAATGGTTATACTATGTCCTTAACAAATTTGACAGAGAAAAGGTCTTCTGATGGAGACTTTTTTCTTTCCTGTGGAGGAAAGGGATCTGAGGAGAGACCTGTAGACTCCTTCTGTTCATACTAGTCTTCAAATTCATAATCATAAGCCCAAGAATGCTTAGATTCTGAGTCAGAATAAAGAGTTGGAGTTGACCGAGTCTGCACTGAGAAGCAGAAATGGGCTCTGAGAGGGTTCCTCCTGACTGTTGAGATCTAAATACCGATGGATCCCTGTACCTAAGTGAGGCTTCCTTCTGATGGGCACAGGAGATTGGCAGTGTGGTGGGGATTGAGGCAGACAAATCTCCAGGTCTCTGCATCAATGTCATATCATTAGGAACCACAAGAGTGTCCAGAATTGGGTGAATCTCAGCTTGCATTGACATTAATGATGCCAATGTACCAATATTAGCTAAGCTGTGATTCACTGTCTCCTTCTATTCAATTCCTCCTGAAAGATTTCAGAAGCCAAGATAGCACAGGGAGCAGGAAAAGCGGTCATAGCTTCCTGCATCACTTGGGATGTATCAGCTGCATGGATCCTTAGAGACTGTCACATAGCCTCTAAAATATCTTAAAGGTGAGCAGTCCTATCTGCAGGATTGCTTGGGAGGATGCACAGCCATAGCCAATATCTTCCTGCTCTAGGCTCCAATGCTTCTTCCCCTTTGCATGATGATTGATGCCACATACCCCAATGGTGGTACTGATGAAGCAGAACCCTTCACTTTTGTTGGGTAGGTGGAGCTAGATGATGGCCTATTTTCTTGGACCTTACCAGTGTTCAACTTCAATGAAGGCTAATGTTTCCTGGATGCTGATGCACCACTAGTGTCCTGTGGAGCTCTAGTGCTCTTCAATGTTGATGCCTCCAATGCTGATATCAACTGATGTCGTATGTGACCCAAAGAGCTTCTCCATGAGCATTAAATGAGCCCAACAATTTTTGGGAATCATCTTACAATAAGAGTTACTACCAAAAGCATCGTGCCCATCCCTCAGGCAAAATGCACACACATCTTGCAGATCTGTGTTAGACATCATGAATCTGTAGTGGGGGCATTTGATGAAGCCTCTGGCTTTTGCTTCCTTCTGGGACATCATCTGAAAAACAGCTGCAGAGAAATCAAAAGTATCATGACAAAAATGTAAAAGCTGACAATCTCCTTGGGCTATTAGCCTCATATAAAGCAGACACACACACAGAAAGGAAATTTGATAAAGGACAAAAAAACCTGATTAGGCACTAAGAGCAGATTTGAGGGGGGTACCTATGACTGGAAAAAAACATGATTTATTAAAAAAACCAGTAAAACAAAACTGAAAAGAGCCTCACATGCACACCACTAATGTGAGAAGTCCCAAACATGCTCAGCAAGCATTTTTGAAAGCGTTTATAAAAAAAACTCTGACCTGGGCTGTACTGATCAGATGTTCCCCATGCATGAGGACTATTGTTCCCTGCTTGTTCTCAGAGAATAAACAGGTATAGCGATTATAGAAAATCAAGATATTTACTCAGTACTATAAATGAACAGGTTATAAATAATAAAGATAAAGAACTGTAAATATATATAAAGCAGTCCAGCACAAAGTAAATGACAGGCAAAACTGTTAATCCTGATAATCTGAATGAATTTGTATTTATTTATTTATTTGAAGCATTTATACATCCTGAAATACATCAAAGCATTCTAGGTGGTGTGATAAATTCTTCATCTCTTTATGTAAAGTTAATAACCATGAGATTCATCTTTATAATATGATAAAAGTAAATAATAATGTTTTTTATGGAAGGCTAATGCAAACAGAATATTCCACCTATCAAAAGAGAAAGGGAATCAGTCTCAGGTACAATAAATCCAAGAATTCTCAAGAAAATAAAAAGGAAATAATTAAAGTACTGACATTGATTTCATATATAAATCAAGAAATCATAATAGAGAAAAAGATGGTAAGATAATGACAACAGTTCTGACTGGATGAATAGTTTTGAAGACAGAATGACAATGATTGTTTTCTGGCAAAGTAAATGAGATCCATAAAGCAAAAACTGCTGTCCAGGGAGAGCTACTGGGAAGGCTTACTCTATGGAAAAAATCCATGATATTCAACTGCCGTAAGATCTATCAGACTATAAGTACTGCAGATGTGAAAGCCAAATTAAATTATATTTATTGGTTACAAACACATTTGTTTATTTTATTTTATTTTTTATTATCTGCCTTTTTGAATAATCATTTACCTAAGGTGGAGTGCAGCATATTAGAATAGTAATATAGAGTCAGAGATCAGTAAAATGGGTGTTTTATATTTCTTTCTGAAATGTATTTCAAGCAGAAATATGAATTCATTGCTACAGTAACACAATTTCCCGCATTCCTAATAATGTAATCTCCAATGATCTACTAATATCACATATATGTATTTAACATAAAATATCAGCTGTGATACTTAGGTTGATTTTCAAAGGATTTAGGCTCCTAATTTCAGAGATAGGTTCCTAAATTGGTCCTTTTGAAAATTTACTTGGGCCAAATATGTAAGTTTCGGATCCTAGTTTTCATGAGACATCTAAATTTAGGGGTCCAAAAAGCAAGTGGCTACAGTGGAAAAAAATTTAGTGTGCAATTCTGATTTTCAGCACAAGGTGCCTAATGATGGGGGAGATTAATCAAGCTGTGATTTTTTTTTACCATGAGGGGGGCATCCCAGTGATAATTAGCCCCCTCCCTAACAAAATATCATGGTGGTATTGCTGCATTCATTTTTATCGCAGGACAAAAGTGCGACAAAATGGTCAGATAGATGATGAAATGCTAAGAGAAATCAGGGAAGCTAACCAATTTGGCAGTGCAATAATAATGGGAGATTTCAATTACCCCAATATTGACTGGGTAAATGTAACATCAGGACTTGCTAGAGACATAAAGTTCCTGGATGTAATAAATGACTGCTTCATGGAGCAATTGGTTCAGAACCAACAAGAGAGGGAGCTATTTTAGATTTAATTCTTAGTGGAATGCAGGATTTGGTGAGAGAGGTAACGGTGGTGGGGCCACTTGGCAACAGTGATCATAACATAATCAAATTTAAACTGGAAGGGGGACAATAAGTAAATCTGCAGCTCTAACACTAAACTTTCAAAAGGGAAACTTTGATAAAATGAGGAAAATAGAAAAAAACTGAAAGGTGCAGCTGCAAAGATTAAAAGTGTTCAACAGGCATGGACATTGTTTAAAAATACAATCCTAGAGGCGCAGTCCATATTTATTCCACACATTAAGAATGGTGGAAGGAAAGCAAAACAATTACTTTCATGGTTAAAAGATGAGGCTGTTTTAGCCAAAAAAAATCCTTCAAAAATTGGAAGAAGGATCCATCTGAAGAAAATAGGATAAAACATAAGCCTTGTCAAGTGTAAAACATTGATAAGACAGACAAAGAGAGAATTTGAAATGAAGTTGGCCATAGAGGCAAAAACTCATAATAAAAACTTTTTTAAATATATCCAAAGCAAGAAACCTGTGAGGGAGTCATTTGGACCATTAGATGACCGAGGGGTTAAAGGGGCTCTTAGGGAAGATAAGGCCATTGCAGAAAGACTAAATGAATTATTTGCTTCCATGTTTACTAATGAGAATGTTGGGGAGATACCAATTCCGGAGATGGTTTTCGGGGGGGATGAGTCAGATGAACTGAATGAAATCACTGTGAACCTGGAAGATGACAAACTAAAAAATAGCAAATCATAAGGACCAGATGATATGCATCCTAGGGTACTGAAGGAACTCAAAATTGAAATTTCTGATCTATTAGTTAAAATTTGTAACCTATCATTGTACCTGAAGACTGGAGGATGGCCAATGTAACCCCAATATTTAAAAAAGGCTCCAGGGGCGATCCGGGTAACTATAGACCAGTGAGCCTGACTTCAGTGCCGGCAAAAATAGTGGAAACTATTCTCAAGATCAAAATCGTAGAGCATATAGAAAGATATGGTTTAATCGAACCCAGTCAACATGGATTTACCCAAGGGAAGTCTTGCCTAACAGATCTGCTTCATTGTTTTGAAGGGGTTAATAAACATGTGGATAAAGGTGGATTGGTAGATGTAGTATATTTGGATTTTCAGACGGGGTTTGACAAAGTCCCTCATGAGAGGCTTCGAAGAAAACAAAAAAGTCATGGGATAGGAGGAGAGGTCCTTTCGTGGATTACAAACTGGTTAACAGGCAACAGAGAGTAGGATTAAATGGTCAACTTTCTCAGTGGAAAAGGGTAAACAGTGGAGTGCCTCAGGGATCTGCACTTGGCCCAGTGCTTTTCAATATATATATATATAAATGATCTAGAAAGGAATACGATGAGTGAGGTTATCAAATTTGCGGATGATACAGAATTATTCAGAGTAGTTAAATTACAAGCGGATTGAGATACATTACAGGAGGACCTTGCAAGACTGGAAGATTGGGCATCCAAATGGCAGATGAAATTTAATGTGAACAAGTGCAAGGTGTTGCATATAGGGAAAAATAACCCATGCTGTAGTTACACGATGTTAGGTTACATATTAGGAGCTATCATCCAGGAAAAGGATCTAGGCATCATAGTGGATAATACTTTAAAATCGTCGGCTCAGTGTGCTGCAGCAGTCAAAAAAGCAAACAGAATGTTAGGAATTATTAGGAAGGGAATGGTTAATAAAACGGAAAATGTCATAATGTCTCTATATCGCTCCATGGTGAGACCGCACCTTGAATACTGTGTACAATTCTGGTCACCGCATCTCAAAAAAGATATAGTTGCAATGGAGAAGGTACAGAGAAGGGCATCCAAAATGATAAAGGGGATGGAACAGCTCCCCTATGAGGAAAGGCTGAAGAGGTTAGGGCTGTTCAGCTTGGAGAAGAGACGGCTGAGGGGGGATATGATAGAGGTCTTTAAGATCATGAGAGGTCTTGAACGAGTAGATGTGAATCGGTTATTTACACTTTCGAATAATAGAAGGACTAGGGGGCATTCCATGAAGTTAGCAAGTAACATATTTAAGACTAATCGGAGAAAATTCTTTTTCACTCAACGCACAATAAAGCTCTGGAATTTGTTGCCAGAGGATGTGGTTAGTGCAGTTAGTGTAGCTGGGTTCAACAAATTGGATAAGTTCTTGGAGGAGAAGTCCATTAACGGCTATTAATCAAGTTTACTTAGGGAATAGCCACTGCTATTAATTGCATCAGTAGCATGGGATCTTTTTAGTGTTTGGGTAATTGCCAGGTTCTTGTGGCCTGGTTTGGCCTCTGTTGGAAACAGGATGCTGGGCTTGATGGACCCTTGGTCTAACCCAGCATGGCAATTTCTTATGTTCTTATGATCTTAAAATCAACCACCATCCCCAAAATGGCAAAATCCCCCTTGGGGGTCTTTTGAGATCCCTGCCCAATCCACCACCCCAAATTTTCAAAATGGTACCAACCAGCTTTAGCCCCTAGGAAAATGGCATTGACTGGGCACAGAGCTAGAGGTCACTCTGGGCTCCCACTATACACCAACGAGCCTTCTACGAGGTGAGGGAAGCCAGGGGTGGGGTTGGGTTGCCCCCACCAGGGTCTTTTTGTTTTGATAGGGGGATGGGAGAAGGGGCTTGGGGGGCCACTAGACCACTGGATTTTTACAGATTTTGACTGGGTGGAAAGGGGGGAGAGGATGGAAGCTGCTGCTGGGTAGGGGTTATTATAAGGGAGGGGGTAATTCCTGGGGCAAGGGCTTTGATGTTAGGACAAAGGGGAAGGGTTTGGGAAGGGGGAAAAGTGCTGCTGCATGGTTTTGTGGCTTTTTTTTTTTTTTTTTTTTTACTATTTTTGGGGTCAGTGCCATTAATTGAACCTCGGTATATAAAAGTTATAAATAAATAAATCTCAAAAGGTAGCTGGGAGTGGGCAGGGTCTCAAAAGACCCTGGAGGAATTTTCTTTGGTTTAGGGGGGTAGTTTCAGTCTACTTGTCCCTTTCAATTTTACTATAGGACCATTAGGGACCCATGCTAGTTGTGATTCTGTCAAGGAAGTGGATTCTTGTGGCTGCAGCATGAATGACACCATCTATAAGCGTACTCACTAGACTCTCGCTGGCAGCTAGCAGAGAAGCCCGTACGAAGGACTGGCTGAAGCTTCACTTCTACCATTCGCCTTCCTCGCAGGTTGAGTCCTTGAGTTCAGGTGGCTGGCAGGATTTAGATGGATCCCTGGGGTTAAGCTGAATGAGAGTCTGAGCTGAGCAAGGCTCATGAGAGGCAGCAGACGGCAGAACAGGTAACAGGCCAGAGATCGAGGCAGACAGCAGAATGGGTAACAGGTCAGAAATCAAGGCAGGCAGCAGACAGTGGAAGGTCAGGGCCAGGCCAGAGTCAGGATTCAGGGTAGTCAGTCCAAGACAAACTGGACAGAAAGACAGAGAAGGCCAACAGGAAAAGCAAAGAAGGGAAACAAACAGGGCCAGGAGCAAGGGCAGACAGCCAAGAAACCGGACAAGTAACAGAATACAAGGAAGGAAGGCCAACACAAGGAAACAAAGCAGGAGCACAGAACAAGGCACAAGGCAAGAACAAGACAAGGCTAGGAGCATGTACTAGAAAGCATGGGCACCAGGAAGCCTGCTGTTAAGGAGCTGGCTGGTTGCAAGAGACTTCCTTATATACTCCTGGAAGATGTGACATCATCAGCCAGCACCACAGGAAGTTCTAACTAGGGGACCTATAAAGGCAATCAAGAGTTGGAGAAAGTTCTATCCTGGATCCTTGAAACAGCATGCTGCCAGAGGCTATGTCAGAGTCACTTCAGAAAAGAGGTGAGGGACTTACCACTAATGTCTCGATGGTCCCGTGGTAAAATAATTACACCTCCCTCAAACACAATAAAGTAATAGGGATGAATTTTTTCCAAGTCAGCCATGTTATTTTATTTACATAAGATTAGGTGTACATGAGCTGCTTTTTATGAATTTGCAAAATTCATGAATGCAAATGCCATGCAAAGCAGGACTTTGTAAAGGGGAGGGTTTCAGGTAAGAATATCATTGCAATATGACTATATCACGATATACAGCGTTTATCAATGCTGTTTAATGCACATTGTAGCCATGTCGCAGCTTAGTAAATCTAAGCCTTAGAGGCTTAAATCTAGGCAAATTAATAGCAGGATTAAATTTAGGTCCCTAAGTTTTAGACTCCTAAATTTAAGAGAATTTTCAGCCAAACATTTAGGACCAAGTTTGACTGAAAATAAGTGCCTAAATTTAGAGGATCAGAGATCCATAAGTTGAGACTTATCTGGCTAAATGGCATTGTTTTAATATTTGAGCTCATTCAGTGGCTGACATTTAGTTGGATAACTATTCATCCAGCTAATTAGTCAGCTAAGTGGGGACGGGAAAGGGGCATTCTGGGGCAGACCTACTTATTCGGCTAACTTACTCCTACATTCATCAAAATGCTATAATTTTGCATGGATAATGCCTGCGGTAAGAAAAAAGGGCATATCTATGATAATTTTTGAATTACTGCATCATGCGCTATGTTAGCGCTTTGCATAGGTAGTGTATCGCAGGGTGTGTTAAAGTTTTTGTACCCTGTGATACTTGAATTTTGCTACTCGTGAAGTGCCCAGACAGGCATTCAATTAAAGGGGGGGGGGGGGGAGGGAGAAAGAGAGAGCCTCTGTGGAGACCTTCACAGTATTTAACTATTTATATCACTATAGGAGGGCCAGCTAACAATTTGAGGTGAGGTTATGGTGGTGGTTTTGGGGCCAGTTTTACATGCAGAGTGAGACGTACGAACAGCACAGTACAGTTCAATGAACAATTGATGTCATTTGGCACAAGGAAAGTCTCAAAAAGATGAGATTTCTACAATGTTCTCTTGCCCTAGCTTGATGGATTCTATACCAGGGTACAATCTTTATCATGAATTGCATTTCAGGCATTTCGCACAACTTAATGCCAGGAAAAAATGTGTAGTGAAAAGCATGCATTATGCTTTCGCACAATGTGAAAATGTCCTTCATTCCACCCAAACCCCTCCCCAATCCTGCCCTTTTGAAAAATTTGCATTTGTGCCATGCGCTACCATTATTATTCCATGCATTATGGCGTTAATGCCATAACGCATTTTGATGAATGACCCTGTTAGTTGGATATGTAAACCAGATTAGTTAGACCTTGCAGGTCTAAAGTTGACAGGAGAAGTTTATCCTGCTATTAGTTAGCAAGGTAAGGGCTAAACATAAAGGGGCGGATTTTCAGAGCCCTGCTCGCGTAAATCCGCCCAAAACCGGGCGGATTTACGCGAGCAGGGCCCTGCGCGCCGGGAAGCCTATTTTACATAGGCCTCCCGGCGCGCGCAGAGCCCCGGGACTCGCGTACGTCCCGGGGTTCTCGGAGGGGGGCGTGTCGGGGGCGGGGCCGGAGCGCGCGGCGTTGCGGGGGCGTGTCGGCAGCGTTTTGGGGGCGGGTACGGGGCGTGGCTACGGCCCGGGGGCGTGGCCGCGCCCTCCGTACCCGCCCCCAGGTCGCGGCCCGGCGCGCAGCAGGCCCGCTGGCGCGCGGGGATTTACGTCTCCCTCCGGGAGGCGTAAATCCCCCGACAAAGGTAAGGGGGGGCTGTAGACAGGGCCGGGTGGGTGGGTTAGGTAGGGGAAGGGAGGGTAAGGTGAGGGGAGGGCAAAGGAAAGTTCCCTCCGAGGCCGCTCCGATTTCGGAGCGGCCTTGGAGGGAACGGGGGGAGGCAGCGCGGCTCGGCGCGCGCAGGCTATACAAAATCGATAGCCTTGCGCGCGCCGATCCAGGATTTTAGTGGATACGCGCGGCTCCGCGCGTATCTACTAAAATCCAGCGTACTTTTGCTTGAGTCTGATGCGCAAGCAAAAGTAGGCTGATCGCGCTTCTTTTAAAATCTACCCCAAAGAATGTAGAATGTTCACAAACACACTGAATTGTAGAATCAAGGGGATATTTTTCAATATTTCACTAATGCAAATTATAAGAGACATTTGTTATATAAATTAAAAAATGGGTATATCACTAGAAATGTGCTGAAGCAAGTATCTTAATGAGCCCAAATCCTGCCTTGGAGGTGAAGGAAAATAAGAGCTTGGTCATGAGTTACATGCATTTTTACCTTGATTAAACCTCTGAAGAATAGAGACAACATCATAAGTACTTCATCATTACTGTATACTTTAATTTTCTTAGGTGTTCCCTCTTTCAAAAATATGTTTCCTGTATGCATGCAGTCACCTCTTAATTTTAAGAAAATCTCTTTTTAAGAAGCTTTACAGACTCAAATTCAAAGTTCTAATAAATCCTGCAAACATCTTAGCCTATACAAACATTGAACCTTTTCTGTTGGAAAAGTAACTATAGAACTAGGGGTCATGAAATGAAACTTCAGGGGGATGACTCAGAACCAACATCAGGAAATATTTCTTTACAGAACAGGCCGATGCAATATTGGCTTGCGTAAAATGGGCACTCATGATCAAGTGCCTGCTCTCCTAATGCATGCCCAGTCACTTCTCCTGGGCATGTGATGCATTACACTGGGGAACAATTTTTAACATAATTCCTGTTGAGTTCGATTTTTCAGCTGTTTTAGACTTAAATAGGCATGCTGATTTCAAAACGGCAGTTAGTTTTCTTCTATCATGTCAAGTTTTTTCTCTACAGCCTATCTTAGGCCTGGATTTATCGAAATACACGAAATATCGCATGTGATAGGAAAAGGGGCGTGTTTTATGTTAATAGGCTGTTTATCGCAAAGTGCGCTATCTTAGCGCTTCGCATAGGTATTACCGCAAACTGCGATAACTTGGCAGCTCATTAAAGATGAACATTTCATCCGGACAATGTCAGAACTCCAAAAGAATGCTTGGTTGTCATTCAAAAACCTTGTCAAGGACTTTCTTGGAAATACACGAGCACAGAATTACACCAAAATTGTCCAGAAACTCTTAGAGAGCTTCAAAATGCTTCTTGCAACATGAGCATCAAGGTGCATTTTCTGCATAGCCATCTTGCTGACTTTCCGAAAAACCCTGGTACAATCAGTCATGAGCAAGGTGAACGATTCCACCAAGATTTGAAGGTCATGGAGGCACGGTATCAGGGTAGATGGGATGTACATATGATGGCTGACTATTGTTGGAGCATCAGGTGAGATTGTCCACAGATTGAACACTGCCAGAGAAGCTATAAGCGTAAAATTTTACCTTAATATGTATGTTTGGTAGCAGAACTTTACTACTTATACACAATTAGATTTACAGTAACAATATATAGCCTTTGTATGAATAAAATAACTCTAAATAAATAGTATATTCAAGTAATTTATTTCTTTTATTTCTTTTGTATGTACATTTTGTATGATTTTTGGGACAAAGGGCGTGTATCCTGTAGCTTAAAAAGTTGACATGATAAGAGAAAAACTGGGGTCATTTTTGGATTCAAATGTCAAAAGTTAATCAAAAACAAGTGTCAGAACTAACTCAACGAAAATCGTGCTCCCCAGTGTTATTTAAATGAGGGGTCGTGCAAAAAAGGATGTGCTAGGGATAAATTATGTATCCCTAGTGCATCCATGGCATTGGGTACCGAGGAGAAGTGGCTGTGCACTGGTTAGGAAAAAAAAAGCGAGCATTCGTTTTCCTAACCCGCTCACAGCCACGGGTTAGAAAAACGAATGCTCAATTAATGAGCATCTGTTTTCCTAACCTGACCGCCGGCAATATTTTGTTTTTCATGCTGCTTCCTGTGGTTCCTCCTACTTAATATCATGATGATACTAAGTAGGGGGAACCACAGAAAAGTAGTATTTTGGGCTTCTTTGTGGCTTTGTGGGGGGATTTCAGATGGCTCAGAGTGCATAAAGACTTAACGCCAGCCCTGGGGCTGGCATTAAATTTTCCATTTTAAAACATGTGCATCAGGCGCACAATTATTTTTTGCATCGGAGGTAATAGCTAATAGCCTCATCTACATGCATTTACATGTGATGGGTGCTGTTAGCTATGTGCTGGTTTATCTTTGGACGTTCTAATACTCTTATTGTATTGGGTGTTAGCTTAGCGCATCAAAACTCATGTCCAAGAGCTTGTTAGCCTGTGCGCTAGGCTCATTGCACAATATAGCATCGGCCTGAGAAGATGGTGGATGCCTGAAATGCCCTCCTGGAAGAGCTGGTGAGGACAAAAACAGAAAATGAATTTAAAAAGGCATGGGGTAAACACTGCAGATTCCTAGAAGGTAAATGTTAGAAATGAAGGGGTCCCTGAGGGCAACCTGCATGGAGTGGCATGTGCTATCCTTCAGAAGGCATAGGGATAACTTACATGGAGTGGCAATTAAACCCATAACAGAAAGCATGGGGATAATCTTCACAGAGTGGCAGTTACTACTATGAACAACTTGCTGGACAGACTGGATAGACCACTTGGTCTTTATCTGCTGCCATTACTATGTAAAGTGCAGTTGCTTACCTGTAACAGGTGTTCTCCTAGGACAGCAGGATATTAGTCCTCACATGTGGGTGACATCATCTGATGCAGCCCAGCACTTTTCTAGAAGCTTTGACCAGCATACTGAGCATGCCGCTATCCGCACGTCCACACGAGGTCTCACTTCAATCTTGTATCCTAGATAAAGATACGAGCGAAAAAATAAAACAAACCGGAAGAACAACCCAACTCTGTGGGGAGGCAGGCGAGATTCCTGAGGACTAACATCCTGCTGTTCTAGGAGAACACATGTTACTGGTAAGTGACTGCACTTTCTCCTAGGACAAGCAGCATGGTAATCCTCATATGACAACCTTGGCCAGAAACTTAGGATGTGTACACGGTATTACATGATCATGGAAAAACCTTGTTTAAGAAGGGTACATGGCAAGGGCCTGAAGCTCACTGACCCTACGAGCCGAAGTGATCGCCACCAGGAATATGACCTTCCAGGTGAGGCACTTCAGGTCACATGATTGCAGCAGCTGAAATGGAGGGCGCATGAGCCATGCCAGGACAATGTTAAGATCCCAGGAAGCAACTGGGGGCCGCAAAGGGGGCTTCAGCTGGAGGAGGCGTTGCATGAAACGGCCTACCAAAGGCTGGACCAAAACTGGCGTGCCAGCAACACCTGGATGGTACGCACTAACAGCGCTAAGGTGCACCCTGACTGAGCTGGTCTGAAGCCCAGACTCGGTCAGATGTCACAGGTAGTCCAACAACAGGAGAAGGGGACATGAGAAAAGATCCAAACCACCCCTTACCCTTCCCCTGTTACTTGTAATTTCCGTTGCTTTTGTTCCATGTAAACCGAGGTGATGTTTCGACTAACATCAGTATAGAAGACTTTTAAATAAATAAATAAATAAATAAATAAATAAATGTCCCACGCAAAGATGGGAAATCTTTTCCACTTCAGGCTGTAGGACTTCCTGGTGGAAGGCTTCTGAGATGCCACCAGGACCTGGGCGACGCAGTCCAAGAGTTCCAAGGGCTGAAGGACTACGCGCTCAACATCCAAGCCATCAGAGCCAATGCCTAGAGGTTTGGATGGTGCAGGGTGCCCTGATTCTGTAAAATGAGATCAGGAGCTGTTCCCAGCCGGATGGGTGCCCGCACAGACAGGCCCTGCAGAAGCAGGAACCAAACTTGTCGGAGCCAAGGATCATGGTCCCTCTGTCCTGCTGAAACTTCAGCAGTGTCCTCAAGAGGAGCGGTAGAGGGGGGTACGCATATAGCAGGCCCCTCCCCCAGTGGAGGGAGAAGGCATCGCAATCTGGACATCCGCATCCGCACTAGGGAGCAGAACCTGCTCACCTTGTGGTTGTGAGGGGAGGTGAAGAAGTCCACATCCGGTGTATCCCATCGGTGGAATAGTTTGGCCGCTACTTCTGGATTGAGGGACCATTCATGTGGCTGGAAGGAGTGACTTAAGTGATCCACCAGCACATTGAGATGACCTGGCAGGTATGTCGCTCAGAGAGATATCCCCTGTGAAAGGGCCTAGCTCCACACTTGCACCGCCTCGTGGCAGAGGAGGAACAAGCCTGTGCTGCCCTGCTTGTTGATATACCACATCGCAACCTGGTTGTCCATCCAGATCAGGACATCCTTGTGCGACAACCAGTCTCTGAACGCCCACAAGGAGAATCAGATCACCCGAAGCTCCAGGACATTTATCTGGCAGCGGGCTTTGCTGGCGGTCTAGAGACCCTGCGTGTGGATGCTGTCCACATGGGCTCCCCAGCCCCGAGGAGAGGCATCAGTGGTAAGGATCACCTGAGGCAGAGCAACTTGGAAGGGAAGCCCCCTCTCCATATTGGGGAGGTTCTCCCACCAAGACAGAGACGCTCGCAGAGGATCTGTGACTACGATGGGAGTCTCAAGGTCCTGGGAGGCCTGTTGCCACTGGGGCTGCAAGTTCCACTGAGCCCTCTGCATGCACAGGTGGGCGAGAGGGGTCACATGGACGGAAGCTGCCATGTGGCCTAGCAGGCGGAGCACAAGGTGGATGGATACCTGCCGACTGTTCCAGGCAAAGGTGACTAGAGAGGCGAGGGCAACAGTCTGATTCCTGGGCACCGTGTCTAGCCTGGCCCCTATGAAGTCCAGATGAAGAGATGGGCAGAGATGAGACTTGGGGTAGTTGATAACAAACCCCGATGTCTATAGCACCTGCTTCATCAGAGCCAGCGCACTCAGGGCCCCTGCCCAAGAATCGCTCTTGATCAGCCAGTTGTCGAGGTACGGAAAGACATGGACAGATCGATGACTGAGGTAGGCTGCCACCACTGCCAAGCATTTGGTGAAAACACAGGAGGGGGGGGGGGGGGCAGAAGCAAACCCGAAGGGCAGCACCCTGTATTGGTAATGAACCTTCCCCACCACAAAGCAGAGTTACTTCCTATGGCTGAGGAGAATGGCTATGTGAGCGTATGCTTCCTTGAGGTCGAGGGAGCAAAGCCAGTCTCCTCCTCTGAAGAGGGGAATCAGATTACCCAGAGAGACCATCTTGAACTTTTCTCTTGTGAGAAATTTGTTCAACGCCCAGAAGTTGAGAATGGGGCGCAAGCCACCATTCCTTTTCGGGATGAGGAAATACCTTGAATAGAACCATTGGCCCTGCTGGGAGTGAGTGACTGGTTCCACCACACCTGCTGTGAGAAGGGAGGAGAGCTCCATTTGAAGTATGACCTGCTGGGCAGATGAACCCCACGATGGACATGGGGGAGAGGAGCCTGGGAGATGGCTGAAGTTGAGATGGTACCCCTGACGTATGATAGAAAGGACCCAATGGTCCAAAGTGATCTCTTCCTAGTGAAAGGCGAAGCCTGCTCCCTACTGAGGGATCCGGTGTCAGGGGTTCGGTCAACTGACATCTGCTCCCTCGCCATCAGTCAAAAGCCGGCTTGCTGGGGCACCGGCTGGGGTCTAGGTGCTTGCTGCTGGCAAGGGAGGCCCCTGGAGCTGGTGCGTGGTATATGAGGCGGGAGGATAATATTTCCTCTGCCAGTAAAAGGGCTTCCAGGAACCCAGTCTGGAGGACTTCCTGGCCAAGGATGGCCCTTTGGAGGTGCTGGCGGACAGCTGTTAAAGGGTATCGTGGTGATCCACGATACCCTTTAACAGCTGTCGACCTCCCCTGCACCCTTTAACAGCTAGCCGACCTCCCCTGCACAGATTTCACCTGTGCAGGGAAGGTCGGCTAGCCATTCCTGGACCTCCGGCCAGAGGTCAGAGGCTCTAAGCCATGCCATCCTCCAGGCGCTGATGCCCACCGCGGCTACACGGGCCGCTGTTTCAAAGACATTATAGGTGGATCACACCTCATGCTTGCCAGAATCTAGACTCAATAGAATAATGGCCGAGAGGGCCTCCTGCTGTTGAGGCAGGCCCTCTACAAAGTCCTGAACCCGCTTCCAGAGGTTGCGGTTGTACTAGGTATGTAGAGCTGATAGACGGCGATGCGAGCCACCAGCATAGCGTCCTGGAAGACCTTCCTGCCCAAGGCATCAAGCTCTCTGTACTCCCTCCCCGGAGAGGCAGAGGCGTGGGTGCGGGATCGCTGGGCCTTCTTCAAGGCGGACTCCACGACCAACCGACTAGTGAGGAAGATGCCGCTTCTCAAACCCCACGGCCTGCTGCACCAAACAGGTGGCATTAGCCTTTCTGTTGACGGGGGAGAAGGAAATGGGGTGCTCCCACATGCACTGGAGGAGGTCCTTGAAGATATTGTGAATGGGAGCCGCCACAATTTCTTTCAGTGTGTCAACAAACTGGGGCACTTCTAGCATTTTGTATCGCGCATCCTTCACCGCGAGCAACTGAAAGTTTCAGCCACAGGCTCTAACAAACCCCGCAAAGGACAGGTCCTCAGGGGGGGAGGGCTCCGAGAGGGGTCGTCCGAGTAATCGGAGGACAACTCCTTGGAATCATCTCCCCAAGGGTCGTAAGGACCTTCCCTCCTCACTAGGGCATGCGTGAAGTGGACGAGGCCCGGGAAGGGCATCGACCTTGGGCTACAATAGCCTCGAAGGCTGTACAGGAACCGTGGGCATCAATGGAAGACCAGATGGATCCAGCAGAGACTTGAGAAATAAGTGATCATGGAACCATGGCATCACCTGTCTCTTCCTCCTTGGAGGACCCAAAACTGGGATCACTCTAGTGGAGGGCATCAGTGGCCGTTGAGGAATAGAGGGTCCCTCGGGCACTGGTTGCATCAGAGGGCACCTAAAAGGACGTCCAGACGCTCTAGCAGGGGCATTAAAACCGATGGTGGGGGCTTGGGCACTGGTATGGGGGCCAGGGGCACCGACAGCTCAACGCTCTGAATCGCCTTGAGCACCACGGACTGCACCCTGCGATCCAACTCCTCCTGAAAATCCAGCTTGGCCAGGACAGAGAGAGGGGGACAAGGCATCACCGGCATTTCCTCGAATCCCCAATGAGGCACGGTGCCCGGCACTGATATCGGTGGGGAACGCCCAGGACTACCGGGGACACCGGAGGTTTGGGCCTCCGATGACAAGTGTCACTTCGGTGGTGGCCGGCAATCACCAGCGCCACACCAGATGCTTATATGATCTCCCTCAGTGCTCAGACCGGTCTTTCCCCCGTGCCAAGGAAGCAGAGGATCCTGAAGTGCGGGAGAGTGGTGAGATCATCAAAGTTCTCTCACCGTCCCTGTGATCCTCCGAAGGACCAAGGAGAGGAATAAAGAGGGGAAGCATGTCGAAAGGCTCCCTGCGACCTCTTGGAGTCGAGGGATCCGAAGCAGGCGTAGAAGGAGCAGAGTTGGACGCCCTGAAAGGTTTTCTCCATCTTATTGAGACGCGCCCAACGGCCCTTGGGGGGTCATCTGGTCACACACAGGACACCCACGGACATTGTGAGAGGTCCCCAGGCAGAGGATATAGACCTCATGTGGATCTGTGATGGACATGGTCTGCGGGCACTGGGGGCACCACCGAAAACTGGTTGACGCCATGAAAAAATCCCGGCTTGCGGTCGATGACTGGCAGCCACCATGCGATGAATAGTCGGGAATCGACCGCAAAGTTGGAAAAAAGGTAACAAATCTTCACACTGAGGATGCACCAACCGTAAAGGGGGACTTGATGAGGAAAATGCCTCTATATCGCTCCATGGTGAGACCGCACCTTGAATACTGTGTACAATTCTGGTCGCCGTATCTCAAAAAAGATATAGTTGCGATGGAGAAGGTACAGAGAAGGGCAACCAAAATGATAAAGGGGATGGAACAGCTCCCCTATGAGGAAAGGCTGAAGAAGTATGGGCTGTTCAGCTTGGAGAAGAGAGGGGGGATATGATAGAGGTCTTTAAGATCATGAGAGGTCTTGAACGAGTAGATGTGTATCAGTTATTTACACTTTCGAATAATAGAAGGACTAGGGGGCATTCCATGAAGTTAGCAAGTAGCACATTTAAGACAAATCGGAGAAAATTCTTTTTCACTCAAGGCACAATAAGGCTCTGGAATTTGTCGCCAGAGGATGTGGTTAGTGCAGTTAGTGTAGTTGGGTTCAAAAAAGGTTTGGATAAGTTCTTGGAGGAGAAGTCCTTTAACTGCTATTAATCACGTTTACTTAGGGAATAGCCACTGCTATTAATTGCATCAGTAGCATGGGATCTTCTTAGTGTTTGGGTAATTGCCAGGTTCTTGTGGCCTGGTTTGGCCTCTGTTGGAAGCAGGATGCTGGGCTTGATGGACCCTTGGACTGACCCAGCATGGCAAGTTCTTATGTTCTTATGTTCTTAAACCTGGGAAAAGACCCGATACTTGTCGAGAAAACAAGAAAAAGGCAAGAGCTCCACGAACCGCGAGGCAATTGCGCTGCGGAAAAGAAGAGACTGAAGGGGGACCTCACGTGGACGCATGGATAGCAGCATGCTGGGCATGTTCAGTGTGCTGGTCAAAGCTTTTAGAAACTTTGACAAAAGTTTTCTGTGCCGGGCTCCATCAGATGTTGTCACCCATATGTGAGGGCTACCATCCTACTTGTCCTAGGAGAAAATAGCATATATAAATATTCCTGAAGATTCAAAAATTAGGGAAATAAGATGACAGAATAATGTGACCTACTGAAATTGGAATTCATGTTCTCTGTGGACAGGAGAACAAATCAGCCACAAATGGATATGTCATTGTATGGCACTAACACTATATGTGGACTTAGAGCTGAAAAACAGCCAGAAATCTTTCTGAGCACATGCTGACATCACTGCTTGCGTCTCCTCAGTCATTTCACAAACTGAGCTTCAACTATAAGGGGATTATGTGGCTGATTTGTTCTGCTGTCCACAGACACCTGTTTCAGATAAGCAACTTTGCTTTCTCCGTGGACAAGTAGGAACAAATTCAGTCATACAAGTGAGGATTCCCAAGTCGAGGGAAAAACAGGATTTGAAACTCAATTAGTAAGAAGACTGAGAGAAGCCAGAAGTCCTATTTAAATAAGTTCTTCAGAACTGTTTGGCTAAAGTTTCTATACTTGCTAGAGTCTTTTTCAAGACAGTAATGCTTGCTAAAAATATGAATAGATGACCAAGTGGCTGCTTTGCAGATATCTTGAATTGAAGCAGATTAAGGGAGAGCTATTGAGATCATAGTTGATTTTACCTGATGAGCTTTAATTTTGTGTGCAACTTGAATTCCAGCACTGGTGAAGCAAAAAGAAATACATAGAGAAAGCCAATTAGATATGATCTGTTTCTTACTTGGATAGCTTACTTGGTTTTGCATTAAAGAAAAAAAGGGGAGATTTTCTGAAGGATTTGACTCTCTATAAGTAAAACAATGGGACTCTTCTGCAGTCAAAGGTAGAAGACTTTATTTATTTGATTTATATTCTGCCGTTTGTTCAGTCTTTGTGGAGTGAGGTCTTGGGAAAAAGTTGTAAACAAAATGGACTGAATTAAATGAAACTGAGACACCACCTTAAATACAAACTTAGGGTGTGTACACAAGACTACTCTGTTTTCTAAAATGTGTGTATAGGAAGTATGGACTACCAGGACCTGGAGTTTGCTCACTCTTCATGCTGAGAAAGAACACTTTCCAAGAAATAAATTTGAGATCTACAGTAGCTAAAGGTTTAAATGGAAGTTTCATCAATTGAGAAGGTACAACATTGAGATCCTGTTGAAAGGGAGCGGCTCTGATAGAAGGCAGAAGATGGTGGAGGCCTTTAATGAATTTTGCTACTATGCATCCTTTAAGTGTTGGTGGTACACCGCAACAGCTCTCAAGAATACTCTAATGGAGTTAGATTTTAAACCAGATTCAAAGAGATTGAGAAGATACTGAAGTAGCAGCAAAGTGGAACAGGTGAATGGCTCTTTGTTACAAGAGGTACACTAAAGGGAAAATCTTTCCATTTAAAGTTATAAGAGCATCTAACAGAAGGTTTCCTTGCACTTGCAGTATATAACTTGTATCTCAGTAGGGAAAAGCATAACTAGCACTACTTTGCTTTCAATATCTATGCTGTAAGTGCTAGAGACTGAAGGTTGGGGTGAAGAAGCAACCCACTGTATTAGGTTAGGAGAGTTGGACATACTGAACGACAACGAGGTGGAGCCATGGAAACCAGATCTGTTATGGTCAAAAGGGGCTATGAGAATCATAATTCCTTTGTCTATTCTTTATTACTTTTCAGATGAGAGGATGTGGAGGAAAAGCACAGCTTGATTCCATGGAGCTGAGAATGCCTCTAATGCTAGGGAGTGGGAACTGGTCTCTTTGAGAAGTAGAGAGGAAGTGTACAATTGAATGGAGTTGCAAAAAGGTTTATCTGCAGTTTTCCCCAAAGATGAAAAGGAATTGCCCTGTGTTGAGATGGAGAGACCATTTGTAAGGTTGAAGGTGTTGACTAAGAGTCCGCCAAGACATTGACTTTCCCCAGAAAATAAATAGCATTTACAGTAGATGTTACCTTCCTTAATATTCTCCAATTTCATATCCTGTAGATTTTCTTGTGTAGGTTTGAAGAACCTGTTCCTTTTTATTTATGTTGTACATTGCTACTTGATTGTCTGAATCTGAACTCCAATTCCCTTCAATCACAATTTAAAGAATAGCAGAGCTTTAATATGGGTCTGAGTCCAGCAGATTGATGTGAAGCTATGCCTATTCCATGGTCCAGGTTCCCTATATGCAAACCTTGTTGAGATGGGCTCCCTAACTTGGGTAGTGGCACACATAATTAGTAGTTGCTGGACTAGTAGAGGATGAAAAGGATAACCATTAAGGAAGCTGGTGGTTGCATCCATAACTGAAATAAATTAATAAAATTTTGGAGTGAGATATTTTTTGCACCAGTGACTATAAATGCTGGTACCCAGAGCGTATGAGGTGCCATTGAGTCTTTGTCATTGTTGTGTTCCGTGGCCGCAGGGTCCCGCGGCCGCATTCCCCTACCTCACCGTGATGGCGACCCACCGCGGAAGCATCAGGGGAGTCGCCTCCTGTCGGTCCTCGTTATCCCCGCGCACCGGTGCGGGCCTCCGAGTTGGCCGCCGGGTCAGGAGCTGTCCCTGCTCCTCCCGCACGGCATCAGGCAGCTCTCCTCCGCGGCCCGATCCAAGATGGCCGCCGCCATCTTAGGCGCCTCCTTCTGAGATTTAAAGGGACCTAGTCCCTTTAACTACCTGCAGCTGATTCCAATAAGCCAGAACAGAGGAAGTATATAAGGAGACTTCCTCTGCTCATTCCTTGACTTGGCAACGTCCCACGTAGTCAGGTCTGCTTGCTTCGGTGAGTTCTTGTACTTTGGATCCTTGTTCCTGTCTCGTCTTGGTGTTCCTGGTTCCTGACTTTGGATTGGCAAGAGGTGGTTCCTGGTGTGTGACTTCGGATTGGCAAGAGGTGATTCCTGGTGTGTGACTTCGGACTGGCAAGTGGCGATCCCTTGGTATAAGACCTCGGACTGGTAAACAACGACCCTCTGGCACTTGACCTCGGACTTCTTCTGGACCATCGTCTCCAAGGGCCCACCTAAGTCCCAGCGGCCTGGGTCCCTACGGGCTCCTCCCGGGGGGACTGCGGGCTTCCAGGGGTGAAGCTCCAGTTAGCCCTTGTACCGAACTCTCGACTCCTTGACCTCTCAAAGGTCCACGTAAGTCCCAGAGGTCCGGGTCCCTACGGGCTCCTCCTGGGGGGACCACAGACTTCCAGTGGCGAAGACTCCGTTCTTCTCCTTGATGTCACGACTCTTCATCTGCTTCCACAGTCGCCTCAGTCTCCAGTGCCAAGGGTCAGCTGCTCGCATCTTCTGTTCTACCTCGCCATCCGACGGGAGAACCTACGGATCTTCCTCCTAGGTATACCATCCTCCCGTCGGCCCAAGGGTTCACAAGCCTGAGCATAACAGTCATGTTTGGACATACAAAGAGTGTGACATGAACTGTAGCTGCCAGGTGGCTAACATTTCCATGACAGACCTGGCTAAACTGGATTGGCATTTGGATAGGGCGTGAGCCTTGTCTGTCAGGGTATTCAGCCTTTGAAGGAGAAGAAAGCAGTCCTAGGAGAACACCTGTAACAGGTGTTCTCCTAGGACAACAGGATGTTACTTCTCACACAAGGATGACACCATCAGATGGAGCCCGGCACGGAAAACATCTGTCAAAGTTTCTAGAACTATGACTGGCACAGCGAGCATGCTCAGCATGCCCTAATCCACGTATCCATGTGGAGCCCCTCTTCAGTCTTGAAATCTAGATTATGAAAAAAATAAAATAAAACACAGGAGAAATCCAACTCCGCGGGGTGGTAGGCGGGTTTCATGAGGACTACCATCCTGCTGTCCTAGGAGAACACCTGTTATTTGTAAGCAACTCTGCTTTCTCCTAGGACCGGCAGGATGGTAGTCCTCATAGATAGGTGAATCCCTAACTACCAGCTGCTCCCGAAAACAATGGATCAACAGATACCTAACCAAGTGCCAATGGGCACAATAACACTTGTGCTGTTGGTAACAGAGGGAGACAGCCAGAACATGAAAAAATGGGTTCTAGGCGGGTTCTAGAGCTGAAACAGATTCCTGAGGACGGATTGGCTGAATCTACTGTCATGTCGGCCATCCCTAACCAGACAGTAGTGAGAGGTGAACATGTGGAGAGAACTCCACATCACAGCCTTGCAAATCTCCTCCATAGGAACTATCCGCAAGTGGGCCACCGAAGTCGCCATGGCTCTGACAGAATGAACCTTGACATGACCCCCAAGCTACAGTCCTGCCAGCATATAACAGAAATACATGCAATCTGCTATTCAACTGGACAGTGTCTGCTTACCAATGGCAACTCCCAATCTATTCTTGTCGAAAGAGACGAAGAGCTGCGTCGATTTCTGTTGACCTTCTGTCTGCTCCAGAGAAAAGGCTAATGCCCTCTTACAATCCAGGCTGTGCAAGGCCCACTCACCGTGGTGCAAGTGAGGCTTGGGAAAGAAGGTAGGCAGGATGACCAACTGGTTAAGATGGAACTCCATTACCACATTAGGCAGGAACTTAGGATGCGTACGGAGAACCACCGGGTTAAAGAAGAATTTCGTGTATGGAGGGTAGGTCACCATTACCAGACGCTCACTGACCCTTCGCGCTGAAGTAACCACCACCAAAAATAAGACCTTCCAGGACAGGTATCTCAGGTCACAGGAGCTCAGTGGCTCAAAAGGAGCCTTCATCAGCTGAGCCAATACCATGTTGAGGTCCTAAGACACAGCAGGAGACTTCAGGGGAGGCTTTAACTGAAGCAGGCCTTGCATAAAACACCTCACCTGCAGCGCGGCCCTCTCACCTTCTCATGTGGACTCCAGCTCCTGGTTCCTCTTCACTGGTGGTGGTGGGCCGCCAGCTCCGACCTCGGGTCGCTTCCAGTGCCTCCAGCTCTGCCATGGACCCCATTGTTGCCAGCCAAGATGTCCTTGCTCGTCGGGCCTCTCTGCGTGGCCCGTGGAGAAACATCGCCATCAGCGCTGCGCCCCTCCCTAAGCGCACGCGCATCTCTAGTTCTTTTAAAGGGTCTGCTGCGGGAACCTGGCCACAGCCCCGGATGCTGACATCAGACTCTTCAGCGTATATAAGCTCAGGCCTCGCTCCATAGCGTTGCCTTTGCAACAGGTCTCCTCGTACTCAGAGTACTCATTGCTGATAGAGAATCCTCTCTGCTTCATGTTCCTGATTCCTGTGGTTCTCGGTTCCTGTCTTCCTCGTTCCTGTCTCATCTATGTGTTGGACTAACTCTTTAGATTTCAACTCGGCTTTGTTTGACTACTCTTCAACCTATCTCCAGCCCCAGACCTCTGCTACGCCTGACTACTCTTCAGCCTATCTCCAGCCCCGGACCTCTGCTACGCCTGACTACTCTTCAGCCTATCTCCAGCCCCAGACCTCAGCTACGCTTGACTACGCCTGCCTTCTCAATGCTCTGACCATTGCCTTGATTGACTACGCTACAGACCTCTCTGTGTCCAGAGTTCTACATTGCTTGCCACGACCTCCACTGCCGCCGGCTCTGATTCTAGCCTGTCAGTGACGCCTCCTCTCGCCTATCCTCTGGACGTCAACTTACAAGGCTCCAGCCTTTCTTTGCTTGAGCGCCTCCAGTTACCTTTTGTTCCTCTGGCGCCTGAGTTCTTGTGTTGAATCCAGTCCAGGGTAGGACTATGCCATCTACCGGCTGCTGTCTCTGGGCTGAACCACTTCTCATTACTAACTAACCTCGAGGCCTACCTAAGTCCTGCCGGCACCTTTGGGTGCTGGAGCTTCACCTATATCACCTGAGGGGAACAAGGGCTGATATAGGTGAAGCTCCAGCGGCCTCTAACTTCAGCCCACTCCACCTGCCGACTGTGGGGACCCATAAGTCTCTACCTACGGGTTGCGTCAACCCCACCTCGGCCCAAGGGTCCACCTCTGACATAACATCACCAAAGGCTGCACAGAGATGGGCCAACCATCGACATCCTGGTGATAAGTTCTGATCATGCTCAGGTGCACCCTAACGGAGTTGGTTTTCAAACCAGCCTCCGAGAGGTGGAAGAGGTAATCAAGCAGCTTGTGAGTGGTGCAAGAAAAAGGATCCAGACTGCATTGCTCACACCACACTGAAAACTTCCTCCACTTTAGCCCAAAATGCTTCCTAGTGGAAGGCTTCTGGGAAGCCCCCAAGACACATCATCTGAGAGGCTGAGGGGCTGCAGAATCAACCTTTCAACATCCAGGCTGTGAGAGACAGGGCCTGGAGCTTGCCCTGATCCTGAGAAATGAGGTCTGGGGAAGTCCCCAAGCTGATTGGCTCCTGGAGGGAGAGTTCCTGTAGGAACGGGAACCAGACCTGCCTCGGCCAATAAGGGGCTATGAGGATCATAGTCCCTCGGTCCTGACGAAGCTTCAGAAGAGTCTTCGTCACTAGAGGGATCAGAGGATATGCATATAGAAGGCCCTGTCCCCAGTTATGGGCAAAGGCACCCAAGGCCGGAACGCCATCTGCCCAGTACAGGGAGAAGAACTGAGCCACCTTGCTGTTGAAGCGGGAGGCAAACAGATCCACGTCTGGGATTCCCCAAAAACAAAAGATCCAATCTACCACTACCTGGTCCAGGGACTGAAGGCTCGACTCAACCGGTCCACAATCACATTCTCCGTTCTGGCCAGATACATGGCTCAGAGCACCATCCCCTAGGACAGGGCCCAGGACCAGATCTGGACCACTTCCTGACACAGGAGAAATGATCTCGTGCCCCTTGCTTATTGATATACCACATTGTGACCTGGTTGTCAGTTTGGATCAGGACCACCTTGCCAGCCAGCTGATCTCTGAAAGCCCAGAGAGCGTACCTGATCGCCCAGAGCTCCAGGAAGTTGATTTGGCAATGAGCTTTCTGGGTGGACCACAGGCTTGGGGTGCAGAGCCCTTCCCACATGGGCCCCCCACCCATGGTTGGACGCATCCATGGTGAGGGGGAGACTGAAATGACACCCCTCAATTCAAATTGTAGAGGTTCCCCTACCAGAATAAGGAGTTCCAGAGAGATGATGTAACCCGGTTGTGAAACTAGAGGCTCTGGGTGGCATGACGCCACTGCGACCTCAGGGTCCATTGGGCCCCGCTCATGAGCAAACATGCGAAGGGGTAACATGGACGTTAGTGGCCATGTGCCCTAACAGCCTCATCGAGACCCGCTGGCTCCACCGCACTACCCCGGCAAGGGACACCAGGGTCAGCGCTCTGGCATGGGGTGGAAAGGCCTTCCCCTGAGACGCGTCCAGTAGGGCTCCAATGAAGTTCAGCTGCGGCGACGGGCTGAAATGAGACTTCAGGTAGTTGATAATGAACCTCAATGACTCCAGCACCCAGATGGTCAGGCACAGGGACTGCATCACTCCCGCCTGGGTAGTGCTCGACCAACCAATCGTCCAAATAGGGGAAAACCTGCACTTCCAATCTGTGCAGGTGTGCCCCCTCCATGCCCAGACACTTGGTAAAGATCCACAGTGCGGAGGTCAGACCGAATGGTAACACCCTGTACTGAAAGTGGTGTTTGCCCCCAGAAACCTGAGATACTTCCTGTGACTTTGGAAGATCTCAATGTGGGTGTAGGCATCTTTTAAATCAAGGTAGCATTGCTAGTTCCCTTTTTGCAAGAGGTGAATTGGGTGCCCAGATAAACCATCTTGAACTTCTCCCTTTTTAGAAATCTGTTCAAGGATCTCAGATCCAGGATGGGACGGAGTCCCCCAGTTTTCTTTTGAAACAGAAAATACCGGGAGTAAAATCCCTGTCCCCACTGACCTAAAAGTACAGGCTCGACCGCCCTGGCCATTACTATGTGCTGCTGGCCCCCAAAAGGGTTTGGAGGAGAATCTGATGGAACACCCAGTAGATTCGGCCTGTATCCCTGTGATATGATGGACAGAACCCACTAGTCTGAGGTGACATTGGGCCATCGATCCGCAAAGAATTGTAGCCAACCTCCAACCGGGAGGTCCCAGTGTGTGGGAACGGGTGGCTGACTTTTGCTCCCTCCCTTCTAGTCAAAACCCTGTAGCAGGGCTTGACTGGGGCGCTGGTTGAGGCTTGGAAGCTCTATGTTGCATGGAGTGGCCCTGAGAGCTCACCCTCTGTGGATGGGAGTGAGATGCAAGCGAGTAATACTTCCACTAACAATAGAAAGAGCGCCTTGGGCCGTGCCGCGCCGACTTCCTGGCTGAGGGTGGTGGATCAGAAGTGCTGGCAGAAAGGTGCTGGAGGGCCTTGTGATGGTCTCACAACTGAGCCACCATATTCCTCATCTTATTGCCAAAGAGATTTTCACTAGTACACAGCAAGTCCGCGAGCCTCTCCTGCACTTCCGGCCTGAGGTTCGAGGCCCAGAGCCACGCCAGCCTGCAGGCGACAATCCCGGCAGCTGCAACTCTCACCACTGTTTTAAACACATCGTAGGTTGAACGCACTCATGGCCCTGTTGTGAAATCTCCAGGAAAGCCTTTTGCTGCTATTGGGGCAGTCGGTCTGCCACCTCCTGAACCTGCTTCCAAAGGTTACGGGAATACTGAGTCATATAGAGCTGGTAGGAGCCAATTTGGACTATCAGCATGATGCCCTGAAAGACCTTTCTGCCCAGTGCATCCAGCACCCTGTGTTCCCTCCCCGGGGGGGGAGGGGGGGAGCCAAGGCATGGGTCCATGAGCGCTTGGCCTTCTTAAGCAAAGACTCGACCACTACCTACTTCTGTAGGAGTTGATGCTTCAAGAAGCCAGTGGCATGCTGGACCAGGGTAAACCCCATCTGCCTTCCTTTTCAAAGCCGGCACCATAAGGGGGTATTCCTAAATCCTCAGGAGCAGCTCTTTGAAGATTTTGTAGACTGGGACAGCCACAACCTCCTTTGGAACATCCAAAAACTGGACGCTCTCCAGCATTTTGTGCCTGGTGTCTTCCTCTGTCATCAGCTGGAATGGAATTCTTCCGCCATGGCCCACACAAACTCTGCAAAGGTTAAGTCCTCAGATGGGAACTTCCGTCTTTCCTCCAGGGAGACGAGTCCAGGGTAAGGCCCTCGGAATCCACCGAGGAGGAATCAGTGGTGTCATCTCCCCAGGGGTCATAAGGGGCATCGTCCTCACTGAAAACAGCCAGGGACGAAGGCCTGAGTGTGTCCCAAGGCTTAGGCACTGCGGGTACCGACGGCCCCAATGGCCCTGATGGTCCCGTGGGCAGACCCAGAAGGGCTGGCCGGGGAGTGGGAGGGCACAACAGCGCTGCTGGACTTGAAGGGTCTTCCTCATCTGAGGAGCCATGCACGAGGATGGCATCAGGCGAAGGGAGCAACGGTGCCCCACAAGGCATCGTTGGTTCTTGGGTCACTGGAGCCAGCTGAGTCGGGAGGATGCTGAGGAGGACATTGAGACACTCTAACAGTGGCTCCAGCAGTGATGCCACGGGTACTGGCTCGATGCCCCGCAGGGTTCAATCCACTGCCAGCTGCACCCTACGCTGCAACTCCTCCTTGAAGGTCGCTGACACCAGGACTAGCTGAGAGGCAGAAGGGTGGCATGATCATCCTCAGAGCTTCGAGGGAGGTCAGTACCCAACACCAGAATCAGAGGAGACCATCTCGGAGCCCGGCATCAATGGAGGGTAGAATCTCCTCGACTCTGGGACGCTTTGGGGGCATCAAAGCTAGAGCCAGTGCCTCCCTGAGTCCAGTTCTGTGCATCAACAGCAACCAATGCCGATGCTTTCATGATTTCCCATGGTACTCGGCCTGGTCTTTCCCCAGCGCCGAAGTGGAAAGTGAAGACCCAGATGTTCTCGACCTGGAGGAGGCCAAGAAGGGCCAGTCCCTAGCCCTCCCTTTCCTCTGGCATTACCAGACAGCATCAGTTGCCCACGATCCTTCGGTGTCGAAGACACCGATGCCAATGTCGAAGGTTCAGACCTCCTAGAGGCAATAAGTTTCTCCATTTTGTCAAGGCAGGCCTCCAAACCCTTGGAGGTCATCTGATCACAAAGCCAGCACCCCCCGAATGTTGTGGGAAGCCCTCAGGCAAAGAGATCCTTGACTGACATCATCCGAGGGCACTGGGGGCACCGTTGAAAACCCGATGACGCCATAACAAAAAAACAAGACTGGTGAACAGTTGATGACCTGTGGGCCCCCGAAGGACATCGCTACAGGGAACCGACAGCACAACGAAGACTTACCATGCCGCAGGGACTAACTAAGGCAGGGGGAACCAAGAAGGACCCAGTGCAGGAAAAAGACAACAAAAAAACATTTTCCAGAAGAAAAGAGAACAAGCTCCAAGACCACAAGACGACAGCTCCGCGGAAAAAAAGAGGCTGAAGAGGGACCCCGCGTGGATGCGCAGATTAGGGCACGCTGAGCATGCTCAGTGTGCCAGTCAAAGTTCTAGAAACTCTGACAGAAGTTTTCCAGGCTCGGCTCCATCTAATGATGTAACCTATGTGTGAGAACTACCATCCTGCTTGTTCTAGGAGAAAGGCCTTTCCCTTATGGATATTCAAATTTGCTCTTATGAAGTCCAAGGGATCAGGTGAGACTTTTCAAAGTTTTTCATGAATCCTAAGGTTTGTAAGATGTGTTGAGCATCATTTCTTCTAAGGATCTACTCAATATAAATCAATCATCTAAGCATAGAGAGGTCCATATTCAAAAGTCATTTAGATGGCTATCTCAAAAGTTACTCTAGCACCTTTCATCTAAACTGCAGATAACTGAAAAGTTAGCCATCTAAATGGCAAATGTGGCATGTTTAGACATTTCTCTCTCTAAATTGTTAGCTGGATAGAAAAGGGGTGTTTTGGAGGAGTTTCAGGGAGAGGTCGAGTTATCCAGCTATCCTAGCCAAATATTGGGTATATCCAGCTAGCGTAGCCAGATAACTTTAGGCCTACTTACCCAGATATTGTCAAAAGATATCCGGGTAACTAGCACTCCTTACTGAAGTTAATAAAATAAAATTGCAGGCTTCCCAGCCCGAGTCAAGCCCCTCCCCCGAGTAACATCTACCCACATCCCCAGACCCCCTTCCCAACCCTTTTATCTGATTTACATAAAAAGTAAACCATAGCTCCAGGCTTGGCCCTCCCCCTTCCCTCTATCCCTGCTAAAGATAAAAAGTAAACCCCATCTACTGCCCCCCCCCCCCCAAACCACCACCAGCACTCCTACCCCCTGGCATCTGCTGCCCTCCCTCCCACTCACCTGGTACCTTAAGTGGGCCATTTCTTATGTGGGGATCACAGAGCAATGTGATCCCAGCAACTTCCAGCATTACTCTGATAATATCCTAGAAGCGGCCAGGATCGCATTGCTCTGCGATTCCCACATACAAGGCCATACAATGCTGGATAACTTTACACCTAATCGGCCATATTTAAATTCTGACTAGTTAGGCCTAAAGTTACCCAGCTATATGTACTGAATGAAACGATGGCAATCAGGAGGAAGAGGCTGAATAGTTATAGAAGGAGAATCTGACTCTGAAACTAATACCGGTAGTGACAGTGTCTGATCAGCAGGCTTTGAAATAGTGAGTCTACACTGAGATGATATGTCACCCCTGGATGCTGACGCTATTTCTCGAGATGCCACAGCCAAAGGGCTCACATTAAAAATACCATCTTGGAAGCCCAGACCAGATGAATTCCATGCATTAGAAAAGGCAGGGGGGCTGCTGGGACGTATGTCGACTCCGGGCTCTCCCTTGAACCTTATTCAAATGCGGGGGGGTACAACGCCGCACTGCCTATTACCCTACGGTATTACTAACACCCTGCGTAAGAGCATGGCGATGGATACGTAACCTCCATCGCTTATCTGGAGTGAGGTCCTTATTGATTCCCTTTTTGACTAATGTGGAATTTCTTCCAGGTCGTGAGTGCAGCTCGGTGTTTCGCTTTTGGGCGGAGCGTGGGGTGCTGTTTGCGTTTCATCTGTATGACCCCGACTCCCGTGCCATACTGGACTTTGCAACGCTGGCGCGCACCTTTCAGCTGCCCTCTAAACATTTCTACGCTTTTCTTCAAGCCCGCCATTATTTGACTGCTTTTGCCTGGACACGCCCTATGGTGGAAGCTGAGATTAAGTTTGCCAATACCATCTTTGATACTGCCTATTTGTGGAACACCATTACGGGCTGGAAGACACTTGGTCAGAAGCTGGGCGATGCTATCCCTCTCAACCGGGTGGCAACCCGGTGGTCGGGAGTTCTGGGTTCCTCCATCACGGAGCGGCAGATGTCGAGCTGGTTTCAGGACCTTTATAAATTGCTGCCTGATCTGAGTCTACGGGAGCTTCAGTTTAAACTTTTACATTGCCTCTACTATGATGATGTTAGTCGATTTAAGATGAAGTTGACGACATCTCCCACTTGTATTACCTGTGGAACCGCGGAGGACACGCTGCTTCATCGGCTGATTGCCTGCCCGTTACTCCAACCCTTTTGGCAGGCTGTGCTGGCAGTGGTTGGCACTTGCATAGGTGTCTCTCTCCGGCTCACTGGGATGCTGTTACTTACTTGTGCCTCACCCCGCCTTTTGCCAGGCAGCCGTTCTAAGGCTCGCTTTGAGAGGGTGGCTGTTTTGATGGCGTGTCGCACCATTCTAGCAGGTTGGACGGAACCCCGGACTGTGCCTACGATTGATGCTTGGTTTAACAGAATGGCCTCTCTTGCACAGTTGGAAAAAGTGGATTTTTTGGCCGGCAAGAGGCGCCCAGACAAACTCTACTGTGACTGCTGGGACATTTGTTTCAATGCCTTCCCTAAGTCTTTACAGGCTGAATTACGCCTCAATGGTTTTACAATGCATTGGTCATCCAAAGAGGGGGGGAAGGGGAGGGGGGGTGCTAGGGTGTGAATGTGGAGTGAATGTGGTGCTGTGGGGCTTGGGGCATGGTACAGGGAGGGAGGTAATGGGGAGAAAATGGAAAATTAGGGGAGGCTGGTATAATGAGACTCTGGCTCAGCGCTGTTCTTACTGTTGTTGAAGTTTTATCTGTGTTGTATGGTTCTTTGATTGATTGGGCGATGTTACCGCCCCCCTGCTAATAAAAAGTATTTTGACAAAAAAAAAAAAAAGAAAAGGCAGAAGGAAGGCTAAACGACTACCAGCATGATTAAAAGGTGAGGTGAGAGAGGTTATAATATCTAAAAGAACATCTTTCAAGAAATAGGAAAGGGAACCAAATGAAGAAAATAGGAAACAGCATAAGCACTGGCAGGTCAGATGCAAAGCATTGATAAGGAAGGCAAAGAAAATATTTGAAAAGAAGTTTGCCTTGGAAGCAAAAACTCATAATAAAAACTGTTTCAGGTACATTTGAAGTAAAAAGCCTGCCTGCAAGGGAGTCAGTTGGACCCTTGGATGATCAAGGGGTAAAAAAGGCACTTAGGGATAATAAAGCCATAGCAGAGAGACTTCGGTATTCACTGAGGAAGATGAAAGAAATATAACCAGGACACCTATTATCAACAGATCAATGGCATAGCTATGGGTGCACTATGGCCCCGGATATAGCCTCATTATATGTCTCAAATTTTGAATCTCAATTAATTTATCTGTCACAATTTTATAGTCTTTTCATACCCCTTAGATTGTGGTTCATTGATGACATTTTTCTTATCTGGATAGGCACTGTCATTCAATTTTTCACCTTTTTTGATTGGCTCAACCAATGTGAAACCAATTTACATTTCATGTACTCTATTTCCCATCACCAGTTACCTTTTCTAGACATCATGGTTACTATTTAAGACAGACAGGTTTTCACTTCCATTTATCGTAAACCAACTGATCGCAATACCTTCTTAAATTTTTCTAGTGATCACCCACGACATTTGAGAGGGAATATCCCCACTGGCCAATTCCTAACCTTCAAAATCTGTGCTCCACTACTTCTGCTTAGTCTTTGCACGCTCAAGATCTGGTTTCTTGCTTTGTCAGCAGAGGTTACCCCCACAGCTTGTTAAAAAAAAAGGCATACAAACGTGCCCTATATGCACATCATGAATGTCTTTTTTTGCCATCTACTACTGACACTGATGACACCATGACATGCGTCCTTCCTTTTTCTGGTCACATAAGAGAGATCTGTTCTATTATTAACAATCATTGGCAAACATTAGCTCCTTATACTCATCTTCACAAACTGTTCCAGATTTGCCTTTAAAAGAGTTAAAAACCAATGGGACATCTTAGTACATTCCTTTTTGAAGCCTGTTACCTCATCACCAGATGCTCATTTAGGACACTTTCCTTGTGGTAATTGTTTTGCTTGTCCCATGTCATTGACCTTATCTACATTCACATACTCTATCACAGGGCTATCTTATCTTTTAAACCATTCCTCCACTTGTAACATAGTAGGAGTGATTTATGTCATTATATGCCTGTGCAAACTTCTATATGTAGGCAAAACTATCCGCAAATTAAAAACCAGAATCTTTGAGCACTGCTCCTGCATTAGGACTGCTAAACTGGAAGTACCTCTAGTTTCACTGGTTAGACTTTCATCACTCTTAGATGATCCTAGATTTTTCAAGTTAGAAATGGTTCCCCTATCACCACATGGCAGTGATTTTTCTAAGCGTTTGACTTACCAGGAGTAATGCTGGAGCTTCATGTTCAACTTCCTGATTCCCACGGGTCTCAAAGATATAGTGTGGTCTGCCTGCTTGTAGCACAGTTAGCATATGCCTCATATTCTGTTGTCACTGCCCCGGTTTCAGCTGGTCTGGTGCACATTTTGCACTCACATCTATTTCTGTCAGGCACTTTTTACATTCTTATTCCTATGTTCATTTACTTTCACTTTCCTTTTTATCTTAGTGTTGGGTGTTTTTTATGGGCTCTTTGTTTTCCTTATGGGTTTTCTTATCTCTACAGCACAATCAGAAGCTTCTTCTATTGCTGATGTCATTGCCCTGCTTCTTTGCTGTCACTGCACCCTTGGCATTTTTGCGCGCTCTGAGCATTGCAGAGTATATATGACTGCTCATCTCTCTGCACATGCTTTTCAGCCGTGATTCAAACCTTTTCAAAACACATGGTTAGTTGTTTATATTCCTTATGCCAATTTTTCAATCTTTGAACTGGTTGTTTTTCAATTGTAGAACGGGTTGTTTATTTTCTTTTTAGACATTTTGTCAGTGTTCCAACTTTCTGTTATGCTCGTCAGTCGCAGACGGCTGTGACCGCGTGTACTTACTTTCTGCATTGCTCTCCTGCCCTCCCAGGGGCTGCTCGCGGCTCAGGCCAGCTTTCACTGCCACGTTCCCCGGGACTCCTCATGGCGGTCTGGACGTCGCCACCATCCTCCTCGACTTTGGGCCTTCCTAGGCGCGCGCGCCACCGGGCCCTCCTTTGAAGCCTCATCGGCGGGAACCTGGGGGCGTCTCCAGTTGATGACTTCATCAGACCGGTGTATTTAAACCCCACCTTCGCCCTCAGCCAGTGACTTGGCAACAAGTTCCATATGTCTTCGACTACTACCAACGTGTTCCTGAGACTACGCTTTGTGCCTTGGACTCGGACCCTGTCTGGTACCCGCTCCTCGGGGGCTAGGGCACGCATTGGGGACTTGCTCTCCTCGCCTTCCCTGCTCCTCAGGCTGGCTCTGCATCTCCTGGGTTCTAACCTGCAAGGCCTCCTGTTCCTCGGGACTACCTCTGGGACATCTCATCTATCCGTGAGTTCTACAGGGGGGCTTCCCCACTCCTCGGGGTTGTGCCCACAACCTAAACAAAACTGTCTGCGCCTCCCGCTCCTCGGGACCGTGCTTACGCTTTACAGTGACTACCAGAGCTTCCCCGCTCCTCGGGGGTAGCGCCCTCCAGTTTCTCTGGGACTTTGCTCGCTTTCCCGCTCCTCGGGGTTGCACCAAAGTACTATATCGAGACTGCCAACATTTCCCCGCTCCTCAGGGCGGTGCCAAGTCGTCACCAGAGGCTCAGCTCGGGCTTCCCTGTCCTGTGGGTTGGCCTATGGCGTTACATCATCATCCTACGCTGTGCAGCTCCTCCCCTCGGGGTTGCCCTCCGGAGTACTTCCTGATTGGCCAAGCCTCACGCCCCCCGCTCTGCGATCTATCTGGCACTCCTCCCCTCGGGGTCCCTGCCCAGGTATTGCCTACAGTCTACTCTCCTCGGAGGTCCTCTCCTGGTACCGCTGGACTTCTCCTTTGCCTCACCCAGAGCTCGCCACTGTTTCTAACCTCATCTCCCGACGGTGCAGACCTGTGGGGGTCCTTCCCACAGGTAGTAACAACTTGCATCTCGGGCCAAGGGCCCACATACCCACAAAACATAACACTTTCGTTAAAACATTTATGGTCACTAGAACGCTATCTGCACCTCTCTTTACTTGTTTTGCAGACCTATTCTTTCTATGTTTTTTTATATTCTTTCTATTTTCAGTTTCACTTTTTAAATTTATTACTTTGTACCTCATATTATTTTTTCGTTGGCAAGTTTGTTTCAGCCTTCCTTTATTACTTTAGACTACTCAAGATTGGCATATTTCCATTAGTTTGGTCACAGTGTATTTTGACATTTTGTTTAATATCTGCTCATCAGTCAGCACCTTAATGAGTTTTAGCGGATTTGTTGTTACAAGCATGCTGCTGTTTATCTTATGCATCCTAATCTGTTTATTCATTTTCCTACAGACATTATTTCATCACTCACTGTATTGTGGTATGTATACTGATTGGTTTCCCACTGCTGCAGCCCCTTTTACTGGTCTGTTTATTTAAACCATTTTTCATGCTTCATTTTCCTTGTAGAACTGTTCCTCCAAATGCAGTTATGGCAAAACATGGTGCCATGTTGGGGAGAAATTATGAATTATACTCGTTGACATTATTTATTGGTTCTGATGTGACCTACCAGACCATTGAATTATTGGCAACACACTTTCCACTTTGTTTATCATTTGGTGTGCTGTGCATCTTCCATATTCGTTGTAGAGATATACCCATGCTAGAAATGACATTCAAAGGTGATGATTCAGAAGAAGTGAAACAAATCTCAGTGAACCTGGAAAATGTACTATGGCAAATTGACAAACTAAAGAGTAGCAAATCACCTGGCAAGCTCAGTGCCACTGGGTGTGCAAACCGTGCAATTGCACGGGGCGGCACACCCGGGGGTCAGCATTGGGAGCAAAGAGCGGCCTGTGTTACCGCCGGTGCACCCGATCCCACCAGCAGTGAAAGAAGCAGGAGGCCTGTGTGGCCGCCAGTGGACTTCATCCCACCGGTGGCAGAAGAAGCAGGAAGCCAGTGTAACCACTGGTGGACCCCATCCCACTGTCAGCCCCAGAACCCAAGGGCATAACCTGTGGGGAAAGGGATTGGTATAGGTGAAGTTCACACCTCACCCCAGCTTGAACTTGTCCACCTACTATTGGCATGGGCCTAGCGGGCTCACCTGCTGGGCTGCTTCAATCACATCACAGCCAAACGGCATACATTCTGTGACAATTTTTGGTGCCGTAAGTTTTGGCACCAAAGAGGTGGATATGGATGGTGTCTATGATGGTAGATGGTGTCATCATCTTCTTCTGCACTACTGGTGTCTCAGTTTGGTACATTGTATCCACTGATAGCATCGACAGGGTCCACGTCTCTGTCTTTTGTGTTCAGTACAAGGGAAAATGGAGTCACAGTCTTGACCCCTTGGAGACTCAGACCTCTTGGTTTCAAGTACTGGACTCTTAGAACGTCTTTGCTTTATCTCAAACAGGGAGGACAACTGGTACTTAACCTTGAGATATCCTAAGCATGTGTTCATGGGGACATTCTGCTACATGCCATACAATTGGAAAAATCGTGCACAGGGTCCAGATAATGGAGGAAGAATTTGTGGCAGTCCAAACTGGCTATCTTATATCCACATTTAGCGCATAGTTTGAATGGGTTCTTACCAGATCTTGAGGATTTTTCCAATATGGTAGAGGAGGTAAATAAATAGAAAAAAAGAACATTTTTTTTGGAGACTCATAGAGGACAAGTAAAATAAGTAATAGAAGAGAAAATAAAATAAATTACAAGAGAAAGAATGTGAAAAAAATCACAACAGTAGCAGAGAGCGAGCAAAATCGTCCTTTAACTGGGGAGAGTAATTTCCAAAAAGCCCACAAAGGCTTACATCTGCAAGTTGTTTTTTTTTTTAACATGCAGACTTTAATAGTCTGAACTTTCAAAGTGGATTTGGCAGAAGAAAATGACCAAGGAGACACTGGGCATGGAGAGAACATGTTCAACATCAGCACTGAAAATGACATCACCCAATTGTGTGGCTGAATTTGTTCCTGCTTGTCCACAAAGAAAAATATGGCCTACTTCCCCTTAGATATTTCTCAGCTTCATTCTGAAATGTACCTTGCTTCCAAAGAGAAAACCACACATGGCCCAATTTTCAGCCAGGGCTGAGCACCTCCTTTAAGAGGTGACATTTTGGCCACCTAGATTTAGGAGTTTTTCAGCTGAATCTAGGGGGCCTAGATTTTCATTTGAAAATTTGGCTAAATCTAGATGACCAAAATTGGCTTCCTAAATTTAGGATCTACAACCTTGGCTTAAAATAGGTACCTCACCTTGTGAAATTCAACCCTCTCTCCTCATTCCCTCCCCAAACTGTGATCCTGCCTCTCCTGAACCCCGCTACTTTAAATATCACCTCCCTCCAAATTGTGTTCTTTTCCTTCCATTCTGCCTGAAGTCTGATATTTTAAACATTGCACCCTCTCCCAATATGTGATCCCCTCCCATCTCCAGGAGCAATGATCCTCCAGCAGTCCCCACCTCTCTCCATGAAGATCCCTAGACAAACCCACACCCCTCTAGAATTTCACCTCATGATTCCTATGGGTCTTCTATCTTCCCCCTCCTGCTGACATCACTGATGTATGCTAAATGAAGTCACATGTTACTAAGCAAGGCCATTCAGCAAAAGTCAGTGGTTCTAGCAGGAGAGAGATTATTTACTTCAGAAGGTGATGGAAGGCCCTCTGGAATACTGAGATGAATTTCCGGAGGTGTTTCAGTGGTCCTGGGGATCTTCTTAGGGAGAAGGGGTCTGCCAGAGGATCATTATACCAGGGATGGGAAGGAGAGAACTATGGCTTGTGGGGAGGAGATGTTTAAAGTAAGGGGGTTCAGGAGAGAGGGAATTATAGACCAAGTGTTGGAAGTGATAAATTGCCAAGGGCACTGAGATAGTGCCTAGATTTAGGACAGTTATCCCTGTGTCTTGTTTTAGCCATGTAAATTAGTTGCCTACTGCTGAAAATCACTATTAAGTAACTAAATCTTAATTCAACTTAACTCTGCCTACCTGCCTACCCAATTTTTAAGCATCTAAATTTAGGTGCCTAGCTCTTTTGAATATTTGCTTCATAGAAAATAAACAGGACTGGGTAGAGTAATTTTGAAAAAGCCCACAAAGGTTTGTCTGCAAGTTTTTTTTAACATGCAGACTTTAATAGCCTGAACTTTCAAAGTGGATTTATGTAGTGGACGTAAAAGTATGTGCAAAATCGTACACAACACCTGGGTTATTTTTAAAAGGCCATTTAGGCACATAAAACGAGGGTTTATGTGCATAACTCCTTTTGAAATACTACTTCTTTGTTTAAGACTTCATATCTTTTTATACTCTGTTCTTATTTACCCCCAGATAGGAAAACATTTCATACTTCAAATGTCTGGAATAAATTGCATTCTACTTACTCTGCAATTGTTCAGCTCTTCTGCTGTTAATATAATAGTACCACATTTCTTTCCTGGAATTCCTCTGTAACAAATTCAAAAGAGAGCCTTCAGATTAAATATTACTAAACATTTAAACATATTTAAAAACTGAAGTGCACAATTTCACAAAATAACTATGAAAGCATTCTGGCGCCAGTTTTCAAAGTGACTATAATGGAACAAAGTACACAGGTACTTTTTACCTGTGGGCTTGGCACAAATTCTAAAAGGGAAGCAAACAAGTACTTTCCATTTGAAACAGGCAATATTCCTTCCAATTTTTTGTGTGTTGTGTGTGCAAAAATGTTCTCATGTGAAACACAGTGTTACAAATTTGTGCACAGTATTCTTTGAAACACCATTCTATTTTCCTTTTCTTGTGCATGCTATGTTTTCCTATGTGTGCTTGTTTCATTACCTGTGTGCACACGCACATGCACAGAGTTTACAGGGAACATTGCTTATTAACACAGAGTACCTATAAACACTTGCATCTCCTTTTTTTGACATTACTTTTTCATGAAAAATAATGTGCATAGAGTTGAAACTGCAATCTATGCACATTATTTTCCTCCCTCAACCTAAATATGTTCCCTCCAGTAATACCTCCTCATAATGTGGTTAGAAGCACATGCATTGTGGAACACTGCACATACTTTTATCGGCGCTGAGGGAGGGCAATTTTCAGAAGGATGATTTATCCAGGTTTTGTACATGGTTTTGAAAATTGTTCTCTCTAACTCTTTGAGACTGAATGATAGGAAGCTTTCTTTTACAAAATAAGTACAACCTGAGCTGGCCTAGTGGCAGCACTGTAGAGTGCCATATAGAGGACCTGAGTTTCACTCCTGGATCAGATAGCAAAAATTGCTTACCTGTAACGTGAAGTTTACTTCAAAGCTTCTAGAAGCTTTGGTATGCTCCAGTAAGCATGTATGTGCTATCCTCATACTGGGAACTTTAGAGCTGTGGACACCCTGAGATTTCTGTTGATTAGCAGAAAGGGGGCATGGGAAAGGAATAATGCATATCAACTTTCTCTGTTCCAACCCCTCCATTGTCACCACCACTACCACTTTTCTTCTCCCTCAGGGGTGAACCTAGAATTCCTCCCCTTCTTCTTTCTTTGACACCAGAACAGTTTTTGCTCCCCCATACAAGCTGCATCTCCCTGACCTGTGCACTCTCATTCTATCCTCAATTGAGTCCCATGTCCTGAAATAACAGCTGCAGACTGAGCTGTGTATATTGCTGCTCCTCTCCATTTTCCAGTTTCTCTCCATATGCTGCCTGCAGTGTATGCTCCAGGCTCACTTCTCACTTCCTGTTCCCTGCAGGCTTACTGAAGGGGGAGTAGTAAACAGAAGGGCCTAGAGCTTTTTAGTATTTCCACAGATGAAAATTCCCCGTCTCCAGCAGAGTTTCCAGGTATTCATCGGCAGGGGGAGAAAGTCTGACACTTCATGCATATCCAGCATAGCTCTCTGCTTCAACGACAGGAAAGCAAGACTGATACTTCACTTTCAATGCAGAGCCAGCATGGCTCTCCGCTTCAATGGCAGGGGGGAATGAAGAAACGTGGATCTATATTTAGGCAACAACCAACAAGGACTGAATTACATAGTCTGGATAAACAGATAAGCATGGGTGTAGCTTGCTTACTGCGGTGGTTAATACCCCTAACTAATTAAGTTATTTCACTTAGATGCAGTTCCAATACTACATTAATGGCGGGGGTGGAAGGGAAATAGAATAAAAAAGGTTACTAGGAGCCAAGAGTAACAGATAAGTATGAGAGAAAAAAAAAAGTGTGAAAGCTTGCTGGGCAGACTGGATGGGCCGTTTAGTCTTCTTCTGCCGTCATTTCTATGTTTGTATGCTTCTATGACCATTCTGTGTCACAGATGTTGTGCATGGCCTCTTTTAGTTCTTTATTATAGCTTTGAACATATAGGCACAAAATCCAAGGGGATTCTGTGAAGACATACATCCTTTTGTTCTCTGACAACACCTATTGCAGGTAAGCAACTTTTGCTTTCTCTAAAGACAAGCAGGATGTTAAATCCTCACAGTGAAATACCCCGCAAGACAGATTAAACAACCTTACTGTACTGTCGGGAGTCTTTAAACAATAATGAAATGAGAATGTGTCAACTGAACCACTGACACTCCATGGCTCTGACACCATGAGCCTTGACATGCGCCTCCAGGGTCAGGGCATAACAGAAACGGATGCAATCTGCTATTCAATTAAAAAGGGTGCAGTTGGCAATGGCAGCATCATGTTTGTTCGGGTCAAAAGAAATAAAAAGCTAAGGGTTTCGATTCACTCCAATCAGAAGGCTAAGGTTCTTTTGAAATGCGAACTATGCAAGGCTTGTTTACTTTTGAGAACATGTGGCCTGTAAAAAAATGTTGGAAGGATGGTTGATTGGTTCAGATGGACGTTCGATACTATCTTAGGAAGAAACTTAGGATGTATGTGCAGTATTATTCTATTAGTATAAGTCTAATTAATGAATTACTTTATTTAAAATAGCTTGTATCCCGCACTCAAAGGTAACACAAAAACATTCATAAACATTGCATAAACAAACCCAACAGAAATAGACTTTGCATACCAAAGTGTCTGCCACCAAAAATATTACCTTCCAGATCAGGTAATTCAGTACATAGGAGTCTAATGGCTCAAAGGGAGCTTTTATCACATTGAGGTCCTAAGACACAATGGGAGGCTTGATGGGAGACTACAGCATAAGCAAGCCCTGCATGTATCTGACAACTAAAGGCTGTATGGAGATTGATTTACTTTCTGCATGGTGGTAATTAGTACCAACTGCATTGAAATGAGACCTAACATGGGGCTGGATTCATTCCACCCACAGAATGATGAATCCCGCCCACAGAATGATGAATCATGCGAAAAAGGGGGCGGGAACGAAGGGGGGTGCCTGCAAAAGGCCACAGCTGTTCACACTGTGGCAGTGCGATTCGGCCAACTGCAGCCTTTCACACAAATAGCACCACCGTAAAAGGTGGTGCTATTTGCCGCGCTACTGTTCCTCACGTTACCACCGGCAGTGGTGCCGCGGCCAACTCCTCACCCTCCCCACCCCGATTCCTCCCCTCCCAGTCATTTACTTCCTATCATGTGTGATAAGGCCCTAACGCACACGATAAACCTTTAGAAAATAACCCCCCATGGTTAGTCTTCAGACAAGACTCTGAAAAATGTTGAAGGTATTGAAGTAGGTTTTGTATGGAACACCAGAAGGCAAACCTCCTCCATTTAAAACCATAAGATTTTCTTGTGGATTTTTTCCAACAAGCCAAGAGAATTTGAGACATAGGGCCTTATTTTCTAAACGTATCGCACGCGGTAAGGGACGTTTCACACGCGAAATGTCCCTTTTCGCGTGCGATACCAAAATGGGGGTGGAGTCAGCCCCGGAAGAGGAGGAGTCGGGGCGTCACCGGGGCCGACTCCGCAAAGACGCCGCGGATGACGAAAAGGTAAGGCCCTTTTCGCATCCGAGTTCGCTCCCAATAGCTACACCTCCTATGGTGGCGCTATTGGGTGTGAAACCGGCAGCGATCGCACCGTGACGGTGCGATCGCTGCCGGCTAGCGCAGGCCCGCCCCCCGTTTTGGCCCCCCACCCCTCATTCCCTAAAGTATCACAGGCCTGCGATACTTTAGAAAATGAGGCCCATATTCTCAGCCAGGTTAAGGGATATCAATGCTATCTTCTTAACATCCAGACTGTGAGGGTTAGGAACCTGATGGGATGATGCAATGTTCCCTCATTCTAGTGATGAAAGTTGGGGAATTCCCCAACTTGACTGATTCCCTGATGGACAGCTCCCACAGAAACAGAAACCAAATCTGTCTCAGCCATGATGATTATGGTCCCCTGACCTCTTCTGAATTCTAGCAAAGTTTTTGCCACTAGAGAAATTGGAGGATAAGCACACAAGACCCTCTCCCCAAACTAGGAAGAAAGCATCCAAGGTTAGTTTGCCTTGAATCTTCTGGAACATAAGTTCAGGAACATTCTATTCAGAGGAGACACAAACAGAACAATCACTCATGGAATATCTGATTTGCTACTCTCCTGTCCAGGGACCATTCGTATGTTGACAGGATCCAACTCAATTTTTTGCCAAAATATTCTCCTTGCTTGCCATGTATATGGCCCTTGGGTACATCTCTTGATAAATAGCCCAAGCCCACAACCCTACAGCTTCCTGACATAGGATGTACAAGTATATTCCTCCATTATGGTTTACGAAGAACATAGCTACCTAATTGTCTGAATGAGGACAATTTTTTTGGCCAACTGGTCTCTGAAAGCTTTTAAAGCTTAGCAAATTGCACTTAGCTCAAGGAAATTTATTTGATGGTGTTGCTCCTAAGCAGACCCAAAGCCTTGGTTGTGCAGCTCCCAGTCCAGGTTGGACACATCTGTCATAAGAACAATTTGAGTTTGATGAATTTAGAATAAGACTTCTCTGGCCAGATTTGATTGATCAGCTACCAGTACAGAGAGTCTTTGAACTGCTTGGATGCTGTATTAAAATCCTGAGTAATTTGAGTTCACTATTATCATAGGGTAAATTGGGATTGTCTCACATGGAGACATGCCAAGGGACAGAAAGACATAGGTATAAGCATGCATAAGGTCATGCATGCATAAGGTCATACATGCGCATACACTGGCTTGCACAGAGGCAAAGACACAAACACATACACAGGCACAAGCTCACACACACACACACACATACATACACAGGCAGAGGCACATGCATTCACGCACAGGCGCATGCACACATACGCTTTTATAGTCCAGACTACCCGAGCAATGCTGGACACTTTTTGCTAGTAGTTATATACAGTTAGCAAAGAGAAACTGAACAGTATGATTGACCCAAAACATCACGTACTCATGTGTTAAATAAGTCAAAATGTGGATGTTCAGAAATAAAAGTCAACGACATTACATTATCCTTTTCATTGGATTAACAATAACATTTATGACTAGCTTTAAAGAGCTTAATAGCTTCATCAAGTCAAAGCAAAATGAGCAAGTTAATACAAAAGGATGATGCTGTGTGAATATACAATAGGAACCTCATCAATCTGCCACTAACACTGCACCACCTACAAAACATTTATACCACAAATCCACTTTCTTGGCTTTCAGTCTAATTCATATTATTGGACTATTATAACATAAAATAGCTACATACTCTGAATGTTTAATTTGGAGAGCTGCTTATTTTTGTAAAATAGAACCATTTTTTAACTTGTAAAATTAAAAATAATTTTAACAGCCCTGAGAACATTTCAGAGATGTGCTTTTGTTGTTTCTTTCAGCTACTACTAAATAGTTTTTTACTTGCTGCCATTTCTACAACACAAATGTAAATATAAAAGTAACAACTTGTGTCTTAAATCTGTGCTTCTCATTTGACTTTAAAATGAAAATAAACGCATAACATTATGCCTTGGCAGCAAAAGCAACCCTAAATATTAGGCAGTTACTAGCAATATCACTTTCTGTTTTCAATCAAACCTTTATTTTCTGTGAGATAGCAGGCTGTTTTTTTGTTAAAGAGATATCAATCTAAAAATAAAGAGATCATACATACCCTGTAATAGTTTAGTACTTAATACAACCTTAAAAGCTGAAATAGGAAAATCCATTGGTCCAAAACCATAAATATTTTATACAATTATATATATAATAGAATAGTATACGTACATACATATATTAAGTCTGAATGCATTGTACATAACAATTTTATTCAATATTTTAAAAATCTGTACTTACGCTACACATTTTTCCAGTCTGCTTCCCTGTGATCCAACTATCTCTCCTAGTGTACAAAACACTTGTCCCAGAAAATCCTAGATAAAATAAAAGGAAAGAGCAACATAAGATGCAAACTCTAAACCTCTAATCTATTTTCCACAATAACAAACTTCAATACCTACCAAATTTCAAGTGCTGGTATTTATTTAGTTGTCCCTAAATAGCTTTGCGATCATTCCTCATAAACCCTTGTTTATTATAGGATAGTTGATTTATCAAAGCAATTGCTTATCTGTAATATTATTAAATACAGAAAACAGGTACCGTATTTTTCGCTCTATAAGACACACTTTTTTTCCCCCAAAAGTGGGGGGAAAATGTCTGTGCATCTTATGGAGCGAATATTAAAAAAAAAAAAAAAACTAACTACAACCCCCCACCCTCCTGACCCCCCAAGACCTGCCAAAAGTCCCTGGTGGTCCAGCAGGGGTCCGGGGAGCGATCTCCTGCACTTGGGCCATCAGCCCAAGGGCCGACAGCCCCCTGGGACTTTTGGCAGGTCTTGGGGGGGGGGCAGGAGGGGGGGTTTGTAGTTAATTAAATTTAAAGGGGTTTCTGTGGTAACCCCTTTAAATTAAATTTAAAGGGGTTACCACAGAAAGAGAACGATAAAAATTTTCTGATCTGGGGAGTGGACCAAAATGGCCCTCCCCAGACCCGAAAATGAAATGGGGACAAAAAAACATTTTATGCACTCCCCTAATTTGCTCCATAAGACGCACAGGCGTCCGGGAACAGAGCCGGTTTAGCACACCATTTTTTTTTTTTTAATTTTCCCCCTCTGAATCCGAGGTACGTCTTATAGTCAGGTGCATCTTATGGAGCGAAAAATACGGTATTTAAAAAAAAAAAGTCTGGTTTATTGGATACTTGTTTTAATAATGTATGTTTATTCAAGTTTAACAAAGGAATAGCATTTTAAATTGTATGACCTACTGTGCTCAAGCCATAAAATCCATCATATAATAATGACATTTTCATAGTATATATTTATTAGACAGATAAATGCTATGAATATATACATAAATTTCTGTAATGATTCTTGAGCTTTATTTAATGGAATCTGAAAGTTTATTAATGGTTTTATTGAAATAAATGAATATACAATAGCACACTGTTTATTGGAAGATTTATTAACTAGAAACGCCTATTACCTGGAAAAAGCAAAATTGCTGACCAGAAACAAGCGTCTCCATAGATAGGAGAATAAGACAGCAACACAAATGACTGATGTCATGTGATGGCGCTGAGAGGGAAAAAGCTCTCTCGGAGCTCAGAAAGACCAAGGTTTTTGTGAGCATGAAAAGACTCTTTCCACACAGCCACCTGCCACGCAAATCTCCTTAGTCTTACTAACACACCAAAGGTGGGTGGGATTTTGTGGCTGATTTATTTTGCTGTTTACAGAGAGAACCTGTTACAGTTTTCTCCATAGATGTTGTCCTAGACATTGAAGAAGGTAAATTGTGAGACAGAGAATGAATTTGAGTCTGAATCTTTTTCATGTCTACATTGAAAAGGTGGAATAGTGGATTGACTGCCCAGCTTGGAAGCCATAGTGTTCAGAATTTGAAACATTGTTCTAAAAGGGAAGGAGGAGGCAAGCCTTGCATAACTTTAAAGTACTTCTTCACAATCTCCAGCCACATTTTTTCCACACAGAATGATGGTCAAATCCATTTGGAGGAACTGCTGGGGAAGAGCTGTCTGATTCTGGGATCAGAACTAGTATAGGCAAAGGAATTTTCTATTTTACAGATGTAGAAATGTATCCCAAATGCATGACTTTTCACTTCTTGGCACTGAATCCCCGCCGCCAAATCTTCAGCCATTCTTAAATCACTTTTCATTCTCTCTATTCCTTCAGGTATGTCCACTCTGTTGCAGATCTTAGTATCATCCGCAAATAGACAAACTTTACATTCAATCGCTTCCGCAATGTTGCTCACAAAGGTATTGAACAGAACTGGACCCAAAACCGATCCCTGGGGCACTCCGCTTAACACAGCTTTCTCTTCAGAGTAGGTTCCTTTTACCGTTACATACTGTCTCCTGTCCATCAATCAATGTATAATCCACTCCACCACCTTAGTGCCCACTCTCCTTCACCTCTGACTTTCACAATGCCATTTTTGCACTTCCTTCTATTATAGTATTGCCCCCTGTTTTACCATAGTTGCTATTTTTTCTTCCATTTGAATTTTTGCATTCCTGACTACTTTCACAGTTTCGCTCTTCCTCTTTCAGTAAACTCTTTGTCTATGGCTCTGTGCTCTCTAGGTCTAGGGCAAGAACCCTGTTGCTGATGGGAACAAAGGAACAGAGGAAAACTCCTCTTCAGTGGATAGAAGTGTCTGCTTAGTGGGTCACTTCAGAATCTCCAAGAAGATGAGAAGGGTGAAACAAAAGTTTGCTATAGAGAGAATCTGAAATGCAGAACAGTGCTCTTTTAGTAGATCCACTGCCTCTCTGACCTTATCATCAAAGAGATTGTCTCTCTTGCAGGGCACTAAAGCAAGCTTATTCTATATATCACTCCTCTATGAAGCATGCAGTTATGATAGTACCAACAGCCACTGTACAGTCTCTCAATGCCATCTCAAAAGCATCATGGGTCAGTCTGACTAGATATCTCCCACATTCCTATCCTGAGTCAAACAGTTGAACAAAATCATAAGCTTCTCTTGAAAAAGAAAATGTGATAATTCTCTTACCCTTTTCAGTATGGAATGCACATATTACACAATGAAGAGCTGGTAAGAAGCTATAAAGGTGTTAAGCATAGCATTTTGGTTAATCTTCCTCCCAGAAAGGTCAAGAATCCAAGAATCTTTCACCAGGTGCACTGAAGAATGATTCTTGAATTTATTTGCCTTCCTGAGAGATAGACCACAATAAATTGGTCTGGAAACTGAGACTTATCAAATCTAGGAGATTTCAGGATGTGATATTTTACATATGCCTTCTTATTTACTGGAGGTACAGAGAGAGGAGTTTCTCACATTCTTATCTGAACCTTTCTCAGGACTTTGTGGACAGGCGCTGCCACTAGGGATTGGGGCAACTGAGAAATTAGAGGTCCTTTAAGTTCTATCTCCTTCACCAAATCAAAGGGAATAGCCTTAGTCAATTCCTTAACAAAATCAATGAAGGAGAGATTTTCAGAAGGGGATCTACTCTTTACCTATGAAGGGAAAAGGGAGGCCTGTATATTCCTTCTATTCATGAAGTCTTCAGACCCACAATCACATTTCCAGGAATCGTCAGACTCTGAGCCAGAAATCAAAATCAGTTATGGAAATGGAATACACACCAGTCTACCAGTTATGGCTCCAGAAAGCGGAATATAAATCAAATAAATAAAGGCTTTCTGATGACTGAGGGATGGTCTACTTTCCAAAGTTCCACAGTGTCTTGGGGAAGCTTCCCCCCCCCCCCCCAAATGTACCTATTACCAAGATAGACAGCATGGATAGCACTATCAGTATCCCTGGGGCCACCAATACCGATGCAATGCATCCAAGTGCTCCCTATGCTTGGGGTTGGACCATGACATGGCAACCTGCCGGGACTGCGGAAGAATGTCCCCCAGAGCCCAGAGGGCCGTGAAGATCACCTGACTCAGGGATGGAGAGAATGCCACATCGGGCTCCTATACCCGGCAGTGGTCAGCCCAGTCTTTCCCAGGCCAAGAACCCAACCAACCCAAGGAGGTCAAATGGGCCTCCACCCTGCAACCCTCCTCTAAACCGAAACCCTCGGAGAGTGGAGGTAAAGCCGCAGAAGATTCCCATAAAAGGGCCCAAAAAGAGTCTATTTCCAACCCGGGAATGGCCCAAGTGCCGAGTGCATTGTCTGCACTGGAGGGAATCCTCCAGCGGCATGGAGCTGGGGCAACGGGCACGACACAGAGAAAAGCATCGTGTGTCGGCTGACACATATCACCTCTCGACACACCTGAAGCAGAGCACAGATACTTCGCTACCATCACCATGCCCGATTCAGTCACCAGCATCCGCACCGATGCACCCGACACACCATGGAGCGATGGGTGAGCCGAAGCATATAATGCATTCGATTTCAAAACAGGGAAAAGCAAAGGAAAAAACGCGCCACATTGAGCACCACTTGTCAAGGCCCAAAGATACATAGCCCAGGGACTCTACTGCAGAGAGCCCCTGGCGCTCCAACTCCTCTACTCCTCCTCCTATTGGATTTGGAGAACTCCAGGGAATCAGAGGGGGATGTACCCCATCATTCACGCTGCTCCTCTTCCTCCTCCTCTGACTGTAATGGTGACTGAAGGCTTCGGACAGACAAAGTCCACATCCAGACATTCTTCACACGGAGGACTCTCAGATGCCTCCCCACCTATAAAGAGGAGGATGTCCAAGCATACCCCCAGGATGTTAGAGTGGTCTTGCAAACAATGTCACAAATCACAGGGCTTCTTTAGGCCTTCTTCAATTCCGTCATCCTTTCTCAACAACCTCATTCCCCCTCAAGCCCCTCTGTAGAGGGCTCTGATCATTCCACTCCCCCTACTCCTCCACAAGGTCTCTCGGAAGGTGAGGATCTGGACATACTACCTAGTCCACAGGTGCCTGAACCCTGCATTGTTCCCCTCCACTATCACCGAGCTCTTCCACAGGAATTCCCTCCAACCCACCAGAGGACCCACGTGAACCAGTGTCACCCCCAGAAGACCTTTCCTACTCCAGATTTATTGAGAAGATGGGCTCGGTTTTAAATCTGGAAACCAAAAATTACCTGATCCAAGGGCAGAGGTGCATGACCTCCTAAACATTTTTGATGTTCCAGCTGAACCTACGGCTTTACCCTCCCATTCGGTCTTGGACGCCATCATGGATAAAGCCTGGGAAACACCTTTCTCTACACCCACCACATCCAGAAGGACGGAACTAAAATTCAGGATGCGGAAGTATCTACATTATACCTCAGTGCAGCTACCGCATGCTTCGGTAGTGGTGGAATGAGCTATGAAGAAGGCCAGAAAAACCAGACTCTACTCCAATCCCCCACCTGGCAAGGACAACTGCTACCTTGACGATTTCAGCAAGGTGTTCCAAGGTTCCATGCTTAACACTAAGATACAGCAACACCAGTTCTATATCACTCAGTATCTATGAGTGCCTCCAGCAACTGAAGTCAGAAGAGGGTCAGCCTACGGGATCCAGTCACCACAAACAGAGCATAACTGACCTAGAAGAGGGCCTGAGACACCTCCCTGCACATATTTTCATGACCCTGCTCTAAACCTGTTCCCTAAAATGTCCACTTTGAGCACAGCTATTTATTTATTTAGATTTATATTTCATTTTTCAGCCACTTCAAAACAGATTACATTCAGGTACTGTCTCTAGAAGGCTCATTATCTAAATTTTGTACCTGAAGCAATGGAGAGTGAAGTGATATGCCCAAGGTCACAAGAAGCAGCAGTGGGATATGAACCACCAGGTTGCTACTCCACTCCAAGTGGACAGTAAGTCCTGCTTTTACACAAGTAAACATGTGAATAAGCATTTAATTATTGCCCCAACAGCTTTGAGACAATTTGTCTTTGGTGAAATTTGTCCATTTTAGCTTTGATTGTTTATGACTTTCATGAGACATTTCTGAAGTGCTGGGGGAGTCCCGTCCCAATGCATTATGTTTTACATAGGCTTACAGTCAACAATCAGGACAATTTTCAAATTATTTTACCTGGATAACCAAGCCTCAGCAACTGTCTATATGTTTTCATATATTGTTCCTTAAACAATATCCACAAAATGTAAATTAATATTTTAAGTTGACAAGTGTAAGAAAAGATTTGTTCTAACCTTAAAAGAAAACAAAATATGTATGATACATGGATAGAACAAAAACTGTTCACTAAAAAAAAGATAGAATAATATAATTCTTAAACTACATCCTACAGAAAACATGGACTTCATATTTTTAAATATGTAAATTCCCTTTTTAAAAACTAAAATGATTATTTTAGTTAAAGAAAACTTACATGCTTTGATAGGTTATGACTCTTTGAATCAACATCATACCTAGAAATAGAAAAAAATGTATTAATAGAAATATAAAACTAATGACAAATATTCAAAATTATTGAAGTTCAAATTGTTTTCCTTGTTGCTAATAAAATAGATGATACAACATTCAAATAGAAGAAATACATAAAATAAGTGGAATTCGGAGGCACCATCTTACAGTGTAGAAAAGAAAAGGAACATATATTTTCTCAAGTTTAAAAAAACAACTAAAAACATGGTCTTTTATCCAATGATTTGAATTATGATTGATTACATTACTCCCAGTTCAATCTATCATTACTCTCGATTTTGCTTCTTCTTAAATTATTATTTCCTTCTTATGATTTTATTATTGGAAGATTTTCTGGCAGAGGAGGGTGGGTCTGAAGCACTAGCGGAGAGTTGTTGGAGGGTTTCATGGTGATCCTTCAACTGACCTACCGCATCTCTGACCTTATCCCCAAAAAGGTTATCACCCATACATGGGAGGCCAGCCAGCGTCTCCTGCACCTCTGGACAGAGGTCGGAAGTCCAAAGCCAGGCCATGCTGCGGGTGCCATAGCCCACGGCAGCCACCCAGGCAGCTATCTAAAAAATGTCGTAGGTGGACCTCACCTCGTGTTTCCCAGCTTCCAGACCCAACTGGACAACAGCTCCTGTTGCTGCTGGGGAGGCTTTTTGCAAGTTCCTGGACCTGTTTCCAAAGGTTCTGGTTGTACTGAGTCATGTACAGCTGGTAGGAGGTGATACGGGGAATGGGAATAGTGTCCTAAAAGACCTTCCTACCCAAAGAATCCAGTTCCCTATATTCCCGCCCCAGAGGGAAGAGGCATGGGTGTGGGAGCGCTTGGCCTTTTTGAGAGCGGACTCCACAACCACAGACTGGTGAGGGAGATGCCACCTCTCAAACCCTAATGCTTGCTGCACCAGGTAGGTAGCATCCGCCTTCCTATTTACTAGAGCGATGGAGATTGGATGTTCCCACATTCTAAGGAGAAGCTCCTTAAAGATGCAATGAATGGGAATGGCCACTATCTCCTTAGGAGCGTTGACAAATTGGAGTACCGCCAACAATTTATGTCGCACATCCTCCTCCGTGAGAAGCTGGAAGGGGATAGCCTCGGCCACGACCCTAACAAACCCCGCAAAGAAGAGGTCCCCCGGTGGAGACTGACACTTTTCCTCCAGTGGGGAAGGCTCTGAAAGGGGATCGTCCAAGAGTTCGGATGATGACTCGGAAGAGTCGTCACACCACGGGTCATAAGGGCCTTCTTCCTTACTGAGGCCATCGTGAAACCTGTGCAGGCAATGCCTGAGGAACTCCCTGGCCCTGAGCTCCGAGGGCCTCAAAGGCACCGAGGGCAGCAGGGGAATTGGTGGTCTCACTGGCAACAGGGGAACCGTGGGCCTCGGAAGGCCAGAGGGCCAAGGTAAAGGCTCAGGGAACCAAGGCTTCGGGGCTGCGGCACCAGCCGCATCTTCCTCCTCAGAGGACCCAATAATGGGGATCACTCCTGATGGAGTGATTGGTGGCTGCTGGGGTACCGAGGGCCCCTCGGGCACCACTTGTGTCGGGAAGGCACAGAGAAGGACGTCCAGATGCTTGTGCAAGGGTGCTAAAATAGATGGTGGAAGCTCCAGCACCGGTGTGGGGATGGTGGTAGAGACGGCTCAACGCTCCACAGAGCTCAGAGCACTGCGCTCTACACCCTGTGGTCCAGCTGCTCCTGAAAGTCAAGTGAAGCCAGGACTGAGGGAGGGGGACGAGGCATCACCGGTGCTTCCTTGACTCTCTGAGGAAGCATGGTGCCCAGCACTGATGTCAGGGGGGAACGCCTGGGACTCCCGGGTTTATCAGAGGATGGGACCTCCATATCACGAGGTTGCTTTAGTGGCGGTGCGGCAGCCGCCAGCACCGCACTGGAAGCAGAGCTATGCGTCAACGGCAACCTGTGTCGATGCTTACAAGATCTCCCACAATGCTTGGCCCGGTCTTTCCCCAGCGCCGAGGAAGCAGAGGATCCCGTTGTCCTGGAAACCGGTGAGATCATGGAGGACTGATCACAGTTTCCTCTGTCTTTAGCAGATGTTGTCAGGGGAGTGGCAAGGGGAAGCATATTGAGGGGCTCCCTTTGACCCCCGGGTGTCAGGGACTCTGATGCCAGTGTTGATAGAACAAACTTTTTAGAACCAAAAGGTTTCTCCATTTTATCGAGACGAGCACGACAGCCCTTGGGGTCATCTGATCACACAGCCTCAGATGTCATGAGAGGCCCCCAGGCAGAGGATGCAAACCTCATACGGATCTGTAATGGACATGATCCGTGGGCACTGGGGGCACCGATGAAAGCAGGATGCCATGAAAAAACTACCGGCATGTGGTCAATGACCAGGGCCACCTAGAAGTGGGAGTCCTGGAATCGTCTGCAAAAAAGAGAATGTTTTTAACTACCGCACCTAAAAGAGGGACCCATTGATGAAATGGAGAAAAATGGAGAAAAATTCCCGAAATGAGCACAAAAAAAAAGAGAATGAAGCAGAGCTCTACAAACCATGTGGCAACCACACTGCGGAAAAAGAGAGACTGAAGGGGGACCTCGCATGGATGCTCGGATACTGGCATGCTGTGCATGCTCAGTGTGTCATTCAAAGCTTCTAGAAACTTTGACAAAAGTTTCCGTGATGGGCTCCATTTGATGATGTGAATCTGTGAGGATTACCATCTTGCTTGTCCTAGGAGAAATTAGGGAAGCTAGCCAAATTGCTGGTGCAATAATAATGGGAGATTTCAATTACCCCAATATTGACTGGGTAAGTAAACCATCAGGACATGCTAGAGCAGGGGTCAGGAACCTTTTTGGCTGAGAGAGCCATAAACGCCACATATTTTAAAATGTAATTCCATGAGAGCCATACAATATGTTTAAAACTAAATACAAGTAAATGTGTGCATTTTATGTAAGATCACACTTTTAAAGTACAATAAGTCTCTGAAAATATTACACCAGGCCTTAAGACACCAATACATCTCCTATTAGGAAAACGGACCAAGTCAGGCTGCTATAGAGTCCTACACAGAAACTACACGCCAGCAGAAAACCTCACCTGAATCACGTGCTGTCCCTCACCTAACATAGAATAAAGAGACTAAAACGCATAACAAGAAGCATGCAGACAAAAACTGAATTGGAAACTGCAACAAGCCAGAGTCTCTGTATGCAGTGTAACAAAGGAAAAAAGAAACATCACACATCCTTATAAAACAAATCAAGAAATATAAAATCATCAGCAGTAAAACTGTACTAACAAAAAGAACATATTTCGAAACAGCTGATGAGTGGAATATCCAATAATTAAAAACTCATATAAAACATTTCCAGATACCAACAAAATATTTCAAAATAGCAGACACAAAGATCCAGTAATGAAAAATAATAAGGATACAAAATTTTTTTTGCTCTGCATACCTGGGAACGTTTGATATCCAGGTGTCCTGAGATTGTTCTGAATTAGCAGGAGGTGGGGTGGTTTGCTTGGAACTTTCTCCTCTCTCAGTCACATACCAGCGCTCTCTCTCACACTGGCTCTCAATGACACACCTATACACACATGCTCTCAGTCACTCACATATACAAATGTTTTTTCTCTCTCACTTATATAGGCTCTTAATTACACATTTACACACATGCTGTCTATCTTTTCACGCTTACACACACACAGGCTTTCAATCACATAAATACATGCTGTCTTTTTCTCTCACACACAGACTCTCATTCACATGCTTACAAACATGTCCTCTCTTTCTCTCATTTACACACAGGCTCTCAATCACATACTCACATGCTCCCTCACCTAAATCAGCTCTCAATCACACAGACACACATGGTCTCTCTCTCTCATTTAAACACATGCTCTCAATCACATACTCACATGCTCCATCACCTAAACCAGCTGTCAATCAGACACAGACATACATGATCTCTCTCTTACTTATACACACAGGCTCTTAATCATACATACACATGATCTCTCTCACACACAAAGGATCTCAATCATACACACATACTCTTTCAAACAAACAGGTTTTCAATTACAAACTTACACATACAGGTTCCCAATGGTAAACTTACATTCATGCTCTCTCTCTCACAGGCAGGATCTCAATCACAGACATACTCTCTTTCACATATACAGGCTCTCAATCATTCACATACATGCAATCTCTCACTCACACACACAGGATCTCAAACACACATGCTTGCTCGCTCATTCATTCACTCTCTCTCTCTCCCCCCCCCCCCGGGAACTCGCGGCAGCAGCAGCCACCTCCCAACGCTAACCTCCTTCATTTTCAGCCCTCGCGGAGGCGAAGGCGGAGTCCCATCGGCCGCGGTTGAAGATTTTCATTTTCCTCCGAGCCGCGCTGCAGTCTTCTTCCCGTCGGACACTAGGGTGCCTGCGCGGGTCCGATGCTCTCCACTTCCTCTTCCGGGCCGCGGGGGGGGGGGGGGAGGAGAAGAGAGCACGCCGACTGGAGTCATCCGGGTGCCTGCGCGGGAGTCATCGGGTGTCAGCCGGGTGCCTGCGCGGGAAGACCCGCGCAGGCACCCGATGACTCCAGCGCTGGCACCCGGCTGACACCCGATGACTCCCGCGCAGGCACCCGGATGACTCCAGTCGGCGTGCACTCTTCTCCTCCCCCCCGCGGCCCGGAAGAGGAAGTGGTGAGCATCGGGTGCCTGCGCGGAAGAAGAGACCACGCTAGTGTGGTCTCTTCTTCCCGCGCAGGCACCCGATGCTCTCCACTTCCTCTTCCGGGCCGCGGGGGGGGGGGGGGGAGGAGAAGAGAGCACGCCGGTGCCGCTGACTCCAGCTGTCCTGCCGCGTTCCGCCCGGGCTGACAGCATTTTAAGCCCGGGCGGCGGAGGACCGGGGAGCAGCTGGGTCAGCGGGGAACCGCGAAGTATGGCGACACTTGTCTGCGAGCCAGATGCAGCCCTCAAAAGAGCCATATCTGGCTCGCGAGCCATGGGTTCCCGACCCCTGTGCTAGAGAGATAAAGTTCCTGGATACAATAAAAGACATTTTTATGGAGCAATTGGTTAAAGAACCAACGAGAGAGGGAGCAAATTTAGATCTAATTTTCAGGTGTGCGCAGGGTTTAGTGAAAGAGGTAACGGTGGTGGGGCTGCTTGGCAATAGTGAACATAATAGGATCAATTGAAACAGGATTTCAATTAATAACTGAAAGGGGGACAGTAAGTAAATCCACGGCTCTAGCACTAAACTTTCAAAAGGGAAACTTTGATAAAATGAGAAAAATAGTTAAAAAAATAATTGAAACGTGCAGCTACAAAATTAAAAAATGTGCAACAGGCATAGACATTGTTAAAAAATACCATCCTAGAAGCACAGTCCATATGTATTCCTCGCATTAAGAAAGGTGGAAGAAAGGTCAAATGATTGCCAGTATGGCTAAAAAGAGGCTATTTTAGCCAAAAGATCTTCATTCAAAAATTGGAAGAAGGATCCATGAGAATAAAATAGGATTAAGCATAAGCACTGGCAAGTTAAATGTAAGACATTGATAAGACAGTCTAAGAGAGAATATGAAAAGAAGTTGGCTGTAGAGGCAAAAACTCACAATAAAATCTTTTTTAAATATATCCAAAGCAGAAAACCTGCGAGGGAGTCGGTTGGATCGTTAGATGATTGAGGGGTTAAAGGGGCACTTAAGGAAGATATGGTCATCGCGGAATGATTAAACGATTTCTTTGCTTCGGTATTTACTGAAGAGGATGTTGGGGAGATACTCATTCCGGAGAAGGTTTTCAAGGGTGATGATTCAGATGAACTGAACCAAATCACGGTGAATCTGGAAGATGTGGTAGGCCAGATTGACAAACTGAAGAGCAGTAAATCACCTGGACCAGATGGGATACACCCCGGAGCTCTGAAAGAACTAAAAAATGAAATTTCATAAGAACATAAGAAGAACATAAGAAAATGCCATACTGGGTCAGACCAAGGGTCCATCAAGCCCAGCATCCTGTTTCCAACAGTGGCCAATCCAGGCCATAAGAACCTGGCAAGTACCCAAAAACTAAGTCTATTCCATATAACCATTGCTAATGGCAGTGGCTATTCTCTAAGTGAACTTAATAGCAGGTAATGGACTTCTCCTCCAAGAACTTATCCAATCCTTTTTTAAACACAGCTATACTAACTGCACTAACCACATTCTCTGGCAACAAATTCCAGAGTTTAATTGTGCGTTGAGTAAAAAGAACTTTCTCCGATTAGTTTTAAATGTGCCCCATGCTAACTTCATGGAGTGCCCCCTAGTCTTTCTACTATCCGAAAGAGTAAATAACCGATTCACATCTACCCGTTCTAGACCTCTCATGATTTTAAACACCTCTATCATATCCCCCCTCAGTCGTCTCTTCTCCAAGCTGAAAAGTCCTAACCTCTTTAGTCTTTCCTCATAGAGGAGTTGTTCCATTCCCCTTATCATTTTGGTAGCCCTTCTCTGTACCTTCTCCATCGCAATTATATCTTTTTTGAGATGCGGCGACCAGAATTGTACACAGTATTCAAGGTGCGGTCTCACCATGGAGCGATACAGAGGCATTATGACATTTTCCGTTTTATTCACCATTCCTTTTCTAATAATTCCCAACATTCTGTTTGCTTTTTTGACTGCCGCAGCACACTGCACCGACGATTTCAGTGTGTTATCCACTATGACACCTAGATCTCTTTCTTGGGTTGTAGCACCTAATATGGAACCCAACATTGTGTAATTATAGCATGGGTTATTTTTCCCTATATGCATCACCTTGCACTTATCCACATTAAATTTCATCTGCCATTTGGATGCCCAATTTTCCAGTCTCACAAGGTCTTCCTGCAATTTATCACAATCTGTTTGTGATTTAACTACTCTGAACAATTTTGTGTCATCTGCAAATTTGATTATCTCACTTGTCGTATTTCTTTCCAGATCATTTATAAATATATTGAACAGTAAGGGTCCCAATACAGATCCCTGAGGCACTCCACTGTCCACTCCCTTCCACTGAGAAAATTGCCCATTTAATCCTACTCTCTGTTTCCTGTCTTTTAGCCAGTTTGCAATCCGTGAAAGGACATCGCCACCTTTCCGATGACTTTTTACTTTTCCTAGAAGCCTCTCATGAGGAACTTTGTCAAACGCCTTCTGAAAATCCAAGTATACTATATCTACCGGTTCACCTTTATCCACATGTTTATTAACTCCTTCAAAAAAGTGAAGCAGATTTGTGAGGCAAGACTTGCCCTGGGTAAAGCCATGCTGACTTTGTTCCATTAAACCATGTCTTTCTATATGTTCTGTGATTTTGATGTTTAGAACACTTTCCACTATTTTTCCTGGCACTGAAGTCAGGCTAACCGGTCTGTAGTTTCCCGGATCGCCCCTGGAGCCCTTTTTAAATATTGGGGTTACATTTGCTATCCTCCAGTCTTCAGGTACAATGGATGATTTTAATGATAAGTTACAAATTTTTACTAATAGGTCTGAAATTTCATTTTTTAGTTCCTTCAGAACTCTGGGGTGTATACCATCCGGTCCAGGTGATTTACTACTCTTCAGTTTGTCAATCAGGCCTACCACATCTTCTAGGTTCACCGTGATTTGATTCAGTCCATCTGAATCATTACCCATGAAAACCTTCTCCATTACGGGTACCTCCCCAACATCCTCTTCAGTAAACACTGAAGCAAAGAAATCATTTAATCTTTCCGCGATGGCCTTATCTTCTCTAAGTGCCCCTTTAACCCCTCGATCATCTAACGGTCCAACTGACTCCCTCACAGGCTTTCTGCTTCGGATATATTTAAAAAAGTTTTTACTGTGAGTTTTTGCCTCTACAGCCAACTTCTTTTCAAATTCTCTCTTAGCCTGTCTTATCAATGTCTTACATTTAGCTTGCCAATGTTTATGCTTTATCCTATTTTCATCTGTTGGATCCTTCTTCCAATTTTTGAATGAAGATCTTTTGGCTAAAATAGCTTCTTTCACCTCCCCTTTTAACCATGCCGGTAATCGTTTTGCCTTTTTTCCACCTTTCTTAATGTGTGGAATACATCTGGACTGTGCTTCTAGAATGGTATTTTTTAACAATGACCACGCCTCTTGGACATTTTTTACTTTTGTAGCTGCTCCTTTCAGTTTTTTTCTAACAATTTTTCTCATTTTATCAAGGTTTACCTTTTGAAAGTTTAGCACGAGAGCCTTGGATTTGCACACTGTTCCTTTTCCAGTCATTAAATCAAATTTGATCATATTATGATCACTATTGCCAAGCGGCCCCACCACCGTTACCTCTCTCACCAAGTCCTGTGCTCCACTGAGAATTAGATCTAAAATTGCTCCCTCTCTCGTCGGTTCCTGAACCAATTGCTCCATAAAGCTATCACTTATTCCATCCACGAACGTTATCTCTCTAGCGTGACCCATACAGAAGACACCAAAAGGACAGTTCACAATATATGCTCACATAGACAAACTCAATTCTATGTTTTATGCAAAAAAGCTTTATTAATCTAAATGTATGATCAACAATCTATTGCTCAAAAAATCCCTCAACTGATAAACTATTAAGGTCCAGTCGCTAAACCTCAAGAATGCAATCTAGTTAATCTAGAAAGCCATACAACATACTGTCAACAGGACAGGACAATCTAAACCCTACATTGACCCCATTACACCTAAATACAAAGACAACACAGGACTACAACAAAAAAGATAAAGGAAAAGCCAAGGAAAAAATAAAGGAAAAAAAAATAAAAACCAAAGTCCGTTAGGAGCTTCTCAAAAACAAGGATAAAAATGTTTGTACACAAAACTCATTGCACAATATTGCCTCAAAAGATCATGATCTCAAAAACATGGGAAGGTTTTCTCATTCATAAAGCAAATGTATCCTTAAACAGCAATAACAGGTGCAAATCTGAATCTCTTCAACACCATACAGATGTACAGGTAAGTCAGTAACGACACCAGCACGGTTTCAGATCCAAAAGTTCATGACACGGTAAGGCTACATGCTCAAAACCACAGCGGCTTGATTGCTTTGCCCCGAGTCATTGGTCAGAAAATGAACATCACCCCAGTGACTAATATTATTTCTATTTTATCTGCTACTCGCTCAAGTCAATGGTAGCTAACGTTGCTCCCCATCGCAGATCAAAAGCCACAATGACTCCGGTATCTGTTGCTGCTTCTTCAAAGTATCGGGAGACCACTTAAAGGAAACCCCATATGCTGGCACTTCAAACAATACAACCACGGCACATGACAAAAGTGTCGGAACACCCGAGGCTGCAGCATTTCGGCAGCACCTGCCACCTGCATCAGGGGATTGCCGTTATTTTTCTAAAATCAAAACTAAAAAGTAATACCGTATTTTCCGGCGTACAAGACGACTGGGCGATAAGACGACACCCCCCCCCCCCCTTTTTTATACATATTTTTAAGAAAAAAAATAATTTTACACTCAAACAGGAGCAACCCTATCTATGAAAAGGCAACACTACAAATATTAAATCAGGCCCTAAAAACCAATATTATTGGTCTTATTAGGAAAACAGAACTAGCAAGCAGCTATAGATCCCCACAGAAATAGTTGTAAAGCTATACTAATAAGCAGAATAAATGTTTCAAAACAGCTATAAACAGAATAGCATCCAACAATTAAAAACTCATAAAAACTATTAAACATTCTCCAAACATCAATAAAATATTTCAAAAAAGCAGACACATCACATAATATTAAATAATTAAAATGGCAGTCAATCAAGAAAAATAAACTTAAAAAGCCACCTTTCCTTACCCCCTCCAGCAGTGCTCCTACTCCCCTTCCATGCAGGCCGTGGCACACACCAGAAGCAGCAGTAGTGGCTAAGCTCTATATTCATGGTCCTCTTCCTTAGGGCCCATGTCTCTCACACACACACACCATACCAGTCATGCCCCCATGACCAGTTTCTGTCTCTCACACACCAATCATTTCCCAGTCTTTGACACACACACCAGACACCTTCCTGAACAGTTTCTCTCATGCCATACACACACACAGGCTTCCCACTCCCGTGTTCTGCTTATCGTACATATACAGGCTTCTCACGCTCATAATCACTTTCTCTGTCTCATACACACACACACACCAGTCTCTCTCTCATTTCCATGCTCACTCTCCACGTGCACAGGCTTCTCATTCCCTGAATCACATTCTTTCTCTCACATTCAAACACACCAGTCTCTTTCTCTCACACACACACCGTCACCTAATCAACCAGTCTCTCTCTCATGCACGCACACACACACAGCCCCCCCTCTCCCATGCTCTCTCTCACATAATCAGGCTTCTTACTCCCATGCTTTCTCACATACCCAGATTTCTCACTTCCATGCTTTTTCTCTCTCTCTCTCTCACACTCACATACACATCAGTCATCTCTCTGAGCAGTCACTTTCATTGTCTCTCACATATACACACACATGAGCTCTCTGACCAGTTTCTCTCAATCACACACATGCTCTCAATCAAATGCATTCTCTCACTTACACACAGGCTGGCTGCTTCTCTCTCTCTCACTCACTTCCTCTCCCCTCCCCCGCCCCCCAAGCACAAATAGTAGCTGCAGGAGCCTCCTCCTCCAGCCCCCGCAGGCCAAGAAAGAAGAATCCCATCGGCCGCCGCAGGTTCCTGCTGCTGTCTCCTTTCTCGATTACCGGCTGCTTCAATTGCTCGGGGGCCGATGCTGCAGCGGCCGCTACTACTTTATCACGCGGCACGGCCTTTCTTCATCCTGCGCACCGCGTATCACTTCCTGTTCCGGGTCCAGGGGGGGGGAAATGCAGACGCAGGAAGAAGAAAAGGCCAGCCGCGGATGCCACAGCTTTTTTTTATTTTTTTTGCACCGCTGCCGTTCCCGCTGGGCTTGAACGTGCTGATAGCCCAGCGGCAATGGCAGCAGGGAAGGAAGAGCAGCGGGAGAGACCGGGAGCACGCGACACACAGGTGAGAAGAGCTGCCCTATAAGACGATACCCGGCGTATAAGACGACCCCCGACTTTCGAAAAGATTTTCAGGGGTTAAAAAGTCGTCTTATACGCCGGAAAATACGGTAGGTGAAATAATTAATCAGACAAAACTGACAACACCTGAAGACTGGAGGGTGGCCAATGTAACCCCAATATTTAAAAAAGGCTCCAGGGGTGATCCGGGTAACTATAGACCAGTGAGCCTAACTTCAGTGCCAGGAAAAATAGTGGAAACTATTCTCAAGATCAAAATCGTAGAGCATATAGAAAGACATGATTTAATGGAACACAGTCAACATGGATTTACCCAAGGGAAGTCTTGCCTAACAAATCTGCTTCACTTTTTTGAAGGGGTTAATAAACATGTGGATAAAGGTGAACCGGTAGATGTAGTGTATTTGGATTTTCAGAAGGCGTTTGACAAAGTCCCTCATGAGAGGCTTCTACGAAAACTAAAAAGTCATGGGATAGGAGGAGATGTCCTTTCGTGGATTACAAACTGGTTAAAAGACAGGAAACAGAGAGTAGGACTAAATGGTCAATTTTCTCAGTGGAAAAGGGTAAACAGTGGAGTGCCTCAGGGATCTGTACTTGGACCAGTGCTTTTCAATATATATATATATATATATATATATATATATATATATATAAATGATCTGGAAAGGAATACGACGAGTAACATTATCAAATTTGCAGATAACACAAAATTATTCAGAGTAGTTAAATCACAAGCAGACTGTGATACATTACAGGAGGACCTTGCAAGACTGGAAGATTGGGCATCCAAATGGCAGATGAAATTTAATGTGGACAAGTGCAAGGTGTTGCATATAGGGAAAAATAACCCTTGGTGTAGTTGCACAATGTTAGGTTCCATATTAGGAGCTAGCACCCAGGAAAAGGTTCTGGGCATCATAGTGGATAATACTTTAAAATCGTTGGCTCAGTGTGCTGCAGCAGTCAAAAAGCAAACAGAATGTTAGGAATTATTAGGAAGGGAATGGTTAATAAAACGGAAAATGTCATAATGCCTCTATATCGCTCCATGGTGAGACCACACCTTGAATACTGTGTACAATTCTGGTCGCCGCATCTCAAAAAAGATAGTTGCGATGGAAAAGGTACAGAGAAGGGCAACGAAAATGATAAAGGGGATGGAACAGCTCCCCTATGAGGAAAGGCTGAAGAGATTAGGGCTGTTCAGCTTGGAGAAGAGACGGCTGAGGGGGGATATGATAGAGGTCTTTAAGATCATGAGAGGTCTTGAATGAGTAGATGTGACTCGGTTATTTATACTTTCGAATAATAGAAGGGCTACGGGGCATTCCATGAAGTTAGCAAGTAGCACATTTAAGACTAATCGGAGAAAATTCTTTTTGTTGCGATCCCGGGGCGGCCCCGGGATCGGCACTCACCCCGCCGCGGTTTCGCCTCAGGCTCCGGTCTCCCGGGGTTGCAGGGACCTCGGGCGCTGCGTCCCCGGCGCGTCCCGACCTCGCCTGGGCCTGCAGGGCCCTCTGGCACCGCGCTCCGGCCTCTGCCGCTCCGCCGGCGTTCCTCCGTGGCTGATTCCGCCCCCTAGATGCGCACGCGCGGCAGGCCCCAGGTCTTAAAGGGGCCAGCGCGGGAAACCACTGCACTGCCCTCCGGATGACGTCAGACGCTCAGGGTATTTAAACCCTGCACCGAGATACTTTCCTTGCCTTGCAACGAGGTTCCCAGGTTTACCCTGTCTCCAGTTGCTGCGTTCCTGTATCCTCTTGATTTCCTGTGTTTCCTGATCCCGGACTGGTCTACGGTGATTCTCGGCTTCTGACTTTGGACTGGCTTACGACGATTCTTGGCTTCTGACCCCGGTGCAGCTTACGGTGATCCCTCTGGCTCTGGACCTCGGACTGGCTTACGACGACTCCCGGCTCTCGGACCCCGGTTTGGCTTACAGCGATCCTTTGGCTTCTGATCCCGGACTGGCAAGCGACGATTCTCTAGCGCACGACCCTGGACTGGTGAGCGACAACCTTGGACTCCATCTGACTCCGCCCCTGCGGGCTCTCCTAAGTCCCAGCGGCCGGGTCCCTACGGGCTCCTCCTGGGGGGACGCCGGCTTCCAGGGTGAAACTCCTAAGTCCCAGCGGCCGAACTCCTACGAGCTCCTCTCGGGGGAGGCTCGGCTTCCAGGGCGAAGATCTTCTCGCCATTGTACCACCTACACCGTTTCGTCCTTCCTTGCCACGGCCCTTGGTCGCATAGGGCTTTCCGGAATCTTCCTCCAGCCACTCACTACTCCGTCCTTGCCGCCTTCCGATCGGGACCTCCGCTGTTACCTCACTCAGCGGCTCAGCATCTGGTTCCGATCGGTCCAAGGATCCACGAATCCAACACTTTTTCACTTGACGCACAATAAAGCTCTGGAATTTGTTGCCAGAGGATGTGGTTAGTGCAGTTAGTGCAGCTGGGTTCAAAAAAGGTTTGGATACGTTCTTGGAGGAGAAGTCCATTAACGGCTATTAATCAAGTTTACTTAGGGAATAGCCACGGCTATTAATTGCATCAGTAACATGGGATCTTATTAGTGTTTGGATAATTGCCAGGTTCTTGTGGCCTGGTTTGGCCTCTGTTGGATACAGGATGCTGGGCTTGATGGACCCTTGGTCTGACCCAGCATGGCAATTTCTTATGTTTTTACTTAGAAAATGGACCCACTGCGATTATCTCCTCAGCCAAAATCTGTAACAGGTATTCACATGAGCATGAGTATGCCCATGTTTAAACCCCTCTGATAACCCCTCTCCCCAATAGTTTGACGGACATCTAGCTCCTCTTATGACAACAGGACAGGAATAGTACTTTTTACCCAAACTCACACCCTCTGCTATTGATTATTCATTTTAATGCAACCTATTTATACCCTCAGATACATTGTTTTAAAAAAGTATTTAGTTTAACCTTTATCATAGAATTTTTATGGGCAACAATGCCCCGCTCTAAAAAAATTGTTTACACAGAAAACTTCTATAACAAAAATACTTCATTATCAACTTCTAATTTTATATATGCTGAAATTCCATCTAAAAGTTTTCATTTTTATTTTTATTTATTTTCTATATTTTATTTTATTTTTATTTTTAATTTTAATTTTTACTCTGAAGACACCATTCACAGGAAGGCATCCCATTTCACCTCTCTATTAAGGCCATCAGGGGTAACAGTGCCCCACTGATAAATAAATTGTTGCTCTTTTTGTGTTAGCAATCTGTTGAAATCACCCCCTCATACAGGGAGAGGGCTTGTACAAGACTACAAACCTAAGGTCCTCAGCCACATGACCTAACTCCTCCCAGTGGGACACTGGGATTGTCCTGTATGGCTTTCCATATTAGCTAGATTACATTCTTAGAGTTTAGAAAGTTGACCTTTATAGTTTACCAGTTGAGGGATTTTTTAAGCAATAGATTGTTGATCATACACTCAGATTAATAAAGCTTTTTGCATAAAACAGAAATGAGATTGTCTTTGTGAGTATAAATTGTGAACTGCCCTTTTGTTGTTTTCTGTTTATTACTGAGGAGCAGTCATAGCGGTGTTTGTAGGTTTATTCTATAATTATTTCTTTATCAACTATATCATTTTTATTCACATCTTTTTCATATACTGCTCCCAGTACTCACTCAGGAATGGTGGTTGGGGATAGAACATCTTCACACATGATGAATGGAGAGTTAGCCATTCAATGTGCATGGAGTTATACAGTAAATCTGGAGGTATGAGAGATAGCTTTGATGCAGTCAACATTGTGTAGCCTTCTTAGAAAGACAAATCTCCATTACAGCACCGTCACTGCAAGTGAACAGCATCAAAGAACTATTGAAGCATCACGGCCGAGCCCGAAGATTGACTTCAATAACTTTGTCTAGAGTACTATGCAGAGAGTTGATGTCCTTAGAGGTGTCGTTACCTTGTTTGATACATAACTCTAAAGAGAAGGCAACCTTCGATGTCAAAGGGTCATTACATGAACAAGTTTAAGTGTAACAGACGTTCTCCTGAAATTGGAAAATTCACCCATCTCATTCTCTGGAACAAATTGGAGGCCTCATGGAATTTAACTGTGTGGTGCCAGCTGCACATGAACAGAATGGCTTTCTGGGTCTTTCAAGATCTAACTAGTAAAAAATTCCATCTTGGAGTCATCAGATGATGTCAACCATGTGTGTGTTTAATTCATTCTACTTGTCTATGGAGAAATGATTTGGCAGATAATAGGTGAATTGCTATGGCTCTATCTGCACGGGAATGGCTTGCAGTAAATTCATGTCCAAAAGTTCCGGGCTCTCCATTTCCAGAAATGCTACTGATCTGTCATATCTGCATCAACGCAAACAGCTGTGCATGAGGCCAATACATTAGCTTAGTATAGCCACACAGCATGCAAATTTTGCAGTGGATGAAAACCGGAAGGCTCATCTGCATACTGTTCCCAGCATCCCACGGAGAGGACTCCAGAGGTCACAGCAAGCGATAAAGGCTTCGAACTCCACAGCACCAGTTTTCAGAGGCCCCGCACCCTTTGAAGTGGAAGAGGACCAGAAGGTTCATCTCCATACTGTTCCCAGCACCCCTGGGAGAGGCTCCAGAGGTTCAGCAAGCGATCCAGGCTTCAAACCCCGCAGCACCAGCACCAACTTCAAATTCCACAGCCCCAGTTTCCAGAAGCCCCACACCCTTTGCAGTAAAAGAGGACCGGAAGGCTCATCTGCATACTGTTCCCAGCATCCTCCAGGAGAGGACTCCAGATGTCACAGCAAGCGATCCAGTCTTTGAATTCCACAGCCCCAGCTTCCAGAGGCTCTGCACCCTTTGCAGAACAAGAGGACCGGAAAGTTCATCTCCATACTGTTCCCAGCATTCCCTGGGACAGGCTCCAGAGGTCACAGCAAGAAATCCAGGCTTCAAACTCCACAACCACAGCTTCCAGAAGCCTGGCATCCTTTGCAGTAGAAGAGGACCAGAAGTGCACACCATTAGGCACATGAATCTCAAACATCTCAATCCTTTGAGTGAAGATCAACTTAATGGTGGTTAAAGAGGATTGGTAAGTATAGCTTTGGGAAATCTTAGGACTTAAAAAGGTTTGGAGAAAGATGAAATAGTGGGATATATTCTTTAGAGTTTGTGTGTGTCTGAGATAATAAGCAAGCCAAAGGGAGTTAATTATAGTGTCTGTCTTTCCCCTCCCACCCACCCCTAGCTCAACCCTTGATTTTTAGGTAAGAGACACTTTCTCATTAAAAATCAATCAAGCTCTTATCTAAATCATAATATTGCACAGCCCTTATTGAGAGTTTAATTATCCCCTTGTAGGTCACTAGCAGATTAATTAGTGAATAGACCTATACATTTAAAGTACTCTAATTCTAATTCCCTTAGCAACCTAAACTTAATTAGGAACTCAACAAAATTAAAAAGAGGGGGGCTTTCTAGTCTTTTGCATTGAGTGTCACATGTATGACATTTTACCCACCGGTGAGAGATTGTATCTGTGCACCTGGTGCAAAGAGCTACTGGCTCTCAAGGATTGAGTCCAATCTCTTGAGGCTAGAATGGGAGTCCTGGAGGAACTGAGGCAGACAGAGATGTACATTGATGAGACCTTCAGTGATATACTGGCCAAGTCCCAAATCCAGTCTGGCAGCCCTAGTGCTGCCTTGGATCAGAAAGGTCTCCCAGTTGGAGAGCAACAACCTGGTGTAACAAGAAGTGAATGTAGCAAGGATCTGTGCTCCAAGTGACGCGTTGTCCTCTAGCAATGAGGATAACGTGCCTACCCACGTTCAGAAAAAGGATGAAAACTTGGCTTTTTAGAAAAGCTTATCCGGACATCGACTGATCCCTTCACCCGACATCACAAACTCATTGTTAATAATGAACTCAAACAGAAATCATTTACTTATCTATCAATCTCATTCACTATATCAATTGTACTACATTGGAATTTATTCTGCAATACTGTAAATAATTTGCTGTTAGTTAATCTCCCACCACTTTTCTCTCTTTCACTCCCAGTTATGTACTTCCCTGTTTTATTGTAACTGCTATTCCGCTAACCTTGCATGTGTTACAGTTGTTCGAGCTCTCTATATCTTGCACACCCTGTTAAATGTAAACCGGTTTAATGTGATACCTGTCATGAAAGCCGGTATAGCAAAAATAATAAATAAATAAACAAACAAACAAACAAATAAAGTCTTCCAGGGTTATTGCCCAGATGGGAAGGGTTAGGTCGGCCATTATAGTTGGTGATTCAATTATTAGAAATGCAGATAGCTAGTTGTTTGGTGGATGTGAGGACCACTTGGTAACTTGCCTGCCTAGTGCGAAGGTGGTGGACCTCATGCATCACCTAGATAGGATTATAGACACTTCCAGAACCTTGCTTCTGAGTCTACGTCAGCACGTCCAGTACCTTGTCTCTGAGTCCTCGTCTGCACTGCCAGTACCTCGTTTCTGAGTCTCGTCTGCATCATGTTCCAGTCCTCGCTGCCCTGGCCTCCATCCGGCCTGCCGCTTCATGCCATACCCTGCGGCAGGTCAGAAAGGGCTGGGAACGGTCGGAGGACTGTTCACAAGACCAACATAGCGTTGTTGGGTCTTCCAAAGCGTGCAGGCTCGGAGGAGGGCCTGTCTTCCAGTCTTCACTCCAGCTTGCTCCCATCTAGCCCATGCTCGGGCATGCCACGCCTCCCGCGGCACCACTTCAGACTCTCTGGCGTCAAGCCGCGGCCCAAGGGCACACACCTCTCCCAGGAGTGGGATCGCTCTCCGAGCGCTCCACAACAGGATGTTGTTATTATGTTGTTTATTTCTTATTAATAAAGATATTTAAACATAAAAGGGCTCCAGAAGCGATCCAGGAAATACAGACCAATGAACCTGACTTCAGTGCCAGGAAAAATAGTGGAAACTATTCTAAAGATCAAAATCACAGAGCATGCAGAAAGAAATGGTTTAATGAAACATAGTCAGCATGGATTTACCCAAGGGAAATCTTGCCTAACAAATCTGCTTCATTTTTTTGAAGGGGTTAATAAACATGTAGATAAAGGTGAACCGGTAGATGTAGTCTATTTGCTTTTTCAGAAGGTGCTCAACAAAGTCCCTCATGAGAGACTTCTAAGAAAACTAAAAAGTCATGGAATAGAAGGTGATGTCCTTTCGTGGATTATAAACTGGTTAAAAATAGGAAACACAGAGTAGGATTAAATGGTCAATTTTCTCACTGGAAAAGTGTAAACAGTAGAGTGCCTCAGGGATCTGTACTTGGACCGGTGCTTTTCAATATATTTATAAATGATCTGGAAAGGAATATGATGAATGAGGTAATCAAATTTGCAGATGATACAAAATTATTCAGAGTAGTTAAATCACAAGCGGATTTTGAAAATTGCTGGAGGACCTTGAGAGACTGGAAGATTGGGCATCCAAATGGCAGATGAAATTTAATGTGGACAAGTGTAAGGTGATGTATATAAAGAAAAATAACCCATGCTGTAGTTAAACAATGTTAGGTTCCATATTAGGAGGTACCACCCAGGACAAAGATCTAGGCATCATAGTAGTTAATACATTAAAAATGTCGGTTCCGTATGCTGCAGCAGTCAAAAAAGCAAACAATGTTGGGAATTATTAGGAAGGGAATGGTGAATAAATCGGAAAATGTCATACCTCTCTATCACTCCATGGTGAGACAGAACCTTGAGTACTGTGTACAATTCTGGTTGTTGCATCTCAAAAAAAGATATAGTTGCATTGGAGAAGGTACAACAGGGATGGAACAGCTCCCCTATGAGGAAAGGCTAAAAGAGGTTAGGGCTGTTCAGCTTAGAGAAGAGACAACTGAGGGGCAATATGATAGAGGTCTTTAAAATCATGAGAGGTCTAGAACGGGTAAATGTGAATCGGTTATTTACTCTTTCAGATAATTGAGGGATTAGGGGGCACTCCATGAAGTTAGCAAATAGCATATTTAAAACTAATCTGAGAAAATTCTTTTTCGCTCAACGCACAATTACGCTCTGGAATTTGTTGCCAGATGATATGGTTAGTACAGTTAGTGTAGCTGGGTTTAAAAAAAGGTTTGGATACGTTCTTAGAGGAGAAGTCCATTATCTGCTATTAATCAAGTTGACTTAGGGAATAGCCACTGCTATTACTGGCATCAGTAGCATGGGATCTGTTTAGTGTTTGGGTTCTTGCCAGGTACTTGTAGCTTTGATTGGCCACTGTTGGAAACAGGATGCTAGGCTTGATGGACCCTTGGTAAGACCCAGTATGACAATTTCTTATGCTCTTACGTTCTGAGATAATGAAGGTTTCCCCAGAGAACAGATCACAGCCTGGGGACCCACTATTTCTTTCAGGAAAATGAGGGTTTCGGATTAATAATATTCATAGTAGTAGTAGTAATAGTAGAAAGTCAATAAGAATCCTGCTTGAAGAGAACTTATATTCCCTTTCACCTAAATAGTAAATAAAAAGGTTAACAACATATTAGTAGGCAGCTGGGATAAATTATCAAGGGGAATATGGATTCATCTGCATCTGCATTTAACAGTGTTTTCCCAGCAAGACTAATTGGTGCTTGGTTCCAGGAGAGCAGCTGAAGAGTCAGGTGTTTATTTTAAAGATTTTTGTACAGAGACAGTACACTTGTTTTGTGGAAAATGAAAAATATGGCTCTGTAGGGTTAGCCTTGGTTCATTATTATATAGAGACATGCCAAAAAAATTCTCACATTCAGTTTCTCTACTGCTTTCCCAAACACAAAATTAAATCTTTTATGGCTGCATTGACTTTCCTTCTTGACACTAACTAGTGTCATGCAATCCTCCTCCCCAGGCCTGGCAGGAAAGAGGCACTTCTTAAATTTACCAACTCTCCTCTGCTACGCTGTATCTTTTACTCTGTTATTTAGAGTTGGCAGATCTTGCAAGATGTAACAAAAAACTGGCAGCACTGCATGGCTCAAACAGTGAATAAAGTTACCGCAAATAAGTGTTTGTATATTTAAGAAAGCAAAATTGCTTACATGTAATAGGTGTTTTCTGAAGACAACAGTGCATCAGTCACATGACTTAGTCTCATGCTGGCACAAGATGATGTTTTCAGAACATTTTAGGAAAGTTAGCTAGGCTTATACAATGGTTTTATGCATACCACCGGCCCCCACAATTGCTCAGTTCCTTAGTTAACTAAGCTTAGAAAAATGGTATAAACTAAGAACAACTCTCCAAGGAGAGGCAGGTGGGATGTGTAGCTCATTGTAATGTTTTCATCAAAGAAACCTTTAGGAAAATTCCATCATAGGGATCCTCAATAGACTGATAATGAACACATAATGAGGCATTTGGAGTACAATCTAGTTGTGATCGACAGAACATACTGTTGGCCTAATTAACATATGCATAAGTTTCATGGATAAATTTTGTCTTGCTATGTTAATTTCCTTTCCTTGAATCCTGTTAGAAAAGTCCAGATGCATTGATTTATTCCATCCTAACAGCAGAAGGCAACAGAGAGCCACAACTTTTCATTGACATTATTACTGCTATAAGGGGAGGTGCAGTATAGGCACTTGAAAGCAACGGAGTGGTAAATATCCCTAAGAAAAAACAACTACGAAAAAACTTAGAAAAGGAAGGAAACCTTCCAACAGCAAATCTCCTCTCAGTATTCCAACAAGGAAAAGGAGTGAAGAAACAGAATCCAGAAAAAAGGAGATAACAACAGAAGGAAGCTGAAACCTTCTATAAGACTCAAGAGGCTCTCAATCAAAAACAAGCAAAATTGTAGCCCCTGACTTCTCTGGCAGATCCTGGACAGGTCTAGCAAAATTCAAGAATAGAAAATTAACAGGTAAAACTACATTTCTCCTTCCTTATCATCTTGCTAGACCAGTCCAAACATGTGAGAAATACCTAAGCACACTGTAACAGGGATGAGAGGAAAACAGAGCTTCTCTGAGAATGCCTGTCCCAAACAAAGCATTTTCTTTGGTTAGCACATCTTACCTATAATGTTTAGTGAATAAATGTAAGGGAGACCACTTTACAAATGTCCTTTGAAGCAACTGCTGAAGACTCCACCAAAATGAAGCTCAAGACCTCTTAGAATGAGCACAAAGGGTCTCTGGAGCCTGACAGCCCTTCAATAAATATGCTGTGGATATAGCTTTTAGTCCATTTTGGCAGAGTTTGAAGCTGTCTCCCCCTTATGAGGTCCACTGAACAAAACAATCTATCTTACTTCCTAAAGGATTTATCACCTTCAAATATCTGCGAAGAAAGCTTTTAATGTCCAAAAAATGGAACGTTCTGAATAGCCATTTTGTTAATTTTGTTAATGAATATGCTAGCTGCAACACAAAATCCACTGTGCTCACCAGTCCTTCCAGTTTGGGTCATCTTGCTTACAGAATTGACTCTTCCCCCCCACCCCCACCCCCGAACCAGGCAAATAGAAAGTGGCCATCTCCTGAAACAACTGCTTCAGCATAGCAGGAAGCCTACTCCTGAGATGTATCCCCCTCCAAGTACATAGCACAAACCATTCCCTCGAGCCATGGCAAGCATTTACCTCCCCACCCCACCTCCTTGGTACATATAAGAACCCATGGCCCTCTTCTGCCAAAAGGTCCCACTTACATCGGAAGACCCCTCCCACTCCAGAAACTATTTTAGCAGAAGACCAGAAGCTTCACCGGCAGGCGGGATCTGAGTCCCGCCTGCCTGCGCCAAAACAAATTATCGGGCCGATACAGTACAGTGCGCTCCGGTGGAGTGCAGTTAGCCCCGGGTTTGGCCACGCGTTTTTGGCGTTAATTTCTTCCGGCGCCTGGGAAGTGTACAGAAAAGCAGAAAAAACTGCTTTTCTGTACACCTTCCAACTTAATATCATAGCGATATTAAGTCGGAGACCCCAAAATTTAAAAAAAAAAAAAAGCATCGGCTCTCCCGTGGGTTTTACTATATCGGCCTGTATGTGAATAGGGGCACCACATCATCACTATCATATGATGCTCCTAACTCATGTTTTGTGTGCACAACTTTCAGAAGCATAGATGATGTTTTCTGCACAGGAAGGTAATTTTTATAGCTCCCTGTATAGCAGTAAAGTCTATGTGCACATTGTAGATGCAGATTTTAACTGAGGATTTTCAAAGCTTACACATATAAGTTTTATTTGAAAATCCTCAGATAATTAGCTGAATACACATATGAATAATTTCACATAAAGTTGCACCTTCTCATTGGAAGGCGTAACTAACACACATATACTTACACACATACTTTTAAAATCAAAAAGTATGAGGCTGTTATTCAAAAAAAGATAAGCTCCTAAATTAGTCGCCTATTTTCAGCTGAAAATTCACATAAATACAGGGTCCTAAAATTTAGGACTTCTCTTTATTTTCCTTGATATAGGCCTGTAAGTTAGGTGCCTAAAACTGAAAATCAGTGTTAAGCACTTAATTTTCCCCTAGATGCAACAAGCTGAGATATTTTATCGCAGGAGGGATCCCACTAACCTGGGGGGTGTCACTTGGGAGGTGGTGGGTATTGGAATCTGGATGTCACAGGGGGTTGGGCTGTCGCTCTCACTTGGGGGTGGGGTGATCGGGATCAGGATGTTCCTTGGGGTGTGGGAGGTATTGGGGGCTGGGGCCACATTTGACTTTTGTGCTTTGAGCAGGGAAGTGGGCCCAGAGTCGATGCTGTGTGGGTCTTTTTAAATTTTTCAACATTTTGATGAGTTGGGAGCGCCTTGGCGGCCCTGGGTTGAGACAGGGGTCAGCACTGACCCCTGTCTCAACATTTCGATTTGCTGTAATTTTTTTTTTTCCTGTTGCTTTCAATGTGCAGCGGGAGCCTCGGGACCTGCATTAGAGTCTCTTGCCTCCTGCTGCACATTTAACACATTTCAAATAGGTGTAGTTATTATATCGCAGCTGACCATCATTTCGGTTGGCCGCAATAAAATATTTATTACTGACTAGTAATGACCTTCTTTGCATGCATTTGCATTATTCATGCTGCAAAGAAAGTCATTGTATTAGGCGAGGGAATCTGGGCAGAGAGATGCAAAATATCATGTATAGCGCACAATATAACGTGCGTTAGAGCACTACCGCAACTTGATGCATCACCCAGTTTGTTTCTCTCCTCTATTCCACCTCTGTGGGCACCCACTTTTTAGGATTTTAAATTTGGGAATCTAGTGAAACTAAGAGCCTAAATTTAGGCACAGTCCTAATAATTTTCAAATAGGACAATTCAGGTTCCAAACTCCCAAAGTTAGGCACCTAAACCATTTGAAAATCGGCCTCACTGTGTCTAAATTCCAATTCTGCCCAAACTCCACCCGCTCAGAACATCTCACTGTAGTTCAAGTAAAAGTACTTTTACACACACACACACACACACACACAGAGGCTCGGGCTATTTTAGTACAGCCATTTACATGTATAGAACCGGATTTTGTGCAAGTAAATGGCTTTGAAAATCAGGCCCAATGAACACAAACCAGGGTAGGATTTTAAAAAAGTACACCCGCGCGTACTTTTGCTCGTGCGACTGGCGCAAACAAGAGTACGCCGGATCCGGGGTCGGCGCACGCAAGGCTGTGCAAAATCGGCAGCCTGTGCGCACTGAGCCGCGCAGCCTACCTCCATTCCCTCCGAGGCCGCTCCGAAATCGGCGTGGCCTCAGAGGGAACTTTCCTTCCACACCCCCCCCCCACCTTCCCCTCCCTTCCCCTACTTAACCCACCCCCTCAGCCCTATCTAAACCCCCCTACCTTTGTTTGAAAAGCTAAGCCTGCCTGAGGCAGGCATAACTCGCGCACGCCGGCCGGCTGCCGGTGTGCGATTCTCCGGCCCGGGAGCAATTTCGGAGGCCTCGGCCACGCCCCCGAAACTCCCCCAGGCCGGAACTACGCCTGCGGCCCCACCCCGGATGGCACACCCCCGACACGCCCCCTCAGGAAAGCCCCGAGACTTATGCGCGTCCCAGGGCTTGCGCACGCCGCCGACCCCGGATCCGGCGTACTCTTGGTTGCGCCAGTTGTGCGCCGCCGAGCCTATTCAACATAGGCTTGGCGCTCAGGGGGAGCTTGGGGCAGGTTTTCGGGGGGTACGCGCGGATCCCTTTGAAAATCTGCCCCACCATGTTTTATGCACATAAACCATATTCTGTGCACACTAAACAATTTTGTTTGCACTAGTTTACTGCTTTGGGATTTAACTTTTTTTAAGCGGGCGCAAAGAAAATGTTTGCTGAAATTCTGTGCATATTTTTTTACTCATGTCTTATTACACTGGGCCCTCATTTAATATATTTGTCAACAAAAGAATGTTTAATAATTTTTTTTCTATAATAAGAAATAATGAAGTCCATATTCAAAAGTATTTAGCCGGCTAACTTAGGGGCATTCCAGGAGCGTAACTGGAAGGAGTTAAATTAGCCGGATATGTTAACCGGCTAACTCTGATATTCAGAGTTAGCCGGTTAATATAGCCGGCTAAGTCTGGTCGGGCCAAACAACTGTTCTAAAGTTAGCCAATTAAAAATTAGCCAGCTAATTTTAAGCTAGCTGGATATATTCCATAGTGCGGCTGCACTTTTGAATATGCCTCTAAAGATAGCCAGATAAGTTTATCCGGTTAACTTTGCTATCTGGACTGTGTCTGAATATGGACCTCAATATTTCTGGACTACTTTGTGAGAGATAGAGCAAAGTATATGTTTTAGATCTGAACATTTACACGTCTAAAAGACAGCATGACTTACAGTACATGATTTCCCAGGCTCAAATCCTAGAACAGTCTTCTGATTTTGGAGGCATATTTCTTAATGCATGTCTAAAGAAGGCTCATGCCCAGTGGCTTAATGTTGGAAATTAATGTACACCTTGAAATGAGTCCATTTTCCATAAAAAGGAGGACAAATAACCATGCAGGTTAAGAAAATGTCAACTGTTTTACATATTTCATCAGCCTCTATAACTATATGTTGAAGCCTTGAGAAAAGTTAAATATAGCAAAGGCTGTATTCATGTATACTTCTCAGATTCCCTGCAGATAGCTGAATATAGTTTTATGATATGCAGTGGGTAACAAAACAAGACAATAACACCAACTCAAACAGCTTCAGAATATTCTACTACTAAGTATAGATAGGAGATGGATACAGCAACAGAAATATGCATTTAATAAGAAAGCAGAGTTGCTTACCTGTAACAGGTGTTCTCCCAGGACAGCAGGATGTTAGTCCTCAGAGATGGGTGTCATCATCAGATGGAGCCCTGTCATGAAACACTTTTGTCAAAGTTTCTAGCTCTTTGGCTGGCACACTGAGCATGCCCAGCATGCCACCAACCCCGTGCCCACACGGGGTCCCCCTTCAGTCTCGTTTCATAGCTGAAAAATATGAGCGAAAAATAAAGCAACAAAACGTAGGCAATCCCAACTCCGTGGAGTGGCGGGCGGGTTTCGTGAGGACTAACATCCTGCTGTCCTGGGAGAATACCTGTTATAGGTAAGCAAATCTGCTTTCTCCCAGGACAAGCAGGATGGTAGTCCTCCGAGTCTATTTTTGTCAAAGGAGACAAAGAGCTGGGGGGACTGCCTATGGGCTGTGATGCGGCCTAGTGAAAAACTGTTTTATTAAAGAGAAACGAGTTGACCAACAACACGGAACCTGAGATGTGTGTTTTCTTATACATCCCCGGTTCTCAGTTACACAAAGCATACAGCTTGAATTCCCAACCCACCTAACCTTCTCGTACTTTATGCCGCCCAACTTCCTCATCCCACCCCACCCCCTTCCCCGTTCAGCAGCCAACCCCCCCCTTCTCCACCCCCCCCCCCCACTTGATCCATTAGTAACCATTTCCTGCTGTTGTCAAGTCCACCACAACAGAGCCCACGAGCGATGTTCAGTCATTAATTATCCAGCTTTGGGAGCGATGTGGCAACGCCAGCTAATAGTCCTCCCAAATTTGTAAGAAGTTACAGCGATGTTGCGGCGAGGATCTCGAGGCCAAATTGTCCATCTGCATCATCCGGTGAAGATGGATTCGCCAAGTCCAGAAAGAGGGCGGGTCCGTCTCCCTCCAATAAAGCAAAATAACCTTTTTCCCCACCGCACTGGCTTTCCTAAGAAACAGACAATGGCCCACCCCCCAAATAAGTGGCCGGGGAATGCAATCAAATAAAAGCATGTAAGGAGAGACGGGGAGGCGGACAGCTAATAAGTCCCACAAGTAATCCACAATCTTCACCCAATATTTCTGAAGGAGAGAGCAGGCCCAAAAAGCATGAGACAAAGTCCCGGCCGATAGGTGACCTCGCAGACACAGTGCAGTGGAAGCCAGCCAGGCATGATAGGCAATTTTGGGGGAGACATAAGCTCTCTGCAAAAATTTGAATTGCATTTCCCTAAAGTACATATTACCAGTGACCTTAGTCATGTTCTGCATACAGGCTGAAAAAACCACTAGAGGCACAGAGAAGTCCCCATCAAGCCCCCAACGCTCCACGGATGTAAGATACATGGCCTTATAATTACCCTGTAGTAACCCTTTGTAATACACCGATAAGGAGGGGGGTTGCCGACCTTCAAGTTGAAAGAAAGTATACAGGGCTAGAAAATGAGAAGGTTGCTTGGTGCTGGGTGCCAGGGAATGAATATAGTGCCGAATTTGCAAACAGCCAATTAAGTGTACCCCTGTCAGCCCATATATTTCTTTCAACGTGTTGAAGGATAATATGTTGTCCACAGCATCCAGCAGATGACCCAGATGTGTAATGCCCTTTTGCCCCCATCCTCGCAGGCCAGTGTAGTGAGAACCAGGCGAAAACTCTAGGTTCCCCCTTATGAGCAAAAGATACGAGCAGACTCTGGGTAATCCTAGATGGTTAGTGAGAAAATTCCAAGCTTTCCGGAGGGGTATAATTAAGGGGTCCTGCGCCAGTACAGAGGGCAGAGCCGCCCGTGAGCCCATGAGAACAAATTTAAGGTCATGGGGGGCTACCAGAGTATGCTCTGCCATGATAATGACAAATACTGATTCCCCTAGAAGCCAATCTCGGACCAACCGTAAATTAGCCGCCACATTATACCTGAAGAGGTCCGGGGCTCCCATACCCCCGAACCCCCACTTCAATTTTAACCAGGCAAGGGGAACACAAGCCTTTTTCCCCGCCAGAAGAAGATGCGCATCATCCTATCGACCTTCCCCAAATCCCGGCACTTGAGCGAAAGTGGGAGATTTTGCCCGACAAATAGCCATTTAGGCAAGAGAACCAGTTTGAACAAGTTAATACGGCCCCCCAAAGATACAGGTAGGTCCCGCCAAGTGCACAGTTTAGTCTGAGTGACTTTCAGCAACCCTGAAATGTTAAGATCATACAGGCAGACAAACCAGTAGACACGTAAATCCCAAGGTATTTAATTGAGTTCCCCACCCACTGAAGGGGGAAAGTACCCTGCCAGCGTTCTTTGACAGTATTTGGAAAGGCCAGGACCTCCGACTTTCCGCAGTTGATTTTAAAACCGGAGATCGCACCAAAAACGGAAAACAGCTCCAGCAGAGCCGGCAGAGATTTCTGGGGATCTGTCAGAAATACTAATACGTCATCAGCAAAGGCAGCGTACTTAAAGATCTCCCTCCACCCCTCATGATGAAACTATAGACCCCGTATGGTAGGGGATTCCTGTATAGCTAATAACATAGGCTCTAAAGTGAGAAGGAACAACAAAGGGGACAATGGGCAACCCTGGGGCGTGCCTCGCAACACCTGAAATGGTGGGGAATGCATCCCATTGACCAATATAGAGGCCGCCGGACAGTGATAAAGTAACTGAATGGCCTGATAGAAAACCTCCCCCAAATCCCATTAATTGAAGCAAGTGAAACAGAAAACCCCATTCCACCCGATCAAAGGCCTTTTCAGCATCTAGACTGGCAATGAGATATGGAATATCAGTTCTATGACATAGCGCCATGGCCGCCATCACCCGCCGGATGTTCGTGAGGGCATACCGCTTCTTAACAAAGCCCACCTGGCCTGGTTTAATCAAATGTGGCATTATCTCCCCCAGCCTATCTGCTAAAATTTTTTACATAAGTTTATGGTCCACATTTAACAAAGAAATGGGATGATACAAAGCAGGCTGTAAAGGATCTTTCCCCGGCTTGGGGATCAGAGTCACATATGCCAGATTGCCATGAGCCAGGAATTTCCCCACAGTGACCAGAGAATTAAACACTAAAGGGAGACGTTTGGCAAGGGGGTCGACCAGACACTTATAAAACTCCGAACTGTAGCCATCTGAGCCTAGGGCCTTAAATTTCTGAGCTTTCTGAATAGCTAGGCGCAGCTCCTCTTCCGTTATGTGGTAGTTCAAACTCCTGCGTTGGGCAATAGTGATGGAAGGGAGATTGAAGCGCGCACAGAAATCATCCCAGTTAACCAAGCTCCAGCCCTCAGATGCATAGAGAGCGGAATAATATTCCTGAAAGGTGTCCAAAATGTCTGGCATTTCGTTTACTACCCGACCCCCGGACATCTGTATGGCCAGAATATGGCAAGACCCCCTGGCCGACTTAATCAATTTGGCCAGCATTTTCCCTGACTTATTCCCATACTGATATAATTGGAATTGATAATATAAATGACTCTTCTTCGCCCTCTGGTGAAGGAGGGAATTGAGCGCGGTTTGTAGAGACATATAGGATTCCCTATGAAGCTGGAAGTGAAAAGCGATCAGGTCTTGCTTAGCTTTTTGGAACTGCACGCTTAGTTGCAACAACCTTTTATCCAAGGTTCTTTTCCGATGGGCCAAATAGGAGATAATGTCCCCCCTTAAAACCACCTTAGCCGCATTTCAAAATAGCACTGGGTCATCACTGTGCTTGGCATTTAAAGCTGCAAAATCTGCCCACCTCTCCCTGAGATACTCCTGAAAGTGAATGTCATCTGCAATAAAATAAAGATATCGCCAGTGGCCGACAGACACCCTGGCAGGAACCAACTTCAACTCCAGCCAAATCGGAGCATGATCGGAAATGAGCACATTATTATTATTATTATTATTATTTATTTCTTTTATATACCGACATTCAATCGAGATATCACATCGGTTTCCAGGTAACTAAGAGAGTAGGGCGAATTCTGCCCTATTTTACATTATAACATGATAACAATTATAACATGGTAACAATTGTAACAGAAATACATGGAAAAATAAAATTATAGCATATAACATCCCCAATCCCAGCTGCGGAGACCTTGGAAAAGTGATGGGAGCTGACCAGAAAATAGTCCAATCTAGAGTGAGTCGCATGCGCTCTGGAAATATGGGTAAAGACTCTCTCGAATGGATGAAGTGTGCGCCAGGAGACTACTAAATGCAAGGTGGATTCCAAAATACGGATGCCCTTACTGGGAACACCAGCGCTCTGAACAGATGAGGATCTTTCCCACCCCGGGTCGCACAGCGCGTTAAAATCCCCCCCCACCACCACTTAGTCAATGTAAGGGAGAAGCAGTCTGTGCAGAGTCTGAAAAAAAGAAGCCTGGTAAATATTTGGGGCATAGACATTGCACAGCACCAGGGGGACATGATTAAATTCTGTGACTAGAATTAAATAGCACCCCTGAGGGTCTTTAATTTCTTTTAGAACTGTAATTGGGAGGGACTTCCGGACCAAAATAGCCACCCCCGCCGATCTCGAATTGGCGGACGCGTGATACACCGACCCAACCCAACCCTGACGTAACTTTGTATGTTCCATATCAGTCAGGTGGGTCTCCTGAAGGAAGGCCATATCAGCAGATTTCCTTTTCAGAGCCTGCAGGATGTTCGACCTTTTAATAGGGGAAGTAATACCAAAAACATTCCACGAAAGGATACAAGTTTCTCGTCTAGCCATCATCAGAAAAAAACAGGTACCATGTATGTGATATCAGACATATCTTAGAGAGGAGCGGCCGTCCCAGCATGGACCACCCCACTGAGCCTTGATCTCCATCAGCTCGCAGATATGAAGGAAGCAAAAAATTGAGTCAGCACCCTCCTCCCCGCCCCCCCCCCCTTCCTCAACCCTGTGAGCTGTCCCCCCTTGATGTCCCCCTGCCTGACCCCCTCAACCCCCCCCCCCCCCCCGTCTCCCCTCCCCCCATACCTTCCACATCTAATCCCCTCCAGTGAGATCACTCTGGAGCTAATGGCATCCCCGCCTCCCACCCAGCCCCATCCCCCCTTCAAATGACAATTTTCAAACAGATAATGAAATGCAGGGATTAGAGATCAGGAAACAGCACTTCAAAATAATGCTCAATTAACACTAAAACCCCATTACAAAAGGTAAACAAGACTGATAGGAAGTCATACTGTTCAACTCCTGTGTACCAGGAAGGACACTGATTGAAAGTCCAGCAGGCATAAAAAGTCAAGTGCAGAGAGAATGATCAGGAATAACCAACAGCCCCGATGTTGCTTGAGAAAGCAGAAAAGAAGAAAAACCAGAATAAGTGAGCCAACCATCTGGCCACGTGGACGGAGGATTCCAAGAATTAAACAAAAAATCACTTTCTCGCGCAGTAACTGCCTGCAACAAAAAGGAGTGAAAACGAAACTCAGCTCTGGCCGCAGTAAGTAAGATCAAGGTGCTGCCTCGACGTTCGCTGACGGTTTGTCCAGCGTGGCAATGTAGATACAGAGCTCTTCAGCCTCCGAAAACCAGCGAGGCCCACCAGGGTAGTAACTTGCACCTTAGCCGGGTAGATAATTATGGCCCGTTGTCCCAGGTTGTGCAATTGAGCACAGAGGGGGGAGAGCGCCCGACGCTGGGCAGAAAGCGCCGCCGAGAAATCTTGGAAAATTAAAATCCTCTGACTTTCAAACATTAAGGCTTTCCCTCCCCTTACTGCCTGTAAAATGTCCGCTTTGTGTGCATAATTTAGCAGTTTCGAAATGATCACTCGGGGCCGATCCTGCTGCACACGCTTTGGGCCTAACCTGTGAGCTCTCTCGACCCGTAGCGGGCCCCGCGCCATGTAGATATTCAGCTCCCGAGTCAGCCATTCTTCCAGGATTTTGGGGAGATCTTGTTCCTCCAGTGACTCGGGGAGCCCGACAAACCTGAGATTTGAGCAGCGGGACCTACTTTCCAGGTCCTCCAGCCACTCAGTATGTTGTGCTATTGCCTTCTGTATAGTTACAAGCTCAGACCGCGTGGCCTGGAGGCCATCTTCCGCCTCCGTAACCCGCTGCTCCAGGTCAGTAAAGCACGTCTCATAACCAGCAATTGAGATGGTGAGGTCCACAATTTGATTAGAGATTTTCTGAAACTCGGGCCCCAGAGCCTCAACTACTGCCACCTTAATATCCGCCCAATTCACCGGTATTGGGGACTCCACGGCTCCCAGGTCGCTCTCGGTCCTTCTCACGCTCCTTCTTAGCGGTCCGCGTGGATATTTCTCTATATGGACTATGCCCTGAGGATTTATGAGCCATGCTGTCCCCTAAACGCTGTAGAATAGCAAAAGCTGTCAAAGATGAGGCTGGATGTTTGTGCAAGGAGCCAGCAAGGGAGAGCAACATCCGCTCCCTTGCACAGCGTCACGTGATCCTGTGGTGCGGTCTAAATAAAAGGCGAGAGCCCGCTTGCAGTCCAAGGTATGCAGAGCCCGATCACCTGAATGGGAGTGTGGTCTCAGAAAAAAGGTTGGCAACACAATGGACTGAATTAGGAGGAAGTCAGTCACTAATTATGGCAGGAACTTAGGGTGAGTGCAGAACACCACCCTGTCGTGGAAGAACCTCGTGTAAGGCAGATAGGTCACTAAGGCCTGTAGCTCACTGACTCTGCGAGCAGAAGTAATTGCCACTAGAAAGATGATCTTCCAGATGAGGTGTCTGAACTCGCAGGGGCTCAAACGGAGGCCGCGTGAGCCATGTGAACACTATGTTCAGGTCCCAGGCCACAACAGGGGGACGGAATGGAGGCTTCAGTTGTAGTAAGCCTCTCATGAAGCGCCCCACTAAGGGTTGCACCGACACTGGAGTGTCGCCCACTCCATGGTGGTAGGCGCTGATGGCACTCAGATATACCCGGATTGAGGTAGTCTGTAGACCTGAGAGGCACCAGAGGTAGTCTAAAAGCCTATGCATGGGGCAAGAGAAAGGGTCAAGACCCTCCTACGTGCACCAGGACGAGAACCTTCTCCACTTTGCCTGGTACGACTTCCGCGTGGAAAGCTTCCGCGAAGCTACGAGGACCTGCGAGACATTATAAGAAAGGTCGAGGGGTCGTAGTATTAGCTGTTCAATATCCATGCTATTAGGGACAGCGACTGGAGTTTGGGGTGGCTCAGCCTGCCCTGATCCTGCGTGATGAGGTTGGGCAAGGTGCCCAGGTGAATGGGCTCCTGGACAGAGAGGTCACGGAGAATGGGGAACCAGACCTGACGCAGCCAATGCGGGGCTATGAGGATCATGGAGCCTCGGTCCTGCTGTAGCTTCACGAGAGTTTTGGCTATTAGCAGAATCGGAGGGTATGCATATAGGAGGCCTCTGCTCCAGGAGCGGGTGAAGGTATCCACGGCTGGTCTCGTTCGGTTCCTGTACAGGGAACAGAATTGGTCCACCTTGTGGTTCTGCGGGGACACCGGCGGAAGATTCTGCAAGCTACACAGGGGTTCAGGGATCACTCGTGGGGCTGGAATGTCCAGCTGAGTCGGTCCACTACTTCATTCTTGGTGCCTGACAGGTAGATGGGCCGCAGGAGCATGGAACGCGACAGGGCCCAGGCCCAACTCTGCACCGCCTCTTGGCAGAGGAGATAAGAGCCTGTGCCCCTCTCCGTTTTTCACGTACCACATGGCTACCTGGTTGCCCATCTGGATCAAGACAACTTTGCTGGTCAGGCAGTCCTGGAATGCGTAGAGGGCATACCGCATTGCCCAGAGTTCCAGGAAGTTTATCTGGCAGGCCACCTTGGCTCTCAACCATAGCCCCTGTGTTTGTAGGCCATTGACATGGGCTCCCCAGCCTAAGTTGGAGGCATCCATGATCAAAGTTACCTGAGTAGCTGGAGGCTGAAAAGGAAGTGCCTTGCTCAAGTTGGATTCCTGCGCCTACCAGGCGAGAGAGAGCTGGAGTGGGTCGGTTATCTGGACCATTGCCGAGAGTTTCTGAGTGGCTTGGTGCCACTGAGACCGCAGGGTCCATTGTGTGACCCTCATGGCTAGGTGGGCCATTGGGGTGACATGCACCAATGATGCCATGTGGCCCAGCAACTGCAGGAGCAGATGGGCGGAGGCCATCAGCCGGCGACGGATGAATGTGGCCAGCCCAGTCAGGGTGGCTATGCATTCGCTGGGGAGGAAAGCCTTGGCCACCGTGATATCTAGGTCTGCTCCAATGAAGGTCAGTCACTGGGACGGAGTCAACTAGGATTTCTGGTAGTTGACAAGGAAACCCAGTGACTGGAGGAGGCTTAACCTCACGTTGAGAGACTGAAGAGCTCCCTCTTTCGATAGGCTCTTGATAAGCCTATCAAAAGAGGGAGCACATGGTGGGAACACATGCACACCATTCCTGCGTAAATGTGCTCCCACCATTTCCAGGCACTTGGTGAAGACTTGTGGCATGGAGGCCAGCCCGAAGGGGAGAACCTTATACAGGAAGTGTTGGCAGCCTACGACGAAGCGCAGATATTTGCAATGAGGTGCAAAAATCGCAATGTGCGCATAAGCTTCCTGGAGATCCAGAGAGCAGATCCATTCCCCTTGATTCAAAGGTGGAAGTAGGGTGCCCAGGGATACCATTCTGAATCGTTCTCTGCGAAGGAACCTGTTTAAGGCTCAAAGATCGAGGATGGGACAGAGGCCACCTGTTCTCTTTGATATAAGAAAATACCAGGAGTAGAACCCTCATTCCTGCTGAGCCCTGGGAACCGATTCCACAGCTCTGGAGCGGAGCAGGGCCGAGAGTTCTAATTCGAGGGTCGCTGCGTGTTCTACAAGGCTCCACGCCGGGGAGTCTGGAGGAACAGTGAGGAGATTCAGGCAGTAACCGTGGGCTATGATGGATAGTACCCATCGGGAACCAATTGTTGACGAAGTGGCAGAGACAACCTCCCACAGTTGGGTCAGACGGTGCGGGCAGAAGGGACTGGTTTCTGCTCTCTGGATGCTAGTCAAAAACCAGCTGCAGGACCAGGCTGAGGAGCTGGTTGAGCTCTAGGTGCTCTTTGTTGGCGAGGTGGCCTCTTTGGGAGGACAGAGCTGTACGGGCACAGGAGGCCGGAGGGTAGTACTTCCGTTGTTTGCAAAACTGCTTCCTGGTATCCCAATGCGGACCTCTACAGGTTGTTGAGGAGGCATCAGAGGTGGTAGTTGTTAGCTGACGCAGGGTCTCATGGTGATCCTTGAATTAGGCCACTGTGTCTCATATCTTGTCCCCAAACAAGTTTTCTCCTATAAAGGGGAGGTCGGCCAGCTTTTCTTGGACCTCCAGAAGAAGGTCTGAGGCTTTTAGCCGGGCCCAGCATCTGATACTAATGCCTGCCGCTGAGACTCTTGATGCTGTTTCAAAAACATCATAAGCCGCTCTCACCTTGTGTTTTCCAGCTTCCAATCCTTTTTAGAGAATGGATTCTAGGCCCTCCTGAAATTGCTGTGGCAGGATCTCCATGAACTCCTGGACCTGTTTCCAGAGGTTCCTGTCAAACTGGTTCATGTATAACTGGTATGCCGCTATGCGAGCGATAAGCATGGAACCCTGAAAGACCATTCGACCTAGGTCATCTAAGGCTCTTTGGTCTTTTCCCGGAGAGGCGGAGGAGTGAGGGCGGGTCCTTTTGGCCTTTTTCTAGGCAGATTCCACAACCACAGACTGGTGTGGCAACTGGCTCTTCTGAAAACCTAGGGCCTGCTGAACCAGGTAGGTGGCATCTGTCTTCCTACTGACCGGAGGCACAGTACCTGGATGTTCCAAGAGATGGTGAAGGAGGTCTAGAAGAACCTCATGTACCGGGACAGCCATTACTTCCTTAGGAGCGTCCACAAACTGTAAGACCTCAAACATCTTGTAGCGGGCATCCTCTTCTGTGAAAAGTTGGAAGGCAATGGTTTCCGCCATCTCCCTGACAAAACTTGCGAAGGAGAGATCCTCCAGAGGGAGCACCATCTCTCTTCTGGAGGGGAAGGCTCTTACAGAAGGTCCTCGGAAGCCTACGAGGAATGCTCAGAGAAAGCATCCCTCCTTGGGTCATAGGGAGTCTCTTCCTCACTGGCAAAGTGCCCGGGTCGAGGAGGGAGGCAAAATCCCAGGTTCGGGGCACGGGAAACGATGGTCAGTGAAGTGGAACTGACAGCGGTGGTGCCGGCACCAATGGCACCGGGACTTGCAAGGGACGTTAGGGCACCAGGAGGCCTAATGGCCCAGGGACAGGATCTGGCATAGGTGGTTCCGCCCATTGAGATGGGTGAGGAGCCGCATCTTCCTCCTTCAAGGAGCCCGGAATCGGGATCATGACGGGAGGAGGCATCGGTGATTGGTAGGGCACTGGCTGCGTCGGTAAGGCACCAAGCAGCACGTCCAGCCTATCCAAGAGAGGTGCCAACATAGAGGGCACCGGTTCCGATGCCGGCATGGGGGTCGGCGTCAGTGGCGGCTGGAGGACCCCGAAGGGCATTAAGCACTGCCTGTTGGAAAACACAGTCCAACTCCTCTCGAAATGAGGGTGCAGAGGAAAACGACCCTGGAGTAGGATGCAGGCTGTCACCGGAGCGTCCACAGGGTTCCACGGAGGCTCGGTGCCTGCCACAGATATCGGTGGGAACGCCCTGGGCTCCTGGGTCCAGAGGATGATGGGGCCTCCTCTCCCCTGGGCCTCTTTGAAGGGGGTTCAGCTGAGGCCGATGCCCCTACGGTGTTGGTGCTGGCACCGGTCGGTGATGACCATTGGTGCCAGTGTCGATGCTTCCCACGGTGCTCCTTCTCCATATTGAGGACAGCGATGCCGAAGTCTTCGACTGACTCTATGCTGGTGAGGGGTGGTCTCCCGCTCCTTTGTCTTCTCGGCGGGGCTTCGATGAGGAAGGTCCCGAGTCAGTTTGATCCCCACGACTCGAAGCACCCGGCACCGGAGTCAATGGAGCAGATTGCTTGGAACCAAACGAGGGCTCCATCTTGTCCAGGCAGGCGCACTGGCCTTTGGGATTCATCACAGCACAGCTGGGACACCGACGGACATCATAGGAAGGCCCAAGACCCAGGACGCAGACGTCATATGGGACTGTTATGGACATAGTCCGCGGACATTCCGGGCACTTCCAAAACCCGGTCGCCATGATAAAAAGAGGCGGCGTGCGGTCGGTGACCGTCAGTTACCAAGAGGTGGACAGCCAGGAACCAACTGCAAAAAGCACGAAACGAACTTACCGGATACTGGAGGAATCGGTGCGGGGAAAAACATTGAGAAAACTTCAAAATATTCCGTGAGGAATATGTGAGGAAAGAAAATTCTCACAGAGCTCAAAAAAAAGAGACTAAAGGGGGCCCCTGTGTGGTCACGGGGTTGGTGGCATGCTGGGCATGCTCAGTGTGCTAGCCAAAGTTCTAGAAACTTTGACAAAAAAAGTGTTCCGGGACAGTGCTCCATCTGATGATGTCACCCATCTGTGAGGACTACCTCCTGCTTCTCCTGGGAGAATAAATCAAAATTAAACAGTTCAAATGATACCAAAATTTAATCTAATAAAAAAAATATTGAGATTAACACAATGTACAGTATTGAAGAAGCAACATTTAGATCTTTCAATTTCATGTTTATTTAATTAGCCTCCCACTCCCTTAATTTGACAAGAGGAAGGTGCAACTACCTCTTGTTATTTTTACTACACCAGTCTAACAGAGCTATCCCTCTGAAGATTTTCACATCCTTAATTTGTATTTCCAAATTCTGATATTCAAAGCATATTTTATAAATTTGTGCTTGTCTTATTTTGTTTGTTAGCTTAATGAGAAGAAAAAGGAAATTGTTTTATAGGCAACTGAAAGACCCATGTTGTACATCAATAAACTGGCAATATCTGATTATATTAGTTATCCTGTAGAAACTCGCTTTATAAACACAGTACTATTGATACAATTGTTTAAAATCAAATATGTACTGAAAAACTTACAAATCAAATCGAAGGTTTTGTCTTTCTTCAAAAAAGTAGTCCATTACAAATTTTCTTACAAAATCTGGATTTAAAGTGTTGTCAATGACTTCTGTTCTTCCAAACTGCAAAATAAAACAAAAAATGCAGATTACAGCATTCAATATGGCCAATATACGAACAGTGCAGTAAAAAATGACTTTACTTGGGGGTTGGGAAAACAATATTCAAAGGCATTTAATTGGGTAAAATGGCCTGGCTTAAAATTGCCCTCCTCAAATCCACTCACAGAAGCACCTCTTTTAATACTGCCAAAAGTATACAGTGATTCCATACTGGGAAATGTTTTAACTATATTAAAAGAGGCGCTTATGTAGGGGAATAAAACAGCTTGTACACAGGTAATTTTTATTTTATGAATATTGCTGTAAGCGGCCTTCATTTCTCCTTTGTTGAACTAGAAAGGCAGGATATAAGAAAGAGTAGAGAATTTTGTTCCATTTGGCCACCCACATAAATAGCAGGTGCAGATTATACAAAGTATTAGAAGTGAACTTTCAAAGGAGTTACATGCGTAAAAGTAGCAAATGTTGTAGCAATTTTCAAAATTCTATTTACAATCATAAAAACGTTTGAAAATTCAGGCCTATAGAATGAATTTTCAAAGGAATTACGAACATAAAAGTAGCACTTTTCCAAAGCCCTTTTATGTGCATAAATCCTTTTGAAAACTACCTCATTAGCATTTTTACTATGTCACTGCTAACAGGGCTGGTGCTAAGGTATTAGATGCCCTCAGTCTTGCGGATGCCCCTCCCCCCTTCTTACCTAATAGTACCAGTTCCAGAACAGCGCTTCTTCCTACTGGTGGCAACAGCTCAAGCACATCACCCCCTTCTTTAGCAGCACTGGATCTGGCACTGCACCTCCTCAATCTCTTCCCTCTCTCACCTTCTTACCAGCACCCCCCTCACTTTGCCACCTGCCCACCCTCTTACCAGCCCCAAAGTGCCCAGCACCACCACTCTCTCTCTCTCCCCCTGGCTAACATATCTTTATCCCCCAACAGCATTCTAACTTTTCTTCCCTCTATTCTATGCCTAGCATACCAGCATCAGCTCAATCTCTTTGCCGTCTATCCACAGTGACAGCATTTTCTCTCCACCCCACTCTCATTCACCGAGCAACTTCTCTCTCAGTTTTAATCTTGCCAACTGCTCAGCACCTGCTCAGTTTCTCTACCCTGTCACCCGCTCTCTCCATCCCCCACCTACTCGGCATACACATTCTCCTAACCCTAACAACACACACTCTCTCTCTCCACTTCAATCACTCAAGACTCTCTCTCGCTAACCCACCAACCAACCAGCACCTTCTCAGTAGTCTCTCTCTCTTTTGATTTTTCTACAGTTACCCAACACTCATTTCCTTCCCTCTATCTCTTCCTAATGCAGAAGTTCCAGGCCTCTTTCTGCATTCTTCAGCTAATGGGATGGGCTCCACCAGTGGTCGTGGGCCTCCACCACTGGACCTCTTCCTGTTCTTTAGCTGCTGGCAGGATGGGCTCCACCAACAGCTCCAGGCTTTGCATTAGCAGGATTTTGCCACCACCACCACAAAAATTTGAAACTCTAAGTGATCACCTAGATTGCCTCATGGAAGCACAATCCCTGAGTGCTATTTTTCAAAGGGAAGCAGCATGAGTTGTTTCCCTCGTTGAATAAAGTATGTGTATTAAACCACCCATGCAGTTTGCAACTGCATTGGCTATTTGAAAATTGCCCTCAAAATGTAGTAAAGCAAGTGTTGCTTACCTGTAACAGGTGTCTCACAGGACAGCAGGATGCTAGTCCTCACATATGGGTGACATCATCAGGATGGAGCCCAATCATGGAAAACTTCTGTCAAAGTTTCCAGAACTTTGACTAGCCCCTACTGGGCATGCCCAGCATGGCACCAACCCTGCAGCCAGCAGGGGTCCCCCTTCAGTCTTATTTGATAGCTACAGACAGTGCCGAAAAAATAAAACAAGAAAACATTATGAACCCAACACCGCAGGGCGGTGGGCTGGTTTTGTGAGGACTACCATCCTGCTGTCCTGTGAGAACACCTGTTACAGGTAAGCAACACTTGCTTTCTCACAGGACAAGAAGGATGGCAGTCCTCACATATGGGTGAGTACCGAGCTGAGGATCTCCGAACATGCACCAAATGTACCCAACGGCGTGCAACAGGCACAACAACTGGGGTGGAATTTGGTAGAGGGCATCCTGAACCCCACCGGGCAGGCGGAAGGGTGTTGGTACGTCACGTTGGAAATAGGTTACGAATGACAGATTGGCCGAAGATGGAATCCTGTCTTCCGGCTTTGTCCAAGCAATAGTGGGCTGCGAAAGTGTGGAGAGAGCTCCAGGTGGCAGCCCTGCAAATGTCAGGAAGCGGCACCGATCGTAGGTGTGCTACTGAAGTCGCCATGGCCCTCACAGAGTGTGCTTTAACATGGTCTTGGAAAGCAATGCCTGCTTGCTGATAGCAAAAAAGATATGCAGTCCGCCAACCAGGAGGAGAGAGTCTGCTTACCACAGGTTGCCCTAATTTGTTGGGATGGAAAGAGACGAATAACTGAGTGCTCTTCCTCTGGGCAACTGTACGGTCTAGGTAGAACGCTAGAGACCGTTTACAGTCGAGGGTTTGCAGAGCCTGTTCCCCTGGGTTGGAGTGGGACCTGGAAAAGAAGATAGGTAGTATGATGGATTGATTAATGTGAAACTCCGAAACTACCTTAGGCAAAAACGTAGGGTGAGTGCGGAGTACCGCCCGGTCCTGCAGGAGTTTAGTGTAAGGCGGATAGGTAACTAGGGCCTGTAACTCACTAACCCTGCGAGCTGAAGTGATAGTGAAAATCACTTTCCATGTGAGATATTTTAGCTCACAGGAGTGAAGAGGTTCGAATGGTGGTTTCATGAGCCGCCCGAGAACCAGATTAAGGTCCCAAGAAGGGGCTGGAGGACGTAAAGGTGGCTTGATATGGAGCAAGCCTTTAAGAAAACGTGTTACGAGAGGTTGTACTGATATAGGGACATCCCCGACACCTTTATGGAAGGCGGCTACCGCACTGACATGCATTCTGATAGAAGAGGTCTTTAGACCTGATTCCGATAAATGCCAGAGATAGTCCAAAAACCTTGGGATTGGACAGGAAAAGGGATCAAGGGACTGTGAAGAACACCATGATGTATACCTTTTCCATTTATAGGAATAAGACTTTCTTGTGGAAGGCTTCCGTGAAGCAATCAAGACACGGGAAACTGGCTCAGAAAGGTTAAGTGGTTGAAGGATTAACCTTTCAACATCCATGCCGTCAGGGACAAGGCCTGAAGATTGGGATGGCGTAGACATCCGTCATTCTGAGTGATCAGAAGCGGGTGCGTTCCCAAGGGAATGTGCCTGCGGAGAGATCCTGGAGTATGGGAAACCACACTTGGCGTGGCCAGTGAGTTGCTATCAGGATCATGGTTCCCTTGTCCTGACGGAGCTTCACGAGAGTCTTCGAGAGAAGAGGAAGTGGAGGGAATGCATAAAGAAGACCGGCTGTCCACGAGAGGGAGAATGCATCTCTGGGCTGAGAGCGCTCACTTCGAATGAAGGAGCAGTAATTGTCCACTTTGTGGTTCTGAGGGGACGCAAAGAGGTCTATTTGGGGACAACCCCATTGCTGGAAGAGAGAGGTTGCTACCGAGGGGTTGAGAGACCACTCGTGTGGTTGGAAGACACGACTCAGTTTGTCTGCCAAGACATTGTGCACTCCCGGCAAGTAGGTGGCTCTGAGGTACATGGAGCGGGAGAGCACTTCCGCCCAAATCTGCGCAGCTTCCTGACACAGAAGGAAGGAACCTGTGCCTCCCTGCTTGTTGATGTACCACATGGCCACCTGGTTGTCAGTCTGAATCAGGATGACGTGATTTGATAGGCAATCCTGAAAAGCTCTAAGAACATATCTGATTGCTCGAAGCTCCAGGAAATTTATCTGGTGTTTGGCTTCCTCTGGAGACCAAGATCCTTGTGTCTGTAGATCGTTCACATGAGATCCCCAGCCGAGGTTGGAAGCATCGGTGGTGAGAATGAGTTGAGGATCTGGTAGGTGAAAAGGCAGTCCCTGGAGGAGATTGTTCTGATCTTTCCACCAGGCGAGGGACAGACGGAGTGCGTCGGTGATGTGGACAATGGTTGACAGAGGCTAAGTCGCTTGAATCCATTGTGACCTCAGAGTCCAATGTATGACTTTCATGGCCAGGCGGGCCATTGGTGTGAGATGGACTGAGGACGCCATGTGTCCGAGAAGGACAAGGAATTGCTGAGCTGTTGCTGTATACTGAGACTGCAACTGGTGAGCGAGAGACATGAGGGTTTGCACTCGTTACTGAGGTAGAAAGGCTTTTGCCTGTAAGGTGTCCAAGTCTGCCCCAATGAAGGACAAGGTTTGAGATGGGACTAAATAGGATTTGTCGTAATTGACGAGAAATCCTAGAGAAATTAGAGTGTGTAGGGTCAAATCCAGGGACAATCGAGCGGCTTGCTGGGTTGGGGCCCTGATTAACCAGTCGTCCAAATAGGGGTAGACGTGAACACTTTCTTTCCTGAGAAAGGCTGCAAGAACTACGAGACATTTGGTAAAGACTCATGGTGCCGATGCTAGGCCGAATGGTAGCACCCGGTATTGATAGTGCCTTGGGCCTACTAAAAACTTGAGGTACTTGCGATGAGCTGGAGCTATCGCAATGTGGGTGTATGCGTCCTGGAGGTCCAGAGAGCAGAGCCAGTCTCCTCTTTGTAGAAGAGGTAGAAGCGAGCCCAAGGTTACCATCTTGAACTTTTCCCGCTGGAGGTACTTGTTGAGAGCACGTAGGTCCAGAATTGGACGAAGCCCCCTGGATTTTTTGGGGATCAAAAAGTACCGGGAATAGAATCCTAGGCCTTGATGCGAAAGAGGAACGGGTTCTATTGCTTAACTGGAGAAGAAGGGAAACCTCCTATTCCAGAAGGTTACTCTCCACGCTTGTAGAGGTGGGGAGTCCGGTGGAAGAGCAAGAAAGTTCAGGTGGTAACCCTGGACAATGATTACAAGCACCCATTGGTCGGTTATGATTGATTGCCATATTCCATGAAAGTGGCATAATCAACCTCCCACTGGTATGCCTGGCAGAGGGATCAGGCTGCTGCTCTCCAAGTGAAAGTCAGAAACCTGAAGCAGGCCCTGGCTGGGGAGGTGCTTGTGGCTTTTGCTTCCGTGGCTGGTGAGGCTGAGATTTTTGATAGGGCCTCATAGCTCGGGACCTTGTTGCTGGAGGATAGTACATCCTTGGGTGGAAGAATGACTTCTTAGAGTCCTTCTTGAAGGGCTGTCTAGAAGGGAAGTCAGAAGGTATCGATGAGAGCTGTTTGAGGGTCTCATGATGGTCCTTTAATTCAGCCACTATTTGCTGAATCTGTTCACCGAACAGATTATCTCCTATGCAGGGCAGGTCAGAGAGCCTGTCTTGTACTTCTGGGCGAAGGTCAGAAGACTTGAGCCAGGCCCAGCGTCTTGCCGAAATGGCAGTTGCAGACACTCTAGTGGAGGTGTCGAAGATATTGTAAGCTGTTCTTATCTCATGCTTTCCTGCCTCAAAGCCCTTGTTGACAAGGATTTGAAGATGTTCTTGGAATTGGTCAGGCAGGGTTTCAGAGAAGTCCTGTATTTGCTTGAAAATGACCCTATTGTATTGGGTCATGTACAGCTGGTAAGAAGCAATGCTGGAGATGAGCATGGCCCCTTGGAACACTCGTTGACCAATATTGTCTAGGAACTTGTGTTCCTTGACCGGAGGGGTAGAGGAGTGTGGTTTCGTCCTTTTTGCTTTCTTTTGAGCTGATTCTACCACAACTGAGTGGTGGTCAAGCTGAGATTTTTGAAAGCCAGGGGCTGACTGTACCAGATAAGCAGTTTCAGCCTGTGTACTGGGGCAATGGATCCAGCGACCAATGTTATTTAGGAACTTCTGTTCCTTTCCAGGAGGAACAGATGAGTGAGGCTTTAACCTCTTCGCCCTTTTTTGTGCAGACTCTACCATGACCGAGTGGTGATCGAACTGTGATTTTTGAAATCCTGGGGCTGACTGCACCAAATAGGTAGGGTCAGCTTTCCTGTGTACTGGAGCAATGGAGCCAGGATATTCCTAATTCTTCTTGAGGAGATCGAGAAGGACCTGATGGATGGGAATAGAGGTAATTACCTTAGGGGTATCCAGGAATTGGAACAACTCCATCATCTGGTGCCTATCATTCTGTTCCATCTGTAATTGAAAGGGAACTAATTCAGACATTTCTTCACAAAGTTTATAAAGCAGAGGTCCACTGGAGGAGAACGCTTCCTACTCTCAGTAGGTGAAGGTGGTGAAGGTAAATCATCGGTGTCTGTTGAAGATTCATCACCCCAGGTATCAGAAGGATCAGCACCTGTTCCTCTAGGAACTAGAGGGGGACAGGGTAGTTGGATACCTGAAGGTCCCGGTCTAGGCTCCGAAGGAATCGGAGGAATTACCGGAGGCACCGATGATGGCATCGAAGGCGCCGGTGCAGGCATCAATGGATGACTCTGTGGCGCCGATGGACGTATCGGCACCAATGGATGGGTCGGTGGCCAAGGATGTATTGGCATCGATGGCTGAGGCAGAACTCCTGATGGAGGGATGCAGAACGGTGTTTCTCCTCCCGATGATGCTGTCAGCGGGAAGGGAATTGGAGCCATCGGAGACCCGGGATCCATCAGTGGAAAAGCGGCCATAAGCACTTCCATCCTGAATAGCAGTGGTGCCAGCGCTGCCGGAATCGGGTCGATGATCGGTTCCATAGGCGGTACCGGTGTCGGTGCCGGTGGAAACTGAAGACATTGCATCGCCTTGTCGATGGCCTCCTGAACCATCCGGTCCAGTTCTTCTAGGAGACCTGGAGCAAGCAGCCCCAGTTCCGGAACAGAAGAAGGAGGCAGAGGCATAGCCGGAGGGACCACCGTTAAAGGCGGCTCCCGATCCCCGATTGGGTGAGGGTTGCCTCGGTGACTCGGTGGCAGGAATGGTCGGTGCCTTTCCTGGATGGGGTCTCTTCAACCGAAGACTGAAGGGGGACCCCTGCTGGCTGCAGGGTTAGTGCCATGCTGGGCATGCCCAGTAGGGGCCAATCAAAGTTCTGGAAACTTTGACAAAAGTGTTCAGTGATTGGGCTCCATCCTGTGACGTCACCCATATGTGAGGACTACCTGCTTGTCCTGTGAGAAAAATGTTTATGTAAGTTTGCCGGATAAGATTTATCCAGTTAACTTACATGGGACATTCAGCAGCATGGCTATATTGCTGAATATCCTTGTCAAAATTGCCACTTAGCCGGATAAGTTATATCAGGCTAAGTTAGACCTGCTCTATGGCAGGCCTAACTTATCCATTAACTTAACTGGATAAGTATGAATATTGCTACTTATCTGGCCACTGCTCGCCCACAACTTATCTATCTACTTAGTCGGATAAGTGATTTATCTGGCTAAGTAGTGATCACTAAACATAGCTGGATATTCCGCTGTTGCCATTTAGCCGGGTAAGTAGCTACTTTTCTAGCTAAATAATTTTGAATATTGGGCTCTTTGTGTTTATTTTTAAGAATTTTCTATTTTTAGAAAAAAATATATAAAAATGTAGGTCCATATCATCATTTGGTGTTGTTTTAATATTCTCTGCAGCATATGAGCTTCTTCAATTATATAGTATGAAAAATACTATTGCACATCATGGGATTTCTGCATTGTTAAGCCATGAAGAGCCTCCAATTAAATGAATGAGATGCCTTGGAATTTTCCCGCTGCATAGTATTTAGACATGTAACATCAAGCAATGTGGACCAAACTGAGCTTGGAATTACACAATAACATTTATTTTCACACTATAAAAAAGATGATTAAAACAACATACCTCTCTCCATTCCTTATTTCCAATACCTTGAGTATACAAAACACAAACTGCAAAAAGATAAAACAATAACAATGCTTATTAGTTTTCTAAATGTTGTCAATATATTCAATATTGTTTTACCTTACTGATATAATTTCAAAGAAACCAAATAAGGTTCTACATTTTAGAATTATATATACATATACATACTGAATTAAACAAAATTCCTACCCAGTTTTCTATCAGCACACCTGGTCTATTATTATGCCTTCCAAGATTTCATCTGGAAAAGTGACATTGTGGAAATGCTTGTCTCCAAGCATTGTACAATGCACATATTTTATAAGCTTTGTGAAAAAATAGCAATACAGAATGTCAGCTGGCAATTATATTTCATGTTTATAATTTAAGAGCCACAACTGAATAGCAAGTTTGCTTACTTGAAAACAAGGTAATGTTATCCAACAGTGCCAACATGGACCCAGTTATCAGAACTCAGTAAAAGTCATACTGATCAAGCACAGAATTTTTTACACATGCATGTTGCCTCAGCCTCTTCCCAACTTAAGTTTTAGTGAAGTTGTCAATTGTCCAGGAAGAGGACAGTTATTAAGTATGGATGATTTATCCTGCTGTCTACTAAGAATCATGCTTGCATGTAAGCAAACTTGCTTTCCCCATTGAAAAGCAAGGATGAATTAACCATAATGTGTGGGCAGTCCCAAACAGAGTTGTATTGTGGGGCAAATACTGAAAAAAAGCATCATGGTCCCCATCAACTGAAAGTGGAATACTGGATGAACAAGCTGAACAGTACTGCTTGTCCAAACTTATTGCCTCTTTGAGATGTGTTGTTGGGACAATAATGGGACATAAAGGTGTGAATAACTGACCAAGTAGCACCTTTCCATATGTCCTCAATGGAAGTAGCTCTGAGATGAGCCACTGAAGTTGCCTTGGCTCTAACTTGATGAGACTTGGCAGAGTCTGTAAGCTGTATACCAGTCAGCGCATAACAGTGAGCAATAGAGTCCACTAGCCAATCAAAGAGATTTCATTTGGCAACTGTCCTTCCCAATCTATTGAGCTCAAAAGACTCAATCGAGAAGCTTGATGGTGAGGTTGAGTCCGGGCTCTCTTGCAATCCAAGGAGTGACAAGAGCATGTGATCTTGGAAAGAAAACAGGTAACACAAAAGCTTGATTGATGTGAAAACAGACATCAGCATCAGAAAGAATTTAAGGTGAGTATGAAGCTCTGTCCTATTATAAAATAACGGCAAGTAGGAAACCAGAGCCTGTAATTCGCTTACTCTTCAAGCTGAAGAAACAGCTACAAAAAACAATTTCCTGGTAAAAAAAATCTTCTAGTCCACTGCTTCGAGGGGTTCGAATGGAAGTTTCATGAACTGAGCAAGGACTACATTGAGGTCCCAAGGTACTGGAGGTTTACTAACCGGAGGCTTTAAATACCACAAACCTTTCATGAACCTTGATACTAAGAGGTGGAGATGGATCATAAGCCCTTCCACCTGCTATGTCATGTCACAATGGCACTGATATGAACTTTAACTGAAGAGGTGCTAAGGCCTGAGGGTAAGAGGAAGAACATGTATTAAAGTAAATCCCTCAGGCCACAGAAAAAAGGATCCAGTTGGCTGGCCCTACACCAAGTTGAAAGCCTCTTCCACTTGAAACTGTAGGGTCTTCTGCTTGAAGACTTCCTAGTTGAAATTTGTACATTCTCCAGTTCATTAGGGAGGAGTAAGGAGGAGACCACTGTATATTCAACAATCTTGTAGTGAAGGCCAGCCACAGAAGATTCAGATGGCAGAGCCTGCCAACGTCCTGTGAGATAAGAGTCAGAGAAATCCCCAATAGAATCAGAGACTAAACTGATAGATGTACATATCTTGGCCAGACAGGTGCAATGAGGATTATCTTTGCCTTGCCCTGAAGGACCTTCTGGTCAGTCCTGGCAATGAGAGAAATTGGCTGATATGCATCTGTCCAGAACAAAGTATTGGGAGCTGATCTGTAGTTGCTCAAATGCATGAAACAGAACTTCTCAACTTTTCTGTTGTACTCTGATGGCATACGAGCCCATGCCTCCTTGCTTGTTCATATAGAACATGGGTACCTGGTTGTCCATCTGGATTACGATTTTCTTCAGTAGGTGAGAGAAAGCCCTTAGAGCATAATGGATGACTAGTAGCTCCAGAAGATTGATTTACAAATTGCTCTCTCCTAGGAACCATGACCTTTAGGTCCATGCAATACAGGTATCCGTTCCCCACCCCATTGTGGAGACATTGGTAGATAGAGTCACTTGATGCACTGGAATGTGTAATAAAAGACCCAAGTTCATCCATCACTGAAGGGATTCTCTCATTTCAAGAGTTATAGCGATTTGGTTGGATAATAGTTTAATAGAGCTGATCCCTCTGGATTTGGAGACCCAATGAATACCCCACATTTGTAGACAAGTCAGAGGAACTACAATAACAGCTGCGGCCACATGCCTGAGAAGAACTGGGACTGGCCTTGCTGATACCTGGTCCTGCTGTGGAGAGGATCTTCCCAGGCCTATTATTCTGTGCCTTGTGATGGGAAGAAACACTTTCTCCTGAAGTGAGCCTATCCCCTGACATTTTGAGGATTAGAAACTACTGGAAATAGAACCCTTGTCCATATTTCTGCAAAGGTACAAGATCAATTACTTTTTGATGAAGGAAGGGTGGCACTTCCAGCTGAAGTTCAGCAGATTGAGAGGGGTCAGAAGTCAAGACTGACATCTGTCAGTTCATAAGAGGACAAGAGAAGCGTAAGCGGTACCCATATTCTACTGTGACATGGTTCCATTCTGGAAGGAAGAACTGAACCTTTCCCACCACCAGTGGAGGCAGGAAGTAGGGCCTCAAGGACATCAAAACTGATCTCAGGCTTAGGCTGAGACTGCTACTGGCCTTTTGGTTGATGTTTTTCCCTTTGCCAACATCAAGCAGTGCTACTGGAGACTGGGAGAAGTTAGATGACGTTGAAAAGGATAGAAAGAACTTATTGCTTTTGGGCTGTAGTATATTGGTCCCCCACTGCTGCTGACAATGACTGTAGGATGGATTGATGCTCCTTAATCAGAGCCACCATCTCCTGCACTTTATGCGCAAACAAATTGTTCCCTATAGAGAGTACATCCGCTGGATGGTCATGCGCATCTTCACATAGGCCACTCTCTCACAGCCAAACAAACTTTAGTGCTCCTATAGAAGCAGCCAAAGTTCTGATGGCAGTGCTGAATGCTACATATGCAGAATGAATATATATATATATTTTTTAATTTATATTCCACTTTTCACAGTTCTCTAACCTGACAGTGCCTCCTATAGGGCCTCCATCTTTCAAGAACGGTACTGCTGCACCCTCAAGGACATCCAACCACACCTATAACAGTTACATAGTAACATGGTAATAGCAGAAGAAGATCAAATGGTCTATCCAGTCTACCCAGCAAGCTGCATGGGGTGGCAACTGCCACTTCATGATTACCACCCCCAAGCTCTCCATCAAAGGCAGCAACTACTGCTCCATGCAGATTACCCTCATTCTATTAGGGTAGCAACTGCCATATTGTGCAGGTCACCCCCAAGCCTTATGTTAAGGGTAGTACTTTTGTTCTGCGCAGGTTTCCCTAAGCCTTATGTTAAGGGTAATAATACTGCTCCATGCAGGTTTCCCCAAGCCTTCTGTTAAGGGTAGTAACTGCCATGCTGCACAGGTTTCCCCCATGCCCTGTTAAGAACATTATGCACGGGATTGCTGATTGTTTTAAATGCTGTACCATTTGTTTATATTTTTTACTATTTGTATGTGATTTTATGAATGTGACATTTGGAAGCTGCCAAGAACATTGGATATGCTGTCTATAAGTCTGTCAAATAGATAGAGATAGATAGATAGATAGATAAGCCTTATCTTAATGGCTGCAATATTTACATCAAAACTAAGCAACTGTCAAACCCATAACAAAATTACTGTTGTGGTCGCCAGCTGCGGAGGTCCAGGGTCAGCGTCCCTTATCTCCGGGCCCAAGAAAGCGGCTTCTGCCCCGACTTGGTCCGCGCTGGTTCCTGGTCCTCCTCAGGCCACTTGGCCCTGCTCTTCGGTGTCTGACGCCTCTTACACCAACTCTGCCACGCAGCTCCTCCTGATATTTAAAGGGCCAGTGGTGAGAAATCTTCCCACGGTCTTCGTCAATGACGTCAGGCTAGGGGACTATTTAAAACTTGCCTAACTGTCAGTTCCTTGCCTCAGCAATGGGCCCCGCTCTGCCTCAGAGACGCTGGTTGCTCCATGTGTTCCTGATACTGCCCCGTGTTTTCCTGATCCTGCTCCAAGTTTTTCTGATCCTGCTCCGTGTGTTCCTGTTCCTGCTCCAAGTTCCAGTTCCTTCTCTGCCTCTGGTTCCTGGCTCCCGCTCTACTCCTTCTACTCCGTGACTGCTCTTCTGATTCTGACCTCGGTATGTTCCTGGATCTCATCTTATCTGCTGCCTGCCCCGACCATCTGCCTGTTCTTCGGTTCTTCCTCCTTGCCGCCTGCCCTGACCTTTGGCGTCCTTCCATATACTGCTGCTTTCCGTCTGCCCCTAACTCTGGTATGCCTAACTCCATCTGCTGTCATCGTGGGATTCATTGTCTGGAGACCCATGCCTAAGCCCAGCCAGCCCGGTATCCAAGGGCTCAACCTGCAGGGAACAAGGGCTGGTATTGGTGAAGGTCCTATTGGGTCTCCACACCAAGCGTACCCGCCTCCAATGATGAGGACCTAAGCGCCAACCTCGTCTCGACCAGGGGTCCACCATGCAAAGGTTTGCTGAGGTCATGGATCTGGCAGATCTTCCCGGTCTACAGGCCATTCCAGGCCTAGCCCAAAAGATATAGCAGCAGCAACAGTGCCTCAAAATGCTGGCCAGCACCAGGGAGCACTTTGCAGCCGCTTGGAAGCTACTACCTTTACTGGCTCCAGTGGTTCCATATCCTCGGTACCAGTTCCACCCGCAGCAGCTGCTACAACCATCCGTCTTCCGGCTCCTCTTCGGTACGTTGGAGATCCCAGACAGTGTTGAGGTTTTCTCAATCAATGCTTTATACAATTTTCTCTTCAATTGGCCCAGTTTCCCAGCGACTGTGTTAAGACTATCTTTATCCTTTCCTTGTTTGATGGTAAGGCCTTGGCTTGGGCCTCCCCTCTGTGGGAATGTGGTGACCCATTACTTCAGGACGTGCAATGTTCTGTGCAGACCTTCAAACAGGTTTTCAATGAGCCAGGATAACTAACCACGGCTGGCTCTGACACATTCCATCTCCGGCAGGGTTCCAAGACGCTGGCAGAATACGCTATGGAGTTCCACACCCTGGCTACTGAGTTGGGCTGGCAAGAAAACAGCCTCCGAAGTATTTTCTTGGAGGGCCTGATTCCTAGGGTCAATGATGAGCTCACTGCCTGGGATCTTCCTGATGGTTTGGATGCCCTAATAGACCTGGCGGGAAGAATCGACCGTCGCCTTCAGCAAAGGCTTCAAAAGTCTCAAACACTTCGCCAACCAGTACTGCTGACTCCATTTTTCTCGCGTCCCCTGGCGCTGAGTCCCGCAGCCGAGCCCGGCTCTCAGCATCCTGAAGAGCCCATGCAGTTGGGTCGGACCAGCCTCTCAGCAGAAGAAAGGCAGCGGAGACATTCCCTGGGTCTCTGCCTCTATTGTGCAGGGAAGGTTCATCTCTTGGCACAGTACCCAGTGCGGCAGTGAAACTGCCAAACCTAGGTGTCAGCAGGGAGATGACCCTAGGTTTTGCCTCAATGTACTCTACCGGCTCCCGCAGTGCTCCTAACCTACCCTGGCACTAGTGGACTCAGGCACTGGTGGGAACTTTATCTCCAGTGAACTGATGTCTCAGCTAGGTCTGTCTGCTCTACCCAGGATTCCACCCATTGTGATCTCCTCGATCCACGGGGAACCCTTACCGGGCTGGATTACCCAGGTCACCGCTCTGGTGCTACTACGCACCGGTGTGTTGCACGAAGAATTGATTCCATTCTTCATTCTCGAGAAATCAATTCATCCCATCGTCTTGGGACTGCCGTGGCTGCAGGCACACTCTCCCCTCTGACTGGGGCACTCTCCAGCTGACCTCGTGCCAGTATTATTGCCTCCTCCTCGTCCAGCGCATTCCTGTTCCCCTGGCAGCCACCTCCATTGGCCTACCTCCTCAGTACGCTGACTTCGAGAATGTTTTTTCAAAGAAGATGGCAGAGACTCTCCTGGAACATCGGCCCTTTAATGCGCCATCAATCTCCTGCCAGGCACCATGCCTCCTAGGGGGTCATGTCTATCCCCTATCTCTCCCTGAGACCCGAGCCATGTCTCAGTATATCATAGAGAACCTAGAGAGGGGCTTCATTCGGCCATCCACCTCCCCCACAGGAGCCAGGTTCTTTTTCGTTGCAAAGAAGGATGGACCGCTCCAGCCCTGTATTGACTATTGAGATCTAAATGCCATCACCAGAAGGGATTGCTATCCCTTGCCCCTTATCCCTGAACTCCTTGACCACCTGCAGGGAGCTAAAATTTTTACCAAGCTGGATCTCCGAGGCGCCTATAACCTAGTACGAATTAGACCTGGCGAAGAGTGGAAGACCGTATTCAACACCGAGATGGCCACTACGAATATCTAGTCATGCCATTCGGTCCGTGTAACACCCTAGCTGTATTCCAGCATATGATGAATGAGGTCTTCTGAGACTTGTTGCATACTTCGGTAATGGTGTACCTTGATGATGTCCTTGATTACTCCAAAGATCTCCAATCCCATCACTGGGACAGCCAACTGGTTCTCCGACTCCGCACAAACAAACCCTATGCAAAGCTTGAAAAGTGTCTGTTCAAACGTGAGTCTCTCCCCTTCCTGGGGTATATTATATCCAGCACCAGGTTCCACATGGACCCGGAGAAGGTGGCTTGTATCCAGGAGTTGCCCCAGCCATCTGGTCTACAGGTCTTACAACTTTTCTTAGGATTTGCTAACTTCCATAGGCACTTCATTCCTCGATATTCACAGCTAGTTGCTCTGCTCACTGCCCTCATCAGTAAAGGGGCTAATCCCAAGCAGTGGCCCCCAGAAGCGGTCACAGCATTCATTGACCTGAAACAAGCTTTTCTTCAAGACACATGCCTGTGCCATTCAGACCCCACGCACCCATTCATCATCGACGTCGATGCCTTGGCCACTCCCGTGGCAGCAATGCTAAGCCAGCATTCCGAGCAGGGGACTCTACTACCTTGCTCCTTTTCATGAAAATTTTCCCCAGCTGAGAAGAATTCTGGCATTGGAGGCAAGGAAGAACCTGCTGCCTACACCATCAGTGAGTTACCATCTCGACTCTCTCAGAGCTGTTCCCTGGAACCAGGTACTCGCACCTTGAGGGCCTGTCTCTATTCCAGCTTCTGTGATACCTTCCGGGAGAAAGCGCTGTGTGAGTAATCAACCTACGAGGCTCCATACCAGAACCCTATGTATGCTCCATTGTACTCACTATCTCAGTTTCTCTCCTCTATAGCACAACCATTGAGGGATCGCTGTGCCAGTGTCCTGAGGGACTACAAGCCCAGCCGGATTCATCTCTACTCACTACTGACAGCTCTGGTGGCTTCACAACTCTGTTTAATAAAAGACAATTCTGTGTTGTGTGTCCTAAGCTGAGCCTGACCTGTGGCCCCTCACGGGACTTCCCCCTGTGGGCGTGGTCATCTGCCCCAGTGTCCAAGGGTCCACCCAAAACCTTACAAACAATAACAAGGATTCGTAACTCTTTTCACATCTCTCTATTTAATCCTCTGGTCCTGTCATGGCCACACTGGAAAACTCCAGAGCCTCAAGACTTGTCCTCCGAGGACGCCCAGTGGAAGAAGTCCTAGACGTCCGGTAATGTAATAAAAAGTGGCAATACCTAATTTCCTGGAAGGCTTTGGGCCCAGAAGAAACTCATGGGAGCCAGCTTCCAATATCTTAGACAAGGGCCTTCAAAGGCAGATCCACTTGGCACATCCCAAGAAGCCTAAACCCCTGGGGAGGGGGCGTAGAGGAGGGACTACTGTTGCGGTCGCCAGATATGGAGGTCCGCGGTCAGTGTCCCTCATCTCTAGACCCAAGAAAGTTGCTTCTGCCCCGACTCGGTCTGTGCTGGTTCCCGGTCCCCTCAGGCCACTCGGCCTTACTCTTTGGCATCCACCACCTCTTACGCTGACGCTGACTCTGCTGCCAGCCCCCCCCCCAGGCATGCACGGCTCCTCCTGAAATATAAAGAATCAGTGGCAGGAAATCTTCCTGCGGTCCCGATCAATGACGTCAGGCTAGGGGACTATTTAAACCCTGTCTGACCGTCCGTTCCTTGCCTCAGCAACAGGTCCCACTCTGCCTCAGAGATTCTGGTTGCTCCATGTGTTCCTGATTCTGCTCTGAATGTTCCTGATCCTGCTCTGTGTGTTCCTATTCTGCTCTGTGTTCCAGTTCCTGCCCTGCCTCCAGTTCCTGGCTCCCGATCTGCTCCTTCTACTCCATGACTACTCTTCTGGTTCTGACCTTGACATGTTCCTGGATCTCGTCTTGTCTGCTGCCTTCCCCAACCATCTGCCTGTTCTTCAGTTCTTACTGCTCGCCGCCTGCCCTGAGCTTTGGCCTCCTTCCAGATACAGCTGCTTGCCGCCTGCCCTTGACCTTTGGTATGCCTGACTCCGTCTTCTGTTGTCGTGGGATTCAGCGTCATCTGGAGACCCATGCCTAAGTCTAGCCAGCCCCGGTACCCAAGGGTTTAACCTGCAGGGAACAAGGGCTGGTATTGGTGAAGGTCCTATTGGGTCTCCACGCCGAGCGTACCCGCCTCCGACAATGCGGACCTATAGGAGGTCCCATCCTGTCGGTGGCACCAACCTTATTTCAGCTAGGAGTCCACCATGCAACAATTACTGCTAGCAACATTGTTATAGAGTGACAAACCTTGATACCTCAAACAATACTGCTTGAAAATGCTTTGCTTTAGGACTTGGCCATAAAAGCAAAGCATATTCAATCATTATGTGCTACTTAATACTTTTTCCCAAATATAACATAGAAGTACCCCGGACCATAAAAGTTGGGGCCCAGCATTGTCTGCCTTCTGAATCCAATCCAGTAGATAGTATTGCTCACAAAGCAATGCAGAAAGCACCAGGACCAAGTCGCAGTAGCAGCATACCATGATCCGGGCTGAAGATTTACATTTTTAAGGTATAAGGTAAGTGTGAGGGTTAGTGTTGGGGGCGAAGAGAGGAAGGGAGGATAGCAATGCAGGGCTAATTTGAGCTAACATAGTGAACCAGGGAGCTGGCGGAGAGGAAGGGGGAGACCGATCCTTGATCCATTCAATTTTTGGAATTTAAAGCATATCAGAAGGTTTTGGAGAGGCTACTGAAGGCTTGACCTGGCTGGATCCGTGATTTTGACCTTGGATGATGAGGCAGCAATTGGACCACTAGACCTGCAAGGTTCTTTTTGTTTTTTAAATCAGCAGTACAACTTAACCAGTTATAGTCTTTTCAGTTTATCCTGTTAAGGCTAAAGTTATCCTGCCACACAAGACTGGAAATCCTTAAACCTAATTGGCGATATTCAAAAGATAGCCAGTTAAAGGTAGCTGAATCGACTTTTTTTTTTTAAGATTGGCCTCTATGAGGTCTATATTCAGCTACTGTGTATCTAGGCAAGTTAGTCGGATAAACTTATCTGGCTAATTTCACCTATATATTCAGCTACACAGTCATCCAGCTATCCTTAAGTTAGTCAGAGAAGCTTATCTGGCTAAATTTAGGACACGTCTAAGAGGTGACCAGAGTTAACAGGATAATTCAATTGGAGTTAACCGGATAATTTATAAAGCTAACTCAGCTCCTCCTTGTTATGCCCATTCCCCTCCTACAGTTTAGCCGGATAAGCCTTTCTCCAGCTAAGTGGCGGCTGCTGACTGTGTCTGAATATTTAAAACAAACCACTTAATCGGATTAAGTCAGAATTTATCCTGCTAAGTAGTGCTAAATATGAACCTCTATGAGCCTAAATTTAGGCACTTAGCCCAAATAATTTTCAAAGGGACCAATTTAGGAGCCTCACTCCTATCTTGTGCAACTTTCATGTAAACAAAATGTACATAACACATAAAAGTAGAGGGGAACTTCATTTTAACTGCACTGAATTAAACTCAAATATTTCTTTACCACCTCTTCTGTAATGAAAAAAAACAGATAAAAACGTAGTAGGCACTTACTTGGATCTGATTTTGAAAATGTGTCTCTGTCCAAAAGGTTTCTGTTAAAGGAAAAGCACATAAAAATATTTATATTTGATAAAATAAAAATGACTGTTTGTTATAAGAAAAAAAGAATGTAAATTATTTTCCAGATTAAGATTAAATGTTCAATCAGGATACAATTTTATATCAAGATAGGCAACTCCAGTCGAGTGTAATGGAGGCAGGTAATACAACTCATGCATATTCATTGTGAATATCCTGAAAACCTGAGTGGCTTGTGGCAATCGAAGACTGGAGTTGCCTACCCTGCTTTAGGCTATTCAGGGTGTCTTATGCGTTAATAAATCCACTGTCAGCAAATCAAATGGCCATTTTATGGGCTACAACCATGAAACGCATCCTTCTGAGGTTTCTATCTACAGATTATAACTATTTTAATGGGCAATAGTAATTTATTATTTTATATTTATTAATTTTATTTTTGCTTATTTATTAAAGGAGATTTAACAATCCCAAAAGAGAATCCCCTATACTGTTCAAAATGTATATCAACTACAAATCCCAAAGAACAGTAACTTTTAAAACTTTTTTTCATATAATTATCTTTAGAAAATTGAATTATCTATAAAAATGATATTATATAAAGCGAAGCAATGTCACAGAAATTTAGCTAAAATTCACCAGTCCAATCCCAATGTCCAATCCCAATGTAATCAATCAATCTTTCTTAATTTCAATTGCATAATGTCTTAGTGCCTACTGTATGATGTCTTATTTTTTAGAATTTTTTTATGCATTAAAAAATCATGAAACAAGAGTCACATCTCAAAGTCTTCACTGCTACACTTTGTTCTTGCAGATTTCCAGCTTTACTTAATACAATTTATAATCCACAAGGATCTCCATAATAAAAGTGATTAATTTGATTAATTCCCAATATTTGTATGCTTCTTTGCCACCAATGACCTTAGCTTGACACTGCAGAGTCTCTGCACAGTTATGCCTGCTTCAGGAGCATACGTCTTCAATCTTTCAGTCGGAAAACTCTCTCATCTGCTATTTTGAACAGTGAATGAGACAGCTGGCTGACAGTTCACTTTTTCTAAAGAAAATTATATGGAGAAAAAGTTTTAATAGTTACTGTTCTTTGGGGTGTGTAGTAGTTATTCATTAACGGGTCAATTTTCAATAGGCTCTAGTTCCCTAAATTCAGCAATTAGGTGGCTAGAAATGAAATTCTGAAATGTAATCTCTGCACAGAGGCTGCATACAGCCACCAGTTTTCTCTAGGCAACTATATTTATCCACTTTTAAAGTAGACATTTCCAGGGATGTCTACTTTAAAAAAAAGACTAAAGACTCTTCTTTTCCAACAAGCCTTCCCAGTCTCTCAATCATACCAAGACGGAAAGCCTTCCCAAATAAGAAGCATCCCCTAATTTAGGTCACTGTACCAAGTCATACCTTCAGGTCTCTGCAACTGGACTACAATCTTTGAGTTCTAAAAATTCGTCTTATTTTATTATTTATATTTTCCTCTGCAACTGGACTACAATATCTAAGTTCAAAAATTCAAAAACTCATTTTATCTTATTATTTACATCTGGCATGGTTAATATGTCACTATATCCAAGTTAAATAGTTAAATTATACAGATTATATTACACAATTTTATTAATTACAATGTTAATCTATAATATTTATTATCATTATGTTATATTGTCATCCAGTTATGTTGTTACATATGTGCCACTGTTCTATGTAAAGCCCCTTATCTCTGTTGGGCAGTTTATTGTTATATGTAAACCGGAGTGATTTGTAGTCTCTATAAGAACCTCGGTATATAAAAAATTAAAAATAAATAATAAAAAATGTGACTGGGGTGGAGAAAAACGTAGCTGGCTACAGTGAATTTTCAATGCTAGCAGTTAAGTTTAGCCATCAATTTGTGCATAGAACAGCAGGTGTAACTATGACTAATTTTAGGCAGCTAATTACAGACAGCTGGCTAATTGAGGAGACAAAGTTAAGAGAGCCAGCAAACTATAGATTATCAACTAATTGTAAGAGACTACTTTTTAGGAGAATTTTTAACCACAAACCAATAAAACTAGCCAGCTAGTTTGTGTTTGAAAATTCTCCTAAAATTAGGCTATTTGCCCACTGACTAACTGGTTGAAAATCTACCCATTAACAATTCAATTTGCTCAAAATATTTTTGGCCTCTAAGAGGGCAAACATGGCAGTTTACGTAGGTTTTTCTTAATATCTACTGTTTTAAGAGCAGAGATTTTTAAGAGCAGAGATTTAATTTTGACTGAATAATATATTCATCTTGGCCTCAGAAAAGAAATTCATGCCACACAGAAAGAAGGGTTATCATGGGAAACAATCATGTATACTGGTTAGACCAAAGATCTGCTATTATCTACTATATTGCTATGACACTTCATTAATATCCTCAACTCTACCCACAGAGATGCAACTCTAAATACATTCACCCAAATATATAAGCCCAATTTATTTCTCCCTACTTTCTCCTCCCCTACCAAGCAGAGCATCAGACCTAAATAAATTTACTCTAAGGAACGAATAAATGTGGCTTTGATGGCCTGCTATTGGAAAATTGTAAACTATCAGTAACATCGTCCATGGTACCTGAATACTGGAGGGTTGCCAATGTGATGCAATTTTTAAAACGGGATCAATTGGTAATCCAGTAAACTACAGACCAGTGAGTCTGATGTCTGTGCCAGGCAAAATAGTAGAAACTATCAAAAAGAATAAAATTGCTGAACATATAGATAGGCATAGTTTAATGGAACAAAGTCAACTTGGACATAAACATGTGGATAAAGGTGAGCCAGCTGATATACTGTATCTGGATTTCCAGAAAGCATTTGACAAAGTCCCTCATGACAGACGTATTAAGAAATTAAAAAGTCATGACATAGGGGGCAGTGGTCTATTATGGATTGCCAACTGGTTAAAAGATAGAAAAAGGGAGTAGGGCTAAAAGGTAAATTTTCCCAATGGAGAAAGGTAAATAGTGGAGTGCCCTGGGGATCTGTTCTGGGACACAGCTTTTTAATATATTTATAAACGAACTGGAAATTGGAACAAATGAGGTAATCAAATTTGCTAATAACACAATTAATCAAAGTTGTTAAATCACAAGAGGCTTATGAGAATTACAAGAGGACATTGCGAAACTGGGAGACTAAGCATACAAATGGCAAACGAAAAAGGAGGAATAGCCTAGTGGTTAGAGCAGCAGACTATGAACCAAGAGACCAGGGTTTGAGTCCTGCTGTTGCTCCTTGTGATCTTGGGCAAGTCACTTTACCCTCCATTGCCTCAGGTACAAAAAAAAAACCAACTTAGATTGTAAGCCCTCTAGGGATAGAGAAAAACCTACAGTACCTGAATGTAAACTGGTGTGATATCTTGATTAAGATCGAATGTCGGTGTATAAAAATAATAAATAAATAAATAAAATAGAAGATGACAAGTGCAAAGTGATGCACATAGGGAAGAGTAATCCAAATTATGGCTACACAATCCAAGGATCCAATTTAGGAGTCACCACTCAGGAAAAGGATCTGGGTGTCATCACTGAAAATATGTTGAAATTTTCTGCTCAGTATGCAGCAGCAGCCAAGAAAGCAAATAGAATGCTAGGGATTCTTTATTTAAGGCTTTTATATACCGAAGTTTGTTTGCACATCACATCGGTTTACAGAAAACATAGAAAAACGATGAAAGAGAGTAAGGAAAAAAAAGTTACATCCAATAATTTCAATAGAGAGTTACAGATTCAACATAAATACAGCCAATAAATACAATAGAAAGTTACAGTTTTAATATATATAGAGGTTAGTTCTGTAAGCAAGAAGGAAAAGGAGAGAGTGATAGGAACAAGTCAATAAAAAAAAAACAAAAAAACTTTATACAGTGGAATTGTAGGTATTTATAAAGGTGTGGCATGGGGTTTGCTGTAGGTGGGGGAGTTATGGAAAAGTCTGTTTGAATAGCCAGGTTTTAAGATTATTTTTTTAATTTCTGTGTGCATGGTTCTAGTCATAGGTCAGGGGGCATTAAATTCCAATTAGAGAGCGCTCGATCTCTGATGGAGATTAGATGTGTAAGCTTAGGTGGAGGGATGTGTAAGGTACCAGAGTAGGCAGATCTGTTTAGTCTGGAAATGTAGGGTGTTGTTTAACCAGAGTACTTCATGATTATGAAGAGTCTTGTGAGGGCATCAATGGACGGGTCGGTGTCATTGATAGAAACAAAGATGCAATCAGTGAAACGGATAATCTAGGCACCGGAAGGACTCCTGATGGCGGAAGGAAACAAATGTTGCTTACCTGTAACAGGTGTTCTCACAGGACAGCAGAATGTTAGTCCTCACATATGGGTGACATCATCAGGATGGAGCCCAATCATGGAAAACTTCTGTCAAAGTTTCCAGAACTTTGACTGGCCCCTACTGGGCATGCCCAGCATGGCACTAACCCTGCAGCCAGCAGGGGTCCCCATTCAGTCTTATTTTATAGCTACAGGCAGTGCCGAAAAAATAAAACAACAAAACGTTACGAACCCAACACCGCGGGGCGGCGAGCGAGTTTCGTGAGGACTAACATCCTGCTGTCCTGTGAGAACACCTGTTAAAGGTAAGCAACATTTGCTTTCTCACATGACAAGCAGGATGGTAGTCCTCACATATGGGTGAGTACCAAGCTGAGGATCTCTGAACATGCACCAAATGTACCCAATGGCGTGCAACAGGCACAACAACTGGGGTGGAATTTGGTAGACGGCATCCTGAACCCCACCGGGCAGGCGGAAGGGTGTTGGTACGTCACGTTGGAAATAGGTTACGCAGGACAGATTGGCTGAAGATGGAATCTTGTCTTCCGGCTTTGTCTAGGCAATAGTGGGCTGCGAAGGTGTGGAGAGAACTCCAGGTGGCAGCCCTGCAAATGTCAGGAAGCGGCACCAATCTTAGGTGTGCTACTGAAGTCGCCATGGCCCTCACAGAGTGTGCTTTAACACGGTCTTGAAAAGGAATGCCTGCTTGCTGATAGCAAAAGAATATGCAGTCCGCCAACCAGGAGGAGAGAGTCTGCTTACCCACAGATTGCCCTAGTTTGTTGGGATGGAAAGAGACGAATAACTGAGTGCTCTTCCTGTGGGCAACTGTACGGTCTAGGTAGAACGCTAGAGCCCGTTTACAGTCAAGGGTATACAGAGCCTGTTCCCCTGGGATGGAGTGGGGCCTGGGAAAGAAGATAGGTAGTATGATGGATTGATTAATGTGAAACTCCAGAACTACCTTAGGCAAAATCTTAGGGTGAGTGCGGAGTTCCACCCGGTCTTGCAGGAGTTTAGTGTAAGGCGAACAGGTAACTAGGGCCTGTAACTCACTAACCCTGCGAGCTGAAGTGATAGCCAAAAGTAAAATCACTTTCCATGTGAGAAATTTTAGGTCACAGGAGTGAAGAGGTTCGAAGGGTGGTTTCATGAGCCGCCCGAGAACCAGATTAAGGTCCCAAGAAGGGGCCAGAGGACGTAAAGGTGGCTTGATATGGAGCAAGCCTTTAAGAAAACGTGTTACAAGGGGTTGTACCGATATAGGGATATCCCCGACACCTTTATGGAAGGTGGCTACCGCACTAACATGCATTCTGATGGAAGAGGTCTTTAGACCTGATTCCGATAAATGCCAGAGATAGTCCAAAAACCTTGGGATTGGACAGGAAAAGGGATCAAGGGATTGTGAAGAACACCATGATGTGTACCTTTTCCATTTATAGGAATAAGATTTTCTTGTGGAAGGCTTTCGTGAAGCAATCAGGACACGAGAAACCGAATCTGAAAGGTGAAGTGGTTGAAGGATTAACCTTTCAACATTCATGCTGTCTGGGACAAGGCCTGAAGAATGGGATAGCATAGACATCCGTCGTTCTGAGTGATCAGAAGCGGGTGCGTTCCAAGGGAATGTGCCTGCGGATGGAGAGATCCTGGAGTATGGGAAACCACACTTGGCGTGGCCAGTGAGGTGCTATCAGGATCATGGTTCCATTGTCCTGACGGAGCTTCACGAGAGTCTTCGAGAGAAGAGGAAGTGGAGGGAATGCATAAAGAAGACCGGCTGCCCACGAGAAGGAGAATGCATCTCTGGGCTGAGAGCGCTAGCTCCGAATGAAGGAGCAGTAATTGTCCACCTTATGGTTCTGAGGGGACGCAAAGAGGTCTATTTGGGGATGACCCCATTGCTGGAAGAGAGAGGTCGCTACAGAGGGATTGAGAGACCACTCGTGCGGTTGGAAGACACGACTCAGTTTGTCTGCCAAGACATTGTGCACTCCCGGCAAATAGGTGGCCCTGAGGTACATCAAGCGGGAGAGCGCTTCCGCCCAAATCTGCGCAGCTTCCTGACACAGAAGGAAGGAGCCTGTGCCTCCCTGCTTGTTGATGTACCACATGGCCTCCTGGTTGTCCGTCTGAATCAGGATGACGTGATTTGATAGGCAATCCTGAAAAGCTCTGAGAGCATATCGCATCGCTCGAAGCTCCAGGAAATTTATCTGGTTTTTGGCTTCCTCTGGAGACCAAAAACCTTGTGACTGCAGATCGTTCACATGAGCTCCCCAGCCGAGGTTGGAAGCGTCGGTGGTGAGAATGAGTTGAGGATCTGGCAGGTGAAAAGGCAGTCCCTGGAGGAGATTGTTCTGATCTTTCCACCAGGCGAGAGACAGACAGAGTGCGTCGGTGATGTGGACAATGGTTGACAGAGGCTGAGTCGCTTGAATCCATTGTGACCTCAGAGTCCAATGCATGACTCTCATGGCCAGGCGGGCCATTGGTGTGAGATGGACTGTGGACACCATGTGTCCAAGAAGGACAAGGAATTGTCGAGCTGTTGCTGTATACTGAGACTGCAACTGATGAGCGAGGGACACGAGGGTTTGCACTCGTTGTTGAGGTAGAAAGGCTTTTGCCTGTAAGGTGTCCAAGTCTGCCCCAATGAACGATAAGGTTTGAGATGGGACTAAATAGGATTTCTCGTAATTGACGAGAAATCCTAGAGAGATTAGAGTGTGTAGGGTCAAATCCAGGGACGACCGAGCAGCTTGCTGGGTTGGGGCCCTGATTAACCAGTCGTCTAAATAGGGGTAGACGTGAACACCTTGTTTCCTGAGAAAAGCTGCGACGACTACTAGGCATTTGGAAAAGACTAGTGGTGCCGATGCTAGGCCCAATGGAAGCACCCGGTATTGATAGTGCCTTGGTCCTACTAAAAACCGAAGGTACTTGTGATAAGCTGGAGCTATCGTGATGTGGGTGTATGCGTCCTGGAGGTCCAGAGAGCAGAGTCAGACTCCTCTTTGTAGAAGAGGTAGAAGTGAGCCCAAGGTTACCATTTTGAACTTTTCCCGCTGGAGGTACTTGTTGAGGGCACATAGGTCCAGAATTGGACGAAGCCCCCCGGATTTTTTGGGGATCAAAAAATACCGGGAATAGAACCCTAGGCCTTGTTGCGAAAGAGGAACGGGATCTATTGCTCTTAACTGGAGAAGAAGGGAATCCTCCTGCTCCAGAGGGACAGAGTGGTCGGTTAGTCTCCACGCTTGTAGAGGTGGGGAATCCGGTGGAACAGCAAGAAAATTCAGATGGTAACCCTGAGCAATGATTGCCAGCACCCATTGGTCGGTTGTGATTGATTGCCATATTCCATCAAAGTGGCATAATTGGCCTCCCACTGGTATGCTTGGCAGAGGGATCAGGCTGCTGCTCTCCAAGTGAAAGTCAAAAACCTGAAGCAGGCCCCGGCTGGGGAGGTGCTTGTGGCTTTTGCTTCCGGGGCTGGTGAGGCTGAGATTTTTGATAAGGCCTCATAGCTCGGGACCTTGTTGGTGGAGGATAGTACATCCTTGGGCGGAAGAATGACTTCTTAGAGTCCTTCTTGAAGGGCTGTCTAGAAGGGAAGTCAGAAGGTATCGATGAGAGCTGTTTGAGGGTCTCATGATGGTCCTTTAATTCAGCCACTATTTGCTGAATCTGTTCACCGAACAGATTATCTCCTATGCAGGGCAGGTCAGAGAGCCTGTCTTGTACTTCTGGGCGAAGGTCAGAAGACTTGAGCCAGGCCCAGCGTCTTGCCGAAATGGCAGTTGCAGACACTCTAGTGGAGGTGTTGAAGATATCGTAAGCTGTTCGTATCTCATGCTTCCCTGCTTCAAAGCCCTTGTTGACAAGGGTTTGAAGGTGTTCTTGGAATTGGTCAGGCAGGGTTTCAGAGAAGTCCTATATTTGCTTGAAAATGACCCTGTTGTATTGGGTCATGTACAGCTGGTAAGAAGCAATTCTGGAGATGAGCATGGCCCCTTGGAACACTCGTCGACCAATATTGTCTAGGAACTTGTGTTCCTTGACAGGAGGGGGTAGAGGAGTGTGGCTTCATCCTTTTCGCTTTCTTTTGAGCTGATTCTACCACAACTGAGTGGTGGTCAAGCTGAGATTTTTGAAAGCCCAGGGCTGACTGTACTAGATAAGTAGTGTCAGCTTTTCTGTGTACTGGGGCAATGGATCCAGGATTTTCCCAGCTCTTTTTGAGGAGGTCAAGCAGAACTTGATGAATGGGAATAGAAGTGATCACTTTAGGGGCATCCAGGAATTGGAGAAGCTCCATCATCTGGTGCCTATCATCTTGCTCCGTCTGAAGCTGAAAAGGGACCAATTCCGACATTTCTTTCACAAAATTAATGAAAGAGAGGTCCTCTGGAGGAGAACACTTCCTACTTTCAGTAGGTGAGGGAGGTGAAGGTAAGTCATCGGTGTCTGAGGAAGTATCATTACCCCAAGTGTCATAAGGATCAGTAGGCTGACCTGTAGAACGAGAAGGGGGTTGGATACCCGACGGCCCCGGCTGAGGCTCCGAGAAAATCAAAGGAATCGCCGGGGGCACCGTGGACGGCCTGGAAAGCATCGGTGCCGGTATCGAAGGCATCGATGGCGCCGATGTGCCTATCGCTCCCGATGAATGAATCAGTGGCGAGGGACGACATGGCATCGATGGCTGAGGCAATACCCCCGAAGGAGGAATGCGGAACGGTGTTTCTCCTCCCGATGAGGCTGTCATCGGGGATCGCACCGGAGCCATCGGAGACCCGGGAATCACCGGTGGAAGGGCAGTCATGAGCGCCTCCATCCGGGATAGCAGCGGTTCCAGCGCTGCTGAAATCGGGTCAGTGACCGGTTCCACTCTCGATACCGATGTCTGTGCCGCAGGGACCTGGAGTCATTGCATCGCCTTGTCGATGGCCTCCTGGCCCAGCCCGTCCAGTTCTTCCCGGAGAACTGGGGCAATCAGCTCCGGCTCCGAGACAGAAGACGAAGGCTGAGGCACAGTCGGAGGGACCACCTTTACAGGCGGAATCGCGACTCCCAAACCCCGATCGGGTGAGGGTGGCCTCGATGTCCCGGTCGCGGGAGTGGTCGGTGCCGTTCCTGGACGGGGCTTCTTCGATGGTGGCTCGGACGGTGGCGAGGTCGATAATTTAGCTCCCTCGACAGTCCGAGACTTACGATGCCGATGGCGATGTTTCTCCGTTCGATCTCCTCGATCTTGAGGGGGAGAAACGGGAGTCGATGGCCGTGAAGACGTCGATGGCGGACGGTCACCGGACGGTTGTCGATGTTGGTGCGACTTCGTTGGTGCCGGATCCGATGACGTCGATGCAATGGACGGCGTCGGGGTGTGAGCACAGAAGAGGAGTCCCATCTTCTCCATTCTGTCTTTGAGACCTTTTGGTGTCATGAGGGCACATTTGGTGCAAGTCAGGACATCATGCTCACGGCCTAAGCACATTACACAGACGCTATGAGGGTCTGTGATCGACATGGTGCAAGTACAATCTGGGCACCGATGAAAACCCGATGCCATGGCCATAGAAAAAAATCGAGCCACGGTACGGTCGACAGCCAGCAGACCGCGAGGGCCAAACTCGACGGTAACCGACGAAAAAACTTACCGGAGTACCACGGCCAGAGAAAGTTAGAGGAGGGACCCCTGTGGGGCAAGATATTTTAAAAGAGTCCGTGAGGAAAAAATTCCTGTCAGGAATGTGTTCAGAGCTCCTAAACCGCGAGGCTACTGCTGAGTGGAAAAAAGAAGACTGAAGGGGGACCCCTGCTGGCTGCAGGGTTAGTGCCATGCTGGGCATGCCCAGTAGGGGCCAGTCAAAGTTCTGGAAACTTTGACAGAAGTTTTCTGTGATTGGGCTCCATCCTGATGATGTCACCCATATGTGAGGACTACCATCCTGCTTGTCCTGTGAGAAAATTTGTTACAAGTGCATAACTACATTTTTTGTGGCTTTAAAGGGTGTGGGAGTGAGGGTGGTGGTGTGTGTGCAAGGCTGTAAGGTTTCCCTAGGCCTAGGGTATGTAACACCCTTCCCTTGACCATTGGTTCTGTGGAGGAGTAGATAGGTGTCAGTTTTTAAAAATATACATTGCTGGAGGGAGCTGGACTTTATTTGATAGGCTGGGGACACAGACTGAATGAATCGTGGGTGGGGGGATGGGGGCAGGACAGTACTTGTTCGCACAGGGCAGCAACAAAGCTAGCACCAGCCTTGTCTATAGTTATGCTCTTGGAAGTAGAAATTGCAAATCTTGATAAAACTGGTTCATCAAAAGTTCATCTGACTTGTTGGAAGTTTTGATAAATCTAACAAAATGTATCAGAATTAAACCACAATCAATAGTACAACTATCAAACATCTGACTGAAACTTTTGAGTGTGGCAGATGCCCCCAGTCTGGCCACCAGATGTTACTGACACTGTAGTATAACACTCTAGTAAGAAACAATCCATATTTATTTTATTTATTTATTTGCTTTTATATACAGACATTCGATCGAGATATCACATCGGTTTACATATAACTCGGTGAATAGAGCAGGGTCTGCCTTATTTTACATTGAAACAATTAACATGGTAACTTGCCTTAATTTACATTGTAAACATTTAACATGGTAACTTGTCTAGCAACGAAGGGGATGAGTATAAATTATAACAATTTAAAATATATAGGATAGTAGCAAATCACAGTAACATTTATAATGTCATAATATGAATATGGGTTATTTATAATGTCATAATATGAATATGGGTTTACATAGTAATGAGGTAATTTGAGAGTTTAAAACAAAAACATTTTACATTGCAACAAGAATTTATGACAATTTACATTGCGTCGGGGTGACATCGTAATGTGGTATTTGAACAATTTATAACAGTCTAGATCGTAGCAATGTGGCTTGTGTCAGGTTTGGAGAGGGTGTTATTGTGTGGGAAGATGGAGGGAGGGGAAGTGGAGGCGGGGGAGGCGGGAGGCTAGCGGAGGGGTCTTTATGGGGGTGAGAGGTCTTATGGGGGGGGGAGTGGTGGAGAGGGAGGGAAGAGGGGTAGAATTGGAGGGCGTGAGCTGAGGGAGGGTGGTGAAGAAGTGAGTGGAGGTGGGGGGGGGATTATTATGGGTGAATGTTGAAGAAGGAGGGAGTGAGGATTCAGGGGTAGGGAGTTAAACTCAAGGAGGGGGTTGAGAGTCTGGCGGGAAGACTTTTCTGAATAGCCATGTTTTAAGTTGTTTTTTGAAGTCTTGGGCGGAGGGTTCGTTCCTGAGGTAGGATGGGAGTGAGTTCCATAGTGTTGGGCCCGCTACTGATATGGCTCGTTTGCGGGTGGAGGTTCAGTGTGCTGTTTTGGAGTTGGGGACCGTGAGGAGGCCGGCGTTGGAGGATCTGAGGTTTCTCTGTGTGGTGTATGGACGTATTGCAGTGTTTAGCCAGTTCATTCTGTTGTTGTTAATTTTTTTATGGATGAGGGTGAGGGTTTTGTATTGGATCCTTTGACTGATGGGTAGCCAGTGAAGTTCTTTTAGTGTGGGTGTGATGTGATTGCATTTTTTCATGTTTGTGATGGTCCTGGCTGTGGCGTTTTGCAGAACCTGAAGAGGTTTGATGTATGTTTCGGGGAGTCCAATAAGTAATGAATTGCAGTAGTCGAGCTTCGAAAAGATGATTGATTGCAGGACTGTACGAAAATCTTGGGCGTGCAGAAGGGGTTTTAGTTTTTTTTAATGTTTGTAGCTTGAAGAATCCATCCTTTATCATGTTGGAGATGTGGTGTTTGAGGTTGAGTTGGCTATCCCTCAGACCCTCCCAACTGGAGGATCTAGATTGGAGGCCTGAACACTATTTAGCCCAGCCATTTTAAAACACTTTCAGGCCGATACAGTAAGAAATGCAGGAGAGCGGGTGCTCAACACTGAGCGCCCGCTCTCCCGGGTGCATGATTCTGTATTTAAATTAGGTATCGAGCTAATAAGGACGCGCTAGGGACAATACCGCATCCCTAGTGTCTCCTTATTAGCGGTAGAGGTGGCTATCAGCAGGTCCGACAACCAATGCTCAATTTTACCGGCATTGGTTTTCAAACCCGCTGACTGGCGGGCAGATTTTTTTTTTTTTTTTTTTTTTTAATGTTTGGTTCCTCCGACCAGGATATTAAGTTGGAGGGTGTACAGAAAAGCAGTATTTTATGCTTTTCTGTACACTTTTCCGGCTTGCTCAGAACTTAACGCCTGCCCTTGGGCAGGCATTAATTTCTGAGAGTAAAATGTGTGGGTGCTAAACAGTGCGCTCAGCCGAGCACACAGTACTGAATTGGCCTGTTTGGGTTCAGTTTGAGGAAGCAGTTTAAGATTAGGATGTCTGATTTTTATACTCTGGTGAAGCCTCCCAGCTTCACCCAAATGGAGTTTCTGTTACAAGTGATACCTTATCATGCATTCCCTGCCAAAGGGTCCTTCTATTAATTTGCAGAGAGAGAGATTTTTAAGCCTGGTACTCTTCAGGGGACTAAAGAGCCTATTCTAAACCCTAGGTGGGCAAGCACCAATGTAGATCCTAATGCGAGATACAGTGAAGGCAGAAGACGTATCCAGTTAACCTTTATTCTTTTGGACTTTAGCATCGTGGGGAGGCTTTTGGATCCCCCTTTCCAACTGGGATTGCAGAGCTGAGATCTAGCCTGATCCCATTAACTTTTCCCCAAGAGAAGTCCCCCGAAAGATTAGTAAATACAGGATGAAAGAACCACTAAGGGAGGAAGAACAAGAGCAGGAAACCCCAACCGGATCTCTACATCAAGGGACCAGGATGGGCTGGATGTCCGAGGAGAAGATAACCAAAGATAGAATTTTTGCAGTAAAATTGGGGCCCCCTCCACCAGGTTTCCCTCACAGCTGCTGGGTAATCTGTGTGCATTAACAGTCAACATGGGGCTACCCAGATGCCTGAAAAAAGAACACCTACCTACCCAGAGCCACACAAGTACCAACATTCAGATGTAACTTCAATATTATGACAATGCATTTTAATTTATGAGTATTAATCAGTAAACTTTTATTTAACACCCTGAGCCTGGCCCTGTCTATTCATTACAGCCTCTCGCCTCATGAGAAGCACCTACAGAATACATACACTGGGAATTTTGTATCATCATCTGGGCCACAGGCGAGAACTTACCCCCATAAAAAGAATCCCTCCCAGGGATTAAGAGTCAAACATGGGATGAAATTGCTAGCCGGATCAGTTGTGTGCCCTAAAGGGTGTTACTTCTCCCAAAATAGGGGACAGTGAAATGCTAAGAAAAATTAGGGAGGCTAACCAAGTAATAATGGGAGACTTCAATTACCTCAATATTGACTGGGTAAATGTATCATCGGGACACGCTAGAGAGATAACGTTCCTGGATGGAATAAATGATAGCTTTATGGAGTAGTTTGTTCAGGAACCTACGAGAGAGGGAGCAATTTTAGATCTAATTCTCAGTGGAGCACAGGACTTGGTGAGAGAGGTAACGGTGGTGGGGCCGCTTGGCAATAGTGATCATAATATGATCAAATTTGATTTAATGATTGGAAGAGGAACAGTGTGCAAATCCAAGGCTCTCGTGCTAAACTTTCAAAAGGGAAACTTTGATAAAATGAGAAAAATTGTTAGAAAAAAACTGAAAGGAGCAGCTACAAAAGTAAAAAATGTCCAAGAGGCGTGGTCATTGTTAAAAAATACTATTCTAGAAGCACAGTGCAGAAGTATTCCACACATTAAGAAAGGTGGAAAGAAGGCAAAACGATTACCAGCATGGTTAAAAGGGGAGGTGAAAGAAGCTATTTTAGCCAAAAGATCTTCATTCAAAAAAAAAAAAATTGGAAGAAGAATCCAACAGAAGAAAATAGTATAAAGCATAAACGTTGGCAAGTTAAATGTAAGACATTGATAAGACAGGCTAAGAGAGAATTTGAAAAGAAGTTGGCTGTAGAGGCAAAAACTCACAGTAAAAACATTTTAAAATATATCCAAAGCAGAAAGCCTGTGAGGGAGTCAGTTGGACCCTTAGATGATCGAGGGGTTAAAGGGGCACTTAGAGAAGATAAGGCCATCGCGGAAAGATTAAATGATTTCTTTGTTTCGGTGTTTACTGAAGAGGATGTTGGGGAGGTACCCGTAATGGAGAAGGTTTTCATGGGTAATGATTCAGATGGACTGAATCAAATCACGGTGAACCTAGAAGATGTGGTAGGCCTGATTTACAAACTGAAAAGTAGTAAATCACCTGGACCAGATGGTATACATCCCAGAGTTCTGAAGGAACTAAAAAATGAAATTTCAGACCTATTAGTAAAAATATGTAACCTATCATTAAAATCATCCATTGTACCTGAAGACTGGAGGATAGCAAATGTAACCCCAATATTTAAAAAGGGCTCCAGGGGCGATCCGGGAAACTACAGACCGGTTAGCCTGACTTCAGTGCCAGGAAAAATAGTGGAAAGTGTTCTAAACATCAAAATCACAGAACATATAGAAAGACATGGTTTAATGGAACAAAGTCAGCATGGCTTTACCCAAGGCAAGTCTTGCCTCACAAATCTGCTTCACTTTTTTGAAGAAGTTAATAAACATGTGGATAAAGGTGAACTGGTAGATATAGTATACTTGGATTTTCAGAAGGCATTTGACAAAGTTCCTCATGAGAGGCTTCTGGGAAAAGTAAAACGTCATGGGATAGGTGACAATGTCCTTTCGTGGATTGCAAACTGGCTAAAAGACAGGAAACAGAGAGTAGGATTAAATGGACAATTTTCTCAGTGGAAGGGAGAGTACAGTGGAGTGCCTCAGGGATCTGTATTGGGACCCTTACTTTTCAATATATTTATAAATGATCTGGAAAGAAATACGACGAGTGAGATAATCAAATTTGCAGATGATACAAAATTGTTCAGAGTAGTTAAATCACAAGCAGATTGTGATAAATTGCAGGAAGACCTTGTGAGACTGGAAAATTGGGCATCCAAATGGCAGATGAAATTTAATGTGGATAAGTGCAAGGTGATGCATATAGGGAAAAATAACCCATGCTATAATTACACAATGTTGGGTTCCATGTAAGGTGCTACAACCCAAGAAAGAGATCTAGGTGTCATAGTGGATAACACATTGAAATCGTCGGTTCAGTGTGCTGTGGCAGTCAAAAAAGCAAACAGAATGTTGGGAATTATTAGAAAGGGAATGGTGAATAAAACGGAAAATGTCATAATGCCTCTGTATTCCTCCATGGTGAGACCGCACCTTGAATACTGTGTACAATTCTGGTCGCTGCATCTCAAAAAAGATATAATTGCGATGGAGAAGGTACAGAGAAGGGCTACCAAAATGAGAAGGGGAATGGAACAGCTCCCCTATGAGGAAAGACTAAAGAGGTTAGGACTTTTCAGCTTGCAGAAGAAACGGCTGAGGGGGGATATGAGAGAGATGTTTAAAATCATGAGAGGTCTAGAACGGGTAGATGTGAATCGGTTATTTACTCTTTACTCGGATAGTAGAAAGACTAGGGGGCACTCCATGAAGTTAGCATGGGGCACATTTAAAACTAATTGGAGAAAGTTCTTTTTTACTCAACGCACAATTAAACTCTGGAATTTGTTGCCAGAGGATGTGGTTAGTGAGTTAGTATAGCTGTGTTTAAAAAAGGATTGGATAAGTTCTTGGAGGAGAAGTCCATTACCTGCTATTAAGTTCACTTAGGGGTAGATTTTCAGACCGTGCGAATAGGCGTACTTTTGCTGGCGCACCAGGCGCCAGCAAAAGTACGCGGGATTTTAGTAGATCTGCGCGTATCCGCTAAAATCCTGGATCGGCGCGCGCAAGGCTATCGATTCTGTATAGCCGGCGCGCAGCCTACCCCCGTTCCCTCCGAGGCCGCTCCGAAATCGGAGCGGCCTCCCCTCACCTTCCCCTCCCTTCCTCTACCTAACCCACCCGCCCGGCCCTGTCTAAACCCCCTCCTTACCTTTGTCGGGGCATAAATCCCCGCGCGCCGGGACGCAACCTGGGGGCAGGTCCGGAGGGCGCGGCCACGCCCCCGGACCGCCCTGGGCCGTAACCACGCCCCCGGGCCTGCCCCCAAAACGCTGCCGACATGCCCCCTAAACGCCGCGCGGCTCGGGCCCGCCCCCCGACACGCCCCCCTCGGAAAACCCCGGGACTTACGCGAGTCCCGGGTTCTGCGCACGCCGGTAGGCCTATTGAACATAGGCGCACGGCGCGCAGGGCCCTGCTCGCCTAAATCCGCCCGGATTTAGGAGAGCAGGGCTCTGAAATTCCGCCCCTTAGAGAATAGCCACTGCCATTAGCAATGGTAACATGGAATAGACTTAGTTTCTGGGTACTTGCCAGGTTCTTAGGGCCTGGATTGGCCACTGTTGGAAACAGGATGCTGGGCTTGATGGACCCTTGGTCTGACCCAGTATGGCATTTTCTTATGTTCTTAGTTACATGAGTTTGATAAAACTAGGTATTAAACACAATTTTTGAATTATGAACTTCTAAAATCAGGGAATGGAAATTCCATCAGATTTTATCAAATCACTGAAAAATGTGCATTAAGTTCAATAAACTTACTCCACAAATCTGGAAAAGAATTTCCCAGATCAGGCTAGAAACTTGCCTGGTTCTGATTTCTTTTCAAATGTTTTGAATACATATTCTTGGGAGCAGTTTATGTTGATTTAGCAAGATTACTGCAAGCAAGAATTCAGGAACTAAGACTAGGCCAGTGGCTCAGCAGTAGTACTGCATACTTCCATGCAGTAGACCTGAGTTTGATTCCCTAGCAAGGTTTCTACTCCCCAAGCTGGCCAGCACTAGATATGCTATGAAAAACTGCAGTTGCTTACCTGTAACAGGTGTTCTCCTAGGACAGCAGGATGTTAGCCCTCACTTGTGGGTGACATCATCCGATGGAGCCCAGCATGGAAAACTTTTGTCAAAGTTTCTAGAAGCTTTGACTAGCAGACTGAGCATGCCCAGCATGCCACTATGCACGCGTACACGCAAGGTCCCACTTCATAGAAAAAATATGAGCAAAAAAATAAAACAACAAACCGGAAGGAGAACCCAACTCTGTGGGGAGGCGGGTGGGATTCCTGAGGACTAACATCCTGCTGTCCTAGAAGAACACTTGTTACAGGTAAGCAACTGCACTTTCTCCTAGGACAAGCAGGATGGTAGTCCTCACATATGGGTGACTACCACGCTCCAGGCTGTCCCCATTAGCAAGTGAGACCAACAGTGACTGAACAAAGTGCCAACGGGCACAACAACAACTGCAGTGCTGTAGGTTGGCAGGGGACCGTCTGGCTCCCACTAGGGGCAGAAGGCAGGAAGAGTTGCGTTCAGTTCTGGAACAGATGGCGCAGGAAGGATTGACCAAAGGCACTGTCCTGACAGCCATCCTTGTCCAAGCGGTAATGAGCCGCAAATGTGTAAAGAGAACACCACGTTGCGGCCTGGCAAATCTCGATGACGGAGACTGCTTGCAGATGAGCCACCAACACCGCCATGGCCCACACAGAGTAAGCCTTAACTCTGCCGGCTAGCAGAAGACCTGCTTGCGCATAGCAGAAGGCGATGCAATCTGCCAGCCAGTTGGATAAGGTCTGTTTACCCACAGTCACTCCCAGCCTACCGGTATCGAAGGACACAAAGAGCTAAGTGGACTGCCTGTGGCTGGCTGTTTAATCTAAATAGAAAGCCAAGGCCCTCTTGCAGTCCAGGATATGAAAGCTCGTTCCCCTGGGTGGAAATGAGGCCTAGGAAAGAAGGTGGGTAAAACGATGGACTGATTAAGGTGGAAATCAGTCACAACCTTAGGCAGGTACTTAGGATGCGTACGCAAGACCACACGATCGTGGAAGAACCTCATGTATGGTGGGTACGTAACCAGGGCCTGAAGCTCACTGACTCTACAAGCCAAAGTAATTGCCACCAGGAATATAACTTTCCAGGTGAGGAACTTTGGGTCACAGGAGCGCAGCAGCTCAAAGGGAGGATGCATGAGATGCGCTAGGTCAATGTTGAGGTCCCAGGACACAACAGGAAGTCGAAGATGGGGCTTCAGCTGGAGCAGGCCCCTCATAAAGCGACCTACTAAAGGCTGCACCGATATGGGTATACCAGTGATACCTCAATGGTACGTACTCATAGCACTGAGATGGACCCTGACTGAGCTGGTTTGAAGCCCAGACTCGGAAGGGTGCCACAAGTAGTCCAGCAGCTGGGGAAGGGGGCATGTGCATCGTCTCCACTTCAAACTTTAGGACTTCCTGGTGGAAGGTTCTTGGAAGCCACCAGCACCTGGGAGACACTGTCCGAGAGGGCCAAAGGCTGAAGTACTAAGCACTCAACATCCAAGCCATTAGGGCCAATGCCCGGAGGTTCGGATGGCGCAGGGTGCCCTGTTTCTGTGTGATCAGATCGGGCGCAGTCCCCAGCCAGATGGGGGCCCTGACCGACAGGTTCCGCAGGAGAGGGAACCAGATCTGTCGGGGCCAAAAGGGCACAAGGATCATGGTCCCTCTGTCATGTTGAAGCTTCAGCAGCGTTTTCAAGAGGACCGGGATAGGAGGGTGTGCATACAGCAGACCCCCTCCCCCAGTGCAGGGAGAAGGCTTCGCAGGCCAAATGCCTGCCCCCTGACAACATGGAGCAGAACCTGCTCACCTTGTGATTGTGCAGGGAGTCAAAGAGGTCTACATCTGGCTGCTACCACCGGGTTGAGAGACCATTTGTGTGGCTGGAAGAAGTGGCTCAGCTGGTCCGCCAGCACATTTAGAGTCCCAGGCAGGTAAGTCGCTCGTAGTGACATCCCCTGTGACAGGGCCCAGGTCCACACATTCACCGCCTAGTGACAGAGGAGGAACGAGCCCATGCCTCCCTGTTTGCTGATATACCATATCGCCACCTGGTTGTCTGTCCGGATCAGGACTTCCTTGAGCGACAACCGGTCTCTGAATACCCATTAAGGCTTAACAGATCACCTGAAGCTCCAGAAAGTTTATTTGACAGCGGGCTTCGTGAGCAGTCCAGAGACCCTGTGTGTGGATGCCGTCCACATGGGCTCCCCAGCCTTGAGGAGAGGCATCGGTTCTGAGGATCATTTGAGGCAGAGCAGTTTGGAAGGGAACCCCTTGCTTCAAATTGGAGAGGTTTCCCACCAGGACAGAGAACCCCGCAGATATTCTGTGACTGCAGCACAAGTCTCAAGGTCTTGAAAGGCCTGTCACTACTGTGATCGCAAGGTCGATTGAGCCCTCCGCATGCACAAATGGGCAAGAGGGGTGACACAGACAGAAGCCGCCATGTGGCCCAACAATCCGAGTAGAAGGCGGGCAGTCACCTGCAAGCTGCTGCGCACGAAGGTCGCCAGCAAGGCAAGGGTAAGAGCCCGATCGCGGGACAGAAACGCTTTTGCCTGCACTAGGTCTAGTCTGGTTTCTATGAAGTCCAGCTGAGGAGACGGGTAGAGGTGAGACTTTGGGTAGTTGATAACGAACCCCAAGGCTTGTAGAATCTGCACTGACAGGGCTAAAGCACTCAGTGCCCCTGTGCGGAAATCACTCTTGACTAACCAGTCATCTAGGTATGGGAAGACATGCACTGCCCGACACCTGAGATACGCAGCCACCACCGCCAGGCATTTGGTGAATATGTGACAGGCTGAGGCCAACCCAAAAGGCAGCACTTTGAACTGATAGTAAGCCTTCCCCTCCACGAAGCGGAAGTATTTTCTGTGGCCGGGGAAAATGGCTATGTGAGCGTAAGCTTCCTTGAGATACAGGGAGCAGAGACCATCTTGAATTATTCTCTTCAAAGAAAATTATTCAATGCCCTAAGGTTAAGGATGGGGCACAAGCCGCTATTCCTTATCGGAATCAGGAAATACCTCAACTAGAGCCCTCAGCCCTGCTGAGAATGAGGGACTGGCTCTACCGCACCCGCTACTAGAAGGGCGGAGAGCTCCGTTTGAAGTATGACCTGCTGGGCAGACGAACCCCATGATAGACATGGGGGAGAAGTTCCTGGGAGCCGACTGAAGTTAAAACGGTACTCCTGATGGATAATGGTAAGGACCCATCAGTCTGAAGTGATGTCTTCCCAGCAATGGGCAAAGCCAATTAGCCTGCCCCCCACTGAGGGATCTGGCAACAGGGGTGCCCTCGACTGACTCATGCCCCCTCGCTGCCAGTCAAAAGCCCTTATTGCTGGGGCACCGGCTGGGGCCTAGGCGCACGCTGCTGGCGAGGGCGACCCTTGGAGCTAATGCATGGCATGCGAGCTCGGAAGGCCAAAGGAATACTTCCTCTGCCTACAGAAGGGCTTCCGGGATCCCAGCATGGAGGACTTCCTGGCCAAGGATGGGGCATCGCAAGCACTAGCGGAGAGCTGTTGAAGGGTGTCATGGTGCTCCTTCAATTGCGCTACTGCATCCTGGACCTTATCCCCAAAGTGGTTGTCACCTGTGCAGAGGAGGTCAGCAAGCTTCTCTTGTACCTCTGGGTGGAGGTCAGAAGCTCTGAGCCAGGCCATCCTACGGGTGCCGATGCCCACTGCGGCTACGTGGGCCGCCATTTCAAAGACATCGTAGGTGGATCGCACCTTGTGCTTGCCAGCCTCCAAACCCAGCAGAACGATGGCCGAGAGTGCCTCCTGTTGCTGCTGAGGTAGATCCTCTGCGAGGTCCCGGTCTTGCTTCCAGAGGTTCTGGCTGCACTGAGTCATGTATAACTGGTAGGCGGCAATATGGGCGATCAGCATGGCACTCTGGAAGACCTTCCTGCTGTTGCATTCGTGACTCTTCTTGCCCCTCGCTCCACCCTCTCTACCTTGGGAGCGACTCCCTTCGGCTCTGACGGACAGATGCGGCCACGGCTTCTCACCGCCTCTTGGTCCCGGTGTCCCCGGGCTGGCTTGACGCTACAATTCGCCATGTTCCTGATGACGTGAGGGCACACGCACGTGTGCTCCAGACTTTGTACCAGCAAGGGCGCAAACCTCGGGGGCGTCCCCCCGTAGTGGCGTCATCCATTTCCACTTTAAAAGGTCTTTGTTTGCTAACCTCTAACGAGTTAGCAAGGAACTCCAACAGGACTTGCTTCGGCAGTCCACGATACTTGCAACAACGATCCGAGTCAGCAAGGGGAATCCTTCTCCTCTGCTCGGCCCTTTCAAACTTACCAGGAGTACCCGCTCCATGGGGGCTCCACTCTCTCTTCTTGATTTCAGATTGCCAGAATACTCAGAAGACTCCTCATTGCCTGGAAGCGATCGCAGATGTGAACACAGTGAGTTCTCTTGTAGATAGGAATCTGTACTCGCTCCACGAGGGCCTACATTCCTATAGCTCTGAAGACTCCCTTCCATCCAAGATTTTATCGCAGGTACGGAGATCGAGAGTTATATTGGCAAGATTGCAGATAAAAACCGGTACTCGCTCCACGAGGGCCCATGTTCCTAGAATCCTTTACAGACTCTCTTCTACTCTAGAAGCCATTTCATATACAGCTATTGTGAGTTCTTATTGCAGACCGTTGGTGGGATCCAGTGCTCACCTACGGCTCCTGTTCCTGAATGTACTGAAGACTTTCTGTAGTATAGAGAGTCTCTGTAGTATAGAGACTATTGCAGACATCTACTATTGTGAGTGTACCATCTTGTATCCAGTATACCCTGTCTATTCACTACTTCTAGTCTCTCTCTACAGCTCAGCGACCCAGAGATTATATTCCAGTATCAGAAGGACTTCAGCCCTGCTGAACACATCGACTCACTACTGCCACCACTGGTGGTCCAGCTTCCAGCCTAATAAAGAACTATTTGTGTTTATCTCATATTCTAGCCTAGCCGGTGGTTCCTCTCAGGATCTCCTCCTGGGGGCGCTGTCATCTGCCATTGATCCAGGGATTCACCATTTCCTCCTAGTGGTGATTTCTTAAACTACTATTACTCTGTGGGAGCCAACCACTACTGACCACTAACACCGCTTACGGAAGTATTATATAGATAGCTACCTTCTCTTTCTATGGGACTTGCTAGCAGCCTATATATAACAGCTTGCTATTCTGTAACGGAGGGATGACAGATTGCTATCTCTGTAGCGAAGCACAATATACCTATTGTTAGCTCCTCTCCTCAGAAGAGTATCTTTGTACAGACTGCCAACTACTCTTCCCTGGGGAGTTGATCCATAACAGATTGCTACCTCCTTCCCTTACAGGAGCATCTAACAGCAGTTCGCTAACAGACTACTTCTTGCACTACAGATAGCTAACTCCTCCCCTCTGGAGGAGCAGATCATGACAGATTGCTACTCCTCCCCCTTTCAGGAGAAAAGCATAACAGAGAGCTAACTCCGCCCTCCTGGCAGGATAAGCGATAACAGATTGCTAACTCCTCCCCTCTGGAGGAGGAGAGTGTAACACCTGCCCAAGGCATTGAGCTCCCTATATTCACGCCCCAGGGGGGCAGAAGCATGGGTACGGGAGCGCCTGGTTTTCTTCAAGGCGGACTCTATGGCCACCAACTGGTGGGGGAGGTGCCGCTTCTCGAACCCCACTGCTTGCTGCACCAAATAGGTGTCATCTGCCTTCCTATTGACAGGGAAGATAGAGATCAGGTGCTCCCACATCCAAGGAAGGAGGTCTTTGAAAATATCATGGACGGGAACCGCCACGATGTCCATAGAAGCATCGCCTAACTGGAGTAATTCCAGCATCTTGTGTCATGCATCCTCCTCCGTGAGCAATTGGAAGAGGACAGCCTCGGCCATGGCCCTGACAAACCCTGCAAAGGACAGATCCTCAGGGGGAGACCGATGCCTTTCTTCGGGCGGAGAGGGCTCCAAGAGGGGGTCATCCGAGTTGTCGGAGGAAGACTCCATGGAATCATCCCCCCAAGGGTCGTCAGGCCCTTCTTTTTCACTAGGGCCAGTGCGTCGGGGCGAGACCCATATGGGATATCAGTGTTGGGCTCCAACGGCTTTGGAGGCACCATGGGAATCAACAGCTCCCCTGACATTGAGGGGGCAGGAGGCTGCGGGAGGCCGGAGGGTCCTGGTAAAGGCTCGGGGAACCGAGGCCTCGGGAATATGGTGCCAGCCATATCTTCTTCCTCGGAGGAACTGATGATCGGGATCGCTCCGGTGGAGGGCATCGATGGCCGTTGGGGGATCAAAGGCCCCTTGGCACCAGTTGGGCTCCTAAAGGATGTCCAGACGCTTCAGCAGGGGTGCTAGTATCGACAGCGGAGGCTCAGGCACCGGCATGGGGATCGGTGGCACTGGCAGCTCGATGCTTTGAAGTGCCCTAAGCACCGCGGTCTGAATCCTACGGTCCGGCTCCTCCTGAAAGTCTAGTGAGGCCAGAGCTGAGGGAGGGGGACAAGGCATCATTGGCTCTTCCTCGGGTCTCCGAAGTGGCACGGTGACTGGCACCAACATCAGTGGGGAACGCCTGGGACTCCTGGGGCATCAGAGGATGGGGCCTCTGATAGCCAGGGTTGCTTCGGTGGTGGTATGGCCACCGCCACTAACACGCTGGAATTGGAACCATGCATCGACGGTGACTGGTGGTGATCCTGTGGGATCTTCCACAGTGCTCAGCCCGGTCTTTCCCCGGTGCCGAGGAGGCGGAGGACCCCGATGTCTGGGATACCGGTGAGATCATGGAGGATCTGTCACTGTCCCCGCGATCCTTAGAAGAGGTGGAGAGAGAAACAGCAAAAGGGAGCGTATCAAGGGGCTCCCCGCAACCTCTCGGTGTCAAGGGGTCCGACACGGAAGTGGATGGAGCAGACTTGGATGAACCGAAAAGTTTGTCCATCTTATCAAGACGTGTCCGACGACCTTTGGGGGTCATCTGTTCACACAGACGACACCCACAGACATTGTGCGAGGCCCCCAGGCAAAGGATGCAAACCTCATGCAGATCCATGATAGATACAGTCCGCTGGCACTGGGGGCACCGACGAAAACCGGCTGACGCCATAAAAGCTACCTCGCATGCGGTCGATGACCAGCGGTCACCGCAAGGCAAAGAGTCAGAAATTGACCACAAGAGTGAAAAAAACAGTAATTTAAACTACCACGCCGAGGAGGCACCGACCGCGAAAGGGGATCTGACAATGGAAAAACAGGAAAACACAATATTTTCGAGAAAATAAGAAAACAGTGGAACTCCACAAACCGCGAGGCAACTGTACCATGGAAAAGAAGAGACTGAAGGGGGACCTCGCGTGGATGCACAGATAGTGGAATACTGGGCATGCTCAATGTGCTAGTCAAAGCTTCTAGAAACTTTAACAAAAGCTTTCCATCCCGGGCTCTATCGGATAATGTGACCCACATGTGAGGACTACCATCCTGCTTGTCCTAGGAAAACATAGGAGGAAGGAATCCATTACGCAACAAGAACATCTAGAGCCAAACACTAGCTCCATGTTAGCTGAATTCTAGAGGGAGCAGCAATTTATGGCTCGTAGCTGAGAACTGTCATGGTGATGATTGGGTTGAATTGAGGAGTTGAATTGGGAGAGAGATATAAAATAATTTAAACACTAGAATGCCTCTGGACAGTTCATACAGTTTTCTGAAATTCAGCTTATTATCACTTATCCACCACTTTGTTTTTGCTGAGCAATTACAACATGGTGGCAAGAAATAGCTAATTTATGAAAGACAAAAAAATTAGCACTGTGTTTTGTGGTTCCATTATAAAGCTTACAATTTCACCCAGAACAGTTATTTTTACCCACAATTATTGCTATTGTTTTATAAAAATGAAAACACAGATGTGCTACATAAAACACTATTGTTCAAGCAAAACGGGCTGAATTCCATGTAGAAATAAATTGTCTCAAGATGAATATACATGCTTATTAATGAAAGCAACATAAATCAACTTTATGATCCAGCACGTGAGATTTTCTTTGAAGATACTTGCAATTGAAAATTACATGGGGTTTTTTTGTATTACAGTGTCAATGTGGATGTTTCAAAATGCCATGTCCAGAACACCTTTACAAGGATTTATGGCACCTATAGTTTACTATTTATATTAAAGGGAAGAGCTACATATTTGCATCACTATTTAGAAATATCAGTCAAAAGTATTTGGATATAGATAAAATTTACCATGCAATCAGTCATGTCCTATATGTTTCAATGTTTAAAAGGTAAAATGATAACCAGTTCTGTTGGATTGGAAAATCTGTCATTTGTGTAGTGAAATTATACTAATCGAGATGGGTTTAATTTAATTAATTAATTTGCAGACAATTACTAATGACACTATTATACATTTTATCGATTAAAATTCAATATTCAGAGTAATTCTAAATATTCGCTTTGCCTTATACGGAGCTAGTCCAGTGGAAATCTGCAGAAAAATGTAACATTTTAGGAGTCCATTCATTTTGAGGCTGGAAAAAAGACTGAAGCTAATAACTATTCAAAGCAGGAAATCGAATATGGGCGATTATGGGAAAATGGACAATTAATGAGGCATTTTGAAATGAATTAACTGTCTCATTTCCCTATGCAGGTGCCCATTCCACACCACAATTGAAGACATGGCTATTCCACAAAGCCTACCAACACACAGGCTAACCCCCCTCCTCACCCCACCCCTCCATACACCCGCCCCCCCCTTTAAGACTCCTTAATCACAAGATATATATCGTTTACATGCCACACTGTGTATTTTATTACTATCTCATGCCACATTGTATATATTGTATCTTAGTTTATTTTTGAAGAGGCCCCCTAGCCCAGTTCAACTTCTGACTCCCTCAGCTTCCTATGCTTAATTTATATTGTTACTCTTGTTCAATGTTGACCCATTAAGGTTTAAGGTTACAATGTACAATAGTATGACACCCCTGTCATGCTATCACACCTGTTATAATGTGAACCGATGTGATGTACTCCAACGAATGTCAGTATATAAAAGAAAATAAGTAAAAAAATGTAAAACTGCTCTGTTGATGGTAGCTCTCCATAGAAAGAAGTAGAGAAATCACACTGAACATACTTGGGCCATGATGTCCTTGTAATCTACAGACAAGAAGCTAGAAACATCTGATAACACTTCTATTTCCACACCACTTAATTTGCGTACTCTGAAACACTTAAGGGTCCATACTGAGCCATTATGTAGATTGGTAAGTTAGCCGAATATACATATCCAGCTAACTTAACCGGGATATTCAGCGGTGAGGCAGTGCTACTGATTATACTGGCTATCTTAAAGTTAACCGGATAAGTGTATCCGGTTAACTTTAAGCCAATCTTTGGCCTGACCATAGTTAGCCGGATAACTTATCCAGCTAACTTGACTCCTCCCCAATCCTCCCATACCCTGCCCCTGAGTTATCTGGCTAAAAACGTAGCAGGATAAATCACTTATCTGGCTAAGTGGCACCTACTGACCATAGTCGGATATTCAGCAGTGCCACTTAGCTAATTGTTTTTTCAATATCGGGCTCATATTTACTCCAGCTCAGTAAGAATCAATGAGAGAAACCCAACACTGACACACAAAACATAATCCCTGTATGTATGTCTGTGTGTTAGTCACTCTGTCAGTCATATTCAAAATCATTTAGTTGCCTGGGCGTCCGGTGGCATCTGACAATGGATTTGAAGTCCTTCAGCTGGCCCTATGATTTCCCATCTAAAATGAGACCATGGGAATGAAAAACTATAGAGAAATTTAGGTTTAAAGATTTTATTGATTAACACATTTTCCACATGTCCGGGCAGCAAATATCACACACTAACCATAAAGCATGTATTAAATGCAAACAGCACACACTAAATGCAAATGTGGCTTACCAATTGCAAAGGGACAAAGGACAAGTATGTAGAGATGGCCCGTGGCATGTTCCAAACTCTTTTAGTATGGGTTATGGGGTTTGGGGTGAGATGGTGCAAACTTCCTCTGCCCTTTTTGCTCCTGTTTCCATCTCTGTATCACACTTAGTTTTCTGTCTGACTTTCTCTATCTTCCCCTCACACTTTCTCTCTGTAACATTAATTTTCACACACATTCACTCTCACACTCTCACTGTCAAACACAGTCATTCCCTCAAGCACTGTCTTATATCCAATTTAAACAGAAATTCACTGAACAAAACCACTCACAAAAATTACAAATAGATAAAATACCAAATGAATAATAGTTAATGTGCATTTCATAATAATTCAAAATGTTAATATATCAATTATGGAATGCTTAGTATTAATAGCAATCCAGGTGCTGTGTTGCGTTTAGTGGTTCGCAGGTCGGTTAAGCAAACCGCCACTCTTACCTCCAGTCTCGAGCCATGCCTGCCAGTTCCTGATGCCACAGACCCGCTGCACTGTGGCAGGACACCACATTCGGACAGGCCCAACGTACCATGTTGCAGGATACTGCCGACTCTCTCCAGGGTTGTTCCTAGGCATGCGCACGCCAGACTGATACAAAATTTAAGGGCCCGCAGCAGGAAATCCCCCGTGGTGCCCCCTCATCTCATCACAGCCATTGTCCTATATAAGGGACTTCCTCCCTGCAATCCACCCCTCGGCAATAGGGGGGATATGATAGAGGTCTTTAAAATCATGAGCAACACAAGTAGCACATTTAAAACTAATCAGAGAAAATTAATTTTTCTCTCAACGCACAATTAAACTCTGGAATGGATGTGGTTAGTGCAGTTAGTGTAGCTGGGTTCAAAAAAGGTTTGGATAAGTTCTTGGAGGAGAAGTCCATTAACTGCTATTAATCAAGTTGTCTTAGGGAACATCCTCTGCTACTACTCGCATCAGTGGCATAGGATCTTCTTAGTGTTTGGGTACTTGCCAGGTTCTTGTAGCCTTGTTTGGCCACTGTTGGAAACAGGATGCTGGGCTTGATGGACCCTTGGTCTAACCTAGTATGGCAATTTCTTATGTTCATATATCCTGCAGCACAAGGACACTGGATACATTGCAAGTAAAGGTTTATTTCAAGATGTAAATACAAACTCCTTCTGACTTATGACTGCGGGTAAACTCACTAGGGACAGATCAATATACCAGTCCAGGTCTCTCCATAGAATCCTTTAAGTGACAACACAACACAATAGTAGACAGGCTATCACTTCACAATACAGTTTAACAGGAATATATTGCTTGGTAGAACTCATGGGTCTCCTCTGGGGTCCCACATTTCTCTATGACCACCATGCCATCTAGATGCTGGGAAAACCTGTGAGGTGTCCCTGCACTCCTTTTGAGTCCCCTGAGGACCAATCCAGATGCTCAGGAGTGAGGCCACACAACAGACTATCTTTAACGTGGTATTGGCTTTGTCTGAGCTATTCTGTGGCTCAGTGAGCAAAATCCCTGGCCCTGAATTGGGTGGATACCAATTCAAAACCAGAGAATATGCCTGACAATTTACTATACATGTATGTATATGAAGTAGGCAACAGCTGTGCTCTCTCTCTCTGTGTAGGGACCTGGCAGCAATAAGAACTCCTCCCAGGCTGAGGCCTGAGAGTGATAGCTCTTCCTCGGTTGTGAAACACCTCAGTGGCCATTCCCATGTCCATTTCTGCTTCAGAGAAAGCAGCTCCCCACCTAGGCCTGCAATAGCAGAAGAGGCTACTCTCCCTAGCCCACCAAAAGAGATGCATGGCTAAGCATTGGCTTGCTCACAATGTTGTCGCTATGTTCCTCCTGAGCTAGAACCAAGTGTAGCCATTTTTTCTTCCCTGATTGGGCAGTCAGTGTGCCCCATTTCAGGATTGTTCAAGCTCCCCTGGGGGCCTGCCTCCAGTTTGTTCACCCCTGTAATAGATTAAAACTTGACCACAATACATAATTTGAAGGAACAGAAATAGCAATAGGAAGAATACAATTAGCACAGTCTTGTCCAATTTTAAGCTTCAAAGGATGATCCCAGGCTTTATGCATTTGAGTAATCTGCCAAATAAAAACAGGAAAAAGATCACAGCACAGAGGGGATTTTACATTTCCCTGATACTGTGACCCAGGGGAAGCAATCCCTGTACTATTCTGAACAACCCTCTAGATTTATTTTCTACTGATTAAATAATGGTTGGAAAAAAACTGAAATTTTCAGTTGCTTTAGCTTTCTCATAGATAGCCATTTGCTCAAAATATTTTAAATTATCAGCTTCTGATTTAGACTTGCATCAGCAATATTCCAACTTTCAATTTAAACATTATCACCATCATCAAACTTTATTATCTCACATCCCCATACAAAAGACCCAAGACAAGTCAGAACATAAAGGTACAGTAAAATAAAAACAAAGCATAACATTACAAAAATATAAAACATTTTAAATATCATAAAACATCTTCCTCAAATCCTTAGCCTTCCCTAATTAAACCAGAGGATACTCTGACATCCATTCCAATGGCATACACTCCTTAACCTCCCAATGTTAAAATAACCACCCAAAACAAATAACTTGTTCACATATTTTTAATCACCAAAAGCCTGAATGAATAAAAAGGTTTTTAACTGCCTCTTACTGTTCCACATCAGAGGTGCAATACATTTCTTTTGGTAACGAATTCCATATAACTGAAGCTTCACATGAAAAAAACCTTGTTGCCACCTCCTCATAATTTTATCATTTGCACAGACAGCACTTTTTAATAGACCCTCTGAGGCTGATCCAAGAGATTGTGTAGGGTTATATCTAATCAGAGACAAGCTAAGGAAGTTAAAGGCTAAATTATTCAGAGATTTAACCACCTGAATAAAACTGGCAACCAGTGAAGATTTTTCAAACCAGTGAATTATGTTGTCTCAACCCACTCTGTAATCTGGTTAGCAAAGTTTAGGGCACAATTTCAAGGGAAAGCACAATTTCAAGCATTTTAGCTGGGAAAAATAAACAATATACAAAGAAACTTATTTGGAGGAATGGCTAATGCAAAGAATCTTCTCTGGAGTTAACAAGGTCAAAACCTCTACTACCCTAGAATTTTTCAGCACAGAATAAGACCCCAGCGGATCCCCTCAGAGTTTCTCATTACCATGATGGAATTAATATTATTCCACAATTTCTTTGTATTTGAACAACAGTATTATCTACAGGTCCATGGGGTCTCGATGGGGTCTCCCATCGCACCAGACATAGCTAATCTCTTCATGACTAAATTCGAAGAAGAGTATGTATACCAGTCAACACTTTTTCAATATGTCAAATTATGGTCACGATATATTGACGACATTTTCTTCATTTGGACACATACAGAAGAACAACTGTTAGCATTCCACCAATGGCTCAATCAAGGCAATCCTCACAAGATTCACTTTAACCTATGACCATTCACGATTATCATTTCTTGATATACAGAAACAAAAAGATATAAATGGTATCACCATCACTCTCTACTGAAAGCCTACAGATAGGAACAATTATCTCAGATTTGATAGTCACCACCCACGTCATTTTAAAGAAGATTTACCTACAAGTCAATTTTCAGGATCCATAGAATTTGTTCTGAGCCAGCTGAGTTTCATTATCAAGCTGACATTTTACAAAAGCGATTTCTTGAACGGGGATATCCTAAGAAAGTCATTAGGTAAGCATACAAGAGGGCAAATAATTCAGACAGAGAACAGTTACTACAGTATCGTCACAAAGAAGCAACTCCTGCACCGATTTGTGTATTACAACATACCAATCTAACCCCATTCATCAAGGACACCATTCTCAAATACTGGCACATTTTGAGTCTGCATTCTGTATTTAGTGACCAACCAATGTTTGCTTACTTGAGGGGACAAAATATTAAACAATGCATAGTCAGAGCAGCCCCTAATATAAGTCTTCCACACAGTGAAGTTGGACAGATTCCTTGTGGTCACTGTTCATTCTGTGCCACAGCACATATAGGTCCGGTTTGGCAAGACCCTTGCTCAGGAGTTAAGATTTCAAGGAAATATACAGTAGATTGCAATACTGAGTTTGTAGTGTATGCCCTATCATGTCCTTGCAAAAAGACCTACGGTGGACGTACCAAGCGTAAGATCCGCACACGCCTCATTGAACACCGCAGCAGAATTAATAAACAAGACATTAAGGCACCTACAGTAAGAACATAAGATCATAAGAAAATGCCATACTGGGTCAGACCAAGGGTCCATCAAGCCCAGCATCCTGAAGAACCTGGCAAGTACCCAAAAACTAAGTCTATTCCATGTAGCCATTGCTAATGGCAGTGGCTATTCTCTAAGTGAACTTAATAGCAGGTAATGGACTTCTCCTCCAAGAACCTATCCAATCCTTTTTTAAACACAGCTATACTAACTGCACTAACCACATCCTCTGGCAACAAATTCCAGAGTTTAATTGTGCGTTGAGTAAAAAAGAACTTTCTCTGATTAGTTTTAAATGTGCCCCATGCTAACTTCATGGAGTGCTCCCTAGTCTTTCTACTATCTGAAAGAGTAAATAACCGATTCACATCTACCCGTTCTAGACCCCTCATGATTTTAAACACCTCTATCATATCCCCCCTCAGTCGTCTCTTCTCCAAGCTGAAAAGTCCTAACCTCTTTAGTCTTTCCTCATAGGGGAGTTGTTCCATTCCCCTTATCATTTTGGTAACCCTTCTCTGTACCTTCTCCATCACATTAAGGCACACATTTGATGAATTCACATGGGCCATTCTAGAACATATACCACCTCATTGGAGAGGAGGAGATAGAATATCCCTTTTAAACCACAAAGAGAACCAATGGATCTTCCAGCTTCGATCTTCAGAACCCTTAGGGTTAAACGAGAGAGTAGAATGGTATTCGCTCATATAAGTATGTATCATATGAAAAGCTCGTGCACATCTGTCCAGTTTGACAGCATTCATGCCTTTCTATTCAATAGAGGTTTTTGAAATTAATACTACATATGCCTTTTTCAGACAATTTTATTAAGCCTTTTTTCATCTAGCACTCATTGGTATTATATTAACAATTCCTTTTCGCTAGCCTCTCTGACAGCGTGTTTTCACAAAAACAAAAATGGCTGTAGAACAAACTTCCACCATTTTGGAATCCATCGTTGTTATTTTCCATACAAAGATTCACATTAAGGCTGCAACACTGACAGTTTTTTACATCAAACATAATCAAATATGGCCAGAGAATACCCCCTCTGTCAGGAATCAGTCGACGTCATTTTCCATATAAGGACTCATATTAAAATGGCCGCCAGTGCAGACATCATTGTCCTTATTTGGACCTCTCCATATCTGGAAGCACTCCGTCATTTCCTGCTTCTTTTGGCAGCGGCGCAACTGTCAGCCGCGGAGAAGAAAAACCGAAGCAGGCAGTATATAGCCGGGCAGACGTAAGTTTCTGAAAAGGTTTGGTTTTTGACAATAAGTTTTTTAAATACTTTTTTGACTTGAGCAATTCATTTTAAGCATGCTATTGTTGTTGCAGTATAAACAATTTTTATTATCAGCGAGCAAAGGTGACCATATCAGAGCTACTCAGTAAGTGTTTCTTCCACCACTAGCCATATATTAAATCGATAGCGATCTAGTAGCATCAACAGGCTCGCTCACTTTCTCATTTTTGTCTTGCATACAGGTCGATCCAGTAAAGTGTGCTCCGTCGGAGCGCACTGTCACCCTGCTCTGGACGCGTGTTTTCCCTTACCCCTTATTCAGTAAGGGGAGGAAAACACGCGGCCTACCCGCGGCACCTAATAGCGCCCTCAACATGCAAATGCATGTTGAGGGCGCTATTAGGTATGCCCGAGCGATCCAGTAAGTAAAATGTGCAGCCAAGCCGCACATTTTACTCTAAGAAATTAGCGCCGCCCAAAGGTCGGCGCTAATTTCTTCCGGCGCCAGGGAAGTGCACAGAAAAGCAGTAAAAACTGCTTTTCTGTGCACCCTCCGACTTAATATCATAGCGATATTAAGTCGGAGGTCCCCAAAAGTAAAAAAAAGTTAAAAAAAAAATAATAATTTTGAATTCGGCCCGCGGCTGTCGGGCCGAAAACCGGACGTTCAATTTTGCCGGCGTCCAGTTTCCGAGCCCGTGGCTGTCAGCGGGCTCGAGAACCGACGCCGGCAAAATTGAGCGTCGGCTGTCAAACCCGCTGACAGCCGCCGCTCCTGACAAAAAGGAGGCGCTAGGGACGCGCTAGTGTCCCTAGCGCCTCCTTTTCCTCATTTGCACCGCGTCACCTCATTTAAATACTGGATCGCTCGCACCGGCGAAGGGCCGGTGCGTGCGCTGGGAGAGCGGGCGTTCGTCCGCTCTCCCACGGACTTTACTGGATCGACCTGATAGTGGGCTAACCTAAGCCGATTTCATCTGCATATAATTATGTTCTCCTGAAGCTCCCGGAAGAAGGAGTTTCATACTCCGAAACCCTACAACGTTGGAGGATCGACTTTAGGACCAGATTAAAGAGATAAGTGCACATTACATATCCTTTAATTGTGCACAACTTTGAAACATTGACAGTTACAGCTAAGACATCCACAGCCAAGATAATGAAAACAGTGACCGATGATTAAACTGGTCGTTGTGCTTTAAGGCTTCACTAATAAGCCATTAGCACCTAGAGACACCAGGTTCTCGGGCTTTAAAGGCTTTATCAAATAAGCCTTGTAGCACCAGAGACACTATATATGCCTTTAAATTTTCATTAAGTGATATGATAAGAGCCTTTTCCATAGCAGAATATTTATTTTAGTGTTGAATTCTTGATTTCTGCTTCCTTTTGAGTTTAATTATACTTGTTTGACAAAATTCCAAATTGAGCAGGATTTTCACTGAACGAGGAAAAACATCTTGATCCTCACACTAAGCCTCAAACACTCACTAAAACCAGAAGGCACTTGTGCGGGCCCCACTGCGCTGCCATCTCTTGTTGAGGAACCAGGCAAGGGAGTTCCAAGGTCAGACGTTCCTCCGGACAAATCCTTAACCAGGCCATCACCAGACTGGGAAGAACCAGACTTAATAAAATCAGAGGAAGATAAATCTCCGAGCCTCTAAGCAGAGCTGATACGTTAGAGAAAAGCGCTTAGGTTTCTTGGTTGCTGGTGCCATTAGTTCGTCAGTATGCTTAACAGGTGACTGACGATGTGTGTCCAGCTGATTCACGCTGAAAAAATTTAAACACACAAAATTTATGCGCACAAAAGTTAGGCATCCCAAGTCTATGCGCCTCAAAACTAAGCACACTGTCACCAAACCAAACCTGAGCGCACAACCGATAACTACTAGAATGTCCACACAGGCAGTGCGCCCAAAAGAAACTGGGCACACAATTCAGACACACAGCCGGAAACACTTGAACACAACGATGGTGCTGTAGAGAGCAGCCAAATGCGCAGAAAAGTGCAAGAAAAGGCCGCCGCAGCCTACCACGCAGTGTACAGGAAAAAGCCTAACAGCAGGGCCTAGCCACCCAGGTTGCTCAACCTGCCAGGCTACCCAGTTCCCTTAATTCCCCACGGAAGCAGGAACAAATGTTGGAACGGCGCACCAAGCACAGAGGCCGGAGGAAGTCCTACACAAACCCTCTAATCTGTCTTTGATTCTTTATTTATTTATTTTTTAAACTTACTTGAGCTCAGCCCTAAGAAAAGACATAGTCTCTGGCTGCGGGGGGAAAGGGCATATGCCATCACTGCCGGTCTCCGCTTCCTGTACCCACTGCCTTTCAGCTGTTCAAACAGCTAAGTCCATGCTGGCTGAAAAACTAACTACTGGACCAAGGCACTCATCTGAGGGACCCCGGAAATCACACCAGGAATTCTCAAATGAGGGAGGGACCATTTGTTATCACCACAGGAGAACGGGGCTTTTTCTCTTTACAATTCTCCTTCTAAAATCTGAAGCAATCCCCACTAGAGGGATGCATGTCCACCGTCTGCTGGAGATGAAGAATACTGGCAGGCTGATGTTACTGCAGGAGTATATATACTGTGACATCGGTTTGCTCCGTCTCCATCTGCTGGCAGAGGTGCATCACCCACTGGTCCTGAGTCCATCTGTCTACATGCTAGGAAATTAGCAGCAATAGAGTGGAAGACCAAGTCTGGAATATTGTCAGCCTCGTATACCCTTTCTCCAATGACAGTCCCAGGACACTCATGGCAGAAATCAGATAGTGACCATCCAATTCTGCACAACGGGGCAGATTTTAAAACCTGCGCATGGGCGCAAATTTGTTCACCCAACCCGACGCGAACAAATCTACGGCCGATTTTAACACATACGCGCGCAGCCGCGAGCATGTTATAAAATCCAAGGTCAGCGCGCGCAAGGGGGTGCACAATTGTGCAACTTGCAAGCGCCAAGCCGCACAGCCTGCCTCCGTTCCCTCCGCCCCCCCCCCGCACCTTCCCCCTACCTAACCTGCCCCCCAGCCCTACCTAGAACCCCCCTTACCTTTGTTGAAGAAGTTACACGCGCCGGCCAACAGCCGGCCCGCAATCCCGGGTACAGCGGCAAATGGCCGCTGTGCCTGGAGGCTCAGGCCACGCCCCGGACCACTCATGCCCCGCCCCTTTTTGCAAGCCCCAGTACATACGCACGTCCCGGGGCTTACGCGTGCCGCCGAGCCTATGCAAGATAGGCTCGGCGCACGCAGGGGCAGCTTTTCGGGGGTTACGCGCGTAACCCTTTGAAAATCTGCCCCAACATATGCACATAAAACTTTGTTTCATGCGTGTAAGTGGTGTTTTGAAAATCAATTAGGGGTTGTGCGTGTAAAAGTACATGTGAAATCCCATTTGAAATGTACTTTTAACCACCCTAGGAAGAGGGATTCCAGGGGGTGGAGTCGGAGTGGAGAAGGCATTTATATGCATAATTTTAATTTTCAATTGTATGCATATAAATGCACATAGAAAGTTACACATACTCGTATGTGTGCATGCATACCAGGACAACCCGTGAATTTTTAAAGCAGACTTATGCACATAAATTTGCTTTGAAAATTTGGGCTAAAGTCTGCAGATATGAAGTACTTATAGACTTTAGTCCTTCATGGGCTTCTATAAAATTTCCCTCTAAAATTAACAACTACAGAACACTCCAGAAAATACTTATTTATTTCAATTATTTATAACATGCCTATCCTAACTAGTCGTCATTCTAAGCGAGTTACAATAATCACATGAACAAGAGAATAAAAACAAACACATAAAATAAATATCAATTCAAAATCAAATTTAAATTATATAATTCTCCAAATGCTTTTAAAAAAAATTTTCATGCAAACAAATGTTTTCCTTCCCCAGCCATATGCTATTTGGAAAATAAATATGGCGAATATTAGGTCAATCCAAGGTAAATATCTGTCATCCATGTCTGGACCACAGATTACACTGTTGATATGATGTGTATAATGGAAACATGGCTGGATGATTCTCATTAAGTTATTTTCTCCCAGATATGTTTTCAGGCTATTCGGTCTACCATAAACCATGATTTTGAAAAAGGGGTAAGGGGATAGCCACTGTTTACAGTAATTTCATTGGGTTATTTGAAATCCCTGTTTGTCAACCAGTTGCTCAGAGTACCTGCAGGTTCATGCACTAGGTAAAGGTAAGAGATATTTTATTGGTTTACAGAGTCCCCCTAGGACTTAGGAACTTCCTTATCTGACTTAAAGAAGATAATTGTTGATATAGTATTAAGATTACCTAGAATCATAACAGATGTTGCTAGCAATGTTGCCAGCAGTAATTATATCATGGATTTGACAGATGCTTGGTTTTGATTGTAAATATTATTACCATTAACATAAAGCTTGGGGGGTAACCTGCATAGAACAGCAGCTATTTCCAAAAGAAACTTGCTGGGTAGACTGGATGGACTATTTGATCTTTTTCTGCCATCATTATTATGTTTCTATGGTAGGTGATTTTAATGTACAGAAAGAATTAGATATCCCTGAATATGCTTTTGATTTTTTTATTAAATATATCCATCTTGGGTTGTGTCAGGTTACTGAAGGAGACTTCTATAGGGCTGGGCATATCTTAGATTCAATATTTATTTTTTATTTTATTCAGATGATGATAAGGCTGGAGTAACCAGCAGGGAGCAGCAGTTACAATCCTAACCGCAGTGATATAGCTGCATCAGGCTTCCAAAAAGACTGGGGAAAAATGAATGGAAAGATCATGGTTAAAACCCAAAATTTAATGAGCGGGGAAGGCCTGATATTTACAACAACAGCTTCACAGGTCTTGGTGGCTATGTGACTCTTTTCAGGGCTTGGTAGTGGAATGTGGAGAGAGAGGGTCCTGGGTATTAGATTGGGTGTTTCCTGTGGGAATCAAATTGTAGAATGACAAGGCCTGGGGCAGCCTACCTGTGGTGGTAATGGAAGCTATGCTTGGGATGGATTTGGGGGGCGGTAGTGGGGGCAAGTTTGAGGGAAGGGAGTTGGGTAGGAGACACGGGAAGAGCTGATGTTAGTGGAAGGATTTGTGAGTATGTGGGCCCCTGGTCCGAGGTGAGAGATGGCACCGCCCACAGGGAGGAGCCCCGTGAGCCTCACCATCAGGGAGGCGAGGTCTCAGCTGTGATGTGCACAGGACAACAGGTGGTGGAGAGAGAGAGAGTAGAGATGGAGGACTGAGATAGCCAGAGAGAGTGACCCCAGGTAGTGGAGCCAGGGAACGTCAGCTCAGGCGCTGACAAGAGGTCAGGCTAGGAGGTCCTTAAATCTTTATTAAAGAAGTAGAATGCCATGGCCCGCAGAGCGGGGAGCATGGCAGAGACACACACAGACGCTGAGGTGTGTCAAGTCTGTGAAGTGGGGTATTCCCACGAAAGTGACCTCTGGTAGTGAAGAGTCGGCAGTGGTCCGCGGAACGGGGTACACTGATGAGGGTCCTGATAGCGATGGTACGGCAATGGTCTGCAAGCGGGGTACACCGAGAAGGAGTCCTCTGTAGCAGTAGCACGGCAATGGTTCGCACAGCGGGGTACACCAGAGAGGGTTCCTCTGTAGCAATAGCATGGTAGTGGTTCGCAGAGCGGGGTACACAGGAGAGGGTTCCTCTTGTAGCTGTAGGATGGCAATGGTCCGCAGAGCGGGGTTCTCACAGAAGAAGAGCGATAGTTCCAGAGAAAGCCCCGGGGAACGGAGCAGGCAGCGATCTTAGGAGAAGGCCCTCTGTGGAGTGAATAGCCAGAGACGAAAGGGGCCCCCGAGGAGCAGGTACCCGGAGCATCTCACACCAGGAAGCCAGAACTGGAACCAGAGTCGTAGCAAAGAAGATTCAGCAATGAGGGAACTCGTTGCCAAGTCGTAGGTAGGCAGGGCCAGCCAGTTTAAGAGTCCTTGAGAATTGACGTCATCCGAGGGGGACTCCCCCGAGGTTCCTGCCATGACGTGCATAAAGGCTGGGCTGGTAGCGAGCGCGCCTAAGGAGCTCCGGGGTCAAGATGGCGGTAGGCAGCATCCATGCCATCCTGGGAGGCCCGGGAACCAGAGCGTGCAGGCCGGCAATAGCTGGCTGAGGCCACGAGTCAGCCCAACAGAGTCAGAGTAGTCAAGCAAGAGGTGAGCAACAGCAATCGGAGCTGTTTGTGACTGACGGGTGTAACAGTTAGATTGGGTATTGCAATTTAAGTTGCCTGCCCGGGTGGTAGAGTACCAGAAAGGAATAATCTCAAATGAACAGACTACATGGGCCAAGTGGTCTTTTTTGCCATCATTTATTATGCTCCTGTATTACAAGGTAGGTCCAGATAGCATAGAATTGTGAAAGAGAAGTATAAAGTGGGAAATGACAAAAGGGAAGGACATTTGTGCAAAATGTATTGAGATGCTTGCTCAAGAAGCAGGATCCAAGAAAACTTCTATTCTACAGACAAGTGCTGCAATGAGTCACCACTGCAATTCAATAATGTTTACTGATCAGCAAGAATGTAATTAAAGTAAAGTTTTCATTTTACAAATAATTTTATAAGCATTCTGCAAAATTCACAAATTCATAGAACTATTTATCACATATTTGTTTACCTACCTGTTAAGACATACTTTCCATACAACCGTCTGAGAGCTAAAGCAGCATGAAACACTATACAGTATACTCTTCAACTAATAAAACATAACTGTAGCAGCAAATCGAGAGTTTAAATTTCCTTTTCCATATTGCTGCATATGACTGTATGAGTACGACATCTATTTCAGTATTTTCCAACCAGTATGCCTCAGAAAAGTCACCACTACCTGATGCTCATATCCAGGCCAGTACCTGAGCTCTGCAGTCAGCACCTCACAGCAACAAGAGACACTAGTGGTGATTCTTAAACTTGTCTTGTTTGAAATAAGTGTAATCATGCATGCTTCTGCTTCCTAGGTACAGCATGAGCCCAGGAGTGTAATAATTAATGGGCAGCATGCAGGGAAGGATAGCTAGGACCAGCTTCTTATTGCACACAGTATCTCCTCATCTTCTGCATTTTTTAGTCCTTCCAGCCTCTGTCTTATCCCCAAACTGAGTGAGACAGGGAGGGCATGCACTGAGTACTAGATGTGACTTACTTTGAGAGTTGGGAGCCACCAATGCAACTATCTGAGCTGGCTACCTGTATCACACCAAGTTCTTCCTTTTGCTGCAATTACTGTATATAGAGGGAGCTCATCCATCATGACAGGTTCAAGTACATCTTTACCCCCTCTCTTCCTTTCTCTCCCTTTGTTTTAAAATTTGGGAGAGACTGGTAGGGCTTTCAGCACTTTCCTAGCTCTTCTTTTGACCATGTAAGTCCTCTCTATGTCCTCTCTATGTCTGCATTTCCTGCTCCATGAAGGCTGGCATGCCACAAAACATGTTAATGTAGGCGTACCTTAGGTATGAAAAGATTGGGAAACACCGATCTCTCTCTTTATGTATCCTCAATGGTAGGGATTATCAAGGAATACTGTTGCTCTAAACTTGATACCCATCCACTTAAACACAAGATTGATTAAACTCTTGTTACAGAAGTAATAAATAACTGCTGTTACGTTCGTGGACCCTTGGGCCGGTTGGGACAGAGGATGGAGTGCTGTGAGGGCCCACAGCAAGCGTCCCAACCCCGAGGCGGTTCGGAGACTCCGAGCAAGTGGAGATACTGGACTACGGTGGAGTCCTATGCGACCAAGGACTCGGTACCCACTGGGAGGATGGCTGACGTCGGACCCTGGTGAAAGAAGAATCTTCGCCCTGGAGACCGGCACTCCCCCGGGAGGAGTCCTTAGCAGTCCAGCCGCTGGGACTTTTGGAGATTCACCCTGGAAGTCGAAGTCCCCCCAGGAGGAGCCCTTAGGGACACGGCCGCTGGGACTTAGGCAACTCCCTGAAGGTGGAAGATGGTCCGGATGCAGGCGCCTCCTGCAGGTCGTGGGTTCCAGACGGCTGGCGCCTCCAGCAGGTCGTAGGTAATCCAAAGGTCTGTTCAGGAGTCTGAGTCCAAAGGGCGGTCCGCAGCCAGTCCAGGGGTCGAAGTCCAGAGAGCGGTCCAAAGCCAGTCCAAGGGTCGAAGTCCGAAGAGCGGTCCAAAGCCAGTCCAAGGGTCGGAGTCCAGAAGAATCAATCCAGCGAGGAGGGTAGAGCAGTAGCTGGACGAAGAACAAACCAAGAACACAGCACCAGCAGGCGGAAGACCAGGAACATTGTTGCAAGGCACGGGAGTGATCTAGCTGCAGGGTACTTATCCCCTGAAGGCGTCTGACGTCATCCAGGGCCAGAGTGAGAATTTCCCTCGCTGTCCCCTTTAAATGGGGCTCCTCCCCACGCGCGCATCAGGGGGCGGGGCCAGCCGCGCCGGAGCGTCGGCATCTCTCCCGAGGAGGGAGAGATGCGCTGAAAGGCCTGCAGGTCCGAAGAAGACAGGAAACCGCCCGGGGAAGGGTGGAAACGGCCCGGGCCGCCCCCGAGGTAGGTGGAGGGACCGGGGCACGGCCCGGGACCGCAACAACTGCTTGCACCAATGCTACTTATTATTATGTCATTCAGGTCATATTTAAAAAGGAAAAACTAATTTTTTTAATTTTGGCTTATATTATCAACCATAAATAGTACAGCATAAAACCTCCCATTCTCTCCTCTAACAGGCTTAATTTATGTTGCTTAAACAATAAATAAAGCTAAACAATAAAGATTGTAGTGATTTGTTATAGTATTTTCACTTCTCAGTTTCCATGAAAACAAAATTGTTCATCTGCAAATGATCAAGGAAAATCTCTTAATCATAATTAACAGTGTTTTAATGATATTTTCCAGATGATAATTTTAGATAATAGGTTCCAAATAATCATTAGTTTTGGGCACACAGTTAAATTCAGACTGATTACAGTCTTCATGGCAATTTAACTCAAAATAAAGCATATCTTCACTAGTTTCTAAACAGATTGCAATTTGAAATATCAGTAATTATTTTGACCAGTATGTAAGTAAAAATCAAACAAAATTGGTAGCTCTAAATGAATCTATTGCTATTTATATAAATCCTGAATATTAAAATGCCCTTTTCTAGGAAATAGATTTGTATTGTAATTTCTATCAGTACGGTTTAAAATGCATCCTAAAGCTTTTGTTATTATTCTACTTTGTTGCTGTGATGGCAAAAAATATCTTCAATTTACAGAACAAAGCTTTTCCAATTTTAAATCACTAAAAAGCCAATGTATTATTGTGAGATAAACTTCACAAATAACATTTTGCATGCTAAAACGAGCAAAACAGCAAACAGTAAGCATTGTTTGCGAGTGTGAACTATTTTGCATTCTAGTGCATTAAGCACTATTTCTGAAATTTATTATATTACTAGCTGTACCCGGCCACGCGTTGCTGTGGCTCAGTCTGGTTAAATGGAAAAGAAAGAAAAGAGAAAGCGCACGTTTCGAATATGGTTAATTTCACAATGCTTGTGGGTATACAATATTTTTTGTTGTTCCATTGTCTGTGCAGATATAGAGATTGTCTGGTTTGCCGACTCTAGAACACGCAACATATACTTGTCCATGTGAGAAGCAATCCATGTCTAGATGTAAACCGCATAATTCTAGAAATGAAAAAGAATGAAAAAAGAAAAAACATAAACTATACTCACTAAATGAACGGTATGGTAAATGACAGCTCAATTCCAATGCAATGTCACATGAAATAATTAAATCAAAATGAAAATAAATCGAAATCTAAGAAAATTCAATTTAACAATGCAATCGGAAACATTGAAATGGAATCGTAAAATATTTAGTCCAAGCCGTTAAGCCCATTAAAACGGGTGAGATTTTTGTCCCCTCTCCTCCTACGTCTTTGCTCTGCTCTGCTCCCCCCCCCCCCCCCCAGCACCACAAAGGGCCAGAGGCGGCGGCGGTGGTAGGAGCTGCAGCGGTGGCCGAGGGGGATCTTGCGAGGCGTAATGGCCTGCCATCCCAACTCCCTCCCCCCTTCCCCGGTGGCACAGGCTCAAACCCCTTTCACTCTATCCTAACAGGCCCAAACTTCTTTGCTCTCCCATTCCCCTCTACACTGAACCCCTTCTACTGTAACCTATAAGTGGAGAGCTGGGGGGGTAGAGAATCTCTCTCTCATACAGCCCCCTACATAGGCTTCCTCTCTCTCTCTCTCTTGCACATACACTCTCCCTCTGTCCCTCACACACGCACACCCAATCCCTGTCACACACATACACAATCCCTCACAGTCTCCCACGCTCTCTGGCACTCACATTCACCTTCAACGCACATTACCACACTTCTCTCTCACACAGTTAAAACGGGCGGGATTTTTGTCCCCTCCCCACCTAAGTCTTTGCTCTGCACTCGCAAGAGCTTGCAAAGTTCCCACGCCAGTTGTGTCTGGGAGAGGAAAACACTCTGTCCCCCATCCCCCCCCCTCGCAAAGGGCAGGTGGCAGGCACTGCAACAGATTTGGGACATGTTGCCTAGCCTACTTTGCTCTTTCTGGCAGACCTGTGCCTTTAAGAAATCCGATCGGGGGCTTGAGAGGGAGGAGGGAGCAGGGATCTGGCTTTCACTTTCGTCACGGTGCTTTGCTGGGAGTGGGGGTGGAGCGATGCCCATGTAAACTCTTCCCATGGTGGCTGAGACCCACGGGCAGGCTGACAGCACTGCCTTCCCCTTCCCCCCCCCCCCCCCCCCCGCAGTTGCGGGATATTTACTTGGCTTCTCCTTATCTGCGGGACTCAGGGGGCGGGGGAGGAGGGCGAGCTGTTCTCTATTCAGCTCTTTGCGCTTTGGCTGCTGCAGGCTGCAGCTGCTTGTGATCTCTTCACAGCCGCTTTCTACTGCATTTGCTCTGCTCCGGCCGTCCCAACTCCCTCCCCCCCTTGCCCGGCGGTGGACGGACTGGCTCGGTGACTCTTCTACCCTTTCCTCCTCCTGTGTGTAACTGTCCGGCAGTCCCTACTCCCTTCCCCAGCGGGGGAGGAACGGGCTGAGCTGTTTCTCAGAGTGGAGACTCGTCTGCCCTTTCCTCCTCCCCTCTGTGACACCCAACACATAGCGCAGAGCTCAATGGTCCGCACATGCGAGGTAGAGCTGCTCTCTACTGAGCATTTGCGGGCCGTGGGTCAGAGCCCATTTACATTGTAGATAGCGTGTGTTGCTTGTACATCCAACAGATGGCGCTGTTTTTCCAAAAAAGCATGTTTTTACCTGTCACAGGTGTGACATCTATATAATATAGGTATATAAAAAAACGCGCGTATTCGAATGCAACGTTGTGTCAAAATTTCAAAGCAATCGGTGAAGAACTTTCGGAGATTTAAGATTTTGAAGAAATGAACATTTACATTTTTATTTATATAGATTATAAAATCAACTCAAAGCAGGAGGGCAGGAGTGCTAGGGGAAGAAGGAGTAGGAGTAGGGACAGGAGGAGAGAGAGGCAGGAGAAAAGGAATAGGAGGCGGCAGGAGGCAGGAGGGGGAAGGGGATAGGCAGGTGAGGACGGAGGGAAGAGGACAGCAGGCTAAGGATAGACAGAGAGGTCAGAGGGGAAGGGAGTTGGCAGGGCAAGGAAAGGAGGGGAGAAGAGAGGGGAGAGGGGAATAGGAGGGAGACTGAGAAAAGGGAGGACACCTCTCCAGAAGCGGAAGTGGCACCCCCTTCTGGCAGTCAGGCAGCAGGATGGCCTCGTCTCTGGGCTATCAAGTTCAGTGTCCAGGAGAACAAGATGGTCATTAAAGGGATCCTGTAGCATTTTGCAATGCTCTTTAGCAACCAGGCGGCCAAGACCTCAAAGGCAGCCAAGGGCCAGATCTGGTGCAACACAGCCCGGGACATCACCACACACAGTGGAGTACTTCGCAGTGGGGAGCAGGTGCTGCACAGGTACCAGTATATCAAGGGGCAGCTAAAAGCCAAGGTGGCTGCGAGAAATAAATATCAAAGGCGGATCGGAGGAGGAGCCCCTTGTTCCATCGTCCTCACCCCCATGAAGGAGCGTCTCGTGGAAAGGTTAGGACTGGATGTGTTCAAGGGCATGCCTGAGTGGCTGGACACCATACGAGCCACATGGGGGTACACCTTAGACACATATGGGCAGAGCTGGTGCACCTCTGGAGGGGTGTCAACAGGCAGAACCAGATCCTGCGCAAGCAAATACACAGAACATGACCACGCTGGCCGCAGCTGTGAACAGCATGTCAAATGTGCATACACAGCTCCTGCAATGAATGCCTGAGCCACCCTCTGATTCATCACCAGCATCACTGGAGTCCACACCCCGCAGCAGTCTCTGGGATGACAGTCGCCCGAGGGGTAGGCCCCCAAGTGGCAAGAGGCCATAAACTATCTAAAGTGGTGCCATCGAATGGCAAATAAATGTTGTTCCAACACTCCTGGGCAGGCACCTCTACAGAGTTGCTGTGCCGTCTAGATGGAAGAAGCCTGCTGGGCCCATCCTCACTACAGAGTGGCCGTGCCAGCTCGCAGAAGGAATGGTGTACTGTCAGCCATTGTGGGGCAGCAGCCTAACTCTAAAGACCTCCATGATGTTCTGCCCATATTCCATCCTCCTTGAAGCAGCCTCCAGTCATGGTCCAGCTGCTGCCTCTTCTCATCATGTCTCATGTCCTGCTCTGGATTCAGGTGTCTCATCTCATCGCAGTTCCTGCTACCTCCATGCTGCTGGTGTCTTATCTCAGCTCCTGTAGCTGCTGCCTCATTGCTGCTGGGTCTCCTCCTGGGCCTGCTGCCTTCTTGCTGCGCTCTTTGGTCTTGATCCAATTGCCTTATTGCTGTGCTCTTTGGTCCTGGTCCAGCTGCCTTCTTGCTGAACTGTGCTACCTTGGCCCTTAGTCTGTCCCCTTGACTGCACTCTTTCAACATGGACTGTCTGGGGCCTTTTCCTAGCATTAACATAGTAAGGCTGCTATCAGTTACAATATTAAATGTGTACTGTAGCTATTGAGGTTGCCACTTCCGATTTCTATGTTCTTAGTTGTAATCATGATTGTGCCAAAAGGATAAGATGCTAAGCCTTTACGTGTAATGATGTCATTTCAAACAATGTATGTACAGGTCTACACAGAATGTGCTGTTCATTAAATGTGCAATGCTTTGTGCTAATTGCTATCTTGTCCTTGCAGAATGTATTACCTAAGACATGCAATTTATTTCAAACAGTGTCCGTTAATAAAGTGGTCACTGGTCTGAAAAATACACTTACTGGTTGGCTCCTTTCATTGTGTGTTTTTTGTGTTAGCAGTTCACTAGGAAGAAGGTTTGCCTCCACATGACCTTGCATGCTAGAATGTATTTATTTATTTTAGACATTTTATATACTGTTGTTCCATATAAAGATCACAACAGTTTACAAAAGTAACATTAATACTGCCCTTGCACATTACAACTTGCCACATATCTAGCAGGCAAGATCTTTAGCCTAGGTCAACACTTCTCAACCAGTGTGTCGCCAAGCACCGGCAGGTGTGTCGCACGCTCCCGGTCTGTCCCGCTGCTCTTTCTTCCCTGCTGCAGTTGCCACTGGGCTATCAGTACGTTCAAGCCCAGTGGGAACAGCAGCGGTGGTAGAAGAAGCAGTGGCACATGCGGCTGAACTTTTCTTCTTCCCGCGCCCCCTGTGACCCGGAACAGGAAGTGATACGCAGCGGCAGCAGCAGCGGCCCCCGAGCAATCGAAGCAGCCGGTAATCGGGAAAGGAGACAGCAGCATGAGCCTCCTGCGGCCGATGGGATTCTTCTTTCTTGACCTGCGGGGGCTGGAGGAGGAATCTGCTGCAGCTACCATTTGTGCTCAGGGGGGGGGTGGGGAGAGAGGAAGTGAGTGAGAGAAAGAGAGAGAAGCAGCCAGCCAGCCAGCCTGTGTGTGATTGAGAGAAACTGGTCAGAGAGCTGATGTGTGTGTATATGTGAGAGACAATGAAAGTGACTGTTCAGGGAGATGACTGATATGTATGTGAGAGTGTGAGACATTAGTCAGGGAGGTGACTGATGTGTGTGTGTGTGTGTGTGTGAGAGAGAGAGAGAAAAAGCATAGACGTGAGAAATCTGGGTATGTGAGAAAGCATGGGCGTAAGAAGCCTGGTGTTGGGAAGGGGGGGGGGGGGAAAGAAAGCATTGGTATGAGAAGCCTGATTATGTGAGAGAGCATGGGAGTGGGAAGCCTTTGCGTGTGTGCATGCATGAGAGAGAGAGACTGGTTGGTAAGGTGACGGTATGTGTGAGAGAAAGAGACTGGTGTGTGTGAATGTGAGAGAAAGAATGTGATTCAGGGAATGAGAAGCCTGTGCACGTGGAGAGCGAGCATGGAAATGAGAGAGAGACTGATGTGTGTGTAACAGAGAGAAAGTGATTATAGGAATGAGAAGCCTGTGCATGTGAAGAGAGTGAGCATGGGAGTGAGAAACCTGGGTGTGTGTGAGACACAGCATGGGAGGGAGAAGCCTGTATATCTGAAAGAGAACATGGGAGTAGGAAGCCTGTGTGTGTGTGTATGCGTGTGTGTGAGAGAGAGAAAGAAAGTGATTATGGGAATGTGAAGCCTGTGCATGTGAAGAGTGAGCATGGGAGTGAGAAACCTGGGTGTGTGTGAGACACAGCATGGGAGGGAGAAGCCTGTATATCTGAAAGAGAACATGGGAGTAGGAAGCCTGTGTGTGTGTGTATGCATGAGAGAGATCAGGTGACTGGTGTGTATGTGTGTGTGTGAGAGAGAGAAAGAAAGTGATTATGGGAATGAGAAGCCTGTGCATGTGGAGAGAACAAGCATGAGAGTGAGAGACTGGTGAGAGTGTGTGTGTGTGTGTGTGTGTGTGAGACAGAGAAAGTGATTATGTGAGAAGCCCATATATGTAAGTAGAACATGGGAGTGGAAAGCCTGTGTGTGTGTGTGTATGGCATGAGAGAAACTGTTCAGGAAGGTGACTGGTGTGTGTGTGTCAAAGACTGTTTGGGAGATGATTGGTGTGTGAGAGACAGAAACTGGTCATGGGGGCATGACTGGTATGGTGTGTGTGTGTGTAAGAGACATGGGCACTAAGGAAGAGGACCATGAGTATAGAGCTTAGCTTCTACTGCTGCTTCTGGTGTGTGCCATGGCCTGCATGGAAGGGGAGCAGGAGAGCTGCTGGAGGGGGTAAGTAAAGGTGGCTTTTTAAGTTTATTTTTCTTGATTAACTGCCATTTTAATTATTTAATATGATGTGATGTCTGCTTTTTTGAAATATTTTATTGGTGTTTGGAGAATGTTTAATAGTTTTTATGAGTTTTTAATATGAGTTATTCTGTTCATAGCTGTTTTGAAACATTTATTCTGCTTATTAGTATAGTTTTACAATTATTTCTGTGTGGGGATATATAGCTGCTTGCTAGTTCTGTTTTCCTAATAAGAGGAATATTGGTTTTTAGGGCCTGATTTAATATTTGTAGTGTTGCCTTTTCATAGATAGGGTTGCTCCTGTTTGAGTGTATTCCATAATACAGGTGTAACTGTGTGCGGATTAGTTTATGTGCATTACTACAGATCCTGGGAGTATGTTAGGTCGGTTCTGTGTCTGTTACCGAGATGAGATATTTTACTAGCATGTAAGCGTTTGTATCAGTCTTTATTTGTTGTGTTTTCTCAAGAGGACATGCATTGGTGGTAAACTGCTGTCTTTTCATAAGTAGGGCTATTGAGCCTGGAAGTAGAAGGGATTTGAGTTGCTGTTACTGAGATGACACCAGAACCAGAATATCTTTTTTGTAGGGTGAGTTGTATGGGGAATGTCATAATTCTGCTTTACATCCATTATTGTGGGTCAGGGGGGTTTCCGTGGATGCAAACTGTACGTTTACATCTAGCCCTGAGACGATCATGGGTCAGTGTGTCATGCGTGTGAGAACCATCTGTCAGGTGTGTTCCGACAGAAAAAAGGTTGAGAACCACTGGCCTAGGTAATACAACTGCACACTCAGTGTATACTCCTAAGGAAGACAGCAAGAGCTAAAGAAGAAGCTCATTTCTGGGGCCTGTAGTATTGCCTCTTGTTGCTTTCTTTACACTGCATACTCTTAGCTAATTCCAGCTTACATGGGCCTGTATGTGAGTTGGACAGTAGCAAGCTAGTGCACATAATATATTGTGAACATATAGAGCTTGTGTGGTGTTAAGGGGAAGCTAGAATCATCATCACTCAAGACTTGATCTTCGCACCCATTATTTGTGTCATGACTCAAAGGCTATCTGTAACCAAACATTTGTAGCTTTCACACTAAACCAAATATGACGTCAACTTGCTGACTTTTGGCACAGAGTGTCAGCTACTGTGTGACAACTAGAGAGGAGAAGCAAGGGAGTAGAAGGTCCACAGGTGAAGAGCAGAAGGCCTAGAGGCCTGCAGCTACTGCTTGGGACCTGGCAGAATTCCACAGACTGACTGCCATCTCTGTAGTGGGCAGCCTTCAGGATATGGATGTTACCTGTAAGGTCACCCTTACCTTACACGTACTATACATATCCGTAAGCCATGCCAGAACAGGGATGGCAGTCTGTGGAAGTTTGCCTGGTCCCAAGCAGCAGCAGCAGCCATCTAGGCCCTATATTCTTTGCCTGTAGGCATCCTGGACAAGACACAACTCCCTCAATCCTCCTCCCTAGTTGTCACACATTAGCTGACACACTGTGTCAACAATCAGCAAGTACATAGCGGTGTTGAAGGGATAGGTTGGTTAGTGTACTAGTGAAGTGCCTAAAGTGCTTAGCAAAGCCAGTCATCTATATTCTCAGCATATATAGGCACAGCACCTCTATGTATGCACAGGAAAGTTAGTGACCTACTTATGGCAGAAATAAGGTAGCCCGACCCTGCCAGCGTATACAGAGGACAGAGTTAGAGTCAAATGATGCGTCCTGGGGTGGCAGCCTATATGTAAAGTGTGCATGACATGATCAACTGAGAGGAGGTTAATGAGACCACTGACTGGAAAAAGAGACTCTCAATTAGGACTTGTGCCACGTCTTGGGAACCAGACAACCAAAACAAACGCCTGGCATACACACACACACACACACACAAGCCCCTGCACGGGGTAACTCAGTACTTGCTGCCACAAAACTATCATCATGCAAACCGTTCATCTGAATCAATCCAACATCAATGGCATTACGTGGTCCTTGCAACTCCACGTTACATCCATCACAGCATCCCCTCATTCAGCAGCCGGCTTCTTAACACCCACTACTTCCCTCCCTAAAGTTGCAAGCCTCTGTGACAGCTTGAGCTCTGGGTAGCCTGCACAGCCCCTAATAACTGGACTATTAGGCCCACTCCAAGTAGTGCTGGAAAAGCATCCATATTGGGGGGGGGGGGGGCAGCAGTGTGCATGACAGGCAAATGACAACTAATACGTACACATAAGACTGCATATTTTACATGTGATGCTGGCAAATTTCACACCTCCGCCCCTTTCTCAACACTAGGTATAAACTGGGGAAATGTTGGAGTGCAAGCCGTGAGGCCATTCATACTGCAGGCCATATGCTCAGCTGTCAAAGGCGCCCCCTTCTCAAGAGTGCAAGCACTCGATCACTGCTGTTCTAAAGCTGTGTGTGCAAAATGAATGCACACACACTGCCTGCTGTGGAGTATGGATTGCTGTGGAAAGGGAAGGACCTCTGAGTGCAACAGCACCCCCAGACACAGAGACTAACACAGACACCCATGTAGTGACACCTAAGCCCTTCAGTTTGGAGATGTTTCTGGAATGTTTGATGACAAACATTCCAGAAACATACACATTGCCCATGTGAAGGTGCACACTCATACACTTATCTTTTGAGTATATAATACCTGCAGCACTTCCTGCACCTTCACATGGGCAATGTGTATGTTTCTGGAATGTTTGTCATCAAACCACATAGATATCTGTGGCTACTTGTTCCTAACTGCTAATGAGATAGTCTGAGTCCTTCTCCTTGGCACAGATTATCTATACCTGGCCACGTAAAACACACCCGTCACAGACATATATGGAAACCTACTTTGTCTTTGGTAATGGCATGGGCCCCTGAAGGGCTTAGGTGTCACTACATGGGTGTCTGGCAAGACACCAACACAGAAAGGCCATCAGCCATCATGGCAACCACGTGAGACCTCTGGGAGCAGTAGGCCTATACATTCAGCACTGAGTTGCGTTTACAACAGAGGCAGCTTGTAGGCTCATTAAGTCATCAGCTCACAACAGTTTCTCTAGCCATAATGCTATACACAGAGCATATCATTCACAGTGTAGGAGCCCACTGTCCTGCTCACCACTAACTGTAAAAGTGACGTACACCACAAAAGGCACAGCCTAGAGCAGGGGTCGGGAACCTTTTTGGCTGAGAGAGCCATGAACGCCACATATTTTAAAATGTAATTCCGTGAGAGCCATACAAGACCTACCAAATTAATTTACTACAACCCCCTACTCTCCTGACGCCCCCCCAAGGCCTGCCAAATTAATTTACTACAACCCCCCACCCTCCTGACCCCCCCCAAGACCTGCCAAAAGTCCCTGGTGGTCCAGCGGGGGTCCAGGGCTCGCAGACAAATCTTTAATAAAAAAGTAAAAATCTAACAAAAACCCCCACCCTCCTGACGCCCAAGACCTCCAAAATGAATTTACTACAACCCCCATCCTCCTGACCCCCCCCCCCCCCAAGACCTGCCAAAAGTCCCTGGTGGTCCAGCGGGGGTCCAGGAGCGGTCCGGGAGCAATCTCCTGGACTTGGGCTGTCGGCTGCCAATAGTCAAAATGGCGCCGACGGCCCTTTGCCCTCACTATGTCACTGGGGTCGACCAATGGCAGCGGTAGCCCCTGTGACATATGTTAGGGCAAAGGGCCATCGACGCCATTTTGATTACTGGCAGCCGACGGCCCTTTGCCCTTACTATGTCACAGCCCAAGTCCAGGAGATTGCTCCCGGACCGCTCCTGGACCCCCGCTGGACCACCAGGGACTTTTGGCAGGTCTTGGGGGGGGGGGGGGGGGTCAGGAAGGGGGGGGGTTGTAGTAAATTAATTTTGGAGGTCTTGGGGGTCGTCAGGAGGGTGGGGGTTTTTGTTAGATTTTTTTTTATTAAAGATTTGTCTGCGAGCCAGATGCAGCCATCAAAAGAGCCACATCTGGCTCGCGAGCCATTGGTTCCCGACCCCTGGCCTAGAGGATAGCAGCTCTTCTTCGTGATAGGCATGTTGATCAGCAAGCACCTGCAAGCATGAAAGCACAGGAAAGTGTGGGGTGATTTTGGAAATGGAACTATCTGCAAGCTGTTTGCCACAGGAGTGTTCAGTCTATGTGCTTTAAGGGAGGTCACAGATGGCACCAGGACTGTAAGAGATACTAGCCATAGCTAAAACCTAAATACTCTGCATTTTTTCTGGGTACAGACATATGACCATACAGCTGCACCACATGCCTATCATTGAGCCATAATGGGCAAAGGCCTTGCAGCATCCTGACATCTCCATATCTGAGTAAGGCTACTGTGACAGCTGAGTTGAAGCCCATAGGTTTAAACACATCTTACAGTTGACTTCAGAGATGTTAATCTTTGCTCAGGAGAGACGTGTGTGCTCTAAGGGTGCTTATACACTTTATTGTGCAGGAGATATCTCAAATGTTATAGCAAAATACAAGTGAAGGCAGGACACCATCTGATTCCCAATCCTGCCTTCATAGAGCCAGTTGTGCATCCTGGTGTAGGCTCCCCGAGAAGCTAACAGTACCTAAATGACAATATGCCGGGCAAGGCTCTCACCTTCTGCACATGATCATTTATACATTGCATAGCTAGATGTAGTATGGTACATCTGTATCAGGGTGCATGCAACCACCAAGAGGAATGCTAGCCTGGAAGGACGTGAATGCATTGTCGGAATGGCACCAGGTAGCAGAGACGCTTTACCCAAGGCTGCAAGGCAATGCTTGCTACTACAGCACTCTGATGTCTACAGTAGGGTTACCAATTGGCTTCAAATTTCAGGACAGGTAAATCCTGTCCTCGTTTGGAACCCATTACATTCTGGGATTTCATGCGATTCCCCTATAGCTTTTCAGAGTGTCACCAAGACTATCAATACCTGCATGCATGGGAGTAATACCAGGACTGGATAACATGTCCTGCAAATCTGGATCCAGTCAGAAAACCTAGTCTGCAGTGACTCTAAAACTGGTGAGGCAGTGGTGTCAGCTGTGTCTAGGCACGCCTATGTGACAGTAAGCCTATCCAGTACAGGTGCATTACTTCCCATGCACACATTTCTCTGCTACAGAATGAGGCAGTAAATTGTGAAATCTGTCAGTGAAACCTTAACCTGTCTACCTGTCTCTTTAGGCTGTGCCTTTAAACTTCAGAGCTATTTGAGAGGTACAGCATTTCTAGAGATGTAGCTCTCCATGTTCAAGGCGCAGCTGTGGTGGCATCACACTTGTGCCACTATCTCATAAACTTGTAATTGCTAGGATAGGGGCCATGGGGAGACCTGGCAAGCCACATGGCACTAGCTAGGCCACAAACTGTCGTGCCACACATGCATCTTTTAGTGTCACTATCAGGCAGAACACATTATGGCAGCCACATGTCTTTGATGTAATCTTTACTTTCACAACTGTTATTCAAGTACAGTCTACTGCTCCATAGTCAAAACGAATCATGAGTAGGCATATGTGTTTTGAGTTATACCGTGACCTACACAGAGAAGTAGTGAGAGAAAGAAAGATGATAGCGAGGAGAGCAGCAGCTAACAGTCTACTGGCCTCCCTTCCCTAAAAGGGGATGTGGTAGGTGAGGCCTATCAGGCAAAGTAAAGTTGTATAAGGTTTTGCAGAAGCTGGCTACCACTCAGCATGCTGTTCTCGGCTCGTGCAGGAACTCCAGGTCTGGGCTGCCTGGGACGAAAGGACTGAGACCTACCCAAAGGTTGAGCCCTCTGAAAAGCTGCTTCTCTGTAGGGTCGAAAATGCTTGGATCTCCTAGTTTGAGCTCTCATGCTGAAGGAGGGTGGCATCTGTTTCTTATCCCCTGGCAACCGAGGAACCTGGGACTCACCACCCTTATTGGCCATTTTCTCTATCTCGCTCCCAAACAAGAGCGAGCCTTTAAAATGTAACTGGTTTGTTATAATGTAAACCGGAGTGAAGGCAATGTCTGCTATACCTCGGTATATAAACGAATGCTAAATAAATAAATAAAAGGAAGCTTCGTAAGGATAGACTTGGAGGTTGCATCAGCCAACCAATTTCTCAGCCATAACTGACGCCTGACCGCTATTACTGAAGACATCCCTCTTGCTGAAGTGCAGACTAAATTACAGCCCGCATCTGCCAAAAAAGAGGTTGCTGGTTCCATCAATGCCCTGGCATTCACACCAGATTCATTGACCTCCTTAGAGAGACACAAACAAAAGCAAGCCACCGGGAACAAGACGCTATCTGCAAATTCATTGCCTTTGCTTCAAAGGCCTGCTTAATAATGGCCTCAATCCTCCTATCCTGAACATCCTTCAAGGATGCTCCCCCTTCTATGGGAATAGTTGTCCGCTTGGTAAGAGCACATACCAGTGCATCCACTTTCAGAAAGCGCAATTGCTCTCATGCAGCTGTATCCAGAGGGTACAGACCTTCCAAGACTATTCCCCTTTGAAAATAGCTGCCAGACCAAGGCACTCATCTGAGGGAGGGATCCAAGGATATCACCTCAGGAATTCTCGACTGAGGGAGAGACTGTATGATATTACCACAGGAGAGCAGGGCGAATTAAATTTCCTTCTTCTTTTCTCCTTTTAAAACTTAAAGCAATCCTCAGTAGGAAGATGCATGTCCACCATCTGCTAGAGACAGAGAATACAGGCAGGCTGATGTAATTGCAGGGGTATATATACTGTGATGTCAGCTTTTCTTCTATCTCCACCTGCTGGTAGAAGTGCATAACTCACTGGTTTTGGATTCACCTGTCTGAATGCTAAGAAAAAAAGATATATGGGCTTGATTTAAAAAAAAAAATTCTGGTCACCTAATGTACATGCACAATTTACTCACACAATAGCAAGGGGCGCTTAGCTAAGGGCATCCAGCAACCTTAGCAAAATAGACCAGAAGCGGGATAAAAATGGATGCTCATAGTGAGCTCCTGCTGCAATTATGAGCACCCGATGCGTTTAAGCTCTAGTGACACACAATTCTTCCCTAGCACATCCTTTTTTATGAAGCCCCTCATTTACATACTGCATCAGGTGCCCAGGGGATGTGGCTGTGCACAGATTAGGAAGACGAGCACCCCCAACAGATGGATAAAGCCATCCTCCCATCCTTACTGCTTAGATCCCATCTTTTCTTTCCCTCTCCCTAGCTTGATTCCTGGGTTTTTCTCCACCCTTTCCCCCTTATCACATCAGTTTCAACTTTGGTCCTCTCATCCCTTCCCTGTCAACTCAATTCTGGTCCTTACCTATTCTCTCTCCTGGTAGAATTTCCAATCCACAACAAGCCGAGCACAGCTAGCATGAGTGCTAGATAAAGGGTTACACAGTCCCGAAATTCCAAAAAAGTTTAAATTCAAGAAGATTCTTTTATTTTCAATTGGCAACTCCACTGTATAAGGCAAACATGTTCTCAGAAGGAAGGGTCCCCCGACACGGACCCGTGTTTCGCCAAGGGCTGCATCGGGAGGGACACACAGTACATCTTAACAAGAACTATAAATAGAAAACATAAATAGGACTGTGTTAAAAAGAAAGCACCAATGCCGTACACCATTCAAGTATAAACAAGTGTATAAATCTTACCTGTATCAAATTCACAAGATGACATGGCAGGGAGCGCATTACATGAAAGTCAGCATAGACCTTTAAACATACGGAAAAGGCGCCAAAACATTCGCGGGCCAATCAGCTAAGGAGATGACCCACCAATCGGGACAGAGAGCTCTTGTCCAATCAAAATCAGGTAAAGTGAACCCATTCTATCTCCTTATTTAAACCTCCAGGGGAAACAGAATTGAGGCGGTAAATCCACCGTTGTTCACAGCGAATCAAATGAGTGTCAAAGTCACCACCTCTAGGAAGGGTGGATACTACTTCTAAAATGAAAAAGAATAAATCAGATTCTGTGTGTGACAGGGAGATCCAATGATCCACCAGGGGGGGCAAAGCTCGGGAATGTTTGATGTTAGATCGATGCTCTATAATTCTAGTCCTAATCTGCCTTCTAGTCTTCCCCACATACAGTTTGGAGCAGAGACAGCGTATAGCATAAATAACTCCAGCGGAGCTACAATCAAAATCACCATAAAGTACATAAACTTTACCTGAGCCTGGGTCAGTAAAACTAGAAAGCGTTGAGGTGTGCTTGCAGACTGAACAGTTTCCACACGGTTTGTGAGTACCAGGCACACATCTAGTAAGGTGTTGACAGGAGAAGTCAGAGCGGGTTAGAATGCCCCTCAAATTCCTACCCCTACGATAGGTAAATCTTAGGGAACCCTGAAACAGCTTCGAAAAAGATAAAGCAGACCAATGTCTCCGAATGATGTTGGAAATAGCATGACTAGAGGGTGAAAAAGGTAAGATACAATTCAGGGACTTACTTGTGTCTTTCTGTGTTGGAAAAAAAAAAGAATATCTCTATTCACATACAAAGCTCTCTTAAAGGCGCGTTTCAAAACCTTTGGTGGGTATCCCCTCTGTCTAAACCGGGAGGTCATCTCCTTAGCTTTAGCTATGTATTCAGCCTTCGAAGAGCAGGGCCTATGCAACCAGAGGAATTGACCTGTAGGAATATTAGTCTTTAAGACTTTAGGATGACAGCTGTCGAATCTGAGAATAGTATTACGGTCAGTCTGTTTTCTATAATATTGTAGTCGAAAAAGAGCCATCCTCAATAGAAACAAGCATGTCCAAAAACGAAATCTGAAACCGGTGTAAACAAAGAAAATTGTAAATGCTGGTTGCGATTGTTAAGCCAGTCAAAAAACATATAGAACTGAATCTCAGTTCCTAAACGTCATCTATATAGCGAAACCAGGCATGTATAAAATTCCACCAAATAGACGGCTACACGTGGATTTCCTCAAACTTCGCCACGTATAAACATGCTAGGCTGGGGGCCATCGTGGCCCCCATCGCCGTCCCCTTGATCTGTTGGTAAAGGTGTCTTCAAAACGAAAATTTTTTTTAGTAAGGGCAAGGGTTGTCAATTGCATGAGAAAGGGCGTAGGGACTCTATGTGGTGTTGCACGACAATTGAGGGTGTCCTCAATTACCTGTAATGCCTCCTGTTGGGGAATGTTCGAGTAAAGAGAGACTCTCTCTAAGGTAATCAAAAGACATGGTGAGGCAGGTACCTGTAAATCATTCAACAGAAGAATTAGGTGAGCGGAGTCGCGGACATACAATTTGATACGCAGAACTGCTGGTCTTAAAAAGATGTCAACAAATTGTGAGAGGGGTTCGAGAACCAACCCGATCCCAGACACAATGGGGCGACCTGGAGGATTTATTAAAGTCTTATGTATCTTTGGAAGTACATAAAAAACTGGTGTGACTGGAAGTTCAGCGGTGAGAAAAGTGGCCTCTCGCTGGGTAATATACCGAATAGTCAATGCATTTTGTACTATGGTGCATATATCTAATTTAAGGGGGTCAGTAGGGTCACCTGGTAGAGGAAGATAGAAGGTGGAGTCATTCAGCTGGCGGTTAACCTCAGATCTATAGTCAGCACGGTTCATAATCACAATCCCGCCCCCCTTGTCAGCAGGTTTTTTGATAATCGTCGGATCCTCAGCTAATGAGGAGAGTGACAATCTTTCATCTTTTGTCAAATTATACTGAATATGCTGATGGGTTTGATTGGTGGTCATCTCCTTAGCTGATTGGCCCGCGAATGTTTTGGCGCCTTTTCCGTATGTTTAAAGGTCTATGCTGACTTTCATGTAATGCGCTCCCTGCCATGTAACCTTGTGAATTTGATACAGGTAAGATTTATACACTTGTTTATACTTGAATGGTGTACGGCATTGGTGCTTTCTTTTTAACACAGTCCCATTTATGTTTTCTATTTATAGTTCTTGTTAAGATGTACTGTGTGTCCCTCCCGATGCAGCCCTTGGCGAAACATGGGTCCGTGTCGGGGGACCCTTCCTTCTGAGAACATGTTTGCCTTATACAGTGGAGTTGCCGATTGAAAATAAAAGAATCTTCTTGAATTTAAACTTTTTTGGAATTTCGAGACTGTGTAACCCTTTATCTGGCACAGAATTTCCAATCCATCCATTTCTCCACCTTTCCTTTTCCCTTCTCATCTCATTCGTCTCCCCTCTTCCCCCGCCTCCTGTTCTGGTTTACCATTCCACTACTACCTGGTAATCTGATTTACTAAAGCTTCTTTTACCAAACTTTTCTCCATAAACAGAAAGAAAGACCCTTTTGAAAATAAACATGTTGGGAAATGAAAACTGCTGCACTAAAATTTAAGATAATGTAACTTCTGTACAGTACAGTTTGAAAAACAGGGAATTCTAATAGGAAAATGCGGGCATCACACTACTAACACAACTGCTACAAGTACAATTTCTTGAAACTGAGCATGACTAACTGTGTCCAATTACTTTCAAGAAAATCCTGAAACAGGAAGCCTGCCCATAACCTGGGCGTACACCACCAGGTCTTAGATCCGTCATCTTTCTTTGCTGAGTAGCGATAGCCTTGCTCTCATTCTGAAAGTGCTATGCACAACACTATGCAGAAACTTGAGAGAAATGTGGCTTGTAGCACAAATAATACAATCACAACTCAATTTCCTTACATTACAGGATGTCATTCACACACTATTTTACTGCTTAACAGTACTACAGGTGGTAGCCAGCATGCATCGCCTTCCCCCCCATGCTGTAACACTGGCAGCTGTATGGAAATTTTTTATTAATTTGGCTGCAGGTTCAGTTACACATTGGACTGATCACTGGTCCATCAGATGCTAAACACACTGGAGTTTCTAGCAAAACACTGACATTTTAGAAGGAATGTGTGAAGAAGAATCCATATGTTAGCTGTATATATCATGACTGGAATTTCCTCATTACCATCACAACCAACTCAAAAATTAAGGGGCATTCCTTAAAGTGTAGGAGAGAAACTGGACAAAAGTGATGATATAAATAGAAGAATCCTGCACTTCATCCCAAAGAGATGCATATCAAATATATAACTCTACCTATTCTCGCCATCATGTGTCAGTTTTCTTTTCCAGCCAGGGATTTTATTTCCTTCACATATAATAGAAGCTCTAAGCACCTCAAAGCGGAAAAAAAACCAAAAGTTCCTTTAAACCTCACCAAAGAAAATTCTCAGGCTGTAAAGTTATGTGGAATTATTTTCAGGCTACTTGAGATATTTTACTGCCTGCATGTGTCGGAATGTGGCAAGAAAACCGCATTTGGAGCCAGGGGGAAAATCGAACAGATTCTTGCAGTTCCCAATTCTTTACCAAGGGACTCTTGCCTGCTCTGCTCCACTCAGCGAGACATTTTTTTCTTTCATAACATAATTTTATAAGGGGATCCCAAAAGCCCCTCCTCCCCAGGGTCCCTTCATACACCTCACTGCGATCAAGCAAAGAGCAAAGCTGTGATTTCTCGTGACTTCCAGTTGTAGCGGTGTCTGAGAAAAGCAACGTTTTAAATCAGCAAGAATGAGATATAAGTAGTATTTTTTAAAAAATCAGTACAAAGTTTGAAGTTGGGAGAAAGGGTTAAGAGAGTGCAACCCCGGGGTATGAACCTTTTCCCCAGTCCGAGATGTACATAGCCAGTGTCTGGACAGAAAAAATAAAAGCAAGCACTGACCTGCAGGAGACAGTTATCTCCACTCTGGTGGCCGGGATGCTGTTGCTCAGAGGGTTAAAGTCCCCAAGGGTCGCCATATTCGGAAAGCCACCCCCCGCCTCCAGTCTCGACTTGTCCAGTGAGTACATGAGGGGGGACTGAGCAGGTCGGAGCAAACGCACCCTTAGGAGCTCGACTCCACAGTGATTACTGTCAGCTCGGAGGAGGCGGAGAGGAAGGAAACTACCAGAGGAAAAGGAGTGGACGACGGGGGAGGGTGAAAAAAAAAGTGAACCACGTCAAAGAGGGGAGGGAGAGGAAGGCGGAACACCCCAGGACCGTTGACAGGAAAGTACCGCAATACAATCCCCAGCCACCAGCTCGGGAGCGCGAGCCACTGAGAGAGAGAATGCTGCGCCGGGGCAGGGGCAGGGGCGAGGGGCGTGAGTGCCGAGCGAATGATTCAGCCCGAGACGTCAACTCTCACAACAAACAGCCGCACGTGACCCGGGAACGGTTCCAAAGGTTTCCCTCTGCTGCTCCTAGGAGCTGAGCTAGGACGGCTCCACTGGGCACAAGTGGACCCGCGGGGAGGGGAAGCAAGATTGGTAGATGAGAAGGGGTGGGGAGATCGCATGCTCTTATCACACGGAGGCCACGGTATCCGTTTAATAACCGCACATAAAACACAGCCCCAAGCCCAGCACAAGCTAAACAGCACACACAGAGCACTAATTGCATTGTTATGGCATCAACGTATTTGATTTTTTGTTAAGTCACCAAGCTCGTTTCCCGACTTCTCAACATCCTTCCACTTCTTTGGTATGAGAAAGATGAAAATACAAAACATTCACGGAATAGAGACTTTCTGTAAAGGAATGTAAGGAAAGACATTAAAATCCCAGAAGGCTCCTCGATCATCTTGAAATGGTGTTGTAAAGCCTCAGCTAACCCTATACTGAGCCTATTAAATAACCCTGTAGTGCTACTGTCGATGCAAAGAAAAGGTAGCGAGACATCAAAACATGTCATCAAGGCGGCCCCTAGGTGGCCAAGGATGCTTCACACAGCCGCCTCCCATAGCCTCCCTCTCTATTTTTATTTGAATGAGGGGTCCCAACAGCTAGCCGTTGGGACCCTTATGGTGAGGAACAATAGTAGGTGGACACAGCCCAAGGGATAGATCCGGAAGGGGGAAATGTAGGGCAATTAATATAGCAAGCACGGTTGGTCACAAAAGTTAAGGTGGGAAAGCAACAGAAAAGGTAATAAAAGGTCCAGGTCAGGGCAGACAAAGCAGCAGGAGAGAGGCAGGGAGGCAACAGAGGTTTTATACTTCTTCAGAGTTTCAGCAGGGAATCCTCTTTGTTTCATTTAATATAAATACACCTGGGCATTGCTTATAAGGACTGCGGAGTATGGCAGTCCCATTACAGTACCATCATCGAGATCGCAAGGTCAGTGTCCTAACCTGGTTCAGAACAAGGGAAACAGGAGAGGAGATTGGTTCACGGATCAACTGATTAAATGCAGCTGGATATCAGGTACAGGGGCAGTCTGTAGTGTAATCCTCCTCCTTATAAAGCAGAGTAAAATTACTTGGAAGAGGGTGTTTGTGTTTCTAGCACCTGAATTTATGGAACTAGAATAGCGCAGTATACACTGGGCAGCATGTTTTTGCTGTTGCCACCTGATGTTGTGTTTTTCACAACATAGCATTAGAGCCTGTGGATTGGTAAAGTCTGGGATGGGAATAGAAGCAGATAAGTCTCAGGACAATGAGGGACTGGAGAGAGAGAAATGAAAAGAAGTGGCACAGGATAGGGAGGGATCACAGTGAGATGCAGACAGAAGAGGAATGGTCAGGGACCTGAGAGGGACCAGCCAAGGAGCACGGTGAGAGGCCAGACAGAGATGCAGACAGATGAGGAGCAGCAGGGACATGAGAGAGATCCAGATGCAGAGTGGCGAGGGACCAGAGCTAGAGATGCAGAGGTGGAGTGGCATAGGAGCTGAGAGAGAAACAGGCAGACGAGGAGCGACATGGATATAAATAATATAAGAAATTACCATACTGGGTCAGACCAAGGATCCATCAAGCCCAGCATCCTGTTTCCAACAGTGGCCAATCCAGACCATAAGAACCTGGCAATTACCCAAACACTAAGAAGATCCCATGCTACTAATGCAATTAATAGCAGTGGCTATTTTCTAAGTCAACTTGATTAATAGCAGGTAATGGACTTCTCCTCCAAAAACGTATCCAAACCTTTTTTAAACCCAGCTACACTAACTGCCATAACCACATCCCCTGTCAACAAATTCCAGAGTTTAATTATGCGCTGAGTAATAAAGAATTTTTTCCAATTAGTTTTAAATGTGCTACATGCTAAGTCGGGGCAGAGGAGCATGGGGAATAAAGCAATATTTCAAAGTCTGGGTTATCAGAAGTGTAGCTGAACTCAAGCTGAGGCCCCCCCCCCACACACACACACACACACAGACAGACACAACTTTTGTCACTGTACACAATAGTAAGCTGCAGATAAACAAAGGTCGATACATTCCTTTCCCCACATTTAGGCATGCAGCTATACTTGCTACAAGAAATGGGTTTGATATGTTTTAGAATAATTGCATCTTACAGCAAAATATCATGCTCTGACACATGTACAGTTGTCTTTTTACAGGTGACTGGTATCTGAGGCAGAAGGGTAAGCTGCTGAGATCCCAGCATGGTGATGGGGTTTTCTTGGTATAATAACAATCAGTAAAGCAGAAAATTTATGGTAGGGCAACTGGAAGTTTAGGAGAAAATTCAATTATTTAGCCTCACTTGGGTTGCATAATCACACGAAGGGTAATCAATTTCTTCTCATCATGGTTTCAGCCATTGGGCTTTGTTAGCACTCCTAGAAAAGTTGGCAGAAGTTTAAATAATTTGGAATCAAACTGGTTTAAAATAAAATACAATAAGATACATACCAAGATTAAACAAAAACAATGATAAAATTCATACATAGGCAAAAAAAAAATTATCAAAGTGCACGCCTAAAAAAAATTCAAGAAGAGCAGCAAAATAAATAAATAGCAAATGCTGGGTGGAACCATATTCAATGCATCAGGTAAATTAAATAAGGCCGGTTTTAAAAAACAAGTTTTAATTGTTTTTAGAAAGATGCATAAAAGATCAGGGTGGCAAAGTGTTGCTATTCATAGTATGGGATGGAAAAAAGTAATGTCCCATTAGGACAACCACTGGGGCATTCATGATAAAGCAAATAATGAAAGGGTGGAAGAAGCACTCAAGGCCCAGAACAACAAGTATCTTGAAGAAAAAGATGAAGGTCCTGCTTGAGGTAGCATGAAATAGCTATGAGGATGTGTTGTTTGGGGCAACATTCCTAATAAGAACATAAGAAATGTCGTACTGGGTCAGACCAAAGGTCCATCAAGCCCAGCATCCTGTTTCCAACAGTGGCCATCCAAGTCACAAGTACCCAAGTACCCAAACATTAAATTCTACGATTCCCCCTTTCCCTTACCCTCATTTTCCCTTACAAATAATTCCCTTTCAAGTCAGACTTTTGTTAATATTATTACTCATATATATTTGATATGTATACTCTTAGTTTTTCTGTTAAATTAGCACTTTACTTATTCCACTTATGTTCATTGTAAAGCCTTTGGCTGAATTACCGTTTGCTGTAAACCGAGGTGATGTGCATTACATGCCGCGGTATATAAAAAACTATAAATAAATAATTAGATTATTAATATATTATTATTAGATTATTTATTAGATTAATAGGTTATTAATAGATTATTAGGGTGGTGGATGCCTGGAACGCCCTTCCAGAGGAAGTGGTGAAGACCAAAACTGTGAAGGATTTCAAAGGGGCATGGGATATACACTGTGGATCCATAAAGCCTGGAGGATGGGAAAGAAGAGAAGAGGTATGGGCGTGACTTGCGGGAATGGAAGCTACTACCTGGTGATTAATACCCTTATTCAATTAACATTCACACGGTTAATGAGACTCCAACATTGCTCTATGCTTCAACGGCAAGAGCAAATGTGGAAAAGAGGATTTGCATCAGACAACCACCAAAATTGCTCTTTGCTTCAACGGCAAGAGGAAATGTGGAAAAGAGGATTTACATTCAGGCAACAACCAACAAGGTAGCACAGTCTGGGTAAACAAATAAGCATGGGAGTAGCTTGCTTGATGTGGTGGTTACTACCCCAAACCAAATAAGCCGGATACTTCACTTTCAATGCATATCCAGCGGAAATCTGCTTCAACATTATCTCTGCTTCAACGGCAGGGGGAAATGAAGATAAGAGGATTGAATTGCACAGTCTGGGTATACAAATAAGCATGGGAGTATCTTGCTTGTTGCAGCGGTTACTACTCCGAACCAATTTAAACCTGTTACTTCACTTGAAAAGCACATCCAGCGCAGCTCACTGCTTCAACAGCGGGGGAATGAAGAAAAGGGGATTTATATTCAGACAACAACAAACAAGGACTGAATTGCATAGTCTGGGTAAACAAATAAGCGTGGGAGTAGCTTGCTTATTGCGACCGTTACTATCCCTAACAAATTAAGCCTGATACTTCACTTTGAAAGCATATCCAGTGCAGCTCAGTGCTTCAATGGCAGGGGGAAATGAAGAGATAGAATTTACATACAGCCAACATCTAACAAGGCACTGATCTGAGCAGTATGAGTATACAAACATCGGGGTAACTTGCTCGACACAACGGTTGCTACCCTCAAACATTAAGCCTTATTCTTCACTTTTGATGCAGCTCCAACACTGCTCTCTGCATCAATGGTGGGGGTGGAAGGAAATTACAATCAAAAAGCTACCAATAAGGGCCCTGAACTCAGCGGTCAGAGTAACAGATAAGTATGAGAAAATAAGTGTGAAAGCTTGCTGGGCAGACTGGATGGGCCTATTGGTCGTCTTCTGCCGTCATTTCTATGTTTCTATAATAGCAGTTTATGGATTTTTCCTCTAGGAACTTATCCAAACCTTTTGTAAACCTAGTTACACTAACAGCTGTAACCAAATCCTCTGGCAATGAAATAAGCTTAACTATGAGCTGAGTGGAAATAATTTTCTTCTATTTGTTTTAAATGAGCTACTTGCTAACTTCATGGAGTGCCCCGTATTCCTTCTATTATCTGAGAGAATAAATAACCGAGTTATGTTAATCTGTTCAAGTCCTTTCATGATTTTGTAGATCTCTATCATATTCCCCCCTCAGTCACCTCTTCTCCAAACTGAATAGCCCTAACCTCTTCAGCCTTTCCTTATAGGGGAGCCTCTTATCATTTTTGTTGCCCTTCTCTGCACTTTCTCCAGTGCAACTACATCTTTTTGAGTTGTGGTGACCACAATCATGTACTTTAGGGCATTCAGAGTTAGTGAGGTTGTGTTCAATGTTTCCTCAAATTTTGAAAGACTGCATGTGCAAAAAATTGTCTTTCTGTGCAACATTTTATTAGCCAAGTTCAAATTTATGCACTCCAAGCCAGGATAATGCAAATAATATCAGGTTTTCTTGTGCACGCTATTTGCTGTGTGCACAGGGCTCGCGATCTCTTTGCAAGTGCACGTGCGCACAGCTTAGAGTGAACAGTGATTTGTGCTATAAATTAGGTTTACAACTCATGGTCCGGCACTAGCAGAAGATGTGCAGTTGGGGAAAAATTAGGCAGAGGTGTGGCTGTGATGATCCAAAAACAGATAGAAAGAAAGGAGGATGCATAGTAATACCATGACAGACATGGGACAAAGTATTATGCTCTTCAGGTAGGGTGGAGTACAAATTGAGGCCTCCGGGGAAGAGTCCATTTTTAAACACAAGAATGGGGCAGCCCGTTCACAGATCCAGTTCAGGAGAGTGATGTCAAGCTGCCTTGAGATAGCGAGCAGGGATCCCAAGGGTTATAGGACACTCTTAGGATTGGGGCCAAGTCACTGGCCAAGGAATTGGGTATGGAACATAGGCAGAGGCAACAAATCAGATGTTGGAAATAAGCTATGTAAGGAGTGCGCAATACTGGAAATTAATATGTTTTAGATTCATTATCTTATTGAGACAGAGCAAAGGACAGCTTGTGAACATTGGACAAAAATAGTCATGGTAGGTCATGCCTTTTACATTGGGCAAGGAAAAGAGCATGAATGGGTTCAGGTGGGAAAAGAAGGAAAGGCAAATGTAAAAGGGATGGAGTGGAGAGGAATAAAAGGGGAACAAGCTAATTCCTAGGCATTTGAGGATGGCCAGGGTGCACCCTAAGCCTGATACTGTCACCATATATTTGGGGGGTAATGATTTAATACCACAAAAAGCAATCAACTTGATAATAATAAGAAAAAGAAGCAAAGTTGAGATTAGAGCGCAATGTCTGAATGTATTGATAGTCTGGTCCCATATCATAAGAACATATGAAGTTGCCATACTGGGTCAGACCAAGGATGCATCAAGCCCAGCATTCTGTTTCCATCGGTGGCCAATCCAAGTTAGAGTTACCTAGCAATAACCCAAACATTAAATAGATCCCATGCTACTAATGCCAGCAATAATATAGAAAAAGCCTTAATGGGCAATACAATATAGCAATTAAATACAAAAAAAACATATCCACCAAAAATTACAATGAATGATTTAAGGGACCATTATATAAGCCCCTCACTTTGATATCTTTTAGAGCCTTACGCTATGCTCTATCGATGAATCAAAGGGGTACACTTTTAATCATTGGTCCAATTTTTTAAGAACTTTTTGAAGCATTTCACAAAGAATTATAATTACTAAAAAAGTGCACTACTTCTCCATTTGTTGAAGTTAATTCATGCCCAACACGGTACCATGTTTCGCAAACTGCTGCTTCAGGGGCTAGAATCAGCATATACTCAATCCAAAAAAATCACTCTTTCCTTTTCAGTCCTGTTTTAATTTTCTGCAAAACAGTAAATGCATACTTTAATGTCTCAATAATATTGGAAAAAAACTTACGATGACTGAGGCGACTGATCATTTCTTCACATAGCATTTTCACCTGCCAAGGATTCAGCGTTTTAACTGTGATGCCAAACCCAACTTTTTAAATTTTCTACGTGATGACGTAAACGTGATGACTCAGTTCAGGAAAATTTAAAGCGACTACTCAAAATTACCTGAAAGAGAACTCACATGATAGCGTAAACGTGATGACTCCATTCACGAGAATTTAGAAGGGACCACAAAAGATTACCTGAAAGAGAACTTACTAAATCCAAAATGTCATCGGCAAAACAGTCACTCAGTAAACTTTGGGGAATGAATCAAAAATAAATCTTTCAACGGAATGCCATCCATTCAATCTCTTTGTTGAGTCCTCGAGGAACTACAGCATGGAGTTTAAAAATCCATTTTTGCTCCCATTGAAAAAGGCGTGTGGCTCTATTCCCACCTCGCCAGTGAGAAAACACTTTCTCCAGAATTGTCCACCTACATTCTTGAATCTGGTGATTATGTTGCAAGAAGTGTTCAACTAGTGGTGCTTCTATCTTTTTTGTTTTTAAATGAGATTTGTGTTCTGTCATCCGGACTCGAAAACTACATATAGGAATTTACAAGGGCATACTATGCAATATACCACATGACTTGTCTTACGTGTGAATTCTGAAAATGGTACAGTTTTATGTCCTTGAAAAAAATGATTTTCCGAATCCAAAGTTTTTGTTGTCATAAATCACAGTTGCATGCATGTGCCTCCAATGTCTCCAAAGGAGGATTATAATTGCTGGACCGAACTACCTGTGGATCAGTGTTCAACTAGCCGCGCTCAACCTGTGGATCAGGTAGTTCGGTTATTAGTGTTAATCCATTTCAATACAATATAAACAAGAATAAATAACTCAGACTGGGATTTGGCTGGCTTGGAGATGTGATGAAATAATAAATAGTACAGCATGGCATGGCTGTCCCATCTCAGAACATTTTCTACAGTATGGCTCGATGAGGGGCAATGAAGTGCATATAAATAATAAATACATAAAGAACAATGAAAAAGAAAATACTGATCATAAAAAGAATGTCTCCTCGGCAGTGGTGTTTTTGGCTAGGTAATACTTTAGTTCATTTAAAGAGGTGGTCTGAATGTTGCACTGTTTTTTGGTTCTGTTTCAAGATTAGAGATAATGTGTTAGGTTATGTTGGAGAGAATAAACTTTGGATTGAAACAGATGTCCCAGTATTTATTGGGAAGGGGGGAGGACGAGTGGAGCCTGTATTATGCAATTAAGCTAGTAAAATATTTGTTTGTTTAATCTGAGCTGCTCCTCATTTCTGTGTATTTTGATTCACAGTAGAAGGAAATTAAAACCTAGCAGATTGCTGGTCTCTTTTAGGATGCATTAACCGATACTCCAGATACCCGAGATTTCCACCTCGCCAAGGGTGAGCCGTGGGCGCTAGCCAAAGTAAGCCCTTTCACGGCCTGTTGGCTAGCAAGAAGGTGCCACCACCAGGGGCCTGGTCCTAAACTGGGTGACAGGAGCTCCGGTTTGCAGGCTGTAGTGTTCTTGTGACTGGTTATAACATTTAGTGGGGGGTTTTTTGTTTTAAGGTTACAGGAAGTAATCTGTGTTTAACTGATTGCTGTGCTGACTTTGTAAAGTGGAGTAAGCAGGTGTTCTGCGAAGGCTGTGCTGATCTTTAAGGCTGTGCTGATCTATAAGACCAGTGTGTTTTGGTGGCGCATGCTAAAACGACTGTAGGCAGCTAAATTCCTCCCAGATCTCACCTAAAACAGTCATCTTATGTGAAAATATTGATCAGATCTTAATTGTCCCACCGACCTGCTGTAGTTTCTAAGACCAGTTAATCTGTACCAGGCAGACCAGCAAGCAGCCACCCTGTTTTCTCACTTTCTTTTCCTTCACTTCGACGCGCTAGCTTTACCTCTTATTCAGTAAGGGGTAATAGCGTGTTTAAAACGTGCGTCCAACCCCCCCCCCCCCCCCCCCAGAGACTAATAGCGCCCGCAACATGCAAATGCATGTTGCCCTATTAGTCATTCCCGCGCGATACAGTAAGTAAAATGTGTAGCCAAGCCGCACATTTTACTTTAAGAAATTAGCACCTACCCGAAGGTAGGCGTTAATTTTTGCCGGCGCCGGGGAAGTGCACAGAAAAGCAGTAAAAACTGCTTTTCTGTGCACCCTCCGACTTAATATCATGGCGATATTAAGTCAGAGGACCCAAAAGTTTAAAAAAGTTAAAAATAAAAAAATAAAAAATTTAAATCAGCCCGCGGATCGTGGGTTGAAAACCGGACGCTCAATTTTGCTGGCGTCTGGTTTCCGAACCCATGGCTGTCAGCGGGCTCGAGAACAGACACTGGCAAAATTGAGCGTCGGCTGTCAAACCCGCTGACAGCCGCCGCTCCTGTCCAAAAAGAGGTGCTAGGGACGTGCTAGTGTCCCTAGCGCCTCTTTTTACCGCGGGCCCTAATTTAAATATTTTGTTTTACTGTATCGGCCTGATTGTGTCCAGTTTCTGAAAATATAACTCTTGGTAGGCTGCCTTATTGTGCAGATACTGTTTTAAAGAGACATGAGATTTTATTTATTTAGGCATTTTATATACCGTCATTTCAAATGAAGATCACAATGGTTTCCAATATCAGCATTCATATTCTTGGATAGCAATCACATTCTAGGTTAACACCACAACATATTTATATATACTCTCGGACATCCCAATAGTAAGGATCTAATCTAGATCACATTCATACATTTTTAGGATGACCCAACAGTAAATTTACCTCTTACTGAATAAGAGGTAAATTCTAATTCTACTGCCAATACACTTTACATCATTCGCTACTTCTTGCTTTCTCTACTAATGTTATCTCTGGTACAGACACTGAAGTTATCAGCATGTTGGTATTTTGCGTCAAGTCATATGCTTTTCTAAAAAGCCACGTTTTCAGTTCTTGCTTGAAACTCTTTCTTTCTGTTATCTGGCGTAGTGACTCTGGAAGAGAGTTCCACAGCTTGAGCCTGATATTTCACCTGAATATGGAAAAAACATTGCTGGTTATTTTGCCCCTCCCCCTCTTTTCTCAGTAATATTCATAACTGAAAAATAAAAGGCCCTGTCCTGAATTGTGTTTTCTGAAATTGACAAAACCTTTTCTTCCCCAAGTTTTCTTGCCCTTAAAATGCTCCTGAACTGGCGCAAAGGAGCAGAAGTGGTGATACGTTTTGGTAGTAAGGTGCTAGTTTTGGAGGAAGAGAGTAGGGATTTAAAAAGTTTAGCAGAGGGAAGAATTGTCCTCAAATCCCCAAACCATCATTTTATCTTTTTAATTCAGGAAATACCTACTTGTGTCAGAATGCCTAATTGTCCAGACCTTTATTTTCATGAAGAAAAGGAGAAGTAGGTCCACAGCTGTTTTCAGGTGCTCTGTAAACCACTGCTGACTCTTTGAGACTCATCCCTTCTTTTACTCCTGAACAATTAAACATTTTACATGTAACCCCCATCCCGGTGTGCTTGTCTGTACGGGTGGGAACATAAAAGGATTTGTAAACTTTTTGGGACAGGAAGCCTGGCCTTTTGGTTGGGGGGAAAGGTTTACTTTCAAGGCCCAGTGCAGGAATGAAATCCTCCTTACTGAAATTTCTCTGGGAGAGGAATAATCTTTTCACTGTGTTCTACGTGCCAAGAGCCACACAGGACGCACTGTACTAGTGTCCAAAATAAAACTTTACTGTTCAGAAGTTAGGTGAATAATGGCACAATAAATATGAATCCAGCATCACATACTTTCTTTCTTTGGTTACAGTCTTTATCCTCTTTTCTGTGCAGGAATCTTGTAAACAGACAAGGGATCCATCCACCTTCCTGGATTATGTAAAGTGGTGGTCCCAGTGGGCAGGGTAATCCTAAAATGGTTGGGAAAACTCCTTCCAAAGATGGCCAAAATCCTGCCTATTGGCAGAGAGTAAATCCTCTCTCTCCCCGGGGGTGAAGACTCCGAATGGATGTCTTCCATGATATAAATAGGTTCTTATCCACAGTTATTAGACTTTTCCTTTTGACAAGATAGGGATCCCAGTTGGGAGGGATCTAAGATGGAACTGCAGCCTCACAAGTCCTTAAGTGGGTAGGAAGAGGGGCAAAACACTTCTTCCCAGATCACTTCTTCGGTTCCCCCCCAAAAAAGGAAATAACACCAGAGTTACCCCTTGCAGTGGGTCACTACCTCAAGGGCAGGTCTTCCTTATCCCTGGGCATCCTGAACACAGGGTTCCCCATTCCTTGAGTCCAAGAAAGGCCCAGGTATCCAGCAAGGCTCCCTCCATGTAAAAGTCCAAAATCAAAAATATTTTCAGGACAACCATTCTGCCCCTTGGGAGAAGACCCAGGTCCGCAGGTAGGCCAAAAATATAACTGAGACGAAAATCTACAACATTCTTCCAAAATTGCAAATTATACTGCCCCCCCCGAGTTGAGTTCTAAGAAGCGAACTTCTATAAAACCTCTGAAGTGGGTCATCCATTCCAGTACCTTCATTGAGAAGGGCTGCATGTGCACAGATCATCCCCTAAGTATCTGTTTCACTAACTGCACTAACGGCATAACCCAGGGCTTAATGTTAACTGAAAATGGCTTTCCGTTACATACAGAAATTATGTTTTCTGAACCACACCAAGGACTGGAAGTACTAACATTTTTTTTTCCATTTTGTGTTTTCTGATAAATGCTTAGTATATATAGGGCTCTTAGACTGTGACTCACTGTCTCTTTTCCCTAAATAAAAGTTTTCTGAACAAAGAAGGCATCCTAGTTCCATCCATATTTTGTTTTTAAACTGTACAAAAAGGAGAATGGTGTTGTGTTTGGCAGTCTGTGGGACAAGGCCGCGAACCATCATGCTTACCTCCAGCCCTGATCTGGGTCCTCCCTTGCTAGATGCAGCGAGTCGCATTGTGGCAGAACGTCTCGCTCAGCATGATGCTGCATGACAAGATGCTGCCGTCTCTCCTGCCCAGCTTCACCCAATTTAAAGAGCCCACAGTGGGAAATCCCCTGCAGCATCCACCGATGGCATCACAGCCTCTGGCCCATAAAAGGACCTTCTTCCCTTCAATCTACACCTCGCCAAAAGGTCGACTACCTCTGGTAGAGCAAGTTGCCTCACCGTGTTCCTGGTCTTCGTTCCTGTGTTCCTGGTCTTTGTTTTGGCAGTCCCTGGTCTTAGTTCTTGAGTTCTATGTCTTGATCCAGTGATCAATCTTCAATTCTTCATCACTCTCCAGTGGTCAGTCTTCAGTTCTTCAGTGTCTTCTCCTACTCGCCTGTGCTGTTCCTCGTCTCCAGGTCTGCCTATTTGTCCCTTTTTCCCTTGGATGGATCTCTGGTTCTGACCTTAGCCTACTTGACTCATGACTACAACTGAACTCCTCCTGCCACTGACCACCACCTGATTCTTGATTATGACTGAACTCCTCCTGCCTCCAACCACTGCCTGACTCTCAACCATGTCTGAATGCCACCTGTCCTGACCTCTGTCTGTCTCCAACCCTGCCTGTGCTAAACCTGCCCCGGACCATAAGAACATGCCATACTGGGTCAGACCAAGGGTCCATCAAGCCCAGCATCCTGTTTCCAACAGTGGCCAATCCAGGCCATAAGAACCTGGCAAGTACCCAAAAAATAAGTCTTGTCTGACTCCACAGATCTCCACCTCGTCCACAGAGGCCCATGCCTAAGTCCTGCCAGCCCCGGCACGCAAGGGCTCAACCTAAGGGGAACACAGGCTGGATAAGGTGAAGCTCCAGTTGGGTCTCTGCTACAACCACCTCCGCCAGCCAATGGTAGGAACCTGCAGGGCTCAACTCTACCTGAGGTTGCGTCAGCTCTACCTCAGTCCAAGGATCCACGCCTGCAACATATTGCTAAGGCCATGGACTCGGCAGATGCCTTGCCCCCCAGGCAATTCCAGGCCTAGCTCACAAACTCCAAAAGCAAGCAGCACTTTCTTGAACTTGTGGTGGCTTCTATGGAGTGACTCACCACCCGTCTGGATACAACCTCGGCTTTGGCCACACCAGTTCTGCCATCGGCTACCTTACCTGTGTTCACCACACTGAATTGCCCCATTCTGCATCTACCTGCTCCACCCAGTACACCAGAGACACTAAACAGTACTGAGAATGTCTTTAACAATGCTATATGCATTTCTCGCTCCAAGCAGCATGCTTCCCAGATGACACAGTGAAGACAACCTTCATTCTCTCCCTCCTTGATGGTAAGGCTCAAGCCTGGCTTTTCCGTTATGGAGCAAGCTGATCCATTCCTCCAGGACCTGCAGAGATTTGTGGCCACCTTTAATGCTGTCTTCGATGAGCCTGGCTGGCTGGCCACCGTAGGCTCCAACCTCCTGCATCTATGCCAGAGCACCTGGCCTCTAGTGAACTACGCCATAGAATTCCAGACCCTGGCCACCAAACTCAACTGAAGGGAGGATTGCCTCTGCAGTATCATCCTGAAGGGCTTGTCCTCCAGGGTAAAGGATGAGTTAGCCACCCGTGAACTTCCGGAGTTCCAAGAGGAAGTCATTTACTTGCCTGGGAGGATTGATCGCTGCCTTCAACAGTCTAGGGAGGTTTGTCCTCCTTGTAGAGCCATCAGGTTGGCCTCCTACTTCTAGCACCTGTTGTCACTGCCAGTGCCAGCCCCATCCTCCTCTGTGTACTTGGATGTACCTATGCAATTTGGACATGGCTGCCTCACACCAGAGGAAAGACTCCTTCACCGCCAATTAGGCCTGGGCCTTTACTGTGTAGGCACAGGGCACCAGCTTGCTCAATGCCTAGTCAAGCCAGGAAAATTCTGAGCCTAGGATCTGGTGGGGAGGTAATCCTAGGCTTTACGACCCCTGCTCCTCAACTGACTTTTCTGGTGACGATCATGGTGAACATCCAGGACTTTTCTACCCTAGCACTAGTTGACACTGGTGCTGGGGGAAATTTCTTGATTAAAGCACTGGTACATCATCTACAGCTTCCCACCATTCCAAGGAAGTTCACCTTATTCATCTTCTTCATATATGGGGGCCTGTTGCCTGGTCAGATCACCCTTGCTACCACACCATTGACCGTGAATACCGGCCTATTCCACAAGGAACATATAGTCTTCCACGTCATAGACCAAGCCTTCCATCCAATTGCGCTAGGGCTTCCCTGGCTCTAGCTGCATTCCCCACAAATTGACTGGGCCACATTGCAACTCACCTGCAGGGGCCTGCAATGCCACAATTTGTGTCTGGAGCGGGTGGAACCTCCACTCCACTTAACCCTGGCTGCCACATCCGACTTTGAAGATGTATTCTCGAAGAAAAGGGCTGAGACACTGTCAACCCACAGAAAGTACGACTGCAGAATTCAGTTGTTACCCAATACCAAACCACCACAGGGTAGGGTATACCCCTTGTTGCTCCCTGAAACCAAGACAATGTTGGAGTACATCCATGAGAATCTAGACTAGGGCTTCATTCAATGATCCATGTCCCAGTGGGGGCTGGCATCTTCTTTGTGGCCAAAAAGGATGGCTCACTCAGGTCTTGTATCGACTACCACGTATTAAATGCCATCACCAAAAAGAATCGGTATCCTCTACCATTAATCTCAGAACTCTTTGACTGGCTCCAAGGAGCAAGGATATCTACAAAATTAGACCTACGAAAGGCCTACAACTTGGTTTGAATTTAACCTAGTGACAGTTCAACACTCGGGAGCACTTGGTAATGTCCTTCGCGCTATGTAATGCCCTGGCTGTCTTCCAAAAAATGATGAATGAGATTTTCCAGGATCTTCTCTATATCTGTGTTGTTGATGACATCCTCATTTTTTCTAAGACCCTCAGCTCCCATCGTCACAATGTACATCTTGTTCTACAGTGGCTGTGAGAAAACAATCTATATGCTAAACGTCGGTATAGAAAAATTTTTAATAAATTAAGTAAATAAATACACACACTTGAGAAGTGCCTAGTCGAAAGGGACAGTCTCCCCTTCCTAGGATATATAATATCCAGGAAAGGCTTTCACATGGAAACTCAGAAGGTTAAAAGCATCCAGGATTGGCCCCATCCATTAGAACTGCGAGCCCTACAAAGCTTTCTGGGCTTCGTAAACTATTACCGCCATTTTCATTGCGAATTACTCAAGGATTGTGGCCCTTCTCATGGCCCTCACCTGTAAGGGAGCTAACATGAAGTTTTGGCCTCCTGAAGCAGTAGCAGCCTTTCAAGAACTAAAGGATGTTTTCTTAAAGAAACCTTATCTTCATCACCCAGACCCTATATGCCTCTTCTGTTGCGTCAGAGGTGGACACTTGGGCCAAGGTGGGGTTGACGCAACTCGTAGGTGAGGACCTACTTGTCCCCACCATTGGCAGGTAGAGTGGGCTGAAGGTAGAGGCTGCTACAGCTTCACCTATACCAGCCCTCATTCCCTGTGGGTTGAGCCTTTGGGTGCCAGGGCCGGCAGGATTTAGGTGGGCCTCGAGGTTGGTCGCCTAAGGGGGTTCTCCATCCTCCTCATTCTTCTCAAAGAAGTTATCACCAGCTGAACGCAACTATGGCACTGGGGACAGATAACTCCTTGAATCAAGCTAGTGCTAGAAGAGTAGCATCATTGGCTAGAAGGTGCTCAGCACTATATTATTATATATATACGGATCATAAGAATCTGGAATACCTCCATCATACCCAACGACTGAATGCACAACAGGCCTGCTGATCTCTGTTCTTTGTACTTTTTGATTTTGAGCTGTGGTATCATCCAGCTTTCAAAAACATCCAGGAAGATGCCCTCTCATGCTCCTTCCAGGCTGAGGACATCCTAGAACCTCCCAGGCATATCATCAATCCAGCCAGGATCCTCCAGCTGCCTCTATGACCGTCCCTCCAGTAAACTCTGAGAAAAAGGTATCAACTCCCATGACTCCCATGTCACAGCTCACTCTAGACAAGCCCAAACTCTTTCAGTGCTTCATCAATACTATTGGTGGCCTCAGATGAAGCAAGATATTAAGGCTTATGTGGATCCTTGTTCCACCTTCGCTCAGCAGAAAGCTCTGTTGGGCCGACCCTGGGAATTGTTACAGCCATTGCCAGCCCTAGGGAACCCTGAATCCAGTTGTCCACTGATTTTATAGTGGACCTCCATCTCTCAGATGGCGCCACCATAATTTGTGTAGTTATTGATCGCTTTTCAAAGATGGCTCATTTTGTTCAACTTCCAGGTCTCCCTTCCACCCTGGAGCTTGCATGCCTTTTCACACTCCATGTTTTCCATTTACATGGACTACCCAAACATATCATATAAGACTTTATGACTGCATATTACCCACAGGGAAATGGACATTCCGAATGTACAAACCGAACACGTAAAACCTTCTTATGGGCCTAAGCCAATGATAATTGGGCTTCCCTTCTGTCCTGGGCAGAATTCCTCACAGTTCTCACATCTGTAGTGCTACCAGGTCTTCACCTTTCCAAGTAGTCTACAGGAAGCAACCCTTGCCTCCTCTGCCTTTCCCCGTGGCCGTGCTGTCACCAATGGCTCAGCTATCCACCCAGTAGCTCCAGAACCTCTGCACCTGTGCCAACAACATGATCCAAAAAGCAGTCGAAAGGGCCAAAAAAACCATTGATGTGCACAGGAGGCACGCACCTCAATGCAAAGTAGGCAGCGTGTGATTAAGCGCACACCACATACACCTCAAGTACCATCCATGTGCCTTGCTCCACAATACATCATACCTTTTACCATCCTTCGCCAAATAGGATCTGTGACATACCAGTTGAGGCTGCCACCTACGTTAGGTATACACAACACTTTCCACATTTCCTTACTAAAGCCTCTAGTACTCTCATGGCACTCTAGAAAACCACCTAAACTGCAAGAAGTGAGCAGTGAGGACAACAAGATTTATGAAGTAAAAGAAATCCTGGACGCTCAGTGAAAAGGCAAGAGGTGGGAGTACATCATCTCCTGGAAGGGGTACAGACCGAAGAAAATTCATTGGAACCTACCGCCAACATTATGGACACCAACCTCCTAAGGGAGTTTCATACCTTACATCCCAAGAAACCAAGACCCTCAGGGAGGGGATTTAAGAGGGGGAGTAATGTTGCAATTGGCAATCCACAAAGCAAGGTTGCGAACCACCATGTTTACCTCCAGCCCTGAGCCGGGTCCTCCCTCACTAGACATCATCTCGGATGCTGCGAGCCGCATTGTGGCAGACTGCCACATTCAGCTTGATGCCGCCATCTCTCCTGCCCAACCCGAGGTGTGCACATGCCCGACTTCCCCCAATTTAAAGGGCCCGCAGCGGGAAATCCCCCATGGTACCCACTGATGACATCACAGCCTCTGGCACATAAAAGGGCCTTCTTCCCTTCAATCTATGCCTCGGCAATAAGTCAACTATCTCTGATAGAGAAAGATGCCTCAGTGTATTCCTGGTCTTCATCTTGGTAATCTCTGGTCTTCGTTTTTGAGTTCTTTATCTTTGTCCACTGGTCAATCTTCAGTTCTTCAGTGTCTTCTCCAGCCCACCTGTGCTGTTCCTCATCTCCATGCCTGCCTATCCATCCCTTCTTCCCTCAGATGATCTCTGGTTCTGACCTTGGCCTGCTTGGCTTGTGACTATGACTGAACTCTGCCTGCCACTGACCACCACCTGTTTCTCGATTACAACTGAACTCTGCCTGTTTCTGACCACTGCCTCACTCTTGACCATGTCTAAATGCCACTTGTCCTGACCACTGTCTGTCTGTGACCCTGTCTGTGCTAAACCTGCCCCAGACCTTGGCCTGTGACTCATCTGTCTCCTCGAATCTCCACCTCATCAACAGATATCTGTGCCTAAGTCCTACTGGCCCCAGTACTCTACAGTTCAACCTAAGAGGACCGTGGGCTGGTTAAGGTGAAGCTCCAGTTGAGCCTCTGCCACAACCAGCTCCACAAGCTGACAGGTTACTCCAACTCCACCTCGGTCCAAGGCGTCCACGCCTGCAACAAATATTAAGATTGGATGAAGTATTTTTCTCCCAGAAGATTTTCTTACTCATAAGTTGAAGAACAATAGCACGTTTTAGTAATAATACTCCAGTTCAAGCAGGCTGTGGGTAACATAGGTTTTCAAGAGAAATGTCACCCATTCCTAAAATCCCCATCAAAAGTAATTTGTGGCCAGATGCCTTATCAGGCAAATGCTGAAAAAAAAGAGGGTGGCCCACAACATTCATGTTTACCAGACACCCACTTCCAATGTCTCTTGTGAAAACAGTGACTCAACAATAAAGAACCCTGCTTTAAGTTCTATTCCCTGAAACAGACTAAAGAACTTAGAGTAGGATCTATAACACACTTCTTTCTCCATCTTGTTATGCTTCTCTTCGCATGACCCCCCACTGTACTCTCCTCAATTGCTCTGTACCCAATGACCTTCATTTTCAGCTTTTAAAAAAATTTCCTGGGAATTTATCAGGGTTTATTTTGACAAGAATATAAAAATGGCATAAAATCGGTAGAAAAATATTTGTCATTATTTTTCCTGGCAAATATCGGAGTTTAGTTTGGTGAAAAGAGGCAAGGACAGGGTTAAAAAGCATTAAGCAGATTGATTGCTTTAATAAACAGAATTTACTGTTTGCTTGCTGTATAAGTAAACAAATGTCTAAATATGCCATCATGCATTAAAAATTCCTCAAAAGATAGCCATTTCCTTTTGACTCAGCAGTTGACTTTTGAATAAAATCCTGAGCATAAAACCATAATTGTAATGGACCACCATGGGCATGGCCTGGCAATATCTATGTCCAGAAGATGAGGACATGTTTACACAGGTGCGCTGTTTTCTTTAAATCTCAATCTCTTTTAGTGCAGATAGAGTGGAACTATTTGTTGCGATCCTGCCCGCGGCTAGGCCACAAGCAGTCTCTTATGTCTCTCCACTGCCAATCTACCTGGTCCCCGACGCCATCTCCACAGTCAGGAGACTGCCCACATGCTGCTCCTGCACGGCGGGCCTTGCCACCGTGCTCTCATGCAGCCCGGAGGCCACCATTGTCTCTCCGCGGCCAGGAGGCTGCCACTGATGCTCCTCTTCGTGGCCAGGAGGCCGCCACCGAAGTCACCTCTCTTCGCGGCTCAAGCCACCACCGACCAGGCCTTCCACGTGGCCCGGAACCGCTGCCTCCAGCGTCCTCTTCGCAGCTAGGCTGCCACCGAAGCTCCTCCACTCCACAGCCAGGTGGCCGCCAATGACTTCCCCTTCTTGTGGCCGGGGGGGCCGCCTGGAGCTCCTCTTCATGGTCTGAGGGCTGCCCTGAAGTCTTCCTCCATTGCAGCAGGGAGTCGCAGAGACTGGGCCTGCTTTCTTCTCTTCATGTGGCCTGGAGGCCGCCATCAGCATCTCTCTTCAGCGGCAGGAGCCGCCTCCGATGCTTCGGGCCTGCTTCTCAGCATGGCCGCTTTCCATGGTCCTGCCCTTCCTTAGGCGTGAGGCCGCGCCTCCTTGCTTCTTTTAAAGGGCCAGTCCGTCAGAGCTCCTCCTGCTAATGTCATCAAGGCGTTCCTCTTCAGCCCTATAAAGATGGTCTTTCTTCATTCCAGCTTTGCCTTCGCAAAGAGTCAGTTCAGGAGTTGGACTGCTCCTGGATCCTCTGTTCCAGTTCTTCTGTCCAGGAGTCTCTGATGATGTCCTTCTTCACTTCTGCAAGGCATTCTGTTCCTCGTCGTCTTCGCCTATGATTCCTGAACCTCCGTTGCCTTCTTTGTTCCATGTTCTGGTATTTCGACGGATCCTGTCCCTTCGTCTCCAGTTGTCCTGATGTCCACATCTCCTGATGTCCTGGTGTCCCTCCAGCTCTTGATGTTCCGAGTTCCAAGCTCCTGATGTTCCGAGTTTCTGATGTTCCGAGTTCCAAGTTCCCGATGCTCCGAGTTCCAAGCTCCTGATGTTCCAAGTCTTGCTTCTGATGTCTGTTGTCAGGTTCCGATCTTGAACAGTTCACTCGCCCTGGATCTCGTCTTCAGCTGATCTTTCCTGGGAGTAAATCCGTCCTATCCAGTGACCGTTTCCTGGTGGCTGGAGTCCTCTTCTGGCAGGTTTTGTCTTCGAGCTCTGTCCAGATTTCTCCTAGTTTCCGAGTCTCTGTCTTTACCTGAGTATCCTGAGTCCTTGTCTTGCCAGAGTCCTTCCATGTTCCAAGTCCTCGTCTGAGTCCTTCCAAGTTCAAAGTCCTCATCTGAGTCCTTCCAAGTTCCTAGTCCCAAGTGTTCCAAGCTCCAGTACCATAGCCTGTCCTCGGCCTCTGTCCGTCCTGCCGCATCTGCCACTCCCTAGTGGCAAGTCCGAAAGGGCTATCGAGTGGCCGGAGGGCTACCCCAGAGACCAGCATTGCCTTGCTGGGTCTCTACCGGTGTGTGCAGGTTCGGCGGAGGTTAGGGCTCGGTGGCCAATCCGTTCCTCCCAAACTAGGACATGTCTTGCCTGCCACAGCACTTCTACGGAGCTCCTCTCTACAATTGCATCGTGGTCCAAGGGCACACTCCTCCCCGGAATCGGGATCACTCCCTAGCGCTCCCTTCTATGGATCCCAACACTATTCCAATAAGAAGTGCTTTCCATGTGCAGTTGTAATTGCTGTTGACAGGCTGGATGCAGCATCACTGTCGCTTAAAATTAAAAAACAAAAAATCATCCAAACCAAAAGTTAAGAATGTGCGAATGACTACAAGCACATTAATCCTCAAGAAGCTCAGGCTGAAGTCAAAGGAGACTCACCGGGACACCACATCATGTGCCTTCGAGAACCACATACACTGTCTACTGTACCAAAGTGGTATCATACATTAGTGTTGCTAAACAGTCAATGAACTTATTTTTGTGAAAATTTGGAGTGCAAGCTGTAAGTGCAAAACTTGCTTGTAGGATTATAGAAACATGACCACAGAAAAAGACCATATGGCCCATCTAGTCTGCCCCTCCGTCCAATTAATTCAGCTTTATAATTGTCATCACTCCCTTAGAGAGCCCCTTTGTTTATCTCATGCTTTTTTAAATTTAGATACTATTTTTACTGTACCACCTCCATGTATCCATGAGCCTCTCTCTGTAAGGAAATATTACCTAAGATTACTCCTGAATCTACCCCCTTTCACCCTCATCTCATGACCCCGCATTCTAGAGCCTCCTTTCCATTGAAAGAGGCTCATTTCCTGTGCATGAAAACCTTTGAGATATTTGAATGTCTCTATCATATGTCCCCATCACCTGAGGTACCACCATTGCTCCCCTTTATTTTCCTGCTCTGATCAGGAGCAGAGGATAAGAGGACAGATTGGAGGGGAAAGGGAAGCCTGGAGAGGCTCCTGGTTCCAACTTTTTTCCCACAGGCACTCAAACATCTTATGGCAAGGACCAAATTTTGCATCTCTTGCCACAGCATCACCAGGATCCCTGGACATAAGTTAATGAGGAACAGGCTGCAGAAAATATTAACGGTTTTTATATTAATAGATTATTGATTAATAAGAAACAGCTGCTGATCTGTTACTACATAGGAGTCTTACAACGTAAGAAGAAGAAATTTTCTTACTGAAAAAGGTTCACAATACATTTGTTGACTGACATTTTGAAATTCTTCTAAGAAAAAACAAGTAGTTGACACAAATATAAGGTCAGAAACAGAAGGAAGACTAAAACAAAGCTCCTCTATTTCAGAAACTTGACATCCTCCTTTTGCAATCTCTGCCCGTGTTTCTTGCTCCAGATGAAATGATTAGAAGCCAGTCAATTAAAATTTTTTCCAGAGAGTTCCATGCGCTACAAATTCATCTTTTAAAAATCAACCCCAACTGCCATGCTTATTCCATACTGATATGTCTGAATTCAAGGTCTAAACTTGAATGAAGTAGCACAACCAGCCTGAGGCGAGGGATGAGATGATACCCCCTCCCCCTCACCCAGCCCCGTCTTGCCCCGTCCCCCTGTCTCTGGCCTCCAGCGGCGGCCCGCAGCAGCATCCCTCCACTCTTCAGCAGCTGCGGTAGGAGCAGGCAGTGTGAGGTGGACGCCACAGCAGCGTTCTGAGAGAGGCATTTTTTTGTCGCCTAAAAGTTCTGCCGCCTCACCCTGGCTCATTATAGAACCACCCCTGAGCACAATTAAGGAAACTGCGATCTTTATACCTTAAACAATGGGAGTGCTGACTCTGGGCCAGATGTACTAAATATTTTAACAAATGACACAAAGCATATGTGGGGCTCTTAATATACGTATTTTTAACTGTACTCAAAAGAAGTGTGCATTTGGGCACGTTTAGAACCAGGGGATTGTAAAACAGTGCCTGTACTGGCATTCTGAAAAGTGCATGTGCTATTTTATAGACTCCTCACCTCTGCTGTCTGCAAAAATAGAAGATGCAAAGTTAGTGGATACTTTCAGTGTATATATTTTATGCTAGATAAGTTTCAAAGAGAAACCATGGTAATAGTTACAAAGTACTGTAGTAAAAGTACCCATGTACTTTGCAGCTATCGGGCCGATACAGTAAAGTGCGCTATTTTTACCCCTTATACAGTAAGGGGTAATAGCGCGTCGATAACGTGCAGCCAACCCCCCGAAACTAATAGCGCCCGCAACATACAAATGCATATTGATGGGCCTATTAGTCATTCCGGCGCGATACAGAAAGCAAAATGTGCAGCGAAGCCACACATTTTAATTTTGGCTGGCACCAGAAAAGTGTACAGAAAAGCAGAAAAAACTGCTTTTCTGTACACCCTCCGACTTAATATCATAGTGATATTAAGTCGGAGACCCCCCCCCAAAAAAATTAAAAAAAAAAATCTGCCCGCGGCCCGCGGGTTGGAAGACGGACGCTCAATTTAGCCGGCGTCCGTTTTCCGAACCCGTGCCGGTAAAATTGAGCGTCGGCTGACAAACCTGCTGACAGCCACTGCTTCTGTCAAAAAGGAGGCGCTAGGGACGCACTAGTGTACCTAGCACCTCTTTTTACTGCGGGCCCTCATTTGCATGCAGGCCGATACTGAATTGCGCGCCCAGGACACTAGCCTGTGCGCACTTCGGGAGAGCGGGCACTCACCGGCTCTCCCGTGCTTCTTTCTGAATCAGCCCGTATGTGGGCTACTCAAAATTACCCTCAAAATGGGAAAATCCCTTTGACAGTGAAACCCCCCCTCCCACACACACACACCCAAGGGACTGAGGTTTGAGTGAGCTACAGGAGAGAAAAGAACAGAACAATACAACTATAACCTGAGCCACAAGCTCAGAAGATTGAAAAAGTTGCCAGACATCCTGCTATGAGGATACTTAACTGACCATTAAATGGATTAATCAGACATTCAGGTAGTGGATTTGCATGCCACAGTTCCCTGGACCTCTGGGTAATTTTGTAGGAAATATCACTAGCAAAAAATCCAGATGATTTAAACTTCTAAATTACAGAACTATGACTGGGGAAGGGAGTTGTGAGAGAACTGTGCTGGAAGATAGTACTGGGAGGCAGACAGATTTTCACCCCAACTATAAGAGATATTCAAACACGTTGGGTGTGAAGTTCCCAGCTAGCTGGTTGACAAGGCAAGATGTAGATATCTTCTTGTGTGCAGCATTTTTTTTGTTGAGAGGTGACTCATATAGGGTCAGACAATAGATAAAAGAAAAACTAGCTTGGCTATTATCACATGATTGGCAATGAGCTTCCAAAGTACTGAAATCACTGACTACAAGGGCCTAGTGGAGTTGTAAACCCAAGCCAATTAGAAGTGAAGGATAGTGGCAGGCATTGACTAGTCCTTCCTTGAGCAATGGGCAGACCAGGTGGTAGGGTTTGGTTTCTCTAAGAGGGTGGGAACCCCAGACAGATTGGGAGGCAGAGGTCTGTCTCCCAGACCCCCTCCCTCCCCCAGGCCAGCTGCATAAGTTCACTTGGGTGAGACTGGAGGAAAAGGGGGAGGATAAGGACCAACAACCCCAAATATTAGATTGCTACCTTGTGGAAATGTATATAGCTCTGTAGACCGAGATTACTGACCATGACAAGTATAGAGTGTGCTGCTTGACATCCTAATAGCAATATACATAGTCATGTAGAAATGTATATGCTTGTATAAACTTGTATATGTTTGTATATGATTCCAGCCTTGTTCACAGTCCCATTTGTCCCGAACCCAGGAATGCCCCATGAAGTAAGCAGTCAAGGGGGCGTTACAACAGCAAAACTTAAAACTGAAACCCAGGAAAATTAAATCATAAAATATTACTAATGTTTCAGTGTCTGATGATTGCAGAATGGTGGTAAGCATCTCTTTGTGTGTAAAACTAACATGCTTTCTCTGGCTTATTCATCTGGCAACTTCTGAGAGAGATGTTATAAGGATTAGTGGTAAAATGCGCACAGAATCTATGCTATGTGACATGTACATTTACCATCCACAGACCACTCAGAATATCAGACAACTGTGAATTATTATAAATTATACTGCACAATCTTACAGTAACACAGTAAATGCATAAGCAGATGTGCCCATTGGAATTCGGATAACAGCTTGTGCATCTGTTAATCTCAGAAAATATATTTCTATAAAAACTGAGCAGTACAGTACAGGTAAAAACTGTGCTCCATTTCAATAGTACTAATCAACTTTTAAATATTTATTTCCAGATTTAAGGAAACTAACTACAGTTCCATACATGAAAGGAGGTAACTGCAATAGAGTGAAGTGGTAGCCTAGGGATTAGCACAGTGGCCTGTGACCTAGAGAAACCAGGGTTCAAATTCCACCGTCACTTCTTGTGACCTTGGGCAAGTCACTGCACCCTCCGGTACAAATATACAGGCCAATACAGTAAAGCGCACTCCGCTGAGCCCACTGTTGGTCGCGCATCCACAACCCTTATACCATAAGAGGTTTAGCACATCCAACCCCCTCAAAAATAATAGCACTCATCACGTGCAAATGCATGTTAATGAGGCTATTAGCTATTCACCCCGAATACAAAAAAAAAAATGTGCGCCCAATCCGCACATTTGTACGCTCAGAAATTAACACCAGCCCAGAGCAGGTGTTAATTTCTGAGCAGCCCAAAAACGTGTACAGAAAAACGTTGTAATTCTCAAAAAATTTAATAAAAATATATGGGAAAAAAAGTGTACAGAAAAGCAGAACATTTCTGGTTTTCTGTACATCCTCCGACTTAATATTGTGGCGATATTACCCAGGATATACCCAATACCGACAGAGGTGAACACATATATTACCCAGGATATACCCAATACCGGCAGAGGTGAACACATCACTCCTATACTTAAGAGCCTACACTGGCTCCCCATTAAGTTCAGAATTATATACAAAGTGCTAACTATAATACACAAAACCATCCACTCACAAACCACACTCGAATTAAATTGCCCTCTTAGATCTCAATCAGCCTCCAGACCCATTAGAACAATGTATCTAGGCACCCTTTATGTACCCCCGGCCAAGTCGTCAATGAAGAAACGTGCCTTCTCGATTGCTGGTCCCATTCACTGGAACAATCTGCCTTCGGACCTGCGCTTAGAACCATGCCTGCGGACATTCAAGAAGAAACTGAAAACCTGGCTCTTCACCGAAGCCTTCACTTAAATTCCCATGCTACCAATAAAGTACCACACTACCTATAATGCACCATACATATTAATGTTTTTACTTGCATAATACGCCTTGTTCAATGTATAACTTATTCATTAATTGTTCACCGTTTCAATTTTAACGTTTTTAATGCGTAATACTCCATGTTTAATGTATTCCTTATTTATTAATGTTCACTGTTGATTGTTTATTGTTCTATGTACACCATGTATATGGTAATTCTAATGCTGGTTATCTGTAAACCGAAGCGATATGTACTAGTACATGATCTTCGGTATATAAAAGTCTTTAAATAAATAAATATTAAGTCAGAGGAAACAAAAAATTTAAAAACTTTTTTTTAAGTTTATAAAAAAAAGTGCCATTGGTCAGGTTAGGAAAAGGGATGCTCAATTAACGAGCATCCCTTTTCCTAAACCGGGCCCTGTGCACAGGTTAAGAAAACAGACGCTCGTAAAACTGAGTGTCCGTTTTCCTAACCCGCTGGCAGCCACCCCCCCCGGGCTGCCAAGGAGGTGCTAGGGCGTGCAATTCTCCCTAGCATCCCCTTTTAGTGTGACCCCTCATTTAAATATTGTACCGCACACCCAGGATCGGTGCCTGGGCGCGCTTTAGGAACGCGGGTGCTCAATACTGAGCGCCCGTTTTCCACGTGACTTTACTGTATTGGCATGATAGATAATAGATTTAAAATGCGTATGCAAGCAGATATACAATGGTATTTGTTTTATGATTTTAATGATTGCGTATGTGTGCTCCTAATTTTAAGCCATTACTCAAGCAAACGTATTTCGCGTATCTTCCTTAGGACTTTGTCAGCTCTAACGCATACAGGTAAGCGGATTTTAAACATGCTCACATGAAAAACATTCCCAGTTTTACCAATTTGTCCACCAGTATGCCCAGTCCATCATATGGGTTCTTCAGCTTGCACTTCCCCCAGTTGATACAGACCCCTCACCCTATTATGTTAGGCTAAAAAAGTAATTTCTGCAGATTTACACCTCATCAGGAGCAGAAGAATATATGTGGCTAACAAGCTGCCTCGTGCACTGCAGCCACCAGATTTAAAATACGGATTTACATGAGTAACTGTTGGGCCCACCCCAGAACACCATCCCTAACTGAGTCTTTTTTTTTACTCACGTCTACGTATATACGCGTGTAATTTGTGGCTTTTAAAATACATGTTGCTCGAGCACGGCCCAGATACTCACATATATGGGCCTGTTAGCACAAGCAACACTTCTAAAATTCACCCCTTAGATTGTAAGCCCTCTAGGGATAGGGAAATACCTTCAGTACCTGAATGTAATTTGCTTTGATGTGCCCGAAAAAGCAGAATATTAAAAAAAAAATGACTTCTTGATTGTGGTAGCAGAATTCCAATAGCCAATGTTTAAAATAGTTAATATTTCTGCATGATCTACCTACATCAAACAAACTTATTGAAAGTTATCTTCAAAAATAAACTTAGCAGTAATACTAATGAAATGACATTCCTTGCTGCAATCAGCATTCCCCTTCTCATTTGGAACTGTAACTATGATTATAAATTAATAAACTTGGTAATAAATAATAAAAGTATTTTTAGTCCAATAAAAATATATGTCCTAAAATTTGTTTAATGACTTGTATTTCTTTAGCTAAATGCTGAATTAATACTTTGTGATTTAGAAATCATAGTGTAGATCGTTTTATTTTTTGTGAACACTTTGGCTACACCCACACAGATGGTTAAAGCCATTCCTCCCATCCTTACAGGCTTAGACCCCATCCTTTCCCTCCCCCTAGCTTGATTTCTGGGCTTTTCTCCACCCTTCCCCCCCATCACATCAGTTTCATCCTTGCTTCTCTCATCCCTTCCCTGTCAACTCAATCTCTGGTCCTTACTTACTGCCTCTCCTGGCAGATTTCCATTTCATCCATTTCCTCTCCTCTCTCTTTCCCTTCTCTCTTCTTCCCGGTATCATTCCTCTCTCCTCTTCCCCCTCCCCCCCTTCTGGTTTACCACCTCCACTACTACCTGGTAATCTGATTTACTAAAGATTTTTTTCCTTTTTTTCTAGCCTGTCTACAGGTAAATTAGCTTAATAAATCATGCCATCATGCCCTAGGTGTGTAAATGTTGCTGCATACAAATTGTACAGCAGCAATTTGTAAGCAATTGAAAAGCTGTGCACAGTTTACCATTAAAACTAGTATACTTCCTAAAGACACTAGAATAAAACATGAATATCCTATGTACCTGATTTACTAAGATTTTTCCATAAACAGAATATGGAAAACAAAAAGCCTTAAAATCAAGCCCTATGTACAATTTCAAAAACTAGAAGATTAGTTAATCATGTTTAATACAACTATGTAGACAAAAAAATTACATTTATAGAGAAGACCAGCATAATTCAGAATGTCCATGTGACAAACTGAGACTATTTTACACAGTGCATTAAGAAAAACTTTAATGTCAATTTCCGTTCACCTTACCAAACTTTTCTCCATAAACAGAATGAAAGATCCTTTTGAAAATAATACACATGTTGGGAAATGAAAATTGCTGCACTAAAATCTGAGATACTGTAACTTCTGTGAAGTGCATGCTGAGAAAGAGGGAATTCTGATAGGAAAATGCAGGCATCACACTACTCACACAACCGCTACAAGTACCATGTCTTGAAACTGAGCATGACTAACTGTGTCCAATTACTTTCAAGAAAATCCTGAAACAGAGGAAGCCTGCCCATAACCTGGGCGTACACCACCAGGTCTTAGATCCGTCATCTTTCTTTGCTGAGTAGCGACAGCCTTGCTTTCATCCTGAAAGTGCTACCGTAGTATGCACAACGCTGTGCAGAACCTTGAAAGAAATCTGGCTTGTAGCACAGATAACAATATAAACACAACTCGATTGCCTTAGATTACAGGACGTCATTCTCACAATCTTTTACTGCTTTACAGTGCTACTGCTAGTCATACACAATGTATGTACTACAGGCGGCAGTCAGCACACATCTCCTTCCCCCCCCCCCCCCATTCCCATGTTTTAACGCTGTCAGCTATATGGAACATTTTCATGGATTTGGCTGCAAGTTCAACTCCATATTGGACTGATCACTGGTCCAAACACATTACAGCTTCTAGAAAAACACTGACATTTTGGAAGAAATGGTTGAAGAAGAATCCATATGTTGGCTGTACTTATTACTTGAATTTCCTCATCACCATCTCAACCAACCCAAATATTAAGGGGCATTCCTTGAAGTGAAGGAGAGAGACTTGACAAAAGGGATGACTCCACTTCATCCCAGAGAGATGCATATTAAATATATACTCTACCTAAAGGATTCTCGCCATCATGTGTCAGTTTTCTTTTCACTAGAGATTTTACTTCCTTCACATTTAATACAAGCTGTAAGCCCTCAAAGCGGGAAAAAACCCAAAAGTTCCTTTAAATCTCTCCAAAGAAAATTCTCAGGCTGTAAAGTTATGTGGAATTATTTTCAGGCTACTTGAGATATTTTACTGCCTGCATGTGTCGGAATGTGGCAAGAAAACCGCATTTGGAGCCAGGGGGAAAATCGAACAGATTCTTGCAGTTCCCAATTCTTTACCAAGGGACTCTTGCCTGCTCTGCTCCACTCGGCGAGACATTTTTTTCTTTCATAACATAATTTTATAAGGGGATCCCAAAAGCCCCTCCTCCCCGGGGTCCTTTCCTACACCTCACTGCGATCAAGCAAAGAGCAAAGCTGTGATTTCTCGTGACTTCCAGTTGTAGCGGTGTCTGAGAAAAGCAATGTTTTAAATCAGCAAGAATGAGATATAATAAGTATTTAAAAAAAAAATCAGTACAAAGTTTGAAGTTTGGAGAAAGGGTTAAGAGAGTGCAACCCCGGGGTATGAACCTTTTCCCCAGTCCGAGATGTACATAGCCAGTGTCTGGACAGAAAAAATAAAAGCAAGCACTGACCTGCAGGAGACAGTTATCTCCACTCTGGTGGCCGGGATGCTGTTGCTCAGGGGGTTAAAGTCCCCAAGGGTCGCCATATTCGGAAAGCCACCCCCCGCCTCCAGTCTCGACTTGTCCAGTGAGTACATGAGGGGGGACTGAGCAGGTCGGAGCAAACGCACCCTTAGGAGCTCGACTCCACAGTGATTACTGTCAGCTCGGAGGAGGCGGAGAGGAAGGAAACTACCAGAGGAAAAGGAGTGGACGACGGGGGAGGGTGAAAAAAAAAAAAAGTGAACCACGTCAAAGAGGGGAGGGAGAGGGAGGCGGAACACCCCAGGACCGTTGACAGGAAAGTACCGCAATACAATCCCCAGCCACCAGCTCGGGAGCGCGAGCCACTGAGAGAGAGAATGCGTGCGCCGGGGCAGGGGCGAGGGGCGTGAGCGCCGAGCGAATGATTCAGCCCGAGACGTCAACTCTCACAACAAACAGCCGCACGTGACCCGGGAACGGTTCCAAAGGTTTCCCTCTGCTGCTCCTAGGAGCTGAGCTGGGACGGCTCCACTGGGCACAAGTGGACCCGCGGGGAGGGGAAGCAAGATTGGTAGATGAGAAGGGGTGGGGAGATCGCATGCTCTTATCACACGGAGGCCACGGTATCCGTTTAATAACTGCACATAAAACACAGCCCCAAGCCCAGCACAAGCTAAACAGCACACGCAGAGCACTAATTGCATTGTTATGGCATCAACGTATTTGATTTTTTTTTTTGTCAGTCACCAAGCTCGTTTCCAGACTTCTCAACATCCTTGCACCTAATTACACTTCTTTGGTATGAGAATGATAAAAACACAAAACATCCACGGAACAGAGAACTTTCTGTAAAGGAATAAAAAGAAAAGGGATTACAATTGCACAGGGCTCCTCAATCAATTTGAAATGGCATTGTAAAGCCTCAGCTCACCCTAAGCTGAGTCTTTTAAATAACCCCGTAGTTCTAATATCCATGCAGAGAAAAGGTAGTGAGACATCAGAACATAACTTGGGCACGCCGTAGCTTACGGATGACCGCCCCTCCCACCCTTGACCACATGACAGCCGAGTAAGGTAAACCATGATATCCTTTGAGTGGAAGAAACAGCCACAGCCAAAAATAGCATTATAACATTATTACAATATTAATATCCACTAATATTGCAGCAGTTTAAACACAATTGGCATTACCTCTAGCCAATGCCCTCACCGGTAAACTTCCTTGCTTTTCCCCACCCCTCTGCTTTTGGAGACGGCAGCCCTCCATTCTTCCGCTCCGTGAAGGTGGTAAACCATTGGCACCCCGCTCCGTGAATGCCAATCCGCCTTCCGCTCCGTGAAGGGGAACACCCGCCACTGGCATCCCGCTCCGTGAACGCCTCCGTGGCTACTGCCGCTCCGTGCAGTATTCTGCCGCCTCCTCCCACCCCTGGCCTTGCGGGCCGCAGTTCTTGCTTATGCCAGGCCTTCATTGGGCCACCCCCAGACCGGCCATTATCTCGGTCTCCGCCATGCTTAGTTGTATCCATGTCCCCGCTTTCCCCTTATGCAAAGTCCTTCACCAAAACATTCCCCCCTATGCAGCGACACATGTCCTTATGCTCCGGTGAGGGCCCCTGCCAAAGTAGGAAACAGTAAAACCTTATTTGTTTCCTACCCCCACTAATTAACTAAAGCTGCTGTGGCCGTTTGCAGAGCGAGAATGAAGATATCTACCCCCACATCTGATAAGTGCACCCCGTCTGTTCTATACATGCCTGGGCATGTGTGAGAAATATCCTCATGTGTAATGACGTAGCCCCCTATTGCCCTCAACCAGGTCCCCACTTCTTTGTTTAATTTGCGCCTGCTTTTTTTTTTTATATGGCTTTATGCGACCTCGCGTCACGCCATACCAATCGGGGGATAATGTGGGACCACACCAATCCCACGTCTGGCCATATAGCCTTAATTGCAGTCAAGTCCTTCTTGATAGAGATTATTAGGTCAATGTTCTTGACTGCGACCAAATAGTTACCTCCCAAATGAAAGATGATAATATCAGGCCGTGGTAATTGCCTGGCGTATTGGAGGATGCAAGGCATTAGTTGGACCCACCTCATCCCTCAGTTGCCCAGCCAGAATATGCTGGCCTTGCTACGCGGTATGCCCATCTGATCGCTGGAGGTCTTTTTCTTGTTTCTAATGTGCGCCCAATAAATGTAGGAGTGCCCCATGATCCATATCACTTTCGCGCTCCCAGCTGACGAGTCTATGATAGATAAAATAAAACTGTTATGGGGAACAGGATGTTAAATATATGCCGTTTATATTTCCAAGTGAAACTGTTCATTGGGCCGTATGTTTATTGGGCCGGATGTATGATTTGAATTTACCGGATTTCCACCGCCCTACCGCTTTAATTTGATCTTCGTTTAAACCGCTGCTGCAGGCAAAGGATGCTGCACCTATTCGGAATGAATGTGTGTGATAATCGCCCGCGTCTTCCCCTATTTTTTCCAATCCTTTGCGCAGTATACTGATGAACTGGTAACGCGATAGCGCGTTGCCATCTTTGTATTTTAGTAAGGGCCCCCCCCCCCGGCGGGCGTACTTTGAGGTATTCTCTTGCGGCCCTTACGGGGCATATCTCCCCCATATGAGTGGGGTATAACGTAATCCAACGACCTACTGCCCGTTGGTCATTCTTTGCTCGCCTAATAAAGATCTGTACTGCCTCCTTAACCATCCTTATGTTTTCTATCGGGAGACTCCCATCCGATGTCCTGGTGGTAACCTTTGCCCTCGGGATCAACTCACTGTTTCTAAATGCCCCAAAGAACATTAGTGAAAAAGCCACAGTCCATAGCTTAACCTCATAATTGTCCCAAACTAGGCTGGGGAGCTCTTTTACCAGTGCTTGAAGCAGCATCGGTGTGATAGGCTTTCTGGTGTCCCCTCTAACTGGTGCTTGTTGCCGCCAACCCTCTAATATCCCCAGCAGGGGAGAAGAAAAAAAAAAAAAAAAAAAAACCAACAAGAGCTGTACAACATAGTCTAGGTAAAACAAATAAGCATGGGTGTAGCTTGCTTATCGCGGCGGTTACTGCCCCTACTACCCCTAACTAATCAAGCTAGATATTTCACTTGCATGCAGCTCCATCACTGCTCTCTACATTAATGGTGGGGGTGGAAGGGGAATAGAACAAGGAGCTAAGAGTAACAGATAAGAATGAGAGAAAAAATGTGTGAGGCTTGCTGGGCAGACTGGATGGGCCATTCGGTCTTCTTCTGCCGTCATTTCTATGTTTCTATGTTTCTATAATGAGAAAAGAGTTGCTAATGGTGCCTATACCCCATAGTTTGGAGACGAAAACAATATCAGCTACGTGTTGCCCTGCCTGTGCTCTGGATACACCTGAGTTCTTGAGGTGGAGTAAGAACTCTGCTACATTTCTCTCTGTCATTGTTCCCTGAACTTGTGTGTTTTTTGTTTGGCAAAATTGTTGGAACAAGCTCCATCCGCGTGAATATGCTCTCCAAGTACTCTCTGCCAGAGCCGATCTCAATATGGAGCCGATCCCGGGCACCCTAATTCCCAAATCCAAGGAGGGATGCGATATGGCTGATGCTCTGCTTCCGGGGCCAGGAATCTGAAACGAGACCGACAATGAGACAATGCGTCAGCGATGCAGTTAACCTCCCCTGGTACGTACTTAGCCTTAAAGACCAGGTTAATGCGCAGGCAGAGCAGTACTAAATCCCGCAATAGCCTAATGACCCTGGGGGAGTGAGCGGTGAGCGAATTTATAGCCTGAACAACCGCCATGTTGTCTGCCCAAAAAACCACTCTTCTATTGTGGAAACATGATTTCCACATGTGTATTGATGCAACAATGGGGAACAATTCAAGAAAAGTGATGTCTCTGAGCACACCCTTGGCTTCCCACTGGACTGGCCATCGTTCCGCACACCATTTGCCGGCCAGATAGGCCCCAAATCCCACACTCCCCGCTGCGTCGGTGTAGAGTTGCAACTCCCTATTGGTCATGAGTGGGTCCCTCCAAACCGTCCGTCCATTATATTCCCCCAGGAATGTTTTCCATACTATGAGGTCCTCCCTGAGCTCCTTGGTGATTCTAATGAAATGATGGCTCTTGCGAATATCAGCTGTGGCTTGGGACAGTCTTCTAATGAAGGGGCGACCCATGGGCATGATCTTGCAAGCGAAGTTAAGATGACCAATGAGTGACTGCATTTGTTTTAGCGTGATTTTGCGCGAGTGTTCAGTAATAGATATGTTGGCGCGTAACGCTTCTAGCTTTGCGGGTGGTAGGCGTGTGACCATTTGCAGAGTATCAATTTCGATACCGAGAAATGACAATTTTTGTGACGGTCCTTCTGATTTGTGCTTGGCTAGTGGAATACCTAATTCGTCCGCTTTCCGGGTGAATGCTTCGAGGGCTTGCGCACAGGCCTGTGTGTCCCTATGGCCGGTAAACGAAAAATCATACACTATTTGGATGATTTTTTCTTTCCCGATGTCCTGCTCTACCGCCCATTGCACAAATGTGCTAAACCTCTCGAAGTAGGCACAAGATATAGAGCAGCCCATCGGAAGGCATTTATCAAAGTAATATTTACCTCGGAATTGAAACCCTAACAGATGGAAGCAGCTTGGATGTCTGGGAAGCAAGCGGAAGGCTGATTCAATGTCGGCTTTTGCCAACCATGCGCCTTGTCCCCAATGCCTCACCATGTCTAATGCCTGATCGAATGAGGCGTAGGCAACCGAGCATGCGTCGGGGTCCAAGTAATCATTCACTGAACCCCCCTCTGGGAAGGATAAGTGGTGGATCATTCGGAATTCCCCTGGCTCTTTTTTGGGAACCACACCAAGAGGGGAAATCCTAAAATGGGGTAGCGGTTTGTCATTGAATGGGCCTTCCACCCTACCCATGTCGCTTTCTTTTTTAATCTTTAGTGCCATGACCTCTTCATTTTTCCTTGCAGATAACAGATTCTTAGCCTCTGTGGCGGTTTCTGGCCCCATGAAAGGTATGCGGAAGCCTTGGGAAAACCCTTCGTATAGCCATCTTGCCTCCTGGGGCTGATAACCCATTAAACCAGCGGTTCTCAACCTGTGGGTCGCGACCCCGGCGGGGGTCAAACAACCAAAACACCGGGGTCGCCTAAAGCCATCGGAAAATACATATTTCTGATGGCTTTAGCCGCTGAGAAGTCGCGCTACCGTCTGCTGCAGCGCTATTCAGCTGAAACGCACGCCGTTATGGGTGCGCGTTCCAAACTGAATGCCTGCACGCATGCGCAGACGTGATTGCATCATCCGTCCGGAGCCTAAGGGGCGGGGGAAGCGGGGGGAACGCTCCACAGTCCATAGCAGCGCATTACATGTGTCCGGTGCTTGCTGACATCATCAGTGGGCGAACGCAGCAAGCGCCGGAGGACAGAAGCCTAGGAGGCGGAGAGCCAAGAGAGCCTGCGAGACAGCCTGCTGGTGTAAAAAAGGTTAATAATGTAAAAACAGTACACACACCATACACACATTACTGTGTAAGTGTAAGGAGCTTTGTGTGTAATCATTACACAGTACACAAAGCAGCTTACACTTACACAAAGCACCATACATTTAAAAATGTGAACTACATCGGTATTATACTATAAGATGTAGTTCACACTGTTCCCCAATGTATAATTATGTTTGATTTGTAGCAATGAGAATACATAATGCATATCATGTATTTACATTCCGAATCATAACTGTAGCAAAATTACAGTTTTGAAGTAGCCACCAAAATTATTTTTTGGTTTGGGGTCACCGCAACATGAGGAACTGTATTGCGGGGTCACGGCATTAGAAAGGTTGAGAACCACTGCATTAAACCGACCTGTAAGCTATGTATGTTAATGGGGGTCGGTGCTCTGATGAGTTTAATGGTGCTCTGTATGTGGGATGGTACTGCCCCTTGTGCATTTTGTCTGAGGGTGGCCTGCACCGCATCCCATACAGGCGTGCCTGAATTTGCAGGCAGCAGCGAATCTGCAAAAACCAGAGTTGAACAGCCGACAGATGGGAGCCCCCCCGCCCCTGAATCTAGTGGCTTGACCAAACCTTTGCCCTTGACGAAAGGGCTGACCTTGGCGAAATGGGAATCTACCAGGAAAAGTGTGTTGGCGAGGTGTTAACCATGTATTCGGATGGTATGCATTACCAGCGAAGCCAGGGATGACCTCCTGCGCCGGTCTGTAAGGTGTGATTTTTGAGAGCCAGAGATCAATATCTTTGCGATCCCAGTCTAAACTGGGGTTCACAGCCATATTCCTTCTGAACTGCTCATCATACTCTAACCAAGCCGTACCACCATAAGTGCGATAAGCACCGCAAATAACGTCTTGGTAAGCGAATAAAGAACAATACTTTTCAGGGTATTTCTGGCCTATAATGGTTGACAGAATTCTGAAACCTGCTGACCAATTTGCTAGCGTTCTAGCGATGAAGGGTTTGTCCCTAGCTGATAGTTTGCACGCTTCGTGGCATTTGGGATCGGAACCCTCCCCCTCTTTCCTGAGCAACTCGAATATATCAACATATTCACTGCGCCATATTTTCTCTTTTATTGCTTCTGACACATGCGCAGTTAGTGAGCCAACGGTACATGTGTATTGTGAAGCGTTATTGATGTTCATGGCTGCATGATGCCCATTTGTCCCTACCTGACACACCGTTGTTCCAACTGCTGTAGCTGTGGCTGGGGTTTGTGGCACAGGTAAAGTTTCCCCCATGTGTCGTCCTGACTGCCCTGTTTCCTGAGTAACAGGGTTTTGTGGTGGTCTTGTGTTAGAATTACCCTGCCCGTGCCAGGTATCAAAAATTGCTTTCATAGCAGCGAAAATATCATTAGGAGCGCCTTGTGGCCCCAGCCACACTTCGCTGCCCTTCGTTAGCGGTGGGTAACCGGGCTGTGTTGGGGGAACCTGCGCATTAGCCTGGCCCAGGTTTAGATCAGGGTACTCACAGTTCTGTCCTTCTTGCAGGTGCCTGTGTTGCCCGACAGCTGTGGTCACATGATGGTGGATGGGCGCTGCCAGCTGAACTGTTGGTGCTGCCTGCTGAACCTTGCTGTGGACCGATGGGCACTGAGCCATACTGCAGGGGGGACGGGCTGTCGGTAGGCGTTAACGCAGCCAGCATTGACTTCACCCTGTCCGTGCCATGGACAGCAGCTGCTGCCAAGGTTTGGTCCATGAGCCGCCGTAGCTCTCCTTCGGTTCCCATGCTGTAGCTCGTTTGTGGCGGTGCTGCCTGTGTCGGTGCTGCAGGGGTCGGGGCCGTTCTGCAGGGGTCTGTGTTGCAGGGGTGGTGCCCCATGGAGGGGGCTGCTCCGGAACATAGCAGCCCAAATGGCTGATGCTATGTGGTTGTTGTCTGTTAATTTTCTCTTCTTATTCCTCTGTGTCTTATTCTTTTTGTCGACCTCTGGCGTTGCCGCGGTTTTCTTGCAGTTTTCTTGGCTTCCGCCGTGCTCGCTTGGCTGGAGCCTGAGCCTAGTCCGGCATAAGTGTGGACGGGCCGGAAGCCATAGGAAACTGATTGGTAGACATGCTGTGTAGACATATAAATTGGTTAGATCCCAAACTGGACGGGAATAGGATGGGGGTGGGGGCAGCTGAGGAAGGTGGGGGGGGGGGGGGGGGGGGGGGGGGGCGAGGGGCGGCCGGACTCCGTGGGGAGGCGGGAGTGCCGGTGCATGGGGGGGGGGGGGCATGGGGAGTAAAAGAAAAGTAATAGTAAAAGAAAATCCTGAAAGTCCATGTGCTGACCTCCCAAAATGGCCGCTGCCATGTGCAGACCTCCAAAATGGCCGCTGCCATGTGCAGACCTCCAAAATGGCCGCTGCCATGTGCAGACCTCCAAAATGGCCGCTGCCATGTGCAGACCTCCAAAATGGCCGCTGCCATGTGCAGACCTCCAAAATGGCCGCTGCCATGTGCAGACCTCTGCTGGCAAGCCCTTACAATAAGAACCACAATACCATGCTAAGATGTAAGCTGACCTTTCATTAATATTTTAATTTACTTTGTATAGAGCTGCATAGCGCAGCCTAAATCATATCTATCAAGCTGAGGGTCCTGTACCCCTTATAATTCAGTATAAACGTGCACATGGGACAGCTGTCCCTTTACATGGTAACCGAATACTAACTATCCCCTTTAGGATTAATATAAAAAACATCCTGTTAACCTGGCTGAGCACTCAAATGCCGTACCGCTGTCCCATAGACATATCATCAGAATTCCCAACTACGGGATGCTGGCTACTTTTTAATTGTCAGATTACTTAGGTATAACAAAGCACATCCACAGGTTGTTGAGGTAGCATGGTAGACATGAAGCCTGCCCACTTCCTAGCAATTTAGAGAGCGAGGGGTAAAGCAATACATAGAAAACGTCGATTTTAAAGTAAAGCAAGCCTACAAGATCAGTGCTCTAACCACTGAGCTACCAAGCCTGCTACTGCCAGCCATGTGCTCTAACCACCTATGCATTCACCATGTGCAGACCCCTTCAATGGCGTTTCTTAAAAGGCTACAAGTGAAAGATAACCAGCCCTGCACTCGCTGCCCTTTCAATAAATACAGCAACATGCAGCGCAAGCATTGTGCTGAAAGCCAGCCATGCGTTCATAAAATATATATATAATAACAGGTAAAGTGTGGCCATGTGCCCATGGCGGTTCACTAAAGATATATTAGTTAAAATATATATAACCAGCCATGTGCTAAGGCATTTCCTTAAATAAAATAACATTCCAGGCAGAAGCAGCCATGCATTCAAAGCCTTTTCATTAAATAAAGTACTGGTAATGCAGAGCCAGTTCAATGCAAAAGGGGGGAGGGGGTGAGCAGACCTTAGCAACACAAATTACCATTAATATTCTCAACATTTTGCCTATAAGCCACAAAATCTTTGTACTTTACCCAATGATGTAATCAAAGAAATCTTTCCTGCTCCTTTAGCTGATCTGCTCCTCTTACAGCACAGCCGTGCTGGAGGCAAAGTGAAAGTAAAAGCAAAACTGTTGTAGCACAGCCGTGCTGGGATCAGCCTGTTGCTCTCCATTCCAGGCTGCAAATGTGCTCCCCCCACCCCGCACTACCTCTAAGTACCTGAGCTCCCAGACGCCGCCTTCTTTGTCTCATTGGCTCCTGCTCCGTTTTGCACTGGGCCCACTAATCCCCACCTAGCCCCGCACACCCTTGGGCTGTGCCCCCCGCCCCCTCCCCTTGTCTACAGCACGGCTGCCCAGTTATACGGCCCTTGCCTCAAGAGGCAGAGCCTCCTTAAGTCATCAAGGCCGCCCCCAGGTGGCCAAGAGCACATAACACAGCCGCCTCCCATAGCCTCCCTCTCTAGTTTTATTTGAATGAGGGGTCCCAACATCTAGCCCTTGGGACCCTTATGGTGAGGAACAATAGTAGGTGGACACAGCCCAAGGGATAGATCCGGAAGGGGGAAATGTAGGGCAATTAATATAGCAAGCCCAGGTGGTCACAAAAGGTAAGGTGGGAGAGAGACAGAAAAGGTAATAAAAGGTCCAGGTCAGGGCAGACAAAGCAGCAGGAGAGAGGCAGGGAGGCAACAGAGGTTTTATATTTCTTCAGAGTTTCAGCAGGAAATCCTGTACTGAGGCTGTATGGCAGCCTCAGTACAGTACCATCATCGATGTCCCAAGGTCAGTGTCCTATTCTAGTTCAGACCAAGGGAAACAGGGGAGGAGATTGGTCCACGGATCAGCGGATGAAATGCAGCTGGATATCAGGTACGTGGGGTGGTCTGTGGATAATCTTCCTCATTATAAAGCAGGTTGAAATGGCTTGGGAGAAGGTGATTGTGTGTCTATTTATGGAACTAGATCAGCGCACTATAGACTGGGCAGTGTGTTTGAGCTGTTGCCATCTGATGTTATGGTTTATCACCACATGGCATTAGAGTCTGAGGAATGGTAAAATCTGGGATGGGAATAAAGAAGAAACAGATAAGAGCATCAGGACATGGAGGGACCAGAGGAGAAAGAGAGAGATGAAGAGGAGTGGCACTGAATAGCGAGGGACCAGAATGAGATGGTCTCTCTCAGGGACCTGAGAGAGACCAGATAGAAACAGAGCAGTGAGAGGCCAGACAGAGATGCTGGCAGAGGAGCAGCAGGGAGAAGAGAGAGATCCAGATGCAGAGCAGCAAGAAACCAGATACAGATGCAGAGGAGGAGTGACCAGGGACCTGAGAGAGATACAGGCAGATGAGGAGCAGCAGGAACATGAGAGATACAGATGTGGAGTGGCAAGGGACCAGACAGAAATAGAGTCAGAGCAGGAGCGGCGAGGAAACCAAATAGAGATGCAGACAGTCAAGGAGCAGCGGGGACACAATTGAAGATCCAGGTGTGGAGTAGGGAGGGATCAGATAGAAATGCAGCCAGAGGAAGAGCGGCAAGGGACCAGACAGAGATGCAAACAGACAAGGAGCAGCAGTGACATGAGAGAGATCCAGATGTGGAATAGCGAGGGACGAGATAGAGATGTAGACAGAGGAGGAGTAACAAGGGACCAGATAGAGATGCAGACAGACGAGGAGCAGCAGGAACACGAGAGAGATCCAGATGTGGAGGAGCGAGGGATCAGATAGAGATGCCATGAAGGAGAGGCGAGGATATAAATAAGGTGGGGCAGAGGGCCCCCTGTTGGCCCAGAGAGCAAGTGAACTACTAGACTGAAGGAACTGAGACCATGAGAGAGTACCCTACATGGAAAGGCAGTTACTACCCTTTACAGAAGGTATAGGGTAATTACAGAAAATGGCAGCTGCTACCCTTAACAGAAGGCATGAGGCTAACTGCACAGAATGGCAGTTATTACTCCAGAAGGCATGGGCCCTCGCAGGCCCAGAGATCAAGGACTGCAGGAACAGAAGTGAGTATGTTGGGTGTGATTGCACACACACACAACATATTTACACTTCACAACAGATTCATGAGGCAAAGAATATAGGAGGTATGGTGTGATTTACACACCCAACAGATCAACGAGGCGCAGAAGGCCCTTCAGGCCCAGAGATCAGGTGGATTGCAGGAACAGAGAGCGTAAGCATGATGTGTGTTTTTGAACAAATACTCACACATAGGGGCCGATGTAATAAGACCCACGGCAAAACAGGTGCTCGATATGTGCACGGGTTTTGATCGCAGCGCACAGCTGAAGTTGCCGCTTTCACGGGATGTAAAAAAATTAATTATGCAAATGATTTACACGCAGAGATCCTCACACGTACGGAAAAATGCGCATACCTAAGCTTGGTACAGGGCCTATGTAATAAGCGGCCACATCACCACTTAAAACCCACACCGATGGGGGGGTGCTACTGAGCAGCGCTAGAAGATGGCCGCATAGTGGCTCATGCTCCCTCCCAAGCTCTAAATTTATAACATTACTGGCAGATAGCTGGAAGTTTTTCCTTTCACAACCAGGCGATCAGCTGTGGGAACCGGCAGGATGACCGCAAAAAAAAGAGTCGCCAATCTCAATTTTCCTTCAGTAAAGTAGCTGATATTCTTCCATCCGACGATGATGGCGAGCAGGCCCTCCAGCAGCGGGCTGACTTAATAGAGCCCCCTGCTTTGAGCCCTGGACCGACACCTACTGCAGAACAACTAGCGGGCAGCTTACATCTAGATATCCCCACACGGTCCGAAATCCACGCCTGGTTCAGCGAAATACGTACTGATCTCAAAAGCTGCAAAGCAGATCTATTGGCGAGTATGGGCGAGCTGAGAGATGATTTAAATGCTATGGGGCACCGCGTGGATGAACTAGATACACGAGCCGACAGTCAGAGCGCCAACTTGGAAACGCTAAATCAAGAATCCAAGCAATTATCCCAAACAGTGGAAACGATGGCAGACAAAATCGAGGACTTGGAGAATCGCTCCCGCCGATCTAACCTTCGCATCCGGGGGATGCCTGAAACAGACCTTTATAAAGATAGCATGATGACGGCGGCGACCATTTGCAAAGCTATCCTTTTAGATCACAGATCCCCCTCAGAAGAATCACGGCCTGAACCGGTGATTGAACTCGAAAGAGCTCATCAGGCGCTGGGGCAAAGGAGAGATAACCAACCCAGGGATCTAGTTCTTAAATTTCTCAACTTCAAGCAGAAGGAGGAAGTCATGGCAGCGGCATGCTCCCACCCTGGCTGGACCTGGCAGGATAACATCATCGCCATTTATAACGATTTGGCACCTTCGACCCTTCAAAAGCGCTACCAACTCAGAGAGGTGACGGGGGCACTTCGAAATGCAGAAATCAAGTACCGATGGGCTTTTCCATTTGCCCTACTATTTCAATATAAAGGAATTTCTTACAAGATTAAGTCGCTGGAAGACACTGGTCATACTTTCAAGGAGGCTGGTCTAGCGATCACATTTCCTACAGAGACATCTTCCTTCAAGTCCAAGCCGACGGATACCACGCCAAGATGGCGACGCCCTGAATCTGGCCGGGGACGCCTTCGGCGGCAAAATACCCCAGCCAGCTTGTATCCTGCGGACAAAGGCTGACCCACATTGATCACAACTGCAGACCTGCTAATCTAGTGATGGTGATGACTTTGTGTTTTTCTAAATGTACCCTGCTTAGTCACCAATGCTCAGCCACAAGGCTTGGTTAATTCATTACCTTCCCACCAGTTTTAATGTCTTCGTTTACAAAGCCAGAAGGTGGGATACCCGGCTATCTTCAATAGCTGTTTAATATTGAGTTTAGCAGTTAAAATTATGTTTGTTTGCAGAGAGTTTGGGAGGGGGGGCTGGCTACTGGCCGGCAGCGCTGTTACTCTTGTACCCCCAGGGCTAAGGTCCGCGGATAGAGTGAGCGGATCCTTACTTGTGTTTCACCCACACATGATAGAGGCTCAGTGGAACTTGCTAAATGTTGCCCCATACCCATACTAGGGTATGGGGCAACATTACATCAATTTCTTTTCAAATGGGTTATATTGTCTTTGTGGTATGTCAACCTTATCTCATATGGCTAACACTTTCTTTATGTAACTATCATGGTTAAAATAGTCTCACTTAATGTCAAGGGGCTCAATTTATACAGGAAGAGATTTCTCCTTAAACAGGAGCTTCAACACCAACAGGCCGATATAGTTTATGTTCAAGAAACGCACTTAAAGAATCGACATGGTCACTTGTTATCTTACAAGACTCATCCACATGTATATCATGCAGGCTGTGGTGGTAGTAATAAATACGCAGGGACGGGGATATTACTTTCAGCGTCCTTAGTACATGAATATCTATCTCATGTCGCAGACCCTAATGGCAGGTACCTCTTATTGAAACTCAGACTGGCCAATCAGGTGTGCACTCTTGTTGCTATTTACGCCCCAAATAGGGGCTGTAATTCTTTTCTGGCAGAACTGCGGGGCTTGCTTCTGGAGCAGGCAGAAGGCAATATAATTTTAGGTGGGGACTTCAATGTTACATTGCAGCAGGATATAGACAACTCGAATCCACATTCACATACGCCATATGCATTACACAGACAACTAAAGTCCCTCATAACAGATTGGACTTTAATGGATATTTGGAGGAATCGCTTCCCCAAATCTCGCTCCTATACATTCTATTCTGCACCACACAACAGCTACTCTCGTATCGACTATTTCCTTGTTGATAAGCAATTAGGCAACCAAATCCGTAAGACGGATATTGATGCTATTTCATGGTCCGACCATGCTCCCATAACCTTAGAAGTGGATATGAGTGATGGGGACAAGGGGGAGCGCTTTTGACGCCTGAATGAATCGCTATTGCAAGATACATCCTTTGTTCAGAAACTTACACCCGAACTTCAGGAATATTTTGACTTGAATACTGATCCTGAAGTAAATCCTGGTATAGTCTGGGATTGTTCCAAGGCTTTTGTACGGAGCTTGTTAATTTCTAGAGCAGCTGCTTGTAAGCGCCTAAGGGAACAAGCCAGAATGTCCCTGTTACATAAAATTAAGTCCCTATCCTGGGAACATATGCGAACACTATCCTCACGCTGTTACCAGAAATTATTGGCTGCAAAATCTGAGTTATATAAGTTGGATAACGCACAGCTGATCCATGCGTTAGAAATTACAAAACAGGCCTATTATGAAGGGGGAGATAAAGCAGGGCGGCTATTGGCTCGCAGCCTGAAAGCCAGGACTGCTCATAATACCATCTCTAAAATTAAGAGTACTAAGGCTGAAATGTTAACAGCCTCTAGGGAGATCAGGGAAGTATTCTCTGCTTTTTATGGCCAATTGTATAGCCAGGATGCATCTATTGAAATTGACAGCATAAAGCAATATTTACAGGGTGTTGGCTTGCCGAGTCTCACCTCTACGCAACAAGAAGCCCTGGAGGCCCCTATCACGCTAGAGGAAGTTTTAGCGGTCATAAAGTCCCTTAAGCCCGGGAAGGCCCTGGGTCTCCATGGCCTCTCAGGGGTATATTATAAAAAATGTTCTCATGTTATAGCTGGCCCGCTGGCTTAATTTTTTAATAGCCTCCGTGAAGAGGGGAAACTAGCACCCCAAGCGAATGTTGCCTGTATAACGGTGTAGGCTAAACCTGGGAGGGATCCCACGCAATGCGCCTCTTACAGGCCTATTTCACTCATCAACGTTGACCTTAAGCTATAAGCCCGGATTTTGGCAATTAGACCTAATAAGTACCTCCCGTCATTAGTCCATACTGACCAAGTAAGATTTATCCCGCACTGTATGGCCGCTGACAATATCAGGAAAGTCCTAGATTTAATGTGGTGGGTTCATAGAAGGAAGGAACCAGCAGTCCTGCTCTCCTTGGACGCTGAAAAAGCGTTTGACTTAGTCCATTGCCTTTTTTATTTTCAACCCTACAAAAAATGGCCTTTGGGCCATACTTTCGCCAGTGGGTTCAAAGGCTGTACGATCAACCCAGGGCGCGGGTGAAGGTGAACAATGGCTATGGTTCTGCTTTTGCTATTGGTAGGGGCCCTCGGCAGGGTTGCCCCCTTTCACCGCTGTTGTTTGCATTATACTTAGAGCCCCTTACCACTAAAATCCGCGAATCCCTGGAGATTAAGGGTGTCGAGCTTGGAGCAGCCAAGTACAAACTATCGTTGATCGCAGACGATGTGCTACTAATTTTAACTGACCCCCTGTCATCACTCAAAGGGGTTATGCGTGAGTTGGACATGTACAGTGCTGTTTCAGGCTTGAAGGTTAACCTCGATAAATCAGAACTGCTTAATATTAATCCGAGCCCAGAGGTGGTGAGGATGATAAAAGAGCGCTTTCCTTTTAAGTGGGCAAAAACACATATTAAGTACTTAGGAGTTCGGATATCGCCTCAGCTATCTGATTTATATCAAATGAACTATCAACCTTTGGTTGATAGGATCCTTACAGATATGAGCCGATGGAATAAGGGTATGTTTTCTTGGCTGGGCAGAATTGCTGTTGTCAAAATGAATATCCTACCAAAACTCCTCTACTTGTTTTCCTCCCTACCTGTATATATTCCATCTCCTATCCTCCGCAATTGGCAGAGGAGGATTTTTTATTTTATTTGGCGCAGGCGCCCGCCCAGACTCTCTCAAGCTCTCCTTTACTTACCCAAAACGCAGGGAGGTATGGGAGTCCCCAATATTCTCTGGTATTACTGCGCCGCCCAATTGAGAGCATTAATTGACATTAACCGCTCACAATTTCCCAAGCAGTGGGTTCAACTTGAACAGGCCATGGTGGGCACTATGGCACTTGTAGCGATGCCTTGGCAACCGTGCTCTACTTGGAGGCTGGTACAATGCATCCCATGGGCTTTGGAGACCACTCTGCGTATCTGGGAGCAAACACGCAAAAACTGGTGGGGAATTACACATATTTTTATCAATCCTCGTTAGCTTATAATGAGCGATTTGCCCCGGGTCACTCTTCTCCACACTTTAAATACTGGCAGGAGAAAGGGATAAATACTATAGGGCATTTCTTATCCCAAGGAAGTTTTCTCTCAATGGAGCAGCTGTCACTGAAATATAATTTCAAACCCCCTAACTTTTTGGTGTATGCACAGATTGTTCACTTTATCTGTGTCTTGCAACAAGCCAAATCGCTCCGCCCTGGAAGATCTCTGGTAGAATCTTATTTTTCAAAACCCACGCCAATAATCCGCACATAAAAGCAAGTGAGCGAGCAAACGGGTCACCCTAGTAAGTGAAAGTTTGACCCTGGAAAGTATTTTTAATATTTCCAATAACTGTACTGCAGAAAACATGGCAAATATTTTCATGCATGTTAATTCAAAACAATCTTGCCGCTCTTCTGGCCGTGTATCTGTCCGTCCAAGAAAGCGCTTACCTCGGATGCCGTTAAAAGCGCTTTGCTAAGCTGGCCATTCTGAAATCGAGATAGGCGTTCAGCCAGGCACTTATCAGGCCGCTCATGCTCTTCTGTTCGTAGCAGAAAAATCTGCACAATCAGGGGCCCAGAAAGGTGCCTAGCTATTCTTGCTGCTCAGGCACTCTTCTGGCCGTGTATCTGGCCGTTCGGGCACTGAGCTAGGCACCCAGCTCAGCTCAGTGCCTAGGGAAGCACTTACCTACGCTGGCCGTTCTGATGCCCAGAAAAGCACCTAGCTAAGCTGGCCAATCAGTCACCGAGATTGGCGCTCAGCAAGGTGGTTTTCAGGATGCTCGGACGCCGACATAGGACCCCCGAGTCGGCGCTGACACTTAACTTGTGCCCTGACCATGGCAGTAAAAAACCCGCACTAGCATTAGCATTGCTCCCTGCATTGCCTATGATTAGCTAATCACCTCCTTTGCATGCCGTTAGCATGCATTTACGCAGGAAAAACCACGGGTCTGTAAGTACGTCTATCCCGCGCAGAAAACCCTTATTATATCCCCATGTAGGACTCTGTGCAGGAAAACACGCACACAAACATGCATGCATCCACGCACAAACCCGCGGCAGCTTCAGTTCACCTTATTACATCGGCCCCATAGACTGGAAGGGAAGAGGGTGAGAATGAGATGCCTCTAAGATGATTGTCCTCTTTTGAAAAGAAAAATGTTTTGAGCGTTGTATTAGCAGCTAAGTTTTATAAACAAGATAATTATATCAATTGTTTAATTTAGGAGCAAGGACATGCAGATATTAGTAGTGAACTATGGCAGTGTGTGGAATGGGCTTTGTCATAGAGTTGCCAACTGTCCAGTTTTGGACCAGACAACCAGGTTTTCAGGCATTCTGTGCAGTGTCAGTCAGAAGTACTGACCGAATGCTAAAAGTCCAGTTTTGCAGGTGGCTCCTGTTCTCTCCTAAGGCTCTTAGTTAGAGGAAGGGAAAGGCAGGATTGTAGCCTGTTACACTGCCCTCTGCTTCCGTTCCCATGTTGTGAATGCATGGCCTAGGAGGGAGAGGAGGTTGGGCACAGCACAGCCTTCGGCTCCCAGTGCCTCTGCAGATCTCCACAGCAGTGATTCTCTGGATCCGGCCTCCTCTCTCATTATCAGGCCGATGCTCTACCGTGCGCTGGCTGCAGCACACAGTTTAACGCCGATTGGATGCACATTTTGGATGCGAGTCCATAACCCCAGATGCAAAACGAGGGTTAGCGCGTCCAAAACGCACGTCCAATCACGCACATAGGTAACAGCTCTCGTCACATGCAAATGCATATAGATGAGGCTATTACCTATTCCCACCATGCAAAAAAAAAAAAAAAAAAAGACTCCCTCTGCCCATGCCTGTACTCCAGCCCCCTAATGAGGTGCATTAGTGCCCCCCAGGTCTGGCACCCTGGGCAGTCGCCTGTCCTTCCTGACAACCCTGGCTCCCCTCTCTTTTCCTCCCTTCCTGCCCAGCATGCTTCTGACCCTCTGAGACAATGTGTGGGAGAGAATGAATGTGTATGTGTATGAGAAAAAGAGACAGAGGAGAAAGTTTGTGCCCCCCACCACCTCCTAATAATCCATGAGATAAGAAATGGGAAGCAGCTGAGTGGCAGCCCTGAGAGGCTGGAAGATAAACTGTTGCCTGTGTGCAGCCTGTCAGCTCATTATTGTCCTTTAATGCATACCAGGATACACTGTTTAGGCAGTTCACAAGCAGGATCTTAAATTTATGCAAATGAGGGGTACCTCCCCACTTCCCAGTCAAGTGCCCAGTCCTGGTCTGTGGAAAAATTGGCAAGCCTACTTTGGCAACAAGCCAGGAGCAGTAAAGCATATAATCTCAAGTAGCATAGTAGTAATAGTACATTGTATAAGAAGCTGTTTTAGATATACATAGAAACATAGAAACATAGAAATGACGGCAGAAGAAGACCAAACGGCCCATCCAGTCTGCCCAGCAAGCTTCACACATTTTTTCTCTCATACTTATCTGTTTCTCTTAGCTCTTGGTTCTATTTCTCTTCCACCCCCACCATTAATGTAGAGAGCAGTGATGGAGCTGCATCCAAGTGAAATATCTAGCTTGATTAGTTAGGGGTAGTAGGGGTAGTAACCGCCGCAATAAGCAAGCTACACCCATGCTTATTTGTTTTACCCAGACTATGTTATACAGCCCTTATTGGTTGTTTTCCTTCTCCCCTGCCGTTGAAGCAGGGAGCTATGCTGGATATGCTTGAAGTATCAGGTTTTTTTTCTCCCCTGCCGTTGAAGCAGAGAGCTATGCTGGATATGCGTGAAGTATCAGTTTTTCTTCTCTCCTGCCGTTGAAGCAGAGAGCTATGCTGGATATGCGTGAAGTATCAGTTTTTCTTCTCCCCTGCCATTGAAGCAGAGAGCTATGCTGGATATGGGTGAAGTATCAGTTTTTCTTCTCCCCTGCCGTTGAAGCAGAGAGCTATGCTGGAAATGCGTGATGTATCAGTCTTCTCCCATGCCGTTGAAGCAGAGAGCCATGCTGGATATGCATCGAAAGTGAAGTATCAGGCACATTTGGTTTGGGGTAGTAAACCGCCGTAACAAGCCAGCTACTCCCCGCTTTGTGAGTGCGAATCCTTTTTTCTTCTCCCCTGCCGTTGAAGCTATGCTGGATATGCGTGAAGCATCAGTTTTTCTTTTCCCATGCTGTTGAAGCAGAGAGCTATGCTGGAAATGCGTGATGTATCAGTCTTTCTCCCATGCCGTTGAAGCAGAGAGCCATGCTGGATATGCATCGAAAGTGAAGTATCAGGCACATTTGGTTTGGGGTAGTAACCGCCGTAACAAGCCAGCTACTCCCCGCTTTGTGAGTGCGAACCCTTTTTTCTTCTCCCCTGCCGTTGAAGCAGAGAGCTCTGCTGGATGTGTGAAGTATCAGTTTTTCTTCTCCCCTGCCGTTGAAGCAGAGAACTATGCTGTATATGCATTGAAAGTGAAGTATCAGGCTTATTTGGTTTGGGGTAGTAACCGCCGTAACAAGCCAGCTACTCCCCTCTTTGTGAGTGCAAATCCTTTTTTCCACATTTCCTCTTGCTGTTGAAGCTTAGAGCGATGTTGGAGTCACAGTAAGCATGTGTATGTTTATTGAATAAGGGTATTGTCTCCAGGCAGTAGCCATCATTCTGGCGAGTCACCCACTATTCATTGGCGGCCTCTTGACTTTATGGATCCACAGTGTTTATCCCACGCCCCTTTGAAGTCCTTCACAGTTCTGGTCTTCACCACATCCTCCGGAAGGGCATTCCAGGCATCCACCACCCTCTCCGTGAAGAAATACTTCCTGACATTGGTTCTGAATCTTCCTCCCTGGAGCTTCAAATCGTGACCCCTGGTTCTGCTGATTTTTTTCCTACGGAAAAGGTTTGTTGTTGTCTTTGGATCATTAAAACCTTTCAAGTATCTGAAAGTCTGTATCATATCACCTCTGCTCTTCCTTTCCTCCAGGGTGTACATATTTAGATTCTTCACTCTCTCCTCGTACGTCATCCGATGAAGATCCTCCACCTTCCTGGTCGCCCTTCTCTGTACCGCTTCCATCTTGTCTTTGTCTTTTTGTAGATACGGTCTCCAGAACTGAACACAGTACTCCAGGTGAGGCCTCACCAAGGACCTGTACAAGGGAATAATCACTTCCCTTTTCTTACTCGATATTCCTCTCTCTATGCAGCCCAGCATTCTTCTGGCTTTTGCTATCGCCTTGTCGCATTGTTTCACAGACTTCATATCATTAGACACTATCACCCCAAGGTCCCTCTCCTGCTCCGTGCACATCAGCCTTTCCCCCCCCCCCCCCCCCCCATCGAATACAGTTCATTCGGATTTCCACTCCCCATATGCATGACTTTGCACTTCTTGGCATTGAATCTCAGCTGCCATATCTTCGACCACTCTTCCAGTTTCCTTAGATCCCGTCTCATTCTCTCCACTCCTTCCGGCGTGTCCACTCTGTTGCAGATCTTAGTGTCATCCGCAAAAAGACAAACCTTACCTTCTATCCCGTCCGTAATGTCGCTCACAAAGATATTGAACAGGACCGGTCCCAACACCGATCCTTGCGGTACACCACTTAAAACCGCTCTCTCTTCAGAGAAGGTTCCATTTACCATCACACATTGTCTTCTGTCCGTCAACCAATTTGCAATCCAGGTCACCACCTCGGCACTCACTCCTAAGCTTCTCGTTTTATTCACCAGTCTCCTGTGCGGAACTGTATCAAAAGCTTTGCTGAAATCCAAGTATATGATATCGAGTGCTCTTCCTTGATCCAATTCCTTGGTTACCCAGTCAAAAAAGTCAATTAGATTTGTCTGATAGGATCTTCCCCTGGTGAATCCATGTTGCCTCTGGTCCATCAATTCTCCGGACTGTAGATAGTTCACTATTCTCTCTTTCAGCAGTGACTCCATTACTTTTCCCACCGCCGAAGTGAGGCTAACCGGTCTGTAGTTGCCAGCCTCTTCCCTGTTCCCACTCTTGTGAAGCAGGACCACCACCGCTCTTCTCCAATCACTCGGCACCACTCCCGTTTCTAGGGATCTATTGAACAGGTCACACAGCGGAGCCGCCAGAACATCTCTGAGCTCCCTCAATATCCTTGGATGAATCCCATCAGGCCCCATGGCTTTGTCCACTTTCAGGTTCTTTAGCTCTTCCCACACATTTTCTACTGTAAAAGGATTTTCATCTATTCCACTTCCCTCCAGTTTCTTGTTGTGTAGAAATGGTCCTTCTCCAGGGTCTTCTTTAGTGAACACAGAGCTGAAGTATTCGTTTAATATTTCTGCCATTTCTTCGTCTCTCTCCACACATTGATCATTACCACCTTTCAATTTCACTATACCACTTTGGACCTTTCTCTTTTCGCTGATGTATCTGAAAAATGTTTTGTCACCATTTTTTATCTCCTTGGCAATCCTCTCTTCTGCTTGACTTTTTGCCAACTTGATTAATTTCTTTGTCTCCCTCAGTTGATACAAATATTCTTCTTTGTGCTCCTCCCTTTGGGATCTTTTATATTTCTTGAATGCTGTTCTTTTAGCTTTAATTTTGTCAGCCACCTCCTTTGAGAACCAGATAGGTTTAAATTTTCTTTTGCTTTTCTTTACATTTCTAACATATAGAGCAGTTGCCTTGGTGATTGCTCCTTTTAGATTGGTCCACTGCTGATCCACATCTCTCTCGTTCTCCCATCTTTTAAGTTCTTCCTCCAGGTACTTCCCCATTTCCTCAAAGTCTGTGTTTTTGAACTGTAAAACTCGGGTCTTTGTGGTTCTTTGTGGGTCTTTGTGGTTCTTTTCCCTATACAAAGGCAGGCACTAGGATCTGACTAGTAGCAAATTCACCAGTTTGGGGTTGATGAAAAAATATGATGCAATCAGGCCTCATGGGGTTTTTAGGTAGGAGGGAGGGGGGAGAGGGGATAGAGATTATAGGTATATGTACATGTCTATAAACAGATATATAACAAGTTAACATTATATGCTGCATGCAGAATTGTATAGCTAGGATGATATATATATATATAAAATGCACTTTTAGTAAACTTGTCTACAAGTTGTATCCTTCAAAGGGTTAACAAATGACAAGAACATATAATACAAGCAAATAACAATTCAATTACATTTTGCTAAACTTGTGGAGAAGGTTTCTTTGATGTTAAATTATAAGGGTGGCCAATGTAACCCCAATATTTAAAAAAGGCTCCAGGGGCGATCCGGGTAACTATAGACCAGTCAGCCTGACTTCAGTGCCAGGAAAAATAGTGGGAAACTATTCTCAAGATCAAAATCGTAGAGCATATAGAAAGACATGGTTTAATGGGACACAGTCAACATGGATTTACCCAAGGGAAGTCTTGCCTAACAAATCTGCTTCATTTTTTTGAAAGGGTTAATAAACATGTGGATAAAGGTGAACCGGTAGATGTAGTGTATTTGGATTTTCAGAAGGCGTTTGACAAAGTCCCTCATGAGAGGCTTCTACGAAAATTAAAAAGTCATGGGATAGGAGGCGATGTCCTTTTGTGGATTACAAACTGGTTAAAAGCCAGGAAACAGAGAGTAGGATTAAATGGTCAATTTTCTCAGTGGAAAAGGGTAAACAGTGGAGTGCCTCAGGGATCTGTACTTGGACCGGTGTTTTTCAATATATATATAAATGATCTGGAAAGGAATACGACGAGTGACGTTATCAAATTTGCAGATGATACAAAATTATTCAGAGTAGTTAAATCACAAGCAGACTGTGATACATTACAGGAGGACCTTGCAAGACTTGAAGATTGGGCATCCAAATGGCAGATGAAATTTAATGTGGACAAGTGCAAGGTGTTGCATATAGGGAAAAATAACCCTTGCTGTAGTTACACGATGTTAGGTTCCATATTAGGAGCTACCACCCAGGAAAAAGATCTAGGCATCATAGTGGATAATACTTTAAAATCGTCGGCTCAGTGTGCTGCAGCAGTCAAAAAATGAAATAGAATGTTAGGAATTATTAGGAAGGGAATGGTGAATAAAATGGAAAATGTCATAATGCCTCTATATCGCTCCATGGTGAGACCGCACCTTGACTACTGTGTACAATTCTGGTTGCCGCATCTCAAAAAAGATATAGTTGCGATGGAGAAGGTACAGAGAAGGCAACCAAAATGATTTTTTTTATTTACTGACATTCATCTCAATTGAGATATCACACCGGTTTACATTCAGGTACTGTAGGTATTTCTCTATCCCCAGAGGGCTTACAATCTAAGTTTTTGTACCTGAGGCAATGTAGGGTAAAGTGACTTGCCCAAGGTCACAAGGAGTGACAGCAGGACTTGAATCTTGGTCTTCTGGTTCATAGTCCACTGCTCTAACCACTAGGCTATTCCTCCTCCCTATGATAAAGGGGATGGAACAGCTCCCCTATGAGGAAAGGCTGAAGAGGTTAGGGCTGTTCAGCTTGGAGAAGAGATGGCTGAGGGGGGATATGATAGAGGTCTTTAAGATCATGAGAGGTCTTGAACAAGTAGATATGACTCAGTTATTTACACTTTCGAATAATAGAAGGACTAGGGGGCATTCCATGAAGTTAGCAAGTAGCACATTTAAGATTAATCGGAGAAATTTCTTTTTCACTCAAAGCACAATAAAGCTCTGGAATTTGTTGCCAGAGGATGTGGTTAGTGCAGTTAGTGTAGCTGGGTTCAAAAAAGGTTTGGATAAGTTCTTGGAGGAGAAGTCCATTAACGGCTATTAATCAAGTTTACTTAGGGAATAGCCACTGCTATTAATTGCATCAGTAGTATGGGTTCTTCTCAGTGTTTGGGTAATTGCCAGGTTCTTGTGGCCTGGTTTCTGGCCTCTGTTGGAAACAGGATACTGGGCTTGATGGACCCTTGGTCTGACCCAGCATGGCAATTTCTTATGTTCTTATGTTCAATGTAAGAAACATGTAGTTTTAAAACTTTCTGGAAGAGATTGCTTTAATTTATAATAGCAGCAATCTTTCAGGGGCTGATGGGCACCTGTTTTTGCACCGGACGCACCTCCACTTCCCTTAAGCACCTGGTGCGGTACTCACATTATATTGAAATGGAAAATGTGCCAAAAAGAAGGGTGCACAATGGAAAAAAGTGTGTCTGTAGTGCTCCAGAGTTTATTACATCAGGCGTCCGTATTTATTTATTTTATTTATTTATTATTTTTATATACCGACATTCGATCTCAATTGAGATATCACACCGGTTTACATTCAGGTACTGTAGGTATTTCCCTATCCCCAGAGGGCTTACAATCTAAGTTTTTGTACCTGAGGCAATGGAGGGTAAAGTGACTTGCCCAAGATCACAAGGAGCGACATTTGCATCAAGTGTCCAAATTGTGCATGCGCTTTGGATGCGCATCCATACTGTCAAAGGAATATATTAATGTAGAATGTGAAAAATTATTTTGAAATTCAATGGTGCACCCCCCATGTGATATCATAAGCCTGCTGGGAGGCAGTCCAGATTGGTGCTGTGTTCTGTGCGAACTTGTGCTGGGCTTCCTGGTGTTCTATATTGAAATACCTTAGCAGTGGAAAGTCCTGCAAACAACTCATGATTGCTTTTTTAATATTTGCTCTTTCTGCCAATGCTCTGCTTGATAAATTTTTATTTTTATATTATTTGTTGTTTGTTCATTGTTAAGTTAGCACTACTTGCAATTGCCTTTTCTTTCACATTTTTATTTAATGGTTGTTAATGTTTATTTTCTTCTAGCTTTCTTTTTTTAAAATTTATTTTATGTGTCATTTTGTTGAGTTTTCAATTGCCTTTTCTATCACAGTTGTATTTCATGGCTGTTGGGGTTATTACATTTGTTCTAGATTTCTTTGAAAGCATGTTTTCTGTTTCTGCCCTGTGGCCAACTTTTCCACAGACCAGGACTGGACATTCAAGGGGTGAGGAAGGGAAAGCACTTGCTTATTTCCATAAATTTGAATACATTTTCAATCCTTCGAGCCTCTCATAGCAATGGAGAGGGAGCTCCTGCCACTCAGCTGCTCCCCATTTCATATTTCACTAGCACAGCTCCATGGGACAGACTGCTATAGACCCCTACACAGAAACTACACACTAGCAGAATTACTCACCTTGGTCACAAATGCAAAACACAGTCAGACCCTTGCCAAATACAGAATAAAGAGACCATAAAGTCTAAGTAACAACATGCAAACCACAACAATCCAGACTCTGTATGCAGTGCAACAATGGAAATACAGAAATATCATCATACTTCATAACACAACAAAATCAAAACATATAAAACATCAATCAAAATAGTAAAACCACACAAATAAAAATAAATATTTCAAAACAGCTGTTGAATAGAATATCCAATAATTAAAAATTCATATAAAATATTTTAAATTTCCCAAACATTCATTAAATATTTCAAAACAGCAGACATATCAATTAATGCCCAATGATTAAAACTAATAAAGATTTTTTAAAATCCCCTGCTCTCCATACTTGGAAACATTTTGATTTCCAGTTACCCAGAGAATGTTGTAGATTATTAAGGGGGTCAAACAAACTTTTTCCTTTCTTTTATTTATACACATTTTCATTCCCTCACACACATGCTCCGTCTCTCCACAAACACACACACACCCTCTCTTCACACATGCTCCCAGATTCAGAGAGATGCTGGGCAAGGAGAGGGGGGAATAGAGGGAGTCAGGAGGAGGAGGGTGCAAGGTAAAGGGGAGGGGACATTGATGCATCTCATCAGGGAGCTGGATACCAGCATTGCATGCAATCACTATAGTGGCATGAGCCATCCTTAGTTCCTGTGCAATTGCTGTCTCAGCTGGCCAATAAGGTCATCTTAGGAAGTGCAGCTCCCCCCCCCCCCCCCCATGCCTAGTCTGAGGGAAACAGGAAGATACTAGATAGGGAAATGGGAGACTGGGGTTAGGGCAGGAGATGTTGGGTAGGGAGAGCAGGAATGGAGAGGATACTGGCAGGGAGGAGGGAGCCAGGAAGGGATATAAGTAGGAGTAGAGAGGGGAAGGATCATCTAGTACATGGTGTTTGTTAAACTACAGGTAATTCTAATTTGCTAAGAGACAAGTTAAGATGGTTTCTGGGGGGGGGGGGGGGTTTCCTTTACAAAAAATTACTGTTTACCTGGATTGTCTGACTCTGATGGTAGCGGCAGCTGTCACTAGAAGAGAAAACGGCCTGCCTTCAGTCAGGGTGGGGGAGAGGGGTGCCAGCAGAGAATGTGGAAAAGAAAGTAAGAAAACAGGCAAGGGGGTAGGGGGTTGCCAGCCCAGAGCAAAGGGAGGCTAAAGCGGACAGACAGATTTGAGATCGGAGGAAGGGAGGGAGAAAAGCACAGCCTACAGTGAGTAACATGTAGGCAGCCACCATCAGAGCAACTTCACAGACAGCAGCAGTGAGATAAGAAGATGAAGCTTTTGTTCTAGTGGGCCGAGCCATGGGTGGAGAAGGAGAGACAGCTGTGGTGACAGGCGGTGCAAGTCCTGGCCGGGAAGGGGAAGGGACAGTGGTAGTGATGGGGGTAACATGACTAATTAAGTTGCTGGAAAGTGGAAGCAGTGAAAAATAATTGGAGCTTCAACTCCAGCGTGCAAGCACAGATTCTGCAGGGGTCTCCCTCTTGCACCTCCTTCCTTGGCTGAATCAGTTGCCTGAGACAAAGAACAGGCAGCTGATTGGAGGACTGATGCCAGAGTCGTGCATTCTATGCTTGGATTGGCTGTGTGCAGCCAACACAGTTCAGAGGCTGTGTCTGTTCCAGGCCATACAAGTAGTTTTGACACTGTAAGGACACTGTAAGGTAAACTTTAAAACCGAACTCTCCAGTCCAAAACTGGACAGTTGGTCACCCTATTCGGGTAATTGCTTATATTTCTCTCTGTTCATGCTGCCATGCAGCTTGTTCCGGCCACATGGTTTTCTCTGCTCTGTTACTCCCATGTCCTTTCAGCAACTACTTGTATTTCTTTCTGTTCATGCTGCCATGTGGATAAATTTGTTCCGAGTATTGGGAATTGTTTCTGGTAAGTTTTTTGGAATTGTTTCTGGTAAGTGTTTGGGAATTGTTAGTGGTATTTTTGGTTTTATGCAGTGTTTTGTTTTTTTTTTTCCAGTTCGCACGAGCTTTCCATGGTGAAGAAATAGAGAACGTGGTTGAAAATGGCAATGGTGCAGGAAAGGAAATGGCAGAGAGGGAGCAGAAGGAGCAAGATAAAAGAGCTAGTGGAAGAAGGAAGATGGCAGAGGTAGAGAAAGCGAGATGGATGGGAGGGAGAAGCAGGCAGGGCCCAGTGTTGATGCACCCCAGAAGTGAGTGAGCAATATGTGCTCCTCAGATGCTGAGAAGGAGCTGCTGTGCTGGTGCCAAGGCTTCCGTGGTGACAAAGTGGAAGATTTGGACATCAATTGCCATGGATGCCAGCACCCTTGTGGTGAAGGCATGCACAATGAAGCAGGTACCGCACCACTGGCACGACACCCACAAGGAAGTGAAGGAGAAGGCAGAGAAAATCCAGGCATCGCAGTGCAACGTGGTGGTCCGCCATGCTATCTAATTTTGACCTCCGTAGAGGAACTGATACTCTCCATTCTGCATGTTGAGCTGGTTGACAGAGTAGATGCATCCAATGGATGTGACACCAAAAGGAAAAAAGGTATGTTCAAAAAAAGGCTACTGTTTTTGCATTAGATGTTTCTCTTTGAGGGCTGTGATGATTAAGAGCTCACTTATAAGGGATGACCTTCAGCTTGTTTTTCTCTGTCCTTTCTGCAGGTCAAATTAACAATGACGTGGAGACAGACTCACAGATTGTGAATGATGGCATGGAAAGAGATAACAAACTCCTTCCATGCCATAGTTCTCAATAGCCATAGACATTCAAACATCTCCCCTTCTGGAAACCAGGGATATAGAGATAGAGGAGAGCCAATCCGATGACCCTTCCACAATAACCTTGGAGGTAATCATCCATGAACTGCCATTTCATTTTACGGAGACACCTGCAGCCCCTGAACAAGCCCCCATCATGGAGCTGGAAGAGGAGGTGCAGGTCATGTTGTCCATCATCAGCCTCGATGGGGTGAGTGAAAACATGGAAAATGAACTCATGTTCCGACAAGAGGGGATTGACCAAGTTGTGGCCGAGGGGTAGTGTGCAATAGAAACAGAACTAAGGGAAATACGTCGGGAGACTGTTGAGGCCATGGAAAATATAGCTGGCATTCTGGGCGACCTAAACAGGGCCATCAAGGATCTTGCCAGTGTCGTCGAGAAGGCAGCCACAGCATGGTTATCTAATCACTAGTGATGGTCATCTGCTGATATTGTCTGTTGCTAATGTGACAAAGTTGCTTTTGCTGTGTTTGTTGAATAAAATGTATATTTTCTGTGAACAATATATGTTACATATTTATTTTAAAATAAAAAACGGATAGTTGGAATGGTGGAAGGAGGACATACTGGGATGATACAGAAGGGGGGAACCCAGTTCACTCCCCCCCCCCCCCCCCCACCTCTCCTGTCTGCTTCAGGTTAAGGGCTGTTAATATATTCCTTGGGATATTAAAGGCTACAGAGGCAGTAAATGTTTCAGGACAGGACAATTTTTTTTTAACGGAGTTAGATCCTCATAGTATAGTAGCCTTTCCCCACTCTCTACTCATCTTATACAAGTTATCCAACTCAGCCAAAAGGGACTATCCTTAACGCACAAATCAGGAAATGCTATATGGATAGTAGGAGAAGCTCCAAGCCTAAAAAGGGTGTGTGGGAGGCTGAATTAGGAAGATGGGGGAAACAGAATTTAGTGAATCTCTTACCTCTCACTGGAACTGGAACAGGGTCAGATTCATGCATTTCATAACCCAATATGCGAGATGCATTTCATAACCCAATATGCGAGATGTCCGACGCCGTAACCATTTAATCTTATAAGTTAATCTCATTATTTCCCCGCTAGCTGTATGTTATAATGCATTCAAGCTTTTCAAGTGTGCTGTAAATCCAAGTTTGTTGATTGTTTATGTTTATTTATATTTTGTATATTTATACTTGTATTTATAATAATTTAATTGTTATTTTAAGTCGTTCGCTGCTTTATCTATAAGTTCATACGAAGTTAGCCCTGTTATCTGTACCCTCTTGTTTGATGTAATTTCCAACTTTGGTTTTATGTAAACTGACGTGATATGTACTAGTACAGGAACATCGGTATATAAAAGCCTTAAATAAATAAATAAATAAATAAATAAATAAATCAACCAACCAACCAACCCTCATTATTGTCTGTTTAGCATATTGGGGGTAATAACAGAACTACCTGTACTGGTACAAACCCCACATGCATTTTTTTACCCATAGGATATAAATCAATAATTAAAGGAAATTGCTTTGATTATTGCCCCAGGACAAAGTACCTGCAGAGATGGGATGGCACAGGTGGGGGCATCAAAGAGGAGGAATTGACACTCCGTTCTTCCCCAGATGCAGACACTTCCTTGTGAAGGCAGCACAATCAGAAACCAGTTAACCAAATCAATAAATATGTTATGCGTGCCGGCTGCAGCAGAACCGCGGCTCAGCCCCCTCACCTCTCTCAAGTGAATCCAGTGCCTGGTCCCTTGTCCCTGGCGGCGGTTGGCCGCCAGCTCCATCTTCAGGCCGCCCCTGGTGCCTCCGGTTCAGCTACAGTTCCTGGTGCTCCGCGTAGGGCCTCTCCGCATGGCCCGCGGAGAGACGCTGCTAGACAGCGCCGCGCCCCTCCCTAGGCGGGCACACACGCATCATTATGTCTTAAGTAGGGCCCACGGCGGGAACCTAGCCGCGGCCCCAGATGATGACATCAGCGGAGTTCCGGTACTTAAGCCCGGGCTCCACTTCCTAGGATTGCCTTTGCAATAGGACTCCTCGCTGGTCGAGTACTCATTGCATCCTAGAGATCCTCCTCGTTCCTGGTTCCTTATCCTCGCTGACTCCTGTTCCTGGTTTCCTCGCTCCTGTGTTCCTGATCCTCAACCTATCCTCGGATTGCCTCCTTGGACTTTGACATCTGCTTTGCCTGACCACACCACTGACTCTCTCCAAGCCCGGACCTCTGTTTTGCCTGACCACGCCGTTGACTCTCTCCTAGCCTGGACCTCTGCTTTGCCTGACCATGCTGTTGACCCTCTCCAAGCCCAAACCTCTGCATTGCCTAACTATACCATTACCTCTCTCCAGACCCGGACCTCTGCATTGCCTGACTACGCCGTTGCCTCTCTCCAGGCACGGACCTCTGCATTACCTGACTATTCAATTGCCTCTCTCCAGACCCGGACCTCTGTATTGCCTGACTACTCCGTTGCCTCTCTCCAGGCACGGACCTCTGCATTACCTGACTATTCCATTGCCTCTCTCCAGACCCAGACCTCTGCATTGCCTGGCTACTCTGTTGCCTCTCTCCAGACCCAGACCTCTGCATTGCTTGACTACATTCTCGACTCTCTCCTCGTCCAGACCTCAGCCTTCCTTGCTACTGCTTCCAGATTGCTGCCGGCCCTGACTCCAGCTTGCCCTATGACACCTCTTCAGTCTACGTTGTGGACTTGGCCTATTCAGGCTTTGGCCTGTTCTTGCTCGGGCGCTCCCTGTCTGACTTTAGTTCTATTGGCGCCTGGGTCTCTGGGACTCCACCTCGTCCAGTACAGACTTCTTCTCTCCTCTGTTGTTGCCTCTGGGCTGACCTCGATCCTTCCATCAACGATGACATATGGAGGCCCACCTAAGTCCAAAGGCTCAACCCACGGGGAACAAGGGCTGGTATTGGTGAAGCGCCAGCCAGCCTCCGTTCATCAGCCCACTCCGCCTGCCGACGGTGGGAACCCGTAGGATCCTTCCTACGGGTTGCGTCAACCCCACCTCGGCCCAAGAGTCCACCTCCAGCGCAACAGAATATTTATTAACAAAAATAAAAAGCATTTATATGTATAAAAATAAAACAAAATATATTTGTCTTTCCAAAAATAATAACAAAATAAAATGCAAACCTAAATAAATATATTGCAAAATAAAATAGCATAAATAATAAAATAAAAGTCATTGAATTAAAAACAAATTCAAAGGGGGTGGGATGGAGGGGGGAAGCAAGGAAGGGAGGTCCCAGGGAGTTGAGGAGGAGGAGCATTGCCAGCTAAGGGGTTGGTGGCCGACGTGGATGCTGCTGGGCTATCAGCATGAGTGATTGTGCTTCAGATAATGCTGCCAGCAGCTCAACCACTCACTCGTGGCTGGTGATCAGCTTCCCGAAGCTGGCTGCCATCCCTCTCTGATGCCCTTCCATGGCAGCCAGAGTGTTGCTCAGCTACTCAAAAACAGCAATCAGAGCATTAGAGTGTGCCTCAGTGCGAGCAGGCAGTCCTCCCTCCTGGGATTCTTCCTCTGCTGTTGCATGCTACTCCAGAACAAGTGAGGGCACATCTGGGGTATCATCGGAGGAAACATCATCTAAATAGATGACTACCTCCTCATACTCAATGCCTGTGGGGGGAGGACAAGCAGGGATCCTGGCTTTCAGCTGGGGAGGTATGCCTAACTGAAGAAGAGGAGGGGGCTCCCAGCTGATGGGGGGGCCACCCGATGGTCTCACTAATGGTACCACCTATTCCACCGGTAGTGGTGCCACCTGTTTCACCAGTAGTGATGGCGGTGATGGTGCCACATGTTCCAACTGTGTTGGTGCCACCTGTTCCACTTGTGGTGATGGTGGCAGTAGTGGTACCACCTGTTGCACTGGTGGAGTTAGTGATGAAGGAGGTGGCCTTCTGGCGGCAGGAAAGGGTGGTGAAACTACCGGCATTGTCAAGGTGGAAGTGCCTCTTCCTTCTTTAAAGAAAAAGTGCTTGTGCTATCTGAAATGACAGAAACAAAAGTGTTAACATACTCCCTGTTTGGGGGGGGGGGGAGGGAGGGAGGCATCAAGATGTATCGGTTCTCCACAAGCGAATAAGAACATAATTTGTAACTATACAATTTTCACCGCTCAAACCTCAAATGCTCAGAGCACCCCCATCCTCATCCTATACCCACACAGTCCAAAATAATTTCCCAGCAATGACCTTGCCTCTGCCTTCCTTCCTTCCTTCATGCCGACTTCCACCCCCCAGTACCGTAACTTAAAATGACAATGCTGACGTGCTGGATGATGCAATGGAAAACGTCGCTTATGGGCAGCATTAATGAAATGTTCATTTTTTTAAAAAATGTTTCAAAGGGAGATTTTTTTGTGACTTAAACTCACTTTCTTGCTTCTTGAGCTCTGCGAGCAAGGCCTGCAACCACTCTTGCTCCTCCCAGTGCAGCTTCCTTGCCCGCTTCTTCATTGCTTCAATTTTTAAAATACAAAGGGCAAAAAACCTTGGTAAGTAAGTGAACAATACTGCAATAGTCCACTCCCCCACACACATAAACAGCATTTTTTCTCCACCCCCAGTTCTATACCCTATTTTATTGAGCACCTGAACTTACCTCACAGGGGAAGGAGATCTGAGCATTAAAGTGGCTGTGGAGGTCCCTCCAATCAACATTGGCCCTGTCCTGATTCTGCCTCCTCCCTGGATGGAAGAAAGGATGGCATTCATCCGCCACTATCAGTTGGGCGAGGAGCCGGATATTACCTTCACTAAAGTTGGGCATACGCCCCCTAGGTATGACTACTTCCATTATGGACCCACACAAAATAGACATCTGGGCGTGAGCACGCAGGAGGGTCGAGCAAGATCGAACCCACATAATGGACACCCACCTTTCAAAATTACTTGGATATCCATATAATGTGCGTCACAGAGGGCCATAGGAAATGGATGTCCAGGACTTGTGTGTCAAAAGGGCCCCATAGGAAATGGATGTCCAGGAAATATGCATTCATTATGTGCATCATGAGGCCATAATAAATGGACACACAGGTCCTGGAAGGTGTTGAGGCACTTCAGTGTGACTCCTTGAGTATCTCCCCACCTCCTAACAAGCACTTCTGTGACAGGGGCTTGTGAGAGGTTGAGGGGATGCACTCCAGTGCCGAGGGCTTATGAGAGGGCACGGGGACACCCTACAGCAACGGGGGTTTGTGAGAGGGTGAGGGAACACACTCCAGCTCTGGGGGCTTGAGAGGATGGCTTAGATGACACAGGTGAACGTAGGGATCACAAACATTTTGGTATACATGATGGACTCCGATAATAAAACTCAATAAATTTTTATTGATTGATTAAACAACACATAAAAGCAGAAAGCAAAAGAAGGAAATTTTCTGTGTCCAGCCCATCCAGCGACCTCTGATTACAATTTCTGAAATAAAGCTCAAGGAAATGGCATTAGGATTTTGCACACAAAATCTTCCTTATTTCAGACAGGTCAAATAGTTGGGGCAGGAGGTAATTGCTAGCAGATATAAAAACTTACAAGAAAAATAATCAGCAATGAGCTTTTGACAAACTTCAGAGCCTCTCACAGTTATATCTGTCTCTGCTGCCGGATGCATGGGTGGATCTGCAACATAAGAAATTGCCATGCTGGGTCAGACCAAAGGTCCATCAAGCCCAGCATCCTATTTCCAACAGAGGCCAAACCAGGTCATAAGAACCTGGCAATTACCCAAACTCTAAGAAGATCCCATGCTACTGATGCAATTAATAGCAGTTGCTATTCCCTAAGTCAACTTGATTAATAGCCATTAATGATCTTCTCCTCCAATAACTTATCCAAACCTTTTTTGAACCCAGCTACACTAACTGCACTAACCATATCCTCTGGCAACAAATTCCAGAGCTTTATTGTGCATTGAGTGAAAAATAATTTTCTCCTATTAGTCTTAAATGTGCTACTTGCTAACTTCATGGAATGCCTCCTAGTCCTTCTATTATTCAAAAGTGTAAATAACCGATTCACATCTGCTCGTTCAAGACCTCCCATGATCTTAAAGACCTCTATCATATCCCCCCCCTCAGCCTAACCTCTTCAGCCTTTCCTCATAGGGGAGCTGTTCCATCCCCTTTATCATTTTGATTGCCCTTCTCTGTACCTTCTCCAACGCAACTATATCTTTTTTGAGATGCGGCGACCAGAATTGTACACAGTATTCAAACTGCGGTCTCACCACGGAGCGATTGTTACATCAGTCGCTGCTCGACGCCCTCACTCCGCCCTCTTTACCTCTGTGGCGACTCCCTCCGGGTCTGATGGACGACTAGCTTCTGCGGCGTCTCCATGCCATCTCCTTCCGGCGTCCCTGGACTGGCTCGACTTTGCAGATCCACAATGTTGCCTGAAGACTTAGGGCGTGTGCGCGTGCTCTGATTGAAGTACCAGCAAGGGTGCGAACCTTAGGGGCATCCCCCTGAGATGACATCATCCGCTTCCAATATTTAAAGGTCTCTGTTATTGCTAACGAACTGAGTTAGCAAGGATTTGCCAAGGATTCGCTAAGGACTCGCTTTGGCTATCCAAGCTACTCTGCCTCCTCGGACTTACCAGAGGTACCCGCTCCTCGGGGGCCTCGCTCTTTACTTTCAGATTACAGATAGGAACCAATACTCGCTCCTCAAGGGCCCATGTTCCTGGACACTCTGAAGATTCTCTACTGCCTGGAAGCTATCATTGCTACAAACAATTGTGTGTTACTATCGCTCTCTCAGAGCTTTCCCTGGAACCAGGTACTCGCTCCTCGAGAGCCTAAACCTTTCCAACTTCTGAGCTTCCTTGAGACCTTACGTGAGTTTTGTCATCTAGTTCTGTTCATGAACTCTGTCTACTCTGCCTACTCAGTTTCTATAAGTTTCTCAACAGCTCAGCCATCCTGGATCGCTGTTCCAGTACTTGAGGGTCTACAGCCCTGCCGAGCATATCAGCTCACTACAGCCACCTCTGGTGGTTTCAAAAACCTGTTTAATAAAAGAACTAATGTGTGTCTGTCTCCATACTCAAGCCTAGCCAGTAGTCCCTCTCGGGATATCCTCCCGGGGGCGTGGTCATCTGCCACCGGCCCAGGGATCCACCCACTACTATATCAGAATTACAGATTGCTACTCTCAGCTCTACACAGAGCTTTTCTAACAAGATTGCTAACTCCTCCCTCTTCAGGAGCCCGAAGTCTAACTAACAAACAAACTAGCAAACAGCCAGCTACATCCAGCACCCTACTCTACAGCAAGCATCCACTCTCTCTTCAACAAACATCCTCCACTCATCTATAACAGCATTCATCCAGAACTCTTCTATACCAGCAATCATTCAACATTCATCTTGCACCGGTCTCTTCCTAGCAATCTCCTAGCAATCTCCTCTCCCAGTGATCATCTTCCTTTCATCTGTTCCTGTGATCATCCAGCACTTTTCACTTCCAGCAAACAGCCAGCCAACAAGGAGCACCACTCCTCTATCCCAGCTCCTCTATCTCAGCAAACAATCAACTCTCATCTATTCCATAAATTATCCAGAACCCCTCATCTTCCAGCAAAACATCCAACACCCTTCCACCAAACATCCAGATCCCTCCTCCTCAAGCAATATCCTGCGCTCTTCGTCTCCCGCTCTCATCAACCACCCTGCCAGCATCACTACCAGCAACCTTCCATCTCTTATCTCCTCTAAAAACTATACTTCGCTCCACGGTCCGAACCTTCATCCATATTTCTACAAAAAGACAACATGCTACAAACCTACCCCATCCCTATTATTACACGCTCACCCCTCTTCAGAGCCACTCCGCCCATGCTCAACCTTCACTCAAAGAGATCACTGATTCCAATAATGATCTCCCCACTAACACAATTCCTAGGTCTGTCTTTAATCACCTTAACCCTTCTCAACGCACAATCCCTCGCAAAAAAATCTCACTTGCTCAACAACCACCTCCTAGACACCCAACCGGACATCTGTGCCATTACTGAAACATGGCTGAAAAACACGGATACCGCCCTAATTAATCAACTCTCAACACAATCATATGATTTCTTCTCTATCCCAAGACCTAAAAAAAGAGGGGGAGGAATAATGTTAGCAGCAAAAAAAGAACTGAGGCTTTCCCAACAAGCCTTCAAATCAACGACCAAACTGGAAATCGGTCTCTTCAAATCCACCCAGATTCAAATCTGCCTTATATACGCCCCCCCAGGGCTCCTAGAATCAGACCCCTCTCCACTCATCGAAATTATTGCCAAACACATCAACATGAACTCCCCAGCTATCATTCTAAGAGACTTCAACATCCATGTTGACTCCCCTTCTCCCTCATCCAATTGCGAAGCTCTTCTCTCCTCATTCCAGGTCATGGGGTTCACACAAATTATAAATAATCCCACGCACAGGGCAGGCCATACGCTAGACCTTATATTCACGAATGAAACTATCTCGCCCCTCTCCCCCACTACTTGTACCCCCATCCCCTGGTCAGATCACACTCTGATAGTTTCAGAACTATCAATAAAACAAAAACAGTCTCCCATCGCCTCCAAATCCTCTATCCAATTCAGGAAACCTTGCTCCATGGAGACTCTCAGCAACAGCCTTACTAAGGACCTAACTAAACTGGACCTCTCCGATGCCGACTCCGCCATTAAATCTTGGCTAAATATCACGCAATCAATAGCAAACAAAATCTGCCCCACGTCCTCCAAAGTCATCAATCCAGCCCGCTCTAACAAAAAACCCTGGTATTCAACAGAACTAAGAAAACTCAAACTAGACTTGCAACACAAAGAACAACGATGGCAGAAGGATCCCTCCCCACCTCACTTGCCTCCTACAAAACCACTATGAACTATTACAGGACCGCCATTCTTCGCACTAAACGGGACTTCTACGCCAAAAAAATACACGGCTTCCTTTATGATCCTAAAACTCTTTTCTCATACGTTGCAGCTCTTACCACCCCTGTTCCCCCCACCATCCCGGAAGAGGAAGCCCAAAACAAATCAACAGAGCTGGCAATCTTCTTTGATAACAAAATAAAAAATGTACTTGCTCCACTGGCAACACCCAACCCTTCATCAAATACCCTACCACCACCTAGCCTTAATCACTCCCCTTCTATCCACACACAGAAACTTGAATCCTTCGAACCCACATCATCCTTGGAAATTGAATCAATAATCAAGAATATGAAGCCTTCATCACACCCATTGGACCAAATACCTACCAAACTCCTTCTCACCATTCCCAATACAATTGCTAAACCTCTGGCCGACATCATTAATTGCTCCTTCATCCAAGGTTCTATCCCTGATTCATTAAAAATTGCTTCCCTGAAGCCTCTATTGAAGAAACCCAACCTGGACCCAGCCAACCCCGGAAATTTCCGCCCCATTGCAAACTTACCTTTCATAGCCAAACTAATGGAAAAGCTAGTTAACATCAGACTCACAGACTACCTTGACTCTCACAATATTCTCCACCCTTCTCAATTCGGATTCAGGAAACGCCTAAACACTGAATCTCTCCTTCTTTCATTAACTGACAACATCCTGATGTGCCTTGACAAAGGCCAATCTTACTTTCTAGCTCTCCTTGACATCTCAGCTGCGTTCAACACTGTAAATCATTCAATTCTCATCAACCGTTTAATGGAAATAGGCGTTTCCGGCACTGCACTTCTCTGGTTCAAATCCTTTCTTTTCAACAGGCACTTCAAAGTTAAAATAAATGACAAAGAATCCCACCCAGTCCCGTCTAATCAAGGAGTACCACAAGGCTCATCACTCTCTCCTACCATGTTTAATATTTATCTACTTCCTTTATGCCAATTACTCGATTCCCTCAACCTCACCCACTATATATATGCTGATGATGTGCAGATACTAATCCCAATCTCGGACCCCATCTCCACTACACTAAACTTTTGGAACAATTGCCTGCACTCCATCAACCTCCTTCTATCGAGTATCAACCTCGTTCTCAATACGTCCAAAACAGAACTCCTCGTCACCTCCCCTAGCGACAACAACCCCGTAGCCATCAACGCAACTATACCACTAGCCAGCCAGGTGAGAAACCTTGGGGCCACCCTAGACTCCAGATTGAACTTCAAAAAGTTCATCAATACCACAACTAAAGAATGTTTCTTTAAACTACAGGTCCTAAAACAGCTAAGACCACTCCTACATTTCCAGGATTTCCGTTCAGTTCTTCAAGCCATACTGTTTTCAAAGATTGACTACTGCAACGCACTACTACTCGGTCTACCCGCCTCTTCTACTAAACCTCTACAGATGCTGCAAAACGCAGCAGCCAGGATTCTAACTAAATCGCATCGTAAAGATCACATCACTCCAATTCTAAAAATCCTACACTGGCTACCTATCCACTATAGAATACTTTTCAAGACTCTTACTAACATTCACAAATCTGTCTATCAGCAATCCTCTCTCCAACTCGCCATCCCCCTCGAACTTCATGCCTCCACAAGGCCAATCAGATCTGCATACAAAGGCTCTCTCCAGGCTCCCCCAAGCAAATTATTGGTCAACAACTCCATCCATAAACGAGCACTTTCGACAGTGGGTCCACTCCATTGGAACTCTCTCCCCCCAGATATACATCAGGAACAATGCCATCTATCTTTCAGAAAGAAACTGAAAACCTGGCTGTTCACCCAAGCTTATGGTTGATAGAGCCTCTATCAACCAATACTGTCTCTTTCACCTTACCACCCATTCCCTATCTCCCCCCCCCCCCCCCCCGCCCCTTTCCTCCAAGAACTTATCCAATCCTTTTTTAAACACAGCTTTTCTAACTGCACTAACCACATCCTCTGGCAACAAATTCCAGAGTTTAATTGTGTGTTGAGTAAAAAAGAACTTTCTCCGATTAGTTTTAAATGTGCCACATGCTAACTTCATGGAGTGCCCCCTAGTCTTTCTATTATCCGAAAGAGTAAATAACCGATTCACATCTACCCGTTCTAGACCTCTCATGATTTTAAACATCTCTATCATATCCCCCCTCAGCCGACTCTTCTCCAAGCTGAAAAGTCTGAATCTCTTTAGTCTTTCCTCATAGGGGAGCTGTTCCATTCCCCTTATCTTTTTGGTAGCCCTTCTCTGTACCTTCTCCATCGCAATTATATCTTTTTTGAGATGCAGCGAACAGAATTGTACACAGTATTCAAGGTGCGGTCTCACCATGGAGCGATACAGAGGCATTAAGATATTTTCTGTTTAATTCACCATGCCCTTTCTAATAATTCCCAACATTCTGTTTGCTTTTTTGACTGCCGCAGCACACTGAACTGACGATTTCAATGTGTTATCCACTATGACGCCTAGATCTCTTTCTTGGGTTGTAGCACCTAATATGGAGCCCAACATTGTGTAATTATAGCATGGGTTATTTTTTCCTATATGCATCACCTTGCACGTATCCACATTAAATTTCATCTGCCATTTGGATGCCCAATTTTCCAGTCTCACAAGGTCTTCCTGCAATTTATCACAATCTGCTTGTGATTTAACTACTCTGAACAATTTTGTGTCATCTGCAAATTTGATTATCTCACTCGTCGTATTTCTTTCCAGATCATTTATAAATATATTGAAAAGTAAGGGTCCCAATACAGATCCCTGAGGCACTCCACTGCCCACTCCCTTCCACTGAGAAAATTGTCCATTTAATCCTACTCTCTGTTTCCTGTCTTTTAGCCAGTTTGCAATCCACGAAAGGACATCGCCACCTATTCCATGACGTTTTACTTTTCCTAGAAGCCTCTCATGAGGAACTTTGTCAAACGCCTTCTGAAAATCCAAGTATACTACATCTACCGGTTCACCTTTATCCACATGTTTATTAACTCCTTCAAAAAAGTGAAGCAGATTTGTGAGGCAAGTCTTGCCTTGGGTAAAGCCATGCTGACTTTGTTCCATTAAACCATGTCTTTCTATATGTTCTGTGATTTTGATGTTTAGAACACTTTCCACTATTTTTCCTGGCACTGAAGTCAGGCTAACCGGTCTGTAGTTTCCCAGATCGCCCCTGGAGCCCTTTTTAAATATTGGGGTTACATTAGCTATCCTCCAGTCTTCAGGTACAATGGATGATTTTAATGATAGGTTACAAATTTTTACTAATAGGTCTGAAATTTCATTTTTTAGTTCCTTCAGAACTCTGGGGTGTATACCATCCGGTCCAGGTGATTTACTACTCTTCAGTTTGTCAATCAGGAGCAGCTACAAAAGTAAAAAATGTCCAAGAGGTGTGGTCATTGTTAAAAAATAACATTCTAGAAGCACAGTCCAGATGTATTCCACACATTAAGAAAGGTGGAAAGAAGGCGAAACGATTACCGGCATGGTTAAAAGGGGAGGTGAAAGAAGCTATTTTAGCCAAAAGATCTTCATTCAAATATTGGAAGAAAGATCCAACAGAAGAAAATAAGATAAAGCATAAACATTGGCAAGTTAAATGTAAGACATTGATAAGACAGGCTAAGAGAGAATTTGAAAAGAAGTTGGCCGTAGAGGCAAAAACTCACAGTAAAAATGTTTATAAATATATCCGAAGCAGAAAGCCTGTGAGGGAGTCAGTTGGACCGTTAGATGATCGAGGGGTTAAAGGGGCACGCGGACGCGCTGTATGACCTTCTTCGGGTTCTCTCTCGGTCTATGGTGGCGGCGGTGTCGGCCCGCCGTCTTCTGTGGCTCCGGAATTGGTCGGCGGATTCCTCGTCCAAGACACGCCTCGGCTCTTTACCTTTCAAAGGCAAGTTCCTCTTTGGTGAGGATTTGGACCAGATAATCAAGTCCTTGAACGAGAACGCGGTGCACAAGCTTCCAGAGGACAGACCTCGCTCAGCTAGATCTTTTAGCTTCTCCAGAAACCGATCCCGGAACCAGCGCCGTGCTCGGACAAACAGGCAACAGCCAACATCTAGGACTCCAACTTACCGTTCACAGGGATGGAATCGGTCCTTTCGAGGATGGCGAGGTGGCAAAGAATCTACAGTACCTCGCTCAGCCTCAAAGCCTGCGCAATGATGCCAGGTTAGCCCACGAGCTGATCCCTCGGGTGGGGGGTCGGCTCACTCTCTTTTACGAGAAGTGGGTTCAAATCACATCGGACCAGTGGGTCTTGGACATCCTAAGAAACGGTTACGCGTTGGATTTTGTCCACGCCCCAAGAGACAGATTCCTTTTCTCCCCCTGCGGATCTCTCCTCAAGCAACAAGCTATTCGACAGACGCTCCACCGTTTGCGTACCTTAGGAGCAATAAGGCCTGTATCCGCCAACGATCTGGGACGAGGTCATTACTCTATCTACTTCGTGGTGCCCAAGAAGGAGGGCACTTTCCGACCCATTCTGGATCTCAAGTCTATCAACAGGGCGCTCCGGGTACCACGATTCCGCATGGAAACACTCAGGTCAGTGTTAGCGGCGGTTCATCGAGGGGAATATCTTGCTTCCTTGGATCTAACGGAGGCGTACCTCCATATTCCGATCCACCCGGATTTTCAACGATATCTTCGCTTCAAGATTCTGGAACAGCATTTCCAGTTCAAGGCGTTGCCTTTTGGTCTAGCTACAGCTCCTCGAGTATTCACGAAAGTTATGGTCGTAGTAGCAGCAGCCCTTCGCCGAGAAGGAATATTAGTTCATCCGTACCTCGACGACTGGCTCATCAGGTCAAAGTCTCGAAGTCAGGGGGTCCAGGCCGTGGACCGGGTGGTATCCCTGCTTCAATCGTTGGTGCGGTCCTGCCGATTCCACATGCAGCTCGGCTCAGTCTCCAATGGTGGTTAGATCCCAGGTATCTTGCCAGGGGAGTGTCATTGGAGATCCCGGACTGGGTGGTGGTCACCACAGATGCCAGTCTCACAGGATGGGGGGCGGTATGCCAATCGAGCTCCATCCAAGGCATTTGGACAAAGGAGGAGAGCCAGTGGCCCATCAATCGGTTGGAGACAAGGGCAGTCCGTTTCGCCCTACATGGATTCCTTCCGCTGGTTCGCCAAAGGGCGGTCAGGATTCTCTCGGACAACGCAACCATGGTGTCGTACATCAACCGACAGGGGGGCACAAGGAGTTGCCTAGTGGCGTGGGAAGCGGAAAAGCTAATGCAGTGGGCGGAGCGGCACTTGCTCCGGTTGGTGGTGTCCCACATTGCAGGCGTAGACAACATACAAGCATATTTTCTCAGCCGTCAGCGTCTGGATCCGGGAGAGTGGGAGCTCTCCAGGGATGCGATGCTCTTGATAACAAAGCGATGGGGAGTTCCTCACGTGGACCTCATGGCCACAGCCGAAAACGCAAAGGCCCCTCACTTTTTCAGTCGCAGGAGAGAGCGCGGGGCAGAGGGGGTAGATGCCCTAGTACTCCCGTGGCCCTCGCAAGTCCTTCTGTATGTCTTTCCTCCGTGGCCCCTGGTGGGGAAGGTGCCAAGTCGTATAGAGACTCACCTTGGTTTTGTGATCCTAGTGGCGCCAGAGTGGCCGAGGAGACCATGGTTTGCGGACCTGCTTCTTCTAGCTCAAGAGGGACCGATTCGTCTCGGTCACCTCCCTCATCTTCTCCAACAGGGTCTCATATTTTTAGAGGAGGCACATCGCTTCTGTCTTGCGGCCTGGCTTTTGAGAGGCGTAAGTTGAGACGTCAAGGATATCCGGAGGCGGTTATCTCCACCTTATTGAGGGCAAGAAAGTCATCCACTTCAGTTACGTACGTGAGGGTGTGGAAGGTCTTCGAAGATTGGTGTAGGGTCTGTTCTATTGTGCCGGATCTCGCCTCAGTGGTTCACGTCTTAGATTTTCTTCAGTCAGGCCTAGAGATGGGACTAGCATATAACTCCCTTCGGGTACAGGTGGCGGCGTTGGGAGCTTTGTTGCATACAGGGACTCTCTCACCGCTATCTTCTCTTCCAGATATTCTCCGTTTTCTCAGAGATGTTCGTCAATTGAAGCCTCCTTTCAAATCACCATGTCCTTCTTGGAGTCTCAACTTGGTACTCGAGGTCCTGGGAGGTCCTCCGTTTGAGCCTTTACGAGCGGCCACCGTCAAGGACCTTACTCTAAAGACTGTCTTTTTGGTGGCCATAACTTCTGCTCGACGTATCTCGGAACTGCAGGCCTTGTCCTGTCGAGAGCCTTTCCTCCGTTTTTCTGAGGAGGGTGTTTCCATAAGGACGGTACCTTCTTTTCTCCCCAAGGTGGTTTCTTCTTTCCACTTGAACCAGTCGGTGGAACTTCCTTCTTTCTTATCATCGGATTCCAGACATCTTCGGAGTCTGGATGTCAAAAGATGTTTAATGCAGTACTTATCTTTCACCAATGACTTCCGTCTCTCGGATCATCTTTTTGTTCTATGGTCAGGTCCTAGAAAGGGTCAGATGGCTTCTAAGACAACCATCGCTCGATGGCTGAAAGGTGCGATTGCAGCTGCATATATAGGAAAAGGGCGTCAGCCACCTCTGGGGGTTAAAGCACACTCTCTTCGAGCTCAAGCTACCTCTTGGGCAGAAAGTTCATCGGTGTCCTCTCAGGAAATTTGTAGAGCGGCCACCTGGAAATCAATACATACTTTCTCTAGACACTATCGCTTGGATGTTCGGGCTCCGATTTTCGGATCCTTCGGAGATAGTGTTTTGAGAGCAGGGCTATTATCGGCCCACCTGAAGTAGGGGAAGCTTTGGTACATCCCACAGTCTGGACTGATCCTGGTACGTACAGGGAAAAGAAAATTATTTCTTACCTGCTAATTTTCGTTCCTGTAGTACCGAGGATCAGTCCAGACGCCCTCCCTGGATATTTGGAGTTGTGAAGGGATAAGCCTCTGCTCATTTTTTCCTACTTAATCTCTGTTTTATTCTATCTCAACCTGGGGCTCCAGGATTCACTGTTTCTCACAGTTTGGTTTACAAGTTCCGTTCTGGGTTTGTCAGTTTTAATCTTTGTTCATTATTGTTGAACAGTTATATTTTTTGATCCCTCTGTCTCTTCTCTTTGGCTTTGTAAGTCTAGTTACTGAGGATTGAGGCACAAGGAGTGAGGTCATATAGGACCTCCCCTCGAGCTTTTACTTCTGACTCCACCTGCTGGACTGGGAGCATAACCCACAGTCTGGACTGATCCTCGGTACTACAGGAACGAAAATTAGCAGGTAAGAAATAATTTTCTTATAAGCTCTCCACCACAGACAGGGTCCAGTTGTCCCAGGTTAGATGAGGGTGAGATGGCGTAGAGGTATTTGCCTTACCCTTCCTCTGAAGGTCCTTAAGTGAGGTTATTTGGAAGCTTTTCTTTGAAACCTTTCAGCTTTCACATTGAGGAACTAACATTTTTTTCACCTCAAATTTTTTTCAGCTCATTTAGTTTCTGTGAAAGATGTTGCATTAGCATCACAGAAGAGTGAATTGTTCTCGTTATCAACAGAACAGGTAAAGCATGGGCAGTGACAGCTTCTCCATACTTCCTCACAACAGGCTGATATGCTTAAGTACAATTTTATGCCCCCTCAGTTTTCTACCAGGACTCATATGCAAATAAGCCCAGTAGAAAACTTATGTGCAGAAGTTTCCTGCAGACAACTTTGCAATAATGACACTACACTTCACTGAGGTGTAGTTATCTTTTTTGTGAAAACTGGTCTGTGAAGGTTTTTTCATGTGCTAGTGCTGCAAACATAATTAATGAGCTGCTTTGAATTATCTTGCCTCACACTGTAGCTCTTTTATTGTCACTTAATTTTAATTAATTTTTTTGTAAGTAATGACTTCCAAGGTCTAGTATTCCACAAGTGCGCATTTTCCGTCTCTGCTCATAACATATGCAATGGCTCATGAACTTTGAATTTGCATGAAATTTGGTAAGAGTAAACATAACACAAATAAGTTTACTACACGCAAAGCCCAAAAACTTTGCAAAGTTTGCTTCAGGCAGGTGAAGGGAAACATAAGCCTAAGCCTAACTTAGGTCTGGCTTCACCATTCTATCGCAGAATGGTGAATCCAGCAAAAACAGGGGGAGGGGAGGAAAAGGGGGGGGGGGGCGGGCCTGCGAAAGCCGGCAGCCTTCGCACCACCGCGGTGTTTTCGCTGCCGGCTTTCACACCAATAGCGCCACCATGAAAGGTGGTGCTATTGGGCGCGCTACTGGCGACGATAAAGTTAGTAACCTTATCGCCGCCAGCAAAGACATCGCCCCCTCGCCGCCCCAACTCCACCCCTAGCAAGCTATCGCATGCAAAAAGGGACTTTTCACTTGCAATAGAGACTTATCGCGTGCGATAGAGGCTTCTCACATGCGAGAAGCCTTAGAAAATGACCCCCTTAGTGTCACAATTTGCCATTAGTGTCACAAGTTGCCATTTTTACATACTTTGAAGAGGATTTTGCAGGATGTCAGCAAACCTTAGTACATTGGCCTCTATTTCCTGTTTTGGAGGAACCATTTGTAAGTACAAAGGGGTGGTTTATTTTGCATGCTAATGTAACATCTGGGTCTGACAGAAGCAGAACTCCTGCACTGATTGGCGTTCCAGGAGACCTTTGCTTTATTTGCAGAAGACTCACCATAACTCGGAAGTAAGAAAATTTTTTTTTTTTATCATATTTTCAAATACATATAAGTATTATATCTTCATGAAACACGTATAAGCCTAACATCTCAAGTTTACAAAAGGAAAAACATAACATAGGAAATATAGTACATAGTTCAGGCTTATTACTTAATCACAATACAACACGCTATAGGGGCGAAATAACTGAGGGAGTATTTAGATAATACATTTCAGGAAAAGGTATAATCCTGATTAAGGTGTATATTTACCATATTTATTAGAGTCTCTGGGGTTCTTCTTTACAGATTATGAGAATCAAGAAAAGCTCTCAATTGCTCCGGAGCAAAGAAAATATATGAATCCCCATTTTTGTTATTTACTAAACATTTACAGGGGTATCTTAATAAAAAAGATGCCCCCATTGAAATTGTTTCATTTCTCATTGAAAGAAATCTTTTACGTCTCTCTCTTGGGTAACTTTAGATATATCAGGAAACATTCTTAGTTGCACCATGAAAATGGGAATTTAAATGATAAAAGTAACAGGACATCAGTTTACTGATGTCCTGCACCACTATTAAAGAAACCAACAGAGTAGGATTATCTATAATTTCATTAATCAACGATTCAAGAAATGAAGTTAAATTTTGCATATCTAAAGGTAAACCTGCGGGTTCCATTATAGTACGTCTTTCGTCTGTAGACCTAGGAATAAAGTAAACTTTATTTATCATTGGAAACTCGGTATCTGGTATTAACAGAATTTCACATAAATATCTTTTAAAAGTTATTTCTGGTAATTCTCCCAAAATTCTTGGAAAGTTAATCAATCTCAGATTTAACCGTCTGTTCCAATTTTCTAGTATTTCTAACTGTCGTGATAGTGCTGTTCTGACCTTAACTGTAGCTATATTAAAGTTCTTAATTTGTTGTATATCTATTTCTGCCTTAGCTACAGACAACTTCACTGTTTCCAAAGCATTCTCGTGGTCTTGTATTTTATTGTTAACTGAGACAGTTAAATTGTCCATTTTCTTATCACACTGCAATTGAGAGACCTGCCACCAGTTCCCACAGGCTCTCCGAAGTTACAACTGCAGGCTCTGTCGGAAGTAAAAGCTGCTCACCCAGTATAGCGGATTCTGCTTCCAAAAGTCTTGTAGCTGGCTGTAAATTTGGGGTTCCAACACTCTCCCCCGTTGATCCTCTCCGCGTTCCTCGATGTTCCGACTCTGAGTCTCCGCCCTGCCCGCTCGGTGACCTCATCGGCCCACGACGGCTGCAGTATACTCATGGGCAGCTCAACTCTCACCGATGGTAGTCTTGTATCCGGGGGGGGGGCTGAGTGAAACCTCCGCCCCAGGTGATGTCGTCTCTAGTCCAGGCACTGTTGCAGCGGGGGACTCCCTACCGAATTCTGCACCTCCAGCCAACATGAAGCTCATTATCAAAGCTTGCTCGGTGAGTTGGGTTGAGATTGAGGGGAAAACCCTCACTTTTCCCTTGCGTTTCGGCGGCATAGCATTCAAGAGGTAAATTCTTTGATTGATGGTCAGAACATCTCCAATACATGTCTCTCCTCAGGGTGCCATCTTGCCCCCTGGAAGTAAGGAAATTTCTAGCCTGGAATTTGGTGATACAGAAGAATTGCAACAGCAAAATACAAAAGTCGACCTGCAGACCTCCCGAGCTTGCAGACATGTTTCTGGCACCTGTCATGTATACGAGTGAAAGTACTGGGCTCCCAGCTGAACAGCTCTCACCAGTGACCTGAACCAGAACTTTTTCTCAGCATTCTTTCTCTCAGACTCCTCACTGAGACTTTTTTTTTTCTGCTCACTCGCGGTCTCATTTCCTCTACTCGGGACGTATTGCAGATGATAAGATTTAAAGACATTGTAGTATATGTTTAAGTCATACCCCCAAAATATTTTTTTTTTCTGCAAAAGGAAAAAGCTGTGTTTTTAGTAACAAATGGGTGTTACACCAGCTGGTAAGATAGCCACAGACTGTCTGAACAACACTTCACACTCATTGGTCAATGAAGACACATAATCATTTCTAAAAGGAAGCAAATGTACACAAATCAATTATCATTCATGAGAATAAGGGAAGTGAGATCAAATGTATTTATTGTTAGACTTTAAAAAGATATTGTAGGAACCAAGCTGAGCTCTATTTAACCAGGAGAGGCCTTTTCCCTCCTTACAGCTAGGGGCTGCAGGGCAGACGCTAGTCTTCCTCTTGTGTTTAACCCCTCTCTATCGGGTAGACTTTAAAAGGGTTACGCGCATAAGGTACGTGCGTAACCCTTTTAAAACGCCCCTGCGCGCTGAGCCTATTTTGCATAGGCTCGACGGCGCGCGCAAGCCCCAGGACGCGCGTAAGTCCTGGGGCTTCGCTAGGGGGGCGTGTCGGGTGGGCGGCGCGATGTTTGGGGTGTTCCAGGGGGCATGTCGGGGGGCGTGGTGCCAGCCCGGGGGCGTTCCAGGGGCATGGCCGAGGCCTTCGGAACAGCCCCTGGGTTGGGAGATGGTGCGCCAGCAGCTCGCTGGCGCGCGCGAGTTATACTTGCCAGAGGTAGGCGTAACTTTTACAACAAGGGTAAGGGGGAGGTTTAGATAGGGCTGGGGGGGTGGGTTAGATAAGGGAGGGGAAGGTGCAGGGGGGGGGGTGAGGAACGGGCAGCGCACGCAGGGCTCGGCGAGTGCAAGTTGCACAAATGTGCACCCCCTTGCATGCGCCAACCCTGGATTTTATAAGATACGCGCGGCTACGCACGTAACTTATAAAATCCAGCGTACTTTCGTTTGCGCCTGGTGCGCGAACAAAAGTATGTGCGCGCGCTGTTTTTTAAAATGTACCCCTATGTGTCTTGCAAGGATCTCTGGGATGGCCGCCATGGCAAAAGGGTCATTGGAGGGAGTCTCTGGAGGAAAGTTTGCTGGGGTAATCTACTGTGGAAGAAACCCTGGCCTTACATCGCCACGCCCTCCTGATCTTACTGGGTTATTCAGTCCAAAGTATCGGAGACCTTCGAGGTTGCTGGTTTTGGGAGCAGCAACCAGGAACCTCAAGGAGTGGGCACCATACGATGACATCAGTGGCTTAGCTCTAGACTACTGGTTGTAAGCAGCAGCAAAATGATGGTGCAACTCCCACAAGGGGAGTTGCACCATCATTTTCCAAGGGGATTTTGGCAGCATTTAGGAGTGAGCAGTGGCTTTAGAGGGGGGAGAGCAGCAAGAGCAGCAGCATCCAATCTCTTCTTTTCAGCTGACTCTGGTAAAACCAGCAACTTTCAATTTAGAAGAAATTTGGAAAGCTATAGCAGGACTTGAAAGGTCTCTCTCTGAACAAAATGCCTTAATTTTGATTCAATTACAATAAGCCTTTGGGAAAACTACGGATTTGGAAAATGAGATGAGTGTTTGTAAAGTGCATTTGGATAAACTGGAAACTGAAATATAGCATATAACTTAGAAGTTAATTCAATTTAATCCATTTGCAGCAAACAAGCAAGCATTATCAGTCATTGGCCCTACATTATGCAACATGCTCCCAGATGACCTAAAAATCATTCAAGACATTAAAATCTTCAGGAAGAAACTTAGGGGGTCATTTATCAAAATGCGCTAAGGGTTTTTGCATGCGTTAAGGGCTTATCGCATACGAAAAACCCCGTTAACACATGCGATAGGCCCTTAATGCATGCGAAAATGTCTTTAACGCATGCGATAGCACCATATCGTATGGTGCGATGCAAATACGAAAAAGAGGAGGGAGCGGGCTGGGTTTGCCAGTCTGCGAAGTGCTATCGCACAGACTTAATGCTGATTTTAACTACACCTTTTTCAGTAGCGTTAAGCCGTGCGATAGCTTGCATTATGGGGTGGTAAGGTGTTAGCGCATTTTGCAATGTCTCCTGAAAGGCCTGTTTTAGTAGGTTTGAAGCTCTCAGAGCACCGGCCTAGACATCTTGGAGAGGGGGAGAGAGAGAGAGAGAGTGTCCATCAAGCTAGGTTGAGAGAACATTGCACAAATCTCATCTTGGAGTGAGTTTTCTCACTCCGAAGGTCATCAAATCTTCACAAGAGACCACTGTTCTGTTCGTATGTCTCACTTTGAATGTCAAAGTGGCCCCTAACCCCCTACACTAATACCTAAACCTCACCTTGAGTTACTAGGTGGGCCTCCCATAGGGATACAAATACCTATCTAGGGAGAGGATATTATGGCTAGTCTCTCTCTCTCTCTCTCTCTCTCTCTCTCTCTCTCTCTCTCTCTCTCTCTCTCTCTCTCTCTGGTTTTATGCAGGTCTGGCACTTATCACAAAGTCTGAAAACATTATTGCAATTTCTGCTAACTTAGCTCTTTGCATAGGTAATTAGTGCAAATTGTGATAAACTGTCTATTAGCATAAATCACACCCCTTTTGCTATCGCATGTGATATTTATCACATTTCGATAAATCCAGGCCTTAATGGCTTACTGTTCATACGAGCTATTTATTACTCTATGGATTTTAACCATGTATTTTATCATTGCTTTGTTTGTATTAATTGTTTATACTTTGTTTTATGCTTTTTATTGTAATCCACTTAGAATGATTCATCAAACAGGTGGAATATTAATATATAAATAAATAAATACGGAATCCTGTCAGGTAAAGGATTATATCAATATTCATAATAAAAATGATAATCAGGAAAAGACTGTGAGGTGTTAGTACATTGGGATTTATTAATTTCGCTAAAAGTGATGTGGTCCTCCCTTTGGATATGCTTAAGAGGTACCTTTTTGGAGATTTCAGAGAACTTATTATTTATTACTTCTCTCCCCCCCCCCCCCCCCCCCCCCCCCCCCCCCCCCGCAGTTACCAGAGATCTTCCATCTTTTAAGAAAAAAAGATGTAGGAGGCCTTGTTTCAGCATTGCAGTTAGCTTTTGATTCTTTGGACTTAATGGCTGCTTTGAATGAGTCTGGGGTGGGGATATATAGACCTGCAACATTAATTGTGGATTTTGTACATGAACCAGATAGGCTCTTGGTTCGTAAAAAGTTGGAGATATTCTTAAATTTTAAAGTGAGAATTTACCCAGATGTCTGTAAAGTGACTAAAGAAAAAAAGAAAGCAGTTTCTAATTATGAAGCCTAGAGTGTTATAAATTGGGGCTAAGTTCTGGCTTAATTTCCCATGCAGGTGTGTAATTAAATTGCAAGGCTGGCTCTAGGGCAAATGGCTCATGGAGTGAAAACTCCATTGGCTCATGGAGTGAAACCTGATCCTAGCTCCCTGATCCATGGTGTGGATTTGATGGGATAGGGTTGTGTGCAAACTTTCTCTACACATGATCAGCAGACGCAGAGTCCCTCCTTCCCCAGAATGTACCCCCATGCCGCCATACCCCCCCCTCCCCCCAAGCATCCTATCCTCTGCTTCTTACACCTTAATCCCCAGCATCCTCTCCTCTGCCTCCTACTCCATCATCTTCTTCCTGACTCTTCCCCCATCCCCCATCCCCAGTATCCAATCCCTGTTTCATAACTCCCTCCCCCATCCCCCAGCATATGCCTTCTGGTCTTTCTCTTCTTTCCTCCAGGCGTCTCTCTCTTGCATCCCCACACCCTGCTCTGCTGCTGTTTCCACGTCTGCCTGTTCCTCTTGACTTTTTCTCCAGGAAGAATTGCCCTTTGAAGGGCAGAGCTGTCGCCACCATGCCTTCCTATCTGTGCCAGCCCTGGATGCACATTCAAAACTTGTGGCCCGGCACTTCCTTTGTGGTGATCTTGCAAGACACGAGATCAGCATATAGAAATGCCACTGTTCCTTCCCATCCGTGCCAGTGCTGAACGTATTTACAGGACTGGCACAGATGGGAAGGAACAGTGGCACGGGCTCCCTCTGCTCCTTTGACTCGCCTACCAGGGCCAGGTCTCAGTCTGGGTCTGCACGGCCTGTCGGGCACTCAATATTAATTTATTCATTCCTTCACCAGCTGCCAATTTTGGTCCTTCCATTGCCAGCTGTCAGTGAAACGAACAATCCCCTTTCAGAAAGCTGTCATTTCACTGACATGCGACACTGGATGTGAGGAAACAGTCCTGCTGGAGAAAATAAGGTCTTCTCCAGCTCTGGAGTTCATGCAGGGCAGGAGATTTGAAGGGTTCCAGGGTTCTACTGGGCCCGATTTTTTTTTTTTTTTTTTTTTTTTTTTAAGGTGAGAGTGAGGAGGCTAGGAGGAGGAGGAGGACCAAACAGACCAGGACCCAACCCTGCTCCGCCTGGCCTATCAGGCCCAACTTCATCTTAAAGTAAGAGGGAGAGGGTTCAGCATGCTGGGAAAGGAGGGAGGACTTGCTAGCCCAGCCTGATCTGCCCGAGAGGAGTTTGGTGCCCTCTCTCTACTGCAGGAAGTTTAACTCCTGCCTCTGAACAGGTGTTAAATTTCCAGTGGTAAAAACAGATTCAAATAAATAAATAAACCTTACTATGGGTTTTATAGCACAAGTTTTTCCAGTGCTAAAACTCCTATTATGTACTGAGGTTAGATTATCACTGAAAAACCCATGCTAAAAAAGGAGTTCAAACCTGCATTAGGGTCAGCATGGCTTATTAGAATGGTTCCTTAAGCAGTTTTCCAGCAGGTTCTCTATCCGGCAGAACCGAGAGAGCTGCTGTTGCTGGATCTTCCGTGAGCTCTTTTGGAGGACTGTGCTCTGTATCCCTACTCTCCCCATGGCTTCCAATCATATCATGGGAAAGGAGGCAAGAGTGGGACCATTGGGACACGACACAGCTTTCTGCTGATAGATGCTGGCTCTGCCTCCCTCCCTCAAACCAGGAATCTTTGCAGGGGGAGAGAGAGAGCTGGCTAACACAGTGAGCTTGCTGCACAATCCTGATTTTTAATGCATTTTTTAAAGCTGGACTCACTGGAGTTTGAGTGGGAGTTTGAGCTGCCAGGATGAGATGGACCTGCAAATGTGGAAGACTTGACAGTTCTAGTTGGTGATGACCTGGGACCAATGGCATCCCTTGCTGCACAGCGTCCTGGGCCTACTGCCCTGCTAGCCCTACCCAAAAAAACCAGCCCTGCCTTAGGTATATTTTTACAATCCTGCTCACTTAAATGTATTTCTGAGGGGGGATCAAGATGGCAGCGTGAGCGGATGCATATTCAGCTGCTCCTCCTTACTTCCTTTGTTACTTGCTTGTCTTGGACAATGCCGCATAAGAGGAAGGGGTCAAATGAGGGTTTTCTCTTCTGAACCTTCACTCCAACTGGACCAGTAATCCATCTTTGAATATGCTGTCTCGATCCCAGTTCAGCAGGCTTCAAGCTCCATTTGTGGGACATAAAAAAGAGCTCTTCCGTCAGTGGGGGAAGTTTCACTCAGCCCACTGGATATGCGACCTGCTGAAAGAAAGAATAGTGAACTATCTACAGTCAGAAGAATTGCTGGACCAGAGGCAGCATGGATTCACCAAGGGAAGGTCCTGTCAGACAAATCTGATTGACTTTTTGATTGGGTGACTAGGGAATTAGATAAAGGAAGAGCGCTCGATGTCATCTACTTGGACTTCAGCAAAGCTTTTGATACGGTCCCGCACAGGAGGGTTGTGAATAAAATGAGAAGCTTAGGAGTGGGTGCCAAGATGGTGGCCTGGATGCAAACTGGTTGACGGACAGAAGACAATGTGTGACGGTAAATGGAACTTACTCTGAAGAGAGAGTGGTGTTAAGCGGAGTGTCACAAGGATCGGTGTTGGGACCGGTCCTGTATAATATCTTTGTGAGCAACATTGCGGATGGGATAGAAGGTAAGGTTTGTCTTTTTGCGGATGATACTAAGATCTGCAACAGAATGGACATGCCAGAAGGAATGGAGAGAATATGATGTGATTTAAGGAAGCTGGAAGAGTGGTCAAAGATATGGCAACTGAGATTCAATGCCAAGAAGTGCAGAGTCATGCATATGGAGAGTGGAAATCCGAAAGAATTGTATTTGATGGGAGATGAAGGACTGATGTGCACGATGCAGGAGAGAGACCTTGGGGTGATAGTGTCTAATGATCTGAAGTCGGCGAAACAATGTGACAAGGCGATAGCTAAAGCCAGAAGAATGCTGGGCTGCATAGAGAGAGGAATATCTAGTAAGAAAAAGGAAGTGATGATCCCCTTGTACAGGGCCTTGGTGAGGCCCCACCTGGAGTACTGTGTTCAGTTCTGGAGACCGTATCTCCAAAGGGACAGAGACAGGATGGAGGTGGTCCAGAGAAGGGCGACCAAAAAGGTGGATGGTCTTCTTCATAAAATGACTTATGAGGAGAGATTAAACAACCTAAATATGTACACCCTGGAGGAGAGGAGGAGCAGAGGTGATATGATACCAGACGTTTAGATACTTGAAAGGTCTTAATAATTCATGGTCAACAACAAACCTTTTACAATGGAAAAAAATCAGTAGAACTAGGGGTCACAATTTGAAGCTCCAGGGAAGAAGACTCAGAACCAATGTCAGGAAGTATTTCTTCACGGAGAGGGTGGTGGATGCCTGGAATGCCCTTCCGGAGGAAGTGGTGAAGACTAAAACTGTGAAAGATTTCAAAGCGGCATGGGATAAACACTGTGGATCCATAAAGGCTAGAGGATAGGAATGAAGAATTGAGTCATGGGGGTGGCTTGCTGGAATGTTAACTACTACCTGGTGATTATTACCCTTACTCAAAAAATCCCTTGCACGATTAATGCAACCTCAATATTGCTCTCTGCTTCAATGGCAAAGGGAAATGTGGAAAAGAGGATTTTTCTTTCTGATAACAACCAAAAAAGACTGAACGTCAAATCTGGGTAAACAAATAAGCATGGGGGTAGCTTGCTTATTACAGCAGTTACTACTCTAAACCAATTAAGCCTGATACATCACTTTGAATACATATACAGTGCTGCTCTCTGCTTCTACGGCAGGGGGAAAAGTGGAAAAAGGATTTACATTCAGGCAACAACCAACAAGGACTGAACTTCACAATCTGGGTAAACAAATAAGCGTGGGGGTAGCGTGCTTATTACAGTGGTTACTACCCTAAACCAATTAAGTCTGATACATCACTTTGAAAGCATATACAGCATTGCTATCTGCTTCAACGGTAGGGGGAAGTGAGGAAAACAGGATTCCCATTCAGACATCATCTAACAAAGCATTGATCTATACAATCTGGGTAAACAAGCATCGGGGTAACTTGCTTGTTGTGGCAGTTACAACCCTTAACCATAAGCCTTATGCTCACCTTTGATGCAACTCCAACATTACTCTCTGCACCAATGACAGGGGATGGCAGGAAATTTGAATCAAACAATTGCCAACAAGAGCCCTGAAGTTGGTGGTTGGTGAAACAGATAAGTATGGGAAAACAAGTGTGGAAGCTTGCTGGGCAGACTAGATGGGCCGATTGGTCTTTTTCTGACGTTATTTCTATGTTTCTATGTATTTGATGATCACTGTCAGCACTTAGAGGATGTTTCCCAGAGGTTGGTCACGGTTGCCCAGGACATCAAAAGGCATTTGATACTGAAGCATAATTGTGCTCGATTCGATAGATCATGACCATCTAAGATCCTCCTCCAACTTCATCTCTTATCCTGGTTTTGATGCTCTGTGGCTCTATATAAATTAAAAGAACCAAAACATAATTTAAATATGATATTATTTAAGAAATTATTAAAAAGATTTGAAGAAGATTATGTAAAGCGAATTGCATGTATGCTGTACCACTTTGTGATTAAGTCTTAATTTCAAAATGTAAATGGCAGTTTTCTGGGTAGCTCAGTCAGGATGTATCCTGGTAGCAGTGCATGCAAATCTGTCTCATGCATATTCACTGTAGATGTCATGAAAAGGTGACTGACTAGGTGGTCCTGAGGACTGGGTTGAGAGCCGCTATCTTAGAAATATCCAGCAACTGTAAATGTGGATTACTGCTACCACTTGAATTTCCTGAAGTTGTGACTTAGCTTCTCTCAAAATTATGGCCTGTTTATGCATCAAACTTGATGATGTCTTGAAATTGTCATTTTCCTTGTATTGTGTATTCTGTTTCTTTGCTGATTATTTTACAAGATATATTTCGTGGATGTTAATTTAAATTCTATAATAAATAAAGATATTGCAGACCTATGGCCCTTCATGCAACCCCTCTCTTCCTGCACCTCTCCTCATCCTAGACATATATTTCTTAGTTCTTCCTTAAGGACATTAGGATTACATTCTGAATAAGAGGTGTGGTCAACTCAGGTCCATGAGAGCCACAAACAAGCCTGGATTTCAGGATTTCCACATTGAATATGCATGAGATATATTTGCCGGCATTGCCTTCATTGTATGCAAATATATTTCATACATATTCATTGTGGATATCCTGAAAGTCAGGCACATTTCTACCTCTTAAGGAATGAGGTTGTCCATCCCTATTATGTAAATGCTTTTGAATTAACCAAGGAATATTTTCCATACAGTCAATACCATGTTAAAAGGTTTATTGAAAGCAAATGTATATTTCTGACTAAGATGTGTTTAAACAATCCTGTAATTATTTTTATTGATATTGACAAATTTGTATTAAAATATACGTAGTCAAGCCTATAATCTTAGGAACGGATTTTAAAAGGGTTGCACGCGCAACCCTTTAAAACTCGCTCCTGCGCGCGCCGAGCCTATTTTGCATAGGCCTGGTGATGCACGCAAGCCCCAGGATGCGCATATGTCCCGGGGCTTGAAAAAAGGGGCGGGGAGTGGGCTGGGTGGGGCGGGGTGGGACTGAGGTCTCCGGCACAGTGACTGTGCCAGGGGATCGCGCGCCGGCACTTGGCCGGCGCGCACAACCTACACCTGACCCAGACGCAGGCGTAAATTAAAATAAAATAAAGGTGGGGGGGATTTAGGTAGGGCTGGGGGGCTGCCTCGGAGGGAATGGGGAAAGCCAACGGGGCTCCCCTAGGGCTCGGCACACGCAAGGTGCACAAATGTGCACCCCCTTGCGCGCGCCGACCTCGGATTTTATAATGTGTGTGGCTGCAAGCGCATGTTATAAAATTGGGCGCAATTCTTAAAATCCAGCCCTAAGTGAGTAATGTGAACTAGCCTCAAAACAAAGAAAATTCAAAATCTTTATTAAATTCTTCAGGATCCTTAGTGTCTCATGGTTTTGATTAATTATTTTGCCTACTTTTCTACAGGGAAACCAGCTTTATAAAGTCATCATGTCTGTCTGTTCCCATTGTAATGATGTCTCCCTCCTTAATAACTTACATAAGAACATAAGATATGCCATACTGGGTCAGACCAAGGGTCCATCAAGCCCAGTATCCTGTTTCCAACAGTGGCCAATCCAGGTCACAAGTACCCAAACATTAAATAGATCTCAAGTACTATTCCTTATTGATTAATAGCAGTTTATGGATTTTTCCTCTAGGACCTTATCTAAACCTTTTTTTAAACTTTTGAACTGTTCATCCAATTTCATTCAAATTTCTGCCACAGATAGTAAAAGGTCTAGCAGGGCCTGTGCTTCCCTTAGGCAAAGTAAGCAGTTGCCTAGAGCACCAAAATTTTGGGGGCAGTAAAATCCAGCCAGTGTGTGTCCCAAAGGGTGTGGTGCCAAAGCTAGTACCGCCATAAAAGGGAGCGCTGTGCTGGTGCCACTACCAATAGTTAAGTTGGGTGAGAAAGTGTATGACAAAAGGTTTGCATAGGATACTGAATACTCTTGAACCAGCCTTGGGGTCTAGTGACCACTAGCTCTTACTTTTTATGTGGCTATGACACTTAGAATCACTGTTTCTTTTATAGTCTATGGAGAAATAAACCAGTTTAGTCCAGTGGAAATCTTGGGAAGGTGGCAGCAAATTGTGATGTGATCGAGCAGTTTGAAAGCTGCCCTGCCATCGATTAATGTCTTTGGTCAAACAAGGAAAGTGCCATAGGTATCATGATAGGTTCACAAATTTCCATATTAAACACTGATAGCCCAGTGTGGATATTATGGGAAAGAAACATAGAAGTGATGGCAGAAAAGGACCTAATGGCTCAACAAGTCTGCCCAGCAAGTTCCCATAGTTATCAATTTCCCATACTTATCAGTTACTCAGACCACCAAGGTCAGAGCTCTTGTTGGTTACTACTTGAGTCCAATTTTCTTTCCCTCTCTACCATTGAAGTACAGAGGAATGTTAGAGTTGCATCAGAAGTGTAGTATCAGGCTTTTTGGTTAAGGGTAGTAACTGCCGCATCAAGCAAGTTACCCCCATGCTTATTTGTTTTCCCTGACTTTACAGTTCAATGTCCTTGTTGGTTGTTGTCTAAATCCAATTCCTCTTTTCCCCCTGCTGTTGAATCAGCAAGCAATGATGGAGTTGCATCAACAGTATGAAGACTTATTTGTTAAAGGTAGTTTCCACCACACCAGCAAGTTACCCCCATGCCTCTTACTTCATTCTCCTCTCCCTTGCCTTTAGGGATCCAAAGTGTTTATCCCATGCCCTTTTGAAATCTTGCACTGTTTTTGCCTTCACCACCTCTTCCGGCAGGCATTCCAGGCATCCACCAGCCTCTCTGTGAAGAAATATTTCCTGACTGATTCTGAGTCGTCCTCCCTGGAGTTTCATTTTGTGACCCCTAGTTCTATTGGATTCTTTCCAGTGGAAAAGGTTTGTTGTTGATCGTACATCATTAAACCTTTCCAGTATCTGAGGATCTATATCATATCTCCTCTGCTCCTCCTCTCCTCCAGGGTATAATATTTAGATCCTTCAACCTCTCCTCAAAAGCCATTTGATGGAGACCGCCCACCATTTTGGTCGCCCTTCTCTGGACCACCTCCAACCTGTCTCTGTCCCTTTTGAGATGCGGTCTCCAGAACTGAGCACAGTACTAAAGGTGAGGCTTCACCAAAGACCCGTACAAGGAGATTATCACATCCTTTTTCTTACTAGATACACCTCTCTCTTTGCAGCCCAGCATTCTTCTAGCTTTAGCTATCGCCTTGTCACATTGCTTCGCCATCTTTAGATCGCTAGACACTATCACCCCAAGGTCTCTGTCCTGTTCCGTGCACAGCAGCGATTCACCCCCCATCGCATACAGTTCCTTTGGATTACCGCATCCCAGATGCATGACTCTACACTTCTTGGCATTAAATCCCAGTTGCCATAATCTTCAAACACTCTTCAAGCTTCCTTAAATCACGTCTCATTCTCTCCACTCCTTCCAGAATGTCCACTCTGTTGCAGATCTTAGTATCATCCCCATTTAGATAAAATTCATCTTCTATCCCTTCCACAATGTCGCTCACAAAGAATTTGAATAGAACTGGTCCCACCAAAGATCCCTGCAGCACTCCACTTAACAATAGGTTCCATTTACCATCACACTCTGTCTTCTATCCATCAACCAGTTTGTAATCCACACCACCACCTTGGTGCTCACTCCCAAACTTCTAATTTTGTTCACGATTCTTCCATGCGGGACTATATCAAAGGCTTTACTAAAATCCAAGTAAATCACATCAAGTGCTCTTCCCTGATCCAGTTCTCTAGTTACCCAATCAGAGAAATCAATCAGATTCATCTGACAGGACCTTCCCCTGGTGAATCTATGCAGTCGCAGATTGAGCAAGCCACCAGATTGTAGGTAGTTCACTATCCTTTCTGTCAGAGTCTCCATTAATTTTCCCACCACTGAGGTGAGGCTAACTGGCCTGTAATTTTCAGCCTCCTCTTTGCTCCCATGCTTGTGAAGTTATCTGCCGCTCTTCTCCAGTCACTCGGCACCACTCCTGTTTCCAGGGATCTATTGAACAGGTCACTCAGCAGACCCCCCAGCATATCTCTGAGATCCCTCAATATCCTTGGATGAATCTCATCAAGCCCCAATGGCTTTCTCCACTTTCAGTCTTCCTAGCTCTTCCCATACATTCTCCTCCATAAACAGGGTTTCATCAAATCCACCCCCATCCACAGCCTTGTTAACCAGTGACAGTCCTTCTCCAGGGTCACCGAACTGAAGTATTTGTTTAATATTTCCGCTTTTTCTTCATCTCTTTCCACACATTGATCCTTTTCATCTTTCAGTTTCACTATACCACTTTGGACCTTTCTCCTTTTTCTGATGTATCTGAAAAAAGTTTTGTCTTCTCTCTTTACCTTTTTGGCAATCCTTTCTTCTGCCAGACTTTTTGCTTTTCTGATTACTGTCTTCATCTCTCTCAATTTAACCAGGTATTCTTCCCTGTGTTCCTCTTTTTGGAATCCTTTATATTTCTTGAATGCTGTTCTTTTTATTTTTATTGTATCAGCCATCTCCTTCGAAAACCAGATTGGGTTCTTATTTCTTTTACTTTTGTTTACTTTTCTAACCTGTAGATTTGTTACTTTTGTAATTGCTCCCTTTAGTTTAGTCTACTGTTGTTCCACCTCTCCCATTTTCTCCCAGTCCCATTTTCTCCCTAGAGTTCCATCTCCAGAAATTTTCCCATTTCAGCAAAGTCCATATTTTTGAAGTTCAAAACTTGGGTCTTCATGTGATTTCTTCGTATCCTATTTGCAATATCAAACCATACCATTTGATGATCACTGGTGCTAAGTGGGTCCCCACCCGGACATTTGAGATGCTATCCCCGTTTGTAAGCACTAAGTTGAGAATAGCTCCCTCCCTCGTGGGTTCCATTACCATGTGTTTGAACATAGTCCTTGCAGGGCATCCACTATCTCTCTACTTCTGATAGATTCCACAGAATCCTCCAATCTACGACCAGCAGATTAAAATCTCCAACAATTAACACATCTCCCTTCCTTCCTGCCTTTTGATTGTCGTCAATCATCTCTCTGTCTAGTTCTTCCATTTGAGTCGGAGGCCTGTAAATCACTCAAGTAAAAATGGATGCACCATCTTCATTTTTTAGGATGGCCCATATTGCTTCTTCTCTACCTCCTATTCCTTGCAGTTCAGTTGCCTGGATATTTATTTTTAAAATAAAGAGCTACTCCTCCCCCCTTTTCTGTCCTCTCTGTCCTTCCTTAACAAGTTATAACCCGGTATAACTGTATGCCAAGCATGAGATTCCATGAACCATGTCTCTATAACAGAACAATGTCCAAATCCACCTCCATTATTAGGGCTTGTAGGTCTGGGATTTTATTGCCCAGACTAGGAGCATTTGTGCTTATAACTTTCCAGTATCTCGTGTTGTTTTTACTTCTTTTCTTGGACGTGTTTTGCCTTATTCAGCTGACTTTTGTTATCCCCTTTATCCTTTTCCTTTGTTTTTGTATTGGTTTTGTTTTTGATGTTGTATGTGTGTGTGTGTGTGTGGGGGGGGGGGGTTTGATGTTGCTACCCCCGTCGTTTAGTTTAAATGCCTTATGGCATAGGATTTGAATTTATCCCTTAGTATCCTTTTTTCTGCCACAGACAGATGTAGGCCATCTTTGACATAGAGTCCTTTTCTGTTCCATAAATTGCCCCATCCTCCAATATATCCAAAACTTTGTTCCTTGCACCAAGTTTTGAGCCAAGTATTGAATTTATGTATATGGCTTAGTCTCTCTTTCCCCTTTTCATGAACAGGTAAGACTTCTGAAAGGCACTAGTCTTCGCCATGTGACTAACCTGCTTCACCAGAGACTGGAAATCTCTCTGTACCACTTGGATGCTGTTTCTAGCAAGGTCGTTGGTTCCCAGATGGATGAATTGACTATTGAATAGCGTTTCTACTGGCCTAAGATCACAGAAAGCATTTAACTATAGTTTTACCCTCCAAAAGAGTTCCCAAATTGGTGGCGCTGATGATTGAGTCACCCAGTACAATGAGCTTGGTCTGATGGTTATTGTTTGTATTCTGGAATTTTTGTGTGCATTGGATTTCTTCCTTCTTTTCAGATGCCTCTTCAATCTCCATTGCTTTAGCATCTTCATTATGTAGTACAGAGAAGGCATTTTGTATTTGTGTCACTTGAGAGGGCGTGTGTCTCCTCATCGCAGGCCTTACTCTTCCAGAGCCCTCAGTAATCCATTTGTTCCTGGGTTGCTGTTTGCTACTTGTAAGTAGGGGGGACATGTGGGCTGCACACTTGAGAAAGATGGATGTCTTTTGGTCACATGTTTTGTTCTACCCGTGCTCACTGTAAACCACTTTTTCATGTAAGATTTATGTATTTCCAAGTTAAAGTATATTATAAGTTATAACATGCCCAGGATGCCAAATAGTTAATAAAACTCCTAAAGGAGGAATGAATACTAGCATGTGAATTAAGAAAACTCAAATAATTATGCTGTGTTTTGCATTTATATGAATTCACTTGATTAGCACAGGTTCTTTGAACTACATAACTGCCCAGACCAGTTTTTCTAGCTCATCACTGCCAGGAATTGGTAAGGAACAAAGAATAGAGCCAGAAATGTATCCAGACTAAAATAGTTCACAGGGCCAGATGTCCTGGTTTGTTTTTAGTTTTGTAATAGTCTTTTTCATTAGTTTTTCTAAATACAGTCCAAACATTAGCATAAATATGAAGCGTTGATGAATAACAAGCTCCCTTCTCTTATTCTATCCCAACCTGTTGGGGTTTTTTTTTGTTTTTTTATTGTATTGTGTCCTGCTTAAGCAAGAACAAGCCACACAATTGTCCTGTTTTTTTCAGTATGGCCATACACTGAACACATTTGACTGAATTTCCTACATGACATATGTGGGCAGATCTAGGATTTTAAAAGCAACCATCAGATCAGTCTCATTGTGACTTCTGTTAAAGATTTTGACTTCTGCTTCTGAACAAATTTAATATTAAAAGCACTTTATCAACACCTTGCAAGTATGAGCTTTTGTCTGCAGCTTTTGGTGCTTCAAGGCACAGATCTAGAGACTTTGTGCAAGGTGTTTCCTTGACATGTTTTGGGTATATTTTGAAGAAAGGTGCCAATTAAATCCAAAATTATAATTAGAATGTCCTTCTCCTCCCTAGATTCCTTTTCATCTCCTCCTTTCCTTTAGGTTGTTCTCAGTTTCATGGGCAGAGCAGTGGCAGGCAGGTCAGCAGAGCAGGAACATGGATCATTCCAGTTCTCTGCCCCTTTAGTTGCTTTTCTGCATGGTGTACACTTCTTATGTAATCAGGAAGCATAGAAAGGGAAGGAGGAGCATTTGCAGAGCCTGGAAGTGCGTGCTTACTGTGTCCCCATGCTGCCAGCCTGCTGTCACTGCACTGATCTGACTCCCAGAGAGGACGAGAAGTGAAGGAAAGTCAGCCTTTTAAATGTGGTAGGACTCTTACCAAAGGGATAGCCTTTGGTCTAGGAGTATATCAGTGGCCACACTGCTGTAGGCTCCTGTTTATAATCACTGTTTTGGCGCAAGTAGAGACTTTAGTCTAGTGGCACCATTTATTTGAACTAGAAAAGGGAAATTTTAAAAAACCCATTTGAGCAATAACAATGCCAAAAGAGAATCTATGTATTAATACTTTAAAAGATTTTAAAAAATGTAAATGGAATAATTGGGTAATCATAGGGGCTAGCTTACAATGCACCAATAATTTTTTGTTGCATAAAATTGACAACATAGTTATAGATCCAGTAATTAGCCAATGCAATAAAATAAAAATCCTATATAATTGTTATTAAAGAGTATATGTAATCAGCTTGGCACCAAACAAGGCTGCCTTTTGAGCATTTTGCTTTGTCTCAAGTGGATATTTATAACCATTATGGATTCATCCCTCTACTATGGTAACATAGCATCTCAATTTTAAGCAATCACAAATCTTAGTGGTGCCTTTTAAGCTAATTCTTATAATGACTCATTTATTCTATATTTAAAAATTAGATGGTCTTTTTGAGCCTGTTGCACTGGTAGAGTTTTGGTTAAGTTCCTTGTTGCCACAAAGTTTTTTGTGGCGGTGTACTATTCAATTGTCTGTAAGTCTGGTTTGTTTGTTTTTTGAAATCATACCATCATGCAGAGTAGAATTGTCTTGAACTTTTATGTGGTCTAGTACATAGATATTATAGAAAGCCATTAGCCACTCTTCCAGTATCAAAGCTGACATTTTGGAATATGGTGGGAAAATGGCACATTATTTGTTTTCATCTTTCCTTTAAGGCAGTACTTTTCAATTGCCCATGTATATATTTTAGTTGCTACCACTAGTTAATGCTTCATTGCACTTTAAAATTAAGCTGTAAAAAGCTCATTTTCTGAAAACTAGTGTAGACAGAGAACTGATTTCCTTAAAATCCTATAGGCTAACACCCCCAGTGGTAATGAAGTGTACTGTGAATAGTCCTGTTTTATGTACGATCCTTTCTCAAGGGCAAAGCGTAACAATCGCAGGCCCACTTTAACTGTAATGGCTTTCTATATTATGTATATTGTGATGCAGTACAACCTGACCCGGGGCAGAAACAGCTTGGATATAGGAAAACAGCCGCAGGTAGTACCAAACCTAGACACCAGAGGGCGAACAGGAGGGCAGCAGGAACTACAGTTCCCAGGTTCCCTGAACCGGCACCTGACCCCTGGCCAGAGAGTGAGCAGGAACAGGTGGGGGAAACGGGGGCTGATGACTATGACTCAGCAGAGTCCATGGAACTAGAGGAAGAGGGCGTGCCAGCGTGGTGGCATTGGCCACAAAAGCCCAGCTACTCAGAGTCAGAGGAGGAGATGGAGGTAAGCTCGGGAGAGGAAAGGTCCAGCTGTTCCTCTATGGAGGTGGAATAACCAGGAGGTTGGGGGATGGTCAAATACTGTGTTTGTAAAAGGGATGTTTGAGAAATGTTTGAAGGGAAATGTTGCTTTAAATGCGGTTTAATTCTTGGCTGGTTAAGGAGAACCTAAGCGTTTGTGTCTTGGGCTTGCAAAGACAACCAGGCCTTACTACATGGGCTGCAGCCGGTGAGGCTACAGAACCACATTAGACTTTTTCTGTGTACTGTTTGGGAGTGCTGGGGTTAGGCCGGGCACTCTGACTAGAGGCATGGAGGAGTCCATAGCAGCGGTGTGCAGGAGCCGTACGGGTGGACAGGAAGTGGTATAGGAACGGAGAGGGATTCCTGAACCCTGACAAGGCCCCACAGAGTGCTGAGCGGAGGGGGCAAGATCGTGACAATATGCAAAATGGTGAAGAGAAATGAGTGAAAGATATAGATAAATCACTGGACGTAAAAGATACCGAAGCAGAGAGAGGGTACAGGTGAAAAACCTGAATCAATAAAGTATACATGATGGCAATCACATATGATTCGATTAATCTATAGATTGCTTCTGTGCAACCCTACCACAGTAACTAAATGAATGCAAAATGATATTCAATTTTGACTGAAATATAGTCTTGCTTGCTTATGTAGCAACATTAAGTTTCAGTTGTTCATGTAGATCTACCCATTGTTGGCACAAACTTGACCTGGAGAATATCTACCCTTTGCTCTCCAATCTGAATGATAAATCAGTATATTAGCAATTGTTTTCAAACCTGGTTTTCAGCTGAAGAGAGAAGACTATAAGCCACAAGACATAATTATTTGCAATTTTTTTTTCAGAACTTCCTGGTTTATGAATAATATTGATTGTCTTATAAATATATAATCCTATCATTAAACAGTTACCAAACCAAGGCCTAGATTCATCATTCCAGAATGATGATCTATGGTGAAAAAAGGGACGGGGTGATGAAAGTATGCAGCCGGCCGCATCGCAGTGGTGTGGTTTTACCCCCCGGTAGGTGTAGCTGCACCGCACACTATCGCCCTATAGCACCATGGCAAAAGGTGGTGCTATTTCCCGCGCTACTGTAGCAATAATGCCACCACCTCATTAGACTTAACCCTGCCCAATTCCTCCCTAACCCCACCCCTTCCCCTAATTTAAATTTTACCGCCACGATGAGCCCATTATTGCATGCATTAGGGCATTATTGTAATATGAAATCAGCACTGTTTTTCTGTGCGTGATTTTTTTTTAGCATGCATAGCACAAGCAGGCGCCTCCACAGGATGTAAAAAGGGGGACGGCATGCAAATGAGATATGCACACCCCCCCCCCCCCACCCCCAGAATACCTAATTCACGTGTCAATACCCGCATAAAAGCCTCGAAGCAGAAATCCCGGGAAAAACAGGCACTAAAATAGGTGCTAATTGAAAAATGTTGCAGACTCATTCCTAACTATTTTGGGTTAGTACTATTCGAAATAAACTGTTTTGGCCCTTTTACTCCATTGCTGGCATTAGTGTGGTTATGTGTTCATGCAGCCTTTTCTTTGCCAGGTGCTCAGGGCTGCTTGGTATGGATCAGCCCCACCGGGAGACAGCAGGAGCTGGGACGTACAAATTGGCGATATCCAAGGACCAAGTTCTGACACTGCCCGGAGCCACAGCATTGCTGGGATCAGGACTGGGACTGAAAGCCACCAAAGTGGTAGGAGCAATCACGATCAGCAACCTCAGACACCTCCAGACAGGCGCTTTCACTTAACTGCTACCCTGACCTAGGTGCTAAAATGCCCCCTTTAAAAAAAACATGCACTATCAGTTCTCTCTGTTAGTGCGGCTCCCTGCATAGCCATGAATGGATAATTGCCTCCTTTACAAGCTATTTGCATGCACTCATGCAAAACCTGCTGTGAGTTTTTTGCATGGGTTTGTGCATGCAGTTTTTCTGTGTTGAACATGTTATTATATACACGTGTAAGATCAGCATGGGAAAATCCACGCAATCGCACACACAAAAACCTGCAGTAGGTTGACTGTGGCTTATTACATCAGCCTCTATGTGCGTAAAACTAGCACATATCATAGCCATTTTCAAAAGCCTATTTACATGCGTAAAGGTCATTTATGAACGTAAAACCTTTTGAAAATTACCTCCAAAATGTTTTAAAGTGGTATTTGAAACTCCATGGCTCCCTGAACATTTCATCCTGTTTACAAATTGTGATAGTCTAAAACAGATTTCTCAGTATGAAACAGATTTAAAATTAAATTAGCAATATGCAACATATGTATCATTGAATAAATAATATATTCTATGGACTGATTTTTCCATAAGAATTTGAAGCACCCCTGGAGTTTTTTTTAAAAATTGTTTTTTTTTGATGTGGCAGTTTCCTCCTGCTCCTTTGGGTCTTCAGCTCAGTTAGAACCAGGGATCTTGGAGCCCTGTGCCTTTATTTGCAATTACCTTGGGATTTTTCCCAGGTCCTTTACAACAGTGGTCCCCAACCCTGTCCTGGGGGCCCACCAGCCAGTCGTGTTTTCAGGATATCCACAATGAATATGCATGAGAGAAAATGTGCATTTTATGGAGGCAGTGTATGCAAATTTTCTCTCATGCATATTCATTGTGGATATCTTGAAAACGCGACTGGCTGGTGGGCCCCCAGGACAGGGTTGGGGACCACTGCTTTACATGATAGCACACAGCCTTACCACTGAGCAAACAAGCTAAAGAGCCAGCCCTGCATGGTGCCGTTTTTAGAATTTCTTGGCAGGCTTTTACATTCCAATGACAGAACGCAGGACGAAGAGGGAAGGACTGCCAGGAAGTAGCAATGTTTATGTTTTAATTACCACCCCTTGTCCATATCCCAACCCTGAGACTTTGCGCTGGTTAGCATGGGGAAAGGATGTTGCCATTTTCCTGTAGTAACTGTTATCACACTTGTGATCATCATGACTGCAGGCATGGAACCTATTACCATGGGAAAATTGCCAAGGGCCTCGCCATCATTTATGTTTTTAATGTGTACATAGTAAACCTCTATGTACCGGGGTGCACAATCTGGAAGATTACCTATGGTAATTCTTCAAACTGAGCACAGTTTAGTGCATAGGTCCCTAAGAGAACAATGGGGATGAGGCTAACACTGAAGAGACACTTACTTCAGTCGTTACAGCAGGGTGTTGGGGAGATATGCCGGTAACATGGTGGTGATTCAGAGGAACTGAATTAAGTCATGCAGGTCTGGATTTGCCAATAGGCACACTAGGCCTGTGCCTAGGGCAGCAAAATTCTGGGGGGTAGCAGATTATCTGAAGATTTGCTGTCTCCCAGTTGTGCTGCACTTCACTCAGCAGAGAACAGCCTATGGCTTCCTGTTCCTGCTCCTCCCCTCCCAGTGCAAGGAACAGGAGGGGATGAGTGAGGCTGGAAGGGACAGAGCTAAAAAACAACTTGCTCTACTCCATTCTAAGCCTTCCCTTCCTGTACTGTACAGGGAACAGGAGGAAAGAGGTAAGTCCAGGACACACAGCAGGAAGCAAAGAAAAAACACTCTGCTTTCCAATTCAGCCTGTCTCCTCCTGTCCATCAGGGACATTTATTTATTTTATTTATTTATTTGTGTTTTTCTATACCGGCATTCACGGAGGTTCGTATCATGTTGGTTTACATATATGAGGGGGCCCGGCTTATCTCCTCCCCATATGAGGGGAGGAGATAAGCCGGGCGCAGATAGAGCAGAGCAAAGAAGGCGGTGCCTTAGGCCTTCTGCTCTGTTGTCCCCTCTTCTTCAAGGAGGAGAGGGTAAGGGGAGCAACAGTGCCTAGATGAGGTAAAATCCTAAATCCGTCACTAAAGTCATGGTGAACTGGGAAGCTGTAATAGAGCAAATCAACAAATTAAAGAGTAACAAATCACTGGGACTAGATGATCCCTGAGTTCTGAAAGAACTAAAAAATGAAATTGCAGCCTTGCTACTATTAATTTATAATTTCTCATTCCAATCAGGAATGAGGATTGAAGAGCAGTCAATCTAATGTCCATTTTTAAAAAGGGTTAACAAAGGTGATCTGGGAAACTATAGACCCGTGAGCCTGATAGTGGTACTGGCAAATTCATGAAAGCTATTCTGAAAAACTAAATTAATGACCATCTAGACAGACACAGAGTAAAGGGGGCAGAGCCAACATGGATATAGTAAAGAGAAGTCTTATCTTACAAGTATGTTAGATTTTTTTTTGAAAGGGTTAACAAAGGTGGATAAGGGTGTTTTGGTTGATATAGTGCTTCTAGAGAAAGATAAACAGAAGCATGCCCCAGGTAATGTTCCCTCTAAGGACTGGGTTGCTATGAGCAAAAATTTGTTCATGAGGAAACATTTTTGGTTACATTACCCTGTGATCTCTTCCGGCTGTGGTGGGATTAGGTCTGCTGGGCCTCCTCTCTCTTCAGGCTGTGGCACTCAGTGCAGAAATCATTGTTGGCACCCCCTCCAGGGGCAAAGGGTAAGGAAATCAGAATGGGAGGATAAGAAAAAAGGACTAACACTCCCCCCCCCCCTCAGATTGACATGAACTAGCAGAGGTGGGCACACTATCTCTCCCCCTCCCCCCCCCCCCCCACTACTCCAGTGCCAGCCTTAGAAATATACATTCTCTAAATATAGAAATGCTGCATCTACTGAATAAAAAGACATTTTTTTTATTTTCTATCAATCATGTACCCCTGGATCACATATCACCAGCAGAACTGAGCCAAAAAATCTACAACAGAAATTTCAGATATTGTCTGAAGTGTATCCCTAGACTATGCATACCACGGCCAGCCATTAACTTGGCTATAAGACAATACAAAAAACTCCTATAAAGAAAGCCCTGGCCAGTTGTAGCCATCCAGCAAAACTATTTTATAAATTATTTGATAGCATTGCATCAATAATTTCAGAAAATGGATACAAGATCTTATTCAGATGATATTTAATACCTCATAGATTACACAAAATATACCCATTCAGGTCAGTTTACTGTTGGAGACAAATACAGAATACCAAGACCGTAAATCATAACTAGAATTATGCAGACAAAAACTGAACTGGAAATAGCAACAAGCCAGATGCTGTATGCAGTGCAACATGGCCATTCCTCATAAAATATCAAACAAAATCGAGACCTACACCCGACATCTCAACCACACTATTAAAAAATGGTTTTAAATAACAAACTTTGTCATTCGCTGCCATCACTTTCACATTGTTAACACTATCATTTACTATACTATACGGTATGATTTGCATTTTAATGTAAGAATGTCGGTATATAAAAATTATAAATAAATAAATAAATATACAAATCACATTTAATCGGATTCAATCTTGTAACCTTGTAAATAAGTTGCTGTAAGTTAAATCCCCCTCTTCTCACCTCCAACTCCCAGTTATTTATTTCCCTGTTTTATTGTAATTGTCACTCTCCTTACAATGCTCTTGTTACAATTGTTTGAGTTATCTCTTATCTTGCACACTTTGTTAAATGTAAACCAGTTTGATGTGATCCATGTCATGAAAGCCGGTATAGTAAAAAGAATAAATAAATAAATAAAATATATATCATGAATCATGATAATACAAACATACTAATATAAAGAATAAATATTTCAAAAACATTTGATGAATAAAGCATCCAATAATTAAAAAAGTATACATTTCCCAAAACACAAATAAAATATTTCAAAACATTAAACAACAGAAACAAAAAACACCCAATAATTAAAACTAATAAGGATTAAAAAATCTCCTGCACTCCATACCTGGGATTGTCATACGCACACAGGCTCACACACATATGCACACAGGCTCTCATGAACACAAACTCTTGTCTTACACAAACACACATTTTCAGGGTCTCCTCCTTTCTTCGTGCCATGGAGGGATCTGAAAAAGAGATTAATGAGGGAGGTGATCAAATATATAGATGATACAAAATAGTACACTGATGTACTTGGGACATACCTAGTCAGTCAGTTTTTGAGGATATCAAAAATGAATATACATGAGCAGGGGCGGATTGGCCTATCGGGGGATCGGGCATCTCCCGGTGGGCCGGTCGCTCTAGTCACCTGGTCTGCTGAGCGAGGCTGTGACAGCCACGCTCGGCAGACCACGTGGTATCTCCTGGGCTGGCCGGTTGGCGAATCCCCGGGCCAGTCGTCATTGGGAATCTGCCCCTGTACATGAGATAGATTTGCATGTATTGGTTCCATTGCTCGCAGATCTATCTCATGCATATTCATTGTGGCTATACTGAAAACCTGACTGGCTCGGTGTGTCCTGAGGACTGGGTTGAGAATCCTTGTTCTAAATGTTTCTAACAGCAGAGCAATTTTGCATGCTTGAAAAGCAATAATGAGTCTCATGCATATTGTGATGATGCCAATTAAGATTTCATATGCTAGAAAGCCAGAGCCTGGATATATCCCTTCATAAAGGGGCCGATGCAATTAAAACACTCAGAAAGCTGGCGTTGAGTGTTCAGCACCTGCTTTCCTAATGTGTCCTCAGGCACCCCTCCTGGGGGCACCATGCTAGATTCTAATTAGGGGTCGCACTGTCAAGGAGGCGCTAGGGTCAATTGCGTGTCCCTACCACCTCCTTGATAGCGTGCGCCCGGGAGAGGCTGGCTGTCTGCGGTTGTCTGCCGGTAAAGAAAATAGACACTGGTAAACTGAGCGTCTGTTTCCCGAACCTGACCGCTGGTACTTTTTTAAAACTTTTTTTTTTTTAATTTTTCATTCCTCCAACCTAATATTGCTAGGATATTGAGTCAGAGGATGTATAGAAAAGCAGTATTTTCTGCTTTTCTGTACAACTTTTGGAGTTCTCAGAAATTAACTCCTGCTCTAGGCAGGTATTAATTTCTGAGCAAAAAATGTGCGTATTGGATGCACATTTTTTTTAAATTTCAGGTGAGTAACAGCCTCATCATCATGCATTTGCATGTGATGCGCATTGGAACTAATAGTGCTCATTGGACGCGCGTTGTGGAGGCGCTAAGGGGATTAGGTTGCGTCTATACAACCCGGTGCACTCGGCTGAGCACACTGTATTGCATTGGCCCCAAAGTGGGTTCACTTAGATTTTTCTAGCTGCACAAGGCCTCTCAGCTATATTTTTTAAACACTGAATAAAATTAAATTCATGTACCTGGGCCAGCAAATACATTATTACTGGACATTTTTTGAACTCCTGAGCAGGGGTGAATCAAGCCCATTAGGATTTTTTTGTAACAAACTGACTAGCTTCCCTGATAAAGAAAGACTTGTTAGGTCAACACTGCTCATGCCTGAGAGCAGATATGACAGAGATTTATAAAATCATGAGAAATGTGGAACAAATTTCTAGACAATGGTTATTTACCTTTTCAAATAGTACTGGGACTAGGATGCACTTCATGAAACTTAACTGGTAGCAGATTTAAAACAAGATTTTCAGTCAATGCATAAGTAAACTGTGGGATTTGTTGCCATAGGATGTAGTCAAGGCTAGTAATATAGCTGGGTTTAGAAAGGGTTCAGACACGTTTCTGAAGGATAAGTCCATTAACAGCTATTAACCCGGTAGGTTTGGGGGAATACTACCTTTTGATGCCAGGAGCTGAGCGGGAACAACAGGGAATGGTTCTTCCCATTAGCGTCTGTAGGGGACCTGTTCAAGCAACCTAGATTGGCCACTGTTGGAGACAAGATGCTGGGCTTGGTGCAACATTGGTCTGACCCAGCATGGCACCTCTTATGTTCTTATGAATTGCAAGAACTATTAGATATTTAAACAGTGTGAATCTACAGACTTCTTAAACTGCAGCAAGATAATACTTGATAAAAATGTTAAATTATACTAGAAAAATGTCAAAAAAAAATCTCTCTAGGGACAAATTAGCATGAAAGAAGCATAGTAATCTTTATACAGTATTGAGAAAATTATTTTTGTGAGGATAATTGCTATTAGGAATATGATACAAGCATGCACAAATCATAATTGCAGGATCAATTAAGCATGAATGCAGTATAATTAACATGACTGATACAGGCATGATCATAGTACCATTCATGCTAAAACATTCTGTTGGGATAGCTGGATTGCAATATATACTGTTGAATGTCATAATTTATACTTCTAATTGCAGCAGTCATTTTGTAAAACTCTCAGTTGTTTAAAATAATGGGCACACTATACCATATTGAAATGATGTAAATGTAAAAGGAAACTTAGGAAGAACGCATATAAAAATTATCCAAACTAAGGTTTTTTTTAAGTTAGACTCATGGAATTAATGTGGAACCAAAATGTGCTAGAAAAATATTATTTCTGATATTGATGGTACACCTGGTATTTCTTTTATATAAACTTATTCAAGCTGTCCAGCTTCAAGAAACATACATACATTTTGTAGGACCACTACTCATAGGAGTGAAGGTAATCAACCAGACTCTCTTTATGGTCTCAGGTCCATTTTACTTTATATATATATTTTTTGTAATTTTTTCTATTTTCTCCAAAATTGATGAAAACTCCTAGCTGATGAAAGCTCCAGAATTTGGTTCATATAGTCACAGTCTGATAACAATAATGTCACTTTTTCCAATATAGACTCAAAATAATTCAGCAGTGATACTCATCTGCACATCCCGACACTATCGCGTTTCAGACCCCCACCGCCGGGATCCTGCTTCAGGGGAATAATCCTTTACGCTTGTTCTGTGACATCCAACGGGCATTCATCAGAAACAACATTCGTAGTCGCCAACAGCTGTTTTAATCCAATAGTGAAGTCGCGGTCCAAATTTAGACTCGCCAGGATAACTGGGCCACCCTCTTTCCTTGGGCTGAATTCTCCCATAATAATCATATCAATGCTACGACCAGCCGCCGCCCTTCCAACTTGTCTATGTAAAATAAACTCTGCCTCCTCTGCTACTGCCAGTGACAGCGGCTCAATTCTCCACCCAGGAATTGCATGAACTATGGGAACGGACCAATAAGTGGATTGAGAAAGCTGCCACCAAAGCCAAGAAGACAGAAGATGACCAAAGAGGACCAACTCCTCAGTTCAAGGTGAGAGAAAGGGTTTGGTTGAGTACTTGGAACTTGCGCCTGGCCCCTTGCTTTATTGGACCATTCCCTGTGTTTCAACAAGTGGGCCCTGTCATGTATCTTCTAAAGCTGCCACCAACGTTAAGGATCCATAACGTGTTTCATGTTTCCTTGCTTAAGCCAGTGCTACTTTTGAGGCCCTCCAGAGTCCCGCCTGAACCTCGGGAAGTCGCTGTTGATGGAGACGATCTATACCAAGTGCAAGAGATCCTGGACTCTCACCTGAAAAAACTATAGCCCAGAAAAAAATTAATGGGAGCCATCCTCCAACATATTGGACACCAACCTCTTGAAGGTATTTCATCAACAGTACCCCAGAAAATGCAGGTCCTCAGGGAGTGGGCTTAAGAGGGGGGGTACTGTTGCATATGGCAGTCTATTGTTGCGTCCGTCGGTCTCAGACTACCTCACTACTGCCACCTCTGGTGAAATACAGCAAACTGTACAATAAAAGATCTAATTCTGTGTTTGTGTGACCTGAGTCTAGCCCAGTACTGTGGCTCCCCACGGGGCCCCTCCCCATGGGTGTGGTTATCTGCCACAGTACCCAATAATCCACCCAAACACCGCTAAACCATAACATCTATGAGCTGCCCCTATGAACTGCTGCACTCACCTCCCCAGCTGGGCCATCTTAATGGGCTCCTGATGCTGCTGGCTCTCCATGCGGTGGGACACCACACTCCTACACAGTGAAATGCCACCAGCTTTACACGCGGCAGGATGCTGCTGGCCCAATTCAGCTGAATTCCTTCTTAGGTGTGCGCGTGCGCCCAACCTCACTCAATTTAAAGGGCCCATGGCAGGAAAAGCCTTGCAGTTGCTGCTGATGACCTCATATATCAAGCCCTATAAAGGGCTCCTTTTCTCCTTCCCTCACTGCCTCAGCAACAAGTCCAGCTACTCCATAGTAGTGCATGTTGCTTCTCAGCATTCCAGTCTTTGTGCAGATTGTCCTCGGTCTTAGTCCAGCTTGTTTTCAGTCTTCATCATGCTTGTTCTTACCCTTGTCTGCTTGCCCTGTCTATCCATCCCTCTTCTTCTCCTTTGGACAGATACCTGATTTTGACCTCGGCCTGGACCCCAGATACGTCTGCCTCTGACCATTGCCTGGACCTCAGATATACCTGACCTCTGCCTGCTTCTGACCACTGCCTGGATCCCAGATATGCCTGACTGCCGCCTACCTACAACCCTAAGTAACTACGGACCTTCTCTTCTGCCGTCAGCAGAGACCTCACCTAAGTCCTGTTACCCAAAGGCTCAACCCAAAAGGAATGCAGTCTGGTAAAGCTGAAGGTCCTGACTAGTCTCTGCTTCGCCTTGGTTCACTTGCCAATGGTGAGAACCTGCAGGGCCCCTGCCTTCAGGTAGTGTCAATCTCGCCTCAGCCCAAGGGTCCACAGACACAGCAGAGGGCCAGATGTATTAAAGACTCTTTCCCTTTTTGTGTCTATGGGGAAAATGTTTAGTGCATCTGGCCTTCCGAGTGACATTGTGTCAAGTTTTGACTGGACTGGAAATTCCGATTTGGAGATAGATGAGCCTGGCAATAACAAAAAAAAAAGTTACACATGTGAAATTAGTTGCTTTTTGGAGTGTGGGTTTATCCCAACAGTTTCCTCCTGCTCCTTTGGGCTTTCAGCTCAGTCAGAACTGGTCTCTAATGCAGTTACAATGCCATGAGCCTTCATTCCCAAATAGCTTGGATTTTTTTCCCCCATATTTAATCCTCTCCCTTCCATGTAGTCCTGCCATCACAGAAAATATTCTCGGCCTGAAACCACCAAACATTGCTTCCTATAAGACTCAATGCACATGCACCTTGAGGCTGACCAGTGATTGTTACCATTGTGAGATGTCTGGGACTGTGAACATTGCTTCTTCTTCCTTCCCAGCCATCCCAAGAAGCAGAGACTTGACTCAGAAGTCAAACCTGGATCTTCTGCTCTGCCTCCATCGTGCCAGCCCAAGTGTAATTTTTGTATTTTATAAAATTGCTTGTTAAACTAATAGAATTTTATTTTAAGAGGAATCTGTGTTAAGTGAGATGAAAATTAAAATGAAGGGTGTCCTCTGGCAATTTGATCAATTTTTTTGATCGTACCCTTATAAGATTGGGTTATCAGAGAGTTGGATCAAGGGTGAATGCTAGACGTAAAATACTTTGATTTCAGCAAGGCCTTTGACATGGTTTCACACAGAAAACATATAAATAAACTGAGTACCCTTGGTATGGGACCTAAAGTGACTAACTGGAATAGAAACTGGCTGAGTGGGAGGCAATAAAGACCCTGGCTGATGCTGTTTGCGGCCCATTGCATGGCGAGAGACAGTGGATTAAAAATGTTTTTGCACTAAGTTCTGATGACATTGTTTTCCATGAAAACACTTTTTTGGTGATGTTGGACAACAAATGATTTGTTTCCTCTCTTTGACCTCGCGTTGTTATAAATAGATAAATCCCATATCAAAACAGCACCAGTTTCCAGCCCTCAAACAGTAACCACCTTTCCTAAGAAAAGGCAACATTGAAAATATTACACCAGGCCTTAAGACACCAATATACTTCCTATTGGTTCTTCTTTCTTCACTTTGACTACTTGACCCCCCCCCCCCCCCCCCCCCCCCCAGCTTGGCTTCCTCCTCCTCCCTCCCCCCTGGGAGGACAACCTTCTGCTGTGTGACAGCTGACCTGAAAGTTAACTTGGATCTGATATGGTCTCCTTTTGGGATTGGAAACTGGGTTGCCAGGTACTTCTGAACTCGGCTGAAGCTTCAGGTCTGTCTCCTCTCATGTACACAAAGCAGGTCTGCATTGTCTTATCATTTCTCTAAGTGCTGAGAAAGATGTCATTCTTTAATAGAGGCTTAGACAAACAATGTTCTTTGTCAGAAGTTCAGCATCTCTGTATTTCTGAAATCCAAGCCAAGGGTCCAAATGCGAATTCAGAATCCTTTTTGCTGCATGGACAGTGGTGAAACTTATAGTTACTCCTACAAGAGGATGGGGACTTGTGGAAGTCCACTGGTGAAGGGGTCAGGGAGGCAGCACCTAGGGACAGTGCCTAGGGGCAGCAAAGTCCAAATCTATCCCTGGGAATGGTCAGACTAGCTGAGCCTATGTTCTGCCATATTCTGTGTGTCTGTCTGTATTTCTATACCTAAATCTTATACAAGAGTGTCCAGAAAGAGCTTAGTTTCTGCCATCAAATACAACCATTTTAACTCTTTCTCCCTGCAAATTTCAAGTTTTGACTTATAAAGGAAGGCACGTTTTATATTTTTCTTATAAATCTTAGAATAAAATAGTGAGGGGCAAAGGGGAACATTGAGCCTTTTGGTAGGATTTTGAATTATGATGCCAGTAGATCAAGAGCAATTGGACATTACTTCTGCACCTAAGTCTCTTGTGCTGCTCTGGGGTAAGAGGAAGGAATCTGAGGAGGTTGCAGGGTGTGTGTATCTTTTTCTTGTAGATTTGAATGGGGTCTGGTTTTGGAGCCAGAGCCCGGGCTACCGGCCTAACTTTTGTTACAGAAGATAAGTTGGTCTCCCTGGGGTAGGAGGTATACAAGGAGAAGCTATTTTTCAGGGTCTACTGCCCCTTTAATGATTGCATGCCTGGGTCAGCAACACACATTGCAATTGATAGGAACATACATACTTTTTGGCTGTGGAAACACACATTCCCAGTGCAAACTTGGGATTTACTAGAAACATAGATGGCAGAAAAAGATAATATGGCCTATCTAGTCTGTCCATCTTCTCAAATAATTTAGCTTTACAATTCCCATCCCTTCCTCAGAGATCCCTTGTGTTTATCAGATGAGTTGCAGCTTGGATTCACCAGGGAAAGATCCTGTCAGACAAATCTAATAGATTTTTTTGATTGGGTGACTAGAGAATTGGATTGAGGAAGAACGCTCAATGTGATATACTTAGATTTTAGCAAAGCTTTTGATATGGTCCTGCATAGGAGGCTTGTGAATAAAATGAGAAGCTTGGAGTGAGCACCAAGGTATTGGTGTGGATTACAAATGGGTTGACTGATAGGAGACATCATATAATGGTAAATGGAACCTGCTCTGAAGAGAAACCTGTGTTAAGTGGAGTGCCACAGGGATCAGTGTTGGGACCAGTTCTGTTCAATATTTTGTGAGTGACATTGTGGAAGGGATAGAAGGTAAAGTTTGTTTATTTACGGATGATACTAAGACTTGCAACAGAGTGGACATGCCTGAAGGAGTAGAAAGAATGAAAAGTGATTTAAGAACACTTGAAGAGTGGTCGAAGATTTGGCAGCTGGGATTCAATGCCAAGAAGTGCAGAGTCATGCATCTGGGATGTGGTAATCCAAATGAGCTGAATGTGATAGGGGCGAATGACTGATGTGATCACGTCAAGAGAGGGATCTTGAAGTGATAGTGTCTAGCGATCTAAAGGTGATGAAGAAATGTGACAAGGTGATAGCTAAAGCCAGAAGAAGAAGGTGATAATGCACTTGTACAGGTCCTTGATGAGGCCTCACCTGGAGTACTGTGTTCAGTTCTAGAGACCGTACCTTAAAAAGGCTAGAGACAGGATGGAGGAGGTCCAGAGAAGAATGACCAAAATGGTGTGGAGTCTTCATCGAAAGACTTATGAGGAGAGGCTAAATGATCTGAATATATATACCCTGGAAGAGAGGAGGTGCAGGGAAAATATGATACAGACATTCAGATATCTGAAAGGTTTTATTGATGCACAAACTTTAAAACTTTTCTACTGTGCCCAATTGTTAACAAGCAACTGTCAGAATATCTGGAAGATCATAACATTCTGTCCCCGGCTCAATACGTATTCCGAAAACTCCTAAACACCGAATCTCTCTTACTATCACTCACGGACACCATCCTCGTCAACCTGGAGAAAAAACAATCCTACCTCCTTATTCTTCTAGATCTGTCTGCTGCTTTTGACACGGTAAAACACACTATACTTATAGACCAACTAGCCAACATAGGTATCAAAGGTTCAGCTCTCAGCTGGTTTCAGTCCTTCTTAAGCAACAGATTCTATAAAGTCAGGATAAACAACAAAGAATCTCTTCCAGTCCTTTCAGATCAAGGAGTCCCTCAAGGATCTTCACTTTAACCCACCCTCTTCAATATCTACCTCCTCCCTCTCTGCCACCTTCTCTCAAACCTCAAGCTCACCCATTACCTCTATGCAGATGACATTCAAATCCTTCTCCCGATTTCAGAATCCCTTCAAAAAACGATCAGCTACTGGAATGACTGTCTCCAGCCAATTAAAGACTTACTCTCAAGCCTCAACTTAGTATTGAATGCCAACAAAACCGAAATGCTCATTATCTCCCATGATCCCCTCACCATCTCATCAAGCTCCTCTCAACCAAACTCAATTAGCAAGTTCTCACCTGACGTCAGGGATCTTGGAGCCTGGCTAGAAACCATCTAAACCTAAAAAAGTTTGTAAACACTACCACAAAGGACTGCTTTTACAAACTGCAAGTCCTCAGAAAGCTAAAACCCCTCCTTCACTTCACTGACTTCCGGCTAGTACTTCAATCCATCATACTTTCTAAGCTCGATTATTGCAACTCCCTCCTTCTCGGTCTTCCCACAAATACCATCAAACCCTTACAAATGGTACAGAACGCCGCCACCAGAATACTCTCAAACTCTAATAAAAGAGATCATATCACTCCAATCCTTCATAACCTACACTGGCTTCCTATTAATCACAGGATCCTCTATAAAGTTCTCACAATCATTCACAAAGCAACATACAATCTTGCTCCGATCATGTTAAGCACCCAACTTCAACCTCATATATCTTCCAGACCAATTAGAAGCGCATATAAGGGCACACTGCAAGCCCCACAGGTGAAATCATCACTGAGCAAACGAGCACTATCTTCAGGAGGCCCCCACCAATGGAACGCACTCCCCCCAGATCTAAGACTAGAACCAGGTCATCAGGAGTTAAAAAAAAACAAAACTAAAAACCTGGCTTTTCCACCAAGCCTTCCCAGACATTTAATGCTACCTAGTCAAGATTATAAACCCAAATTATGGGATACCTCACTGTTTTTTACTATTATGATTTTTTCAACTGCACCATGATTTTGAGCTCATACATTTCTTGTATTTATACTGTATTTACACTATATTTATTCTGTCTTTTATATTTTTTATTTTTTATATAATATTATATTATAATATTACTATGTTTAATTGGTTATTCTGTTCTATTGTTCTATGTAAAGCCCCTACTCTTTTTGGGCATTTCAAAGTTGTATGTAAACTGGAGTGATTTGTAGTCCCTACAAGAACTTCGGTCTATAAAAATTAAAAATAAATAAATAAATAAAGAAACTGGAAAGGAAACAGCAGAACTAGGGGTCTACTGAGACAACTCAGAAACATTGTCAGGAAATATTTCTTCATAGAAAGAGTGGTGGGTGCTTGGAATGCCCTCCCAGAAGGGGTGGTGAAAACAAGAATAGTTAATGAATTCAAAAGGACATGGAACAAACACTTCGGATCCCTAAAGATTTGAAGAAAGGGATGGTATATCATTTCTCTGTGGGGATATCCTGCACGGAATGGCAGTTACTACCCTTAACAGAATACATTGGGGTAGCCTGCACAGAATGGCAGTTACCACCATAAGCAAATTGTTGGGTAGACTGGATGGACCATTTGGTCTTTATCTGCCATCAATACTATGTTATGTTACTATGTATCCTGTGCTTTTTGAATTCAGATACTATTTTTGTCTCCGCCACCTCCACTAGAAGGTTATTCCATGTATCCATTATCCTCTCTGTAAAGAAATATTTCATGAGATTACTCCTGAGTCTACCCTCTTTCATCTTTATCCCCTGATCCCTCATTCTAGAGCTTCAATTGAAAGAGGTTTGCTTCCTGAGCATGGAAACCTTGAAGATATTTATGTCTCTATCATATTTTCCCTATCTTGCCTTTCCTCTAGCTATTTAAATCTTTTACGTCTGACCCATATGCTTTAGAATGAAGGCCACTGACTATTTTAGTAGCTACCTTCTGCACTGACTCCAGTCAGCTTATATCCTTTTGAAGCTACAGTCTCCAGAATTGTACACAGCATTCCAAATGAGGTCTCACCAGAGGCCTATGCAGTCAAGTATCTTTCTGGCCTATGCCATCACTTTATCCACCTGTTTGGCCACCTTTAAGATACATTCACCCCTAGATCCTGCTATTCTCTCACACTTAGAAGAATTTTACCCGCACTACTATACCTCTCCTTTGGGTTTTTATTGCCAGGAAAGATAGCTTTCATAATTGCTTGCGTGTGCCCATTTACATGTGTATATCGATACAAACAAAGTTGCTACTATATTTTATAACTTGCACAGAAATGATATGTGCAGATTATAAATCATGAGTACATATGCACACCAAATGCTCACACATGTAAAAATCATGAGCCGCACAAGTTTGGACTAATTCGGGTAAATGCTGATTTATCTAGCTAAGTAGTGGCAATTAGCCGGATAAGTCCGAAAAGCACTATTTAGATGGATAAGTAGTGCTTTTCAGACATCCAGTTAAGTAGCAGTTGCTGCTATTTGGCAATAAATCAGAATATAGCCGGAAAGGTGCTGCTACTTATCCGGATAAGTTCAAATTTAGTAGTAGTAATAGTAGTAGTAGCAAAGGCAATACTTAACTGGATAAGTGGGTGCATATGATATATCCACATATTTGTCCTTCAAATTTTAAAAGGATGGATGGGAATGAAGAGAAGAGGTATGGGGGTGGCTTGCAGAAATGACGGCTACTACCTGGTGATTAATACCCTTATTCAATAAACATTCACATGGTTAATGAGACTCCAACATTGCTCTATGCTTCAATGGCAAGAGGAAATGTGGAAAAGAGGATTTCATTCAGGCAACAACCAACAAGGTAGCACAGTCTGGGTAAACAAATAAGCGTGGGAGTAACTTGCTTGTTGTGGCGGTTACTACCCCGAACCAATTAAGCCTGTTACTTCACTTGGAAAGCATATCCAGCGCAGCTCACTGCTTCAACGGTAGGGAAATGAAGAAAATAGGATTTATATTCAGACAACAACAAAGGACTGAATTGCACAATCTGGGTAAACAAATAAATGTGCAAGTAGCTTGCTTATTGCTGCAGTTAATACCCCTAACAAATTAAGCCTGATACTTCACTTTGAATGCATATCCAGCGCAGCTCACTGCTTCAATGGCAGGGGGAATGAAGAAATAGGATTTATATCCAGCCAACATCTAACAAGGCATTGATCTGAGCAGTATGAGTATACAAACATCGGGGTAACTTGCTCGATACGACGGTTACTTCCCTCAAACATTAAGCCTTATACTTCACTTTGATACAGCTCCAACACTGCTCTCTGCATCAATGGCGGGGGTGGAAGGAAATTAGAATCAAAAAGCTACCAATAAGGGCCCTGAACTCAGCGGTTGGAGTATGAGATAAGTATGAGAAAATAAGTGTGAAAGCTTGCTGGGCAGACTGGATGGGTCTATTGGTCTTCTTCTGCCGTCATTTCTATGTTTCTATATTTTACTCACATTAATTAGATGCTTTTACCCTCTGCAAATTGGATTTTACATGCTAAGTCAGGAGATTTTATACCATGTGCATGATAATAAAATAACCAGTTTTACAAATTAATCTACCAGTTTGCCTAGTCCATCTGCAGTTCAGAGAAGACCCACCTCGCTCTTCAACCTGAAGTCCCTCCATTCCACTCAGCCCCTCTCCCCAGTCATTTTTTCACTTTTAAGATATTTATGATCACTTACACCATATATTGAGCAGGTGTAAATATACAGAAGTAAAAGATTTACGTGTGTCACTTTGGCAGGTTGTAAAATAGCAACTTACTCGCTTAAATGTTGGCCCCTCCCCAGAATGCCCCTGACCCGCCCTTTTTTACACATGCAAATTGGCTCATGGACCCTGATTTACACTTGTATTCTGTGGTTTTTAAAATAGCATGCACTTGCGTATAAGCTATTTTATGTGTACAAGTGCTAATTTTTGCACACACAACGTTTGAAAATTCACCATAAAATTCACTCTACATTTTTTAGCATTAAATATTTTAGCATTTTTTAGCATTAAATATTAGCAAAAAGACAAACCTTTCCCAATAACCTTTCCACAATGTTGCTCACAAAAGTGTTGAAATGAGAGCGATCCCTGAGGCACACAGCCAGTAATATCCCCCTCCTCGGAGTGAAGTCCATTTACCACTACCCTTTGTCACCTCCCACTCAACCAGTTTCTAATCCAGTCACTAAAGGGCCCATACCAAGGGTGCTTCATTTATTTATAGTCACTTATGCAGAACCGTGTTAAAGACCTTATTGAAATCCAAGCACACTACATCTAGCGCGTCTCTTGATCCAACTATCTGGTCACCCAATCAAAGAAATTGATCAGATTCATCTGACAAGATCTACCTCTGGTAAAACTATACAGCCTCAGATTTTGCAATCCATTGGATTCCAGAAACTGCACTATCTTCTGGTTCTCAGTTACTGCAATTCAATAAATCCTGCAGAAAATAGCTTATGTTAACGCTCTATTTTAACACCTCTTAGTAAATAGGTCCCTTACTATGTATGTTCATTATTAATTTCATAAAATGACATTAGGTCCTCATTTCCAGTGCTTTGATATTGCTGCTATTCTAGCAAAATCAAGTTGGGAGGCAGGGCCAGCGTGTCCCAATAGGTGAACTAGGTGGTCGCCTAGGGTGCCAGCCATTGGAGGTGGCAAAGAAAAGCCATGTGGGGCCGCGAGCGGAGCCCATCCCACTCACGGCCGAGAGAAGCAGAGTCTCTGTTTGTGTGTGCGTGAGAGGGATTATGTGTGTACAAGAGAGCAATGCTGTTAGTGAGAAAAAGGGAGGAAGTCTGTGAAAGGGTGCATGTGTGAATGAGACAAGGAACCTAAGGGGCGGATTTTCATACTCCGCGAATAGGCCTACTTTTGTTTGCGCTCCAGGCACAAACAAAAGTATGCTGGATTTTAGTAGATACGCGCGGAGCCGCGCGTATCCGCTAAAAACCTGGATCGGCGCGCGCAAGGCTATCGATTTTGTATAGCCGGCGCGCGCCGAGCCACGCAGCCTACCCCCATTCCCTCCGAGGCCGCTCCGAAATCGGAGCGGCCTCAGAGGGAACTTCCTTTTGCCCTCCCCTCACCTTCCCCTCCCTTCCCCTACCTAACCCAGCCACCCGGCCCTGTCTAAGCCCCCACCTTACCTTTGTTGGGGGATTTACGCCTCCCTCCCTCCGGGAGGCGTAAATCCCCGCGCGCCAGCAGGCCTCTTGCGCGCCGGGCCGCGACCTGGGGGCGGGTACGGAGGGTGCGGCCACGCCCCCGGACCGCCCCGGGCCATAGCCACGCCCCCGTACCCACCCCCAAAACGCTGCCGACACGCCCCGAAAACGTCGCGACGACCGGGACCACCCCCCGACACGCCCCCCTCGGAGGACCCCGGGACTTACGCGAGTCCCGGGGCTCTGCGCGCGCCGGTAGGCCTATGTAAAATAGGCGCACCGGCGCGCAGGGCCCTGCTCGCGTAAATCCGGGCGGATTTACGCGAGCAGGGCTCTTAAAATCCGCCCCTAAGTGTGTGTAAGAGAGGGGGGGGGGCCTGTCTGAGTGAATGAGGTCAGAGCCGGAACCAGGGCCTGGACAAGGGGGCGAGGGAGGGAGCGGGCGCAAGGCAGAAGGTTCACCTAGGACACCTAATACCCTTGCCCCGGCCCTGATGGGAGGGGACCTTTCAATACATCCCGATGAGAAGAATGAGATTAAAGAGAGAGAGGATAATGGATAATTTGTGAGTCAAAAAGTACAATTTAATAGAAAATTAAAAAAATAATTAGCAAACTTTGAACAAATGAATTCAACAACAACATTTTTAAAAAGGACTAATCTGTGTATATGAATTTACATGATTTAGCTCATGAAGCAAAAGCAAAGTCTAAACATCAATGTTTGACAAGTATTATGTACAGACGGGGTTTACACAACCATTAAACACTGCAAAGACACATAATACAAACTTCTGATGTCTAAAATCTTACGGGTTTTGGACACCTATGATGGACTGCCACTGGGACAACATCGAGGCAAGTCAAGAGATGAATCTAGGTCAAGGTAATGGAACCTAGAGTTCACTTTTTCTTTTTTTAGGTGAACCTGAAAAAGAAAAAAAAAACATTATTTAAAAAGAAATTCTAACAATGTGTCTGCGCATTACGTGTGCATTAAAACCCTAACAATGAATCAGCAGTGCTTCTTTGTCCGATGAAAAAAGTCAGAAGAATTGTTTAGGAAAATAGTTGCCTGGGCTTCTATTCAACCCTTTATTTAGTTTTCTTCTATCTTTTTCCATTTCATTCTCATCAGTGGTTCTCTTATATTAATCACTGAGCACCGTTTCATGTTACCTTCAGATTTGGGTCCCACACATATCCTTTGCATGCATTTTATCAGCAAGGTGCATTATTGATATTCTTTTTTTCCCTCTGACCTGACATAACTTTATAATGCTGTTTCCAAAGTACTTCTCTATGCCCTAACATTTTGGCATCTGACACTGGAGTGATAAGCCTTGATTGCTGTGTCTTTAATGTATTAGTTCTGAGTTCAGTTTTCTTACTCTATTTTTTTCTAAAATTGCAGTAGCATTTTGCATGGGCACAATAATAATAATGTCTCAATCCACATAACTAAATTTTTGTAGACAATCCTTCTGGCTTTTTCATTCAATATGAAAGCCCTGATTTGAGTCCCACTTTACTTATTGTATATTAGTTTTCTTATACACATAGCTCACAGTCACAATGTTAAAAAAAAAAAACCAAAACCTGAACAGTTTGTTAATTCTTTTGCAGATTCACTTACAAAATCAAAAAGAGAGCAGGAACACTTAGTTACATTACACTGCACTACATTCATCTCATGATTTGCGCACCAACACAGGCTGAGCACATGTTGGATTTTAGAATTCAGTGGCTTGAGCTTTCTTGTTTTGCAGTGTTTAATTCTTACAGGGTTAATGTTCTACACTGTGTCAACATTGGCCATTAACATGAGTAAACACAATGTTTAGCATGCATATTAATGACCAATGGTAAGGAGATGCAAGTGAGGCCTACATTACCATGTTAAGGTGGACAGTAACACAAAACCTTTACAATTAAGTTTTGTGTGTTAATGAATGTATGGTATATTTTAATGTGCATACTGTCTCAATGAATTAATAGATAATGAGCTATTTGCATACCTTTTTATCTCATTACCTTATTAGCATAGATTTTGCATTAGCACCGGCCTTAGTTTCTTTGTTTATTTTATGGCTTTTATGATGTCTATTATTTCATTTATTGATGCATATTTTATTTATTCTCATCTCTTAAAAAGTTACTTCTCTCATCTTAATTCACTGTTACTATGTTTCCTGGAAATTGCTCTCCCTTGGGGTGAATTTTAAAAGCATCGCTCATGTTAAAAGGCCCATATACGCCTGGGTGAGGGGTCTGGAACAACTGGGGGCTGAAAGTCTAAAGAACCAGAGGGGTCTGGATGCCCTGAAGATGGACTGGCAAACCTGTGGACTAATGGGTAAAACTGGGAATGCTCTTCACACGAGCATGTTTTAAAATCTACTTACCTGTGCACATTAAAGCCAACAAAGTCCTAAAGAAGATACGCAAAGTACATTTGCTCAAGGAGCCGCTTAAAATTAGGAGCACACATACGCACGGTTAGCGTATTTTAAATCATAGGCATGTACTTGTGTGCATGATTTAAAATTCCAGTGTATGAGTGTCCGCACGCCCATGTGTGTGCTTATTTTAAAGCTACCATCCCTGAGTTTGCACCTTTTTCCCCAATGTGCGAACTTACGGCTGCAGTGACAGGAGGCTTTCCTGGGAGCATGTTTATGTCATCAGAGGAAAAATATGTGCATAAATTGTATTTTCAGATCTTCACGCATGCTTTTCCAGTAAAATTCTACCTGTAAAAAAAGCAAGTACCAGTGACCAAGTGTGTTTGCACCAGTGGCAAGTTTCAAAGTGAAAATATGTGCATGCTTTCACATCAAGGATTGATACAAAGCACATGGGTAAGGAATCTAGGTGGTCTTAGTTCCAAATCAGACAGTTTGAAAATTGCCTCCTTGCCAAATAATGATTACAACTTTAATATACAAATTGTTTAAATATTCCACTTACATGAAAAAGTGGACCCTCTAAAACCCTACCAGTGACCTATTCACTTAAAATATTTTCAAGTAGATTATTGAATTATAAAAGGTAACATTGAGATTCTTGCCTTCCCCAGCATTTGTCTTCTCAAGATTTAGATCCAGTACCAGTTTATGATTATAGCTGTTAGGTTTTAGGATATTGTAAACAATGTGGCAATCTCACTAACATTTTTCTTTTAGGAGACATTTAAGAATTGTTATTGTCTCTAGGCGTTAGCCCACAGAGAATCTGAATTCTAGTATGGCTATATTTTTATATACCATTAATATTTTTGTAAGTATTGTTCTGCTTAGAGAGGGCATGTAACACTGCCAGATAGGTCTAATAACTGGCAGTATGCTCATGGTAATGCACATGAAGTTAGTTTACCTGTTTACTAACTATGTCAATATTCTGCTTTATTTTATTTATTTCAGAAAAACGTAATGCTGTGCCTCTGGAAAAGTTTGCAGTTACATAACCGAGTTGTCCATTATGCAGTGTTATTTCTGAACACGTACAGTATCTAATGCTGGAGGCGAGCTAAAGAATGCCACTCGGTGAGGAAAATGTCAGGTACCTCATGTTCCTCACAAAGAATCTGCAAAACTTTTCAGTTAACACATTTTTCTTAATTATCTACTCTTCAGAGTATGAATAGGAGGGGATGTGACAAAGTTTAAGATAAGTAGGCTTTGAGGGATTCCAAAGTCTAAATACATTCTGTTTTGCCATCTTCTATAAGAATCCCTATCTCTCGTCTCTGTATATCTGACAGAAAGAGAAAATAATCATTAGGCATCTATTCCTTTAAAAACTATTATATTCCTTTTGATGTCATTTTAATTTCTCTTTTATACGGAATAAAAAGAGCCTTAAACCAACCACCCAAGTTGTGTCAAATAGGTTGATAGAGGTATAATGCCACTTGTGGCTACAGTATAATATTCATTCTTCCATTCATGCAACTGTACAGCTGTCCGTGTACTGCACTTTTATTTTAACTTATATTGAGAGAAATTTTAGTGGTGCATTTTAATGATAGCACTTTATTTTCCATTGTACAGCATGTCATTTCAACAATGAATAAATACAATGTTATGAAATTAACCATTGGCTGGCTTTTGTTTAACCGTTGCTAGTTCCTGTCCTTCTAATTGATGATTGACTAATGGATTTTTGTGTTCCAAGTACATGAAACTAAATTTCCTTCTTGAGATGCTTGACTATGCTTACAGGTTTTTTCAGTTTACCTTCATTTTTTGCTACTCCTTCTGGTGTGCCTGCCCTGTTGCAGATCCTGATATTATCTGCAAACAAAGCATATCTTTCCCCTAAGTCCTTCAGCAATGCCAGTAAGGAAGGAGTTGAAAAAAAACAGAGTCCCAGTAATGAGCCACTGATTGCTGTATCCATTCTTTGCATCCAGCCACTCAATCAGTACCTCACCCAATCTACAAACCTTTCACCTACTCCCATACCATCCAGCTTATTTATCAGCCTTTTAAGTGAACAAAGTCAAAATTCTTACTGAAGTCCAGATAAGCAACTCAATCAGGTTTGTCAGGCATGATCTTCCCCTTATATCAGTCAATATGTTTTTACAAGGGGAATGCCAGTATTGCCTGGCATTCATTGCCAGAGGATGTGGTTATGGTAGTTAGTGTAACTGGGTTTAAAAAAGATTTGGATAAGTTCCTAGAGCAGAAGTTCATAAACTGCTATTAATCAATAAGGCTTAGCAGCTTGGGATCTATTCATTTAGGGGCAGATTTTAAAAGCCTATGCACGCCAGGCCTATTTTCAAAAGGCCTGGCAGTGCATGTGAAGCCCCGTGACGCGTGTAAGTCCCGGGGCTTGAAAAAATGGGTATTCCGGGGGCAGCCCAGGGGCGGGGCATGGCCAGAGGCCTCTCCACGGTCGCTGGGCCTGGGGATCGTGCGCCAGCATTTGGCTGGCGCACGCAAGTTACGCCTGCCTCTGGGATAAAGGTACGGGGTATTTTTTTTTCGGGCTGGGGGGCGAGACAGGTAGGGGAAGGGAGGGGAAGGTGGTGGGGGCCGAAGGAAAGTTCCCTCTAAGGCTGCTCTGATTTCAGAGTGGCCTCGGAGGGAATGCGGAAAGCCATCGGGGCTCCCCTAGAGCTCGGCGCGCGCAAGGTGCACTAGTGTGCACTCCCTTGCACGCGCCGACCCCGGATTTTATAACATGTGCATGTCTGCTTGTGCATGTTATAAAATCGGGCATACATTTAGGGGTGGATTTTAAGAGCCCTGCTCGCCTAAATCCGCCCAAATCCGGGCGGATTTAGGCGAGCAGGGCCCTGCGCGCCGGTGAGCCTATTTTACATAGGCTCACCGGCGCGCGCAGACCCCGGGACTCGCGTAAGTCCCGGGGTTCTCCGAGGGGGGCGTGTTGGGGGCGTGTCGGGGCGGGCCCGGTCGTCGCGGCGTGCCGGGGGCGTGCCGGGAGCGTTTCGGGGGCGGGCCTGGGGGCGTGGTTACGGCCCGGGGCGGCCCAGGGGCGTGGCCGCGCCCTCCGGACCCGCCCCCAGGTCACGTCCCGGCGCGCTAGCGGCCCGCTGGCGCGCGGGGATTTACGCCTCCCAGAGGGAGGCGTAAATCCCCCGACAAAGGTAAGGGGGGGGGCTTAGACAGGGCCGGGTGGGTGGGTTAGGTAGGGGAAGGGAGGGGAAGGTGAGGGGAGGGCAAAAGGAAGTTCCCTCCGAGGCCGCTCCGATTTTGGAGCGGCCTCGGAGGGAACGGGGGTAGGCTGCGCGGCTCGGCGCACGCCGGCTATACAGAATTCATAGCCTTGCGCGCGCCGATCCAGGATTTTAGTGGATACGCGCGGCTCCGCGCGTATCTACTAAAATCCAGCATACTTTTGCTGGCGCCTGATGCGCCAGCAAAAGTACGCCTATTCGCGTTTTTTGAAAATCTACCCCATAGCGCGCACAAATCTAGGCCGTGCGCGTAGGTTTTAAAATCTGCCCCTTAATGTTTGGGTACTTGCTAGGTGCTTGTGACTTGGTTGGCCAAAGGATACTGGGCTTGATGGACCCTTGGTCTGACCCAGTATTGCATGTCTTATGTTCTTATCTTGTACTCCATTCTTTTCAAGGTGCTACACAGACCTTTTCCTTTAAAGTGTTTCCATAGTTTTGCCCATACCTGCTATTAGATTAACTGTAGTTGCCTGTCTCCTCCCAGTTTCCATCTTTGTGATCATATTTGCTCTTTTGCAATCCCTTGTATCCTCCCCGGCTTCAAGAATAAGTTGAATAGAGATGCAAGGGATGCAAACAGCGCATACCTTAGGACTTGATTTTCAAAATCATTTATACACTTAAAACTAGGTTTTACATGTGAAAATGCACTTTATCCACATTAAGTGACTTTTTGAAAATTGCTACAATATATGCTATAGAATTGTCCATAAGTTTTACCCACGTTAAGTGTACTTAACGTGGGTAGATGGCTTTTGAAAATTGCTATGATAGTAAGGTACATTTACATACATAACTCCTTTGAAAATTCACTTTTAAGTATCATGGGGTGTACACTATTGGGTTCCATGGTCTTCTCCATCCAATCTGCTCCTTTTCCTCTGTAAATTTTATAGTAATTTCACATTTATCAATGCCGTTTCCCTCCTTAGTTCCATCACCTACCCTTTCTTTTGTAAAAACTGAGTAAAATAACTTAAGATTATTCACTAATCCTACTTTCTCCCTTTACCTTATCCATTCCCACTCGGTATTTTAACTTTTCCTTATATATCTAAAGAAGGATTTATCTCCTTTTTTTATCGAATGGCCTTATATTTTTCAGCTTTTGGGTCTTTATTCTTCTAACTACCCTTGTTGCATTCCTTTGTCTTTTATGATAATTTTTGTCTCCTCCTCTGTATTTTTTGGTATTTTTTCAATGCTAACCTATCTATTAGCAAGGAAAGCAAATGCTATTTCTGGGCGTGAATAACAGGAATTAGATCTACATTATGGGATCTACCAGGTACTTGCGACCTGGATTGGCCATTGCTGGAGACAGTATGTTGGGCTCGATGGACCTTGGTCTGACCTGGCTTGGCATTTCTAATGTTCTTGTGCTCTAACTAATTCCTTTATCTTCTTAGAAAATCATATTGATCTCTTTCTCTTTTTACCTTTGTTAACATGCCTTATACAAAGATTTGTTGCTTTATCTTTGCTCCCTTTATTGCTGACCAAAATTCCTCCATACTCTTCAGTTGGAATCCTAGTAGGGTCTCCCCAGTACTATTACTCATCCTTTTGAAGGCCTCTTGAAGTTCAAGATCTTGTCTTATGATGGTTCACTTCATGCAGGAGTTTAATACTGTCCAGTGATCATCAAACCCTGAATTTTCCCTTACCATGAAGTCAGTGGCATTGTCTCCATTCGCCAGTACCAGATCCAACATAATTACCTGAGAAACACTGTAGGGCATCTAGGACTTTTCCACTCTTAGCTAATGTCACAGCAGGTAGGCTCCATTATGTATGAGGAATCTTAAGTCAGTATCAAACCTGGTGTTACTGAGGAAACTTTTCAAGGCCTGGCTATTTGAAGTGACCTTTACACAATGATAGAAAATGACAGCAGATAAAGACCAAGGTGGTTCAGCCAGTCTGCCCTGCAAGGTGTTCAGGGCTGTAACTGCTTCTTTCTTCTGTAGGCTGCCCCCTCACCTTCTTGTTTAGGGTTGTAGCTGGTGCTCCAAACTGATTATTACCCCATTCAGAAAATTTACCACATGTTACCCCACTGCTTTATTTTCATCCTTTTACCACTAATGAGCCTCGGTGTTTACTCCAAGCTCATTTTTATCCTCTTGCCATAGGGATCCTTTCTATTTAACCCCTGCCCTTTTGAATGCTGTCACTGTTTTTATTTTCACAACAATCTCTGGAAGGGAATTCCAGGCATCCTGTTACCTCGCGGCGTCTTCGGGCAGTAAGGGCCGACCCTGACGATGATCGCCGACTTCCGGCGGCAGCGCAGGCTGACGCGAGCCACGCTCTAACTCCGCCCATCAGACGATGTCAGACTTCCACCCGGAAGTCATCGGGTTTGCACGCCAAAATTTAATTATTTATAGGGCTGAGACCAGCACAGCATTGCCTCAGCTATAGGCTTAGTGTGCTGGTGCTCAGTGGCATTTGTTTGTCTTCCCTGCCTGCCTTCGACTTGGACTGGAACCCGGACTTTGCCTGCCTGCCGCCTGCCTTCTGATCTGGTTTGTACCCTGGACCCTGCCTGCCTGCTGCCTGTCTTGACTTGGACTGGAACCCGGACTCTGCCTGCCTGCCACCTGCCTTCTGATCTGGTTTGTACCCTGGACTCTGCCTGCCTTGACTTGGACTAGAACCCGGACTCTGCCTGCCTGCCGCCTGCCTTCTGATCTGGTTTGTACCCTGGACTCTGCCTGCCTGCTGCCTGCCTTGACCTGGACTGGAACCCGGACTCTGCCTGTCTGCCGCCTGCCCTCTAACTGGTTCATACTCTGGACTTTCTGCCTGCTGCCTGCCCTCTGAACTGGTTTGGACTCTGGACATGTCTGTCTGCTGCCTGTCCCTGACTTGGATTGTATTGGAACCTCACCGACCGCCACCCGCTGTGATGCAGAGCTGTGCTGATAGTTCCGGCAGCTGGACTCAAGTACACTCTACTACTTGGCTAGGTAAGACTGAGAGTTACTGGATCCACTTTTCACGAATTATAACACATCCACTACCTCTTCAGTGAAATAATATTTGCAGATGCTTTTCCTGAATCTACATCCCAGGAGTTTTATGCCATGACATTTAGTTCCATTGGAAAAGGTTTGTCTCATGTATATTTTTAATACTTTCCAGATATTTAAAAGTCTGTATCATATCTCCCTTATCTCGCCTCTCCTATAAGGTATACATACTTTGTCACACTGCTTCGCTATCTTCAGATAATCAGATACTATCATCCCAAGGTCTCTCTCCTACTCTGTGCTCATCGCTCTTTCACCCTCTACCACATTCAGTTCCTTTGGATTTCTTCCCCTGCAGATGCATGACTGTACACTTCTTAGCATTGAACCTTAACTGCCAAGCCTTCAACCACTCTTCAAACTTTCTTAGATCACTTCTCATTCTGTCTACTCCTTCAGGGGTATCCACTCAGATCTTAGTGTCATCCACCAAAAGACAAACTTTTTTCTTTCTAACCCCTCTGCAATATTGCTCACAGAACTGGCCCCTTGAATCGATCCCTGAGGTACTCCACTAATCATCTTTATCCCCTCAGAGTGAATTTCATTTACTACTACCCTCTGTGGTCTAACAATCAACCAATTTCTAAGACCACCACCTTGGGACTTACTCCCAGACTGCTTATTTTATTTGAGTATCCTATGCAGGACAGTATGAAAAACCTTTTTGAAATCCAGGTAAACCACATAAGCACATCCACTTGATCTAATTCTCTAGTCACTTAATTGAAAACAATGATCAGATTTGTTTGACATGGTCTTCCTTTGGTAAAACCATGCTGCCTCGGATCCCACTGGATTGTAGATAGTCCACTATGCTTTCCTTCTGCAGACACTCCATTAATTGTCCCACCAGCAAAATAAGACTAATTGGCCTGTAGTTGCTAACCTCCTCTCTACACTTTTATAAAGAGGGACCTGTTGCGACCGTCGCTGCCCAAAATCTCCACTCCGCCCTCTTTACCTCTTGGCGACTCCCTCTCTGCTCGCTGGAAGCTTTGGTTGCTGCGGAGTCATCCTGCCGTTCTCCTCCGGCGTCCCCAGACCGGCTAGAAACTGTACTCCGCCATGCTCCCAGAGTGCCTAGGGGTGCGCGCGCGGCGCGGCCCCGACTGAAGTTCCAGCAGTGGCGCGAATCCTCAGGGGCGTCCCCCTGAGATGACGTCATATGCTCCGGATATATAAGGTCTCTGAAATCGCTAACTAATCGAGTTAGCAAAGGTTATGGTACACGGGTTACTCTACCTAAGCTACTCTGCCTCCACGAACTTACCAGGGGGTACCCGCTCCTCGGGGGCCTCGCTTTCTCTTTTGCTTTGCAGATCAGTCTGGAATTGGTACTCGCTCCTCGAGGGCCCTCGTTCCCGGACCTGCTACTGAATACCACTTCTGCCAGGAAGTCATCGCTGCCTACAACATCAGTGAGTTACCTTCTCTCTCTCAGAGTGTTCCCTGGAACCAGGTACTCACTCCTCGAAGGCCTACGCCTTCCCAGCACCTGGGCTGCTTCCAAGAATCTATTGTGTGAGTGTTACCATCAAGGTTCTATTCCTGAACTCTGCATTCTCTGGCTACTCACTATATTCAGTTTCTCTACAGCTCAGTTATCCAGGATCGCTGTTCCAGTATCTGAGGGACTACAGCCCAGCCGGCCACTTCAGCTCACTACTGCCACCTCTGGTGGTTCAATATACTATTTAATAAAAGAACTAGTGTGTATCTGTCTCCATACTCCATACTCCATACAGCCTGACCGGTGATCCCTCTCGGGATCTTCCCCCGGGGGCGTAGTCATCTGCTACCTGCCCAAGGATCCACCCACACCTACCTCAAACATTAACAGGACCACAGCTATCCTTCTCCAGTTTTCCAGCACCACTCCAATTTCCAAGAATCTTTTGAACAGGTCCTTCAGTGGACCTGCTATACATTTTCTAAGCTCCCTTAGTCAATCACTTAGTTTTCTTTGGCCAGATATTATACTGGGTTTTCCTTTCAGAATTCTGGTACAAATCTTGTTTTTTTCCTTGTTTATGATTATTTTCTTTGTACAATGTTTAATTATTTTATTTTGTTTTATTCTATTCTTATTTTATTTTTATGATTTTGTTTTTCATGTGATGCTTGCTTGCTTATGTTGTTCACTATCCTATAGCCCTCTGGGAAGGGGCGGAATATAAATATGAAAAATAAATAAAATTATTACTTCATTATGATTGTGGATCTTTCAGCAATGTTAACAAGTGTAAGCTTAGGGGTAGATTTTAAAAGGTGTGCACGCGTGTCCATGTGCGCACATGGATGCACAGATTTGATAACATGCGCACGCCAGCATCCTAGTCAGCTTCCCGCCCACCATGCCCCCTGGCCTGCCCCTTTTTCAGGGCTCGGCAATGGAGCGCGTATTGGCACTTATGCCCGTGGCCGGGCCTTTTTTGAAAATGCGCTCACGCACACAGAGCTCGGCCACAAACGTAAGTGCCAATATTTGTGCACGTAGCCTTTTTAAAATCCACCCGTTAGTGCATATCAATTGAGCTTGATGATGGTCAAGAAAAAGAACTGCTTCTTAGGAGCCTATTTACTAAAGGTTTTCTCTCATTTTGTGTCTTTGAGAAAAATGTTTAGTACATAGTGCCCTTACGGGGGCCATTTACTAAGCCGCATTAACACATTACAACATGGTAAACAATGTTTACTATATATTAAAAGTGTTAATGCACAGATATGATGGGACATTTTAAATTCCATGCATTATCTGTAACTTAACAAACCGAATGGAATGCAGGAAATGAGCGTATTTCATGCAAATGTATGCAAATCAGCAAATTACTATGTAAATCAAATTACACAACTTGCATTAAAGTCAGCAAGCCGCATTATTCAACGGAAGTTAACTACATCTCAAAAGATGTAATTAACTTTCCCCCACGAGCATTAGAAAACTAATGTGTAATTGGTATTAGAAATAAAGAAATGGGATCAGATAAGTTAATAAGGGATGAGAAAGAAAATCAGATGTTAGATCAGAAGCCATCTAATAGTACAATTGATCTATCTGATTTATTGGAAAAATCTCAAGATTTGGAGGTAGAAAATAGGGGGACTCTATTAGTACAGCTTGCATTCAGTACTGATAGAGACAATATAATGAAGTCTTTTTTTCGAAATCGATTAAAGACTTTTTATGGCCAAAGAATATGGATTTTTCCAGATTTTGTAAAAACTACTCAACTGCGCAGAAAGCAATTTTTGAATATGAGAAAACAAGTGTTAGATAAAGGAGGATATTTTATGCTGAAGTATCCATGCAGATGTAATGTAAAAATAAATGGTAAGAACTACATATTTACCGATCCTGATGATCTTAAGGGTCTTCTAGCAATATAAATACCGGTATTAAAAGGAAAGAGGGATTAGTAATGCTAAATTCTTCCTTTCTGTTATTTCTTCAGATTGATCTGCTTATTAGCAAATAGAAGACACTTTGTTTTACCTTTTTGAAATAACTGACAGTTTGTTTAAGTTTTTCTTATGATTATATATAATTTCCTGGATGCAATGTATATAAGTCAGTTATTTTGATATTGTCATTATAAATGATATTTGTTGTTTATATTTTGAAAGCAATAAATAAAGAATTAAAAAAAAAAAAAAACCAAAACTAATGTGTGAGCTGATGCTCCCAGGGTCTTCTTTTAAAGGGAACAACCATCCCCATAATCCCCCAAGACCAAGTAATCAAATTAATTCTTGGGGGTCTAGTGGGACACCCCACTCCCAGCCAAACCCTGAAGCGACTAAAGTCTGAAAAAACTGTAAAAATTTGGTCTGATCCCGTCTCTGCCTCCCAGTACTTAATCCCCACTCCCTTTTGCACCAAAAAGTGTCACTCCAACCCCACTCCACCCCCACCTCCCTGTACTCCTAACCATTTGCTTAAAAGCCCTGGAGGGCCAGCAATAGCAGGAGTACCTTCATTTTGAAAATGGCACCAGCCAAGCCCAGGATCCAATCACATGACAGGGGCTAAAGTGTGTGTGGGAGGTCAGCCAGCACATTTTACAAATGGCGCCAGCCAGAGAAGGAGTCCTAGGAGGCGTTCCTGCCACTATTGGAGCACCAGCTTCTAAATAAATGGTCAGGAGTCTAGGGATGTAGAAGAGGACACTCAGGAGGGTGAGGAGCATTTTTTTTTAGCATAAAGGAGTTGGGGTTTAAGTACTTGGGGGAAGGATTGGGCCAACTTTATTTTTATTTTTCAGACCTTAGATGCTTCAGGGGGTGGGAGAGGGGGATCCAACAAGCCCCCCCCCCCAAGAGATATGATCACTCAGGCCTGGAGGAGGGGCTGGGAGGGCACATGACCCCTTTAAAGGTGGCGGTCCCAGGACGTGCAGCTGTCATTATGCATTGCAGTGGCCAGGAATGCACAGAAAACTATCACAATTTTACTAACCTGCTGTACTGAGGATCCACAGGTTAATACATCCCTTGTTAATTTTGGCTGTGGGGAAAATATTGTAGCTTAGTAAATCTCACCCTTGGATAGCAGCTTTCTTGTCTATAAATAAATTGCAATCACAACATATATAATATATGATAGAGGCGGATTAATTGTTTTGGCAACCTGCCAACATGTAGATCTTGAATTCTAAGTCAGCATATCCTACTCCAGCACAGCAATTGCAGATGTGACCTTTGATAAGGAAGATCTGACAACTGGGAGTAATCTTTGAAGCAGTTAACATGTATCAATGATATATGGCCAAGCAAACAGCAGTGAATTAAAAAACAAATTTAAAATAATAAAATGTGACTGGGGAAGAGGGCGGAATTAAAACACTGTGGAAGCCTTTATATACTTTTAGCTGAGTAGAGGAGGGCATTTTTATAACTTTGGCTCGCCCATTTTACTTTATATTCCTTGAGCTAATGGTTTTTCTTTTCAATCTCTTTTTATATAAAGTATCATATTTAGTACATCTGATAGCATTTTAACCTGTAAGTATAGACCAAGGGTTCTCAATGCTAGTCCTTGAGAGCTGCAAACAGATGTGGTTTCAGAGTAACCAGGCTATGCAGATTAACCTAGACAGGAGAGCTGGACACATTGAACCTTTAAATATCATTCTGGAAGATAATATAACCAAGCTTCAAGTAAATAATAGCGTTCGAGATTTAGGAGTGATCATTGACTCTGAGTTAACACTGAAGAATCATATTGCTAATAAACTGAAAGATGGATATAACAAATTGCACACACTAAAGCGTTAAAACCTCTGCTTGATGAATATAATTTCAGAACAGTTCTCCAATCCCTATTATTTTCGAATATCGATTATTGCAATGTTTTACTCTTAGGGCTTCCTCAAACCACTATTTGCCCCCTGCAAGTTTTTCAGAATGCGGCAGCAAGGGTCCTCTCAAACACAAGAAAATATGATCACATTACGCCCGTATTAATCAAATTACACTGGTTACCTATTAACCAAGGCATAGGGGTGGATTTTAAGAGCCCTGCTCGCCTAAATCCGCCCAAATCCGGGCGGATTTAGGCGAGCAGGGCCCTGCGCGCCGGTGAGCCTATTTTACATAGGCCTACCAGCGCGCGCAGAGCCCCGGGACTCGCGTAAGTCCCGGGGTTTTCTGAGGGGGGCGTGTCGGGGGCGGGCCCAAACCGCGCGGCGTTTTCGGGGCGTGTCGGGAGCGTTCCGGGGGCGGGCCCGGGGGCGTGGCTACGGCCCGGGGCGGTCCGGGGGCATGGCCGCGCCCTCTGGACCTGCCCCCAGGTTGCGTCCCGGCGCGCTAGCGGCCCGCTGGCGCGCGGGGATTTACGTCTCCCTCCGGGAGGCGTAAATCCCCCGACAAAGGTAAGGGGGGGGTTTAGACAGGGCAGGGCGGGTGGGTTAGGTAGGGGAAGGGAGGGGAAGGTGAGGGGAGGGCAAAAGAAAGTTCCCTCCGAGGCCGCTCCGATTTCGGAGCGGCCTCGGAGGGAACGGGGGTAGGCTGCGCGGCTCGGCGCGCACCGGCTATACAGAATCGATAGCCTTGCGCGCGCCGATCCAGGATTTTAGCGGATACGCGCAGCTACGCGCGTATCTACTAAAATCCCGCGTACTTTTGCTTGCGCCTGATGCGCCAGCAAAAGTACGCCAATTCGCGCGGTTTGAAAATCTACCCCATAGAGCAGGGGTCAGGAACCTTTTTGGCTGAGAGAGCCATAAACGCCACATATTTTAAAATGTAATTCCATGAGAGCCATACAATATGTTTAAAACTAAATACAAGTAAATGTGTGCATTTTATATAAGATCACACTTTTAAAGTACAATAAGTCTCTGAAAATATTACACCAGGCCTTAAGACACCAATACATCTCCTATTAGGAAAACGGACCAAGTCAGGCTGCTATAGAGTCCGACACAGAAACTACAAGCCAGCAGAAAACCTCACCTGAATCACGTGCTGTCCCTCACCTAACATAGAATAAAGAGACCAAAACGCATAACTAGAAGCATGCAGAAAAAACTGAATTGGAAACTGCAACAAGCCAGAGTCTCCGTATGCAGCGTAACAAAGGAAAAAGAAACATCACCCATCCTTATAAAACAAATCAAGAAATATAAAATCATCAGCAGTAAAACTGTACTAACAAAAAGAACATATTTCGAAACAGCTGATGAGTGGAATATCCAATAATTAAAAACTCATATAAAACATTTCCAGATACCAACAAAATATTTCAAAAATAGCAGACACAAAGACCCAGTAATGAAAAATAATAAGGATACAAAAATTTTTTTGCTCTGCATACCTGGGAACGTTTGATATCCAGGTGTCCTGAGATTGTTCTGAATTAGCAGGAGGTGGGGTGGTTTGCTTGGAACTTTCTCCTCTCTCAGTCACACACCAGCGCTCTCTCTCACACTGGCTCTCAATGACACACCTATACACACATGCTCTCAGTACTCACATATACACATGTTTTTTCTCTCTCACTTATATAGGCTCTTAATTACACATTTACACACATGCTGTCTATCTTTTCACACTTACACACACACACACAGGCTTTCAATCACACACATACATGCTGTCTTTTTCTCTCACACACAGACTCTCATTCACATGCTTACAAACATGTCCTCTCTTTCTCTCATTTACACACAGGCTCTCAATCACATACTCACATGCTCCCTCACCTAAATCAGCTCTCAATCACACACAGACACACATGGTCTCTCTCTCTCATTTAAACACAGGCTCTCAATCACATACTCACATGCTCCATCACCTAAACCAGCTCTCAATCACACACAGACACACATGATCTCTCTCTTACTTATACACACAGGCTCTTAATCATACATACACATGATTTCTCTCACACACAAAGGATCTCAATCATACACACATACTCTTTCACACAAACAGGTTTTCAATCACAAACTTACACATACAGGTTCCCAATGGTAAACTTACATTCATGCTCTCTCTCTCTCACAGGCAGGCTCTCAATCACACACATACTCTCTTTCACATGTACAGGCTCTCAATCATTCACATACATGCATTCAGAAGAGGCCACGCTAGTGCGCTCGGCATCGGCCCGAAGAAAAGAAGACTGCAGCGCGGCTCAGAGGAAAATGAAGAGGTTCAACCGCGGCCGATGGGACTCCGCCTCCGCGAGGGCTGAAAATGAAGAGGTTAGCGTTGGGAGGAGGCTGCTGCTGCCGCGAGTTCCCGGGGTGGGGGTGGGGGAGAGAGAGAGTGAATGAGCGAGCAAACACACATGCTTGCTCGCTCATTCACTCTCTCTCTCCCCCACCCCGGGAACTCGCGGCAGCAGCAGCCTCCTCCCAACACTAACCTCCTTCATTTTCAGCCCAGGCGGAGGCGGAGTCCCATCGGCCGCGGTTGAACCTCTTCATTTTCCTCTGAGCCGCGCTGCAGTCTTCTTTTCTTCGGGCCGATGCCGAGCGCACTAGCGTGGCCTCTTCTTGCCGCGCAGGCACCCGATACTCTCCACTTCCTCTTCCGGGCCGCGGGGGGGGGGGGGGGCGGGAAGAAGAGAGCACGCCGGTGCCGCTGACTCCAGCTGTCCTGCCGCGTTCCGCCCGGGCGGAGGAGGACCAGGGAGCAGCTGGGTCAGCGGGAAAGTGTGGCGACACTTGTCTGCGAGCCAGATGCAGCCCTCAAAAGAGCCATATCTGGCTCGCGAGCCATGGGTTCCCGACCCCTGCCATAGAGTATAAAGCTCTATGCATCATTCACAAAATTTTATATGGAGAAGCAACAGAATGGCTTAAGCCACAATTAGACTACATATACCACAGAGAAATTTGCGATCGAGTAACAAGGGCCTTCTTACTATTCCCATGGTGCAAACAGCACACTTAACACAAGTGAGAAACAGAGCAATTTCGATAGCAGGACCCAAAATCTGGAATGAGTTACCAGAACAGCTAAGACTTCAACAAAATATGAAAGAATTTAAAAAGGAACTCAAAACATGGCTCTTTCATAAGGCATACAATGAACATGAACAAATCCAGTAAAACCAGAACAGTTGAGTTGATATTAATCTTATTTTATTTTGCTTTTACTTCATTTAGTTTTTAACTCTTACTATTGTTTTTTTTTATTATTTTTATGGTTTTTAAAAATCTTTTAATTTCAAATTTCTAATATGTCTGAATTTTATGAAATACTGTTATTGATAATATGTATTTATTCTTTTATGATTATTCTTTTTGAATTTTAAGTATTTCGTAAACCGTTGTGATGGAATATTTTCTTAATGACGGTATATAAAACCTGATAAATAAAAATAAATAAATAATAACAGTGTTCTTTTACCATATATATGCAAATGCATCTGATGAATATTTATTGTGGAGATCCTGAAATCCAGAACAGTTTGTGGTCTTTGCTGAAAATACCTGACATAGATCATCAATAAAGCAGGCACAAATAGGATACATCAAGATAATCCCCCACCCCCAACATACACGCACAAGCATATTGTACTATCAAAGGTCAAATATAAAAAATGACAGAAAATTATTTTGTTGTTAAGCAGAAATACCTTCCAGATACTTTTACTGGATCCCTTATATTAGGACTACAGTACTTGTTAAAGAAAGGGAGACACCCTTCAGCCCTAGATGATCAGCCTGGCAAGTCTAGTACCAGATATCTTCATGAGTCAAGAAATGAAAGAAATTAACTCCCCATGCTTTATCACAAGGCAGGATTGCAGAGTAAGGGCCCATGTCCAATTCACACAGCAAATATAAATGGTAGAATAAAAGACTGCTATAAAAAGTTGCTAATATATGAAACCCAGGAAGTGCTAGCTGGCATTTTTACCCTTGCCATCTATATAAGATATTTGTATTTGATGTGCATGTATGACAAGTGATTCTCTTGGTGTACCACTATTAGAGGAGACATGCTATTTTAAGCTACAGGTTTTGGCCCCATTATAAAGGAGATTATAGGAGAACCCCTCAGAACACTTTAAAGAGCCTGGTCCACTTTAAGGGACACCCAGGAGGGAAAGCCAAGTCACAGGGTGTTTCCCTGGGGGAGAGGAACAAGCAGACCCTGGGGAGGAGGAGACAGTAGGCCCTACACTAGGACTGCCTATTTGTGATTGCTGTAACTTTTGATTTAAAGCTGCTGAGATACGCAGTCCCTTTTCTGCAGTTTTCTGTTGTGCTGTAAATAATGAAGTTATCCTATGAAGAAAAGGCCCGGAGTCCAGATTGCTCTATCCTCCAGCACCCTGCCAAGCAAAGGGCTCCTACTAGATCCACAAGAGCATACTAGGAGAGCATGTAAGTGGTCTTTGAAGAAAGTGATATAAGGTAATTCTCTGTGTATAGATGTGTCACTTCCTTACTGAAGGGTATCGTTGCCAATATTCCCTCAGTGCATCCAGAATGTCAGCACTGTACATGGGAGACAAGAAATTGCAGCTGGTTTCTATGAGATATGTCACTTTCTCAATATGATACAAGCCTGAGGATGACAGTTCTAGCCAGTTTCTCATGCTCTGTCTTCAGTTTATAATTTATTCTGTATTGGGCAGTTTACAGATGGCAGGCCATGGTATTCTAGAAGGGGGTAGAATGGGGAATAAGTCTTCCCAGTTGTGCAAAGACAATGTGCTGCTTGTGAAGGAAATCATTCTCCTTCCTGTGCAGTTCTGGTCATAAAGGAGTGAGGGAAAGTTAATGCAGGGGTTGCATTTTAATTTAATTTAATTTAAGTTTTACATTTGTACATATAAGTAAAACCTTCACATGCTAATACTGAACACTTTTGTAGGTTTTATATAAGTATGAAAGTATCCTTTCCACCATCAAATAAATATTTCAGTTGTTCTTGTAATTTTCCTTTTTCCTCATTAAATACATGAGTTCTTGATTCTGAGCCTATGAAGTAATGTGCTGATTGAAGTGTGGGGTGTGTTTTTTGCTTCTTGTCCTCAATTTATGGTGTTTTGGTGTAACCATGCTCAGTGGACGTCCTCCACCCAAGTCCAGATGTTGCCGATGTCAGGAGGAAACCTCTGTATTCCAGGAAAGCGACAATGAGAGTCTTGAACATTGTAAGGAAGTAGGAAGCCAATAGTACTCGATTAGCAGTGGCCAGTTTAAACATCAATGTAAAGGAGGTTTATTTCATTTTCCTGAGATACACAGGGCCCATGAACTGTGCTTCTTTAACATAGAAAGTTATTACTTTTTATTCACCGAAACTGGCAAATAACTTTTTGCTGGAAAAGGTCTAAGTTACAGATTTGAGTGAATCAAGCCCTTTATAAATGGTACAAACTCTTAGGACTACATTTGCAAATTTATTTTTTTAATATGAACATGAGCATAATCCACACTGTATGTAAAAAATAAAAGAGATGGAGTGAGGAAAGAAACCAGTAATAGTGGGATAGAGCAAAAATTTCTTGGATAGGCTTTATGAATATCTAACCCAAAAAATCTGTTCAACTTAAAATATACGTAGCCACACTAATCTATTTAAACAAGTTCAAGCTATATTCAAAATATCTGTGCCAGCATTTACAAATATGTCTCATATTATTTCTCATATGTGTAGCAGCGGCCCCATTTGGGATGATAGCCGCATCCGGGGAGGTACATTTACCGGGGTTCATCCGGCAAGGGGGAAGATAAACTTTCAGGGACCTAGGCATATCTAAGGAAAACTTCACTGCTCCAAGCCTCTGTACTCTGGGGTGCTACTTAGGTGCAAAGGTAACCACAATAACCACTGAAAAATAGCACCAAACACAAGTGCCAGAAGCAAAATTAAAGGGCAGAGTCCACTTTGGTGTTCAAAGTGAAAGTTTACTTGTAGAAAAATAAAGTCCCAACTAGCATGGAAACATCAAACTGCATAAAAATCATAATAGTCAAAACTGTGGTTTCTGTGTCCCTCTTGCACCACCTTCCAGGCTTATTGATCCCTTCCAATTGGAGAGTTGGGTATTGGGCAGCTTCAGCATAAACTAGGAAAATAGGAAGTACCAAAATCCAAAAATAGAGTCCATGATTATCACAATCTCTATAAATCTCCTTGCCCTTATATTTGCATTGCAGCGTGGGCTTAAAGATCAGCAACTCAGCCTTTCCAGATACAGGCGGGGAGCTCTTCCTTCCAGACTGGTCAATTGAAAGTCCAAAAATATTCTTCAAATCTAATGCGTGCTCCTTCTTATCCAATCAAAACCCCAAAGGGGTGAGGCTATGACCACAAAATTCCCCTCCCACTTCTCTCCCTCTCTTCTCCAGGCCTGCGGGGCCTAGACAGGGAATCTCCACCAACTCCACACCCTCTCTCTGCCCTTTCACTCTGAACATGCTCATGGGGAATGGGATATTTGTATCCCACACAAGCCTCCCACAAACAGGTTGGGTTAATGCAAGGGGAGGGTCCAAAAATGCAAACATCACTCCCACTGACCAAAGTTGGGAAAAACTGGTGGAGACTGAAATAGTGAGAGGCACAGTCCCTGTCACAAATGCTATCAAGATCCTTGTATTTCATTTAGTGTATATAAGAAACAATGTAAACTATACGTTTGTCAGATATGTTTTATTGTAGTAATAAACAGTTTCCTAATAATGTTAAAAGTTTGCATTCAAATAATCGGGGGCTAAAAGGTATTCAGTCAGTAGGTCCTTACCCTTTATATTGTGATTGTCATTGAGTGCGTTACACCTCTGATTTAATTGTAGCTAAGGATAGATAAAGAGGGTAATTTTATATCGCCCTGCATAATAGTAAATTCTGCATGCGCAATACAGATGCAGATTTTACCATGGATTTTCAAAGTGAACTTATGCACATACGGCCTGATCCAGCTATAGACTGGGCAAACTGGTGGATGAACTGGTAAAACTGGTCATGGCTTGGACGTGCACCTGTTATAAAATTCCATCACTTGCGTACCTCAAAGTCAACATTTCCTTGCTTCTTAAAATTAGGAGCATATATATGCACACCTGGCCTATTTTACAACATGTATGTGTACTTTTGCACACGATATAAAATTTCAGCACATCTGGCCACGCACCCATATACACATGTGTATAGGTCAGTGATGGCTAACCTATGACACGCGTGTCAGAGGTGACACGCCGAGCCGTTTTGGCTGACACGCACAGCGTTTCGAGGACTATAAGGAATTTTTTTTTTTTTTTATCGGCTGCGCCGAGCCTTTTCTTTTTCAGCTGCGCCGAGCCTTTAAATGTGTTTTTTAGTTTCCCCCTACCCTCCACCAATGCCCCCGGGCGCAGGGAGGCTCATGCGTCGCAGCGATGAGGCTCAAGACAACGCGCTGATGCTCCTCCTTCCTGCCTGTGCGGCCCCAGAAGTAAACGTTGCCGGAGCCGCGTGGGCAGGAAGGAGGAAGCGAATCAGCGCGTGCAGAAGAGGAGGAGCCGCCGCGGGTCGCTGCGAATCCCAAGTCGCAGCGGCCCAAGAAGAGGAAGAGGCCCGGTAGCAGGGCTGCCGCGGCCCGAGAAGATCAGGGCCGCTGCAGAGCCCATCCTGCGGCGACCCGCGAAGAGGAGGCCCAGAGGTGAGAGAGGCTGAGGGCCCGTAGAGTGCGTGTATGAGGTGAGTTGAGAGAGAGGACCTGAATGCAGAGACAGCATGTGAGAGCCTGTGTGTGTGTGTGTGTGTGAGAGAGAGAGAGAGAGCATGTGCCAGTGAGAGCCTGTGTATATGAATGATTGTATGAGAGAGCATGTGCCAGTGAGAGCCTGTGTGTATGAATGATTGTATGAGAGAGAGCATGTGCCAGTGAGAGCCTGTGTGTATGAATGATTGTATGAGAGAGAGCATGTGCCAGTGAGAGCCTGTGTGTATGAATGATTGTATGAGAGAGAGCATGTGCCAGTGAGAGCCTGTGTATATGAATGATTGTATGAGAGAGAGCATGTGCCAGTGAGAGCCTGTGTATATGAATGATTGTATGAGAGAGCATGTGCCAGTGAGAGCCTGTGTGTATGAATGATTGTATGAGAGAGAGCATGTGTCAGTGAGAACCTGTGTGTATGAATGATTGTATGAGAGAGAGCATGTGCCAGTGAGAGCCTGTGTATATGAATGATTGTATGAGAGAGAGCATGTGCCAGTGAGAGCCTGTGTGTGTGAGAAAGAGAAATGCATGTGAGAATGAGAACCTGACTGTGTGTTTGAGGGAAGAAGATGGAGAAAAAAGAAACAGAAAAAAGACAATATAAAAGGAATTGGCAAAAAAATAAGAAAGGGAAGGTGAAAAAAAAGCCTGTGACCAACCAATTAGAAAACTAAGATCAGACAGCAAAGGCAAAAAAAAAAAAAATGTACTTTTTAGTGATTGGCACATGTACTCTTTGGGAATGTGCAAGAATAGCACTTTCTCAACGGATCTCACAATGTACGAGATCAGCATGGAGAAAGTGGAAGCCCACGGGGCCTGCACAGAGGAGGCAGCAGAATGGACTTCAGTGTCAGTAGCAGCAATCGGCACCTCCGCAATAGCCACGCGGCATCAGTGACAGTGGCAGCAGAGGAATGAGAGAGGTTCTGAGGTTGCTGGCAAAAGAGAGGGGGGGTCTACCTTTAGTGTGTGAATGTGTATGAATGGGACTCTGCCTGGGGGTGTATGTGTGTGAATGCATGGGTGCCTGCCTGGGGGTCTGTGTGTGTGAGAATGAATGTGTGCATGCCTGGGAGATGGGGAGGGAGTGTTGTGAACATGAATGGGAGCCAATAAAAGAAACCGACTGACAGATGAAGTTTGTAACGCTTGCTTGGACTTGAAGTGTACGAAATACCAACCTTCAATTGAAGATTTAGCCAATGAAATTCAGCAACAAAAAAGTCACTAAGCAGGTAAGGTAAAGAATTATTTGTTTTTGCTTTATTAATAAATACAGTATATATATTAAAATTATAACTTTGTTGATTAGAGCTACAAATATCACAAAATTATGGATTTTTCTAGAAGTGACACACCACCCGAGTTATGCTCGGTTTTTTTATGAATTTTGACACACTGAGCTCAAAAGGTTGGCCATCACTGGTATAGGTGCCTGACACCCGTTTTAAAATTACCATCCAAAATGTGGGTTTTACTCATGTAAATGCATTTTACTCCTGTAAGTGGGCTTTTGAAAATTGCTATAGCATATGCCATTGAATTGTCCATAAGAAATTCATGAGTAAGTGCACTTTATGCATGTAAATGCTTTTTAAAATTGCTATGATACTATGTTACCTTTAAACATGTAACTCCTTGTAAAATTACGTCCATAATGTTCTCTTTGAATATTCTTCCCTAATTGACTGGATATGTGCAGAATTGTCCATGTACAAGACTGTAATTGTTCCAATGAAGGCCATAACTCACGTGTGGAAACTTAAATGTATAGTTTCAAAAATACAAAAGCATGCATTCCCATTGCAGTTTTGCCCTCCACAAAACCCACTCCCATTGCTCATAAAAGCATGTGCGAAATTGGATTATTTAGTTATTTATTTGCAATGTTTTATATTCCACCATACATCATGTACAGGATGGAGTACAATCATTACATTTAAATTTTGTTCGGTTGGTATCTTCTCCTACACATAAAGCAGGGTATGTGTTGGATCTATTGTTTTGCCATCAAAAATAGGGCAAGGCCATAACCCTTGATGCTATCCACAAATTAATTAATTCATTAATTTTGTTTCATGTGGTTCTATCAACAATGAGTCATAATTGTATCATCCTTTCTTCTAAATTGTGTCATCTTTTGGTCAATTTGGCCTGTTTTAATCAAGATTTGCTTCCAAAAGTTGAATCGGTCCTCTTTAATTCTAGTACAGATTTATTGGCTACACAAGAAGTAGTTCAAGAATGGAATGCTTCATTATCAGGCAATTATAATTTGTTCTGTCCTATTCAATCTGTGTCAATATGGTCTGCTTGTAAAGAAGCTGCCTGGTTTTCTAAGGTTTTGGTAGTTCAGAAAAGAGAATTGCGAGCTTTAGAAAGGAAATGGAGAAAGAGGCAAGACAGCTCTTTATAACAGCATTAGAGGAAAAAGATGAAAGACTATAAAAGGAACTGGAGTTTGTTAAAAAACAAACAAACTACCTTTTATACCTTAAAGACTGAGAAATCTTTGAACTGTCCAAGAGAGCTCTTTTCGGTGGTAAAATGTCTTTCTGCTAGACCAAATGTCCATTCACAGTTACAGCCTAGGTGGTTGCTAATTATTTTTTTGGAGAAAGTGACAAAAATTAATTCTCATTGGGCATCGAATAGCTTATCTGTTATTGTGGCCTCTGTTGGTATTTCTAATATTGCTCCCAAATGGTTAGATTTTGACACCTTTTCACTTTGCAAACTTAACGAACCATGTTGCACTTATTCTTCACTTGATCCCTGCCCGTTTGCAGTTGTAAAATGTTTAAAAGATCATATATATGATCTCATTAAGCAAATTGTAAATTCATCATTACTTGAGGGCATTTTTCCTTGTGCACTGAAAGATTCTGTGGTTAGACCGATTCAAAAAATGCAGCTATATCACCTAATGTAATCACTAATTACAGGCTGATTTCCAATTTGTGTACTGTACTTTAGGGAAGACACTGGAAAAATGCATCTTAAAACAGCTTGATGATTTTCTACTCGAATATTGTGTACTAGATAACCACCGATATGATTTTCTTGTGCACATAGTACAGAACTATTACTTCTTTCTCTTCACAATAAGCTTTTATCTTGTATGGATCAGGGTATCCCTGACATTTGGTGTAGCTTAATCTCACCGCAGCATTTGGCACCTTAGATTAAGCTTTGTTAATTTCATGTTTAAATCAAGTGTAGGAGGGAACATGTTGGCCTAGCTCCAGTCATTTCCTTCAAATAGAAGTAAATGCATGCAGATTGGCAACTTCAGATCTCAGTGGAAGCTAATAAAATGTGGAGTTCCGCAAGATTCAGCCCTCTCTACTGCACTTTTTAATATATATGTCATGATTTCACCTGTTATTCAGTCTCTCCATACACTTTTGATTAATAAAAGGACTAGGGGGCACTCCATGAAGTTAGCAAGTAATACATTTAAGACTAATCGGAGAAAATTCTTTTTCACTCAATGCACAATAAAGCTCTGGAATTTGTTGCCAGAGGATGTGGTTAGTGCAGTTAGTGTAGCTGGGTTCAAAAAAGCTTTGGATAAGTTCTTGGAGGAGAAGTCCATTAACGGCTATTAATCAAGTTTACTTAGGGAATAGCCACTGCTATTAATTGCATCAGTAGCATGGGATCTTCTTAGTGTTTGGGTAATTGCCAGGTTCTTGTGGCCTGGTTTGGCCTCTGTTGGAAACAGGATGCTGTGCTTGATGGACCCTTGGTCTGACCCAGCATGGCAATTTCTTATGTTCTTATGTTCTTAAGGTTCAGCCTGTTATGCAGTCTTCCTTCTACCAGGGGTCCTCAGCAAGCATCACCTATAACCATACCAAGTACCTCCTTGCTGATCACTCTACACCCAAGCCTCAGCCCAAATTAATCCAGCCTTGTCAGTACCCCATGCCTCTTCATGGAGTTACCATTGGCTCTCTGACCTGGCCACTCTTACCACAGTACCTTGTTCCTTTCTCTGTGGCCTCCGGGCCTGCTCCTACCTTGTGCCTTGTCTTGCGGCCTACTCAGACCTTTCCTTGCCTTGTGGCCTCTGGGCCTGCTCTTACCTTGTACCTTGCTCTGTGGCCTTCTCAAGCCTTTCCTTGCCTTGTGGCCTCCAGGCCTACTGCCTCACTTAGTGGCCTCTGGGCCTTAAGCATAGCAGCCTGTGGACTTTCCGCCTTGCAGCTTCAGGCCCTCTGTGTTCTCTATTCTGTGTTGTCCTTACCTAGTCCTTGTCTGGTCCAGTACATGTCTGCCTTGCCTCAGTATCCTGCCCCAGTCTGTGTATGTATCCAGCCCCAGTTCTTTCTCAGTATCTAGTCCCAGTCTGCACTTGTATCCAACCCCAGTACTCGCTCTGCATTCTACTGTCAGCCTGTTCCAGTATCCAGTACTCAGCTTCCATCCTGTGTTTGCCCTTAGTGTCTCCGTTGTCCTACCCTTGTCCTCAGCCCTGCCCAGTCGGTATCCAGGCCAGCCCAGCCTGACGAGTACCTATTCAGTGCAGCCTGCCTAGCACCTGTTTCAGCTCAGCTTGGCCTGTACTAGCTCCAGTTCAGCCCTCCTTATACTGATATCCAGTAGGGGTGTGAATAGTGTGATCGATCATCTTAACGATCGATTTTGGCTGGGGGGGGGAGGGAAATCTGATCGTCGTGTTTTTATTTTGTTAAAAATCGTAAATCGGGAAAACCGGCACACCAAAAAAACCCTAAAACCCACCCCGAACCCCCCCAAAATGTTTTAAATTACCTGGGGTCCAGTGGGGTGGTCCCGGCACGATCTCCCTCTCTCTGGCCACGACTGCGTTAAGAGAAATGGCGCCGGTGGCCCTTTGCCCTTATCATGTGATAGGGCAAAGGTAGCGCCGGCGCCATTTTGGTTCCTGGCTCCTGACGTCACGCGTGCAGGAGATCACCCCCGCTGGACCCCCAGGGACTTTTGGCCAGCTTGGGGGGGGCCTCCTGACCCCCACAAGACTTGCCAAAAGTCCAGCGGGGGTCCGGGAGCGACCTCCTGCACGCGGGCCGTATTGCCAATCTTCAAAATGGCGCCGGCGCTACCTTTGCCCTGTCACATGATAAGGGCAAAGGGTCACCGGCGCCATTTCTCAACGCAGCCGTGGCCAGAGAGCTGGAGATCGCGTCGGGACCCCCCCCCACCCACTGGATCCCAGGTAATTTAAAACATTTGGGGGGGGTTCGGGAGGGTGGGGGATTTGTTTTAAAGGTTTGGGGTGGGTTTTAGGGTTTTTTTGGTGTGCCGGTTTTCCCGCGCCCTATTTAACGATACAATACAAATGCCCCTGACGATAAATCGGGGGCATTTGTATTGTATCGTGCACTCTAACGATTTTGGACGATTTTAAAATTATCTGACGATAATTTTAATCGTTCAAAAACGATTCACATCCCTAATATCCAGGCAGTGACTGTCCTCAGTATCCAACTGGTCCTGCTTTGTCCTGCCTACCCAGCCTTGTCCAGCCTGCCCAGCCTTGTCCAGAATGTCCTGCCTCACCCAGCCTGCCTTACCTTGCAACCATGACAGACAAGCCTACTGGTCCCCAGAACCCAAGGGCATCAATCTGCGGGGGAGGGAGCTGGCATTGCAGAAGACAAACCTAAGCCCAGCCTAGCAGTCCTACACTGCTCTTGAGGGGTGCTCTCTGAGTCCAGCCTGCACCCGCAAGACAATATACTTACAGTCTAATTGTAAGGTTTTTAAGGAATTGAAGATTTTTTTATCTAATATATGCTGATAATATTCCATTTTTTTTTATTCCTAGTTTAGACTCTAATATTCCTGTGGCACAGTTTCGTAATTGTATGAATGCTATTAGTGTTTGGTTAAAACAGAACTGTTTGGCTCTTAATGTTAACAAAACATCAGTTCTGTGGGTTGGCAAGTATTTTGCCCAGATCATGCCAACAAATGTGCTTTATGCAGATAATAACTTGCTGGTTGTACTTGAAGCAAGGAATCTGGGAGTCATGTTGGACTTCCAGATAACCTTTAAATCTCATTTACATCAATTAATATGGTCAGTTTTCTATACTCTCAAAACTATTTTTTCCATTAAAGAATCTATTATCTCCTTCCTTGTTTAGCTCTGTATTACAATCCACCCCATTGCAACATCTATGGGCTGGGAATTCACTGAATCCCTTGAAGGCCCTGACTGCACGCCACCGATGCAGATGAAGAAAAGGAGGAACCCATGTTTACTGGGGTAACCGCACAGGGCAGCAAGTACTTGATTTGCACCAGCATCTGAACAGTAAACACGAAGAATTCATGCAACAATTCATGAGCAGAGGCCAGGAGAGAGGGAGAGACCTTGCCAAGCACCAGAATCTGCACTGGGAGACTTCCAACTGGCCATCAGAGACTTTTAAGCCAGAGAAATTCCTGGTTCAAACAGATACTTGGGTGAGATACAATCATACTAGGATTTTAATTCTTTTGTTTTTTTCTATTCTTGTTTCATATAAACATAGAGCAGGATTCACTTGCTTTTACTAAGGAGAGACTTGAAATTTGCTAAACAAAGCTTGACATATAATTCTTATTGTATCTCAATAAGTTGTGACTTATAATAAGTGTTCTGGGTTTGAGAATGCTGATTCCGAGGGAAAAGTCCTTACATTTTTGGTGTGGGAAGTGGGATCAAGGTTTATTTAAGCCTTTTGTGACTCCTCATTCTCCTGTCTGTATTTTTTTTATAGCCACTACAGGGGATGCAGATTGGGAAATTGGGATCAAGGGTTGCTTAAATCTTACATGACTCCCCATTGTCCTGTCTATATTTTGTTTTACCCACCTGGTGGGATATAGATTGGGAAACGGGAAATAGTTGATCAAGGTTTGTTTAAGCTTTGTGTGACTCCCCATTGTACTGTTTGTATTTGTTGTGTCCGATAGAAGGGATAATGGCTGAAAAGTAGGGATCAGGGTTTGTTTAAGCCTTGCAAGAATCTATATCATTTTGTGTCCACTAGAGGGAATATGGATTGGGAAATAAGAATCAAGGTTTGTGAATCCCCATTGTCTCAATACTATTTTTGCACTCACTGGAAAAGAACATGGGGTAGTTTATTTGGGAATAGGGATCAAGGTTTATTTAAACTTCACGTGAATCCCCATTGCCCACCATCATTCTCATATTTGTTAGAGATAAAGAAGTTGGAAGAAGTATTTTTTTTCTTTTATTTTCAGGAGGATTTTTCAAGTTTTGTTTTACAGATCTGTAATTTTAATTTCAAAGTATTTTTTAAAAATTATTTTAAAGTCATTTTGGCTTTTGGGGATATATGTTAAGTCATATATAATTTGTGACTGTAGTTATATTCAGTTTGTGACTGTGAATGTGTGCGGCTAAAATCAGTTTATGTTTGTGAATGTGTGCAGTTATATTCAGTTTGTGACTGTGAGTGTGTGCGCGGCCATAATCAGTTTCTGACTGTGAATGTGTGCAGATATATTCAGTTCGTGACTGTGAATGTGTGCAGTTATATTCAGTTTGTGACTGTAAGTGTGTGCGGCCATAATCAGTTTCTGACTGTGAATGTGTGCGGCTATAATCAGTTTCTGACTGTGAATGTGTGCAGTTATATTCAGTTCGTGTCTGTGAATGTGTGCAGTTTCTCGAGAAACTTTTCCTGTCTCATGATTTCCATAGAACAAGCATTCTATGGATTATGAAATATTAAGAGGTGGTGAAACATGGAAAACAATAAACAAATAAAAGGGAGTCTAGTGCTTTTAGAGTGTTAAGAAAAAAGCAGGAAAAGTGCAGAAAGGGTGTGTGTCTGTGTATTAATACTCTGTGCAGTGTTTGTTAGGCAAGCAATTGCAGGTGATCAAATATGGATGTCTGTATCTCTTATACTTAATTTGTTTTCTTAGGTGAATTCCAAATTATTATCTCTTATTACCTTTGTCGAAGTTCTTGCTCAGCCGCCTACACCCGCCTCTTATTTAGATGACTGTTTTTACCACATTCAGAGTTATTCTTAAGTATGACTATTACCAGGTCTGGATTTTCCAGTAGGCACACTAGGCCTGTGCTTACAGCAGCAAAGATCTGGGTAAGCCGGAGGGTCAGAGGACAGGAGTGAGGCTGGAAGTGGCAGAGCAAAGAAAAACTGCCCTATTCCCTATTGCAGCCCCTCTTCTCCTGTCTTGTGCAAGGAACAGGAGGAGAGAGATGAGGTCGGAGCACAAAGCAGGGAGCAAAGAAAAGCCATTCTTCTCCCTAATTCAGCTTCGCTTCTCTTCTCATTCAGGGGAAGAGCTGAGCCTGGAGCAGGGCAAAAAAACTCCCAAACAAACAACCTGTGCTATAGACCTTTTGCTCTGTTGTCCCTTGTTTAGTGGTGGTGGTAATTGAGAGCTGGGGGGGGGGGGGGGGAGCCAGACCATCAGCGTTGAGAGCCGGCGAAATGCTAAATCCATCATTTACTATTCCCTTTCCTGATGGATGACCACAAATTCCGGTGGATGGATGTGCACCACAGAACGATGCTTCTCCTCTCCTTCCCTATCTCCCAGAATGCCCCTCTTCTTGAATATATATGAATCGGAGGTATTGCTTACTGACCAGAAAGAGTGATTCCCTGAACATTCCCACTCTTCTCTGACCAGTATATGCCTAGACAACTTGTTGGTCCTTGTCCTATGTTCCCAGTTCAGACACTGGAATGCCCATTCCCTGTTTACTAAACTTCTATGTATGTAATAGCAGCTGATTCCAAAGTCACTCCTTTCAATGATTTGAGGTTTTTCTCAGAAACCGCACATAGGTAATGTTTAACTATCTAAGCAAAGATAAATAGAACATACCCGCTACTCAAATCAGAGACACTGCTGATTTATCCTAGTGGGAATCATTCTTTGGTTATTCTTCCACTCCTCAACATTTCTAACATTCATTAAATACTCTGTTGTTGTAATATTGATTATCCATGCTATTCTTGTGTTCCTGATGTTGGTTACTTTTGTTTTCATATACCTTTTGTTGGGTTAAGTTGTCTGCTTTATCCTGCAATTGCATGCATGCCAGTATCTCCTATGTTTTGTGATTTCCCTGTGTTCTCATTTCTGAGCCTATATTCAAAGCCAGGGTAATCAAAAGAGAGAAAATGTTAGGAGTAAGTTATATTGGTCATTTTTCCTAATTTTGTATAATGTCATGTAGGTAGAGATAGAATTCAAAAGCAAGTTAATTTTATTTTCTCTTCTTTCGTTCTTTACTGCTTTTCTGAAGCAAACCACAAAGGCTTCCTGTCTCTACTAGTACAGGAAAAAAAAAAAGAAATCTTACAACAAGCAAAATGTAGTGAGTGTGTGGGAGTAAAAGGCAGAATAGGGCGACAATTAGGTCAGACAGATTGATTGAACCATGGAAATGTCAAAAGTTGGAACGTCACTGCTTGGCCTGGTCAAAGTTACACCAAGGTACACCTCCATCCAATCAGCAAGAAGAACTCAGACAGCAAGAAATTGTAACCTGAAATGGCACCTGTGACATTTCAGAAGGAGATGATGAACTATAATGATAGCCTTGTGAGGGTTTGCCAGCATGTGCCTCTTGGAAAACTAATGACGTAATGAGCAAAATGATCCATGGGTCCTCTCTGGACCAACAGCCAATAGCACGTCTGATGTCACACACTATGTCAGATGACAAAGATTTATCACAAGCATCAACTGAACAGACGAACAGTTTGCAGCTTGTATTTGATTTGCACGAGCATCTGAACAGCAACCAAGAGGAAAGTTGCAACGCTTGTTGAGCAGAGGCCAGATGTGCCCAGGAAAGAGAGAGAGAGGAAAAGATCCTACGAACACCGGAAAACTGCTCTGAGAGATTTCCGACGGGCCATTGGAGACTTTCCAGCTGGAGAAATTCCTTCTTGTAACAGAAACTTGGTTGGGATAATCATGTTGGCATTTTAATTCTTTGGGGTTTTTCTTTTCTTGTTTCATGTAAACAAAGAAAGAGCTGGGTTCACATGCTTATGCTAAGGAGAGATATGCAGTATACTAAATAAAGCTTTGCATACAATTCTTATTGTGTCTCAATGAGTTGCAATTTATAATATAAGGAGTTGATTTTAAAAGTGTTGCTCGCACTAAAATGCCCACATATGCGAGTATATGAGCCTCGCACAAGCGACACTTAGTTTAAAAGCTGTAAATTAAGCGTGAACGTATATGTGTGCGTGAGTAAAAAAAAAAATAGTGGGGGACGGGCAGAGCTGGGGGACAGGGCATAAGTGTTCCAGGACATGGCCAACATTTATGTGCATAACTCCGTGTTTTAAAACCGGGGGCCGCAGTGTGTGGCGGCTTGTTAGCTCTGTAACTTTATTGCAGCTCCTGATGAGGAGAAAGTCTGCAGCTCTCGCATTTGTTGGGCTTACACGACAGGATGAGGGATCTGGTTCAACTGGGGGCATGCAGGGTGAAGAACCAGAGGGGTCTGGATGACCTTGATACTGACTGGGCAAACTGGTGGACTGTTTGGAAAAACTGGGAATGTCCCTCCCGCAAGCATGTTTTAAAATCTGCTTACATATGCGTGTTAAAGCCAGCAAAGTCCTATGGGAGATATGCAAAGTAGGTTTTCTCAAGTTACCTCTGAAAATTAGGAGCATACTTATGTGTGGTAGATATGTTTTAAATCGTACACATGCAATTAAGTTCTGGAAATTGTTGCCAGAGGATGTGGTTAAGGCAGTTAGTGTAGCTGGGTTTGGATAAGTTCCTGGAGGGGAAGTCCATAAACTTCTATTAATCAACAGGAAATAGCCACTCTTGTAGCTGGCATTAGTAGCATGGGATCTATTTAATGTTTGGGTTCTTGCCAGGTACTTGTGACTTAGATTGGCCACCACTAGAGACAGGATACCGGGCTTGATGGACCCTTGGTCTGATCCAGTATGGCATATCTTATGCTTTTATGTAAGTGTAGGCATGATTTAAAATTCAAGCATATCTCCACTCATGCGCTGATATGCGCATATATGGACACATTTGCACTAGTTTTAAAATTAGCCTGTAAATGTTCTGGATTTGGGAATATTAATCCCAAGGGTCCAATCCCAACACCACCTCCTCTGATGAGATTCAGACTGCAAGTGCACTAGGTTCAAAAGGAAGCTCCGAGCTACCAAGAATGGTCACTGGGAGAAGATGGGTTATTAGAAGGAGGAAAGTGAATCTTAATTGCAGAAGAAAAAAAAGCCCCAGTAGCCACAAATCAAGGCCCATGGTACTTCAGCCTTAGATCTCCTCTGTTATTAATGGCAGTGAATAAGGCTGGGGCAGGTTATGAATGTTAGAAAGTTCAGGTTCAAAGGAAGAAGAGCTTTGAAACAAAATGTATTCTAATCTTTTGTTCAGGATGTGAGACACACAGCTTACCTGGAATTCTTAACAGAAGTATCAGTCAGACAACTGAAGAGCCTGCAGAGCAATTCATACACAGGATTTATTTTATTTTACTTGAGATTAGTCTAAAAGCTGCATGCCTAAGGGTAAATTCAAACTACTGAAGTTTGTTCATAATCTTTCATTGAAAGACTGCTATGTTAATTGGTAACTTAATACCTTTTTCTGAATACTTTCCCTCCTTGGCTAGCTCCATTGATTTAACTGTGATGTTATATAGAATACAAATTGTCAAGTGAAATAATAAAGAAAAACAAAACAAAGAATTGTAGCCATTGAAGGAAGAATTATTCCTGGTTAGGACAAGTGTTTAAACCAGATTATGGTGCTTGAGCTTCCTAGTTTGAACCCAATTATTTTTTGTTAAGTCACATAGTTCAGATTTAACAATACTGTAGTATTTGTGACAGGAACCTTGAGCCAAATTCAAGGACCTCACCAAAAACAGGGCAAGAAAAGTGCAACAACCTATGACAGGTTGCTTGCAGAGTTTTGAAACCATACATCTTTTGTCAACGGATTTAATTTCCTGCTATTTCATCTTCTCCTAATTCTTCATGTAACTACATACTAAAACTTCCTATGCTACATAAATTACCTTTATAACAATTGCTCAGAGTCCTTTATGATTCCATAGATCATGTATTGGCATCCCAAAATAAGGCAATATCACTATTAGTGATGCTGCCGTGCCATAAAGAGATCCTCCCATCCCCATTAAAGTACCAGCCACGCTATACTTGCAAAAGCTCTCTAGCCCTCAGACTCTCTCCTGAATGCAAACACAAGCAGTTTCAAAACTTGGGCGGCTGCTGTGCCAGTTTTGTGAGATTAACACAGCCAACCTGCTAGTTTGGAAATTGCATCGTGATACAATAACTCAGGAGGGAGTGGCATGCCAGCTGGCACAGCTTTCCGTGCCAGCATGTAGAATGTGTGATGGGCTTATCGATCCCTTCCAAGGTTGTTCCCTTCAATGTATTCTGTGGTTTGCAAAGCAAGGTCCCAGCCACCATAAAATAGGCCCATCACTCTTTTTAATAGTCCTCAAAAACTCAAAGTAATCAGACTACACGATTGTGAAGAACTGCTGAATATATGGCACACATATAAACATATACAATGTAGATTTGTTTTATTAAATTGTTGTCTTCAAACAGTTTACACACTTTCTTGAATATGGTTTTCTTATTGGGATTTTCATAGAGAATGTTTCAGGTTTCTTTTGCACAATCCCTATGCTCATTTTCATATTTTGAAAGCATTCATTACATGGTGATAATAGGATGGTGATGATGATATCACAAATTTTGTAATAGGTGCAGTACATAATCAACTATGAATGAATCCTTATTGACTTTGCTTTCTTCTGTATGAATGAGACCTATTCCAGCTGTTTTCAAGACAACATTTTCTCTTAAAACAAAAACAATGGAAAACAGCTGTGAATTGTTGGTTATTATTTTCTGTCTCTCACCCAACAGTTCTTACAAGGAAGTTGTAACCTATGTATACGCTACAATATTTCAAAAGCACATCTTCATAATTTAGTGCTAGTTGGCACCCTTGTTAGTAGTAGCAATAGAGAGTCCCAAAACTGAACAGCAATGTAGCTTTAATTATTTCCACTCTTAACAGTTGGGTCTTTCTGAGTATGGCTCTGGCACATTGGCAGGGCCTGTGCACTACGTAGTCTGTGGTTAAATGAAGGAATTCAGTTTCCGGTGCTGGTACCTTTTAAGGCACTAAGTTCACTAGAAGAAAAGAAAATGGAAATAATAAAAATAGCCAGTGGCAATACTTACCCTAAATCAATTAAAAATACAGCTAAATCTTTTTTAAAATCTTTAACCTGCTCCCCTGCCATCACCCTGAGTTCATAAGAATAGCCATTACCAGAACAGTGCCAGGAATTATTCCTCATGGAATGGGATCTCATTGGTTTAGGCAGTCTTGGCATAAGCCTGGGCCTGACGCCGGGGCCAGGGCCAAGACCCAAGCAAAGGTCCTGAAATTTCCAGACCCCCACTTACCTTATCTGTCGGGGATCCAACACTGCAGCCAGGTCAAGGCCCAATGCCAGGGCCCTACCCAGAAGCCAGGTCCCAATACCTGGGCCTCAGTCTAAACCAAGACCCAGGCTCAGGACCAATGCCGGGCTATGATCCAGAGGCTGGGTCCCGATCTCTGTGCCAAGAACAAAACCCTGGCCCAGGCCCAATGCTGAGGCCTGGTCCGGAGGCCAGGTCCCAATACCTGGGCCTTAGCTCGGTCTCAGGCCCAACACCAGAACCTTGCCCGGAGGCCAGGTCCTGACACCAGGACCTCAGCCCAGGGACAAGCTCAGGCCCAGAGGCTGAAATACAGACCACATTGGTCTCCTTATGTCTTCTTTCTTCTTCAAATAACAACATTTGTTGGAGATTCACCAGAGTACATTAATTTTAGCCCAGAGACTGGATTCCAATGTCTGGGTCTTAGCCTAGGCCAGGCTCCAGGTCCTGGAGCCCAGCCTCTGGGCCAGACCTTGACATCCAGCCTAGGCCTTCTAGCCTGTGCCTTACGTAGAGCCTAGCCCGAGGTCATTGTCACCTACTGTGGACTAGGCCTACATAACATAATATAAGATATGCCATACTGGGTCAAACCAAGGATCCATCAAGGCCAGTATCCTGTCTCCAACAGTGGCCAATCTAAGTCACAAGTATCTGGCAATTACCCAATCATTAAATAGATCCCATGCTACTAATATTGGCAACAAGTAGAGACTATTCTCTGTTGATTAATAGCAGTTTATTGACTTCTCCTTTAGGAACTGATCCAAACCTTTTTTAAACCCAGCTAAACTAGCTGCCTTAACCACATCCTCTGGCAATGAATTCCAGAGCTTAATTGTGCATTGAGTAAAAAAGGATTTTCTCTGATTTGTTTTAAATGTGCTACTTCCTAACTTCTTGGAGTGCCCACTAGTCTTTGTATTATCTGAAAGATTAAATAACTATTTCACACTTACCTGTTCAAATCTGTTCATGATTTTGTAGACCTTTATCATATCCCCACTCAGCTGTCTCTTCTCCATGGTTAACAGCCCTAACCTCTTTAGACTTTCCTCATAGGGAAAGCCCTTTATCATTTTGGTCACCCTTTTTTGTACTTTCTCCAGTGCAACTATATCTTTTTTGAAATACGATTACCAGAATTGCACATAGTATTCAAGGTGTAGTCTTACCAATGAGTGTTAGAGAGGCATTATGACATCCTCCATTTTATTTGCCATTCCCTTCCTAATAATTCCTAACATTCTGTTTGCTTTTTTGTCCAACAAAGCACACTGAGCCAATGATTTCAATGTAGTATCAACTATGATGCCCAGATCTTTTTCCTGGGTAGTAACTCTTAAAATGGTGCCTAATAACATATAGCTATAAATAAATGAATCCAAACCAGCCAGGAAACCATGAATAACACAAAAATTAAATCCTGCTGAATGTGTGCGGGTCAACACATGATTGTTTCAAAGTGACCTCATATAACGTGCCTAGATGGCTACAGGCTCATGAAGCTCTGGGGAGCGTTAGGCCTTTTTAATCATCGGTCACTGTGAATATTTTGAGCGAATGCTTCCACTAGAAGCTAAACATTTTTTGAAAGATACTTCAACCAATGAAGTTATCACAAAGAACACTTATCTTATGAATATATTGCCCTCCAGTCAAAGTTTCACTGGTAATGGCAAACGGTGCAGTCCACGTAGAGATGAAAAGCTAGGCTAGATGAAATTGGTCCAACGATATCCGACACTGTGGTGTTTTGGAGATAACTCCTTCTTCAGGGAATCGGATGATTTTTCTTGCCGGCACAGAGGACTGTAAACTTAAAAGAAAGTGTATTACGTTAGACCCTGTAATATAACATTATAAAGAAATGGCACCAGTATCAGATGGCACTTACTTTCAAAAAATTCTTGTATCACTTTGACTATGTCTCTTAATGAATGCTGTAAAAGGAACACAGGTTGCCCCTGAAGACATGCCTTCGCAATAGAAAAATATTTGTGTTACCTGGACAATGAAAAAGGCTTACATGCGCGATGCTGCAAAGCTGTCTGCTGTCCTGCCGTGAGAAGTCTATCAGTGACGGCGGTGCGAAAAAAAGACGCTGACATTTAAAGATCCAAAGCCCGTGTCATCAAGTGTTGTGCGTCATCAAGGCACCATTTTAAATGAATTCGCTGTCACCAAAGCATCTCGCAAGTTGAAGGCTGTCCAAAAATGGGCATATACATCACTGGCGCCATTTTGAATCTGCTTGCTGTCAGGACATGAAAGAAATGCGTATCCAAGTAAGGGTGTATACGTCATTTGTGCGAACTTGATGTTGTCAATGTAGAAAGAACCTGTCTGTGGGGTTTAGGTATAGCCAGCGGTTCCACTGTATTGGTTTAATGCTGTCATTGGAGGACCCTGACATCTGTGAAATGACAAAAAACATTAGAAAGGCGCACTTTCAGATTAAGGAGAACCATTCGACTTTTTCATTCAGGCCCATAGGTTCCACAGAATGAAGGCGTTAAATCCACTGGTTCTCTTTCAGGTTAAGTAGAGATTGTCTATCTCCGCCGCGCCAAGATGGAGCGACTTGTTCGAGAATAAGCCATTTAAATTGTTTGAATGTGTGATGGAATGAAATACAGTGCTGTACTATGGGTGCCTTTAAGTCTGAATTTTGGCTCGACGTCTATGTTCGACCAAACGGACACGAATTTTCCGCTTGGTGCGACCAATATAGATCTTTGAACATGGGCATATAAGACCATAGATAACAAAATCAGAGTTGCAGTCCACGGTTTGTTTGCGAACAGTTTTGACTTGGCTGTTGTGGTCATGCCACTCAACACCAGTGATTGCTTGAGCGCAAAAGCTACAATTACCACATAGAGTTTGTTCAGGAGGGCTTTGAGTGTGTTCAATGTGTTGTGCTGCTCTCACCACATGTTGTTTAATATTAGTTTCACGACTATTGGTGAACACGGGAGGCATTTGTAAAATGGGATGCGGACTTAGTACTTGCCAATTACGGCAAATTGACTGTTTAATCTGGTGAGTTAAATCCGAGTGTTCCAAAATACATATCAGGTTGGGAGTTTGCTTTTTGTTTCGGTATTGTAGTAATCCATCACGATCAGAGTATTTGGCTCTTTTGAAAGCTCTTTTGATCGATTGCTGAGGGTACCCTCAGCAATGTGTTCAATGTGTTATGCTGCTCTTACCACTTGTTGTTTAATATTAGTTCCACGACTATAGACAAACATGGGAGGGTACCCTCAGCAATCGATCAAAAGGGCTTTCAAAAGAGCCAAATATTCCGATCATGATGGATTACTACAATTCAGAAACAAAAAGCAAACTCACAACCTGATATGTATTTTGGAACACTCAGATTTAGCTCACCAGATTAAACAGTCAATTTGCTGTAATTGGCATGTACTAAGTCCGCATCCCATTTTCCAAACGCCTCCCATGTTCCCCTATAGTCATGGAATTAATATTGAACAACATGGGGTGAGAGCAGCATAAAACATTGAACACATTGCTGAGGGTACCCTCAGCAATCGATCAAAAGAGCTTTCAAAAGAGCCAAATACTCCGATCGTGATGGATTACTACAATACCGAAACAAAAAGCAAACTCCCAACCTGATATGTATTTTGGAACACTCGGATTTAACTCACCAGATTAAACAGTCAATTTGCCGTAATTGGCAAGTACTAAGTCCGCATCCCATTTTCAAAATGCCTCCCATGTTCGCCTATAGTCATGGAACTAATATTAAACAACATGTGGTGAGAGCAGCACAACACATTGAACACACTCAAAGCCCTCCTGAACAAACTCTATGTGGTAATTGTAGCTTTTGCGCTCAAGCAATCACTGGTGTTGAGTGGCATGACCACAACAGCCAAGTCAAAACTGTTCACAAAAAAACCGTGGACTGCAACTCTGATTTTGTTATCTATGGTCTTATATGCCCATGTTCAAAGATCTATATTGGTCACACCAAGCGGAAAATTCGTGTTCGTTTGGTCAAACATAGAAGTCGAGTCAAAAATTCAGACTTAAAGGCACCCATAGTACAGCACTGTATTTCATTCCATCACACATTCGAACAATTTAAATGGCTTATTCTCGAACAAGTCGCTCCATCTTGGCGCGGCGGAGATAGACAATCTCTACTTAACCTGAAAGAGAACCAGTGGATTTATCGCCTTCATTCTGTGGAAACTATGGGCCTGAATGAAAAAGTCGAAGGGTTCTGCTTAATCTGAAAGTGCACCCTTCTAATGTTTTTTGTCATTTCACAGATGTCGGAGTCGTTCAATGTCAGTATTAAACCAATACAGTGGAACCGCTGCTACACCTAAACCCCACAGACAGGTTCTTTCTACATTGACAACATCAAGTCCGCACAAATAACGTATACACCCTTACTTGGATACGCATTTCATTCATGTCCTGACAGTGAGCAGATTCAAAATGGCGCCCGTGACGTATATGCCCATTTTTGGACAGCCTTCAACTTGCAAGATGCTTTGGTGACAGAGAATTCATTTAAAATGGCGCCTTGATGACACACATACCTATATTTGGATAGTCCACGTTCGTCACTTCCGTCTGTCAATTTCAACAATTGGCGGGCTTTGGATCTTTAAATGTCAGCGTCTTTTTTTCACACCACCGTCACTGATAGACTTCTCACGGCAGGACAGCAGACAGCTTTGCAGCATCGCGCATGTAAGCCTTTTTCATTGTCCAAGTAACACAAATATTTTTCTATTGTGAAGGCATGTCTTCAGGGGCAACCTGTGTTCCTTTTACAGCGTTCATTAAGAGACATAGTCGAAGTGACACAAGAATGTTTTGAAAGTAAGTGCTTTGATACTGGCACCATTTCTTTATAATGTTATATTACAGGGTCTAATGTAATACACTTTCTTTTAAGTTTACAGTCCTCTGTGCCGGCAAGAAAAATCATCCGATTCCCTGAAGAAAGAGTTATCTCCGAAACACCACAGTGTCGGATATCGTTGGACCAATTTCATCTAGCCTGGCTTTTCATCTCTGCATGGATTGCACCGTTTGCCACTACCAGTGAAACTTTGACTGTAGGGCAATATATTCATAAGATAAGTGTTCTTTGGTTGAAGTATCTTTCAAAAAACGTTTAGCTTCTAGTGGAATCATTCGCTCAAAATATTCACAGTGACCGATGATTAAAAAGGCCTAACGCTCCCCAGAGCTTCATGAGCCTGTAGCCATCTAGGCACGTTATATGAGGTCACTTTGAAACAATCATGTGTTGACCCGCACATATTCAGCAGGATTTAATTTTTGTGTAATATCATATAGCTACAGCATGGGTTATTTTTCCCTATATGCATCATTGTCCATATTATATTTCATCTACCATATGAAAGCCGAATCTTCCAGTCTCGCAAGGTCTTCCTGCAATTTATCACAATCCGCTTGTGATTTACCTATTCTGAATAATTTTGTGTCATCTGTAAATTTGATCACCTCACTCATCGTACCTCTTTCCAAATCATTTATAAATATACTAAAAAGCATCAGTCCAAGTACAAATCCTTGACACACTTCACTGTTTATCTTTTCCAACTTTGAAAATACATCATTTAATCCTACTCTCTGTTTCCTGTCTTTTAAACAGTTTGCAATCCACAAAAGACCATATCCTCCTATACCTTGACATTCTAATTTTCTTAGAAGTCTCTCATAAGGGACTTTGTCAAATGCCTTCTGAAAATCCAAACATACCTTATATATTGGTTCAGATTTATCCACATGCTTATTCACCTTTTCAAAAAAATGTAGCAGATTTGTGAGGCAAGTTCTCCTTTGGGGAATTCCATATTGACTGTGTCCCATTAAATCATGTCTATCTATATGTTCTGTGATTTTATACTTTATAATAGTTTCTATGATTTTTCCTGGCACTGAAGCCAGGCTCACCAGTCTATCGTTTCCTGGATCACTTCTGGAGCCCATTTTATATATCGGGGTTATATTGGCCACCTTCCAGTCTTCAGGTACAGCGGATGATTTTATAGATAGGATACAAATTACTTGTAATAGGTCTGAAATTTCATTTGTGAGTTCTTTCAGAATCCTGGGATATATACCATCAAGCCCAGGTGATTTGCTACTCTTCAGTTTGTCAATCTGGCCTACGACATTTTCCAAGTTCACCATTATTTGGGTCAGTTCATCTGAATTGTTACTCTTGAAAACTGTCTCTGGAACAGGTATCTCCCTAGCATCTTCCTCAATAACACTGAAGCAAAGAATTAATTTAGTTTTTTCCGCAATGGCCTTATCTTCCCTAAGTGCCTCTTTAACCCCTTGATCATCTAACGGTCTAATTGACTCCCTCGCAAGTTTCCTGCTTCGGATATATTTTAAAAAGTTTTTATTATCAGTTTTTGCCTCTACAGTCAACTTCTTTTCAAATTCTCTTTTAGCCTGGCTTATCAATGTTTTACATTTAACTTGGCAATGCTTATGCTTTTTGCTATTTTCTTCAGATAGATCCTTCTTCCAATTTTTCAAGGAAGATCTTTTGGATAAAATAGTCTCTTTCACTTCACCTTTTAACTATACTGGCAATCATTTCGCCTTCCATCCTTCCACCTTTCTTAATGCTTGGAATATATCTGGACTGCGTTTCTAAGATTTCCACGCTGTTGTACTTTCTTATCCTTTGTAGCTACCCCTTTCATTTTTTTCTGGTTTTCTCATTTTCTCAAAATTTCCCTTTTGAAAGTTTAGTGCTGGAGCCATGGATATACTTACTGTCTCCTATCTAGTTATTAATTCAAATTTGATCATGTTATGATCACTATTGACATATGGCCCCACCACTGTTAATTCTCTCACCAAATTCTGTGCTCCACTGAGAATTAGATCTAAAATAGCTCCCTCTTTCATCAGTTCCTGAACCATTTGCTCCATAAAGCTGTCATTTATTTCATCCAAGAACTTTCTCTCTCTAGCATTTCCTGACATTACATTTACCCAGTCAATATCGGGATAATTGAAATCTCCCATTATTACTACATTACCAATTTGGTTAGCTTCCCTAATATCTCTTAGCATTTTATCAACTGTCTTATCATTTTGGCAAGGTGGATGGTAGTATACTCCTATCTCTATACTCTTCTCCAACATCATGGGATTTTTACCCATAAAGATTCTATTGAGCATTTAGTCTCTTGCAGGATCCTTATCCTGTTGGACTCTCTGCCATTCCACACATAAAGCACCCCCTTCCACCAAATTGCTCCTCCTTATCACTGCGATATAATTTGTATACTGGTATGTCACTATCCCATTGGTTATCCTCCTTCCACCATGTCTCTGAGATGCCAATTAAGTCTATCTCATCATTCATTGTCATATGCTCTAACTTTCTCATCTTACTTCTTAGACTTCTGGCATTAGCATACAGACATTTCAAAGTGTATTTTTTGTATGTATTAGCAGCCTGCTTTATGATTGGTGTTCCACGGGGTACTCCCATGGACTGCTGCTCTCACCTCTGTGCTGGTCCAGTTACTCTTGCCTCCAAGGGAGATGAAGACACCCCCAGCCACTTCTGCCCTGGGCTGTTCTGTTGCTCCTCGATGTGGTGAGATGCTGATGCCGACTCCGATGCTTTAGGCATGTCACCCACGGCTCCTACTGATGACACCTGACTCTGAGGCCTATAAAAAGCCTCTCCCGACATTGCTCCAGTGCCTTGGCAACAGGTCCTCCTACTTGCAAGTAGTGCATGTTGTAATCATTCCCCGTCTTCGGTTCCAGCATTCCAGTGTCTTATTCTTCTACTCCAGTGTCATCTTCTTCAGTTCCAGTGTCTTCGTTATCCAGTTCTTGTGGTCCTCATCTTGTCCATCAGTCTCCAGGGTCATCTCATCAGTTCTTCAGTTCTTCAGTGTGTCTTGTCTGCTGTGCTGCTCCCTGCCTTCCTGTCCTGTCTCTTCGTTCCACCTTCCCTATGGACGTATACCCGGTATTGACCTTGGCCTGACTTTTGGATTTCCTTGAGTGCCACCTGCCACTGACCACTGCCTGATTCCTGAACATCCTTGAACACCTCCTGCCATTGATCACTGCCTGAATCCTGGACAGCCTTGAATGCCACCTCCATTGACCGGAGTCTGCTTCCGGAATCAATTGTTCTACCCAGCGACCTCTACAGATCTCCTGACCATCAGCAGAGGCACCCACCTAAGACTTGCCAACCCCAGCACCCAAAGGCTCAAACTGAGGGGAACATGAGCTAGTATAGGCGAAGCTCCAGTTGGGCCTCTACCTCGTCCGACTCCATCTGCCAATGGTGGGGACCTGCAGGACTCCTCCCTGTAGTTTGCACCAACTCCACCTCGGTACAAGGGTCCCTGACTCCAACATCTGCTTTTCAGTTAACAGGGATAATTTAGAATCTTTTAGCTCAGGTGATTCTTTACTTATAGGCACATGGATTACTTTTGCTTTTATTAGAACCTCTCTGTTAGGATGGCCTAACTCTCCTGCTTCATTAGTATCTTTCAAATATACCTCTTGCTGAACCATGTGCTGTTGTCAGCCCGGGCCTAGGCCAGAATCAGGCCTCCAAGCCTAGGTCTTACACAGGGCCTAGGCCATGGTCACTGTGATCTTCCTCAGCCTAGGCCTATACAATGTGACAAGATGATAGCTAAAGCTGGAAGAATACTGGGCTGCATAAAGAGAGGAATAACCAGTAAGAAAAAGGAGATGATAATACCCTTGTACAGGTCCTTAGCAAGGTCTCATCTGGAATACTGTGTTCAGTTCTGGAGACCATATCTCAAGAAGGTTAGAGACAGGATGGAGGTGGTGCAGAGAAGGGTGACCAAAATGGTGTCGGCTATCAGAAGACCTATGAGGAGAAGCTGAAGGATCTGAATATGTACACCCTAGAAGAGAGGAGGTACAGGGAAGATATGATACAGATACCTTCAGATACCTGAAAGGTTTTAATGATGCATGAACTTCAAAACTTTTCCGTTGGAATGAAAACAATAGAACTAGGTGTCATGAAATGAAACTCCGGGGGGATGACGGGTGACTCAGAACCAATGTCAGGAAATATTTCTTCACAGAAAGGGTGGAGGATGCCTGGAATGCTCTTTCAGAGGATGTGATGAAGACAAAAACAGTCAAAGCATTCAAAGGGGCATGGGATAACCACTGTGGATCTCTATAGGCTAGAGGACAGAAATGAGGAAAGAGTGCAGGAGGATAACTTGCCGGTGCGGTGGTTACTACCCTTAACAGATGCTCTCCACTTAGACGGAAGGAGGGAGAAGAGGAACTGGATTCAGATAACAACCGAAGGCCCCAAGTTCTACGGTCTGGGATACTGATACACAAACATAAGGGAAAAAGCACAGTACTGCTTCTACAGCCAAGTCCTAAAGGAAATGAAGAAGGCGTGCATGGGGTTAAATTGCTGATGCAGCAGTTTACTACCCTTAGCAGAAAGCATGAGGATTACTACCCTTAAATAATAAGCCTCGATGCTTTAAATGCAACTGAAACATTGCTCCCTGCTTCAATGGCGGAGGGAAAGGGAAATTGGATTCAAATAGCTACCAAAAAAGCCACAACTTCTATGGTTTGGGATACTGATATGCAGACATAAGGGAAAAAGCACAGGACTGCCTCTGCAGCCAAGTCCATAAGCAAAGCACGTCAAGCAACACTGAATTTTCAAGAAAGCTCGTCACCCAGTTAAAAATGTGACTAGCTGAAATTTTTATGGGTATTATAAAGTTTGGGATAACTGCACAGAGTGACAGTTACTAGCCTTAAGAGAAATATGGGAGTAACCCACACAGAGTGGCAGTTACTACCTTAAGCCTCCTGGGCAGACTTTCTGCTGTCATTTCTGTGTTTCTATGATAAAGTCCAGGTCTCATCAATGGATCCCCACCATTCTGGGTAAGTGGGGGCCAGGAAGGATCCTGATCCCGGCATGTTTCTGGATGGGAGGGATGGGTAGTGGGGATGGCAGGCCTTGGAAGTCCCTATTTCCTACTTTTTTTTTCTGGTTTGGGTTTTTATGTTTATGTTATTTTTATTAAATACATGAAATAAACATTAAACGAATTGAAATTCTTGTGAACCCCCCCCCCCCCCTCCAAAATGAAACAAAACAATTTTTTTACCCCTGCGTGCCCTTAGTGGTAGGGGAGGTGGTGGAAACAGAAGCAGTAACTAGGGATGTGCAGGCAAAATATTTTTTATTTGGTTTATTTCTTTAATTTTCTTCCTGCTTTTTGACCAAAGAAACAGACTTCTTTGTAAGTATTGATAGCTTTTAGTGATCCATCATGAGAATTTTCTAAAAGTGATGTTGTACCTGAGCTGTTGAGATCATATTTTTTTCTTTCTTCTGATGCTAGATATTTGCATGAGTTTTGTACCAATGGAAAGCAATTGGGCTGAAGAAATGAAAAATAGTTTATCTAAGTACACATGAAGAAATAAAGAGTTACTGAGTTTGAAAATTTTATTAGAAAATAATGTAAAATTCCTTTGCTCATATGGGATGGCTAACATCTCTACAGGACTTACTATATGGAATAATATTTCAACTTAATAGACTTATTGAGGCCAATATTCAAAGAAATTAGAACAGATAACTTATCCAGCAACATTTAAGTTATCCTACACATTGAGTGTGATACAAATCCTACTGAATACCTGATTAAAATTATTCTTCTATTTTTAGACAGATAACTTTAAACCTAATCAACAACTTTTTGATAGGTTTAATGATGTCAGACCTCATATGGCTGGATAACGTTAGCCTTAACCATCTATATTCAAAAGAATAGAGCCAGTTACCCAGTAGCCTTGCTAGGTACTTCAAAGATTGAGGGCACGCGCCCATAGGTCCTTTCCTTCTCTTGCCCCCCCCAGGGGTTGCCAATGTTTCCACACGCCAGGACTGGCTGTTATTGTTTGGGATAGTTGTGGATGGATCCTTGGGCCGGTGGCAGATGACCTCGCCCCCGGGGGAAGATCCCGAGAGGGACCACCGGTCAGGCTCAGAGTTTGGAGACAGACACACTAGATCTTTTAATAAACTGCATAGTGAACCACCAGAGCTGGCAGTAGTGAACTGGAAGCGCCCGGCTGGGCTGTAGTCCCTCAGGTACTGGAACAGCGATCCCAGGATGGCAGAGCTGTAGAGAAACTGAATATAGTGAGTAGGCAGGGTATGCAGAGTTCAGGAATGGTAACACTTGATGGTAACACTCACACAATAGTCTCATGAAGCAGTCCAGGAGCTGGAATGGATTAGGCCCTCGAGGAGCAAGTACCTGGTTCCAGGGAAAGCTCTGAGAGAAGGATAGTAACTCTCTGGTGTTGTACACAGCGATGACTTCCTGGCAGAAGTGGTATTCAGAAGCAGGTCCGAAAACGTGGGCCCTCGAGGAGCGAGTACCGGTTCCAGACTGTGACCTGAAAGGCAAAAGAGAAACGAGGCCCCCGAGGAATGGGTACCCCTGGTAAGTCCAAGAAGGCAGAGTAGCTAGGAGCAAATGAAAACCTTTCCTTTCCTTTCCATTCCTTGCTAACTCGATTAGTTAGCGAATTCAGAGACCTTAAATATCTGGTGCGGATGACGTCATCTCAGGGGGACGCCCCTGAGGTTCACGCCACTGCTGGTACTTGAGTCAGGGCTGCGCCGCGCGCTCACCCTTAGGCTTCTGGGAAACATGGCGGAGTGCAGCGTCTTGCCGGTCTGGGGATGCTGGAGGAGGGCAGCAAGATGACGCCACGGCAGCCAAACATCCAACAAGCAAAGAGGGATTCACCACAGAGGTAAGGAGGGCGGGGTGGAGACGTTAGGCAGCGATGGTCGCAACACTGGCACTTGAAGACCAGGGAGTGGAGAGGAGAGATAACTAACACTCCCCTTATTTGCATACATTTGCATAAATATATAATCACTGCCCCTGAATGTTGTGGCTCCCGGCCGTGGTCTGCCACGGCCGGCCCCCCCTACCTTTCCACTGTGAGCCAGTGCTCCTCCCGGTTGGCGTGGTGCCCCTACTATGGGGCTGACTGACTGCGGCCTCCCACGTGGTTCGAACGCCGCCGCCCGGCTTCCTGCGGAGCCCTCCCTAGACATGCGTGCGCGCTGGAGGCTCCGCTTCTTAAAGGGCCTGGGGCGGGAAATATTGGTCTGGCCTCTTCTGATGACGTCTAAGCTTAGGACTATTTAAACCCAGCCTCAGTGTTCAGCCCCTTGCTTGGCAACAGGTCGTCTCCTCAGAGTGCTAGTTGCTGCATTCCTTTGCCTACTAGTTCCTGCCTGAAGTTCCTGATCCAGTTCCCGACCTTGCTCTGTCCCGGTCCTTGCTCCTTCTTTCGTACTCCAGTTCCTGAGTTCCTCTTCGGCTTGATCTCCTGGTACCGACCCCTGGCTTGCTTCTTGTCTTCACTCGTCTGCTGCCCATCTCTACCCCTGGCCTGGTTTCCTAGTCTCTGCCTGCCTGCTGCCTGCCCCGGATCCTCGGATTGGACTCTCGTTCTGCTTCTCTGCTGCCAGCCCAAACCTGGACTCCTGACCTAATCTTCGTCGCTCTGCTCCTGCTTTGCCGAGGCAACCTGCACCTAAGTCCTGCCGGCCCCGGTACCCAAGGGCTCAACCTGTGGGGAATGAGGGCTGGTATAGGTTAAGCTCCAGCTGGGTTGACTTCACCTTCACTACCTACCGGAAATGGGAACCACTGAAGGCCATCCCTCTGTAGTAGCGCTAACACCTGTCCCGGCCCAAGGGTCCACAACCATAACACCTGAATCTGCCTTCTCTTTCTTGTCCCTCTGTTCTTTCTTCTCTAGAATTCCCAGGACAGTGGCAATGGACAATCTATCAATGGATCAAAAGAATCAACAGAGCCATCAATGATGAGTGATGCACTCATGAATCTATTTGAAACACTGTAAGAATGATGGAGTATAATCCACATAGAAGAATTCATTCCATTAATTTTGTATGCACGTGTGTATTATGGGTACATTGATCATTTTTTTACAATGTTACAATGTTTACAATGACAAAGTTCCTCATGAGAGGAAGTGATATGTATTGTATACAGGAACTTCCGGTATATAAAAACTAAAAATAAATAAATAAATAAATGAGAGGCTTCTAGGAAAAGTAAAAAGTCATGGGATAGGTGGCGATGTCCTTTCGTGGATTGCAAACTGGCTAAAAGACAGGAAACAGAGAGTAGGATTAAATGGGCAATTTTCTCACTGGAAGGTAGTGGACAGTGGAGTGCCTCAGGGATCTGTATTGGGACCCTTACTTTTCAATATATTTATAAATGATCTGGAAAGAAATACGACGAGTGAGATAATCAAATTTGCAGATGACACAAAATTGTTCAGAGTAGTTAAATCACAAGCAGATTGTGATAAATTGCAGGAAGAACTTGTGAGACTGGAAAATTGGGCATCCAAATGGCAGATGAAATTTAATGTGGATAAGTGCAAGGTGATGCATATAGGGAAAAATAACCCATGCTATAATTACACAATGTTGGGTTCCATATTAGGTGCTACAACCCAAGAAAGAGATCTAGGTGTCAGAGTGGATAACACATTGAAATCGTCAGTACAGTGTGCTGCGGCAGTCAAAAAAGCAAACAGAATGTTGGGAATTATTAGAAAGGGAATGGTGAATAAAACGGAAAATGTCATAATGCCTCTGTATCGCTCCATGGTGAGACCGCACCTTGAATACTGTGTACAATTCTGGTCGCCGCACCTCAAAAAAGATATTATTGCGATGGAGAAGGTACAGAGAAGGGCTACCAAAATGATAAGGGGAATGGAACAACTCCCCTATGAGGAAAGACTAAAGAGATTAGGACTTTTCAGCTTGGAGAAGAGACGACTGAGGGGGGATATGATAAAGGTGTTTAAAATCATGAGAGGTCTAGAACGGGTAGATGTGAATCGGTTATTTACTCTTTCAGATAGTAGAAAGACTAGGGGGTACTCCATGAAGTTAGCATGGGGCACATTTAAAACTAATCGGAGAAAGTTCTTTTTACTCAACGCACAATTAAACTCTGGAGTTTGTTGCCAGAGGATGTGGTTAGTGCAGTTAGTATAGCTGTGTTTAAAAAAGGATTGGATAAGTTCTTGGAGGAAAAGTCCATTACCTGCTATTAAGTTCACTTAGAGAATAGCCACTGCTATTAGCAATGGTTACATGGAATAGACTTAGTTTTTGGGTACTTGCCAGGTTCTTATGGCCTGGATTGGCCACTGTTGGAAAACAGGATGCAGGGCTTGATGGACCCTTGGTCTGACCCAGTATGGCATCTTCTTATGTTCTTATGTTAATATTATGAGTGCATCCATACCCTTCACTGATATCTTCTCAAGGTGTACTCACAGCTAGCTGAGGGACCCAGATATAGCAGAGCACATCATACAGCCACTTACATTCCACCTCTGGATTACAGTACTGTAGAAATTTAAAAATTGTGCAGTCTTGAATTCGATGCTGACAACAAATTGGCAATGAATTTTCTGAAAAAAATTGTATTACAATTACAATATTGTAAACTTTCCATACCAATATATCACAAACTGCCAACACTTACATAGTAAAAACCCTACATATGAAAAGGGCACATGGCAAACATTACTTTGTTACCTCATGAATGGTTGATCAGATCTTTTTCAAAGATCTAGAAACACATCTTGTTCTGTTAATTGGGGTCAGTGTTTCCAAAAAATCTCCCTTAAGCCGCCTTTGTTCTTCAAAGAAAATTGCCGATTAAAGGCTAGATTCTTTCTTAGCGCCAAGGTCAGCTTATCCTTAGCCACAATCTGCAGCTTGCGCCCGACCTGCCATAATTATTTAAATAATGCTTGATCTTCCTACATTCCTTTGAACACTTCCCTTCAAAATGTATTTACACACCTGTTCCTTCCTTGACACTGTTACGAATCGCACAAGTACAGTGAAGACCTCTCCCTACCATTTACAGTTATCCTCAAGGTTTAATTACATCTGAAGAATATCCAATTTAAGACTTCCACGGTATCTGGTCCCCCTGACGCAGCCCTGACACGAAATACGGCCGTGTCGGGGTCCCTGTATTCCCACTATAAACCATGGTATTTTTTCAATGTACACCACTTATGTGTCTGTCTCTACATTAAAAGTCCTTCCCATTGAGATGTATTGACCAGTGATTGATGTCCGCCACGTATTAGTTACGTTGCAAATATTACACTAGACCTACAACACCACTATACCTCCTATCAGGAAAATAGAACAAACCAAGCTGCTATAGATCTCTGTACAGAAACTACATACTACTAAAATATCTCACCTTGGTCACACATGCAGAACACAGACAAACCTCAAACACAGACTAAAGAGACAAAATATAAATAGAAACAAGCAGACAAACTCAACTTGAAACCACAACAAGCCAAACTCTGTATGCAGTGCAACAATGAAAAAACACAAATATCATCATGCCACATAAAACATAAAAAATAAAATATCATAATAAAACCATACTCAAAGAAAGATTAAACATTTCAAAACAACTGCAACAAAAAATCCAATAATTAAAAATTTGTATAAAAATTTTAAAAAATGTCCTAAGCACCAATAAAATATTTCAAAACAGCAGACACAACAAATATCACCCAATAATGAAAACAAAAAAATCCCTTTCACTTGAAACTTGGGAACTCTTCATTTCCAGTCATCCTGCGATTGTTATGAATTAGTGGGGGAAGAGGATGCAAAAACATACTTTTTTTCTCTCTCTCTCTCACATATATACACACTCTCCAAAATGCACAGGCTCACTTGCTCACACACACATGCTCTCTCTCTACCATATGCTTTCTCAAATACACATACAAACACACACACACACACACACACACACACATACATGCTCATTCATATACTTTTTTACACACAAAATACTCTCTTTCTTTCTCCCTGGAACATATGGGCAACAGTAGCCTCCTACTTGAAATCATGCAATATCTCTCCCTCTCTCTTCTCACACACGTACACACACACACAACACACACACACATATACACATACATGCACATATGCTTTCTGTCACTCAGACACATACACATGCTCTTAGGCTCGCTCTCTCTCTCACATACACTCTCATGCTCTCTCTCATACACACACACTCATGTTCTCTGTCTCACACACAGGCACACATGCACTCATGCTCTCTGTATCTCACACACATGCACTTATGATCTTTGTCTCTCTTTCACACACAGGCACACATGCTCTCTTTCTTTCTCTCACACACAGCTGTCTGTCTCTCTTTCACAGACATGCACACTCATGTTCTTTTTCTCTCTCTCACACACATATGTACACATGCTCGCTGTTTCTTTCCCCAGAGTGTGCAGGGTACAGGGAGAAGCAACCTTCTTTCTTCAGCTCTGCAGACCCACTGACACAGCAGTCTCCTACTCAAGGTTTGCAGGCCCAGCAGAACCCCCTGCAGCCTCCTCCGTGGGATGCACAGGTCTGATCGACATTTCAGTCACCAACAACTTGAGCTGCGAGGACCAGGCTGACAGAGCTGTAGCCCCTTCTCCTCAGGGCATGTGGGCCCAGCAGACACAGCAGCTGCCTCCTTCCCCTCCTCAGGCTAAGCAGGCCCCACCGACACAGCTGTATTGCACCCTCCTCTTTAGCAGGAACTGAAACTCAGAGCCCTGAGCTTTGGACTCGGGTCAGGGGCCTTTGTGCCTGATACTAAGAATGCCCCTGTAGGTAATTGGTGCTGCTTAATTTAAAAAAAAGCAAACAAACCTGGTAGGCCTAGTGGCCCAATCATTGCCCTCCCCAAAAGCTGTAAATCATGGGCCCTGCCAGGCTGAGCAACCTCCCCCCTTCCATCCTCAAGCCTCTCTGATGGATTTAAAGTTATCAAGCAGAAGGGCTCTGGGACCAGCCTCCTCTGGTGTTAAGATTCATGGCTCGGCCCCGCAAGCCACTGCACTTACCCCCAATGCCGCCATGAGCGTGCAGGCTCCAGCCTCCAAAGTGGCCTGATTGCCTGCCTCCTGGACCTGACCTCTTGTTTGGACCTGACCGTGATTGCCTGCCGCCTGGACCTGACTTCTTGTTCGGATCTGACCATGATTGCCTGCCGCCTGAACCTGACTTCTTGACTGGACCTGACCACTCTTTTCTGCTGCCTGCCCCAATCTCGGCCTGTCTCTGATTCTGTTAGTCTGCTGCCTGCCCTGACCCTGGCGTGCGATTGGACTCTTGCCATTGTCACTGCCCTGGGGACCTGCCTAAGTCACCCTGGCCACTTGTTATCTTTTCTGCTAGGAGTTAACAATCTGTTAGAGTTGGACTGCGGAGTTAGCAATCTGTTGACGGAGCCGCTAGGAATTAGCAGTCTGTTAGGGTTTGCTCCTCCCAAGGGGAGGAGTCAGTAATCCTGTTGAGCTTTGCTCCCCCAGAGGGGAGGAGCTAGCAATCTGTTAGCGACTCTGCTAGGATTTGCAGTCTGTTGGCAAACTGTTATAGAGTTGCTCCCCAGAGGGGAGAAGTCTGCAACCATATAAGATAGATCTGTTCTTCCAGAGAGGAGGAGTTAGTATCTGTTATGGATCTCCGCACAGAGTGGCAACCTGATATACGAGAGTTCCCCTACCAAGTAGCAATTGGTTATGATACAGTTCCTGAGGAAGGAGATGTTAGCAACAGTTGAGGGTTAGACTGTAAGTAGCAGTTTGTTGTACTCAGCTCTTGAAGTGTGAGAGATGAGCACTCTAATGTAGAATGGGGAATCCTTGGGCCGATGGCAGATGACAGCGCCCTCAGGAGGATATCATGAAAGGGACCACCGACCAGGCTGGAGTATGGAGAGAGACACAGATAGTTCTTTAGAACCACCAGAGGTGGCAGTAGTGAGCTGATGTGCCCGGCAGGGCTGAAGTCCTTCAGATCCTGGAACTTCTGTCTCCGGGTTTGCTGAGCTGTAGAGAGATACTCATAGATAGTGAGTAGACAGGGTATGCTGGATACATAACCAGAAGTAGATGATATACTCACATAGATTAATAAGAAGGCTCAGTAGCTGGAGAGAGTTAGGCCCTCGAGGAGCAAGTACCTTTTTCCAGGGACAGCTCTGAGAGAGCGATGGTAACTCACGGTTATCTATCTCTGTAATGGTTTCTTAGGCAATAGAGAATAGTTAGTATATTCAGGAACAGGAGCCTCTAGGCGAGTACTGGTTCCTATATGCAAACTGAAATAAGAACTCACAGCTTCTGAAATAGAAGAGAGTCATCGGAGGGTTTTAGGAACATGGGCCCTCGAGGAGCGAGTACTGGTTCCTATCTGCAATCTGTAATAATAACTTGCGATCTCCGTACCCACGATAGCGTCTTAGACAAAAGAGAATCTTCAGAGTTCTAGGAACATGGGCCCTCGAGCAAGTACCGGTTCTTATATGCAACTGGAATAGAAACTCACAATGTTCATGTCTGCGATCGCTTCCAGGCAATAGGGAGTCTTCTGAGCGTTCAGGAACGTAGGCCCTCGAGGAGCGAGTACCGGATCCCGTCTTAGCAATCAGAAAACAGAGGAGACAGCGGGGCCCCCGAGGAGCGGGTACCCCTGGTAAGTTCGAGGAGGCAGAGCAGTGGAGAATGAAGCGGGTCGAGATGATTCCCGCAATCAATCCCTTACAAGCTCCAGTCGTAAGCGTAAGCAAAGACCTTTTATGTTGGAAGCGGATGACTTCACTACGGGGGAGACGCCCCTGAGGTTCGCACCCTTGCTGGTACAAACTTTGGAGCGCACGCGCCCTACATCATCAGGAACATGGCGGATCCGCAGCGTCAGGCCAGCCCGGGAACTCCGGGAAGAAACAGCGAGGAGAAGCCGCAGCAGCAATTGTCCATCAGGCCCAAAGGGAGTCGCCTCAGAGGTAGAGAGGGTGGAGCAAGGGCACGAGCAAGCATGAATGCAACACTACCAGAACCCAAGGGCTCAACCTGCGGGGGAGATGGCTGGTATAGGTGAAGCTCAAACCTTTCCCACTTCAGGGCATGTTCTCCAGCTGCCAGAATAGGCCTCGTAGGGTCGTCTGTGAGGCTGCATCAACTATGCCTCAGAGCAAAGGGCTCACCCCCACGCCACCCTTCACATCTGGTGAATCGGGGGAGGAGGCTTGGCTATATTCTTTTGAATATAGCTGGTTAAAGGCTAAGGTTATCCAGCCACATGAGGCCGGATCATTTTAGACCTGCTCTCAGCTAACTTATCAGAGTTAGCCAGATAAGTTATTTGGTTAACTCATCCCTATCCCAAAATGCTCCTTACTAATTTGGCTAAATTTTAGCCAAATAATGAATTATCCAGCTAAAAGCAGGATAAGTAGTACCAAGGATATTCAAAACTCAGCAATTAGCCAGATAACTTACACATTATCCAGCTAAATGCCTTTGAATATCGGCCTCATTGTCTATCTGTGTTGAAATGCTTTTCTAGATACTTTTGATTATGACATTAAATAAATGTGCTTTTGTTTGCATGAATATTCTCTTTTAAGAGAAAATAAACCACCAGGAGAGATAGCCTGACACATGCAGATGTAATCGTATATTGCATATTCATAGCTTCTGTGTTATCACATCCTATCCCTCACCTTTCACATTCTCTAGCACACCTCAAATCTTCCTCACATTTCCATTGTTTATTTCACAACATTTCTTTTGGCCTAGTTTAGCTACATTTGTGAGGTGATTTTTCTGGGCTGAAAGTTAAGAGAAGAGAGTTATTTTGGCTTTGGCTTATACTGCTTAACTTCTTGATTAGTGAAAGAGTAGGGTGACGGAAGGACTTGAATTCCTAAACTAGGAACTGAAGTTGAAATGGAGGATTTAAAATACGACGATCAATAGCATTTTCACAATATGAATATGGAGGTTATTAGTCATGCTCTTGGCACCATTACCAATGTATTAAAATGTCTTGGTAGCATATTCAAATAATGGTAGGATATTTGGATAGAAAAGAGTAACTGTTTGAGACTTGAGGACTTAAATATGTATCCCCTAATTGAAAGGAGAGGCAAGCAGGATACAATAGAGACATTTAAATACCTGAAAAGTATTAGCCTCCGCTACCTGAAGTAATACTGTGTTTTGCTGCGCCACCTGCTGTTGGCTAACGTTCTGTAATTGCTGCTGGCCGGTAGTGAGGAGCTGGATCACCCGCTCCATTCCATTGCTCTTGTGCGGTCCAGTTACTTACCTCTCCGGGGAGAGGAGAGAGGACGATTATTTTAAAAACAAAAAAAAACAAAAACCCGCTGGCCTGTCCAGCCCTTGCTCACTCCTTGTCAGGTAGGGATAGCCCCCCTTGGCTTATGCACAGACGCGGGTTGCAGCTGGGCCCCAGGAAAGAACTCCTCTGCAGAGGTTTTTTTTCTCCTTTTTGTGGCTTCAGGCCTTTGCCTGTATTTTATACTTCTGTGCTCTTCCCTTCTAGCTGCAACTTCTTCTTTCCCATCCTCTTTCTTTAGACAGGTTACACCCAATCAGCTTTTCACTTTCCTCTGGAGGCTTTGGTTTTCTCTGTTTGCCAGGCTTAGAGAAAAAAAAAAAATCTCATGTGGTAGCTCTAGCAATGAATAGCTTGATAACAGCCACAAGAAACCACCAAGTAGACTGGCTGTGACTTCAGTGCACTTTATTTACAGTGGATTAATTCAAACAAATCAACAGCATGCTTTCACTTCATATTATTAACAATTCAGCTCACCTTTTTTTCAGGTATGCACAAACCTTTAGTTAGGGGAAGTCCTTGCAATCAGTAGCTCTCTCTCTCTCTGCTTCCCAGAGGCTCTCCCAAGCTCTCTCTGCCCTCACAACGTAACCCTGGCTAAAGGCAACTCGCCAGGACCAGAATCCCTTGCAGTGCTAATCCTTAAGGAGGGCCGGTCCAGCTACCTGTGACCAGTCTTTTAAGTGATTTGAGGGAGTTTCGTATGGACTCCCTCACCAGATCCATATTCAAAAAACCACTGAATGGGTAAGGTATCCAGAACATTTTATCTGGATGTTCAGCAGTATTTATCCGGCTAAAGTGCTGCTGAATATATTTGGATAAAGTTATTTTCAATAAGTTTATTATGTATTTATTAATTATAAGGGTTTATTACTCACTCTTCTACTGGAGTACTCAGCACCAGATACAAAATTATCAAATAGTTTATATCCATGACAAAGAACGAAAACCTAAATAAAATAATATATGAATATGTAGGTGAAAAAGAGCATGATACATAAAGATACATGAATCAAAACCATGATATATGTGTTACGGGTTGGCCCCTCGAGCACCCACACTTACCGTTCGACACCATCTGTGCCACCATGGCTGCCAAGTGAGGCCGTCACTTCCATGTGGCAGAGCAGCGCCATAGATGCTGCCATGCCTTGCACGGCCCAGACAACTCCAGTCCCTGCTGTTGCTCCCTGTAGCTTGAAAATGCCATTGTCCCAGCACCACTTCTGTTTTCCTGTGCAGCCTTGAGCCGCCACTGACACTGTCTCTGCCTTTCATGTGGCTGTACACTGCCGTCGCAGTCTGGCCTTAGCAGCTGCTTCCATGGCAGGAGAGATGCCACTGGTCACCATATGGCAGAGAGATGCCGCCGCTGCCTTTGGAATTTGAGGCCTAGAATGCCACCTAATGCCGCTACTGATCCTGTCCTCCCTAGGTGTGAGCATACCTCTGACTGGAATTTTAAGGGTACCATAGCAGGAAAAGCTCCACGGCCCCTTCTGATGATGTCATTGCTTTGGGCCTTTAAAGACTACTTCCTCCTTTGCTCAAGGCCTTCACAAGGATATCCTGTGGTTATTGGTCCTTCAAAGTCTCCTGTTTCTTGAAGTTTTCTTCTCCTGGTCTTCTGTGTCCAAGTCTTCATTCCTGAGTCCAAGTCTTCAGAATCCCGTCCAACTATTCACCGCTGGTTCAAGTCTTCAGAATCTTTTCCAACTTCCAAGTCCGTGTTTCTGAGTCCGAGTTCCTAGTTCCTGAGTCTGAGTTCCTGAGTCTGAGTTCCAAATCCAAGTTCCTAAGTCTGAGTTCCTAGTCTGAGTTCCTGAGTCTGATCAAAAGTCTGAATTCTGAATCCTGAGTCCGAAGTCTGAGTCTGAGTTCCTGAGACTGAGTTCCAAATCCAAGTTCATGAGTTCATGAGTCTTTTCCATGGTCTCTGGAGTTCTTTTTCCAGCTACCTACCTGTTCCAAATCCTGAGACCTCGTCTTGTTCCATCCAGCCATGTTCCTGTTTCAAGCCATGTCAAAGTCTTCAGTGTTATATCCAAGTCTCCAGCATCTTGTCCATGTCTCCAGAGTCTGTCCGGCCTCCAGAGTCTTGTCCGGCCTCCATCTGTCCTCACACTCAAACTGCTTGTCTGGCCTCCGTCTGTCCTCATGCTCAAACTGCTTTGAAGTGGCATAGGTTGCTGGCTCTCAGTTACTGGAGCATGTTGGATGTCCAAATGTTCCTGTTCCAAGCCAAGAATATTCCTGTTCCAAGTCAAGAGTTTCTTGTTTGAGCCAGCCCATGCCCTGATGCACTCACCCACCAGCAGTGTGAACCACAGCAAGCCCTGGGGTTGTGTCGGTCACGTTGCGACACAGGGGCTCACACCCTTGAGTGCCCATCCATGCTCACAACAATATGATACATAAAACATAGCATACTTACACAGAAACCAATGTTGACAATAGTGGAGCCTAGGGAAACAGTCTAGGGGCAAGGGAAGTCAGAGGTACAGAAGTAGGTGGTAATATTTTAAATTATCCCATGGGGATATTGCTGGTTAAGAAGGGTAGGCTTGGTGAAAGAGCTAGATCTTTCCCATATGGTAGAATGCTATATATTGGTTGCTAGTCTGGTCTATGCTGGGAGAGAGATCCAGAGCCTGGGGATGAAAAGAAGGTGCACATACAAGTTCATGCCAGCCTGGAATCATTACGAGCAGGGAGCTATAGGAGGTCCTTTTTTCAGATTATAGTCTGTGAGACGGATTATAGGGAGACAGATGATCCTTCAGATAGATTGTCTTGGGTTTTTTTTTTTATAATTTAAAGGCAATACAGAAGGTTTGAATTGGGCCTAGTAATGTGTTGGAAACCAGTGTTGATTCAGGAGGATTGGGATAATATAGCCTCTGGGTGCAGCCAAATAATATCCATGCTGCAGCAGTCTGCACTAGCTGTGGATGGTTTAGGATTTTTTGTGGGATACGCATGTGTAGAGCATTGCAGTAGTCTAGTCAGAATAAGACAAATGCATATATGAGCATGATCAAATTGTCTCTCTCCAAATATAGTTTTATTTACTTTAGTTGCTGGAGGTGGTAGAAGACACTCCTAAAAACTGTGGTGATTTGGGATTCCTTGTTTAATATGGAGTCCTAAAAGCACATGCATTTGGGATGTCCTCCATCATCTTCAATGCAAACTTCCAGATGATGCTTGTATCTTGGATAGATGCTGTCAATGTGAGATAACATATCAAGTTTAAAAATTATCGTACTGACGTATTTGAAGCACATGACCAGATTTTATTTAATGAATAAAATAAGATAACATAACATGGATCATTCTGGAGAGAACAAAATATCAGTAGTATAAGAATTCCATATCAGAATTCAAACCACTGGGGTAAACAGTATCAAAAATCCAAAGCTGCTCCTTTTCGGCTAGCAATTCAGGCAAATTGTCATTCCTATGATGTGACTGAAAACAATCAATCACAATCCAGAAAAATTCTTCAAAAGGATATTGATTACTAATGTAATGGGATACCATGGAAGCCATTAATTATCCCATAGAAATACAACTCCAGTGCTCAATCAAGTGCATTTTGACTTGCATTTAGTTTTGTCAATGTAAAAAAATGGGCATAGATATTGCATTATGTATATGACATTCAATAAGAACATAAGAAATTGCCATACTGGGTCAGACCAAGGATCCATCAAGCCCAGCATTCTGTTTCCAACAATGGCCAATCCAGGCTACAAGTACCTAGCAAGTACCCAAAAACTAAGTATATCCCACGCTACTGATGCTAGTAATAGCAGTGGCTATTTTCTAAGTCAACTTGATTAATTGCAGGTAATGGACTTCTCCTTCAAGAACATATCCAAACCTTTTTTAATCCCAGCTACGCTAACTGCATTAAACCACATCTCCTGGCAACAAATTCCA